>NW_027507785.1:204060237-206981487 GCF_037356315.1 Lithobates pipiens | reverse complement strand
TGTTATAGAAAGTTATCATTAAAGGCAGAATTTATTCCAGTTTGGCAAACTCAAAAAGTTGATCAGTGAGAGGGGTGGATTTACTAGTGTGCACTTTGCAAGTGCAGTTGCTCCAAAGCTAATTAAATTAAGTAAAGCTTCACTTTACAAAGAATACCCAATCACATGCAAGGAAAAAAAAAACAGCATTTCTGTTTGCCCATGATTGGATGATTGAAGTCAGCAGAGCTCCCCCTCATTTACTAAGTTTTGGTGCAACTGCAGTTGCAAAGTGCACAATTTATCTACCTTTAGTAAATCAACCCTATTGCCTTATAAAGTCAAACTAACATCACTTAAGATATCCTTGAAATCCTAAAATAAATGTTCAAATTGGTGACAATGACACTTTTAGTGATTACTCTCACCAGATAACCATATCTACACTTTGCTGAGCCTTCCTTTTTTTTTCTTTTTTGACCTCTAAACATTTGTAAAATTTCCTTTATTTATTTAGGTATTTTACTTGCATGAAAAGATTGTGTTTCAAAGTTTTAGTTTTTTTTAGTTTGAAAGAATAATACATACAGAATGCCAAAGCAAGGGCTAAGGCCCCTTTCACACTGGGGCGGTTTTCAGGCGCTACAGCTCTAAAAATAGCACCTGTGTAGCGCCTGAGAAAAACGGCCCCTTTCACTCCAGTGTGAAAGCCGGAGGGCTTTCACACTGGAGCGGTACGCTGGCAGGACGGTGAAAAAAGTCCTGCTAGCCGCATCTTTGGAGCGATGAAGGAGTGGCCCCTAAACCACTCCTACCCATTGAAATCAATGGGGCAGCGCTGCTATACCGCCAGCAAAGCGCCGCTGCAGCAGCTCTTTGCGGGCGGTTTTAACCCCTTTTTCGGACGCTAGCGGGGGTTAAAAATGCCCCACTAGCAGCCACATACCAGCACTAAGCCCCATTGTGAAAGGGGCCTAAGGCACAGACACTGGGATACGCAGATCACGATCACAGATTGTATTAAAGTGATATTAAAGTCTTGTTTTTAATTTGTTTAAAGATTTAAAAAAATGTCATATTTAACTGCTGTGTGTAATGGTTTTGCACAGAGCAGCCCAGATCCTCCTCTTCTCGAGACCCTCGCCTATGCTCCTGGCCCCTCCCTACTGCCCAGTGCTCCCACAGCAAGCAGCTTGCTATGGAGGCACCCAAACCGCTGCTCTGTTTTTCCAAAGTCACAGCTTGGCCCCACCCCCTCTCTCTCTTCATTTGCTCACTGAATTTGATTGACAGCAGTGGATGCCAATGGCACCTGCTGCTGTGTCTCAGCCAATCAGGAAGGAGAGTCCTGGGCAGCCAAGGTATTGGTGCAACATCGCTGGATTGAGATGGGCCTCAGGTAAGTATTGGGTGGTGGGGTTGTTGCAGAGAGATGTATTTTTTTTAGACTGCATCAAGATTAAAAAAAAAAAATTCTGCCTTTAGAAGCACTTTAATTAAAAATAAATTTGCATGTTATAGAACAGGAAAAGTGTGCTACAGTTCAACTGTCTATGTGACCACCTTAGGGGTCCAAATCAATGGAGTCAGGCACCTGTGCAACCATAACAGTGTAACAAAAATGTGTTCAGAGAGGGAGGAGGGGTGCAGAGAGAAGAAAGAGTGGTGGGGGGCTAGAAAAGAAGGGGGGTGTAGGTATATTCCCCTCAGACTTGACAAACAAGCCAAAAAAAGAAAAGTCATAAGGCTTCCAAACTAGAGGATTGTAAGGATGGCAATGCAGAACTAATCCATTTGTTCCTAATTTTGTGGAATTTGGGTTGTGTGTCATTGCATGAAAAAATAATCCAAATTGTATTTCACATGACCAATTCAAATTTACATATGATTTCAGATTGCAACCCAATCATTGGAATAGGTACATCTTTTCATGCAGCACATAAGAACATATAGAGCAAGAACTCAGTTACACCTGTAGTTTTCATTCTTTCTTTAGGCATGAATGGTTTTTGTAATTGTAATCCATGGAGCATATTATTACTGCAATTTGTGATTTCGGGTCCCCTATTGTTGCATGCACTTGGAGTCATGATTGCTAATTAAAAGCTAACTCATTTGTTAGACAATACTTATATTTTTTTTTCAAAAAAAAAAAATCTTTTTTTTTCTTGTCAGCGCTCTCATTTTTACCAGTTCAGCAGGAAATTGTAGACTACCGGAGACTCCCGTAAGACACAACTGAAAACAGATGCTAATTACTAAATCAATGCATTAACATGATCCGGAGAGACCAGGCTCAGGTCACTTTCACAGCTCCAAATACAAAATAATGAATTCAGAGATTTACAAGTTTCCAGGGCTAGAAATGCGCACAATAGCTTCTGAGACCAACTTGAATATTTATCTTGTTGCAATTTTAAACCCTAATTAAGTGTAAAATCTAGATTAGTGTGTTAAATTTTCTGCATGTTATTATTGTCTCAAATGATGGTATTTTATCTAATTTATTAACACTTATATACAAACAGCCACAAGGCAAATGATTGCCTCATTTGTTTTGGAGCTTGTTGTCTCTTCATCGTCAGCTAACTAAACTCAACAACTAAAATATCTTCCTTTCAGTGCAGTACTGTTTTTGGATTATACGTAGGGACCTATGTTATTTATTTATTTTTTTTGGATACAGTAAGGGTGAGTTAACCGCTTCCTGCCCGCCCTATAGCCGCATGACGGCTTTAGAGCAGGCGCTTTCGTCTGGGAGGCCGTCCCTGGACGTCCTCATGTTTCGCTGCGGGCGCGCATCGGGATCGGGGAAGTTTTGTGTTTGCCGTGTCCCCCGGAGACAGGTAAATACAGATCGCTGTAAACGGCCAATCACAGCGGCTGTTTACAGAGCGATCAGCGTGTCCAATGTGAGATGATCTCATATGTAAACATATGAGATCATCTCTCAGCGCCGCTCTCCCTCCTCACACAGACAGCGCGTGAGAGGGGAGAGATGAACGGCTGCAGTGGCGGTAAGTGGGAAATTTTTTTTAAAAAAAAAGTGCCATCCGCCCCAGTGCCATCCTCCCCCAGTGCCATGCTCCCCCAGTGCCATGCTCCCCCAGTGCCCTGCTCCCCCGTGCCATCCGCCCCAGTGCCATCCGCCGCAGTGCCATCCACCCCAGTGCCATCCACCCCAGTGCTACCTGCCCCCAGTGCCACCTGTTAGTGCTATCTGTCCCCAGTGCCACCTGTTAGTTCTATCTGTCCCCAGTGCCACCTGTTGTCAGTGCCATTTGTTCCCAGTGCCACCTGTCATCAGTGACATGTGTAAGTGCCATCTGTCATCAGTGCCACGTATCATCAGTGCCACATAGTGCCATCTGTCATCAGTGCCACATATTAGTGCCATCTGTCATCAATGCCATGTATCAGTGCCATTTGTCATCAGTGCCACCTGTCAGTGTCACGTGCCATCTGTTGTCAGTGTCATGTGTCATCAATGCCACTTATCAGTGCCATCTGTCATCAGTGTCACGCGTCATCGGTGCCACGTATTAGTGCCATCTGTCATTGGTGCCACGTATTAGTGCCACGTATTAGTGCCATCTGTCATCAGTGCCACGTATTAGTGCCATCTGTCATCAGTGCCACATATAAGTGCCATCTGTCATCAGTGCCACATATTAGTGCCATCTGTCATCAGTGCCACGTGTCATCAGTGCCACGTATAAGTGTCATCATTGCCACGTATCAGTGCCATCTGTCATCAGTGTCACGTGTCATTGTCCTGGTGCTCCAGGGCCTTCAAAAGTGTAATAGGTAGTCAACAAGTTAGATGTGTAATTTATGCTCCTAGAACACCTGATGGCGCTCCCTGCATGTTGGGCCTCTCTATGTGGCCAGGCTGTGAAAATGTCCCCCACATGTGGTATTGTAATACTCAGGAGGAGTAGCAGAATTTTTTTGGTGGTGTCATTTGTGGTATACACATGCCATGTGAGAGAAATAACCTATTACAATGACAATTTTGTGGGGAAAAATTAAAAAAATGAAACATCTTAATTTTGCAAAGAATTGTGGGAAAAAAATGACAACATCAAAAAGCTCATCATGCCTCTTACTAAATACCTTGGAATGTCTACTTTCCAAAAAGGGGTCATTTGTGGGGTATTTGTACTTTCCTGGCTTGTTCGGGTCACAAGAAGCGAGATCGGCTACCAGTACATCAGATGTGATCAATTTTGTATGATTCGCACCACAGCTTGTAGACTCTCTAACTTTCACAAAGACCAAATAATATCCACTAATTTGGGTTATTTTTACCAAAGATATGTAGCAGTATAAATTGTGGCCAAAATGTATGAAGAAAAATTAATAATTTGCATAATTTTGTCACAGAAACAAATGCATTTTTTTTTTCAAAATTTTCGGTCTTTTTTCATTTATAGCGCAAAAAATAAAAACCCCAGAGGTGATCAAATACCACCAAAAGAAAGCTCTATTTGTGGGAAAAAAGGACAAAAAATTCATTTGGGTACAGTGTTGCATGACTGAGTAATTGTCATTCAAAGTGTGAGAGCACCGAAAGCTGAAAATTGGTCTGAGCAGGAAGGGTGTTTAAGTGCCCAGTAAGCAAGTGGTTAATGTTTCTGTCAGGCTTTTATTTTTTTCCCTGTGAAGATTTATCTTCACTTCCTGTCTCTGTATTCTAAATGGGTGGAGTGATTGTCTTTGCATCAGCAGTAAGGGCAATGCCAGAACGTTTAATCCCTTCTCAATTTCAATCTAAGGATATGTACAATAGTAGCAGATAAATAAAAATCTAATAGAGGCTCTATATCCAGAAGAAAATAACATTTTTGGCTGGTGTTGGACTTTCTCTTGACTTTACTGATATTTAGTCTTGCGTTAATTAAGGCTTTTTCAGTTATTTTTTTTTTTTTTTAAAGCAAACTACAGTGAAGTGAATTTTTTACTAAGTGAAAAGGGTAATAATGTTTCATATTAGCACCAAAAATGAGTACTTGAAAACAACCTGTTTCTTAAAATAAAAAAAGGAGTTGTATCACCCTATCCTTAATGCTGTTCACAGAGGTTGCTGCCTCTGAACGCACAGCAGTGCTGAGCCAAAGGCACCCTCCAACAGGATCATCCCACAACTATTTTTACTAGCAGCCCTTGATAAATGGGGAGTCTTTAGTCCCTCAAAATGCGTTGGCCTCTTTTTTTTTGCTAAAACTTCAAATAAAATACAAATTACTTACCTCTTTGATCACCAGGCGCTCCTTTATCTTCATTTCTTCTACAACCCAAACACCAGTCATTGCAGACTGTTATCCCAGTGGTAAAGAGGCAGCAAACATGAGGTCCTCTGCCATGCTGAAACCTGCTCTCATCCCTCTCAGAACTGGGAAGTTCCCAAAAATGGGATATATCACTCCAAGCACTACTGAATTTGCCAGTATGGAGGATTTATGTAGAGCCTGCCTTATGTAGAGAATGGACACATCACTGGTTAAAACAACCTTATCAGTTCTTAAAGAACTTAGTAAATTATATGAGGTATTAGATACAGGTAATTAGGTTGCACATAAACCTGCCCCCCCTCCCCCCCAACCATTCACTATCCCGGTACCCATTCTGGGAAGCACAGGTAAAAAATAACCCATCATTCATTTTTGGTGATCCCTCTCAGAGTACATAAAGGTCAAATTTCGAAAGTATAGGGGAACTGACTTTGAATATGCCAATGAGAGCCACTCATAAACATGTATATATCACATTACAAAGTGTTATTGTTTCATATGATAAAAAACATTATTTAAAAATATTCTTACATAAAATGTACAGAGAAGGAAAACAAAACCTTCAAAAAGTTCAGAGCTTGTGAGTTGTTTAAATACATGCATTAGTTTACAGATGGTCTATGTGTTTCATGGGGACCCCTGCTTCTTCAGGACCGTTGTATATTTTGTAAATAAATCTATGTATAAAGCTCTAATTACAATCAGACAAGAGAAAAACACAGATTGATATAAGCGTCATGTAACAAACAATACATTTTTACATAATATATAAAAGAAAAAATATATTCAAACTGATATTCATTGAACAAGAGGAGATGGGGGGAGGGGACAATAAAAAGAGTACCAACATTCAATTGTGAAGGCAGGGACATTGCTAGGACTAAAAAAGACAATGGTCGTAAGTAGTGAAGTGCCCACTTTTCTTGGTTGCCACTAGGAGCTCAGCTAAATAATTAATTGATGCCAGTGGTTACTTATCTGTGTGTGGAGAAACTACACTGTTTCCATGCAGCTGGCTGCATTTTCCAGAGTGACATTGGTGCCAGAACTCTACATGCATCAATATGAAGGAGAACATGCCACCCAGGAAAGCCTGCAAGCAAGCTAGGTGTCACCAGACTCAGAAAACCAAACAGGTGAGCCAAGGCACCTGTCCCAGATTAAAGGCCTACAAGGCCTATAAGGGAATTGTGGGCCACTATCAGCACAGCAAGGGTGCTGGATTTTCCTGCACTTCATAATGGTAATAATATTCTAGTCATTGTGCTCTGGTAACATGAAAAATACCTTTAACTTTTAATATAATAGCAAAGCATGCAATAGAAGTCTGGTTATAGTAATTTCCATTTACACAGCATTAGGACTTTTTCACACATGCTGTCCAATCAGGTCCATCTGTCAAGTTTTATGTCTCTTCTATGGAGTGGCAGATTTCAGCTTACCCATGTTCGCTGACACAAGCCGCCATCCGATCCTGTCCAACAAAAACGGATAGATGGTGATCCTATTCCCCATCTGTCCAGCATATCAGATGGCATTGGATGTAAATGGACAGGCAGTCTGTTTCCATCTGATTGCCCCATAGAGGAGAATGGGACTGTGCCCATGATCGCTCTGCAAATGGATTCCGCTTAGCAGAGGCACCCGTGTGAAAGGGACCTAATTTTTAGCAGCTGACACTCTTATCCAGTGCTAGGACAAGGCCATTTGCTGCCAAGGAGGAAGATGGCAAACTGCGCCCCCCCCCCCCATTTTTAAGAAGAATCAATGTCATTTCAAAACAAGAATATACTTAAAACAATACAAATTCAACTAGGTTTAATGCGATAGAAACAGAGTTCACTCACACATATCATCCCACACAGTATTGTCCCTTCACATATCGCCCCACACAGTATTGCCCCTTCACATATTTCCCCACACAGTATTGCCCCTTCACATCTTGCCCCACACAGTATTGATCCCTTCACATATCACCCCCACACAGTATTGCCCCTTCACATATCACCCCTACACAGCCTTGCCCCCTTCACATATCACCCCTACACAGCATTGCCCCCTTCACATATCACCCCACACAGTATTGCCCCTTCACATATCACCCCACACACAGTATTTTGCCCTTTACATGACCCCCATGCAGTATTGTCCCTTTACATATCACCTCACTCAGTATTTCCCCTTTACATATCCCCCACACAGTATTTCCCCTTTACATATCCCCCACACAGTATTGCCCCCTTTACACGACCCCTCCACACAGCACTGCCCCCATTCCCCCGCTTCCCATCCTTCACAGTTCCATATATTTTCCTCCCTTCACTCTCCTACCTTTCACAGAGGGGCAAGCAGGAGGCGGGAGCTGCGGGACAATCCGAAACTGAAGGCACAGCAGTATACTCTTATGCCTGCTAACAACCCGCCCCCTCTCATACTCTGCCCAGGGCACCCGCCTCTCTCGCCCAACCCTTGTACTGGCTCTGCTCTTAGCTATTTATACTGTATACTTACTGTATACCTAATGTACTGACAAATAATTAGTGATTAGACATTTTATAGTTTATCTAGTTGCTTTTCCCTGCTTATTAAAAAAAAGTATGTTTTTTTTTGAGGTTCATACTTACCTCGGTGGATGGAGCAACAGTACAATGATGCAGCTATCTGAACACCGTTGATGGCTCGGTTCTCACTCCTCTACAAGCAAAGAGATGCTGCCTGTCAGTCAGAATCCATCCTGCTCTGATACTTCACATTCATTGGAGCGATGAGCTGTGGAGAGGCGGAAAGCGGCCATCTCAGCAGCTCGCTGAGCCACTGAGACTGCCATGAATCAAAGCAGCTGGCGGATCCAGACTCGGGAAGTTGGGATGACATGCTGCCTCGACTCATGGCAGTGACGTCAGTGAAGAGCGAACTTCAGACCACTCTCCGCTGAAAACGGGCCATATGAGAGCAAAACTAAGTGCACTCCTGTGACCCAGAGGAGAAGCTTAGGCTTGACTTCTCCTTTAAGTACTGGGGATGAGTTAAAACAAAATGAGTGAACCAAAATGAGTGAACTGAGCAAAATTGGAATTACTATTTTTGGGGGTTACATTAAAATAACACAAACCTTTTAATTTGCATGCTTCAGAGGTGTCTTTGGTCATTGACCAAATATGATCATGACCATATTTGGCCAATAATTCATCCAGGATCCCAGTCAGTCTGTTTACAAACAAAATTTGACAGGGATTGGTCATTTGCAATGGGAGTAGCAGTGGGGTGGCATCATCAGTCAGCACTCATCTTGACTGATGTGAATCTACATTGCTGGACAAGGTGACTAGAGTTGGATTTACATTGTTGGACATTTTTAATATTTTATTGCTTTTTTCATAGTGTGGTTGTTTTTATTTATTTTTTTCAAATTGTGAATGAGAACCAATGGATACTGTGTACCCTGGTGGGACAACTCCCTTGCAACATAGCATTCCAGTGTTGGAGTCATGTGGTACTCCCTTCAATCCTCCTGGTCAGCTTGGCTGCATTCCTGGAGAAGGCTCTTTTTTACATTGACAATGCACCATTTAATTTTTTTTTTTTTAAATAAGCAAAGGGTGTCCGTATATATTAATAAAGAAAATCTCTGTCCAGGAATGCAGCCTAGCTGGCCAGGAAAGCGGGAACAGTGAATGTACATCCTCCTCCTGAGCCACGCTAGCTCACATGCCTTCAACATTGAGGGGTACTTTTTAAACTGGACCTTCAGTCATTTTTTCATCTTCCCATCTATTAAATCTTCTACCTTTGTTGTTTTAACTTTGGATAGTAAAACATTTTTTTTCTGCCAGTAAATACCATATACAGCCTACTTCCTTTTTCTTGTTTGGTAAATAACCTCATGCAACGCTCACTCTCTAACTCTTGTGAGAGTATGATGGGGGGGGGGGGGGGGGGTCATAAGAGAGCCAATGAAAACTGCAGGGCTGCAGAGCTGGAGGTGTGCCTCTGTGTGTCTGAGTAAATCCAGGAAGTGAACAGGCAGCAGCTTTAGCCGCCACAGTTAAAATGGCTGCAGTCAGACTTAGTGGAGGGAGATTTCTGCAGCATATTTGCCAAGTACAGAATCACAGTATATATAAAATAATTTGCAAAGGGATTTGGAAGGAAGCTTCAGAATGGCAAAAATGTTTTGTATTACAAGTGAAGTGAGCAGACTGCAGTTCCTCTTTAAGGTTGGGGGGGGGGGGTGGAACCCCCCACCCCCACCACAAGGTACCTCATCTCTATGTTGAGAGGACAAGAAACAACTCCCCATACTCTACTCCCAAAAGGGATGTGGATGCCTGCAGTGAAGCTTATTAAAAGGTTGAAGCCCTTTTTAGAAGAAGGGGGCCCCCAGATATCTGCCCCAGTGTGAATTCATACAGGGTACATAGTATCCCATGTTACGTACACAACACAAAATATAGAATAAAAACAACCACACCATGAATAAGTAATTTATTGAAAAACAAAAGATAAATTAATAAATAAAATGTAAAACCAATGGAAATCAAATTGTATCCAGCTGTGGAGCCAAGTCAATCGCCCTAACGATGTTGACCTGCCACCATAATGACCCACCAACTAGTGGTGCTGCCTTACCACTACTCTGGTCCCAAATGATGGATCCCCTATGGTAAAAAAGCTGGCAGAGATCTAGGAGACATAATTGGCCAAATATGGGCATGACAATTTTTGGTCAGTGGCATCACCCAGGATACCTGGCCCATTTTTTTTTTTTACAAACAGAAGCCTGCAGGGATTTTTTAATTAAACTTGAAGGTTTAAGTGCCCCAAAGCTTGTTATTTAAATAATTTGTGTATTTTTAATGTTGCCCAGCCATTAGGCAACTTAAAAGACCTCTCCATTGAATGATATTTGCAAACTTTGAATTGGTACATGTCCATTATGGCAGTCCACTGCTGCCCATGCTCTTTAAACAAAACAAAAAACAAAAAAAACATTAGCCTTGACAATGACCAGTCCTACAGACTTTAAAATGGTTCTCTGTTCAGTATTTGCCACCTCCCCGATGGGTTCAATGAACTTTACCAGTCTCACTCATCAGTATTAAGCACCTGCTTTTCTGTTTACAACCACACTGACCATCATCACCAAATAAGATTTGATAAATGTGCTTCCTACATAACTTGTTGGAAAAATGAAAACTCACATCAAAACACATGAAACTTGATAACTACTATTAGCTGTGTAATGTATTGTAAAACAGGGCCAAGGTTCGGTGCAAGTTATATAATTGGACCTATGGTTTACTTGTGTTCTGTGTGAATAACCCTCAGCTGTTTTCTGTTGATACTCCACACACTACAAAGCTGTGCTGAGAATCAGTAATTCTTTACTGTGGAAGCCAGCCCAAGACAAATGATCCTGAAATGCATAGATAACACACTGGCCATTTGGAAGAAGAGTTATAGGGATACAGCAGCCGCTGGCCATAAAATGTAGATTAAGGGAAATGTTCTGCTTGGCCTGCACTGCTGCTTTGTTCTAGGCCATCTGTAGAATGTTTTAATTTTAAAGGAAGCTTTCTTCATTTTTTGGGAATAGTGGAATGATATTATCAACCTACCAAATAAATGTTATTTAGCTATATTTTAGATATTAAAGTGTACCTGTTCTTTGTTTGTTCAGGGTGACCCTACCAGCTTCACATACTCACCTGTCTTTTGATCTCCAGTTCATTCAGCTGCCGGGGGGCACAGACAGAAAGCCCTGTGTAAGTTCCGAGTCATGACTTGGAGCTTAGACAGACCTGAGAACTATTTCCTTGATCTCATGTGACAATGTTAGGTGTCTGAGTAGGCAATCAGCAAGAACCAGCATTGTCCCATGGGACGTACCTTGAAGCAGTCATATATTTTAATACACTCTTGGTGGTTGAATGAAGGTGAAGGGAAAGGCTCCCGCATCTATTAAATTAGCCCTGTCATTATAGGGTCGAAGGTGAAGAAAGCAATGCCTGTGTGATGCTGCTTTTCAGCTGCTGCAATATTTGGCCATTTGGGTGTTGGATGTTGAATACTTACTTCCCCTGATGCACGCAGTGGTTCCTCCTGCCACCTTGTGTATCCTATATCGACATATGAGCTGGTGAGAGGAAACCATAATATGTAGTGGGGGAGCAGTAACGCAGTGGGGGATATGATTTCAATTTACAAATACCATACTGGTGAGTGGTGACCCCACAATAGGGATAAAACCTTATTGCGGAAGGGATATTAATAAGACACATGGCCACATTAAAATGAGAAGAAAAGGGGGCGCATGCGCGGCGCTGAACGTGATGGCAGCCTGAAGGGATAGCTCCGTCTCGCTCGGAACTTTATCAGCGCCCTGGAGGCATCATATCTCGTTTGGCACCCTACAATTTACGCCCTCCAGGTCCCCTAAACACGGTGCATGCCGGCGAAGAGGAAGAAGTCTCGTAGCGGGAGCCAGCATACTTTAACCCACTATCTCCTGCGTACAAGGGACAGCAACGTGATGGCCCAAGATGGCGCGGACCGGTGCGGTGTTGCTTCCTCCCCGCTCGCCTCGCCGCAAGTCTCCACAGGCCCTCCTTTGCTCCAGCCCCAGGTAGGAGACTATAACTCTCTCTCAAAGGCGGATCTTGACGCTAGCCTGGAAGCCATGTATGACAGGCTGGCGTCCAAGTTTCAAACGGAGCTGCACAAGACCTTGCACGCCTTATCGCAAGAGATTGCGGCCCTGGGCTCCAGGACGGAAAGGCTAGAAAGTAAACACGACGAACTTGCGCTGGCTCATAATGATCTCAGCAGAGAACATGAGGCCCTTGCATCAACGGTCATCGCTATGCAGTCACAAATCGAGGAGCTCGATAACAGGAATAGACGTAATAATTTGCGTCTCCGAGGGATCCCAGAATCGGAAACGGATCTGATACCCACCATTATCCGCCTCTTTAAATCTCTCCTGCCGGATCACGAATCTTCCTCCTTTAAATGCGACCATATACACAGAGCCCTCCGTCTGAAGCCCCCTGCAGACAAGCCTCCACGGGATATTGTCTTGTGCATGAAGGACTTTCTTGTGAAGGAGGACATATTACGGGCAGCAAGAAACAAACAACGCATTCTTCTTGATGATGCTCAGATTCAGATCTTCCCTGATATTTCTCCCGCCACCCTGGAGAGAAGGAGAAACCTCAAAGATATTAAATCTGCCCTGCAATCAGCTAGGATCCGATACAGATGGGGGTTCCCCTTTAAATTGGTGGTTCCACACAATGGCAGTACCTATTCTGTCACCACGCTCCAAGAGGGTCAAGAGCTGCTTGTCAAACTGGGTCTCCTAGAAGCTGCGGATATTCTCAGACCACCTTCTACTCCCAGACCAGCTCCCATTTGGCAAACTCCACCTTCGCGGAGAGACAGAAGAAGAATTCGCTATGGTATTGGAGACCATAATGCTGACAGCCCACGTTAGCTGGGGTTGTTTCCTTTTTCTTTTCCTATCCTCGGCTACCTGCCTACTACTTGAAATTTAAAGCTTCCATGACGGTATGCTCCCGATTTTACATGATGTTCCGGAAGAGTCTCCCTGTTGGTCGGTCACCGGTTGGAGCTGCTGCACGCTTCCCCCACCCAGCAGGTTTCCTATTATTCCCTTTTTTTTTTTTTTGCTGAGTTATCAGTTTTTTACGTCAGTATTGAGCTGGGTTCGGGACCTTGTTGTCTCGGTGTACTCTATTTTTCCCGTTTTGGGGATTTCAGGTAATTAGACAGTTTTTCTTTTCTTTTTCCTGGTTACCTGACCCTATATTTTTCTTGAACAGGCTTGGCCTGTGTACTATCAGTTCTCTGGATATGTCCATGTACTTTGACTCTTTTTGATCTGTTCTCATTTTTAGTTTTTGCTTTTATTTTTCTTCTTTTTTTTACCCTCGACTAGCAATGGTTGATCCACCTCAGTTTTCACTAACTAAATATGTTTGTCTGTATTACTGTTTTTGTTCTCAAGATGTAAGATGTTTTCAGATACTGTTGTGCTGGGTTGATGGCAGCGCCCCTGGTCACCTTATTGGGTTTTTCAACCCACCTCCTTCCATTCTTTATCCTGCCCCGGGTTTAGGGATTCCTTAGCTGATCTCACCCTGGATCCTTTTAGATGGTAATCACATGCATATCCCATAATGTCCAGGGGTTTAACTCCCCCAATAAGAGGAGGAAGGCCTTCGACTTATACAAAAAACTAGATGCCAAAATTCTCCTCTTACAAGAAACCCATTTTGCACGTAAATCCCACCCAAATTTTTTTCATAGAAATTTCCCCCAAGCGATTTATTCCCTTTACCCCTCCAAGTCCAGGGGTGCTGCCATCTTCTTGCATTCCTCCTTTCCTATGGAGATTAAACGTGTATGTAAAGATACAGAGAGTAGATATGTTATCATCCAAGGAGTAATATATAATAGAGAATTAACTATTGCTAGTGTATATGCACCTAATGACACCCCAGCTACCTTCTTTAAGCAATTTTTCAAAAAGCTCTCCTCATTCCAATCTTCCCATTTAATCATTGGCGGGGACTTTAACTTGGTTGCGAATCCCACTCTGGATCGTTCTTCCCACACATCTTTATCTAAGGCCTTCCCTAAATCCCTTAACTGTAATCTGACAGAGCTCCAACTCTCTGATACCTGGCGGGCCCACAATGTGGGCATTAAAGAATACACATTTTACTCCCGTCCCCACAATAGCTCGGCAAGATTGGACTACATCTTTACCTCACCCATTATACTGGCCAACTCAACCCAGGCGAGCATTCACCCCTGTGTTTGGTCTGACCATCACCTCACCTCCTTTTCCACTACCTTTATTAAATTAGCCCCTACTTCACATTCCTGGAGGCTTAACGAAGCCCTGCTGTCTGATCCCTCTGTTACACCTACTATTGAGGAAGCCATTGAAGACTACTTTAATCTTAATGCCCAGCCTGATATATTACCCTCTGTGTTATGGGTGGCACATAAGGCGGTCCTCAGAGGCAAAATTATTGAGATATCTTCTATACGCAATAAGCTGACCAATGGTAGAATCCTGACCCTCACGCGGGAATTAGACCAACTGTACAAAAACACAGCTTCCTTGCACTTAGAGTCTACCAGACGGGAAATAGACAGCAGATGGCTGGAGTTGGACTCCTTGCTGTCCAGCAGGGTAGAGAAGTCTTTTAGATGGGCGAGGGCTAAACACATCCTGTTGGACAATTCAGCATCATCACCCTTCGCACGAAAACTGAATCGCCTCTCCCGCCCTCCTCATATCTATAAGTTGAACAATAGAGAGGGACAACTCACATCCCACCCGAAGGAGGTCTTAGACATTTTTAGGAATTTTTATTCTTCTCTATTCGCCCCCAATGAGGATATAGAAGCCCAGGCAGTTGATTCTTGGTTAGACACGGTACCCCTTCCCACCCTAACTCAGTTACAGTCTGAACAACTAAATTCGCCAATTTCCACAACTGAAGTTATGAACGTCATTAAATCTCTTAAATTGGGCTCGGCTCCTGGCCCAGATGGATTTGCAGCAGTTTATTACAAAAAATGTGCATCCCATTTAGCACCCAGGCTTGCCTGCCTGTTTAATTGGGTGATGCAGGGCGGCAGTTTTCCAGAAGAGATGTTGCTGGCGAACATGTCTTTAATACCTAAACCCGACAAAAATCATACCTTCCCGCAAAATTACAGGCCTATATCGGTCATGAACAATGACCTCAAAATTTTCAGTAGGATCCTGGCAGACAGATTGGCTAATTTTATCCCCTCCCTAATCTCCCCGTTCCAATCCGGTTTTATTCCGCATAGACTGATAACAGACAACATTCGTCTGGCCACGGATATCATCCAGGATGCCAACTCTAACTCCCGTAGCCTCCTATTACTTAGTCTTGACATTCAAAAGGCTTTTGATAGTGTTGCCTGGCCCTACCTTACCACAGTTTTGCAAAAAATGGGTTTTGGTGGGGAATTTTTGCATTCCTTCCACACCCTGTACAAGAATCCCATGACCAGAATTAAAATCCTTGGCTGTTGCTCGGATTTCTTTAGTATAGGTAGGGGGACGAGGCAGGGTTGTCCCCTTTCTCCATTAATTTTTGCCCTAGCCCTAGAACCCCTAGCAATCGATATCCTGAATAACCCTGATATCTCTGGTTACACCAAAGGCCCCTTGTCTTACAAATTTTGTATGTACGCGGATGATGTTCTCATGTTCCTAACGAACCCCCTGCTCTCCCTTCCTAATTTATTTGCCTCTCTTTCAAATTTTGCTAAGATCTCGGGACTAACCATTAATTTATCTAAATCATCCACCCTTCCTATAGGTATCCCCCCGATAAGTCTATCACATCTTAAACAGTCCTTTCCCTTCCATTGGCCAGACTCTCATCTATCCTACTTGGGTATAGCGCTCCCCGACCATTATAAGAAATTATTCACGTCCAATTACCCACACCTTATCAAAAAACTTAAATTAACCCTAAAGATGTGGTCCAAACTGCATATATCTTTCATGGGTAGGATAACGGCCTTAAAGATGGTTGTGCTCCCTAGGCTTTTATATGTTTTCCGTTCCGTCCCTATTAGAATTTCGAAGTCTTATCTTGACAACGTTCAAGCCTCCCTCCTTAGATTCGTTTGGCAAGATAAACCCCCTAGATTTTCCAAAGCTATACTATATCGCTCCTCTAAAAGAGGGGGATTGGGGGTCCCACAGATATGGCTGTACTATGTGGCCAGCAGATTCTCGCAACAGGCTCAATGGAATATCAGAAATTCCAGGGTCCCATGGGTGCAATTTGAACAAGAGTCTGTAAAGCCTTTGTTTCTTCCTGGTATGATGTGGATCCCTTCCTTGGCCAACCACACTAAGACTTATGGGAATATGATTGTCTCGGACGGTATGCTCCTATGGCATAAATATAAGCACGTATATGGTCTGGTATCTCGGGCTCCTGGTGGCGCCTCTTTTTTGGGGGACTCCAGGTTCCTGACATCACACAACCACTTAAATGCTTTCCGTCTTTGGATAGAGTTGGGTCTTATCTCCCTTAAAGACTTTATAGTGGATTCAAACTTCACCACATTTCAAGACTTACAAGCTAGATTTCAGATTCCCCACACTGAGTTCCTTCACTTTTTGCAACTCCGACATTTCTTTCTTCATCATTACCCAGGCCCCTATTCAACTCCCCCGACTGCATTTGAAGAGATCTGTTATACAGCTCCTAGACAGAAAGGGTTGATCTCTTTGCTTTACCGGGGCCTTGAAGAGGTGACTGATAGGAGTGATTTGAAATATAGATCCATTTGGGAGCAGGAACTTGGGGACCTGAATGATCCAATTGACTGGGGGAAGAACTGGCGCAATATGTGCCAATGTACAAAATCCTTATCAGTTAGGGAAACAGCTATAAAAGTGATCACCAGGTGGTATTATACTCCCCTTAGGATACATAAAATCTTCCCACAGGCACCGGACAGTTGCTTTAGGGGCTGCCCCCTTCCAGGCTCGTATAAACACATCTTCTGGGATTGTGTCCGGATACTACCCATATGGCGACTTCTCTTTGACATTATTGATAAGGTAGCAGGCTTCCATATCACTCTAAAAGCGAATCATGCCCTGTTGTTCCAATCCCCACCGGATGTCCCCAGACCATTAAGAGGCCTGATTCATACGATCTGCCTGGCCATGCTATGGTCAATTGCTTTCAACTGGAAGTCCCCCTCTCTCCCACTTACACAAGTTTTATCTCGAGTTGACCTTATAATGCACTCTGAGAAAATATACCATACTCTTCATGACACTATTCCTCTGTACGAGGCCAAATGGAATCCATGGTTCATATTTAGACTTTCGCATTGACCAAGCTAGTCCCTCCTCCCCCCTCTTCTTCTTTTTTTATGTTTTCTGCCTTTCCTGTAGTTGAATTCTTTTTTCTTTCTTTCTATATATATACTTTCTTTTATTTTACCTCATGCTCATTGGCCGTGGTTATACATTTGATTTTGGCAGACACAACGGTTACGGCCCATTAGAATGTCCCTGACACATGCAGAGTTTTATTGCTGGAATATCTCTTCCACCATTGGTTATATTTAATTACATTAACTATGGTAGTTTATCACTATTCTAATATGTTGTATTGGACTATGGATATGTAATACCGCTTTTCTTTTGTATGGTTCTGCATGGAAATTGTCCAATACCCATACATTGTAATTCTGTTTATTTCTTTTCAATAAAACGTTTGAAAACAAAAAAAATGAGAAGAAAAGAGGTTTAACCTAAAACTGCATAGAGGGTTCTTTACTGTAAGAGTGGCAAAGATGTGGAATTCCCTTCCACAGGCAGTGATTTCAGCAGGGGGCATCGATAGTTTCAAAAAACTATTAGATAAGCACCTGAACGACCGCAACATACAAGGATATACAATGTAATACTGACATATAATCACACACTTAAGTTGGACGTGATGGACGTGTGTCTTTTTTCAACCTCACCTACTATGTAACTATGTAACATGTTGTATGCCACTTCCTGACTAGGGGGCTGTTAGGAAAAGATCCTGGAAGAAGGAAGTGGAGAGTAAAAAAAACGATCTTAGCCATATATCCTGTCCATGCTACTAATACCAGATCAGATGTAACAATTATGCAATATTTTTATGTTCTAATGGTTTAATTGCAGCTGCCTATAGTGTATTGCTGAATCCTTGTGACAATCAGAGTATCTCTGTCCTACTTCTAGCTCACATGAACAGTGCCAGATAATTAGGACTGCATTCCAGACTGGTTGGGTAATGGCTGGAGGGTTTCCTTTAGACATGTGCAAGCCAGAAAATTTTGTTTTGTTACATTTTTATATTAATTTGTTAATTGAAAGATTTGTTTTCGGATGCATCCATTAATGAACCTATTCATTTACAGAATTGGATTTCCCATTGACAGCAGAATTTAAACAAAAGAAGTGCTGGAAAAAAAATAGCGTGGGGAGTCCCCCTCAATCTATACCAGGCCATGAGGGGAACCCAACGCTAAAATTAAAAAAAAAGTGTGGGTTCCCCCAAATTTACAGATCTAAGGGTCTGGTATGGATTTTTGGCAAGGATCACATGCCATTTTTAGGAAAAAAAAATGTAATGCTGGCATTGTTTTTTTTTTACCTTCTGTCAGCAGGTAATCACACTAATGATTGTTAAAGTGTTTGTTAAGCCACTATATACAACTCATGCCATCCTCTCTATTTAATAATGTTGTGTGCCCCTGTGTCTGTATTTCAGGTGATGTATATATATATATATATATATATATATATATATATATATATATATATATATATATATATATATATATATATATATATAATATAGTATATATACAGTCAGACTAATATATATATATATATATATATATATATATATACAGTACAGTAGATAATACAGTGCAGGTGGTGTACACAGTATATAATACAGTGTGTACAGTTTCAAATACAATTCAGGCAGTGCACACAGTATATAATATAGTGTTGTGTGTGTTAAAAAAATACCCATAATGCCTGGAAGGCCTCCAAGGAGAGGCAGATGCTCACAGGCCACTAAAAGAGGGCAAGCAGCCTCTGAAATAATATTTAACAACAGGGACCGTTCCTGCACCCAACAACAGTAGCTGTGTGGGGTTACAGTGTCCTGGCACCACCAACACCCAAGGTCCAATTTTTCTGTAATTACAATTTTTGAAATAATATTTAACAGCAGGGACCATTCCTGCAGACTACAAGAGTAACTGTAAGGGGTTACCGTGTTCTACTACCACCAACACGTAAGGCCCAGTTTTTCAGCAGAGTATATAGTGTTATCCGTATAGTATAAATACTGCAGTTCAGAGTATATAGTGCCCTCAGTGTAGTATATATAATACAGTGCAGGGTATATAGTGCAGTATACAATATATAATATAGTGTATTTTAGTGGTAAAGGGGAGCATTAAGAATTAAGAACAAAATGTCATGGGTTCTCCCCATCCATACCAGGCCCTTTGGGTCTGGTATGGATTTTGATGGGGACCCCACACCATTTAAAAAAAAAATGGCGTAGAGTTCACCTTAATATCCATACCAGACCCCAAGGGTCTGATATGGACTGGGGGGGGGGACTGTTTTTCTAAATTATCTTTCACTTTTTTTTAATTATTTTTTATGTATATTTCTGGGATCTGGCAATACATTACACCCATGAGCAATTTTAAATGACATTTTTTTCCTTCAGAAATGTCATTTTGCTGCAGTACTTTTCTAAACATGGGAACAATGTGTTACTTTACAGGCAGACTAAGGGGACCCCCCCCCCCCCCCAGGCACATTTAAAGGAATATTTCATTTTTATTGTTTCACTGAAACATTCTTAAAATCACTGCTCCTTAAAAAAGGCAGTTTTAAAAAAAAAATTGCATTGATACATGATAACACTTTTTATGGCAATAACATGCATATAAGCCTTTAAAATTAGCACTTTTTATTTTTCACGTTCGTGTCCCATAGACTTTAACGTTGTTTGCATACATTTTTTTGTCTGTTCGCAAGTTCTGGTGCGAACCAAACAGGGGGATGTTTGGCTCATCCCTACAAAATAGTTTCTTTCCCTTGTCCACATGACTCTTGAATGAAAAAGGGGTTTTGGGGACAAAGCATAGTGTTTGTTTTTAGGAGCATTGTGTTTTTTTTTCTGTAAGGTATGTGATGCTTTTAATGTGATGGGGCTACATCTATTTTTCATGTTCTAATTTTTATTGTAAAATTAAATTGCATTTTTCTGATTCTGATGTTGCCAATCCTTAGATTTAGTGCCTCTAAGATCATTCCCCCACGTAGAAATGTAAGAATAGGCAATTATGTTGGGAATAAATAATGGCAATTTGCTTAGGTGAGTGGAGTGTAGTAACAGACATGTTCTAAAAGCAATAGTTGGGAAGAAAGACCTTTATTAACTGTCAAAGTGGAAACCCAGTGTTTAATTTGCATATAGAAAAAGATTTCTGAGGCTTCATATTTATTCCTGATCTCTTCCCAAGTATTTATAGAGTTACCATTGATAGAAATCGCCTTGGAAAACCTGCAAAAGGGTTTTATTGCCCCCCTCATCTTCTCATGCTACATGTATTGAGTATAGAGCCCTGAATTGTATTACCATTTCAACTGATGCCAATTAACACGTGATCACCAACCTACCAACAAACCACCAACTAACTACTAACTGCCAACCACCAATCAATGGAATTGTCAAAAACTGTCTCGTGTTTTCATTACTTTGGGGGGGGGGGGTGGGCTGGGATCAGGGGGCCTTCTTCTTAAAGTGAGTCTTCCAGATTCCAATAAGTTCCCCGCTCAAAGATCTCCACAACCACAGCCCAGGGATGTGGTGAAGGAACCCTTGTCTTCATCAACATGAGCAGTGCCACCCTGTCCCAAAACACCTACCCTAAGGTCATGTGGTCTGGTATGGTTCAGGAGGGGGAGGGCACTGGCACATTCCCCTAATTTTCTGACCTGCCAGGCCGCATGCTCTGATAAGGGTCTGGTATATATTTTGGGTGGATCCCACACTTTTTTTATTGAGTTATCAAAAGAAATAACATTTACATATACATGTACAGATGCAGCCATGTTAGCAAACGTATCTATATATCTGCAAAGGAATGTAACTGTAACAAGGGTAGTATATAACAACATTTTCATTTTCATAGCGTGGCATTTAAACCTTAGATTGTTCAGTTTTTGTTTTTAAGCTTCCAGTAATGTTATAACTTTGGATTGGGAACTGTTGATTCTCTATTCCTTCTATTCTTTTTAGAGACTATCTGGTATTGTTATGTGTGTTAGAGTCTATACGTGACAAAGTATTGACTTTGGAACACGAGTTTCCGAGTCAGGGGATTATTAATGGGAGAGAGGGGGTTTCAGGAGGTGACTAAGGGTATTTGGGATGCACATCTTTGCTGCATTCACCATGCGCATGGCGAGTGATTGTAGGTATGCGTTTTGTGGTATCCATGAGTAATGTAGCAGAAACTGTATTGGGGAAAATTCAAGAGCGAAAATGGTACTTTGGTTCGTAAGTTGGTGCTCTTCCTTCCAGAATTTTTTTATTTTAGGACAGTTTCATCAGATATAAAGAAGCGAACCCAGCTCCTCCTGACATTTCCAGCATTGAGAAGAGAGTGATGGGAATATTTTGTGTATCCTAAGGGGGGCAACAAATTAAAAAAATAAAATGCAGCGCTTGTGAAAAATATCTAGAAAATCCCTGGAGCAACCCTCAGAGATGAGTGTTAAGCTGATGACTACTAATATATAATAAATTGCGAATTGAAAATGAAAAACGAATTGAATCAATGTGCACATAATGAAAAGATATATCTATAGTGACACAATAAAAACTTCAAGTGAAACATCAACAAACAGTCCGTGAAGGAAAAAAATGTGAATGAAAGCTCCTCTCTTAGGTGCTATATAGTCCTGTTGAAAGGGGAACACAGGGGTGGTGCCTCTTCAAATAATGGTAGGCAGGGATAGGCAGCTTTCCCAAATACCATTCACAAAGTGAGAAGGTGGCCTCTCTCATATAATTGCTCTGCTCAGATAGCGGTGTGTGGCCAAGAATCTGCAAGGAAGGATGTGGAGGTTCTTGGAGGGAAGTCCGGGTTGTGATGCAGTGGGTTCATTGGGCCTAGGATTGAGGAGATGTCATGTTTCTGGCAAGTTTTTTAGAAGGAGGTTAGAGTTGGTAGTATTGGTGGGTGATTTTTGCAGGTCAGAGGGGTGTGTTTTGGGGCTATCCAGGGACTTTGGAATAGTGGGGAGGGGGACATGTCATGTTCTAACTGAACCCAGTCTTTAACCCTTGAATGGATATTCCAATCTATGATCCTGGCTAAGTGGCAGGCTTTATAATATTTCTGGAGATCTGGTAAGCCTATACCTCCTTTAAGTTTATGGATTGTCAGTCTGGAATAGCTGAGTCGCAGACGTTTGATGTCCCATATGAAATCTGTGCAGGCTTTTTGGTATATGGAAAAGTAGGTGGAAGGAAGTTTTATTGGGATGGTTTGTAATAGGCATAATATTCTAGGTAGGATGTTCATTTTGATAATTGCAGTCCTGCCAAATGATGAAAAGGGGCCGGGAGACCACAATTTCAAATTGCCTGTTATGTTATTCAATATCGGTAGGTAATTTTTGGAATAGTGTTGTATCTAATGGTGCGCTCTAGTCAACTTTCTATTTCAAAGTCTGCACACAGTTTATAAAGTCTGAGGCTACCAATTCTGAGACTACTATAGGAATATATGTTGAACTTAATACAATACTGTGCAAAATGTGCAATATATGCAATATTATCATGTGCAAATAATCAATAGCATAAAGTGCAAAAAATTGTGTAAACAATTAACAAGGTGCAAAAATGCTGTGCAAATATCAAAAATATATGTGCAGATATTGTGCAAATATGCAATAATGAGTGTTGGAGACAGAGATCCCCATCACATTAACCAAATGCCAAACTTCACATCCAATGCAAAGTGCTATTGTGCTTATTGCCACTCAGCCTGTCTACTGAACGGCGTATAGCATCCCATAGATGTGCAAATAGCAAACATAAATATATAATTTCCAGTGAAAACTAATAATAATCAATAATAATCACAAATAAGTGAATAATATAACTGTAAACAACACTGTATCAATGTGCTAAAAACAAAAAGAAAAGTGATTAATAGATAGTGTATGTGATGATTACTACATCCATATTCATGTGTCTCTAATTAATTGAAAACAAAGTCCCACTAATGTCTGCAGACAGTTTTACTTGCGATCGTTTCTCTCAGAGAAAAAAACTGTCTGGGACCACTGTCGCTCACGATTTTTGGAATATAGGTCCACAAGGGATGATGGTATTTGGATGCCTAGGTAGGTAATCATGTTTTTATTCCATTTAAATAGGAAATTAGTTTGGAATTTCTGCCATGTGTCTATGGGAAGTGAGACATTCAGTGCGTTAGATTTAGAAAAGTTGATTTGTAGGTTAGATAAAGATTTGAAAGTGTTGAATTCTTTAACCACTTTCAGACCGGACCATTTTGCTGGTAAATGACCAGAGGTCTTTTTACACTTTGGCACTGCGCTGCTTTAACTGGTAATTGCGCGGTCATGCAATGTTGTACCCAAACAAAATTTGCGTCCTTTTCTTCCCACAAATAGAGCTTTCTTTTGATGGTATTTGATTGCCTCTGCGATTTTTATTTTTTGCGATATAAACGTAAAAAGACCGCAAATTTTGAAAAAAAATGATATTTTCTACTTTTTGTTATTAGAAAAATCCAATAAACTCAATTTTAGTCATACATTTAGGCCAAAATGTATTCAGCCACATGTCTTTGGTAAAAAAAAAGTCAATAATTGTATATTTATTGGTTTGCGCAAAAGTTGTCACATCTACAAACTAAGGTACGTTTTCTGGAATTTACGCAGCTTTTAGTTTACGACTGCCTATCTCATTTCTTGAGGTGCTAAAATGGCAGGGCAGTACAAAACCCCCCCAAATGACCCCATTTTGGAAAGTAGACCCCCTAAGGAAATTGATAAGAGGCATGTTGAGCCCATTGAATATTTTATTTTTTTGCCTCAAGCGATTGAATAATGACAAAAAAAAAAATTTTTTTTTTTTTTTACACAAAGTTGTCACTAAATGATATATTGCTCACACATGCTATGGGCGTATGTAAAATGACACCCCAAAATAAATTCTGCTGCTTCTCCTGAGTATGGGGATACCACATATGTGGGACTTTTTGGGAGCCTAGCCGCGTACGGGGCCCCGAAAACCAAGCACCGCCTTCAGGCTTTCTAAGGGCGTAAATTTTTGAGTTCACTTCTCACTACCTATTACAGTTTTGAAGGCCATAAAATGCCAAGATGGCACAAAACCCCCACAAATGACCCCATTTTAGAAAGTAGACACCCCAAGCTATTTGCTGAGAGGCATGTTGAGTTCATGGAATATTTTATATTTTGCCACAAGTTGCGGGAAAATTACAAACTTTTTTTTTTTTTTTTTTTTTTAACAAAGTTGTCACTAAATGATATATTGCTCATGCATGCCATGGGCATATGTGAAATGACACCCCAAAATAAATTCTGCTGCTTCTCCTGAGTACGGGGATACCACATATGTGGGACTTTTTGGGAGCCTAGCCGCGTACGGGGCCCCGAAAACCAAGCACCGCCTTCAGGCTTTCTAAGGGCGTAATTTTTTGATTTCACTCCTCACTACCTATTACAGTTTTGAAGGCCATAAAATGCCAAGATGGCACAAAACCCCCACAAATGACCCCATTTTAGAAAGTAGACACCCCAAGCTATTTGCTGAGAGGCATGTTGAGTCCATGGAATATTTTATATTTTGCCACAAGTTGCGGGAAAATTACAAACTTTTTTTTTTTTTTTTTTTTTTTCACAAAGTTGTCACTAAATGATATATTGCTCACGCATGCCATGGGCATATGTGAAATGACACCCCAAAATAAATTCTGCTGCTTCTCCTGAGTATGGGGATACCACATATGTGGGACTTTTTGGGAGCCTAGCCGCGTACGGGGCCCCGAAAACCAAGCACCGCCTTCAGGCTTTCTAAGGGCGTTACAGTTTTGAAGGCCATAAAATGCCAAGATGGCACAAACCCCCCCCCAAATGACCCCATTTTGGAAAGTAGACACCCCTAAATTTAGGGGTACACTAGTGAGACTAGGTAATAAATGGCGGGTGCCCTGAAACTATAAAAAAATAACTAACCAACCAGCGTCACCTGTAACAGTTATATGGTGATCACTGGTGAAAGGGTTAACTAGGGGGCAATTAGGGGGCTTTATGCGGTAGTATATGGGGGTCCCTGGCGCTATAAAAAGCTGCAGCGAACCTAAATACCTACCTGCCTAACTAGCGTCACCTGTGACACTAATACAGCGATCAGAAAAACGATCGCTTATTAGGCTGGGTTCACACTGGAGCGATGCGGGAACGCCACGAATGCGCGGCGGGTTCCCGCATCGCATGCCTCCCGGCGGCAGTTCACACTGCCCTATGCGAACTGCTGGGAGTGTCAGTGAAATGTTACTGACACCCCCAGATCAGTTCGCATATCGCAGTGCGATCTGCAAACTCGGATCGCATGGTGTGAACACCCATGCGATCCGATTCTGCTGCGGGCCAAAAAAAGGGTCCCGTGCGAATTTGCGGCGGGTGCGGCGGGTGCGGCGAATGGCTGAACTCGAATCGCACAGAGATCGGATGTGATTTGCACTGCAGTGCGGTGCGAATCACATCCGTTCTCATAAACCGCTGCAATGTGAACCCAGCCTTAGTGACACTGGCGACGGGGGGTGATCACGGGGTTAAACCTTTATTGGGGGGGTTAGGGGGGTACCTTAGAACTAAAGGGGGCTAACCCTAACTGCCCTAACAGTTATTAGTCACAAATGACACCCGCCGGGTGATCAGGGGGTTAAACCTTTATTAGGTAATAAATGGCGGGTGCCCTGAAACTATAAAAAAATAACTAACCAACCAGCGTCACCTGTAACAGTTATATGGTGATCACTGGTGAAAGGGTTAACTAGGGGGCAATCAGGGGGCTTTATGCGGTAGTATATGGGGGTCCCTGGCGCTATAAAAAGCTGCGGCGAACCTAAATACCTACCTGCCTAACTAGCGTCACCTGTGACACTAATACGGCGATCAGAAAAATGATCGCTTATTAGGCTGGGTTCACACTGGAGCGATGCGGAAACGCCGCGAATGCGCGGCGGGTTCCCGCATCGCATGCCTCCCGGCGGCAGTTCACACTGCCCTATGCGAACTGCTGGGAGTGTCAGTGAAATGTTACTGACACCCCCAGATCAGTTCGCATATCGCAGTGCGATCTGCAAACTCGGATCGCATGGTGTGAACACCCATGCGATCCGATTCTGCTGCGGGCCAAAAAAAGGGTCCCGTGCGAATTTGCGGCGGGTGCGGCGGGTGCGGCGGGTGTGGCGGGTGCGGCGAATGGCTGAACTCGAATCGCACAGAGATCGGATGTGATTTGCACTGCAGTGCGGTGCGAATCACATTCGTTCTCATAAACCGCTGCAATGTGAACCCAGCCTTAGTGACACTGGCGACGGGGGGTGATCACGGGGTTAAACCTTTATTGGGGGGGTTAGGGGGGTACATTAGAACTAAAGGGGGCTAACTCTAACTGCCCTAACAGTTATTACAGTCACAAATGACACCAATGCAAAAAAAAAAAAATGACATTGGTGTCACTGTGACTGGGGGGCAGGGGTAATTGGGGGGGTGATCGGGGGGTAAAGGGGGGGTGTGAGTGTGCCTGGCATGTTCTACTGTGTGTGTGAGTGTTGGTGCAACTTACTGATCCGCTCTCCTCCGTGTCGGAACGAAAAATACCGACACGGAGGAGAGAATACATCACTTCCTCTCCTGTGTTTACATTACAGGAGAGGAAGTGATGTCACCGGGGATTTCTATTCGTCGGGAGCGATCGCGAGGGGGTGGCCATGAATGAATGGCCGTCCCCTCGTCCGGGATCGCTCCCGCACGAATACCGACCGCCGCAGGCACCGGGCGGGGGCCCGATCGGGCCCCCGACCCGCGGGAGGCAAGGGACGTACATGTATGTCCTTATGCCTGCCCGTGCCATTGTACCGACGTACATCGGCGTGCGGCGGTCGGCAACTGGTTAAGTAGGTTTGGGATTGTTGTATGTGGGTCTGAGAGAAAAAAGGGGATATCTTACGTGAACATGGCTAGTTATAAGTGCGGTCAGCTATTGTAATTCCTCTGATATCGGGGTTCGCTCTGAGGCATCTACGTAGTGGTTCAAGGGTGAGGATGAAGATCAAGGGGGAGAGAGGGCATCCCTGATGTGTTCCATTAGAGTTTGAAAAGGCCTCCAATACACGCTGTGTGGTTTTAGTATAGCGGCAGTATAAGATTTAGCATTCTATGTGGAAGACCAATGGCCTTAATCATTTCTGTCATATAGTCCCCTGCCACCCTATCAAATGCCTTCTCTGCGTTAAGTGAAAGGAGAAACCCTGGGTGTCAGTTGGCTGTTAACCAATGGTGCATATTGATCGCCTTCAGCATGTTTTCCCTTGCTTCTGTACCTGGTAGAAAGCCAACCTGGTCAAGGGAGATGAGCTGAGGAAGCAAGGGAAGTAGGCGGTTTGCTAGGATTTTGGCATACTACTTTAGGTCTATGTTTAAAAGTGAGATCGATCTATAATTGGTGACTAGGGTGGTGTCCTTCACTGGTTTAGGGATTACTGTAATGTGGGCTGTCAGTAGGTCATGAGGGGTTTTTGATGGGGAAGCGAAAGAATTGTAGGCGGAGAGAAAAAATATGAGAAGGAGCTCTGTATAGGTTTTGTAGTATCCTACTGTTAATCCATCTGGTCCCGGGCTCTTGCCTGGTTTAATTTGTTTGAGTGGCTTCTATTTCAGATAGTGAGCTGTCCAGGTCCTAAGTCATAGTGTCTGAGATTGGGGACAGGCTATATTGTTTCAGAAATTCTGTTATTACTTGTTTTCTCAAACGGTCTGTCACAGTTGGGTCTGTTGGGGTAGGTTGTATAGTTTCAAGTAACAGTTGACAAATTTTTTGGCAAAGTCAGGATTGGAGGTA
Organism: Lithobates pipiens; assembly: GCF_037356315.1. NCBI lineage: Eukaryota > Metazoa > Chordata > Amphibia > Anura > Ranidae > Lithobates > Lithobates pipiens. Next base: position 206,953,403 of record NW_027507785.1, on the reverse strand, counting down.
AGTCTATGTCCTGATTGGTCCGTTAGAGAGTGTATTGTCAGGGCTGCTTTCTTGGATTGTAAAGCCCTCGCTAGCATTTTCCCAGCTTTGTTGTTGTATTCGTAGAAATGCTTTTGGGATATTTGCGTATTTTTTTTTGCTAGTATATCCAACAGTTCAGTTCTCGCTTGTATAAGGGTCTGGGATGTGTCTAGGGCTTGTGTCTGTTTGTGCGTGCGCTCTAGCTTCTGCTCTCAGGTGGTTGAATCAGTGAGCTGTTTCTGTCTTTCTCTTTTATGTTTGGTAGTGGCTGCAATTTTAGCGTGTCTAATTACACATTTGTGTGCTTCCCCTGTAATTGCCTGGGAGGTGTCTGTGGGTTTATTGTCTATGAAGTATTGTCGTGTGTCTTGACTTCCATTGCGATGGAAGACACAGACATTGCGTCTGTGAGCAGGAAGGGATCTAATCTCCAAGTCGGGGTGATTATGTACCTTTGGGATCAATATTGACATGGATATGGGGTGATGGTCTGAAAGGAACATGGGATCGATGGACGTGTGATGTAGGAGGGGTAGGTCTTTCTGAGATATAAAGAGGTAGTCAAGTATCGTTGGTGAGGGTTTGTGAAAAAGGTGAATTCTCTGCCATTGGGGTTCAGTGTGTGCCATGAATGGTAGGGCTTTGTAGGGTAGTGAAGAGGCACCATTTGAGGTGTCCTCGAGGGGGTTCAGGGGGACGTTAAAGTCACCATCTAGAATCAGGGAACCTTCCTGGAATGAAGTGAGTGTTTTTGTTAGTTCACGAAAGAAAGTGACCTGGTGGTTGTTCAGGGCATATATGTTTGCTAGGGTTATCAACTTGCCATAGCATGTCCCTTTCAGAAAGAGGAACCTACCTTCCTCATCCATCAGCGTGTCAGTAATTTTGAAGGGGCATCATTTTGCTATGAGTATTGATACTCCTTTTGTCTTGGATGTGTAGTTTGTTGCGTGGTAACCTGTAGGGTATTGTTTATTCATCAGTTTTGGTATTGCATCAGCGCAAAAGTGTGTTCCTTGTAGAAATACTATATCTGCTATCTCTATTCTGTTGAATTGTGAGGAGAAGTTAGGAGCACCTTTCTGGGATATTGAGTCCCCTGACATTAAGCGAGATGATCTTGATAACAGTCTTGTTTTTTTGGGCAGTGTCGAGATCATGATTTGGGCATTAAATGGTTGTGCCCCTGGGAATATCGTAATTGAGACCTCAGTGATATGGTTAGTTACATGCCTTTTGAGGGCAGGTGAGGAGGTGAGGTTTGAGCTAGGGGTTGGGTCTAGGTTGGTTTAGGGGTGTGGGTGGGGGGATAAGGGACAGGGAATGTGTGGGGCAGGGAGAGAAGTGGAGAGTTGGAAAAGGAGGAGAGGGCCTACATAGGAGGGAGGTCGGCAACAGATGAGGTATCTCTCACTCATCCGGGTATGGGTTATACCGTAAATCCAGTATGGCCGGAGAGGGTCAGTGGTAGTGGAAGCTGATGTGGTCTTAGAGTTCTTGCTAAGTGAGCTACCACTGTGTGGGGGTTGGTTTGTTGGTGGAGAAGGGGTATTTCCGAATACCATGTCAGACAGCCTGCCAGGTTGGGCTCAGTTGTAGACAGGTAAGGAGGATGGCTTAAGGAGTTCCTAGGTCTGATATAGCTGGCGTGGGAATGAGTAGTTTGGGGAATTGGTGGGTAATAAGGGTTGTTAGCTGCGAGAGAGGAGAGTGGGTAGAGCTGTAGATAGTGGTGGTATTAGGACCATCTGTAGTCGCTGGCTCTTGTACTCCTAAAGTGTTTTTCTATAGGTTGAATCTAGCCCTTCTAGCCCTTTACATCATTTACTAGGTGATTGCATTCATGTTTTTACATTCGAATGCTTGTGAATCATGTGGAGAAGGTGAGTAGTAGAGAACAAAAGTAAAAGTTAAACTAGACTAAACAAGACTAAGCAACAGAGAAAGGGTCTATTTTAAACATTAATGAATGTTTCAGATACTCAAGATAACAAGTATAAAAAACATAAGGTACTGAGGGAATGTAGGGAATATCCTGATGCGGTCCTTAGCCTTCCAGTGTCACATTATCAGAACCCTCTCCATTAAAGGTGTCATTGTTGTATTTACGGTTTTAAGAAGCACGAAGAGTGGTGGTTTCATAATCAGGGGGTGTGTGTGGCAGTTGCCTAGAGGGATTAACGGGGGGTCCTCTAGAGCATAATCAGGGTAGTGATGTGAGTACAGATATACCCGGTTACCCAACTATGGGCAAGTGATCAGCATTTGTTCATGGTGTGTATGGTATTCTCTTACCTCGGGCTTTCTGTTTATGGTGTATCTTCTGTAATACAGTTTTGGCTAGCTCGAATTCTGATAATGCGATTCAAGGAGGCGAGCTGTATTCCGGGTTTCTGGAGATTTTCCCCCTCTGCTCATCTGGGGGAGAAATGCTTAACATGCATATGTTAATCTGGTGTTATCTATCTACAAGATAGTACAGACATGAATGGATAAATATTGATTATCTTTTTCAAGGTTACATTGCTCTGGTAGGTTTGAAGTCAGAAACAGTATAAAGTTGCAACACTTGTATGTGTGGTACATTACACAGTAAGTAGATCAGATGTAAGTTGCTCATATTTGGTTAGTATACCCCCTGTCGGCAAAGGATAATGTAATTAATTATATATATATTTTTGGACAAATAGGGAACACAAATAGGGAGCAGAATATCTGACCATTATTACTCCCTATCACAACAGAGCAGGTTCATTGGGTAATTGAAAATCTGAGCAGTGTATAGTAAACATACCCCTCTATTGCATTTGGTGCGCAGGTACAAGAGTAGGTATTAGGGTGAGATGTCTTATCATGCATTATTCAGGCTCTCGGCTGTCAGGCTGATCTGCATGGTTGTGAGGTTGGGCCTAGGCCTATCTTTTAAATGGGAGGGGTAGGCATAGTCACCTCTAAATGAAATATGAGGATATCTCATTTTGCCTGAGGAAAAGAAGCTGCCTAATAATTATGCACACATTGATATAGGGTGTTGATCTCCTTAGGCCACACCCTCCCTCAATACACAAATACACATCATCTGATATGTTTAAATCCAATAAGCATTCAAATGTATACAGCTTGGAGTTAGACAATATGCATAAAAATAATGATTTGGCCAAGTTACTCACTTGCCTATTAATTGTGTATATACTTTTACTAGCAGTATATAGATCTCACTATTCCCCAGCTACATATTTAACTCTCTTTTCCTTTGCTGCAACATGTATAAACCTCTCTACTCTCACCATCAGTAACATATTTAATGCCCTCAATTAGAAGTGGAATTGGGAGTGATTTGACTATATGCAACTGTGGCAAATTACAAAAATAAATGGCATCTGCTGGCACTTACTTTTACATGCATATTTTTAACTTAGTTAAATAAAATTGTTACATGATTACCTCCTTCTACCTCTTCATATAACTAAAATGTATTTTTAGCATAGTTTAGAGCACCAGCCTACATCAGGTTCATGAAGATACCACAAGCAAAAGACATATTTCAACACAGAAAAAAACAGAAATTGAGAAAATTGGATTTTCTAGAATTACACTGAGAATTTGTTGGTCTTGTGAATCATTACTTTGAAGTCAGATGAGAATTCATATTAATGCTCAGTATCCTTTTAAATGTGATGCTGTAGCCTGAAACCTTAAACATTGCTGAAATTTCTCACTGAATATATATATATATATATATATATATATATATATATATATATATATATATATATATATATATATATATATATATGTATATATATATTGGTCAAGAACTAAATACATTAGAAACTTAAAATGATGAACAAATATTGGTATATCAGGAGTAAGGTCAGGTTAGCAAAGAGGCAACGTTCTGAGATGCTCATATTTTAAATAATAAAATAGTAGTAATATAATAAGGACATCAAAGCCTCTGAATTAGAAGGGCCTGAAGCTCGTTAAGGGACTGTCTGATTATGCAGACAATCCACCTCTCGATATGTGATAATTCTGTGAAATGGAAAGAAACTCACATCTGGTTCTGCAATTCATTTCAGGCAGAACTTTCCTGGCCGTTACCAAGCGCATCCATTAAAGTCTAGTTTCCAGGCTTCTGCAAGGTTTTAATTGAACTGGTCAATCAGCTCCAGCACTTTGCTGATGGGGAATTAATTTCACTTTCCTAGGTATAGAATTTTAATCAGCCAAGCAAACTTGCAACATCAAAATGCTTGACTAATGTCCATGATGGGAGTTTTATAAAATTTGTCATCAGTTCATACATTTTACATTTTATGCACTATTACATTATGTATTTTTTTTTTTAATTCTTAGCTTTGCTGTAATATTTTAAAGTAAAACCTTTTAGAATTACAAAAACAAAATGAATTCCTAATCCCCTTAGTATCAATTTATTGAAATGTATACACAGGTTTATTAAGTTTTAAACAATATGCAAAAGTGGATGTGAAAGACAGTTGGTGATATATGAAACAACTGTCAAAGACATATATAGCAATTTTGTGATCCCATTAAAAACAGTTATGCAAAGCAGTGATATGGTGTACAATTAGGAGAAATTAACACACACAAATCAATCAAATGTCCTTGCAGAACTTTGCAAAGGCTCCTGCATGTGTTGACAAGTAGGTCAGAAGGGAGAATATGTCCATAATGTAGGACTTCATGTGGGCTGAAGCTGAGGAGGTAGGTGGATTATTTATGAAAGTTACTGTGGGTGGTGGAATCCACATGGGGTGTGGTATTGGAATGATGTTTGAAGGTCAGAGAGGAGTTGAGTGGTGGCAAGGTTGAGAGTGGGAGAAGTGGGGATAAAGAAAGAAATAGAAGAGGAAGTGAAGGAGAGAAGATGATTGAGGGGTGGGTGGAAGGGATATTGTGGAGACCCATATGTTTGGTCCAGCCCAGCCCAGGTGCACCAAAGAGCACACTGTAAACTGGAAGTGACAACTATAGCAAGATGTTTGGTCTATAGAAATATTCAGGTAGATTTGGATTTAAATTCTTGTTAGGCTGGAGTACTAGCAAAGTATACCCAGGAAGTCCAAGTGGTTCTAAATGTGTCATTTATTTGTTATCAATATGTTAAGTCTTCTATTTGTTTTATGTCAGAAAAGATTTTTGTTTCTGCAAGGCAGAGTATACAGATCTTGGCAGCATATACAGGATCATGTGTCTAGTTAGAGAGCTCTTGAATTTGGGGAGTGGAATGTGATTTAGGTGTGAGAGGTATGCTGCATGCCTCTCATCCAAAGATTAAGAAGCAATATGATAGATAATATCTTTTACCGTATCCCAAAATGTGTGGATCACACCGTTTACTGAATTTGTGAAACAAAGATGGAACGCAATCTCAATGGAAAAGGATTTTCTACCCTTGTTCTTTAAATGTTTTGCAATGAAAGACTCATGAGCAAATGTGATAATTACTTCAATCTTAACTGAGGTAAATGTCACCTTCATTGCCACCTCCCTTCTCTTAAAGTGGGTGTAACCCTAAAAAAACAAAAACATGCCCCTGTCCTTTTAAGGCACAAGATATAGCATAGGGCTCTTGCTATGTCAATTCTGAGATCAACACTTCTTTCAATTGTCTGATGCTTCATGTAATCGATTGACTGATCATTCCTTACTTTGATTCTTCCTGTAATTGACAGACCAATCCTTCCTTGAATCAATTGATCCTTTATTTGACCGATCCTTCCTTCCTTCCTTCCTTCAATCCTTGATTGTTTCACTTAATCCTCCCTTCCTATGTTTGATTCCCTCTTCCTTCATTATTTTTGTGCTAGTAATATTTTGCAATGTTATTTATCCTTTTCCATATAGTATAATACCTGGTTGATCCTACCTGTTCCCGTGTTCCTGTCAGTAAACTGGCTTTCCATTATCCTGCCCTTTCTACAACATCTGTATATCCCTCTCTTCCTGTCATTTCTGTGTGTAAAACTGATCCTCTCTTGGGAGTAAAGCCTGAGAAAACCACGTGACAAGCACCGCTGTAAAAAGGTTATTAAAGATTATATTGTTGGGAAAAAATGCACTGCCATTGTCATTGCCCATAAGAGAGCCTATCATGGGAATTTATTGTGGAGACTTTACAACCACTTTAATGTAAGGAGGAATCAGATTTGCTTCAGAAACTATATGGAGTTTGTACACAAAAGATAGGCATTGTATGATGGACATTTACGTTACAGATGGCAGTAAGACGTCAACCGAGTTCCACCCTATGTGGAATGAAGATAAAAAAAAGTTGTAGGGAACTTCAAGGATCTAAAGGGGATATATTAAAGTGATTGTAAAGTCTAATTTCTTGTTAAAAATAATAACATGTTATACTTACCTGCCCTGTGCAGTGAATTTGCACAGAGCAGCCCGATCCGCCTCTTCTCATGTCCCTTTTCAGCTCTCATGGCCTTTCTCTCCTAAAGAGTGTCCCCACAGCAAGCAGCTTGCTATGGGGGTACCCAAGCTGAGCTGCAGCTCCATGTATCCATTCAGACATGGAGCTGCAGCGCAGTCCCACCCCCTTTCTCTCCTTATTTTCTGACTGACTATGATTGACAGCAGCGGCAGCCAATGGAGCCACGCTGCTGTTTCAGCCAATGAGGAGGGGAGTCCCAGGAAGCTGAGACAATCCTACAATCTCCCTGGATAGAGAGGGGGCTCAGGTAAATATTAGGGGGGCTGGGATAGGCTGCTGCACACAGAAGGCTTTTTATCTTAATGCATAGAATGCATTAGGACAAAAATACTTTCTGACTTTACAACCAGTTTAAAGCAAAGTTCCACTCACAGTGGAACTTCCACTTATCTGCCTCCTTCCCCCCTCCAGTGTCACATTTGGCACCTTTTGGGGGGGGGGGGCTACCTGTTCTTAACAGGTACCCTTCCCCGCTTCTAGAAGATGGCATCACAGCGATGTCCCTCTGAATTTCGGTCCCTTCCTCCTTCCTCCACCGCTGCACTAATTAGAGAGCACAGAACACTTTGCGCATTCACAATAGGGCACTGGCTGTGAAGCTGAATGGTTTTACTGATGGTTTCCTTTACCAGGAATGGCGACGGCAGCATCTAACAGCCGATCCAAAATTCGGCTGGGGTGCCGACATCATGGGAACCTTGGACAAGTAAGTGCCCTAATATTAAAAATCAGCAGCTGCAGACTTTTAATTTTTTTTTGGAGGTGGGGGGAAACACCACTTTAAGTTCATAATTTCCTCCTGTAAAGCTACCTAAGTGATGGAAAATTGTGAAACTTGAATTTGCCCTTCTGTAACAGATTGGATTTCAGGTGGTAAACCAGGGACTCCCAGGATGGTAGTAAGGGGGGAAGGGTTGTGGGGAGAAAATATCTTCATAGAAATTTGGATGGTCAATTCTGTAGAATGGATGCTTCCACACCTCCTGGGGAAACAGAATGCTCAACTATGTGAGGCCCTGTGTCTGCGTGTTTTTTTTAACCTGGATTCTTCTGATTCTGGTCCTGCAGCTCTAATCAAGCTGCCACAGAAAGATCTGAGTCTTTGCAGCCTATGCTCTACTTAGTCCTTCTGCCCCTTTGGACTCTTTAGCTCCATCTGCCTTCCAGCTGCAGTCAATTTGCAATCAGCTCAGCCTTTAAATAGTAGCATTTCTTGTGCTTTGGGCCCGTTTGTATGGATTTGTTCCCTGGGTGTCTGCCTTCCTGTGTGAACTCCTGAACCATCAGTTTTGGACTTCTGCCTGATTTCTTGACTACGTTTCCACTTGTCGATCCTGCTTTTCTCTGTCAGACTATGTAATGACTTTTACCTGCCCATGACTATTCTTCCAGATCCTGATTTTCCACTTTGCACTCTACCTTACAACGGGTGCCTTACACCCTGTTAATAGAGAGTCTTCTTTTTCTACTGAGACTCAGAGTCTGATATAAGAGTAGCAACACTAGTCCATTATTTGGGCTAAATGTAGAGCTTTATGGTACATTTTGACATCAGTGAGACAAATGCTTCCACTCAATTTAGGAATGGTCAGTACATAATGCTTGACACGTACCACTCCTCCCTAACACAGAAAATATAAGAATGCTGAGTGTAGTTGGGAAAAGAAAGTGGTCAGAATTAAATGACTGAATGATGTTAACACTCAAGGAAAAGGATGACACTCAAGGAAAATTTACAAAAAAATTACAGGCAATAATAGTACAAAGAATAGTGCAGCTCTAAATATCACAATTAATACATCATCCAATACATCAATAGATGAAAGATATAGTTATTGGAAAGGAAATAAAATCATAGAAAGTTCATATAGAAATCAGGATTCCAAAAAGTGACAATGTGCATCAATGAAGACTGAAAATCGATGCCAGAAGTGTGACCTCCACCATAAGACACTCTTTACCGCGCTCCTCATAGGACCCCTGAGTCAACAAATGATCAAAAAGGCTTTCCCTTATAGGCAAAATCCTGGAGAGTAGCGGTAAACCTCTTCAGAGTGCAAAGCACATGGATCACCACATCAACTCATATACAGGGGATCGCAACATAGCAGCATAAGATCGTTAGTGTCCCAATATTCTGATATATGCAAATAAAACAGGAAATATCTAGTGCTCTCTTCTTGCATGTATTTAAGATCATTAAAAAAGAAGAATCACGTTTACATACAAGACACTTCCATTAAGTGCCAGCAAAAAAGCTTTCTGTCTCAAAAAATCACATGGAGTCAGCATGAGGAGACAGCCGTGGGAGACATCTATCCCTCTAGCATGCGTATCATCCCAAAGAGCAGGACTTCATCAGCGTATTGACATCACCCGCGGCCATCTCCTCATGCTGACTCCAAGTGATTTTATGTGGCTGAACGCTGTTTTATTTGCATATATCGGTGATATTGGGACACTGACGATCTTATGCTGCGATCCCCTGTATATGAGCTGATGTGGTGATCCATGTGCTTTGCACTCTAAAGATTTTTATCGCTACTCTCAAAGATTTTGCCCGTAAGGGTAAGCCTTTTTAAACCTTTGGAAATTTAAGGGGGTGGATGGCACTGCCCATCACCTGAAGCTTGAACCTCCAGAGGTGAATCACACACTTCTCAGGTGAAGGTGCAATTGCTAGATTAAATACTTATTACAAGGAGTGTTGTGTACAAATAATACAATTATTAATAAATCCAGCGTTTAAAGTGATTAATCCCTAGGGGGTATATATATATATTCCAAACCAATAATGTGTAAATAATTCTTAAAAGTAATAAAATATAAGAAATGTAAAAAGTAGGAGTGTATGTGTATCAAAAAAAAAACAAAATCAGGATAGTTCAACAAATGAATCCATCAGAGAAATTCCTCAACCAATTCCATCAGAAGAAAAAGTTTATCTTGTATGTTTAAATAAATATATAAATAAGTCCAATATTTAGTGCAAATTTCAGAAACTCCCAGGTGACTTGAGGAGGTATCCCAAGTGACTTGTGCATGTACTTAAAGTGGTTGTAAACCCTTACAACACACTTTGACCTACAGGTAAGCCTAGATTAAGATTAAGGCTTACCTGTAGGTCCAAGAAAGGCTTACCTGTAGGTCCAAGAAATATCTCCTAAACCTATATGGTTTAGGAGATATTTGCCTGAAGACAGGCACCGCTGTGTATGGCGCATGCACCGTAGACAGCGGCGCGCAGGCGCACTGAGCGCGGCATCAACGACAGAGCTGCCGCGTGTGTCAGCTCCCGTGCGCATGCGCGGGAGTGACGTCATCACGGCTTTGTCGAATGACAGCAGCGGAGCTGCGAGACCCCACCAAGAAGATGGATGCGCCGGACTACAGGGGACAGCGGTGACATCGCTGGCTCCTGTGTCAGGTAAGTGACACATAATGGACTACTATGTGATGCATAGTAGTCCATTATGCTTTGCCTTTGCAGGGAATGAAAGAGGAAGTAAACTCATCAGGGTTTACTTCCTCTTTAATCATAGATTGTGCGCAGAGGGTGACGTGACATTTGTGCTCCCCTTCAGTTCCACACTCACCAGATCCTTATACCCCTACAGGAGTAAAACTCATGTAGTGGTTATAATAACGATATCCAGAACGATCCTCCACATCCCTTCTGGTTACAGATCTTTCTTGCTGTTCCACTATGCTGATTCTCTGGTTTCCTGATTTCCTGACATGTTCTTAAGTACGCTGATTCCTGGCTCCCTGACATCCTGGCTTGTCTGACTATCCATTCCTGTTACCAAACTCTGGCTATTTTTTGACTAGATTTTCTCTATTTACCTTTTACCATTATTAACCACTTAATAACCGCCCTATAGCCGAATGACGGCTTTAGGGCGGTTTCTTAACTGTGGGAGGCCGTCATATGACGTCCTCCCAGAATTCCGCTCTCGCGCGCCTGGGGTGCGCACTCGAGAGCATCCGTGACCGCCGGGTCCACAGGACCCGGCGCATCACGGATCACGGTAAACGGCCGCTCGTCACGGCCGTTTACCACGTGATCGCTCCGTCAAATGACGGAGTGATCACTTGTAAACAAACCGGCGTCATGTTATGACGCCGGTTCCTCCCTCCCCCTCTCTGTACCGATCGGAACAGCGGAGGGGGAGGAGATCGGTGTCAGCAGCGATGTGGGCTGCATCTGCAGTGCCCACATCTCTGCTCACCGAAAATTAACCCCTCAATTCCCTGCAAAAACTCTGCAATACCCTGCCATTACTCTGCATTACTCTGCAATACCCTGCATTACTCTGCATTACCCTGCATTACTCTGCATTACCCTGCATTACTCTGCATTACCCTGCATTACCCTGCATTACTCTGCATTACCCTGCATTACTCTGCATTACTCTGCATTACCCTGCATTACTCTGCATTACTCTGCAATACTCTGCAATAGTCTGCATTACACTGCAATACCCTGCCATTACTCTGCCATACCCTGCAACACTCTGCAATGCTCTGCAACACTCTGCAATACCCTGCAACACTCTGCAATGCTCTGCAACACCCACCAATACCCTGCAACACTCTGCAATGCTCTGCAACACCCGCCAATACCGTGCAACACTCTGCAATGCTCTGCAACACCCTCCAATATCCTGCAATGCTCTGCAACGCTCTGCAACACCCGCCAATACCCTGCAACACTCTGCAATGCTCTGCAACACTCTGCAATGCTCTGCAACACCCACCAATACCCTGCAACACTCTGCAATGCTCTGCAACACTCTGCAATGCTCTGCAACACCCACCAATACCCTGCAACACTCTGCAATGCTCTGCAACACCCGCCAATACCGTGCAACACTCTGCAATGCTCTGCAACACCCTCCAATATCCTGCAATGCTCTGCAACGCTCTGCAACACCCGCCAATACCCTGCAACACTCTGCAATGCTCTGCAATGCTCTGCAACACCCACCAATACCCTGCAACACTCTGCAATGCTCTGCAACACCCGCCAATACCGTGCAACACTCTGCAATGCTCTGCAACACCCTCCAATATCCTGCAATGCTCTGCAACGCCATACTCTGAGATACCCAGCCATACTCTGATATACCCAGCCATACCCAGCCATAGTCGGTGATACCCTGCAATACCCAGCCATAGACACCCCCCCCCCCCTCCCGCCGCCCTCCGGTGCTTCTACCGACTCGCCAATACTATCAAATCCAGAATCTTTTTTTTTTCTTTCAGGCTTCCCAGCTTAGAGGTGAGAGGTGGGGTCTTATTGACCCCACATCTCACTGTAAAGAGGACCTGTCATGCCATATTCCTATTACAAGGGATGTTTACATTCCTTGTAATAGGAATAAAAGTGATCCAAAAATTTATTTTTGGGGAAAAAAATGTCAAACTAAAATAAATAAAGTAAAATGAACAATAAATTTTATTTTATTTTTTTTAAAGCGCCCCTGTCCCCATGTGCTCGCATGCAGAAGCGAACGCATACGTAAGTCCCGCCCACATATGAAAACGGTGTTCAAACCACACATGTGAGGTATCGCTGCGTACGTTGGAGCGAGAGCAATAATTCTAGCCCTAGACCTCCTCTGTAACTCAAAACATATAACCAGTAAAAAAAAAATTAAATCGTCGCCTATGGGGATTTTTAAGTATCGACGTTTGGCGCCATTCCACGAGCCTGTGCAATTTTGAAGAGTGACATGTTAGGTATCGATTTACTCGGTATAACTTCATCTTTCACATTATGCAAAAATTGGGCTAACTTTACTGTGTTTTTTTTTTTTTTTAAGCACAAAACAGTTTTTTTTCCAAAAAAAAGCATTCGAAAAATTGCTGCGCAAATACCGTGCGAGATAAAAAGTTGCAACGACCACCATTGTATTCTCCAGGGTGTTTGCTAAAAAAAGATATATAATGTTTTGGGATTCGATGTAATTTTCTAGCAAATAAATGATGATTTTTACATGTAGGAGAGAAATGTCAGAATTGTCCTGGGTGCTCCAGAACGCCTGATGGCGCTCCATGCATGTTGGGCCTCTGTATGTGGCCGCACTGTGTAAAAGTCTCACACATGTGGTATCGCCGTACACGGGAGTAATAGCAGAATGTGTTTTGGGGTGTAATTTGTGGTATGCATATGCTGTGTGAGAAATAAACTGATAATATGACAATTTTGTGAAAAAAAAAAAAAAAGTAAAAAAAATCTTGATTTTGCAAAGAATTGTGGGAAAAAATTACAACTTCAAAAAACTCATCATGCCTCTTACTAAATACCTTGGAATGTCGTCTTTCCAAAAAGGGGTCATTTGGGGGGTATTTGTACTTTTCTGGCATGTTAGGGTCTCAAGAATTGAAATAGGCCGTCAGTACTTCAGGTGTGATCAATTTTCAGATATTGGCACCATAGCTTGTGGACTCTATGACTTTCACAAAGACCAAATAATATCCACCAATTTGTACTTATTTTTACCAAAGATATGTAGTGGTATAAATTTTGGCCAAAATTTATGAAGAAAAAATTACTAATCTGCTAAATTTTATAACAGAAATGAAGAAAAATTCATTTTTTTACAGAATTTTCTGTATTTTTTCTTTTATAGCACAAAAAATAAAAAACCCAGCGGTGATTAAATACCACCAAAAGAAAGCTCCATTTGTGTGAAAAAAAGGACAAAAATTTCATATAGGTCCAGTGTTGCATGACTGAGTAATTGTCATTCAAAATGTGAGAGCACCGAAAGCTGAAAATTGGTCTGGTTATTAAGGGTGTTTAAGTGCCCAGTGGTCAAGTGGTTAAACAGTGTGATTTTACTGCACTTCTGTCTCAGTCTGATTCATGGTTTCTGAGGTGCGCAGCAAAGAGTGTCTTATGGTGAAGGTCACACTTCTGGCATTGATTTTCAGTCTTCATTGATGCACATTGTCATTTTTTTAAATTCTTCTAAAATAGTTTTTATTGAATTATATGCGATACAATATATGTAACAAATTGAACATAAAGAACACTGAGATACAATCTGCAATACACATTTCAACAGAGCGTCTCTAGTTTTACATTTTAATCTCATGTCTCTAAGCTTCCTGAGGTACCTTATTGCTCAAAGTCAGATCACACGTAAATTGCCTCCAATACTACTCTTTGCCCAATCTAACTCAACAGTGCAGTATAATATACTCTGTCCAGCACCTTCCGCACCCCAACTGGGATCACGCTGTGCCAGAAGGGCCGCACAGAGTAACATTTACTTAAAACTTAATGCAACATTATAGCTTCATCACGATATTGCCCGAATATTGTTTCTGAGGGAATTAATAACCTTCACTTTTTATACCAGTCTGTCCAACATTTCCATTGTACATCAAATTTTTGACATGGGGATCTCCTGATGGCTAATAGTCTCTCATACTGATAATTCAGATTAACCTGTACCAATACTTCTGAGGGGTTTGGGGATAGTGTACTTTTCCAATGTCTGGCTATGACTACTTTTGCAGTGGTTAACCACTTAAGGACCGCCGCATGCCAATGTACGTCATTGCAATGGCATGTACAGGCACAAGCACGTACATGTACGTGCTTGGCTTCCAGCGGGTGGGGGGTCCGATCGGACCCCCTCCCGCTGGATGCGGCGGTCCAGTTCGCTTCAGGAGCGATCCGGGATGAGGCGATGGCCGTTGGTTTCTGGCCATCCCCTCTTGATCGCTCCTGGCGAATGAGAAGCTTCCTCCCACTGTGTATTGTATACACAGGCAGGGAGGAAGTGATGTCATTCTCCTCGGGGCGGTCTTATTGACCGGACTACGAGGAGAAGACACAGTAAGTCTGCACCAAACACTACACTGACACTAACTAACACATAGGCACACAAACCCCCCCCGATCACCCCCCCGATCGCCCCCCGATGTCCCTCCGCCCCCCTCCCCCCCCAGTCACAGTGTCACTGATTGCAGTGATCATTTATTTACTGATCACTGCATTCAGTGTCAGTTGTAAAAGTAAAAACTGTCAGGGCAGTTAGTGTTAGGTCCAGGGTAGCCCCCTACCACCCCCCAATAAAGATTTAACCCCCTGATTGCCCTTAGAGTTAACCCTTTCACCCCCTTTTGCCAGTGTCACTAAGCAATCATTTTTCTGATCGCTGCATTAGTGTCGCTAGTGTCGCTAGGTAGCTAGTTATTTTTTTAGGTTCACCGCCAGGTTTTTATAACGCTAGGTACCCCGATATACTACCCAATAATGGTTTTAACCCCCTGATTCCCCCTAATTAACCCTTTAACCCCCTTTTGCCAGTGTCACTAAGCGATCATTTTTCTGATCGCTGCATTAGTGTCGCTAGTGTCGCTAGGTAGCTAGTTATTTTTTTAGGTTCACCGCCAGGTTTTTATAACGCTAGGTACCCCGATATACTACTACCCAATAACGGTTTTAACCCCCTGATTGCCCCTAGTTAAATCTTTCACCCCCTTTTGCCAGTGTCACTAAGTAATCATTTTTCTGATCGCTGCATTAGTGTCGCTAGTGTCGCTAGGTAGCTAGTTATTTTTTTAGGTTCACCGCCAGATTTTTATAGCGCTAGGTACCCCGATATACTACCCAATAATGGTTTTAACCCCCTGATTGCCCCTAGTTAACCCTTTCACTCCCTTTTGCCAGTGTCACTAAGCGATCATTTTTCTGATCGCTGCATTAGTGTCGCTAGTGTCGCTAGGTAGCTAGTTATTTTTTTAGGTTCACCGCCAGGTTTTTATAGCGCTAGGTACCCCCATATACTACCCAATAATAGTTTTAACCCCCTGATTGCCCCTAGTTAACACTTTCACCAGCGATCACCGTATAAGTGTCACTGGTGACGCTGGTTAGCCAGTTATTTATTTAGGTTCCCCGTCAGGTTTTTATATAGCGCCAGGGACCCCCATATACTACCTAATAAAAATTTGAACCCCCTGATTGCCCCTAGTTAACCCTTTCACCAGTGATCACCGTATAAGTGTTACGGGTGACTCTGGTTAGTTTGCTTTTTATAGCATCAGGGCACCCACCATTTATTACCCAATAAAGGTTTAACCCCCTGATCACCCGGCAGGTGATATCAATTAGGTTTTAGGGTCAGGATCTGCGTCGCCCCAGGCAGCGCTAGGTTAGTGCCAGTACCGCTAACACCCACGCGCAAAGCATACACCTCCCGTAGTGGTATAGAATCTGAACAGATCAATATCTGATCTGATCAGATCAATACTAGCGTCCCCAGCAGTTTAGGGTTCCAAAAAAACGCATTGTTAGCGGGATCAGCCCAGATACCTGCTAGCACCTGTGTTTTGCCCCTCCGTCCAGCCCACCCAAGTGCAGTATCGATCGATCACTGTCACGTACAAAACACTAAACACATAACTACAGCGATCGCAGAGTCAGGCCTGATCCCTGCGATCGCTAACAGTTTTTTTGGTAGCGTTTTATATTTAAATCCGGAAGGCAGTGCTTGGTTTTCGGGGTCCAGTACGTGGCTAGGCTCCCAAAAAGTCCCCCACATGTGGTATCCCCATACTCAGGAGAAGCAGCAGAATTTATTTTGGAGTGTAATTTGACTTATGCCCATAGCATGTGTGAGCAATATATCATTTAGTGACAACTTTGTGCAAAAAAAAAAAAAATTGTAATATTCCTGCAACTTGTGGCAAAATATAAAATATTTCATGGACACAACATGCCTCTCAGTAAATAGCTTGGGGTGTCTACTTTCCAAAATGGGGTCATTTGGGGGGGTTTTGTGTTATTTTGGCATTTTATGGCCTTCGAAACTGTGATAGGTAGTGAGGAGTGAAATCAAAAATTTGCACCCTTAGAAACCCTGAAGGCAGTGATTGGTTTTCGGGGTGCCGTACGCGGCTAGACTCCCAAAAAGTCCCACATATATGGTATCCCCGTACTCAGGAGAAGCAGCAGAATATATTTTGGGGTGCAATTACACATGTAACTATGGCATGTGTGAGCAATATATCATTTAGTGACAACTTTTTGTAAACTTTTTTTTTTTTTTGTGTCATTATTCAATCACTTGAGACAAAAAAAAAAAAAATTCAATGGGCTCAACATGCCCCTCAGCAATTTCCTTGGGGTGTCTACTTTCCAAAATGGGGTCATTTGGGGGGGGGGTTGTGTTATTTTGACATTTTATGGCCTTCGAAACTGTGATAGGTAGTGAGGAGTGAAATCAAAAATTTGCACCCTTAGAAATCCTGAAGGCAGTGATTGGTTTTCGGGGTGCCATACGCGGCTAGACTGCCAAAAAGTCCCACATATGTGGTATCCCCGTACTCAGGAGAAGCAGCAGAATATATTTTGGGGTGCAATTCCACATATAACTATGGCATGTGTGAGCAATATATAATTTAGTGACAACTTTTTGTAAACTTTTTTTTTTTTGTGTCATTATATAATCACTTGGGACAAAAAAAAATATTCAATGGGCTCAACATGCCTCTCAGAAATTTCCTTGGGGTGTCTACTTTCCAAAATGGGGTCATTTGGGGGGGGGGGGGGTTGTACTGCCCTGCCATTTTAGCACCTCAAGAAATGAGATAGGCAGTCATAAATTAAAAGCTGTGTAAATTCCAGAAAATGTACTCTAGTTTGTAGACGCTATAACTTTTGCGCAAACCAAAAAATATACGCTTATTGCCATTTTTTTTACTAAAGACATGTGGCTGAATACATTTTGCCCTAAATGTATGACTAAAATTGAGTTTATTCGATTTTTCTTATAACAAAAAGTAGAAAATGTCTTTTTTTTCTCAAAAGTTTCGGTCTTTTTCCATTTATATCGCAAAAAAAAAAATCGCAGAGGCAATCAAATACCACCAAAAGAAAGCTCTATTTGTGGGAAGAAAAGGACGCAAATTTCGTTTGGGTACAACATTGCATGACCGCGCAATTACCAGTTAAAGCAGTGCAGTGCGAAATTGTAAAAAGACCTCTGGTCCTTAGGCTGTTAATTGGTCCGGGGCTGAAGTGGTTAAGACATGGGTTACTACTATACGAAACTGTGTCGGATAATCATCAATTCCAAGATGGAGTACCGCTAACGCTGGGTTCGGGGGTTTTAATACTCCTGTGATTTCTGCTAAAATACTGAACAGCTTCCTCCAATAACTAGTTAAGTTCTTGCATTGCCAAAATATATGCAGTATAGTGCCTGAGTTGCCACATTCTCTCCAGCAAAGTGAGGAGTGGGAGTGGAACATTCTTGCTAACTGGTAGGGTGTTCTATACCACTTGTGAAGTATCTTCTGGGTGAGTTCCCAATGATTAACACAGTGTGTGGCAGTATAATTGTATTGTATTGCTCTAATCCATTGATCTTCCTCATAAGATTGATTTAGATCCTTCTCCCATGCCAGAATGGAAGGGGATTTAACAAATTTTTGTTTATGTTGGAGTGTGTTGTATAGAAGTGAAATGCCTTTACTCTTATTGTCAAGAAACGTATAATATTGCCAGATGGCCCTGTTTATCTCAATAGTTGGTGGGGTGTATTTAGATATGAAGGATGTCACCTGATTGTGCAAAAGTTTGTTGGTGTGTGGGATATTGTATGTGGCTCTCAGAGTGTTGAACGATTTTAAGAGCCCCTGATTATATAGTTTGTCTACCTACTCTATTCCGTTGTCACTCCATTTATGATAGGACTGTACGGGAGTAGAATTTATAAACTTTGGATTGGGATCCTAATTTTAGAGTTGGAACTGTCCTGTGATGTTTGGTTTAGTAAATTTCTCCACCGTAATAACTTCGCTTTAATCGTTGGAGAAAGATGTGTCAAGGTGCTCGATTTCCAACAGTCTGCTATTAGAAGGAGACTCATGTGCTGAGTTTTGACCATAGATGCTTCAATGCTTACCCATAAGGGTTGAGGGTTATGTTGGAACCAGTGCTTCGTTTGTGCCAATATAACTGCCCAATAGTAATCCTTGAGATCAGGTAGCCCCATTACTCTCGCCTTTCTGTGTAGTATGAGTCTATTAATAGAGCATCTGGCTCTTTTACCTTGCCATATGTATTGTTTGAGTACTTTGGTCAGTTTCTGGAAGTGGGACGCTTTAAACTGTATCGGGAGGGTTCTAAATATATATAGAATTTTCGGGAGGATCAACATCTTGAAGGATGCTATTTTCCCCGCCCAGGATAGTTCAGTAGCTGAGATTTTGGAAAGTGTCTTTTTTATGTCTTGAAGGAGGTTTTCCATATTGACATCTACAATGTGGGACAATTTCGTTGTTAAGTATATGCCCAGATAAGGGATCTGTTTAGGGGCCCATACATAGGGAAACGTTTGTTTAAGAAATGAGCTTACGTGTGGGTTTAGGCCTAACTCAAGTATTAGGGACTTAATGAAATTAACTTTGTAGTAATATAAGTTTCCAAATAGTTCTAGTATTTCATGCGTAAATGGTAAGGACACGACCGGGTTTGATAAAAAAAAGGATAATATAATCGGCGAAGAGATTAACTATATGTTCCTTTTGCTGGACTTTAAGCCCTGATATGTGTGGGTGGGATCTAATGGCCTCCGCCAGGGGTTCTATCATCAAGTTAAAATTTGATGGTGGGGGGGCGTGGCTTGCCTTGAAGAGAGATGGCCGCTTAACTTACCACCTCCGTCAGACTATAGCCTTCCTTCAGCTATCACGGGACACTTACCCTCTCTTCTGAGCTTCAGAGTATGGGGACGGCATCCCGCAATAATTCTGCCTCACGATCGAGATCCCCGAGAGGTAATAGGACCCGCAGCGGCCATAACATCCCGGAGCTATTCCGGACTCAGAGAGCCAATATGGCGACCGTCTCCTCAGCAGCCTCACAAGCGCACGACGAGATCGTACTAGCGCCGGCTACCGCACATCCGACCAACACCGCAGCGGGTCCCCCTGCTCCCCAACAACCCACTCTGCAGGACCTCCGAGCGGTGGCTTCCGACATCAAAGACACCTTCGCCGCGATCACGGACCTCCGCTATGAACTACAGGTGCAGGAGATGGAGAAGAAAACAGCTGTTCATCAGTCTGTGCTGCGGAAGGTCACCACTGTACTGGATTCTCACACAGCCCACTTGAGAGATATGCAAAGGCATATCGAAGATCTTGATAACAGGGGGAGAAGGCACAACGTGAGAGTGAGAGGTCTGCCTGAGAGTGTGGATAACTCTCAATTAACCCCTACAGTTTCAACTCTATTCAATGCCTTATTAGAGAAACCAGCCACAGACATCATTGAAATGGAACGTATCCATAGAGCCCTCAGACCACGCGGTAGGGAATCTGATCCCCCTAGGGATATAATTTGTTGTATCAATGATTACAAATTAAAAGAAGATATTTTAAAACAGGCAAGACTCAAAGGACCGCTGGAATATGATGGATGCAAGATTACCATCTACCAAGATCTATCAGCCATAACTTTGCGGCATAGAAAGGATTTGCGCCCTCTACTGGAAGTACTACAAGCTAAAGGCATACCATACCGATGGAAATTTCCATTTGTGTTATCTGCAACATACCGCGGCCGTACATCAGTGCTTAGGAACCCTGATGAATTAGATTCCTTTTGCCAAGCCCTGGATATTCCATTCACAGCGGTACCGAATTGGTATGCAGAATTTCACACCTCCGCTCCGACTTCCAAGGTACTGAATGAAGATTGCATGGAAACACAGGCCTCTCACTTTAGAAGACGCCGCTCTCCATCCATCGCAAGAATGAGTCCTCATGCAACCTCACATCCACCACAACACAGCCCTACGGCTGCCCCGCTACCAACAAGAGCTCGTAGAGATCGTTAGATCCCTTTCAAGCCATCTCTATCCTACCACCAAACGAATGCGGGAAAAAGAACTTCCCCACCCCCCCCCCCTTTTTTTTTCATACTTTGGGGTCTCCTGCATACTCTGGACACGCTTAACATTGTTTGCTGTCAACAGTGCTTCCGTAGGTACCACAAACTTATGTACTATATCCAGATCACCTCAACTGCTTTACGGTCTTTATACTTAGCATCATATTTGGTCTTGACCCTCGCACCTGATTTCATCTCCACAGTTGCTAACACCAGTGCCCGTTTTCTTGATCTGCACCTTTCTAATGAGTCCGATGTTAAAAATAGACATGATTACTTCCCTGATATCCATTGCTTGAAGGATCCGATTGAGACTAATAAAGGTCATGCAAACTATGCAGTAGCCATCGAATGACCTACTTTACC
The DNA here is from genome assembly GCF_037356315.1 of Lithobates pipiens. Lineage (NCBI taxonomy): Eukaryota > Metazoa > Chordata > Amphibia > Anura > Ranidae > Lithobates > Lithobates pipiens. The sequence continues at coordinate 206,932,620 of NW_027507785.1, read as the reverse complement.
TCACAAAACTCCTTTCAACAAAAGGTAGCTGATACCTGTCTCGCCTAGACTTGCTCAACAAGATCACTGAACTCTTACGATCTTTACAGTGCCTGTTTCAAACGGGCTTAACCTCCTATGGATGACACACGCACTTCCTCTTATAAGGTCCCCTGTAGGTATACAGAACATACCAAGTTATCTGCTCTTGGGAAGCGACCCCGCCCTCTCCTCCCTATCCTCTTCCCCTGTGTGCTTTCTTCCCCCCCTTTTTTTTTTTTTTTTTCTATATATATATATGTATATTTCTTATATTGTTTTTTATATACCAATTTATTTATTTATTTATTTTTTTATTTTTTAGTTCTCTCTCTTCTTTTCTTTTCTTTTTCCCACACCCTGACTATATTAGAAGAAGAAATATATATCTTGTTCTATTTTACACTAACATTGATATAGCACTACCAGTAGAAGTGTTATACTTAGCTTTATTGCCGGGTTATACCCGAGTTTTTACTGTTATATTCGTTCTATGGTTATCTTACAGTTTGAACATCATATATTTCTATTTCAGACTGATCTGCCCCTACAGCAGTTCCTCTATGTTACACTGTTAATTATATGCTGGCTAACAAGTTGACCTCCAAGGTTTTACATTATTGTCCTAATATCAGACTCCTGAATGTACATGCTGTACAGCCACAACCCAAGACATGCAATTCACCCAGTGCCCTTAAATATAACCGCATGGGTATTACGACCCCTGCATCCCCTTATCTCCCCTCCTCACATGCCAACTTACACCAGACGGTTCTTTCCCCTATACTCTATATATCACATTTCTCCCCAAATTGCACTAACTATCATAGCTCTTAGGCTCACAGTCTGATGACTACTTTAGGAACACACCTCTTTTCAACCGAACCACCTCCCACGAAGTGGTACACTGTCTTGCTACTTTTTATCTCACCACATATATTCTAGTCACCACTGATCTATTCCGGCTTTCACCCTTTTCCACTTGTATAGGTGAGCTGGTCCTCACCTATAGCCGGTCTCCCTATTACCTACCAGACCACCCCTATCCATTCTTCACCCCCCTGCCCCACTTACCCTTTCCTAACAATATACTTAGGAGTGTTCTGGATTCCGATTACCTGACTATCCATTTTGCCCCAAGTTCAGCCTTGACAATCAAACTCTCGAACTGCCTCCACCCATTTGGCCATTCCAAATAATTTCATTAAGGATACTTTCCACCTTAACTCATAATGACTACCAAATCGATGCAACCTCCTGTACCACAACTAAAGATTATCTCCCTGAATGTTAAGGGTTTAAACATACCCGAAAAAAGATCACAACTCCTTCTCAATATGAAACGCAACCGTGCAGATATAATATTTGTACAGGAAACCCACTTCTGCACAAACTCTATTCCAAAACTCCACAACTTTCAATACCCCACTGTCTTCCACTCAACGAATACAGAATCAAAAACGAAAGGAGTCTCCATACTCTTAGCCCGACATACCCCCTTCCAAATTACAGATTCATATATCGATGCTCAGGGCAGATTTCTCTTCCTTAAGGGTACCTATCACGATCGGAAACTCACTCTGGTAAATTTGTACGCCACGAATAGTGGACAAGTGCCCTTCTATCGCGACTTAACACGACGCCTGGTAGACTTCCAAGAAGGTACACTAATACTAGGTGGTGATTTCAACACCCCACTGAACCCCCTAGTTGACACATCGAATGGTAACTCTTCTCTACCATATACCGCCCTGAAGGCCATTAAATCTGAACTACAATCGCTCCTAATCCATGATACGTGGCGCACACTTTACCCGGATGGCAAAGATTACACCTTCTTCTCTCCACCGCATGCCAAATATTCTAGAATTGATTACCTCTTTGTATCCCAATCAGCCCTCCCTTATCTTCAAAAAGCTTCTATAGATCCTATGTACTTATCTGACCATCACCCAATCTCGATAAGCCTAACATTTCCTGAAACACATCCCAGGCCCCAATCATGGAAACTAGATCCTTCCCTACTTACTGACATGACTATTGTCTCAGACGTCACAACAGGATTACAACATTTTTTTGCGGAAAATAACACCTCTGACATCTCACCACAAATTACGTGGGAAGCACATAAATGTGTGATTAGGGGCATACTCATTGCTGCGGCCTCCAAAAGACGGAAACTCAGGGAGCTACATCAAACAACTTTACTCCAAAAAATTAGGTCCTTAGAAAACCTCCATAAAAAGACCCTATCCCTAGATGCCCTTGACTCATTAATATCTGCCAGGAAAGAATTGTCGCAATTATTAGGAAAACAAATTAGACGCAAATATCTTTTGTCCCAAAAACGCTTCTATGAATTTGGCAATAAAGCTAGCAAACTCCTAGCTAGAGCCCTACATTCCAAAAAAGCCACCACAACCATCCACTCTATCACAGACCCACAGGGACGTAAAGTTACGTCCAACCCGGATATAGCTCAACAATTTCTGTCATATTACTCTAAATTATATAACCTACACTCCGCAGAAACTACCCAAACATCCACCGACCGAAAAACCATGATAAAAGACTTTCTCGCACAATACGGCCCTACTCCGATCTCGGAAACCCTTTCCCAAGATCTCAACAAACCTATAACTGTAGAAGAGGCGGATCTAGCTCTAAACATGTTAAAAGTTGGTAAAAGTCCGGGGCCCGATGGCCTGACTGTCGGTTACTATAAATCCTTTAAACAATTATTGACACCCTTTTTTACCACCACGTTTGATGCATATGCAACACCTACTACACCCCCTAGAGATTTATTAACAGCACACATTACGGTAATCCCCAAACCCGGCAAAGACCCTCTATTAGTTCCCAACTATAGACCGATCTCCCTATTAAACGTAGACTTAAAATGGTACGCTAAAATACTGGCCAACAGATTGCTTCCCCTACTCCCTGACCTTATACACCTCGACCAAGTAGGTTTTATCCCGGGCAGGGAAGCGAGGGATAATACCCTCAAAGCCCTTAACATCCACCATTGGCTTAACAAAGCTGGCCAAAAAGGTTTTTTTTTGTCGTTGGATGCGGGAAAGGCGTTCGATAGAGTGGCCTGGGATTACATGTCAGAGACTTTGAAAGCCATTGGCATTCCTGACCGCATGCTCCAATACATTCTCATGCTTTACTCCAAGCCCACTGCAAGAATCCGCATTAATGGCCACCTGTCGGACGCCTTTCCCATATCCAACGGCACACGACAAGGCTGCCCTCTATCCCCACTTATATTCGTACTCACCTTAGAACCCTTCCTTCGATGTCTCAGAGCGAATCCGGATATCAAAGGAATCACAATACAAAATCACACTTACAAATTAGCTGCTTTTGCGGATGATATTCTCCTATTCCTTACAGAGCCCTTGACAACACTCCCAAATCTTCTGAAAACACTGGACCTATTCAATCAAATCTCCCATCTCAAAATTAATTTCACAAAATCTCATGCATTAAACATTACTTTAACCCCTCAACAATGCTCCCAATGCCAACTCAACTTCCCGTTTAAGTGGAACACCCATTCCATCACCTATCTAGGCATCCAACTACCAGCATCTCTAACCGACTTATATGATGTCAATTATCTACCCCTGTTACGCAACATCCAAAATGACCTACAGAAATGGTCGTCTGGACTTTTCTCATGGTTCGGTAGAACGGCCATAATTAAGATGAACGTCCTCCCGAGGATTTTATACCTTCTCCAGACGATCCCTATCAAACTACCACCCATGTTTTTCTCCACCTATCATACATTATGCACTAGATTCATATGGGGACCGATTCGCCCTAGACTAAACTATATTAAGCTCACATCTCCTAAACTCAGTGGTGGTCTCGGCCTCCCTGATATCGAAAAATATCATCAGGCAGCACATTTGACAAGAATTCTGGACTGGAACATACACGCTTCCACTAAGGATTGGGTCCAACTAGAAAATTCATTATCCCACATCCCCCTAGCTCAGACACCATGGATACCGAATGAACACACTCCAGCTATCTATAAAACACACCCTTTGATTTACCCTACACTTTCCGTTTTTCAAAAGGCATGCTCAAAATACAAGATATCGTCGATAAACGGTCCAATGACTCCCCTCGCAATGAACCCAGCTTTTACACCAGGATTACATGCTCCCTTTTTGAAGATTAAATGGCTGCACATGCCTATACGGGCTACTCACTTCTTCACAGACGACAAATTGCTCTCATACTCTACTCTCTCGAACCAGCTTAGACCAAACACGTTCTCATACTGGACCTATATCCAAATTAAACATTACCTCGACACGCAAGCTTCAAAATTGGAGTGGTCCCGACCTCTTACTCCATTTGAGGACATGTGCCAACACTCAGAACCCCATAGACACCTTATCTCCTTTACCTACGGATTACTGTTCCCGAACCAACAACAACGAAACTGCTGGACCACGATGAAATGGTCCACTGATTTATCTATCAACCTCACAGATAAGGACTGGGAAACAATACTTACCATCACACACAAAGGATCCTTGAACGTTTCTGCGCAAGAAAATGCATATAAACTAATTTCACGATGGTACCGCACACCTCTCAAACTCCACCACATTTACCCTTCCCTCTCACCGCAATGCTGGCGCTGTGGCACTGAAATCGGCTCATTGTTACATATATGGTGGACCTGCCATAAGATCCAACCGTTTTGGAAGAAAGTCCACCATTTGATACAAAAAATCACCACATACAAACTTGAATACACGCCTGCACAATTCCTATTACACTATCCTGCAAAACCAAAACGTACCTACCTACGATCCCTCACTATGCACATGATAGCCGCTGCAAACATGTGCATCCCCAGGAAATGGCGATCATCAGCCCCCCCAACCGTGCGTGATTGGTTTGATAGACTCCACAAAACAGCCGAAATGGAAGACCTGATACATCAAGCCAAAGACACACCTTCCAAATTCATACAGACGTGGTCCTGTTGGCAACATTTCACCACCACACAGGAATATCGAGATCTGCTTACATGATATGAAAACTCAACACAATGTTAATAACATCTATCACAAATAAATCTTGAATCACCTCATTTACATACCCCCTCTCCTTACTCAATTAGACCCCCCTTTTTTAGATTCTCTTTATCTTTTACTACTGTTTATATACAGGTTTGGTTAACATTCTCAGGAACCACTTGAATTTTCAAACCACAAAGGCCAGTGGAAGCATTTTACCCATTCTCCAATATCGGAACAGGCTGTATACAGAACACTCCTATTCCATTCAATGTTTTTACATTACTATTCTTCGCCCCTACCTTGCCCCATTTTAGATTTACTACTCAAATACCACTTTAGTGTCGAATGTGCAATTGGAAGGCAGCTTTGACTGCATTTATTTCACACAATGTTATGGAATATGTTTTTAGTTATTTTTAATTTGTATTTCTCTGCAGTATCATTCCCCAACAAATTGTTCTATTCCTTAAGTATTCGTGAAAATTGACTCTAATCCCTTCTCCAATTCTCCAGTCACAACCTGATCCCTATTGGGGTGACTGATCGACAAAGTGACTCAAACTGAACATTTGCTTCTCCACATTATGACATCAAACTTTTCTGAAGTGACACTAAATCCCTCCACTGGGATCTCGAGATCTAATACACTTTCTCCTTTTTTAGTAGACTAATTAGTTGAGTAGACCAAGCCTACAGATATCTGCCTTAAAGAATGACATCATAGTATTGGTTAGAATTTCTTGCTACATGCCATCCGAGATTGTCGACTCTTATATGTACCGAATAATATTGTCACTTTTTTCATTCATACATATGTTATTGTTTTCGTTTATGATATTGTACGCGTACAAATTCTTAATAAAAACTTCTTTAACAAAAAAAAATTGATGGTGACAGCGGGTACCATTAGATATATTGAAGGTTTTAGACAACAATCACATATTTTTTTCACATATTTTTTGTATTGCGCAGTGTTTTTTGTTTACATATTGAAGGTTTTAGACAACAATCCCGAAGTGAATACTTGGGCAGAAGGATTTGAGTAAAGGGCCAGAATAGCTGATAAAGCTTCATTATGAAAGCCAAATTTTTGCAACACCGCCTTCATGTAGCCCCAGTGGACTCTGTCGAACGCCTTCTCTGTATCTATTGAAAGAAGCAGAGAAGGCACTCTCGATATCTCAGCTTGATGAATTATGTTTAGTAGACATCTCGTGGCATCTGATACTTGACGCCCTTTCGTGAAACCTGTTTGGTCTGATTTCACCAGCTCTGGCATAATATCAAAAATTCTGCTCGCTATAATTTTGGCATACAACTTGATATCGCCATTAAGTAGGGATATAGGACGAAAATTGGCTGGCGTATCCAGGGATTTTCCCGGTTTGGGCAGAGTAATTACATACGCTCTAAGCATTTCTGCTGGGAAATTACCAGTCGTCCTAGCTTCATTAAACATGGACAATAAGTGGGGTGTTAATATGTCTCTGAAGTTTTTATAATATCCGTTAGAAAGTCCATCTGGACCCAGGGCCTTCCCCAAGGGTAGGGAATGAATGGCTCTTCCTAACTTGTCTGATGTAAAAGGGGCACTTAATTCTTGAAGCTGGGTGGTCGATAGCGAGGGTAGGTGTAACTTGTCTAAAAATTTTCCTATAAGTTCCATCGATGGTTTGGGTGTGTGAGGATCGTCATTTAGATTGTAGAAGGTCGAATAATAATCTGCGAATGTATCCGCAATTGCCTGTGGGTTTTCTATCCTATCTGCCGTTGTTGGGTGAAGCAAATGGGGAATTACCGTCCTCAACCTCCTTTCCTTTAGTCGATTGGCCAGGAATTTACCTGCTCTATTGTTGTTCCCATAGTAGTTAAGTCTAAGCCTTTTCATAGCTTGTTCGTGTTGCATGCAGTACAGTTCCCTTATTTTGCAGCGCAAGTGAAATAATTGTGTTGCTAAATCTGTAGATGGGGTAGATTGGTTGCATTGTTCTAATAAACGGAGCTCGCTTAAAAGGCCATTTAGGTTGGCTGAGCGGGCCTTTTGAATTTTGGAATTTAGTCTAATTAGAACTCCCCTAATAAAGGCTTTATGGGCGTTCCAATTAATGTAGGGGCTTGTACAATCAGGGTCATTAAAACGAAAATATTCCTCAAGCTGTTGGGAAATTTCTTTTTGATATTTAGGGTCTTGTAATATTGTATCATTACACCTCCAGATACGTGTCGTGGCATGGGCATTACCCCCTTCTATTTGGATCAGTACTGGAGCGTAGACATGTGCGATTAGTTTCGTACGAATCGCAAATTCGTACGAATTTCCCTAAATTCGTACGTTCGGGAGGATCCAAAATACGAATTGCCATGTGTCCGAATTTTGTACGCAATACGAACTTTTGTTTATGAATTTCGGATCAGTTGTCGTCGCATCGACGACTCAGTCATTTTTCTTATTATGAGGGGCTCCCATCATCCTTGTGCTATGCTGACTTCCTCCTGGGGCTGTACCTCTGCTGTGCTCATTATGAGGGGTTTCCACCATTCCTGTGCTGACATACTGAGCATAGCAGGGGTACAGCCCCAGGAGGAAGTCAGCACAGCACAGGGATGGTGGGAGCCCCTCATAATCAGCACATGGCTGCCATGTACAGCTGCTTTTGTTTTTATACCCCGTACTGTACGGGGTCAGCGGGGATATGCGGGGTCACTGGAAATTGTTTGGTGTTACCAAGCATGTGCTCTCCGCACATCCCCGGTGACCCCCAAACAGTGTGGGGTGATCAGGCGAAAACTGGACCAGCGATGCATGGCAGACAATCCGCTTCTCTCTTGTATTTTCAAATCTTAACGGGAACAAACTGAAGAGAAGCTGATTGGTTGCCATGGGCAACTGCTCCAGATTCTGTTCGCTTCAAGCTTGATCAATTTCCCTAAATGTCTTTTTATCTGTTCTAGCAGTCATATGTGTAAATTAGAAGAATGGTGGGGGCACATCAGGGCACATTGGAGCACATCAGGGCACATTGGGGCACATCAGGGCATATTGGAGCACATTGGGGCACATCAGGGCACATCGAGGCACATCAAGGCATATTGGAGCACATTGGGGCACATCAGGGCACATCGGGGCACATCAGGGTATATTGGAGCATATTGGGGCACATCAGGGCATATTGGAGCACATTGGGACACATTGGGGAACATCAGGGCACATTGGGGCACATCAGGGCACATTGGAGCACATCAGGGCACATTGGGGCACATCAGGGCATATTGGAGCACATTGGGGCACATCGGGGCACCTCAGGGCATATTGGAGCACATTGGGGCACATCAGGGCATATTGGAGCACATTGGGGCACATCGGGCACATCAGGGCATATTGGAGCACATTGGGACACATTGGGGAACATCAGGGCACATTGGGGCACATCAGGGCACATCAGGGCACTCTCTTCTCGTCCATCCCAGATGATGTCACAAGCAAATAGGGGTAGATGAGAAGCGAGGGGAGGGATTGTGTGGAGGAGGGACAGGGACCAACTACTAAGACCAAATGGCCATCTCTGCTGCAGACAGTCAGTTCAAGGAATGTTCAGAGTGAGGGAGGGGTACCCCAGCTTTGGCAAATTGATTTTCAAAAATGCTAACTGCTCCATTAGCTGGGGGGACAACTGGGATCTTTGGGGTGACAGGATGTTTCCCATCACAGAAAAAACCAGCTCACTCTGGACACTTGTCGGAGGGCAGGACAGTAGCTCCTTGGCAATATCTGCGAGGGCAGGCCACTCCTCGCTCTTCCCCTGCCAAAAAAACATTGGATCTGTGGTGGGGTGCACTGGTGGGGCTGACAAATAGGACATGACAACCTCCTTTGCTGATATGGGTTTCTTGGGGTGCACTATGTTGGAGGTTCCCATTATGCCCCGTACACACGAGCGGACTTTTCGACATCCAAACTCCGACGGACTGAGTCCGTCAGACTATCCGATCGTGTGTGGGCTGCAACGGACTTTAGCTTCGCTAAAGTCTGACGGACTTTAGAAATGAAGCATGCTTCAAATTTTCCCGACGGAACTCCGCCGGACCCGGTCCCCTTCGAATAATTCGCTCGTGTGTGTGCTACTCCGACGGACTAAAACCGACGCTAGGGCAGCTATTGGCTACTGTCTATGAACTTCCTACGTCGAATCCAGTCGTACGTCATCACGTTCGACTCCGTCGGAGTTTGGTGTGATGGTGTGTGGTCAAGTCCGTTCGGTCGAAAAGTCCGCCAGAACTCCGTCGGAACTCCGGCGGAACTCCTTTGGAGGTCTGTCAGACTTAATCCCTCTCGTGTGTACGGGGCTTTAGGGTGTCAAGTGCCTCAGCCAAGACAGAAGATGCTCCGCTGGCAGGAGCTCTGCTCACTTCACTAGATGTAGATGATGCATGGGAGAGGGGGTCTTCAATATCTTCTTCCTCCTCTTCCTCTTCTCCCAGACTTACCATCTGCCTTTCCCTCTGACGCACCCTGTCGATTAGTCTGTCCCGCCATGTTGTCAGAGCACTACACTGCACAGCCATTTTGCCCTTGATGCGAGGGTCACACATGGCAGCCAGCATCAGTTCTGGGCAAGAGGCGGTCAACTCCTGCGTGCGCCTGCCCAACTCCATCAGAAATGTGTTTAGCAGAGCCAACACATCAGGTTGAGGGCCACCACCAGGCAAAGGTTCCTCAGCCGACTTGAACCGCTCCAATTTGCTCTGAAGGTGGTTGAAGAGTGGGAGCACATGACCAATGCTGGCATCCTCGCGGCTTAGGTGTTCTGTGACAGAGAGGAAAGGCGTGAGGACTGCCACAATCTGCCCGATTATGGCCCAGTCCTCCCTGCCTAAAGGTCTCTCTATGCCAATGTTATGATCACAGGCCATGGCATGGAGAGCCTTATGCTGCTCAAGGATGTGTTCCAGCATTGCTAGGGTTGAATTCCACCTAGTCCCCACATCCTGTTTTAGACAGTGTTCTGGAAGGCCTGCCTTCCTCTGTTCCACCCTGAGGAGGTGGCTGTCCCTCACACTCCGATGGAAGGTGCCAGCCATCTTCCGACAAGAGTCCACCACTTTGGACAGCCTTCCATCGCCACCAGAAATGGTCTCCACCAACCGAAAACTGTCAGTTATCACCTGGTGGAGAAGGTGGGCTGAGCAGCGCACACCCACAAAGCTGCCATCCCTTACAGCCTTGACCATGTTGCTGCCTCCATCAGTGACAACATAGCCAATCCGGTAGTTGCTGTCTGCCTGTCCAAACCACTGCAACAACATTTTCTGCAGGGCTTGCAGGATGTTTCACGCTGTGTGCTTTTCATCAAGCACCTCAGCGTGCAGGAGGAAGGAACGGTACCCATGTTTGTCAACTACTGACGAGGATCCAGATGTTTGAACTACATCATGGGACACCTTGGCCTGCCACCAATGTGCCGTCAGGGACAGGAAGGCATGCTGGGCACTACACGCACTCCACAGGTCAGTGGTCAGGTGCACTGCCTGTCCACCTGCCCTTCCAATCTCCTCCTTGAGCACCCCGACACAAGACCTGTATAAGGCTGGCACCACAGTTTGGCTGAAGGTCTTACGTGATGGCACACGGTACTGTGGTGCAACAGCCTGCATCAATTGCTTGTTGAAAGGTGCTCCTCCAACTGCAATGAGCTGGCCAATCAGGCGTGTTATTTTATGCACCTGCGCCCGAGACATACCCTTACTCTGAAAGCCACCAAAATCTTCCAGGGTGGCTTGGCTGGTATGGATTGGATGCGGGATGGTGACTGTGGCGGTGCCACTATTGGTTCCCCTTTTGGTGTTTGGAGGAGTGGCCATGATACTTTTCTCCCCTAACAGCACTGCATGGTGGTGCACACGCATGTTCTGGTTCATGCCACTGTTACTGAGATGCCCTATGTCTTGGCCCCGGCTGACCTCCCTGCCACAGTGATTGCATTTGGCCTTCTGACCGACACCAATTCTTTGAAAATGCTGCCAAATGCTGGAACGGCAGCCACCACCTCGGACACTGCCTGATGGAATACCTTCCACTGCAGTGGTCACACTCTCTTTCTGAGGTTCGGCAGGAGCGGGAGGAAGAGACCTGAACATCCCAGGTATATTGGGTGCTGTGATGGATTGAGGTCTAATGGTTGCATTGGCCCATTCTGATGCTGGAGGCTTAGAAAGCACTTGGGCACTTGTCTACAACAATGTCAGGAAAGCCTGCTTCCACCTCTTTCACATTGCCAAGGGAACAGTGATCATTAGAAGCAGTAAACTCTGTCTCCTTGCTGACCACTGCCAAGCTCCCTGTAGTGCTGATGGTGATGGCACTGGCAGCAATGGTGGTGGTGACATCATCATGAGCCTCGGCCTCCTGACATGTTTCCTGCTGCATGGCCAGGATCTCCAGCTTTGGCTGCACAAATGTATGTGCACTGGGAACCCCTTTGGCCTGCCCTCTTCCATAAAAGGTACCAATGGGCAGCATGTTACCAGCAGCAGTGGCAGAGGTGGCAGCGCCACTTTTGCTATGAATTGTGCTGCTGGTTCTAGGAGGTAAATCCTGGAACAGCTGGCGACATGCAAATGTCTGCTGTTTGCCAGGCTCTTTACCACCAGCAGTCTTCACTCCCAGTCGCCTCAGCTTTATGGGAGGTGAGCTGAGCTCAGAGGGAGCAGAGACAGAATGTCCCTACTGCTGCTCATGTACACGGCTCATAGCTCTCCCTCTCCCAGCAGCACTCTTACTGCTTTTTTGGCCTTGTTTGCTGCTCATTTTTCCTTTAAAAGTTAGAAAAATGTAGACAAAAAAAATATGATTTTGATTGCAGCAAACTAACACCAAAATCACCAAATGTACAAAAAAAATATTATACCAACAGAAAATAACAAAATATTAACTAAATGAAACAAGAAATGAAAAAAAAAATGATCTCTCAAAACCAACCAAAAAACGAATAAAACCAGAAACTAAACACTAAGGCGGCGTACACACGCGGGGACTGTCTGCCGAAACTAAGTTCGTCAAACAGTCCGCTCAAACTTTTGAATGAACGAACACGCCAACATACAGGGCACTATTTGAGCGGACAAATACGGCAAACTTTGTTCGTCGTACTAAGTCCGCGCAACTTTTGAAATGAGCGGACTCGCCCACACACGAGGCAACAGTCCGCTCATTTCGAGCGCGTGTGCAGGTAGGCGGGGCCCGCGACGGAGACGTCGCGGGCTCCGCCGCCTGGAATGGACTTAAAGGGGAACCCCAACGCCGAAAAAAATCGGCGTGGGGGTCCCCCCAAAGTCCACAACAGACCCTTGTCCGAGCACGCTACCCGGCCGGCCAGGAAAGGGGGGCGAGCGAGCGCGCCCCCCCTCCTGAGCCGTACCAGGCCGCGTGCCCTCAACATGGGGGGTGCCTTGGGGAAGGGGGGGCCGCGCGGCCCCCCCACCCCAAAGCACCTTGTCCCCATGTTGATGAGGACAAGGGCCTCTTCCCGACAACCCTGGCCGTTGGTTGTCGGGGTCTGCGGGAGGGGGGCTTATCGGAATCCGGGAGCCCCCTTTAATAAGGGGGCCCCCGGATACCGGCCCCCCACCCTATGTGAATGAGTATGGGGTACAATGTACCCCTACCCATTCACCTGTAAAATAAAAGTACCAAAAAAAAAACACAACACACGAGATAAAATATTTTATTGCACAGCTCCGGGGGTCTTCTCGCCGGACTCCTCCGCTATCTTCTTGTAGCTCTTTTGCTAGCGGAGGAGTCCGGCTTTCTTCCTCCCCGCCGCCGGCCTCTTCTCCCGACTTCGGGGGTCTTGTCCCCCTCTTCGGTTCTTCTGCCGGGCCACCGCGACTTCTTATAGCTCTTTTGCAGGCGGTGGCCCAGTCTTCTGTTGCCGCTGTCGCCGCCGCCTTCCATTCTTCTTCTTCTTCTTGTTCTTCTTGTTCTTCTCCAGGAGATGGTGACACGTCGCTCTCTCCGGCCGGAATGCCAGAGCCGCGCTGTGCGGCCACTTATATAGTGACAATGGGGCGGTGTCACATGGTATATGTCACATGGGTTGGTCACATGGGTTGATGTCACATGGGGACTATGACATCGTAAGGGGGCGGGGTCACCATGTGACCAACCCATGTGACATATACCATGTGACACCGCCCCATTGTCCCTATATAAGTGGCCGCTCAGCGCGGCTCTGGCATTCCGGCCGGAGAGAGCGACGTGTCAACATCTCCTGGAGAAGAACAAGAAGAACAAGAAGAAGAAGAAGAACGGAAGGCGGCGGCGACAGCGGCGACAGCGGCGACAGAAGACCGGGCCACCGCCTGCAAAAGAGCTATAAGAAGGCGCGGTGGCCCGGCAGAAGAACCGAAGAGGGGGACAAGACCCCCGAAGTCGGGAGAAGAGGCCGGCGGCGGGGAGGAAGAAAGCCGGACTCCTCCGCTAGCAAAAGAGCTACAAGAAGATAGCGGAGGAGTCCGGCGAGAAGACCCCCGAAGACGGAAGACCCCCGGAGCTGTGCAATAAAATATTTTATCTTGTGTGTTGTGTTTTTTTTTTGGGTACTTTTATTTTACAGGTGAATGGGTAGGGGTACATTGTACCCCATACTCATTCACATAGGGTGGGGGGCCGGTATCCGGGGGCCCCCTTATTAAAGGGGGCTCCCGAATTCCGATAAGCCCCCCGCCCGCAGACCCCGACAACCGCGCGGCCCCCCCTTCCCCAAGGCACCCCCCATGTTGAGGGCACGCGGCCTGGTACGGCTCAGGAGGGGGGGCGCGCTCGCTCGCCCCCCTTTCCTGGCCGGCCGGGTAGCGTGCTCAGACAAGGGTCTGTTGTGGACATTGGGGGGACCCCCACGCCGATTTTTTTCGGCGTTGGGGTTCCCCTTTAAGTCCATTCCAGGCGGCGGAGCCCGCGACGTCTCCGTCGCGGGCCCCGCCTACCTTGACACGCGCTCGAAATGAGCAGACTTCCCTCCGAGCGGGAACAGTTTGCTCATTTCGAAAGTGGCCTACACACGGGCGGACTGTTCGCTCAAACCAAGTTTCAGCGGACAGTTTTTCGGAATTTCCGAAAAACTTTGTTCGTCAAACTGTCCGCTGAAACTGTCCGCTGAAGCCCCACACACGAGCGGACTGTCCGCTGAAACACTGTTCAGCGGACAAAGTTGAGCCAACAGTCCGCCCGTGTGTACGCGGCCTAAGAGATGATACACTTGCAAACTACAACTGATATAAACTAAAATGAACAATGAAAAGCTAAGGATTGCAAAGATATTCGCTCAGATGCACAGAGAAATAATCGTGTGATCTGCTCCACTACACTAACTAACCCACAAAGGGAAGTCACATGATCGGGCCTGCCCTGTAGGCCTCAGCAGCAGAAGAAAACCTCTATTGGTCAACCAATAAAGTTAAATTGATGCAAGTTGGGAGCATATATACATGCAAAGGTAGTAGCCACAGCCACCATTACTCCTCTTTTCTTCGCTGTAATGGAGGAATGAATCATAAACGGGAAGTTCTTATGCGAGCATGCCGGCATAGCTAATTTATGAAAGTGGGTCTCCTGAATCGTCAGTATGTCTGCTTTATGTTTCACTGCCTCTAGCCATAAGGATCGCCTCTTGGCTGGGTGGTTAAGTCCTCCTGCGTTAAGTGAAAGAATTCTAATACTCATTGGAGATTTGCTTGGGATGATAAATGTGGTCCTGCCGAAGTATCTTTTGTTCTAGTCCACCGGAGTGTTGTGCCTGGTAGGTAAAGTTCTCAGTTATCTGTCGTACATATAGGGCCAAGGTAGATAGGTATTGTCCACCTATTCTGCCTTTTAGCTTGAATCCATATCTGGGTGTTTTACTGCACAGTTTAGTGTTGGTAACATAATAGCACAATCGTTGCACGTTTTGAGTGGCAGGTGGTGAGATCCTGCATAAGAGACCCTCTGTTTGCGTATTGCGTGCGGTAATTGGGGAACTTACCGCTTCCTCTCGCCAGAGACGAATGAAGAACATGCACCAAAGAATAAACATAAAAACAAGAAAACAAAAACAAAACAGCAGAACCAGAGTAAGAAACAAAACCCAATAGGGTCAGGCAGCTAAAGTGCCCGATTGAGGGGGTCTACGGTACGTTGACTTGTACCTTTGACACTCAGGGAATCCTATTGAAGTATGAGGATGGGGTTGAGGTGATTAAGTTTCAGGTATAGTTCACCTTTTATCTTCTTTGTTGTTTAAATTGCCAATCGGAGTGTAGCTTGTTGAGCGGTGGTCCAGGCTGCTAAAGTGGATCTGCAGCAGAGTCAGGCGGTATGATTTGCCATGATCTCAAAAGATGTAATCCTTCTTCCAAGGAGTTAATGAGGTGAGTGGATCCTTTATGTGTCACTTCGCTGGGTATTTCCGTTTGTACAAGATTTTATGATTCCTCATGGCTTTGGTGATGGTAGCTAGGGATGAGCTTCGAGTTGTTCTACTCGAACATTGCCTGTTCGCCTGTTCAGCGAACAGTGAACAATTTGGGCTGTTTGCAGCAAATTCGAAAAGCCGGAACACCCTATACAAGTCTATGGGAGAAATCTAAAGTGCTCATTTTAAAGGGTAATATGCAGATTACTGTCCTAAAAAGTGTTTGGGGACCCGGGTCCTGCCCCAGGGGACATGGATCAATGCAAAAAAAGTTTTAAAAACTGCCGTTTTTTCAGGAGCAGTGATTTTAATAATGATTAAAGTGAAACAATAAAAGTGTAATATTCCTTTAAATTTCGTAGCTGGGGGGTATCTATAGTATGCCTGTGAAGGGGCGCATGTTTCTGGTGCTTAGAACTGTCGCTGCACAAAGTGTCATTTGTGCAGGAAAAAAAGTCCTTTAAAATCACTTGCGACTAAATTGTCGGGTCTCTGTAATACAGAGAACACTCAATGAGTGTTCTCTGTATTAGCCGACAATTCATTCATTCATTGATTAAAAAAAAAAAAATAAATAAAAAGCGTGGGCGTTCCCCTAAATTCAATTACCAGGCCCTTCAGGTCTGACATGGATATTAAGGGGAACCCCGTGTCAAATTAAAAAAAAAAATTGACGTGGGGGTCCCCCCAAATATCCATACCAGACCCTTCAGGTCTGATATGGATATTAAGGGGAACCCCGCATCAAATTAAAAAAAAAATTGACGTGGGGGTCCCCCTAAAAATCCATATCAGACCCTTTATCCGAGCACGCAACCTGGCAGGCCGCAGGAAAAGAGGTGGGGACGAAAGAGCGCCCCCCCCTCCCTCCTGAGCCGTACCAGGCCACATACCCTCAACATTGGGAGGATGCTTTGGGGGTCTGTGACCCCTCAAAGCACCTTGTCCCCATGTTGATAAGGACAAGGGCTTCATCCTCACAACCCTGGCCGTTGGTTGTGAGGGTCTGCGGGCGGGGGGCTTATCAGAATCTGGAAGCCCCCTTTAACAAGGGGACCCCCAGATCCCGGCCCCCCCCTGTTTGAAATGGTAAGGGGGTACAAAAGTACCCCTACCATTTCACAAAGAAAGTGTCAAAATGGTTAAATAAGACAAACACACTTTTGAAAAATTCCTTTATTAAAAATGAAAAAAAAAAAAAAAAAGAATCCAGCGGTGCTAATCCACTCTTGCTATCCAGCGACGGATCGGGGTCCAGCGATGGATGATCATATCCAGCGACGGGGGAATCTCTCAGTCCAGCGCTGTCCATACATCCTTCTTCTGTCTCCTCTCCGGAGACACTGCAGAGAGCACAGCGCTGACGTTTCTTATATTGGGAGGGCGGGGCCACCCGTCACCTGACCCCTCCCCTCTGACGCTGGAGAGGGAAGCCAGGGGTTCCCCAGTGACGTGTGGGTGATCCCGCCCCCTCTGATGTAACGGAAACCTGCGTTACATCAGAGGGGGCGGGGTCACCCACACGTCACTGGGGAACCCCTGGCTTCCGTCTGCAGCGTCAGAGGGGCGGGGTCAGGTGACGGGTGGCCCCGCCCTCCCAATATAAGAAACGTCAGCGCTGTGCTCTCTGCAGTGTCTCCGGAGAGGAGACAGAAGAAGGATGTATGGACAGCGCTGGACTGAGAGATTCCCCCGTCGCTGGATATGATCATCCATCGCTGGACCCCGGAGATCCGTCGCTGGATAGCAAGAGTGGATTAGCACCGCTGGAATCTTTTTTTTTTTTTTTTTCATTTTTAATAAAGGAATTTTTCAAAAGTGTGTTTGTCTTATTTAACCATTTTGACACTTTCTTTGTGAAATGGTAGGGGTACTTTTGTACCCCCTTACCATTTCAAACAGGGGGGGGGGGGGCGGGATCTGGGGGTCCCCTTGTTAAAGGGGGCTTCCAGATTCTGATAAGCCCCCCGCCCGCAGACCCTCACAACCAACGGCCAGGGTTGTGAGGATGAGGCCCTTGTCCTTATCAACATGGGGACAAGGTGCTTTGAGGGGTCACAGACCCCCAAAGCATCCTCCCAATGTTGAGGGTATGTGGCCTGGTACGGTTCAGGAGGGAGGGGGGGCCGCTCTCTCGTCCCCCCCTCTTTTCCTGCGGCCTGCCAGGTTGCGTGCTCGGATAAAGGGTCTGATATGGATTTTTAGGGGGACCCCCACGTCAATTTTTTTTTTTAATTTGATGCGGGGTTCCCCTTAATATCCATATCAGACCTGAAGGGTCTGGTATGGATATTTGGGGGGACCCCCACATCAATTTTTTTTTTACATTTGACACGGGGTTCCCCTTAATATCCATGTCAGACCTGAAGGGCCTGGTAATTGAATTTAGGGGAACCCCCACGCTTTTTTTTTTTAATCAATGAATGAATGAATTGTCGGCTAATACAGAGAACACTCATTGAGTGTTCTCTGTATTACGGAGACCCGACAATTTAGCCGCAAGTGATTTTAAAAGACTTTTTTTCCTGCACAAATGACACTTTGTGCAGCGACAGTTATAAGCACCAGAAACATGCGCCCCTTCACAGGCATACTATAGATACCCCCCAGCTACGAAATTTAAAGGAATATTACACTTTTATTGTTTCACTTTAATCATTATTAAAATCACTGCTCCTGAAAAAACGGCCGTTTTTAAAAATTTTTTTTTGCATTGATCCATGTCCCCTGGGGCAGGACCCGGGTCCCCAAACACTTTTTAGGACAGTAACTTGCATATTACCCTTTAAAATGAGCACTTTAGATTGTGAACGTTCGAGTCCCATAGACTTTAATAGGGTTCTAAAGTTCACACGAAGTTTAGGTCTGTTCGCAGGTTCTGGTGCGAACCGAACAGGGGGGTGTTTGGCTCATCCCTAATGGTAGCCATGTTGCGACAAAGCTGTAGAGTGTGTTGCGACAAGTCCGGTAGAATCTGTAGCTGAGAAACTTGCTCTGTCAGCCTTGCGTAGTGCCTCCAGGATTTTTTCTTTAGTGTGGAAAAAGTGAACTCTAAGCAGGACATCCCTAGGCACCTCTTGGGGGAGGAATGATGGTTTTGGGACTCTGTGAATGTGGTCAATCGTGAGGTCCAGCGATGACAAGGACGGGACCACTGCTTGAAAGAGGCCTCGCACGTAGATAGGGAGTTGTTGTACTGTGACCGCTTCTGGGATCCCATTTATCTTTAAGTTGTTCCTGCGGGAACGATCTTCGAGGTCCGACATTTTTAATTGCATTTTATGAATAACCTCCTGGTGTGATACATGAGAGTCCACCAACGCATTAAAGGAAGAGGTGACGTCACACATTCTCGATTCCACCTGGTGTACTCGCTCACCTAAATCACTAATTTCCGCTCTACATTGTTGAAGACATGTCAGCATATCAGTTTGTAATGATGTTCTCAATGACATCAACATCTCTTTAAGGGTAACATCTGAGATAGGCTGACCTGTAGTTGGGAACATTGAGATTGGATCCACTTGTTGTTGGGATACCAGTCCGCTGTTGTACGATCCACTCACCTCCATACCCAGCTCTGTTGTTCTATTAGATGCAGAAGAATCAGAATCCAACCTGGGTTTTGATTTCACAGGGCTCCTTGTCGATGGAGTGTTGCAGGAAGTATCAGAGTCTGACGAACGTGCCCCTGTACCAGCGTCCATTCCCGCTATGCACGAGTCCTCCGCTCACTGAGATGGCTGACGCAGCAGGTGCATGAGGCTGGGAGCACCGTCCTTCACTATGTCCTCCTCCGCCATCTTTCCGAGGTCCGCGGTTTATGGCCGGATAAAAATACGGTAATTTCAGTGGGTTCGGCTGGTTTGAAGCTCTTCTCCGCATGGCGGTCTGGTCGCCGGGTGTTTCCCACATCACTTGCGCTTGCACTGATGTCGATAGCTATCTTCCGACGGCTGTGTAATGATAATTCCCCGAGTGTGGAGCGGAGCTCTCCTAATGTACGGCCATCACGTTACGTGGTCGCCACGCCCCCCCCCCCCCCCCCACTTTTTTTCATTCTGATTTTTATGTGAACCTTTTATGATTTTTCCTTTCCAATAACTATATCTTTCATGTATTAATTTATTGAACGAGGAGATGTATTAATTGTGATATTTAACACTGCACTATTCTTTATACTATGCTATGTGTAAAAAAAATCCTTTGTCTCATCATTTGCTCAGAAGTGCAACGAATGGAGAAGTGGAAAATGCTACATTTATATTGCCCAATATTACTGATTTCACCAGTTAATTGATTAAATGCATTGATCACAAGCTAAGAATTTTTGTTGTCCTTAGAGGATAATGGTATATAGTTGCAGACCCTCTCAAAATTGTATTGTGTGAATGTAAAAAAAAAAAAAAGCAATAAATAATATGAGCCCAGGCTACGCTCAAACACCCATGGACATACCTAACAATGGACCTACAGATATTCTATGAAGCCACTCGTATTGCTTTCTCTCAAGAAACACACAGGAGCTAAGTACACAAAAAATGTTTTGCAAATGTCTCATAATTCATGGAAAAGCAACAAATAATAACCATAATATTTGTAATACCTCTGGAATGTCAGTTTCTATGTGTTCCCTTCGCTGAATGAATGTAACCATCACCAATATTCAATTTTAAGAGAAAACAGCCTAAAGAACCTTCAACTATAAGAGATAGCCCTTGTACACACGGTCGGAGATTCCGACAACCAAATCCGTCGGAGTAAATCCGACGCATTAATTCCGAAACAGGTCCGGAGGTGATGTTGCATACACACGGTCGGACTAAGTTGTCGGAAAATCCGATTGTACATAACGTGATGACGTTATTTCGTTATGACGGGACTACGTTCAGGCTAGTAGCCAATAGCTTTGGTCTAGGAATTTGATCTGAGCATACGTGGCACTTTGTCCATCGGAGTAGGCTACACATGATCGGAGTATGTCCGATCGGAGCATTTTGTCTGAAAATTTTACCGGCAAGTTGGAAATATTGATCCGTCGGATATTCCGACGGAAACAGTCTGATGCAGACCACAACCAGTCGGAATATCCGACAAAACGGTCCGATAGGAAACATTCCGATGGAATCTCCGACCATGTGTACAAGGGCTTATAGAAAAAATTCACCAGTAGGGAAAATATTCCATTGACTAATCCATTGACTAATCTTGAACATTCAGCTGTTAGGCAGGCATCCCCAGAGATTCCTCAGACTTTAAGATGGAACCACATGCAAAAAACAGTTAAACATGGGATCTCTCCAACATTCTTACTAGACCCTTATCTTAGCATGCAGTCTGGCTAGCCAGGAAAAAGGGGAGAAGAATATGCACCCCCCTCCATCTCATGAACCATAGTAGGTCATATATGTTCAACATAAACGATACTGTGCCAGAGGGAATGAGAGTGACACAGGCAGTGGGGCTTACCACAAATTTGAAACCCTCTTTAAAAACATGGCGGCCACCAGATCCCACCCCCCCAAGGGGAGTAAGGAGTATATAATGACCTTACTAAATCACAAAAAAACAAAATGGCAAATAAATACACAAAAGTCATTTTAAAAAGAAAGTCCCACAATATATCCACCATCAATTTTGTCTTCCAGCAATGAGGATCCATGTCAATCAAGTTTGTTATGGCTGCCAACAAACTGAAAGAAAACACCTACCTGTAATGTATACAAAGTGATGAGGTTTCCCAGGTTATGACTGGCTTCTGCTTAATGGTCATGCTGGAAAACCAGCATTAGATCAATGCCAATGTCTGAGGCACTAATCTGTGTATTCTGACAGGGGGAGTAAGGGAATCCTACTTTTAGAATACAATAGCTCAGCAGGAGAGATTCTTGCTTCACACACCATTTGTGTTGATGTGGGGATTGGTCAGTTTTTTTTGTTTTTTTTTCATTCTACCCACAGGTTGAATGAAAAAAAAATTGAACGTGTATACCCTGCTTTAGTGTCAGAATTTGTAATGAGATTTGGTGATATCACTACTGTACTGGCCATTGTTCTTTCTAGAGAGAATGCTGTAATGCAAGACTGTTGTTACGTCTTCATCCATTCTGTGTTCTACGACTCTGCACTTTTACTGCTGCCGCCCAAATATTACCCATGCAGACATCAAAACACCAGTCATCTGGGACAGCCTGACTTGAGTAAACATAGCTCTGTGCATTCACTAAATTAGCAGCCTCCATACAGAGATACAAGGATAATTTATTAAAGCTACATAGACTGTTCAGTTTACAAGGAAAGTTGCACTTTCAATGGAAATTCCCCCTCCCCCTATACTTTGTGAATGTGGTGAACTTTCATTTTGTAAATAATACCCAATCACATGAAATTTTAAAAAAACAACGTTTGGATTGCATATGATTGGATCATGGAAGTCAGCAGAGCTTTACCTCATTCACAAATCTTTCTGGAAAATGTCCTTGCAAAGTGTACAGCTTATTTGCCTTTAGTAAATCAGTAAATGAACCCTACAGTGAAAAGAAAGCTTGGGAAGGCAGTAATGGGGAAAAGATGAGCTGCAAGGAGCATCAAGGTAATACGAATGAGTAATGCTTTGCTTTCTTCTTTCTTGGGCTCAGCTTCCACAGTGCAGGTCCTCTTTAACTGGGGCATACTCATCAACTATACATACCTCTTCTATGTGTAAAATAACTGTAAAAGCATCATCATATGCTCTGTACTGTAAGAGCTGCCTGATCATAAATTCCACAGCTGCCATTATTCTAGTATAGGAATTCCTAAAAGTGGCACTAAATAATATCCTTATTCTCCAAAAATAACCCACACTTAATAAATAAATAATAAATAATAACCCAAATTACCTAATGGCCTAGTAATCTGTTTTTCATTAAATTGTTTCCTATTGTGTTTTTCTGACTCTTTGTAATATCTTCAATGAGACCTAAAAACTCTCCCTGCCCCACCACTTATTTTTGTTTAGAATGAACGGTGCACACTAGTTGCAGTTATGTGCACTGATCTATGGAATTTGGAGTTCTGGAGGATCCTGAGAGCAATAGAAGGTAACTTTGAGGTAAGAATGCATCCTTGAATATCATTTTTTTAAACCAGAATTTGTTGTCATTTTAAGCTGCTCAAAAGTATAATTTTGCCAGTGTATACTGCTACAGGTGTTGTTCAGTCCCTTCACAGTGATTTGTTTACTGTTTTAATGAAAGAAAGACACAAATTTCCTTTGCCTTCATGATTATGAACCAGGTACAGGGTTGGAGAATAGGGATGGCCTTGTGGTTCGCGGCAAATTTTTCGTGTTCGTGTTTCGCCAAACCAGCGCACTTCTGGCGCTGTTCGCACGGCAGACATATGCGTTTACATTGTGAAAGAACTTTGACCCATGATGACACATCCATCATGGGGTACAGGACAGCCAATTGAGACATTTCAGCACATGGACAATTGGACATTCCCCCTACTTTATAAATAGACCGGATCTGGTGGCCATTTTACATTTTGACTTTTGTCAGTGTAGGGAGAGGTTGCTGTGTGGAGCATGGACAGACTGTAGTGACACAAATCACTAGCTATTAGGTCCACAAAAGTCCTTTTAAGGACTGGTATAGGTGTACAGTATATAGGGTTCTGGTGCACTGCTGCTGACTGCTGTGCTGCTGATTGCTGAGTGCACTGCTGACCGATTCTGCTGCTGTCTTTTGTCAGTGTAGGGACAGGACGCTGTGTGGAGCAGGGACAGTCAGTTTAATCACTAGCTATTACTATTAGGACCACAAAGGTCCTTTTAAGGACTGCTATAGGTGTACAGTATATAGGGTTGTACATGTATAATATACTTTCTTTCAAATATAGAAAGCCTATTATACTTGACTGCTGAGCTGAGTGCTGATGGATTCTGCAGCTGTCTTTTATCAGTGTAGGGACTGAGGGACAGTCTGCAAATCGCTAGCTACTAGGTCCACAAAGGTCCCTTTAAGGACTGGTATAAGTGTACAGTATATAGGGTTCTGGTGCACTGCTGCTGACTGCTGTGCTGCTGATTGCTGAGTGCACTGCTGACCGATTCTGCAGCTGTCTTTTGTCAGTGTAAGGACAGGACGCTGTGTGGAGCAGGGACAGTCAGGTTAATCACTAGCTATTACTATTAGGTCCACAAAGGTCCTTTTAAGGACTGGTAAAGGTGTACAGTATATAGGGTTGTACACATATAATATACTTTCTTTCAAATATAGAAAGCCTATTATACTTGACTGCTGAGCTGAGTGCTGACCGATTCTGCAGCTGGCTTTTATCAGTGTAGGGACTGAGGGACAGTCTGCAAATCACTAGCTACTAGGTCCACAAAGGTCCTTTTAAGGACTGGTATAGGTGTACAGTATATAGGGTTGTACATGTATAATATACTTTCTTTCAAATATAGAAAGCATATTATAGTGCACTGCATGCAGTGCTGCTGACCAATTCTGCTGCTGTCGTTTCTCAGTGTAGGAAGGGACAGTTTGGTGTTTGGAGCAGGGACAGTCTGCAATTCACTAGCTACATGCTAGCTACTATTAGGTCCACAAAGGTCCTTTTAAGGACTGGTATAGGTGTACTATTTGGTGTGCAGTATATAGGGGTGTAATACACGTATAAAATGCTTGAAAATATAGAAAGCATAGTATAGTGCATTTCCACTGTGCAGCATTGTGACTGCTGAGCGGTTCTGCAGCGATACTACAAAGAGTGACAAACGCAATTAAAAAAAAGTATTATAACTGGTGTGATAGACCAGTGGCCCCCCAAAGCGACAGATTGAAGCGGGGTGTTATATATCTTCTTCCACATACATACTGCACTTCTCTAGAGACTTTTGTCACAGGGTCATTTAAAAAATGACAGGCAGAGGAAGAGGCAGGCCCTTGCGCAGGGGTGGTAGGGGTAGGGTAGGAGCAACAGGCTTGAGCCAAAGTGGCAAATTGCAGAAGGTGCGTTTGATTACATCAAAGGATGCACCAGACTTGGTTGAGTGGCTCACTCAGCCTTACTCTTCTGCACCCTCCTCATCCTCTTGATCTGCACCCTCTTCTTCACGCTCTGCTGTGTGCACCCCCAAAGACACTACCACCAACACCACCACATACCCTCCGCTTGAGTCACAGGAATTATTTTCCGATCCATCACAAGACATTGCCAATGCGCAACCACTCTTGGCATTGGATCCGGAAGAGGAGGTAGTGACAACCGCCACTCAGCAATCTGACGACAGTACCCAGATCAGCCCAAGGAGGAAGTTGGTCCCAGGTGTTGCTGCCTACTCCGAGATCTCTAATTATAGTGATGGGGAAGGTGGCGTTGATGATGACGTGTCTAGTGATGTCACGTGGGTGCCCACAAGATCTCGGTGCTGGTGTCAGTGCTATCTATCTCGGTGCTGGTGTCAGTGCTCTCTAGCTCGGTGCTGGTGTCAGTGCTCTCTATCACGGTGCTGGTGTCAGTGCTCTCAATCACAGTGCTGGTGTCAATGCTCTCTATCACGGTGCTGGTGTCAGTGCTCTCTATCATGGTGCTGGTGTCAGTGCTCTCTATCACGGTGCTGATGTCAGTGCTCTCTATCTCGGTGCTGGTGTCACTGCTCTCTATCTCAGTGCTGGTGTCAGTGCTCTCTATCTCGGCGCTGGTATCAGTGCTCTCTATCTCGGTGCTGGTGTCAATGCTCTCTATCACAGTGCTGGTGTAAGTGCTCTCTATCTCAGTGCTGGTGTCAGTGCTCTCTATATCGGTGCTGGTGTCAGTGCTCTCTATCACGGTGCTGGTGTCAGTGCTCAGTCTCTATCGCAGTGATGGTTTCAGACAGTGAGGGAGATAGCAGCGGAAAAGCCAATCAGCAGGCAGTGCCAGCACCATGGCTGAGGATCAGCACTGGACTTGCACCTCCAGACCACCGCAGTGCAGCCCTGCATAGGTGGGGGTAAGGGTCGGGCAGAGGGAGGAGCTCAAGCACAGGTTGGCACGCTGGGATACTGGTACAGGACTGCACTGCCCTGACTGTGGCACTGATCATCTCCTGCACCCCCTTCATAGCCTGCCCTGACCTTGCCTCTCCTTCATGGCCTTCATGCGCTCCTGAATTGTCAAAATTTCACAGATAAAAAAAGAATGCTTGTCATTGTCGATCCCAGATTCACTTAATACTTTTGTTATGTCAGTGTCCATGTTGTGGGACTATGTGTGGACAGCTAGAAAGTATTTTGTGGCTGAAAATATGACCTGTAGGTTTTTAAGGTTCACTTGCCATTACAGTCAATGGGGTCCGCTGCGAACTTTGCGGTTCGTGAATTTTCGACCGCATTCGCGGTTCGCATTCGCGAAACGTCCCGTCGGAAGTTCGTCCATCACTATAGGAGAAATTACTGAAACAACTGCAGTCATTTTGGCAATATTGACGTTTCTAATTGCCATTTTACCTTGTGTCTAAACTCCTGGTGCCTAGCTTTTAACCTTTTGACACTTTCTTTGTAGCCCTTCAAGACCCTGCAGATACCAATCTGTTTTTCCTTATTGTCCTATTAGGCCCTTTTCACACAATACAGATAGGGAAAAGGAAATAGATTTGGTGCTATACCTTTTTAAACCAATTTAAAATGAAATGAATAAAAATGTATAAATTTTCCAGCTTGCTGGCTAATAATTTAAAGTGAGGATATAGGATCCAAAATGGAATGAAATAAAATGAATGGAAATTGAGTAAGTGAAGGCGTGTTGCAAAGATCAAGTATTAAATAGTGAATACAAAAATATATATACATTTTCCAGCGTGCTGGTAATTTAAAGTAAGGATATAAAATCCACAATAAAATAAATAAATAGAAATAAATAAATAGATGTATGAATGATGTGTTACTAGAATACCATTATTCAATCAATATTAAATAGTGAATACAAAAATATATCTATGAGAAAATGCAAATACTAAAGTGCCAGTGACTATGACCGTGACAGAATCAGGTGACTTTGTCTACAAAGACAGGGCAAATTTCATAAAATGAGGGTTCAGCCCAAAAGATGGGAAAAGCAAAAAATGAAAAAATAAAATAAAATAAATTAAAATGAAATAAAAATAAGAAATGCCTTCACTTACTCAATTTCCATTCATTTTATTTCATTCCATTTTGGATCCTATATCCTCACTTTAAATTATTGGATGGAAACTAAATAGAGGCTGCTCTTACCTACATTATATATTATACATCACATTATATATACTTTCTGTACAACAAACTCCATAGCGCAACCTACCTTCTTGCTTTTATTTCTTTTCACACAATAAGCCTGCTCGGATCTGCCTGTCCATTTTTAAGGTGGATCCAACCAGGCCATCAATTAACTCCTATGGGCAAGCAGATGTCAGCGGAGATGTGTCCGGTCCGCTGACACCCGTCTGGCATCTGATCCACTCATGACAGACGTATGTCGATACGTCTGCTATCCATCTTGACGGATCAGATGCGATATGATGAAAAAGGACATGCTGTCCATTTTCGTCCGATCTCCCCATTTAGATCGGCGGGGCTCTGACAGGTTCCTCCCTGCTCTGTGAGCAGAGATGGACCTGTCATCTGCCGGTTTGGGAGATTAATAGAGCGATCCCCTGCTGAGCTGGCAGGCTCAGCTGAGCGGTTCCGCCCCGCGTGGAAGGGGCCTTATAGCAGTGATTTCTAGCAGTCTCTTATACTATATCTCCAGTCTATGACTCTTTCTTGAAGCATGTCCCCAGTTTCCAAAAACTCCTATAGCATGTTCATAGTCCAACAGTCTCCTACAGCATTTTCGCAGACTCTGTATCATGTCTGCAGTCTCTGACCATCTCCTATACCATGCCCAAAGCCCCTAACCAAATCTTGTATCACATCTATGGTCTCTGACCATTTCCTGCACCATGTCTGCAGTCTCCGACCATCTCAGGTATCATGTCCATAGTTCATATACTCACTGAAATTTATGAGCTGCCCTTTGGTGATGTCAGGGGCCACATGTAAGACCCCCTTATCAAGAAAGTTGGCCACAACTGGTGCAAACACTAATCCTGGTCATAAGGTAAAACATCTGGATAAACACACTATATTGTCAAAAATACTGTGACACCTCCCTTTACATGCACATGACTTTAGTGGCATCCCAGTCTTAGTCTTTAGGGTTCAATATTGAGTTGGCCCACCCTTTGTATCTATAACAACTTCAACTCTTCTGGGAAAGCTGTCCACAAGTTTTAGGAACGTGTCTATGGGAAGGTTTGACCGTTCTTCCAGAAGCACATTTGTGAGGTCAGGTACTGATATTGGATGACAAGACCAGGCTTGCAGTCTCCACTCTAATTCATCACAAAGGTGTTCTATCAGGTTGAGGTCAGAACTCCATGTCTTATGGACCTTGCTTTGTGCACTGGTGTGCAGTCACATTGGAACAGAAAGGGGCCATCCCCAAACTGTTCCCACAAAGTTGGGAGCATGAATTTTTCCAAAATGTATTGGTATGCTGAATGCCTTAAGAATTCCCTTCACTGAAACTAAGGGGTCAAGCCCAACCCCTGAAAAACAACCCCACACCATAATCCCCCTTCCACCAAATGATTTGGACCAGTGCACAAATTAAGGTCCATAAAGACATTGATGAGCGAGTTTGAGGCGGAGGAACTTGACTGGCCTGCACAGATTCTGACCTCAAACCGATAGAACACCTTTAGTATGAATTAGAGCAGACACTGCCAGCCAGGCCTTCTCTTTCAACATGAGTGCCTGACCTCACACAAATGCGCTTCTGGAAGAATGATCAAACATTGACATGCTCCTAAACCTTGTGGACAGCCTTCCCAGAAAAGTTGAAGCTGTTATAGCTGCAAAGGATGGGCTAACTCAATATTGAACCTTACAGACTAAGACTGTAAAGGCAGACATCCCAAAACTTTTGACAATATATAGTGTATTTCAGGAGGAGAAATCAGCCATGAGAGCCTCTGTGTTTTTTGTCACAATCCAAATCCTACCTGTACCAACCGCAGGAGTCCTTGGCCTTGCAGCATTTCAGTCCTTAGCTCTCTTGTTATTGGCCTGTGTCCTGTGGCACCCCCATACAAGGATGGTGAGGCCTCTAGCACATCTGATGGCAGCCTCATATCAAAATAGCAGAACTGAGTTCTTCCTGTTATAGACAGCAATTGCATCACTTCTTTACGATGTATGCACTACCCACTTTCAGGTGGACAAAGCCTAAACCTTTTGGAACTCTTTTCCACCTGAATGAAAATATAACAAAGAAAACACTCCAGTGGCTAGACTGGTTTCCAGCTGCTAACTGAGGGCATTGTCAATTACCCCCCTTTCAGGTGGACTAAACATACAAATTTTTCCACCTGAACAAAAATAAAAATAACATGGATGACTAAACAAATATCACAAAAAAAAATTTTGATTTTTTTTTTAAAAATCTGGCCATTATCACACAAACAACATGACAAGACAACCACCATAAAACAATAACAAACACTCAACTTTTAGTTAACAACATCCATGGACTTTTCTCCTGAGAAGACTGCTCATTCTGATCTGAAAGACAATTAGTTAGGGAAAAAACAAAAACAAACAAAGCATATGTATCTCATCACAACAGTTTCATTCATTGCAGTTTCATTTGTAACTCTTTAGTACTATTTATTTTTCATTGTTTGCAAACAATTACTAACTAATGAGCTCATGGTACCATGTGATAATCGATTATGCATTTACAATAACCTAACCCCCGTTCTGCTATATTTTCCCGCTGTTGTTCTCAATTTGACAGACCTGCAAACAACACACAAATATTAGTATCCAAAGCCGTTTAACTTCTTCCATGGTCTCTGGAAAAGGAACACAAAGACAGTGATTACACACAATTATCATGACAATTGACTTTTTAAGTCCCCAAAGCCTTTCCCATTAATGCAATATAGTTGCCATATTACTAAAAAATGGCAATGCAATTTGCGTCCAACTACATACAAGCCAGAATGGTAGATTAACCCAGGGGGCAAATATTGGAATGTTGATCCAGTCTTGTTGCTGGCTGTGCTTAGGGTGTGGATTGTCATTTCTTATCTCTCCTTTAGAACTGTGTAATCTGTCCTGGCTGCTATCTTTCATATCAGGCCTTTGAGTTACGCTGTCCCTGTCCTGGGTGGGGGTTTTCATTGTAGATACCTGTACTTCTGGGGTTTCCTGTTCCATGCTAGCAATTTTAAGGGCTTTATGAACTCTATGCCTATTCCATTTACAATGTGTGAACTTTCTCTGCCTTCCTGTACCTCTGCTTATTACGGATACATCTGCCTTTGACCCATACTCCCTTTCCCTGGACTCTTGACAGAAGTCTCAGAGGATATTGACACAATTTTGGTAGGATCTAGCATTCCTCAGAGCCATTCTAGTGGGATAGCTTACATAACACTTATTGGCCATTGAGTATATGAAACTTGCATTGTCCTCCAATAAGTCAGGACAGTTGAACACTTTCATATACAATGCAAGATACTCCCTGCAGAACAAAATTAGGTCATCTCCTCTCCTAAATTTCATTTGTTGCAAATCACTCATACCATTATCAGGACTGTCCACAATACGCTGCAACTCTTTCCTCCGCACCTCTGCATCTGCTAAGTTATCATTAACTTGGGCCAATAACTGGCCTACCAAAGGTCCTGGTAGCCATGCTTTCAGAAGAGAGCATGCATCCTCATTACTCAAATGGAATTTAACTACTAGAGCTTCAAATTTATTGGACAGACTCATTGGCATTAAATTCACCCAAAATCTGGCACAAAGTAATTCTATCTTGGATTGTAATCAAACTCTCATTCTGCCTTGAAGCTATAGGTGCCATAGCAGACTGTGTTTCATCACAGCCCTTCTCCTCATTGATTGTGAAGATATCGGCCAATGGGCATGTTCCTTTGTGCTCATTGAGCGATACCATAACTTTCTCTGTAGTAAGAAGCTGGGAGCGTACATTTGCTAATTCTCTTTCTAAAGACATAACCAACTCTTCCATCTCTGACAACTTTATTTGCAATGACTCTAAAAGTTTGCTCTTCATATCACAGTCCATGCTGTACCTGTGGAGCTGTTCTTGTAGCTCACTGTTTCTCTCTCCTGCTTTTGCCCGCAATTCATCCACCTCATTACTGGAGGCTGTTGCAATCTTTAGAAGGTTTTCACTGACTTTCGCTATGTCCTCACCAAGACGTCTCCTCTCTACTTCCCACTTCCCCCCCATTTGCTCAGATATAAATTTAATTCTGAGCAAAACTGCAATTTCATTAGCCAACTTTTCTTTCTTAACTTTTTTTTGCTGTTTGCCCGATAATCTGCTATTATGTTGCTGACACTGAGACAACAATATCTTACATTGGCCTTCAAGAGGGTCAAGAGGGTCATCTGCACATGAATGATAACTAGCAGAGGCATACTTTTTAACATATGTATACACAAGTTCCATTTCCCAACCATACAATCCACACAATACACACTTCTATTTGTACTAACGTTCCAACACTGCACTGAGTACTAAACCAAACTCAATTATCGTTAGCTCTTACAACTCACAAAAAAAAAAAAATCGCTCTTCTAGCATTCAATATTCTTAATTCGTTACCACTTTTACCTGATATCATTCAAAACAATTAAACTTTTGCCTTTCCATAGAAAAGACTCACCACACTTATTGTGGCATTATCAGCTGCCTTGTATCTGAGCCTTTCTGTCCTGTTGGTTCTATGTGGCTTTTAGGATTGCCACATGCTATCTGGGGTGCCATTTGAAGGACATTATGTACTCTAAAAACTATTATTAACTTGTCTCTTCCCATAGTTATCTAGTTTATAAAACCCTACTAGGCACACTGATATAAAGTTACTTATGAAAACACACACATTGCTGCTAGTAAAACACTATCTTATTTATTTCCCAAGAAATTAGGAAAGCTAACATAAAGTATTAAAAAGACATTACAATATCACAAAGCTTACAATCAGAACATATAATACAAGAATATGAAAGATACTTATCACACAGTCCTCCGTGAGGCTTTGCTGCATCGGCTAGGCTCAGACCAGGAGAGGGCCTTCACCATGAGGTTTAGGCCGGAGCCATCACCCAGAGTAGGCCGAATCATCAGGTCAGTAGAAACACATGGCAGGCTCTTGCAGCAAACAGAGAGTGAGAGTAGTCTGTGTGTGAGCCTTTTCATTCAAACACACACGCCCACTCGTAGCCACCCCCATTTGCCTTCCATCCAATAGATTTCGCCAAGAGGTAATCCTTCACATGTATGCCCATTCTTCAGGAAGCATGCTGTATTGTCCACTATGATCAGTGTCTCTATTAACGATGAGCCATCTAGCTAGCTCTTATTCCCTTTGAAGCCTGCAATCACACATATCACAGCAGGTGGGTCTGAGCCAAGCTATTGTTCTTCTGATTACAAAGCTTTCATGTGCTTCATTCAACTGAGGCTAAGTGGCTATCTCAATCATGAACAAATACCAGAAGTATTATATGAATTCAATCCAACACCTCCTGAGATCATATCCTGTTGGATCGCTATAAAGCTGAAAGGTTCCAAAGAGAGAGTGCTCAGTTGTTTTAGAGTGGTCTACAGTGTGTAACTGTTGCTAGCTATGTAATTACGTTACTCGACCTTTGCTACATTTGATGACTCTGATCCTTTGCTGCCTGCCCTGACCTCATTCTTTTTCTTTTTTTTTTTTCATTCAAGAAAGTTTTATTAGCAAATAAAAGCACATATTACAAGAGTATGCAAAAAGACACTGCAAAAAACAATTATGCTTAACAAGATTGAATTTGTGTCAATAACATTTCTAGTTGGCTATAATAGGGGTATCATCAAAACATCAGATCCTTCCATTGCGAGCCCTACCGGACTTAGAAGGGTGATTCATTATCCAACCCCAGATTCCCTCAGGAACCCATCAAGCTCAATGTACATCTAGAGAACATATCAAAAGAACTATTAATTTAGTAAAGGAGTCAAGTATAGAAATATATAAGGTTAGAAATAGAGAGTAAAGACAAACGGGGAGAAAGGGAGGAGAAATTCGCCTTGTTCCGGATGCTCTAGCTCATGGTCAAGAGCTGTGTTTGTATGGTATAAATTAGTGATTGACTAGTTGTCTGGACCCCACCACTCTTCAGGCCATCAGGCCGCTGCCCATGATGTCCCCAAAGGATTTGGAGTATTTAAAGGCAAACCACGGAGACCATGTTCTGTGATAACCCTCTACACGCTCATTCGATTGGGCTGCCGTGTCTTCCATCTCACAGATAGAAGCAATTTTAAGCAGCCATTCTCTTATGGTAGGTGTAGTTTTGGATTTCCAGTATAGTGGAATTAGAGAGTTGGCTGCATTTATCATATGTCTGGTGAGCGACTTTTTATATCTTTTGAATGAGGTGTTGGCAATGTGGAGCAAACAACTTGCCGCGTCCAACCTCAGACTGGTCTCCGTGATCTGCCCAATCAGCTCCTTCACCCCCGACCAATAACGCTGTAATTGGTCGCATTGCCACCAAATGTGGAATAGAGTGCCCTCCTCCCGTTCACACCTCCAGCATCTATCCGAAGAGTGAGGATACCATTTGTGAATTCTTTCTGGGGTAGCATACCAATGGGTCAACAGTTTGTAGGACGTTTCTTGCATTTTCGTGCTTAGGGAGCATTTGTGTGATAGAATACATGCCCTATCCCACTGATCGTCAGAGATCGGGGAACCCAAAGCCCGAACCCACTTCTCCCTGAGCCCGTGATCCTCTCGTGGACCTAGTGATCTCAACCATGCATATGTAAGCGAAGTAGTTTTTGGGGTGGGTTCACCTTTCAAGCAAACTGATTCTAGATCCGTCACTGCTCGCGTCAAGTGTGGTCTACGTGTTACATCATTACAGTAGCTCCTCAGTTGAAAATATGTCCAGAGTGGTAGTCTTGGTAAATCATTGTCTACTTTAAAGTCAGTGAAGTCTTTCATCAAGCTACCGTTAAAACAGTCTAGTGCTAAGAGCGGTCTTTTCGGTCTCTGTATTTTAAGTAGTGGGTTCTGTAAGCCCGGCACAAAGTCCGGGTTATCTCGAATAGGGGTTAAAGGGCTCAGAGAGGTGGAGAACTCAGAGTGTTTGGTCAGTGTATGAAAAATGTGAAGAGTAGTGCCTACAGTGGGGTGCGAAAGCATGGATCTGGGGTATCTAAGCCTTGGGATCCAGGGAGAGAACTGGAGGTTAATCACACTTGCTTCCTCCTCCAACACTGACCTCATTCTATGCTGGACTTTGATTATGGACTTTCCCTTTTTGTACCACGTTTTTGGAAACTGTGCCTGATTTATCTCCAGAGTATTCTTATC
Source organism: Lithobates pipiens (assembly GCF_037356315.1). Lineage (NCBI taxonomy): Eukaryota > Metazoa > Chordata > Amphibia > Anura > Ranidae > Lithobates > Lithobates pipiens. Next base: position 206,898,637 of record NW_027507785.1, on the reverse strand, counting down.
CAAGGTGCGTGCTCCTACTATTGGGCTCCCCATATCTACACTGACAGTTTCTCTCATAATGGGTGTCCTTTAGTCAAAGGGATTGATCAAAGTGATGATCTTATTAGACTGCTGCACATTCATTGTCCAGTCACAGGCTGGGGGCAGGAAAGTAACGTATCTGTATTACTAAACTGTAGTGGGGCTACCAGCCTAGCTGTTAGAAGGCATTTAACCACTTGCCGACCGCCTAACGCCGATGTACGTCATCAGAATGGCACGGGCAGGCATAAGCACGTAGATGTACGTGATTTGCCTCCCGCGGGTCGGGGGCCCGATCGGGCCCCCGCCCGGTGCCTGCGGCGGTCGGTTTTCGTTCGGGAGCGATCCCGGACGAGGGGACGGCCATTCATTCATGGCCACCCCCTCGCGATCGCTCCCGACGAATGGAAATCCCCGGTGACATCACTTCCTCTCCTGTAATGTAAACACAGGAGAGGAAGTGATGTATTCTCTCCTCCGTGTCGGTATTTTTCGTTCCGACACGGAGGAGAGCGGATCAGTGAGTTGCACCAACACATCCCACACACAGTAGAACATGCCAGGCACACTCACACCCCCCCTTTACCCCCCGATCACCCCCCCAATTACCCCTGCCCCCCAGTCACAGTGACACCAATGTCATTTTTTTTTTTTTTTTTTTTTTTTTTGCATTGGTGTCATTTGTGACTGTAATAACTGTTAGGGCAGTTAGGGTTAGCCCCCTTTAGTTCTAATGTACCCCCCTAACCCCCCCAATAAAGGTTTAACCCCGTGATCACCCCCCGTCGCCAGTGTCACTAAGGCTGGGTTCACATTGCAGCGGTTTATGAGAACGAATGTGATTCGCACCGCACTGCAGTGCAAATCACATCCGATCTCTGTGCGATTCGAGTTCAGCCATTCGCCGCACCCGCCGCACCCGCCACACCCGCCGCACCCGCCGCAAATTCGCACGGGACCCTTTTTTTGGCCCGCAGCAGAATCGGATCGCATGGGTGTTCACACCATGCGATCCGAGTTTGCAGATCGCACTGCGATATGCGAACTGATCTGGGGGTGTCAGTAACATTTCACTGACACTCCCAGCAGTTCGCATAGGGCAGTGTGAACTGCCGCCGGGAGGCATGCGATGCGGGAACCCGCCGCGGATTCGCGGCGTTTCCGCATCGCTCCAGTGTGAACCCAGCCTAATAAGCGATCATTTTTCTGATCGCCGTATTAGTGTCACAGGTGACGCTAGTTAGGCAGGTAGGTATTTAGGTTCGCCGCAGCTTTTTATAGCGCTAGGGACCCCCATATACTACCGCATAAAGCCCCCTGATTGCCCCCTAGTTAACCCTTTCACCAGTGATCACCATATAACTGTTACAGGTGACGCTGGTTGGTTAGTTATTTTTTTATAGTTTCAGGGCACCCGCCATTTATTACCTAATAAAGGTTTAACCCCCTGATCACCCGGCAGGTGTCATTTGTGACTAATAACTATTAGGGCAGTTAGGGTTAGCCCCCTTTAGTTCTAAGGTACCCCCCTAACCCCCCCAATAAAGGTTTAACCCCGTGATCACCCCCCGTCGCCAGTGTCACTAAGGCTGGGTTCACATTGCAGCGGTTTATGAGAACGGATGTGATTCGCACCGCACTGCAGTGCAAATCACATCCGATCTCTGTGCGATTCGAGTTCAGCTATACAGATAGTATGGCTGAATTCGTGTCGCACCCGCCGCACCCGCCGCAAACTCGCACGGGACCCTTTTTTTGGTCCGCAGCAGAATCGGATCGCATGGGTGTTCACACCATGCGATCCAAGTTTGCAGATCGCACTGCGATATGCGAACTGATCTGGGGGTGTCATTAACATTTCACTGACACTCCCAGCAGTTCGCATAGGGCAGTGTGAACTGCCGCCGGGAGGCATGCGATGCGGGAACCCGCCGCGCATTCGTGGCGTTCCCGCATCGCTCCAGTGTGAACCCAGCCTAATAAGCGATCGTTTTTCTGATCGCTGTATTAGTGTCACAGGTGACGCTAGTTAGGCAGGTAGGTATTTAGGTTCGCCGCAGCTTTTTATAGCGCCAGGGACCCCCATATACTACCGCATAAAGCCCCCTGATTGCCCCCTAGTTAACCCTTTCACCAGTGATCACCATATAACTGTTACAGGTGACGCTGGTTGGTTAGTTATTTTTTTATAGTTTCAGGGCACCCGCCATTTATTACCTAGTCTCACTAGTGTACCCCTAAATTTAGGGGTGTCTACTTTCTAAAATGGGGTCATTTGGGGGGGGGGGGTTTGTGCCATCTTGGCATTTTATGGCCTTCAAAACTGTAACGCCCTTAGAAAGCCTGAAGGCGGTGCTTGGTTTTTGGGGCCCCGTACGCGGCTAGGCTCCCAAAAAGTCCCACATATGTGGTATCCCCGTACTCAGGAGAAGCAGCAGAATTTATTTTGGGGTGTCATTTCACATATGCCCATGGCATGCGTGAGCAATATATCATTTAGTGACAACTTTGTGAAAAAAAAAAAAAGTTTGTAATTTTCCCGCAACTTGTGGCAAAATATAAAATATTCCATGGACTCAACATGCCTCTCAGCAAATAGCTTGGGGTGTCTACTTTCTAAAATGGGGTCATTTGTGGGGGTTTTGTGCCATCTTGGCATTTTATGGCCTTCAAAACTGTAATAGGTAGTGAGAAGTGAACTCAAAAAATTACGCCCTTAGAAAGCCTGAAGGCGGTGCTTGGTTTTCGGGGCCCCGTACGCGGCTAGGCTCCCAAAAAGTCCCACATATGTGGTATCCCCGTACTCAGGAGAAGCAGCAGAATTTATTTTGGGGTGTCATTTCACATATGCCCATGGCATGCATGAGCAATATATCATTTAGTGACAACTTTGTGAAAAAAAAAAAAAAAAAAAAAAGTTTGTAATTTTCCCGCAACTTGTGGCAAAATATAAAATATTCCATGGACTCAACATGCCTCTCAGCAAATAGCTTGGGGTGTCTACTTTCTAAAATGGGGTCATTTGTGGGGGTTTTGTGCCATCTTGGCATTTTATGGCCTTCAAAACTGTAATAGGTAGTGAGGCGTGAAATCAAAAATTTACGCCCTTAGAAAGCCTGAAGGCGGTGCTTGGTTTTCGGGGCCCTGTACGCGGCTAGGCTCCCAAAAAGTCCCACATATGTGGTATCCCCGTACTCAGGAGAAGCAGCAGAATTTATTTTGGGGTGTCATTTCACATACGCCCATAGCATGTGTGAGCAATATATCATTTAGTGACAACTTTGTGTAAAAAAAAAAAAAAAATTTTTTTTTTGTCATTATTCAATCGCTTGAGGCAAAAAAATAAAATATTCAATGGGCTCAACATGCCTCTTATCAATTTCCTTAGGGGGTCTACTTTCCAAAATGGGGTCATTTGGGGGGGTTTTGTACTGCCCTGTCATTTTAGCACCTCAAGAAATGAGATAGGCAGTCGTAAACTAAAAGCTGCGTAAATTCCAGAAAACGTACCTTAGTTTGTAGATGTGACAACTTTTGCGCAAACCAATAAATATACAATTATTGACTTTTTTTTTACCAAAGACATGTGGCTGAATACATTTTGTCCTAAATGTATGACTAAAATTGAGTTTATTGGATTTTTCTAATAACAAAAAGTAGAAAATATCATTTTTTTTCAAAATTTGCGGTCTTTTTACGTTTATATCGCAAAAAATAAAAATCGCAGAGGCAATCAAATACCATCAAAAGAAAGCTCTATTTGTGGGAAGAAAAGGACGCAAATTTTGTTTGGGTACAACATTGCATGACCGCGCAATTACCAGTTAAAGCAGCGCAGTGCCAAAGTGTAAAAAGACCTCTGGTCATTTACCAGCAAAATGGTCCGGTCTGAAAGTGGTTAACTTTGCATTTAGCTGTTTCCCTAAAATGCTGTTTTAAGGTTCCTTATAGGACCTAATGAGCCTTATGAGTTAGAAAACTGAGTGATGCCTTGTACACACGGTCGGTTTTGCCGATTGGACCATGTTGTCGGAAAATCCGACCGTGTGTGGGCTCCATCTGACTTTTTCCGTCGGGATTTCCGACCAACAAAGTTTGAGAGCTGGATCTCAAATTTTCTGACAACATGATCTGATCGCGTAAATTCCGATCGTCTGTAGCCTAGTCCGATGGACAAAGTGCCACACATGCTCAGAATTAATTCTGAGACGGAATCGCTCGGTCAGGTAAAACTAGCATTCGTAATCTATATAGCACATTCGCCACGCTGCAATGTTAAAAATTTTTGAATGCTGCGCATTCTCTTTTTCTTTATAATGCTAGAAGAATTAAGTTGTTTTGCTGCTCATATTCACACAGACTTCTCCAAAACGTATTTCTTTATTATTTTTCCGGATTTCATGAATAGAATATTTTTATTCGTCAAATCTCCCGAATAATTTTAATTTTTTTTTGTTTAAATTTTGTGGTTGGTTCTTTAATCAAGATCTCCTTTTTTACCTTTTGCTCATCTTCCTAATTTTTTTGGTGTGTTTTGTGTGTCAACTTACCACAACACCATTATTATCTTTTTATTTTATTGTTTTATTTTTTAATCTTGAGGAGGTTGTTTGGTGTTGGTGTCCCTTGTTAATTTGACTTTGTATTTTTGAAATGTACCTGCATACTCACACATAAACTGTCCTTTTTGAAGTAAAATGCATAGGCAAGTATTTCTTAAACCAAAAAAACCTTTATTAGGTGTCATAATCAAATAAAGAGGGAGGCAACGCTGGAGAAACTGGGGAAATTGGCAAGGCCTTTGCCCCCCCAGGGCAGACATCAATTATTTAAAGGCAAAAATTGGTGGCCTGAGGAGTCCATATCTAAGAGAGAACAGTCTGGTCCAGAAGTCCAAGAGATCAAGAACAGCAGCAGATGACATCTATGTCCCAAGGCTGTGGCCATACAAGAGCCTGCATCTTCTGTCAGACCAGACTGAACCCAGGTCATCACACTCTGATCTTCCTTCCACGCTTCCTTCCAGGCTGTGGCTGTGGTGTTGGAGGTGTGGCAGAAGGAGGAGGAGGAGGAGGAGGAGGAGCATGGTCCAAATTACACAAGTGTGTTTTTTGTGTAATTTGGCCCAACATGAGGCGTTGCCCCTCCTCCATTTCGTGCAGTTTACATGCAGCTTGATAAGTGGGTGTGGCTTTGAGGGCACAGAAACCTCCCCAATCAGCCTGAGTGCTGACCCCTCCACATCCCCCCCCTTTCTGGCCCTTTTGGGTGGAAGGCGGAGGGGAGGAACCTATGATTCAGTCAGGCTCCTAGGCCTAACCACATCTTGTCTGCCACTTACCCCTGCCTCCTCCTGGCTGCCACATTCCACACCCTCCTCCTGGCTGAGGTTTTCCTGTGTATGAAAAAGGGACATAGTTTTAGTTTTTGGTTCATCAAACACACGCAATTTTCAGCTCTTGGCTGTTGCAAATTGTTAACAAATAGAAAAGACAATCATTCTGAGCCCAGCATTTTTCATTCTTGTCCCAAAAATTAGCAATTAGTGAGCAAAATTCAAGTTAACATCATTCATTTTTACACCAAAAATATGTAGAACAATACTATACCTGGCTCAAGCTGGGCTTCTCCACACCTTCCTGACTAGGGATGAGCTTCGTGTTCGAGTCGAACGCATGTTCGACTCGAACATCGGTCGTTCGTGCGTTCGCCGAATTCCGAACGTTTGGGCCGTTCGCGGCAAAATTTGTGTGGCCCACAATGCACTGCGATGGCGCAATGCATTGCTGTCTCACGATTGGCCAAGCATGCACTGTGACCCCGCATGCTTGGCCAATCGCAGCGCCAGTAGCGGGAAGAGCAATGGTTGGCCACAGGCATCCTGCCTGTGGCCAATCATAGCTCAGACTGTGTAGTGCACGCCCCACACTATATAAAGCTGCCTTTCAGGCGGCCTCGTGTAGTGTTTGTTAGCATCTGAAGCAGTGGGTGTTCTGTGTACCTTCAACACAGTTACACACCAATCGTTTTTGGCTGATTTACTATTTTGCTCTTGTGTAGTGGTTACTGTCTGTGCCCTGACCGCAGTATACACCACTATATTCACCTCACCTATATAGCTAGTGATCTAGCTTTAATAATAGAGCTTGCAGTCAGTAGTGTTAGTGCGTGCTGTCTGCGTGCTCTGTACCCAGTACATACCACTATATACACCTACATAGCTGTTCTCTATTTGAGCCCGAATGTCATTTGCTGGAGTTATTGGAAGTTGTGTGTGCCTCCAGCACAGCACAGTATACATCTGTATATACCCCTTTAACTCTGCTGTTTTCTTGTTATTGTCTGCGTGCCCTGACCGCAGTATACACCGTGATATTCACCTCACCTATATAGCTAGTGGTCCATCTTTAACAATAGAGCTTGCAGTCAGCAGTGTCACTCAGGAGATAGTGCGTGCTGTGTGCCTGCTCTGTACCCAGTACATACCGCTATTATCCACCTACATAGCTGTTCTCTATTTGGGCCCGATTGACATCTGCTGGAGTTATTGGAAGTTGTGTGTGCTTCCAGCACAGCACAGTATACATCTGTATATACCCCTTTAACTCTGCTGTTTTCTTGTTATTGTCTGCGTGCCCTGACCGCAGTATACACCGTGATATTCACCTCACCTATATAGCTAGTGGTCCATCTTTAACAATAGAGCTTGCAGTCAGCAGTGTCACTCAGGAGATAGTGCGTGCTGTGTGCCTGCTCTGTACCCAGTACATACCGCTATTATCCACCTACATAGCTGTTCTCTATTTGGGCCCGATTGACATCTGCTGGAGTTATTGGAAGTTGTGTGTGCTTCCAGCACAGCACAGTATACATCTGTATATACCCCTTTAACTCTGCTGTTTTCTTGCTATTGTCTGCGTGCCCTGACCGCAGTATACACCGTGATATTCACCTCACCTATATAGCTAGTGGTCCATCTTTAACAATAGAGCTTGCAGTCAGCAGTGTCACTCAGGAGATAGTGCGTGCTGTGTGCCTGCTCTGTACCCAGTACATACCGCTATTATCCACCTACATAGCTGTTCTCTATTTGGGCCCGATTGACATCTGCTGGAGTTATTGGAAGTTGTGTGTGCTTCCAGCACAGCACAGTATACATCTGTATATACCCCTTTAACTCTGCTGTTTTCTGGTTATTGTCTGCGTGCCCTGACCGCAGTATACACCGTGATATTCACCTCACCTATATAGCTAGTGGTCCATCTTTAACAATAGAGCTTGCAGTCAGCAGTGTCACTCAGGAGATAGTGCGTGCTGTGTGCCTGCTCTGTACCCAGTACATACCGCTATTATCCACCTACATAGCTGTTCTCTATTTGGGCCCGATTGACATCTGCTGGAGTTATTGGAAGTTGTGTGTGCTTCCAGCACAGCACAGTATACATCTGTATATACCCCTTTAACTCTGCTGTTGTAGAAAAAAGGCATCTGCAGGAGTTAGTGGGTGTTGTGTGCCTCCAGCACAATATAAACTACCCAACTACTGTTTTACCCAACTCCCTTCAGGCCATTACCATGTCTGGAAGGCCAGCAAGGAGAGGCAGACAGGCGCGAGCCGATAAAAGAGGGCAAGCAGGCTCTGTGTCTAGAGACAACAGTGCTGGTCGGGGACGCGGTGCATTGTCATCAGCACGTGGCCATGGGACATGCTTGTCCTTCTTTTCTGCAGCTGGACATGTTGAACCGCAACATGCCAACGACTTGGTAGAGTGGATGACCAAGCCCTCTTCATCCTCCTCATCCTCTCTCACCCAGTCTCAGGGTAGTAGAAAAGCAGCTGCCAACACATCGTCGTCCCTCCTCTCAATGTCATCATCAGTGACTCCTTCCCTAGACCCACCACGTCCTCCTGAGGAGTCTCCTGAACTCTTTGAGCACAGTGTTGGGTACATGCTCCAGGAGGATGCCCAGTGTTTGGTGGGCTCTGATGATGACACTCAGCTAGAGGAAGGCAGTAGCGTGAGCACAGAGAGAGGGGATGCTCAAGAAGGACAGCAATCTGGCAGTCATGTTCCACAAGCTGCAGCATACTGCCAGGTTTGCTACAGCGATGAAGAGGGAGGGGATGATGAGGGCACTGACTCCACGTGGGTGCCTGGAAGGAGGGAGGAGGAGGAGGAGGAGGAGGAGGCACATGTCCAACGAGGCAGGATGCCCTCCGGGGGCCAGCTTAGGGGCAGCACACCGATTGAATCACACCGCAGAGCTCCGCCTGCGCAGAGCGCTTCCTCTGCGCAGAGCGCTTCCTCTGCGCGTTATTCTAAAAGTTCTTTGGTGTGGGCCTTTTTTGAGACGAGTGCATCAGATCGCACCGCTGCTATTTGCAACATATGTCTCAAGCGTATCTCACGTGGCCAAAACATCAGCCGCTTGGGCACCACATGCTTGACCAGACATATGTTGACCTGCCATGCAGCTCGTTGGCAAGCATACCTCAAAGACCCACACCAAAGAACAAAGCGGACCTCTCCTTGCTCCTCATCAGCTGGCATCTCCAACCCCACTAGACCTTCAGTCCTCTCTGAAACCTGCTCTGAGAGGAATGAAGGTGTAGAATTAGGTGTGTCACAGCCAAGTGCTTCCGGGAACTCTGCTAGTGGTACATCCACGTCCGATTATAGCAGACAAATGTCCCTGCCCCAGCTGCTGGACCGGCGGAAGAAATTTACTCCCAGCCATCCACATGCCCAGCGGTTGAATGCTAGCTTGGCTAAATTGCTAGCACTTCAACTGCTGCCTTTTCAGTTGGTAGACTCGGCCCCCTTCCGTGAGTTTGTACAATGTGCGGTTCCTCAGTGGCAGGTCCCTAAACGCCACTTTTTCTCACGGAAGGCAATTCCGGCTCTCTACCGGCATGTGGAAGGCAATGTCCTTGCCTCGCTGGACAGGGCGGTCAGCGGTAAGGTGCATATTACCGCTGACTCATGGTCCAGCAGGCATGGACAGGGACGTTACCTGTCTTTCACGGCCCATTGGGTCACTCTTCTGGCTGCTGGGAAGGATGCAGGACAAGGTGCAGTAGTATTGGAGGTTGTTCCGCCACCACGCCTCCAAAATGCTACTATTGGTTGTGACACACCTCTCTCCTCCACCCCCTCCTCTTCTTCTTCCTCCATGGCCTCTTCCAGTGCTCTGTCCTCAGAACCAGCGGTGCTCCGTAGGCGTTGCAGGGGCTACGCAAGTACGCAGGCAAAACGATGCCATGCCGTGCTTGCGCTGGTTTGTTTGGGGGACAGGAGCCACACTGGGGCGGATGTTTTGTCAGCTCTGCAGGGGCAGGCCGAGAGGTGGTTGACGCCACGCCAGCTTAAGCCAGGAATGGTGGTTTGCGACAATGGCACCAACCTCCTCTCCGCCCTCCGACAGGGACAACTGACCCATGTGCCCTGTGTAGCTCACGTCCTTAACCTGGTGGTGCAGCGGTTCTTGGGCAGGTACCCCGGCTTACAGGATGTCCTGAAACAGGCCAGGAGAGTCTGTGTGCATTTCCGCCGATCATTTAATGCCTGTGCTCGGCTGGCTGAGCTCCAAAAGGAGTTGAACCTGCCCAAGAACCGCCTTATATGTGACATGCCCACCAGATGGAACTCAACATTGGCCATGCTGCAGCGGCTGCACACGCAGCAGAGGGCCATCAATGAGTACCTGTGCGACTACGGCACCAGGACAGGGTCAGGAGAGCTTGGTTTTTTCTCACCACGCCAGTGGGGCATGATCAGGGATGCATGCACTGTCCTGTCACCGTTTGAGGAGGCCACAAGGATGGTGAGCAGTGACAGTGCATGCATCAGTGACACTATACCTCTTGTCCACCTCTTGGAGCATACGCTGCGTGGAATAATGGACAGGGCACTTGAGGCAGAACAGAGGCAGGAAGAGGAGGACTTCCTTGCCTCTCAAGGCCCCCTTTATCCAGACAGTGTTCCTGCTGTGCCACCCATCACACAGGAAGAGGGTGAGGAGGAGGAAGAGGAGGAGGAGGATGATTGTGTCAGCATGGAGGTGGAGGCTGGCACTCAACATCAGCAGCAGCAGTCTTATAGGGATGATTTACAGTCCCAAGAAACACGTGGACTTGTACGTGGCTGGGAGGAGGTAGCTGCGGATCATGTTGTCCTTAGTGACCCAGAGGACTCCGGACCGAATGCCTCAGCTAACCTACGCTGCATGGCCTCCCTGATCCTGCAAAGCCTGCGGAAGGATCCTCGTATTCTTCGGATCAAGGAGAGGGACCATTACTGGCTGGCCACTCTCCTTGATCCACGGTACAAGGGTAAGGTTGCCGACCTTATCTTGCCATCGCAGAGGGAGCAGAGGATGAGACATCTCCGGGAGGCCTTGCAGAAAGCTCTGTGCAACGCGTTCCCAGAGACTGGGAGGTCACAAACTCCTGGTCCTGGACAACGTGTTGCTGAGGCATCAGTCAGAAGGAGCGGTGGAGAAGGTGGCCGTCTGACTGATGCTTTCAGACAATTTTTTAGTCCGCAGCCCCAAGGTATGATTGGTTCCAGCACCCATCGCCAGCGTCTAATTTACATGGTGCAGGAATACCTAGGGGCAAGGTCAGACTTGGACACCTTTCCCACTGAAAATCCTCTGGCTTACTGGGTCTTGAGGATGGATCACTGGCCAGAGCTTGCACAGTATGCAATTGAGCTACTGGCCTGTCCTGCATCCAGCGTTCTTTCGGAACGCACCTTCAGTGCTGCTGGTGGCTTCGTTACCGATCACAGGGTGCGCCTGTCCACCGAATCAGTTGATCGACTGACCTTCATCAAGATGAATCAGTCTTGGATCACCCACAGCTACCAAGCACCTGAAGCTGATGTAACCGAATAATTTTTTTTGAAATACCACATCCCTTCAAGACTGCCTATGCTGATGCTGAGTGACTGTCCTGTTATGTTGATTGTCTATCCTCTTCCTCCTCCGCTGATATGTTGGAAGAACATTTTTGGTTCTGGGTGATGCCAGCAGCCCAATTTTTCTGCCCCTGTTTAACAGGGGCGTTTAAGTAAAATTTTTGATGCAATGCTTTGCAGCAGGGCTAATTCCTGCAAAAAAACTAGAGTATATGGCAGAGGTTGCAGTGTGATGGCACCAGTGCCTAAGGCCCAATTTTTCTGCCCCTGTTTAACAGGGGCGTTTAAGTAAAATTTTTGATGCAATGCTTTGCAGCAGGGCTAATTCCTGCAAAAAAACTAGAGTGTATGGCAGAGGTTGCAGTGTGATGGCACCAGTGCCTAAGGCCCAATTTTTCTGCCCCTGTTTAACAGGGGCGTTTAAGTACAATTTTTGATGCAATGCTTTGCAGCAGGGCTAATTCCTGCAATAAAACTAGAGTATATGGCAGAGGTTGCAGTGTGATGGCACCAGTGCCTATGGCCCAATTTTTCTGCCCCTGTTTAACAGGGGTGTTTAAGTAAAATTTTTGATGCAATGCTTTGCAGCAGGGCTAATTCCTGCAAAAAAACTAGAGTATATGGCAGAGGTTGCAGTGTGATGGCACCAGTGCCTAAGGCCCAATTTTTCTGCCCCTGTTTAACAGGGGCGTTTAAGTACAATTTTTGATGCAATACTTTGCAGCAGGGCTAATTCCTGCAATAAAACTAGAGTGTATGGCAGAGGTTGCAGTGTGATGGCACCAGTGCCTAAGGCCCAATTTTTCTGCCCCTGTTTAACAGGGGCGTTTAAGTAAAATTTTTGATGCAATGCTTTGCAGCAGGGCTAATTCCTGCAAAAAAACTAGAGTGTATGGCAGAGGTTGCAGTGTGATGGCACCAGTGCCTAAGGCCCAATTTTTCTGCCCCTGTTTAACAGGGGCGTTTAAGTACAATTTTTGATGCAATGCTTTGCAGCAGGGCTAATTCCTGCAATAAAACTAGAGTATATGGCAGAGGTTGCAGTGTGATGGCACCAGTGCCTAAGGCCCAATTTTTCTGCCCCTGTTTAACAGGGGCGTTTAAGTAAAATTTTTGATGCAATGCTTTGCAGCAGGGCTAATTCCTGCAAAAAAACTAGAGTATATGGCAGAGGTTGCAGTGTGATGGCACCAGTGCCTAAGGCCCAATTTTTCTGCCCCTGTTTAACAGGGGCGTTTAAGTACAATTTTTGATGCAATACTTTGCAGCAGGGCTAATTCCTGCAATAAAACTAGAGTGTATGGCAGAGGTTGCAGTGTGATGGCACCAGTGCCTAAGGCCCAATTTTTCTGCCCCTGTTTAACAGGGGCGTTTAAGTAAAATTTTTGATGCAATGCTTTGCAGCAGGGCTAATTCCTGCAAAAAAACTAGAGTGTATGGCAGAGGTTGCAGTGTGATGGCACCAGTGCCTAAGGCCCAATTTTTCTGCCCCTGTTTAACAGGGGCGTTTACGTACAATTTTTGATGCAATGCTTTGCAGCAGGGCTAATTCCTGCAATAAAACTAGAGTATATGGCAGAGGTTGCAGTGTGATGGCACCAGTGCCTAAGGCCCAATTTTTCTGCCCCTGTTTAACAGGGGCGTTTAAGTAAAATTTTTGATGCAATGCTTTGCAGCAGGGCTAATTCCTGCAAAAAAACTAGAGTGTATGGCAGAGGTTGCAGTGTGATGGCACCAGTGCCTAAGGCCCAATTTTTCTGCCCCTGTTTAACAGGGGCGTTTAAGTAAAATTTTTGATGCAATGCTTTGCAGCAGGGCTAATTCCTGCAAAAAAACTAGAGTGTATGGCAGAGGTTGCAGTGTGATGGCACCAGTGCCTAAGGCCCAATTTTTCTGCCCCTGTTTAACAGGGGCGTTTAAGTAAAATTTTTGATGCAATGCTTTGCAGCAGGGCTAATTCCTGCAAAAAAACTAGAGTGTATGGCAGAGGTTGCAGTGTGATGGCACCAGTGCCTAAGGCCCAATTTGTCTGCCCCTGTTTAACAGGGGCGTTTAAGTAAAATTTTTGATGCAATGCTTTGCAGCAGGGCTAATTCCTGCAATAAAACTAGAGTATATGGCAGAGGTTGCAGTGTGATGGCACCAGTGCCTAAGGCCCAATTTTTCTGCCCCTGTTTAACAGGGGCGTTTAAGTAAAATTTTTGATGCAATGCTTTGCAGCAGGGCTAATTCCTGCAAAAAAACTAGAGTATATGGCAGAGGTTGCAGTGTGATGGCACCAGTGCCTAAGGCCCATTTTTTCTGCCCCTGTTTAACAGGGGCGTTTAAGTACAATTTTTGATGCAATACTTTGCAGCAGGGCTAATTCCTGCAATAAAACTAGAGTGTATGGCAGAGGTTGCAGTGTGATGGCACCAGTGCCTAAGGCCCAATTTTTCTGCCCCTGTTTAACAGGGGCGTTTAAGTAAAATTTTTGATGCAATGCTTTGCAGCAGGGCTAATTCCTGCAAAAAAACTAGAGTGTATGGCAGAGGTTGCAGTGTGATGGCACCAGTGCCTAAGGCCCAATTTTTCTGCCCCTGTTTAACAGGGGCGTTTAAGTACAATTTTTGATGCAATGCTTTGCAGCAGGGCTAATTCCTGCAATAAAACTAGAGTATATGGCAGAGGTTGCAGTGTGATGGCACCAGTGCCTAAGGCCCAATTTTTCTGCCCCTGTTTAACAGGGGCGTTTAAGTAAAATTTTTGATGCAATGCTTTGCAGCAGGGCTAATTCCTGCAAAAAAACTAGAGTGTATGGCAGAGGTTGCAGTGTGATGGCACCAGTGCCTAAGGCCCAATTTTTCTGCCCCTGTTTAACAGGGGCGTTTAAGTAAAATTTTTGATGCAATGCTTTGCAGCAGGGCTAATTCCTGCAAAAAAACTAGAGTGTATGGCAGAGGTTGCAGTGTGATGGCACCAGTGCCTAAGGCCCAATTTTTCTGCCCCTGTTTAACAGGGGCGTTTAAGTAAAATTTTTGATGCAATGCTTTGCAGCAGGGCTAATTCCTGCAAAAAAACTAGAGTGTATGGCAGAGGTTGCAGTGTGATGGCACCAGTGCCTAAGGCCCAATTTTTCTGCCCCTGTTTAACAGGGACATGTAATTACAATTCTTGATATAATATTTCACAGGAGGGCCCCTTCCTGTGCCCACCCAGAGTAACTGTGAGGACTTATAGTGTTGTGGCACCACAACCACCAAAGGTCAATTTTTCTACCACTGTTCAACAATGGCATGTAATTACAATTCTTGATATAATCGTTCACAGCAGGGCGCTCCAGCGGCCACCAAGAGTCACTTTGAGGGCTTACAATGTTGTTGCAAAACCAACACCTTGTTCCGCCATTTCTGCAGAGCATATAGGGCAGGCCCCTACTTTCAAACATCCAATTTACAAACATCTCCTACTTGCAAACGGAAGGAGACAACAGCAAGTGAGATGAAAAAAGATGGACGACAAAACAAATTATACAGGGGTGATAACCCTTCCCTATGTTTTCCAAAAAGCTTAAAGATATTTTTTTTGACTGGAGCTACACTTTAAAAATGTATCGGTTGAAAATGACAAACAGATTCAACTTAACACAACAAACCTACACAGTCCCTGTCTTGTTTGCACCGCCTGTATACTGCTGTTCTGAGTATATAGGGCCTGGGGGCCACACGCATTTCCTTTTTTTTAATATGGGTACAGGGTTCCCCTTAATGTGCGTACAAGACCCAAATAGGCTGGTAATGGGCAGGGAGGGCTACCCATGCCATTTTTCTGAATGATTTTCAACCATATTGCAGGAACCAGATATAACATTAAAACCGCAAGCAGTTTTAAATGGTGTTATTTCCGTTTAATGTCATTTTGTGCAGGGACTGTTCTAAACACGGGAAACACGTGGCACTTCACAGGCATACTATAGACACCCCCCAGGCACCATATTTAAAGGAATATTTCACTTTTTTTTTTCACTTTAATCGTCATTAAAATCAGTGCTCCCGCCAAAACGGTAGTTTTTAAAACTTTTTTTTGCAGTGACCCATGTCCCCTGAGGCAGGAGGCAGATCGCCAAACCCTTTTTAGCATACTATCTTGCATATTAGCCGTTAAAATTAGCACTTTCCAATTTGAACGTTCGAGTCCCATAGACTTCAATGGGGTTCTAACGTTCGTACTGAACGCGGGGGTCGTTCGCAAGTTCTGGTGCGAACCGAACCGGGGGGTGTTCGGCTCATCCCTATTCCTGACTAGAAGGCCCAGGTTGGGCGTCTGAAGCCTCAGCAGGGGTGGAACGAAGCGTAGAAGGAAGCGTGGAAGGAAGAGTGGAGAGTGATTCCCTGATCTCAGTCTGGTCTGACAGAAAATGCAGCCTCTCATAGTACCACAGCCTGGGGACAAACTTCATCTGCTGCAGCTCCAGATTTCATGGACTCCTGCACCTTCTTGCGCTTCCTCAGATATGTACTCCTCAGGCCACCAATTTTCACTTTTAAATAGTTGATGTCTGCCCTGGGGACCACCGGCTTCACCAACTCCAGAAGTTTCTCCATCGCTGCCTACCTCTTTATTTTGTTGCTGTAATGTGGGTGTTTAGATTGCCACAAACAGGGCAGCTCCCCGTACTTGTCTATGAACAAAGGGAGGAAACTATGGTCTTTGAACCCATCTATATTCTCTGCAAGACACAACACAAGACAAATCCTAATGTCAGGCTAAACTCTCCTAATCTTGTCCCAATATAGGCCTCAATCTAGAAGCAGTATAGGCTAGTGATGTACCAAGTTAAAATTGTACTTTCGTTCGAACGATCGGCGCTTCAGTTCCTCCGCTCACAGATCATACATACGATGCACACATGTTGCCTTTTATATATAGTGCACATGCGTGAAACTCCGCCCGCCCCTGATGTTCTTTCTAGTCTATTCCCCGCCCCTTTTCTTTCGGCGCTGTGGGCAGAGCACATGGCAGAGACACATCAGATGTGCACTAATTATTCCACTAACGAGGAGGAAAACGAGGAAAGCCCGGAGCCAGAAATGTCCCGATTCTGGAGGAGAAGATTTAAGGCCTCAAATATGTCTTTTGGAGAGATGTTGGAGATGGTGGACATATTGAAGAGGAACGACTATGATGGGAAGTATGGACCTTACCCAAACCCAAATGTCAGAAAGGCCAAGATCATGACTAAAGTTGTGAAGAGTCTTCAGAAGAATTTTGGGGTACGACGATCCAAGGATCAACTGAGGAAACGCTGGTCAGACTTGAAACTGAGGGAGCATGATCAGTACAGAAGGATCAAGCAAGTTCTTCAAAAAAGTAAATAGTTGTCGTGTGTTCATATTATTATTGCTTGCATACTGCTCCTGTGCTTTTATTTAATGTTGTACAGTTTAAAATGGCCACTTTCATGTTCATGGGTTCAATCATTTGTAGTAAACATCGTTCGTTCGCCCACTTCAAAGATGATGTTTTGTCAAGTTGCAGTTAACTACATTTGTTCAGGCCAATTTCTAGTCAAAGGAAGTTTGTTGTCTAGAGGGCTTTGTAATAGAATGAAATGCAAACTTGTTTCAGTGTAAAAGAGAAGACACTCAGTAGCTGTTTACACATCTGGACTCAGGCACACTAGTGTGGGACACCAGAACACCCTTTTTATTTGGGTGTCCCACACACGTGCTCCAGTGGATACTATAGGGTGTCTCCATCTGTCAAACTTGCAAAATACAGGTAAGCATTCCAGCTTTAGAAAGTGTCAAAAATAATGTTTTCAGCTTTAAACTCTGCCAAAAAAGACAATTGGATGACACTTCCAAGCAATGTTTCATATTCCTACTTCTGCCCTCAAATATCAGTGTGCTAAGTATTCCTTTTTTATATTCTCATAGGGGAGAGAAGACTCAGGACGTCTGAGGACACCAGGGACCCCACACCTCCCAAAGAAGGGGAAATACCAACACCAGAAGCAGAGAAGGAGGAGGAAGGAGAGGTTGTTGAAATTGGCAAAATTGAGTGTGTGTCTGAGACCACAGCTTAATGTAATAGATGTATGCCTGCATATTTATAATACACTGTGGTTTTTTTTGGTTTATTTTTAGGTGACGTGGATGTTGTGGAAGAAGAATTGCATTTTACCAGTGAAAGTGTCCAGATCCTCATTGGGGAGATAATGGGGTGCAATCGTGATTTAGATAATCTCAAGAAAAACATCAATGATGATCAACAAAAAATGAAGAACATCATTGAGGTTTTAGGGAGAATCTTAAACACCCAAAATTAGCTAGCATCCATTTTCATTTTTAAAAACAAGTTTTATATTTTTTGAAAAGCCACATTTGGAAGATGCACACAGTGTGTCAACATGTGCTATCTCCCATCATGGAGGATCAATGTACCCGTTTTGTGGGTACAACCCCTTCCTTGCTACTAAAGTGGCTGAGATGAAGGGTTTGCACCCCCAAAACACGTACATTGATCCCCCATGATGGGAGATAGCACATGTTGACATTAGGCATGGCATCAGAAGGAAAATGCCAAGTTTGAATTACAACTTGTGTATATCTTCCAAATGTGGCTTTTACAGGGGTGATACCATGTGATGAAGGCAATATCAACACAGTTTGTACATATTCATGTCTGATATTGTCTTCACTTTTCAAAGTTGAATTTTGTAAGTTCCTGTGTTCTGTATGTTATGCTTTGATACATGCCTGCTTACACAAAACAGCAAGTTATATTAATGTTAACAAAAATAATGTTATATACACCAAATATGTTGGTTTGTTGTAAAACCCTTTTGTAAACGCATATGTGAATGTGCTTTGAGTAAAAAGTTTAATTATGAACAATGTATGGCTTCCTTTTTCAATGCACAAAAGCAGTATTTGTAGTAAAGTTGTTGTTTTCTGTGACAATGGGTGTTATTTACTAAAGGCAAATCCACTTTACACTCCAAGTACAGTTCAGGTGTACTTTTGCAGTGCACTTGTAGTGCATAGTGGATTTGCCTTTAGTAGATAACATCCACAGTGCTTTTTAATTTGCCCCAATCACGCCATTTTCATGACTCCACACATTTCTGTCATGGTGCTGAAAACTAGCAATATTTTTATCAGTAATGCACTACATATATTAACAACAAAAACAAGGTGTGTGTGCAGCAGACCCACAACATAATAATATTATCTGAAGAAGAGACTGTCACCTCATCTCGCACAGAAATTGGGTTTGCGCTGTTGAAGGAAAAGCCCCCCCCCCCCCCCCAAGAAAAAAAAAAAGCTATGAGACACCTAAAACAAATCCAAGCAGTAAATGAAAACATATATTATTGCAGTTTGAAAGTGAAATTTATTAAAAAAATGCCTCTCAGACATTGTCTGGCATATCAATGCCCCCCCCCCCTACCCTCAAAGTACTCCATATATCTGTTTCCGACCTTGTGGGCACTTTGGGGGGGGGGGGGCAAGCCAGGACGGCCAGCTTCAAGGGCCATCAGGTGGGCATGTTCAGGTAAGTATGTGTCAGGTCCAACTGAGGCCACATAGTTCAGAGAGTAGTACTTTTTAAAAAATTGTGCAGAATGCAGCATGAAAGCACAATATGATTGAGTTTATATTCCGCCATGTGGATTGGAGTCAAAAATAGGTGGAACCGGCTGGCCATTATCCCAAAAGTGTTCTCCACTACTCTTCTGGCTCTGGCCAGCCAGAAATTAAAAACCCTCTGGTCCGGGGTAAGGGTCCTCATTGGGAATGGCCACATCAGATGGTTTCCCAGCACAAATACTTCATCCGCGATGAAGACAAAGGGGAGTCCTTCCACATTCTCCTCTGGAGGTGGCAAGCCCCAACTGCCACTCTGGAGATGCCAGTAGAACTCCATCTGCACGATTACTCCACCATCCGACATCTGGCCATTTTTCCCCATGTCCAAATACAGGAAGTCGTACGTCGCTGACACCACCGCTGACATCACAATACTATTATACCCCTTGTAATTATAATAGTAGGACAATAGTAGGACAATAGTAGGAAACACATCCGCATCGTTCCATACCCCCGAGTTGGGGGGTGGAACGATGCGGATGTGTTTCCCATCAATTGCACCTCCACAATTGGGAAAGTCCCAACGGGTGGAAAAGTGGGAGGCCACAGTCTGCCATTCCTGTGGCGATGAAGGAAACTGTGGAGTTAAACAAGAAAAAAAATAGGCATTTTGCGCATCAACATTGCAAACAGAGTAGACACAAACATTTTTGGCCAAGATCAGTATAACATTTTTGGAAATTAGTATTTAAAGCCAAAAGAATAAGGTCCCCTTATCAGCTTACTCACCCCATCTGATGGCCCATTGCAAAAAAACTAGGGGGGGGGGATGTTTTGAACAGGTAATCCTCTCCACTTCATTGAGAGCTGAATGCATAAATAATGTGTGATACTTTGGCCAGCCCCTCCTTACTTACACTATTGGCAGCCCACTGGACAGGTAAGAAGTGTCGTAATCCCCAAAAAAAAACAATGAACAAATGGAAGCACATTTTTACATTCTGCTATTACCTATCAAGTTAATAATATGAGAAAAATCTTAAATCAGTAGCATTTGAAAGTATTGAAGCAGGCCCTTGCACTACATGCTTTGGTGAATTCATCCATAAATCTGACCACAAAAGGTAGGTAGGTATAGTGTGTATTGGGTTTGGTAAAGTCAGCAGATAGAGGATTGCTATCAGCTGACCTAGCAGTTGGGAGAGGGGGGTTCCTAATGAGTTTGGCCCACCAAAAAAAAAAAAACTCTCACTCTGCATGAATTTAACCACTTGCCGACCAGCGCACGACAATGTACGTCCTATTTTTGAAGAGGGATATCTCGGTAACGGCAGCAGCTACTGCCACAACCGAGATATCCATCTCTTCAGGCGCCGGTCGGCTGTACGATAACGGTGGTCTCCGCGGTGGATTCGCCGCAAGATCACCGATATCGGTGGCGGGAGAGGTGCCACCCCCCCTCCCGCTGCCCTCCCGCACCTTCCGCGGCTTACCGGAGCCGTCGGTAATGGCGGAGGCGATCGGGTCCTTTCACTAGCTGGGTATGGAGACGAGTGAGGCTAAGATGGTTCCCACTCGTCTCTATACCATAGGAGGGCGGAAGCGACGACAAAACATCACTGCCGCCCATACCTCTTAAAGGTATATTTTTTTTAAATGTCATTTTTTCTTTTTCTTTTTTTTTTTTTTTTGTTGCATTTTAGTCCAAATATGAGATCTGGGGACCTTTTGACCCCAGATCTCATATTTAAGAGGACCTGTCATGCTTTTTTCTATTACAAGGGATGTTTACATTCCTTGTAATAGGAATAAAAGTGATCCATTTTTTTTTTAAAGTGTAAAAATAAATAAAATAAATTAAAATAAATAAGAAAAAAAAAGTTTTTTAAAAACACCCCATCACGACGAGCTTGCACACAGAAGCGAGCGCATACGTGAGTAGCGCCCGCATATGAAAACGGTGGTCAAACCACACATGTGAGGCATCGCCGCAATCGGTAGAGCGAGAGCAATAATTCTAGCCCTAGACCTCCTCTGTAACGCAAAAAATGCAACCTGTAGAATGTCGCTTATGGAGATTTTTGAGGCTAAAAGTTTGATGCCATTCCACGAGCGGGCACAATTTTGAAGCGTGACATGTTGGGTATCAATTTACTCGGCGTACCATTATATTTCACAATATAAAAAAAATTGGGCTAATTTTACTGCTGTCTTATTTTTTTATTCAAAAAAGTGATCTTTTTCCAAAAAAAGTGCGCTTGTAAGACCGCTGCACAAATACGGTGTGAAAAAAAGTATTTCAATGACTGCCATTTTATTCTCTAGGGTGTTAGAAAAAAAACAATATAAAATGTTTGGGGGTTCTAAGTAATTTTCTATAAAAAAAAACAGTTTTAAACATGTAAACACCAAATCTGAAAGAGGCCTGGTCCTTAAGTGGTTAAGCACACACATAACATTTGTACACATTTTAGGGGGTGTTTAGGGGAAAGTACTACAATGGAGCTGACAAAATACATTGCTAAGTGACTAGGCTAGAGGTGTATGGGCCCAGAAGAGCACGCTGGGGAGGTTAGTGAAGGCAAATATGCATGAAGGACAAAAAAGGAACTTTAAAAGCTTCCAGCATGCATGAGGACGAAGGGGCACAGCATATTACAGCATATTCCAGTCAAGGGAGCCCTGGAATGAGACGAACTGAAGGGGAGGGGTAATGGAGGGGCGGGCATGACCGGGTGCCTAGAGACACCTTAGCATAGGATAGGTGGAGGAAGAGAACTGTGCAAGGGGGAGGAGCCATATTTAAAGGGGCGGAGCCGGAACGGGACCAGTCTCGAGGGGAAGACATCAGAGGAGGCAGCTTTCTAGCACTGCTCCTCTCAGGCAAGAGGGCGGCGATCGAGCACGTGTTGGAGCGGCTGCGTGCTCAGGCGGAGGTGCGGGGTTCGGCGTGGCTAACCGAGCAGGTGGAGCGCTGGATGGGTGAGACGGATGCAGGCACGAGTAGCGGGGAGCCGGTGCTGCGGGCCCGGAGGTCTCGGCCTCCGGCGCTCTTTTCGCCGGGCCCCGCCCCTCGGCCGCCTCGTGATCGGCGGAGCCCGGGGACGGACAGGTCAGTCCCCCCCGCAAAGCGGAGACAGCAGGACACGGGCCGCGATGGCGCCGGCTCTCCGCCATCCAGCCCGGCAACCGTTCGCGTGGGGGACCCCTGCGGGGGGCCCAGCACGAGCAGGGGGACAGCCAGCGGTGCGGAGGGGACTGCAAGACGACCGGAGTCGGCCTACAGGGGGGCACAGGCGGTGGGTGGGGGCGCCGGGCGGATGCAGGCTTGCTTGATGGACAGAATGGAGGACTGACGCCCAGGGGTGGTGCGGGGGGCGCCCCAGGTCTGGTTCGCTACGCCAGTCTGGGAGCAAGGCCCCTGTGGTGACGGATCTTCCCAGCCACCTGTTTGCTGCGGCCTCTGGGAGTGGGTCGCCCAGGGGGCTTCTGGCTCCTGCGGAGAGGGAAGAGGAGGACCGGTCGGAGGGAGAACTGTCCGCTGAAGACGTAGTGGTGCCCCCGGCGGTGGAGAGCGGCAACGCGGCTGTGGGACGTGTTCCTGGTCGGCCCGGTAAGTCAGTACCTACTGTTTTCTCTGATGTTTTGCAGGGGTTGCTGGGGGTGGTGCAGGGGGTGGCTGGTTCAGCGGCGCCTCCGGCGCCGCTGGGTGGGGTGAAGGTGGCGGGGTCGGGTCGGGTGGACCCGGGGCCCGCGCCGCCCATGCAGGGTTTGTTGGAGGGGTTGCGGGCTTTGGTGAACAGGTTTGGGGGGATGGGGGATCTCCTGCCCTGACGGCGCCTTGGGGGGCTGGTACGGTAGCTGGGGCGGCGGGGGTCCCGCCGGCTGCGGGTGAGGAACCCGGGGCGTCCGCAACGGCGGTTCCGGTGGTGAGCAGGGGGCCCGGTGGGGAGGAGGTGGCCGCGAAGCCCAGCCGGACTGATGTGGTTCGGATTGGGGATGCGGCGCGTTGTGAGGTGTACGTCTGCTTCGAGGGACCGCTCGGGGCGCACCTGAAGCCGGAGGTACGGGAAAAAATTGCAAAAGGTGAGTATGTGGAGATATTCTCGCTGCTCCCACTGGAGAAATTCAATTTGGATCGGGTCAAGCCCAATGACACGAAAAAAGACGATGAGGAGAAGAGGCGTTATAGGCTGATACCGCAGACGTTTGCGAATTGGTTGCAGGCGTTCGCGATTTTGGCGAGCGTCATCGGCGAAAAGAACCCCGAGCACTGCTCGGCGTTGTTTTGCTATATGGACGCCATTGGAGAGGCGCACCGGGTGTACGGGGGGTGGCATGGCTCCGGTACGACGAACAGTTCCGGCAGCGGAAGGCGGTGCGTCAGGAGTTGCGGTGGGATCACAAGGACATCAGCCTCTGGATGAGGCTGATGTCCTCCGCCCGGGCCCCGCCTCCGTT
Source organism: Lithobates pipiens (assembly GCF_037356315.1). NCBI lineage: Eukaryota > Metazoa > Chordata > Amphibia > Anura > Ranidae > Lithobates > Lithobates pipiens. The sequence goes on along the minus strand of NW_027507785.1, from coordinate 206,875,659 downwards.
TTTTCAGGGGGGGGCCGGGGGTACACCCTCCTCAGGACTGTCGGCCGGAAAGAAGTGGGGGGTATGCTGGTCTTTTAACGAGGGCGCCTGCAAGTTTGGAAGTGCGTGCCGGTTCAAGCACGAGTGTTCCGGCTGCGGGGGGGCTCACGCCCTGTCTCGCTGCTTTAAAAGGGGAAAGCGTCCTGGCGACACTGCTAACAAGAGGGAAGACGCCGGTGAGGGTGGAAAGGATGCTTCCTTTCCTAAATAGGTATCCGGACAGGGTGGCCGCACGGCTGCTGGCCGAGGGGTTCCGGGATGGTTTTCGGATTCCCTGTGACTTGAAGGTGGTGCCGCCGGTGGCGCGAAACCTCAGGTCGGCCTTGCAGCACCCTACGGTGGTGGACGAAAAGCTGGGGAAGGAAGTGGCTATGGGTCGGATGGGGGGGCCGTTTGCGGGTAAGCCGTGGGACACGCTGGTGGTGTCTCCCTTGGGGGTTGTCCCCAAGAAGGAGCCGGGCAAATTTCGGCTTATACACCACTTGTCGTTTCCGAAGGGGGGTTCAGTCAATGATTTCATAGACCCGGACGTCTGTGCGGTGTCGTATACGCCATTTGACGCGGCTGTCCGGTGGGTGCGGCGTTACGGCCGGGGAGCGCTCATGGCCAAGGCGGACATTGAGTCGGCTTTCCGGTTGCTGCCGGTGCACCCGGACAGTTTTCGATTGTTGGGTTGTCACTGGCGGGAGCAGTTCTACGTGGACAAGTGTTTGCCTATGGGCTGCTCCGTTTCTTGCTCCGTTTTCGAGCAGTTTAGTTCGTTCCTGGAGTGGGTGGTGAGGGATGTTTCTGGCATTGAGTCAATCATTCACTACTTGGACGATTTTCTCTGCATCGGCCCCCAGGCCTCCGCTGTGTGTGCGATTCTTTTGTCCACGTTGCAGCACATCGCAGGCGTTTTTGGGGTGCCATTGGCGGCCGAAAAGACGGAGGGCCCAGTGGGGGTGTTGAGTTTCTTGGGTATAGTGATAGATTCGGCGGCTATGGAGTGCAGGTTGCCGGGTGACAAGTTGGTGGATTTGCAGCGGGCGATTCGGGAGATTCAGGGCCGTCGGAAGGTTCAGCTGGCGACCTTGCAGTCCTTGCTGGGAAAACTGAACTTTGCGTGCCGCATCATTCCGATGGGCCGGGTGTTCTGCCGGCGGCTGTCGGCGGCGATGGCAGGGGTGCGGGCGCCTACGCACTTCATTCGGTTGACGGAGGAACACCGGGACGACTTGGGGGTGTGGCATGACTTCTTGTCCTCCTATAACGGCAGGGCGGTTTGGATGTCGGGGCCGGTGAGCAACTTTGATGTCGAATTGGTCACCGACGCAGCCGGGTCTACGGGTTATGGTGCGTTTTTTCAGGGCAGGTGGAGTGCGGAACCTTGGCCGCGCTCGTGGAAGGAAGCGGGTTTCCTGGGCAACCTGGTGTTGCTGGAACTCTTTCCGATTGTGTTGGCTTTGGAGCTGTGGGGGGAGAGTTGCAGGAATTTGAAGCTGCGCATCAACTGTGACAACATGGGTGTGGTGCAGGTGGTGAATCGCATGTCTGCTTCATCCCCTCCTGTTATCAGATTGTTACGCCAATTGGTCCTTAGGTGCCTGCGTTTGAATGTGTTTCTGTATGCTGTTCACATACCTGGGGTGGAGAATTCCTTGGCTGACTCCCTGTCTCGTTTCCAGTGGGACAAGTTCCGGGAACTGGCACCTGGCGCGGCTGCAGTCGGGATTCCGTGCCCGGGGTGGATTTGGGCGCTGCCCTTGGAGTCGCCGCGGGTTGGATTCGCAGGTCTGTAAGTGGGGCTACCTGGACGGCATATGTGAAGGTATGGCGGGAATGGCAGGAGTTGGTGCGAGAGGTGGACGGAGCTGGGGGAGCCGGGGACTGGCGCCTGCTGGCACTTTATTTCGTGGTCCGGAGCGTGGAGAGTGGGCGCTCGGCGGCAGCGATCGATCGGAAAATGGCGGGCTTGTCATTCCTTTTTAAGTTGTTGGGGTCGGAGGATTGGTCGAAGGGTTTTTGGATACGTCAGATGCTGAAGGGTTTTCGGAAGCAGTCGAAGAAGGGGGACACGAGACGTCCGGTGACGTTTGGGGTCTTGGTGGCCATTTGTGGTAAATTGGGCTCGGTTTGCGCGTCTCCGTTCGAGGTGCGGTTGTTCACGGCGGCCTTTTCGTTGGCTTTTTACGGGGCTTTTCGGATTGGGGAGTTGGTCAGCCCGTCCCGGAAAGTTCCGGGGGGGGCTGTGGGATCAGGATGTGCGGGTGGCAGGATCAGAGGTGGATATAACTCTTCGGCGTTCGAAGACGGACCAACGGGGTAGGGGTGTGAAAATTTGCTTGTTCAGTTTGGCAGGGTCGCAGGTTTGCCCGGTAGAATCGGTTCGGAGTTACCGGGAGGTTAGGCCGGGGAGTCCGGCTCCATTCCTGGTCCACGCGGATGGGTCTTTCCTATCCAGATTCCAGTTCATGGCGGTTTTCCGGCGTTGCTTGACGCTTAGTGGTTTGGTGGGGTCGGAATATGCTTCACACTCCTTCCGCATCGGGGCGGCCACGGAAGCAGCCCGGTGTGGGTTGGATGAGGCGGCGGTGCGCAGGATCGGTCGTTGGGAGTCGCGTAGGTTTCGGTCGTACGTTCGACCTCAGTTCGCGGTTGGGCGGTCCAGGGAGTGGGATTGCCCTTAGTTGTATTCCTGGTTGGTTGGTAACACAGAATGCGATACAGGAACAGTTACTGGTCTAATGGAGTTTTTTTTTTTTTTTTTTTTTTCACGGGGGTAGGGTTTGGGATCTCCGTGGGGTGGTAAGGGCAGTGGTTGGTGTTTTTCTTTGGGGTTTTTGTTTTTCGGGGATCAGCAGGTTTTGGTTTCTCCTCGTTTGGATCGTGGGCCACTCCTACGTTTGTTGGGGGGCCAGGAGAGGAGACATGAGACCTGCGGGGAGGCAACTGGGGATTTCCAGGGCCGAAGCGGAATTGCGCTGGTTGGGGATACCAGGAATGCAGTGGGAGAGGGTGGTGAGTGTGGTGGAAAGGTTCGTGTGGCTGCATGGGCCCCCGGATGTGTTGGTTCTGCATGCTGGGGGGGAATGACCTGGGAGCCCGGAAAGTCAGGGATTTACTGAATGACATTAAGGTGGATTTTCTTAAACTGCGTGCTAGGTTTCCCAGTACGATCCTGCTGTGGTCGGATATTGTCGCCCGGACGCAGTGGAGATGGGCGAGGTCAGTGGCCAGCATTCAGAAGACGAGGATCCGGGTGAATGAGGTGGTGGGGAGATTCGTGATTCAGAATGGAGGGCTGGTGATCAGGCACAGGGAGCTGGAGTCCAATGTGGGTCTGTACCTGAGGAAGGATGGGGTTCATCTCACGGATGTCGGGATTGACCTGTGGTCTTTGGGTTTACAGGGGGGATCCAGCAAGCTTTGAGGGTGTGGGGTTGCCCTCAAGGGTAAGGTGGTCACCCTTTTCAGGCTGTGGCGTGAGATTTCTGGTGGTCTTTGACGGTGGCGGTAAACAGAGGTGATATAAAAGGGTGGGGGGCTCATTGGTATTATGGGCCCCTCAGGTGTATTCCCGAACGGTGGATGGAATACTGGGAGGTTTTTCACTGCAGGAATTGGTTGTCTCTGAGCGGTCACAGCATGAGGCCTGGTATGGTAAAAAGGTAAAGCAGTGAGGTTGGTGTTTTGGAATTAAAGTGGGTCACCGTCAGAGATCACCAGACTGGAGTTGATAAAGTTGTTCAATGTTTTGTTTACAGTTGTAGATATATATTTATATATTTATATATTTATATACATATTTTGGAGGGAGTAAAAATATTTTGGTTATGTTTAATAAAAGGCTGTTGTGGCCATTTTACTCCAAAGAGAAGGTGTGGTCTCATTATTATAGATATATAAGGGCTGGTATGGGACATTATTGAGAGGGGGACTGTTGGGCTACGCAGGTCATGGTAATTAGGGAATGATGAACGAAATACAATACATTAGCAAACATTAAATACATAGAATGTGATGTTAAAGGGGAAATATTACCTTAATATAGTCCTTCTGCAGGACCGGTATGATGGCAGAACAGGTCTCTGGAATAATGATCCCCAGAGCCTGGGGGGAGATGCCTGTGGAGAACTTGAGGTCCTGAAGGCTTCTTCCTGTCACCAAGTACCAAAACGTGGCAACGAGCCCCTGCTCCGGAGTGATGGCATGCCACATGCAGTTATCCTGTCTGCTGATATAAGGGGACAGCAAAGCCAGCAGACGGTGAAAAACGGGGTCCGTCATCCTGAAATAATTCCTGAAATCATCAGGATTATTCTCCCGGATCTCACGAAGCAAAGGCACGTGCGAGAATTGGTCGCGCTGGAGCAACCAATTCTTGCTCCATGAACTCCTCCTCGCCCTGTTCATGGACTGGGCTTGTATCAAAGCTAAAAGCCCAACACCAAGCCCCTGTACAGCACAAACTGTACGATGAGTACGTACACGAAAAATGGCTCCCAAATGGTCGGCTGGTCAGAACGGACTAACAGAACGCACCGATAAACAGTAAGGCCTGAAAGGACGAACTGAAAACCAGAAACGAGCGGACAATAAGCACTGGAAATCAAAGTGTACTATAAACAAATATATAACAAATGTGATCTGACTACACGCACTAATAAGCAGATACGCACCAACAAGCAAAAACTGGAGAGCAGTAACGATCTGAAGCACAAGTCTGAAAAGCGCAAATCGTCTCTAACCAAACTTCTACTAATACGCCATAAACACGAGATCAGCAGAAGGAGCCTAAAGGGGTGCTGAACTTCCCTTTTATAGTCCCATCATACGCGGTTTACATCACCGCGTTCTTGATGATCGGAAATTCCGGCAACTTTGTCCGACCATGTGTAGGCAACACCAGTTTCTGACAAAATCTGTCTGAAAAAATCAGACGGATTTTGTGATGGGAATGTCCGACCTTGTGTACCAGGCACAAGACAGCAAACTCTTCCTGGCTCTAATGATACTTACTATTTATTGCAGTCTATGGACATATTTTCTCTTGCTCCAGCCTCCAGGGAAGGTAGAACGGGTATTCCCAGGGACAAATGCCCTAGTATATGATCCATTTGCAGCATAGATTATTATTTGCAAAAAAAGCAATTCACAATGCTTTTTATGCAGCTGAAATAAACATATTTGCCATCAAGCAAAATTTACTGATTTTAAGACTCTACATTTACCCAACTGTAACATATGAAAAACACTTGAAAGAAAAGTTTTGTTAAGAGCTCTCACAGTCAGATACACTAATTACAAGTTATCGGCAGGGACATGATACAGATGAAGTTACAATCTTTGCTTCCTATTCTTAGCTATTTATGCTCACTCATTGTTTGTCTGCTTTTTCCACCATCAGTATCAAGCTTGCTGTGTAATGGCTTTATTTACCATTTGCTTTGAATTACTGTGTTGACCTTGTGAATAAAAGACCTTTTTACTTATTTAATACTGAATTTATTTAACCTTCTCTTCAGAGCCACAAATCTCTATGCTGCTTGTGCTGTAAATGTGAATTATTGGTGCTTTAAAGCCCACAGGGTAATCTGCAAGTGCAGATTATTCATTATATTACAAAATGCAAATTACGCACTTCTGCCTAAAAGACACACTGAATTCCAACATTGTACAAAACTTAAGTGACTGAATTATCCCCCTTATCACTGTAGACGGAGTAGTCAGGAAATGTTATTGTGTTGCCAAATGCACCTTTTTTTAGGTTGATTCTGCTGTTTATGTAAAGAAGAATGTAAGTATCGTCCTATTACTACGAATAATGTAAAAATCTTTTCATGGTTAAAATCTCCCCCATCCCCTGTTGTAATAATAGTTATGAGCAGCGGAGGTTATGTTACAAATGACCAAAGTGATTTTATGAAATTCTTTCAAGCAATAAAGCTGGTAACTTTTGTTAGAGAAAAATAGTCTTTCATCTTAACTTGAGACATGGGCTTATTTTATCCAAATTATGCTTTTGATGTCTTGAATTTGGATTCATTCTTCTTGGGATCCTAAAGTTGGCACCCTAGCAGGGCAGTCTCTCCCTACCTCTCACAGGACAAAGATAAACATGCTTTACTTTCGGAAATGTAGCTTCTTATATATTTTCTTCAGGACTAAAATGACACATTTTAAATGTTTTTTTTCTCTTTTTTTTTTTTAGTCAAGTTCATATGAATATTTTAAGACCAACAAGTGGAGTGCTGCTTTGCCTTTTTTCCAGATGATTTTACTGCTTTGGTATAATTCGTTTGTGCTGTGAACTGATTTTAATAGCAATAGCTGAAATTCTGCATAAAGCTGAATGAGTCAGAGGAAAGCATATACACTACATCTCCTCTGGATGTCCCATCTAGATCTTTAACTGTAATCGGGTAGCTTAGAAAGGTCAATAATGGGGGGTTTCAGCTCCCTTCAAAGTTCTCAGGAGAGTTTTGTCAGTGTGTGGAAACTGTGATACATTTCAGCCAGAGCATACATAGGAGGGCAGGGAGTGAACCAAGTGGATCCTCACTGAGTAGTCAATTTAATATGATTCAAGCTGAAGTAGAAGAAGCAAAAATGCAATACTGCTGCATTGGGAGCAAAGCAGCTTGCAGAGCACATCAGACTGTGTTTAGAGATTTAAAACTGTTCACATCCACAAATTAAAGGTGTTACCCTAGCATGGGAAAGCTTAAAAAATGTCATATGCATGTAAATTTAGTTTTTGCCTCAGAACAGTAGGGGTTCTGAGGGTTAATTACATAGGTTGGCCTTGACATCAGTCTGGCCGGGCTTTGTTGGAAGTTCTGCCTGGTCATGTGAGCAGTGAGATGCACATGACAGGCCATAACCAGGCCTGGTTGGACATTTTGAGTATCAACCTTCTCGGAACCAATCAGTGGGAGTGCCGAGCCCCACTTGGGAGTCTGGGAAGGGGTACTTAAGATGTGTGGGTCATGTGTTGAGGGAGAGGAGTTCGTGAGGCCGTGTGGTCTGTTCTATTCCAGGACCAGGGTAGCCCCGTGAGGGGTCCCGGTCACGGGGTGTTCGACACCCAGCAACATGTTCCTCTTAAAGACCCCTGATAGACCTTCCTGGTCTGTGGTAGGGATCCGTCTGTTCCCGAGTCTTGGAACCGCTGGTCCAAAGCACAGTAACTGAGGGAGGATTCAAGGTGTCCGGGTGTGCTCTCAGCTTGGGGAGGCACCACAGCTCATGGAAGTGACCAGGGGAGGACTCTTCGGAGGAGGGCCAGCAAGTGGCATCCTGGGAAGTGCCTGGTTACTGAGGTGGGAAGGACATTGACAATTTTTTTCAATTTTTCCAGTACCATTGAGGAGACGGGAAATGTTCCAGGTACTGAGGAAAAAGGTTCCTGCTCACCCTTAGTTACAACTTGTACATGTTCATAGGATTGCTTCAAGTTTTGAGTCAATGTGCTGACTGCCATGATCTCTGGCTAGAGATTTGTTCAGCTTTGAAGTACCCAGCTGCGAGTGGCTACTCTCTGGATGGAATTAGAGACTTTTCTAGACCTGCAGTTCAAGGTGCCTGAGTCCTTCACCCGTGCCCTCTGTTTCCATGAGAGACTGTGTTATTGAATGTTACTACTGCAAAATAAAACCTTTTAAAAAGGACTTTATATGTGTCAGTGTTCAAGTCATTGGGTATCAACCCTGGGAACCCCTAGACGTGGAAGAGCAGGCCAAGAGAAGGTAACTGGTAAGCCCAATAAGTCAAGGCTGCCCTGCAATGGTTGTGGCTGCTACAAGTGGGTTCAAGTTATAAGAAAGAAGAAAAGAAAGAAAGATCAAGTCTCCTTTCCATCAGTATCTTTTTTCAGAGTTCATTCAAGGTTTATCCAGTGTCCAGAATCTGTCATTGAAGGCTTATGGTGTCTGTCGAATGTTCAAAGAAGATTCGACGGAGCAGCTAAACTGTACGACGCCGTATAGTTTAGCTGCTTCGTCAAATCTTCTTAGAACTTTCGACAGACACCATAAGCCAAAGATTCAACATTTGTATGTTTTCCGCTGCTTTGCCGAATTTTTGTCATTCATGTTGAATGTATATAGTTCAAACAGAAAATTGACTGGTGATAGTGATCAATGATCAGACAGGTAACAAGATAGGGTATATAAAATCTATATACAATCTCAATCTATAATATAGAATCTATAATAATAACCCCCAACAACACGGGCAGCCTATGAGGCTATCACAACACTAGCAACACAAGTATCACTATCAAGTTCACAACACTAACACAATAGCAGCAGATTATTATGAAAAAGTTAAGTTGAACTGTAGCTTGCTTCACTATTGTTCTGCTGCTGTGCTTATGTTTAATTGCTAAATAATTCAGGTTCTCGGACAAATGGACGAGCTAAGATTGACTGTCTTCTGAAATTATTCAGTGTGTGTCTAGTTGACTGTAGGTGAGTACTTAGTTCTACCTATTTTACTGCTCCTCCTCTTTGGTTACAATCAGCCAATAACATTTCATTATCGTCATTATCTTTATTTTACTTCCCCCACCCAATTCCAGCAGCGGTCTTTTCTTTCTATGTTCAATCTTTTCTCTCTATGTTCAATCTTTTCTCTCTATGTTCAATCTTTTCTCTCTATGTAGAATAATCTTGGACTAATAGAGTTAAAGTTAGGCACATTCGACCACAGGTTCGATAGACACAGATTGTTATTGTCAGCATCATTTTGAATCTTCTATCCATAACGAACTGTTGTCGCAACGAAAATGAAAATAAACCATTTGTTTTGTTAGATTGTTCGTTTTTCGGAGACTGCGCTTTCATTATCGTTTGTTAAAACGATAACGAAAATACCTGAAATTCGGACGAAAATGCATTCAGATGAAAACGAATGCACATGTCTAACTACAAGAAGCAACAGCAAGAAAAGATGAAAGAACCTAGACACCTATCGTTTCGTTTATGACAAATCATATGCTTTCAGGAAATATTGTATGTTTAAGAGAAAGCCATTTGAAAAATGCAGGGAGAGTAACCATGTCATTGAAGCCACAGAACACTTTGCGAGAAACTGAAAGGCTGTGATTAAGTGCTTAGAATGCAACAGTGACATGCATGTATAAGCCTTAAAAAAATTCTCCATTTAAATGAAACTCTACAACCACTGATCTTACATTTGAGTTAGTTCAAATGAGAGTCACAAACAGTTACCTCCAACAATCACATCAAAGTGCAATGAGATATGCCACAAATGACTTACAGAGAAAATCAGTGCCAAAATATTTGTGTTTCCTCCAAATCAACCAAAGAAAGCTGTCAGGATTTCAGAATTCTTTGATATCTTTAATGTAAAGAATGTCCTTATTTGGGTTTGGCCTGCTACAGACCAGGATGGCTGCCTGAGTTCTAAACTAACTTTCATGGCCGAGACACAGAGCAACTAGCAGCAACTCTTTCCACCACCACAGCAAAACCTCACTCACCATTTCACCTCTGTAGCAATGCCCAAGATGGTGCCAGCCCTGGGACCCCCAACTTGCTATTCCTTGCGGAACTTGAGCCTGTAGCAGAATTAGGAGTCTCAAAATTTCCCCACAACAGATGGGCATGAAGAAATGGATAGCCTGCCACCTCCTGTTACTGCCTCAGTATCCTCTGCAGCTGATATAGGTAAGAGACAGGCTCTCTCCCTAGCCAATTCACCCAGCAAGGCTCCATTAGCCAAAAAGGTTCACTGGGCCACCTCCTCCACTGCAAATAATGGTCTACAAAATACTCTTAGCCTCAATTATTGTCACTGACATAAATGTATCAGTTAACATACTGAAATCTATATTGCTCACATTGCATAAAAACCTGTATAGAGAATTGCGGAACAACAATTAATTTAGGATTATACCTGAAGCCCAACAAGGTACATGTTCCCCTGCAACAACCTTTTACCACGCTACTTCCGCATCTGTCATCTCATGATATTATCATAGAACGGGCCCATAGGATCTCAAAACTAGAACACCTTCCTGTAGATGTACCTAGTGATGTCCTGATCCAGGTACATTTTTTTCACATTAAAGAGCAGATCCTCTCAGCTGCAAAAGTCATGAGACCTCTACCTGCACAATACTCCAACATTTTACTATTTGCAGATCTCTCACCTGCTATGATGGAGAAGCACAGAGCTTTCTCTCCAATTACTTAAATTCTTCAGGAGCATAAGATTACTTACCATTGGGGCTTCCCCACTAAATTGCTAATCACCTATCAGCAGCAGCCAATCCCTATACTCACTTCTATGAATGGCTACAAGCATATGACAAATTGGGGTCTTTCTCCCACTGCATCCTCTAACTCCATTATGTGCAGCACTCCAGCTTTTGCACTTGCTTCTCGCCATATGCCTACTAACGTTGACACAGGCTAAACCTCATCACATTTGCCGATGTCCCATACAAGAGTATGTCCCCTTACCCCTTACACCCCCAGGTGTATAGTGTGCTGAACACACTCAGCTGTTTGTTGTTTATTGCCATTTTGGTGTTCTTATTGATATTTATTTGTAGATGATTTGTGTACTACCATGAATTATTGTCAGTTATCTAACATTTTTCACCCATCAGAAAATGGATATTTCTTGATCATACATCACGGGACACAGGAGCTTCATTACATAGTGGTTATATAGGCACCTCTGGTGATTGGACACTGGTTGACCCCAATTAAGGAGAATTTCTCCCCTATATAACCCCTCCCATATGGGAGGCACCTCATTTTTTTCACCAGTGTCTATGGTGGTTGGTCACGTAAAACTTTAGCTCTGTGCAGGTCCCTGTGGGGGCCTAAGGGCTACAACAAACCGGATCCATACCTCGGGCCAATATTTGACTCCCAAGATGGTATGGTACCCGGGCCTCGTCAGCCGAAGAAACGAGGTTTGGCCTGTAAGTCCTCTCCTATTGGAAGACTGGGCTCTGGGAAAACCAGACTTGGTGTACTGTTTATAAAGAGCGCACAAAAGTTTCTGGCAGAGTCTTTTACATGGTCCAGGTAGGAGGCTCTTCCGAGAAAGAGCCCCAGATAAACCTGAAGGTTGGCTAACACTGCCCGCCGTGATGGGTGAAGGCTGGAATTTGTCTGTTTCAGCAATTCCTGCGGCGAGGACAGGTAAGGGAAGTTAATCCTATATATGTAATTATATGATGGATTTCTTCATTTTGAGTAGTTGTATGTCTTACCTGGTTTCCACCACTAGAGGGAGTAAGAGCAGCCTGATGCCTACTTACATGCCTTTCAGTACACATGCTCAGTGAAGCCTGGTTCTCAAGCTGTCTCACGTCTCCACTGCAGTCCCTGCCACAACAAGGTAACACAGGGGTCCCACGTAGTCTGGGGGTCCCACGCAGCTCCGGTGGAGTTCTCCTTTCCCCCCTGGATCCCGCGGTCCTCGTGCACGTGCACGTGTGCACGCGTGCCAGGCGCGTTCCTGGCCTAATGGAGGAGGGGGAGTGTGGTTGTGAGCCGTGCACGTCAGTGTGCACGACGCTGTACTGCGCAGGCGCCAGGCGGCAGATTTAAAAAGCCCAGAGCGTCAGGGGGCTGTAAGTGGAGACACAGGAGCTGTGGGCAGTAAGCATCCATGGGGATTGGATCCAGGCAAACCTTAGACACCTACTCAGCATCAGGTTGTGCAGTTTAAGCATATATATTTATTGTGGGACTTTAAGCACAACAGTGATTGCACTTGTACTAGTACCTCTGCTTTGTAGCTTAGGACTATGTCTACTCATAAGAAGGTCTCAGGGGGAGGTAGCAAAGGCACTGGTAAATCACACCTAGGTCCAGGGGTTCTAAAAGTGCCTGTAAGTTACCATCCCCCCCTGCAAGACTGGAGCCAGCCTCTCAGGACGAGTCAGTGCCCCTGTCAGGTTTTGCAGCCTCTCCTAATGTCCCAGCCCCAGTTTATGTCACTGAGGACTCCCTTAGGGCTACATTGGAGGGTTTTGAAGGGAGAATAATGAATTTTATTTCTGCTTCCCTGAAAGATAGCAGGAAAAGGGGTAGATCCCCTCCCTCTGCTGAAATTCCTCTCTCAGATGATTCTTCTGACAATGAGGAGAGATCCCTATCTTGGGACAGGGATCATGAGCAGTCGGATGAATTAGAGGAAGAGGAGAGAGTCCCCTCCTCTCAGGCACTCAAAAAACAGGTGCAGTATTATACTGATTTGGTGCGTACCACATTCAGAATGCCTGCTGATGAAGTCGCTACGTCCTCTGTTTCTTCCCTGGGAGTCAGGAAAGCTGCACAGACTGCCTATTCCTTCCCAATTCATCCCTTAATGGAAGAATTTTTGTATGAGGATTGGGGACATCCCGATAAACTGTTTGCTCCTCCTAAAAGGTTTTCTATGCATTATCCTCTGGAGGAAAGTTTCACCAAGAAGTGGGGGGCTGTTTCTTGCGTGAATAAAAACCTGACTTGTCCCTTGGATAATGCGCAGGTATTTAAAGATCCAGCTGATAAAAAGCTGGAAACCTTATTAAAAGCCTCCTTTTCCATGGCTAGCGCTGTAGTGCAACCTACAGTCGCAGCCGTGGGGTTGTGTCAGTTCCTCAAGGAACAGGTTAAGCAGATGCTTGGGCTCCTTCCCAGTGAAGAAGTAGAAAATTATGCAGAAATGCCTCATATTCTGTGTTTCATGATTGATGCGATTTTGGATTCTGTCCAACAAGCATCACGTTTGTCTCTCATGTTGGTACACATGCGAAGGGCCCTATGGCTAAAGAATTGGGCAGCTGAGCTGTCATGCAAGAAGCATTTGATTGGGTTCTCGTTTAAAGGGGAACGTTTGTTTGGAGAAGAATTAGACAAATTTGTCCAAAAAATCTCAGGAGGTAAATCTACTCTCCTTCCAGTCAAAAGGAGCAAGCGTCCTTCATTTAGGTGTGCTCTCTCTCCCGGAGCATCAAGCTCTAAGCAGTGGCAACTGCCTTCTCAGCCCTCCTCTACAGGAAAGGTTCAGGGCTGAGCCCAGGGACAGAAAAAGACTCGGGGGCGAAAGCCTGCCAAGCAGAGCCCAAAAGCTTCCCTGTGAAGGGGCTCCCCCGCTCGGCCGAGTGGGGGGAAGGCTCCTGCAGTTTGCAGGAGCCTGGCGGGAAGAGATCCGGGACAAGTGGGTGATCTCTTCGGTATCTCTGGGCTACAGGCTAGAGTTTCAGGAGATTCCACCTTCTCGTTTCCTAAGGTCAAGGATCCCCAGGGATCCAGTAAAGCAAAAACCGCTATTTCTGGCCTTAGATCACTTACTATCCCAGGGGGTGATAGTAGAAGTGGACCCAAAAGAACAGGGTTCAGGGTTTTACTCGAATCTCTTCACCGTTCCGAAGCCAAATGGAAGTGTCAGACCTATCCTAGATCTGAAGGATCTGAACCGTTTTTTGCGCATCCGGTCCTTCCGAATGCAGTCAATCCGCACTGTAGTCTCCTCCCTGCAAGGGGGAGAGTTTATGGCATCAATAGACATCAAAGATGCATATCTCCATGTGCCAATTTTTCCCGCACACCAAAAATTTCTAAGGTTCACGGTAGAGCTGCGCCATTTTCAATTTGTGGCCTTGCCATTCGGGCTTGCTACGGCCCCTCGAGTCTTCACGAAGATTCTGGACCCTCTCTTGGCAAACCTAAGAGCTCAGGGTATAGCCATCATGGCTTATCTAGACGATTTACTTCTCATGGAGAAAACAGTAGCGTTCCTGAACCGCAGGGTTACCAGAACGCTAGAACACCTGGAACGCCTAGGTTGGATTATAAACCTAGAAATGTCGTCCCTACAGCCTGCCACCAGGTTGGAATACCTGGGTATGGTCATCGACACTGTTCAGGGCAAGGTGTTTCTTCCAAGGCCAAAAGCCTTGGCCATTGGGGATCTGGTGCGCCTAATTCTGGGCAGGAGATTATCCCCCATTCGATTATGTATGAGACTGTTAGGGAAAATGGTTGCCTCCTTCGAGGCCATCCCATTTGCCCAGTTCCACTCAAGGCCTCTGCAAAGATGCATCCTTGCGGCTTGGAACAGGAAGCCCAATCCTTGGATCTTCCTATGCGTCTATCCCCAGGGACACGCAAGAGTCTCGTCTGGTGGTTACAAACCGAGAATTTGCTGAAAGGCAAAACTTTTCTTCCTCTTCCATGAAAGATTATCACGACAGATGCCAGCCTGACAGGCTGGGGAGCAGTGTTGGAGGAGACGTGCTCACAGGGGAAATGGTCTGAGATCGAGAGGCTATTGCCCATAAATGTCTTGGAGATCCGGGCAGTTTATATGGCTCTCATAAAGTGGTCTTACAGACTACGAGGTCTCCCTGTTCGAGTTCAGTCCGACAATGCCACAGCAGTGGCTTATATCAATCACCAGGGCGGTACCAGGAGTCTGGTGGCCCAAAAAGAGGTGAATCGCATACTTGTCTGGGTAGAAAAGCATATTCCGTGTCTTTCTCCAGTCTTCATTCCAGGAGTGGAAAATTGGCAGGCGGATTTTCTGAGCCACCAGCAGTTGTGCCCAGGAGAATGGGCTCTGCACCCCGACGTGTTTCGAAAACATATGTCACAGGTGGTGTACTCCAGACTTAGATCTGTTTGCGTCCAGGTTCAACAGGAAACTAGACAATTTTGTGTCAAGGGCAAGAGATACACTTGCTCAGGGGTCAGATACTCTGACAGTTCCCTGGGATCAGTACAATCTGATCTATGCCTTCCCCCCGAGCCCGCTTCTGTCGCTGTTCCTGGGAAGAGACAAGAGGAAGACAAAATCGGTCCTTTTGGTGGCCCCGGCTTGGCCCAGGCGACCGTGGTACGCAGAGATCATGAAGTTGGCAGTAGGCCGGCCATGGATCCTCCCTCTCCGGTCAGATCTGCTCTCACTAGGTCCAATTTACCATCCTGCTTTACACAGTCTGAATTTGACAGTTTGGCTGCTGAGACCCACATTCTGAGAGACCGTGGCCTTTCGGGGCCAGTCCTTTCTACTCTGGTCAATGCCAGAAAGCCGGCCTCCAGGCTTATTTACTACAAAATCTGGAGGGCATATGTTTCCTGGTGTGATCTCAGGAAATGGCATCCTAGAAAGTATGTCATTAGCAGGATCTTGGCCTTTCTCCAGTCAGGCCTAGAAATGAATTTGGCCATAAGCACTATCAAGGTGCAGATTTCGGCCCTGTCAGTGTTTTTTCAGAAGCCACTTGCATCACATTCCCTGATGCAGGCTTTCATCCAGGGGGCCATGCGGTTAAGACCACCAGTCAAACCTCCGGTATGCCCATGGGATCTGAATTTGGTTCTCTCGGCTTTGCAGGGGCAACCATTTGAACCTTTGCATCTGGCTTCATTAGTTCTCCTGACTAAAAAATTGGTCTTCTTGGTAGCCATATCCACGGCTAGAAGAGTATCAGAGCTAGCAGCTCTTTCCAGCAAGGAGCCGTATCTAATTATTCATAAGGACCGGGTGGTCATGCGTCCCAACAGGTCCTTTCTACCTAAGGTGGTTTCGAGATTCCATTTGAATCAAGACGTAATCCTACCATCCTTTTTTCCGGACCCACAGTCCGCAGAAGAAGAATCTTTGCACACTTTGGATGGGGTTAGAGCAACCACAAGCAACTGCTCAGATAAGGAAAACTGATTGCTTGTTTATTTTGCCAGAAGGCCCTAGGAAGAGCCAGGCAGCGTCAAAATCCACTCTCTCAAGGTGGATTAGACAGGTTATTTCTCTGGCCTATAGTGTAAAGGGGAAGATTCCTCCTTTTCAAGTGAAAGCGCATTCAACGAGGGCTGTAAGTGCTTCTTGGGCAGTGCATCACCAGGCCTCCCTGGCTCAGATCTGTAAGGCTGCAACTTGGTCATCAGTCCACACATTCACCAGATTCTATCAGGTGGATGTCAGAGGGGAAGAGGATATCGCCTTTGGGCGCCGTGTACTGCAGACTGCAGTTTAGGTCCTCCGGTCCCTGGCGGTCTATAATTATGATCTGTGTCTCCCACCCCTCAATCTGAGCATTGCTTTGGGATAACCCACTATGTAATGAAGCTCCTGTGTCCCGTGATGTATGATCAAGAAAATGGGATTTTTATATACAGCTTACCTGTAAAATCCTTTTCTTGAGAGTACATCACGGGACACAGGGCTCCCGCCCCTCTTGGGTTTTATGTGGTTTCTTATTGCTTTGCTACAAAACTGAGGTGCCTCCCATATGGGAGGGGTTATATAGGGGAGGAATTCTCCTTAATTGGGGTCAACCAGTGTCCAATCCCCAGAGGTGCCTATATAACCACTATGTAATGAAGCTCCTGTGTCCCGTGATGTACTCTCAAGAAAAGGATTTTTACAGGTAAGCTGTATATAAAAATCCCATTTTTTGTTGTTTGATGGTCTTGTATATAACCATAACAGTAATGGTGATCAAGGAGGGTTGCCAACCTTCTCCCTGATACCACGGGGTCCTTTCACAGGCTTTGAAGCATGAGCATGCCCATGCACCACAAGTTTTCAAAGGCATGAAAAGCAGACTTCTCAGGGTCACTGAGGATTACAGTATATGGAACTGCCTGCTCCCAGCCATGTACTACTTCCAAGGGTTCTGGGGATCGAAAAACCATCTGTTAAGGGTTGATGTATGTCTTGCTCTGCTTTAATGCCTCAAAAGCTGCCAAAATCCTTCTCTTCCTCCTCCCTCTCCTCTTGTGTGTTCTGTGGCTTATAAATAATGGTGTCTGTATAAAGTGGGACTTGAAAGGAAAAGAACACCACCTCTTCCTCCTCCTGCTGCTCTGCCTCGAGTGCTCTGTCCATAATTCTCCAGCAGGAACACAACAGGTATTGTCTCGCTAATGCATTCATTGTCACGGCTCACCATCCTTGTGGCCTCCTCAAATTTTGACAGTACAGTGCATGCATTTTTTATCAACAGCCATTGGCATGTGAAAAAAAAGTGGAGCCGGTCTGAGCCTGTCGTTGTGCCATACCCACATAGGCTGTGTATTAACACCTGAAATGGCTACAGACTCTTTTGGCCTGCTTTAGCAGATTTTCCAACCCAGGGTACCTAATTAAAAAATTCTCCGCCACCAAACTTTCCCTGTCTAAGGGTAGACAGGAGGTTTGTGCCATTAATGTACACCACCATTCCTGGCTCCAGCTGGCATGGTGTGAACCACCTCTGGGCCTTCTCCTGCAGAGCAGGTAGAATCCCTGCTCTGGTGTGGCTCCTGTCCCCTAGACCAGTGGTTCTTAACCTCAGTCCTAAAGTACCACCAACAGGCAATGTTATGGGCATTTCTCTTAGATAAAATATGTGAAGAAAGGTCCCCCAAAGAGGGTTGGGACTTTAACGGCAACTGAGTATAGGTACAAAGACCAGTTGTATAATGAAGTAATTTATTAAATATTGAGGTAAAAAGTCAATAACTGCATAAGCATAACAATTGGCCATTTAAGAACAATGTAAAAAAATATACAGTAAATACAGAATAACACTGGTGTTGTCTCCTAGATAAATATTATGTCCGACACATTTCCTTAGGCCCCACGTTATGAACCTCCCATCCCACATAAAAGATACTATACATTTCTTACAGAAAATGTTGTTCTAAACCCAGATAGCCTATTAGTGGCCATTGATGTTGAAACATTATATAGCTCTATCTCACACCATCTTGGGATAGCGGCTATACAACACATTTCTCAGTCACATAGAGACAACAAAAAAAAATCCATCAATTCATTATATGAGCTTTTGAATATATTTTAACACACAACATTTTTACTTTCGATGGGTCCCACTACCTCCAGGTACAGGGGGTCACTATGGGGATATCTTATACCCCCTCTTATGCGAACCTGTACCTGGGGGAGTGGGAACATTCTCTCTTGGATGATGAGGAGCTAATTCCACTGATGACCAAAATCACTACTTGATATCATTATATAGACAACGTGTTCATCATTTGGGAGGGCTCTATTGAAAGTTTAAATGCATTTTTGTTTCAATTTACATTTCACAATTTCTTACAGTGACACCAAGATTACTTTCTTGGACATCACTGTTCACAAAAATGAGGAAGGTTGTCTCTCCAATGGGCTCTTTCGGAACCCCACTGCGGGAAACACCATCATCCACGTATCCAATTGCTCACCCACAAACACTTATTCATTCTACCCCATACAGCCAATACCTCAGGTTCAAGAGGAATTGTTCCACATTCGATTCCTTCAAAATCGAGGCTGATGGTCTAAAAAAATGTCTGCTCAAACGAGGTTACTCTCACACTTGCCTTAAAAAGGCATACAGGTGGGCTTGTAGTAGATCTATATCTGATCTACTCTATACAAAATAGAAGATTCCCACAAATCCTCAATACACTAGATTGATAACCAAGTATAGCAATTAGCATAAAAACATCAAACATACAGTATCTTAAAGAAACATTGGAAGCTTTTGCAGGCTGATCATCTCCTCTGTCCCCACATTTCACCATACCCGACAATTACATTTTGCAAAGCTACATCTCTTAAAGACAAATTAGTACACACTGAATTTGTAGGTGAATTCAGGAAAGATTAATGCTGTCAGGAAATGTTCCATCCGCTGATAATATCTGTCTTTTGGCGTGCAGTACTGAGGTCCACCAGCAGGTGTCTCCTTTCAGTTTTGAGCTGTCAGGAGAGCTTTTCCCTGCTGATGTTATATCATCTTTGGGCTGCAGTACTGGCGTCCACCAGCGGATGGATCCTGGCAGCATGGAGCAGGCAGCACCTCCTGCAATCAGGTGTCACTTGAGGCCAATCACAGGCCTATAAATAGCTGGCAAGCACTCATGTTTCCCTTGGTATTGTCCTTGTGCCCTAACCTGCTGCTTGTGAGCCTGATTCTGATTCTGAACCTGTTCCTGTGCCCTGAACCTGTGACCCATGGTTCTGATCCTGTTTCCTTGTCCTGGTCCCTACCCTGTCCCACCTGTTACCATCATCCCTGCCCTGCAGTCTGATCCATCCATCCTCTCCCTGCCCTGTCTTCCTTACTCCATCTTCTGATCTCCCCGTGTATGACCTTGGCCTGGCTTGTGTCTCTGATTCTGGACTGCCCTTGTTTATCTACTGATCCTCTGTGCATGACCCTGGCCTGCCTATCGTTTACGATCCTGGTATTTCCCATTTATTGTACATATCTGTCTGTTGTTGTTTGGGGGTCTCTGTTGGTTGATTTATTGCACTGTGTGGTTGTATTTATATTATTCACTTTCCTTAATAAATCATTATATTTCACTTATACACATTTGGGTTTCCTCTGTTGCAGTCCACACAGTTCTGGTCTTAACTGATATATGACACATGCAAACGTTTGGGTACATTTACCTGTGGGGGCTGTACCGTGTGTCAATAGATGGATATTAGACCTCCCATCATTTTACCCAATGGTAAAATATTCAAACCTCAGCACTTTGCTAACTGTAATGCCGCGTACACACGGTCGGATTTTCCAACTGGGGAAATGTTCAATGAGAGCTTGTTGTCTGAACTTCCGACCGCCGCGTGTAGGCTTAATCTGACATTTTCCTTCTGAATTTCCTACAAACAAAATTTGAGAACTGAGTTTCAAATTTTCCGACAACAAAATTAGTTGTCGGAAATTCTGATCGCGTGTACACAATTGCGACGCACAAAGTTCCACGCATGCTCGGAATCAAGCAGGAGAACTGGCTATTGAACTTCAGTTTTCTCAACTCGCTGTACGTCACTGCATTCTTGACATTCGGAATTTCCAACAACATTGTGTGACCGTGTGTATGCAAGACAAGTTTGAGCCAACATTCGTCAGAAAAATCCCATGGATTTTGCTGTCGGAATGTGCGATCGTGTATATGCGGCATAACTCTTTATGTGTAATCTACATGCTGCAATGCCAATGCCAGAGTTTTTATATTGGCAAAATGAAACTAGAAGGGCAGGGAGACATATTAAAAGCACAACGACAGCCAACCCAGCCTTACCCCTTGGGAGACACATTAGAGACCTCCATGATGGTAAAACCCCGAAAATGTATTTTTTAATCCTTGATAGGAGTCACCCAAAAGTAAGAGGTGGAGATTGGAATAAACGCTTTCTCCAAAGAGAATTTCGTTGGATCAGTGAGTTAGATGCCACCAATAAACCAGGTCTCAATAGTATACTAAGTTATTGACCTTTTATTGAGGGGTTTCGCTCTGGGGTATGTGAAAAGGATATGTAAATTGATCTGTATGTCGCTGTTAATGTTGTTCTCTATAAATGCTGTAAAATGTAATGTATGATTAGAATATACTGCAATACAATATCAATTTTGAAAGCTTTTTTATATATATACTTTTCTCTCAATAGTGAGACACACTCTGAGATGATGTGATGTGTGTTATGCTTGCTGATGGTGACTGTATCATCCCTTGAGGGTGGGGAAACATTCCTTCTGTTTTGTTTTACCCAATCTTTATCACCATTTATATATTTTTGTTTTTTTATCTATATGACCTTGTTTTATTTAGCCTAAGATGTCTCCTTTAATGAGCTTTTGTCCTTTTTCTGCAATCTATTGTGATTTTTGAACTGTCCCTATTATGGATATTATTATTATTGCCATTTGCGTTGCAACTATGGGATTTCCTGGTTCTATTTGTGCCCATGCACAGTGGGATTGTAATGTTTGATTGACCTTCATTTTCATTGCCATACTCTTGCGTGGTTTCATTTAAACCTGTTCTAGTATTGGCAAGTGTGTGATAAATGTGGGATAGACGTTGGACAATGTGATGCCCTGTCTATGGCACCATCATTGCCACTGCCACTTTCTCATCAGCTGATCACCACTGTTGTGATTCATGCTGATTGTTGCACGTGTGCTTTATTGTAAGTTTCCGGCTTATTTTTCCATCCTATATAAAGCCCTTGGATAAAATCTTTCATTGCTACTGCTGTTCTCTGACGGAAGGACTCCCTCACACTTTGCTATTGGCATCCTTAGGTATATAGAAGGATTTTTTGGCTTATCTTATATGGTTTCTACTTGACAGTCTAGATTAACATATGTGTTTTCTTGATGACTTTTATGGATATTTTATTTTAACTTAGATTAATGCTGATTTATTTGTTTGACAATTATATTTTTTGCTTCATTAACTGTTCTTAACTTTATATGTGACACAATATTTTAATATTTATTTATTTCTGTCTTGCTTTTTTTTTGTAATGATGGCTCTGACACTTTTTTGTGCCCTGATTGGAGGATAATGCATACATGTCCTCTAATGTATACATTAGTGGACAATTGTAAGTTAATCCATGCCACTCAATGCAGCTTATGCTTGTATAGAAAACATACATTTAATTTAAATATACTTATATTATATTTTACTATTTCTATCTTTTTTGTCATTCTTTACAAATCACATAGGTATTATCATTTCCTCCTGTGACCAATTGTATGTTCTTATCCCGCCATCCTGCAATTAAAACAACTGGTTTGGTCTGGACCATGATAATCAACATCTGAACTCATTGGTTAACTAATTATTATCTCGCCTCTAAGGACTGCCCTAGCTTGACGTTGGGATTCAACTTCTATTGATTTTCAGTTGACATCCAGCAGTGATCCTATTTCTTTTTTTGATACCAGGTTATATGTATAATTTTTAATTTTTTATTTTTATTCTTTATACTTGGTGATGTCATGATGATTGCATGGGTGGTGGTTGGTCCTTTTAATTGTTTCCTTGCCCTCAACGATGCTCACTATATGCCCCTTGTTTCTATGTCTCTTAAGGTTATCTGTTTTTATTATAGATGCACACTGTTCTTTGTAAGGGAATGCCTCTGAAGAAAGGACAAGTTCATGAAATGCGTTGGACGGAAACTCTATCTAGGAGACAACATCAGTGTTATTATGTATTTACTGTATATATTTTTTACATTGTTCTTAAATGGTCAATTGTTATGCTTATGCGGATATTGACGTTTTACCTCAATATTTAATAAATTACTTCATTATACTACTGGTCTTTGTACCTATAGTCAGTTGCTGTTAAAGTCCCAACCCTCTTTGGGGGACCTTTCTTCACATATATATGTATGGGATGGTGGCAACACTTTTGTCTGCTTTTCGTGAAACATATTTTTTAGTTCTCTTAGATAAAATAGCTGTCCAAAATACCAAGCCCTTGACTTTGATTTAAAGCACCTGCGCAAGATAAAGGAAAACCTACAAACATGGCCTGTTGGGGGTACTTGAGGATTGAGGTTGAGAACCACTGCCCTAGACAGACCAGCTGAAGCACTGCATTGCACCTTTTAGCCTGACTCATTGAATAGCCCCTTGAATGCTTAGGGGGTATTTGTGGTGCATGGGAAAATTCAGCAGAGGAGTACAAGAAGGAGGAGGGGTGGAGCTGACAAATCTTGCATCATCACCACTAGCTGTATGGAGATGTGGTGGCACAACAAGCTGCAGCACTAAGCTCTGTCCTGCTTCCTTCTGAGTTGCAAGCAGAGTTACCCAGTGGGCTGTGAATGAAATATATCGTCCCTGACCATGCTTGCTGTACCACGTGTCAACAGTAATGTGGACCTTGCAGCTGACTACCTTGCCCACTGATGCGATAACATTGCCTTCCACGTGATGGTAGAGAGCTGTAAAAGTATTACGTGAAAAGAAAGGAGCACTAAACAGAAGAAATTATGCCTTGCCCGAGGACAGACCACATCCACATTTGCTTATGGACACATAGGCTGCTAGCCCCATCACACTGCCATGGGAGTGTCTGCCTCTCCTTGTTAGCCTCCCAGACACGATGAGGGGAGGGGGTATTAACAAAATGTAATAAAGATGTGGAAAAGTGTACGTGGATGAAATTTAAACAATGGAAAGGGGTGTTTGGTGCACTTTAACTTGAGTTCTTACTACACAGTAGGGATGAGCATCAAGTTCGAGTCGAACTCATGTTCGACTCGAACATTGTCTGTTTGCTGAATAGCAAACAATTTGGGGTGTTCGTGGCAAATTCGAACAGCCACGGAACACCCTGTAAAAGTCTATGGGAGAAATCTAAAGTGCTAATTTTAAAGGCTTATATGCAAGTTATTGTCATAAAAAGTGTTTGGGGACCTGGGTCCTGCCCCAGGGGACATGTATCAATGCAAAAAAAAGTTTAAAAACAAAAGTTTTTTCGGGAGCAGTGATTTTAATAATGCTTAAAGTGAAACAATAAAAGTGTAATATTCCTTTAAATTTCGTACATGTGGGGTGTGTATAGTATGCCTGTAAAGGGGTGCATGTTTCCCATGCTTAGAACTGACCCTGCACAAAGTGTCATTTCTGCAGGAAAAAAAAGTCATTTAAAAGCACTTGCAGCTATAATGAATTGTCAGCTCCTCGTAATACAGAGAACAGTCATTGAAAGTCATTGATAAAAAATAAAAAAAGCATGGGGTTCCCAGCAAATTCAGGTCTGGTATGGATATTAAGGGGAACCCTGTGTCAAATAAAAAAAAAAAATTACGTGGGGTTCTTTTTTTAATTTTTTTTTATTTTTAATAAAGGAATTTTTCCAACGGTGTGTGTGTGTGTGTTTTTTAACAATTTTTTAACAAAAAAATATATATTTGTCTGTTAAGTAAAAAAACAGGCTTTTATACCACTTTAATATGGCCTATGCTTAATTCAGGGAATCTTTGCACCAGATTCAAGCTTTTACTACCGCCGCTTTTAGAATCTGTCACAAGGGCTGCAATAGATCCTTAAAGAATTACCACCAGTTTGCTTATCTGCAGATAAGCAAATTGGTGGCAATTAAGGCCATCTTAAACTTGGAGTATAATGGTAAGGTGGTGTTATGTGTTCACTATTTTATTAATAAATTAGTGTTTTACATTTACAGCATTGGTTGCTGAGCTGAAGATTGTCCATATTTTAGTTACTAATGAGGCAAATTACACTGAACTGACAGTGGGCAGAGCCTGATGGGAGAAGAGACTAGTTCCCCCATGTGGTCTACTTTGCATGTGATTGGCAGGGGATGGCAGTGGATATATAGTTGTTACTCAGTCCAATAGTGGGAGTTCCCCAGTAGTAGAGTTCCCCACCTGACAACTCATATTCATGGTCGCTGCACAGTTGGATGAGCACAGCAATGGGTGGATTCCAAAGCTAAGCCAAGCTGTATCCCGTGTTCTGTGCATGTCCATGCATTGTTTTTATGGCCTTTTGTCAGTTGCAATTTGTGAGTACCCACTTTTATATTAAAAAATAAATAAAAAATATTATTAAATTATCTTTGATAATACACTAGGTGCATTCGCCTTCCATTTCTGGATTTCTTGGAATTCTACAACACCCTTTTAGCATTCCCCAGGTGGTGCATACTTGGAAAACATGGGTTTGTTTGTATATTATGTGCAAAATAGCTTGTAGCACAAAAAGTTACCACAAATATTAACTATATTTTATATATATATATATATATATATATATATATATATATATATATATATATATATATATATATATATATATATATATATATATATATATATATATATATATATATATATATATACATGATTTACATGATTCTAGAGATATTTTAATAAATGGATCTCAGTCCATTTTGAACTCATACAGATTTCACATCACTAATAATGCTTTTGCTTGGGCTAGTATTTTTTTTTAGTTGTAAAGCAGCCTGTGAAAAGCATTTAATATGTTCCTGAATATCTGGTGAGCACTGCATTAAAGTAAATCTCAATATACATGGTATATACAGTGGTTCTTTTTTACTATGCATTTATCATGGTATTTTCATTTGTATGTTTTAAATTTAACAATCTTTTTAGGAGACACCGTTCTGCTCATTACTTTGGATTATTTTTTGGAGTTTAAATGTTCTTTTGGATATGATTAATTTTGAGGAGTGGTCTGTTTAGGAGGATTTTTTAGATTAAAGTTGTAAAAGTTAAGGATGTGCAAATTTCCTGTGCCACATGCAAATGTATGTTAGTAACAAATGTAGTAGTATGCATGTGTTGCTGAGATAATACTCTGCTTTTTCTCCTCTGTAACAGAGGTGTTAAAGGATCTAGGAATATGTTTACATTAGCATATCCATCTCTGGAAGTTAACTGTATTGGGAAATAGGTACGGTAATTCATAACCTGAACATTTTCATCCTAGGAAAAACCTGCAGGACGCATTTAAATGAACACATGTCTCTGGGGAGAGCTGAGATATTTGCTATTGGGCCCAGTCTGAAAGGAAGGTCAAATATTCATCAGCCTTTTATTATGGAGGCCCTGAGAGCTCTCTGCTGAGCTGTGTTCTGCACAGTCCATCACCAGGCAAATCCACACTGGGCTTCATAATGTAGATTTAATGCGGCGAGTGTGGCAGCAAAACTCTACCACTGCGATATTGTAAATACTGAGCGTGGGCTTTATGCATCCTGCCTGCATGAAATGTCAGGCTGTAACCCCACGACTGCCAGATGACAAAATACTATTGTCTGATGTAAGGTAACTAGAAATTGTGCAATGCATCGATAAACAAGCCATGCATTAATATGTTGTATTAAGGTAATTGCAAAACCATATGTTTTATGATTTCATAATCACTCTTTTTTTATGCACTTGCACGTGAGTAGCTAGTTAATGGTAATGTTTAATTAAATTAAGTTGTAAACTTTTGAATAAACCTACCACTGGTCAACAAATGTCATCAGATTTTGAATATACTAAATATGCTTTTAAAACATGCCGAAAATATCAAAGAATGCTCCCCCAGAACCAGATGTTTAGTTGAGAAAGCACATGCAGTCTAATGCTAGGAATCTTTGCTAAGATAATGTGATTTGACAAACATACCCACCTGGGTTGCCAACCTCCCGCAGCTTTTTTTCCTGACAGAACATGGGAAATTTACTGGCAGAACACCTTTTTTACTGACAACGTGAAAAATTGAACACCTATTAGAGACTAAAACAATCTGAAAACTGACAATAACTTTAACAGTTACAAAAAGTCAACACAGCATGACAAATTTTTAGACACCCTGCTGGAAAATAGTTGAAAAACAAGTTCTGTTATGCATGCCAAAGAGAGCAATGGGCATGTCCAGATTCATCAAATCAGTTTAATAGTGAGAGTGGCCTAAAAAGATGATTGAACAGAACCGCTACCTGACCGCCTACCTCTAAATTAACAAAGCAACTGCTTGGGTGTGTACACAATGCCATGGCCTTCATGCTTAGCTTCTTAGTTTGTTAATTTAAAGTGGACATGTTAAGTTTCACAGGCGGCATTACCTGTCAAAATTGCTCGTTGAGCTCAGTGCTCAAGGTTGCCAGTACGGTTGGCAACCCTGATGCTCATCTCTTCGCTACAGACAGCCCCATCAGTGATACATGTGACTCATTCTAATATTTAAAATATGATATTTCCTTGCAAAACTACACATCATACCTGTACAGATATTAGATTGTACTATATTATTTGCAACAAGATCTTTCCACCTGTGAAAATCATAATTTTTTTTTTTTATCAATTTATGAATTAGTGGTAGGAATGGGTGGAAGGTTAAGGTGCCTTTCAATGTGAAATAACCTCAGAAATCAAGGCAGATGTAACGGAGTTCCTCCACATACTTGTTCAGAGTGCTATAGTTGCCCTAGGAGCTCAAAAGCCTGATCTGATCTAATATGCAGATATTGATTTGTCATGAAAGTTGAGGGCTGGCTTACCCCAGCTACCAAACTTTCTAAAGATGAATTAATGTGATAGGCAGCTTTAGTGACCAATTGGTCGTTTACAGTGTGTGGCAGCCCAAGAGATTTTATTTTATGGCAAAGTTTTGAAGGTTCTCTCAAGATGCTCTGCAAACCTGTGGCATACCTGCTCACTTTGAATTTATAGTTCCAAACTAGATTTTTATACACAGAGACATTTTTTGCATTTTTGCTTTGGATAGGGTGGCATCACAATCCTTCTGGCAAGATTATGTGAACACTTAGCATCCCAAATCTCAATAGAAGACACAAAATCTCACCTTTTTGCAACAGTTTTTAACTTATTAAATAGAGTGAGTTTAATTGATCAGTATTTCATAAGCAGACAACTTTAATTTGCAAAGCTCAGGAAGACATACTTATTATTTTTATTGTATTTGAGCACCTGCTTCTTTGTGTTGCTGGATAATAGTGATTGAACTTGCTGTTGCTACAGTTACTTCTTGGCATATGGAACCATAAGCAAAAATCCTTTTTATTTTAATAGTTAATACAACTTATTTACTCCCCTTTTTTTGTTATTAATAATAAGGTGTGGCTGTGTATTAACCACTCATCTAATCTGAATTTTGAACTTAGTGGCAAGAACATACTGAACAGTTCTTAATACCCATCACAAGTGTAACATACAAAAAGAACAGCGAGAAATTAAAAAAGCCCTAAGCTAGAAGAGATTTGTCAGAAGTGCAAATTTATTTTAAAAAGATTCAGAAGCAATTGAAATAATTTATAATGCACTGGGAGAAAAACGTTTAAATGTTGAATAATTATTGTGGGAAGGGGGCAAAATAGTTTTCTTCTGTTTATCAAGAAACTTGCAATAAGATATTTATGGCTTTGTACATTTGTTCTTTTGTGGGTAAATACACATACAGTAATGAGATTTTTGTCCTTTTCTTTGTTCTTAGCTATTTTGGCACCTTCCAAAATGACTCTGTGGTTTGGGCTTTGATTTTTAATAAGGCTAGTGCAGAATTTCATTAAAAGTTGTACTACAAATCTGCATATTACAAAGATTATTTCTTAATGATTTCAGCATATGATTCATTTAAGAAGCAAAAAAAAATTTTTTTTTCATGTGTTTGGGGTTGCTAAGACTTCTAAGTATTAATCATTTATTCATGCACATACTTGTCAACATTTTAAAATAATATTCGGGGACATGTTGAAGCAATGTACCTCATGTACTTACTCATAATGCTGTTTTTAGGGACAGGATCAACCTCTCTACCATCTCCAGTCATACTGAAGTGGGATACCAAATACTTTTTGTATTTTTAATACATTCATTTTTTATTTATTTTTTTAAACATATTTTTATTAGAGTTTAACACAATACAAAAAGCAAATCAATTGACAGATTGTATGAGATATGATTGCCAAGTATCTGGGAAGTCAAGCATTAGGATAAAACCCAAACATTAGTGTAAGCGAAAGACAAGAAGAAAAAAGAGGGGGAAAAAGAAAAGAAAAGAGAAAAGGAAGGGGGGGGGTGGGGGGGTTGTGTGCCATCACAATTACAGCATAGTATAGTAAACCACCTTTGCAAGGAGAACTGACAAAAACAATAAATACAATACTAAGTACCCCTATTTACCACGAACAGTTATCAGGCTTATGACTCAGCGATGGCAGACCTGTGGGAGTCCAGAGAGTAAGTGCAATTAACTGATTGGTGGACAGAGAGATCTACCGCCTATGAAGCGGTTGGAAGATCAGAACAATCTAAAGGATAGCCAATAGGCTCATGGTGGATAATGCACGATTTCGAGGGGGTGAGTAGGAAGATGAGAGGTCGGCAGCTTAAGCATCCCCAACGAGTTTGTGAGGTTACGTTTGAGGTACCAGTCGGTATACCTGAAAGGGTACATAAGAGATGGAATGTCAGCAGGAGAAAACGAATGTTCAATGTAATTTTTCCACCGTGAGAAGAACCGGGCAGTAGACTGGAAATGTGAAGATATAGTGTCTAGCCTTTCCATGTAGAACAAGGACAGGAGAGCTTGTTGCACTCCGTGAAGACTCGGAGGAGATGAGTTGATCCAATGTTTCATAATGGTTCTGCGAGCAGCTAGCAGACAGACGTGTATCCAATGGGAGAGCGCCGTAGATCCTGGTTGAGGCCCTGTAGGGTTGGCGGGGTCACAGCTAAACAAGCAGATAAGTTGCTCCTTAGGCAAATGTACCTTAGTAATGGTGAATATGTATTGCAGCACCGAGTCCCAGAAGGTGGAGATTGAAGTACAATCCCAGAGGCGATGAAGCAGGGTGGGGCGATCCAGAGAGCACCATGGGCACTTGGATTGGGAGGGATCTCCATTGTTAGTGCGAAATGGATAGTAGGCCCTGTGGATAATTTTGAATTGAGTTTCCCGCCAGACTTCAGAGATGATGAGCTTATGGATAAGTCTGTATCCCTTTAGAATGTTGTCGGAGAGGCCCGTGTCGCCAAAGATGGAGGCCCAATTTTTGAAGGGAGCGAGGTGGTATTTGTCAGCTTGGTAGGTGATTAGCTGAGTATAGAGATCGGAGATAGAATAATTGTCTCGTTGAAGCATAGAGTCCAGGGGAGAGGTAGAGCAAGAGTCAGGCCGAGTCCCTCCTATAGCTTGCAGATAGTGAGTCAGTTGGAAATAGTGGAACACCTGAGAGAGAGGGAGGGAGTATTCATAAGCCAAAGCACGGTAGGGTTTGAGTCGTCCCCGAGGATGGTCATATAGGGAGGCCACTGTAGTAAGACCTTTTGTGCCCCAAAGTGCGAAGGCCTGATGAGCCGTGGAGGGGGGAAACATTGTGTTTCCTTGGATGGTCAGATGTTTGGAGATGTTAGTAGGTAGTTCCATGAGCTTTCTAACTTCCCTCCAGGCGATCACTGTATCACGTATGAGTACATTAACTTTGAGATGACCTGGGAGGACATGCAAATTGGAATGAAGAACAGCAGGGAGAGTATAGGGATGTACCAATGCATTTTCAAGATCATAGTTCGAATATCTAGACTTACCCACTATCCAATCTAACCCTTGACGTAATAGGCAGGAGAGATTGTAGAAGCGAATATTGGGCAGGCCAGCCCCTCCCTCAGACTTCGGGAGACATAGTTTCTGAAGAGCAATGCGAGGTTTTTTGTTGGCCCATAGGAAAGCATTTAGGGCTTTGTGTATTTTTTGCACATCAGAGTGTTTTATTAAAAGTGGGATAGTTTGCATCGGGTACAAAAGTCTCGCAAAGGAGACCATCTTGAAGAGATGACATCTCCCAAAGAGCGAGAGTGGCAGGCCTGCCCAAGACTCCAATTGCTGCACAATCTTGGTCAGTAGTGGAGGATAATTGAGGGAGTACAGTGAGGAGGGTTCTCTACCAATGCATATACCCAAATATGTGATGTAGTGTCATGCAAGAGTGAAGGGCGAAGATGATTGCCAGAGTTTGGCTTTACGCGGATTTAGGGCTAGGACTTCGGTTTTATCATAGTTGATTCGAAACCCTGAGCAGAGCCGGAAGGTTGTAAACAGGTCGCGAAGGGTGTCAAAATCGGTTAAAGGGTTAGATGAGAAAAGGAGGATGTCATCCGCAAAGAGGGCGGATTGTAACTTATGATTGTGTATGGGGATACCACTAATGCCATCAGGGGAATTCAGGATTCTTGACAGGGGTTCAATGGCCAAATTGAAGAGTAGGGGAGAAAGGGGACAGCCTTGCCGTGTGCCTTTAGTGAGAGGAATGGTTGAAGAGACGAAATCTGGAGTCACCAATCTAGCAGTCGGGGCAGCATACATCTGGCGCAGGAAATGTAAAACCGGACCTGAGAAGCCAAAAGTCTGGAGTACTTTGAACAACCAGGTAAAGTTGATGTTGTCAAAGGCCTTCTCGGCGTCGACAGAAATAATGGCCATATCACAATCCGGATTGCGCTTGGCACATTCCAGTGCCAAGAGGACTTTTCGGATGTTAAGGGTTGCAGATCTACCAGTGGTGAAACCAGATTGCGCTGGGTGGAGAAGAGAGGGAAGGAGCATAGCTAGACGGGAGGCAATAATTTTGACAGGATCTTTACATCCACGTTTATTAGGGATATAGGTCTGTAGGAACCAGGGTGGGAGGGGTCTTTGCCCTTTTTCGCTATCAGTTTAATATGTGCCTGAGAACCCGTAGGGAGATAGGAGCCCCCATGCCAAAGAGTAGAGAATACTTTACATAAGGTGTCAGGGAGAAAATCTTGAGTAATTTTATAAAATTCCGCAGTATAGCCATCAGGGCCTGGGGCTTTGGAAGAGGACAGGGATTTAATAGTTGACTTAACATCTTCTAGTGTGATGGGGGCATTAATGGCTTCTATTTGCGGGGCAGTTAGTTTTGGCAATTGGATTTTGGATAGTTGTTGATCTGCTAAGGATTGGTCAATAGGGTCAGTTGCATATAAGGACGTGTAATAGTCAGTAAGGATATTACTAATTTCCTCAGGAGCAGAAGCTAGAGACCCGTCTGTGCGTTTTAAGGTATGTATATAGGTGGGGCGATGAAAACCTGAACAGAGTCTGGAAAGAAGTCTTCCTGCCTTGTTGCCATATTTATGGAGGCGTAGGGTGTGGAAAGAGGAGGTTAGATGCTCTTGAGCGTCAGCCCACAAGTCAAATTTCTGCTTGGCTAGTTGCCAGGCAATGACGTTGGCAGGAGTCCGACTACGTAAGAGGTTTAAGTGCATTGCGCGTAGTTTTTGGCTGGCCAGCAAGTATTGCTGTTTAGAGTGTTTCTTGTGTTTGGAAACATAGGCTATGATTTTCCTCTGAGGTAGGCCTTACCCGCTTCCCAAAACAGATTGGGGTCAATTAAATGTGCGCTATTAGTTTCAGTGTATTCTGACCAACTAGATAGAAGCATCTGCTTAAAATCCTCGCTGTCAGTCAGATGAGAGGGGAAGCGCCATGTGATTAATGGTGAAGAGGGTTTGGCATGCAATAAACGGACCACGACTGGGCTATGGTCTGTGATTACCATATCCTTAATCTCTGGGTCTCTAACGAACGACAGTAGGGGCGGGGATGCAAAAAAGTAATCGAGTCGCGAAAAAGATTTGTGGGGGGGGGGGCGAGAAAAAAGTGAATTCCCGATCGGTATGATGGGTTAGGCGCCAGACATCGGTGAACTGTAGAGTGGAAAATGTCCTGTCTAATGGAGTGACGGTTGATGTGTGGGGACTGGCCGTGGAGGAGGAGGGAAGATCCCGATATTGCCTATCTTCTAGTGGATTGATGACAGAGTTAAAGTCACCACCAACTAGATGTAGAGCTTCAGGTACGCGCAATATCCAGGCCAACATGTCCTGGAAAAATGCAGTGTCAGGTGAGTTAGGGGCATAGATGTTGGTGAAGGCTAAGTCTTTGTTATTCAAGGAAAGATGTATGGTAAGCATACGTCCACTCGAGTCGGTGCGAACGTCACGTGTCGTATAACGGAGGTGCTTGTGTAGCAGAATAACTACACCTGCCTTACGACCATCAGCCGGGGAACCAAAGACCTCTCCGACCCAGAGTTTTCTGAGGCGGAAAAGATCAACAGCTGACAGATGGGTCTCCTGCAGGAGCGCGACATCTGCCCGCAGACGTTTAAGGTGTCGAAGTATTTTTATACGTTTAGCAGGCGACCGAAGGCCCTTGACATTCCACGTAACCACGGTCAGTTGGTCTCCACTCGTGTCAGCCATTAGGTGCGTGGGGAGTGTGTAAAAGCATCAGCACTACATCTAAAGGAGACATGGAGGGGTTCAGGGTGAATACTGTAGTGTGTATGGGTAGGTATACACAAGATGGCACACAGGACAGGGGGGGAGGACAGAGAGGCAGAAGGAAAGAGAGGAGTAGAGGGAGAGATAAGAGGGAGGGTAAAGATGGGGGAGAAAGAGAGAACGGTAAATCAACCAAACAAGTGTTATCAACACCTTCACCTTTTTCCACACAAGGAACGCTGTGTGAGTGCATCTCCCAGAGAGTGACCGCACCCCCTGGGAGAGGCGCGACTTGTACCCCGGGGAGGAGGGAGGGGTAGAAGGGGGAGGCAAAGGAAAGAGTGGGAGGGCCAGGGTAAAACCAGGAAGGGAGGGGTGAGAGGGAAGGAGAAGAGGAGAGGAGGGGAGGGGAGACCAGGGAAGGAGGGCAGGAGGAGGGACTGCGGGAGAGACCAGAGGATAATAGCAAAATACTGAGAGCATCAAAATATCAATTAACACGGATGAAAAAATATAACATAACAGTGATCAGCCTAGTGGAGGCAGCAAGGTCGAGACCTAGAGTAAACAGCAAAAATGCGATCTATAACCATGTACTATCCAATCAGGAACAGAAAAATAATAAAGGACAAAAAGTGAGTGAACAGTTGTAAACCAACATACTGGATGTTTGCGGGTAAACTTGCGAACCTGCAGTGCAGCAAACTCCCAGCCTGCACTGGATCAATAGGGATAGCGGAATCCCCAATGCACAGAACAGTACAGATGAGTAGTAGAGGGAGATCTTCAGCGAATTTCTGTACGTTGGGGATGATTGGTCGAGCGGCTTCTCTTGTAAGGTGGCTTTTCAGGGCTCATACGTTGGGTGGTAGGGGCATGAGGATCTAGTGCCGATCCTGGCGAGGGGCTTCTTGTTGAGGGGGCATGGGTAGTGTCCATTTCTGCAGGGTAATTGAGAAAGTGTTCCGCCTCAGCAGGGGACGTAAAAGTGCGATGGGTACCATCAGGAGAAGTGACATGGAGTACCGCCGGGTACGTCAAAGTGAACTTAACATGGTTGTTGAAGAGGGTCACACAGATCGGTGAGAAAGCCTTGCGCATCTTCATGACTTCAATGGAGTAGTCTGCAAATAGAAGCAAGTTTGCACCGTCAATAGCCAGGGAGCGTTGGGATCAAAATGTTTGTAGAATGGCATGCTTATCTGCATAGTTGAGATAGCGGACAATGACCGCCCTGGGTTTAGAGCGCTTATCATTGGGATGGCCCAGGCGGTGGGCCCGTTCGACAAAGCATGGCGTAGTGAGGCCTAGTTGAGCAGGAATGGCTTCGGCACAAATGTCCGTTAGCTGTGCATTAGTAATTGACTCAGGCAGTCCCACAACCCTCAGGTTGTTCCTTCTAGCACGATTTTCCAAATCGTCAATTTTGATCCAGAGATCCCTATTGGAGTGAGTAAGGCGTGCTATGGCCGCAGACTGCGCTGTGGTGTCGTCCTCCATGATGGAGATACGTTCCTCTGCATGCGTGAGGCGCTGCGCCTGTAGGTGAAGCTCAGTGTGGAGCTGCTCCATGGCTTTATGAATTGCAGTGTCTATGGTAGAAGTTAGCGTGGGGGTCAGGAGTGACACCACTGCCTGAGCAATGTCCGCAGAGGGGGCCGTGGCAGTACTGGGGACAGCCGGAGACAGCGGAGGAGGCTCTGTGAGGCAGTGTACGGGCGCCATCTTGGCCGCTGTCTCGGCCGCGTCCGTCTCGGTACTGATCGCCGCGGAGAGCGACCGTTGTGCGGATCGCTCCACAAAGCGATCCATCAGCGGCTCGTCGTCTCCCGGAGGCTGGTGGGGGGGTTCTCCGAGGCAAATAGCAGGTTAGAGGCCGGTTTCAGGGGGGTGAGCGGTCGGAGCGATGTCCGCTTACCTCCTCCTCATGTGGCGCCGGAACCGGAAGAATACATTCATTTTAATACATTGTTTAATTTACTTATTTTCATTGAATTGATTTAATCTAATTTACTTTATTTACTTCAATAGATCATTCACAAGATAACGCAAGCATGTTCCACACAGTTCACTGTACCTGGTGTTTAATTTAATTTAGCAATTTAGAAAAGGGAATGTTTGTTTAGCTTAGTAAATAAGTTGAAGATGTGTTTCCTTTTTTTTTTGGGGGGGGGGGGGGGTGGTTCGCATGAATACAAAAATATAAAAAGAGTACATATTAGCCAGATGTACTGTCATCGTAATCATGGACAAAATTAATCAGGTGACCGTGACCTATCAACTTAGAAAAAGGTGCAGAGACTATCACCTAAAATTATCTAAAAATCCAATAGGTATCCAGAAGAAAAGACACGTGCACAATTTATTTTACTTTAAATACCCGTAGTATCAATTTATTTAAAATAAGTCATCACTGACCTACAGTATGTAGCTACAAGCAAGGTGAAGCAATTCAAATTTACAGCAAAAGCACTGAAATCATTCTTTCAGCAGCTTAGCTCCCCTTGTCCAGAGTCAAAGACTTTCATTTAAGTTGCATATTCCTCAATACCCACAAATGATATAGATCAACTGTGTGCACCAAATGCTTTTCTAAACCCAGATATTACAACATACCTTGTAAAAACAGCAATGACATAATCAATGGGCTGCACATACTTTGGCATAAAGCAAAGCTGTGGGAAGGACACAGCATGTGAGCAGGGCCGGCATCACCATTAGGTGGGACAGACATCCTCCTAGGGCGCCAGGATGGAGGGGGTGGTAAAATCCTTGCAGACACAATGATCCCACACTGCTCACTGCTTTCACACACCCCGCTGCACTGAGCAGATTGGAGCTCTATTGCAGGATGCGGGGTGACAAGCCAGAGGATGAGCCAGGCGTGGATAAGGATAAACATGAGTCAGTGGAATAGGGGGCGGAGTCTGTATGGAAAGCTGTGGGAGGAATGTCTTTTCCCCCAGGCTATCTCCGGTGTTCCACAGCCTCTTGCATCCTGTCATAGTGACACAGTGAGAGCAGGGAAAGCCAGCTTACACAGGAGTTGGGCTGTATCCTGTCTCCACTGTCCTCCTAACCCCGCCCTCACTCTGCTGCTTGTCCAATCCAATACTCTGCCTCTCATTTGTGCCTGCCTAACCCTGCCCACACTTCAGCTACATGCATGCCATGCACTTGCTCTGTGCTGTGAGAGGAGCTCTGTGAACAGCTGAGCGGTACTTTTCAAACAATAGCTGCCACAGCCCTGAGGAACACCAGACTGAATGGGGGAGACATAATTGGTGAGTGAGACTTCCCTCCCCCAGAACAACCCCCCTCTCTGTTCCCACCACTTTGTGCTATGCACCTTCTTTCCCCCTCTTTTCCTCCCACCTCTTTTCCTCCCCCCTCCCTCCCCCCTAGACTTCAGTCTAGCCTGTCTATATACTGCTCTAGACTGTCCCTATACTACCCTAGCCTGTCTATACACTGTCCTAGCCTATCTATATGCTACCCTAGTCTGTCTATATACTGTCCTAGCCTGTCTATATACTACCCGTGTCTGTCTATATACTACCCTAGTCTGTCTATAAACTACCCTAGTCTGTCTATATACTACCCTAGCCTGCCCTTATACTGCTCTAGCCTATCTGTATACTGCCCTAGCCTGTCTGTATACTACCCTAGCCTGTCTGTATACTGCCCTAGCCTGTCCATATACTGCTCTAGCCTGTCTGTATACTACCCTAGCCTGTCTGTATACTGCCCTAGCCTGTCCGTATACTACTCTAGCCTGTCCCCGGTTGGTGTGAGAAAGCAAGCTGGTGTCGTCACTATTTGTATTCAGGCTGGGTCCAGAGGCGCAGATGGGGGCCTGCAGCCCACGGATAAAGAAAATAGTGGAGAAGAACACCAAAAATCTCCACTCCCTCCACCTCCACTTCCACCGTAAACATGGGCAGTGTGAAGGGGGTGGAGTCAGGGGCAGAGACAAGGGGACGGCAGAATGAGGTTTCACCTAGAGTGTCAAAAATCCTTGCACCAGTCCTGTGTTTGAGGATTGCTGAACGGGAAATTTATATAGTCAGATGTGTCCAATTCACCTGCTTGAACCTTTCACTGCTTCACAAAGAAGTCATTCAAGCTCTACTAATTTACAGTGTCACATTGTAAACAAGTATCTCTGCTGACATCATTGACCAAATATGGTCTTGACCAAATCTGGTCAATTATGTCATCCTACATACCCGACCAGATGGTTGACATTCACAAGCTGGTCTGGAAACTTATTTGGGACAGGAGTGTGACTGGAGAAGATTGTCATGTTACAGGTTATTCTGTCTGTGGATTGTCAGATTAACAATGGAGTTATAATTTTGGACATAACAAATGATGCCGGATATACACTGGGGGACAAAGTCAACTTATCTAGGATAAGGGTCTGGTATGGATTTTAAGGGGGACCCCATACATTTTTTAAGTTGTTTTGCATAGAGTACCACTGGAACATTCATACCAGACCCCTATCTAGTATAAGGGCCTGGTATGGATATTAAAGCACCCCACGAAATTTTTTTTTTTTTCAGCATGGCATGTGACCTGGAATGTTTCCATAGGTGGGGGGATCTAACCTCTTCTTTCCTTGCAAACCTAGACTACATGCCTAAATAAGGGTCTGGTATAAATTTTTAAGGAGAACCCACACAAAAGACAAATAACCTGGGGTCCCCTCTCCAAAATACACATTAGAACCCTTATCTGGGTATGCAGCTTACAGTGTTTTGGCACTACCAAAAGCAAAGGCCCAATGTGTATGCCCCTGTTTAACAGGGTCATGTAATTACAATTTTTGATATAATATTTCCCAGCAGGGCCTGTTCCTGTCCCCAGCAAGAGTAACTGGGAGGGGTTACAGTGCTCGGGTACCACCAACACCTTAGAGTATATAGGGCAGGCTGTATATTATATATATATATATTGCTGTTCAGAGTATATAGTGCCTGGGGGCCTGGAGGACCCCCACGCCATTTTTTAAAACATTTTGGTGCAGGGTTCCCCTTAATATCCATACCAGACTTGAAGGGCCTGGTATGGATTTTTTTGGGGGGAGGGGACATCCACGCCATGTTTTTTTGTATTTTTGGTATTTTCATCTATATTGTCAGGATCTGACAATACGTTACAGCCACACGCAGTCTTAAATGACATTTTTTCCTTAATTAATGTAATTTTGTTGTGGTACCGTTATAAACATGGGAAAGATGCGCTACTTTACAGGCATACTAAGCATACCCCCCAGGCATGATATATTAAGGAATATTTCATTTTATTGTTTCACTTTAAGCATTATTAAGATCACTGCTCCCGAAAAAACATTTGTTTTTAAAACTTTTTTTTGCATTGATACACATCCCCTGGGGCAGGACCCGGGTCCTCAAATACTTTTTATGGCAATAACTTGCATATAAGCCTTTAAAATGAGTACTTTTGATTTTTCACGTTCACGTCCCATAGACTTTAATGGTGTTTGCGACAATTTTTTGCTGTGAACCGAACATGGGGGGGGGGTGTTCGGCTCATCCCTACTCACCAATGTAAATCACCTCATCCAACATAGATCCTTCATAATTCATTATGAGTGATGCCTCAATGACCTGTGAACAGGATGACCCGTGCCATAATGATCCTTCTCTGTCCTTTTCCCTCTGAAAATGACAGTCCTCCAGAAAGCCACTGAATGTTAACAAACTGCCTAAGGCAGTGATGGCAAACCTTGGCACCCCAGATGTTTTGGAACTACATTTCCCATGATTTGCAATGTGATAGGGAAAATGTAGAAATGTTAAAGGAGAACTAAAGGCAAAACTTTTTCATTTTGAATAGAGTAAGCTACGGTTATAACACATCTGACAGTTTTTTTTTTGTTTGTTGCCATGTGTGTCTTATTTGAAAGTTTTCCCTTCATTTCTTGTCCCATAGCCAAAATAGGAAGTAATAGAAAATCCCTCAAAACGTGAGGAGATCCCATTACCAGGGTTACCAGAACAAGTGTCTCCTCTAGGAGATTTCCACTCTATTCCTTTTTCGGTGGTTACCCAACATTTGGAATGTTTATTCACTTTCACTCACAGTGACAACAGTAAACAGGACAAATATAGATGGTGAAGCTCCCTAATGGGGACACAAACAATACCGAACACCTGACAGGAGTTCTAATCCCTTCCCACTCTACCAAAAACAAATATTTTGCCTTTAGTTATACTTTATTTGTACCCAAGTAGTACCTTGGAAAATGTAGCATTTGTCTGGAAATCCTGCTCCAAACTAACAGTGAACTTCTTGACTTGTGAACTTGCCTAGGTACTAACAGTCTCATAGCTGTATATCTGCAGTGTGAGATTAGGGGCCTGCTGTCTCTGACTACTAGTCTCAGTAGATTTGAAGTGAGATTTGCCGATGTCACCACTGTGATGCTCACTGTTCTCCATGCTGGAGGCCCTGATATGTGGAAGCAAAACCCTACCTTTACCAAGATGGCCATCACCGCACAGAGACACAGCCAAGAACAAGGCATGGTAAGCCAGTAGTGGAAAAGGATTACCTGCAGGAAGGGCACAAACAATATTGGTGACTGATGATTTGCACTCTGATTCTTTTGTAAAGCCCCCAGAATTCAGTTCCTTTTTGTACAATCTTCAAACATATGGTTCAGAATTTAACACAGTGGCAGTGGTCTTACAGGCATGTTCAATTTATAGTGCTCCATTCTCCATTTAGGTCAGCCGATGGCATCACTTCTTGACTGCTGAGAAGCTTAGGTGCAGATTGACCAGCTATTATACACCAATACCTGCCCCCCCCCCCCAAAAAGACAACAGACTGATTTAAGTTGGAATTAGGGCAAGGCCACAGCTTTATTGAACTTACCAACTTTAACAATATTCAAAATACTATATAACAATGCTAGTCATGGTTATACCGTGAGCATCCATAACAAAACACTAACAGTCTAAGAGGCCGGTCTCTACCATCAGTGCGAGACAGGCATTAAACTGCTCCCAGATTTAAACTTGAGAGCATGGCCCATAAATTGATATTCATCGCTGGCAAGGTAAAACCGCCACACGCATGTCAGTGGTACACTGACGCGTGCCCCATCAATACCTGCTCAATACCACTGATGAGGCAAAAAATATCAAGGCCAATATCATTTAAATGTACCCCATCTGGCCTGAGTAGATTACTGTTATCACCCTCCAGATCCTTGTGGTGCACTACTATGCCCCCAATTCTGTGGACAAACTTAGAGATCTCGGCATTCACTCTGCATCAAAACAGTTTCAGGCATGCACCAGGAATGTGATGAGCCCAGACCAAACGGGGGATTATTTACGACCAGGTGATGGTTTGGTTGTTGAAAGTGGCACAACATTGTGCAATATCATGCTTAATGGAGGAAATCAGGTCAACAGAGTGGGTCAAGTCTACGTTGTTACCCCCCGCATGAATGATCATGACTATGGGACCAGAAACAAACTTCCTGAGGCATAACAACTTGGGAAAAACTTGCGACCAATGTAGTCCACGAAGACCACGCCGACGGATCCTGGCAACGGTAGGTGGGAATCCCAGGCTCCTCCCATAATGTCGGTTGTAAGTGCGGCAAGCGGCCCAGAAAACAAAATAATCACAGATGATTCAAACCGTGGCCAGGGAGGGACCTAAAATCAAAATAATAGATGAGGGTGAACATACAGAGAAAAACTAGATAAATCCCATGTACTCAGTTGTTGCAGCTGCTCGTCAGAAAAATCCATCTCGTGGGCAGTGTTGGCTGCACCTATAACCAAAGGATTGTGGAAAAATTCCACAGGAGGTAGGCCCAAATGGGGAAAGGCAAAGGAGAAAGACCCGCAGAAGTTAAATCCTGCTGAGGTTGGAAGATTCCTCATGAACAAGAAAAACCGTCAAAGAGGACGACAGGAGGAGAAGGAAGATGCCAAGCAAACTAGACAAAATGGGCCCCCAAAAGTTTTTCAAAACAATAAATTTTCCTGTTGCCAACCTGTCAGTCGATGATATGGAGGGGAGTCAAAACCGTCTCGTAAGATCTCTGGCTGTCTGAGAGGGTACTGGTCAAGCCAGAGGAACAACTTTCAGACACTAAAAAGACAAAGGGGAAAATGAAAGGGCTGGAGGGTAACAAACCCTCTGGACTTTTATACGGTACCCTGGTAGAGGCAGATCAAAAACATGCCCATATTAAAATAGATAATTTTATTCAAAGAACAGACAATTGTAAAAAAACACAACAATATAAACACTGTTGGTACAAATGTCAATTGATTGTGTACAGAGCGGGTACTGGATCGAGGATGACCACATATATTACCAATCTATACACGTAAAGATGCTGCAAATTTGAACATATTTCGCTCCCTTGAGCTTCTTCAGGATAATGCAGCTTGCGTTTAAAAACTGGAAAGTAAATGGAGAAGTAAATTGCCAATATATTGGGCAAAGATGCATTCACATTAGTATTAATGCAGTAAGTCAAAGTTGATATAGATGAAAAAAACATTTATAACAAATTAATTAAGGACAAATGTAAACATAAACGGTGAGTCAAAATCAATAGCCATAATTAGGTACATATGAATTAATGCAATAAATAAAATAAAATAAAATAAAGTAAAATAAAAAACTAATAATAATGTGGCCGTCTTATCATATGGATCACAGCTCATAAGTTAAATCTATTCGATATCTAGCGTTAGTCACACCCAAAAAGAAGGGAGTGTTTTTGAAAAGAGCCGCAGACAAAGATCGGAGGTCCCAACATCTACAGAGACATATAATTATAGTAGTAAGCGGGAGATAAAACGTTGTTAAGTATGACATTAGTGACTGGCTACTTCAACAAAACAAGTAAGATGACATACCTGGAAATAGTGACAGTAGAGTGTGATAGAATCAATGGGGATTAGCTAGGGCGATATGCCTTTAAATAGCAAAGTGCTGTCAGACTGCCTATGACGGAATCCTATTGTGACTGTCTGCCTGTTATGAATCCAAAAAATAGACAATAGGGACAAGTATAAATATGATATTATGGTCAGCAAGACCAAGATAATCAAGTCAAAGGAAATAAGCAAAGCCCCCATTAATGAGACCATAAATAAACACTGTACCTTGTAATAGCACTGTCGCAGTCTATGAGGCTAAACCGCTATAAAGCCTGGGATCCACCTACAGCAGGTCCTTCACTGTCAATTAGCAACAAGGCAATGACATTAACTGGGGGTTTTTAATCAATGTCTCCAGCTCGGCGGCGTCTGACGTCACCGCCAAGCTGCGGGCATGTAGGTAGGAGATCCTGCCCCGTGCAGAGCCCAAATCAAGGTACTGCACATTACGTCAGCCGTGCGCAGCGGCCATCTTAGGTAGTGGCACCTACCCTGCTTAAAGGACGGACAGAGAGAGGTGGTAAAAAGAAAAGGAGAAAGGGAAGAGGAACTGAATCCAAACCGCCATAAACTCCTCCATACCTAGAATAGCTAGAGGGAAACCGAGCGAGGCTATGCAAAAGAGCGGATAGATCTCCAATAACAAGGGGCAACCTGCACCAGCCTCATTGATTAGTAGGCTGTATTAGCAAAGTTGCCCCCGGACGCCCATGCAGACCGCATTATAGGGACATCCAATAGAAAACTGCGGCAATATAAATACATGGAGATAAAGTAAATTGTGTTAAACAGATGATAATATGAATCAGCTCAACTTAAATAGCAAGAGTTTCACTTGAATGATAGCTTTGATTCTACTGAAAAAAGAAAGGATAAAAATCTTAAACCTTCTGTATGGTAAGTATAATGAGCATATAAGTATCCTATGGTAATACGGCCACAAAAAAAGGGGGGGGGGGCAGGAAACCCCTACAAAAACGGCTTAAAACTAAATGTGTAATTTAAAGCTGGGGACCGTGTGGCCCCAAGGTTAAATATCCAGCGTGTTTCGCGCTGTAATAGAATGTGGTTATAGTCCCCTCCTTTGTCTCCCGGGGGTACATGTTCCAATGCATAGAAATGCATAAGTTTATCGTCAAACTGATGATAAAGGCCAAAATGGTGTGACTAACGCTAGATATCGAATAGATTTAACTTATGAGCTGTGATCCATATGGTAAGACGGCCACATTAACATTACTGTTTTTTATTTTATTTTATTTTATTTTATTTATTGCATTAATTCATGTGTACCTAATTATGGCTATTGATTTTGACTCACCGTTTATGTTTACATTTGTCCTTAATTAATTTGTTATAAATGTTTTTTCATCTATATCAACTTTGGCTTACTGCATTAATACTAATGTGAATGCATCTTTGCCCAATATATTGGCAATTTACTTCTCCATTTACTTTTCAGTTTTTAAACGCAAGCTGCATTATCCTGAGGAAGCTCAAGGGTGCGAAACATGTTAAAATTTGCAGCATCTTTACGTGTATAGATTGGTAATATATGTGGTCATTCTCTTTCCTGTACCTGCTCTGTACACAATCAATTGACATTTGTACCAACAGTGTTTATATTGTTGTGTTTTTTTTATAATTATCTGTTCTTTGAATAAAATTATCTATTTTAATATGGGCATGTTATTGATCTGCCTCTACCAGGGTACCGTATAAAAGTCCCGAGGGTTGGTTACCCTCCAGCCCTTTCATTTTCCCCTTTGTCTTTTTAGTATTTGAATTCTGGGATGTGGTACCCCATTATAGGTCAATTTTGTCTTGATCACTACATCTTTATATATCCTTTGTTAACAACTTTCAGACGTTCTCTGGCATCCTCTGTTTTAGGAAGGTTGGCCTTGGAGCCTGGTTTCATGACAGATACTTTACTTTTGTGGAAACATCGGAC
Organism: Lithobates pipiens; assembly: GCF_037356315.1. Classification (NCBI taxonomy): domain Eukaryota; kingdom Metazoa; phylum Chordata; class Amphibia; order Anura; family Ranidae; genus Lithobates; species Lithobates pipiens. The sequence continues at coordinate 206,832,141 of NW_027507785.1, read as the reverse complement.
CACTGGGTGAGCCCCACAACAAATGGAACACTTGTGTTTGAAGCATTTACAGTGGCTCTCATTGAACATCCAACGGGCGCCTTGCTTGGACACCGCCGACTCTCCAGCAGAAGCGCTGGCAGGGGGCTGAAAGGATGTTGGCCTATGCAGGCACATGAGCAGCAGCCAAAGACCATCTTGGCAGTCAAAACGTAAGTCCTTCTGAGCAGCCATCCTTTGATGGAACTGGGTATCGTAATTACTGCACTGCTCATCATATATTTTGTAGCCCCCCAAATGAGATCCACATAACCATAGAGTGAAGAGTAAGGATGAGCCGAACACCCCTCTGTTCGGTTTGCATTCAGAACATGTGAACAGGCAAAAAATTTGTTCAAACATGCGAACACTGTTAAAGTCTATGGGACACGAACATGAATAATCAAAAGTGCTAATTTTAAAGGCTTATATGCATGGTATTGTCATAAAAAGTGTTTGGGGACCTGGTACCTGCCCCGGGGGACATGTTTCAATGCAAAAAAAAGTTTTAAAAATGGCAGTTTTTTCGGGAGAAGTGATTTTAATAATGCTTAAAGTGAAACAATAAAAGTGTAATATTCCTTTAAATTTTCATACCTGGGGGGTGTCTATAGTATGCCTGTAAATGGTTGCATGTTTCCCGAGTTTAGAACAGTCTGACAGTAAAATTTAATTTCTAAAGGAAAAAATTTAATTTAAAACTACTCGCAGCTATAATGAATTGTCGGTCTGACAATACACATAAAAGTTCATTGATAAAAACAGCATGGAATTTCACCACAGAGAAACCCCAAACCAAAATTATATAAAATAAAAATGCGTGGGGGTCCCCCTAAAATCCATACCAGGCCCTTCAGGTCTGGTATGGATATTATGGGGAACCACATGCCAAAATAAAAAAAAAATGGTGTGAGATACCCCAAAAATCCATACCAGACCCTTATCCGAGCACGCAACCTGGCAGGCTGCAGGAAAAGAGGAGGGTGATAGAGAACCCCCCCTCCTGCACCGTACCAGGCCATATGCCCTCAACATTGGGAGGGTGCATTGGGCCCCCCCCAAAGCACCTTGTCCCCATGTTGATGGGGAGAAGGGCCTCATCCCCACAACCCTTGTCCGGTGGTTGTGGGGGTTTGCGGGCGGGGGCTTATCGGAATCTGGAAGGCCCCCTTTAACAAGGGGACCCCCAGATCCCAGCCCCCCCATGTGAGTTGGTAATGGGGTACCAATGTCCCCCTACCATTTCACAAAGAAAGTGTCAAAACGGTTAAAAAACACAAGAGACGTTTTTTGACAAGTCCTTTATTTTTTTTCACAATAAAGTTTATTGAAAGAGAAAAAACAAATACAAGTATAAAAGTCCTTTATGAATTTCTTCTTCTTTCATCTTATTTCTTCTGGTCTTCCTTCGGTGTTCTTCTTTTCCATCTTCTTCTCCATCTTCTTCATATTCTTCTTCCTCCACTGTTCTAAACACGGGAAACATGCGCCCCTGTATGGGCATACTATAGACATCCCAAGGTACGAAATTTAGGAAAGGAAAGGAAAGGAATATTACACTTTTATTGTTTCACTTTAAGCATTATTAAAATCACTGCTCCTGGAAAAACGTTAGTTTTTACAACTTTTTTTTTGCATTGATACATGTCCCCTGGGGAAGGACCCTGGTGCCCAAACACTTTTTATGACAATACCATGCATATAAGCCTTTAAAATTAGCACTTTTGATTTCTCCCATAGATTTTTAAAGGGTGTTCCGCGGCTTTCGAATTTGCTGCGAATACCCAAAATTGTTTGCTGTTCGGCGATCTGGTGAACAGATGACGTGCAAGTCGAACTCATGTTCGACTCTAACATAAGGCCATCCCTAGTGAAAAGCCTAACTCCAGAAATTTTTCACAGGGTTTTTTGCATAGGCACAGAAACCCTGCAGCCAGGTCTCAAAGTTACGAGGAAGCTGCTTTTTCCCTGGATTATTTACATCAATACGTTTAGCCTTGTGAACTATTTCCTTATCCAAAGGCACCAGTGTCAGGACATTGATAAACTCACAGTGCGAAATCTTTTCTTTTACCTCCTGCATTCAATTTAAACCTATGTGTTAAGCCCCGTACACGCTATCAGATTGTCTGCTGAGTTTTTCCTTCAGATTTACCAAAACCATGTAGTAGAAGGGCCTGCCTGATTGCATACACATTGAAACTCCTAAGGTCTGACCTCATATTATATGGTTTTGGTAAATCTGAAGGAAAAACTCAGCAGACAATCTGATAGTGTGTATGGGGCTTTAAACTGACCATAAGGTTCCACCCAGCTGGGAATGGGTTCCTGGTGACATAGAAGGCGCCATGCCTGGCATGACTCCCAACTGCAGTAGGGCCGATTTGACCGATGCAATAATGTGGCCATCAGTAGAGGCTGCCTCAGTATCATTAATCTCACTAGACCTACCCTAAACCACACCACAATCTTACTCATGTAGCAGAGGTGGAGCCATGGAACTCTGCGACCATATTTACAAAACCTGCCTGCTGTAGCTGATGGTCGCAGTGAGGATGAACAGGAGTGGATGGTGGAATTGAAGGATGCACACCAGTAACGTGTTGAGGCAGTACAGTGGAAACAGAGCTCTGTGAAAAGCTCAAATCCAAAGGATGAGGAGATTGGGTGCAGTATACAGAGTCAACAGGTTGCAGTGCAGAGTATAAGCATGAGCATGACGCTGCATCACAGATGGAGCCTCCTGCCTCAAGTGACCTGGAAGTATTAGCAGGGAACCTGCGGCATGGTCACTTGGGGTGGCTTGGGTATGAGGTGCCCCAGTAGTGCTGGAAGACATGCAGGAACTCAGGCAGAGGCGAGCATGGGAGACAGTCATGCTGACTGCCTCTCGCTGTTCAGAAGCTGGATCGCCGACACAGGCATGGTCTGGAGCTGGCCACAGAATCGGAGGAGATGAGAGGAGAGGGCCTAAAGCTGCTCCTGCCCTGTAGAACGTAGGGATATGGAGATTGATGACAGAAGCAGGCACAGGAAGGGATGGACCCAGCATCGGAGGCATACACGTGGGCAGCGTCAAGGTATGTGAACTCCTGGAGTGGGGGAGCTGCTGGGATGTGGAGGGTGTGCTGCGAGAGCCACGGTTGTGATGGGAGGTGCTCCTTGAGCCTCAAGTATAGCTACGGGAAGGGGAGTGATGAGAGATGCCAGCACCATCAGCACCAGCGGCCTTGTCCAGACATGCAGACCTCACCACCTGTGCTGTGGCCCCTTTGAGGACTGGGACCCAGTATGGAGGTAAGGTAGGTAGGCCTACCAGCCCTGGAAGAAGGCAGCCTAACTTCTGAAGCAAAGTCAGTGACAGCAGGGGCAACAGTCTCACCAGCAAGGAGAGGAAAAAGCCAGTCTGCCTGGCCCCTAGATAGAAGTTCCCGGACCCGGGAGTTAACCGCATCCTCGTCCATTGCAAATCCAGATAGGGCTGCAGGGGAACGAAATGTGTAGCACTTGCCCAACTCTTGTGACATCAGCGTCTCTTCAGGTTAGTGGGACGTGCCCTTGCGTAGCCTTTTTATAAAGTTTGGGCTCCACCCACCCAGTCACCTTGTGCCTCAGTGGCCAATCCCATCAGAGCCACGTAAACTCCCTGTTTTGGATCACTCCTACGTAGCTGCCAAGCTTCCACCAGTCAGGGCTCCCTTTCCCTAGGAGGGTCAAGGGACTTTCATTTCCTTGGCAAGGTACATCCTCTAGGGGGAAAAGTCAGAAAGGTGATGCATAGATTTAAGACAATAGGTGAAAGATCATTTAACCTACCTAAGCATACATTTGCTGAATATAAAAATAACAAGGAAAATAGCTTTGAAATGGTTAACAATGCAAGTTTAAAATAAAGCCATTTTTAAATGAGTAAAATATATCAGATTTCTTATGCAGTTGCATCCTGTTACAGCTAAACTGGGCTCTGCAGGAGTTGTAGAACTCAGGCACTTTCAATGGGAAGAAATATTTGCACAGCGAATAAAAGGCTTTTCACAAAGAAGGTGAATACTTTGCTAATGGCTTATGTAACAGAGGGGTTCCTAATTCAGCGAGGGAAAATGTAAACCTCCATGCACCGTCTGTATCCTGTTATACTGAGCGGCTGCTTTGTGCTTCATCGGTGCTCAGGTTGCAATGATAATGGGAGATCGCTGAGAATGGATAATACTGAAAGAGAAATAAATATATATATGTGGCAGCTGAATAAAAACCTTTGGAAAGGAGAAACATTAAAAAGGGAGAGAGTTTAAAATAGAATTCTAATCAGCAGCCAGAAGGACTGGATCGTAAAAGTGATTGAGATGTCACAGATAGTTGGAAATGAGAAAAAGTGCAAGATAGAAGACATAACAGAGGATGTAAGGCCTCCTAACTCCTGCAGTGCCAGAGAGGAATTTTTCTGCAGACAAAGCAGTGTGCATTTGTAACTCCCCAAGTGGCACATACTGTATATTTAGTATAAAACATTTTGTAGTACTTGAAGTTATAAAAGGTATATTTTATCAACCTTTAAAAAGGATAAAAATTAAACTAAAATGTTATGCTTGTGCAAACCTTACAAATGTCCTGGTTTATGGAACCTTATGCCGTGTACACACAACCGTACTTTCCGGCAGACTAGGTCCGATGGTCTTCCCAACAGACTTTCGACGGACTTTCGGCAGACTTCCGACGGACTTTCCAAGTGAATGGACTTGGCCACACACAATCACACCAAAGTCCGATGGATTTGACCGTGATGACGTACGACCGAACTAGAATAAGGAAGTTCAGTAGCTAACAGCTGCCCTAGTGTCGGTTTTCATCCATTGGACTAGCATACAGATGAATGGATTTCTCAACCGGACTCAAGTCAGTTGGAAAGATTTGAAACATGTTCTAAATCTAAAGTCCGTCTGATTTTTCGACAGCAAAGGTCCGATGAAGCGCACACACGATTGAATTTGTTCCGTCGGACCTTTGCTGTCGAAAAGTCCGGCCATGTGTACACGGCATTAGAGGTGTGAATCACTGAATAAAAAAATGCTACATGTGTGGTTGGGAATATGCAGAATAGGTTTTGAATCTTTTGGGATTTGAGTATTGCATTGTAGGGAAATATGCACCCAAACCTTCACGCCTTGACCCATGCATACCTCCTACCCTATGCTATCCATAATATTGGTGAATTTCTATACCTTAACATTGCTGACCCAATCTTAAAATGATTGTAAAGGACAAAAAAAAAACATATCTATACTTGCCTGCTCTGTGCATTGGAATTGCACAGAGAGGCCACAAACCTTCTCTTTTCAGGGCCCCTGCTGGTGACCCTGGCTCCTCCTCTCTGTCCAGTGCCCTCATGGGAAGCAGCTTCCCATGGTGGCACTCATGTGTGCTCCCTCTTGAGCTTAGCTGCTGCCTCCATTGACACAGACAGCCCGAGTCCCTTGTCACTGGCTTTGATTAATAGGCAATGGCTCCCAGTGCAGTGCCCCAGCAAAGCCAGCGAGACCCAGACGCGAGGGGAGAATAATGTAAGTTGTAGCTGATTGCCAGCATCCCTTAATTATATACTGAATAGAAAGAGAAGCTTCATGTATTGGACTTTAAATGTCAATAAATGATTGTCTATAATGAATTATGTTTTTAAAGGCTTTTATGAAAATATGTAAAAAACATGTAAAAAAAGGGGACTTTATTTAGGACATAAAATATATAACCTCATTCTACAAAACACAGCGTGGACGGCTATTCCCAAATACAATACTGTACATAAATTGATGCTACATGGATGTAATAACTAGTGGGCACCAGGTCCATGGGGGGGGGGCTGCACCCCCCCCCCCGTCCTTGCAGTATGTAAAAAGTCGATTGGGATAGCAGAGAGTCCAGTGGTGTGAGGGAGTCTGTCTGTCACACTGCCCTGTTGTCTAACCAGCTTAGGCTGTCCCTCGGGGGCCTCCTCCACACCTCCAGACTCCTTCCCTCAGGCTGATCCTGTAGCTAAAGAAGAAAGAGGAGGAGAGAGCACAGCAGCCCGTGAATCTCCATCACCTGCCATGCTGTAAGTGACTGAGTACACTGTCACTACATATAGATCTAGCCTATCACTATTTCACCCTACACTGCCCTAACCTGCGGTATACTATCACTACATACTGCCCTAACCTGTTGTATACTGTCACTACATACTGCCCTAACGTGCTGTATACTGTCACTACCTACTGCCCTAATGTGCTTTATACTGTCACTACATACTGCCCTAACCTGCCGTATACTGTCACTATATACTGCCCTAACCTGCTGTATACTGTCACTATATACTGCTCTAACCTGCCATATACTGTCACTACATACTGCCCTAACGTGCTGTATACTGTCACTATATACTGCCCTAACCGGCCATACACTGTCACTATATACTGCTCTAACCTGCCATATACTGTCACTACATACTGCCCTAACGTGCTGTATACTGTCACTATATACTGCCCTAACCTGCCATATACTGTCACTATATACTGTCCTAGCCTGCCATATACTGTCACTGTACAGCCTTAAGCTTTTTTTTAGCTCATGGATGAAATCTGAGAAATAACGTATGTATCATACAATTATTCCACATACACTGCATATATCATTTGAGGAAAATATGCTTATAAAATAGTTTACCATGTGCCACTAAAAAAAAAATATATGTCCCCGGATTTCATTTTAAAAATCTGGTCACCTTACTATACAGTAAACCTGGGATTGCGAATAACTTGGTCTGTGAGTGTTTTAAAAGACAAGCAAATATTTTTTTATAAATTTTAACTCGATAAACGAGCAAAGTCTTGCAATGCGAGTAGTGTCACGTTACAACTGGGTATTAAAGAGAAGAGAAATTAAATTTTAGTCAATGAGAGCTGTCTTAAAGCGGTTGTAAACTGATGTTTTTTTTTTTTTTTTTTTTGTTTCTGTTTTTTTTATTTTTTTTTTTACCTGCAAAGTAAAGGCATAGGGGGTTATTTATGAAAGGCAAATCCACTTTGCACTGCAAGTGCAGTCACTCTAAATCTAAGGGGTAAATCTGAAATGAGTGGAATCTCTGCTGATTTTATTATCCAATCATGTGCAAGCTAAAATGCTGTTTTTTATTTTCCTTGCATGCCCCCCTGGATCTACAGCGATTTACTTCCAAATGCAATTTCAGTGCACTTTCAAGTGCACTTGCAGTGCAAAGTGGATTTTCCTTTAGTAAATAACACCCATAGTGTGCTAGTATGCATTGCCTTCTACTACCAATTTACTTGAAAACTAGGCATGGTCCTGATGTTCGAATCAACTGTAAGTTCGACAAACCAAACATATGGGGCATTCGTGGCAAATTTGAGCACTATGGAGCATTCCGTAATGCACTGCGAGATCGCACTGCATTGACGGCTGCTGATTGGCCAAACATGCACCTGATCGGCATGCTTTGACCAATCACAGTGCAATCTGCTGTGAGAGCCATGATTGGCCAAAGGCAGAGTGCCTTTGGCTAATCATGGCTCAGGGGTCCAGGCCCCACACTATATAAGGATGCTTACACGGCGGCCGTATGCTGTGTGATACTGAGCTAGATTAGGCTAGTTAGTGGCGTGCAGGCAATTAGTGTGTATGTATATATATATATATATATATATACACACACACACACAGACACACATAGTGTAGTCAGGACAGTGTATTTAAAAAAATATATATATATATACATATATACAATGAGCAAAAATATAAACGCAATACTTTTGTGTTTGCTCCTATTTATCATGAGCTGAACGCAAAGATCTACACATTTTTCTATGTATACAAAAGGTCTATTTCTCTCAAATATTGTTCACAAATCTGTCTAAATTGGTGTTAGTGAGCACTTCTCCTTTGCCAAGATGATTCATCCACCTCACAGGTGTGGTATATCAAGATGCTGATTAGACAGCATGATTATTGCACAGGTGTGCCTTAGGCTGGCCACAGTAAAAGGCCACTCTAAAATGTGCAGTTTTACTGTATTGGGGGGGGGGGGGGGTTCCAAAAACCAGTCAGTATTTGGTGTCACTCGGTTACATCAGCGGGTGGCCCTGTGCTTGCCTATATAACAACAGATGTCAAAGCCAAAAGACAGCAGTCGCCGGGAAACCTCCCATGGAGGTGGAGTTTTTTCTTGTTTTTTCTATTTTTCGGGTCCATCAGGCAGCAGGATTGAAAATAGATGTATATTGTGGTACACTTTCTTTTTTTTTCCTTTTTTAATAAAAGAATTGTCAAAACCTGTCTATTGTGGTTTTTGCTTTTTGACACATTTTGGTAAATGGGGAGGGGTACAATTCACATTCACTTAGGGGGGGGGGGCACTTGTTCGCCCCTAGCAGGTCCTCCCGGCTGCATGCTCAGATAAGGGTCTGGTATGGGGTTTCGGGTGGAACCCACAGCAATTTTTTTTGGTGGGTTCCCCTTAAAACCTATACCAGACCCAAAGAGCATGGTATGGACTGGTTAGGGGGACCTCACGCCGTTCTTTTCCTTGATTTTTCATCTATATTGCCGGGAGCTGGTAATACATTACAGCTGCGAGCAAGTTTAAATGACATTTTTTCCCTTAGAAATGTGATTTTGCTGTGGCACTGTTCTACACATCTCATAGATACGCAACTTTACAGGCAGACTAAGGGGACCCCCAGGCATGCTATTTAAAGTAATATTTATTGTTTCACTTTAAGCATTATTAAAATCACTGCTCCTGAAAAATTGGTTGTTTTAAAAACTTTTTTTGCATTGATACATTTCTCCTAGGGCAGTACCCGAGTCCCCATACACTTTTTATGGCAATAACTTTCATATAAGCCTTTAAATTTTGCGTTTTTGATTTTTCATGTTCGTAGCCCATAGACTTTAATAGGATTTGCATGTTTGCTCAAACTTTTCGCCTGTTCGCATGTTCTGGTGCGAACCGACGACGGGTGCTCAGTTCATCCCTACTGAAAACAAAGCCCTCCAGCCATGTGATGTCATCGCTGGAGTCAGCGTCCATCTTCACCCGTCTTCCTTCCGGGTCCATGGACTTCAGCTGTGTGACTGGACAGAGCCCCAGTGACGTCACTTCCACACATGCGTGTGTGAACTGTCTTTCATGCACAGGATTCTGAAGGAACAGCACAGTGGCCGTGCCTTCCAAGCGCATGTGCCGATGATGTCAATACAGTGCACATTTAGGAGATATTTACAGTACCATATTATAAGCTTACCTATAGGTACAAACTATGCATGGGACTTTACTTCCTCTTTAATTAGCACTACTGAAGTTGCTCCAGCTTTGGAAAAGTTTCCTGTACTACTTCAACGAGACTTCTATCCGACTTGTGCCCATAGACTTTAAGGAGGATTTGTGAACAAAAAATGCTTATGCTCAAAAAAGCTCAAAGAAGCTCAGTAAAAATGTGCACAAGAGCACAAAAAAAATGTCAGCTTCTTTTTTAAGCTTAAATAAAAGCTCAAATGCCTGTAAAAGCAGATTTATTTTTTTTAGCTCAGTGTGCATGAGCCCTAAATTGGATCCTCATCTTAAGCCCCATACACACTATCAGATTATCTGTTGAGTTTTTCCTTCAGATTTACCAAAACCATGTAGTAGAAGGCCTGCCTGATTGCATACACATTGAAACTCCTAAGGTTTGTCCTCATATTATATGGTTTTGGTAAATCTGAAGGAAAAATTCAGCAGATAATCTGATAGTGTGTATGGGGCTTAAATTGATGTGATTTGGATCCGACATTACAGAAAGATTACCCAGGCATTCCCTGAAGTTGCCTCAAAGATGCCTTGAAGTCACATTGCTGTCATTTATTTATATGGACTATAGACTTAAGGACTTATGAATAAATGGTTGTGGAAGGAATCATCTGAGTTTCCATTATTTCTTATGGGTAAAGTCGCTTTGATATACGAGTGCTTTGGATTACAAGCACATTTCTGGAACTAATTCTGCTTGCAATCCAAGGTTTCACTGTAATTAAAATTATTGCAGCAGATATATATTCTGTTCTGTCATACGACTGTTAATGCTATGTTCTTATTATAGTAAAGGGTAGATCTGACTATAGTGGATAAAGTGCCATCATACCTAATGGAGTGCAACAAGAAAGAGAAAACCCTCTAAGGATGGGACTATATGGGCACTGAACAGATGTCAAGTAAATAAAAATGTATTTATTGGTACAAAAGGGTAAACTCTAAGCCCTTGTACACACGGTCTGAGAATCCGTCGGAATGTGTCCTATCGGACCGTGTCGTCGGATAATCCGACTGTGTGTGGTATGCATCGGACTGATTCCGTCCGAATATCCGTCGGACCAAATTTTCCAACATGTTGGAAATATTTCCCGACCAACTGGGCCGGTCGGACATACTCCGATCATGTGTAGAGAATTTTGATCGGACCAAGTGCCACGCATGCTCACATTCAAATTCCGACACGGAAGTGCTCGTTCAGGTAAAACTACTGCTCGTAAGCGATATAGCACATTCGTCACGCTACAATGTTAAAAATTCTTTCATCAAGCGCATTCTCTTGTTCTTTACAATGCTGCAAGAACAAACTTCTTTTGATGCTCATAGTCACACACACTTATCCCGAACGGATTTCATTACTCGTTTTTAACCATTTCAACAATACAATTTTAGTTTGTGTCACATCTACACAATTTTTGATTTGTTTTTTTTCTTTTTTGGATGTTTTTTTGGGGGATTTACTAAAAATCTCCTTTAAAGACACTTTGCTCATTTCTCCTTTTTTTGTGTTTTTTTTTTTGTGTGTAAACTTACAACAACAACATTATTCTATTTTTGATATTTTGTTTTTCTTTTTTAATCAAACAGGAGGTTGTTTAGTGTTGGTACCCCTTGTTATTCATTTCACTTTGTATTTTTGAAATGTACCTGCCTGCTCACAAATAAACTGTCCTTTTGGAAGGAAAACACATTACACAAGTATTTCATCAAACAAAAAAAAACCTTTATTTTGGTCGCTAGAAAATAAAAATAGGAACACAGCACTGGAGAAACTTCTTAACTTTGGTGCAGCCTTTGGCCCCCAGGGCAGAAATGAACAAATTCTAATTGAAAAAATTGGTGGCCTGAGGAGTAGATATCTCAGGGAGAGAAGTCTGGTCCCGAAGTCCTAGAGAGCAGGAAATTCAGATGCCATTTCTGTCCCCAGGATGTGGATCTTCAAGAGGCTGCATCTTCTGGCAGACCAGACTCAACCCAGGCCATCACTCTCTCGTCTTCCTTCGGCACTTCCCACCAGGCATCCTTCGAGGCTGTGGCTGGGCTCCTGTAGCTGGGGCAGGAGGAGGAGGGCGTTGGTCAACCTACTGGCTGCCACTTGCCACAGCCTCCCCCCGACTGAGGTCATCCTGTGTATGAAAAGGGGACATAGTTTTAGTTTTTTGATCATCAATCACACCATTTTGTGCTCCTGGCTTTTTCAAATTGAATGTTACCAAATAGAACAGACAATCATTCTGAGCCCAGCATTTTTCTTTCCTGTCCCAATCATTTTTGGTCACTACTGTCTATTGAGATGTAAACCACTTTGAGAAATCACAACTTACTGATCAATAAGAACATCTAGTTAATATCATTAAATGTAACACAAGAAATATGTTCAACAATGCAATACCTGTCTCAAGCTGGGCCCCACCACATGTTGCTGCCTGGAAGGCCAAGGTTGGAAATCAGAAGCCTCAGCTGGGGGTGAAGGATGCCTTGAAGGAAGCCTGGAGAGTGGTGGCCTGAGTGGTGGCCTGGGTACCCCTTGGTCTACCAGAAAATGCAGCCTGTCAAAGTGAACCATCCTGGGGTAATAAACAGCATCTGGATCTCCTGTTCTCAAGGACTCCAGGTGCTTCTTTCTCTCCCTGAGATATGTTAGCTTCATGTCCCCAATTTTCCCATTCAGATAGGCCATGTCTGCCGTGGGGACCATGATCCGCAACAAAGCAAGCAGTTTCTCCAGTGCTGCGCTCCTCTTTGTTCTGTCAGTATAAAACTTGTTGTGGAACTGCCACAGGCAGGGCATCTCCATGTACAGTTCTATGAATAGCCCCATAAAGTTTGCATTTGTGAAAGGATCCATATTGTCTGCAAGACACAACACAAGACAAACCCTCAAATACTAATAATGCCATTAAAAACCCTCCTAATCTTGTCCCAACATCGGCCTAGATAGAAGCAGTCTAGTCTAGTGAAGCACAAAGTAAAAAATGTTACCTTCGTTTCCACGTCTCACACTCTTCTCCCAGATCGTACGGACGTTAAACGCGTGTTGTGTTTTATATACAGTGCGCATGCGTGAAACTCCACCCGCCCCTGACGTTCTTTCCAGACTATTCCCCGCCCCTTCGCTTCCCACGCAGTGGGGAGAGCACATTGCGGAGAGAACGCAGGTGCGCACTAACAATAGTTCCACTAACGAGGAGGAGGGTGAGGAAAGCCCGGAGCCTGAAACGTCCCGATCCAGGAAGACAAGATTTAAGGCCTCAAATATGTCTTTTGGAGAGATGTTGGTGATGGTGGACATATTGAACAGGACCGACTATGATGGGAAGTATGGACCTTACCCAAACCCAAATATCAGAAAGGCCAAGATCATGAATAAAGTTGTGAAGAGTCTTCCGAAGAATTTTGGGGTACACCGATCCAAGGATCAACTGAGAAAATGCTGGTCAGACCTGAAACTGAGGGAGCACGAGCAGTACCTAAGGATCAAGCGTGTTCTTAAAAAAAGTAAGTAGTTGCCGTGTGTTCATATGATTATTCTTGCTTGCATACTGCTCCATGCGCTTTGATTTCATGTTGTGCATTTTAAAATGGCCACTTTCAAGGTCATGGTTTCGTTCGTTCGTATGAAACATCGTTCTGCAGGGAAGTATTCCAGCTTAACAAAGTGTCCCCAATAATGTTCTCACATTGTAACTCGGCCCAAAAACACAATTGTACAACACTTCCAAGCAATGTTTCATATTCCTATTTCTGCCCTCTGTGTGCTAATTAATCTTTGTTTACATTCTCATAGGGGAGAGAAGACTCGGCAAGTATGAGGACACCAGGGACCACACCCCTCCCAAAGAAGGGCAACTTCCAAAAGCAGAAACAGAGGAGCAGGAGGAGGAGGAGGAAGGAGAGATTGTGGAGGTTGGACAAATTGTCACCACAACAGGTTAGTGTCGGAGAACACAGCTTCCGGTAAGCTCATCAGTGTATATCACCATATTTGGATTACATGGTGTGTTTGTTTTCTTTGTTTTGTAGGTGATGTGGAAGAAGATTCCTGTTTTACCAGTGAAAGTGCCCAGATCTTGATCGGGGAGATAATGGGGTGCAATCTGGATTTGGAAATTGTCCAACAAAACATCAATGATGTTAAAAATAAAATGAAGGACATCATTGATGTTTTGGGGAGAGTGTGAAACACAAAAAACTAGATAGGGTTTTATTTTTGCTTTTTTTTTTTTTTATTGTATTTTGCTAAATTAAAAATGTTGAAGATGCACAGAGTGTGTAAACATGCTCTATCTCCCATCATGGGGGATCAATGTACATGTTTTGTGGAAAGTGTCTGAGATGAAGGGGTTACAGCCCCAAAGAATGTACATTGATCCCCCATGATGGGAGATAGCACATGTTGACACACTGTGTGCATCTTCCAAATTTGTTTTTTCAGGAGTGACACCCCATGTGATGAAGGCAATATCAGCCCAGTTTGTACATACTCATGTCTGATATTGTCTTCAATTTTCCAAGTTGAACTTTGTGAGTTCCTGTGTTCTGTATTTTACGGTTTGATACATGCCTATTTACACAAAAACAACAAGGAAACAAAAATCTGATTAAACTCTGTTTTGGATACACAAAATCTCTTGGTTTGTTGTAAAAACCTTTACTAAATGCACATGTGAATGTGCTTGTATTAAAAAGTTGAATTCTCAACAATGTGTGGCTTCCTTTTTCATTGGGCATAAAATCTATTTGTAGTAACATTTTATTTTGTGCTGAGAATGAGTGTGATTTAATAAAGGCAACTCCCCTTTGCACTCCAAGTGCAGTTTCAGGTGTACTTTTGCAGTGCACTTGTAGTGCATAGTGGATGTGCCTTTAGTAAAAAAAAACAGAGTGAGGTGTAAATTTGGACAATCATGCCATTTTCCTGCCATGATGATGAAAATGAGCACGATTTGGGTCAGTAATGCACTACATACATTCGTTAACAAAAAGAAGGTGTGTGTAGCAGACCCATAACATAATAAGATTATCTGAAGAAGAGACTGTCCCCTCATCTCGCTCTGAACTTGGGTGTGCACTGTTGGTGAAAAAGGCACAACTTTCCAAAAACTGGCAAAGTGGGAGGCCACAGTCTGCCATTCCTGTGGCGTTGAAGGACACTGTGTAGTGAAACAAGAACAAAAACTAGTAATTTGACAAATCAATATTGCAAGCAGATTAGACACCCACATTTTTTTGTCAAAATTCTTATAACATTTTGAGAACTGAGTATTTAAAGCCTAAAGTATAAGGTCCCCTTATGAGAGTCATAACCCCCATCTGATGGGCCCTTGCTAAAAAAAATGAGGGGGGATGTTTAGGACAGGTAACCCTCTCCACTTGATTGAGAGCTGAATGACTAAATAATGTGTGATACTTTGGGAAGCCCCTCCTTACTTACACTATTGGCAGCCCACCGGACAGGTAAGAAGTGTCATAATAACTAAATGGAAGCACATTTTGACATTCTGCTAGTACATAGCAAGAAAATTAATGTGTTAAAAAAATAAAAAATAGCATTTGAAAGTATTGAGGCAGGCCCTTATACTACATGCTTTGGTGAATTCGTCCATAAATGTGATCATGAAAAAGGTAGGTATAGTGTGTATTGGGTTGGGTCAAGTCATCAGATAGAAGATTGCTATCAGCTGAGGTAGCAGTTGGGGAGAGGGGGGTTACTAATGAGTTTGGCACAACTCCAAAAATAAAAAAAAGGTCACTTTGCATGAATTGAAGCACACACATCACATTTGTAGACATTTTAGGCGGTGTTTAGGGGAAAGCAATACTATGAAGCTGCCAAAAGACATTGTTAAGTGACTAGACTATAGTTTTAAGGGCCAAGAAGAGCATGGTGGGGAAGTTAGTGAGGCAAATATGCATCAGGACAAAGGGGCAAAGTATATGAATTAGAGCATATTGCAATGATGGTAATTAGGGAAGGAGGAAAGAAATGCAAGACATTAGCAAATCATGAAATACATAGAATGTGATGTTTAAGGATAAAACCTTGCATAATATAGTCCTTCTGCAGGAGCTGAATGATGGCAGAACAGGTCTCTGGAATAATGATCCCCAGAGCCTGGGGGGAGATGCCTGTAGAGAACTTGAGGTCCTGAAGACTTCTCCCTGTCGCCAAGTAGCGCAACGTGGCAATGAGCCTCTGCTCTGGAGTGATGGCTTGCCACATGCAGATATCCTGCCTGGTGATATAAGGGGTCAGCCAAGCCAGCAGACGGTGAAAAACGGGGTTCGTCATCCTGAGAAAAATCCAGAAATGATCTGGATTATTCTCTCGGATCTCACGGAGCAAAGGCATGTGCGAGAACTGGTGACGCTGGCGCAACCAATTCTTGGTCCACAAACGCCTCCCCTCCCTGTTCATGGTCCGGGCTTGTGTCAAAGTAAGAACCCCAACACGAAGCCCCTGCACAGCACAAACTGTACGACGAGTACGTAGACGAAACATGTTTTGAAAGCGGTCGGCTGGTCAGAATGGACACCAGAAAGCACCGATAAACTGCAAGGCCTGAAAGAACGACCTGAATAGCAGAAGCAAGCAGACAATAAAAAATGCCTTTCAAAGCGTACTATACCAAGATATAGTCCACAATGAGAAGCAAATACTTAATGACTGCACGCACTGATTATCAGATACGCAAAGACAAGCACAAACTGAAGAGCGGTAGCGATCTGAATCACTAATCTGAAAAGCTCGAATCGTCTCTCACCAAACTTCTACTAAAACACGCGATCGACACGAGATCAGCAGAAGGAGCCCAAAGGGTGCCGGACGTGGAGCTGAACTTCCCTTTTCTAGTCCCGCCGTACACGGCTTACGTCACCGCGTTCTTGGCAACCGCTAAATCAGACAACTTGGCCGGACCGCGTGTATGCAACAGTTTCGGACACAATCCGTCGGATTTGGTTGGCAGAATGTCCGACCGTGTGTACAGGGGCTTATAGGACATACAGAGCATCAAGCAAATATTGATATTGGTACGAAATTATCATACAAAAAATCATAAAAAATACAGTAGGTGTCATAACCATTTTATGAGCATTTTGTACCAGTATCAATATTTGCTTGATGCTCTGTATGTCCTATAAGATTTTACTCTTTTGTACAGATAAATGACAATGTTCACTGCCCACATAGTCCCACCCTTAGGAGGTTTCCTCTTGTTGTTCTTTTTATACAGCATAGCTACTTGCTTCTACAGTGGATATACCCCTAAAGATGATTACAAAAAAAATTTAAAAATGCGTTTGGTGTTCACTACTTGGAGCATTCTGTATTTTTACAGTACTTTCATGATTTATTGTACAATATTGTAGTCAAGAATAACCATCAATGCTGTGTTCTGTATAATGTGCTTTTATATTTTATGTCATAAATATTAAAAACTTTTTTTACATATTTTTACAAGATCCTTTAAAGACATAAGACGATCATTTATTTCCATTTAAAGTCTCATATATGAGGGTTCCCTTTCTATTCAGAAAGTGAGGGGAGAGAAGAGCTGCAGACGTACATGGCCTTTGAATCGAATGAGGGCTTGGGTAAGTAAATGGGAGGGGGGGGATGCTAATTATTAAACATTATTTACCCTAATGCAAAGAATGCATTAAGGTATAAAATGTTTAAGCTTTAGAACCACTTTAAACCTGTAATACTTGACGTTCCCCCTTAGTCACACAGCCTGATTCTATAACATACACAAGGTTTTATCATTTGTTAGGAATAGATTTAGCAAATTAGAGTTAAGCTAGAAACAAAGGTTTTATTTGTAGATATTACAGATATTGCCTATCCAATTATCCTGTGCAAAATGCTCTTCTTTTTTAATTACAGCTATTATCCTCAGGTGTCAACAGCTGACTGGTTTGACCGAGCAGAGTGCAACAGTAGTAAAATTAGTAATTTCTGCCAAACAATCTAGAATTATCTAGTGCTGTGGAAATTTTTATTAATGTATGTTGTCAGATGTCCCCCAGTGTCAGTTTTGCCGTAATACGCTCATGTGTACGCACATACAGACATTGATGGAAGACCATTGGCTGCGGAAACCTTTCCATGGACATGATCTGCTTGTTCTTTTAAGGATGTTGTTTATACCTCACCAAGGGACTGGCCACTCCATGGCGACCGCATCTAAATTCCTAAGTAACCAGATCTGGGAACCATAGCATAACCATACAAAAATCATGGCCCACTGAGCCATGATAGAGTATGGCTTACGTCATTGGTAGCAGTGGAAATGTGCACACAATCTTGTTTAGGGCCATGTAGTTAGTGTTCATATTGTGAGTCCTTTGTGTCGCATGGCCCTGAACACAAGCGTCTGTGTGCGTCACTGTATTTCTATTTGAATATATACATGTGTGTGTGATTGGTTCTTTTGAAAGAATACAAGTGTCTGATTGGCTGATTCTGAATCCACCACCTTCTTTTGTTATCCATGTTTTTAGTATAAATAAAAGGAGCCTGGCTATTCCCCAGAGGATTCTGCTAAGCTCAAGGTGATACCAGCATCTGTGTCTGTGTTACTCTGAGAGATACAAAGCGTGCTTTCCCCGCATTATATAAGAGAGCTGTTTTTGTGCTTTTAAGCGCAAAGAAATTATATGTTTATAGGGAGAAGCTTAAAATTTCCCTGACATTAGCCAACTCATCTCTGACAAAAATAATTAGGTTACCCGCTCACAAACTGGTTGCTCATCCACAGTGTTTATTCATTGGACAGTCAATTGGGGATTAGGCCTAGCTGGTGACAGTCTGTTTGTTCATTTGTGGCTCAAATGTCTGCTGTGGAAAAGTGGAGAAAAAAGAACTGATATGAGCATTGCAGATCCTAGTTGGGCCTGCAAAGTTAATACAAATCAATTTGTAATACCTGTGACAGTTCTGCCTGCTAGTAAGGGCCACAAGTATCCGAATGGGTGACCTGGACCTGTGACAGTAGGCACTTATTAGGACAGTAACTTTGATTAGAGATATGTCAAGGTAAGCATCTTCCAGAGGTCTGCTTAACCGGTTCCCGACCAGCGCACGACGATGTACGTCGACAGAATGGCACGGGCAGGCATATTGGCGTACAGGTACGTCCAATATTCAATGCCCCCCTGCCATCGGGAGCGCTGCTGGCGGCCCGCTCCCGCACTGGTCGGGACCCCCGTGAGTCCGGTCGCGGGACCCGCAGACTCGATCGCCGCGGGCATCCCTGCAATCGTCTCACGGGACGGCTGAATGGAGGAAATGCCGTGTAAACAGCATTTCTCCATTCTGCCTAGCAACTAGTGACACTGATCTCTGCTCCATGTGATTGGAGCAGAGATCAGTGTTCACTAAATGAAAGCCCAACCCCCCCCACAGTTAGTAACACACCCCTAGGAACACTTAACCCCTACACTGCCACCCACTGGTTAACCCCTTAACTGCCAGTGTCATTTACACAGGAATCACTGCATTTACAGTGGTGTGAAAAAGTGTTTGCCCCCTTCCTCATTTCCTGTTCCTTTGCATGTTTGTCACACTTAAGTGTTTCGGAACATCAAACCAATTTAAACAATAGTCAAGGACAACACAAGTAAACACAAAATGCAATTTTGTAAATGAAGGTGTTTATTATTAAAGGTGAAAAAAAATCCAAACCATCATGGCCCTGTGTGAAAAAGTGATTGCCCCCCTTGTTAAAACATACTATAACTATGGTTGTCCACACCTGAGTTCAATTTCTATAGCCACACCCAGGCCTGATTATTGCCACACCTGTTCACAATCAAGGCATCACTTAAATAGGAGCTGCTTGACACAGTAAGGTCCACCAGAAGATCCTTAAAAGCTACACATCATGCCGAGACCCAAAGAAATTCAGGAACAATTGAGAAAGAAAGTAATTGAGATCCATAAGTCTGGAAAGGGTTATAAAGCCATTTCCAAAGCTTTGGGAATCCAGCGAACCACAGTGAGAGCCATTATCCACAAATGGCGAAGACATGGAACAGTGGTGAACCTTCCCAGGAGTGGCCGGCCGCCCAAAATTACCCCAAGAGCGCAGCGACGACTCATCCAAGAGGTCACAAAAGACCCCACAACAACGTCCAAGGAACTGCAGGCCTCACTTGCCTCAGTTAAGGTCAGCGTTCATGCCTCCACTATCAGGAAAAGACTGGGCAAAAATGGCCTGCATGGCAGAGTTCCAAGGAGAAAACCACTGCTGAGCAAAAAGAACATCAAAGCTCGTCTCAATTTCTCCACAACACATCTTGATGATCCCCAAGACTTTTGGGACAACATTCTGTGGACCGATGAGACAAAAGTGGAACTCTTTGGAAGGTGTGTGTCCAAGTATATCTGCCGTAGAAGGAACACTGCATTTCATAAAAAGAACATTATACCAACAGTAAAATATGGTGGTGGTAGTGTGATGGTCTGGGGCTGTTTTGCTGCTTCAGGACCTGGAAGACTTGCCGTGATAAAAGGAACTATGAATTCTGCTGTCTACCAAGAGATCCTGAAGGAGAATGTCCGACCATCTGTTCGTGTACTCAAGCTGAAACGAACTTGGGTTCTGCAGAAGGACAATGATCCTAAACACACCAGCAAGTCCACCACCGAATGGCTGAAGAAAAACAAAATGAAGACTTTGGAGTGGCCTAGCCAAAGTCCTGACCTGAATTCTATTGAGATGTTGTGGTATGACCTTAAAAAGGCCGTTCATGCTCGAAAACCCTCTAATGTAACTGAATTAGGACAATTCTGCAAAGATGAGTGGGCCAAAATTCCTCCAGGACGCTGTAAAAGCCTCATTGCACGTTATCGCAAACGCTTGGTTGCAGTTGTTGCTGCTAAGGGTGGCCCAACCAGTTATTAGGTTTAGGGGGCAATCACTTTTTCACACAGGGCCATGATGGTTTGGATTTTTTTTTCACCTTTAATAATAAACACCTTCATTTACAAATTGCATTTTGTGTTTACTTGTGTTGTCCTTGACTATTGTTTAAATTGGTTTGATGTTCCGAAACACTTAAGTGTGACAAACATGCAAAGGAACAGGAAATGAGGAAGGGGGCAAACACTTTTTCACACCACTGTATATAGCAGTGATTACTGTATAAATGACAATGGTCCCAAAAATGTGTCAAAAATGTCCGTTGTGTCCCCCACAATGTCGCAGTCACAATAAAAATCGCTGATCGCCGCCATTACTAGTAAAAAAATAAATAATAAAAAATTATTAATAAAAATGCTATAAAACTATCCCTATTTTGTAAACGCTATAACTTTTGCGCAAACCAATCAATAATCGCTTATTGCAATTTTTTTTACCAAAAATATGTAGAAGAATACGTATTGGCCTAAACTGAGGGAAAAAATGTTTTTTTATATATTTTTGGGGGATATTTATTATAACAAAAAGTAAAAAAGAATGCGTTTTTTTCAAAATTGTCTCTCTATTTTTGTTTATAGCGCAAAAAATAAAAACCGCAGGGGTGATCAAATACCACCAAAAGAAAGCTCTATTTGTGGGAAAAAAAGGACGTCAATTTTGTTTGGGAGCCACGTCGCATGACCGCGCAATTGTCAGTTAAAGCGACGCAGTGCCGAATCGCAAAAAGTGGTCTGGTCTTTGACCAGCAAAATGGTCCGGTCTGTAAGTGGTTAAAGTTCCTAAATAACAATGCTCTTTTATCAAACCATTTGAGAATTTTGGGGACGTGTGTATTTATTTTCTATGAAGTCATCTGCCCTTGATGAGTGAATAGTGTAGAAGCGCTATGTGTGCAATTTATAAAACAAGGGGTTTTGCTTTGGAACTATTTCACTTCGGCAGTTATCAAAAGGAAAAACATGGAAAAAAGAGACCCATCCAAACACAGAGGCCCCTGCTGCCTTACAGTTATTGGATATGATAACAGATCCCAGGGAACTTGGGTTGTCTCTGGGTTCAGGTTTTGTTTCTGGGATGGGAAATGGTTCCTTGCATATCCAATGATCAGCAAATTGGTGTCTCTGACACCTCTTTTCTTGTTTATTCTTCATGGCAGCAGCTGGAGTATCGATGGTTACAGCAGTGGAACATTAAAAACACAGTGGAGTAGTAGTCTGCACTTCCAAGTCATAACTTTTCTAGCAGGTTTCTGATCAAGCACAGAGGCCAGCGCAAGAGACTTTTGCAGTTTAATTTATTAGAGTATGCAAACAGAGACAATTCTGAAAACTCTGGACAGACACTGGACTTCTGACTGTGATGTAATGTGTGACTGGTCACTAGACATGTACACACTGAAATATTTTGTTTCGGAATTTCGTGTTCATCCGAAAAATACATTTATTTAGTTACTCCCGAAATTGTTTATTTATTTCGTTTTTCGTAAAAAAATGCATTAGTCCGAAAATTCTAATGAATTAAGGTCGAATCTGTCATTGAAGGCTTATGGTGTCTGTCGAATGTTCAAAGAAGATTAGACGGAGCGGCTAAACTGTATGACTGTATAGTTTAGCTGCTCCGTCGAATCTTCTTAGAACTTTCGACAGACACCATAAGCCAAAGATTTGACGTTGTATGATTTTCGCTGCTTTGTCAAATCTTTGTCGTTCATGTTGAATGTATATAGTTCAAACAGAAAATGGACTGGTGATAGTGATCACTGATCAGACAGGTAACAAGATAGGGCATATATAATCTATATAGAATCTCAATCTATAATATAGAATCTATAATAATAAATCCCCCCCCCCCCCACAACACAGGCAGCCTCTGAGGCTATCACAACACTAGCAACACTAGTATCACTATCAGGTTCACAACACTAACACAATAGCAGCAGGTTATTATGAAAAAGTTAAGTTGAACTGTAGCTTGCTTCGCTATTGTTCTGCTGCTGTGCTCATACTTATTTGCTGAATAATTTAGGTTCTCTAACAGACCAGTTAAGATTGACTGTCTCCTGAAATGATTCAGTGTGTGTGTCTCTCTCTGCTGGCAATCATAAGTGAAAGTAAGTTGGCTGTATGTGTGTACTTAGTTCTAGCTATTTTACTGCTCCTCCTCTTTGGTTACAATCAGCCAATATCATTCATCATCATCATCATCATCATTATTTTTATTTTACTTCCCCCATCCAATTCCAGCAGCAATCTTTTCTCTCTCTGTCAAATCTTTTCTCTTTCTGTCAAATCTTTTCTCTCCCTGTCGAGTCTTTTCTCTTTGTCAAATCTTTTCTCTTTATGTAGAATAATCCTGGATGAAGAGTAAAGGTTAGGCACATTCGACCACAGGTTCGATAGACACAGATTGTTATTGTCAGCATCATGTCGAATCTCCTATCTATATCGAACTGTTGTCACAACGAAAACGAAAATAAAGCATTTATTTATGTCGGATCTTTCGTTTTTCGGATTCTGCACTTTTGTTATTGTTTGTTAAAACGATAATGAAAATACCTGAAATTCAGACGAAAATGCATTCGGACGAAAACGAATGCACATGTCTACTGGTCACCATGATATTTGCTTTTATTACCCTTTGTGGTGAAAAAGTTCTTTAACCACTTCAGTACTGGGTACTTTCAACCCATTGCTGCCCAGGCCAATTTTCAGCATCCAGCGCTGTTACACTTTTAATGACAATTGCATGGTCATGAAACACTGTGCCCAAATTAACTTTTTATCATTTTTCCACACAATTTCCAAATCTGAGTTACTAGGCAGGTTGATAGAAACCACAATACTTTTTATCAGCCAGCCAAGTCTTTTTAAGGCATTGGTTATTCAACTTGGGTTCCATGACACACCTGGAGTCACAAAGATTATGCCTAGACCAGGGCAAAGTTCAAATGGAACTCTGCATTTCCCCAGAAAACCACTACTACTGGCAACAATTGAGGAGACACAGAGATATTCAACCCAACAGCTGATGATATCTTACCTGATCAACTAAGGAGTACACCCCCCGATTATACTCCAGAAGTTTACTAGTACAATCCTGCTACTTTTTTTTTTTTTTTTAAACTGTAAATCACAAATAGTATGTTTAGAAGAAGATAGGGGATAGAAAAGGCAGGCAAAAGGGCAAGTCTGAATAGGAGGGAGTACCTCCAGAGCCATGAGTCATCTCAATAGCAGGTGAAAAGTCACATTGTAGGTTTCTATCAAAAATCTGATTGTTTGGGCCACATGGAAAATTCAACTACAGTGAATCTTTGGTGAATGTCAGATTCAACACTTTATAAATATATCTCTTGATATTTAATACGCTACATTGAAAAGTGTATCAGAAAAAAAAAAGGATCATGAAAGTGTGCATTAGTACAGTATGAAAGGTGGGGGGGTAGCAGGTCAATTTTGTATCAGTCCCACAAATGAAACCATGGCAGACCTCAAAGTCCCCCTGGTCCAGATATCATACTGTATGATATACTTACCTGTAATAACTGCTGTTGCATTTGGATGTCAGTTGCTTGAGGATGTCAGGTAACAGCTTGTCTTGTCATAAACCTATAAAAGTAAGGGGTGCATCACTGAGTAAGAGCACTGGAGGGGGGGGGGGGCAAATCTGTGGCTAGAACCTACTTCACCCGCTCACTCGCTTTTGACAAATCTTTCTGACACCAAGAGAAAAAAGGTGACAGGGGAGGAATCCCCAGAGCACAGCACATGATAGACAGCCTCAGCTCTGTTTCTGTGTACTGTAAAGAGTGGGTTGTGTCCCTTTCCTGCAATCAGCTATCACTGAGATCTGCAAAGTATAAATTCAGCTCTCAGCCTATTGCTTTCTGGATACTCAGACAATCTGAATACATTCTGCAGATTTACCCTTTCTTAATTATCATTTTTTTTACATTTTTGTTAATTTTGTTAAAGCTGAAACTCCTAGGACTAAACCCACCTTCACCCTGTGCAAAACTGAAAAATGTGTTCCTTGCATCATAAGACACAAGGTCAGACTCTGGACTCTCAGAGTTGATGTCTAACAATATTTAGGAAGCCACTGAAAACGTACAGTTTTATAAAGGTTTAAAACTAGTTATATAAAATTGCATCTTGTTCTGTTTGGTGATACTGACTATTTTCATTTACCTATTAGTCTCAAAATAAAACACTGTAAAGGATACAACAGTATATAACTGGCCAGCAGCAGGACAGATTTATTCAGGAATAATATGCCTAACCAATGTATGCCTGAATGTATTTGCAAAAAAATGAGTTAAAGTGATTGTAAATGATCACCTTGTAAAACAACCCATTCAGTTTAAAATTGAACCGCTTAGTGTGGTCAGTTTCTAATATAAAAGCAGAGGAAAGTACATGATGCAGCAGGTACATATATGAGCTATCGATCAAATAAAATATGAGGGGGGCAATCATTATGTATTTTTGCATTTGGTGCCCGAAATTTTGGCACAGCAGAGGTCCCTTAAACCAGTGGTCCCCAACCTTTTTGGCATCAGGGACTGGCATTGTGTTTGAAAAATTTTCCAAGGCCCGAGGGGGGGGGGGGGGGGTGATGTCTGGGGGGGCTGGGTGACAATATGGCTTTTCATGGCCAATTTGGCTGGTGTTAGCACTTCAATCATCACAACACCAGGGTTAATATGGTGTCAGGATGATTGAAGTACATTATTTTTATTATATTGTAATATAAAATTACATCGTTCAACTCACCATAATGCAAAATCTGCCACCAGATGCAGCTTGTCACTTGCCACCAGATGCAGCTTGCCACAGTGCCTATGACCAGATTGCCACTTGCCACGTCGCCTGCCACCACATGCAGATTTCCACTTGCCATATTGCATGCCACCAGATGCAGATTGCCACATGCCACCAGATGCAGATTGCCACAGCCACATGCCACCAGATGCAGATTGCCACAGTCACATGCCACCAGATGCAGATTGCCACATGCCACCAGATGCAGATTGCTACATGCCAACAGATGCAGATTGCCACAGTCACATGCCACCAGATGCAGATTGCCACATGCCACCAGATGCAGACTGCCACAGTCACATGCCGTCAGATGCAGATTGCCACAGTCACTTGCCACATGCCACCAGATGCAGATTCCCACAGTCACTTGCCACATGCCACCAGATGCAGATTGCCACATGTCACCAGATGCAGATTGCCACATGCCACCAGATGCAGACTGCCACAGTCACATGCCATCAGATGCAAATTGCCACAGTCACTTGCCACATGCCACCAGATGCAGATTCCCACATGCCATTAGATGCAGATTGCCAAAGTCACTTGTCACATGCCACCAGATGCAGATTCCCACATGCCACCAGATGCAGATTGCCACATGCCACCAGATGCAGATTGTCACATGCCACCAGATGCAGATTGCACATGTCACCAGTTGCAGACTCTTAAATGCAAATTGTCTCTAAGCACAGAGGCAGTGCAGTGGAGTTGTGGGTTCCACGTGTTAGAGAACAGCGGTGATGTGGGGCGGGCTGTGAGAGATGATCACCTCCAACAGTATACTGGCTGGGCTGTGTGGGGGCGGAACAGCGGAGAGGCGTGTGGTAGGAGATGATGTCATCTCTCTGCTCGCCTGCTTCACCCCTAGCAGTATAGCGACAGGGCTGTGTGGGGGCGGAAGTGCGGTGATCTCTCTGCTCACCGTAGCCGTCGCTGCACCTCACATAGTGCAGACTTCACAGCCCAGTTGTAACCAGGCTACAGCCCAGGGGTTGGAGACCCCTGCCTTAAACCAATGCTGGGAGAAATGCATGCAGCTAATGTGCAATATAGATAGGGTTTGCCATCCTGCCTTATGAGAGGAAGGAAATACCCACAGCAATGCTCAGATTTCCGGGGTAGTTGCAAGACTTCTGTAATAAAATTGATCTGCCAGTATCGGATATTTCAGGCTGGTTAGACACCTTAAAAAAAAAGAAGCTTCCCTGATAGAGGTCCAGTAGCAAAACATCACTGGGAATGCAACGCAGCAAAAAACAAGCAGTGCCTGCCAAAAGATGAAGCTAGGATTATGGGTGAGACTTAAAGCTTTTGTTAACCTAAAAAATTGGATCCTGGCCCTTTAAAGCATAAATAACAGCACAGTGCTTGTGCTGTGTAATTTCGTATCACCTAAAATACCCAGCTGATTTTACCAGTTTCTGCCCTCCCTCCTGTAAATTGACCATGGTGTATCATGGCAGCTAAGCCCTGACACCGTGGTCAGTAGGGATGAGCCGAACATCCCCCCAGTTTGGTTCACACCAGAACCTGCGAACAGACCTAAAATTCGTGTGAACTTTAGAACCCTATTAAAGTATATGGGACTCGAACGCTCAAAATCAAAAGTGCTAATTTTAAAGGCTAATATGCAAGTTATTGTCATAAAAAGTGTTTGGGGACCTGGGTCCTGCTCCAGGGGACATGTATCAATGCAAAAAAAACCTTTTAAAAACTGACATTTTTTCGGGAGCAATGATTTTAATAATGCTTAAAGTGAAACAATAAAAGTGTAATATTCCTTAAAATTTTGTACCTGGGGGGTGTGTATAGTATGCCTGTAAAGGGGCGCATGTTTCCCGTACTTAGAACTGTCCCTGCACAAAGTGTAATTTCTGCAGGGAAAAAAAGGTAATTTAAAAGCACTTGCGGCTATAATGAATTGTCGGCTCCCCGTAATACAGAGAAAAGTCATTGAAAGTCATTGATAAAAAAAAAAATTAGTGGGGTTCCCCCCAAATTCAATTACCAGGCCCTTCAGGTCTGGCATGGATATTAAGGGAAACCCTGCTTCAAAATTAAAAAAAAAATGACGTAGGGTTCCCCCCAAATTCAATTACCAAGTCCTTCAGGTCTGGTATGAATTTGAAGGGGAACTCCACGCCAAATAAAAAAAAAATGGCGTGGAGTTCCCCCCAAAAATACATACCAGACCCTTTATCTGAGCACGCAACCTTGCAGGCCGCCTCAACATTGGGAGGATGCTTTGAGGGTCTGTGACATCTCAAATCCCCATGTCCCCATGTTAATGAGGACAAAGGCCTCCTCCCCACAACACTGGCCGGTGGTTGTGGGGGTGTGCGGGCGGGGGGCTTTTCAGAATCTGGAAGCCCCCTTTAACAAGCAGACCCCCAGATCCTGCCCCCCCGTTTTAAATGGTAACAGGTACATTGTACCCCTACCATTTCACAAAGAAAATGTAACAAATTGTTAAAAAAACACAGACACCGTTGGGATAAGTCCTTTATTAAAAATAAAAAAAATTAAAAAAAGATTCCAACGGTGGTAATCTACTCTTGGTATCCTGCGATGGGTAATCTCTTCTCCGGGGTCCAGCGATGGGTGATCTCTTCTCCGGGGTCCAGCGATGGGTGATCTCTCCTGATGATGTCCAGAGCATGCATCCTGTCTCCACCTGAGACAACACGGGAATCCCGGCAGCGAGACAGGTCTTAGCTGAGAAGGATTCCCCTTGCATCAGAGGGGGCGGGGTCACACTCAGATCATTGGGGAAGCCCGGGTTTCCCCTTGCGTCAGAGGGGGCGGGGTCAGGTGACAGGTGGCCCTATCCTCCTCAGCTAAGACCTGTCAGGCTGCCAGGATTCCCGCGGTGTCTCCGGTGGAATCTTTTTTTTATTTTTTTATTTTTAATAAAGGACTTATCCCAACAGTTTCTGTGTCTTTTTTAACAATCTTTTACACTTTGTTTGTGAAATGGAAGGGGTACAATGTACCCGTTACCATTTCAAACAGTGGGGGCGGGATCTGGGGGTCTGCTTGATAAAGGGGGCTTCAAGATTCTGATAAACCCCCCGCCCACAATCATCGGCCAGGGTTGTGGGGATGAGGCACTTGTCCCCATCAACATGGTAACATGGTGCTTTGAGGGGTCACAGACCCCCAAAGCATCCTCCCAATGTTGAGGGCATGTGGCCTGGTGCGGTTCAGGAGGGGGGTGCTCTCTCATCCCCCCTCCTTTCCTGCGGCCTGCCAGGTTGCGTGCTGGGATAAAGGGTCTGGTATGGATTTTTGGGGGAAACTCCACGCCATTTTTATTTAAAATTTGGCGTGGAGTTCCCCTTAAAATCCACACCAGACCTGAAGGGTCTGGTATGGATATTTGGGGGGAACCACACATAATGTTTTTTTTAATTTGACGCGGGGTTCCCCTTAATATCCATACCAGACCTGAAGGGCCTGGTAATTGAATTTGGGGGGAACCCCATGCATTTTTTTTTTTAATCAATGAATTTCAATGACTGTTCTGTATTACGGGGAGCCGCTTTTAAATGACTTTTTTTCCTGCAGAAATTACACTTTGTGCAGGGACAGTTCTAAGCATGGGAAACATGCGCCTATATACAGGCATACTATACACACCCCCTAGGTACGAAATTTAAAAAATAAATATTACACTTTTATTGGTTCACTTTAAGCATTATTAAAATCACTGCTCCCGAAAAAAATGGCCGTTTTTAAAACGCTTTTTTTGCATTGAGACATGTCCCCTGGGGAAGGACCCAGGTCCCCAAACACTTTTTATGACAATAACTTGCATATAATGACCCGCAGATCCGATCGCCGCTGGTGTATCACGATCGGGTCACAGAGCTGAAGAACGAGGAGAGGTCTGTGTAAACAAATCTCTCCCCGTACTTCCTAGTGTGGCTGTAACCGATCGTCTGATCCCTGTTACAAGGAAAGACGATCAGTGACGTCACATGCCAAGCCATGCCCCCAACAGTAGAAAAACTAAAAACATGTCACACATATCCCCTCCCCGCCCCTAGTGGTTAACTCCTTCACTGCCAGTGTCATTTACACAGGAATCAGTGCATTTAAATAGCACTGATTGCTGTATAAATGACAATGGTCCCAAAAATGTGTCAAAAATGTCCGATGTGTCCGCCATAATGTAGCAGTCACAATAAAAATCACTGATCACCGCCGTTACTAGTAAAAAAATAAATAATAAAAATGCTATAAAACTATTCCCTATTTTGTAAACGCTATAACGTTTGCGCAAACCAATCAACAATCTCTAATTGTGCATTTTTTTACCAAAAATATGTAGAAGAATACGTATCGGCCTAAACTGAGGAAAAAAAATATTTTTCATATATTTTTGGGGACATTTATTTAAGTAAAAAATATTGAATTCTTTTCAAAATTGTCGCTCTATTTTTGTTTATAGCGCAAAAAATGAAAACCACAGAGGTGATCAAATACCACCTAAAGAAAGCTCTATTTGTGGGAAAAAAAGGACGCCAATTTTGTTTGGGAGCCACGTCGCACGACCGCGCAATTGTCAGTTAAAGCAATGCAGTGCCGAGTCGCAAAAAGGAGCCTGGTCCTTTGGCTGCAAATTGGTCCGGGGCTTAAGTGGTTAAAATGAGCACTTTATATTTCTCCCATAGGCTTTTACAGGGTGTTCCATGGGTTTTCGAATTTGCTACGAACACCCCAAATTGTTCGCTGTTCGGCGAACAGGCAATGTTCAAGCCGACCATGAGTTTGACTCGAACTTGAAGCTCATCACTAGTGGTCAGTTTACGTGCTCCTGTCATCCGAATCCCTGCTCTCCTGTGTCTATGTCCTCCTCTCCTCTCCCCTCCCTGTCTGCCAGCAAGTGATAGTGCCTGCTCCTGCTGCTGGAATAACTCTGACCTGTTAATAGCATCAGCACTGTCTCTTAATGACAAGTGCCCCTGTGTGTGTGATTTATAAAAATAAAGTATATATGATATTTAGAAGCACCGATCGGTGATTACGTGATCGGCTGGCTCTCTCCTCCTCCCCCCCTGCCTGCGCCATTGGGGGAATCTTGGCCCTGACCGCTGCATCTGTCAGATGGGGAGAGGTGAGAGCAAGCTGGTCACATGGTCGTCTGGAATCTCTCTGAAATCAACTATATACTGCTTTATTTTTATAAATCACACAACCAGGGATATTTGCCATTAGGAGACAGCGCTGATACAATTAACAGGTCAGAGTGGCTTAACAACCACTTTAATATTTGAGATGAAAAGACATTATTTGTGTGTTGTCATGGCCATTTGTATAGTGACTTTATTGCAATAATATAGAGTTAGATTTAGTAACAGCGTATGTTTAGAGGCCCTTCCCCGTCCATTGATATGTAAATAACTGAGACAGGATGTTAAGTTGGTGTATGCAGGAAATGGGTGGGAGCGGCTTGGGGAATGTTTGGGACAGGGGAAGAGATTTTTTTGGGGGAGGACAAAGAGGAAGACATGGCTTCCAGAAGCTGGATAACTTTGGAGACGCTTTTGTGAGTTGGACTCTGAGCAAGGAACCATGAAGAACATTACATCTTAAACCCTAAGTTGAGTAACTGTTTAGTTTACTTAATACATACATATTGTACATGCTTATATTTGTAGGCATATTTTTGTAAGCTATGAGTTGTGTGGTATTGTGCATCCTACAGTTGTATGTGCAGCTTTTCTGATACACTACAGAAGTCTAAAGCTTCCTTGGTTTTACCGCAAGAACTTGATAGATAGACGCAAAGCATTATATTTGACATTGCGTTTGCATTTGAGTTTTGCAACAGGACAAATGTTGTGGACTAAGGTCTAAGGCCGGGTTCACACCTATGCAAATTAGATGCAGGTTTCTCTGCATCGAATTCGCATATCAGGAGAATGTTACCGACTCCCTCAGTTTCAGGGCCAAATTCAGGCTCCTGTGCGATCCACAGCTGGTTCCAGTGTGAACCAGGCCTTAAGTTTAAGGTGGCTGGTATCTATAATTCACAGAATGTTAGTTGATTCCTTTGTCCTGCAGGTTTTTCCTTTCCATGAATAAAAGTAAGAGAAATGTATTGAAATCGCAGGACAAGGAAGAATTTAAATGTTAGAAGTCTCACTGGGCTATAATATATTAATATTATACACACACACACGCACGCACGCACGCACGCACACACACACACACACACACACACACACAACTTTTTTCTCAGTCAAAAGGTGCAGGAACTCACCCTCTCCCCTAGGTTATGCCGGTCTCTGCCCCCTATCCCCCCCTAGAACTGCCCCTAGGACCACCCCCTGTGTCCACCCCCTGTGTCCACCTCTACATATCTAGCACTTCCAAAAACAGGAAACCAAGTATAATTTGGGGGATATATAAGGTATTTTTGTATGGAATTTGTTAATAAAAAGCAAAGTAGTAAAATGTGCAAAACATTGGAAATACTGTATCCAGTGCTTACTAAATTAATCTCAGAGGCACTTCCAGATATTCCCATATCCAGCAAGAAACAGTCCCATAAATACAGACAGAGAAGGTCCACATATATCCAGCAAGAGACAGTCCATATATATCCAGCGATTATATATATATATATATTACATATTATATATAATATATAAATATATATATATTTCACAAATTCAGTTATAAACCAAGCTTATAGTTTGTAAAAAGGAAGATACAAACATGTTCAAACATGCATAATTCACCTTAATGAGCATAGTGAAGGTACTTCATGAGAAGTATTTTATTAGGAAAAAAACATTTATACTCACCTAGGTGATGAAGCATCGATTTGATGCTGCGTCTGTCCCCTGCTGCCTCTAAGATGGAGAACCCAGTAATAAAAGACTACTGATTGCTCAGTTCTTGGCCTTGAGTGAGCATAGAGCCGGGGACTGTCAATCAATGGATCTCTGCTCTGCCCCTCCAGCGCTCACTAGTAGTGATGGACGAACTTCTGACGGGACATTTCGCAAACGCAAACTGCGAATGTGGTCAAACGTTCACAAACAGCAAGGTTAGAGGCAGACCCCATTGACTTTAATGGCAGGCCAACCTTAAAAACTTCCAGGTCATATTTTCAGCCACAAAATACTTACTAGCTGTGCACACATAGTCCCACAACATGGACACTGACATAACAAAAGTATTAAGTGAATCTGGGATCGACAACGACAAGCATTCTTCTTTTTTTTATCTGTGAAATTTTGACAATTCTGGAGCGCATGAAGGCCATGGAGGAGAGGCAAGGTCGGGGCAGGCTATGAAGGGGGTGCAGTAGATGATCAGTGCCACAGTCAGGGCAGCGCAGTCCTGTGCCAGTGTCCCAGTGTGCCAACCTGTGCTTGAGCCCCTCCCTCTTCCCAGCTCTTACTTCCACCTGTTCAGGGCTCCACTGCGATGGTCCGGAGGTGCCAGTCCAGTGTTGATCCTCAGCCATGGTGCTGGCACTGCCTGCTAATTGGCTTCTCCGCTGCTATCTCCCTCACTGTCTGAAACCAGAACCGTGATAGAGACTAAGCACTGACACCAGCACCGTGATAGAGAGCACTGACACCAGCACCGAGATAGAGAGCACTGACACCAGCACCGTGATAGATGCACTGACACCAGCACCGAGATAGAGAGCACTGACACCAGCACCGAGATAGAGAGCACTGACACCAGCACCATGATAGAGAGCACTGAGACCACACCAGCACCGAGATAGAGAGCACTGACACCAGCACCGAGATAGAGAGCACTGACACCAGCACCAAGATAGAGAGCACTGACACCAGCACCATGATAGAGAGCACTGACACCAGCACCGTGATAGAGAGCACTGACACCAGCACCGTGAGAGCACTGACACCAGCACTGTGATAGAGAGCACTGAGACCACACCAGCACCGAGATAGAGAGCACTAACCCCAGCACCGTGATAAAGAGCACTGACACCAGCACCGTGATAGAGAACACTGACACCAGCACTGAGATAGAGAGCACTGACACCATACCAGCACCGAGATAGAGAGAGAGCACTGACACCAGCACCGAGATAGAGAGAGAGAACACTGACACCAGCACCGAGATAGAGAGAGAGCACTGACACCAACACCGAGATAGAGAGAGAGCACTGACACCAGTGCCGTGATAGAGAGCATTGACACCAGCACCGTGATAGAGAGCACTGACACCAGCACCATGATAGAGAGCACTGAAACCACACCAGCACCGAGATAGAGAGAGAGCACTGACACCAGCACCGTGATAGAGAGCACTGACACCACATCAGCACCGTGATAGAGAGCACTGACACCACACCAGCACCGAGATAGAGAGCACTGACACCAGCACTGATACCAGCAACTCACTTCGGGACCCAAAAATATGACACCGCTCAACCTCTTCAAACAGGAGGGTACGGGCATATAGTATGGTGTGCTTTTTTTGTACAAGGAAGTGAGCCAAAGGTAGAAAAAAGGTCCGTGTGCTAGATTAAATAAATTGTTTATAGAGTTATGCATATACATGGTCTACTGGTCACATGTGTTGAATTTCTCCGAGATCCATGCCTCATTCATTTTTATAAATGTGAGGTAGTCAACACTGTCGTGAGCTAGGCAAGTACGCTTATCGGTCAAGATCCCCCCTGCTGCGCTGAACGTCCTTTCAGACAGGACACTGGACGAGGGGCAATCCAACAGTTCCATTGCAAATTGGGCAAGCTCTGGCCAGAGGTCAAGCCTGCCCACCCAGTAGTTTAGGGGTTCATCGCTTCTCAGAGCGTCCACATCAGCCGTTAACCCGATGTAGTCGGACACCTGTCGGTCTAGGCGTTCCCTGATTCTAGAATGATCTCATATCAGAAGTGACCAACACATCTTCAAACCACCCTTTTCTTGCAGGCGCTGTTGGATTGGTACCCGCAATTCTTTCTCTGGGAGTGGGAATTCCTCTGCCAGAGCACGCAAAAGCAGAATGCAGCATTTCTCTAAGGAAGACCTGTAAGTGCTCCATTCTGACAGCCCTCTGTGATGGTGGTAACATTTCCGCCATTTTGTGTTTGTACCGGGGGTCTAAGTACATTGCCACCCAGTACTGGTCCTTGACCTTTATGCTTTTTATACGGGGTCCCTGTTAAAACATTGGAGCATGAAGGCCCACATTTGCGCTAAACTGGAAGCAGTGTGGTGGCCTGGCTCCTGCTCATCATCCAGGATAATGACGTCCTCTTCGTTCTCCTTTCCCCATCCATGGACAACAACAGGGATCCCAGAAAGGTTTAAAGCATACTCTTCTTGCTCCTCCTCATCCGCCCCGGCACCATCCTCCTCTGACTCCTCTTCAGACTCCTGTTGTTGACTTGTCTCAGATAGAGTAGCCCCCCTGGGAATTCATCCAGCATTGCGACTTCCTCATCTTCCTGCTCCTCCATGGCTTGATCAATGACACGACGCAATGCATGCTCCATAAAGAAGGCATAATGTATGATGTCACTGATGGCGCCATGGCTGCCGCTGTCCAGTTTGGTGATCTTATCAAATGGCTGCAGAAGTCTGCTCCAAGCTCCCCAGAAACTGTTCTGCCACAGAGTTCATACAGGTAATCGTTAACTGCACGTTTCTGCTGAAGCAGCCTATCAAGCATATAGAAGGTTGAGTTCCATCACGTCGGGCAATCACAAATAAGATGTCTGAATGGCAGATTGTGTCGCCGCTGAATGTCAGAAAGGCGAGCCATGGCTGTGTAAGATCTTCTGAAATGGGCCGAGATTTTCCTTGCCTGCTGTCCTGGACCCCAGGGTATTTGACAACGAATCGCTGCACAACCAAGTTTAAGACGTGTGCCATGCATGGCACATGTGTAATTTTGCCCTGTTTCAATACGCTAAGCAGATTGGCACCGTTGTCACACACCACTTTACCAACTGTCAAATTGAGCGGTGTTAGCCACTGATCTGCCTGTGAACGCAAAGCTGAAAGGAGTGCAGGGCCAGTGTGGCTCTTGGCTTCCAGGCACAACAGATGCAGCACAGCATGGCAACGTCTCACCTGGCATGTCGAATAGGTTCTGAGGATCTTGGGCAGCGCAGTGGAAGAGATGCTAACAGCGGAAAAAGAGGAGTCAGCCGAGGAGGAGAGGGAGGATGGAGTAGGAGGAGGACAAGAAGAGGCAGGCCTGCATGCAATCCGTGGCAGTAAAACCAAATCTACATGGGTGCCACGGGTTACATGCTTGACGGCCTTCAGAAGGTTCACCCAGTTGTCAGTAAAAGTTATATACCTTCCCTGCCCGTGTTTGCTAGACCACGTGTCTGTGGTCAGATGTATCTTGGCACCGACACTGTGTGCCAGAGATACATTCACTTGCCGCTAAACATGGCCATATAGCTCTGGGATACCCTTCTGTGAGATATACTTCCTTCCTGGGAACTTCCATTGTGGTGTTCCAATGGCCACAAATTTTCGAAAGGCCTCCGAGTCCACCAGTTTATATGGTAGTAGTTGGCGGGCTATCAGTTCTGACAAGCCAGTGGTCAACCATTGGGCAAGAGGGTTATCCGGCGTCATCATTTTTTTTTACGCTCGAACATTTGGCCCATGGAAGCCTGCCTTTTTCCAGAAAAACGTGAGGACGGCATGATGGAAGGTGGAGTGGAGAACAATTGTGAGGGGAGAGGAGAAGCTTGTTGCTCCTGCCCTACCCCTACCACTCTTGCGGAAGGGCCTGCCTCTTCCTCTGCCTGTCATTTTTTAAATGACCCTGTGACAAAAGTCTCTCGAGAAGTGCAGTATATGTGGAAGAAGGTATATAACACCCCGCTTCAATCTGTCGTTTTTGGGGGGCCACTGGTCTATCACACCAGTTATAATACGTTTTTCTAATTACGTTTGTCACTCTTTGTAGTATCCCTGCAGAACCACTCAGCAGTCACAATGCTGCACAGTAGAAATGCACTATACTATGCTTTCTATATTTGAAAGTATTTTATACGTGTATTACACCCCTATATGGTGCACACCAAATAGTACACCTATACCAGTCCTTAAAAGGACCTTTGTGGACTTAAAGAGGAAGTAAACCCTGATGAGTTTACTTCCTCTTTCATTCCCTGCAAAGGCAAAGCATAATGGACTACTATGCATCGCATAGTAGCCCATTATGTGTCACTTACCTGACACAGGAGCCAGCGAAGTCGCCGCTGTCCCCTGTAGTCCACCGCATCCATCTTCTTGGTAGGGTCTCACAGCTCCGCCGCTGTCATTCGGCGAAGCCGCGATGACGTCACTCCCGCGCATGCACACGGGAGCCGACACGCGCGGCAGCTCCGTCGTTAAGAATGCCACTCTCAGTGCGCCTGCGCGCCGCTGTCTACGGCGCATGCGCCGTAGACAGCGGTGCCTGTTTTCGGGCAAATATCTCCTAAACCATATAGGTTTAGGAGATATTTCTTGGACCTACAGGTAAGCCTTAATCTAGGCTTACCTGTAGGTAAAAGTGGTTTGTAAGGGTTTACAACCACTTTAATAGTAGTTAGCTAGTAGTTAGTGAATTGCAGACTGTCCCTGCTCCAAACACCAAACTATCCCACCCTACACTGAGAAACGTCAGCTGCAGAATACGTCAGCAGCACTCCATGCAGTGCACTATAATATGCTTTCTATATTTGAAAGAAAGTATATTATGCATGTATTCCAACCCTATATACTGTACACCTACACCAGTCCTTAAAAGGACCTTCGTGGACCTAGTAGGTAGTGAATTGCAGCCTGTTCCTGCTCCAAAAACCAAACTCTCCCTCCCTACACTGAGAAAAGACAGCTGCAGAATCGGTCAGCACTCAGCTCAGCAGCACAGCAGTGCAGTATAATATGCTTTCTATATTTGAAAGAAAGTATATTATTTTTTTTTTTTGTTTCAAACATTTTATTAAAGTATAAGGAGTATTACATTACAATACAAGCCAAATTTATGCAATACTGATACAATACAATATGCTTAATACAAGCACAGTCGGGATTATCTCCCATCAAATAATAACAAGAATTCAGTAAAGAAACACAATCGGAGTCAAGCAGTATCATTATCATAAGCATTCAGTTATTTATGTCTCCACTATCCAAGTCATGTAAGTCAGGTTAAGTTGGAGTGTGGAGTATGGGGCCAAGGGCAAAAAAAACTAGGGCGAATTAACTAAAGGAGGTCCCTGGAAAGAAACCGTGTACCAACGGGGATATTATGTGTATCTTTCAACCATCCACCCCTAATGGGAACTCACTGTGGATGTGAAAGGTACACTGCTGTGGACCTATCGGTTATGGGACAGGATTTCTGAACATCACTATGTGTAGTCATAAACCGCCTATTTCGCATTATGAAGGAGTGGGTACAGAGAGGTTGGAGTAAGCAGAAAGATTTCATTGTAGGGGTCATAAAGGAGAGGAAGAAGGGGAGGGCGGGTCAAGGAGATAAAGGGTGTGACTAAAGTGGCAGGGGTGACGGAGTTACTGAGGAGTAGGGTGTCTCAAGTCGGAATGAGTGAGAGAGGTAGTGGAAGTAGATCGAAAATGTATCCAGCAAGACCAAATTTGGGTAAACTTATCATGTTTGTCGTGTGATTGAAAAATGAGTCTTTCCATTTCTTCAGTCCTATTAATCTGTCGGTACCAGTCTTCCAAAGTGGGGGTTGATTTGGACTTCCACCGTCTTGGAATGCATTGTGTAGCTACGTTAATCAAATGTAGAACTAGTGAGCGTTTATAGCTACGGAAAGGTATGGGAGTGTGATGTAAGAGGTATTGGGCTGGAGAGTATTCTGGTTGAAAAGTCGTTATTTGAGTGATTTTGTCGTGAACTTTTTTCCAAAATGTTTGAATCGCTGGGCAGTCCCACCAGATGTGGAGAAAGGAGCCCACTGCTGAGTCGCATCGCCAACACATTGGGGACACATCTGGGAATATTTTATGTACCTTATCTGGGGTGCGGTACCATCTAGAGCACAGTTTGTATCTGTTTTCCTGTGTGCAGACACTACGGGATCCCTTATGCGTGTGGTAATAAATAGATGTCCAATCGTCATTAGACCAGATAGCACTAAGGTCAGTCTCCCACAATTGTCGAGAGGGGGCGTACAATG
The DNA here is from genome assembly GCF_037356315.1 of Lithobates pipiens. Taxonomy (NCBI): domain Eukaryota; kingdom Metazoa; phylum Chordata; class Amphibia; order Anura; family Ranidae; genus Lithobates; species Lithobates pipiens. The sequence continues at coordinate 206,793,870 of NW_027507785.1, read as the reverse complement.
TACTGCCTGTAGTGAGTAGAGCCACAATCTGAGAAATAATATGCGTCTGGGGTTCCTGACTATTGCACAAATTTTCAAAAGGGGTTAAGTCTCTACACCAATTTGAAAGAGGCCTAGTGGAATAGAAAAAGTGTCGGATTTGTAAATATTTAAAAAATGGTAAGTGTAATTCTGGAAATTCGGCTGTCATCTCCGGGTAAGAGAGCAATGTCTTACGTCGAAAGAAATGGTACGCCCCATAAGAAGGCTGGGGTTGTGGGGTCGGGGAGTCGTTAGACATGACCCCCGGTGGAAAGGCCGGGTTGTTAGACAAAGGGGTCATCGGACCATTAGGAAGGTGTAAGCCAAGTGTGTTGGATGTCTGGTGAACCGCCCTGATTGAGGGTCCAATCGAAGGGTGTTTCATGCACGACGCGGGGATACTAGATTTGGGAATCCACGATAAATTTATCAGCGGGAGAGGACTCAGTGCTTGTTCTAACTGAACCCAAGCTTTGGAATTATGGTGCAAATGCCAATCTAGTACTCTCTGTAGGAGGTTGGCGTGGTAATAGGTGTGAATGTCTGGCAATCCTAGGACTCCTTTGGTTTTAGGAAGGATTAGCTTCTCCCAGCTTAGACGAGGGGATCTATGAGACCATATAAAAGTTCTACACATCTGTTTGTAAGCCATTAAAAACCTTTTGGGGAGATCAATGGGTATAGCCTGCAAAAGATATAACAACCTTGGGAGCACATTCATTTTTAAAATAGCAATCCTCCCAAACCACGAAAAAGACGTCCTGTGCCATTTCAGGAGGTCCTCTTGTATGGTTAGGAGAACAGGGCCGAAATTACAGTCATAAAGATGGGAGAGCGTATTCGGGAGTTTGATTCCCAAGTATGTTAATGTGTTACGTTCCCATTGGAAAGGGTAGTTACCTTTACATTGCGTTACAAGGCGTTCCGACAGGGTGACCGGTAATGCTCTAGATTTATCAAAGTTGATCTTTAAATTGGATATTGTATGGAAAGAGTCTAAGTCTCGCAGGAGGTTGGGAATTGATATGATCGGGTTAGAGAGAAAGAGCAAAATGTCATCCGCGTATGCGGCAAGTTTGTATGTTTTATCGTTGATCGATATCCACACTATGTTTTCATTGTCTTTGAGCATGTTAAGGAGAGGCTCCAGAGTGAGCACAAAGATGAGTGGGGAAAGAGGGCAACCTTGGCGTGTGCCATTGGTGATAGAGAAGGCGTTCGACAGGTGGCCATTAACCTTGACCCTCGCGGACGGAGTCGAGTATAAAAGCCGTATCATTTGTAGCAGTCTAGGAGGGATTCCAATATACTGCAAAGTGGAGATCATATAATCCCAGGCCACTCTGTCGAACGCCCTCTCTGCGTCTAGGGACAGGAAAAAGCCTTCTGATTGGGACGTGGTGAGCCAATGGTGAATATTTATTGCTTTAATGGTATTGTCCCTGGCTTCTCTGCCAGGGACAAAGCCTACTTGGACAGTGGATATCAGATCAGGGAGTAAGGGTGACAGGCGATTTGCTAAGATTTTGGCGTATATTTTCAAATCTACATTGAGTAAAGAAATAGGGCGGTAATTAGTGACTAATGAAGGGTCCTTACCTGGTTTGGGAATTAAGGTAATATGTGCTTCTAGGAGGTCCGAATTATTTCTCGTGGATTTTGGAAGAGCATTAAAGGTCTCAGCTAAGTGTGGGGACAATAGATCGGGGAAGGATTTATAGTATGCCGCCATTAATCCGTCCGGGCCCGGGCTTTTCCCGGACTTCAGTAGCTTAATTGTTTCCTTGATTTCTAAAAATGAGATAGGGGCATCCAGCGAGGAGATGTCTATGTTATTTAAGGGGGACGGGGCATATTTTGATAGAAAGTCATGAATAATGTCAGCCCGGGGCGTGGGGTCAGCAGTTCGAGAAGCTCGAGGTAAATTGTATAATGATTGAAAATATTCAACAAAGTGTTTTGCTATGGTATCAGGTGCTACAATAGGAGTCCCTGTGGGAGTCGTAATCTTATGTATGGTATATTGCATTCTCTTATTCTTTAGAGCCGTCGCTAAAAATTTGCTGGCCTTGTTTCCAAATTCATAAAACATTTTGTGCGTGAGAGCAAATTTACGTTTGACTGACAATTGTAATTCCTCTAAAAGCTCCTCCCTGGCTTTAGTAAGTTCGGTGAGATTGGAGGTCGCAAGGGTGCGTTTATGTGTCCGTTCTAACGTGCGTATGCGACGGTGTAGCCTCTCTAAATTTTTTCCGTTTAGCAGCTAGAGAGATGAACAGTCCCCTCACTACACATTTGTGCGCCGCCCATATGGTTTCAATAGAGGAGTCAGCGCCGGAGTTGTCTGAAAAGTAGTTTTGTAAACACTCCAGGGTGGCTTGTTTGTGGTCAAGATCTAGAAGTAGAGAGTCATCCAGTCTCCAAACCAGTGGACGTTGGGGCGTAGTCGTCAGGTTAAGAGTGATAGTGATCGGATTGTGATCTGAGAGAAATGCAGGTTCTATGGTGGCTTGCATCAAGCAGCCTACATCGTTTTGTGTAAGAAAGAGGTGATCAATTCTTGAATATTTGTTGTGAGGCGGGGAGAAGAATGTGAAGTCTTTAGTGGTCGGATGTAACATATGCCAGGTGTCGTGTAGTGTAAGGGATTGGAGTTCCATTTTGATGGCCCGCAGTGCCTTGTATGTGATACAGGAGGTACCGTTGGAAGTATCGATGTCTGGGGAAAGCGGGATATTAAAGTCTCCCCCTAGGACGAGCATCCCGTGGTGGAAGGTGGTGAGTTGAGAAAGGGTATCTCGGAAGAACGGTACATGTCTAGTATTTGGAGCGTATATGTTAGCTACAGTAATAGGTCTATTGTACAGGTATCCTTTGAGGAAGAGATATCGGCCCATTGGGTCCGACCAGACTTCTGTGACAGTGAGAGGGCAATGTTTGGATACCAATATAGAGACTCCTTTGGATTTGGATTCAGCCGACGTGGCGTGATATACCGTCGGATAGCGCGCGTCATGTAATTTGGGTATAGAATCAGTCCTAAAATGTGTCTCTTGGACAAGGGCTATTTGAGCGCGTGCTCTATGTAAAGCAAAAAGCAGTTTTGATCTTTTCTCGGGAGTGTTTAAACCTCTAATATTAACCGAGTAAAATTTAGTACCAGTGGCAAAATCAGGTGGGGAAGTACGGTCGTCTCGAGAAGAATGTGCTTCCGTCATGTTCAGTGAGGTGCAAGTAAGTCAGATCAACGGGAATTGGGAGGGGACGGGGGGGAGCTAGGAGGGTAAGCACAGACCGATCAGTAGTTAGAACGTTGCTGGGTGCAAAGGGGGAATTCCTGACACTGTGGAGAGAAGAAGGGCGTGTGCGGGGGATGGGGGGGGGGAGGGGCGGAAAGAGTCAGACCACTTGTTCGGTGGTACGAGAAGTAAAATAGAGTAGGATGGGTCAAGGATCCCCCGACACTGTATGAAGGGGGGTCCCAGACGTCACCCTACAGTGAGGTTGGCTAAAACTCAGCCCAACAACGGATCACAGGGAATTCGTTGAGTGGATATCTGCACGACATCCCAGGACTTTGAGACGTGTTTGGTGGGAGCAGGTTTACAGCATGAATGGCATGCACGAAAATGAGCTAACGAAGGGAGAACAGTTTACGAAGGATCCCAAAGTGCGGACAAAATACGTAAATACTTGCAATTGCATAACACAGTACGCACCAGGGGATCACTCGACTACACACAGATAGAAAGTTGGTAATAAGCAATTACAGTTTATAAAGGTACGACCGCATGTTTAGCATGCATAAAAAAAGAAAAACAAAAAAGAAAAACCCTCAAGATGTTCGTTAAGCGTGTCCGAATCCGCAGGCGACGTAGGAACAGTTAGTCGCCTCCCGGAGTCGATCGCAAAAAATGTTAAATTAGAGAGAATATGCTTGTAAATCACAACCATGTAACCACAATATAATATCAACAGATCAGGGTAATAATACTTATCCACTGGGGGGCCTGCGAAGAAAAGAAAAGAAGAAGAAGAAAAGAAGAAGAAAAAAAAAAGGGGATCCAGTCTTACGCGACGGGTGCCTAGCAGTCCGTCAGTGCCATTTAGGGAGTTTCAAGCGAGTGGGTTTAGGAACAGACGAACGGTTCCAGGATATGTAACAGTCAGCAGTTCTGCGAGGAAGATAGTACAATTAATCTGTTCAAGGCGCAGATGGTGAACATCGGAGTGATAGATGTGTAGGAGAAGGTCGTGTGGACATTCAGCGTGGGATGGCGTGGAACAGACTCGTCAGTAACCGATAACGAACGGTGTCCTGAAGGCAGGCAAGATCGAAAAGTTCCTCTTGTGGAGTGCGAGCTGTTGCATGTTTCCATATCCTGGAAGTATTACCAATCGAAGGGCTTCAACCAAGATCGATCGCAGATCGCTTGTCAGTGGATTGAGTAGCGACCAAGAAGGCATGTAGGGTCCGAGTCTTTACTAGATCTATGTTAGGTGGTCAACGGGACTGAAAGTGTTCGTATACCGTAGACGTGCTGAGGCAAGGAGCAAAAAGGAAGAAATAACCAAAACCGAGTCACCATGAACGTATGGTAACTAACAACTTACTGCAGACAGTCACGGGCAATGAAAACAGTCCATCCTGGTAGAAAAGTGGCAGGCAACAGAACTAGGCGTGGAGGTCCGATCAGATCGGGGAAGTGAAGAGAAGAGGACGGCACCTCATTCAGTATTCTCTTCTCGCCCGACGGGCGCGTGGAGAAGAAGAGGGACTGTGATCCCCACGAGCGATGTCAGGTGGGCGCCGACCTCTTGGTCCCGAGGGGGATCTTCGTCTGCGGGAAGAGGCATCTTGAGTATCCATCGGATCTGCGCGTTGTCGGGGCACTTTAGGTATCATCGGGCGGAAGGAAGCGTACCAGTTAGGGAGCTCTACCATGGGGATATTCAGAATAGAGCAGAAGTTTGGCAAGTCTTCCGGCACCTTCAGGTGTGCAGTACGGCCGGAGTCGGACGCTGCAAGGCAGAAAGGGAACTTCCACTTGTATTGTATGCCATGAGTCTTCAGAACGTCCAGCAGGAGGGCGCAGATCCCTGCGGTGTTGTAAAGTTATTCCAGAGAGGTCCTGAAAGATCTGGATAGGGGTAGAGCCAAAAGTTATGGTCTGTCTTGTTCTGGCAGCTTTTAAAATGTCCTCTTTGAGGTAATAGTTGATCAGGCAACACACAATGTCCCTTGGAGGATCAGTGTCCCTTCCCTTCGGTCTTAGAGCGCGGTGGATGCGTTCAAATTCAATGTTAGATTGAGGTTGTCTTCCCAGGATATCATTAAAGATGGAGGTGACTGCTGAGGTGATTTGGTCAGCTTCAACTGATTCAGGGAGGCCTCTAACCCTCAGGTTATGACGCCTCCCCCTGTTGTCCAAATCCTCTAAATGGCGCTGAATATCCCTCATTTGTAAAGTGTGCGAGTCCAGTTTCCTAGTGGTCTTGCGGAGCGATATTTCATGCTGGTCTGTGATTTGTTCCACAGTGTGCATACGATCCGAAAGGCCTCTAATGTCTACCCTGAGTTCGGCAATGGCTGCAGATAACGTGTCCTTGATATCTGAGGCGATAGAACGGAGGTCATACATGCTGATCAATTGCGAAGAGGAAGTCATTTGTGGGGAATGATCATCCGGTCTCTGAGCCGCTGCGTTTTCAGCCACAAGATTGTCAGATAAGACAATCGTCCCCTGTGAGTGAGGACGAGGGTCTGCGGCCTGGGATGCGCTGTGTCGGGAAGGCGCCATGTTTCCTCGTTGCGACCTGAACATCTCCGGGATGTTGTGAGGTGGCTGTCGGGTCGAATTCTCCCTCGGGGAGCGGGATCTGGATGCGGAGGATGAGCGGGATGCTGTACCCATCGTTAGGGGGAAAGCTGCGGCGAGAATACCTGCGGTAAGCAGTAGCTGTCGTCCTGGGATGTCGTAGCTAAGAGCTTAAGCGACCGCCATCAAGCTCAGCCAGGCCATGCCCACGCCCCGAAAGAAAGTATATTATACGTGTATTACAACCCTATATACTGTATACCTATACCAGTCCTTAAAAGGACCTTTGTGGACCTAGTAGCTAGGGAATTGAAGACTGTCCCTGCTCCAAACACCAAACTGTCCCTCCCTACACTGATAAAAGATAGCTGCAGAATCGGTCAGCACTCAGCAGCACAGCAGTGCACCATAATGTACTTTCTATATTTGAAAGAAAGTATGTTATAAGTGTATTACAACCCTATATACTGTACACCTATACCAGTCCTTAAAAGGACTTTTGTGGAATAGCTAGCTAGTGATTAGACTGACTGTCCCTGCTCCACACAGCGTCCTTTCCATACACTGACAAAAGACAGAATGTAAAATGTCCGCCAGATCAGGTCTATTTATAAGGTAGGGGGTATGTCCATGTGCTGAAATGTCTCAATTGGCTGTCCTGTACCCCATGATGGATGTGTCATAGGTCAAAGTTCTTCACAATGTAAATTAATATGGCCACCGCGAACAGCGCCAGATGTCCACCGGTTTGGCAAATCGCGAACGAGCAAAGTTTTGCGCGAACCGACCGCTGGGCGAACCGCAAGGCCATCTCTACTCAGTAGAGCTAGAGCATTGGGCTGTGGAAGGAGCAAGAGCAGCTCACTCAGGCTACTGGATGGATCTTGACATTAAAGTGTTTGTAACCTTAAAACATAATGTCACTGGCAGCCCCTCTATTTTATGCAGTCATAATACACTCCGTAAATATTTTTTTTTTAAATAAAGCCTAAAAGTACTTTTTTTTAGAGCTCTTCAGGCCAGTCACGTGGCTCCCGACCGCTCTCCTACTCTGATCCAGGGCTACAGCAGGAAGGATGAGATCTCCCTCTGATGTAAATCTGGAGGACACATGACCACAGTGCTGGCCGCTCAGCCCCCCCATGCTGTAGCCCTGGATTGGACGTGTAGAGTGGTTAGGAGTCACGTGACTGGCCTAAAGCTATTTAGAGGCATCATCTCTTGGAACAAGTTTACTTTCCCAAGGAGGCTTGTAAGTTGCATCTTCTTGAAAAACATTTAGTCATATGAGTTTTAGAAATTATATATATATATATAGTGCTATATTATGATATGAGAGGAAGTACCCTCTGTATTTTAGTGTGCACTTGTGTTCTCTTCCTGTCTCTCTCTATGATGATAAAAGCATGTAATGTATTTCTCTACGAAAGTAAAACTAATTGCTGAAACAAGAATATTTCAGCTCACAATTATTCAATAACCTGCTAATAGGTTATGGGTCCCAGGAACCCAGGCATTGGAGAAGATACTACAAGCCCAGGCACTAGAAAGAATTCTACAGTAAATCATTGAGTACTGTAAACAAACTACTGAAAGATGGCAAGTGGTTGAGATGTGAAGTTTGCAGTTGTAAAGTTGAACAATACCAATTACCAGCTGTGGAAGATTAAACTGGAAGTGCTTTTGAACAAGGATGACTTGTGGCAAATGCTTAATACAGACTGACCCACAGACAGAGAGATGGAGGACTGGGATAGGAACAACCAAAAGCAATTATAAGTTTATTAGTGGAAGATGACCAGCTTATTCACATAAGAACAGAGAAAACGGTCAAAGGTTTGTGGACTTCATTACAGAAACTGCATGAGTATTCAAGCCTCAACAGCAAGCTGTTTCTATGAAGAAAGTTGTATAATATGAGACTAGAAGAAGGCCAGCATATGTGTGACCACATGAATGCTATTTTAGAGATCATAGAGCAGCTATGCGCCATTGGCGAGGACATCAACGATAACCCCACTATTGCCCTGTTCCTCTGTAGCCATCCAGAGACATATACTGCTCTTATTAATGCTTTAAAAACCAGACCTAAGCAGGAACAGCAGGAACTTCAGCCAGCGTATTCTTGTAAAGAAGGTGCATTTATGTTCCAGAAACTAGAAGGCAGCCTTCTATCAGTGAAAAGTCTTGCAAACAATGGTCTCATAGTTAATTTTCAGGGTGATGAATGCACAATTCACAATTATAAACAATTTCTCGCAAAAGGAAAACTAGATGATCACTTATACAGACTCATCATCACAGATCACTAAGTCAATATAGTCTCTAATGACATACCCATCCCCTACAGCTCAAACTCAGTGACATATGCAGTCCAATGAAAATTCCCACGTCAGGCGGGAACAGATATCTACTGACTGTAATTGATTATGATTCCAGGTACACAACTACTTATCTGATGAAACACAAGACTAAAACATTAGAGGAACTTCAAGAGTTCACTGCCATGTCTAGGAACAAATTCCAACATAAACCAGGAATAATATGTACCGACAATGGCGGAGAATACATAAGAAAAGAAATGGCCTCGCACCTAAAGAGACAAGTAATGGTACGCCAGACAACCACACCATACACTCCTGAACAAAACAGAGTAGCAGAAAGGAAAAATGCCAACCTACCTCACAAATACTGGGGAGAAGCAGCAATGACTGAAACCTACCTACAGAACAGCTCCATATAACCAGCAAGAAACAGCCCCATTTAACCAGGAAGAGACAGTCCACATATAACTAGCAAGACACAGTCCATATATATATCCAGCAAGATACAACCCACATATACAGTTGTGCTCATAAGTTTACATACCCTGGCATGATTTCTTGGCAATTTTTAAGAGAATATGAATGATAACACAAAAACATTTATTGCACTCATGCTTAGTGTTTGGCTGAAGCCATTTATTTATTTATTCAATCAACTGTGTTTACTCTTTTTAACCACTTGCTTACTGGGCACTTAAACCCCCCCCCCCTTATCCAGACCAATTTTCAGCTTTCAGCGCTGATGCAGTTTGAATGACAATTGCGTGGTCATACAACACTGTACCCAAATGAAATTTTTATCCTTTTTTTCTCCACAAATAGAACTTTTTTTTGGTGGTATTTGATCACCTGTGCAGTTCTTATTTTTTGTGAAAAAAACTTAAAAAACTTGGTTTTTAAAAAAAAATATATGTTTTTTTTATTTTGTTATGACATTTAAAAAAAGTTAATTTTTGTCCTTCATTGTTGTACGCTGATGAGGTGGCACTGATGGACACCAATAGGTGGCAGTGATGGGCACTGATGGGTGGCAGTGATGGGCACTGATAGGTGGCAGTGATGGGCAGCACTTCTAGGTGGCACTGGTTGGCACCACTGGTGGCATTGATAGGTGGCATTTGTGGGCACTGTTAGGTGGCACTGGCAGGTGGCATAGATGAGGCATTATTGCCTCTTCCTCTTCGGGACCGATGTCCCTTTCAGATGAGCCAGTGATTGTCGTTTTTTTTCTCCTCACGCTGACAACGAAGGATCACCGAGCTTTTGTTTTGATCATGTGATCAGCTGTCATTGGCTGACAGCTGATCACATGGTGATCACCCAAGCCTCAGTGACTCAGTAATCATGGGACACGCAGGGAGCATGCACGGGGAGGCTGTCATATTCAGGAAATTCAGGTCCGCGCTGTGGCCAAAGTTAAACCATAATGGCTCAGGGGGTTTAGTACACGCCCCACACTATATAAGGCCGCCAGCGTGGCGGCCTTGTGTAGTTTGTTCCGGTGTGCAGGGAAAGAGCTAAATAGGCAGGGACAGTGTGTTCTTTAATCAGGTATCTGCAGGAGTTAAAGTGGGTGTTGTGTGCCTCCAGCACAGTATACACCTGTATCTACCCTTTATTGCTGGTGTTCTCTAATACAGGCATCTTCAGGAGTTAGTGGGTGTTGTATGCCTCCAGCACAGCACAGTATACACCTGCATCTACCCTTTATTGCTGGTATTCTCGAATACAGGCGTCTGCAGGAGTTAGTGGGTGTTGTGTGCCTCCAGCACAGCATAGTATACACCTGTATCTACCCTTTATTGCTGGTGTTCTCTAATACAGGCATCTGCAGGAGTTAGTGGGTGTTGTGTGCCTCCAGCACAGCATAGTATACACCTGCATCTACCCTTTATTAGTGGTGTTCTCTAATACAGGCATCTGCAGGAGTTAAAGTGGGTGTTGTGTTCCTCCAGCACAGTATACACTTGTATCTAGCCTTTATTGATGGTGTTCTCTAATACAGGCATCTGCAGGAGTTAGTGGGTGTTGTGTGACCCCAGCACAGCACAGAATACACCTGCATCTACCCTTTATTGCTGGTGTTCTCTAGTACAGGCATCTGCAGGAGTTAAAATGGGTGTTGTGTGCCCCCAGCACAGTATACACCTATAGCTACCCTTTATTGCTGATGTTCTCTAATACAGGCCTCTGCAGGAGTTAGTGGGTGTTGTGCGCCTCCAGCACAGCACAGTAAACACGTGGACGCGGCGCATCATCATCAGCACGTGGCCATGGGACACGCTTGTCCTTATTTTCGGCAGCTGGACGTGTTGAGCCGCATCATGCCATAGACTTGGTAGAGTGGAGGACCAAGTCCTCCTCATCCTCCTCATCCTCTCTCACCCAGGCTCAGGGTACTAGCAAAGCAGCTGCCAACGCGTCCTCTTCCCTCGTCTCAATGTCATCAGTCACTCCTTCCCTAGACCCACCATGTCCTCCTGAGGAGTCCCCCGAACTGTTTGAGCACAGTGTTGGGTACATGCTCAAGGAGGATGCCCAGCATTTTGAAGGCTCTGATGATGATACCCAGCTAGAGGAAGGCAGTAGCGTGAACGCAGAGAGATGGGTTGCTCAAGAAGGACAGCAATCTGGCAGTCATGTTCCACCAGCTTCAGCATACTGCCAGGTTTGCTCATGTGATGAAGAGGGAGGGGATGATGAGGTCACTGACTCCACGTGGGTGCCTGATAGGAGGAGGAGGCACATCTCCAATGAGGCAGGATGCCCTCCAGGGGCCAGCTTAGGGGCAGCACACCATCTGCACTATACTGCAGAGCTCCGCCTGTGCAGGGCACTGCCTCTGCACATTATTCTAAAAGTTCTTTGGTGTGGGCCTTTTTTGAGATGAGTGCATCAGATTGCACCACTGCTATTTGCAACATATGTCTCAAGCGTATCTCTCTTGGCCAAAACATCAGCCGCTTGGGCACCACATGCTTGACCAGACATATGTTGACCTGCCATGCAGCTCATTGGCAAGCGTACCTTAAAGACCCACACCAAAGAACAAAGTGGACCTCTCCTTGCTCCTCATCAGCTGGGATCTCCAACCCCACTAGACCTTCAGTCCTCTCTGAAACCTGCACTGAGAGGAATGAAGGTGTAGAATTAGGTGTGTCACAGCCAAGTACTTTCGGGCACTCTGCTAGCAGTACACCTACGTCCGATTATAGCAGGCAAATTTCCCTGCCCCAGCTGCTGGACCATCAAAAGAAGTTCACTCCCAGCCATCCACATGCCCAGCAGTTGAATGCTAGCTCTGCTAAATTGCTAGCACTTCAACTGCTGCCTTTTCAGTTGGTAGACTTGGCCCCCTTCTGTGAGTTTGTGCAATGTGTGGTTCCTCAGTGGCAGGTCCCCAAATGCCACTTTTTCTCATGGAAGGCGATTTCGGCTCTCTACCGGCATGTGGAAGGCAATGTCCAAGCCTCGCTGGACAGGGCGGTCAGCGGTAAGGTGCATATTACTTCTGACTTATGGTCCAGCAGGCATGGATAGGGACATTACCTATCTTTTACGGCCTATTGGGTCACTCTTCTGGTAGCTGGGAAGGATTCAGGACAAGGTGCAGTAGTGTTGGAGGTTGTTCCGCCACCACACCTCCAAAATGCTACTACTGGTTGTGACACACCTCTCTCCTCCACCCCCTCCTCTTCTTCTTCCTCCATGGCCTCTTCCAGTGCTCTGTCCTCTGAACCAGCGGTGCTCTGTAGGCGTTCAAGGGGCTACACAAGTACGCAGGCAAAAAGATGCCAGGACGTGCTTGCACTAGTTTATTTGGGGGACAGAAGCCACACTGGGCCAGATATTTTGTCAGCTCTGCAGGGGCAGGCCGAAAGGTGGTTGACGCCACGCCAGCTTAAGCCAGGAATGGTGGTTTGCGACAATGGCACCAACCTCCTCTCCGCCCTCCGACAAGGACAACTGACCCATGTGCCCTGTGTGGCTCACGTCCTTAACCTGGTGGTTCAGAGGTTCTTGGGCAGGTACCTGGGCTTATAGGATGTCCTGAGGCAGGCCAGGAAAGTCTGTGTGCATTTCCGCTGATCATTTAATGCCAGTGCTCTGCTGGCTGAGCTCCAAAAGGAGTTGAACCTGCCCAAGAACCGCCTTATATGTGACATGCCCACCAGGTGGAACTCAATGTTGTCCATGCTGTAGCGGCTGCACACGCAGCAGAGGGCCATAAATGAGTACCTGTGTGACTACGGCACCAGGACAGAGTAAGGGGAGCTAATTTTTTTCACCACGCCAGTGGGGCATGATCAGGGATGCATGCACTGTCCTTTCACCATTTGAGGAGGCCACAAGGATGGTGAGCAGTGACAGTGCATGCATCAGGGACACTGTACCTCTTGTCCACCTGCTGGAGCATACGCTGCATGGAATAATGGAGAGGGCACTTGAGGCAGAACAGAGGCAGGAAGAGGAGGACTTCCTTGCCTCTCAAGGCCCCCTTTATCCAGACAGTGTTCCTGCTGTCCCACCCATCACACAGGAAGAGGAGGAGGAGGATTGTGTCAGCATGGAGGTGGAGCCTGGCACTCAGCATCAGAAGCAGTCTTTTAGGGATGATTTACAGTCCCAAGAAACATGTGGACTTGTATGTGGCTAGGAGGAGGTGGCTGCAGATCATGTTGTCCTTAGTGACCCAGAGGACTCTGGACCGAATGCCTCAGCTAACCTATGCTGCATGGCCTCCCTGATCCTGCAAATCCTGCGGAAGGATCCTCGTAGAGGGACCATTACTGGCTGGCCACTCTCCTTGATCCATGGTACAAGGGTAAGGTTGCGGACCTTATCTTGCTGTTGCAGAGGGAGCAGAGGATGAGGCATCTCCGGAAAGCCTTGCAGAAAGGTCTGTGCAACGCTTTCCCAGAGACTGGGAGGTTATAAACTCCTGGTCCTGGACAACGTTTGGCTGAGGCCTCGGTCAGTCACAGAAGGAGCGGTGGAGAAGGTGGCTGTCTGACCGATGCGTTCAGACAATTTTTTAGTCCGCAGCCCCAAGGTATGATCGGTTCCAGCAACCATCGGCAGCGTCTGATTTCCATGGTGCAGGAATACCTAGGGGCAAGGTCAGACTTGGACACCTTTCCTACTAAAAATCCTCTGGCTTACTGGGTCTTGAGGATGGATCACTGGCCAGAGCTTTCACAGTATGCAATTGAGCTACTGGTCTGTCCTGTATCCAGCGTTCTTTCGGAACGCACCTTCAGTGCTGCTGGTGGCTTTGTAACGGATCACAGGGCGCGCCTGTCCACCGACTCGGTTGATCGATAGACCTTCATAAAGATGAATCAGTCTTGGCTCACTACCAGCTACCAAGCACCTGAAGCTGATGTAACCGAATATTTTTTTTTTAAATATCAGATCCCTTCAAGACTGCCTATGCTGATGCTGTGTGACTGTCCTGTTATATTGACTGACTATGCTCTTCCTCCTCAATGATCCTGCTGATATCTTGGAAGAACATTTTTTGTTCTGGGTGATGCCACCAGCCCAATTTTTCAGCCCCTGTTTAACGTGCGTGTAATTACAATTACAGTGTTAACTTGTGGCAACACCAACACCTTAGGGCCAAATTTCTGCAGAGAATATAGGGCAAGCCCCTACTTTCAACTATCCAACTTACAAATGTCTCCTACTTGCAAACGGAAGGAGACAACAGGAAGTGAGATGAAAAAATACAGACAGGCAAAAAAATTATACAGGGGTGATAACCCTTCCCTATGTTTTCCAAAAAGCTTAAAAATAGATTTTTTGACTGGAGATACACTTTAAAAATGTACCTTTTCAAAATTGCAAACAGATTCTACTTAACACAACAAACCTACACAGTCCCTGTCTTTATTGCACCGCCTGTATACTGCTGTTCTAAGTATATAGGGCCTGGGGGACCCACGCCTTTCCTTTTTTTAATTTGGGTACAGGGTTCCCCTTATTATCTGTACAAGACCCAAAGGGGCTGGTAATGGGAAGGGGGGGCTACCCATGCCATTTTTCTCAATGATATTTATCTGTATTGCCGGAACCAGATATTACATTAAAACCGCAAGCAGTTTTAAATGACTTTTTTTCCGTTAAATGTCATTTTGTGCAGGGACTTTTCTAAACACGGGAAACACGTGCCACTTCACAGGCATACTATAGACACCCCCCAGGCATGATATTTAAAGGAATATTTCACTTTTTTTCACTTTAATCTTCATTAAATTCAGTGCTCCAGAAAAAACTGCAGTTTTTTAAAAAAAATTAGGCATTGACCCATGTCTCGTGGGGCAGGAGTCGGGTCCCCAAAACCTTTTTAGGGCAATATCTTGCATATTAGTCATTAAAATTAGCACTTTTTATTTTGAACGTTCGAGTCCCATAGACTTCAATGGGGTTCTAAAGTTTGCACAAATTTTCGGTCCGTTCGAAAGTTCAGGTGCGAACCGAACCGGGGGGGGGGGGGGGGTGTTTGGCTCATTCATACTCTTTAGGTATATACAGTTTGCTTGTTTTTTGATCAGGGTCATTTGGGTAGTACTTACTGTTGACATTATGTTTTGAAAAGAATAAACACAGTTGATTGATAATAAATGGCTTCAGCCAAACACTAACCATGAGTGAAAGAAAAATTTTGGTATTTTTTCCAAGCTATGTCATTGTAAATAATGGAAGATTAATAGTTCACTATTAATGTGTAATTTAAATGTCAGATGTCCCGAAAACATTACTATAATCAAATAAAGGTTTTATGAGATGATTTCACAAAGACCTTTGTTTGGAAAGTCATTCTTAACTACATTGGTGTTCAATGAGTTGGACATCTAACAGTTCCTCCTTCTATCTTATTTAAAAAATACTGCCCTTTAAATGAAAGGAGAAATCAACAATTGACTTTGGACAACTTGAATGTCCTACTACTTTTATATATGCATGTTTGTCTCAACGGGATGCTATGCTATACATTCTGCATCCGATTTGTATTTAACAAAATGCATAATTGGAATAACAAAAAGGCAAAGTATATAGTATATAATTTATAAATCCTGTATAATAATAATACTAATAATAATAAAAGTATCTGCAATAATAATAAAACATTCCTTTAACTCCTTCATGATGTAACGTAAAAAACAAATCTTAAAGCCTGAACCCAGGTTAGGAACTTTGGCATGCATTACAAAAACTGTACATATTATTGCAACTACTTATCATATCCAGGTGAATTATAACTGTTAACTTTCAGGATAAATTGGCCCAAAATAAAACTGGACCAAATACTACACATGTGTGTATTATTTGTTGTTTGTACCCATAATAGGGCCAAGAAACAATAGTGCACTTTTTTATCCTACTTAAAGCACACGGACACAAACACTACATTTAAAAAATTATTTTTTTAATCCTACCTAAAACACAATGACTCTAACCCAGTGGCGGCCCAACCATAGGGGGTGCATGGGCGCCCCCTCCAGGCCCCCATTGTGCTCAGAAGAGAGGAAACAGGAAGTATGAGAGGAGGGGACTCCTCCATTGCTGCTGCCAGTGCCCACCTATTAGGAGAGGACACCACACAGCAAGGTAAGTACCGCTGTGCTGCTCCCATGGAGAACAGGGGGAGAGGGGTGGTTTGTTGTTGACCTGCTGGAAGGTGAACCTCCGCCCCAGTCTCAAGTCTTTTGCAGACTCTAAGCCTACGTACACACGATCAGAGATTTTGCCAACCAAATCCGTCGGATTTTGCCCGTCGGATTTAGTCCGACGGATTGTGTCCGAAACTGTTGCATACACAAGGTCGGGCCAAGTTGGGCTTTCAGAACGTGATGACGTAATTTCGTTACGATGGGACTACATTCAGGCTAGTAGCCAATAGCTTTGATGTAGGAATTTGATCTGAGCATGCGTGGCACTTGGTCCGATGAAAAGGCTCTACACATGATCGGATTAGGTCCGTCCGGCCCAGTTGGTCAGGAAATCTTTCCAACATGTTGGAAATTTGGATCGGACGGAGATTCGGACAGAATCAGTCCGATGCATACCACACGCAGTCGGATTATCTGACGACGCGGTCCGATAAGACTCATTCCGACAGATTCCCCGACCGTGTGTACAAGGGCTAACACATTACCCTGTATTTGATTCTGACCAGCTTCTCTGTCCCCGCTGAAAAAAGCATCCCCACAACATGATGCTGCCACCACCATTTTTCACGATGGGGATGGGGTGTTCAGGGTGATGCACAGTGTTAGTTTTCTGCCACACATAGTGTTTTGCTTTTAGGTCAAAAAGTTACATTTTGGTCTCATCTGACCAGAGCACCATCTTCCACATGTTTACTGTGTACCCCACATGGCTTCTCACAAACTGCAAATATGACATGTCTAATGGATTTCTTTCAACAATGGCTTGCTTCTTGCCACTCTTCCATACAGGCCAGATTTGTGGACTGCATGACTAATAATTGTCCTGTGGACAAAATCTCCCATCTGAGCTGTGGATCTCTGAAGCTCCTTTAGAGTTACCATGGGACTCTTGGCTACTTCTCTTATTAATGCTCTCATTGCTCCCATGTCTTGCCTTGCAGTTGTGCCATACTCTTTCCATTTTTTGATGATTGATTGAACAGTGCTCCTTGAGATGTTCAAAGATTGTGATATTTCTTTTAAACCTAACCCTGCTTTAAACTTCTCTGCAACTTTATCCATGATCTGTCTGGTGTGTTCCTTGGCCTTCCTGATGCTGTTTGTTCACTAAGGTTCTCTAACAAACCTCTGAGGGCTTCACAGAAAAGATGTATTTCTACTGAGATTAAATTACACACAGGTGGACTCTAGTTACTAATTTGGTGACTTCTGAAGGAAATTGGTGCCACTAGATTTTAGTTAGGGACATCAGAGAAAAGGGGGCTGAATACCAATGCACGCCACACTTTTCAGACATTTATTTGTAAAACATTTTGAAAAACATTTATAATTTTCCTTCTACTTTACAATTATGTGCCACTTTGTGTTGATCAATCACATAAAATCCCAATAAAATAAATGTTTGCGTTTTTAGTTGTAACATGACAAAATGTGGAAAATGTCAAGGGGTATGAATACTTTTTCAAGGCACTGTATGTGTAAGGCAGATGACAATGGATTAATGTCATGCCTTTAATATCCTCTCCAATAACTTTCCTGGTTTATTCCCCCACTAGTACCTTTCTTTAGCCACTATATTAAAAGCTCATTTAATTTCCTGTTCTATTAGGGCTCTTTATTCCTCTCTCATTAGGGCTAGTAATTGGCGTCTCTCTACTCCTTTCTTTGTTTTAATAGTTCCAACTCATATTCCTTCTAATAATACACTTATTCTATTTGTCCATACTTTTTTCTTCTGCGATCTTATAGATATCAGAATACCCCTTATGTTGCCCTTATGGGCCTCCCTCCAATAGCCAATGTTCTAGAAATATTTGATGTATTTTTTAATATAACCTATGCACAATTTTTTTTTAATGTATTCTCTTTTACTTTAGGATGCTGGGCTCTCCACAAATCCACTAGTTGACACTGATGAAGCACCACTTTAATAGACTGTGTCAGCTGATATGATAACCTTTATGCATGGAATGAGGTGTCTAATTATGTATCCATATAGAAATTAAAGTATCCTGGAAAGATTAGTATGCCTGCCCCAAGCTCCGTAAGTTTTGTTATCACTCTCTTTAGATATACCCTTAGACTTAGGACTAGGGATGGGTCCGATGTTTGAGCTGAACATAGGGTATTTGTTCGAACAGCGAACAATATGCGGCGTTTGCGGCAAATTCGAAACCCGCGGAACGCCGTTAAAGTCTATCGGAACCAAAAGTGCTAATTTTAAAGGCTTATATGCAAGTTATGCAAGTTACTACCCAGGCAGTATCCAGGTACTGCCTGGGTATCGTGCTTGGGGGTGTCCTTAGTATGCATGTAAAGTAGCTCATTTTTCCCTTGTTTAGAACAATACCACAGCAAAATTAAATTTCTAAAGGAAAATAAATAAATAAATAATTAAAACTACTTGTGGCTGTAATTTATTGTCGAGTCCCGGTAATATAGATAAAAACCATTGAAAAAATGACATGCCCCCCCCCCCCCCCAGTCCATTACTGGGCCCTTTGGGTCTAGTATGGATATTAAGGGGAACGCCACACCCAAATATAAAAAAAAAAAATGTGTGGGCTTCCCCCCAAAATCCATACTAGGCCCTTCAGGTCTGGTATGGATATTAAGGGGAACCCTGCACCATTTTTTTTTAATGGTGTAGGGGTCCCCCCTCCCAAAATCCATACCAGGCCCTTCAGGTTTGGTATGGATTTTAAGGAGGACCCCAAGCCAAAATTAATAAAAAAGGCATAGGGGACCCCTGAAAATCCATACCAGACCCTTATCCAAGCATGAAACCTGGCAGGACACAGGAAAAGAGGGGAAATGAGAGAGTGCCCGCTCTCCTGATCCATACCAGGCCACATGCCCTCAACATGGGGGGATGCTTTGGGGTCCCCCCAAGACACCTTGTCCCCATGTTGATGGGGACAAGGGCCTCATCCCCACAACCCTTGCCCGGTGGTTTTGGGGGTCTGCGGGCGGGGGGCTTATCAGAATCTAGAAGCCCCCTTTAACAAGGGGAGCCCAAAATACCCCCCTATGTGAATGGGTTCCGGGACTACGCCGGGACTATGAAGTAGACCCGGAAAGTAAAACAATTACTCTGATAAAGAAGAGACTACATGCTGTATATATCAGTGCCATCAACAATAGTTCTTGTCTGAGTATTATAAATAAAGTATAACCTCCATTACAAAAGCTACACATGATTGCAAAATAAGGAAAATGTAAAATACCTCTACATAATTATTTGAGAAAAAAAATGAAAACTATATAAAAAAAGTGAAACTATAGTACAGTACAGTGATTATGAAAATTACATTAGATTCTGTGTGAAATGAAATCATGTGTCTTAAATGCAGGATATGTGTCTTGTCATTTGACCATGATGCTAACATATAGTCTGGTCTCCTTGTAATTGCTTTCTTTCCTTCCCCGCGCTACGCCTGGATTTCATCTCATTTCTGCCGTCCAAATCATATATTTCAAGTGGCAGAGATGATCAAAGCACTTTCTAGACAGACAAGAAAATGAGCAGGGAGCAAGGGGAACATCACTGAAAGGATGACATTGAGGAAGAGGATTCTTCTATTACCACAGTCTGCGAGTGACATTGTCACAACAGTCACAACAGTGACACTTCTCTTCTCAGGGACATAACCATTCAGAATCTGGCTGACCTAGTGACTGTTTTGTTTTTAGACGGTCATCTAGCTGAAACTGATACTTTAACCATTTTACTTCAGGTTGGTTAGAGATTTACATAATTCTGACCCCTACTTATTTAATACCTTTTGTTTCATTTATTCATATATATTCAAATAGTTTGCAAGTCAAAAAGTAGTTTGCAACCTAAAAAGAAAGTGCCCTATCCTTAGTTTACATATTTCTGCATGGGGTCAATCAGGGTCAAATCCAGACCCAACTGCTGATTTTTTGTCATTTAATTGAAAAGGTTGAGAACTGGAGATGTAAGATGGAGTTTTATGGGACTTGTTGAATCTTGGTAAAAAAATGACTAGACTATGTTCAATCCTGCCATACCATTTTTATTATAGTAAAAATGATGTCGCGTGGGGCGTGGCCTGCAGCGGAACGAAATGGAAGCTTGATTCCAGAGCTCCTGCTTCCCCGTGGATAAAACGGCAACAAGCGGCTATCAAGACCCCGTTTTTTGACTTCTGCATCTGACGTTTCGAGTGGGGCACACATACGGAGCATGATGGGCAAACGAAAGGGATCGTCAAAGCCACAACGGCTAACGGATTACTTCCTACAGCGGCGACATGGAGGTAGGCAAGATGGCGCTGACCCTCCACCCTCACTGATCCCTAAGAGCAGGCTGACACAGCTTACCAGTGCCTCATCTCCTAGAAATAATGACTCTTACAGCGACCAGACTTCTCCCCCAGCATCCTCTCCCTCCAGGAGCCCAGCTAAAGCAAAACTAAAGCTGGATGGCATCGGATGCAGCCCTGCATTGAGTCCAGTGGTAGATTCTGAGGATGACACCAGGGACTCCATGACTCTATATCTAACTATCCCACTACGAATCAGCCTGTGCTGGATACAGTTCTCAAAGACATGTTAGTATCACTGAGAAGCACGCTTCAGGCGGATATGATGAGCTGTATGAATAGACTTAGTAGTGGAAGATAGAGTGGACCACATAGAAAGCAAGATGGGGGAATTTGCATCCACCATAAACAACCTAGTGGACGCCCATGAGGAACAGGAGGGGGAATCAACCTGGGTGAGAGACAAACTGGCAGACATTGAAGACAGGTCCAGGAGGAACAACCTCAAGATTAGAGGAATCCCTGAGTCAGTTCAGGCTTCAGACCTACGCTCCTATGCTACTGACCTCTTTACCTCCCTACTGCTTAATCTCTCCGCCATTGAATTAACCATAGATAGGATACACCGTCTGCCAAAACCGACACACCTCCAAGAAAAAATCCCTAGAGATGTGATTCTCCGCATGCAGTTTTACCATGCAAAAGAGCAGCTGTTGCAATGCGTCCGCAAACAAGAACAACTCCCACCTTGGCACCAACATTTGCAGTTCTATGCTGACTTGTCGCAGCATACGTTACAAAAACGGAGAAACTTGAATATGATAACTAAAGTTTTATGAAGCCATCAAATCCCCTACCGTTGGGGATACCCCACCAAAATTACAATTACATATAAGGAACGATCATTTGTAGTGGACTCCTTGGAAAGAGGCATCACCCTGCTGAAAGAATGGGAGATCCTTCCTGACGCTAGAGATAATAATGCAGACTCTTTCAACCGCCGACCACTCAGCCCAGATTGGAAGAGAGTGACACCAAAAATCGCCAGTTCACACACTTAATTGTAGCACAGACGAAATTATCATATATCCTTAACGGGGAAGCGGGTCACCTGCTAGGCCTGAACTCTTACCCCGAATCACTTGAGCAGCACTTAGTTGCATACAAGCCACCCCTAACTGTTCACGGAGTGACTTAACCCTTTGTTGGGCTTTACTATGTTCACTTGTTCTCTTTTTCTAAGTTATGTTTGTAACACCTGGACTTTCTTGTTTTTTACTCTTTCTTCAATTTTTATTTTTATTTTCGGAGCCGTACCAGCATTGTCCTGCTCTGCAGCCTTCCTCAGTCGTGCATAATCATTGCATGGATAGAAGTCGCCATGAGCAACCTGAAGAGCGATGCCTTCATCACACCCAACCCCGGCCTAAATGTGAGTACTTTTATTATGGTTCAGATACCTCACTCCCCTTGAGATTCTCAAAGGGGTGTTTTGGCTCTTTCTCCGTGTACAAAATAACCAAACACATCTTCACCACCGACCCTCTCCATGGCAATACATTTTTTGTCTATTAATACTAAGGGACTTAACCACCCCATGAAGAGGAAATCTATGTGGAAGGAGGCACTCTCTAATGGTTCGGACGTCCTCTGCGCCCAGGAAACCCACTTTTGTCAAAACTCTGCACCAATCTGTAAACATGAAAATTTCCCACACATTTTTTTTGCAAATGCCAATTCCAAAACAAAAGGCGTTATGATAGTGGTCAAGGACTCTGTAGCATTCACTCTACATAGGGAGATTATAGACCCTCAGGGTCGCTATTTGATCCTGCTTTGTGATATCAATCAAGTGACATACACTATTGTGAACGCCTACGCCCCTAACTTCCAACAAATTTGCTTCTTTAACAAACTTCTGAAAAAGATCGGAAAATGCAAAAAGAGGCTCTCTAGTGTTATGTGGCGACTTCAATATCACACCCGATCCGTCCATCGACACCACGTCCAAACCAAAACGTCTGACTACTCCTCTGAGCAGAACATTGCATAAAGAAGGTATATTTGACGTATGGCGATGTCTACATGCAGAGGAGCGGGACTTTATGTTTTTTTCGGCCCTCCACCGCACATATTCAAGGTTAGACTTATTTTTGGTCGATCAACAAACCCTATCTAAAGCAGTGTCTGCTTCTATCAACACCATTACATGGTCAGACCATGCGTCAATCACACTATCTTTGAGAGACTCATCCACATTTGAATCTATACCTCTTTGGAGGGCGAACTCCTACCTTATGCAACTACCAGACAACAAGACACTGCTCGAAGATCACTTGAAGGAATTTTTTTACATTAACGACCCCTCGATGGCTAATAAATTTGTACTTTGGAATGCCCATAAGGCATACATTAGAGGTATTCTCATCAAAATAGGGGCAAGGATGACGAGGCAGCGGCAACAGAAAATATGCGGACTTACTGACAAAATCTGTGACATACAATCAAAAAATAAACAACACACCTCCCAACCTCTAACTGACAAACTGAACAGACTGAGACATGATTTGAGACTCCTCTTAATGGAATCCTTTGAGAAACAGACAAAAAGACTTAAAATGTCATATTACACACAGGGTAACAGGGCTGGGAAACTACTCGCACACCAAATCAAAGGTCATAGACAAAAATCCAAAATACCGTACATCCTTCATCCCGCAGACAAACGAAAATTGCAACACCCTCAGGACATTGCCAACGCATTTAGTGCTTACTATAGTTCCCTTTACAATTTAAAAGATAACACTGATACTATCCAGCCTACACTCACGCTAATCAATGACTTTCTACAGCAAATATCTCTGCCCACTCTTTCCCTTCAACAATTAGAACGACTCAATACACCTTTTACCTCAAAAGAAATTCTCAAAACGATAGAATCACTCCCTAGTTCAAAGTCCCCAGGCCCCGACGGATTCTCCGGGGAATACTACAAATTATTCAAACTGCTTCTTTTACCTCATCTGACTGAACTATTTAACAATGCCGCGACCTCCTCCTCCTTCCCACCAGAAATGCTGAGCACTGTCATAGTGACTTTGCCGAAGCCGGGAAAACCACCGGATACGCCAGCCACGTGAAACTTTATGCTAAGTTGATAGCAAACCGGCTAATAGACATTCTTCCTTGTTTGATCCACCCCGACCAAACTGGGTTTACGAAGGGACGTCAGACCTCGGATGCTACGAGGAGACTGACGAACATTATCCATTTAGCTGAGGCCGGACAAAGGCCTTCTCTGCTCCTAGCTTTGGATGCGGAGAAGGCCTTTGATAGAGTCCACTGGGGATATTTAAGCAAAGTTCTAAACAAATTTGGCTTCTCCGGCACAATTTTAACAGCCATAATGGCTTTATATTCGAACCCCTCAGCCAGGGTATACACATCGGGTGTGCTCTCCAACCCCTTCCAAATAATGAATGGGACACGTCAGGGGTGTCCTCTATCCCCACTAATTTTCAGCTTAATCTTAGAACCCCTGGCAGCATATATCAGGTCCCACCCAAATATTACTGGGTTCAGGGCCCAAAACTCTGAACATGTGATTAGTTTGTTCGCAGATGACATTATTTTAATGCTCACAAGCCCGGAAAGGTCCCTGGCTTTGGTACATGACACTCTAAGAATGTTTAACGCACTGTCTTATTATAAAGTTAATGAGAGTAAGTCTTATATACTGGGGATGGGAGTGGACGGAGGTATGCAGACGAGAATCAGTTCACGGTTTCCATATAAATGGAGTAAGGATGGTATAAAGTACCTGGGGATCACCCTGACCTCCACTACTAAAGATTTATACGCTGGTAATTATATTCCTTTTTTTAAATCTTTACCGCTGAAGCTACAAGATCTAGGTAAAACTGAACTTGTCTGGTCAGGTCGATTGGCAGCAATCAAAATGATAATACTGCCACAATTACTCTACTTATTCAGGTCCCTGCCCATCCCTGCCCCTAAACACTATTTCAACAAGGTGCAAGCTACCATTAACAACTTCCAATGGATAGGGAAAAAAGCTAGATGGGCCTTTAAAAGTTCAATAGCATCAAGAACACCCGGAGGAGTGGGGAATGTTCAGATTCATGATTACTATATAGCCTCAATCCTGGCACAAATAAAGGTATGGTTCCCTGGATCACCCCTAATGAGATGGCGGGAACTTGAAGAAAGCCAAATTCTCAATAACAATCTATATGTCTACCTACTGACATACACATCCCACATTTCCCGGTCCAAATCCCTAGCTCCATCTATAATAGCATCTCTACAGGCTTGGAAGATACTCCTTAATTAAACCTTTACAACTCCTACCTCCCAAATAAAAATTCCTTTTACCTGTCTTGCTGAGCTCATTCCCAACTTGCACACATCTAATTGGTTAGAGAAGGGCATAACTCACGTAGATGATATTAGGATAGGACCGGCAATAAAGACATTCCGAGCATTACAAATTGAATATGGCCTAGATTAACCTGATAAATATAAATATATTCAAATTAAGCATCTTCTCCATTCTAATAACCTTCCAAATATACAACTTCCCTGGAGGATTGTTTTATACCTTACTAAACCCTCTACCACCATAAAGGGGATCTCCTTATTCTATAATATCCTTGAAGATAAATTAACATTCCACAAGACCCTTAATATTAACGTATGGGAAAAGGACTTAGGTAAAACGTTCACGGTAGATCAATGGCGAACAGCACTGCAAACTACCTATACCTCCACCAAATGTATTAATTTATGGGAATTGACACAGAAAATACTTTGGCGATGGTACCTTACCCCATACAGGGTCTCCAAATTTGCCCCCAACACCTCCCCACTCTGCTGGAGACAATGTGACCACACTGGCACCTTGTACCATATTTTCTGGGAATTCCCGAAAATACGACCACTCTGGGGCAAAGTATTTCATATATGCTCACAAATAACAAAGACCTACACCCCTACTAACCCAGAACTGGCCATTCTATCCTTAAACATAAATCTGATTCCGAAACCTACCAGAACGATTGTATCCCACCTACTTCTAAGCACTAGGCTAGCTATCACACGGCACTGGAAAGATCATAATACACCAACGTTAAAAGAAGTCACTATGACTACTGATACCCATGCCATGTATGAAACTATGTTTGCTTCAACCCAGGGTAAATTTCTTATAGCTAAAACAAACTGGAAACCGTGGACTGACTGGTTTAATTCACAAAACTGATATGATTTTAAATTGCTAAGGACCTAGACTTGCACGATGGTATATACGATGCTGGGATATGGCTCCGAGGCCACGTCTTTTTTTTATTTTTTATCTTTCTCTCTTTTTATTTTACTATGTATCATTTCATTTCACTTCTGATATAAGTTTACATGACGAACAACACTACGTTGACATAGCTCCGCTGGTTTAAAATGCAACACCTGCTTTGTAGACGTACATAAAATATGCAGCAATATCTGACATCCACGTTAGAGTCTCATAGATAGGAGGCTGATGCCTAGCATTGCGAGATAGAAATTTCCGAGCTGGGGGAGGTAGGGGGCATTCCCTCACCCAGCACAGCGAGTACCTTCTAGGGGTGGCGGAGGGGGAGGCCTCCTCTTCCTACAGGTGAGCTTGTTAATATAACGGACTGTCTCTGTAAATTATTTGAAAAACTGAAATTATAAGGTGATGCACTGAGGAATCATCTTTTCTGTTTTGCTTTTATTTTCTATAATACATATAGATTGACCCATGTTAATATACACTACAAAAGAAACGATGTATATGTGTATGTATTTGTATATCTTCATGTAAAAATTCAATAAAAATTCATTGCAATTAAAAATGATGTCGCGTAGCCAATCATAAACTGACAAAATTAATATAAAAGGTAACCATTAGGCCCCTTTCACAAATGCGGACTGTTTGTTTCATCAGTTCAGTCACTTTTTTTTTCAAAGAAAAAATGTATAAATCTTACATCAGTTTGTCATCCATTTTTCATCTGTTTTTACATCAGTTTTTTACATCTGCCAGCTGGAGTCCTTAACAACTTGCGCCCCAGAGCCATTATTTTGTGTAAAAACAGATCATTTGTCCATTTATATCTGTTTTTTGTCCATTTTTTGTCCAATTGTTTTTTTTTAACGGAAGACAAATAGGGTTTTGATTTGTTAGAAGAAACGAATGTTGACGGAAGCTGATGTAAATGGATGTACATATGCATGATCATCCATTTACATCTGTTTTTCCAGTGAGATGCATTGATGTCTGTTTTTCATCGCTCAACGGATGGATAAAAAATGCAATGGTCCGCATGTGTGAAAGGGTCCTAACGATCATCATAAACACTCACACAAACATGAAATTAAATAAAAAAAATGTTCAGGATAAATAAACAATCCACAAGCATGAGAAATCAAAGCTTCAGTGATGAAAACAAAGTCCACACTTCCAGGTGAAAAAGCTGTGCTGTT
The DNA here is from genome assembly GCF_037356315.1 of Lithobates pipiens. NCBI lineage: Eukaryota > Metazoa > Chordata > Amphibia > Anura > Ranidae > Lithobates > Lithobates pipiens. Next base: position 206,767,216 of record NW_027507785.1, on the reverse strand, counting down.
GTTCCAACCTCCACTTGTCACCTCACAGAACTCTCACCTTAATATATAACCAAATGCTCCAAATAATAAATCCAAGCTTGTATCCAGATCTCTATTAAACACCAAGTATCCTCCCAGATAAGACTATCAAGATAGAATGATGGCTCTTTATGGTGCCGTTTGCCTCATGCGCTTATCAACATGTTAGAATAAAGCATATAAAGTGCCTCCTATAGTGTAGTATTTAAAATGGCAAGATTGTATTTTATTTAAATTGTGCTTGCATTAAAAAAAAGTTAAATCGCTTCCAAAAAAAAGGTACACTGCAATAACAGCCTTTAAAGTCACATCCGGTCCACGCTTACCTCCGAGAAGCCCTACCTATTACGTCACACCACGTGACTTCTTCAGGGGTAACCTATTTTAAGGAGATAGATTTTATCACATTTTGAAGTATATTGACATACTGTACATTGCACTTTGGTTTAGAGGATTTATGCACGCAGGTAGCACAGGGGTTTACTTTGCTTATCTTTTTTTTTCTCCATAAAGTATTTTATTTAGTTTAAAGAAAATACAGCAGAGTAGGCATAACAAGGTGTTCAACACAGATCATTACATAACAGAATTACAGAGTATCCGAGTATGGAGGGTACCTGTGACAATGCATAACAAAAATCAGTTTCGGTGGAATTGAGCAAACGCCCACAGCAGGTATAACGATAGGTCAACATAACTGGGTGGAGGATCGTAAGCAATGAAAAGCTCCTCCCCCGTCTTTACCCTGAAGCTATGGCAGGTGGGGGGGAGGTATAGCAAGGCAGTCTCGTACCTCCAAGGGGTAGCGGTGCACCCAAGTTATGGCACGGTCGGGTACCCTTTTCTCCATAGAACGGGCATAGAGGGGGGAAGGGGCAAAGAAAGAGAAAGAGAGAGGACAGAGGAAGGATTGGAGTGATGGATGGGAAGGGTGACAGGGGGTCGAGAAAAAAAAAAAAAAGAACAAAAAAGGAGGGGGGGGGGGGTACTGGTGGATCCGCCCCTGCCCTCCCCCCAGTGGGGAGAGAGAGCCGGGCTTCAGTCTGTGGGCAACCCTAGGGGACATACTGACGATACTGAGCTGTGGTGACAAAATGGGACCAGCAAGCCCATGTACAGTAAAATTTGTGCATGTTTTCATGTGCAGTAGAGATTAATTCTTCCATTTCTCTCATGGAGGAAATCTGTGCAAACCATTCCCTGACCATCGGGGCATTAGCAGAGCGCCAATGTCTGGGTATGCATAGCCTAGCTGCATTCACCATATGCATGGCCAGAGATTTAAAGTATACTTTTCTGGGTAGGGATGTGTGATGCAGAAGAAATTGGTGTGGGGTAAAGTCCAGGGTGTAGGTCGTGGTATGCGAGATGAGCCTGTGGACCTCTCTCCAGAAGAGCTGAATGTTCCCGCAGTCCCACCACACATGGAGCATCGTTCCCACCTCCAAGTTACATCGCCAGCACTTGTCTGTGATATTGGGGGAAAATTTATGAAGAAGTGATGGGGTTCTGTACCATTTTGTGATCACTTTATATCCATTTTCCTGAATCGCAACATTTAGCGAGCCTTTGTGTGAGTACTCATGAACAGTGTTCCACTCCTCCGTCGATAAGGGTGGATGTAGGTCCCTGTTCCAGGAATCCTGGGCAGGGTTAGAAGTCTGCCTTGGCGTCTCCATGAGAATGGTGTAGAGAAAGGAGATCAAGTGTCTCTGTGGCGTTTTGCGGTAACATAAGGACTCAAAGGGCGTGAGGGGTGGCGTCCACACTGTCTGGTCAGAGTGGGTTGAGAGGAAGTGTCGGATTTGTCTATAGGTCCAGAAGGAAAACGCTAACGTCTTGGAGGTGGATTTTATGTCTTCATAGGTCAGGGGTTTATTGTTAGAATAGAACTGGAGTGGTAGGACATCCTTGTGTGGCCATTCCTTGCACAAGAAACCCTCGGAGTCCCCCGGGGGGAAATCAGGATTTCCCCGCAAGAAGGTCAGGGGGCCTGGGAGGAGGGCCTGAGAGCCCTGCGGTCCCAACTTCCTAGAGGCTGATAACGTAGGGTAAATGAGAGGGTGAGCTACTAGGGCACTGGACCAGTTCTTAGGGGGCTGCCATGGGAGTAGGTGAAGTGGGCCAGAGAAAAAGGCACTCTCCAGGGGCACCCATAATTTTTTCAAGGCGTGAATATTCCAGTCTGCGATCCTCGTAAGTAGGCAGGCAGTATGGTACTTTTGAAGATCTGGTAATCCTATACCCCCTCTAGATTTAGGAAGAGTGAGTCTAGTGAACTTAATGCAAGGTGGTGCGCCTCTCCACAGAAAAGTGGACCAAGTTTTACGGCAGGCTGCGAAAAAACTCGCTGGTAGGGAGATAGGGATCGTCTGCATAAGGTAAAGGAAGCGGGGTAGAATTATCATCTTGAGTAGTGCCGAACGACCAAACCATGAGACGTTCAAGCTCATTCAATCTTTAACAAGTTGTTGAGACTGCAACAGGGTTGGATGGAAATTTTTGGAGTACAAATCGGACAGGCGGACTGGAATACGGATGCCGAGATAGGTGAGAGAGTCCTGTTCCCATCTAAAGGGAAATTATTCCTGGCAGTGAGTCACCTCTGGAGTCGGGAGGGAGACATTGAGGGCCTGTGACTTGGCGTGGTTAATCTTGAGATTGGACAGGGCGCCAAAGTGAGCTAAATCCTTGAGAAGGTTAGGTAGAGAGACACGGGGAGATTGTAAGGACAATAAGATGTCGTCAGCGAATGCTGCAACCTTAAATTCCCTGTCTTTGACCCTAATGCCCTGGATGTTCGGGTTGTCTCTTAATCTATTAAGGAAGGGTTCCAGAGAAAGTATGTAAATCAACGGGGAGAGCGGGCAACCTTGGCGCGTTCCATTGCTAATGGGGAAGGCGTTCGACAGGTGGCCATTGACTTTCACTGCCGCGGTGGGACCCGAGTATAAAGCCATTATGTTTGAAAGCATTTGACGTCCCAGACCAAGGGCGGCAAGGACTTCTTGCATATAGTCCCAGGCCACCCTGTCAAACCGCCTTCTCAGCGTCCAGTGAGAGGAAAAAAACCCTCGCGTTGGTGGAAGTGAGCCAGTGATGTAGGTTGAGTGTGCGAATGGTGTTGTCCCTGGCCTCACGACCAGGGACAAAACCTACCTGGTCTAAGGAGACTAGATCGGGAATCAAGGGGAGGAGTCTATTGGCCAAAATCTTCGCGTACGCCTTGATGTCGACATTTAAAAGAGAGATCAGGCCGTAATTTGCAACTAGAGAAGGGTCTTTACCCTCCTTAGGAATCACCATGATGTGAGCTACTAGCATTTTCTCTGGCTTGTACTGGGGATTGGAAAGTGCGTTGAGAGTGTCTAAGAGTTTGGGGGCCAGTGGGTCTAGAAAGGCTGTATAATATTGGAGAGAGAACCCGTCCGGGCCCGGGGATTTACCGGGTTTCATTTTCTTCAAAGCAGTGGTTAGTTTAAGAAGAGAAATAGGTCTTTCTAGATCTAATGACTGCTGGGGGGATAGTGGCTTCGGGCTATAAGTAGAGAGGAATTCCTTAATGCGGGCGGTTCGTGTTTCCACTGTCTGTTGTGTTAGATTGGGGGAATCCAAGTTATAGAGTTTGAAATAGAATTGCTCAAATTCCTTGGCGATATCCTCATTCTTGACCAGGAGGTCTCCCTGAGGCATACGGAGATGGTGAATTACAGAGGATAGTTTTGAGTTTTGGACTGCGCGGGCCAGAAGACGGCCGCATTTGTTGCCTTGTTCGTAAAAGATCCTCTGGCCAAGAATGTACCGCCTCTTAGATCTTCTACCTAGTTCTTGAAGGAGTAAGTTTCGGTTGTGGGTCAGCGCTTGAAGAGTGGCCTGCGCTTGGGACAGTTTATGGGAGGCTTCCAAAGATTTGATAGACCTGAGAAGGGAATTCACATACTCCTGTTGTTGTTTTTTGGCTTTCGTGGCCAGGGCTATTAGTTAGCCGCAGACCACGCACTTGTGTGCTTCCCATAAGGAGATAAGAGAGATCTCCGGGTTCGAGTTTTCCGTGAAGTATTGCTGTATCCTTGTGCGGATGCAATCTAGGACCATGGGATCTTTTAGAAGAAAAGGGTTCAATCTCCAAGTCTTATTTCTGGAGTGAGACTCAGGAAAGGCTAGAGTAACTGTAATCGGGTGGTGGTCCGATAAAAACATTGGTTCGATGGTGGCATGTTGAAGACAGGGGAGGTCAGATTGAGAGAGGAAAAAATAATCGATCCTAGAATACTTTTGATGGGGAGCCGAGTAAAAAGTGTAGTCTCTGTCAGAGGGAGACAGGGTGCGCCATGTATCGTGGAGGGACAATGCTTGTAATTGAAAGTTGATCTGGCGAAGTGCTTTGTAGGGTAAAGTAGAGGAGCCCGTGGAGCAATCCAGCAAGGGATTCAGAGGTAAATTGAAATCTCCTCCCAGAAGAACCACGCCGGACCGGAAAGAGGCTAGTAGGTCACAAGTTTTCCTAAAAAAGGCGACCTGGTGATCGTTGGGGCAATAAACATTAGCTAAAGTAAGTGGTCTGGAGGCGTATGACCCCTTGAGGAAGATAAACCTGCCCTCTGGGTCAATGAGGGAATCCGAAACCTGAAAGTTAGCATGTTTGGAAACAAGAATGGAGACACCCTTAGTCTTGGAGGTGGGATTGGTGGAGTGGAACACCGTTCGGTACACGTGGTTGGTCAATTTGGGGATGGCGTCGGAGCGGAAGTGGGTTTCCTGTAGGAGTATAAAGTGCGCTCTATGTTTAGAAAGTGATGACAGGACTTGTGACCTTTTCTCAGGAAGGTTAAGCTCCTTCACGTTGAGAGAAATACACTTCAGAGTCGGCATGGTTAATGCACACAACTACTCTAATGTAAACGGTTCAAGAACGTATGTCCAGAAGTCGTCTCTTTATACCAACGCTTGCAATTAAAGCAGGTTGAGGTAGGGTGCCCCCAAGTAGGGCAGGGGCGGATCCAAGCCGGGTCAGAGAACAAAATTGGAGGGGAAGGCCGGGTAAAAAAAAAAAATAAAAGGGGGAGGGGGGAGAAGAGGAAGGAGGAGAATTTAGGGAAGGGACAGACAAAGAGGGAGTGAGGGGACAAGGCCAGAAAGGGAGCAGGGAAAAGAGAGATTCAGGGGGTAAAGGAGAGACAACCAGAGGTGGCGCTAGCCAGCTAGGCCACCTAAAGGGGGAGAAAGATCTGGAAAGTCAGCAGGATCTCAATGAGACCGCTGTGTGGGAGCGGAGGAAAGGGCGGAAACCTCAGGAGGGTTGCGATCCGGGGAGGGGGAATCGTAAGTAGATTGAAACAGAATAAGTGTGGGTGGGGAACCTATGGGTAAGGCAACTCCACAACCATTGGTACAATACTATCGGAGCAAATAAGGGCTCTAGAGCCCAAGGCCAGTGCCTAGCAAAAACAAAAATGAAAAAACAGAAAACAAGTGTAACCTTCAGAACCACATGAACCATCCTGCCAGACGGTGCCCCCCCCCCCCCCAAAAAAAAGGGGGGGGGAGGGGAAAAACAAGGGGGGGAGGGGGAAAACAAGGGGAGGAGGGGCAGTTTTGGGATATTCAAATATCATAGACAAATCACACAAAATACCATAGTGAGGGCGAGGTTAAGGCGCCCTATGAGCCATAGGGGCCTGGAGGAAACACCCCGCTAAGTTGCAAGAACCCACCAGCTGGAATCTCGAGCCTGCACAGGGGAACGGAGGAGCAGAGCATGGAAACCAGCACACTAGAACCCACATAAAAGCATACATGACATTACAATAACCCTAAATATAGTATGTCTAAGCTAGTAGGTGTCCTCCAGGTTTCCTTCAGCAAGGTCATACAGAGCAAACATAATAAAAAAAAGAAAAAAAAAATGTTATATAAAAAAAATAGGGGGGGGGGAAGTTTCTATAGAAACGCTTTTCTTTTGTCGCAAATGCTCCGACTGAAGCGTTGGTCCATAAGTCAGCAAGGGAGAAGAGAGGCAGTCGGTAGGCAGCTAGCAAGTGATAAACCTTATAGACAAACAGGTTACAGCAAAGTGGTCGCGGTATCTGCATGCCGTGTGGCCGTGTGTCGACTGGCATGAGGCAGCAGTGCCATCTCTGGGTAGGGAGAGGTGGTGACATAGGCAAGACGTGAAACTCCAGGGCCCCGGGGCCCACGCCGACCACCCATGGCTCATGCCTCATTGCAGTTAATGAGGATCAGTTCCGAGCGGCCTTCAGCAGAGTGGGCAACAAAGGGGGCTGCGGGTCTTGGGGGGTTTAGGGGGCAGAAAGGGATACAAACGAGCAGGACAAAAAACAACAAAGGGGGCAAAGGAAAAACAGTACCTTGCAGGCGGCAGCGTCTGGCAGTCAGACCTAAAAGAGGCATCAGATCTCTAGGCGATCCCTCCTCCCGGAGGGTGAGGGCGGGGAGCCTGGGCTGCGTTGATGTTGATCCCGGCGCGCTGAGTGGCTGTTTGGTGTAGACGGGTCGGTCCTATTCCTTCTGGAACGATGTCTTTGGGCTTTCGGTGACTGGTGGAGCGAAACAGGGAGCCAGGGTTCCGTGGGGAAGAAGGAGGTGTACCAGTCCGGAAGCTCGATACGTGGGAGATCGAGTTGTTCGCAGAAGCCCAGCAGGTCCTCGGGAGTGCGAAGTAGGGCCGAGCGACCTCTAGTGGAAGCCGAGAGACCAAAAGGGAACTTCCAGCAGTATTGGATATTCCTGGCCCTTAACGCCTCCAGGAGGGGGCGCAGTGCACGCCTGTTCTGAAGTGTAATTTGCGATAAGTCCTAAAATAGTTTAATTTCTATTCCATTATGGAGGATATGGCCCCGTTCCCTGACCTTACGAAGGATTTCCTCCTTAAGCGGAAAATTCACCACACAACAAATAATGTCCCTAGGTGGTTCGTTTTCCCTGGGTATGGGGCGTAATGCTCGATGGGCTCTCTCCATGTCTATGGGGGAGTCCGCCGGCCTGTCAATCAGGTCATTAAAGATCGCACATATGGTTTGTTGTAGGGACCCTGGTCCAACCGCTTCGGGTACCCCTCGCACCCTAATGTTATGTCTACAGCCTCGATTATCGAGGTCCTCGACATGCCTATGAATGTCCAGCAGTTGGGAGAGCTGAGAGTCAAAGGCAGTCTGCACCTGCTTAATGGCGGCCGCGTGCGTCTGGGTCGCTTGTTCCACCCCATCAATGCGGTGGGCTACCGTATGGATCTCCGTTTTGAGATCGGCGATAGCCGCGGTGACCGTGTTCTTGATGTCGGTAGCTACCGTTTCAAGGTCAAACAGGCTGGGGGGGTGAGCGCGTCCCGCGCTCGCGGAAGAAAGTCCAGACATAGAGGCGTCGGGATCCAAGTCAGGCAAGGCCGGGGCTTGGGCCTGTGAGGCCGCCAGCGCAGCCACGCGTTGGGAGCGGAACAACTCCGGTATGTTCCTGTGTAATGGAGTACCTGGGTCGGTGGTAGTGCGGGAGGTAGAGGAGCTTCTCGTAGATCTGCTCATTGTGTGGAGGTAGGTGTTCCCCGAAAAAGCGAGATTCAGTCCCCGGATCGCAGGAGCTCTCAGCTTATGCTGCCATCCCGGTCTCCGTCCAGGACACACCCCTACTTTGCTTATCTTTTAGCATACCATTTTTATGTCTTTAACTCTTTGATTCCATCTAAACAACAGCTAATGGTCATGGTGTAAGCTGTAGTCAAGCAGTTTATTGCTAACACTATAATTTACTGAACAAAACAATGTATATGAAATAGTAAAACAATTACATAAGTAAAAAAAAAAAAAAAAAACGAATATAAGAAAGCTGCTGATCAGGAGGGCAGAAGGATTGAACCAACATGTAAATGATACATGATGAAAAATAAGCTATTGCCACCTGCCCTGAGGAAATCAGCCTTGTTTTGATATAAATCAGTGTCTAATTCCAAGACATGAAAGGGAGTTGTTCAAGGTCAATGTACACCAGGTTTTATCCAGGCTTAGTCCAGCAGATCACTATCAGAAGCTCTTGTCTCAAGAATACAGACTACAAATATGATGATTCATAGAGAGACAGTGCATAAGGCTGAAAAAAGAAATGACAAGGCCTCTCATGTGAGACTTCATTTTATACACAGAAATAGATCTCTTCTGTTAAAAGGGAGACAAAAGAACAGTTTCTGAACAAGACAGTGTTTTTGTACTTTAAAAAGCAAATAGGTGTCTATGAAAGTTATATTTAACAAGGTATAAAACAAAAACTTTCATCAGCGTGACATACTTACAGTATATGGTGATTTACAAATGCTTTAACTTTTTTTTTATTCCGCAGATCAGAAAGTTGCTTGAAACTCTCTAATTCTGTTTCCTTTGCTGTTCACAGAAATATACACTTAGTTCAGTTTCCAAAAGCTTGAATGGTTCAGTATTTTTTTTTTATTATTATTAACAGTATATATAAGGAAAAAAGCTAGATGTCCAAATAAAAATTCTGTTTACATCATCTGTGGGGTACTTATAAGTAAGTAATACATTTTCAGCATGAAGTTCAGGTTTGGCCCAATGTAGAGTTTGAGCCAAACTATGAATAATCGGTGTTCATGGACAAGCTGAACAGTTTGGTTGGCTTAAAAGCTTGAAAATCTGTCTTTTTCTGCAGAATAAGTGAATACTTCCAGGGCTGCAGTGTCATTTGCTGCTGGGGTTTTAGCAAACACTATCCCACTGCCTGTCAGATTTTAAACAAGCCAGCAGACACCCTAGGAAATGTAATTGACCAAATACGGTCATGAACATGTTATCTCAATAACATCAGACAGCATGGCTCCTTTGTTTATATTCAGTGAGGAGTTATAATTTTCATAATTTTTTTATTTTTTTAATAAATGTTTTAAAATGTCATGCCCCCCCCCCCCAAATCACACAAGACACCTATCCTAGATACTAGTCTGGTATGGACTTTGAGGGGGGATGAAAAAACAAGATGCTACCATTAACCAAGCCTTCAGGCTGGCTAGCCAAGTAGAGGGGACAGTGTGCCCCCCCTTCCTGAACCATATCAAGCCAAATGCCCTCAGCATGGGGAGGGTACCTTGCCAGATGCTGCCCCCCTCCACGAGCAGGGCGCCTTGTTCATATGCTTGTGATTTGAAGCATGTGGGGGGTCTGCGACCAGAGGGCTTATTAGAAACAGGCATCCCTTTTAAAAATAAAAGGACCCCAGATATCACCCTCCATGTAAAGGAGTAGGTTGTACATGGTGCCTCTGGTTACTCATGCGCAAAAAAAAGTAAAGTAAATGAAGACACCACACACCTTTGACAAGTCCACTCCCACTGATTCTGCATTATGGTGAGTTGAACTATTTCATTTTATATAATAATGTAATAATAAAATAATGTGCTTCAATCATCCTGACACCATAACAACCATGGTGTCGGGATGATTGAAGCGCCAACACCAGCCATTTCCCCAATAAATTGCCCGCAAAAAAACATATCTTCTGGCAGTGCCCCTGCCGAGACTGGGATCGCCCCTGCCTTGGACCTCTACTATTCTTTTTTTTTTTTTTTGCATAAAACTTTATTGAAAAAGAGTACATTACAGAAGGGCACAACCAGCAAGTACAAAACATTTTCTGTAAAATGTACAGGTTATGTCTCATATGCCAAAGAACGGAGAGTACCCCTCTCCCTGACAAACAGAAAGAAATGAGGAAGCTATGACTGGATGGATCTGAGAATAAAAAGACACTAAGCTAACCTCGGGAAGAAGAACAGGGTATATTACACGTCAACAAGAGTCCTGTCATAGGTAGCTACCCAGTAGTAGAAGGGGCTGCGGTCGGCCACAAAGGAGTGTTCAGCAAGGTGAGCTTGTTCTTGAGGAGTGAGTTGCGATGCCATAAAAGGGTCCCATCTGCTGTGGAAGCGCTGTTTGGCTTTCTTGTGGGCTAGATTGGTGTTGATTTTGTCACGGAATAGAAGTTGCAGGAGATCTCTGTTGACCTGTGTGATGGAGGTTTTGGAAGCAGATGTCCAGTTGGCTAATATGGCCCGTCTTGCCAGCAGGAGGCAGATCAAGGCCCATTCTTTGCCTTGAGGGCTGGGAGCGGTTGACCAAGGAAGTAGTGTAGGATCCCAGTGTCTGAAGATAAGGAGTAGAGGGTCTTTGGGAAGCTTTAGTAGTGTAATTCGAAAGATAAAGGCCAGGATTTGGTCCCAAAAAGCAGAGATGAAAGAGCAAGTCCAGTAACGGTGCGTGAGAGAAGACTTAGGTTGGTGGCACAAAGGGCATAATGAAGACGAGGCTGAGTGTGGTTGAGTGGTAGGGAGAAAGGGGATATGAGCCCGGTGAGCGATTTTTAGCTGTGTTTCCCTCCAGGATTCATTTGGAACCAAGTTGTAGACAGTGTTGAGACCTTGAAGAATCTTGTCTACTATATCTTCATCCAGGAAGTCTTTTGCCCAGTTGGACACTGAGGAAGAATCCAGAGAAGGTGTCGTTTTTAAAAGTAAAGGCTTATAGATATCGGAGATTTTGTAAGAGTCTTTCTGTATAAGTGTCTCAAGGAATGATGATGTGAATCTCGTGGATTCGACTCTGCAGGTTTTATGAAGAAAACTGAGACATTGGCCATAGTGGAAGGCAGATGCATCGGTGAGAGAGAATTGAGCGGCTAGGGTACAGAAAGGTAATGCTCGACCAGTATCAGGATCACAAAGGGAGAAGAAGGTAGTGAGACCCTTTTGCCACCATGACGGTTGGTGTTCCAGACCTGGAGAAAAGCTCGGGTTCCCCTGAATCGGAAGGAATTTTGAGATGAAAGGGGAGAGTCGGAGACTTTTCCTCACCTCCCTCCAGGCAATAGCGGTGTCTCTCAACAGAAGGTTATGTTGATGCGTTGTTGGTAGAGATTTCCACTTACAGTGAAGAAGGGCTGTTAGGGAGTAGGGGTGGATCATTTCAGCCTCCAGGTGATAGTTGGAACATTTGGACTGTTGGGTTATCCAGTCCAGGCATACCCTCAAAAGACAAGCAAGGTTATACATTCTGAGGTTTGGGAGACTAATACCACCTTCAGTCCTGGGAAGATGGAGTTTTGAGAAGGCTATGTGTGGTCGCTTGTTTAGCCATATAAATTTTGATATCGCAGAGTTCAACAATTTGGAATCTTTGTGTCTTATAAGTAAAGGTATTGTCTGGAGAGGGTATAGCAGGCGTGCAAAACTGACCATTTTCACCAGATGGCATCTTCCCAGGAGCGAGAGGGGCAGATCCATCCAGTTGTCTAATTCCTGGGTGATTTGGGCAAAAAGGGGGGGGGGGGTAGTTCAGGTGGTGAAGAGAGGAAGGGAGTTTCCCTATTTTAACTCCTAGGTAGGTGATATAGGACTTTGCTATAGTGAAAATGGAGTTTTGAACCCATGCTGGAGAGGGGAGGGAGCCTAGGGGCAGAATCTCGCTTTTGGAGTTGTTTATGCGCAATCCTGAACATTTTTGAATAGGTCAAAGGTATATTTTATTGTGGGCATGTCTGCTGAAGGATTAGCGGAGAAGATGAGGACATCATCCGCAAAATGAGATGTCCTCAATTCCTGCTCCCCTATTTTTATGCCATGTATCAGGGCCACCGTTAATAGATATCTGGAAAGTGGTTCCAGAGCTAAATTGAAGAGGAATGGGGATAGGGGGCAACCTTGTCTCGTCCCTTTGTGTAGACGAAATTCGGTTGAGAGGAGGCCGGCAGCTACTAATCTAGCTGCTGGTGAGGTGTACATGGAATTTATTAGGTGAAGGAAAGGGCCAGAGAATCCCATTTTATGTAGAACCATGGAGAGCCAGTCAAAGTTTACGTTGTCAAAAGCCTTTTCGGCATCGAGAGTAATAATGGCAAAGTCACCATTTGGATTGCATCTGGCGTGTTCTAGCGCCATTATCACCTTTCTGAGGTTGATTGTTGCCGTTCTGCCTTTCACAAAGCCGAACTGGGCAGGATGTATCAGAAAAGGGATGATGTTGGCCAGTCTCGTTGCTACTATTTTAGAAAGAATTTTAACATCAAGATTTAGAAGTGAGATGGGCCTGTACGAACCGGGTTCTTGAGGGTCTTTCCCCTTTTTTCTAGTAACTTAACTATTGCCTGATTGCCCGTGGGGAGGTAGGGGCCACCAGACCACATATGTTGGTAGACATTTTGAAGAGTGGGTGCTAGGAGCGGGTTCAGGGATTTGTAGAATTCGCCTGTTAGGCCATCTGGGCCAGGTGCTTTAGAGGAGGCTAAATTGCGGATCGTGGCGGTTATTTCCATAAGAGAGATGGGGGCATTAAGGGATTCTAGTTGGCAGGAAGATATTTGGGTCAGTGTCACTTTGTCTAGGAAGTCGCACGCTGTGGGTTTGTCAATGGGATCGGCAGCATACAGCGCAGAATAATAGCGTAGCATGGCCGAATTTATGCCTTTTTGCGTGGTCGTAACAGAGCCATCTGGCTCACGGATGGAGGGGATGATAGTTGGGCGGTAGGATCCCTTGCAAAGTCGGGCTAGGAGTTTACCTGCCTTGTTCCCAAATTTATGGAGAGTGGCATCTAGGTATGCTCTCTTGGTCGATTCCAAAGTGTCTGCCCAGGTGTCAAAGGATTGTTTGGCTATTTGCCAAGCAGCCCGGTTTTCAGGGGAGTCATGAGTGTATAATGTTCGTTGAGCCTGGTGAAGTCTGGAGCTGGAGGTGTTGTAATTGAGGTGTGCATTTTTCTTAAAGGACGATGCATAAGAAATGATGTGACCCCTAAGAAAAGCTTTCCCCGCATCCCAGTACAGATTTGGGTCGTCAGTGTGAGTCGCATTCATTTGCGTGTAAAGCTGCCATTCTTTTGCGATATAGGTTTGGAAGTCCGCATTGTGTTGGAGGAAGGAGGGGAAACGCCAAATATTAGGATTAGGATTAGGGTGTATGTCTGGGGTCTCTAGGGACACAGAGATGGGAGCATGGTCAGAGACAGCTATATTGTGTATCTCCGCTTCTGGGATTAGGGGGAGTAAATCGTCGGAGCAAAATAGATAATCTATCCTGGTGAAGACATGATGTGGGTGTGAGTAAAAGGAGAATTCTCTATCGGTCGGGTGGTGTAGTCGTCATATATCACAGAGGTGAAGGGATTCCATCGTTGTTGCAAGCACTGTGATGTTTATAGGGGTCGGGAGCGGGATGGGGCGTAGTTGCGGGGATTTGTCATCTAGTGGGTGAATCATAGAATTAAAATCACCCCCAACGATCTGAGGGAGTTGTGGATAGCGTAGGAGCCAGGTGGTCAGTGTATTGAAGAATTGCTTAGTGGGGCTGTTAGGGGCATAAACGTTAGAGATTACTAGTTCCCTTGTTCCTATGAGGACACGGATAGAGAGAAGTCTGCCCTGGTTGTCCGAGTCCGTAGATAGGAGTTTACAGGGGAGATGTTTGTGAATGAGGTTAAGAACTCCTGCTTTGCGGCCAAGGGCCTCAGAGCCCACTACCGTACCCACCCAGAGTTTCCTCATCTGAGCAAAGTTGGGTGAGGAAAGGTGGGTCTCCTGAAGCAATGCTATATCTGTTTTCAGCCTTTTGAGATGGCGAAGGACCTTCATTCTTTTAAAAGGGGAACGGAGGCCCTTCACATTCCATGAGATTATCCGTAGCATGATGGGATTGCAATGGGGATATGTTTTGCAAGTAGTAGAGCTACTAAGATATTGGGGCCTGGGTAAGATAGGAAGCTATAGGCTACACTGGAGCTAGCCTGCCGGGCCCTAGGTAGGGGGGTAGCAAATGGTGTCATAACATTAGCGGGCTCAGTGGGGAGAAGGAGAGAGAGGGGGGGGAGGGGAAGGACTGGTATGGGTACCAAAGGTAGAGTATACAGAAGTTAATATATTCATTAACCAACTTCCCTTTTTTCCACATGGGGATCACTGTGAAGACCAGCTCCCATAACCAGCCCCGTGTCTGATGTGAGGGTTTCCACCCTTCAAAGAAGGAATAGGGAATACCATCAGTGTAGGCAGGAGATTAGAGCGTGTTAATAGGTCTGCACAGAGGCGCCCAGGGGAAGAAAACATGCGTACATGTATAAAGAAATCAAAATCTGGAGTATCATTGAAGACATAAAACCGTGCTAGGTAACGTAGCAAGGAAAATACCAAAGAAAACAGAAAACAAAGGAACAAACGGAACTGAGATGTCGGTGGAGACATCCCCATAACCGTTTAACTCATAACGGATACTACCTGAAAGGTGTGGACGGCCCAGGAGGGAAAGTCCAAGAACAGTTCACCTTGACCAGGTCGGGGGGGTGGCCAGGTAGGGCCACTCGGAAAAAATATGAGACTGTGCAACGGGGCACCGTTGATATCATCGCACCTCAACGAGCGGTTAGGCCATGCTGTGTTGGGCCCAGATGCCCTAAAGTGCTTGGGAGAGTCTTTCCGTGGGCTCCTTTGATCCAGGGTTCGGTTGACAGGCGGGGCTTTAGGTGTGGGACTGGGGGTGAGAGCCCGAGCGTGAAGATTTTAAGAAGGACACCGCCTCTTCTGGATCTTGAAAAGAAAGCTGCTAGCCTGCGGGTGTTTTGATCCGCAAAATGGCCGGGAATGCCAGGGTGAATTTGAGTTGTCGTTGGTGGAGTTCTGCGCAGATGTGCTGAAAGGCCTTACGTTTCTTGGAGACGTCCACCGAGTAGTCAGGCAAAGATTAAAATTTTGATTCCATCAATCTGCAAGTAGTTGAGGTATTTGGCGATTATCGGGCGTGGGGTTTTGCATTCAGAGTTGAAGGCTCCCACTCAGTGAGCACGTTCCACGGTGCAAGGGCCTCCCAGAACTCTGACAAAGCAGACTGGTGAAGCGATTCGGGGAGTCCTACAAACCGCAGGTTGCTCCTCCTGGACCTATTTTCGAGGTCATTGAGTTTTTCCAGTATGTATTTGTTCATTCTGTCTTGGGCATGTTCCAGAGATTGCGTCTGGTAGAGTTCTTCCTCAAGGTTTGAGATACGGTGTTCTGCTTCATTCAATCTAGAGGTATGTTCCCCTAGCTGGGCTTGAATCTTTTGCATGCCTGAGCTGACAGCCTTCTCCACTGATGCAGCAATCATAGGGGAGAGGAGAGCGGCTACAGCTTGAGCCAGGACTTCAGTGTGATGATCCTCAGTGGTTGAGGTATGTGAGGCTGCCGCATATACTGAGCTGTTGCAGGGCCGGAGGTTGGTGGAGGGGCCTGGGGTTGTGGAGACAGCGAGTCTCTCTGATAGGCTGTGTAGTTGGCTGATCGCCTACCTCCATAGCTGGGGCCGTCTCCGCTGGATGGGCCACACAGGCCGGTTCCGTGTAGGCCGAAGCCAGGGCCTCGATTTGCGGCTGGGCCGGCCGCGCAGTAGCGGCCGCGTACGATCGCGGCCCGGTTTTTTCAACAAACCGGTCCATCTCGTGAGCGGAGTCGTGGAGAGGGCGGCTGGAGTTGTTTTGGGCAAAAACACCGATTTTGTAGGCCGTTTTGTAGGGCGGTTTGCGGGAGCAGTGAGGAGAGACAGCTACTCCATGCGGCGCCGGAACCGGAAGTTGACCTCTACTATTCTTGATCTACGCGTCCTCCCTGGGTCAGCTGATAGCCACCCATGGCTTCCGCTACCATTTATATGCCGATGGCACCCACATTTATCTCTCTACCCCTCAGCTCATCCCATCAGTCTCCTCACACATCACTGATTTACTAACAGTCATATCAGCCTGAATGTCACACCACTTTCTCAAACTGAATCTATCTAAAAACTTAGCTCATAATATTTCCTCCCCCATGTGCCCCTTCCTCTGACTTCTCTGTCAAGATCAATGGCACAACTATCAATCAGTCCCCACATGCCAGGGTGCTAGGAGTAACTGAACTGTCCTTTCAGGCCCACATACAACCCCTTTTCAAATCATGCCACCTTAGCTTCCGCAGTGTCACCCCCCCCCCCCCCCCTACCAATTCCTCCATTGGCTTCCACTCACCCAACAAATAAAATTCAAAGTACTAACAATAATTTACAAAGCCATCCATACCTCTGCCCCCAGCTACATCACTAACCTAGTCTCAAAATACCAACCAAGCTGCTCTCTTCAGTCCTTCCAAGACCTTCTGCCTCTAGCTCCCTTGTCACCTCCTCCCATGCTCGCCTCCAGGATTTCTCCCTTCCTTTGGAATTCCCTACCCCAATCTGTCCAGCTGTCCCCTAATCTATCCATCTTTAGACAATCCCTGAAAACCCTTCTCTTTAAAGAAGCCTATCCTGCTTCTAACTAATACACTGTTTTACTTTCTCCATCCGCTCATCCCCCACAGCTATTACCTTTTGTATCAACTGACCTTCCCTCGTAGATTGTAAGCTCTAACAGGCAGGGTCCTCTGATTCCTCTTGTACCAAATTGTAATGTAACTGTAATGTCTGCCTTTATTTTGTTTAGCGCTGTGCAAACTGTTGCTGCTATATAAATCCTGTATAATAATATTAAATTCTAATCACTAATATTAAGCCAGAGTAGGTGCTTTGGGAGAAGGCAGCAGGCTGAGCTAAGTTGCTAAGAACATACCTTGATGACTTTAGTGCTTTTACTAAAAACCTTTGAGCAAATTTACTGCTTTTTAAGAACATGCAAATACTTAATTGTCTACAGGCTTGACACATGTTCTCTTTGGGGATTGAAACCCTAATTAAAATAATAGATCTGATTTAAATATTTGAGTAATTGTTTAATACAACAATCTAATTAGTGTATAGAGCACATGGCTTGCTTTATATAAATATCAAATCATCTTTGGACAATTGTCTGTTATTCATATCTTTAGGAAAAAGATCACCAACAATTTCTGGCTGCACAATGTTTATATAAGACTAAGCCCTTGTACACACGGTCGGACATTTCGACCACAAAATCCGTTGGACTTTTTCCGTCGGATTTTGTCCGAAACTGGAGTTGCATACACACGGTCGGACAAAGTTGTCAGAAAATCCGATCGCTCGGAACGTGATGAAGTTCATTCGTTACGATGGGACTACGTTCAGGCTAGTAGCCAATAGCTTTAGTTTCGTAATTTGATCTGATCATGCATGGCACTTTGTCCGATCGGAATTCTCTACAAACGATCGGACAAAGTCCGATCGGATCATGTTGTCGGAACATTTTATATCCAGCTCTCAAACTTTGTTGGTCGGCCAATAGAAAAAGTCAGTTGGAGCCCACACACGGTCGGATCATCCGACAACACGATACGATCGGACATTTTCCGTCGGAATGTCCGACCGTGTGTACAAGGGCTAAGACTGAAGGACAAATGTCCATGATAAAGGGAAATATTCCACTAAAACGCATCAAGGTTTACATGGAGAAAATGTGACATCATGCACAGGTGCAGAGGATTTTTTATGCATGTTGTTAGAAGTCTAGGACAGCCCTATGTGTGCTTTGATCTTGGAACTGTTGCTAATACTCTTGTGAGTAGGGATGGTCCCGATGTTCGAATCGAAAGCCAAACACAAAGCACCCCCCTCATTTTCAGGGAATGTGGCCTGGTATGGTTCAGGAGCACCCCCCCCCCCCCCCCCATCCTGTCCTCCAGGCTGCATGCTTGGGTAAGGATCTGGCATGGTGGCAATTTTTTTTTTACATTTTGGCATGGAGTTCCCCTTAAAATCCATACCAGACCCAAAAGGCCTGGTATGAATGGGGGGGGGGGGGGGGTTTGGAGGGGACCCACAGCATTTTTTTCCTTGATTTTTCATCTATTTTGCCGAGAGTCGGCAATAAATTACAACCGCGATCAAGAATTACATTTTTTCCTTTAGAAATGTAATTTTGCTGTGACACTTTTCTACACATTGCACAGATGTGCCACTTATTTCACTGTTATTGATTCACTTTAAGCATTATTAAAATCATTACTACTGAAAAAACGGTAATTTGAAAAACTTTTTCTTGCATTGATATTCCCTGAGGCATTACATGGGTCCCCATACTTTTTATGGCAATAGCTTGCATATAAGCCATTAAAATTAGCACTTTTGATTTTGCATGTCCCATAGATTTTAATAAGGTTCACATGCTTGCTGGAACTTTTTACTTGTTAGCATGTTCTGGTGCAAACCAAATTGGGGGGTGTTCGGTCTATCCCTACTTGTGAAAAGCAGCATAACATACTGTATATTGGGCTTATAAGACATCTGCATTTAGTTTGCATTGTGTTGCCACTCTGAAATGGGGGTGTTTTGAGTTTTAACCCATTGATAAGCTGTGTACATTTATTAGTGCAAAAAAAAAGTCCCTTTTTTCCCACAAATAGAGCTTTCTTTTGGTGGTATTTGATCACCCCTGTGGTTTTTACTTTTTGCGCTATAAACAAAAAAATACAAACAATTTTGAACAAAAACGCATTATTTTTTACATTTTGCTATAATATATATCCCACAAATATATATTACATTTTTCCTCAGTTTAGGCCGATAATATTCTTCTACGTATTTTTGGTAAAAAAAAAATCGCAATAACCATTTATTGATTGGTTTACACACAAGTTATAGCATTTACAAAATAAGGGATAGTTTTATGGAATTTTTATTCATTTTATTAATTCTTTTTTTTTTCTACTAGTAATGGCGGCGATCAGCGATTTTTATCATGACTGCGACATTATAGCGGACACATCGGACATTTTTGACACATTTTTCAGACCATTGTCATTTATACAGCAATCAGTGCTATACAAGTGCACTGATTCCTGTGTAAATGACACTGGCAGTGAAGGGGTTAACCACCAGGGGGCAGTGTATGGGCTAAGTGTGCCCTGGGGAGTGTTTCTAACTGTGGGGAGTGTGGCTACCTGTAACACATCACTGATCTCTGCTCCCGATCACAGGGACCAGAGATCAGTGACACTGTCACTAGGCAGAACGGGGAGATGCTTGTTTACATTAGCATTGAATTTGAAGTACTATGGAGATGTTGGTATAATGGGTATAAGTGATATGGGGCACAAGATACAAGGTTTATGCACTTTTGTGCACGTTAGGGGTAGAGGAAGCCACCCTTCCCCCTTTTTTTTTGTGTGTAAATGGAAAAATGACATAATATAGGGTATATGATATATGTATATCGTTTAAGGGTTTCACAAATATATGAAGAAAACGTCACCAAAGCAAAAGATTTGTGTGCCTGGGAGTTAGCTGCTGGGTAGGGATTAGCCGAACACCCGGTTCAGTTCGCACCAGAACCTTCGAATGGACCAAAAATTCATACGAACATTAGAACCCTATTAAAGTCTATGGGACTCGAACGTTCGAAATCAAAAGTGCTAATTTTAAAGGCTAATATGCAAGGTATGCAACAGACAACACCAGCAATAAGGAGTATCTTCAGGTGTATACTGTGCTGGAAGCACACAACACCACTTTAACTCCCACAGATGCCTGTATTAGACAACACCAGCAATAAAGGGTAGATACAGGTGTATACTGTGCTGGAGCCACACAACACCCACTAACTACTGTAGATGCCTGAGAAAAGAACACACTGTCCCTGCCTATCTTGCTCTTTCCCTGCACGGCGGAACATACTACACAAGGCCGCCACACTGGCAGCCTTATATAGTGTGGGGCATGTACTAAACCCCCTGAGCTATAATTGGCCACAGGCAGGATGCCTGTGGCCAATTATGGCTTTCCTCGCTGCCGGCGCTGTGATTGGCCAAGCATGCGGGGTCATGGGTCCACAAAGTTCTGAATTCGCTGAACAGACGAACGGCCAATGTTCGAGTCAAACGGCCGATGTTCGAGTCGAACATGCGTTCGAATCTAACACCGAGCACATCCCTACTGCTGGGATGTCATTATATAGCGATATTTTAGCAAAGGGTTCTGGGAGGGAGCGCAGAGATCTCGCTACTCACATGATAGTTTCTTTGACATGGAAGAAATGCATTTTTGCTAAGATATATCTGGGGATAGAAGCTGTAAAATGCTGTGGCTTGTAGATCCTGTGTGCATGGTCAATCTACACATCATTTGTTGTTTTAATATTATTTTATCGTGACCTAGTCTCCAGGGCTGTGACTTTTAAGCACAGCCTCTGAATAGTTGTAGCTTGGTCACTTTGTATGTCCACTACAGTGTTATGAACTCTAGTGGCCTCAGATAAATACTGCTCAATATGGGTGGTGCGCTCTTCTAGGCAGGTGACTTTGTCCTTTAACTGGTTAATGGACACTTTCAATTCACAGTGTAGATCTGTCTGTAGGGAGAGAAGCATAACCTTAAGGGAATGCTCAGAAGCCGGATTGTCAGTGGTAGGTTAGGCAGCCAGGGGAAGGGTGGACTACAGGTCCCAGCTCCATATTGTCTTTTCATAGGGGGCTGCTTGTGAGTGTGATGGAGAATCAGCAAGCCGCTTACCTCTGTCCCCTGGGGAAGGCATCTGGTCAAGTAGAGGCATTGCTGAGTCCTCCATATTAATGGAGGAGTTCTCTGCTGCGGCTGGATGATCCGGCCACCGCTCCAGGTCTCCCTGCTCCAGGCCAGCACCATGTTGATTCTCCTGATGTGAGGGCCGCATGTAGAAGTCAAGTAGTCTGCAGGGACCCTTGAGCTGTAGTTTCTCTCTGTACATAGTCTGGATGGTGCCCTGTGTGCCCCCCTCCAATTTAGAGGGCAGATGGAGGCTGTGCTGAGGCTGGGGAGGCTAAGATGTATCGTGGAGGAGAAGAGCTCTGCACTGAAGCTGACATCATCTTCCATACTCAAGCGCAGGGCAGGACTTAGGATGGCGGGGGCCCCTGGGCTTGAGTCACTTTCAGGCCCTACCTTCTATACATTACCGTATTTATCGGCGTATAACACGCACCCCAAGTTTAGGAGGGAATTTTAACCACCTTCAGACCGGACCATTTTGCTGGTAAATGACCAGAGGTCTTTTTACAATTTGGCACTGCGCTGCTTTAACTGGTAATTGCGCGGTCATGCAATGTTGTACCCAAACAAAATTTGCGTCCTTTTCTTCCCACAAATAGAGCTTTCTTTTGATGGTATTTGATTGCCTCTGCGATTTTTATTTTTTGCGATATAAACGTAAAAAGACCGCAAATTTTGAAAAAAAATGATATTTTCTACTTTTTGTTATTAGAAAAATCCAATAAACTCAATTTTAGTCATACATTTAGGCCAAAATGTATTCAGCCACATGTCTTTGGTAAAAAAAAAGTCAATAATTGTATATTTATTGGTTTGCGCAAAAGTTGTCACATCTACAAACTAAGGTACGTTTTCTGGAATTTACGCAGCTTTTAGTTTACGACTGCCTATCTCATTTCTTGAGGTGCTAAAATGGCAGGGCAGTACAAAACCCCCCCAAATGACCCCATTTTGGAAAGTAGACACCCTAAGGAAATTGATAAGTGGCATGTTGAGCCCATTGAATATTTTATTTTTTTGCCTCAAGCGATTGAATAATGACAAAAAATAATTTTTTTTTTTTTTTTTACACAAAGTTGTCACTAAATGATATATTGCTCACACATGCTATGGGCATATGTGAAATGACACCCCAAAATAAATTCTGCTGCTTCTCCTGAGTACGGGGATACCACATATGTGGGACTTTTTGGGAGCCTAGCCGCGTACGGGGCCCCAAAAACCAAGCACCGCCTTCAGGCTTTCTAAGGGCGTAAATTTTTGATTTCACTTCTCACTACCTATTACAGTTTTGAAGGCCATAAAATGCCAAGATGGCACAAAACCCCCACAAATGACCCCATTTTAGAAAGTAGACACCCCAAGCTATTTGCTGAGAGGCATTTTGAGTCCATGGAATATTTTATATTTTGCCACAAGTTGCGGGAAAATTACAAACTTTAATTTTTTTTAATTTTTTTTTCACAAAGTTGTCACTAAATGATATATTGCTCACACATGCTATGGGCATATGTGAAATGACACCCCAAAATAAATTCTGCTGCTTCTCCTGAGTACGGGGATACCACATATGTGGGACTTTTTGGGAGCCTAGCCACGTACGGGGCCCCGAAAACCAAGAACCGCCTTCAGGTTTTCTAAGGGCGTAAATATTTGACTTCACTCCTCACTACCTATTACAGTTTTGAAGGCCATAAAATGCCAAGATGGCACAAAACCCCCACAAATAACCCCATTTTAGAAAGTAGACACCCCAAGCTATTTGCTGAGAGGCATGTTGAGTTCATGGAATATTTTATATTTTGCCACAAGTTGCGGGAAAATTACAAACTTTTTTTTTTTTTTTTTTTTTCACAAAGTTGTCACTAAATGATATATTGCTCACGCATGCCATGGGCATATGTGAAATGACACCCCAAAATAAATTCTGCTGCTTCTCCTGAGTACGGGGATACCACATATGTGGGACTTTTTGGGAGCCTAGCCGCGTACGGGGCCCCGAAAACCAAGCACCGCCTTCAGGCTTTCTAAGGGCGTTACAGTTTTGAAGGCCATAAAATGCCAAGATGGCACAAACCCCCCCCAAATGACCCCATTTTGGAAAGTAGACACCCCTAAATTTAGGGGTACACTAGTGAGACTAGGTAATAAATGGCGGGTGCCCTGAAACTATAAAAAAAATAACTAACCAACCAGCGTCACCTGTAACAGTTATATGGTGATCACTGGTGAAAGGGTTAACTAGGGGGCAATCAGGGGGCTTTATGTGGTAGTATATGGGGGTCCCTGGCGCTATAAAAAGCTGCGGCGAACCTAAATACCTACCTGCCTAACTAGCGTCACCTGTGACACTAATACAGTGATCAGAAAAACGATCGCTTATTAGGCTGGGTTCACACTGGAGCGATGTGGGAACGCCACGAATGCGCGGGGGGTTCCCGCATCACATGCCTCCCGGCGGCAGTTCACACTGCCCTATGCGAACTGCTGGGAGTGTCAGTGAAATGTTAATGACACCCCCAGATCAGTTCGCATATCGCAGTGCGATCTGCAAACTCGGATCGCATGGTGTGAACACCCATGCGATCCGATTCTGCTGCGGACCAAAAAAAGGGTCCCATGCGAGTTTGCGGCGGGTGCGACACGAATTCAGCCATACTATCTGTATGGCTGAACTCGAATCGCACAGAGATCGGATGTGATTTGCACTGCAGTGCGGTGCGAATCACATTCGTTCTCATAAACCGCTGCAATGTGAACCCAGCCTTAGTGACACTGGCGAGGGGGGGTGATCACGGGGTTAAACCTTTATTGGGGG
Source organism: Lithobates pipiens (assembly GCF_037356315.1). Classification (NCBI taxonomy): domain Eukaryota; kingdom Metazoa; phylum Chordata; class Amphibia; order Anura; family Ranidae; genus Lithobates; species Lithobates pipiens. Next base: position 206,743,898 of record NW_027507785.1, on the reverse strand, counting down.
GGTTAGGGGGGCACATTAGAACTAAAGGGGGCTAACCCTAACTGCCCTAACAGTTATTACAGTCACAAATGACACCAATGCAAAAAAAAAAAAAAAAAAAAAAAGCAATTGGTGTCACTGTGACTGGGGGGGCAGGGGTAATTGGGGGGTGATCGGGGGGTAAAGGGGGGGTGTGAGTGTGCCTGGAATGTTCTACTGTGTAGTGTAGTGCTTGTGCAACTCACCGATGCTCTCTCCTCGGTCCCGGAACGAAAAATACCGACACGGAGGAGAGATTACATCACTTCCTCTCCTGTGTTTACATTACAGGAGAGGAAGTGATGTCACCGGACATTTTCATTCGTCGGGAGAGATCGCGAGGGGGTGGCCATGAATGAATGGCCGTCCCCTCGTCCGGGATCGCTCCCAAACGAATACCGACCGCCGCAGGCACCGGGCGGGGGCCCGATCGGGCCCCCGACCCGCGGGCAGGCAAGGACGTACATGTAAGCCCTTATGCCTGCCCGTGCCATTCTGTCGACGTACATCGTCGTGCGGCGGTCGGCAAGTGGTTAAGGGAAAAAACTTTTAGGAGGGAAGTTTAAGGAAAAAGATTACATTTAAATGCCCATTGATGCAGCCTTATCAGTGTCCATCTGCAGCCTTGCCCATCCATCTGCAGCCTTGTCCAGTGTTATTGTAGCCTTGTCAGTGTAGCCTTCTCATTTGCAGCCTTGCCCCAGTGTCATTTGCAGATTTGTTATTGCAGTCTTGAAATTTAAAAATGGCTCTCGGGTCCTCTCGGCGGCTCATGGGTCCTCTCGCAGTCCCGAGCGGAGCTGAGAGTAGCCTCACAGTCACGCCCAGTCCCTGTGTTATGTCCATCATAGGGCGGGACTGGGTGTGACTGTGAGCGGAGCCGAGCCGAGTACACTCGGCTATGTATCTCTGTGGGGCCCGCGGACCCCCTATTGGGCGGGGCCCATGGGCTTGAGCCCAGTCAAGCCCAATGGTAAGTCCAGCCCTGCTCAAGCGGCCATATGTAGTGATGATGCATAGATTGGAGAGCTGTTCCAAAGCGAGTCTGGAGCAAATCTCATAACATAGAACAATATTATAAACTCTCTACTAACCATAATTCCACAACAACTAACCAGGTCAGTTTCAGTCCTGAAACAATCTTTAATTGCTCCAATGGTGTAGTCTAACTAGGGAATACTACAGTGCATCCCCAAATAAGATAGACAAGGGGTAGAGAAGAAACAAAAGTCAATCAGTACCAAGGGAAGCTAGTGGGGAGGGGGGGAGTTCAATCTTAACCTGTAATTGCCTGAGTAGGTAGTCCTGTGATCAGCTCCTTGAGTGTAGGATACAATGCCCATATCCAGTGGGTACATCATAGTGGTGGAGAAATGAGGAGTAATGTTGATACAAGTTTGGGTGATAAGCTTTAATTCACCAACAAGGCTCGGGGTCTCCTCTTTTCCACTGAGGGGGAGATATCCTGGGTCTGCAGCTGTGTGTTTGGAACCACATTTTTTAATTGATTTCTGAATATACTCCATCACCCATATCTCTCAACATATCCTTAGCACTATTTCATCTGAATACTATTATCTGTTAAGTTAAATATAACAAGAAACTGGAAATCTCTTGCATTTCCCAATGGATCAGATGTATTCTCTGACCTAAACCAAATTTGCTCCTTGGAACTACTCTATGCACTTAAAAATTACAAATTTCAAAAAAAAAATTCCTCATGAAATTTATGGATGTCACATAAATACTATACGGGTTCTTAATAGTAATCACATCCACCCTTGATTAACTAGTTTCTTATGCTTAACTATGAAATCTCTTCATGCCCTTCTGTATCAATGATGCTGACACACTGCTTGACTGATGTATTGCCCCAGACTATAATATAAACTATTTGACAGACTTTAGCCTTGTTACATACACTCTAGTATTTTCTCAACTGGTGACTTGATTGATGATCTCATATGCCGTGCCTCCTTTTCTCTGTTTCTATGTTTATCTGCCTACCTGTTTACGTGTGTTTTTTTTAATTCTTCATTGCGCTATTAGACTGGAAGGATCGCAATAGACAAAATGGTGTGAGGTAAGAACATCCCCTACTCTGCTCTATAGACCCCCTAGGGATATGTCTATCCCTTATCATTTTCTGATACAGCAAGCTACCTAACAAATGAGAGAGATTAGGAAAGGCCTTGATACTTATGGCTATGGATTTTTTTTTTTTTTTCACAAAACAATTATCCCTTGTTTTTTTTTCTATACTTCTTATTAATCATGATTAGCAATACTGTCCCTTTAAGGAATATTTGCTGCTTAGTAAAATCAGGAAACATTATTTTCGCTCAAGGTTGTAACTATTACATAGGAAAGGAAAGCCAAAGGAACTTTCCAATATTGGTATTAATGACAGTCTCCATAATTAAACATGGATATTAAAAATAAATACACTGTGGTTTATTGAACTTTCCTTTCATAAATCTTAAAGATGACATTGTCAATATTTTCAGCCATATGCTTCTCAGCCTTATATTCCTCATAATGTAGCCCACATTTCTACTTAACAGTATTGGAAGGAAATACTCTATTTAGTGCCACTAATATTTTTACCCACTGTATTCTTTTCCCTGTGGGATAAGAAAGTCTTGTTTTTTTCTTGACCTGATCTAAAAAGCAATTTTAATCTCCTATCTCTGATATTATGTTACTTGCAGCTACACACAGATCAATCTTAATATCCATTGATAAGGATGTAATGAAATCAAAGAGATGCTGAAAATGTCTAATTCCAGCAGCACCATAAATTAGTTTTTTTTTTTTTCTTCTATCCCCCCACAGGATACTTCATCTTGAAGGTCATGCCTAAAAAGTAAAAGCGCAGGTTTCCAATACAGGGATTTATTCTGCCTGACATACCAGAATTTCACAGCTTAACGTGGTTGTAAAAGCTCAAGGCCTTCTACCCTCATGCATTCTATGCATGAAGGTAGAAAACCTTTGGTCCGCAGCAGCTTCCCTCAGCACCCCCCCCCCAATACTTACCTGACCCCCACCCTGATCCAGCAATGTGCAGAAGAGCAGCAGCTCTTCCAGGTTTTTTTTCTTTCTTATTGGCTAAGACAGTAATGGAAACCATTGCTTTGGGGGCACTCAGCAGGAGAGAGGGGCCAGGAGCGCCTGTGATGGACCCGAGAAGAGAAGAAATGGGGCTGTTCTGTACTAAACCATTGCACAGAGCAGGTAAGTATGACAAGTTTGTTATTTAGAAAAAAAAACCCTGCCTTTAATATCACTTTAAAGGAAATCAATAAGGTTGGGGACCTCACTGCTGATTTCCCCTTCTGAAAATACTGTTTTCATTAATGTCATGCTGGTTCTTCGATACTTTCCAAATAACTGATGCCGAATAATGCAAATCAGTTGTTCTGATCTCAACACTGCATGTTAGCTCCAAGTTAGTGAGTCACAAAGTATTAAAGACACAGGACCCATTTGACAGCCAGAAAATTAGCTTTTAAACCAATAGGTTCTCTTGTGTATCATATTTTTATACATGTTTTCTGACAACATGAATATATATATAGGAAGATATAGAGGCTGTCACTACTAAACTCCCATTCTGACAATTGTGGGGCCAAACAAACTTCACCTTCATCAGGGATCAGTAATTTTAAATGTGCTTACATGGACTCATATAACCGTACATTAGATAGATCTATGATTTCCTGTTTAGAAAAGATTCAAAAGACAGGGTATGCCAGTGTAAACAGGTGGGCATGAAGACAACCTAAGACAGGAAGTGTGTTACTGGTCAGATCACCAGGTTAAAAAGGAAAACAAATGCAGTCACAACATTTAAGGATTGTTAAGCTGCAATATATTACATTTTTGTTTTGTGGTTTAATACAGCTTTAAGAACAGTCAAAATTCCTGAGCCCTGATGAAGGGAGCATTTGCTTGGCCCCTAATCGCATTGGCCTTTCTTCTGCAATGAACTAATTTATTTATTCATTAAAAATTTGGACTTTTGGATGTTTGTTTCATGCTCTCATTGGATTGGATATAAGTAATAAAAACTTGACAAATGTACTATCTAACTATTCTATCGACAACTAAACAAAGTTTTACCTTTGCATACACTTTGAAGTTTATTTTTCTTAACCCATAGATTATATGAATAAGTTAAAAATGACTGATGTGTTAAATTAATTAACAGTGGTCTTCACATTTATAAATGCTTTCTCATCTTTATATTTTTATCATTTTTCCAACACTACTGTATGTACAGCTGAAGAGTACACTGGTGGAATCCCAAAAATAAATCTAGGCTTTTATAGAAAACTGCACAAACATCCATCTATAAAAGGATGAATAGAAGCAAAAAAAAAAATGCATATCAACATCTATCAGTGAGTGACATAAATAACGGCTTTCCTTTACTCCAGCAATGCCACACCAAGTCCTTTTTTGAAGGCATTTATTGGAATTGTCACTTTTAAGATGTCTTAGTATCTCTAATGTTTCTTCATTACCAATAAGCTGTTTCATTATATCAATTTTTTGCTGTGTAGATTCATTCTGAAAGTTTTTATTTATTTGGTCATCGGTATTTTATCTTATTAGCTATTATTAACCACTTAAGGACCTCCTCATGTACATATATGTCGGCACTTTGAAGAGGGATATCTCAGTAATGGCAGCAGCTGCTGCCACAACCGAGATATCCCTCTTTACAGGAGGCGGTCCTGTTTATGATAATGGTGGCGGGTTCGCCGCAAGATCACCGTTAGGCTAAGATGGCTCCCACTCATCTCTATACCATAGGAAGGCAAAAGCGACGTCAAAACGTCACTTCCGCCCATACCTCTTAAAGGTACATTTTTTTCAATGTAATTTTTTTTAATTAATTTTTTTTTTTTTTTATTTTTTTTTTTTGCATTTAAGTCCAAATATGAAATCTGAGGACTTTTTGACCCCAGATCTCATATTTAAGAGGACCTGTCATGCTTTTTTCTATTACAAGGGATGTTTACGTTCCTTGTAATAGGAATAAAAGTGATCCATTTTTTTTAAACACTGTAAAAATAAATAAAATCAAGTAAAATAAATAAGAAAAAAAACCTTTAAAACACCCCGTCCCAACGAGCTTGCGCGCAGAAGCGAACGCATACTTGAATTGCGCCCGCATATGAAAACGGTAGTCAAACCACACATGTGAGCTATCGCCACGATCGGTAGAGCGAGAGCAATAATTCTAGCCATTTACCTCCTCTGTAACGCAAAACATGCAACCTGTATAATTTTTTAAATGCCGCTTATGGAGATTTTTGAGGGTAAAAGTTTGACGCCATTCCACGAGGGGGCGAAATTTTGAAGCATGACATACTCGTCGTAACATTATCTTTCACAATATAAACAAATTAAATACATTGGGCTAATTTTACTGTTGTCTTATTTTTTATTAAAGAAAGTGATTTTTTTCCAAAAAAAGTGTGCTTGTAAAACCACTGCGTAAATACGGTGGGAAAAAAAAGTATTGCAATGACCGCCATTTTATTCTCTAGGGTGTTAGAAAAAAATATATATAATGTTTGGGGGTTCTAAGTAATTTTCTAGCAAAAAAAAAATGTTTTAAACGTGTAAACACAGAGTCTGAAAAAGAGGCCTGGTCCTTAAAGAGGAAGTAAACCCTGATGGGTTTACTTCCTCTTTCATTCCCTGCAAAGGTTACGCATAATGGACTACTATGCATCGCATAGTAGTCCATTATGTGTCACTTACCTGACACAGGAGCCAGCGAAGTCACCGCTGTCCCCTTGTGTACGGAGCCTCCATCTTCTTAGTGGGTCTCGCTGCTGCAGCGCTGTCATTCGACAGAGCCACGATGACGTCACTCCCACGCATGCGCAAAGGAGTCGCCACTCGCGGCATATCGCCGTTAACAGCGGCACACTCAGTGCGCCTGCGCACCGCTGTCTACGGCGCATGCGCCGTAGACAGCGGTGCCTGTCTTTTGGCAAATATATCCTAGACCGTGTAGGTTTAGGAGATATTTCTTGGACCTACAGGTAAGCCTTAATCTAGGCTTACCTGTAGGTCAAAGTGGTTTGTAAGGGTTTACAGCTCCACCTAATAAAGGCAACAGTAGGAATCTCATAGAAACTCAATGTTAACAACAGCTAGATTATAGCATTATTTCTGGGGAGAACAAATCTATGAGATAATGACTGTAAATCTATGTTTTCATGCAGAATGCTACATTATTTGATATTATAAGATGTATGTGATACATTAGACTGTTCTGTTTTTCTGCACAGAAGCCCACTTCAGTCAATGTTCACACTAGGCTAAAGGGGTGAACAGAAGCACACATCATTATTCAGAAGGTGACCGTCTTATCATGGTTAAGGCCATTATATAATGAACATTTTCTGTATACTGGGCATTATATAGTTGGTAATCCAATCTTACAATTATACCTATCTGCAGTATTCACAGTTCTGATAACCAAAAGAGATTTTACATATTGAGTAAATATCTTAATTCTAAGGGGCTATACTGTATTTCAAACATTAAATTGGGAGCCTGTTCCTTGACTGATATCATGCCTGCGTGACTACTGTAGCTCTAAGAAATGTGACAAATAATTCCTTAAAATAGACTGAAGTTAGCTATTCAATCCAAAAATAAGTCACTTAATTAGAAAAGAAATTCTTTCACTTACAGAGACACTATTTGGTTTTAATTTAAATGTCCATTTTTATCTGTTTTGCAGGGTTGACACTCTACATATGTTAAAGCGGTTCTTGTGGTAGCCAGCAGATGGTGCTGTTGTTAAGAGCTGTCACACTGCTTCTGTCCAAAAGGTAATTGGTCCTTTAGACAGCAGGAAGGTATTGAGCTGCCCCTGACCCCTCACCCTAACACCTCATACACACCGACTACAATGGCAGGCAGTAAATGGGAGCTGTCAGCTATCCTGTCAGAGCCTAGCCTGAATTAAAATTTATTGGCCATGTTTATATTCTGCTCTGTGCCAGATCTCAGTAATTATCACCCTGATGTTACCAGACACACAGAATGAATGTATCAGAGCCCTGTAATTAGAACATCGATTCACTCTCTTTCCTTCTCTGCATACTGCAAATTAATAACTGCCCTGTTTTTGAATGTGCAAAATGTAGCTAATGAGTAATGTGTGGAATTCATTTGTTGCACTTATGTACAAGACATACAGTATCTCACAAAAGTGAGTACACCCGTCACATTTTTGTAAATATTTTATTATATCTTTTCATGTGACAATACTGAAGAAATGATACTTTGCTACAATGTAGTAGTGAGCATACAGCTTGTATAACAGTGTAACGTAGCTATCCCCTCAAAATAACTCAGCACACAGCATTATTGTCTAAACCACTGGCAACAAAAGTGAGTACACCCCTAAGTGAAAATATCCAAATTGGACCCAATTAGCCATAATCCCTCCCTGGTGTCATGTGACTCATTAATGTTACAAGGTCTCAGGTGTGAATGGGGAGCAGGTGTGTTAAATTTGGTGTTATCATTTTCACACTCTCATACTGGTTTCTGGAAGTTCAACATGACACCTCGTGGCAAAGAACTCTCTGAGGTTCCGAAAAAAATTATTGTTGCTCTACATAAAGATGGCCTAGGCTATAAGAAGATTGCCAAGACCCTGGAACTGAGCTGCAGCATGGTGTCCAAGACCATACAGCAGTTTAACAGGACAGGTTCCACTCAGAACAGGCCTTGCCATGGTCGACCATAGAGGTTGAGTGCACATGCTCAGTGTCATATCCAGAGATTATGTATGAGTGCTGCCAGCATTGCTGCAGAGGTTGAAGGATTGGGGGGGGGGGGGTCAGGCTCTCAGAGATCAGACCATACGCCACCCACTGCATCAAATTGGTTGCATGGCTGTCATCCCAGAAGGAAGCCTCTTCTAAAGATGATGCACTAGAAAGCCCAGAAACATGTTTGCTGAAGACAAGCAGACTAAGGACCTAGATTACTGGAACCATGTCCTGTGGTCTGATGAGAAAATTTGGTTCAGATGGTGTCAAGCGCGTGTGGCAGCAACCAGGTGAGGAATACAAAGACAAGTGTGTTTTGCCTACAGTGAAGCATGGTGGTGGGAGTGTCATTATCTGGGGCTGCATGAGTGCTGCCAGCAGTGGGGAGCTACAGTTCATTGAGGGAACCGAGTATGTCAACATGTACTGTGACATACTGAAGCAGAGCATGATTCCCCTCCCCTCGGAGACTGGGCCGCAGGGCGGTATTCCAACATGATAATGACCCCAAACACACCTCCAAGAGGACCACTGGCTTGATTAAGAAGCTGAAGATAAAGATGACGGACTGGCTAAGCATGTCTCCAAACCTAAATCCTATTGAGCATCTGTGGGGCATCCTCAAATGGAAGGTGGAGGAGCTCAAGGTCTTTAACATCCCCCAGCTCTGTGATGTCGTCATGGAGGAATGGAAGAGGATTCCAGTGGCAACCTGTGAAGCTCTGGTGAACTCCGTGCCCAAGAGGGTTAAGACAGTGCTGGAAAATAATGGTGGCCAGACAAAATATTGACACTTTGGGCCCAATTTGGACATTTTCACTTGTACTAGTGGTGTGTACTCACTTTTGTTGCCAGCGGTTTAGACAATAATGGCTGTGTGTTCAGCTATTTTGAGGTGACAGCAAATTTACACTGTTATACAAGCTGTACACTCACTTCTTTACATTGCAGCAAAGTGTAATTTATTCAGTGTTGTCACATGAAAAGATATTATAAAATATTTACAAAAATGTGAGGGGTGTACTCACTTCTGAGATACTGTATTTATTTATGGTTCATATAGACAGTTTTCTTAGTTTGAAAAGGACATCTGATTCAGGTGTCAGATTCCAGGACACACATCTTCTCCCACCATGGTAAGCACTCCATTCTCCATTACATTCAAGCATTTGGGAAATTATATTTCCACCATTACAATATTTAAACTATGTATACTGTTATTATACTGCACTGTATTTTTTTCACATACTGATCACAACTTATGGAGTCTCTCACTGTGGGTTTTCTCTCCCATACCTGGTTCCAAAGAAAATACAATGCCCCTTCTGTGAACTTCTTTCTCTTTTTTTAACCATTGCTTCCATGACCTGCATTTTCTTGGAACCCCATTAAAGAGTACCAATAAATAAACAGTAACTTGAACTAATTTTATTTATTTACTTATTAAATAACAATTTTAATAGGAAAATAAAGTTGAGGAACAAGGAGCGATGAAGTCAAAATTAGGTTAACCGCTTAAGGACCGCCTCCTGCACATTTACGTTGGCAGAATGGCACGGCTGGGCACATCAACGTACAGGTACGTTGCTCTTTAAGTGCCCAGCTGTGGCAGCACACTCGCGACCCAGTCCTGGGCTCCGTGACTGTGGCCACGGGACCCGCGGGCCCGTTTGCCGCCGATGTCCTGTGATTGGGTCACAGAGCTGAAGAACGAGGAGAGGTCTGTGTAGACAAACCTCTCCCCATGCTTCCTACTGAGCCTGTCACCGATCAGTGACATCACATGCCAAGCCACGCCCCCAACAGTAAAAAAAAAACACACACACACACAACCGCCCCCTAGTGATTAACTCCAAATGTGTAAAAAAAGTCCGATGCATAATGTAGCAGCCACAATAAAAAAATAAAATAAAAAAAATTCGCTGATCGCCGCCATTACTAGTAAAAAAAAAAAATTATTAATAAAAATGCTATAAAACTATCCCCTATTTTGTAAATACTATAACTTTTGCACAAACCAATCAATAATCGCTAATTGCGATTTTTTTACCAACAATATGTAGAAGAATACGTATTGGACTAAACTAAGGAAAAAAAAAATGTTTTTTTATATATTTTTTGGGGATACTTATTATAACAAAAAGCTCTATTTTTGTTTATAGCGCAAAAAAAAAAAAAAAAACGCAGAGGTGATCAAATACCACCAAAAGAAGCTCTATTTGTGGGAAAAATATTACGCCAATTTTGTTTGGGAGCCACGTCGCACAACCGCGCAATTGTCAGTTAAAGCGACGCAGTGCCGAATCGCAAAAAGGGGCATGGTCAAAAATTGCAAATTGGTCCGGGGCTTAAGTGGTTAATTTAGGATAAATACCCGAGCAGTGTTTAAAAGGGATATGACTGCAACAATAAATTGCTTGCTGATGCTTTTGAAACGCAAACTTAATTATCTATTGCCATTTTTATATGGTGGTGTAAAGCTATATGTACCACATTGTAACTGAAATGAAAGGCCAGAAGGCTAACTTTCTGTATTTACTACACATAGGCTGACATTTTTAAAAGGTTAAGAATCCAGGACTGTCATCATGATCCTGACTTCCTTACCTAGTGATTCACTGACCTGAAACAAGCACATTAAATAAAGTCTAAGCCGCCATTATGAATGCTCACACCAGTACAGTAGCTCACTAGTTAAGGAAGCCAAACATAAATGGCTTGAAAAATTTGGGGGCACTGCAGGCAATCATAAAGTGATCGGGACCAAAATACACAGGAAGAAAATTGTAGTCGTGCCAAAATGTGAACATAATTTTATGGGGTATGCTTAAATTAGTCTATAAATGCAGCTGCTTACCAATCCGCCATCCTAGATAAGCAATTATACAGTAAAGAGAAAAGCTCATGTGTGTGAAGCACAGCATTGAGAAAAGTATATGTTGGACAGGGGGCTTAAAAGTAGTGTGGTTAAATAATACATAAGCTTGCTCTCTGACTCTGTATACCCTGCACACATTTCTTGTATCACCAAATATAGCTCTATTAATGTAACACAAGTGATCTACACATATACTTCAAGACAAATAATCGTTTTAAAAAAAATTAAATTCTTTCATTACATATGCTTTTCTGCACACAGAATACAGCACTGACACTTAAAGAATGTCATTAAAACAGAAAATGTTTTAATGTCAGAATGTCAGACAATACATCTATGTTAGGCCTAATGCACACTAGGGGGTTTGTTACTAAAAATGGAGAGTACAAAGTCTGATGCAGAGAAACCAATCAGCATAGAAAATCTGCAAGGAATCTGCATAGAAACAAATCAACTTTCATTTTTTTTTTTGTCAAAGCTTAATTGATCAAGCTTAAGTAAAATGCTTATTGGCTACCATGCACAGCTGCACCATATTTTGCACTCTTTAGTTTTAGTAAATAAACCCCAAGGTGTAAAACAATCTGATTTTAAAGGAGTTTACATTTATTTTCTCTGCCTCTAAACACCCCTCTGTATTAGCATATGTGTCCATGCACACATAGGCATTTACAAGCATTTAGAGGCAGGGGGAAAAAAAGGGAGGAGAATTTAAACGGATCTAAACATGCTCAACCAGTATCCTACAACAGTACACAATGCGTCTCCTGTATGTCCATGAGACTGTCTGTACTCACCTGCCCTGCGTGCTCTTGTGCCTTCACCCATGAGACCCACTGTCCGTGACAGATCAGTATGAAGAGCTCCATAGGAATATATGGTCACTCATTTTTCTTCCGCTTTTTTTAATGCAAAAGCAGAGGAAAAATGGACCGGTGTGAAAGCAGCATTAAGGTAACTTGGACTAGGACAAGTAGCAGAATAATGGAAAATTTTATCAAATACTTACCGTAATTTTCCTTTCCTGACGCCAAACCATGGCAGCATACTAGTGATAGAGCTCTGCCTCTTGACCACTCCCTCAGGACCAGTGAATAGCATAAATGAAGGCATGATTAGCCGCCTGACGCCAACATAGCGGCATACTACTGATAGATAACTAGATGATAGGGTGAGATCTATTTGTCAAACCAATCTTCTAATGAGACAGAGGACTGAATAGTCCTTCCTACAAAGTCCACTGATGACAAGGCCCCCTGGTCTATTTCATCAAGTTTGAGTAGGAATGTTGGAGCGACCGTTATACCCCTGTACAGATAGGCAACATATATCGTCTTGAATGTGTTGCCTATGAGGCTTTAACTGCTCTGGCAGAGTGCTCTGCCGCCGCTGACAGAGGCTTGCAACCTCTATTCCTATACACAACCAAGCCTGCTAGAATCCAGGCAGTAACCTCTTCCCATTCAGGATTCCCAACTGGAATGACAAAAGGTTTATTTAGATGACCTGAAAGGGACAATTGTGGAGAGATACTCCTTTAAAGTTCTGAAAATGAACAGTACGTGTGAATTTCCTGTGTGATGTTCTGGAAAGTTAGGCAATGTCCAGCTGTCTGTTAAATAGCAGTCTGTTGCTATGTTTGATGCAGAATGATCTACAAGATCCAACTCTAGGAATATAGTATATATATATATATATATATATATATATATATATATATATTTTTTTTACTTTAAAGCTCCAAGAGCTTGAATCTCTGATAACCTTCTGCTTAAAATTCTTGCAATTGATACTGCCTCGTAAGTAGTGATGGCCTGAACCGAACATTGCTCTGTTGGAACAAACGGTTAAACTGATATGAGATCCAGCAACTGCAATAGATCTTTCCTCCTTGGTGACCGACTCCTCAAAAGTTGTGCAAACGGAAGGATTCTTGGTCCTTTCAAATGTGTTATTGCCAATATAGCGAACACTCATGAGCTATGTGAGGATAGGTTAAGGCCTGGAGGAAGAATAGCTGACAGTGGACAGTGGAAACAGCTGACACTGGAAGGGCAGTAGGATCAAAGTCTCACCCTACTAAGAAAAAGCAAACTTGTTTCAGAATTAGAACTAGGTGTTGTAAGTAGAATTTCTTCTCGCACACCACAAAAGTAGAGATCACTCTGGAGTGAAACTGGAGCAACAGGAGTTGGCCATCCTCTCCCTTTAGTGCCCCTGCTTGTAGCCCCAGTCTGCGCATGTTAATTTCAATATTTTTTTATTAAAGGTTTACAATACAAAGAACAAAGGTCTCGACTTTTCATTGTACAAAATACAACTGGTTCAGAGTGTTATACATTCACTGTTCTGATTTACTTGGAAATTATTCCTCTTATTACATACATGGACCCTTGTTTCTTACTACTATTGATTACAGTTTGTTTGCTTAGTTAATTGTGGTGCATACTTTCTTTTCACCTGGATATCTTATACTTTGTGATATCACTGCATCTATGGTCCATAGCTTGTAGCTCATCCAAATCTCCAACGTATTCTCCAGCTACAGGGATGGCCCAGCCGCCCCATCTACCTATCGGGGGAGCCCGGGCCATCCCATCGTGCAGGCTACACCTACCATAGCCCGTGTGGACCATGATCTGTCAAGGGTGCATGATAACAACAATGTAACAAATAGAGCCAAAATTAAGACCAAGCAATTGAGAATTATTAAGAGGGGGGTAAAACAAAAGAGAAAATAAAAAATTGCCAGGTGGAAGGCAGAAATTTGAAAGTCAAAGGAGGGAAGGGCCATGGTCCCACACTCCGAGACCCATTTTTCTAAAGTAAAACTAATTTGTGAGTGTCCTGGGGTCGTGCATCAGATATTCAATTCTTGGGTCCCATATTTTATGGAACAACTGCATCTTGTCTTGTGCTAATGCTGTTAACCTTTCATTTAACATAAGCCATGTCAATTTGCGTTTAAGCTGATCAAATGGCAGGACAGGTGACCTCCAGTTCCTTTCAATAGTTATTTTAGCTGAGATAAATATAAACGTGAGAAGTCATCTTTGGGACTTAGAGGCCTCCGCTATCCTGCCACCCAGAAGTGAATGTTTTGCTGATTTCCTCAGATTCATCCTGGTAAGAGTGTAAATAAAATTGTACAGCCTGATCCAAAATCTCCTGACCTTGGGGCATGTCCATCATATATGGTAGGTGGATCCTACTTGACCGCATCCCCTGAAGCATTTAGAGGTGACTCCAGGCACAAATGTTGCCAATCTAGCCGGTACCATGTACCACCTCAATAATACCTTATAGTTAGCCTCTATAATGGAGGTATTGATGAGTGATCGATATGCTGTCTGCAGAAATTGCATGCCATTCTTCTAGGTCAAGGGTTTCCTGAAGATCTTGTTCCCATTGGAGCATGTATTTCAGTTTCGTCGAGACATACATCATTATTGTGTAAATAGCAGATATGTGACCTCTGATTTTGTCATACAGTATTGCCTACATAGATGCTCCATGGGGGTTAATGTCACTAGATCCCCTTTACGAGCTACTGTTTGTATATAATGGTGTATTTTGGTGTATCTAAACTGTTCTGCAGGTGGCATTTCATATTTGTCTATTAGCGATCTTTCAGATAGCATACCCTTGTGATCGCAAAGATTGGCTATTCGTAGAAGGCCCTTGTTGGTCCACCATTCAAACAAGTGAGGAGTGAGGCCCGGGTGAACTCTCTATTTTTAAATAATGGTGCTAATGGACTGTGGGGTGATTAGAATTTCTGAGTCCTTGTAAGTCTGTCCCATATTTCCAACGAGAGGGAGAGAATAGGACATAATATAGTTGGTCTCTCTTTCCCTGCCACATGATGTGTGAGATCTGTTCTGGACGACAGGAATAAGATTCCATACTCATCCATATTGCTTGTAGTTGTTGAGAATGAAACCTGGAGAATTGGGCCAGCTGAGCTGTGTAAAAGTATTTCTGTAGGTCAGGTAGGCCCAGTCCTCCTTTTCATTTTAGAGTGTACATTGTACCTTTGTTCACCCTAGGCCTCTTATCTCCCCATATAAACTGGAGAATTTTGTTTTGAAGTGTTTGCAGATCCTGTCGGACCAATGTCACAGGTATGGTGCAAAACAAATATAGTATTCTCGGTAACACATTCATTTTTATTGAGTGTAGACAATGGGGGATGAATTTGCCATCTAGCTAGGTCGTCAGTTAATCGCTTGTACAAAGCAAGATAGTTTCTTTTGTATAGAGTTTGGATTGTTGAGGTCAGGTGTATGCCAAGATATGGAAGAGATTCTGGCTCCCATATACAGTAAATTGGTAGGATTGCTCTAGAGTTTTCTGGGTAGTATTCAGTAATGAAAGATTCAGTGCTCTAGATTTGCTATGATTTATTTTTAACCCTGAGATCTCAGAGAATGGTTGTAATATCGCATATAAATTGGGGAAGGAAGTAATCGATGATGATAGTGTTAGCAACAGGTCGTCGGCAAAGAGTAGGCATTTATGCTCATAGTCTCCACAGACGATCTCTCTGATATCCTGGCTCTCCCGAATCCTGATGGCCAGGGACTCTATCGCTAAAGTGAATAGCAGCGGGGACAATGGGCACCCCTGTCTAGTCCCCCTCCTGATAGCGAGGGGCTGAGATAATTACCCTCTAAGCATTAATGAGGCCAACGGGGTGTCATATAGTGTTCGAAGGAGGGCCAGAAAGTGTTTACCAAATCCATAGCGATGTAGTACATCGAACAAATAGTCCCAGGAGAGGGAGTCGAATGCCTTCTGAATATCTAATGAAAGCAACATTCCCTTTCTAGGACCTTTGTTGTCCCAAGCCGATTGAACCACTGAAAAAAGGTCTATTATGCTACGAGTTTGGTCGGATGTCTGTCAGCTAGGAACAAACCCTGCCTGGTCTGGGTGGATATAGTTAGGGAGAAAGGTATTTAATCTAAGGGCCAGAACTTTAGTTAATATTTTTAAGTCTGTATTTATTAATGAGATTGGGCAGTAGTTTGCACAGTCTGCATGGTCTTTACCCGGTTTCGGTATTACATTAAGTTATGCTACATTCTCATGAATGTGTTTTTTTTTTTCCCGCCTAAGGTCATTAAAGTAAGAGCACAGATGGGGAGTCAGTATTTCTTGATATTTTCTATAGTAATGGCCGGTAAAGCCTTCCAGCCCTGGGGCCTTAGAAGGGTGGATGGTCTTGATGACTAACTTAATTTCTAGTTCTGTAAATTATTTGTCCATCAATTCTGTGTGGGCTTGTATCAGTTTGGGAAGTTGATGTCACTGAAGAACGTTTCAGCCTTAGATGGTTCATATTTAGTCAGCGGGCTGTACAGTCTGGCGTAGAATTTATGAAATTCCTTGAGAATTTGTTAAGGTTTCTGAGTAGGGTGACCAGTGGACAGCCTCAATTTAGGTAGAGTAGGCGTGTATGGTCGGGGTATTAGCTTCCTGGCTAACATTGTGGTCGGTTTGTATCCCATCGTATAATACTTATGTTTGGACCAGCTTATATGTTTCTCTGCTTGTGTGGTCAGAATTAAATTGAGTCTTGCTTCGTCTATTTTGTGTCTAATATTGATCTCAGGAGTTCTATGCTGTTCTTCCACTAACAAGTCTAGGTTCGGTTCTAATTGTTTAATAGTTTGCTCTCAGGATCGTTTTGCTCTGGCAGCTAGTTGTATCACTTTGGCCCGAATCGTAGCTTTGTGGGCTACCCAATTAACTGCGGATGATGTGTCTGTTGACTTGTTAATACTAAAGTATCCCTGTATTTCTTTCTTGATTTCAGTATATACTATTGGGTCATTTAATAAGCTCACATTGAGTCGCCATGGAGAGGGTCCAGAGTCCTGTCGTGGACAGTTTAATTGTGGAGTGGTCAGACCAGGGAGTGGACAGTATTTTAACCGACATTAGATACGGGAGTAATGGGGTGCGCACTAATAGATGATATATCCTAGAATATGTGTGGTGCACCTGTGAAAAGTGCATATAGTCCCTGGTAGTAGGGTTGCTCTCCCGCCATGCATCTATCAGGTCGTGAAGGTGAAACAAACATGATACCTTACAGCTCCCAGTCGGTGGTCGTTTGAGAATCGATTTAATAGGGTCAGATTTATCCATAATCCTATCCAGCGGGATATTACTATCTCCCCCCATGATCACCTGTCCCGGGAACCTTGGGCATTAGTATTCTAAACATTTTACTAAATAACGCCATCTGTCCTATGTTCGGGTCATAGTATGATATAAAAGAGACTATCTGATCATGAATGCGTCCCACAGCCATGATATAGCTTCCTCCTTTATCTTTCACTATTGTGACGGGCGAAAAGCTGACCGCCACTCTTACCCTTTTTGTCAGGGCCATTGGCCAAGTAAAACTGTGGATTTTTGATATTTAGATATTGAGGGGCCGGGGTTCTTAAAAAATGGGTTTCCTGAAGCAGGAGGACATCAGGCTTTTGCCTGTGGTAAAAATGAAAGGCTTTGGTCCTTTTAGTTGGGGAATTAAAGCCATGTACATTGTGGGTAATTACTGAAAAGTCAGTGGAGTATGCCTTAGCCATCGTGGTAGGGCAGAGGACTCTTACCTTGCATCACTGAGAGGGTGGATGGGACTTCTAGAGCAGGTTCTTACATTTTTGTGTTTTCCAGGACCAAATTGTGTGGGTGGGGCATGGAACCACAACTCAGGGGGGAAAGAAGGCAAGGGGGGTGGGGTGCCAGGGCTGGCTTAGCCCTTCCTTCTCTGGGCTGGCTGCTCAGCTGTCAGCTAATTGCCAGCTCCCATCTCTCTCCATAGTTACCAGCTGTTCCTTATCCAGCTTATCTGACCTGCCTACTTAAAGCTGTCCAGCTCACTTCATATCTGCCTTCGCCTTGGTCACATCACAAGAAACCATCTCCTGCGGTTCTGTTCAAAGACTGGATTGCTGACATCCCTTCTGTCTCCTTAGCCTGCTTGCTGTTGCTCTACTTGGATCCCTGACTTCTGGCCTGGCTGATTACCCGATCTGTTTATTGAACTCTGGACTGGCTGACTACTCGATCCGGTTACTGGACTCTGGCTATGCTTTGACTACGCTTTCTCTATTTACCTGTGTGATTTAATTGTTCTTCTGTCTCGGTCTGATCCATGGTTTCTGACAGGGGGAGGAGAAAAGAATAAGAAAAAAAAAGATTAAAAGACATTAAATTTACAGGCCAAATTACCCCCTGAGCCGAAAGGGCCAGCGCTTCGCCATCTCAGTAAACAACCTATTGGTCAAAGACTACTTTTAACAACTGACAATCGATCAGGACATTGTTCTGAATTTTTTTTTATAGATTCAAACCAGTCCATCTTAGTGAGACTCTAGTGTAGCCCCTATCAGGGGAGAAACAACTGATATGTTCCGGTCGACCGAGGCCAGTCTGCATATGTTATAGAGGGGAAATGTCTTCTGTATCCTGAAATAAATGGCCAGGGAAAACCGAGGGCCTTCTGGTCAATATGGAGGACTGGCTATGACAACTTGACAGCCTCAAGGGGAATCTCATTTATGGGAAATGTTAGGGAAAATATATAGGTTATATTGCAGTCCCAAGGAGAGACCAGAGCATCTGCCCCTTGCGCCTTACAGACAAAATCAGACCAAAGTTTGTGATTACCGCGGGAAACAAGGAGGTCTGTCTGTGGTAGGCCCCACCTGTGGACCAGCTCAGAGAATACCTGGGATGTAGACCCTCTCGTTGTGCTCTGGGAAGCTTGTACTTGTTCAAATAAAATCCGCTGGGAGGTAAACTGCTTCTGGAATTTTGTTGGTGACCTTCTGCCCCAGGCGTTACGGGTCTCATATTGCTGCGAGTTTCACCCTGGAGTGGAATATAGGCAACTGCTGCCCTGTTGCTAAACTGCAAGGAGATTGGCCTTACTACACAGAGTCAAGGAGGACCAAAGAACTAAAAGGGCTGTTTGAACCCCCAGTGCATTCAAGATTACCCTCCTTGGCTGGGAATCTCTGCTTGCCTTGACCGAAAGTCCCTCGCAGTGCATCTTCCCAGCTGTCTTGCAGACATGATTCGTAGCAATTCTCCAGGTTGAGGGTCCTAATGGACCAAGACTTCCTCAAGGTCTTTCCATCACCGCGGACCTCTACTTATACTGAGTAACACTTATTAACTGTGTTCGATCCTGTTTCCTCCCTTTCACTAAGAATTTTAGTTGAAATTTGCGCAGGTGCCCATGAACCCCAGGAATCATCTATATGCATGATGACATTGTGCCCAGATGACTGAGGCACTGAGAAGCCATCAAACAAGCGGAAGTATTCGTCCTCAGAAATCTGTTCCTGACTGTCACCACTTCCTCTGATGAAAATAAAACAGAGGAAATAGCAGAGCACCCCCGGGTACACCAACCATTGGGATGGAGAAAGGTTTACTTTTCCTTTAAAGTGTGAGAATAGGATACGCATCCTGACGATCCAGCAACAGCCTCCAGCCATGTGGTTATACTGTTTAATGGACTCCGTCTTAAAGTTCTCAAAGAGGGACCAAAATGGTTTGACCTCTTCTGATCTGCAACTGGACACTAACCAACCTCCCCTGCAAACTCCAAACAGGATTGGGTAGAAAACCTGCAATCCCTTTTGAGTCTGAGGTATCTGTAAAGCATTGTACCAGCCCCCTGCTGTTGTGGTGGACTTGGCAGTAGTGATGGATGAACTTCCGACGGGACGTTTCACGAACGCGAACCGCGAACCGGCTTTAACCACTTAACAACTGCCCATTGCCGATTAACGGCTTCAGGGCGGTTGTTTAACTCTGAGAGGCCGTTAATTAACGGCCTCCCAGAATTCTGCTCTCGCGTGCCCCGAGGTGTGCGCACTTGAGAGCATCCGTGACCGCCGGGTCCACAGGACCTGGCGCATCACGGTAAACGGCCGCTCATAGCGGCCGTTTACCACGTGATTGCTCCGTCAAATGACGGAGTGATCACTTGGAAACAAACCGGCGTCATGTTATGACGCCGGTTCCTCCCTCCCCTCTCTGTACCGATCGGTACAGCGGAGGGGAAAGAGATCGGTGTCAGCAGCGATGTGGGCTGCATCTGCAGTGCCCACATCGCTGCTCACCGAATTTAACCCCTCAATTCCCTGCCAATCCTCTGCAATACCAGTGCATACTCTGCAGTACCCCGCCATTACTCTGCAGTACCCCGCCATTACTCTGCAGTGCAGTACCCTGCCATTACTCTGCAGTACCCTGCCATTACTCTGCAGTACCCCCCATTACTCTGCAGTAACCCCCATTACTCTGCAGTAACCCCCATTACTCTGCAGTACCCCCCAATACTCTGCAGTACCCTGCCATTACTCTGCAGTACCCCCCATTACTCTGCAGTAACCCCCATTACTCTACAGTAACCCCCATTACTCTGCAGTACCCCGCCATTACTCTGCAGTACCCCGCCATTACTCTGCAGTGCAGTACCCTGCCATTACTCTGCAGTACCCTGCCATTACTCTGCAGTACCCCCCATTACTCTGCAGTACCCTGCCATTACTCTGCAGTACCCTGCCATTACTCTGCAGTACCCCCATTACTCTGCAGTAACCCCCATTACTCTGCAGTACCCCCCAATACTCTGCAGTACCCTGCCATTACTCTGCAGTACCCCCCATTACTCTGCAGTAACCCCCATTACTCTGCAGTAACCCCCATTACTCTGCAGTACCCCGCCATTACTCTGCAGTACCCCGCCAATACTCTGCAGTGCAGTACCCTGTCATTACTCTGCAGTACCCTGCCATTACTCTGCAGTACCCCCCATTACTCTGCAGTAACCCCCATTACTCTGCAGTAACCCCCATTACTCTGCAGTACCCCCCAATACTCTGCAGTACCCTGCCATTACTCTGCAGTACCCCCCATTACTCTGCAGTAACCCCCATTACTCTGCAGTAACCCCCATTACTCTGCAGTACCCCCCAATACTCTGCAGTACCCGCCATTACTCTGCAGTACCCGCCATTACTCTGCAGTACCCCCAATACTCTGCAGTACCCTGCCATTACTCTGTAGTACCCCCCAATACTCTGCAGTACCCTGCTATTACTCTGTAGTACCCCGCCAATACCCCGCCAATACTCTGTAATACCCTGCCATAAATTGCCATACCCAGCCATACTCAGAGATACCCAGCCATACTCGGTGTTACCCTGAAATACCCAGCCATAGACGCCCCCCACCCCTCACCGCCCTCCGGTGCTTCTACCAACTCGCCAGTACGATCAAAGCCAGAATCTTTTTTTTATTTTTTATTTCAGGCTTCCCAGCCTAGAGGTGAGATGTGGGGTCATATTGACCCCCCAGATTTCACTGTAAAGAGGACCTGTCAACCCATATTCCTATTACAAGGGATGTTTACATTTCTTGTAATAGGAATAAAAGTGAATAAAGTGAATAAAAGTGATCAAAAATATATTTTTGGGGAAAAAAATGTCAAACTAAAATAAATAAAGTAAAATAAAAATTAAAGCGCCCATGTCCCCATGTGCTCGCATGTGCCACACATGTGAGGTATCGCCGAGAATGTTAGAGCGAGAGCAATAATTCTAGTCCTAGACCTCCTCTGCAACTCAAAACATGTAACCAGTAAAAAAAAAATTAAAGCGTAGCCTATGGGGATTTTTTAAGTAGCGACGTTTGGCGCCATTCCACGGGCATGTGCAATTTTGAAGAGTGACATGTTTGATATCTATTTACTCAGCATAACTTCATCTTTCACTTTATGCAAACATTGGGCTAACAAGTGGTTAATAATAGAGCTTGCAGTCAGTAGTGTTAGGAGATAGTGCATGCTGTCTGCGTGCTCTGTACCCAGTACATACCGCTATAATATAGGGCAGGCCCCTACTTTCAAACATCCAACTTACAAACATCTCCTACTTGCAAACGCAAGGAGACAGCAGCAAGTGAGATGAAAAAAGATGGACGACAAAACAAATTATACAGGACTGATAACCCTTCCCTATGTTTTCCAAAAAGCTTAAAGATAGTTTTTTTGACTGGAGCTACACTTTAAAAATGTACCGGTTGAAAATGACAAACAGATTCAACTTAACACAACAAACCTACACAGTCCCTGTCTTGTTTGCACCGCCTGTATACTGCTGTTCTGAGTATATAGGGCCTGGGGGCCACACGCATTTCCTTTTTTTAATATGGGTACGGGGTTCCCCTTAATATGCGTACAAGACCCAAATAGGCTGGTAATGGGCAGGGAGGGCTACCCATGCCATGTTTCTCAATGATTTTCAACCATATTGCAGGAACCAGATATAACATTAAAACCGCAAGCAGTTTTAAATGGTGTTATTTCCGTTTAATGTCATTTTGTGCAGGGACTGTTCTAAACACGGGAAACACGTGGCACTTCACAGGCATACTACAGACACCCCCCAGGCACCATATTTAAAGGAATATTTCACTTTTTTTTTTTCACTTTAATCATCATTAAAATCAGTGTTCCCGCCAAAACGGCAGTTTTTAAAACTTTTTTTTGCAGTGACCCATGTCCCCTGAGGCAGGAGGCAGGTCCCCAAACCCTTTTTAGGACACTATTTTGCATATTAGCCGTTAAAATTAGCACTTTCCAATTCGAACGTTCGAGTCCCATAGACTTCAATGGGGTTCTAACGTTCGTACCGAACGCGGGGGTCGTTCGCAAGTTCTGGTGCGAACCGAACCGGGGGGTGTTCGGCTCATCCCTAAACAAAAGTATTAAGTGAATCTGGGATCGACAACGACAAGCATTCCTTTTTTATATGTGAAATTTTGACAATTCAGGAGCGCATGAAGGCCATGGAGGAGAGGCAAGGTCAGGGCAGGCTATGAAGGGGGTGCAGGAGATGATCAGTGCCACAGTCAGGGCAGTGCAGTCCGGTGCCAATGTCCCAGTGTGCCAACCTTTGCTTGAGCTCCTCCCTCTGCCCAGCCCTTACCCCCACCTATGCAGGTCTCCACTGCGTTGGTCCGGAGCTGCCAGTCCAGTGCTGATCGTCAGCCATGGTGCTGGCACTGCCTGCTGATTGGCTTCTCCACTGCTATCTCCCTCACTGTCTGAAACCAGCACCGTGATAGAGACTGAGCACTGACACCAGCACTGTGATAGAGACTGAGCACTGATACCAGCACCGAGATAGAGATCACTGACACCAGCGCTGTGATAGAGAGCACTGAGACCACACCAGCACCGAGATAGAGAGCACTGACACCACACCAGCACCGAGATAGAGAGAGAGCACAGACACCAGCACCGAGATAGAGAGAGAGAGCACTGACACCAGCACCATGATAGAGAGCACTGACAACATCACCAAGATAGAGAGCACTGACACCACACCAGCACTGTGATAGAGAGCACTGACACCAGCACCGAGATAGAGAGAGAGCACTGACACCAGCACCGTGATAGAGAGCACTGACACCAGCACCGTGATAGAGAGCACTGACACCAGCACCGTGATAGAGAGCAGTGACACCAGCACAGAGATAGAGAGCACTGACACCAGCACCGAGCTAGAGAGCACTGACGCCAGCACCGCGATAGAGAGCACTGACACCAGCTCCGTGATATAGAGCGCTGACACCGGCACCGTGATATAGAGCACTGACACCAGCATCGAGCTAGAGAGCCCTGACACCAGCACCGTGATAGAGAGCACTGACACCAACACCTAGATAGAGAGAGAGCACTGACACCAGCACCGAGATAGAGAGCACTGACACCAGCACTGATACCAGCAACTTGCTGCGGGACCCAAAAATATGACACCGCTCAACCTCTTCAAACGGAGGGTACGGGCATATAGTACAGTGTGCTTTTTTTGTACAAGGAAGTGAGCCAAAGGTAGAAAAAAGGTCTGCGTGCTCGATGAAATAAATCGTTCATAGAGTTATGCATATACATGGTCTACTAGTCACATGTGTTGAATTCCTCCGAGATCCATGCCTCATTCATTTTTATAAATGTGAGGTAGTCAACACTGTCGTGAGTTAGGTGAGTGCGCATATCGGTCATGATCCCCCCTTCTGCGCTGAACGTCCTTTCGGACAGGACACTGGACAAGGGGCAAGCCAACAGTTCCATTGCAAATTGGGCAAGCTCTGGCCAGAGGTCAAGCCTGCCCACCCAGTAGTCCAGGGGTTCATCACTTCTCAGAGCGTCCACATCGGTCGTTAACCCAATGTAGTCAGGCATTTGTCGGTCTAGGCGTTCCCTGATGCTGGATCCGGATGAGACCTGTCGATGGGTCGGCTGAAAGAATGACCTCATATCAGAAGTCACCAACACATCTTCACACCTCCCTCTTCTTGCAGGTGCTGTTGGATTGGTGCTCACAACTCTTTCTCTGGGAGTTGGAATTCCTCCTCTGCCAGCGCAGGCAAAAGCAGAATGTAGCATTTCTCGATGCAAGGCCTGTAAGTGCTCCATTCTGACAGCCCTCTGTGATGCTGGTAACATTTCTGACATTTTGTGTTTGTACCGGGGGGTTTAAGTACGTTGCCACCCAGTACTGGTCCTTGACCTTTATGCTTTTTATAGTGCAAAAAGTGGATAAATAAATTAAAACTATAAATTAAATAAAATGTGAAATATATATCGTGATATATATCCCAATAAATATAAAGGAAACAGTGTCACATAAAGTGCAAGAAAATTCTTATATAGCAAACAATAAACAGTTCTTGAGTTATTGCTAGAGGTAATTCATCCGTGCCAAACCAAGTGCCAAAAACATCCAAGTGTTCACCAACCAGTGTGTGAATTCAACAATTACCTTACAGCTGTAAGGTAAACAGCATGAATAGTAACTCCTGAAATAGATGGAAGGCAGGAGACACACAGACCACCGTCCAGCTCCTCTAATGGCAACTCACAACGTCTGTGGTGGCTGGGGGAGGATACTCAAAGAACAGATAGGGAGCCAGCCATAGTATAGTATTTTTTTAAAACAAATTGATTTATTAAAAAATACAGGCTACTCACAAACATGAAGGAGGCAATTGCACATAGAAAACAAACACTGAGCGGAGCCGCAGGGCGCCCCCCTTCCCCCAAAGCACCCACCCCCCATGTTGAGGGCACGCGGCCTGGTACGGCTCAGGAGGGGGGGGCACTCGCTCGTCCCCACCCCCTTTCCTCACTGGCAGGGCTGCGTGCTCGGATAGGGGTCTGGCATGGATTTTGGGGGGGACCCCACGCCGTTTTTTTTGGCGTAGGGGTTTCCCCTTAAAATCCCTACCGGACCTAAGGGCCTGGCATGCCCCCGAAGGCATGCAGGCTTCATTAGTGAGCCGACATTATCTCTCTCTCGCTCGCTCGCTACTATAGGAAAATTACATCTTCCTATTGCAGCCAGCACGATAACCAGCGCGACGGGATTGCGCTGGTTAGAGAAGCCTGTCGCCATGAACCAACGCGACAGGATCGTGCTGGAAACACAATATCGGCAGCACCTACTGTATAAGGTAGGGGGTATGTCCAATTGTCCATGTGCTGAAATGTCTCAATTGGCTGTCCTGTACCCCATGATGGATGTGTCATGGGTCAAGGTTCTTCAAAATGTAAATGCATATGTCCGCTGCGCGAACAGCGCCAGAAGTCCGCCGATTTGGCGAATCGCAAACGACCAAAATTTGCAGCGAACCGACCGCCGGGCAAACCGCAAGGCCATCTCTACTTGGCAGCTCCATGAGAGAGAAATAGTCTTGAGGGGGAGCAGTGAGGAATCTCCCGAAGTGACCATGAGTGTCTGATACCTTCATCCAAGGCTCTGTACAGCATGCTGTCCAGAAACCCGTGAAGCGTGCCTTCTAGGTCTTACCGTAAGTCTGGGTATGCACTTGTGTGACTGGCTCACTAATTTTCTTAGAAGTCTGCACTAAAATACAAATCAGGGGGGCGTGGCCTGGCCGCCGATGGAGATGGCCGCATGATTCCACCGCTCCGCTCCTCCACACTGCAGCCGAGCACATTCAGTCGTCTCCCGCTCATCAGATGATCGCTCACAGGACGTCCTCCGGACTATGTCCAGAAAGAAATCAAAGCTCAAGGGACCCCGCAGGCTCCTGGACTTCTATATGAAGCCCACACAGCAAGACTCGCAAAATGGCACCGGCCGGGACCTGGGAAACCCGGAACAACCGCCAAACAGCCCTGCGGCAGCCCCCTCTCCACACCACGGGCTGGATGACTTAATGGACCAGACGAGTGAGCACTCCATCTCCCCTGGAGACAGAATTAAGAGGCTTGCAGAGTTCCCGGTACAGTCCCCTGATAAGCAGCCTCCCACTAAGAAGCAGCATGGCGCTGGGACCTGTAGTCCCACCACAGAACAAACTGCATCACAACCACTAGCTGCTTACCCTACCACAGACAACCCAGCCTCTGAGCATTCCCTCAAGGCCATGCTGATGTCCCTACAGACAGAGTTGCATAGGGAGCTCAACATTTCTGTGAACCAAATACAGGAGAAGGTTAACTCCTTAGAGCAGCGTACAGACCATATTGAGCAACACCTGTCTGAAGCAACTAAGGTGCACAATGCCATGGTAGATATACAGGATGAACAGGCTACTATGGTCACCCAGCTTCGCCTAAAAATCGCAGATCTCGAGGATCGCTCGAGACGGAACAATATCAAAGTGAGAGGGGTCTCTGAATCCTTAGCAACCACGGAAGTAGTGCCATATCTGCACCAATTGTTCCGCAAACGTGTGCCATCACTGACGACACAAGACATGCTCATTGATCGTGCGCATAGAATCCACAAACCGCAACACCTCCCAGCCTCTGTCCCCAGAGACATTTTGGCAAGGGTACACTTTTTCCATGTTAAGGAAGAAATTATGTGCACAGCAAGATCCTTGCGCTGGCTAACAGATCCCTTTAATAGAGTGACGCTATATAATGACATATCAGCTGCAACCTCCCAGGCACGCTGAGCTTTTGCACCGGTCACTTCTATATTGAACGAATGCAAAATTGTCTACAAATGGGGCCACCCTGTAAAGCTCCTCGTGACCCACCGCAACCAACAAGTGGCTATACTATCTCCTAAGGAAGGTCTCAAACAACTCCTTAACTGGGGCTTACTCGCTCAAGCACCACCTCCTACTCCTCCTCCTACTCCTCCTGCGAGGCCACCCTTGGGAATCGCACACTCTGACTTAACCACAAGTCGCCCTCCTGTATAGTGATGGCCGAACGGTTCGCCCGGCGGTCGTTTCGCGGCGAATTTCCGACTTTCGCCGTCCGCGGGTTCGAACGCCTTTTTCCGTCGTTCGCCCCGGCGGACTTACGTGTTTAATGTATACAAGAACTTTAACCTTTCGTGACACGTTTATCATGTGTTACAGGACAACCAATTGAGACATGACAGCTCATGGACACTTGGACATTCCCCCTAACCTATAAATACACCCGATCCGGTGGCCATTTTACATTCTTTCTTCTGTCACTGTAGGGAAAGGATCCTGTGTGGAGTAGGGACAGAGAAAACGCTAGCTATTTGGTACACAAAAGTTCTTTTCAGGACTGGTATAGGTGTTAGGTCAGCAGCCTGAGTTTCTTTTGTCAGTTTAGATAAAGGGACAGAGCGCTGTATGCTGCTATTTTAGGGACAGCTCAGCCAGATTAGTCTTTCTTCATCATCATCATCATCATCATCATTAGCTGTTACTATCAGGTCCACAAAAGAGCTGTTCCAGCTAATCGTTCCAGCCTACTCTTTTTTGCCAATTTGTATAGGGACAGGCAGGAAGCAGTGTGTCAGGCAGTGAGGATAATTTTAAAGACTTGCTGTTACTATTAGTTCCACAAAGGTTCTTTTCAGGACTGGTATCAGTGGTACGGTAATAGGCTTGTACACGTATAATATTCTTTCTTCCAAATATAGAAAGAATATTATACTTGACTGCTGCCCTTCTGCTGCAGTCTGCTAATCATTCACAACTCACTTGTTCCACAAAGCTCTTTATCAGGACTGGTAACTTGGTCTGTCTAGGGTGCTACGGTACATAGGCTTGGGTGCGGTACAGTCTGCTGTTCTGTAAGGACCGCTATCGGTCCACAATACATAGGGTTGCCGTGCACTACTGCTGACCGCTGCCCTATACTGCAGCAGTCCTTCATTGGTATAGGGACTGACGTACAGTCTGCTAATCACTAACACACAACCTGCTTGGTCCACAAAAGTTCTTATAAGGACTGGTAACTTGGTATAGGGTGCTACGGTACATAGGCCTGAGTGCGTTACAGTCTGCTGTTCTGTAAGGACCGCTATCGGTCCACAATACATAGGGTTGCCGTGCACTACTGCTGACCGCTGCCCTATACTGCAGCAGTCCTTCAGCGGTATAGGGACTGACGCACAGTCTGCTAAACACTAACACACAACCTGCTTGGTCCACAAAAGTTTTTATAAGGACTGGTAACTTGGTATAGGGTGCTACGGTACATAGGCCTGAGTGCAGTACAGTCTGCTGTTCTGTAAGGACCGCTATCGGTCCACAATACATAGGGTTGCCGTGCACTACTGCTGACCGCTGCCCTATACTGCAGCAGTCCTTCATTGGTATAGGGACTGACGTACAGTCTGCTAATCACTAACACACAACCTGCTTGGTCCACAAAAGTTCTTATAAGGACTGGTAACTTGGTATAGGGTGCTACGGTACATAGGCCTGAGTGCGTTACAGTCTGCTGTTCTGTAAGGACCGCTATCGGTCCACAATACATAGGGTTGACGTGCACCACTGCTGACCGCTGCCCTATACTGCAGCAGTCCTTCAGCGGTATAGGGACTGACGTACAGTCTGCTAAACACTAATACACAACCTGCTTGGTCCACAAAAGTTCTTATAAGGACTGGTAACTTGGTATAGGGTGCTACGGTACATAGGCTTGAGTGCGGTACAGTCTGCTGTTCTGTAAGGACCGCTATCGGTCCACAATAGATAGGGTTGACGTGCACCACTGCTGACCGCTGCCCTATACTGCAGCAGTCCTTCAGCGGTATAGGGACTGACGCACAGTCTGCTAAACACTAACACACAACCTGCTTGGTCCACAAAAGTTTTTATAAGGACTGGTAACTTGGTATAGGGTGCTACGGTACATAGGCCTGAGTGCGTTACAGTCTGCTGTTCTGTAAGGACCGCTATCGGTCCACAATACATAGGGTTGCCGTGCACTACTGCTGACCGCTGCCCTATACTGCAGCAGTCCTTCATTGGTATAGGGACTGACGTACAGTCTGCTAATCACTAACACACAACCTGCTTGGTCCACAAAAGTTCTTATAAGGACTGGTAACTTGGTATAGGGTGCTACGGTACATAGGCCTGAGTGCGTTACAGTCTGCTGTTCTGTAAGGACCGCTATCGGTCCACAATACATAGGGTTGACGTGCACCACTGCTGACCGCTGCCCTATACTGCAGCAGTCCTTCATTGGTATAGGGACTGACGTACAGTCTGCTAATCACTAACACACAACCTGCTTGTTCCACAAAAGTTCTTATAAGGACTGGTAACTTGGTATAGGGTGCTACGGTACATAGGCTTGAGTGCGGTACAGTCTGCTGTTCTGTAAGGACCGCTATCGGTCCACAATAGATAGGGTTGACGTGCACCACTGCTGACCGCTGCCCTATACTGCAGCAGTCCTTCAGCGGTATAGGGACTGACGTACAGTCTGCTAAACACTAATACACAACCTGCTTGGTCCACAAAAGTTCTTATAAGGACTGGTAACTTGGTATAGGGTGCTACGGTACATAGGCTTGAGTGCGGTACAGTCTGCTGTTCTGTAAGGACCGCTATCGGTCCACAATAGATAGGGTTGACGTGCACCACTGCTGACCGCTGCCCTATACTGCAGCAGTCCTTCAGCGGTATAGGGACTGACGTACAGTCTGCTAAACACTAATACACAACCTGCTTGGTCCACAAAAGTTCTTATAAGGACTGGTAACTTGGTATAGGGTGCTACGGTACATAGGCTTGAGTGCGGTACAGTCTGCTGTTCTGTAAGGACCGCTATCGGTCCACAATACATAGGGTTGCCGTGCACTACTGCTGACCGCTGCCCTATACTGCAGCAGTCCTTCATTGGTATAGGGACTGACGTACAGTCTGCTAATCACTAACACACAACCTGCTTGTTCCACAAAAGTTCTTATAAGGACTGGTAACTTGGTATAGGGTGCTACGGTACATAGGCTTGAGTGCGGTACAGTCTGCTGTTCTGTAAGGACCGCTATCGGTCCACAATAGATAGGGTTGACGTGCACCACTGCTGACCGCTGCCCTATACTGCAGCAGTCCTTCATTGGTATAGGGACTGACGTACAGTCTGCTAATCACTAACACACAACCTGCTTGGTCCACAAAAGTTCTTATAAGGACTGGTAACTTGGTATAGGGTGCTACGGTACATAGGCCTGAGTGCGTTACAGTCTGCTGTTCTGTAAGGACCGCTATCGGTCCACAATACATAGGGTTGACGTGCACCACTGCTGACCGCTGCCCTATACTGCAGCAGTCCTTCAGCGGTATAGGGACTGACGTACAGTCTGCTAAACACTAATACACAACCTGCTTGGTCCACAAAAGTTCTTATAAGGACTGGTAACTTGGTATAGGGTGCTACGGTACATAGGCTTGAGTGCGGTACAGTCTGCTGTTCTGTAAGGACCGCTATCGGTCCACAATAGATAGGGTTGACGTGCACCACTGCTGACCGCTGCCCTATACTGCAGCAGTCCTTCAGCGGTATAGGGACTGACGCACAGTCTGCTAAACACTAACACACAACCTGCTTGGTCCACAAAAGTTTTTATAAGGACTGGTAACTTGGTATAGGGTGCTACGGTACATAGGCCTGAGTGCGTTACAGTCTGCTGTTCTGTAAGGACCGCTATCGGTCCACAATACATAGGGTTGCCGTGCACTACTGCTGACCGCTGCCCTATACTGCAGCAGTCCTTCATTGGTATAGGGACTGACGTACAGTCTGCTAATCACTAACACACAACCTGCTTGGTCCACAAAAGTTCTTATAAGGACTGGTAACTTGGTATAGGGTGCTACGGTACATAGGCCTGAGTGCGTTACAGTCTGCTGTTCTGTAAGGACCGCTATCGGTCCACAATACATAGGGTTGACGTGCACCACTGCTGACCGCTGCCCTATACTGCAGCAGTCCTTCATTGGTATAGGGACTGACGTACAGTCTGCTAATCACTAACACACAACCTGCTTGTTCCACAAAAGTTCTTATAAGGACTGGTAACTTGGTATAGGGTGCTACGGTACATAGGCTTGAGTGCGGTACAGTCTGCTGTTCTGTAAGGACCGCTATCGGTCCACAATAGATAGGGTTGACGTGCACCACTGCTGACCGCTGCCCTATACTGCAGCAGTCCTTCAGCGGTATAGGGACTGACGTACAGTCTGCTAAACACTAATACACAACCTGCTTGGTCCACAAAAGTTCTTATAAGGACTGGTAACTTGGTATAGGGTGCTACGGTACATAGGCTTGAGTGCGGTACAGTCTGCTGTTCTGTAAGGACCGCTATCGGTCCACAATAGATAGGGTTGACGTGCACCACTGCTGACCGCTGCCCTATACTGCAGCAGTCCTTCAGCGGTATAGGGACTGACGTACAGTCTGCTAAACACTAATACACAACCTGCTTGGTCCACAAAAGTTCTTATAAGGACTGGTAACTTGGTATAGGGTGCTACGGTACATAGGCTTGAGTGCGGTACAGTCTGCTGTTCTGTAAGGACCGCTATCGGTCCACAATACATAGGGTTGCCGTGCACTACTGCTGACCGCTGCCCTATACTGCAGCAGTCCTTCATTGGTATAGGGACTGACGTACAGTCTGCTAATCACTAACACACAACCTGCTTGTTCCACAAAAGTTCTTATAAGGACTGGTAACTTGGTATAGGGTGCTACGGTACATAGGCTTGAGTGCGGTACAGTCTGCTGTTCTGTAAGGACCGCTATCGGTCCACAATAGATAGGGTTGACGTGCACCACTGCTGACCGCTGCCCTATACTGCAGCAGTCCTTCAGCGGTATAGGGACTGACGTACAGTCTGCTAAACACTAATACACAACCTGCTTGGTCCACAAAAGTTCTTATAAGGACTGGTAACTTGGTATAGGGTGCTACGGTACATAGGCTTGAGTGCGGTACAGTCTGCTGTTCTGTAAGGACCGCTATCGGTCCACAATAGATAGGGTTGACGTGCACCACTGCTGACCGCTGCCCTATACTGCAGCAGTCCTTCAGCGGTATAGGGACTGACGTACAGTCTGCTAAACACTAATACACAACCTGCTTGGTCCACAAAAGTTCTTATAAGGACTGGTAACTTGGTATAGGGTGCTACGGTACATAGGCTTGAGTGCGGTACAGTCTGCTGTTCTGTAAGGACCGCTATAGGTCCACAATAGATAGGGTTGACGTGCACCACTGCTGACCGCTCACCTATACTGCAGCAGTCCTTCAGCGGTATAGGGACTAAGAGTTTTGTCACAGGGTCATTTAAAAAATGACATGCAGAGGAAGAGGCAGGCCCTTCCGCAGGGGTGGTAGGGGTAGGGCAGGAGCAACAGGCTTGAGCCAAAGTGGGAAGTTGCAGAAGGTGCGTTCAATTACTTTAAAGGATGCACCAGACTTGGTTGAGTGGCTCGCTCAGCCTTACTCTTCTGCACCCTCCTCATCCTCTCGATCTGCACCCTCTTCTTCACTCTCTGCTATGTGCACCCCCAAAGACACTACCACCAACAACACGACCACCACCACCACCACCACATACCTTCCGCTTGAGTCACTGGAATTATTTTCCGATCCATATCAAGAGGACATTTCTGATGCGCAGCCACTCTTGGTATTGGATCAGGAAGAGGAGGTAGCAACAAGCGCTACTCAGCAGTCTGACGCCAGTACCCAGATCAGCCCAAGGAGGAGGTTGGTCCCCGGTGTTGCTGCCTACTCTACTTATAGCGGTGGGGAAGGTGACGTTGATGATGACGTGTCTAGTGATGTCACGTGGGTGCCCACAAGAGAGGAAGAGGAGGGGAGTTCAGAGGGAGATATGGACCAGCAGATAGGGAGGAGAAGCAGCAATGACTTACATTGCACAGCAGGGACAAAGCAGACTGCAAATGTATCAGGAGCGAGTCATCGACCATGTACGGTCACATCTGGCGCTCCCAGGACACCGGCACATGGCTCCGCAGTGTGGGCTTTTTTTAACGTGTCCGCTGCTGACAATAGCGTTGCCATCTGCAATCTTTGCAGTCAACGCGTTAGTCGCGGTAAGCCCAATACTCACCTAGGGACGACCGCCTTAAGAAGGCACATGAGCAGCCATCACCGAGCCCAGTGGGAGCAACGGAACACACAAAGCCACACTGCAGGCTCTCACCGTCCAGCCTCGTCTTCTACTTCTCCTTCTCCTCTCTCCTCACAATTGTCCTCCACTCCACCTTCCATCACGCCAAGCTCACATTTTTCTGCAAAAAGGCAGGCTTCCGTGGGCCTAATGTTTGAGCGTAAAAAAATGATGACGCCGGATAACCCTCTTGCCCAACGGTTGGCGGCTGGCTTGTCAGAACTCATAGCCCGCCAACTACTGCCATATAAACTGGTGGACTCGGAGGCCTTTCGCAAATTTGTGGCCATTGGAACACCACAATGGAAGGTCCCAGGAAGGAAGTATTTCTCAGAGAAGGGCATCCCAGAGCTATATGGCCATGTTCAGCGGCAAGTGAATGTATCTCTGGCACACAGTGTCGGTGCCAAGATACATCTGACCACAGACACGTGGTCTAGCAAACACGGGCAGGGAAGGTATATCAGTTTTACTGCCCACTGGGTGAACCTTCTGACGGCCGTCAAGCATGTAACCCGTGGCACCCGTGTAGATTTGGTTTTACCGCCACGGATTGCATGCAGGCCTGACTCTTCTTCTCCTCCTCCTACTCCATCCTCCTCCCTCTCCTCCTCAGCTGCCTCCTCCTTTTCCGCTGCTAGCGTCTCTTCCACTGCACCGCCCAAGCTCCCCAGAACCTATTCCACATGCCAGGTGAGACGTTGCCATGCCGTGCTGCGTCTGTTGTGCCTGGAAGCAAAGAGCCACACTGGCCCGGCACTCCTTTCAGCTTTGCGTTCACAGGCAGATGAGTGGCTAACACCGCTCAATTTGACAGTTGGTAAAGTGGTGTGTGACAACGGTGCCAATCTGCTTAGCGCATTGAAACAGGGCAAAATCACGCACGTGCCGTGCATGGCACACGTCTTAAACTTGGTCGTGCAGCGATTCCTTGTCAAATACCCTGGGGTCCAGGACATCTTGCGGCAGGCAAGGAAAATCTCGGCCCATTTCAGAAGATCTTACACGGCCATGGCTCGCCTTGCTGACATTCAGCGGCGACACCATCTGCCGGTCAGACGTCTTATTTGCGATTGCCCGACGCGATGGAACTCAACCTTCTATATGCTTGATAGGCTGCTCCAGCAGAAACGTGCAGTTAACGTCTACCTGTATGAACTCTGCGAAAGAAACGGTTCTGGGGAGCTGGGTTTTTTTTCACCGCGCCAGTGGCTGCTCATGCGCGACACATGCAGACTTCTGCGGCCATTTGAGGAGATCACCAAACTGGTCAGTCGCAGCCATGGCGCCATCAGTGACATGGTACCTTATGCCTTCTTTCTGGAGCGTGCATTGCGTCGTGTCATTGATCAGGCTGTGGAGGAGCAGGAGCGGGAAGATGAGGAAGTCGCAATGCTGGATGAATTCCCAGGGGGGGCTACTCTATCTGAGACAAGTCAACAACAGGAGTCTGATGAGGAGTCAGAGGAGGATGGTGCCGGGGCGGATGAGCAGGAGCAAGAAGAGCATGCTTTAAACCTTTCTGGGATCCCTGTTGTGCGAGGATGGGGAGAGGAGAATGAAGAGGACGACATTATCCTGGATGATGAGCAGGAGCCAGGCCACCACACCGCTTCCACTTTAGTGCAAATGGGGGCCTTCATGCTCCAGTGTTTTAATAGGGACCCCCGTATAAAAAGCATGAGGGTCAAGGACCAGTACTGGGTGGCAACGTACTTAGACCCCCGGTACAAACACAAAATGGCGGAAATGTTACCGCCGTCGCAGAGGGCTGTCAGAATGCAGCACTTCCAGGCCTTGCTTCGAGAAATGCTGCATTCTGCTTTTGCGTGCGCTGGCAGAGGAGCAATTCCCACTCCCAGAGAAGGATTTGCGGGTACCAATCCAACAGCGCCTGCAAGAAGAGGCCGGTTTGAAGATGTGTTGGTGACTTCGGATATGAGGTCATTCTTTCAGCCGACCCATCGACAGGTGTCATCCGGATCCAGCATCAGGGAACGCCTAGACCGTCAGGTGTCCGACTACATTGGGTTAACGGCCGATGTGGACGCTCTGAGGAGTGATGAACCCCTAGACTACTGGGTGGGCAGGCTTGACCTCTGGCCAGAGCTTGCCCAATTTGCAATCGAACTGTTGGCTTGCCCCTCATCCAGTGTCCTGTCCGAAAGGACGTTCAGCGCAGCAGGGGGGATTGTGACCGATAAGCGTACTCGCCTAGCTCACCACAGTGTTAACTACCTCACATTTCTAAAAATGAATGAGGCATGGATCTCGGAGGAATTCAACACATGTGATCAGTAGACCATGTATATGTCTATAAACAATTTTTGGAATCAAGCACACAGACCTTCTTAATTCATTTGGCTCACTTCCCTGACCCAAAAAAGCACACCGTACTATATGCCCCTACCCTCCTCTTTGAAGAGGTTGAGCGGTGTCATATTTCTACTGGGGCTGCTTATTATGAGGGGTTCCCACCATCCCTGTGCTGTGCTGACTTCCTCCTGGGTGTTCTTATTATGAGGGGCTCCCACCATCCCTGTGCTGTGCTGACTTCCTCCTGGGGGTTCTTATTATGAGGGGATCACACCATCCCTGTGCTGTGCTGACTTCCTCCTGGGGCTGCTTACGGTGCTGCTGTCAGCGCTGTATGTCACGGAGCTGCTGTCAGCGCTGTATGTCACGGAGCTGCTGTCAGCGCTGTATGTCACGGAGCTGCTGTCAGCGCTGTATGTCACGGAGCTGCTGTCAGCGCTGTATGTCACGGAGCTGCTGTCAGCGCTGTATGTCACGGAGCTGCTGTCAGCGCTGTATGTCACGGAGCTGCTGTCAGCGCTGTATGTCACGGAGCTGCTGTCAGCGCTGTATGTCACGGAGCTGCTGTCAGCGCTGTATGTCACGGAGCTGCTGTCAGCGCTGTATGTCACGGAGCTGCTGTCAGCGCTGTATGTCACGGAGCTGCTGTCAGCGCTGTATGTCACGGTGCTGCTGTCAGCGCTGTATGTCACGGAGCTGCTGTCAGCGCTGTATGTCACGGAGCTGCTGTCAGTGCTGTATGTCACGGAGCTGCTGTCAGCGCTGTATGTCACGGAGCTGCTGTCAGCGCTGTATGTCACGGAGCTGCTGTCAGCGCTGTATGTCACGGTGCTGCTGTCAGCGCTGTATGTCACGGAGCTGCTGTCAGCGCTGTATGTCACGGAGCTGCTGTCAGCGCTGTATGTCACGGAGCTGCTGTCAGCGCTGTATGTCACGGAGCTGCTGTCAGCGCTGTATGTCACGGAGCTGCTGTCAGCGCTGTATGTCACGGTGCTGCTGTCAGCGCTGTATGTCACGGAGCTGCTGTCAGCGCTGTATGTCACGGAGCTGCTGTCAGTGCTGTATGTCACGGAGCTGCTGTCAGCGCTGTATGTCACGGAGCTGCTGTCAGCGCTGTATGTCACGGAGCTGCTGTCAGCGCTGTATGTCACGGTGCTGCTGTCAGCGCTGTATGTCACGGAGCTGCTGTCAGCGCTGTATGTCACGGAGCTGCTGTCAGCGCTGTATGTCACGGAGCTGCTGTCAGCGCTGTATGTCACGGAGCTGCTGTCAGCGCTGTATGTCACGGAGCTGCTGTCAGCGCTGTATGTCACGGTGCTGATGTCAGTGCTCTGTATTACGGTGCTGCTGTCAGTGCTCTGTATCTCCTGCACCCTCTTGTTTGCCTACCCTGGTCCCTGACCTTCCCTCTCCTCCATTGCCTTCATTAGCTCCATAGTCCTGAATTGTCAGAACAATTTCCCAAATAAAAAAAAAATGCTTGTAGTTATCGATCCCAAATTCACCTCATACATGTATTATGCTATTGTCCAGGTGGTGGGACTACGTGCTACCCCCTAATAATTACCCCGTGGCCGCAAATTCGACCTAAAGGTTTGCGAAATTCGCCTCCCATTGAAGTCAATGGAGCCCGCGGCGAACGGTCGTTTTCGCGAACGTTTGTGTCCGTTCGCGTTTCGCGTTCGCGAAACGTCCCGTCGGAAGTTCGTCCATCACTACTCCTGTACCATGTAGCATGGTCGCTCCCAGAAACAACAAATGTTTAATGCTGATTATACACTGTCATTATGTTTATCAAATGTTATAGTTATGTGGAGGAGTGGAAGCATTTATGTTATCCCTTCCACGCTCCACAACTTTTGATGTGCTAAGCACATCTATCGGTTTAAATTTCTACGCTTTAAAACTTATTATCTGTGTTTGATTTATAATTTACGTTTTTAATCTGCTCTAGTATCTGCATTGCTCTATTGTTGTGTGCTCAGATTGGGTTCGTTCTGCTCGATCCGATGCAGACCTGGCCATACATCCTTATGTGTCTATTATTACTTTCTGATACCTGATACTCTTCTGTCCCTCCATCCATTCCTTCCCCTCTCCTCCTCCCGAATTGGAGCCTGTCCCCCCCCCCCGGTACCGTGCAGCTACCCAATACCTGACTCCCCTCACTTGACGGGATGTCGCTTACAGTTGTTTCCTTAAACGCTAAAGGCCTTAATAGCCCCTTTAAAAGGTCACTTCTATGGTGCGAAGCCTTAACCCAAAAAGCGGACATATTATGCATCCAGGAAATGCATTTTCCCAAGCGCAATCCCCCACAATGCACTCATAGACTATTCCCCCATTGTTTTCATGCACGTGCTGACAAAAAAACAAGGGGGGTAATGATACCAGTCCGCTCCTCAGTATCTTTTACGCTCAGCCACATAGACTATGACCCTGCAAGTAGATACCTAATTCTGTCGGCCACATTTAACAATCAACCCCTTATCATAGTAAACATATATGCTCCCAATGCCCATCAGAAACCCTTCTATAAAGCCGTGATGCACAAGATCCAACATTACCCCAAGGACAAAATCATTATATGTGGCGACTTCAATGAGATCTTAGATACCCAGATGGACTCCTCCAACCCAAAACACAAGATGTCCACAGCTCTATCCTCAATAGTCTCCCTGGAAGACCTCCATGATCCATGGAGGTGTCTGCACGGTACTGAGAGGGACTACTCCTTCTATTCGCATACCCAAAGATCTTATTCTCGGATCGATCTGTTTCTGGTTTCCAAGTCCCTACTCCAAAAAATTAACAGAGCAACCATTGGCCTTATCACATGGTCGGATCACGCTCCAGTATCCATAACCATCTCTCTTTCACCTCCCACCACCAGACATACACTTTAGCATTTGAATGCTGCACTACTTAGTGCGACGGAGACCCAGGAATGGATCCGATCCGAGATATCTTCTTTCTTTGCCACCAACACTGGCTCTGTCTCAAATCCAACTACACTCTGAAATGCGCAGAAGACAGTCGCTCTGGGAATTTTTCTACAGATGGGGGCCCAGGAAAAGAAAAAGAAAACGTTCACGATAAACTCCTTTCTACAACGTATCCATGCGACTGAATTCATAAATAAACAAATCCCCACTCTGGCTAATGCAAAAGAACTCAGCACCCTAAGGAATGACCTTAGCTCCTTCCTCCAAAAAAGCCATGATTTTTACCTTAGGCGCCTTCGCCTTTCTTGGTATTCTCAGAGCAATAAAGCTGGGAAACACCTGGCCCAGCAGTATAAAAGGAAAGCAGCACAGTGTAGAATCCCATTTCTATTAACCCAGAAAGGCCACAAACTGTTAAACCCAAAAGACATTGCAAATGAATTTGGTGCCTTCTATTCAAAATTGTACAACCTCTCCCTATCGGCGTCAGAACCGCAGCCCACCATACAACTAATACGAGATTTCCTCACCCCTCTTCAGGTCCCCTCGATATCCTCCTCACAACTTGATGCCCTAGCCCAGCCATTCTCCCATCAAGAGATTCTCAAAGCCATAAAAGAGCTCCCCCTTCATAAAGCCCCAGGACCGGATGGTTACATAAATGAATATTACAAAACATACACAGACCAAATCATACCCCACTTATGCAACCCATTTAATAGATTCTTAAACACTGGAGAGATCCCCCCCAGAATCCCTTGAGGTGTTTATAACTACTTTACACAAACCTGGAAAACCTTCACACGACCCGGCCAGTTATCGTCCCATTTCGCTTCTCAACACGGACACTAATCTCTATGCTAAATTGCTAGCTATCCATTTAGCCTCATATATTCCCAACCTAGTGCACCTGGAACAGATAGGTTTCATCCCCTCCAAACAAGCCTCAGATGGCACCCGCAGACTTATCGACATGATCTACTGGGCGGAGCGCCGTCGAGTGCCTTCTCTGTTGATCTCGCTAGACTCAGAGAAAGCATTCGACAGGGTTAATTGGCTATATTTAGACCTATTCCTACAAAAATTTGGTATACACGGCCCATTCCGACAAGCCATCCTAGGCCTTTACTCGGCCCCAAGCACAAAAGTCCTCACCTCGGGATTGTTATCCTCCCCTTTTTCCATCACTAACGGAACCCGGCAAGGTTGTCCCCTGTCACCGCTTATTTTTGCGTTAGTGATTGAACCATTGACACAGGCAATTAGAACACACCCAGACATAGCTGGACTTGCGGTTGACCAAAGCTCCCATAAGATCGGCCTATACGCCAATGACATCGTTATATGGCTCACTGACCCACTACGATCCCTACCCCACTATGTGACCTTCTACAACAATTTAGCCAGATCTCCTTATATAAATTGAATCACTCCAAATCTGCTATGTTAGGGATATCCTTATCCCCACAACTCAGAACAAACATTTCTTCCGTGTCCCCTTTTTCCTGGGCCTCCAGCTCGTCTATGACCTACTTGGGCATCCAGTTGACTTCCCCCACTTCTCTACTTTTACGCACTAACATCTCATCGCTTACCCAGAAGCTGCGGGGAACTGCCAATTCGCTTCTGTCTGTGAAGGCCTCCTGGGCAGGCCGGATAGCCCTAACCAAAATGTTCCTTTTACCGCATGTCCTATACCTTTTCAGGACTCTACCAACACCAATGCTGCACTCAGACATTGCTGGACTCCAACAAATCATCAACAATTTCATTTGGGCAGCTCGCAAACCACGTATTAATGCCTCCTTGCTCAACACACCTACGAGCTATGCTGGTCTGGGAGTGCCCAACTTTAGATCATACTATAAAGCCACCTTACTAGATCAAACCAGAAGGCTATGGGATATGGTCCTCACTGCAGCCCTGGACTCTAATTGAAGCTGCAGACTTGGAACATACCCTTTCGCATCTCTTAGCAGCTGTATGGATGGGACTCCACCCCACACGTTCCTTTTTTACGAACAGTTAATGCAACTCTAAACACCTGGAAATCAATTCTGCAAGCCTCAGGTGGAATACACCTCCAAGCTCTCTACCAACTTCCATTTGCATCTATTTCTCTTCTCTCCCCAGACTTACCAATACAGAAATGGTCCTCACAGGGCAACTCTTGGAGACCTCTTCCAACACAACCAACTTCTCTCTTTTTTTTTTTTTTCAAAATAATTTTTATTGAATTTTCACAGTGTAGAAGTTATACAGTGACAGAGAAATAGATTTATAAATAGCAAGTACGTAAAAGAATGACATGAGTCACAATTAACCAAAACAGTATGTACAGGGATTGAAAGTGTAGTTAAAATAACAACTAATCATGCAAATCGTAAAAAACAGCTTCAAAGGAAGCAACAGTTCGAAGGAGTGTCGTTGGTGGACAACGGTGGATAAAGAAAGACAAGGGGGTAACTCGGGGAGGGGGAGGGTAAAAAAAAAAAAAAAAAAGATAGGGGAGGGGGGGGGGGAGAAGTAGCAAGATCACTAGGAAATAGACAGTTGAATCATCAACATTTACAGTTTGCATTGTACCAGGAGGACCATGGGAACCAAAGGTGTGTAACGGAGGAGTGTTTGGTCGTAGACCTGGCGAGAGTGGTTTCATATATAAAGTGAGTTTGGACTAGATTGATAACTTCGGCTCTGAGTGGGGTGTTATTTGTTTTCCAGTTCCTTGTCAGAAGGAGTTTTGTGGCTAAGAGGACGTGAGTAAGCACATGTCGATGGGCTGGAATCAGGTCTTCAATCGTTAGGTTAAGAATGGCTAGTTGGGGAGATAAAACAATAGAAAAATTTAAAAGTTCTCTGAGCAAGGCTTGAATGTCTTCCCAGAGCGTGCGAATTAGGGGACAGGACCAAAGAATGTGTAGTAGGGTGCCTGAGTCACCGCAGTTTCTCCAACAATTTGGGGAGGTGGGTTGGTGGAATTTGGCAATTCTATGGGGGGTCAGGTACCATCTCATAAGTGTTTTTTGGGAGAGTTCCCAGAGTGCGGTGCATGAAGTGGCCTTGTATACAGAATTTATTGCAGCAAACCATTGTTGGTCTGAGAATTGGAATTGTAAGTCAGATTCCCAGTCAAGGAGGGGTTTGAATTTGTGAAAGGTGCATTTTTCCTGTAGTGTGGAGTAAATGAGGGCGACTCCTTTGGTAGAGGAATTAGGAGAAAAAAAATATTTCCATATATTCACAGGAATAGCTCCTTCTAGTGAGGGATGTGTTAAAAGGCATGTTCGTAGCCTATGATACGTCAGGAAATCCTTGGTGGGGGCACCGAGAGCTAAGCTAATTTGATGGAAGGATTTGTTATGTAGTACGGAGCGAAGCTCCAGGGTAGAGGACATTTTAGATGTAATCTCTATTGGAATAATTAAGTCTGGCGTGAGGTGCTTCAGAGTGTTGAGAGGGATGTGAATTTGTTTGGTCGGGAGTTGGGACCATGTGGTGAGATGTAGTATCTTCCAAGCTTTGATGGAAGCTTGAATAGGAGGGGAATAGTGTCGTGAGAAGGTAGTAGTGGAGGTTGTGCTAAATAGCCAATCTCGGAGGTTCGGGCCTGGTGTGTCTGCATTCTCAATGGATCCCCAAAGCGTAGTGGGGGAGGGCAGCAGCCAATCTTTCATCTGAGATAAAATTGTGGCCAAGTAGTAATCTTTTATATCTGTGAATCCCATCCCACCTTTAGATC
Organism: Lithobates pipiens; assembly: GCF_037356315.1. Taxonomy (NCBI): domain Eukaryota; kingdom Metazoa; phylum Chordata; class Amphibia; order Anura; family Ranidae; genus Lithobates; species Lithobates pipiens. Next base: position 206,701,679 of record NW_027507785.1, on the reverse strand, counting down.
TGTGTTTAATATGTTTAGCTAGGTTGCATCTAGAGTTCTTTCCTTGCCATACAAAATGGTTCAAGATAGATTGCAGGGATGTAAGGTATGAGGCTGAGAGTGGGATGGGGAGTACCCTAAAGATGTAGAGGAGTCTTGGCAGGACCATCATTTTAAATGCTGCCAGGCGGCCAGCCCAGGAGAATTCATATTTAGTAAGTTTGTTGGATTCAGAGAGGGGCATTTGTTTTGCTTCTGTATAGTTAGACAAGAAGAGAGATCTAGTGGATTTGGTTAGTGTTATCCTTAAGTATGGGATACCGTTATCAGCCCAAGGATAAGGATACATGTTGCGTAGGATATTGCTAGTGATAGCATCTATGCCCAGGTCCAGTATGTAGGATTTGTGTTCATTGACCTTATAATACGATACATTACTAAATCTGTGCAAAAGGAGTTGAATCGAGGCCAGGGAGGATTGGGGGTTCGTGATCATCAATATTACGTCGTCTGCAAACAAGTTTATCTTATGCTCGATTTCTTCAATTTTAAAACCGGAGATGGAGTGAGCTTGACGGACATGCTCCGCCAAGGGTTCCATAGCTAGATTGAAGATGAAGGGGGATAGTGGACAGCCTTGGCGTGTGCCATTTGAAATGGAAAAGGGTGTGGATAGCATTTCAGAGGTATATACCCGTGCAGAGGGGGTGGAGTACAGGGCCATAATGGCTGAGAGGATCGGACCCTGGAATCCGAATTTAGATAGAGTGGCTCGGAGATATAACCAGTGGACCCTATCGAACGCCTTCTCTGCGTCCAAGGAAAGGAGCAGAGAAGGCGTTCGACTAGTCTCGGCTTTGTGAATTATATTGATAATTCTCCTTGTGGCGTCAGACGCCTGCCTGCCCTTGGTGAAACCAGACTGGTCCTGGTGGATCAGGAGGGGCATAACTTCTAACAATCGGTTGGCAATCAACTTGGCGTAAATTTTTGTGTCTAAGTTCAAAAGGGATATTGGTCTGAAGTTTTGTGCTTGGGTTGGTTCCTTGCCTGGCTTCGGTATAGTGACAATTAAAGCTTGTAACATTTCTGGTGGGAGGGAGGAGGAAGAGGCAGCATCATTACATACTAAAGTTAGGAAGGGAGACAAAGTGGAGCTGAATTGTTTATAATAATTGCTAGTAAGGCCATCCGGGCCAGGTGATTTGTTGGACGAGAGCGCTTTGATCACGGATTCGACTTCCAAGGCTGTGAAAGGGGTATTTAAGGAAGCCAGTTGGTCTGGTGATAATTTTGGTAGGTTAATTTCCTGAAGAAAGGATTGGATGTCTGACAGCGAGGGTTGGACAACAGAGGCGTCGTCTTTTAAGTTATAGAGGGTATTGTAATAGTGACTGAATGCATCTGCAATATTTTGGGGGTCAAGTAGTTTTTGCTTGGAAGTGGGGTGGAATAGATGGGTAATTTTGGATTTAGCGTGGTGGCCCTTAATTCTATTTGCCATAAGTTTTCCCGCTTTATTACCCGTAGAATAGTGGGTTGCTTTAAAATAATTGTGGGCTTTCTCATACGCCTGTAGGAGGTGGGATCTGAGCTCCAATCTGAGGGCATCTAATTTAGCTTTAGTTGTTGGGGAGGGAGCGGATTGGTTTAGGTGTTCAAGCTTGCTAATTTCTGAAGTGAGTAGGTTTAGACGCTGTGATCTCTTCCTCCTTTCTCTAGCACCTATTTGTATGAGTATACCCCGAATGAATGCCTTATGGGCATTCCAAAGGACAGTATTATCAGTAACAGTACCAACATTATTATTGAAGAATTCAACTAGACAGTCTCTGATGTAAGAGGAGTGGGTTGGAGAAGCGATGATCGCCGCGTCAGCTCTCCAAAGTCTGGTTCGAGAGCGTGAAGATGAGTCTTCTAGGGAAATGGTAACCGGTGCGTGATCTGACCACGTAATGGTGTCTATTGTAGATGAGGAGATTTTAGGTAAGGTCCACTTATCCACTAGGAAATAATCAATCCGGGTGTAGGAGTTGTGACGGGGGGAGAAATAAGAGTAGTCTCTTTCAGTGGAGTGATGGCATCGCCAGACGTCAAAAAGATCATGGGAGCGAATGAAAGAACCCATAGGGGAGGTCAACCTGTTGGGTTGGGAAGAGGAGTCTATGGAGCAGTCAGGTACCAGATTGAAGTCTCCACAGATTATCAACTGGCCTTGCTTAAATCTATTGATTTTCTTCATTAATTTAGAGAGGAAGCGGATTTGTCGTTTGTTTGGAGCATACAGAGTAACAATAGTGCATCTGGTGTTGTTTAGGTCACAAGCTATTGCGAGGTATCTGCCGTCCGGATCCTGTATGGTGTCATGAAGGGTAAATGAGCAAGTGTTATTGATGGCAATCAACACCCCTTTTCTTTTTTCAGGACCAGAGGCCTTGAAGATGTGGGGAAATGATCTGTGGGAGCAAGTAGGTTCTGCAGAGTTTTTGAAATGTGTTTCTTGAACACAAAGCACATCACAGTGAGAGTCTCGAGCCGTACGCCAGAGGGACTTTCTCTTGGCCGGATGGTTGAGGCCTTTAGCATTAAGGGACAAAAATTTGGGCATAGTGTGGAGGGAGAGTGGTGGTATATGCAATTAAAGCAGTACTTACAGTTACTAGTAAAAATGGTCCTGGATCTCACGGATTGCGTAAAGAGGATGAGGACGTAGTCCTTCGTAGAGTTTCAAGGTAGATGGTCTTGCTAATTCAACAGAACGGGTAGGAGGGGGTGGAAAACAAAAAGAAAAACAAAAAGGAGATGGTTAAGGGCAAAGAATGAGCTGATGGAGAGATAGCCGGTGGTGAAACCTGAGAGGAGGTAGGGAGGGATCAGCAGTGTGACTAGGACTACCGATCAAACCGGGGGAAAAGTCCGTGATCTAAGTACAACGAGCAGGCACCAAGCGGATTGCAAATAGCCAGTAGAGGTGGTGCAGCACTGATCTTGCAGTCATTGGATCAGGTTGGATCGTTGATGGTTATTGTAGTTCTGAGGGAACATTGCAGATGGCTGTGAGCCAGTAGGTGCGATCTCTGGGAGTATGCCCCAGGTGCGGAGCAGTTTGATGCCCTCTTCCACTGTGTGGATGTTGTGGCGGGTACCATTTTTGGTAACCACCAACTTTGTAGGGAAACCCCACTGATAGGGGATCCTGTGATTGTTGAGTGGTTTGGTTATGGTTTGAAGTTGTCGTCTCTGCTGCCGAGTATATTGGGAAATATCAGCAAAGAGTTGGAGCTTCGCATAGGGGGGTGGGAGTTGACCCATGCGCCTGGATTGAGCAAGTAGCATGTCTTTAGTATGATAAAAATGGATTCTCATCAAGGTGTCGCGAGGTATCTCAGGCGGTAAGTGTGGCGGTTTTGGTAAGCGGTGAATGCGATCGACTATAGTTTCAATCTGTGGTAGATCAGGCAGAATTGTGGAAATGAGCTGCCGGGCATATGAATTCAGGTCAGTGGGAAGTATGGATTCAGGTATGCCTCTGATTTTTACATTATTGCGCCTCGAGCGGTCCTCGAGGTCCGCCATTTTGGCCCGCAGCCATTTTTGCTCATCTCTCGTGTGATCGTAGGCATCAACTAGGTCATTCACCGTTTCAGTCATAGCTCCCATATGGGTTTCAACTCTGTCTAACTTGCGGCCTGTGTGAAGCAGTTCGGTTTGAAAGGCAGTGAACATAGATGAGATGTCATGATGAAGGGAGCTGTGCAGGGAGATCAGCATCTCTTTCAGCATAGTATCTATGACTGGTTGATTAGAAGTGGGGAAAGAAGCTATGGGGGAAGCAGGGGGGGTAAAGTCAGTGGTTGGTCCTGGGAATGCCTTACCTCCAGGTCCGGATCCGAAGGTTCTAAGCGGATCCATGATTTAGCAGGGCTGTTTGAGGTAGAAGATGTCCCCGAGGAAGGCAGGGAACTGGCAGATTCTCTTGGAGGAGCCGTGGGATTGTCCGTTGCGTCCGGGAGGTCTGTGTAAGAGGCCGCCGAACGTTGTGAGCCTGCGGGCTGTGAGGCGCCGCGGGCGCCATCTTGGATCTTTTCTCCATGAGGGAGCGCAAAGAATTCGGTAAGTTTCTTTGGTGGTTTGAGGTCCTTTCGTTTCCGAGAGCCTCCGGTCGGGTTCCCCCGGGTGTGAAGATCCGCTGAGATCATTTTGGTGTCTCGATCGGTGCTGTAACAGTCCGTTTATTCCGTTCGGTGCAGGAGCTGAGGAATCAAGCTGCCATACCGCTCGGTGGTTAGCCACGCCCCCTAACTTCTCTCTTTTCAACAACTCTCAGACCGATGTCTCATCCCTAACAAAGATTTCTACATTTACTTGAGAATACGCCATATCCTCACCTCCGTTTAAACCTCCAATAATACCTGGACCAAAGACACTATACAGTTCTTCAGCTCATCCATTATCAAAATCCGCTGCATCTCTTGCTTCTACGGACTTCTAACAAAGCCGGCTCAAGGAGAAAACCCTCTGGCGATAATTTACTGGGAGTCCAAACTACACATTTAAGTTCTCCCATCACTCTGGTACCAGGCTATTCGCTTACCCACTGTCTTCTCCAAAAACATCTCCCATTGAGAGAGACTGTAATGAAAATTCTGTACAAATGGTACTACACCCCCGTGAAATTGGCTCACATTTTCCCCGCTCAGTCCAGCAAGTATTGGAGCAACTGTGACATGGATGGTCATATTTTTCATGTGTGGTGGGAATGTTCCTCCATGGGTACATACTGGATGGACATCTCCACTCTTATTCAAAAAGTTACTAGCCTGTCTCGTGTCGTGGCCCCGAAGATGGCTCTATTTGGCCTAGGCCTTTCAGCCTGGCCCCTGAAATTCCATCCTATTATCACGCATATAATTATAGCGCCCCATTTGGTTATTGCCCACCGTTGGAAACAACCCTATGCACCCTCCATCAATAATGTCATTGATATTTTAAATGAACACCTATTGATGTAATATCTCTTTGCAAAAAAAACACAAATGTCTATGGGGAAATTCTACAGCCCCTGGCAATCTTGGTTATCCGACCCCAGGGCCAGGCCCTGTGACTGATTATACTATAAATACTACCCCCCACAACAGCCTTCCACATGGAGGGAGTTCTTGACCCCATCTCTCTTTTGGAGCAGTTTGAGCCCTCTGCGCTAGGACCGACCCACGGACAGGCTTACTAGCTTACTAACTTAAAACTAACGTTACTCTTCTATCATTAACTACCCCCCTTTTTTTTTCTCTCTGCACCCCCCTTTCCCTCCCCTTCCCCCCCCCCCCCCGGATCCCCTGTCTGGGACCTGGAACAGAGCCAAGGTTAAGCTCACCTGTTCACATTGTATGTTACTTATTATTCTTGTATGGACAATATAACTGTCCTTTGTTTTGTTCACAATTTTTGCATATCAACATGCACTCTCTTTTTTTTTCCAATAAAGCCCTTTGAAGACGGAAAAAATTAAATAAAATGCAAGTCAGATTTTTGGCATCCACTGCTACAAAAATATCGTTGTTTGCAAGATACTCCCAATAGGAAATCATGTCTAAAGGGATGCAGACCCTGCTGCAGGTGCAGCAGCTGGCTGATAATTATTTATTTATTTATTTATGTATTTTTTTTTACATTTTTATGTAATCTTTTTTTTGTTTCAAACTATTTTATTAAGGTTTGTGAACATATACATATGCCATTGGTAATAACATAGAATCTGAATGTGAAAAAGAAAACCCATTACTATACTGAAAGGGCTACACAGTATAACAATTTCTGATATCATATGTAGCACAATGATAGAAACCTTGAGGCTCTTATATAGGTGAGATGCTCAAGGCCACCTTGAGCTGTACGCGTGTCTCATCTCCTAACCGGATAGGTGGGGGAGATCATGGAATTTAGCCTCCTTAAGTACTTAAAGATCGTCCTCAGAATTAAATTCTGTTGCCAAAGGGATGTCTAGTTCCCTCCCCGGGGAACAATTAGGATCCAAGGGTTTCCAAGGCAAGGGATCAGTCAGGTAAGGGGATAATAGTATAAATATAAGGGGAAAGGTTAGCTTAAGGGAGAAAGAGGATGTCTGTCCATTAACTCCGTACCCTCTACCCAGCGTGGTGTGTGAGTGATTTATAATCAGGGGTAGAAAGGAAGTGAAACCAGCAAGCCCAAGTGGAAGTGAATTTTTCTGATTGGTCATGAGCTTGATGAATCAAGTCTTCCATTTCCGCCGTTTTTCGAACTCTCGCCAGCCATTCCACAATGGTGGGCGGATCGGAATTACGCCACTTGGTCGGTACGCATAATTTGGCTGCGTTCACCATGTGCATTGATAATGAACGAAAGTATTGTTTTTTAGGAATGGAGGGCAAACCCAGTAGAAATTGCGAAGGTCGGAAGGCCAAGTCAAAGGTAGTAACCTGTTTAATCACTCTATGGACTTCTTTCCAAAACGGTTGTAATTTGGGGCAGGTCCACCAAATATGTAAGAAAGAACCCACTCCATCTAAGCAGCGCCAACACTGAGGGGAAAGGTGTGGAACAAAACGTTGTATCTGGAGAGGTGTCCTATACCATTGTGAGATTATTTTATATGCGTTCTCCTGCGTGTGAGCGTTCAAGGAACCTTTATGGGCCAGCTTGAATATAGTTTCCCAATCTTCTATAGAAAAGGACTGGGACAAGTCACCTTCCCATTTTTGTTTCAATCTATCTGAAGCCGATTTAAAGGGTGATAATAATAGAGAATATGTTTGTGAGGTGAGGTGTCGTTGTGGTTCTGTCAGTGTACAAAGTTGTTCGAATTGGGTTAGGGGGCGTGACCACTGAGAAGGAGATGGAGCTGTATGAAGGAAATGCCTTAATTGGACGTATGACCAAAAGGGAAAAGGATTCAACTGTGTCGTCGCTACTAAGGATTCGTACGATCTCAATTTGTCCCCCTCGTAAAGGTGTCGAGCTTGTAAAGGGTCCTGAGGCCAAACATCCTTCAGGAAGTTTGTCTCCAAGCCTGGGACAAAATCAGGGTTCCTTCTTAAAGGTGTTAAGGGGCCTTGAAGGGAGGACACAGCATATTTCGTAAAGTACTCTTTGGATGCATTTAAAGTGGGGTAAATCAGAGGATGATTTTGTATGGTGAGCGTTGTGTATTTCGTAGGTATCCAAGGAAGTGACCCTAACGGTGATGGGGTCAGGGATTTTTCAAGTTGTACCCAATCTTTCGTCTTAGAGTGTAAGTTCCAATCAAGGACCCTGGTGAGGTGGCTGGAGAGGTAGTATTTATGAATGTCTGGAAGGCCTAGTCCTCCCTCAGTCTTAGGGATGGTGAGTTTCAAGAAACTAAGTCGGGGAGGAGACTTTCCCCAAATAAACAACATACAAAGTCTACGTAAGGAGGCAAAAAACGTCCTCGGGATGGTAATGGGGAGAGCCTGCAAGAGGTATAAGACCCTTGGAAGAACGTTCATCTTAATTATGGCCACACACCCGAACCAAGAAAATAAACCTCCCGACCAATTGGAAAGGTCTTTGGTGATATTCTGTAGCAACGGTAAAAAATTAGAGGCGTACCAGTCTTGTATAGATGTCGTAAGATATTTGATCCCATGTGTACTCCAAGTAAATGGAAATTTAGCTTTGCACTGATCACAGGTCTCTTTTGAAAGGGTCAGGTTGAGGGCGATAGACTTCGAATAGTTAATTTGGAGGATGGACAGAAGATGGTAGTGTTGTAGTGTATTGAGCAGGGCAGGGATAGAGGACAGTGAGTCTGTTAAAAACAAAAGTATATCGTCCGCAAAGGCCGCTGTTTTATACTGACGGTGGTGTATTTGAATCCCTTTTATTGCCTGGTTCGCTCTAATGCAGTTGAGGAGGGGCTCGAGAGTAAATATAAAAATTAATGGGGAGAGCGGACAACCCTGACGGGTACCGTTTGTGATGGGGAAGGCGTTTGACAGGTGGCCATTCACTCTCACTTTAGCTGTAGGAGTAGAGTAAAGAGTCATGATCAGGTTTAGCATTGATGGTGGTAGGCCCAGGGATTCCAATGTTTGAAACATAAAATCCCAGGCCACCCTGTCAAACGCCTTCTCCGCGTCGAGGGACAAGAAAAAGCCTGGGTGTCGTTGGGATTGTAGCCAATGTTGTACGTTTAGAGCTTTGATTGTATTGTCCCTCGCTTCCCTGCCGGGTATGAATCCTACCTGATCTAGATTAATGGATTGAGGGAGTAAAGGGAGTAATCGGTTAGCCAAGATTTTTGCGAACCATTTTAAATCAACATTCAGAAGGGAAATCGGACGGTAATTCGCTACTTTCGTCACATCCTTGTCCGGTTTAGGAATGACCACTACGTGGGCAGTTAATAAGTCTCGCGGGGGGGCCTGGGGGGTGGAACAGGAGTTAAAAGCTAGGAGGAAATGTTCCATAAGGTGATCTTGTAGCGCTTTATAATAGCCTGTGGTCAGACCATCAGGACCTGGACTTTTGCCCGATTTCATCTGTTTTAAAGCCAGGGCAGCTTCCTCAGCTGACAATGGGGCTTGGAGTGTCAGACACTCCTCGGTCGATATTTTGGAAGCAGCGTATTTACTCAAAAAATCTGAAATCATACCCTTCCTATCTAATATCGGCTGAGATGGTGAGGCAGGGGAAAGATTGTACAAATGTTTATAAAAGGATACGAATTGGGAAGCTATGTCTGGGTTCAACGTGAATTTACGACCTGATGTGTCCGTTAGAGAATGAATTGTCACAGCCGCCTTTTTCGCCTGGAGGGCTCTGGCCAATCCCTTGCTTGCCTTATTACCATATTCGTAAAAAAACTTTTGAGAAAGGATATATTTACGTTTGATCTGTTTTCCTAGAAGTTCTAACATATCCTGTCTAGCCTGGATGAGCAGGGTTAGGGATTGTAAAGCCTGAGTTTGTTTGTGGGCTTTCTCGAGATTAGAAATTTTGGATAAGAGATCACGAAATTGTTTTTGCCTGGCTTTCCTACGTTGGGTCATTTCTGCTATGAGAATACCTCGAATCACGGATTTGTGAGCTTCCCAATTGGGGAAAAAAGGGGAAGTGTCCGTGGGTTGGTTTTCCGCATAGAATTGTTGTAAGCGAGTTTTGATTTTGTCAAGTGTAGCGAGGTCTGTGAGTAAGGAGGGGTCAAGACGCCAGATCGGAGCTGTGCATAGGTTATCAGGCCATGAGATTGACATAGAGATCGGGTGATGGTCAGATAGGATCTGAGGGTCGATCGAGGTATGTTGAAGGAGATGGAGATCTTTTTGGGATAGAAAGAAATAATCTATACGGGAATATTTATTGTGTGGGGGGAAAAGAACGTGTAGTCTTTGATATCGGGGTGTAGGGTCCTCCACGAGTCATGCACTAATAGGTTATGCAACTGGGTCTTGATGGAGCGCAGAGCAGCATAGGGTATAGCCGATTTCCCTGTCGATGTGTTGAGTATTGGGTTCAGCGGAGCATTAAAATCTCCTCCAAGAATTAGGGTCCCCTCCACAAAGGGAGTCAAAGCTTGGGTAATAGCCTTAAAAAAGGTGACTTGCCGAGAATTCGGTGCATATATGTTTGCTATGGTGTACGTGGTATGTCCTATTTTGCCTTTCAGGAAAAGGTATCTACCTCCTGGGTCTGCCAGTTTGTCTTGAAAAACGAACTTGCATTGTGATGCAATGAGTATAGAAACCCCCTTTGACTTGGCCTCCGAGTTTGTTGCGTGAAACACCACCGGGAAGTATCAGGAATGTAGTTTCGGAATCGCATTTGTCCTGAAATGCGTTTCTTGAACAAGTAGGATGTCAGGGCGAGATTTTTGCATCTGTAGTAACAGTTGTCTCCGCTTTTCAGGTAGATTTAGGCCCCGAACATTAAGGGACGTGAAGGTGAGTTTGGGCATGGCCGGGAGTCGACATTCTACGCTGCGATAAATTTACAGAAGAGGAACACCTAGAGCTAATGCAAGCAGGATAGAGAACTAGGGTACGGAGTCAACGGAGAGAGGAGCCCCGAAGGCAGAAGTAAGCAGACAGGATATAGAGAAAGAAAGGGGAGGGAGCGAAATCAGAGAAGAAAAAGGGAAAAAGAATGGACTGTCTGGTAAACACCGACTGTAGGGGCGTGCCTACGGCCCCTCTGAAATATTTACAATAAGTCGGTATGAATCGGTTGAACCGCACGAAGGAAGCAATTTTTCGTACTAATGATCGAATCGTGTCAGTCCACCTTGTGGGTGGTGGGAGTACCGCGAGGAGAGTGTATCAAAGAGCCACCATCGGACCTACGACCTATATAAACTATAGAGGCACAGTATTACAGTTTATGTGGTTTTATCTAAATACAGTTAGGAAACCTGTAAAAGCAATAAGTAAGAACAAATTAATTGAGACAATCAAGCTGACAGGGTGGCACATAAAGAGGAGTATGTTAACCATGGCTCCCATATGTTAAGGGTTGTAATACTACTACATAGGAGCTCCAACTCTAAACCTCGTAGAGCTCGGTAACAGGTGAATCCTACATAAACCATATCAAGTATCTAACTAGAAGACAGGGGAGTAACTCGTCGTATCGGCTACTATTCGTACTTTTGCTCCCATGCCTGGGCGGACAGTCACTAGAGCGCCAGGATTCCCCAACATGTAACTGTCAGGCTCCCATGAAAAAAGGTCAAACTCATTTGCTCCGCGAATACCACGAAGTGTGGGCACAGGGGAGGATGAATAGATAGTTAGAGTTTTAGTGGCATATACCGCTCCTGGCATAACGAGCAAATTCCGGGCAGATAAGTATAGAGAGTATAAGGAACAGTAAATGCAATCATATTACCCAGTAGAATAATGAAGAGAAAAAGAATGAGCAGAAAAAAAAAAAAAGGAAAACCACATTATGAATGCTTGTATTTCTACAGAAGTAGTGTCCTGCGACTGAAGTCCCCCTTCGATATGATTATGCAGTCCAGGTTATACTCACAGAAGCGCATGTTGCTGATCGAAAAATTCTATGGTCATGCAGACCGATCAAAATGGAATCATACGCTTCCGGGCGACTAAAACTGACAGGCAGGGTGTAGTTGTTACGTCCTTGTTATCGGATCGTGGCCCGTAAGGACCTAGTTCGGCCGCACTTCCTGAAGGGTAGTAAAACAAAACCGAAAACACAGTAACAGTAACTTAATAACGTCAACGATGAACGAACAAGAAAGGCGGTGGGGCAGCTGACATCAATCCAACCGCTTGCTAGAATACCCTTCCATGTAGGGTTGACTCATGGAGGCAGACCTTTGTCAAAGGAGTAATACTGCACCTTCAGTTAGCGGTCCCTACACGCACGGCGCGGGATCGGTCCGGACGGAGAGCTGCGATCGTGTTGCCGTTGGGGAGCCAGACCTCTGTCACTCAGAATCGGAGATGGGGAGCGACGGCGTCTATAGGAAACCTTTGGTACTTCCATCCGTTCTTCTCTAACTCGATGCTGTGGTTTGTAGCGGGCAAAGTCCGTGTACCAGTTAGGGAGCTCGACAAACGGGAGATCCAGGGTATGGCAGAAGTTATCTAGGTCTTCCGGGATCCTCAGAATAGCGGAGCGGTCATGATAGGTAGCCTGTAGACCGAAGGGAAATTTCCACTTGTATGGTATGCCTTTTCGTCTGAGAATGTCCAGCAGCGGGCGTAGATCCCTGCGGTTTTTCAGGGTGATGGCTGACAGGTCTTGAAAAATGTGGATGGGTTGGCCCTCATGGGTGATGGCATCTTTCACCCTGGCATTTCGTAGAATTTCTTCTTTCAAGGCATAATCCACGAGGCAGCAGATGACATCCCTGGGTGGGTCGTTGTCCCGTCCCCTGGGTCTGAGCGCTCTGTGAATCCTCTCCATAACTAAAGGTGCTTGCGGAGGTCTGTCCAACAGGTCATTAAAAATGGCTGCTATAGTCTGCGATAGGTGTTCGCTTCCCACAGATTCAGGCAGGCCTCGTACCCTCAGGTTAGGTCTCCTACCCCGATTGTCGAGGTCTTCGACATGCCTTTGGAGATCCCTGAGGTATAAGTTATGCGTGGTGGTTTTACGGTCCAGGTCTTTCAGGATCACTTGATGGCGGTTCGTTGTTTTCTCCACAGCATGTACTCTTCCCGCTATCTCCTGCAGCTCCTGGCGTAAGTCAGAGATTGCCGCTGTAAGGGTGTCCTTTATATCGGACGCAACTGCCCGAAGATCCGCTAGGCTCAGCGGTTGAGATGCAGGAAGGTTGGAAGTCAGGGGCGGCCGTACGGAGCTGTGTTCTGAGGGGGAGAGAACGATGTTGTCATTATTCCTCACCGCTTGAGAGGAGCCCTCCGCCATATTGGGCCTTTGCGTGCGGAACATCTCCGGGATGTTATAGGTCGCACGGTTGTCTGGGCCCCTCGGGGATCTGGAGCGGGAACCCGAAGTGCCACGGGATGAGGTCCCCATTTGTAGGATATGAAAAAAACGCCGCTCTGCAGTGATAGCTAATGAAATAGGCCGCGGTCCAACGGAGATGAAGAATTAGGCTGCCATCTTCCTCAGCCGGCAAGCCACGCCCCCTGGCTGATAATTATTAAACCATTCCCATTAGACTCACCCAGTATATGGGTTGGATATTGCTGGTCTGCCGGCACTTGCAGATGCTACACTTTGTAGAAGCAGGTTGACCATTAGCTTGTTCAGGGTGCTCAGTTTTGCCAGCCTGTTTATGTGGGCATTTTTCTCAAGCCCCTTCCATTCTTCCCCACTTTTATTTCTAGGAAGCAATACACAGTCCAGTGTCTCAACCATGTGACCTCCCTAGAAGCCAAAGTGCTAGGGTGTTCCTCCGGTGGTTATACAAGCAACTAGGGGGGACTTCCTGGTCAGCCCCCCTATTTTGAGTAGCAGACTGCTGCATCTATAATATACGTAGCAAGGACCCAGGACTCCTTCAGTCCAATGAGAACCTCCAGAGCCTTGAGTTGTCGACCTCCCTCCACATAGAGTGTGTTGTAAGGCATAGTAGGTGCAGAGCATGTCTTTGGATTGAGCTGAGCAACCTACTCAGGGAGAAGATATAAACTTCAACACAAGCATTAGCATGTTGGGGAATTGAACCAGCAACCCCAGTGCTGCTAGACAGAATCGCCACCCACGTAGCCAGCAGGCAGCCTCTGCAAAGTAGATTCATGGGTGCCAGACACTTAGGGTGTACCACCTGTCCAGGATTCAGCCAGACAGTTCGGGTTTTGAATCAAGTGTCAGGGTTTCAGTCCACCTGAGAACCAGACATATTACCCGGACCAGGCTGTGGTTCCCCAAGTAACCAAGATAGTCATATACAAATCTGTTGCCGCCAAAGGCGGCTGTTTTTCATGCTGTCAGCAAGGGCAATTTGGCCACACCCACTAGCGTGCTCTGAGCGCTACATTACCACTCTCCTTGGGGCACCCAAATGTGTCTGTGTAATGCTAACCCGGTAAACTCCTGGACTTCTACAGGACAGCCACACAGGGAAAAGCATCCAGCAAGATGACACATCTACACGGATAAGAGCGCTGTCTCATATGGCAACAGTCTCCAACAGTTTCCAATACAAGTGTAACAGTTGGTTAAGGTAATTAAGGCAAGTTCAAAACAGAATCTTGTGCCACTCTTATCAACAATAAAGACATTTGGCATTGCCTGTTAGCTGTATACTACTCCAGGCAGTGTCTACTCACCAGCCTCCTTGGTATACCGCGACACGGGCCCTGCAGGACTGTTGCTGGGGTGCTGGCTCTGGGGAAGAGGAGCAGAGACATCTTCCTTGGAGCTTTTCTCCTGAGTGGGAGCGCCATTTTTTTTTTTTTACATTGAGCGTGGTCACTGCTTGCTGAAGTCCCCAGCTGATCTTCCAATGGGACCCTTTGGGTGGGAGGCTGGGCTGAGGTAAACTCAGACAAGGAATCTCGTACTACATTTTTCAGTAATGATGAAATGTGCGCAGTGTCCTGCTCCCTGTCTACTGTAGACTCCTCTAGACAGTTTCTGCACACCATTTTATTGGATAGGGAGACTGTGCCACAAGCCCAGCCTGATTTCTTGCTGGGACACCTGTATTGCTCTGAAGAAGAGGAGGCGCGACATGCTCTTTTGTGACGTCTGGAGCTATGCTCCTTTGATAAAGGCCTGTCCTCTCTTGTTCTTTAACTCTGAGAGCGTGAGCGCGCGGAGCTGAAACATATCGAAGCAAACTGCATTAGAGGACACTCTTTTAAGAACACATGAAAACTTACCAACTGGTGGTCCCCCTAACTTAAGTACTGAGGGTCTTACATAAGTGGTGGCTGACTCATGGTAGTAGAGAATAAGGGATGGCCAGCGGAAAGAGAGAGATAGCTGAAAACAGAAAAAGAAGGATGGAGATTGCCAGTAATTTAACATGAAAGCCTGAACACTACAACAAAGCAAACAGCTGAAACAAACCAAAGAAAAAATACTTTATTTATTTATTTTAAGTGCATAAAACTTTCCTACCAGCAGATGGCGACACAGAAGGTTGCTTAGACTGGATCCAGGCACAAACTTCACAGTCTGAAGACACGATCAGGAGGCTGTATATTGCCCATCCCACAGCAGCCCCACTGATACTTTTAGGTGATCCTGGGAAAGGCAGAGCCCGCACCCAGACTCCTCCTGTTTATGGGCAAAACTATTTGCTTTGCCCAGAACCAAAATGACGCCCAGAGATTCAGTTGGCCAGTGCTCATGTGCACACCAGGTGCAGTCCTATGAAATCATCGGGAGCGCCCTAGGCTGGTAAATATGGCACTGGGTGGCCGCCATACGCCTATAGGGATAACCTGTCACCTACTGGATGTGGCTTGCTCCTCACTCCCCCGGAACCTACCTAAAGCCAAAAAAGAAGGGAGAAGAGCAGGAACTGAATAAAACAGGTAAAGTCATAGCCTAACAGACAAGGAAGCCCCTAGAAAAGGAAATGACAGGCTGCCCCCCCCCCCCCCAAAGCTCTGGAACCAAGTCATGCTGAATATCAGATTTTGTTCCTAAAGAGGGTCTCTCAGGGTCTCTCAGGCTTATTAGTGCGATGTTAGCAGCCCAAGCACTGAGACTATGCACTGGAAGAGGCTTGAACCCAGCCGATTACTGACCAGTGGCAGGGTGGGGAACGTAAAATTCCTTACTTCATCACTGGTGCGTGGAGGTATGAGGAAAAAAGAAAGAATGGGGTGGCGGCTAACCATGCCTTTATTTATGCTATTCACTGGTCCTGAGGGAGTGGTCTAGAGGCAGAGCTCTATCACTAGTATGCTGCCATGTTGGCGTCAGGAAAAAATGTATACATTTTCTGCACTATAATGCTACTTGTGTTCAAAATATCACTAATAAAACTTGGAAAATATTTTTTTCATATTTTTACTCCATTTCCCCATAAAATGTAAATCAAGTATAAGAAATCTCAGAAGACCTTAGGATCATAAGCAAGCCCCATTTCTTCCCCCAAAAATAATACATGAATCAATTCTATATTATAAGTAATTACAATGTCATAGCCTCATGAATAGACACATAGTGGAAATGTAAAAATATGGTATGGTCCATGGGTGTAAACAGGTGTGAGAGCTGATGTAGTTACGTGCTAGATGCATTTAGCACTTAAAATGTTTGTTACCCCGCAAGTTGGCTGCGGTACTGGCCCCCCACTTGGCGGCGGTATATCCACTACTATTTATTTTAGCATTGGAACCCCTGGCGGAAGCGATTCGGTCACATGTGGACATTTCGGGAGTGGAAGTTGCGGGTACTATGCATAAACTGTCATTGTTCGCAGATGACATTCTGCTGACACTTACGAACCCCAGGCTTTCCCTTCCCAACTTGTTCTCTCTGTTGGATGCCTTCGCTGCGCTGTCTGGTCTGGCAGTTAACCCAGCAAAATCTAGGGCGATGTCCATCAATCTACAACCTGCGGAAATGGAATCTTTACAGGCCGCATTTCCTTTTCAGTGAACATCCACTTTGCCGTACTTGGGTATCAGACTTTCACCCAAATACTCAGAGCTTTACCAGGCGAATTACCCCCCTTTATTTCGGAAGTTGACGGGTTTGCTTGACTCATGGTCAACTCTCTCAATCTCATGGTTTGGCAGGATAGCGGCGGTGCGTATGACTTATCTTCCCAAATTGTTATATTATTTTCGGGTGTTGCCGGTTCCCATACCCCTTCATGTACTTAGAATCCACCAACGCAAAATTATGCGCTTTATCTGGGGCTCTTCGAAGTCTCGGATCAAAAAGCAGGTTCTTTATGCCCATAAGGCTAACGGCGGTTTTTCTGTCCCTAATTTGCATGCATATTATATGGCAGCAGGTATCGCCCCCCTGTCTCGCCTACATGAACGCCATCAAATGCCCCTCTGGGCAATTCTTGATATGGTGGACTCCCATCCGATTCCCTTAGCGTCCCTTCCCTGGCTTCTGAAAGTGCAACGCCCACCGAACATAGGCCCAGGCTTGGCCCATTCTCTTCGCCTCTGGGATTCGGCGAAATACTCCGCAGGTCTCCAATCTCCCCATCTCCCGCTCCTTCGTTTTCTACACTGCCCCCTATTCCCGCCAGGCTGTGATAACCCCGGTCAGTTAGCGTGGTGGACGGATCATGGTTTTGTAGATGTCCATTACTTGCTCACCCCGACTAAAATTATCCCTTTTGCAGCCCTTCGGTCATCCCATGATATTCCCCTCAGGGAATTTTATACTTACTTTCAACTTAAGCACTTCCTTCACCAATTGATTGGGCCCCAATCTGCTCCCTACACACTGTCCCCTTTTGAGAGCCTTTGTAGATCTCGCCCCCACGCCTCAGGGTTGATCTCCCTCATTTATACAGCCATTTTATCAACTCCGAAACCGCCGCTTCGACCCTATCACCTTCAATGGGAGGCTGATCTGGGCAAACAGCTTGACCCGGAGGACTGGCAGGCCACGACCAAGGCGTTACCTACATGCTCCAGAAATGTTCTCTTTCTGGAGAATGCGTAGAAGGTATTCTATAGGTGGTATTACACCCCGGCGAAGCTGGCGACATTTATCCCGTCTTGCCCCCCCCTATGTTTCGCGGATGCTCGCAGGAGGGCACAATGGCTCACATCTGGTGGACCTGCCCCAGGGTGACTAGATTATGGGTCAGAATATATGCTCTACTTCGTACGCTCTTTCATGTGGATATTAGGAGAGACCCTTTTGAGGCCCTCCTATGGAAACCAATTGCAGAGCTCCTGCGTCCGGAACGTCAGCTAGCTGCACATCTCTTTACTGCAACCAAACTCACCATAGCAAGGGCCTGGAAGACTCTGGTTCTTAGGTATGAAGCAGTTAAGAACTGTATGAACGATATTATGGTGAACGAAAAACTGACGGCGATAGCATCAGATACCCATGCTAAATTTCTTCGGGTCTGGCAGCCCTGGGTGGCTTATACTCGCCCATCCAGATTTGATCCGGTACTCCTCTCCCTTTGATCGTTGGATGTCCCCCCCCGCTCCAGGGACCCCCCGCCCCCCCCCCCTCTTCCTCTCCCCCCCTTTTACCCCATTTCTTTTCTTTTCCTTCCCCTTTTCTCTCTTTTCTATATTTCTATCGCTATCTCTTCTCATTTGCTCTCTTTTTTTTCCCCACATCTGTCTCGCAGCGCACCCAGGCTGCCCACTGGCATTTCTGACCAGTAGCGGGGGGTTTTTTTTATTCCCCTTTTGAAAGCAGCCCAAATCCATCTGCTCGCTGTGTATGAGTTTTGTTTGCCTTTTACCCATTGTGGGGTTTTCCGACATTGGCACCCCATTGAATAAATGAACTCTGTCCGCCCCTACGTCCCATTAGCTTTGCTCTATGGGGTGCGGCTGGGTGCTGAGGCCAGCCTTAGATGTTCCTATATGATTATTTTGGGCCGGACACGAGTCCAACATTGTTATGTCCATATGTAACTCTTCACAGATCTTTGTAATGTTCTTGGCAGATCTATGCTATTCTTGTATTGTCTCACTGATGTGAATTTTTTTTTCAATAAACCTTTTGTAAAAGAAAAATGTTTGTTACCCCAACACTTCATATTCATATATATGTGTCTGCTGTACCATGTACTTGTATGAGAAAGTATGATGTTTTCTTTGTATTGCTTCCTTTTATGTGAAATCCCTGGTGTTCCTGCCAGTCCCTCTGCTTTCCTATTAAAAACTGACCACACTGAGCAGAACAAAGAGTGTTCAGTTCTCTAGACTTGTTCTGACATGCCCCTGCTGCACAGTCATTCACTGGGAAATTAAATGTACTTTTGCTTCTCCACCCCTCAGCTCTTTTTCAGCTGAGACCAAAGGTAATGTGATCACTAGGGATGAGCTTGATGTTTGGGTTGAACATGAGTTAGATTCGAACATTGGGTGCTCACCGAAGAATGAACATTATGGGCGTTCGCGGGAAGTTTGAGCACTCGCTGAACGCCACATAATGCACTGTGAGATCACAGTGCATTGACCTGCATACTTTGGCCAATCCCAGCATCCTCTGCTAAGAGAGCCATAATTGGCCAAAAAAATATGAAACTGAACCAAAGCGCCAAAGGATGAAAGTAAGTGAAAAAAACCTCATGTATGTGTTAATATGGATAAAGAAAACAAATTGCTTTACCACATAATTAAAGCAGCTGCAGTGTGAAATTGGCGTGAACAATTGATAAATGATAAAAAGTATACCGCGCTAAATGCTAAAAAAATTACATATAGGTAATAAATGATACACTGGTAACAATTAATAAAATTAATCAAACAGTCCCCAGTGAAAAAAAGGTGCTCATGCTAGTTAAACAATATCCAGTGCTAATTTAAAACAAGGTAAAGGTGTGATGCGCTAATTTCCAGCCATAACATATAAAACAATAGTGAATAAATGAACTAAACCTTCAAAATAGGAAAAAGCTTAATAAAGTGCAGATATACAATGAGAAAAAAATGAGAAAAAATATTTATACAATATTTAAAGGTGCAAAAGTGCATTAATGCAACTAAAAGTGGTCAAGTGCATAATGTTTATAAAATATATAAAGATAGCTCAAAAGTGGCTAAGTGCATATATTATGCTGCAAACACCAAAAATGTATAAACACGGGTATGGTGTAAAAGTGATGAATTAAGTGAAAAAAACCTGTTTATAACAAAAATTGACAGATGATGATATAAAAACAGAACCAAATCTACGTGGTTATCGTGAAGCACATTAAAGTGTCCCATACATAATCAGATGATGTGACTAGATGAACACACTAAATTAAAGTGCAGCGTGCTGAACCAACAATCCTTCTGCGGTGGTCCGTGCAAGTGATGCTAATAAAATGCAATTACCTCAACGCTGTGAGGTAAACAGCGGAATTAGTACAGGGCAACCAAGTAACCAGGGACGATCACAGGGATGGCTATGTAGCAGGTTCTTAGAGACTCTTCCAGCTTCCTCATATGTGATATATGGTGTACTCAAAAGGATAGATCAGAGAGGACTGCCATAGTGTAGTATTTTAAAACGTATGATGTTTATTTAAAAGAAAAATAGATACTACTCACAAACGAAGTTTAAAACAATGCACAGTAATACAGCAGTAGACCGGATATGGACGTCACTTCCGGGTTCCGTTCCTACGCGTTACGTCGTGTAGACTTCAACTGGAATACTTACAACGGTGTAGGAAGTGGCTTATGAGTGTACTGGGCGGATCAACTCCGCCCTCTATTAGCATGCTAACAATATGTGTGACCAACAACGCTGGTGGGGGCGGGCCAGTCTAGGGCGGCCGGATGTGTCCCTGACTGAGTGCACCTCCCATCCTAAACACGTCAGTCAAGCAGCAGCCATTAGGGGGAAGGGGGAGGGAAAAAACGAACGAAAACAGATAGTGTCATTGAAACCAATAACAAAATGATAGTTACACCCACTACGAGTCTGCACACATATGGGCAGACAGGAGAAGACACATACATTGAGAAGGCACATACGTTGAGCAAACAAGAAGAGGCAGAGGTGATAGATATCTATCGGCGGCCATCTTCTCGAGGTCCTTCACTAGCTATGTGGGCGGCCATTATTCTGGTGGGAAAAAAAAATTAAGCAAGAAAATCCAGCCGAAATCACAGAGCTCCATCGGCGGCCATTTTCCTGAAGTTTTTTGGGTATATAGGCAGCCATTTATTTGGTGGAAGGGCACTAGCAACGAATGAGCCGATGTATACTAAAAACACAAAAAAAATGTTTTAATAGAAAAAAAGGAATTTGGTAATGAACATAAAAATACAACCAATCACTTTTTAGATCAGTATAATAGCTGGACCAACCATAGGGATGGATGAGGAAAAAATTAGATAATTACCGGCCGCATGTATTTTATTCGACCCATACATTTGCATAGCCCAAACCGAGGATACACAGGTATGTATAAAAAATCTACAAAATCCAGTTTTGACTAAGGGATAGAATTCAGAGGCATATTTGAGTGATTAAGATATTAAAATATTAAACATAAAAAATATTAAAAGTGTTGTGCGTGCGGGGAACACGGAAATGGCGTACATATTACAAAGAGCACCAACATAGCAATAAATTTAAAAAGCATTCTAATATAAAAATGAATATATATATATATTCCAAATTAGCAATGAAGACGTTCTCTTAACAACTAGGGTGGGTGTGCCGTGGGAAAAAAATAGTTTTTTATACATAAGGAAAGCTTAGCCTAATTTGCATTAAATAAAGAGAAAGACATATCAGTAGGGGGCTACAGATCGCTAATGAAACAATTCAAATCGAACTCTATGTTCAGTCCCCTGGGGGCAAAAGTGTCAAGGGTGAAGATCCATTTGGACTCTATCTGGCTTAGGGTCCTGACCTTATGCCCCCCTCTCCAATGTTTGGCATAAGGGACGATGCCCCAAAATTTTAAATGCTTGGGGTCTCTATTGTGGTGAATAGCAAAATGTTTAGAGACATTATGCTTATCGTACCCCTTTTGGATATTCTGTATGTGTTCTTTCAATCTAATCCTTAAAGGCCTTTTAGTGCGGCCTACATATTGTAGGCCGCAGCTACATTCTAAAACGTACACAGCGCCCACTGTATTACAGCAAATAAAATCTCTTATTTTATGCGTATTACCAGTACTGGTGGATAAGTATTCGAAGACCTTATTGGGTTTATTTGCTCTTGTGCACGTATAGCACCTTTTACAGGGAAAAAACCCTTTCCCCGTAAAAAAGGTGAAGTTATTCACGGGGGGATCGGGTATATTTTTAACTACCATATCTCTAAGGCTAGGGGCTCATCTATAGATGAACTTTGGTTTAGAAGGTAGGATTTCATGTAGGTCTTTATCATTCAGGAGAATATGCCAGTGTTTTTTAAATATTTTCTCTATACTTTTGTATTGATTGTTGTAGTCCAAGACTATAGCTCCTTCTACAACTTTTTTATCTTTACATTTCGTTTTCATATCCTTGAGAAGAACCTGGCGATCCATCTTTTCTACTTCTAGTATCTTCTCCTGAATTACACTTTTGTCGTAACCTCTTTCATGAAATCTCCGTCCCATAGAGCCGGCTTGTTCAAGAAACACTTCCTTTTTACTACAATTTCTCCGTAATCGCAGAAATTGCCCTTTAGGAATATTAAAGAGCCAATTCTGGTGGTGACAACTTATGATTGGGAGATAGCTGTTTTTGTCCACGCTCTTAAAATGCGTTTTAGTTTCTATTCTCCCATCCTCTTGTGTGATTACTAGATCCAGGAAGACTATTTATTTTTCATCCGAGTTCCAAGTCAGTGTTATGTTCATGTTGTTCTCGTTTAATCTCTGTTGGAACAAGTTAAGGCTCGAACTACTACCTTTCCAAAGAATTATGATGTCGTCAATATATCGTCTGTACATCATAAGTTCTTTGGGTGTATCTGAGAAAACTGCGTTTTCTTCCCATCTAGCCATGAACAGACCGGCGACGCTAGGGGCAAATTTAGCCCCCATAGCGACCCCCGTTGTCTGATGGTAAAATGTCCGATTAAACCAAAAGTAATTGTTTTTTAAACAAAAATCAAGACATTTAACTAAGAACTTTCTTTGAGAGCAAATGAGTTCAGAGTGGTTTCTCAAACCCCACTTAACGGCCTCGCAAGCCTCATGGTGAGGAATTATAGTATAGAGAGAGGTTACATCCGCCGTTGCAAGTATAAACGGTCCATCATGTGCAAACTCCTCTAGGATCTGCAGGACATGTTTAGTATCGCGGAGGTAAGCTCTCATCTTCTGTACGGTCGGCTGTAAAAAATTATCTATATAGGCTCCTATCCTGGAAGTCAGTGAGTCTATACCATTCACTATAGGCCTAGGTGGGGGGTTAGTTCTGTCCTTATGAATCTTTGGTAGATAATAGATAATAGGGGTCCTTACTGATTCTGGCATAAGGTATTGAGCCTCTTTCTTGCTCAAGATTGTTTTTTTCAGACCTAA
Organism: Lithobates pipiens; assembly: GCF_037356315.1. Lineage (NCBI taxonomy): Eukaryota > Metazoa > Chordata > Amphibia > Anura > Ranidae > Lithobates > Lithobates pipiens. The sequence continues at coordinate 206,679,118 of NW_027507785.1, read as the reverse complement.
ATGAACTACAAGTTCAAGTTCTTTTCTTCCTCTAAAAACCGGATTTTTTGGTAATGGTTTATAGGTGTTAGTATCGCTCAGTAATTTCACCATATTATCATTATATTGAGTTTTGGATAGTACTACAATCCCCCCCCCCCCCTTTATCAGCAGGACGGATCACTATGTCTTTCCGCTCCCTGAGGCGTTTCATTCCGCATTTCATATAATTAGGTTCTATTTGCTTATTGATATCTAGACTTTTTAAATCTTCTACGACGATTTGTTTAAAAACATCTACAAATTTGTTATTGCTAATTTGAGGATTAAAAACAGATTTATTCTTTAAAATGCTATGTTTGATGTCATTTGACAAAGGGGCATGGCTTTTTCTCGGATTATTCATGAAGTACTTTTTCATATTTAAGCCCCTTATATACTTCTGAATATTTACATAGGTCTGAAATGTATTCAGATTCTTTTTCGGGGCAAACTTAAGGCCTCTATCCAAAACCGCCATTTCTTCTGTTGTTAACGAGACACCGCTTAAATTAAACACTCCTTCTCCTTTCACTCTCTTTTTCGCTTGTGCTCTCGCTCCCGCTCTTCTGCCTCTCTTCTTTTTGGGCTTAGCTCTCTTTCTCCCTGAGTATGTCTCACCCTCGGAGGATAGTGGCCCGGGCCTCTTCCTAAAAAAGCCCTATTCTCGTGTGTGTCGGGATAGTAGGTCTGATAATAATGATCTTCCCTTTCCTCGTCTCGATAATCTCTCAGGGGTGCGTAATGGTTGTAGGTAGGGACCAGATATTGGTCATAGGGACGGTGGGGGGGTTGTGGTGGCCCCCAATCTTCTCTTTCTTTCCGATTGTAGTCATAGTAAGAGGCAGGATTCCTTATGTGTGGAGGATAATAAGGACCTCAAGGTTGTCCATAAGGAGGATGATGCCATTGATCACCCTGATTCCCCTTCTTGTTGTTCGTTTTTTCCAGTGTGGTTTTTTCCACCCCTTTTTGGGTGTGTGTGAATTTTGTGGAGGCCTTCTCTCTGGATATTGTGGTGTTGATTGTTTTGAATGATTCTGTCCCTCAATAATTTTATTTGTCATTGGAGACTCATTTATTTTATTCCTCATTTGTCCACTAGTAGAAGGAAGCTTATATGATACTACAGCAGGATTGGCTGGAGGTATCAAAGTCTCCAATCTTCCAGGTCTCTCAGGTGTTGAGTAAGCTGAAATGGGATCTATCCGGCCCAGCTGACTCTGCCACCTGAATACCTGGTCATTTTTAAAATCCCTCATATCTCTGGTGTATTTTTTACTCTTTCTCGTTTGAACATCCTTGTCTTTCTTTATTAAGTCTTTGTTTAACTGTGTAGTCAATGTGAGAAATTCTGTAGAGTCTTTATGTATCTCTAAGGCCGCGTACACACGCGGGGACTGTTCGCCCAACTTTGTCCGCTGAACAGTGTTTCGGCAAACAGTCCGCTCGTGTGTGGGCTTTCAGCGGACAGTTTCAGCGAACAGTCCGCTGAACAAGGTTTTTCGGAAATTCTGAAAAACTGTCCGCTGAAACTTTGTTTCATCGAACAGTCCCCTCGTGTGTAGGCTTGTTCGTCAAACTAAGTTCCGCGCATGCTCAGAAAGGATTTACACGCTGAAAGTTATAATGCAGTGTATAGGATGTCGTATTTTTCGTCCCGTCGTACGTGCCGTTCACGTCATCGCGCACGGTTTCAGCAAACTGTTCGTTCGTCGTGTGTGGCCATGTCCGTCCATGCTAATTTTGAGCGGACTGTTTGCCGAAACTGTTTGACGGACAAAGTTGGGCGAACAGTCCCCGCGTGTGTACGCGGCCTCAGTCACTTTTAATCTGTGCAACATTCTGTTCAACCATTCTTATTTTTCTCTGTTTTCTTCTTATCAGGAATTGTAATAGCTCTAACCCTTTTTCATTAAAAAATTTGAACCATTCGTCTAATGACTCTTGATCCATCAAGCCATCATTAGGTGGTACATCCCACCTCAACCGTCTAGGGACTAAACCATCCTTTAGGTATTGTTCAAAGGTGGTAATGTCCCACCATAGGCTCACCCTTTTTTCCATATTATATCTGAGTTTTTTTATCAGTTGTTCAACATTATTGTTCTTATTTTTGGTTTCTATATTAGTGGCATTAAACACTTCTTCTAAATTGATCTTTCTTGTTTCCAAAAAGGAAAAGACCTCCATATTTGCAGCAGAAGAAAAGAGGGTTTAGGTTAAACGTGTAGTATGTATATCTAAAGGCTTCTGCGCTCTATGGAAAATAGAAGCAAGTAAAAAAAAAAGGGGAGTAAAAAAACGCTGAAAAAAGCAGCAATCACTATATGAGTTGGCTCTCACTAGTGTGAATTTAAAACAAGGTAAAGGTGTGATGCGCTAATTTCCAGTCATAACATATAAAACAATAGTGAATAAATGAACTAAACCTTCAAAATAGGAAAAAAACTTAATAAAGTGCAGATATACAATGAGAAAAAAATGAGAAAAAATATTTATACAATATTTAAAGGTGCAAAAGTGCATTAATGCAACTAAAAGTGGTCAAGTGCATAATGTTTATAAAATATATAAAGATAGCTCAAAAGTGGCTAAGTGCATATATTATGCTGCAAACACCAAAAATGCATAAACACGGGTATGGTGTAAAAGTGATTAATTAAGTGAAAAAAACCTGTTTATAACAAAAAGTGACAGATGATGATATAAAAACAGAACCAAATCTAAGTGGTTATCGTGAAGCACATTAAAGTGTCCCATACATAATCGGATGATGTGACTAGATGAACACACTAAATTAAAGTGCAGCGTGCTGAACCAACAATCCTTCTGCGGTGGTCCGTGCAAGTGATGCTAATAAAATGCAATTACCTCAACGCTGTGAGGTAAACAGCGGAATTAGTACAGGGCAACCAGGTAACCAGGGACGATCACAGGGATGGCTATGTAGCAGGTTCTTAGAGACTCTTCCAGCTTCCTCATATGTGATATATGGTGTACTCAAAAGGATAGATCAGAGAGGACTGCCATAGTGTAGTATTTTAAAACGTATGATGTTTATTTAAAAGAAAAATAGATACTACTCACAAACGAAGCGGCACAGTGGTGTAGTGGTTAGCACTCTCACCTAGCAGTAAGAAGGGTCGCTGGTTCGAATCCCAACCACGACACTGCCTGCCTGGAGTTTGCATGTTCTCCCTGTGCCTGCGTGGGTTTCCTCCCAAAAACCAAAGACATGCAGGTAGGTTAATTGGCATCTGTCCAAAATTGGCCCTAATATATGAATGGGGACCTTGGATTGTGGGTAGGGACCAATGTGAGTGTGTAAAGTACAGGGATAGGGACAATTGTAGACACTCAGGTTGAACTAGATGGACTGGTGTCTTTATTCAACCTTACTAACTATGAAACTATGAAACTATGAAGCTTAAAACAATGCACAGTGATACAGCAGTAGACCGGTGTGGACGTCACTTCCAGGTTTCGTTCCTATGCGTTACGTCGTGTAGACTTCAACTGGGATTCTTACAACAGTGTAGGAAGTGGCTTATGAGTGTACTGGGCGGATCAACTCCGCCCTCTATTAGCATGCTAACAATATGTGTGACCAATAACGCTGGCGGGGGCGGGCCAGTCTAGGGCGGCCGGATGTGTCCCTGACTGAGTGCACCTCCCATCCTAAACACGTCAGTCAAACAGCAGCCATTAGGGGGAAGGGGGAGGGAAAAAACGAACGAAAACAGATAGTGTCATTGAAACCAATAACAAAATGATAGTTACACCCACTACGAGTCTGCACACATATGGGCAGACAGGAGAAGACACATACCTTGAGAAGGCACATACGTTGAGCAAACAAGAAGAGGCAGAGGTGATAGATATCTATCGGCGGCCATCTTCTCGAGGTCCTTCACTAGCTATGTGGGCGGCCATTATTCTGGTGGGAAAAAAAAATTAAGCAAGAAAATCCAGCCGAAATCACAGAGCTCCATCGGCGGCCATTTTCCCGAAGTTTTTTGGGTATATAGGCAGCCATTTATTTGGTGGAAGGGCACTAGCAACGAATGACGAATTGGACTACAACAATCAATACAAAAGTATAGAGAAAATATTCAAAAAACACTGGCATATTCTCCTGAATGATAAAGACCTACATGAAATCCTACCTTCTAAACCAAAGTTCATCTATAGACGAGCCCCTAGCCTTAGAGATATGGTAGTTAAAAATATACCCGATCCCCCCATGAATAACTTCACCTTTTTTACGGGGAAAGGGTTTTTTCCCTGTAAAAGGTGCTATGCATGCACAAGAGTAGGGATGAGCCGAACACCCCCCTGTTCGGTTCGCACCAGAACCTGCGAACAGACCTAAACTTCGTGTGAACTTTAGAACCCTATTAAAGTCTATGGGACTCGAACGTTCACAATCTAAAGTGCTCATTTTAAAGGGTAATATGCAAGTTACTGTCCTAAAAAGTGTTTGGGGATCCGGGTCCTGCCTCAGGGGACATGGATCAATGCAAAAAAAAGTTTTAAAAACGGCCGTTTTTTCAGGAGCAGTGATTTTAATAATGATTAAAGTGAAACAATAAAAGTGTAATATTCCTTTAAATTTCGTAGCTGGGGGGTATCTATAGTATGCCTGTGAAGGGACGCATGTTTCTGGTGCTTAGAACTGTCGCTGCACAAAGTGTCATTTGTGCAGGAAAAAAAGTCTTTTAAAATCACTTGCGGCTAAATTGTCGGGTCTCCGTAATACAGAGAACACTCAATGAGTGTTCTCTGTATTAGCCGACAATTCATTCATTCATTGATTAAAAAAAAAAAAAAAAAAAAAAAAAAAGCGTGGGGGTTCCCCTAGATTCAATTACCAGGCCCTTCAGGTCTGACATGGATATTAAGGGGAACCCCGTGTCAAATTAAAAAAAAAAATTGACGTGGGGGTCCCCCCAAATATCCATACCAGACCCTTCAGGTCTGATATGGATATTAAGGGGAACCCCGCATCAAATTAAAAAAAAAAATTGACGTGGAGGTCCCCCTAAAAATCCATATCAGACCCTTTATCCGAGCACGCAACCTGGCAGGCCGCAGGAAAAGAGGGGGGGACGAGAGAGCGGCCCCCCTCCCTCCTGAACCGTACCAGGCCACATACCCTCAACATTGGGAGGATGCTTTGGGGGTCTGTGACCCCTCAAAGCACCTTGTCCCCATGTTGATAAGGACAAGGGCCTCATCCTCACAACCCTGGCCGTTGGTTGTGAGGGTCTGCGGGCGGGGGGCTTATCAGAATCTGGAAGCCCCCTTTAACAAGGGGACCCCCAGATCCCGCCCCCCCCCCCTGTTTGAAATGGTAAGGGGGTACAAAAGTACCCCTACCATTTCACAAAGAAAGTGTCAAAATGGTTAAATAAGACAAACACACTTTTGAAAAATTCCTTTATTAAAAATGAAAAAAAAAAAAAAAAGATTCCAGCGGTGCTAATCCACTCTTGCTATCCAGCGACGGATCTCCGGGGTCCAGCGATGGATGATCATATCCAGCGACGGGGGAATCTCTCAGTACAGCGCTGTCCATACATCCGTCTTCTGTCTCCACTCCGGAGACACTGCAGAGAGCACAGAGCTGACGTTTCTTATATTGGGAGGGCGGGGCCACCCGTCACCTGACCCCGCCCCTCTGACGCTGCAGAGGGAAGCCAGGGGTTCCCCAGTGACGTGTGGGTGACCCCGCCCCCTCTGATGTAACGCAGGTTTCCGTTACATGAGAGGGGGCGGGGTCACCCACACGTCACTGGGGAACCCCTGGCTTCCCTCTCCAGCGTCAGAGGGGCAGGGTCAGGTGACGGGTGGCCCCGCCCTCCCAATATAAGAAACGTCAGCGCTGTGCTCTCTGCAGTGTCTCCGGAGAGGAGACAGAAGAAGGATGTATGGACAGCGCTGGACTGAGAGATTCCCCCGTCGCTGGATATGATCATCCATCGCTGGACCCCGGAGATCCGTCGCTGGATAGCAAGAGTGGATTAGCACCGCTGGAATCTTTTTTTTTTTTTTTTTTTTTTTTTCATTTTTAATAAAGGAATTTTTCAAAAGTGTGTTTGTCTTATTTAACCATTTTGACACTTTCTTTGTGAAATGGTAGGGGTACTTTTGTACCCCCTTACCATTTCAAACAGGGGGGGGCGGGATCTGGGGGTCCCCTTGTTAAAGGGGGCTTCCAGATTCTGATAAGCCCCCCGCCCGCAGACCCTCACAACCAACGGCCAGGGTTGTGAGGATGAGGCCCTTGTCCTTATCAACATGGGGACAAGGTGCTTTGAGGGGTCACAGACCCCCAAAGCATCCTCCCAATGTTGAGGGTATGTGGCCTGGTACGGTTCAGGAGGGAGGGGGGGCCGCTCTCTCGTCCCCCCCTCTTTTCCTGCGGCCTGCCAGGTTGCGTGCTCGGATAAAGGGTCTGATATGGATTTTTAGGGGGACCCCCACGTCAATTTTTTTTTTTAATTTGATGCGGGGTTCCCCTTAATATCCATATCAGACCTGAAGGGTCTGGTATGGATATTTGGGGGGACCCCCACGTCAATTTTTTTTTAAATTTGACACGGGGTTCCCCTTAATATCCATGTCAGACCTGAAGGGCCTGGTAATTGAATTTAGGGGAACCCCCACGCTTTTTTTTTTTTTTTAATCAATGAATGAATGAATTGTCGGCTAATACAGAGAACACTCATTGAGTGTTCTCTGTATTACGGAGACCCGACAATTTAGCTGCAAGTGATTTTAAAGGACTTTTTTTCCTGCACAAATGACACTTTGTGCAGCGACAGTTCTAAGCACCAGCAACATGCGCCCCTTCACAGGCATACTATAGATACCCCCCAGCTACGAAATTTAAAGGAAAATTACACTTTTATTGTTTCACTTTAATCATTATTAAAATCACTGCTCCTGAAAAAACGGCCGTTTTTAAAACTTTTTTTTGCATTGATCCATGTCCCCTGGGGCAGGACCCGGGTCCCCAAACACTTTTTAGGACAGTAATCTGCATATTACCTTTAAAATGAGCACTTTAGATTTCTCCCATAGACTTGTATAGGGTGTTCCGGCTTTTCGAATTTGCTGCGAACAGCCCAAATTGTTCACTGTTCGCTGAACAGGCGAACAGGCAATGTTCGAGTAGAACATGAGTTCGACTCGAACTCGAAGCTCATCCCTACACAAGAGCAAATAAACCCAATAAGGTCTTCGAATACTTATCCACCAGTACTGGTAATACGCATAAAATAAGAGATTTTATTTGCTGTAATACAGTGGGCGCCGTGTACGTTTTAGAATGTAGCTGCGGCCTACAATATGTAGGCCGCACTAAAAGGCCTTTAAGGATTAGATTGAAAGAACACATACAGAATATCCAAAAGGGGTACGATAAGCATAATGTCTCTAAACATTTTGCTATTCACCACAATAGAGACCCCAAGCATTTAAAATTTTAGGGCATCGTCCCTTATGCCAAACATTGGAGAGGGGGGCATAAGGTCAGGACCCTAAGCCAGATAGAGTCCAAATGGATCTTCACCCTTGACACTTTTGCCCCCAGGGGACTGAACATAGAGTTCGATTTGAATTGTTTCATTAGCGATCTGTAGCCCCCTACTGATATGTCTTTCTCTTTATTTAATGCAAATTAGGCTAAGCTTTCCTTATGTATAAAAAACTATTTTTTTCCCACGGCACACCCACCCTAGTTGTTAAGAGAACGTCTTCATTGCTAATTTGGAATATATATATATTTATGGTTTTAACTCCGCTTTGTAACCCCACCCATCTTTATATTTATATATATATATATATATATATATATATATATATATATATATATATATATATATATATATATATATATATATATTCATTTTTATATTAGAATGCTTTTTAAATTTATTGCTATGTTGGTGCTCTTTGTAATATGTACGCCATTTCCGTGTTCCCCGCACGCACAACAATTTTAATATTTTTTATGTTTAATATTTTAATATCTTAATCACTCAAATATGCCTCTGAATTCTATCCCTTAGTCAAAACTGGATTTTGTAGATTTTTTATACATACCTGTGTATCCTCCGTTTGGGCTATGCAAATGTATGGGTCGAATAAAATACATGCGGCCGATAATTATCTAATTTTTTCCTCATCCATCCCTATGGTTGGTCCAGCTATTATACTGATCTAAAAAGTGATTGGTTGTATTTTTATGTTCATTACCAAATTCCTTTTTTTCTATTAAAACATTTTTTTTGTGTTTTTAGTATACATCGGCTCATTCGTTGCTAGTGCCCTTCCACCAAATAAATGGCTGCCTATATACCCAAAAAACTTCGGGAAAATGGCCGCCGATGGAGCTCTGTGATTTCGGCTGGATTTTCTTGCTTAATTTTTTTTCCCACCAGAATAATGGCCGCCCACATAGCTAGTGAAGGACCTCGAGAAGATGGCCGCCGATAGATATCTATCACCTCTGCCTCTTCTTGTTTGCTCAACGTATGTGCCTTCTCAACGTATGTGTCTTCTCCTGTCTGCCCATATGTGTGCAGACTCGTAGTGGGTGTAACTATCATTTTGTTATTGGTTTCAATGACACTATCTGTTTTCGTTCGTTTTTTCCCTCCCCCCTTCCCCCTAATGGCTGCTGTTTGACTGACGTGTTTAGGATGGGAGGTGCACTCAGTCAGGGACACATCCGGCCGCCCTAGACTGGCCCGCCCCCGCCAGCGTTATTGGTCACACATATTGTTAGCATGCTAATAGAGGGCGGAGTTGATCCGCCCAGTACACTCATAAGCCACTTCCTACACCGTTGTAAGAATCCCAGTTGAAGTCTACACGACGTAACGCGTAGGAACGGAACCCAGAAGTGACGTCCATATCCGGTCTACTGCTGTATCACTGTGCATTGTTTTAAGCTTCGTTTGTGAGTAGTATCTATTTTTCTTTTAAATAAACATCATACGTTTTAAAATACTACACTATGGCAGTCCTCTCTGATCTATCCTTTTGAGTACACCATATATCACATATGAGGAAGCTGGAAGAGTCTCTAAGGCCGCGTACACACGCGGGGACTGTTCGCCCAACTTTGTCCGTCAAACAGTTTCAGCAAACAGTCCGCTCAAAATTAGCATGGACGGACATGGCCACACACGACGAACGAACAGTTTGCTGAAACCGTGCGCGATGACGTGAACGGCACGTACGACGGGACGAAAAATACGACGTCCTATACACTGCATTATAACTTTCGGCGTGTAAATCCTTTCTGAGCATGCGCGGAACTTAGTTTGACGAACAAGCCTACACACGAGGGGACTGTTCGCTGAAACCAAGTTTCAGCGGACAGTTTTTCGGAAATTCCGAAAAACCTTGTTCAGCGGACTGTTTGCTGAAACTGTCCGCTGAAAGCCCACACACGAGCGGACTGTCCGCCGAAACACTGTTCAGCGGACAAAGTTGGGCGAACAGTCCCCACGTGTGTACGCGGCCTAAGAACCTGCTACATAGCCATCCCTGTGATCGTCCCTGGTTACTTGGTTGCCCTGTACTAATTCCGCTGTTTACCTCACAGCGTTGAGGTAATTGCATTTTATTAGCATCACTTGCACGGACCACCGCAGAAGGATTGTTGGTTCAGCACGATGCACTTTAATTTAGTGTGTTCATCTAGTCACATCATCCGATTATGTATGGGACACTTTAATGTGCTTCACGATAACCACGTAGATTTGGTTCTGTTTTGATATCATCATCTGTCAATTTTTGTTATAAACAGGTTTTTTTCACTTAATTCATCACTTTTACACCATACCCGTGTTTATGCATTTTTGGTGTTTGCAGCATAATATATGCACTTAGCCACTTTTGAGCTATCTTTATATATTTTATAAACATTATGCACTTGACCACTTTTAGTTGCATTAATGCACTTTTGCACCTTTAAATATTGTATAAATATTTTTTCTCATTTTTTTCTCATTGTATATCTGCACTTTATTAAGTTTTTTCCTATTTTGAAGGTTTAGTTCATTTATTCACTATTGTTTTATATGTTATGGCTGGAAATTAGCGCATCACACCTTTACCTTTTAAATTCACACTAGTGAGAGCCAACTCATATAGTGATTGCTGCTTTTTTCTGCGTTTTTTTACTCCCCTTTTTTTTTTTACTTGCTTCTATTTTCCATAGAGCGCAGAAGCCTTTAGATATACATAATATCCAGTGCTGTGACTTGAATAATACATGGATGATTCCATGCTTCTTAAGTGCTTTAAATAGGGTGCCCCCCTAATAGATGTGTACTCACCTCTGGGAGTGGACCAACTATCGCTAGTTAGGTCAAATGCGTGTGTGGGGCGACCCCTATGGATATCCTCTGGACTGATGATTGGCATCGGTGAATGTTCTTCATATAAATAGATATAATAGAAAAAAACTCATTGCGCAGTACTGTTGATAAAGAGCTTTTTATTCCAAAAAATATAAAGGCATTGAACTCACATGTATGAGTGCTGGCACCTGGAGTGAACAGCAGGTATAAGTAAATTTGTGAAATCCGCCTGGTTGGTTGATGCAGCTGCTGGCTTGGTAAAGGCTTGATTTCCGGATTGAATGTGTAGGCGGAAGTGTGCCACAATAACCATGTGCCATTTTAATTATACTAACAATGCTAAAAGGGCATTTTTAGTTAGATTGTAAGCAGTCCCAAGTTAATAGCAGAGAAAGTAACGCTATTGGCTATGCCAAGTCATGTGATTCATGCTGAGGGTATTTATGCCCTCAGTTAAAATGGCGGAATTGTAACTTCCTGAGAACGGCCAATCTATTTGGGTGCCTGATAGAAGAGAGGAGGAGGAGGTACAACTCCGATGAGGCAGGATGTCCTCTAGGGGGCAGCTTAAGCATAACACCACAGAGCCCCGCAGGTGCAGGGCGCTGCTGACTCCCCGTTGATTTAGAAAAGCTCCTTGGTGTGGTCCTTTTTTGACACGTGTGCAGCAGATCGCACTGTTGCTGTTTGCAACCTATGACTGAAGCGGATAAAGCGTGGCCAGAACAGCAGCCACTTGGGCACTACATGCTTGATCAAGCATGGACCCATGTTCCATGTTCGGCACAAGTCCTGAATTTGGTGGTGCAGCTGTTATTGAGCAGGGACCCAGGCTTACAGGGTCTCCTGAGGCATGCCAGAAAAGTCTGTGGAACAAGAATATCTGTGAGGGGTTACAGTGTTGTGGCACCACCACCACTATGACCACCAAAGGCCCAATTTATCTTCCCCTGTTTAACAGAGGCATGTAATTACAATTTCTGATCAAATATTTCATAGCAGGGCCCATTCCTGTGCCCCACAAGAGTATCTGTGAGGGATTACAGTGTTTTCACACCACCACCACTGCCTAAGGCCCAATTTTCCCGCTCATCTCTAGTGATCACCTATAAAAAAAAGGGAAAAAGGGTATTTATAATGTATTTTTATATCTATACAAAATGTTTTGCCTTTCATTTCTATTTCACACTGAATAGGTTATTTTACAAGGTGATCATTTACAATCACTTTAAGCATTCAATCCTTTCAATGCCTAGAATAAATGATATTCTGGCCAATCAAATGAATGACACCAAAACGTTTGACATGCCCAAACGCACCTAAACCTGATTGAAAAAGTGCTTTTTTTATTGCTGCTTTCTCCTGCCAGGTAAAAGGCTTTTAGAGGAGTTGCAGTGTGCATAAGACTTAAAAGTGTATCAATAAACAAAAGTTTTATTTTCGTTTTGGATAAATGAAAAAAGGGTTAACCAGGTTCTTTTTTTGCTTTCTGAATACCACTGGGGTTATTTTCCTTAACTTTTGGTCCCATAGATGCAACAGGGGGTTAGAAGAAGTTTTCCAACAGGGTGGGGGTTTTCTATTTCAGAAGGGGATGATTTCCCCCTACCTCTTGTTCAGCTATAAAATTTAGAATTTCCCCTCATTTACTTTCTCAGCGACAAAAGTTACACTAACAAATATAGGGACAGATCTACCCAATGGGGACATAGACAGCAATAATAACTTTCCTTTCCCACTCAAAGGAAAAAGGGGACTGTCCAGGGATACACTTTAAAGGAGTATGCACAACTTACCAAATAAAGGGGCCAGTAGTATGATAAATACATATAGCATTAAGAGTACAGTAGGCAGGAATGGCGTGGCCAGCGGCGGACATGTAGACAGCGTGTCTTGAGAGCTCCTCCGGCACCAAAGTATCCTGCACAGCATCCGACTGCACCGACTCTATCCCTGTCTCGCAGACACCACCGGGACACCCACCGCCTTCACCAGGACCCGTTAGAATGGGTCGGAACGGCCCGGTGAGTCATAAATCCGCCGCGGAGCGAGCGGCTTTGCAGGCAGGGAACAAGGCCAAAGATGGCACCGGCGCTTCCTCCTCTAATGGTAAGCCGCCGAAAAGCAAGCCGCAGGCGAAAGGTGAGTCTGGCCATTCGACCGGTACACAGACATCTTCAGGCAATACCATTAAAACTAAACTCCCGACGACCATTAAGGAACATTTTGCGGACTCCCCGCACAGTCAGCATACACCTCCACCGGTGATGCCATGGGCGGAGGAGGACATGGAGCCATGGGAGGAGGAAGGGGCCTGGGAGAAGGACAGTGACCCTGGCGAGCCCACACCACAGGCGGACCGGGGGATGGAGGCTGAGGGGATGGTGGAGGGAGAGGAAGAGCTTACTTTAAAACATGTGATGGAGGCTATACATCAATGCCAGACCACACTAACAACACAGATCGAAACAGTCAGACTGGATTTATTCATTGTTAAACATGACATGCAGAAGATTCGCTCTAGGATATCTACTGCAGAGCAAAGAATCAGTGATATGGAGGACAGTATACAGCCTATGTCTGCTACTATCCGCACGCACCAACAGGAGCTTAAAGATCATGCCACTAAATTGGGAGACCTTGAAGACCGAATGCGCAGGAACAATCTGCGATTCGTGGGATTTCCGGAAGGCGCGGAAGGCAGAGACACAGAGCAATTCCTGGAGCAATGGCTGGATACTTTGCTGGGGCGGGAGGCCCTGTCACCCTTATTCGCGATTGAAAGGGCTCATAGAGTACCTATGCGCCCTATGCCCCCTGGAGCGCCCCCCACGTCCCATCCTGGCAAAGCTGCTCCATTTTCGGGACAAAGAATGCATTATGCGTACGGCCCGGAATTTACAAGATATACAATATAACGGAAAGAAAATCTCCATTTTCCCTGATTTTTCTGCCACCACTCAAAAACAAAGAGCGGCTTTCCTCCATGTTAAGAAGCGTCTACGAGAGAAACACCTTCCTTACAGCATGATGTATCCTGCCAAGCTGCAAGTGGTTAATGAAGGCAGAGTACAATTTTTTCTTTCACCCACAGAAGCTTCGGAATGGTTAGATGGACTGCAATAAACCTATCTTTCTAAGGCGTTGCACAGTCATCGATGAGATTGCCCTTATCTATTACTACGGATGGATTCGCTGTTTGCGGGCTGGGGCGCACATCATGTGAGGTATCTCTGTGTTGTCCTACCCAGGAGCCATGCTTAGTGCTACCCTCACGTTTATGGCGGACCTAGATCTGGTGCCCATAACCCAACAAAGGATGCGCACATCTTCATTTTGTAACAGCATTAGATGCCTTTCATTTGCTATGATTTGCCGGGGGATGACCAAGATTCCCCTTGATTGACCTGACAAGGTTTTACTACTAACTGAAACTGGGAGATACGCCTGGTCACTCCCTAGACTGAACTGTTTTTTTTTTCCTTTTTGGTTTTTGGGATGAAGCTCGTTACAGTTGGGGACAATGAGCAGGGAGGGGGAGGGGGGAACCTGGATGGTTGAGTTTGGGTTGTTTGTTCTGTTTTTATTGCATAGACACTGCACGCACAAACTGGCAGCGAAAAAACTGGTGGAATAGAAGTGATCGATTATTGAATCCCTTACACAGTGTTCATGATATATTAGTAGATGGGGGGAGATGGGGACTAGGTTTTTCCTGGCCTGTCCTCTCTCCCCTTTTCTGTTGTATGGGCTCTGCATCCCACCGATGAGTTTTAATTGTATCACTTGGAATGTCAGAGGACTAAATTCAAAGATTAAGAGATCACTCGTCTTTGATTACTTAAAATGTACTAAGAAGCAAATACTTATGCTCCAAGAAACTCACCTGGTGGGATCCCGGGTTATGGCCCTAAAGAAGAGATACATTGCACATGCTTTTCATGCGACTTATTCAAGTTACTCTAGAGGTGTGTCTATACTTATATTAAGATCTTTACCGGTCCAGATACTGGAAGTCAAGACTGACCCGCAGGGCTGATATGTTGTGGTAGTTTTACAATACCTGGGAGTGTTATATACTTTAGTGAATATGTATATACCGCCGCCATTTGACTTGCAGAGGTTAAGGGACTGTATGAGGGTGGTGCTTCCCATGTTACAAGGTCACCTTCTTATAGGAGGAGATTTTAACCAGGTTATGAGCGCAGATCAAGATAGGCTCCGATGCACTAGACCGTCATCCCCAGTATTGAGTGATTGGGCCGCGTCCTATGACCTGAAGGAGGTATGGCGTTGGTAGCACCCGGAGTTGCGGGAGTTCTCTTGTGCATCGGCATCCTATAGATCTCTTTCTAGGCTGGATATGTTTTTCCTCTCTGGGGCTGCATTGCCTGGAGTAGAGGAGATTTCCTACTTACCGAGGGCAGTCTCGGATCACTCACCCCTGCAATTGACTATGAGAACATGCACAACCTTGGGCGACCGGTGTGGCGGATGAGCTCATATTGGCTGCAGGAGCTCATGGTGACATATACATGTAAAGACGCAGTGGCAAACTTTTGGCAGGAAAACAGGGACGAGGTCCCCGAACTAATCACTTGGGATGCTTTTAAGGTGGTTTCTAGAGGGGCCTACATGAAGGGGGTACTGGATCTGAGGAGGGCAAATGGGGAGCGCCTACGAAAGTTGGCCTCTCAGCTAAAGGAGGCGGAGGATTCCTATGTTAGGGATCCCTCTCCTCTCTGTTAACAGAACTTACAGAGCATTAGTAGAGAATATGAACTAGCACTTCTTTCAAAGACTCAAAAAAAAGCCCCGTACCAACGTCAGCGGATTTTTGAAATGGGCGATAGGAGCGGGAAACTGCTGGCGTTTTTGGCCGCACCGCTCCCTGACCCCATTTACATCCCTTGCGTCTATGATACTTCGGGTACACTCAGAGATACACAGGATGAGATTATGGAGACTTTCCAGAACTTTTACACTAACTTATATCGATCCCAGGCCCACTATACCATTCCTGAACTATATGAATATGTTGATACGATTGACTTCCCTGTTTTGCCCTTAGAACAGAAGATGTCACTGGAATCGCCCATTTCTGCTGAGGAGATAACGCTCACCATTAAAAACTTTGCTAAACACAAAACCCCGGGTCCAGATGGGTTTTCCATTGAATGGTATCTAGAATATCAGGATATCCTAGTCCCCAGACCGTGTAAACTTTTTTTCAACCATTTTTACACAGCGCTGCCTACCCCCATCCATGAAAGAAGCACTTATTGTGTTAATTCCCAAACCCAACAAAGACCCTCATTACTGTGAATCATACAGACCAATCTCACTAATTAATACGGACCTGAAAATGTTATCTAAAATTTTAGCCACTCGATTAAATTCTATAATTAGCACCCTAATTAGCCCGGATCAGACCGGATTTATCCCCGGAAGATCTACCTATAGTAACGTTTGCAGACTATATACCAATCTACAGACCCCTAATCCACTAACAGTCCCTAGAGCGATTGTGTCCCTGGACGCCTATAAGGCGTTTGATTCAGTGGAATGGCCTTATCTCCTATATGTTATGGAAAAATTTGGATTTGGAAACAATGTTATTACCTGGATTAGAATATTGTATGACCAACCCATAGCACGCCTTCGGCTTAATGGTATCATCTCTAAACCCTTTAGAATTCATAGAGGCACCCGGCAGGGTTGTCCTCTGTCACCCCTTCTATATGCGTTGGCAGTGGAAGCTCTGGCAAGGTTGTTAAGGGGTTCCGCGGAGCTACAGGGCATGTGGATAGGGCCGTTGGAAGAGCGTATATCACTATATGCCGATGATATGCTGCTTTATTTGTCGAATCCAAAAAGTACGATTCCCAGGCTGCTGCAGTTGATCACTGCTTTTGGCGCATATTCAGGGCTGAAAATTAATTGGACCAAATCCATTATATTCCCAATAGAAGAGGGGGGGGGGGAAACAAGGGGGACATTGGGACTTTACATGAAGTATGTGGTAGCAAGAGAGTACAAGGTGAACTAATAGGAATTTTATTGATCGTTGCAATTAGATTTACAAGAAATAAATAAATACAATGATAAACAAAGTAATAAACAATGCATGATAATGGTAATAATGATAATAATAATACAGCATGATAATAACATAAATATTACAAAGTATCATAATAATAAAACTCCAAAGTTCACCGCAGCAAGATTGAATAAAAGCATATGTAACATAATGTCTGCAGGACCAAGGTCTTTGTGCACCAATTAGGGTAATATCAAAATCTGAATGTATTCAAAAGAAGCACGGCATATGATAGCTCTACGCACGTTTCGTGGCCTTTATACCACTCATCAGGAGCAGAGCACGTGTTCAATCTATAATAAAGAGTAATATGATATTCAGAAGTAAGGTAAATGAAAAATAAAAATAGTAATGAAAACGCATAAAAAAAGGTTGGGGTAAACGAGTCACCCACACCTAATACATGCTTACTCACTTAGGTAAGTGCACTGATAGTCTAGTAGGTGGGTGCCGCAAGCCGTCCAATATACACCCCCCAACCGGGAGCCGTGGTGGGTAACTCAATGGAGATAGCCACAAGGCCGCAGCACAAGCAGGCATGGAATCACCACGAGGCACTTCTATAGAGAGTGAAAGATTAGAACCATTAGGAGATATGCAAGGTGTGGAGATGGTGAAGGATTAAGAAAGATAGTAAAGGGAGCTGAATGTTAAGAAGAAAGAGAGAATATAAAAAAGTTAGGGCTCACCGAGCAAAAAAGTGAGGGGACCAAACATAGGGCTGTTAGCCATAGGAATGCAGTGAAGGGGTGAAAGATTTAATTAAAAGACTGCATGTGATCTGGTGTATAAAAAGCCTCGAGTGACCACACCCTCTAGAGAGCCGCCCCCATGAGTATCACCACAAGTGATCCCACCACCGTCACGCCGCATGGCGAAATGGGGGGAGAAGAGGGCTTCCGCCACCCGGATAGTATATATCTCCAGTCTGGCGGCTCCGAACTGCCCCCATAGTGCCAGCAGTGTGTAAAACTCAACTGCAAGGACGTAGCAGCAATAAAAGAACGCTGCACATCCTGCGTGAATTGCGTGACGTCGACGCACAGTGAGACGCATCCACCCATCAGGCGTCCAATGACGCAAAGGATGGGAGGAGACTAGCAGTGTGCGTCACGGCTCCCGGAAATGGAGATGGAAGCCGGACGTCATAGCAACACATCCCCACAAGGCACCAGCAGAGCAGCAGACAAGACTGGCAGGTCCAAAATGGAATATATATTGCACATGATTTAAAACTATAAATGAGGTAGTAAACAAAAAGAAAATTGATACAAAAGGTAAACAAGATAATTACATATAGATGAAAGGGGCTGGCCAAGGTCAATAGTAACAGAGAAGTACTGATACTTAAGCTGATAGAGCATTACCACATACTTCCATCCCTGAATTCATGTGATGCATAATGGACATTGATTGGGACTTTTAACGAAGCTATGGCCTGGTAAGGTCATGTGCTTCCATCCCACGGGACTTTAAATGAAACTATGGCCTGGTAAGGTCATGCGTTTCCATCCCTATTGTATTCAAAAAAAGAGGGGGGGGGGGGAAACAATTATGTATTTTTTGAATACAATAGGGATGGAAACGCATGACCTTACCAGGCCATAGTTTCATTTAAAGTCCCGTGGGATGGAAGCACATGACCTTACCAGGCCATAGCTTCGTTAAAAGTCCCAATCAATGTCCATTATGCATCACATATTCCCAATAGACTCGGATTCTCCTGATCACTTACCACAAAACTGTCATCTGCAGATTACCACAAAGTTTAAATACTTAGGGGTGTTGGTATATATTGGTAAATCCAATTTCGAAGTATATCTCAGATAATCTTCTCCCTTGTATAGCTTCCCTTAAGGTTAAACTTAATAACTGGGTTAACTTACCCCTGACGTTGATGTGGAGGGCTAATTTATTTAAAATGGTGTTTTTCCCCAAACTATTATACATCTTAGCAAACTGCCCGGTATATGTGCCCAAAGTGATTTTTCAAGAGATTGACTCTTTAGTATCCACATTTCCGTGGTTTCCTAAAAACCCACGGATAGCAATGACTACTCTGCAATTACCCAAAAATAAGGGGGGACTAGCGCTACCAAATCTGAGACTGTACTACTATGCCTCACAACTGGTATATGTACACTGGTGGCTGTTCCCACAATTGAATAATGCTGCGACTGCGGCAGAGGCGGCATTGCTTTCCTCCTATGAGGCTCTATCGAACGTCGCATTTAGGGGGGGAGTTACTGAGAGGAGTGGTACAGACATGATCAAGGTCTCTCTCAAAATCTTTAAATTGTGTCAGACACTGGTGCCTGAAGCCCACCCTACGATATCACTCAATCAGCCCATATGGAATAACCCTTCATTTCCACATTTTCGTGATTTACCTGATGCAGGCAGCTGGGCTGAAAGAGGCTTAAAATACGTTAACCAACTGTACGAGGAGGGGGGCTTTAAAACATTCCCAACGTTGCGACAGGAGCTGGGTATACCTGAGTCCTGGAGATTTAGATATTTACAACTAAAACACGCATCTAGTTCTCAGCTGGGACTCAGGGATGTCTTCTTTCAGAATTCTACATTAGAGCGAGCGCTAGCACGACCAGAACATGTTAAACTTGTTTCCACTTATTACAAGGTACTGAATGAACCTAGAACTACTAGATTACAAATCCTGAAACAACACTGGACGAGGGATATACCTGAGCTTTCAGAGGATAACTGGGAGGAACTCCTGGATATGTATTTTAGCACTGCTATCTCCGCCAGAGATAGAATGATACAGATACGTATTTTTCACAGGATATACTACACTCCTCTGCGTCTTTTTCGTATGCGGAAAATACCTACCCCAGTGTGTCATAAGTGTGGTAGAGGGGAAGGAAACTTGCTACATATGCTATGGGACTGTGAGAAGATAAGACCATTCTGGTCTCAGGTGACCCACTTTGTTGCGGTCACTTTTGACCTGCCCAATATATGTAGTCCTAAATGGTGTCTCCTCTCGGTATTTGAGGAAGTAGAACTTAGTAGTTACCGCAAACAGTTTTTGCGTTTTCTGCTATATTATGCTAGGAAGACTGTACTCTTACAATGGACACAAACCGCAATGATCTCCTTAAACAGATGGAAAGCCTTGATTAATCAAGACATACCGATATACAAAATAACCTATGAGGCAAGGGGAAGGGCAGGAAAGTTTCTTAAAATATGGGGATATTGGGTGGAAAAGGTAGAAACGTGTAGACATGTGCAGAGTAAAATATTTCGTTTCGGAATTTCGTTTTCGTCCGAAAACTTAATTTATTTAGTTACTCCCGAAATTTGTTTTTATTTATTTCGTTTTTCGTTCAAAAATTGCATTCGTCCGAAAATCCACATGAATTACGGTCGAATCTGTCTTTGAAGGCTTATGGTGTCTGTCGAATGTATAAAGAAGATTCGACGGAGCTAGTATATAGCATACTTTAGAACCCTATTAAAGTCTATGGGACTCCAACATTCAAAATCTAAAGTGCTAATTTTAAAGGCTAATTTGCAAGTTACTGTCCTAAAAAGTGTTTGAGGACCCGGGTCCTGCCCCAGGGGACATGGATCAATGCAAAAAAAAAGTTTTAAAAACGGCCGTTTTTTCGGGAGCAGTGATTTTAATAATGATTAAAGTGAAACAATAAAAGTGTAATATTCCTTTAAATTTCGTAGCTGGGGGGTTGTCATAGTATGCCTGTGAAGGGGCTCATGTTTCTGGTGCTTAGAACTGTCCCTGCACAAAGTGTCATTTATGCAGGAAAAAAAGTCCTTTAAATTCACTCGCAGCTATTATGAATTGTCGGCTCCCGTAATACAGAGAACACTTATTGAAAGTCATTGATAAAAAAATAAAAAAATAAAAAAAAAAAGCGTGGGGGTCCCCCAAATTCAATTACCAGGCCCTTCAGGTCTGGTATGATATTAAGGGGAACCCTGCCTCAAATTTAATAAAAAATTTGACGTGGGGTTCCCCCTAAATATCCATAACCAGACCCTTCAGGTCTGGTATGGATATTAAGGGGAACCCCGCGTCAAATTTAAAAAAAAATTGGCATGGGGTTCCCCCTAAAAATCCATACCAGACCCTTTATCCGAGCACGCAACCTGGCAGGCCGCAGGAAAAGAGGGGGGGGTGAGAGAGCGGCCCCCCCTCCCTCCTGAACCGTACCAGGCCACATGCCCTCAACATTGGGAGGATGCTTTGGGGGTCTGTGACCCCTCAAAGCACCTTGTCCCCATGTTGATGAGGACAAGGGCCTCATCCCCACAACCGTGGCCGGTGGTTGTGGAGGTCTGCGGGCGGGGGGCTTATCAGAATCTGGAAGCCCCCTTTAACAAGGGGACCCCCAGATCCCGGCCCCCCCTGTTTGAAATGGTAAGGGGGTACAAAAGTACCCCTACCATTTCACAAAGAAAGTGTAAAAAATGGTTAAATAAAACAAACACACTTTTGAAAAATTCCTTTATTAAAAATAAAAAAATAAAAAAAAGATTCCAGCGGCGGTAATCCACTCTTGCTATCCAGCCACGGACAGTCATCTCTCCAGCGATGGCTCATCTCATCCAGCGCAGCGTATCCATCCTTCTTCTGTCTCCGTGGAGGAGACACTGCAGGCATTCCGGCGGCCTGACGTTTCTTATATACGGAGGGCGGGGCCACCCGTCACCTGACCCCGCCCCCCTCTGACGCAAGGGGAAACCCGGGGTTCCCCGTGACGTATGGGTGACCCCGCCCCCTCTGATGTAACGGAAACCTGCCTGTGTTACATCAGAGGGGTGCGGGGTCACCCATACGTCACAGGGAACCCCGGGTTTCTCCTTGCGTCAGATGGGGCGGGGTCAGGTGACGGGTGGCCCCGCCCTCCGTATATAAGAAACGTCAGGCCGCCGGAATGCCTGCAGTGTCTCCTCCACGGAGACAGAAGAAGGATGTATTCGCTGCGCTGGATGAGATGAGCCATCGCTGGAGAGATGACCGTCCGTTGCTGGATAGCAAGAGTGGATTACCGCCGCTGGAATCTTTTTTTTATTTTTTTATTTTTAATAAAGGAATTTTTCAAAAGTGTATTTGTTTTATTTAACCATTTTTTACACTTTCTTTGTGAAATGGTAGGGGTACTTTTGTACCCCCTTACCATTTCAAACAGGGGGGGGCGGGATCTGGGGGTCCCCTTGTTAAAGGGGGCTTCCAGATTCTGATAAGCCCCCCGCCCGCAGACCTCCACAACCACCGGCCACGGTTGTGGGGATGAGGCCCTTGTCCTCATCAACATGGGGACAAGGTGCTTTGAGGGGTCACAGACCCCCAAAGCATCCTCCCAATGTTGAGGGCATGTGGCCTGGTACAGTTCAGGAGGGAGGGGGGGCTGCTCTCGTCCCCCCCTCTTTTCCTGCGGCCTACCAGGTTGCGTGCTCAGATAAAGGGTCTGGTATGGATTTTTAGGGGGAACCCCACGTCAATTTTTTTTTTAATTTGACGCGGGGTTCCCCTTAATATCCATACCAGACCTGAAGGGTCTGGTTATGGATATTTAGGGGGAACCCCACGTCAAATTTTTTCTTAAATTTGAGGCAGGGTTCCCCTTAATATCCATACCAGACCTGAAGGGCCTGGTAATTGAATTTGGGGGACCCCCACGCTTTTTTATTTATTTTATTTTTATTTTTTTTATCAATGACTTTCAATGAGTGTTCTCTGTATTACGGAGCCGACAATTCATAATAGCTGTGAGGGATTTTAAAGGACTTTTTTTCCTGCATAAATGACACTTTGTGCAGGGACAGTTCTAAGCACCAGAAACATGAACCCCTTCACAGGCATACTATGACAACCCCCCAGCTACGAAATGTAAAGGAATATTACACTTTTATTGTTTCACTTTAATCATTATTAAAATAACTGCTCCCGAAAAAACGGCCGTTTTTAAAACTTTTTTTTGCATTGATACATGTCCCCTGGGGCAGGACCCGGGTCCCCAAACACTTTTTAGGACAGTAACTTGCAGAATCTTTTCTCTCTGTCAAATCTTTTTTCTCTGTCGAATATTTTCTCTATATAATCTTGGACTAATAGAGGTAAGGTTAGGCACATTCGACCACAGGTTCTATAGACAGATTGTTATTGTCAGAGTCATGTCGAATCTCCTATTCTATATCGAACTGTTATAACAATGAAAATGAAAATAAAGCATTTATTTATGTCGGATCTTTCGTTTTTCGGATTTTGTGCTTTCATTATCGTTTGTCAAAACGAAAACGAAAATAGCTGAAATTCGGACGAAAATGCATTCGGACGAAAACGAATGCACATGTCTAGAAACGTGTGGAACTGCTGAATTGAGAACCTAACATTATATGAGAGTAATACCATGAGGCTCTCTTGAGCCCAGGGGAATGGGTTTGCGCTTAGAACTTTTTCCCACCTGACTATCCTAAATATGCATGCTACAGTTTGTATGTTTGTTTATTGTTGTTTGGGATTAGGGGGGAGGGGGGGGGGAGAAAAAGTACACACTTACTGAATAAATGAAGTACAGGGAAACTAAAAATGTAAGAATTGATACCCTGCATGATGTCCTGTTTGTATTATACCCTGATGTAAAATGTCTGTTATAACATACCTGTCTGTACCAATTACTAATAATAAAAAAAGAAGTTTAAAAAAAGAAAGAGTACAGTAGGCAGGACATACAACATAGAACATTCAGAACAGGGTCAGAGTAAGTACCACACAACATGGTGTATATAGTGCAAGGGTCAGGAATATGTATTATAGAACATAAGTTATTATGTGCAAGGGTCATTGCATATAAGTTGTGTTACATTTAACATAGGTGTACGGAATACAGGATTCAGCAGTAAAATATACTGAGATGCTTCCTATAATGTAAGCAAAGAGTTTTAGCCAGGAGCTTATTTTCCATGCTGAGTTTGTAATTTACTCTCTTTCAGTGTTTAATTTTTCTATTTCTTTATTTTATGCTTGCATTTAGGGATGTGCTTTTAGTTCAGGGTAATGAAGGGTTCATCCTGAAATCCTGCCATTTGCAGTTTGCAGACTGGGTGACAAAAAAGACAGATTTGGCCATGTTTGCCTGCCTAAACATATTGCAGCTGGAAGTTGTTCATTTTACTACCACCAATACATGAGAATCTCTCACTGTGTGGACTGGCTGCTAGGGTGCAAATGACCACATAGTGTCATTGAAGGCATTGCTGTCTTGGTAAACAATGCCACACTTGGTCAGTGACTTCAGACAGCAACAATTGCTGCCTTGTTGACATTCAGCAGTCAACAGCAAGCTGCCAGTTGTGGTGAGAGTCCCTCAGAAAAGTATCATTGTTTGCAAACATAATTTTTGTGTTGGTGGTTCAGCAGGATCGTCATTCCTCATGATTTACTCTCCAAAGGGTTTTGTACGGATTCTTTTGGGGAACTGATTTTTCTGCATGGCATCTTCCCTTAAAATCCATAATGTTCGAGTAGTTTAGGGAGCACTAACAGTCTGTGAAGGAAGAGTTAATATCTAAATGGTGCAATACTGTGCTATATTGTGCTATATTTTGTGAATGGTAGTGTGGTCAGTTACATATTTTTTTGCACCCCATTGTATTCACCCAACAATTCTTTTTATGACATATTTTTCTAAGTTTTTCTTACTTTTTAGTTAGGCCTTAATTTCTAAAAGAAAGAAAAAATGGGTGCCACCTCCATTTACCTTTGATCTCTTTCATGTTGTTGAAGTAGATCTTCACCTCTCAAAGGTTGCCTACCTCTGTTCCAGGGTATTCAAAAGAATTGGAGCGGTATGTCAAAATTGGACAGTTGACCAAAATCTTTTGAATTACTATCTCAATATGTAAATAAAGATCTGAAATAACTCTTTAGGCTCTTGGAGTATTTTGTGAAATAAATGTGTAGCGCTGGTGGTATATAATAATAATACGTCCCAGATATAAATCTGAAGGATGTATGCACCATGAATGCAATTACACATCACTTAGGAAAAGTGTATATAAAATAAAATAAAATGAATAAAACCTATATATAGGTGATGCCATTAAAAAATCGCACAAGGCAATATGTATTTTCTATGTGACTCTAGAATAACAGGAAATCACATAAACAAGTAAATATATAATAAATAAGATACATGTTCTAATGTTAGCAAATATTCAACTTGAAAACAGTTAATATAACCCTAAAGGTGAAAAATAAATTATGGGTTGAGATAATCAAAGTGAATGTATATCCCATAAATATGTGCTAGAATTACAGATGGTAATCAAATATATATCACTGAAGATAGGTATCCAAAAACCATAAAATCCTGATGCGACTAGGATAAGTTGCACCAAATTACAAGGAAAAAATCACAGCGATTAAAGAACCACACCGGCATATATAAAGGATGATAAGTGAGTCACAGACTGTGGAGTGAAAACATCATAAACTGCTATCCCAAATATGTGATATAAGGTGCATATACGGTAAGTGGTAATAATACAAGTATAAAAAAGTGAAGCAATAACTTATATAGATCTCGTATTAATAAAAGCAATTAATGGAGTCCATGGTTTTAAGGTGCTGTTGGAGTGGATGGGGCTTTTAAACTAGGTTTTGGGGGGTGGGTTCAGAGGAAACAATAGCTAGCAGTTAGCAAAGGACAGAGTATAATAGTGGAGCCAGTAGTGATAATATAATCGTAAAATCTAATCCCAGGGTGAATGAGTGAGAGGCGTATACACAAATGCCAGGAGCCTAGCTAAAAAAATGTAGGAATTGGAGCTGCTATTACACAAGTAAGACATAGACTTTATGGGGATAACAGATACTTGGTTTGACAACAAACACGACTGGCTGGCAAATATTCAAGGTTTTTCCTTGTATCAGAGAGACAGGGAAGGTAGAAGGGGGAGGGGTATGCCTTTAAATCAAATATTATGTGAGGGTGGTAGAAAGGAGTGACATTGTGAATGGATGAGGGGGAGGTGGAATATGTGTGTGGGTATAACTCCAAAGCGAAGAAGGGGGTGGGAAATGAATAGTGGGGGTATGCTACAGGCCCCTCAACTGAAAAGAAGGGGAGGAGCTGGATCTCCTATCACATTTATAAATAGCAGCGAGGCATGGGAATGTCATCATAATGGGGGACTTCAATTATCCCCATATTGACTGGGCTGAGGGGACAGCTCACTCATTAAAGGCCCGTCATTTCATAAATGTCTTACAGGAGAACTTCATGTCTCAATTGGTGGATTCCCCAACTAGAAAGAATGCATTGCTAGATTTATTAATTACGAATGATCCAAGTCTGATCTCAGACGTGGCGGTACTGGAAAACTTGGGATCTAGCGATCAAAGAATAAACACATTTTAGCGTAAATCATGGGAAAAGGAAACATGAGGGTCGCACAAGAACTCTAAATTTCAAACGAGCAAACCTTTCTGAACTGCGCTCAATACTACAACAAATCAATTGGGACCAAATCATAGAAACCTTGAACACAGAGGAAAAATGGGAATGCTTTATGAACATATTAAACAAAGATATCACACAGTGCATTCCAATGGGCAATACATATATAAGAGCATAGGCTAAACCTAAATGGCTATACTGTAATGTAAAGAGACTTATTAAAGAGAAAAAAAGTGTCCTTTAAGAAATATAAAGTGGAGGGGTCATTGTCAGCATTTCAACACTGCAAGGAATGCAATAAGAAGTGTAAGAACAAAATTAAAAATCAGGGCGGCTAAAAAAAAACACTACGAGAGACACATAGCAGAGGAGAATAAAAAAAATCCCAGGGAATTTTTTTGATATATTAACAGTAAAAAAGCTAAATCAGAGCACATTGCTCCCATAAAAACGGTGATAGGAGGATGATACAGATGACACAGAGCAGGCAATTGTACTGAATGCTTTCTTCTCCTTAGTTTTTACACAGGAAAAGGAGGGGTATACCGAACATAACAGGATTGTTAATAACACATCAAATGACGTACCCTTGTGGCTAACAGAAGCCGCAATCAAGAAAAGAGTGACTAGATAAGCTTAACTCAAATAAATCACCATGACCAGATGTCCTCAAAGAACTAAGTCAGGTTTATAACTAGACCATTTTTCATAATCTTTGTAGATAGCATACTGACAGGAATTGTACCAACTGATTGGAGAAAAGCCAAAGTGGTACCAATATTCAAAAAAGTGCAAAGACATATTCCTGGAAACTACAAGCAAGTCAGCCTAACATCAATATTTTTTTTAATTATTGTAGGGGATGAAAAGGGACTATATCCAATAATTTTCTGAAAAAAAGTATCATTAGTAGTAGTCAGCGTGGGTTTACGAAGAATCATTCCTGCCAGACCAATCTGTAAACATTCTGCAAGGAAGTGAGCTCCCATCTAGATAGAGGGAGGCCTGTGGATGTGGTGTATCTGGATTTTGAAAAAGCATTTGACACAGTTCCCCATACATGCTTAATCTACAAGCTGAGGTCTGCAGGCTTGGACCATAAGGTTTGTTCTTGGAAAGAAAACTGGGTATAGGGGTGCATCCAAAGGGTGACGATAAATAACGTGTACTAAGACTGGTCTGAAGTGGTAAGTGGGGTACCCCAAGGCTCTGTCTTGGGACCAATTCTGTTTAGTTTATTCATAAATGATATAGAGGATGGGATAAATAACTCAATCTCAGTTTTTGAGGACGACACAAAAATAAGCAGAACAATAACTTCACATCAGGATATAGAAATTTGGCAGAAAGACCTGAACAAAAAATTGGAGTGGGCAACTACATGTCAGATTAGGTTTAATGTGGAGAAATGTAAGGTAATGCACTTGGGGTTAAAAACATAAATGCAAGCTAGTACTCACTAGGGGGAGAACCTCTGGGGGAATCAAGGATGAAGAAAGGTCTGGGGGTCCTAGTAGAAGACAGACTGAGCAATAGCATGCAATGTCAAGCTGCAGCTACCAAAGCAGGCAGAATATTAACATGCATAAAAAAGGGATATACTCCAGAGATAAAACTATAATCCTGCCTCTTTATAAAAATCTGGTCAGGCCACATCTGGATTATTCCGTCCAGTTCTAAGCCAGTCCTCAGAAGGGATGTGCTGGAGCTGGAGAAAGTCCGAAGAAGGGCAATGAATAAGGTGACTGGAAAACCTCAATTACGAGGAACGACTACAAGCACTAAATTTATTCTCGCTGTAGAAGAGATGCTTGAGAGGGAACATGATAGCAATTTACAAATATCTCAATGGTGATTTTAGTGTAGGAAAAAATCTATTCAGTCTCGGAGAGTATAACAAGACACGGGGCCACACAATGAGAGAAGAAGCCGTTTAACCTTAGCTGCGCAGAGGGTTTTTCACTGTCAGGGCGATAAAGATGTGAAACTCTCCTCCACAATTGGTGGTGTCAGCAGGGAGTATTGATATTTTTAAAAGACTCTTGAATGTGCATCTTAAAGAACACAACATACAGGGATATGGGAAATAATTATCAACACTGACACATGTACACCTACACAGGTTGAACTGGATGGACTTTTGTCTTTATTCAACCTTACCTACTATGTAACTATTTAATTCTATCTCCTATTTTTCAGGAAACCTAAAAACTATTTGAAAAAATCCAAAGCCACCTACTGTCATAGATAGGTAAAAAAAACTTCTATTGAAATTAAACTTTTACCTAAACTGGTCTACCACTACAAAAATTAGCCTATAAAGTTTACTCTCAAGGACCTTAAAACACTACAACATACACTACTTAACTCCCTTTGAAGTAGCAGCAAACACAGAGTGGCTAGATGAATCATTTTTGTACAGAAATCAGCTGGCAGTAATATCAATTATACTATTAAGCAGCCCATCTACATTATTTGACCTTGTGGACCACACCTCACCACCTCAATAAATAGTCAGAAATAGAAGGATTTTGGATCAACCTTATCTCTTTAATACGGTCTCCCACCTCCAGTATTAAGGACACCCATCTCCAAACTTCCAGGATTCACACAAAAAATATGTAGTCATACTGTAAAATCATATGCCATTTGTCATCCAGAGCATTTCTGACAACCACTTTCATATATATTTCTTCACTTTCCCCCAGCCTTGAATATTAGGTTGCCCACCCATGGCTAGACAATTTTTTGTTTTGCCACCGAGATATTACCCATAAAACAAATAGGACACTTCTACCTTTCGCTGAACTACAATCCACCTTTAATCTCACTTCAAAGTCCCTTTTTACCTGTTTACAAATGAAACACTATGCCTAGTTTCTTACCAACAAATTAATGTTTAACCTCCTTTGAAAATATATGTTTTAAACCACCCACACATCAACATCTCATTTGAAATATTTATAGTATTCTCCACACTATTCATGGTGACCTATTTCCCAAATATAAATACATGCTTAAATGGGAAAACTCATTGGAACAACC
Source organism: Lithobates pipiens (assembly GCF_037356315.1). Taxonomy (NCBI): domain Eukaryota; kingdom Metazoa; phylum Chordata; class Amphibia; order Anura; family Ranidae; genus Lithobates; species Lithobates pipiens. The sequence goes on along the minus strand of NW_027507785.1, from coordinate 206,650,121 downwards.
TCTAGACCTATATGAAGAGGAAAACATATGGGATAATGATAATAGAACTTCAAAAAGCACTCTATATAAAGAAAATTAGCACATAATCCTTTACCACTGGTACCTCACCCCAGAAATCCTCCAAACAATCAACCCAGCAATACCCTTTACCTGGCAGAGATGCAACAATGTGAAGGGGGACCTATACCACAGTTACTGTAAATGTACTAAAATACAGCCTTTTTGGGTAAAGCGCCACATTTCTCCATATGTTGTTACACTAATCACTCCCTTTAGACTCAATCCACTTTTTCTTGGGCTTATCAATATTGACTATGATGAAACACCTTACTAAATTAATAAACCATGTCCTGGCCACAGCTAGATGTTAGATAGCTTTGACATGGCAACAACTTACACCACAATCTAAGATTGATCTCTATAAAAGCATACATGAGATTCATAACATGGAATATTTGACTGCTCTGTCAAAAAAAGTCTGGCTTTTTTCATGACTACTCAATAGATCCCACTTCTGGCTGTCAAACTCTTAACTCTACCCCGAGTCAATGTGTACTTTGCAAGGGCAGTTTCTCCAGAGCTTAGTAAATGAGGTAAAGCTTTACTTTACAAACAATACCCAATCAAATGCAAGAAATCATGTTTTTTGCTTGCACGTGACTAGATAATGGAGGTCGGCAGAGCTTCCCCTCATTTACTAAGCTCTGGCTCAATTGCACGTGCAGAATGCAACTGTCCATTTCCTTTAGTAAATCAACCCATTTGTGTTCCTATACCTCACTATGCTATCCTTAGATATGCAGCTCACACAAACTGTACAGTTGCAAAAATAAACAATAAAAGATTATTTTCAAAGTTTTTATATGATTTTATATGGCATAATAGATTATCATGTTTTTCTTACTTTTACATGTTTTAAATTTTTCATGTTTTTATTTTTATTTTTTGCATTTCTTTTATTTTTCACACTCTTCCATGTTTTTTACACCTCCATCTTTCACTTATAAATTCATTGTTTATTCATTTTTCCCACATTTCATGCACATTCTCCCACACTCTCACAATTCACTTAATGTTAATATATTTCTTATTAAATATGTTTTATGTTCTTTTTCCTCACTGTGTCTTTCTCACTCTTTATTTTCCCTGGTTTTCTCATACACTCTAAAGGCAGCCTCACTTCGTACCCTTTCAATGCATTTCTCATTCCAATCATATTGTAATCACATGCACATGTGCCACTCCTTCATTCTTCACAACCAATGGTGTATAAATTCTGTATTCCTGCTCTTTCTTTCTCTCCCTATGATTAAGCCAGTTTGGGTTGGGCGAAACATGTCAGGGGATGACCTGAGGAGTGGCATTGACTGAGGCCTTCACATGTATACATTTCCAGAGATAGAGATTTGAGGAGTTTTTCCCCGTACACACGACCGGTTTTCCCATCGGCATAAACACTGAAGGTTTTTCTGACGGAGTTTCGATGGAGTTCTGCTGAAACTGTCGTGCGTACATACGATCACACCAAAGTCCGATCGTCAAGAATGTGGTGACGTACAGCACATATAACGGGACTAGAAAAAGGAAGTTCAAGACCCAGTGCGCCACCCTTTGAGCTCCTTCTGCTAATCTCGTGTTGGTAGAAGTTTGGTTAGAGACGATTTGTGCTTTTCAGACTCCAGCTTTTTCAGATCGTTTTACTGCTGTTCAGTGTGTGTGTGGGTTTGTATCTGGTTTTCAGTGCATGTAGTCAGTTTGTATCTGTTTTTCAGTGCGTTCTGGTCTGCTCGTTACTGATTTTTAGCTCGCTCTTCACAGGCCTTGCTGTCCTTCAGTGCATTCTGTTAAGTTCGTTCTGACCAGCCAACCGTTTTGAAACCATGGTGTGGGTACGTACTCGTCATAGAGTTCGTGCTGTGTGGGGGTTTGGTGTTGGGGTTCATACTTTGACCTGAGCCCAGTCCATGAACAGGAGGAGTTCATGGACCAAGAATTGATTACTCCAGCGTGATCATATCTTGCACATGCCTTTGCTTCATGAGATCCAGGAGAATAATACTGATGATTTCAGGAATAATTTCAGGATGACGGATCCCGTTTTTCACCGTCTGTTGGCTTTGGTCACCCTTATATCAGCAGGCAGGATACTGCATGAGGCAAGCCATCACTCCGGAGCAGAGGCTAGTCGCCATCATGCGGTACTTGGCAACTGGGAGAAGTCTGCAGGACCTCAAGTTCTCAACAGGCATCTCCCCCAGGCTCTGGGGATCATTATTCCAGATACCTGTTCTGCCATCATTCAGGTCCTGCAGAAGGACTATATTAAGGTAAGTTTTCTCCTTTAACATCACATTATATGTATTTAAAGTTTGCTATGTATTGTATTTATTTCATTCCCTAATTACCATGGTTGGAATATGCTGTGAATGTCCCTTTTATCCTCATGCATGCTGTAAGCTTTTAATGCTCCTTTTTTTGACCTACATGCATATTTGCCTTTACTAACCTCCCCAGCATGCTATCCTGGGCTCGTATACACCTATAGCCTAGTCCCTTAAACAATGTATATTGTGTGAAAAGGTTTGTGCAGTGCTCAGAATGAAAAAATGTATGTACATAGAAAAAAAAAGCCATGAAAAAAACTCTATTACCCATATGTTGAAGCGCAGTGGAGGAGTGAACCGTTTGTCTGTCGTTCCCAGCTCAGATACCCCAGGCCCTGGGTGGGTCCCCGCCAGCATCATGCATGACGTCTTTTGCAGCTGTGAGGAAATGAGGGAACACTCACAGCTGAGAATAATCTATACCTCAGTGGGTGCTCTCCCATCTTAGCTGCAGCATCAGATGGAAAGAAAAAAAAAAACAAAAAAAACACACAGACTCCCACCTTGCGGGGTCTGTTGATGCCGCTCAAGGGGCCCATTTGTGCATGACGTTGATGCGCTGAGATTGAACCCCACCACCCCTTTTGATACATAAAGGGAGGTAGGGAGGGAGCTGAGCGCATTTCAACCCCCGGAAAAAAATACTGCAGCATACCCAGCAAACACAGCCCATTTGTTGGATTGATCGATGGATAGATTCCAGGGAAAAAACCTGGAAAAAATAATAAAGAAGTTCTCAATAACATATAAAAAATAATTAAGGTCTCGGGCTTATGATCCCGAAAATGGGATTATAAATGAATTGGGATATACATACAAAGGAATATTTACTAAGGATAAGGATAATGAATAATTGTGCAGCATGATCACCAAAGGAGCAGGTGTCTTCCACTCAATTATATAGATTTGAGAGAAGTGACCTGCCGCAGTACCAAGTAGCAATGGCATGCTTCTATCCCGTGTAAATTTAATACTTGTCAAATTAATTTGCCTTTTTAGTAAAAACATGCATCCCACCCCTGATGACTGGCAAGAAGCCAAGAAACGCGTTGGGTTCTCAAACTAAGGATGCCCAATTAAGCTTATTTTAATCCTTGATACTATCAACTTTGTCCTATAGAGTTTGTACTCATTCATGTGATTTTTTGATTTTGTTGGTAATTTATGTAGTTCTGATATGAACTGCATTCATGTATGTCCATTGATTTGTCTGTACTCCAGATTCTCTGATGATTATTATTATGAAAATATATAAATTTTATATCGGTATTCACTGTATTATTATTGTATGCATTGATATCATAAACTACCCCTAAGGGTTATTGATTATAAATTAAATCTAAATTGTTTTATGTACTCGCATGCATTGATTATTTTTTTATTTTCAATTGACATGCTTCATTTAAAATCCCACTTGCCCACTTTTTTCTTTACACAATTTACCTGGGATGGAAGCATGCCATTGTTACTTGGTACTGCGGTAGGTCACTTCTCTCAAATCTCACACCCTAAAATGTGTCCAAATGGTTTGTGTGTCCTTAAATTCAGGCAGAGAGCTAGAGGCTTTTTTTTGGCTCCCAAAGTCACCTCAAACCCTCCCCGCATACAATTTTATCAATAGGACATAAGAGGGGGTGAGGAATCTGATAAGTGGACCTTATATTTTTGTCTTTAAATACTCCTTAAAATAAATGTTATACTGATGTTGTGCAAAAATGTTTTTTGTGTAATCTGCTTGCAATGTTATGTGCAAAAGTACTTATATTTTTTTCTTGTTTCACTCCACAATTTCCTTCAACACTACAGGAATGGCAGACTGTGGCCTCCAATTTTGCTGACCGTTGGGACTTTCCCAACTGTGGAGGGGCTATATGGGAAGCATGTCAACATTGTGCCACCACCCCATTCGGGGTCTTACTATTATAACTATAAGGGGTTTAACCACTTGCCGACCGCCTCACGCCGATGTACGTCGGCAGAATGGCACGGGCAGGCATAAGCACGTAGATGTACGTGATTTGCCTCCCGCGGGTCGGGGGCCCGATCGGGCCCCCGCCCGGTGCCTGCGGCGGTCGGTTTTCGTTCGGGAGCGATCCCGGACGAGGGGACGGCCATTCATTCATGGCCACCCCCTCGCGATCGCTCCCGACGAATGGAAATCCCCGGTGACATCACTTCCTCTCCTGTAATGTAAACACAGGAGAGGAAGTGATGTATTCTCTCCTCCGTGTCGGTATTTTTCGTTCCGACACGGAGGAGAGCGGATCAGTGAGTTGCACCAACACATCCCACACACAGTAGAACATGCCAGGCACACTCACACCCCCCCTTTACCCCCCGATCACCCCCCCAATTACCCCTGCCCCCCAGTCACAGTGACACCAATGTCATTTTTTTTTTTTTTTTTTTTTTTTGCATTGGTGTCATTTGTGACTGTAATAACTGTTAGGGCAGTTAGGGTTAGCCCCCTTTAGTTCTAATGTACCCCCCTAACCCCCCCAATAAAGGTTTAACCCCGTGATCACCCCCCGTCGCCAGTGTCACTAAGGCTGGGTTCACATTGCAGCGGTTTATGAGAACGAATGTGATTCGCACCGCACTGCAGTGCAAATCACATCCGATCTCTGTGCGATTCGAGTTCAGCCATTCGCCGCACCCGCCGCACCCGCCACACCCGCCGCACCCGCCGCAAATTCGCACGGGACCCTTTTTTTGGCCCGCAGCAGAATCGGATCGCATGGGTGTTCACACCATGCGATCCGAGTTTGCAGATCGCACTGCGATATGCGAACTGATCTGGGGGTGTCAGTAACATTTCACTGACACTCCCAGCAGTTCGCATAGGGCAGTGTGAACTGCCGCCGGGAGGCATGCGATGCGGGAACCCGCCGCGGATTCGCGGCGTTTCCGCATCGCTCCAGTGTGAACCCAGCCTAATAAGCGATCATTTTTCTGATCGCCGTATTAGTGTCACAGGTGACGCTAGTTAGGCAGGTAGGTATTTAGGTTCGCCGCAGCTTTTTATAGCGCTAGGGACCCCCATATACTACCGCATAAAGCCCCCTGATTGCCCCCTAGTTAACCCTTTCACCAGTGATCACCATATAACTGTTACAGGTGACGCTGGTTGGTTAGTTATTTTTTTATAGTTTCAGGGCACCCGCCATTTATTACCTAATAAAGGTTTAACCCCCTGATCACCCGGCAGGTGTCATTTGTGACTAATAACTGTTAGGGCAGTTAGGGTTAGCCCCCTTTAGTTCTAAGGTACCCCCCTAACCCCCCCAATAAAGGTTTAACCCCGTGATCACCCCCCGTCGCCAGTGTCACTAAGGCTGGGTTCACATTGCAGCGGTTTATGAGAACGGATGTGATTCGCACCGCACTGCAGTGCAAATCACATCCGATCTCTGTGCGATTCGAGTTCAGCTATACAGATAGTATGGCTGAATTCGTGTCGCACCCGCCGCACCCGCCGCAAACTCGCACGGGACCCTTTTTTTGGTCCGCAGCAGAATCGGATCGCATGGGTGTTCACACCATGCGATCCAAGTTTGCAGATCGCACTGCGATATGCGAACTGATCTGGGGGTGTCATTAACATTTCACTGACACTCCCAGCAGTTCGCATAGGGCAGTGTGAACTGCCGCCGGGAGGCATGCGATGCGGGAACCCGCCGCGCATTCGTGGCGTTCCCGCATCGCTCCAGTGTGAACCCAGCCTAATAAGCGATCGTTTTTCTGATCGCTGTATTAGTGTCACAGGTGACGCTAGTTAGGCAGGTAGGTATTTAGGTTCGCCGCAGCTTTTTATAGCGCCAGGGACCCCCATATACTACCGCATAAAGCCCCCTGATTGCCCCCTAGTTAACCCTTTCACCAGTGATCACCATATAACTGTTACAGGTGACGCTGGTTGGTTAGTTATTTTTTTATAGTTTCAGGGCACCCGCCATTTATTACCTAGTCTCACTAGTGTACCCCTAAATTTAGGGGTGTCTACTTTCTAAAATGGGGTCATTTGGGGGGGGGGTTTGTGCCATCTTGGCATTTTATGGCCTTCAAAACTGTAACGCCCTTAGAAAGCCTGAAGGCGGTGCTTGGTTTTTGGGGCCCCGTACGCGGCTAGGCTCCCAAAAAGTCCCACATATGTGGTATCCCCGTACTCAGGAGAAGCAGCAGAATTTATTTTGGGGTGTCATTTCACATATGCCCATGGCATGCGTGAGCAATATATCATTTAGTGACAACTTTGTGAAAAAAAAAAAAGTTTGTAATTTTCCCGCAACTTGTGGCAAAATATAAAATATTCCATGGACTCAACATGCCTCTCAGCAAATAGCTTGGGGTGTCTACTTTCTAAAATGGGGTCATTTGTGGGGGTTTTGTGCCATCTTGGCATTTTATGGCCTTCAAAACTGTAATAGGTAGTGAGAAGTGAACTCAAAAAATTACGCCCTTAGAAAGCCTGAAGGCGGTGCTTGGTTTTCGGGGCCCCGTACGCGGCTAGGCTCCCAAAAAGTCCCACATATGTGGTATCCCCGTACTCAGGAGAAGCAGCAGAATTTATTTTGGGGTGTCATTTCACATATGCCCATGGCATGCATGAGCAATATATCATTTAGTGACAACTTTGTGAAAAAAAAAAAAAAAAAAAAAAAGTTTGTAATTTTCCCGCAACTTGTGGCAAAATATAAAATATTCCATGGACTCAACATGCCTCTCAGCAAATAGCTTGGGGTGTCTACTTTCTAAAATGGGGTCATTTGTGGGGGTTTTGTGCCATCTTGGCATTTTATGGCCTTCAAAACTGTAATAGGTAGTGAGGCGTGAAATCAAAAATTTACGCCCTTAGAAAGCCTGAAGGCGGTGCTTGGTTTTCGGGGCCCTGTACGCGGCTAGGCTCCCAAAAAGTCCCACATATGTGGTATCCCCGTACTCAGGAGAAGCAGCAGAATTTATTTTGGGGTGTCATTTCACATACGCCCATAGCATGTGTGAGCAATATATCATTTAGTGACAACTTTGTGTAAAAAAAAAAAAAAAATTTTTTTTTTGTCATTATTCAATCGCTTGAGGCAAAAAAATAAAATATTCAATGGGCTCAACATGCCTCTTATCAATTTCCTTAGGGGGTCTACTTTCCAAAATGGGGTCATTTGGGGGGGTTTTGTACTGCCCTGTCATTTTAGCACCTCAAGAAATGAGATAGGCAGTCGTAAACTAAAAGCTGCGTAAATTCCAGAAAACGTACCTTAGTTTGTAGATGTGACAACTTTTGCGCAAACCAATAAATATACAATTATTGACTTTTTTTTTACCAAAGACATGTGGCTGAATACATTTTGTCCTAAATGTATGACTAAAATTGAGTTTATTGGATTTTTCTAATAACAAAAAGTAGAAAATATCATTTTTTTTCAAAATTTGCGGTCTTTTTACGTTTATATCGCAAAAAATAAAAATCGCAGAGGCAATCAAATACCATCAAAAGAAAGCTCTATTTGTGGGAAGAAAAGGACGCAAATTTTGTTTGGGTACAACATTGCATGACCGCGCAATTACCAGTTAAAGCAGCGCAGTGCCAAAGTGTAAAAAGACCTCTGGTCATTTACCAGCAAAATGGTCCGGTCTGAAAGTGGTTAATAGTGTAGTGTTAATGGCGGTGGTGTCGGTACACTATGAGTTCCCCTATGTGGACGTGGGGAAGAATGGCATTGCCACCTGATGCAGATAACGTGGAAGGACTCCCCTTCGTCTTTATTGCAGATGAAGCCTTCAGTCAGGGCGAGCACCTGATGAGGCCATTCCCCCAAAAGACCCTCACCCTGGAGAGGAGGGTTTTCAACTACCGACTGGCCAGAGCGAAAAGAGTAGTTGAGAATACCTTCAGGATAATGGACAGCCGGTTCCGCCTGTTTCTGACAGCAATCCATATGGCGGACTACAAAATCAACCATATCATCCTATGCTGCTGCATACTGCACAATTATTTAAAAAAAGATTCACTGAATTATATAGCCTCAGTTGGGCCTGAGGCCAGACTTATTAAAGACAATTCCCTGATGGCCTGGATGCTTGCCGTACTGGCTTGGCACCCCAAAGCGCCGTAAAGTTCAGGAGAAATATGTTAATTATTTTACGGGTAGGGGGGCCATTGCATTTTTTTATTAAAAAAATGATCATATGAAATCTAGACATTTTTTTATTGCTTGCTTTTCTTTTTGGCTGGTTTGGTGGTTCTTCTAGTGCATGTGTAGTGCCAAGTGGATTTTCCTTTAGTAAATAAGCCCCATTGTCACTGTAAACACAAAATTACTTACAAAACTGGTATTGAGCATTGAAAGAAGAAGCCAGACATTGTTGTTTCTCCACATTTTTACTCTGTGCACATTCACATGTGCGTTTAGAAAACTTAATTTTTTTTTCTCAATATATATATATATTTTTTTACAAACTGGCATGTTTTAAAACATAACATACACAACTCTGGAACTTACAAAGTTCAACGTATAAACTGAAGGCAATATCAGACATTATAGTGTGAAAAATGTCTTGATATTGCCTTCATCAGATAGGGTGATGTCACCCCTGTAAAAGCTAAATTTTGAAGATGCACGCAAATTGTGAGTCCAAATGAGTAATGTCAACATGTGCTATCTCCCATCATGGGGGATCAATGGACAGGTTTTGTGGGTGCAACCCCTTCCTCTCACCTACTAGAGTTATGAGGAAGGGGTTGCACCCATCAAACGCTTACATTGAGATCCCCTGATGGAAGATAGCACATGTTGACACACCGTGGGCATCTTCAAAATTTGGCTTTTAAAATGTACAAAAAAAATATTTTTTGGGAGTCCAAAAAAGTAAAAATGGATATAATTAGCCAAAAATTTAGATTCTTCCAACACATCTATCATTTACTTCATTTGCTGTTCCATAATATTCAGTCTATTTAGAATATTGTCGATTTCCCCATTCCACTGCATGATGTTATGTATGAGCCTTTGGGTTGGCCCTAGTGAAATGTTCCGCTTCCTGTTCCACAATCAGCACATCACCTAAAAATTGGTTAAAAAAAACATGTATTTAGAAATATGCAGGCATACATAGATCACCTGAAGCTGGGTTGTCAGACACTCACCTGTTGGGGTGACCATTTTGCCCACTTCCTCTACCTCTCCTTCCTCCAGATACTTGGGGGGGGCTTGGGCTTATTTTCCATTCTTGGTGATGTAGGGGGGGGGGGGGTCCCTGGTGTCCTCTAAGTGGTGTCCTCCCAGTCTTTTCTTCCCTATGAGAATGAAACAAAAGGTATACTTAGCACACAGATATTTGAGTCCAGAAATAGGAATATTAAACATTGCTTGGGAGTGATGTACCATTGTCTGTTTGGGCAGAGATCCAAGTTGAAGACATGATTAACTCCCTTTTAACCAAGCTGGAATACTTACCTTTTTTGGCCAAGTAGCACAGATTTAGACGCCCCACTGTATCCACTGGAGCACCTGTGTGGTTCACCCTAAAAAAGTGCTCTGGTGTCCCACACTAGTGCTCCTGAGTCCAGATGTGTAAATGGCTGCTGGGTGTCCTCTCCTTACATTCCACTGAATCAAGTTTGCAATTCATTCCAGTTTCAAAGACATCTAGACAACAATGTCCTTAAAGCGGAGGTCCACCCTAAAATGGACCTCCGCTCATCGGAATCCCCCCCCTCCGGCGCCACAATCGGCACCTTTCAGGGGGGAGGGGGGTGCAGTTACCTGGATAATCCAGGTAACTGCACCCACTTCCGGGCTAGCTCTCTGCGGAACGGGGCGTACGTTATGCCCCCGTTCCGCAAGCGCCCGCCCCCTTCAGCAAGTGCCCCGCTGCCTGCTGGGAAACACACAGCTCCCAGAGGCAGCGGGGACCGTCCGGATTGCGCCGCGCGGCTCGCGCATGCGCAGTAGGGAACCAGGAAATGAAGCCGAAAGGCTCCATTTCCTGATTCCCATACCCAAGATGGCGGCGGGACCTGGCAGCCGAGCGAGCGATCGGCTTCGGGTGCCGACATCGCGGGCGCGCTGGACAGGTAAGTGTCACTATTTAAAAGTCAGCAGCTGCAGTATTTGTAGCTGCTGGCTTTTAAAAAAAAAAAAAAAAACGCGGAGTCCCGGTGGACTCCCGCTTTAACTTCTTTTAATAAGACAAATTAGCATGACCAAAATGTAGTTAAAACCCTGTATCAGCTAAAAACATTGTATTTATTTGCAAAGGAACAATGTTTCCTACGAACGATTACTGTGCCCACAAACATGAAAGTAGCCATTTAAAAAAACTGTACACAAGTAAAGAAAAGCATATGGACCAGCATGCAAGTTTATAATCATAATAGGAACACACGACAAGTACTTACTTTTTTGAAGCACCTTCTTTATTTTTCTATACTTATCCGGCTCCCTCAGTTTAAGGTCGGATCAGCATTTCCTTAATTGGTCTTTGGAGCTCATACCCCAAAATTCTGCTCCAGAGTATTCACAACTGTTGTCATGATTTTGGTCTTGCACAAATTCGACTGGGTGTACAGTCCATGTTTACCATCATAATCCTTCCTCCGCAAGATGTCCACCATCTCCACCATTTCTTCAAAGGCCACCTTGGAGGCCTTAAATCTCCTCCTCCTGGATCGGGACATTTATGGCTCTGGGCTTTCCTCCTCGCTAGTGGAATAATTTCCAACCACCTGTGTCTCCGCCATGTTGCTCCTACTGTGCACCGAAGAGAGGAGGGGCGGGGAATATTTGTGAAAAAAAAAGAACATCAGGGGCGGGCGACATAGGTGGAGTTTTAGGCATGCGCAGTGTATATAAAGCTAACACACGTGTCGTATGTATGATCTGTGTGTGGAGGAAGACGAAAGAACGGAAGTGGCACGTGTGCTAAACAAAGGTAAAATTTGAACTTGGCCGATTACAGTGGCCTATACTGGTTTAAGAGCCTATATTGGGATAAGATAATGAGAGTTTAGGCTGACATCAGTGTTTTTGTCTTGTGTATTACAGCAAATATGAATCAGTTTAAGGACCCAGAATTCATGGGCAGTTTCATAGACAGATACAGGGAGATGAGGAATTTGTGGGAGGTGAAACACAGATTATATTATAATAAACAAGCTAGGAGGTCATCACTGGAGAAACTTCTGGAATTTGTGAAGACTCGGGTCCCCGAAACAAACATGATGTTTTTGGAAAATAAAATTGGGATCTTGAGGAACATGTATAAGAAGGAGCATAATAAAATCCAGAAATCACTCTGATAAGGAGCATCTGCAGAGAATGTTTATGTCCCCAGGCTGTGGTACTTCAACAAACTGCAGTTTCTGGATGACCAGACTGAAACCAGGGAATCTCTTTCGACCCTTCTCTGCAGCCTTCCCTCCACCCTTCCCTCAACCCCAGCCTATCCTCCTTCTCCTCCTCCTGCCACAAGTCCACCAACAGGGTCACAGCTTCCAAGGAAGGCTGCAGGGAAGGCTGCAGGAAGTCTGCAGGGAAGAGAAGAAAGTGATGGCCTGGGAACAGATATGTCATCTGCTGCTGGTCCTGATCTCTGGGATTCCTGGACCAGATTGTGCTCCCTATTATATGGACTCCTCAAGCTTACTATTTTCTTTTCCACAGACTTGTCGATGTGTGCCATGGGGACCAAAAGGCTTTGCAAATTACAAAAGTTTGTCCAGCGTTGACTTCCTCTTTATTTTTTTACCCAGAATAAATGGATATTTTGTTTTCACAATATAATTTCCTATGTGTTTTTATTCAAAAAGGACAGTTTGTTTGTGAGTAGGCAGGTACATTTAAAAAAAAGACAATGTCAAATTAACAAGGGACAACAACCTCCTTGAGGTTAATAAAAAATATAAGATAATAATGTTATTGTGGTAACTTGACACTCCAAAAAATCAAATTATATGGAGATCACTAGATAATAATTTTTAAGTAATTATAAAATAAATCTTGATGAAATAAAAAATTATAAAAGATGAGTATAAAAAATAATTGTAAACATTATTCATGGAGATCGGGCTTTTAAAAAAAATTGAATATTATTCATGAGATGAGGATGAAGGAAAGATGAGGAAAAAAAATGTTTCCTCATCTCATGAATAATATTATTTTTTTTTTAAAAGCCCGATCTCCATAAATAATGTTTACAATTATTTTTTATACTCGTCTTTTATCATTTTTCTATTTCATCAAGATTTATTTTATAATTACTTAAAAATTATTTTCTAGTGATCTCCATATAATTAGATTTTTTGGAGTGTCAAGTTACCACAATAACATTATTATCATTGTCTTATTTTATAATGAAGAAATCAGTTTGTGAGGACGCAGCAAAACAACTTCATTCTTCTGGCATTATAAAGAAGAAAAGAATGTGCTGCATTAAAACATCACAGAATTAGCATCGTGGGGAATGTGTTAGCTCCAATATGAACACTAGTTTTACCACACCGAGCGCTTCCGTCTCATACTTGCTTGAGAGAATGCTTCGTTTTTGGTCCGTCAGAATAGCATACAGATCAGCGGTTTTCCCGATAGGAATTGCTTCCATCAAAAATATTTAAAACATGTTCTATTTCTAGGTCCGTCAGAATTTTCCTAAAAAAACCTCAGATGAGGCATACACACGATCGGAATATACGATGAAAAGCTTCCGTCTGACTTTTTCTGTCGGACATTCTGCTCGTGTGTTTGTGGCATAACAGTGTTTTCTGCAAAGCAATGTACTCACTAAACTATAAAAATACCTGCTGAATTCAGCCACTTCAGGATCACAACCTTTTCCTATATATAAATATATGTGTGCTAACCAAGATTCTCCGGTAGGTTCACTTACAGTTATTTCCTGGCATTACTAGCTGTCGATCATTTATGGTTCCATAATACCATAGATTTCATCACAAACATATATTTGTCCAGAGCTGCAGCTGTTAATGCAGGCATGAAGAAAATCAAGGCTCAACTAGGGGAACATACTGCTAGACTTACTGACTTAGAACATCGTTTATCTAGCCTGGAAGAGGAGCTTGGTGCAAGCCACGGAACAATCCCAGGACAAGACCAATCAATATATTCTCCAAAAACTGGATGATTTAGAAAATAGATCCAGAAGTAACCTGCGATTCGTGGGCATCCCAGAATCGCTGCAAAATTCTGCCCTTTCTGAATTCTACATCATGTGCATCCCAGAAGCACTAGGCCTTCCAGGCCCCTGCACAGTGGAAAGAGCCCACCGCATGGGTTATTTCAATTCTGAACGCAAAACACCTTGACTAATAATCGCCAAATACCTAAACTACTTGGACAAGGCCATTATTCTACAAATGTTCAGACAATCCCATTCACTCCAAATCGATGGAGTAAGGGTCCTGATATTTGCTGACTACTCTTATGAGGTCTCAAAGAAAAGAAAAGCTTTGCAGCAGATCTGCACAGAGCTTTATAAACAGCAAATCAAATTTACAATGACCTTTCCGGCCACTCTCTACCTCAAGACCCCGAATGGCGAACAACTTTTATTCCAAGACCCCTCTGAAGCTGAAGCTTTCTTACGGTCTTTGCATGCAGGCCCACACCCCCATACTCCATCCAAAGCTGCCCCTATCAACCGCTCCCTGGAACAAAGGAGCCCTCTGCCCCAGATCACCACCATGCCATTCTGCGCTGACTTGGGGAACGTAACTTCTCTCCCTGCAACTTTTAATAAGGTCACACACCAAACGACACTTCAGGTTTGAACCTGTTTTTTTCACTTCGCTGATCTCCCTCTTTCCACCAGTTTCAATCACTGAGGCTACCACCGTAATTTTGGCCATATATACATTACTGTGTTCTCAGTGACTTTCTTTTGTTTTAGCTAATAATACTTGTTCTCTTGTTACATTGTTTCTGTTATGTTATACTATACTACTCCTCCTGGTGTCACTGTGTGCAGCCCCACTAGCCCCACTATCTCCCCCTATCCATGACCTGTGAGAGCCGCTTAAATATCTTCTATCCAGAAACGGCGCTCATATGTCATATCAGCAGGGTTGTGTACTGGGAGCTGGCATACACAGTGAATCCATGTGGAAAAAAGAGAAGTTCAATCGATTGCATGTGTTATTTTTGTTTCAGGTTCCCCCCTTACTATCCCCCCTCCCCCCTCTGCCATCTATCCTGGAGCCCTGGCGTGCCACTAGTCTCCATAACAACACTCTCAGTTAGCGGTTTTCATACATCCTAATACGGTAACAACCTCACAACGTGAACTATGTGGTGACAAATTTGTAAATTCGGCCCATTTCTCTTTTTCAACCCCCCCCCAACATGAAATCATTTCTTGGAACGTAAAAGGGCTTAGATCCCCTAACAAGAGAATGAAGTTCCTCCGATATCTCAAAAGAATTAAAACTGACACCGCCCTACTTCAGGAAACTCACTTATCAATCCCTGATTTCCATCGCATGAAAAAACTTTGGGTAGGCACAGTCATAGGCTCAGATGCCAATGGGCGCAAAGCAGGAGTTCTCTTGCTGATACACAAGAACCTCCTCTATACAGTCTTATCCATACAATCAGACTGCCAGGGACGGTTCATCTCAGCACATATTCAACTAGGATCCAAAGGTCTAGTGATTTCAAACATATACGCCCCTAAAAACCCCGGTACACCCTTCTATAGTGAACTAACTACTTGGCTAATTTAAAACACCGACCTCCCACATTTACTTGGAGGAGATTTAAATGACATACTACATCAGTCTGATGACAGATCTTCCCCCAAACGCCTCAAGCCAGGACTTGATCCCACTAACCCCACACATTTTGCATCCACCATGGAATCCTTTCACTTCCAAGACTAAGGATGAGTCGAACACACCCTGGTTCGGTTTGCACCAGAACCTGCGAACAGACCTAAACTTCGTGTGAACTTTAGAACCCTATTGAGTTTGCTGGACCCCGGAGAGATGATCATCCATCGCTGGATAGCAAGAGTGGATTACCACCACTGGAATCTTTTTTTATTTTTTTTTATTTTTAATAAAGGACTTTTTCAAAAGTGTGTTTTTGTTCTTTTACACATTCTTTGTGAAATGGTAGGGGTAATTTTGTACCCCCTTACCATTTCAAATGGGGGGTCTGGGGGTCCCCTTGTTAAAGGGGGCTTCCAGATTCTGATAAGCCCCCTGCCCGCAGACCCCCACAACCATCGGCCAGGGTTGTGGGGGTGAGGCCCTTGTCCTTATCAACATGGGGACAAGGTGCTTTGAGGGGTCTGTGACCCCCAAAGCATCCTCCCAATGTTAAGGGCATGTGGCCAGGTATGATTCAGGAGGGGAGCGCTCTTTCGTCCCCCCTCTTTTCCTGCGGCTTGCCAGGTTGCATGCTCGGATAAAGGGTCTGGTATGGATTTTTAGGGGGAACTCCAAGACACTTTTTTTTTACATTTGGTGTGGAGTTCCCGTTAAAATCGATATTTAAAAAAAAATTGACGCGGGGTTCCCCTTAATATCCATACCAGACCTGAGGGGCCTGGTAATTGAATTTGGAGGAACCCCACGTTTTTTTTTGTTATCAATGACTTTCAATGACTTCTCTGTATTATGGGGAGCCGACAATTCATTATAGCCGCGAGTGATTTTAAATGACTTTTTTTCCTGCAGAAATGACACTTTGTGCAGGGACAGTTCTAACCTTTACAAGCATACTATAGACACCCCCAGGTACGAAATTTAAAAGAATATTACACTTTTATTGTTTCACTTTAAGCATTATTAAAATCACTGCTCCCGAAAAAATGACAGTTTTTAAAACTTTTTTTGCATTGATACATGTTCCCTGGGGCAGGACCCAGGTCCCCAAATACTTTTTAGGACAGTAACTTGCATATTAGCCTTTAAAATTAGCACTTTAGATTTCTCCCATAGACTTTTACAGGGTGTTCCATGGCTTTTCGAATTTGCCACGAACACCCAAAAATGTTTCACTGTTCGCCGAACAGGCGAACAGGCAATGTTCGAGTCGAACATGAGTTTGACTCAAACTCGAAGCTCATCCCTATCTAAGACATTTGGCGCCTAGCACACCCTACTGATAGGGAATTCACCTTTTACTCCAACCCTCATAATGTGTTTACTAGAATCGACTAGTTCTTTGGCTCTGACAATCTACTCCCCATGCTATCTGGTGCAAAAATTCTTGACATTGCAATGTCTGATCAAGCCCCAATTTCAGTACAACTCGACAATCTCAATTTACCTCCCCATCCCAAGATATGGTGCTTCCCTTCATACCTCCACAATAACATTGACTGCCAAAAATTCATGAACAATTCATGGAAAGAATACTCCACGGCCAATGCCCCCAAACCTCTTCTGGGATGCCTGCAAAGCTTTTCTCAGGGGTCAGATCATCTCATATGCTTCCTCCTTTAAAAAGCATACCTTATCACAATACAAATTAGCCAGGACGCGACTACATCAGGTGCAAAGGTCCCTATATACCATAGACTAGAAACTAACACTAGACACTAGAAACTAATGGCAGGCAGCCAAGAGGGTCTTTGACACCTGGGCAGACACATTCGAGTTAACTAAAAGAGCACACTTAGACGACCCACCCTCCACAAGTTTGGTAGTAAAGTGGGCAAACTATTAGCCAGGCTCTGTAAGAGACCTTTCCATCCGACCCACATCACCTCCCTTTGGGACACCAACGTCGACATAAATACCACCCCACCGCAAATAATAAATAGAGCAATGATTAAATACTACTTAGCACTGTATGCTCCAGACCCCATAGACAAACAACACGCTCTTTCCTAGAAAATATAGATATTCCTAAAGTCACTCCCCTGCAACTAGAAGCTCTCAATGCTTCTATCTCCCTATATGAAATCTCTATACACAACTTAACCTCCTCCAAGGCCCCAGATCCTGACGGATTCACTAGTGAATTCAACAAAACCTTACAAACTATCACAGAACCCACTCTTCACAAGGTTTACAATGGCATATGGTCAGGTGGCTCATATTTACCAACAGGCAACCAGGCCATTATTATAATACTCTCAAAGAAAGGCAAAAACCCCCAGGACCCAGGCTCCTATAGACCCATCTCCCTATTAAATCTAGATGTTAAAATCCTATCCAAAATCATCACCACTAGGCTCGTTGCCATCATCCCCTCCCTGATACATCCAGCCCAATCCAATCTGATTTTGTGATAGGCAGGACAGCCACCCTGAATATCTGTAAGGTCATGCTGGCTTTGGAACATGCCAAAAATAATCCAGACGGTGACTTAGCCATCATTACATTAGATGCAGAGAAAGCCTTTGATAATTTTAGCTTTGAATGGCTCTCCATGGCTATGACAAAAATTGACTTCACAGGTCCCTTCTGCCACGTCATTAACACCATGTATACGGCCCCTGCAGCTAAACTGGTGGCAGCAGGCCTACTCTTAAATGAGCCTCCACAAGGGTACACGTCAAAGCTGCCCCTTGTCCCTGCTCCTCTTCAATATTGCACTAGAACCCCTATTCAGACACGTAGCTCAAAGGGCCCCCCTATATGGCATTAAAATTGGTGAACATGACCTGCGTACCTCCCTCTTTGCGGACGATGTCCTTATATTTTCGAACCCCTCCTCTGACATATCCATTATCAAAAGGGTATTTGACAATTTTAGGTCCTGCTCAGGTCTCCGCATTAATTATGGCAAAAGTGAAATTCTCCCCATAGGAACCCTCTCCAACCCCCCCCGTACCCAATTTTTTTCAGTCGCTAGCTCCCACATCACCTATCTCGGAATCAAAATTGGGAAACCCTCCTCTCTATACCACCTCAACTACCCTCCCCTGATTGCAAAGATATCTCGGGAATTAGTTAACTGGATGGATCTGCCCCTCTCACTCCTGGGAAGATGCCACTTGGTGAAAATGGTCAGTTTTGCTAGATTATTATATCCATATCCAAACTATTCCCTTACTCCTTCACCATAAAGATGTTGAACTCCTCAATTCAGCCATTTGAAATTTCTATGGCAAAACAAACAACCTCATATAGCCTTAAAGAAATTATATCTTCCCAGATGTGAAGGGGGTATTAGTCTCCCAAATGTTATAACTTAACCTGTCATGTTTATTAAGCATTCGTCTGGATTGGATATCTGAATACTCAAAGTATTCCAACTACTCTATAGAGTCTGCAATGGCCCACCCATTCTCCCTAGTGGCCCTCCTGCCCTGCAAATGTAAACCAATCCCACCTTTATACCAACACACGCTCCTGCTGAGAGACATAGCCATTGCCTGGAGATAAACCAGTAAAAGCCTGAGGCCCCATTCACACCTATGCAAATTAGATGCAATTTAAACCGCATCCAATTCACAGGAAACTTCAAAATACATAAGTTTTAATGAGGCTGGTTCACATATATGTGGTGCATTCGTACTCTGCATTGCACAAAAAACGTGTGAGTTTTCTAGGCAGTGCGGTCTGGCTCAGGTCCGAATTCAGACCCATTATCTTCTATGGGCAAGCATCTGATTCGCAGATGTGTTCTGTTGTGAACAGGATAAAATACTAATGCAATCCTGAGCTGATACTGAAGCAATCCTGAGCTGATACTGATCAAAAACTGACATAAAACACTGAACAACTGAGTTTTCTCTTTGTAGGGAATGCTGAGCTTCAATTCGCACTGCACATGCCGCACAGCCTCAAGCTTTCCCCATTTGTTTCAAGTCACCTACCAATACAAGGGAATCCCTGGACTGATACACAAACCATTTACTATCTGGCAAGAAAAAGGCCTTACAAAATTCTCCTCTCTATGTGACATGGAAACAGGGCGACCCCTAACCTTCTCGTCCATAGCCAAAACTTTCTTACTCCCTCAAGCCCATGCTTTCCACATTCGGTAATGCTTCAGCTTCTTAAAGGAAGCATGCAAAGAGGACAGTAAACGCTTCACACCCAACTTCACAGACCAACTACTCCTAGAAGGATCCTATAAAATCTCAGAAATTTATAAACTCCTTCTTCGAAAACCCCCCCTCCGGCATCCTCATCTGCAGCCAACTGGGGAAAAGACTTCCCAGCTGTGGACCTGGTAGACAAAATACTACAGGGCTTCAACAAAGTACAACGCTTAATCCCGAATGAAATATGGTGAGAAACTCAACTAAAGATTGTTCATCGTGCCCATATACCCTTTCTCTTCTCTAAACAGACCAGAACCGTGCCAAATGCCCCCTCTGTCAACAATCTAGACCATCCCTGGCTCACTGTTTTTGGATATGCTCCTACATATCAACCTTCTGGGATCAGGTCTTATCCTCCAAATAGATAAATATAACGCTGCGCTGAAGCATGCTACACCATGCAAGCCTGTATACTGGACTATCAGCTTATGTACCTACAGACCTATGTTTTTAATAAATAAATAAATAATCAAATAAACAATTGTTAAATATGTGTAAACAATTAATACCTTATGTGAATAAATAAAATAATAAATAATAAATACTAAATCACGCCTATTGTGCTTGTATGATTCACTGGGGGCATACACAATCCCCCTCTACTTCAAAAAGTACTTCTGTAACAAATAAATGCAAATAAAAAATCTAAAATGTACCAAACATAAAAACCATAAAACCATAATAATCATAAGGACATGCAAAAAGTGCATATACAAAGGTAATTTCCCAAAACGTAGATTTCCAAGAAAGTGCTTCAGTGCCACAAATCTTATTGTGAACGTCTTATAACAATCCTATGAAATAGCTCAATTGAAAAAGTGCTTGTGCGTGAAATCCAGTTATCTTGTCATGCTCTTATATCCCTTCGTGCTGCAGATCATGCATAGGTGCAATCCAGTGACCCCCCTCTAGTAGTGCGCGCTCACCTTAGAGCGTGTGACTCAGCATATGCTTAGTCTCAACACGCTTATGAACCACCTCAGGGTTTTATGCCGGCTGCTGGATCCCTGGTGCACATTGCAGTCTTTTATTGCGTGATCTCCCCGTCTTCCTCCTCTTTGTGGAACCGATTCCTGTCCCAGGGGTGTCAGAAGCCCAGGTGCTGGCTGCACACAGATACCAATCACAGCTGCTACAGCTCCTCTGCTTCTACAACTCTGCTATGCAGACCTTATCCTACATTTTTTAAATAATCCTACTAAACTACCAAAGGATCCCCTACTTCTCATTTTTGGTCATTGGGACCCCCAACTGCTGCCATGATCCCAAAACACAAGCTCAATCGCCACTTTAAACTCACAGAACGGCCCTTCCCACAAGGACTTGTCTTTGATATGTCTACTCATCGTTCAGAGAACCATTCTGAAGAACTGGACTTCGTCTCACTGCCCCAATATCGCCCAAATCAAAAGAGAGCTACTACTCCTCCTATTTAAAGACTGTTTCAACACAGATTTCAAACAGGAAAATCTAAAACCCACTTCTACTCCAAGTGGCAACCCTTCATGCTCTCAACACTCTTTTTAGAAGACTTATACCCCATACACACTATAAGATTTTCTGCTGATTGTTTCCTTCAGGTTTACCAAAACCATGCAGTGCAAGGGCCTGCCTGATTCCATACAAATTGAAATTCCTAAGGTTTGACCTCATAGTATACGGTTTTGGTAAATCTGAAGGAAAAACTCAGCAGAAAAACTGATAGTGTGTATGGGGCTTTAGCCAACATTGGCCAGTACTCTTTCTCATACTATGGGACTCCCCCCTCAAACCCAGGGTAAACAGTCTCCTCTGACGGACAACCCACCACCCATGATCTTTAGATGTTCCATGACCTGACTTTCTCCTAAGATCACTTTCTCCAGCCCTTCACCCATCTTCATTCTCCACTTCCAATCTTCGCTTCTCTACCATCAGCGTAAAGAAAACTACCGCTCACAACCACGCTTTGACAGCCACGGTGCCTCTCCATACCTTTACCTATGTAACAAGAACCTGCTTTTCTCACCCCCCCCCCCCCCCCCCAGTTCACCACCCCTCCCTCTCCTGTTATTCCGTTGTTGCATCCTGTAATCCTAGGAAAATCGTTTCAGTACAAAGCAATATCCATCCAGCTATCTTCTCATTGTCATCAGACACTGCCCAGCTGTAAAATGTTATATATATATATATATTTTTATAGCGATTCCAACCTGACTTGTTTTTTTTTTATTTTTCTCAAGACCCCTAGATTACACGGTTTCATTTATCAAAAAGTTCTGTTTAATGTTCCTAAAAATGGTGTTACTGCTATTATTCTCAGCTTTGTACATCTCAATAAAAACTTTTTGAAAAAAAATAAAAATAGGATTGTCTTGAGCTAGATTTTAGCTCAGTGCTCTAAATCAGTGGTTCTCAACCCTGTACTCAAGTACCCCCAACAAGCCATGTTTGCAGGTTTACCTTCATCTTGCACAGGTGCTTTAAATCAGAGTCAATGGCTTGTTATTTTGGACAGCCATTTTAGCTAAGATAAATTACCAAAACTTGTTCTGTTGGGGGTACTTGAGGACTGAGGCTAAGATACACTGCGCTAAAATGGAAAATTAAATACTTACCTCTGTGTAATTTTCCTTTCCTGGTGCCTATCCATAAAGGCACCAGGAAAGTAGCTTTTAGACAAAATACACCTTTTTTTTGTTTTGCCGTGCCAATCAGAATAGTTAAGCTGCAGCTGGGAAATCTGCATTAACAGGAGTTAAAAGGACTGCACACACAAACAGACAGCCTCTTAAGAATTTTAACCACTTGCCTACTGCCGTAATGCAAAATTATGGCGGCAGGAACCCTTCCTCCCTCCGGGCAGACGTCATATGACGTCTTTGTCTTCCCGGCATTGTGGAGAGCGCACAGTATTATATACTGTGTACACTGCCTGAAGTGTATTAGAAACTATACACCACCAAATGCACTGTATATATAGGCTACATTGAATGCAGAAAATATATACTGTATATACAGTATATACTGATACACTGTCTGAAGTGTATTATATACTGTACACCACTGAATGCACTGAATATATACACTACACTGAATGCTAGACTGTATATATAAATATTAATCACTTATGGACTGCATGCCATCATTATACGGTGATTGTTTGAAGTGGAATATCGTTACTATGGCAGTGTCTAGTTGCCATAACCTCAGTATCCACTTCTTCAGCGGGCGGTTCGCTTTCAAATTAAAGTGATCTCAGCGGCGGATTCGCTACGAGATTGCATTTATCGGTGGCGGGAGAGGGCCCTCTCGCCATGCTCCGGTGCCCTTCGCCACTTACTGGAACCACTGGCGAGGGGAATGGATCCTGTCCCCTGCTTGGCTGGCTCCCAAGTGAGGGGAAGATGGCCCCCACCCAGCTCCATACCATTGCAGGTCAGGTGCATGCTTTGGCCAATCATCATACAGCAATGCACTGCGATCTTGCTGTGCATTATGGGGCATTTCGAAGGTGCTCGAATTTCCCACAAATGCCCCATAATGTTCGCTATTCTGTGAATGCACGAACAGCCGATGTTCGATTCTAACTTATGTTGGACTAGAATATCAAGCTCATCCCTAGGAATACTGTAACCGGTTTGATGGTGTTTAGTAATACTATAACTCAGGGCTCAAAATGTAAAGGCCTGAGCTACTAGCCAGGCCTTAAGGGTTATTCTTCAGTTACCAGAACTAGAAAATTACCCCAAAGCCATATTTGGACAACATGGCAGACACGAAGTGGATATTTCACTGACTTGGCCGACTTATATGGTTTTATTTTCTGAAGGAGTAGAGGCTATTTCATTACAAATGTAGATATTCACTTTCACAGTGAATATTCTCTAACATTAGTATCTACAATAGGCTTTGGTCACTTCATTCATCCAATCACATGTCAGAAAAAAAAACAAAAACATTTTCAGTTACCTTTTATGGCCCCTTTCACACTGGCAGAGTATGCCATCCGCATGACAGGTCCGTGTCCACTCCACTAATGCAAAACAGACATGGATACAGCCTGCTGTCCTCTCTAGGCTGTTTGGTGGAAACTGACTGCCTATCCTTTTCCATTTGACTGTCATCCTATCCAATCCACCAGACATATGAGGTACGGATCCCTATCTGTCTGCTTTTAGCATACAGGATTGGATTGAATGTCGGCAGATTTCAGCAGACACATGTCCATTGACAACCGCCGAGCCATAGAGAGCAATAGATGGTCCGATCAGGTCTACTTGAAAAACTGACAGGCAGACCTGATTGGTCCGTCAGTATGAAAGGATCCCTTAGGATTGGATATTCAAGGTGAACACAGCTTCACCTAATTTTCATTGGATGTTTGCTTTCCTTTACTTCTTCAAACAGAAAGATTTGTATTGTGGGAAAAGCATTTAAAGCAGACCTTCTCCTGCTTTCTCCTCCCCTTCTTTTTACACAACTACAAAAAAAATAAAAAATTACACAATTAACATAGATTTTTTATTTTTTTTAAAATCTATGGTCATCTGGAATTCCTGCACATGCGCAATATCTCATACGCTGATGATTTCTATACCATGCATACCAGGAATCGATTTGTGGGATCGTGAGCATAAGCAGAAATGCCATGGGGATCTTTTAAGTCAAGATTGCAGTGGAGTCAAAGAACAGTGTAGGGAGAACTTTCCCTGCAAGCAAGACAATGCTGGACTACACAGACGAGTAAGTATGTTTTTTTTTATTTTATTCTTATACAGGGTACAGAATTCGATTTTTGATAGGAAGAGTGAGGTTCCCAATGGGGATGAGCTTTCTGTTGGGGTTGAACATGAGTTCAACTCGAATATTGGCTGTTTGCCCATTCGTCGAAAACCGAACATTATGAGCTGTTCGCGCCAAATTTAAGTGGTGTGTAACGGCCCATAATGCACTGCGGGAGCGCACTGCATTGCTGTATGATGATTGGCCAGAGCATGCACCATGACCTGCATGCTTTGGCCAATCACATCTCCCTCAGCTAAGAGAACCATAATTGGCCAAAGTCAGGCAAGGCAGGCAAGTCCACGCCCCACACTATATATGGCTGCCTGCATGTCGGCCTTGTGTAGTGTGTTGTTGGCCTGGACGAGAGGGAGTTTCATTTAGATTGATTAGGGAGATTATTCAGTTAGGTGCAGTGTATTTAATATATATATATATATATATATATATATATATATATATATATATATATATATATATATATATATATATATATATATATATATATCCACTGCATACAGTTTAGCTTCCTAACCAGACCAATTTTCAGCATTCGATGCTCTCACATTTTGAATGACAATTACTCAGTCATACAACACTGTATCCCATATGACATTTTTGTCCTTTTTTTTAACACAAATAGAGCTTTCTTTTGGTGGTATTTAATCACCGTTGGGTTTTTTATTTTTTGCGCTATAAAAGAAAAAAGACTGAAAATTATGTAAAAAAATGACATTTTCTTTGTTTCTGTTATAAAATTTAGGAAATTTGTAATTTTTCTTCATAAATGTTGGGCAAAATGTATAGAGTCCACAAGCTATGGTGCCAATATTTAAAAATTGATCACACCTGAAGTACTGACGGCCTATCTATTTTCGTGAGACCCTAAGCCCTTGTACACACGGTCGGAGATTCCGATGGAATGTGTCCTATCGGGCCATTTTGTCGGATATTCTGACTGAGTGTGGTCTGCATCGGACTGTTTCCGTCAGAATATCCGACGGACCAAGTTTTCCAACTTGCCGATAAAATTTTCAGACAAAATGCTCCTATCAGACATACTCCGATCATGTGTAGCCTACCCCGACGGACAAAGTGCCACGCATGCTGAAATCAAATTCCTAGACCAAAGCTATTGGCTACTAGCCTGAACGTTGTCCCGTTGTAAAAAATCACATCATCACGTTATGTACAATCGGATTTTCCGACAACTTAGTCCGACCGTGTGTATGCAACATCCCTTCCGGACCTCTTCCGGAATTACTCTGACGGATTTGGTTGTCGGAATCTCCGACCGTGTGTACAACGGCTGACATGCCAGAAAAGTAAAAATACCCCCCAAATTACCCCTTTTTGGAAAGAAGACATTCCAAGGTATTTAGAAAGATGCATCGTGAGTTTTTTGAAGTTTTCATTTTTTCCCACAATTCTTTGCAAAATCAAGACTTTTTTTCTTTTTTTTCCCCACAAAATTTTGAAATTATCAGGTTATTTCTCACACACAGCATATGCATACCACAAATTACACCAAAACACATTCTGCTATTACTCTCAAGTATGGCGATACCATTTGTGTGAGACTTTTACACAGTGTAGCCACATACAGAGGCCCAACATGCAGGGACCACCTTCAGGCGTTCCGGAGCACCCAGGCCAATTCTGACATTTCTCTCCTACATGTTAACATCATCATTTATTAGCTAGAAAATTACATAGAACACCAAAACATTATATATGTTTTTTTTTAGAAAATACCCTAGAGAATACAATGGCGGTCATTGCAACTTTTTATCTCGCATGGTATTTGCGCAGCAATTTTTCAAATCTGTTTTTTTTGGGGCTTTAAAAAAACAAAACAGTAAATAAATATATATACATTCACTGCATACAGTTTAGCTATATCTCAGCAATAGGTGTCCCAAGTACTTGCATCCAATCTTCTATCAGTACACCTCTATCTGATTTTAGCAGGCAAATTTCCCTACCCCAGTTGTTAAACTGTCAAAAGAAATTCGGTCCCAGTCATCCACATGCTCCACGTCTGAATGCTAGCTTGGCCAAATTGCTAGCACTGCAACTGCTACCTTTTCAGCTGGTAGACTCTGCCCCCTTTTGTGAATTTGTGGAATGTGCGGTACCTCAGTGGCAGGTTCCCAAATGCCATTTCCTTTCATGGAAGGACATTCCGACTCTCTACCAGCAGTAAGGTGCATATTACCACTAACTCATGGTCCAGCAGGCATGGACAGGGATGTTACCTTTCTTTTACAGCGCACTGGGTAACTCTACTGGCAGCTGTGAAGGATTCAGGACAGGGTCCAGTATTGTGGAGCTGGTTCTGCCTCCTAGTAGTGGTGATTCTGTCACAGCTCTCTCCTCCACCCCCTCCTCTTCTTCTTCCTCCATTGCCTCTTCCTCTGCAGATTTCTCCTCTGAACCAGAGGTGCTCCATAGGCATTCAAGGGGCTACACAAGCCCTCAGGCAAAAAGATGCCATGCGGTGCTTGAGTTGGTCTGCTTAGGGGCAGGAGCCACACTGGGGCAGAGATCATGTCAGCTCTGCAGGGGCAGGCTCAGAGGTGGTTGAAGGCATGCCAGCTTCAGCCAGGAATGGTTGTATGCGACAATTGCACCAACCTCCTCTACGCCCTCCAACAGAGACACTTGACCCATGTTCCCTGTTTGGCTCACGTCCTGAATTTGGTGGTGCAGCAATTCTTGAGCAGGTACCCAGGCTTACAGGATCTCCTGAGGCATGCAACCTGCCCAAGAACCGCCTCAAATGAATTACAATTTACAATTTTTGATCTAATATTTCACAGCAGGGCCTGTTCCTGCACTCAACAAAAGTATCTGTGAGGCTTTACAGTGTTGTGCCACCACCACCACCTAAGGCCCAACATTTCTACCACTGTATAACAGGGGCATGTAATTACAATTCTTGATATACTATTTCACAGCAGGGCCCATTCCAGTGCCCACCAAGAGTAACTGTGAGGGCTTACAGTGTTCTGGTACCACCAACACCTAAGGCCCAATTTTCTCCAGAATGTATAGGGCAGGCTGTATAGGATATACAGGCGGTCCCCTATTTTCAAACATCCAACTTACAAACGACTTCTACTTACAAAAGGAGGGAGACAACAAGAAGTGAGAGGAAATCCACCCCTAGGAAGGGAAATTCTCTCCTATAAGCCCTTGTACACATGGTCGGACATTCCGACCACAAAATCCGTCGGATAAATTCTGACGAGTTTAGTCCGGAAGTGGTGTTGCATACACACGGTCGGACAAAGTTGTCGGAATTTCCAGTCGACAAGAACGCGGTGATGTAAGCCGCGTATGATGGGACTAGAAAAGGGAAGTTCAGCACCACGTGCGGCACCCTTTGGGCTTCTTCTGCTGATCTTGTGTTTATCGCGTGTTAGTAGAAGTTTGGTAAGAGACAATTCTAGCTTTTCAGATTTGTGCTTCAGATCACTACTGCTCTTCAGTTTGTGCTTGTCGGTGCGTATCTGATTATCAGTGCGTGTAGTCAGTTTGCATTTGTTGGTCATTGCGGACTGTATCTTGGTATATAGTATGCTTTACAGTGCTTATTGTCCGCTCGTTTCTGGTTTTCAGTTCGTTCTTTCAGGTCTTGCTGTTTATCGGTGTCTTCTGTTATACGTTCTAACCAGCCGACTGTTTTAAGCCATGTTTCATGTATGTACTCATCATAGAGTTTGTGCTGTGCAGGGGCTTGATGTTGGGCTTTTAGCTTTGACACAAGCCCAGTCCATGAACAGGTCGAGGAGGAGTTTGTGGACCAAGAATCTCCAGTGTGACCAGTTCTCGCACATGCCTTTGCTTTGTGAGATCTGGGAGAATAATCCTGATGATTTTAGGAATTATCTCCGGATGACGGACCCCATTTTTCACTGTCTTCTGGCTTTGCTGTCCCCTTATATCAGCAGGCAGGATACTTGCATGCAGCAAGCCATCACTCTGGAGCAAAGGCTCATTGCCACGTTGCGCTACTTGGCTACAGCGAGAAGTCTTCAGGACCTCAAGTTCTCAACAGGCATCTCCCTCCAGGCTCTGGGAATCATTATTCCAGAGACCTATTCTACCATCATACAGGTCCTGCAGAAGGACTATATTAAGGTAAGTTTTCTCCTTTAACATCACATTCTATGTATTTAATGTTTGCTAATGTATTGGATTTATTTCCTCATTCCCTAATTACCATGATTGCAATATGCTGTAATTGATATGCTGTGCCCCTTTGTCCTCCTGCATGCTGGAAGCTTTTCAAGTTCCTTTTTTGTCCTTCATGCATATTTGCCTTCACTAACTTCCCCAGCATGCTCTTCTGGGCCCATAAACCTATAGCCTAGTCACTTAGCAATGTATTTTGTCAGCTCCATAGTATTACTTTCCCCTAAACACCCCCTAAATTGAGTTCAAATATTATGTGTGTGCTTAAATTCATGCAGAGTGCCAGAGGTTTTTTTATTGGTTGGCCAAACTCATTAGGAATCCCTCTCCCCCCAACTGCTAGGTCAGCTGATCTGCTGACTTTGCCAAACCCAATACACACTATACCCACCTTTTTTCTGGTCAGATTTATTGATAAATTCACCAAAGCATGTAGTGCAAGGGCCTGCCTCAATACTTTCAAATGTTACCGTTTAAAGTTTTTTTTTTTCTCCTATTATTAAATTGATAGGTAATAGCAGAATGTCAAAATGTGCTTCCATTTGTTCCTTTTTTTTGTATTATGACACTTCTTACCTGTCCGGTGGGCTGCCAATAGTGTAAGTAAGGAGGGGCTGGCCAAAGTATCACACATTACTTGCATTCAGCTCTGAAAGAAATGGAGAGGGTTACTTGTCCAAAACCCCCCCCCCCTAATTTTTTACAATGGCCCATCAGATGGGGGGTGAGGAATCTGATAAGGGGACCTTATACTTTTGGCTTTAAATACTCATTTCCAAAAATGTTATACTGATCTTGGCCAAAAATTTTTGTGTCTAATCTGCTTGCAATGTTGATGTGCAAAATGACAATTTTTTTTTCTTGTTTGACTCTACAGTTTCCTTCAACACCACAGGAATGGCAGACTGTGGCCTTCTGCTTTGCCAGCCATTGGAACTTTCCCAATTGTGGAGGTGCAATTGATGGGAAACATGTCCGCATCGTCCCACCCCCCAAATCGGGGTCCTACTATTGTAATTACAAGGGGTATAATAGTATCGTGATGTTGGCAGTGGTGTCAGCGACATATGACTTCCTGTATGTGGACGTGGGGAAAAATGGCCGTATGTTGGATGGTGGAGTGTTCGCGCGGACGGAGTTCTACTGGCGTCTCCAGAATGGCAGCCTGGGCTTGCCACCTCCAGAAGAGAATGTGGAAGGACTCCCCTTCCTTTTCGGCGTGGATGAGGCGTTTGCTCTGGCAAACCATCTGAATCAGCCTTTCCCGATGAGGACCCTCACTCCGGATCAGAGGATCTTTATTTTACGGCTGGCCAGAGCCAGAAGAGTAGTGGAGAACACTTCCAGGATAATGGACAGCCGGTTCCACCTATCTTTGACTCCAATCCACATGGTGGAATATAAACTAAATCATATTGTGCTTTCGTGCTGCGTTCTGCACAATTTAAAAAAAAAACACTCAGCAAACTATGTGGCCTCAGTTGGGCCTGTTGCAGACTTGTCAACTTCACGGCCCTTGAAGCTGGTTGTCCTGGCTTGCCCCCCCCCCCCCAAAGCGCCCACAAAGTCAAATCAAGATATGTGGAGTACTTTGTTGGTAGGGGGGCCATTGATATGCCAGACAATGTCTGAGAGGAATTTTTTTAATACATTTTTCTTTGAAACTCCAATAATCTTTGTTTTCATTTACTGCTTGGCTTTGTTTTAGGTGTCTCCTAGGTTTTATTTGGGTTTTTTTGGGGCCTTTTTCTACAAGAGTGCAAACCCAATTTCAGAGCGAGATGAGGTGACAGTCTCTTCTTCAGATAATCTTATTATGTTGTGGGTCTGCTACACACACACCTTGTTTTTGTTGATAATGTATGTAGTGCATTACTGACAAAAATATTGCTCATTTTCAGCACCATGGCAGAGATATGTGGGGTCATGAAAATGGCATGATTAGGGAAATGTAAACATCACTGTGGGTGTTATTTACTAAAGACAAATCCACTATGCACTACCAGTTCACTACAAAAGTGCACCTGAAACAGCACTTGGAGTGTAAAGTGGATTTGCCTTTAGTAAATACCACCCATTGCCACAGAAAACAACAACTTTACTACAAATACTGCTTTTGCGCATTGAAAAAGGAAGCCACACATTGTTGATAATTTAACTTTTTACTCAAAGCACATTCACATATGTGTTTAGAAAGGGGTTTTACAACAAACCAACATATTTGGTGTATATAAAACATTATTTTGGGTAACATTTTTCGAACTTGCCGTTTTTGTGTAAACAGGCATGTATCAAAGCATAAAATACAGTACACAGGAACTTACAAATTTCAACTTTGAAAAGTGAAGACAATATCAGACATAAGTATGTACAAACTGTGCTGATATTGCCTTCATCAGATGGGGTATCACCCCTGAAAAAGCCAAATTTGGAAGATGCACACAAATTGAGAATCCTGTTCCCATGCCTAATGTCAACATGTGCTATCTCACATCATAGGGTATCAATGTACGTGCTTTGGGGGTGCAACCCCTTCATCTCAGCCACTTTAGTAGCAAGGAAGGGGGTGCACCCACAAAACTATAAATAAAAATACTTACCTGTTGTGTGAACAAATGTAGTCAAGTGCAACTTGGCAAACATCGTTTTTGGAGTGGGCTAATGAACAATGTTTATTACGAACGATTGAACCCATGAACAGTAAAGTGGCCATTTTAAACTGTACAACATTAAATCAAAGCACATGGAGCAGTTTGCAAGCAATAATAATAATATGTACACAACACAACTACTTACTATTTTGAATAACTCGCTTAAACCTTCTGTACTGATCGTGCTCCCTCAGTTTCAGGTCTAACCAGCGTTTTCTCAGTTGATCCTTGGATTGTCGTACCCCAAAATTCTTCTGAAGACTCTTCACAACTTTAGTCATGATCTTGGCCTTTCTGACATTTGGGTTTGGGTAAGGTCCATATTTCCCATCATAGTAGTTCCTCTTCAATATGTCCACCATCACCAACATCTCTCCAAAAGACATATTTGAGGCCTTAAGTCTTCTCCTCTGGGAACGGGACGTTTCTGGCTCCGGGCTTTCCTTGTCCTCCTCCTCATTAGTGGAATTATTATCATGCCCCTGCTGTGTCTCCGCCATGTGCTCTCCCCACTGCGCTGAAAGAGAAGGTGCGGGGAATAGTCTAGAAAGAACGTCAGGGGCGGGCAGAGTTTCACACATGCGCACTGTATATAAAACGCAACACGCGTGTGTCGTACGTACGATCTGTGAGCAGAGTGAGGAGCTGACGTGCCAGTCATTCAAACAAAGGTACAATTTTAACTTGACACATCATTAGCCTATACTGCTTCTATATAGGCCTATGTTGGGACAAGATTAGGAGAGTTTAGCCTGACATTATTAGGGTTTGTCTTGTGTTGTGTCTTGCAGAGAAGATGGATCTCTTCAAGGAACCACATTTTCTGGAGCTAATCATTGATATGTTCAGGGAGCTGCCCTGCCTGTGGCAGATGAACAACCCCTTTTATAAGGACCTAAGAAAGAGGAAGGCAGCGCTGGAGAAACTGCTTGGTTTGGTGAAGATCATGGTCCCCACGGCAGACATGACCTATGTGAAAGCCAAAATTTGTGCCCTGAGGAGTACATATCTGAGGGAACACAAGAAGTTCCATGATTCCCTGAGATCAGGAGATTCAGATGACATTTATGTCCCCAGGATGTTGCACTACGAGAGGCTGCATTTTCTGGTAGACCAGAGGGAACCCAGGCCAGCACTCTACAGTCTTCCTTCAAGGCTTCCTTCACCCCCAGCTGAGGCTTCCAATGTCCAACCTGGGCCTTCCAGGCAGCAACATGTGGAGGGGCCCAGCTTGAGACAGGTATGGCATTGTTCAAAATTTTTCTTGTGGTACATTTAATGATGTTAACTAGATGTTATTATTGATCAGTAAGTTGTGATTTAACAAAGTGGTTTACATATAAACAGACAGTAGTGACCAAAAATGATTGGGACAAGAATGAAAAATGCTGGGCTCAGAATGATAGTCTGTTCTATTTGGTAACATTCAATTTGCAACAGTCATGAGCACAATTGTGATTGATGACCAAAAAACTAAAACTATGTCCCATTTTCATACAAAGGAAGACCTCAGCCGGGAGGAGGCTGTGGCAAGTGGCAGCCGGGAGGTCGACCGTCGCCCTCCTCCTCCTGCCACAACTACAAGAGCAGAGCCACAGCCTGGAAGAAAGCCTGGAGGGAAGTGCCTAAGGAAGACCAGAGAGTGATGGCCTGGGTTCAGTCTGGTCTGACAGAAGATGCAGCCTCTTTTATGACCACAGCCTGGGGACATAGATGGCATCTGCTCTTCCTGATCTTTTGGACTTCTGGACCAGACTGTTCTCCCTCAGATATGTACTCCTCAGGCCACCAATTTTGCATTTTTAAAATATTTCATGTCTGCCCTGGGGGCCAAAGGCTTCGCCAAATTGACCAGTTTCTCCAGCATTGCTTTCCTGTTTATTTGTTTGACACCTAAATAAAGTTTTTTTTGGTTCAAGAAATACTTGCCTATGTGTTTTACTTCAAAAAGGACAGTTTATTTGTGAGTAGGCAGGTACATTTCAAAAATGCAAAGTCAAATTAATAACAAGGGGCACCAACACCAAAAAACCTCCTCTATATTAAAAAAGAAAACAATAAAATAAAAAGATAATAATGGTGTTGTGGTAAGGTGACACACAAAATACAGCAAAAAAAAATCAGAAGATGAGCAAACTGTCAAAAAATGAGATCTTGATTAAAAAAAACAACCACAAAATTTAAAACAAAAAATAAATAAATAAATTATTGGTGAGATGTGATGAATTAAAATATTGTATTCATGAAATGAGGAAAAAGAATAAAGAAATACTTTTTGGAGAAGTGTGTGTGAATATGAGCAGCAAAACAACTTCATTATAAAGAAAAAGAGAATGCGCTGCATTGAAGAATTTTTAACAATGCAGCTTGGAGAATGTGCTATATTGATTACGAACGGTAGTTTTACCTGACCGAGCGCTTCTGTCTCAGAATTTATTCCGAGCATGCGTGGCACCCTGTCCGTCGGACTAGACTACACACGATCGGAACTGACGTGCATCGGATCATGTTGTCGGAAAATTTTATAGCCAGCTCTCAAACTTTGTCAGTTGGATATTCTGACGGAAACAGTCCGATGGAGCCCACACACGGTTGGATTATCCGACAACATGGTCCGATCGGACATTTTCCATCGGATTTTCCGACCGTGTGTACAAGGGCTAAGAGTCAATATGGGAAAAAGGTGTCTCCACTGATGCTTTATCACCAATCCATATTTCCCTAATAACCCAAAATTTTCAAAATCCAGTTCTCATTTGGACAGAAAGTGAGGTGAAATCTTCTGAACAGGGGCACAGACAGCAAAACAAATGTTACAGGGGTGATGATAACCCTTCCCTATGTTATCCAAAAAGCTTAAATTATTTATTTTTTTGGCTGGAGCTACACTTACAATATGTACCTGTTCCAAATTAAAAACAGTTTCAACTTAAGAACAAACCTATAGTCCCTATTTTGTTTATAACCTGGGAACCTCCTGTGTACTGCTGCTTTTCTAAGTATATAGGGCCTGAGGGCCCCATGCCTTTTTTTTTATTTGTGTGCAAGGTTCCTCTTAATATCCATACCAGACCTAAAGGGCCTGGGAATTGGGCCCAGAGGAGGGGGGGGGAGCAACATTACATTACAGCCGCAAGCAGTTTTAAATGACTTTTATTCCTTTAGAAATGTCATTTTGTGCAGGGATTGTTCTAAACACAGGAAAAATGCACCACTTTACAGTCATACTATAGACACCCCCAGGCATGATATTTAAAGGAATATTTCACTTTTATTGTTTCACTTTAAGCATTATTAAAATCACTGCTCTCGAAGAAACAAATGTTTTTAAAACTTTTTTTTGGCATTTTTATCCATGTCCCCTGGGGCAGGACCCGGGTCCCCAAACACTGTTTATGATGATAACTTGCATATTACTAGCCTTTAAAATTAACACTTTTGATATTTCACGTTCGAGTCCCATAGACTTTAACGGGGTTCGCATGTCCGCACAAATTTTTGTTAACCGCGAACCGAACCGGGGGGGTGTTCGGCTCATCCCTAGTTCCCAATTGTTGTGCAAACTGCAAAACAGGAAGCAGAACTTGAATATACTATGAGTAAATTAAGATACTCCTGTGTTCATATATAACTCCAAGCTATACATGGGAACACAATTTTTAAATACAGTAACTAAGATCTTTACACATTTACCTAAAATTTGGTGAAAAAATTTCACACTTCCTTTAACCACTAAATTTTTTCCTTCTTTATTTTTTGTGTATTCTTTGTAGCATTTTAGAACATAGTCTTGCTATAGAATACACGGAAAAACTTCACATCAAAAACTTCTTCTGCATTATCCATGTGTTTTGTATTAGGTACTCTGCTGACAGTGTCTGCAATATCTATTTGTTTTCTCTGGGTATATGTCACAGGCAATTCATAGTTCTGAACACTTCACTGTGTTCTGTCATCATTGTCTTTTGTCTTTTTAAAGGCTGTTTGTACTTACTGCAGTCTTTGTTGGTTGTCTAAAGTGTGTGAGGTTTAAGTCATGCAGACCTATACTGTCTGTAACTACAGGACAGATATACAATGCTGTTTTCTGTGTTCACTTTATGCTGGACTTAGCTCTATTAAAGTGTGTTTTACTGTTTTTTTTTTTAGTTTTGAATTAAGATAGAAGAGGTTAAGATTCCTATGTGGTTAGTTTTTGCTGTTTGTGTCCCCACTGTGGAGATTTCCCTTCACTTTTTTTTCCCCAAATTGAAGGTAATTTCCCAACTTAGACAGTTGTCCCTAGAACAAATGTCCTTTTTGGATGACTTAGCCACACCTATGGTTCTTAATACAATTCTAAAATGTAAAATGTCCCCTCATTTTCTGTCTCAGTAACAATGGTCCCAAGACAAATACATCTTGGTGAGGACACAGATCTAAAAAAGGAAATAACACAGGATCTAATCCCTTCCCATTTTGCAAAAAACATTAAAAAAAATTAAGGCTGTCTGTACATACCCTTTAACAATTTGCTGAATCACCCACAGTAATTTCACATTGGGTGGGCAGCCTGTACAGGCACAATTATGTACCTGCACTTTGGCAGCTGCACATGCACACTAGCGTGCCCCCCAGGTGTACAGCCACATACTCCTGTGACTGCTGAATCCATTGGACACAGCAAATCACAGTGCTTGATACCTGGCCACTATGAGCAGCCAGGGTATCATGTGATCGATATGACCAGTCATAGCAATCATATGACAAATGGTCATAAATGGATTTCCATTCATAAACAGCTTTCTTACGGTTTTGATCTGTGATTGGCCCACGACAATCACATGGTACCTGGCTGCCTTTACCAAATGATTAGCTGTAGCCAATCACAGATCACAACCATAAGCAAGCTGTTCATGAAAGTTAACCCATCATCATCACTGTTAGCAATAACAGTGTAAAAATAAAAATTCCTAATCACTATGTTAACACTGAACTACTCTGATGAAAGTAGATGTTTGTAAAAAAAGCTTAAAAAAATGTATAGAGTATCCCTGATTGCCACCACACCAGACATATGATGATGCTGTACTCCACTGGTAGAAGTATGTAGAAACATTTTCATAAAAACTTAAAAAATTACAACTTCATGTCTCTTCCAAAAAGTGTAATTTTGAGGGCTATTTGTATTGTCCTGGCATTTTATTTAGAAAAAATAAATAAATAAAATACCTCCAAAAGAATGCCCTATTTGTGTAAAAAAGGGTATATACATTTCATTTGCACAATGTGTTGCATGACAACACAATTGCCAGTAGTAGTTAAGAAATTATATAATTTTTACAAGACAATATCACAAAAAAGAAAGCTTTGTTTGTCCTTAAAAATACATTTAACCGCTTCCCGACCAGCACACGCCGATGTACGTCGGCAGAATGGCACGGGCAGGCATATTGGCGTACAGGTACGTCCAATCTTTAATGCCACCCTTCCATTGCGAACGCGCTGCCGGCGGCGCGCTCGTGTGCCTCGCTTATTGTGATATTTTTTATGAAAAATATGTAGAAGAATACGTATCGGCCTAAACTGAGGAAAAAAAATTGTTATTTTATATATTTTTGGGGGATATTTATTATAACAAAAAGTAAAAAATAATGAGTTTTTTTTCCAAAATTGTCGCTCTATTTTTGTTTATAGCGAAAAAAATAAAAACAGCAGGGGTGATCAAATACCACAAAAAGAAAGCTCCCTATGAAGGAGATAGATCCCGGGGGGAGAAGGAATCCCCGGGAACCATCATTTACCAAAAAAAAAGTAGGTTGACCGAGCTCAAAACACGTATCCCCTTCCCTGGAGCCTCAATGGATTCAGGGAACAGGAGGAAGCGCATGGGAACCACCCCAGACCGGGGCGCCCAAGATAAACTATATTGCAGCTGTGGTTTACACAAACTCAGTGAGAAGGGTCTAGGAAATAAAACTGACCGATCCGGAAACTTGCAAAAAAACGAGGGGTAGAGAATAACAGGTAAAAAAAAAAACACATAAAAAAATTGGAGGAGCAGAGCTTACCCAAAACAGTATACACATGAACATTGAACTTGTAAGTATATACCCAATGTCGGGTGTGGATAGAGAGATTTGGGAGGGAGGTATGAGTAGGATGGTTATATGGGGGGAAGGAGGGAGAGGGGGGGGATAGGGAGAGGGGGGAAGGGTAGAGATTGGGATGGAGAATGAGTGGGTCATTAGAGGAGATTTTGTATCAATGGAAGTAATTGACATTCAGTTCTGTAGCGTGTGGATGCTAAAAATGTAGGTATGTCTGGGAAAGAAGAGTGACAACCGATTCCGGAGGGGTGGGGATGGGAGAGCCTCATGTTTAGAGTAGCTGAGGAGCACTAGTGGGGGTGAAGGGGTCAGAACCGCAAGCCGGCAGGAAGATGTAGGTCAAAGAAAAGAGGTGATCTAACATTGAGTTAGATAGTCCATGAGCAGCCAACAATTGATGGAGGAGTGTAATCATGTTGGCCCTTTGTTACCTTGTCTTTGGGTCTTCGGTTTATTCCAGAGAGGGGATGACGGGCTGACTGGTGGCGGTCTCTTAGTTGATCCGGAGAATGAGGTGGATGTTTCCATTTCTGAATCCGGGGAAATAATCTTCAGGTTTAGGAGGAGCTTCTCCAGAAGCAAAGTTGGTGAAGGACTGGTTTTGTCCACTGTACGAAAATTTTACCGCAAGCGGAAATGCTCACATGTATTTGATGTCCTTCTGGGACATTGCGGTAAGAAGTGGCTTTATGGCTTCTTTTATTGTTTTGATTAGACACTGCAGCAGTTAGGTCCACTTTACTTTCAATTGAATATATCCGATAGCCTATATTCTGCGGGTCTGATTTTATGTCCCCCGTTATTTTTGCCGCAGTAGTAGCTAAGCCCCTTTCAAGGAGCACTGATAGCTTGTCAAATAGGTCTTTTGCATTAAAGTGGTGGTCTTGGGAATGCAGGCAAGGGGTGGAAAAGTCACTGTGGATGGGCCTGTTAGGCCCTATAGGGGAGAAAGCCTGCTCTCCCATGGTGTGGCCAATAAGGGACTCCGTGGAGGCAGGTGAGGGGGTCATCGTCTGTTGGCAGCTCCCATGGGATAAGGGGGTATAGTTCAGGATAGTTCAGGATGGCTGGGGTGAGCACTTGCTTGTTTTCTGTGCCTCTGTCTGCGCTGTACGAATGCGGCAGTGAGCCTGCCCCGGCCGCGAAGGCCATCTTGGTACACCCGGCTCTGACGGAGGGCTCGAATTGCGGTCCTAAATCATGGCAGAATGCCAGGTTGTTCATCCGGGGGTGTTTCCCGATCGTTCGGAGGACCGATCCTCTAGTTTGGTGCCTTCTTAGGATGAGATTTGTGCCGCTGTGGGAGCCGTTAGGCTGAGGTGGCGCGGAGGTACCGGCTCAAGCGGCCATATTGGATCTCCCACTTATGCGCACTCCTAAGAGGTGCTATTCAATACATCCAGCCTGCTGCTGTTCCACACCCACTGACTGTGACAGTGACACCTATGGTCAGGTGGGAATCAGTGCAACCCAGCTGAACTGGTACAGAAACCAGAACTTTAGAGAAATTAGTCTGAGCCAAACTACAGCTTCAGATAATTAAATTTAAGAAAAAAACAATAGCGTCTGCTCATCAGGAGCAGGGCGCTACACATGCATAAGGTCAGAGCTAGGTGATCAGCAGGATCCCATTCTGCTACTGGGAGTGAGGTAACAGAGGTATGCTGGACTGTGAGAGTGGGTGCAGTCTCAGCACCTCTCTCCTAATGCAATATACAAGTTACAATGTGCAGTGACATGGGACAAGTAGCTTTAAAGCAGTCAATAAGAAATACAAATCTCACAAAAGTGATGAGCTAACCTAAAATCCTAACTAAACCCTCAACCCAGCTGCTGTGAATATCAAATAGATATTAATAAAATAAAAGTATAAATAAAAAAGCTAAATTATATTATGAGGATTACCAGATCTTCACTGTAGGTTATTCTTTTTGGCATGTGTTTTTAAATTACGAAGAATAAATAAATCATGTGTGAATATTTGGCGCATGTCACATTCACTGATTTATGAAAAGACCCCAATAAATCTGTATACTTTTATTGTTGCAATTTTTACTGCCTTACTGAATAAGCCAGCTAAATATTATCAGAAGTAATACAAATAATGAGATTATCTGATGTATTATAATTCCAAACTTATTCATAGAGTTCACACCATATTAAGCAACCAGTGCTTGATCTTATGATTGTCTTATAGAGCTTTTCAACAGAACCATTGAGAATGGAATGCTCACTCTTGTTTTGGATGCCTTTGTTCAAACAATTATAGAATATTGTATTAGCTCTTGTGATGCAGCAAATCATACATTGTTATCAGGACTGTATTCTGTTAACAATAAAACATAATAAGGAATATATCCAAGATATAGGTATACAACGGATATCTGTGAAGTATAATCAGGATTATTCTTCATTCAGCCATTCTATACAATTGTAAGTCAAATCCCTTCACATACCTTTTTTAGTGTTGATGTGGAAAACAATCTTAGGACTTTGTTAACAGTACTGCTAGATGCAATGTATACCAGGGACGTGCAGTGAGGTCAGTGGCTGGTGAGGCACTGGCTAGTATCAGAGCCAGATACACAAAAGTTACATGACTAGTGTAGATAAGATGCACCTCCTCGTTTTACCCACTGCGGCCCACCGTTACACTCCCCAACCTGCCTCCCGTTTCTTATCTATAGAAATGAGACCACACCTTTTATGGAGTATAACCGGCCACAGCAGCCTTTTATTTATAAATATATAAATATATATAAAATATATATATAAAAATATCAACATATAACAATTAACCATTTTAACCTCGATAAACCTCAATATAACTCTGAAACCTCCTCAGTTTGCTGAACCCGGTGGCTTGTATGGCACTTTCCCAACACCATCTCGCTTTGTTACACTGCGGGCAAGCTAACCGTACTAGGCCTCCGGCCGTGATAGCATCAGCCCGGAGACAACTCCCTACCCGCAGTGTCCACCATCCCATAATCAGCTAACCCGCGTTAGCTGTAACCCAGGGAGCCCATGTCCCTAATGGGCCCCCCCACACTTCCATTTCCTGGGTCCGTTACCACCATACAAGCCACCACCACCGCCACCAGCTACCAAGGGAGACCCCCTCACCCTTGGGAGCCCCGCCACACTCTCAGAGCCCGCTGTATCCCCTCCTGCAAGCCCAGGGCCCAAAGATCCATCCCAACGTCCTAGAGATGTACACCATCTCTCAACAGATACAGACCAACATCCCTTTCCAACTCCCGATGATGGACCACCAAACCCCCATTCCTGAGGACAAACTGCCCCACCCTCTTGTTCACCTTAATTCTAGTCTTATTCAGGCTCACTACGGACCGCGCCAGCCGCCAACACGTCCTGGCCACAATGTCAGACCATACGATTAGCATTCCGGGGAAAAGGGTGCTCAAACGCAAAAAATCCAACTTGACATCCCGGATGAGCTCCCTGGCAGGCCGGCCCCCCAGATCGTTGCCCCCCACGTGGAGCACCAGCACGTCAGGCGGCCTGTCCAGGCGCGCCACGTGCATCACCTCCGGTAACACCCTACTCCACAGCATGCCCGGCCTCCCAATCCACCTCACACATGCCTCCTCCCGGGGAAACCCCAGCTGCCTGCCATTCTGCCGCATGTCTGCCCGCCTGGCCCCCCGGAACACATAAGAGTGTCCCAATATCCACACGAGGCCTATCTGGAATCCATCTGAAACAACATAGAAAACCATAGATAACAGCAGGCTTGAAGAAAAACACACAGACACAAACTCAACACCCTCCCCAGAGAAAACATCCCCCCACACATCCGGCCACGGGCCCTATTCCACCGCCAGCTCCGGCCGAACATAAGACCGAAAACGAAGTGAATCCCATCGCCCTATCCTCCGGACCGCAGCCTCATCCAACCCGCAACGAGCGGCTTCCGTAGCCGCCCTGATAAGGAAGGAGTGCGAGGCAAACTGCGAGCTATCCAGGCCGGCCGCCGTCAAGCATTTGCGAAAAACCGCCACAAATTGGAATCTTGACAGCAAAGTCCCATCAGCGTGAACCAGCAGCGTCCCGTCCCCACCGGGCCGCACACCCAAAAACTCCCCTACCGCCTGTACTGGGCACAGCGGCGACCCTTCCAGCCGATACAAGCACACGCGCACCCCTCTACCTCCTTGATCCGTTTTGGACCGTCGCAACAAAATCTCCACCCTATCGCCCGACAGGCGCACATCCTGCGCCAATATCCCTCCAGGGAGCGTCCTCGAAGGACTCACCAGTTCGCTAACCCTGAACGCGGCAAAAAAGGCCAGCGCAAAAGCCGCCCGAAACAAGGACGCCTCAAACACCGAGGAGCAGATCGACCCCAACCTACCCACTAACTCCAGCAGGTTGCCGAACGTCACCGGCCTCCTGGTATCCCTCCGCTTTCGCGCACGATGATAGCCTTTCATCGCCTGCTGAATGCAAAAGCCTTTTGTATAGTCCGCATACCCTTTCAACTTGAACCAGAAGGCTAGCCCCGCTAGCTTCCGGTCCATCGCGGAAACCGACACACACCGCGTTCCAGACTCCGGGCCACAAAATAGAGAACCAACAGCTGCATATCCTCAGCAGCCGGACCCCCGCCGACCTGGCCAACAAACTCCAGCCACTCACACCATACCTTACCGTAGGCCAACCAAGTGGCGGCGCTCACCGACCGCTCGATCCACCCAGCGAGGACTCCCAGACCATCGACCACATCCAGCGGGGGCAGGGGACACCTTCCCGTTCGGCCGCCGGCGCCAACTCCCGAAACCTGACCCACTGGAAACGAGACAAGGCGTCAGCCAACGTATTCTCAACCCCTGGCAAATGCACTGCATATAAGAAAATGTTCAGCTCCAAGCAGCGCAGCACCAAGTGCCGCAGCAACCGGACGACATGCAGGGAAGACGCCGAGATGCGGTTAATGACCTGAACCACACCCAAGTTGTTGCAATTCAACCTAACCTTCATATCTCGGAATGCCGCACCCCAAATCTCCACAGCCAAAACCACCGGAAACAATTCCAGCAGCACCAGATTTCTGCACAGCCCCGCCTCCGCCCACTCCACCGGCCAGGGGGCCGCACTCCACTGGCCGCCAAAGTACGCGCCGTACCCCGTAGATCCCGCTGCATCAGTGAACAACTCCAAATCCCAATTGCTCATCGGCCCACCAGGCCAGAGGGATCGGCCATTGTACCGAACCAAAAAGGTGTGCCACACCCTTAGGTCTTCCCTGTGTTCACGCGTTAGCCTGATGAAATGAGTGGGTGACCGAACCCCCGCCGTGGCCGTCGGTAAAACACCCTACCCATAGGAATGATCCTGCACGCAAAGTTCAGCTTCCCCAGCAACGACTGAAGCTTCCGCAGCTGCACCTTGCGCAACCCGGCCACCACCTGAAGTTCGGCCCGCAAGGCCTCCAGCTTCCCCTCCGGGAGCCGGCATTCCATGGCCTCAGAATCTATCACGATTCCCAAAAAGCTAATGCGCACTGTCGGGCCTTCCGTCTTGTCCGCAGCAAACGGGATACCGAACCACTGGGCCGTCTGTTGTAACGTAGCCAGCAACACCGCACAAGTGTTCGTCCCGGCAGAACCAATGCACAGGAAGTCGTCCAGGTAATGAATTATAGAATTCAGACCTGAAACGTCCCGGACCACCCACTCGACGAACGAACTGAAGGTCTCAAACAAGGCGCACGAGATCGAACACCCCATGGGAAGGCAACGATCCACATAAAACTCGCCTTGCCAACAGCAGCCCAACAAGTGCAAGCTGTCAGGGTGAACCGGCAGCAAGCGGAACACCGACTCCACGTCCGCCTTCGCCAGCAAGGCCCCCCGCCCACACCGGCGCACTAACGACACCGCGGCGTCAAAAGACGTATAAGACACCGCACAAGCTGCCGGGTCAATCGCGTCGTTGACGGAGCCCCCTTTCGGAAACGAGAGATGGTGGATCAGCCGAAACTTATTCGGCTCCTTCTTGGGCACCACCCCAAGAGGGGACACCACCAAATCCGCCAGCGGCGGCTCCCGAAAGGGGCCTACCATACGACCCAGCGCCACCTCCTTCCCCAATTTCTCCCCAACCACCCCCGGGTGCAATAACCACCGCTGGAATCGCCTCCAAAGCACTAGGGATCCGAAAACCCTCCGCAAATCCCTCCCTCAAAGGCAGCCGCCCGGTCCGGGTATCTACTTAGGAAAGGCGCCATCCTTTCCCCTTCACCGGTGTTGTCCCTTTTGTTAGCCAAATCTCCCGTTCGCCCCTTCCCCTTTTTAAAACACCGGGAACCCGGGTGGGAGCCGCTGCAGCCGGAGCACTCGTGTTTGAAGCGGCAAGAACTTCCAAACTTGCAAGTGCCGTCATTAAACTGCCAGCAGAGTCCCCGTTTGTTGGAGGCCGGCTGTCCCGAGGAAGAGGAACCTCCGGCCCCCCCCGGAAAAAACTGGGAAGGGGCCCTCGCCGAGGACATCAACCTCATCCAGAGGCTTATGTCCTTGTGGTCCCACCGCAACGAAGGCCGCACGGCCCTCCTCTGACTGAACTGCTC
The DNA here is from genome assembly GCF_037356315.1 of Lithobates pipiens. Lineage (NCBI taxonomy): Eukaryota > Metazoa > Chordata > Amphibia > Anura > Ranidae > Lithobates > Lithobates pipiens. The sequence continues at coordinate 206,606,422 of NW_027507785.1, read as the reverse complement.
GTCGTAGCGGAGCCACGCAGTGCCTCCGTACACCCTGTACGCCTCACCCACGGCATCCATATAGCAGAACAACGCCGAACAGTGTTCGGGGTTCTTCTCACCAATGACGCTGGCCATAATGGCGAAAGCCTGTAGCCAATTCGCGAACGTCTGCGGAATCAACCGATATCGCCGCTTCTCCTCATCCTCCTTTTTACTATCATCAGGTTTCACCCTGTCCAAATTAAACTTCTCGAGGGGGAGCAGCGAAAAAATCTCCACGTACTCCCCCTTAACGATCTTCTCCCGCACCTTCGGCTTCAAGTGCGAGCCCAACGGACCCTCAAAGAAGACATAGACTTCGCATTTTGCCGCGTCCGCTATGCGCACTATGTCCGCTCTAGTCCCGCCGTCCGGGGACACCACCTTCTCCCCAGCCCCGTCGCCACAGCCGAAGCGACCTCAGCAGCCGCCGGGGGCACCACCACAGCAGGAAGGTCGGCCGCGGCCGGTGCCGCAGCCCGCTCTTCCCCGACTTTCTCACCCCCAACAACCCCCGCAGCAGACGGTCCCCACACAGCCGCCGGCGCAGCCCTCCCACTGGTGTCCTGCGCAAAGCGTTGCACCAAATCCCGCAGCCCCCCCAACAGGGCCTGCAGCTGCGACTCAGACCCCACCGCGGCCAACCCGACAATGCCCGGCACCACCAGCGCCCCGGTGGACCCCCCAGACACCGACCCACACACCCCGGTCCCTGTCCCACCCCCAACAACCCCAGACACCACAGGAACCGTAGAAGGGAAAAACATAGGCGTGGACTTACCGGGCCGACCAGGGATGGACCCCGCCGCCGCTCCGTTCGCCTCCACCGCCGACGGACGCTCCTGCTGACCCTCCTGGTCGGATGCACTCAGCTCCCCCTCGGACAGGACCTCGGGCGTGTGCAGGGGCTCCGCGCTCTCCATCTGTGCCAAGCGTGTAGTAGGCCCACCAGGCCCCCTCCGACCTCGCCGTCCGTCCGCATCACCAGTCCGCCTGGATCCTCCTGGGATGACTGCAGCTGCCGCCACCGCGCTCCTCAGCCGCCGCCGGCCGCCATCTTGACCACGCCGCCTCACATCTGAACCGTCGGCCGGGGATGGGGAAGGCCCGGCGGTCGTGTTGTATACTGCCCCGCGCTGAGGCCTCCCCCTCCCCCCGCTTGGAGGGGAGAGGGAGCCCGGATCATCTGGAGATCTCCACCGAGCGGGCGGGGGGAGGGTTCTAGCCCGCTCCGAAGCCCCGCCCACCGAGCGCCGCTGTAGCCGAGGATTCCGTCCAGGCCCTGACCCAGCGGAAGAAGGCGTGCACTTCGCTGGCGGGCCTGACGGGTCCCTGCCGGGGGGGCTCCTATCCATGCGGGCAGCTCGAGGGGATACATCCGGCGAAAAACGCTCCGGAGGCCGCGACCTCCGGGCGCGTGGCGTAGCCGATCCCCCAGCCTCAGCCTGGTCTCTGATGAGCGGCGCCACCTGCCGCTCCAGCCACTCCGGTCCATGGCAGGCGGCCGCCGCACGCAGCTGGGCACAGATGGCCTCAAACTCAGCCATAACTACCGAAGCACTCCCGGGCTAACTAACCTAAAAGCGCCGATCTCACAGACCCCCGGGGACAATCCAAACTCTCCTCGTGCTCACTAAATTGATACCCCTCCTCTTCCTGTTTGTTTCCTTTTAAAGGCTCCCAATCCCTTCTTCTAACCACCCCCCCCTCTCACCAGTTACTTTTCTTAACCCTTTCCTGTGCCCTTCTCACCCTGTCATGCTGTCCCTACACTACCACTCGTTGCTCTCATTCTCGTTCCCGGGACTTTCTTTACATACATACGTTACATACACTGCGATCGTTAGAGTGAGAGCAATACTTCTAGCACTAGACCTCCTCTGTAACTCTAAACATGTAACCTGTAAACAATTTTAAAGCGTCCTCTATGGAGATTTATAAGTACTGAAGTTTGGCTCCATTCCACAAGGGTGCACAATTTTAAAGTGTGACATATTAGCTATCTATTTACTCAGCGTAACATCATCTTTCACATTATACTAATGGCTAACGTTAGTGTTTTGTTTTTTGTTTTTTATTCATGAAACAGTTTTTTAATAAAAAAAAGCGTTTAAAAAAATTGCTGTGCAAATACCGCGTGACATAAAAAGTTGCAATGACCACCATTTTATTCCCTAGGGTGTCCACTAAAACAATATATATAATGTTTGGAGGTTCTGAGTAACTTTCTAACAAAAAAAATATGATTTTTATATGTAGGAGAGAAGTGTCAGAGGTGTCCAGGAAAGGGTGAAATAAAATCCCCCATATTGCAAATGGGAGGAAATCCCCCTCGACTCCTGTATCCCTTGGGCAGTCAGACCACTTTCACTTACGACCAAAATACCACACAACAACAATGCAACCAAAGCCAAAAACTGAAACTCCTGCAAAAAAGATGATGCAACCTCACTAAGTGCTGAAACCTGGCCCAAAAGCAGAGCAATTTCACGCAGAACCAAAGCTCAGAAGAAACAAAATGGCAGTTGCAACAATCAAAAATCAGACAAAGACAAAATGGTGGATGAAATCCAGACTACAACAAAATGGCAGACGAAAATCTTACCACAACAAAATGGTGGATGAAATCCAGACTACAACAAAATAGCAAATGAAAATTGGACCATGACAAATCGGTGGATGAAATCCAGACTACAATAAAATGGCCAACGAAAATCGGTCCATGACCAAATGGTGGCATTAACAATTGAAATTCAATCGCTGATCTCACAGAAATCTGCGCAAACAGAGATTTTTTCACTAGAAAACTGAAATTTCTCCCCTAAAAACTGACTATACAATTGAGACACCAAATGAACACTTACCATAGATAAACACTTTAGGCTACATCAACTACGACCCATGGGAACATCTGGTGTTCGCCTGTTCGACGAATAGCGAACAATTTGGGGTGTTCGAGGCAAATTCGAAAGCCATGGAACACCCTTTAAAAGTCTATGGGAGAAATCAAAAGTTCTAATTTTAAAGGCTTATATACATGGTATTGTCATAGAAAGTGTTTGGAGACCTGGGTCCTCCATCAGGGACCATGTATCAATGCAAAAAAAGTTGCATTTGGAGCAGTGATTTTATTAATGCTTAAAGTGAAACAATAAAAGTGAAATATTCCTTTAAATTTCATACCTGGGGGGTGTCTATAGTATGCCTGTAAAGTGGCTAATGTTTCCCGTGTTTACAACAGTTCCTGCACAAAATGACATTTCTAAAGGAAAAAAAATCATATAAAAGTACTCGCGGCTAGACATGTGCACACTGAAATATTTTGTTTCAGAATTTCGTTTTTGTCCAAAAAGTACATTTATTTAGTTACTCCCAAAATTCATTTTTATTTATTTTGTTTTTTCGTAAAAAAAATTGCATTTGTCTGAAAATCCAAATTAATTAAGGTCGAATCTGTCATTGAAGGCTTATGGTGTCTGTCGATTGTTCAAAGAAGATTTGACGGAGCAGCTAAACTGTAATGCCCTGTACACGCTGTCAGACATTCCGACCACAAAATCCATCCAATTTTGTCCGAAACTTGTGTTGCATACACAAGGTCGGACAAAGTTGTCAGAAAATCCGATCGTTCGGAATGAGGTGACGTTTGTTGCATACGACGGGACTACATAGAGGCTAGTAGCCAATAGCTTTAGTCTCGTAATTTAATAATTTAATATGAGCATGCGTGGCACTTTGTCCGTCGAAATTCTCTACAAACGATCGGAAAAAGTCTGATCGGATTTTATTGTCGGAAAATTTTAGATCCTGCTACCAAACTTTTTCCGTCTGGTTTTCCGACAGAAAAAGTCCGATAGAGCCCACAAATGATCGGATTTTCCGACAACATAATCCAATCGGACCTTCTCTGTCAGAAAGTCCGACTGTGTGTACAGGGCGTATGACTCCGTATAATTTAGCTGCTCCATCAAATCTTCTTAGAACTTTCGACAGGCACCATAAGCCAACGATTCAACGTTTGTATGTTTTTCCCTGCTTTGTCGAATCTTTGTCGTTCATGTTGAATGTATATAGTTCAAACAGAAAATGGACTGTTGATAGTGATAGTGATCACTGATCAGACAGGTAACAAGATAGGGTATAGAGAATCTATATAGAATCTCAATCTATAATATAGAATATATAATAATAAATCCCCCCCCCCCCCCCACAACACGGGCAGCTTCTGAGGCTATCACAACACTATCAACACTAGTAAAACTATCAAGTTCACAACACTAACACAATAGCAGCAGATTATTATGAAAAAGTTAAGTTGAACTGTAGCTTGATTCACTATTGTTCTGCTGCTGTGCTTATGCTTAATTGCTAAATAATTTAGGTTCTCTGACAAATGGACCAGCTAAGATTGACTGTCTTCTGAAATGATTCAGTGTGTGTGTCTTCTCTGCTAGCAATTGTAAGCCCACGTACACACGGTCGGAGATTTTGCCAACCAAATCGGTCGGATTTTGTCTGACGGATTTAGTCAGACGGATTGTGTCCGAAACTGTTGCATACACACGGTCGGGCCAAGTTGTCTGATTTAGCGGTTGCCAAGAACGCGGTGACGTAATTTCGTTACGATGGGACTACATTTAGGCTAGTAGCCAATAGCTTTGATGTAGGAATTTGATCTGAGCATGCGTGGCACTTGGTCCGATCAAAATTCGCTACACATGATTGGATTAGGTCCGACCGGCCCAGTTGGTCGGGAAATATTTCCAACATGTTGGAAAATTGGGTCCGACGGAGATTCAGACGTAATCAGTCCGATGCATACCACACACAGTCGGATTATCTGACGACACGGTCCGATAAGACGCATTCCGACGGATTCTCCGACCGTGTGTATGCGGCATTAGTGAAAGTAAGTTGGCTGTACATGTGTACTTAGTTCTAGCTATTTTACTGCTCCTCCTCTTTGGTTACAATTAGCCAATAACATTCATCATCATCATTATTTGTATTTTACTTCCCCCACCCAATTCCAGCAGCGATCTTTGCTATTTATGTCAAATCTTTTCTCTCTATGTCAAATCTTTTCTCTCTATGTCGAATCTTTTCTCTCTATGTAGAATAATCCTGGACTAATAGAGTAAAGGTTAGGCATATTCGACCACAGGTTAGACACAGATTGTTATTGTTAGCGTCATGTCGAATCTCCTATCTATATAGAACTGTTGTCACTAGGGATGAGCCGAACACCCCCCGGTTCGGTTCGCACCAGAACTTTCGAACGGACCCCAAATTCGTACGAACGTTAGAACCCCATTGAAGTCTATGGGACTCGAACGTTCGAAATTAAAAGTGCTAATTTTAACGGCTAATATGCAAGATACTGTCCTAAAAAGGGTTTGGGGACCAGGCTCCTGCCCCAGGGGACATGGGTCAATGCAAAAAAAAGTTTTAAAAATGGCCGTTTTGGCGGGAGCACTGATTTTAATGACGATTAAAGTGAAAAAAAAGTGAAATATTCCTTTAAATATCATGCCTGGGGGGTGTCTGTAGTATGCCTGTGAAGTGCCACGTGTTTCCCATGTTTAGAACAGTCCCTGCACAAAATGACATTTAACGGAAATAATGTCATTTAAAACTGCTTGCGGTTTTAATGTTATATCTGGTTCCTGCAATATGGTTGAAAATCATTGAGAAAAATGGCATGGGTAGCCCTCCCTGCCCATTACCAGCCCCTTTGGGTCTTGTACGCATATTAAGGGGAACCCCGTACCCATATTAAAAAAAGGAAATATGTGTGGCCCCCAGGCCCTATATACTGAGAACAGCAGTATACAGGCGGTGCAAACAAGACAGGGACTGTGTAGGTTTGTTGTGTTAAGTTGAATCTGTTTGTAATTTTCAACTGGTACATTTTTAAAGTGTAGCTCCAGTCAAAAAAACTATTTTTAAGCTTTTTGGAAAACATAGGGAAGGGTTATCACCCCTGTATAATTTGTTTTGCCATCCATCTTTTTCAGAGCACGTAGACAGCACGCAGAATCTCCTACCGCTGACTGCAAGCTCTATTTAAAACGAGCAAGATAGTTAGCTATATAGGTGGATATAGCGGTGTATACTGCGTTCAGAGCACACAGACAGCACGCACAATCTCCTAACACTGACTGAAAGCTCTATTTAAAACTAGCAAGATAGTTAGCTATATAGGTGGATATAGCGGTGTATACTGGGTTCAGAGCACACAGACAGCACGCACAAGCTCCTACCACTGACTGCAAGCTCTATTTAAAACGAGCAAGATAGTTAGCTATATAGGTGGATATAGCGTTGTATACTGCGTTCAGAGCACGCAGACAGCACGCACAATCTCCTAACACTGACTGAAAGCTCTATTTAAAACTAGCAAGATAGTTAGCTATATAGGTGTATATAGCGGTGTATACTGGGTTCCGAGCACACAGACAGCACACACAAGCTCCTACCGCTGACTGCAAGCTCTATTTAAAACGAGCAAGATAGTTAGCTATATAGGTGGATATAGCGTCGTATACTGCGTTCAGAGCACGCAGACAGCACGCACAATCTCCTAACACTGACTGAAAGCTCTATTTAAAGCTAGCAAGATAGTTAGCTATATAGGTGGATATAGCGGTGTATACTGGGTTCCGAGCACACAGACAGCACGCACAAGCTCCTACCGCTGACTGCAAGCTCTATTTAAAACGAGCAAGATAGTTAGCTATATAGGTGGATATAGCGTCGTATACTGCGTTCAGAGCACGCAGACAGCACACACAATCTCCTAACACTGACTGAAAGCTCTATTTAAAACTAGCAAGATAGTTAGCTCTATAGGTGGATATAGCAGTGTATACTGCGTTCTTATATAAGGCGGCCTTATATAGTGTGGGGCGTGTACTACACTGCCTGTGGCCAATCATGGCTCTCCTCGCTGCCGGCGCTGTGATTGGCCAAGCATGTGGGGTCACAGTGCATGCTTGGCCAATCATGAGCCAGCAATGCACTGCGCCATCGCAGTGCATTGTGGGCCGTGAGCGCCACACGAATTTGGCGCGAACGGCCCATAACGCCGAACGGGCGAACAGCCGATGTTCGAGTCGAACGTATGTTCGACTCGAACACGAAGCTCATCCCTAGTTGTCACAACGAAAATGAAAATAAAGCATTTGTTTATGTTGGATCTTTTGTTTTTGGAATTCTGCAAACGATAACGAAAATACCTGAAATTCAGATGAAAATGCTTTTGGACGAAAACGAATGCACATGTCTACTCGCGGCTATAATGAATTGTCACGGCAATACACATAAAAGTAATTGAAAAAAACGGAATGGGATTCCCCCAAGTCCATTACGAGGCCCTTTGGGTCTGGTATGAATATTAAGGGGAACCCCAAACCAAAATTGAAAAAAAAAAATTTGTGGGGGTCCCCCTCAAAATTCATACCAGACGGATTTTTAGGGGAACCCTGTGCCAAAATATAAAAAAAAATTATGGAGTGGGCGTCCCCCAAAAAATCCTTACCAGACCCTTATCTGAGCACGCAACCTGGAAGGCCGCAGAAAAATAGGGGGGATGAAAGAGCACACCCCCTCCTGAACCATACAAGGCCACATGCCCTCAACATGGGGAGGGTGCTTTGGGCTAGTCAAAGCACTGTGTCCCTATGTTGATGGGGACAAGGGCCTCATCCCAACAACCTTCGCCCGGTGGTTGTGGGGGTCAGTGGGTGGGGAGCTTATTGGAATCTGGAAGCCTTCTTTAACAAGGGGACCCCCAGATCCTGGCCTTCCCCCATGTGAAATGGTAATGGGGTACAAATGTACCCCTACCATTTCACAAAAAAAGAGTGAAAATTGTAAAAATTACATGACACGGCTTGGGGACAAGTCCTTTATGTTGAGGGCATGTGGCCTGGTACGGTTTAGGAGGGGGGGCGCTCTCTCATCCCACACTCTTTTCCTGTGGCCTGCCAAGTTGTGTGCTCAGATAAGGGTCTGGTATGGATATTTGGGAGGACCCCACACTATTTTTTTCTAAATTTTGGTGCAGGGTTCACCTTAAAATCCATACCAGACCTGAAGGGTCTGGTATGGATTTGAGGGGGGCTCCCACACCATTTTATTTTTTAGATTTTGGTGTGGGGTTCCCCTTAAGGCTGGATTCACACCTATGAATTTTTTGTGCTTTTTGCATTTTGAAGATTTGCACTACAGTCCATTTAACACTGTTTCCTATGGAACATGATCTGTAGTGCACATCTGCAAAATGCAAAAAGCACAAAAAATGCATAGGTGTGAATCCAGCCTAATATCCATACCAGACCTAAAGGGCCTGGTATGGAATTTGGATGGACCCCCAAGCAATTTTTTTTTAACTTTGGTTCGGAGTTCCCCTTAATATTAATACCAAACCCAAAGAGCCTGGTAATGGACTGTGGGGGAATCCCATGCCGTTTTTTTTCAATGACTTTTATGTGTATTGCTGGGACCGACAATTCATTATAGCCGCGAGTACTTTTAAGTTACTTTTTTTCCTTTAGAAATGTCATTTTGTGCAGGGACTGTTGTAAACACGGTAAACATGTGCCACTTTACAGGCATACTATCGACACCCACCAGGTACGAAATTTAAAGGAATATTTCACTTTTGTTGTTTTACCTTAAGCAAAGAAAAAAACTTCCTTTTTTAAAACTTTCTTTTTGCATTGATTGATCCCCTGGGGCAGGACCCAGGTCCCCAAACACTTTTTATGACAATAACTTGCATATAAGCCTTTAAAATTAGCACTTTTGATTATTCATGTTTGTGTCCCATAGACTTTAATGGTGTTCGCGTGTTCGAGCTTTTTTTGCCTGTTCGCATGTTCTGCTGCGAACCGAACCAGGGGGGGGGGGGGGGCTGTTCGGCTCATCCCTAATGGTGGCCACATGAAATATTGACACTTTGGGCCCAATTTGGACATTTTCACTTAGGGGTGTACTCACTTTTGATGCCAGCGGTTCAGACATTAATGGCTGTGTGAGTTATTTTGAGGGGACAAGGATACAAGCTGTACACTCACTACTTTACATTGTAGCAAAGTGTAATTTCTTAAGTTTTTTCACATGAAAAGATATAATAAAATATTTACAAAAATGTGAGGGGTGTACTCACTTTTGTGAGATACTGTATGGCATATAAATATATGATTTATTTGGACTATAACAGTACCTTTTCGGCAGGCAGCAGATTCTCATTCTCCCTCTTAACTGTGTGAGAAAAACATCAATGGTACTTTACTATTGGTCCAAGACTCCAAGTTGTTTATTGAGCTCAGTGCCTCTGACAAGCAGTGAGAGGCACTGTAAGCTCAACTTCTCAGTCTACTGCAAACAGAGCGTGTCAGCTTGTATTTAAAGTTCAATATATACAAGTACCCCACGCAACCAAAAATATGAAGAAATTAGCAGCTAGCACAACAAACATAAATCTGTTCCCCAATGTAGAAAAGTGCATATAGTGCAGCGCTAAGATTCAGCAGATTCGCATAACCAAATCGTGCATATGTATGGATATTGTGACATAAGACAACATGTAAAATAATGCTGCTACCACATTTGAACTACACACATTATGAAATGTGAAGGAAGGATATATGTTATAGCAACACTCAAATATACATACATCAAATAAACTGTGTAAAAATTGTTAGAAACCTAATGTGAAAGTCCATAAATATCAGTGAAGAAAAAAAGTCCACCACAGTGATCAAGAACTTGATAATCTTCAGATCCACCAAATCTTAGGACATATTCTTACAGTCACCCATGTGACAACATCGCCACCGGTGAGAGTGTGAGCTTACCGGAAGATTTGGACTAAAAAAAACATATGTACTATGAGTCGATAGGGCTTTATGATGTACACTGGCAGCTGGAGTGTAACCTGTCAGGATCTTATCACGTATGGATGGCCCATCCAGATCTTGTCCCAAAACTTGTAAACACTGCCTCTCCACCAGCGGGTAATTAGTATTGATTGATACCCGTACCTCCTCTGCCACCAGTTACAGAAATATCTCCGTTCTACTCTGGAGTAGAACGGAGATATTTATTAGTTTTTCAAAAAAAATTTATTAAACATCTGCAAGATTTTGTTGTAAATTACTCTTACCCCCCCCTACCCACAAAGTAATTAACATAGTTTTGCCTGACTTTGTGGGCGTTTTGGGGGGGCAACCTGGGATGGCCACTTTCAAGCACCCTCATTGATGTAGGTTCTGCTGAAAAGTCGGCCTCAGTTCCAACTGAGGCCAGATAGCTGACTGTATTCTTGTGAAGGTAGTTGTGCAGAATGCAGCATCTCGACACAACGTGTTTACGTTTGTATTTAGCCAGGATGATGGACGTAAGGAAAAGCCTGAACCAGCTGGACATTATGCCAAAGGCAATCTCAACCACTCTTCTGGCATGAGACAGCTGGTAATTAAAAACCCTCTGCTCTGGTGTCATGTTCCTCATGGGGAACGGCCATATCAGATGTTCCCCCAGAGCAAAGGCCTCAATCAACACAAACACGAAATTGAGGCCCGCAACATTCTCCTCCAGAGATGGCAACCCCAAGGTGCCATTTTGTAAACGCTGGTAAAACTCCGTCTGGGAGATCACTCCTCCATCAGAGTTATGGCCGTTATTCCCTATGTCCAGGTAGATGAATTAATAATTGTTTGTCACCACTGCCAACATCACTATACTACTAAACCCCTTATAATTAAAGTAGTACAACCCAGAGCCGAGTGATGGGATGATCCTGATGTGCTTCCCATCGATAGCACCACCACAATTGGGAAAGTCCCACTGGTGGAGAAACTAGGAAGCCACAGTCTGCGAAGGAAACCGTGGAGCCAAAGAAGAAAAGATTACTACTTTTGCACATAACATTGCAAGCAGATTAGACACAAACAGTCTTGGCCAACATAAGTATATCATTTATTGAATGAGTATTTAAAGACAAAAGTATAAGGTCAACTTATCAGATTCCTCACTCCCTGTGGTGGGGGGGTGGGGGGGGGTGGGTAGATGTTTTGGACAGGTAACCCTCTCCACTCCATTGAGAGCTGAATGCTTAAATAATGTTTGTTACTTTGGACAGCCTCTCCTTACTTACACTATTGGCAGCCCACTGGACAGGTAAGAAGTGTCATAATCCATGCACTGTCCAAATTGAAGCACATTTTTACATTCTGCAATTACCCATCAAGATAATAGGAGAACAAAACTTTAAACAGTACCATTTGAAAGTATTCAGTATTCAGGCAGGCACTTGCACTACATGATTTGGATAATTCATTCATAAATATGAATACAATATAGGTAGGTATAGTGTGTATGGGTTTGGCAAAGTCAACAGATAAAGTATTGGTACAAGTTGACTTAGCAGTTGGGGGAGAGGATTCAAAATGAGTTTGCCCCCCCCCCAAAAAAAAAGCCTTTTGCACTCTGCCTGAATTTAAAGACAACAATAACATTTGGACACATTTTAGGGGGTATTTAGGGTAAGTACTACAATGGAGCTGACAAAATACATTGTTAAATGACTAGGCTAGGTGTGTATGGGCCCAGGATAGCATGGGGAGGTTAGTGAAGGCAAATATGCATGAAGGACATTAAAAGATTACAGCATGCATGAGGACAAAGAGAACATTCACAGCATATTACAATCATGGTAATTATGGAATGATGAAATTAATACAATACATTAGCGAACATTAAATACATAGAATGTGATTTTAAAGTATAAAACGTATCCTAACATAGTCCTTCTGCAGGACTTGAATTATAGCAGAACAGGTCTCTGGAATAATTCAGAGTCTGGGGGGAGATCCCAGTCATGAACTTCAGGTCCTGGAGACTTCTCCCCATTGCCAAGTACGGCAAGGTGGCGAGGAGCCTTTGCTCGGAAGAGATGGCATCCTGCTTGTAATATAATGGACAGCAAAGCCAATAGATGGTGAAAGACGGGGTCCGTCATATGGAGATAATTCCTGAAATCTTCAGGATTACTCTCCCTGGTGCTCCCGCAGCAAAGACATATGACACAATTGGTCACGATTAAGCAACCAATTCTTGGTCCAAGAACTCCTCCTCCCCCTGTTCATGGACTGGACTTGGGTCAAACCAATAACACCAAGCCCAACAACAGCACAATCTCTCCGATGAGAATGCAACATCACTTGTTAACAAACAGCTGCTCAGAACGAACTGACAGAACGCACTGAAAATCAGAAAGGACCTGACAAGCACAACCTGATAAATCAGAAACGACCAGACAAGCATGCACTGAAAATCAGAAGCAAACTATAAATAGAACGCACTGAAAGACAGAAACGACCCGACAAGCAGGCACTGAAGAACAGATATGAACCGAGAAGCACAAGCTGAAATGCAGAGACAATCTGAAAAACACAAGGCTGAAAAGCGCAGATAGTCACTCACCAAATTTCATGTAATGTATCAAGGCAAAAAAAGTTTTAAAAACTGAATTTTTTTCAGGAGCAGTGATTTTAATAATGCATAAAGTGAAACAATAAAAGTGTAATATTCCTTTAAATTCTGTACCTGGGGGGTGCCTATAGTATGCATGTAAAGGGGCGCATGTTTCCCGTGCTTAGAAATGTCCCTGCACAGTGTCATTTCTGCAGGGAAAAAAGTCATTTAAAAGCACTCGCGGCTATAATGAATTGTCGGCTCCGCATAATACAGAGAACAGTCATTGAAAGTCAATGATAAAAAAAAGCATGGAGTTCCCCCAAATTCAGGTGTGGTATGGATATTAAGGGCAACCTCGCGTCAAATTAAAAAAAAATGACGTGGGGTTCTCCCCAAATATCCATACCAGACCCTTCAGGTCTGGTATGGATTTTAAGGTTAACGCCATGCCAAATAAAATAAAAATGGCATGGAATTCCCCCCAAAAATCCATACCAGACCCTTTATCCGAGCACGCAACCAGGCAGGCTGCAGGAAAAGAAGGGGGAAGAGAGAGCGCCCCCCTCCTGAACCGTACCAGGCCACATGCCCTCAACATTGAGAGGATGCTTTAGGGGTCTGTGACACCTCAAAGCATCATGTCCCCATGTTGATGGGGACAAAGGCCTCATCCCTACAACCATGGCCGGTGGTTGCGAGGGTCTGCGGGCTGGGGGCTTATCAGAATCTGGAAGCCCCCTTTAACAAGGGGACCCCCAGATACTGCCCCCCCGTTTGAAATGGTAAGGGGGCACAAAAGTACCCCTACCATTTCAGAAAGAAAGTGTAAAAAATTGTTAAAAAACACACAGACCTTTTCTTCCGACTTCGGGGGTCTTGTCCCCCTCTTCGGTTCTTCTGCCGGGCCACCGCGCCTTCTTATAGCTCTTTTACAGGCGGTGGCCTGGTCTTCTGTCGCCGCGGCCGCCGCCTTCCATTCTTATTCTTCTTCTTCTTCTTCTTCTCCAGGAGATGTTGACTCGACGATCTCTCCAGCCGCAATGCCAGGGACGCGCTGCGCTGCCACTTATATAGGGACAAAGGGCAGTGTCACATGGGTTTATGTCACATGGGTTGGTCACATAGGTTGATGTCACATGGCGACAGTCCCAGCATCCTCCAGGACTGTGACATCGTAAGGGGGCGGGGTCACCATGTGACACCAACCCGTGTGACATAAACCCATGTGACACCGCCCCTTGTCCCTATATAAGTGGCAGCGCAGCGCGTCCCTGGCATTGCGGCCGGAGAGATCGTCGAGTCAACATCTCCTGGAGAAGAAGAAGAAGAACGGAAGGCGGCGGCGACAGAAGACCGGGCCAACGCCTGTAAAAGAGCTATAAGAAGGCGCAGTGGCCCGGCAGAAGAACCGAAGAGGGGGACAAGACCCCCGGAGTCGGAAGAAGAGGCCGCGGTGACGAAGAAGAATGTCGGGCTCCTCCGCTAGTAAAAGAGCTACAAGAAGATAGCGGAGGAGTCCGGCGAGAAGACCCCCGAAGACGGAAGACCCCCGGAGCTGTGCAATAAAGTATTTTATCTTGTGTGTTGTGTTTTTTTTGTACTTTATTTTACAGGTGAATGGGTAGGGGTACATTGTACCCCATACTCATTCACATAGGGTGGGGGGGCGGTATCCGGGGGCCCCCTTATTAAAGGGGGCTCCCGGATTCCGATAAGCCCCCCGCCCGCAGACCCCGACAACCAACGGCCAGGTTTGTCAGGAAGAGGCCCTTGTTCTCATCAATATGGGGACAAGGTGCTTTGGGGTGGGGGGGCGCGGCCCCCCCTTCCCTAAGGCACCCCCCATGTTGAGGGCACGCGGCTTGGTACGGCTCAGTGGGGGGGGGGGGCGCTCGCTCGCCCCCCCCTTTCCTGGCTGGCCGGGTAGCGTGCTCGGGCAAGGGTCTGTTGTGGACTTGGGGGGACCCCCACACTGATTTTTTTCAGCGTTGGGGTTCCCCTTTAAGTCCACACCAAGCGGTGGGGCCAGCGACGTCTCCTTCGCGGGCCCCGCCTACCTGGAGACGCGCTCGAAATGAGCGGACTTTCCTCCGCGTGTGTGGGCGAGTCCGTTCATTTCAAAAGTAGGGCGGATAGTACGGCGGACTTAGTACGCCGTGTTAGTCCGCTGAAAAAGTGCCGTGTGTGGGCAAGTAGCCCGTTCGGAAAGTCCGACGGACAGTCTGGCGGGAAGTCTGCCAGACTAAGTACGTCGGACATACGGCTACGTGTGTACGCGGCTTTAGGTGATCAGGAAGAATTTTTTTTCCCCTGCTGGAGCAAATTGAAATGTGCTTTGCTGAGGTTTTTCGCCATCCTCTGGATCAACTGCGGGTATAGGATTGTATATATGGGGTTGTATGATTTTTTTTTCTCTTTTTTTGGTTGAACTAGACTAACTATGTACAGTGGTGTGAAAAAGTGTTTGCCCCCTTCCTCATTTCCTGTTCCTTTGCATGTTTGTCACACTTAAGTGTTTCGGAACATCAAACCAATTTAAACAATAGTCAAGGACAACACAAGTAAACACAAAATGCAATTTGTAAATGAAGGTGTTTATTATTAAAGGTGAAAAAAAATCCAAACCATCATGGCCCTGTGTGAAAAAGTGATTGCCCCCTAAACCTAATAACTGGTTGGGCCACCCTTAGCAGCAACAACTGCAACCAAGCGTTTGCGATAACGTGCAATGAGGCTTTTACAGCGTCCTGGAGGAATTTTGGCCCACTCATCTTTGCAGAATTGTCCTAATTCAGTTACATTAGAGGGTTTTCGAGCATGAACAGCCTTTTTAAGGTCATAC
Organism: Lithobates pipiens; assembly: GCF_037356315.1. Classification (NCBI taxonomy): domain Eukaryota; kingdom Metazoa; phylum Chordata; class Amphibia; order Anura; family Ranidae; genus Lithobates; species Lithobates pipiens. The sequence goes on along the minus strand of NW_027507785.1, from coordinate 206,591,073 downwards.
CACAACATCTCAATAGGATTCAGGTCAGGACTTTGGCTAGGCCACTCAAAAGTCTTCATTTTGTTTTTCTTCAGCCATTCGGTGGTGGACTTGCTGGTGTGTTTAGGATCATTGTCCTGCTGCAGAACCCAAGTTCGTTTCAGCTTGAGTACACGAACAGATGGTCAGACATTCTCCTTCAGGATCTCTTGGTAGACAGCAGAATTCATAGTTCCTTTTATCACGGCAAGTCTTCCAGGTCCTGAAGCAGCAAAACAGCCCCAGACCATCACACTACCACCACCATATTTTACTGTTGGTATAATATTCTTTTTATGAAATGCAGTGTTCCTTCTACGCCAGATATACTTGGACACACACCTTCCAAAGAGTTCCACTTTTGTCTCATCGGTCCACAGAATGTTGTCCCAAAAGTCTTGGGGATCATCAAGATGTGTTGTGGAGAAATTGAGATGAGCTTTGATGTTCTTTTTGCTCAGCAGTGGTTTTCTCCTTGGAACTCTGCCATGCAGGCCATTTTTGCCCAGTCTTTTCCTGATGGTGGAGGCATGAACGCTGACATTAACTGAGGCAAGTGAGGCCTGCAGTTCCTTGGACGTTGTTGTGGGGTCTTTTGTGACCTCTTGGATGAGTCGCCGCTGCGCTCTTGGGGTAATTTTGGGTGGCCGGCCACTCCTGGGAAGGTTCACCACTGTTCCATGTCTTCGCCATTTGTGGATAATGGCTCTCACTGTGGTTCGCTGGATTCCCAAAGCTTTGGAAATGGCTTTATAATCCTTTCCAGACTGATAGATCTCAATTACTTTCTTTCTCAATTGTTACTGAATTTCTTTGGGTCTTGGCATGATGTGTAGCTTTTAAGGATCTTCTGGTGGACCTTACTGTGTCAAGCAGCTCCTATTTAAGTGATGCCTTGATTGTGAACAGGTGTGGCAATAATCAGGCCTGGGTGTGGCTAGAGAAATTGAACTCAGGTGTGGACAACCACAGTTATAGTATGTTTTAACAAGGGGGGCAATCACTTTTTCACACAGGGCCATGATGGTTTGGATTTTTTTTCACCTTTAATAATAAACACCTTCATTTACAAATTGCATTTTGTGTTTACTTGTGTTGTCCTTGACTATTGTTTAAATTGGTTTGATGTTCCGAAACACTTAAGTGTGACAAACATGCAAAGGAACAGGAAATGAGGAAGGGGGCAAACACTTTTTCACACCACTGTAACTATGTAGGTGGACAGTCTGTATAGCTATATGGGCAAGAAAGTTGATGGATGTATCTGCAGTAATCTGACATTGTACTATCGATCCACTGATCGCGGGTGCAATGCTTTTCAGGCTCCTAGAGGAAAAAATAATTAAAAAAATTCTGCAAAAATAGGTACATTTATTATTTTTTCCCCAAAGGTAAACTTAAGACTCATACACACGATCGGAATTTCCAACAACAAAACCGTGGATTTTGGTTTGAAGGGTGTTGGCTCCAACTTATCTTGCATACACACGGTCACACAAAAGTTGGCCAATTACAACCGTAGCGATGTACAAGTTTGAGTCGAATTCTTGTTTTGGGGTTTTCGTGGCAAATTCGAAAAGCCACGGAACACCCTGTAAAAGTCTATGGGAGAAATCTAAAGTGCTAATTTTAAAGGCTTATATGTAAGTTATTGTCATAAAAAGTGTTTGGGTGACCTGGGTCCTGCTCCAGGGGACATGTATCAATGCAAAAAAAACTTTTAAAAACTGCATTTTTTTCGGGAGCAGTGATTTTAATAATGCTTAAAGTGAAACAAATAACTGACAGGCTCTCACGAGAAATTCGTGAGATAGGCCAGCGTACTGCTGATCTAGAGACGAGGGTGGACGATATGGAGCTCACCCTCCGAGATCACACACAAGACTTCTCAGTGCTCAGGGAGGAGAATGCCACCTTGCTGTCCCGTTTAGAGGATGCCGAAAACCGTTCCCGCAGGTCCAATCTGCGACTACGTGGAATCCCTGAATCAATAGACGACATACAATCATTTACAACCGCACTGTTCCAGGAACTTTCACCCTCTATCCCCATTGAGCGGCTTGAATTTGACAGAATTCACCGAGCCCTCACACGCCGCCAACCTGATGGTCCCCCACGAGACATCATTATAAAGTTACACTTTTTCCGAACCAAGGAACAGCTGCTTAATGCCACCCGCCAGAAAGAAGAATTGATTTTCCAAACCCACAAGTATCAACTCTTCTCCGATTTGGCTCCTCTGACCATATCTAAGCGTCGTGCTATGAAACCCCAGCTTCAGATTCTACTGCACCACCAAATTAAGTATACCTGGAGGTTTCCTTTTGCCCTGCAATTCACTCACTTAGGCCAACAGCACGCCTGCTCTTCTCCTGAAGCCTTACAACATCTCCTGGAATTGCTTCATTTTACCCCACCGGCTCAACCTTCGGAGACTGCACTGCCTCGGACCCCTGCCCGGTCTGCGGCTCACCCATACACAGCTACGCCCAAGCGCATCTCCCTGGACCCGGTATCGGCCCGTAAAGGAACTCCATCACGCCGGCACGAAGATTCCTTCCTTAGCCCGAAGTCTCGCATCCCACGCTGACTTGGTTCCGTGAGCCCTGTTTCTTCCTCCTTCATCCGTTCGATACGCTCTGTGTGCCCCCCCTGTGTCCTCGGGTTCCGGGCTCTCATAGCCACCTTGCAGCTGTAATGTTACTGCACTTGACCCCAATCACCTCAGTCTCTTTGTTTTACTTTAATTTTATTTTCTGTTATTTACTTTTTGTATTAAGCTGAGACCCAGGGGTTCACACCGAGGATTGGTAATTGTACCCTAATTGGGGCGACCCACAAGAATGGTGTGCCCTCTATAGGGCCTTCATTTAAGGTTCAGTCATTCCCTCTTTGTTTTTTGTTTTTTGATTCACTCAACCAGTTTCGTTGCATGCATATCTTTATATATTTTCTTTTTATTCTCTTTTTCTTTATAAACCTTATCAACCGGAAGATCGGTGTGTGGACAGGGGGGGGGGGTGGAGTGGGGTGCCCCCCCCCCCCTGTCATTCTCGGGCACCTTTCCTTTTTTTTTTTGTTTTGTTTTTTTGAATATTTTTATCCATGTGCCCCCGGCGGCTATTCTGCAACACACCCCCTTCCTGCATTAAGTTGCATACACAGCGATTTATGTTCTCTTATATTTGTGCCTTCATTTAGGTCTATTGGGCTGCTAGTCCCTCTCCTTTTCTCCCTCCCCCCCTCCCCACCCATTCCTTCCCCATCCGTCCTCCCTCTCTCCCAACCCTATTCTTCCTTTTTTTTATTTTTTTTTATTTTTTTATTTATTTAATTATTTATTTTTTCTCTCTCTTCCCCCTTTGCCCCCCCTCCTCAACTACTACTACACCCTATATCTTTCTACCCCTCCCTCCCTCCCTCCCTCTCCTTCTCCCACTCTCCCCTTAAAATGATCGTACACTACCCAATGTGATAGGCATATAATGTTTATCAATGGAGGCTCTATGCTTCGCTGTTTCTGCTTATATGTTCATGGTAAACCGTTTTAGATTACTTTTCTAAGTTCTACTGTACCGACTTATTTGTTTGATCCGTTTGCAGTGGGGAGTTGTCACTGCTCCCCCACCTTACAGTGCTCTCCCTCTGTGGCCGTTTTTTTTTTTTGTTGGCTGCAGAGATAGCGCGCTATTTAGTCGGGCTATAAAGAAGTTATTTGGTGTCTATCAATTGAAATGTCATGCCCTACGCCTATTCTTCCTTACTCTCTCCTTCTTCTCTCTGTTTCTTCTTTTCATTCTCTCCTTCTTTCTGCTTTTCTATTTTTTTCTGCTGGCCGGGTTGCCCCCAGGTGTCACCTATTATATATTAATAAGCCCCTACTTCCACTCAGATGGCCCCTCTAAACATCCTCTCCCTTAACGTTAAGGGACTAAATTCCCCAAATAAAAGAGTCAAGGCCTTTCGCACCTTTGTTTCCCTGAGGGCCAACATTGTAGCCCTTCAGGAGACACATTTCTCAACCCATAGTACCCCTAAATTTTTCAGCTCCCGTTACCCCCAAGTGTACACCACCTCTGCTGAATCGAAGCACAGAGGGGTCTTACTGGCCTTCCACTCCTCCTTGCCCTTCAAAGTGACCACAGAAATTAAAGATCCAGCTGGCCGATACATCATTTTGATTGGCCTCCTGCAAGACGTGGAAACGACCTTGGTCTCTTATTACGCCCCAAATACTAACCCTCTCCCTTTCTTTTCCCACTTACTGCAGGTAATCAGAGCCCATTCCAAAGGTACACTTTTCATGTGTGGTGACTCCAACCTAGTACTCCACCCACATTTGGATAGATCCCCATACTCTCCGGACCATTACTCCCCTTCCTCACAATTTCGCAGACTACTTCATCGCTCCTCTCTCTTGGATACATGGAGAGAGTGTAATCCATCGAAGAAAAACTATACTTACTATTCTTACCCGCATAATTCTTTTTCTAGGATTGACCACATCCTTGTCCCAGTCGCATCCGCTCCAATCCTACAACGATCTGTTATTCACCCTATTACATGGTCAGACCACTGTGCTGTGATCACCACTAGTGATGGCCGAACGGTTCGCCCGGCGGTCGTTTCGCGGCGAATTTCCGACATTCGCGGTCCGCACGTTCGAACGCCTTTTTCCGTCGTTCGCCGCGGCGGACTTACGTGTTTAATGTATACAAGAACTTTAACCTTTGGTGACACGTTTATCATGTGATACAGGACAGCCAATTGAGACATGACAGCACATGGACACTTGTACATTCCCCCTAACCTATAAATACACCCGATCCGGTGGCCATTTTACATTCTTTCTTCTGTTACGATAGGGACAGGTTCCTGTGTGGAGTAGGGAGAGATAAACCACTAGCTATTTGGTACACAAAAGTTCTTTTCAGGACTGGTATAGGTGTTAGGTGTTGATAGGTTTGCTGTGCTGCTGATTCTTGCAGCAGCCTGAGTGTCTTTTGTTAGTTTAGAGAAAGGGAAAGGACGGTGTATGCTACAGGGACAGCCAGATTAGTCTTTCATCATCATCATCATCATCATCATCATTAGCTGTTACTATCAAGGTCCACAAAAGAGCTGTTCCAGTAACCACTAATCGTTCTCTTTTTTTGCCAATTTGTATAGGGACAGGAAGGAAGCAGTGTTGTCAGGCAGTGAGGGTAATTTTAAAGACTTGCTGTTATTATTAGTTCCACAAAGGTTCTTTTCAGGACTGGTATCAGTGGTACAGTAATAGGCTTGTACATGTATAATATTCTTTCTTCCAAATATAGAAAGGATATTATACTTGACTGCTGCCCTTCTGCTGCAGTCTGCTAAACATTCACAACTCACTTGTTCCACAAAAGTTCTTATAAGGACTGGTAACTTGGTATAGGGTGCTACGGTACATAGGCTTGAGTGCGGTACAGTCTGCTGTTCTGTAAGGACCGCTATCGGTCCACAATAGATAGGGTTGACGTGCACCACTGCTGACCGCTGCCCTATACTGCAGCAGTCCTTCAGCGGTATAGGGACTGACGTACAGTCTGCTAATCACTAACACACAACCTGCTTGTTCCACAAAAGTTCTTATAAGGACTGGTAACTTGGTATAGGGTGCTACGGTACATAGGCTTGAGTGCGGTACAGTCTGCTGTTCTGTAAGGACCGCTATCGGTCCACAATAGATAGGGTTGACGTGCACCACTGCTGACCGCTGCCCTATACTGCAGCAGTCCTTCAGCGGTATAGGGACTGACGTACAGTCTGCTAAACACTAATACACAACCTGCTTGGTCCACAAAAGTTCTTATAAGGACTGGTAACTTGGTATAGGGTGCTACGGTACATAGGCTTGAGTGCGGTACAGTCTGCTGTTCTGTAAGGACCGCTATCGGTCCACAATAGATAGGGTTGACGTGCACCACTGCTGACCGCTGCCCTATACTGCAGCAGTCCTTCAGCGGTATAGGGACTGACGTACAGTCTGCTAAACACTAATACACAACCTGCTTGGTCCACAAAAGTTCTTATAAGGACTGGTAACTTGGTATAGGGTGCTACGGTACATAGGCTTGAGTGCGGTACAGTCTGCTGTTCTGTAAGGACCGCTATAGGTCCACAATAGATAGGGTTGACGTGCACCACTGCTGACCGCTCACCTATACTGCAGCAGTCCTTCAGCGGTATAGGGACTGACGTACAGTCTGCTAATCACTAACACACAACCTGCTTGTTCCACAAAAGTTCTTATAAGGACTGGTAACTTGGTATAGGGTGCTACGGTACATAGGCTTGAGTGCGGTACAGTCTGCTGTTCTGTAAGGACCGCTATCGGTCCACAATAGATAGGGTTGACGTGCACCACTGCTGACCGCTGCCCTATACTGCAGCAGTCCTTCAGCGGTATAGGGACTGACGTACAGTCTGCTAAACACTAATACACAACCTGCTTGGTCCACAAAAGTTCTTATAAGGACTGGTAACTTGGTATAGGGTGCTACGGTACATAGGCTTGAGTGCGGTACAGTCTGCTGTTCTGTAAGGACCGCTATAGGTCCACAATAGATAGGGTTGACGTGCACCACTGCTGACCGCTCACCTATACTGCAGCAGTCCTTCAGCGGTATAGGGACTGACGTACAGTCTGCTAATCACTAACACACAACCTGCTTGTTCCACAAAAGTTCTTATAAGGACTGGTAACTTGGTATAGGGTGCTACGGTACATAGGCTTGAGTGCGGTACAGTCTGCTGTTCTGTAAGGACCGCTATCGGTCCACAATAGATAGGGTTGACGTGCACCACTGCTGACCGCTGCCCTATACTGCAGCAGTCCTTCAGCGGTATAGGGACTGACGTACAGTCTGCTAAACACTAATACACAACCTGCTTGGTCCACAAAAGTTCTTATAAGGACTGGTAACTTGGTATAGGGTGCTACGGTACATAGGCTTGAGTGCGGTACAGTCTGCTGTTCTGTAAGGACCGCTATCGGTCCACAATAGATAGGGTTGACGTGCACCACTGCTGACCGCTGCCCTATACTGCAGCAGTCCTTCAGCGGTATAGGGACTGACGTACAGTCTGCTAAACACGAATACACAACCTGCTTGGTCCACAAAAGTTCTTATAAGGACTGGTAACTTGGTATAGGGTGCTACGGTACATAGGCTTGAGTGCGGTACAGTCTGCTGTTCTGTAAGGACCGCTATCGGTCCACAATAGATAGGGTTGACGTGCACCACTGCTGACCGCTCACCTATACTGCAGCAGTCCTTCAGCGGTATAGGGACTGACGTACAGTCTGCTAATCACTAACACACAACCTGCTTGTTCCACAAAAGTTCTTATAAGGACTGGTAACTTGGTATAGGGTGCTACGGTACATAGGCTTGAGTGCGGTACAGTCTGCTGTTCTGTAAGGACCGCTATCGGTCCACAATAGATAGGGTTGACGTGCACCACTGCTGACCGCTGCCCTATACTGCAGCAGTCCTTCAGCGGTATAGGGACTGACGTACAGTCTGCTAAACACTAATACACAACCTGCTTGGTCCACAAAAGTTCTTATAAGGACTGGTAACTTGGTATAGGGTGCTACGGTACATAGGCTTGAGTGCGGTACAGTCTGCTGTTCTGTAAGGACCGCTATCGGTCCACAATAGATAGGGTTGACGTGCACCACTGCTGACCGCTGCCCTATACTGCAGCAGTCCTTCAGCGGTATAGGGACTGACGTACAGTCTGCTAAACACTAATACACAACCTGCTTGGTCCACAAAAGTTCTTATAAGGACTGGTAACTTGGTATAGGGTGCTACGGTACATAGGCTTGAGTGCGGTACAGTCTGCTGTTCTGTAAGGACCGCTATAGGTCCACAATAGATAGGGTTGACGTGCACCACTGCTGACCGCTCACCTATACTGCAGCAGTCCTTCAGCGGTATAGGGACTGACGTACAGTCTGCTAATCACTAACACACAACCTGCTTGTTCCACAAAAGTTCTTATAAGGACTGGTAACTTGGTATAGGGTGCTACGGTACATAGGCTTGAGTGCGGTACAGTCTGCTGTTCTGTAAGGACCGCTATCGGTCCACAATAGATAGGGTTGACGTGCACCACTGCTGACCGCTGCCCTATACTGCAGCAGTCCTTCATCGGTATAGGGACTAAGAGTTTTGTCACAGGGTCATTTAAAAAATGACAGGCAGAGGAAGAGGCAGGCCCTTCCGCAGGGGTGGTAGGGGTAGGGCAGGAGCAACAGGCTTGAGCCAAAGTGGGAAGTTGCAGAAGGTGCGTTCAATTACTTTAAAGGATGCACCAGACTTGGTTGAGTGGCTCGCTCAGCCTTACTCTTCTGCACCCTCCTCATCCTCTCGATCTGCACCCTCTTCTTCACTCTCTGCTATGTGCACCCCCAAAGACACTACCACCAACAACACGACCACCACCACCACCACCACATACCTTCCGCTTGAGTCACTGGAATTATTTTCCGATCCATATCAAGAGGACATTTCTGATGCGCAGCCACTCTTGGTATTGGATCAGGAAGAGGAGGTAGCAACAAGCGCTACTCAGCAGTCTGACGCCAGTACCCAGATCAGCCCAAGGAGGAGGTTGGTCCCCGGTGTTGCTGCCTACTCCGAGATCTCTACTTATAGCGGTGGGGAAGGTGACGTTGATGATGACGTGTCTAGTGATGTCACGTGGGTGCCCACAAGAGAGGAAGAGGAGGGGAGTTCAGAGGGAGATATGGACCAGCAGATAGGGAGGAGAAGCAGCAATGACTTACATTGCACAGCAGGGACAAAGCAGACTGCAAATGTATCAGGAGCGAGTCATCGACCATGTACGGTCACATCTGGCGCTCCCAGGACACCGGCACATGGCTCCGCAGTGTGGGCTTTTTTTAACGTGTCCGCTGCTGACAATAGCGTTGCCATCTGCAATCTTTGCAGTCAACGCGTTAGTCGCGGTAAGCCCAATACTCACCTAGGGACGACCGCCTTAAGAAGGCACATGAGCAGCCATCACCGAGCCCAGTGGGAGCAACGGAACACACAAAGCCACACTGCAGGCTCTCACCGTCCAGCCTCGTCTTCTACTTCTCCTTCTCCTCTCTCCTCACAATTGTCCTCCACTCCACCTTCCATCACGCCAAGCTCACATTTTTCTGCAAAAAGGCAGGCTTCCGTGGGCCTAATGTTTGAGCGTAAAAAAATGATGACGCCGGATAACCCTCTTGCCCAACGGTTGGCGGCTGGCTTGTCAGAACTCATAGCCCGCCAACTACTGCCATATAAACTGGTGGACTCGGAGGCCTTTCGCAAATTTGTGGCCATTGGAACACCACAATGGAAGGTCCCAGGAAGGAAGTATTTCTCAGAGAAGGGCATCCCAGAGCTATATGGCCATGTTCAGCGGCAAGTGAATGTATCTCTGGCACACAGTGTCGGTGCCAAGATACATCTGACCACAGACACGTGGTCTAGCAAACACGGGCAGGGAAGGTATATCAGTTTTACTGCCCACTGGGTGAACCTTCTGACGGCCGTCAAGCATGTAACCCGTGGCACCCGTGTAGATTTGGTTTTACCGCCACGGATTGCATGCAGGCCTGACTCTTCTTCTCCTCCTCCTACTCCATCCTCCTCCCTCTCCTCCTCAGCTGCCTCCTCCTTTTCCGCTGCTAGCGTCTCTTCCACTGCACCGCCCAAGCTCCCCAGAACCTATTCCACATGCCAGGTGAGACGTTGCCATGCCGTGCTGCGTCTGTTGTGCCTGGAAGCAAAGAGCCACACTGGCCCGGCACTCCTTTCAGCTTTGCGTTCACAGGCAGATGAGTGGCTAACACCGCTCAATTTGACAGTTGGTAAAGTGGTGTGTGACAACGGTGCCAATCTGCTTAGCGCATTGAAACAGGGCAAAATCACGCACGTGCCGTGCATGGCACACGTCTTAAACTTGGTCGTGCAGCGATTCCTTGTCAAATACCCTGGGGTCCAGGACATCTTGCGGCAGGCAAGGAAAATCTCGGCCCATTTCAGAAGATCTTACACGGCCATGGCTCGCCTTGCTGACATTCAGCGGCGACACCATCTGCCGGTCAGACGTCTTATTTGCGATTGCCCGACGCGATGGAACTCAACCTTCTATATGCTTGATAGGCTGCTCCAGCAGAAACGTGCAGTTAACGTCTACCTGTATGAACTCTGCGAAAGAAACGGTTCTGGGGAGCTGGGTTTTTTTTCACCGCGCCAGTGGCTGCTCATGCGCGACACATGCAGACTTCTGCGGCCATTTGAGGAGATCACCAAACTGGTCAGTTGCAGCCATGGCGCCATCAGTGACATGGTACCTTATGCCTTCTTTCTGGAGCGTGCATTGCGTCGTGTCATTGATCAGGCTGTGGAGGAGCAGGAGCGGGAAGATGAGGAAGTCGCAATGCTGGATGAATTCCCAGGGGGGGCTACTCTATCTGAGACAAGTCAACAACAGGAGTCTGATGAGGAGTCAGAGGAGGATGGTGCCGGGGCGGATGAGCAGGAGCAAGAAGAGCATGCTTTAAACCTTTCTGGGATCCCTGTTGTGCGAGGATGGGGAGAGGAGAATGAAGAGGACGACATTATCCTGGATGATGAGCAGGAGCCAGGCCACCACACCGCTTCCACTTTAGTGCAAATGGGGGCCTTCATGCTCCAGTGTTTTAATAGGGACCCCCGTATAAAAAGCATGAGGGTCAAGGACCAGTACTGGGTGGCAACGTACTTAGACCCCCGGTACAAACACAAAATGGCGGAAATGTTACCGCCGTCGCAGAGGGCTGTCAGAATGCAGCACTTCCAGGCCTTGCTTCGAGAAATGCTGCATTCTGCTTTTGCGTGCGCTGGCAGAGGAGCAATTCCCACTCCCAGAGAAGGATTTGCGGGTACCAATCCAACAGCGCCTGCAAGAAGAGGCCGGTTTGAAGATGTGTTGGTGACTTCGGATATGAGGTCATTCTTTCAGCCGACCCATCGACAGGTGTCATTCGGATCCAGCATCAGGGAACGCCTAGACCGTCAGGTGTCCGACTACATTGGGTTAACGGCCGATGTGGACGCTCTGAGGAGTGATGAACCCCTAGACTACTGGGTGGGCAGGCTTGACCTCTGGCCAGAGCTTGCCCAATTTGCAATCGAACTGTTGGCTTGCCCCTCATCCAGTGTCCTGTCCGAAAGGACGTTCAGCGCAGCAGGGGGGATTGTGACCGATAAGCGTACTCGCCTAGCTCACCACAGTGTTAACTACCTCACATTTCTAAAAATGAATGAGGCATGGATCTCGGAGGAATTCAACACATGTGACCAGTAGACCATGTATATGTCTATAAACTATTTTTTTAATCAAGCACACAGACCTTCTTAATTCATTTGGCTCACTTCCTTGACCCAAAAAAGCACACCGTACTATATGCCCCTACCCTCCTCTTTGAAGAGGTTGAGCGGTGTCATATTTCTACTGGGGCTGCTTATGATATCCCTGTGCTGTGCTGACTTCCTCCTGGGGGTTCTTATTATGAAGGGATCACACTATCCCTGTGCTGTGCTGACTTCCTCCTGGGGGTTCTTATTATGAGGGGATCACACCATCCCTGTGCTGTGCTGACTTCCTCCTGGGGCTGCTTACGGTGCTGCTGTCAGTGCTGTATGTCACGGTGCTGCTGTCAGCGCTGTATGTCACGGTGCTGCTGTCAGCGCTGTATGTCACGGTGCTGCTGTCAGCGCTGTATGTCACGGTGCTGCTGTCAGCGCTGTATGTCACGGTGCTGCTGTCAGCGCTGTATGTCACGGTGCTGCTGTCAGCGCTGTATGTCACGGTGCTGCTGTCAGCGCTGTATGTCACGGTGCTGCTGTCAGCGCTGTATGTCACGGTGCTGCTGTCAGCGCTGTATGTCACGGTGCTGCTGTCAGCGCTGTATGTCACGGTGCTGCTGTCAGCGCTGTATGTCACGGTGCTGCTGTCAGTGCTCTGTATTACGGTGCTGCTGTCAGATGCCTCTATCACGGTGCATGTGTCATTCCGGTATGTCACGCTGCTGGTGATCATCTCCTGCACCCTCTTCTTTGCCTACCCTGGTCCCTGACCTTCCCTCTCCTCCATTGCCTTCATTAGCTCCATAGTCCTGAATTGTTAGAACAATTTCCCAAATAAAATAAAAATGCTTGTAGTTATCGATCCCAAATTCACCTCATACATGTATTATGTCATTGTCCAGATGGTGGGACTACGTTTTACCCCCTAATAATTACCACGTGGCCGCAAATTCGACATGAAGGTTTGCAAAGTTCGCCTCCCATTGAAGTCAATGGGGCCCGCGGCGAACGTTCGGTTTCGCGAACGTTTGGGTCCGTTCGCATTTCGCGTTCGCGAAACGTCCCGTCGGAAGTTCGTCCATCACTAATCACCACGGTCTCCTCGTTAATATCTCGCCCTGCCTCCAACACATGGTGCATGAATGAAGCCCACCTAACCAATCAGTCCTATTGTCTTGATATTCAATCTGCCCTTAATGACTATCTACTACACAATGCCACCCCGATATATCGCCAACCCTGCTTTGGGAAGCACATAAGCCGGTAATCAGAGGCACCTGTATCTCTGTTGCCACCCACCTTAAACGCACTAAGAACTCCAAACTACATCAATTGGAATCTGACTTTCACCACCATTTCCTGTTGTTTCAGAAGTCCCCCTCAGCCACTAATAAAAAGCTACTAGAGAAGACCAAGCTGGAACTAGACCTTCTTTTGGCCGAATCGGCAGACAAATCTATCCGCCGGTCTGGCCATAAGATCTACACCAAGGCTAATAAGCCTGACACCTTCCTGGCACTTCGCCTCAGTAGACCAGATCATACCCACAACCCTATTAGACTTCGGCTGGCCAATGGCACACATTCCAGTAACCCTGTTAGAGTACTTTCTGAGTTTCGCAAGCGTCTTGCTGATCTATATGAAGGGAGGGGGCCTCTTCCCTCCAAGGAGGCAGAGACACTTTTTCAGGACTTACCTTTACCCAAACTGTCTGATGCCAGTCGGGAGTCAATAGATAAATCAATCACGGTAGATGAGGTTCTCGGTGCTATCAAAACTCTCAAGCCCCACAAGCGTCCTGGTCCGGATGGTCTGCCAAGCATATATTATAAGAAATTTGCAACCACCCTGGCCCCACTCCTTACCAATTCGTATAATGCCCTGCTAAAACAACAATCCCTCGGTCGTGATACGCTGACAGCCATTATAGCCATGCTCCCTAAACCCAACACAGATCATACCCTCTGGTCCAATTATAGGCCCATTTCTCTTTTAAATTTGGACGTGAAAATCCTGGCTAAAATTCTTGCCCTGAGGCTTAACCCAATAATTGGAGGCATGATTCACAAAGACCAAGTAGGCTTTATCCCTCGTAGACAGGCCAGTGACAATATTCGTCGGGTTATTCTCTTACAACATATAGCAAAATCCCGCAAGATCCCTATGCACCTTTTATCACTCGATATCAGAAAAGCCTTTGACACTGTCTCATGGCCCTATCTCCATTACATCCTGGCTCGCTGGGGCTTTTGCCCCAATTTTCTACAATGGGTGAGTGCCTTGTATGCTCACCCACAAGCTTACATAAAATATTCTGTTTATAGTTCAGAGTGCTTCCCCATTCGGAGAGGTACGAGACAGGGTTGCCCCTTATCCCCACTAATATTTGCTTTAGTGGTAGAGCCTCTTGCTGCATTAATTAGATCAAATCCAAATATCCATGGCCTAGATATAGCTTCCACTTCCCATAAACTTTGCCTTTTTGCCGACGACGCTCTTTTATTTATTACCTCCCCACATATTTCCCTGCCTAACCTCCACCTACTTTTAACAAAGTTTGCTAGGATCTCAGGTTTGGAGGTTAATCAGGCGAAATCCAAAGCCCTTAATGTGTCCCTCCCATTAGGCGAATTGAAACTCATACAGCACAATTTTCCCTTTCAATGGTCCTCTTCCTCAATTCCGTATTTAGGTATCAAATTGACTAGTGATCCCACTCATCTATTCCAATCTAATTACCTCCCGATGCTAAAATATTTGTCCTCTTTACTTAATACTTGGCTACCCCTCCACATCTCCTGGCTTGGCTGAATCGCAGCCGTAAAAATGTCTCTGTTACCCAAGCATTTATATCTCTACAGAGTCCTCCCAGTCGCAATACCACCTTATTTCCACAGGGCGATCCAGAGTCGGGTGTATAAATATATCTGGGGCACTAAGACCCCCCGTATTTCTAGACCCATTTTACTTCACAGTAAACTTAATGGGGGCTTGGGAGTCCCCAACTTTCTACATTATTATCACTCCGCCCAGCTGGCACAACTAACTCTATATCATGCGAAGACGGAGATCCCCTTTGGGTCGCCTTGGAGGCTATAGACTTACACCCGATCTCCATCGCCAATATTCTGTGGCTCCCTGCTTCGGCTCGGGGCTCTATCACTAATCCCTTAACCCAGCATTCTTTACGCATCTGGGACAAATTATGCAAACCTTTTAAGTTACTCACTCCACACTTACCCTTACTCTCGCTAATTGGTCAACCATTATTTTACCCAGCCTTCTCCCAACCAGTTTCTTTCCAGGCCTGGACTCATGCCGGCCTGAATCGAATACGAGATTTCATTTCCAACGGTGCCATCACATCTTTCCCAGTCCTTCAGTCGCAGACTCACATCTCTCCACGGGAGTGCTTTAGATACCTCCAAATCTCCCATTTTATACAAACAATTATAGGCCCTCACAGAGTATCGAATAACCTATCCACATTCGAGAATATATGCGACTCGGACCCACATGCACCGGGCATCATTTCCAGCCTCTATGCGCATCTCATGTCCTCCCCTTCCCCACTTCCGTCATATGCTTCTGCTTGGTCCAAAGACCTATCCATTGATTGGGATGCGGGTGACTGGACAAGGATGTGGTCAACAACTAAACTATCGTCACAGAATGTGGTGGCATTAGAAGCTAGTTACAAAGTCCTCATGAGGTGGTACCTGGTTCCAGTTAGGATTGCTAAATACATTCCAACCTATTCTCCTAACTGTTTCCGAGGGTGTGATACAGGGGGTACCCATCTTCATATATGGTGGACATGCCCTGTGGTGGAACACTTCTGGGCACTCATATTCCAAATGGCCTCCACCCTGTTTAATACAATCCTTGTCCCGGACCCAGCCCTTGCACTGCTTAATTTCCCCCCACACAACTTCTCTAGGGCACAATTGCGTCTTTTCCTCCAGCTCACCACTGCCGCCAAGCAGACCATTGCGAAAGCCTGGAAATCCCCACTTTTGAATATTGTGGAAGTTAAAAATAGAGTCACCCAGGCTATGATACACAGTAAAATTGAAGCCACAATTTTGGATAAGATTCCTCAACACCTTAAAATTTGGCGCCCTTGGTCAGATCATTATCTCCCCCCTGATTTTGATAACCGTCTCCTGGAACCCTGATCATATTCCTAGTGGTGGTGGGTGGCTCCCAACTTTCCATGGGGCGTGGGGGCGGCCTGGCCAGTACCTTTTCTTTCTCTATCTTATTTGTTCTCTCCTTATCTTCTCCTTTAGTCTCTATTCATCTCTATCCTTAGTTCCCTCTTTCTTTTTCTTTTCTCTTTTCCCTCTTCTAGCTCTTTTCTCCCCCTTCACTGACTATTCTGAATATGGTGGCATATAATACATGTTATGTACCTGCTACTGTTGCCCAGATTGCTCGGGCAGAGTATCCTTGCCTTTTGTGTTTGTTGTAGTTTTTGGACTCACACTCACATACTTCTCCCATCAATGTTACTTGTTGATTTCTGATCCACATTGAATGGGAATCAGTTGTATAATCTATATCTATGTACATGGTCATGGTTTTTTACTATTCCAATGCTCTGCTGGAATGTCTTCCTACATTTATAACATCTGTAACTGTGCCTGTTTCTTTTTCTTGCTTGTTGTCAATAAAATATTTGAAAAGAAAGGAGTAGTTATCCATTGAATGAACCAAAGACGCACTGTGACGTAAAGTCTGGTGAGTGGCCATTTTATAAGGTGGTGGTGGCACAAATAGTTCTGTCCAGTGGAAAATAAGGCACATGAACATTGAAGGACTTTTGTTTTGATTTGATAACAACTTTAAGACAGGACTGTACCCACATGTACAACAGTGGGGGGACCTGGTATATAAATTAGGACCATTGAATTTAAGGACTATTCGGGCATAAGTGTTGGTTATATATTTTTTCACACATTTTCTATTTTTTTATATTTTATTTTCCTGGACCTCCCCATGTCAGCCTACTATGAGACAGCTCCGCCCCCTCTGACCCCTCCAGGACCACCTTTTTTCTAGCCCATAAAGGGAGGCTGTCTGCCCACACCAGTGTTCTTTTTTCATCCTCGCTCTGGATGCCTTTTAAAGTTTATTTATTTTTATTTATTTATTTATTTCTCCATCCACTATCCATCCTGTTCGGGTTCAGCCTCTTCCGTATCAGAAGACCCCCCATAGAGGCAGTAAATCTCCTGAGGAGTGTGGGTTCCCTTGGTGCTGGGATAAAAAGGTGCAGTATAAATGACTGTGTATTACTGGCAAAGGTCACTGGCAGTATACAGTACATGACTGTAGATACCTTCGTAAGTCAGGTGTTGGCACTCTCTCCTTCCATGTTTGGTGTGTTCAGGCAGTGATTTGGCTCGCTGGGACTTGTAGTTCACAACCTCCACATGTATTCCTTTCAGGAAGCTCAGTTGAGCAGGTGAGGTCAGAGGTAGCTTCCTCTTGGATTGCCTAGCAAACACCAGAATGCTCACTGCTGATTTGCAGCAGGCTCTGTCCTCTAGGGCTAATCTCAGTCTCCAGCTGAACAATCTGCTACTCTGCTCTGGTAAGCCTGGTTTCCAGGACTCTCATTTCTTACTGCTGTGTTACTTGTCTGTCAGAGTGTTTTCATTATCCTGTGCCTTTATAGATCTGGGGAGTTTTGCCTGCCTGCCTAGCTGCCTTAGCACTGAAGATTCAGATGGAGAAGTTTATTTTATTTATTTGTTTATTTAAAAGAGAGCACATCCTCTGTTTTACAGAGCGAAGGGCCCAGTGTGAGCTAAACGCCCGCAAAGAGGTTCCTAGTCAGCATTCCAGCCTCAAAGGAGTAAAAAGGCTAGACATGACAAGTCGCAGAGTCGCATGCAGCTGGATAGACGCCTGTTGTCACAGATCTCCCTCACCCTTATCTCACTTTAGTCGCTCGGACCTGAGCCAGGAGAGGTCAAGACATCAGAAAGCCTCTAGAAAGAGGAAATCTGGGCGCAGACAGAGAAGATCCTCTTCTTCAGATAGGTCTTCATCGCTGGCCCAGGCAGAAGAAGAATCCTGTTGGGCTTGCTCAGTTAAGGTCGTCAGAGGAAAGCGGGTGTGCATCTTGCTTCAAGGAGGTGGCTCAGGACAATGCTGCGAATGCGCACCAGGTTAAATCCTACATTAAGCACGCAGTCAAGGAAGGGTTGAACAGTGTTTCAAGGAATCCTGCTCATCCTGCTGTATCTTCAGCTTCTGCAGATTCAGATCATGTGTTTTCAGTGCGTTTTAACTTTGACGTCGATAGCGATTCAGATCCATCTGAGGCTGAGATGGTATGGAATCGCATACGTTTGATTTTTGCACTGATTCCCCCTTTGGTGGAGGCCTCAAAGAAACAGCAGAGATACTACCTGTATTTAAAGAAATCTTTACCTTCCTTACCATTCATTTCTAAAATTAAAGTGACTGGGCGGGGCCTGAGAAGCTCAATGTGCATAATAGAGTATCGAAGCTGTAACCCTTGGGACACTATGCCTAAGGTGGATGCTTCATTACCTAGATTCGCCTGCTACATTCTGCTTCCACTGGAGGATTTGGTCTACTTTAGGGATCCTATGGATCGCAGAATAAATGCAGACCTAAATAGGTTGTATAGTTTGGCCAAAGCAGCCTGCAGGCTGGCGGTAATGCTCACTTCTGTGGCAGCAGCACTTGGGTTGGCTTCGCACCTGTGCGTTTTTGGTGGTTTTTGCGCTACCGTTCATTTACCATGGTCTCCTATGGGGCATGTTCAGTGGTGCGGATCTGTGGAATGCAGGGAGAGTGCATGAGTCTGAATCCAGCCTTAGGCTGTGGGTAGCGGAGCTGGTGGATGGATGTTCAGATGAAAGTCTGGGAAGTGCCAGTTCTTCTCTTTTGCAGTTTTCAGGACTGCTGTAGAGTTTGTGGCTGAAGTGGCTGTTGACCAGGTCAGGGAGCCGGTTCAAGAGATGACAGCGATTGATGAGGCAATTCAGTTTGCATTGTGCGCTATACAAATTATTCATTCATTCATTCACAGCAAAGATAATGGCTCATCCCATCACAGCTGCAGAGCCTTATGATTGAAGCATTGGTCGGCCGACAAGGCTTCCAAGCACAGTCCATTCAATAGGAAGATACTCTTCAGGAAGACTTAGAATCAGCAATTCAGCGGCTTTCTGGCGGCAGATGTAGCCTAATCCTGCAGAAGAGAAAAAGACAACAGCAGCCCTTTTGGTTTAACAAGAGATCGAAAGTAGGGTCCAGCGAGGCCAGTACTTGCAAACAGTTTTTCATGTAAGGGAGCCGGTTCAACCTTCCAGAAACCTTCCAAGCACAGGGCCAACAAAGCTTTTAAGGCTTCAAATAAGTCCTTCTGAAGGTGTCTCCACTTAGCCCTCTCAAGTAGGAGCAAGACTAGCCTAATTGGGAGGGGTTTGGGTAGTCAAATTACAGGATGCCTGTATTGAATTATTGTTTTGAGTTCAGAATAAGGCCCCATCAGACATTGTTCGTAGAAACTGGGCTTCCTACAGATGTTTGAAAGAATATATAGGGGAGCTGTTGGCAGCAAGAGCCATCCTTTTGGTCCCAAGGCACGTATTTGGTCAAAAAGTATGTTCCCCTCTGTTTTTGGTCCCAAAGGCTTCAGGGGGCTTCGGACCAGTTTTTTGACCTGGATTCTTTCATGAAGGTTCCACCATTCAAAATGGAGTCATGGGAAGGGATCATTTTCGTTGAGGACTTCGGAGACTGGATGGTTTCCATCAATTTGGCGGATGCGTATCTTCTTGTTTCCATAGACGCATCTCAGCATCGCTTTCTCAGGTTTTCCATGGAAGGCTCTCATTTTCACTTTTAATGTCTCCCATTCAGTCTCTGCATGGCTCTGAGAATGTTCTAAAAGCTACTGTCTGCTGTCGTCATGACTTTCAGGGTCAAGGAAGTGCAAATTTTCCATTATCTAGTCGACATGCTACTTCTGGGTCCGTCAAATGAGCTCCTTCTACTTCATGTGAATTTCACCTGCAAACACTAGCTCGTTTCACCTGGTTGGAAGAGCCAGATGCATCTGACCCAAATGTTGGAGTATTTAGGAGTACAATTCAACACGGATCAGGGTGGTGTTTCTCTTCATCAGAGGAAGGTCCAGGAGATCCAGTCTTAGTCAAAAGCAGTGATAGCAAGGTCTTCGATGATGGTGAAGAAATGCATGCAGTATATGGGGGTTCTATCAGCCACAGTTCCAGTAGTCCCATGGGTCAGGTGGCACAGAAGGAGGTTTCAATACAACTTTCTTCTTCAGTGGAATCGTCTCTCCTACCAGAAATTCTATCTGCGGGGGCGTGACCGAATGGTGATGGCGGCGGCGGCGTGTGAGGAGTGAGAGAGGTGTGTGTTCTCACCGCAACACCGACGGCTGAAGCCTATGGCCGGATGGCAGCACTTTGTGTTGCGGTGCTCTCGGGAAGGGAGGAGAGAGGAGGACGTATGCAAGCCCACTCTTCCCCAGCCAAACTGCTCCCATAGGTAACATTGCATCCCCTAAAAGTACCTGGTGTGCCCGGTCCGTGGAGGTCCCCCCGGTGTGCTGGTGCGGGGGAGTTGCTGGGTCGGTCCGGAGGCTGTGAAGGCACTGTTGGGAGGATTACCTGCGGGTCCATGTGGAGCTGGGATCGCGGGGCACCGTGGTCTCGCGAGACCCTGGTCGGGGTCGTAGGAGAGAGACCAGGAAGTGAAGTGAGAGACTGACAAGCACGGCGAAGCCAGACTTGGAACGCCGGACCAGGCAACGAATACCCTGGGCCAACAGTGGAATAGCAGTGAAGGGAGACCCCTGGAGGACATCTGTAATACCGTCCGGTATTTAATGTATGTATTTGATCTAATACATTAATAATGTGGAAAGTACTTGAGAGACGCTTTTCTTCACTCAGTGTTATATGACTGCCAACCGCTTACAGTGCTCTAAGGGGAAAACAGAAGGTGTGGAGGAGTGAAACTTGCATTGTGTGAACTTTCGTGTATTAACCTGCTAACAAATGGGTAATATTTGATCAAGTTTTGAAAATCTGCCGTATCTGCTACTGTTGCCCTTGTTAAGAGAGGGGGATCTTAGCTGGACAGTGGAAATTGCTGGAGTTATTGGAGGCCATATACCTGTAGCAAACCCCCATTGTATTGTGGAAACTACGTCCTGGGAACCACCTCCCTTCCCTCTTTTCTTGGAGGAGAAGAGAGGCACCCCTTTGGGTTATATATTGAATTAAATCATGGCAGCAAGGAGGAGAGGGGAGGAGTCTGCAGGTCAGGAGAATGTTGGAATACAATCTTTAAGGTCAGCTAAGGATAAAGATAAGGAAAAGGGCTCCCAGGCCACGGCAACGGGGACATCAGCAGCAGCAAAACTAGAAAAGTATGCACATACCCCAGAACATACGCCAATTAAGGGAGCACAAGTAAAAACCTCAACAGACAGAAAGAGCCAAGGGCAACTAGTACTGGCAGGAGGAAAGAACGTAGTCAAACAAACGGCAGGCGCTGTAGGGAGATCTGAAACAGTGCTTATGCAGGTTCCTCTGACCGATGGAGAAGGAGAACCCACATTAAAGGAGGTTCTGGGGGCGGTTAATATGTGTAAACAATCTCTGGTAGAGCTATGTGACCAAACAAGAGGCATTAAGGAGGAGTTAGCCTTGATGCGGCAAGAACTCCAAAACACGGCTGATAGAATAACAGCAGCAGAGGGGAGAATATCTCAGATCGAAGATGAGGTATACCCATTGAATCAAGAGGTCAAAGACCTAAAAATACAGATGGGGAAATTCGCAGGGAAATTGGATGAAATGGAGAACAGGCTCCGGAGGGATAATGTGAGGCTGGTAGGACTCCCGGAAAAATGTGAAGGCTCTGATCCAATTATATTCCTGGAAAGATGGTTTGTAGAAACTTTTGGAAGAGAGACTTTTTCCCAACAGTTCGCAATAGAAAGGGCGCACAGAGTTCCGACTAGAATCCCGAACCGAGGGGGCCAGCCTAGATCCATTTTACTGAAATTTCTGAATTACAAAGATAAAGCGGCTGTGCTCCGAAAGGCCAGAGAAATGGGAAGTATTATTTATAAAGGGGCCAAAGTTTCATTTTACTCTGATTTTTCTCCGGACTTGCAGAAGCGCAGAGCAGAGTTTGCTGAAACCAAGCGTAGACTTCAGAAACTAGATGTCACATATGCTCTGCTGTATCCAGCTCGGTTACGAGTTGCAGCACTGGGAGAGACTTTATTTTTTGATTCTCCAGCTGGCGTGTCAGCCTGGGTGGAGGAAAAGGGGGATCGGTTGATGAGGAGGTGATAGGTCAGAGGGGAAGGAGGAAAACTTCTTCCCCCCTTTCTCCCCTTCTCTTTGGGTTTTTTTTTTTTTTTCTATTTTCTTGTTTATTTTTTTATTTTTTAGTGTGTGTTTTTATTCTTTTTTTTTTTTTTCCTCTCTTCGCTCTCCTTGCTCCCTCCCTCTCTCTCTCTCTTCTCCCCCTGACCTCCTTTGTTGGAGGGGGGGGGGAGGGGGGGCGAGTTTGGACGGGGAGAAATAATGGGTACAATGCACTCTAATTAAGGGCACAATGTACGTATTTATGTATCGGTGGGCGGTGGGACATACACAGTATAATGGAATATGTGAATGAGATTAGGAAGGGTAAAAAATGAGACACAGGTTGGGTCTAAGGGGAGGGTGGTTAGGGAAGAGGGGAGGGGGGTTGGGGAGAAAGTATGTGAGTGGGTAGGAAGGAGGGGGGAGTATGAAGGTACGGGTGGGGATGTTTTGGTCACAGAAAAAGCCCCTAGGGGTAACCTAGAAGGGTATAGGGGGGTGGGGGGTAGGAATAAGGAATAAAAGGGGAAACAATGCACAGGAAAAGGATGAAGTTAGCACAGTAATAGAGGATAAAGTAAAAATAATGTTTGGAACATATGAAAAGTTTATCTTTTTTTCACAGATGGGAAGCTTAGGACGGAATGGTATTATAATATTTAAGAGGACACATAAAGACGTTAGGAATTTTACCTCGAGTAAGCTTTTCTCTCTCCTTCTGTTCCCTCACATGTCTCAGTTTTTTAGATGGGGTGTAGAGAATGTCCCTATGAGATTAACTATAACATTGAGACATCTCCTTCTTCCTGTTTTTATTACTTTTTTCTCTGGAAAGGTATGCAGGCTAGAGTTATGAATATTGGCTCCTGGAATGTACGAGGGATGGGTACACCAGTTAAAAAAGCAGCAGTGTTTGATGCCCTTGAAAAATGTGATATCGGGCTGATCTGCCTACAGGAGACGCATCTAACTGAGGACTCCAAGTTGGAGAACTACAGTAGGAAATTTCAGGCTCAGTTTCACTCAGTCCACACCTCTTATTCAAGAGGTGTGGCTGTGTTGGTAAGAAAAGAAGTAGCGTTTAACTGTCGGCAGGCCAGCACTGATAAAGAAGGGAGGTATGTGTTTCTGCATTGTGTAATTGAAAATTGGGAGTATGTCATTGCAAATATCTACATTCCACCCCCGTTTAAACTGGATGTTCTATATAATCTAATGGAATTTATAGTAGATAAACCTGGGATTCCAGTGGTAGTAGTGGGAGACTTTAACGAGGTTATTAATAAAAATCAGGATAGGTTTCCACCAGGGACACATCTGCAGAGGGAGGGTGAGAGTCGGCTATCCAGGTTTATGCAAGAAGGGGGGCTGTCTGATTTGTGGAGAGTTCGGAACCCGGACCTGTTATAATACTCGTGTTTCTCAAGCTCCTACTCCTCACTCTCAAGAATAGATCTAGTTTTGGGGAACGAAGAAGCTAACCAAGTGGTAAGGGATATAGCATACCAACCCAGGGGGGTGTCAGATCACTCATTGGTGATGGTATCGGTAAATTTAGGGGGGATAAGACCTTTGAAAGTATGGAAGTTGAACCCAGTATGGCTTGAGATAATTGGAGATTCAAATAAGGTACTATCCCAGCTAGAAGAGTTCATAGAGCTTAATAAGGATACCGCTGCGAGAGGAGTGATATGGGACGCACTAAAGGCCTACCTCAGGGGTATTCTTATTCAACAGGTAGCAAAAAGTAAGAAAATATCTAGAGAATGGGAGAATACAGTTAAAAGGGAGTTAGTAGGAGCAGAAAGAGAATATGTAGTAAATCCCTCCCCAGAGAAACAAAAGATATGGTTAGATACACAGCAGAAATATAAAGCAGTGATCATTAGGAAAGTCGAGAACAAAAGATTGTTCCAGAAACAAGTGGCGTTTGGGGAGGGAGAAAGAGTCGGGAAGATGCTGGCACATTTAGTGAAGACCAATTCCTCGCCATCCACCGTCCCCGCGATCAGGACAGAGAAGGGATAAATCTCAACTCAGAGTTCAGTGATCTTAGATACTTTTAGATCATACTATGCAAAATTGTACAGATCGCAGGGGATGATGGGAGACGAGGAAATGGACACGTTTTTTGGAAACATTAGAGTTCCTTCCCTTACCGAGGAGGAGAGAGAGATAATGGAAGCTCCATTAACATTAGAAGAAATTCAATCTGCAGTGACCGCAATGGCTAACCAGAAGTCCCCAGGACCAGATGGTCTTCCATTGGAAACCTATAAATATTATGGGAAAGTATTGCTTCCGGAGCTTCTCAGAGTATTAAATAGGGCAAAGGAGGAAGGGAGATTGCCCACCTCAATGACAGAAACAACGATAATTGTTCTGCACAAAGAGGGGAAGGATCCGTTGGAAACTAAATCTTATCGACCTATCTCACTTCTGTGCACGGACGCAAAAATACTAGCTAAGGTACTGGAAGCCAGACTGAATAAAATTATCTCCAGATTGATACACCCTAATCAAACAGGATTTATTCCTGGTAGATCAACTAGCATGAATATTAGAAGACTGTATCTTAACCTACAGGTACCAACGGAAAATGTAGGTAAAAGGGCAATTATGGCTTTGGATGTAGTCAAAGCCTTTGACAGTCTAGAATGGAGATATATCTGGCGGGTTCTGAGAGAATTTGGCTTTGGCTCTTCATTTATTGAATGGATAAAAACTTTGTATAATGGCCCTAGTGCTAGAATTAGGGTTAATAACGAGTATTCAGATAAGATATTATTAGAAAGACGGACAAGACAGGGGTGCCCTTTGTCACCCCTGATCTTTGCCCTCGCAATGGAACCATTAGCCATTGCAATAAGATCTAATGTTGATATGGAAGGCTTCCAAAGAAGGTTGAGGGAAGAAAAGATCGTGCTATACGCCGATGATATTCTCCTTTATTTGGGGGACTCAGAGAAGTCCACCAGGCAGGGGATGAATGTCCTGGGGGAGTTTAGCAGTTTCTCGGGATTAACAATAAACTGGGAAAAATCAGCTCTGATGCCCGTAGATACACTGGAGAGCCAAAGTATATTGGCAATCCCGCAGTTAGAAGTGGTGGAGAAAATAAAATATTTAGGAATATACATACAAAGAGATGCAAAAAGGTATATAAGTGATAATGTTGCCCCCTTATTAGCTAAATTTAAAAATAAAATAGAAATCTGGAAGAAACTCCCACTATCAGTTGCAGGGAGATGCAATCTTATCAAAATGCTATGGATGCCACAGTTATTGTATCTGTTGCATAACTCGCCGATATGGATAGATATAAAGTGGTTTAAAAAAATGGAAACATTATTTCGAGAACTCATATGGAGAGGAGGTACTTCAAGAATAGGCCTACAAATTCTGCAATTACCGTCAAGGAAAGGAGGAATGGCAGTACCCCACCCAAGAAGCTATTTCTTAGCTGCACAACTGCAACACCTGGGGACGAGCAATGAGCTTAGTGGAGGTACAAATAGGGAGTTAATGATTACTGAGACACCTCATAAAACTATAGTAGAGGCTTTGGAGGCAAACTCATTCCCCCATAGAATGCTCACAATAAAACTTGCTCTAAAAGTATGGAAGGCAGTAAAAGCGATAAAGGGTCTGGAAGGGATGACTAAAGAAACCCCACTATGGAATAACCTGAATTTACAGGAAATGGGAATGATAGGAAGGTACAAAGACTGGGAAAGTAGGGGGATTGACAGGCTGGCTCAGCTGTATGAAGGAAATACAATAAAAACATTTAACACATTAAGAACGGAATTTGATCTACCAAAACATTCGTTTTATAAATATTTACAAATCAGACATGCATTATCGAAACAATTTGATACACCGGGGCCAGTGTGGAGTAAATCCCCCATTTATAATAGATTAAATTCTGAAGATAGAGCGAGAGGTTTTATAGCAGAAATATATCCACATATATGCGAAGGGAGTATAGAAACCCCAGGGAAACTTAAAAGTAGAAGAAAATGGGAGGAGGAAGTAGGAACATTCTCAGATGAGCAGTGGATGAGGATACTTGAGGGGGGGACATTTGATATCTGTCTCGCCAGCCCAGAGGGTGTCACATCTGATGCTGCTACATAGAGCCTATTATACACCGAAGAGGCTATATAGATTTGGATGAAGGGAAGATGATGGGTGCCTGAGATGTCAGGCGACAGGGGATCTGACGCACATGTTCTGGAGGTTCCCCCAAACTGTTTCGCTACTGGTCAGAAGTTATTGCCGATTTGAATGAAACATTTAGAGTGACGGTTAATGGGAACCCCAGAATGTGTGTGCTGGGTCTGAACGAGGGAATAAGAGGACCAGCTTGTATAAATAAAGCAGTAATGAGATGTATGTTTCAGGCAAGGAAATTAATAGCGCAGAAGTGGCAGGCAGAAAACCCCCCGTCGGTAGCAGATTGGAGGCAATTAATTACAGAGACGGTATGGAAGGAAAAGGTAGTATACGTAAGGAGAGGGAATCTTAGGGAATTTAAAAGAATGTGGAAACCATGGTTAGATAGGTTGGGACACCTAGTATAAGAGTTTGGAGTGACTGGGGACGGGAGGGAGGAAGGAGAGAGAGAGCTTTTGGCATAGGTGTTAAGAAGATAGAGGTATTGGGAGTATCACGTTCACAGTCTGTGCATGAGGGACCCTTTGTTTTTTCCTGTTATGTACTTGAAGGGGAGGGGGTGGGGGGGGGAGGGGAAGGGAATTGTTAATTTGGAAAATTGAGTATTTAATTGTATAAAGTTTGTTAATGGAAAAATTATTATGTAAATTAAAAAAAAAAGAAATTCTATCTGCCAATTCAGATAATCTGGTCCCTGGTTTGGTGGTCAGTAGCTTGTAATCTTACCCGCGGAGTTCCGTTGAAGGCCTCAGAACTAATAGTGGTGATGACCAATGACAGTCTGGCAGGCTGCAGGGCACACTGCCTGGGACAGCAGGTTTAAAGCCAATGGAACTTTTGGGAATTTCCTAGGATTGGATGCTGTCAGACGCACTCTCTTAGCGTTCCAACCTATGTTGCAAGGTCGAGCTGTCTAGATTCTTGGGCAACAATTACGGTAGCTTATGTGTCTCAAGGGGGCACAAGAAGTTGCCCTCTCCTTCAGGTGACATGTCAATCTTCCTATGCGCCATATAAGAATCTCGGCTCTTACAGAATCTTGTGTCCCAGGGCCTGGGAATGGTTTTAACAAATCATTTGAATCGAGGCTTTGAGGATCACAATGAATGGGGCCTTAATCGATAGATCTTATGGCATTGGAGGAGAATTGTCAACTGCCTTGCTTCTTCTCCCGGACCTGGCATCCACAGGCATTGGGTCAGGGTGCTCTGTCCAGATCTTGGAACTTCCCTTTGGTTTATGTGTTCCTGCTGCTTCCATTGGCTCTCAAAATCCTGCTGAAGATTCAGCGAGAAGGATCACAGCAATAGCAGTCTTACCTTACTGGCTCAGGGAGCCGTCGTTTCCTCTGGCTTGGAGGATAAAGTTGGGATCGCCAGGCTAGGTGGCCGGACGTGAAAGAGGACGGATGCTCCGAATCTGAGCTCCGCTGGCCGACTCCGCATCCATCGCCATCCTACTTCGGGGCGTACGATCTGTGCCCCGAGATCACGCCACCAGTGCCCGGAGCACCGTCGGCACCCTTTCTGGCCGTTTTGGAGGCGAGCAGCGGCCCGCGGATCCGAGAATTCATCCGGAAGCCGGCGCCATCCTCGTGTTGACGGCCGCCATCTTGCGGCCTACACAGTGCGGGACTCCTCCGGGCTAAATTACTGCCGCGGGCGGTGAACGCGGCGCCCGGTCTTCAGGAACAAGGGCCCTACGCCACCCAGCCGGCCTCTGGAACACCGGCGGTGATGTCCCCGGCCGCTGCGGGGACCCGAGGCTGCCCATCTGCTCTGCGGCTAGGCCCGAGACCGGCGCCATAAACGAGGCCCTGCCGCCATCTTGCGGCCTACGAGGGATCCACAGCAATCTGATCCAAAGCGGAGCTTGATCCAGGCCAGGAGGCAATCCCCCAGACCGTGGGGCGGAAGATAGCGGGCGCCTGGAGGAGGCCGGCCTCTCCTAAACAAAGCCCAGGCTCCAGGAGTGGAGGTAGGTGGCAGCCATCTTGGTACACCCGAACCCTCAGCATCCCTCCAGAGCCAGAGCCTGACTCCCTTCCATCCATCTCAACACCCTATTTAGGGGAAGTGACTCTGGGGGGCCCCACCATGGCCATGTAAAGGGCCAGCTCCCACATCCTGAGGGCGAACAGAAGCCTGCTAGGGGACTCCAGTTAATCCCCCCCCCAACATGGGCAGATCCACCAAGAGCTCCTCCACACCCCGCACCCAAAGGGACCTGTGTACCCAAGCATCTGGAAATATCCCGGAGCTGTTCCGAACACGCCAGGCAACGCATCACGAAGTGGCGCAGACGTCCCAGGTCTCACAAGCTACATCTCCGGCCGCATTCAGTGACCCCTTAGGCCCGACTATGGACGAGGAGGACACTGGACTCGGCACCCCACACCCCAGTCTCCTGGACATCCAAAGAGACCTCCAAAAGGTAGCCCTGGATCTTAAGTGCACCTTCACAGAGGCGATCTCCGACCTGAAAGCGGATTTTCACGAGATGACCAACAGACTTTCTGAGGTGGAAGAGACCTCCCGGATGCAGGCCTCAGCGATTAAGCAGGTACAAAGAACCTATGACATGCACCTGCCGCACATGTTCGAGTTACACAGACAAGTAGAAGACCTCGACAACAGGGGACGCAGGCATAATGTACGGGTGAGGGGAGTCCCGGAGGGAATAGACCAGAACACACTACCTCAAACTGTCTGCTCTATTTTCAATGATCTTCTTGACTGGCCCGCAGACTCTCCCATTGAAATGGAACGGTTACATCGGGCATTAAGACCCCCTCCCCGTGACTCGGAACCTCCCAGAGACATTGTTTGCTGCATTGTGAATTTCCCTCTCAAGGAAGAAATTCTCAGAAAAGCTAGAGACAGAGGGCGCATACTATTTAATGGCGCTGAGATAAAACTCTTTCAAGATCTGTCACAGATTACCTTACAGAACAGGCGCAGTTTACGCCCACTGCTGGAAGTGCTTCACACTCGCAACATTCCATATCGCTGGAAATTTCCTTTCTGTCTCTCCGCTTCGGCTAGAGGCCGCACCGCACTGCTTCGGATGCCTGAGGACCTGCCTTCCTTTTGCGAACAGCTGGATCTGCCTCCAGTGGATCTGCCTGAATGGTACTCCTTCTACTTCCCTACAGAGCCTTGGAAGCCTGTATCGCACAATACTTCGCCTAAGGCGCAAAGACACCGCTCCAGACGTCGCAGACTTGAACCCATGTCACCTGGAGAGAGGCCCTCCCGCAGAGACTCGTCGCTCCGCAGCCCGGGGCCGGCAGTCACGCTGAGACGGAATCATCCTATGGCTTAAGGCGGTGTAGAAGTGGATCGCTCTGCGTACACACAGACTAGCCCATCCGTGTCTTTTTTTATATATTTTTTTTCTCTTCTTGTTTTTTTTTTTTTTTTGTTATCTTTCTAGATTACCCCCACAGGAATTCAGCCTTCCTCAACGCCATGATTCTGCAGAGACCTGGTGTGCTTCTGGAACACTTTCAAGGTATTACAAGCCCACTGTCAATGTGGAGTCAGGTACTCTTCTCGCCCCTATGACACCTCAACTACGACACCCGTACACTATTGAACCCCCCGTTTTTTTTTTTTGTTGTTTTTTTTGGGGATGTTTTTTTTTCTGTGGCTTCTGGACTTTTTTTGGGGTTCCACATTTTTGCCTTAATGGGGATATGCACTACGCTAGGAGGGCTGGCAGGTGGGGGAGGGCCGGGGCTCTCGCCATTAGGGGGTGGTCTCCCCCCCCCTTTTTTTTTTACACGTGCTTTATGCGCCATTCGGTATTGCCGAACATTGCCGCCCCCCCGGTGGGGGCCCCGGCCTTCTCCAAGCAGCTCACGGGTATACTGTACCATATATAATAGACGATAGGCTCTGCCGGACAGCATACCGTTTGTTCCTATAATAGCAGACTACCAATTGAACTTATGTCTCGGCTTTTTTAGCCACCTGAGTCTGGTGTGCACACCAGGTCCCTTTGCACCCCTGACTCTTTGTATTGCCCCACCAATGATGTAATGATTCCCTGATCCGTAGAGTACACGCTATGAGCAGAATTTACTGTATGCTGTCTGTGTGTCGCAGAGCGGTGCGTCTGGTTTTGCCTTTTGTCTGTTTTTTCTCTTCTGTTGTTATTAATTTTTTTCAAGGGTTTGATTCTGTTCAATTGTTCTAACCAGTTCCTTGTTTAGAAATATATTGGTACCCCTGGAATCTCCCCGGGAGGGTTTCACCCGACATGCCAAGGTTGCCTCTCGGCCGACCCCCTGCCCTCCCCAAGGTACCGATCTGGATCGCTGTGCCCCCAGTCACTACTGACTCATGATCACAGATCGCCCTCTCCGATGTTGGAGCTCTCGCTCACCCTAGGGTTTACATCCACCCCACAGCTGCCCTTGTGGGCCTTAGCTGACATCCCGGCCCAGTTTTGTTTGGTTTCCTTTTTTTTTTGTTTTTTCCTTTCCTAGGCGGACGGGAACCTCCACGTCCACCTCCGGTAGTTCTGTCCACAGACCTTGTCTGTGCCCTATTGGACCTGCTATACACTACCTACTTCCTTCTCACGACCCCACCCAGCCCACCCCCCCTTCTTTCTCCTCGGCCTCTCCCCCACCCCCCCTTCTTTATTTTTATTTTATTTTTTGTATTTTTTATTTTTTTTCCTTTTTCCTCCCCTCTGTCTACCCGCCTCACTCTTCCCATCCTTTCGGGACGGGGGTGTCCCCCCCTGCCGATTTACCAGATACCCCGCCGACCACCCGTGTGCCGAACGAGTCTGCTGCTAGAACAGCCGGACTTGTAAGAGGGCTGCCGGCTTGCCGGCACCTCAACGTCGCTTTCTTGTAGGCCCTTGCTCCCTAGTCTAGCACACTATTTTCTCTGACAATGCAGCAGCAATTAACTCTGAAATGCCTATCGTTAAATGTTAAAGGCTTAAACATCCCAGAGAAGAGGTCACAGGTTCTAACTGCTTTGACGAAGCATAGAGCTCACTTTCTATTCTTGCAAGAAACCCATTTCCGTTCTGACGCTATACCCAAACTAGCTAACCACATTTACAATAGGTCGCTACATTCCACCAACTCAGAGGCAAAAACGAAAGGGGTCTCGATCCTCATTGCCAAACACGCTGATTTCCAACTTAAAGAGTCCAAGGTAGATCCGGGGGGGAGATTTCTCTTTATTAAGGGTATATATGCCTCCAAACCAATTACGCTAGCGAATGTGTACTGCCCCAACGAGCATCAGCTATCCTTCCTTAGAACGGTATGCGATGAGTTGGCTTCCTTCCAGGAGGGCGTAGTTATACTGGGGGGGGACTTCAATACCCCAATGAATCCTCTTCTAGACTCCTCCACTGGGACGTCGTCCCTGCCATACCGGGCACTTCGCCAAATCAAATTGCAACTTCAAACTTTGACCTTACATGACTCCTGGCGAACCTTATTCCCCACTGTTAAGGATTATACTTTCTTCTCCGCACCGCACCAAAAGTACTCCAGGCTTGATTACTTTTTCTTGTCTCAACGCGACCTGACCTACCTCTCCCAGGCTTCTATAGAACCGATGTTTCTATCGGATCACCATCCCATTACCATGACTCTCACCTTCGCGGACACGACTCCCAAGTCCAAGATGTGGAGACTGAACCCCTCCCTCTTGAAAGACCCGGTAACTTTACAGCAAATACGCTCCCGAATTCAACTTTACTTTAAGGAAAACCTATCCCCTGACATCTCGCCTCTCACCCTCTGGGAGGCCCACAAATGTGTCCTCAGGGGGGTACTTATATCCCTAGCAACTGCCTCAAAAAGGAGAAGTCAGGAACGGATTAACTCCCTCATTGCACAAATCCAAAAACTTGAAAGGGCGCACAAACAGACCACCTCCCTATCGACTCTCCAGGACCTCATCCACGCACGCTCCGTGCTTCTGGATGAACTAGGGAAACGCACCAGAAGACGTTACATCCTTGGCCAAAATTTTTTTTACGAACATGGGAATAAAAGCGGGAGACTCCTGGCCCGCACGGTCCAGGCAGCCAAATCCCAGACGACTATTCACCAGATACGGGACAACCAGGGAAATGTATTTTCCAAAAACACAGACATTGCCAAACAATTCGAACTCTTTTACTCTAAATTGTACAATTTGCCAAGAGACAGGACAGAGTCACATACTGTAGGTGACCGTAATGACAAAATAGCAGACTTCCTTTCCCAATACTGCCCGAAACCGATCACACCTCAACAAGCGCAGGCCTTAGAGCTTCCTCTCTCCTCAGAGGAACTTTTATTAGCAATTAAACAAATGAAGGTGGGAAAAAGCCCGGGTCCGGATGGTCTACCTCTTATATACTACAAAACCTTTACAGACGAACTGACGCCTCCCCTACTATGGGCACTTAATACTCTAGCAGACCCCAACACCCCTCCAGGCCGCATGCTGGAGGCACACATAACAGTTATCCCCAAATCCGGCAAGGACCCAACGCAGGTATCCAACTACAGGCCCATTTCGCTACTTAATGTGGATATTAAATTATATGCAAAAATGCTTGCCAATAGATTGCTCCCCTTCATTCCCGGCCTGATTTTCTCCGACCAGGTAGGCTTTATCCCCGGCAGGGAGGCTAGGGACAACACCATACGCACACTGAATCTACACCACTGGTTTACCTCTACCCTATCTCAGGGGTTCTTTCTGTCCCTTGATGCGGAGAAGGCGTTTGACAGGGTGGCTTGGGACTATATGCAGGCAGTACTGAAGGGAGTTGGACTCCTACCACGCATGTGCACACATATTGATGCCTTGTATGCGAACCCTTCAGCCAAAGTGAAAGTCAATGGCCTCCTGTCGGACGCCTTCTCCATCAGCAAACGGGACGCGACAGGGCTGCCCCCTGTCGCCCTTAATCTTTGTTTTGACACTTGAGCCCCTACTCAATAGACTAAGAGCCAACCCTGATATAAAGGGGTGTGTAGTGGGCGATAGGGAGTTCAAGGTAGCAGCGTATGCGGATGATATCCTGCTCTCACTGCAGTCCCCGCGCACGTCCTTGCCTAATCTCCTCAGTGATTTGAAACAGTTCGGTGAATTGTCAAACTTAAAGATTAATTACTCTAAATCGTACGCCCTTAACGTCTCCCTTCCCCCGCAAGAAGCAACTCACTGTCGGGATTCCTTCCCATTTAGGTGGCAGAAGGATAGCATCCCTTATCTGGGTATCCAAATCACAAAGAAAATTTCTGAGTTGTACAAACAAAATTTTCTAC
The DNA here is from genome assembly GCF_037356315.1 of Lithobates pipiens. Lineage (NCBI taxonomy): Eukaryota > Metazoa > Chordata > Amphibia > Anura > Ranidae > Lithobates > Lithobates pipiens. The sequence goes on along the minus strand of NW_027507785.1, from coordinate 206,557,786 downwards.
CCGCGCTCTCCAAAATTCAAACGGAACTAGCAGACTGGGCCAACTTAAATGTCTCCTGGTTCGGCAGGGCGGCGCTGGTAAAGATGATGGTCCTCCCCCGGCTCTTATACCTGATGCAAACAATCCCGATTCGCCTCCCTCCCTCCTTTTTTGCAACGTATAAAAAGTCCTGCACTACGTTTATCTGGAAGAACTCGATCCCGCGTATAAAATACTCCTGCCTAACTCGGATTAAGACAGGGGGGGGGATTGACCTCCCTGACCTTTCTAAATACTATTTGGCCTGCCACCTAACCAGGGTGGTGGATTGGCGGATCCACAAGGTCAGGAAGGCGTGGATTGCTCTGGAACAGCATTTTGCGAATGGAGTGCTCCACTCCCTCCCCTGGATTGCCCCGACCCATTGGAACCCGGCCATTAAGACACACCCTTTTATCTTTCCTTCCCTGGTGGCCTTCAACCAAGCGTTACGTCTATACAAAATCTCCTCGCGACCGGGACCCATGACTCCCTTGCGCAGCAACCCGGAGTTTAGCCCGGGAGCAGGCATTGCATTCTTAAGCAGAGAGTGGCCTCATGCGGAGGTTCTAGCACACCACTTCTTTCACAAAAATAGACCACGCTCCTATGACAACCTAGTGGCACTCTCCCCGACCCTCAGCTTCCCCTTCTGGTCGTACAGACAACTGAGCCACTTCCTGGCCTCGGTGAACCCATCTACCACGTGGTCCAGACAACTTCTCCCATTTGAACGCCTCTACACAAGCACCACTCCTTTGCGACACTTAATCTCGAGCATATACGTACTTCTACAGGAGGAGACGGACCCGGTACTGATGACTTCCACGCGTAGCTCCTGGGAAAAGGATTTGCAGGCCAACATTACCAATGAACAGTGGGAGGATATATTTACTTATGTCCATAAAGGCTCGATGAACGTAGCCATCCAAGAAAATGGGTATAAGATCGCTACTAAATGGTACAGGACTCCTGCCAGACTACACAAATTCTCCCCTACGATTCCCAACACATGCTGGAGATGCCAGACGGCGATAGGCTCAATGATTCATATATGGTGGGAATGCCCTTTGATACAACCCTTCTGGAAGGAAGTTCACTCCATTATCGCACAAGTCACCACCTACACCTTAAATTATAACCCAGCGCAATATCTCCTTCACCTTACGACTCTACCTAAACGGGCCTACCTTAAATCATTAGCCATGCATATGGTCAACGCGGCCAGGCTGTGTGTTCCTACACACTGGCGATCTACCGACACCCCTTCCATTAGGGAATGGCTGACCAGGGTCGCTAAGATAGAGGAGATGGAAGAGCTGATATACACCACTCAAGACCGATTACAGAAATTCTCGACTATTTGGGCGTGTTGGAAGCATTTTCAAACCACGGATAGATACAAAACATTCTTTCCCCTACATATATAAACCAAAGAGGCGCACGGTCGGCGGGGGCTGGGGGGGACACCTACCCGCCCCCTCCTCTTCTCCCCCCCCCCCGAGTTCCTTACTTTCTTTCTCCCTTTACCCCCCCCCCCCTCAATCCTTTTACCCCCTCACATTCCCTCAGTCAAACCTGGAATATTTCATTCTATGGGGCTTGAATAAAGCAGCCGTTTGTTCTCCCACTCGGTCACGAGTGTCGGGAACTACGCCACCCCACGCACCCTAGCGGGTCCGGAAGATACCGGTCCTGAAGGCTGGGGACTCTGGCCCAGCACTACCCGGCACGACCTGAGTAAGCCTCTTTAAAAGATAGGTCCACATTATTTCTGTGTTTGCTAATCAGTTGTGCCTCTGTATAGCAATGTTCTATTAGCCACGACCAATGTAACAGGGTAATAGCGCTGTCTGTATTGCGAGTAGCTAAGGTCGTGGCAGCTCCTTGTGTTTATGATGCTTATATGACTTGCACGTTTGTATGTCTTGCATTTTTTCAATAAAATCTTTCATGGATAAAAAAAAAGTTGGGATCACCAATCCTACTGCCTCCTTGTCAAAATCTCCTTCTGCGGAGTGGGGCCTGACACCCGAACTGCAGGAGGATGAAGTTAATAACTTGAAAGTGAGAGGGAGGCTTTAACTGGCTTGGGTCTCTCAGGTGGTGTAGTGGAGTCATTCTTACAGGCTCGTAAGAGGTCCACAAATGTAACCTATGACCAGATCTGGAATACTACAGAAAGGGGTTGGGACCTTGGATCTCCTTCAGTGTCTAACATTTTGAAGTTTCTGCAGAGTGATCTCTAAGTCCTTGTACACACGGTCGGACATTCGGACGGAAGGTGTCCGATCGGACCGTGTTGTCGGAAAATCCGACTGTGTGTGGTCTCCATTGGACTGTTTTCCAACTTGTCTATAAAATTTTCCAACAACATGCTCTGATCGGACATAGTCCGATCATGTGTAGTCTACTCTGACGGACAAGGTGCCACGCATGCTCACAATCAAATTCGGACACGGAAGCGCTCGCTCAGGTAAAACTACCGCTCTTAATCGATATAGCACATTCGTCACACTGCAATGTTAAAAATTCTTTCATGAAGCGCATTCTCTTGTTCTTTACAATGCTGCAAGAATGAACTTCTTTTGATGCTCATAGTCACACACACTTCTCCCGAACGTATTTCTTGAGTCTTTTTACTCATTTCAGCAATACAATATTTTAAATCGTCACATCTACACAATTTTTATTTTTTTTGGAATTTTGTGGTTTGTTTTTTTCATCAACATCTCCTTTTTTGACAGTTTGCTCATCTTTGCAATTTTTTGGGTGTGTTTTGGGTTTCAACTTACCACAACACCATTATTATCTTTTTTGTATTTTGTTTTTCTTTTTTAATCTACAAGAGGTTATTTGGTGTTGGTGCCCCTTGTTATTCATTTCACTTTGTATTTTTAAAATGTATCTGCCTACTCACAAATAAATTGTCCTTTTTTAAGTAAAACACATACGCAAGTATTTCTTCAAACAAAAAAAAACCTTTATTTAGGTGTCAAACAACTAAAGAGGGAGGCAGCGCTGGAGAAACTTGTCAATTTGGCGAAGCCTTTGGCCCCCAGGGCAGACATGAACTAATTAGAAAATGCTAAATCGATGGCCTGAAGAGTACATATCTCAGGGAGATAAGTCTGGTCCAGAAGTCCTAGAGATCAGGAAAAGCAGATGCCATCTATGTCCCCAGGATGTGGTTCTACAAGAGCCTGCATCTTCTGTCAGACCAGACTGAACCCAGGCCATCACTCTCTGGTCTTCCTTAGGCACTTCCCACCAGGCATCCTTCGAGGCTGTGGCTCGGCTCCTGTAGTTGTGGCAGGAGGAGGAGAAGGAGGGCGATGGTCGACCTCCGGGCTGCCACTTGCCACAGCCTCCCCCCGGCTGAGGTCTTCCTGTGTATGAAAATGGGACATACTTTTAGTTTTTTGCTCATCAATCACACCATTTTGTGTTCATGACTGTTGCAAATTGAATGTTACCAAATAGAACAGACTATCATTCTGAGCCCAGCATTTTTCATTCTTGGCCCAAACATTTTTGCTCACTACTGTCTATTGAGATGTAAACCACTTTGTTAAATCACAACTTACTGATCAATAATAACATCTAGTTAACATCATTAAATGTACAACAAGAAATATTTTCAACAATGCTATACCTGTTTCAAGCTGGGCCCCTCCACATGTTGCTGCCTGGAAGGCCCAGGTTGGACATCAGAAGCCTCAGCTGGGGGTGATGGAAACCTTGAAGGAAGACTGGAGAGTGGTGGCGTGGGTTCCCCCTGGTCTGCCATAAAATGCAGCCTCTCGTAGTACAACATCCTGGGGTAATAATTGGCATCTGGATCTCCTGATCTCAAGGAATTCTGGTGCTTCTTTCACTCCCTGAGATATATACACCTCAGGGCACCCACTTTGCCCTTCACATAGGTCATGTCTGCCGTGGGGACCATGATCCGCATCAAAGCAAGAAGTTTCTCCAGCGCTGCCTTCCTCTTTTTTTGGTCATTATAAAATGGGTTGTTCTTCTGCCACAGGCAGGGCAGCTCCCTCACCAGATCAAGGAATAGCCCCATAAATTGGGAGTTTTTGAAGGGATCCATCTTGTCTGCAAGACACAACACAAGACAAACCCTAAAATAATAATAATGCCATGCTAAACCCTCCTAATCTTGTCCCAACATAGGCCTAGATAGAAGCAGTCTAGTCTAGTGATGTACTAAGTTAAAATTTGTACCTTCGATTGCACGATCGGCGCGTCAGCTCCTCACTCTGTTCAAAGATCATACGTACGACACACGCGTGTTGCGTTTTATAGACAGTGCGCATGCGTGGAACTCCACCCGCCCCTGACGTTCTTTCTAGACTATTCCCCACCCCTTCTCTTTCAGCGCAGTGGGGAGAGCACATGGCGGAGAGAGAACACAGGTGCGCAATCAGAGTTCCACTAACGAGGAGGAGGGCGAGGAAAGCCCGGAGCCTGAAACGTCACGATCCTGGAGGAGAAGATTTAAGGCCTCAAATATGTCTTTTGGAGAGATGTTGGAGATGGTGGACATATTGAAGAGGACCAACCAAGATGGGAAGTATGGACCTTACCCAAACCCAAATATCAGAAAGGCCAAGATCATGACTAAAGTTGTGAAGAGTCTTCAGAAGAATTTTGGGGTATGACGATCCAAGGATCAACTGAGAAAACGCTGGTCAGACCTGAAACTGAGGGAGCACAATCAGTACAGGATCAAGTGTGTTCTTCAAAAAAGTAAGTAGTTGTCGTGTGTTCATATGATTATTCTTGCTTGCATACTGCTCCATGTGCTATGATTTCATGTTGTACAGTTTAAAATGGCCACTTTCAAATTCATGGGTTCAATCGTTCGTAAGAAACATCGTTCTGCAGGTAAGTATTCCAGCTTAACAAAGTGTCCACAATAATGTTCTCACCATTGAACTCGGCCAAAAAACACAATTGTACCACACTTCCAAGCAATGTTTCATATTCCCATTTCTGCCCTCTGTGTGCTAAGTATTCCTTTTTTACATTCTCATAGGGGAGAGAAGACTCGGGAAGTCTGAGGACACCAGGGACCCCACACCTCTCAAAGAAGGCGAAATTCCAACACCAGAAGCAGAGGAGGAGGAAGGAGAGATTGTTGAAGTTGGACAAATTGTGACCACAACAGGTGAGTTTCGGAGACCACAGCTTCCGGTAAGCTCATCAATGTATGTCGTCATATTTATAATACATGGTGTTTTTTTTTTTTTGCTTTTTTTCTTAGGTGATGTGGAAGAAGAATCACATTTTACCAGTGAAAGTGCCCAGATCCTGATTGGGGAGATAATGGGGTGCAATCAGGATTTAGAAAATATACAGAAAAACATCAATGATGTTCAAAATAAAATGAAGAACATCTTTGATGTTTTGGGGAGAGTGTGAAACACCCCAAACTAGCTAGGGTTTTATTTTTGTGTTTTGAAACAACAACTTTTGTATTTTTCCAAAAGCCAAAATTGGAAGATGCACACAGTGTGTCAACATGCCCTATCTCCCATCATGGGGGATCAATGTACATGTTTTGTGGAAAGTGGCTGAGATGAAGGGGTTGCAGCCCCAAAACATGTACATTGATCCCTCATGATGGGAGAAAGCACATGTTGACACATTGTGTGCATCTTCCAAATTTGGCTTTTCCAGGGGTGACACCCCATCTGATGAAGGCAATATCAGCCCAGTTTGTACATACTCATGTCTGATATTGTCTTCACTTTTCAAAGTTGAACTTTGTAAGTTCCTGTGTTCTGTATGTTATGCTTTGATACATGCCTGTTTACACAAAAACGCCAAGTTACCAAAAAATGACCTTAAATAATATTTTTGATACACCCAATATGTTGGTTTGTTGTAAAACCCTTTTCTAAACGCACATATGAATGTGCTTTGATTAAAAAGTTAAATTATCAAAAATGTGTGGCTTCCTTTTTCAATGCGCAAAAGCAGTATTTGGAGTAAAATTGTTGTTTTCGGTGACAATGGGTGTTATTTACTAAAGACAACTCCACTTTGCACTCAAAGTGCAGTTTCAGGTGCACTTTTGCAGTGCACTTGTAGTGCATAGTGGATGTGCCTTTAGTAAATAACACCCACAGTGATGTGTAAATTTTGACAATCATGCCATTTTCCTGACCCCACATATTTCTGCCACGATGCAGAAAATGAGCAAGATTTTGGTCAGTAATGCACTACATACATTAGTTAACAAAAACAAGGTGTGTGTAGCAGACCCAAAACATAATAAGATTATCTGAAGAAGAGACTGTCTCCTCATCTCGCTCAGAACTTGGGTTTGCACTGTTGTAGAAAAAGGCACAACAACAAAAATCTAAAATTTACCTAGGAGACGCCTAAAACCAAGCCAAGCAGCAAATGAAAACAAAGATTATTGTAGTTTCAAAGAAAAATGTATTACAAAAATGCCTCTCAGACATTGTCTGGTATATCAATAGCCCCCTACCCACAAAGTACTCCATGTATTGGGTTTGGACCGCTTTAGGGGGGGAAAGCCAGGATGAGCAGCTTCAAGGGCCATGAGATTATCATTTTCAGGCAGGTCTGCATCTGGGTCAAACAGAAATTAAAGATCCTCTGATCCAGGGTGAGGGTCCTCATCGGGAAAGGCCGCATCAGATGGCTTGCCAGGGAAAACGCCTCATCCGCGGCGAAGACGAACGGGAGTCCTTCCTGATTCTCCTCTGGGGGTGGCAAGCCCAGACTGCCACTCTGGAGATGCCAGTAGAATTCCGTCCGTAAGAACACTCCACCATCCGACATCCGGCCATTTTGCCCCACGTCCACATACAGGAAGTCATAGGTCGCTGACACCACTGCCAACATCACGATACTATTAAACCCCTTGTAATTATAATAGTAGGACCCCGAGTTGGGGGGTGGGACGATGCGAACGTGTTTCCCATCAATTGCACCTCAACAATTGGGAAAGTCCCAACGAATGGCAAAGTGGGAGGCCACAGTCTGCCATTCCTGTGGAATTAAAGGAAACTGTGGAGTGAAACAAGACAAAAAATTTGTAATTTTGCTAATCAACATTGCAAGCAGATTAGACACCAACATTTTTGGCCAAGATCAGTATAACATTTTGGGAAATTAGTATTTAAAGACTAAAGTATAAGGTCCCCTTATCAGAGTCATCACCCCCCATCCCTCCCCCACCCCCCCACCCCCCCCCATCTGATGGGCCCTTGCAAAAAATGGGGGGGGGGTTGTTTTGGACAGGTAACCCTCTCCACTTGATTGAGAGCTGAATGCCTAAATAATGTGTGATACTTTGGGAAGCTTTACTTACACTATTGACAGCCCACCGGACAGGTAAGAAGTGTCATAATACCAAAAAAAATAAAAATGGAAGCACATTTTGACATTCTGCTATTACCTATCAACATAATAATAGAGGGAAAAAATATAGCATTTGAAATTATTGAGGCAGGCCCTTGCACTACATGCTTTGGTGAATTCGTCCATAAATCTGACCAGGAAAAAGGTAGGTAGAGTGGATATTGGGTTTGGTAAAGTCAGCAGATGGCAGTTGGGGGCAGGGGGGTTCCTAATGAGTTTGGCCCAACCAAAAAAAAAGGGGCACTCTACATGAATTGAAGCACACACATAACATTTGTAGAAATTTTAGGGGGTGTTTAGGGGAAAGCAAAACTATGGAGCTGACAAAAGACATTGGTAAGTGACTAGACTATAGTTTTATGGGCCCAGAAGAGCATGGTGGGGAAGTTAGTGAAGGCAAATATGCATGAGGACAAAAGGGCAGAGCATATGAATTAGAGCATATTGCAATCATGGTAATTAGGGAATGAGGAAAGAAATCCAAGACATTAGCAATAATTAAATACATAGAATGTGATGTTAAAGGAGAAAACTTACCTTCATATAGTCCTTCTGCAGCACCTGAATGATGGCAGAACAGGTCTCTGGAATAATGATCCCCAGAGCCTGGGGGGAGATGCCTGTTGAGAACTTGAGGTCCTAAAGGCTTCTCCCTGTCACCAAGTAGCATAACGTGGCGATGAGCCTATGCTCCGGAGTGATGGCTTGCCGCATGCAGGTATCCTGCCTGGTGATATAAGAGGACAGCAAAGCAAGCAGATGGTGAAAAACGGGGTCCGTCATCCGGAGATAATTTCTGAAATCATCAGGATTATTCTCCCGGGTCTCACGGAGCAAAGGCATGTGCGAGAACTGGTCGCGCTGGCGCAACCAATTCTTGGTCCACAAAGGCCTCCTCTCCCTGTTCATGGACCCGGCTTGTGTGAAAGCTAAAAGCCCAACACCGGGGGGGCATGGCCGGCCTGAACCGAGGACGGACGCTTTCCTCTGGAGCTCCGTCGGATCCCCGACAATCTGGTGCCATCCTCCGCTCCAGATCGCCCCAGGCGCCTATATCCTGGACCATCCTGCTCCCCGGGTGCTCCTCTACAGCTCTATTCGAGTTTGCCCGCCATCCGCCGTCCGTGGACCGCGGGATTCGGTCCGTTGTGGCCACTGCTAGCTGCCTCGCCGGGCGCCATCTTCCGGCCTACTAGGCCTCCATAATCACGGGCCTATCCTGTGGAGCTCCCCAAAGGGCCGCTCCGGCGGCGGATCCAGGCTACCCGGAGGGGACAAACTCGGCCGCCGAATCGCTGCATCTCTGCGCATAGGAGCCATCTGGGACCCCCTACACTGCATCCCTCCGGCCTGGTGAGTCCCCTGTTTGTGCTCTCCCTTGTTCTCTCCCCTCCAATCCCCTCTCCACACCGCCAGGTGGATACCTAATTGAGAGACCCTTGAGAGTTTTTGAGGGACTGAAACCCACGTCTCACTGCAGCAGGCAATAATAGTTTATCTGGCAGCCCTCTCCAGGCAAGGCCCTGGCTCTGGCCTATATTGGATCCTGGTGGCCGGCCATCTTGGTACACCCTGCTACACCCAGTTTCTCATAGCTTCCATTACCACAGCTTCATAGGGTGAAGGGGAAATAAAATCTCCTGGCATTGACTGCACCCATCACCAGTAATCAACATGAGCACCGTCACCTTTAACCACCGTGGCTCTTAAATTAGTTAAGGGGTCTATCTGCTCTCCAGGACCCCCGCTAAGCAACACTAGCTACTAACAGATCCGGGGGTAAGCTTTTCTTATCTCTACAGTACCAAAGCACCCCATGGGAAAAATCGGTCAGCAACAGGAACATTACAAACAAACCCCTGAACAGCAGACAGGGCCTATTATGGATTGTTTTGTCACGAGATCTCAACTTGCACCCTCTCATTCCCCGCCGGATCCCTTCGCCATTATGGATTCAACTCTGGGGATTGAGGGCTCTGGCACCCCCCCAGCTAATGCTCCCCAGGCCCCTGATCCTTACCCCTGCTATTTTGGATGCCAAGTTGGACGCCAAATTACACCGTTTGCTTCAACAGATCACAACTAATGTCTCGGCCGAGGTAAATAAACTTGTGGTGGAACTGAGAAAGGAGATTAACCAGCTGGGAGAGCGTACAGACACACTCGAAAATAAATTTGACGAGATGGTTAGCTATGTCCAAGCCGTTGAAGAGGACAATCATAACCTCTGCCTCTCAGTCTCCCAACTACAGCTGCAACAGGAGGACCTGAAAAATAGAGAGAGACCCCAGAACTTACGCTTTAGAGGTATCCTGGAGACTGTGGGAGACTCTGATCTACGTCCTTACCTCCTAGGCCTCTTTAACACCCTGGCCCCCACGGTCGTGGACATAGACTGGCGCCTTGATAGAGCACATCGCTCTCTGGCCCCCAAACTTCCTGCTGGAGCCAGACCCAGGGATGTTGTTGTCCGGTTCCACTTCTACGAAAGCAAGGAGGCATTGATCCAATCCACGCGCAACAAACCTCAAATCACCTACCAAGGGGTGAAATTGCAGATTTTTTGTGATCTTTCTCCCATCACCCTGGCTAAACGTAGGAACCATCGGCCGATCACCTCCTATTTGCAACATCACAAGGTTCCATACTTCTGGGGGTTCCCCTTTCCTCTGATGGTGTCAAAAAATGGAACTCAGCACACCCTATGGGACCTTCCAGAAAGTGAATCCTTTTTAAAGAGCCTTGGCCTCCCTCCCCTTCCTGAGGAGGACATGCACCCCGCCGAAGCCCAGATTCGCCCGCTACCCAACATTCCGAGCCGCATCTGAATGCCCGTGAGAAGCAAATCCAGGAGGCACCTCTCTACACCTCAGCGTCCACGGTTCTCCAAACAATCCCCCTGAACCCTCTCGCTAGTTCCCTCGTGGTTTAGTTTTGTTTACTGCTTATAATCCCTCATCTTTTCCCTTCCCCCTGTGAATTGGAAGGGAGAAGTTCCTGTTGCTATGGTAACATTCAGTTTGTCCTTTGCCTTGACTCTTCAAGCTGGGACTCCGTTTTTCTACAAGAACTATACGATGTTAATGTTATTTCTTAATTTCCGATTTCATAAGGAGAGTAGATGGCCCTTCCACTTTTCAGTCCGACCACCACTGGGGATCGTCCGGCCACGACCCTCTTGACCTGGGTTGACTCCCTGGGTCCCCTGAGGCACATGTCTCCCTCAGGTCATGCAGATGTTCTCTTCTTTTTTTTGTTCTTTTTATTTTTGTTAATATTTTTCTGATGTTTTTGTTAATGTATTTTACTAAAGTTTTATGTTCTACTATGTCCACTTTTATAGCTCAGTTTCATTGCTTTCTTATGCACTACATAGGTTGGTTAGGCCTCAGGCTATCCTGGCTTTGGGTACTCCTACTTTTTTCCCATCGCCGGGGTATAACTGACGCCAAAGACACATTCTGTCCAATGATGCCCCGTTTTAATGTTACTTACAATAGGCTGTACCACAATTCCCAGGTACTTACAAATGCTTATCTATTTAACTCACCCTTATGGCCTTAAAAATTCTGTCTTATAATGTAAAAGGCTTAGGATCCATACGTAAGCGCTGGCTGGCCCTGAAGGAATTCAGGTCCTCCGGTGCGGATGTGATTATGTTGCAAGAAACCCACTTTAAAGCAGATGGCTCCCTTAAGATTGCCTCCAAACACTTCCCTACATCCTTCCTAGCCTCTGACCCCACAGGCAGGGCAGGTGTTGCGATTTTGATCAAAAAGTCGTGTCCCATTAAGGTTAAAAAATCCCATACAGACCCCCATGGCAGATGCCTAGTTTTAGAATGTCAACACTTTAACACCTCCCTGACTCTTGTCAACCTGTATGCCTCCAATGTTGGTCAGCTTGACTTCCTTAGTGGCCTGCTTGATTCCCCTCACTGCCCATCCCAGCCTTTTATGATAGTCGGAGGGGACTTTAACTTGGTCATGTCTCCCTCTAGAGATAGAAAAACTCTGTTCTCATCCACACCCTCCAGGAGGATGGCTTCTCAAGCCACCTCATTCCGTCAGCTTATTAGATTCCCATCGGCTTTTCGACTCATGGAGGATCAAACACCCCACGGCTCAGCAATTTACCTTTTATTCTCCAGTTCATAAAATGTATTCGCGGCTCAATCACTTTCTTATATCTGCCCCTCTCATCCCACACGTAGTCAATTCTGAGGTGTTGCCGATTACCTGGTCTGATCATGCCCCCATTACCCTAGATCTCTTGCTCACTCAGGCCTATCCTAGATCCTGTCACTGGAGGCTTAACAGCCACCTCTTACATTCTGAAAGCTCCCGCTCTGTCCTTGCGAAGAGCCTTACGGAATTCTTTCAACTGAACAAAGGGTCGGTCCCGGATTATTCCACCCTGTGGAAGGCCCATAAGACCGTTTTTTGAGGCGCCTGTATAGCAGAGAGCTCTAGATTGAAGAGAGACAGGTCTGAACTTATCCGATCACTAACCTCTGCTCTTCTCTTGGCTGAGTGGAAGCTCCTGGGCGCCCCCACGGTGGAGAGGCTGCGGAGGGTCACTCTCCTTAGAGAACAGATTAAAACAGCGCAACTCGACCGGGCAGCCAAATCGCTGCTTTGGATGAGGCAGAAATTCTACGAATTTTCCAATAAATCTCATAAAATGTTAGTTAACAAACTACGTCCGCGCGCATTCAACTCCTTTCCTGAGTTTCTCTCCCGGCCTGACGGATCTAGGACCTTTGCCCTCGTGAAATTTCAAACATCTTTGGCAAATTTTACCATAAACTCTACAATTGTCTATCACCAGAAAACCATTTCCACTTTACTCAAGAGAAATTTAAGGCTTTTTTTCTCCAATCTTAAACTCCCTAAGCTCTCGTTGAGTGATTTAGAGGCCCTTAATAAGACAGTAACGGCGGAGGAGCTTTCTGATGTAGTATGGTAACTTCCATCGCATAAGTCACCTGGCCCTGATGGTCTCCCCTATTTGTACTATAAAACCCACCTAGACATTTTGGGACCACACATGCTCACTTTATTTGATTCTCTACTAAAGGGCACCCCTCCCCATCCCCACTTTTCACACTCCTTCATCTCAGTGATTCCCAAGCCGGGTAAGGATCCCTCCATTCCAGACAATTATAGGCCTATAGCCCTTCTGAATTCTGACTACAAGATATTTATGAAAATCCTTGCCTCCAGGCTATTGGTTCTTGCCCCCAAACTTATTCACAGAGATCAGGTGGGGTTTGTCCCTGGCAGACACGCCGGAGACAACACCCGCCATATGATCAACCTGGTTGACCTTCTGGATAGGACCAACAAACCAGCACTTCTACTTAGTTTAGACGCCCAAAAGGCCTTTGATAGGCTTAGATGGCCACGCTCAAAGTCTATGGGTTCAGGGGCCCCTTTTTGAGGGCACTTGAAGCTTTGTACTCAACGGTTACTGCCCAGGTACAGATGTCGTCCTTTCTGTCGCCTCGCTTCCCCCTGTTAAATGGTACTCGGCAGGGGTGTCCTCTATCTCCGCTGTTATTTATTTTATGTCTAGAACCCCTGGCCGAGGCCGTACGGTCTCATCCAGATTTCCGTGGGGTGGTGATGCGACAGGGAGAGTATAAATTATCACTTTTTGCAGACGACATCTTGCTAACTATTACCAATCCACAGATCTCCCTCCCCTCATTGCACAAGCTACTAACATTCTTTGGGGGTATTTCTGGGTACAAGGTTAACACCTCCAAGACTGAGGCCCTTCCTATACACATCCCCGCCACACAACTCTCTAGACTGAAAGAATCTTATCCCTATAGATGGTGCAGTGACTCACTCAAATACCTGGGGGGGTTTCTGACTCCTTCTTACTCCCACCTGTTCCATGCGAATTTTCCTGCTCTGTTTCAGGATATAAATAATTCACTACTGACCTGGTCTAAATACCCTTTATCCCTACTGTGCAGGATCAACGTCCTTAAAATGTCAGTCTTGCCCAGACTACCCTACCACTTTGAGACACTGCCAGTTGCCATCCCAACCCCACAACTTAAACTTCTCCGACGACGTTTTCTAAAATTTATATGGGCTGACAGGTCCCATCGCTTTGCTAGCTCAGTGGTGTTTGCGCCTAGGGGTCGGGGGGGATTGGGAGCTCCGGATATTGTGAAATATTATCATGCTACCCATTTACGAATCATTGCTACCTGGTCCTCTCTTAATGCCACGAGTCGGTGTGCTGCTATTGAGAAGGGGGTCCTGTATCCGGTTCACCCATGCTCCCTGATCTGGGGCGCTCCATCCCCACTACACCCTAACCTTAGACGTCAATGTACGGCCCCAATGTCCTTCACTTTAGACTTGTGGCAAAAGTGTAACAAAAAGTACTCCCTCTCCTCGGCCTGCCCCCCCCCCCCCCCCTCACGAATGTCCTATTTCACCCTACTATCCCTGATGGATTGTCTATGGGTAGGATTTCCCGTGGCTAGATCCCCCTCTTTTCCAACTCAGAAACCTGGTACACCCTGTTTCACGTAGACTCCATGCTTTTGAGACCTTGCGAGAAAAATATGACATCCCCAAACACTCGTTTTACTTCTACCTACAGGTCAGACACTTCTTTAGCTCTAAATCTCTGACTTTAATCCTTGACAGTCCCACAGCCTTTGAGTACCTCTGCGCTCAGGGTCCCCATCAACTTAATTTAATTTCCTCTATTCACCGAATCCTCCATGAGTCGACTCCTCTAAACGAACTTACACATCTGTATATGAGTAGATGGTCTCAGTTGTTGGACAAACCTATCTCCCTGCAGACATGGGATAGGATTTGGTCCTCTACCTTTAAATCCTCTAAGTGTGTCACGCAAAGGGAAACGGCAATAAAAATCCTTATGTTTTGGTATAAGACCCCCGATGTGATTCTTCAGTTGCGCCATGCTGTTGGCGATGTGGACTCGACGTTGGGTCACTGTTTCATATTTTCTGGAAATGCCCCTTGATACGGCCTGTCTGGATAGCGGTGGGGTCGTTGGTGGTGGAGGTGACGGGGGTGTCCCTCCCGATAGATCCCTTATATTGTTTGCTGGGTCTCCCTATTCCAGGCATACCTAAAAATACCAATCGGCTGGTCTCTTATATTTTACAAGCTGCTAAGAGGCTTATCCCGCTGTGTTGGCTGTCCGGAGCAACTCCCCCTGGCCTAGATTTCTCCAACTGGTGTCTGAAATTAGGAGAATGGAGTATCTGACGGCCTCGGTGCATGATTTGGTTCCCTAGTTTTATAAAGTGTGGGACCCTGGGATCGGTCGGCATACGGGTCCCCCCTACCTGTATATACATCTGACTGCAGTTGCCGATTGTGGCACTTTATTGATGGCTACCACCCCCACCTTTCCCTACCCAATCCTCCGGGTAACTTATCCCCCCCCCGGGGACTCACTATGATGACCATGTGAATGTTCGGTTATTTTGCCTTTTTCTGGCCATCGGCCTCTTGTTGAACGGAATTGTTTGTTTTTATTTACATAAACTGTTTGTTATTCATTGTACAAGACATGGTTATGCAGTTCACCCTTGTGTCTGCATATGTCGACATTTTTCTCTGTCTTTTGTAACTAATGTTTTTCGCTATGATCTATATTTATCTCTGCTTACTGAATTTTCCAATGCACAAGTGTATTGTTTTTGCTTTGAAAATTAATAAAAATTACAATTATAAAAAAAAAAGGCCAACACCAAGCCCCTGCACAGCACAAACTCTACGACAAGTACGTACACGAAACATGGTTTAAAACGGTCGGCTGGTCAGAAGGGACAACAGAAAGCACTGATAAACAGCAATGCCTCAAAGAACGACCTGAAAAGCAGAAGCAAGCCGACAATAAGCAATGTAAATCAAAGCGTACTATACTAAGATATAGTCCACAATGAGAAACAAATGCTTACTGATTGCACACACTGATAATCAGATACGCAAAGACAAGCAGAAACTGAAGAGTAGTACCGAATTGAGGCACAAATCTGAAAAGCGCGAATCGTCTCTCACCAAACTTCTACTAACACGCGATAAACACGAGATCAGCATAAGGAGCCCAAAGAGTGCCGAACGTGGTGCTGAACTTCCTTTTTCTAGTGCCATCGTATGCGGCTTATGTCACCGCGTTCTTGGCAATTGGAACTTCCAACAACTTAGTCCGACCGTGTGTATGCAACATCACTTCTGGACCTCTTCCGGACTAAATCCGTCGGAATTAATCCGATGGATTTGGTTGCCGGAATGTCCGACCGTGTGTACGGGGGCTAAGGGTTAGCTTATAATTGCCTGAAGGGTCAAATCCCCACTTTGTTGGCTATGTTGCGTGCAAGATATTCTCTACATCCGTTGGTGATCTGATTTTTAGGGGCAGCCATAGAAATCAGACCTCCATTGAAATAATTTTTTTCAAAAAGAGGACTTAACACTAGTCTTGGGAACATCGCTGGTTCCTCCATTTGAAGCTTTCTCTTGTTCATTATTTATTTTAACAGTTTTTTGTTTTCTACTAGCTGTTGCCTCGGCCAGAAGGGTCTCCGAGTTGTGCGCCTTCTCATCTAAAGAACCATATTGTTTGGTGCTCCCAGACATGATAGTCCTTAGGCTGATTCCAAGCTTACTACCTAAGGTTGCCATATGATTTCATATGAACTGGGACGTCATTCTCCCAGCCTTTCCGGTGGATACAGCTGATGAGTGGAGTAGGTTAGACCTGGGCTCTGCGGTTTCAGCCTACCTGAAATGGTCTAAAAGCAGATCAGCTTTAGTTTAGTTTTTTTTTTTTCCCCAATGGGGCCTAAAAGGGTATGCAGGCAACATCCAGAGTTTTTTCTTCCAGATTTGTCAAAGACCATGCATACTGCATACAAAACTCTGTGCCTTCCTCCTTTTTCAGAGATCAAAGCACATCCGATGAAGGACATGGCAGTGTCCTGGCCAGCATATGCAAAGGTCGCCCCTGAGGTAGTTTGCAGAGCAGCAAACTGGAGTATGCCCAACATCTTTTGTTAGGCATTACAGGCTTAATTGGCTTGAGGAGACATTTGGCTCTATGGTTCTTATGGCGGCTGCCATCCCTTAAAAATTTGAGTAGCATTAAGGGTTTGGCTTAATTTTTGTCTTCCCTCCCTTTTTAGAAAGCTTGCTACATCCCATAGTAGGCTGACATGGGGAGGTCCAGGAATAAGGAAAATTGTTGCCCATCCTCCCCTTGTCAGCAAGAGGATTCCCACCCAGTTTATCCGTTGTGAGGCGGGTATTTTTTGAACACTGGTGTGGGCAGACAGCCACCGTTTATGGGCTAGAAAAAGGTGGTCCTGGAGGGGTCAGAGGGGGTGGAGCTGACCCATAGTAGGCTGACATGGGGAGGATCAAGGAAAGGAAAATTACGGTAAGTATGGGCAACAATTTTCCTTATTTACTATTTTGCTTGGTTTGGTGTTCTGGTGGGCACTTGGAGTGGTCCTTGGCCCGTAGGATCACATATGTATAAAATTAGTTGTGAGGCACGGGATTGATTGATAAAAATATCAGTTTAATTATAATTATATCGTATGCACCATAGGTTATAGGAGCCAAGTGTTTCATAAAAATCATTAGGGGATGCAAACTACAGACACAGTGCGGTGTGTGTACCTGGGCCAGGGGTCCTCCGTGGGGCTCTAATCCTTGATTGGGGCTGCGCTGGCTGTCTGTGTCCCTGTGCTGTTACCTGTCTCTCTGCTGGTGTCTGTGGGCTCTGCATATGCTGCGGCAATAGCGCTGACTGTCACCATTGTCTGTGCATTCTCTGTGTACAGTTTTGATCGTCGCCCATTTTCTGTTAGCCTCTGTGAGAAGCATTGTCAGTGCGCATTTTCTCTGAGTTTAGCGGTCATTTACCCTGTGATTTTTTTCTATACAAGGGTGTCCGGCGGACATTTTTTTGTAGCCTCAGCATGTTTTTTCTCTACAGCACTGGTTCCTGTGCCTCAGAACAATGCAGTTTTTGTTCCTGGACACTTGTGAGCTGACACAGGACACAGCCATCAGTAACAGCACGGCGCAGCACTTGGTCAGGGTGGTGAGTCCTGCAGTGTGGGTCCCTCAGTCTATAGCAGCTAGGAGGGTGGGATTGAGCACCTTGTCTTAAGTCCCCAAGGGTGGCCGACAGGGTGAGTCAGCATGGCATCAGAAGAAGTCGTTTCCCAGACCTCCCTGCAATTGCAACTGGCTCACCTGCAAATATTGCAGTGCTTTTGGACGCTTTGTCGGCGGTCCTTGAAATGTTTGTTGCCAGGGTGGAGGCGGTGTGCGGGCGCAAAGAGGGTAAAAAACGGCCCCTACCCCAATCCTTTGGGGAGAGGTCTGATTCAGACTCGGGCCCCGCAGTGACTGGGGGCCCCTGCTCTGATGTGTCAGAGGACGCTGACCAGGACCGATCAGACATTGAGGATGATTCCATGTCCGGGTCCGATCAGGAAAAAGTTGTAGTTGGAGCACTTATCACTGTGCGTGATACCCTGAAAATACAGGATGTGGCAGGATCCTCTGCCAAGGTGGCGGTCCCTTTTGGGTCGCGTAAGCCAGCCCATACACCTAAGGTGTTCCCATATCTGACATACTTTGATAAGTTCATATGCAAGGAATGGGGAAGCCCGCAACGGACCTTTTCGGTCCCAAAAAGAATGGTGGTGCATTACCCCTTTGAGGAGAGCCTTCTTAAAAAATGGTCGGCTCCCCCGGTCGTGGACCCCCCAGTATCCAGGTTAAATAAAGTAACCATGATCCCGGTAGAAGAGGCTCCTGCATTTAAGGAGCTTACCGACAGGAGGGCAGAGGCAGTGGCCGGTCCATGTTTACGGTAGTGGGGTAAGTAATACGACCGGTACTGGCCACGGCATTAGTGTTGCAGACCCTTACTGAGTGGGCAAAATTATTGCACCGTGAATTGGAGAAGCAGCAGTCTCCTCCAGTCTGCGTGGAACTAGCAGACCAGTTGGTGCACGGCCTAAAGTATGTCTGTGATGGGGCCCTGGATACACTTCCCTTGCTCTCCAGAGCATCAGTATCAGCAGTGGTGCTGTGGCGCCTGATCTTGCTGAAATGCTGGTCTGCGGACCAGGCATCTAAAAAAGCCTTGAAGGATTTGGTGAGCGGCTATTTGGTGCCTCGCTGGATGACATTATTAAGAATGTCACAGGTGGAAAGAGCACATTGCTCTCACAGTCCAGGAAGGGTAAGGAGCCACGCCACAGGCAAGGGTCCTCCCTTTCCACTCAAAAGAGGCTTTTTCATCCACCCGGACCTCAGGTAAACACTCCCAGTCCGACAGGGCGACTACTGAGGGACAGAAGCATCCCTGGACTCGCAAGCCCAGCAAGCCAGCAAGCAAAAGTGTTACCGCATGAAGGTTTGCCCCCGCCCGACACACGGGTGGGGGGTCACCTTCGGGAGTTTGCAGTTCGGTAGGTCTCTCGGCTGTCCGACCAATGGGTCTGCAAACTTATTTCATTGGGCTACAAGATAGAGTTCCTCTCTTGGCCACCAAACAGATTCTTTCCCTCCAGCATACCCTTACTCCTGGCTCGCTGGGAGGCCCTGCTTGGGGCAGTAAGGGACCTGCTCAGCCGGCGGGCTGATAGTGCCTGTAGCAGAAACAGAAAGGTTTCGGGGATTCTATTCCAATCTGTTTGTAGTCCCAAAAAAGTAAGGGGTACGTCCAATCCTGGACCTAAAAGCCCTCAATTGCTTTGTGAAAGTACAGAAGTTCAGAATGGAATCAGTTCACTCTGTAGTCGCTGCACTCCATCAGGAGGACTCCCTGGCGTCTCTGGATATCCAGGACGCGTACCTGCACATACCCATATGCCTCAGGCATTAGAGGTTTCTGCTGTTTGCAGTAGGGGAAACCACTACCAGTTTGTGGCTCTCCCCTTTGGTCTGGCTTCAGCATCCCAAGTCTTTACCAAGGTATTGGCTCCAATTTGGGATCGCAATCATTGGTTTCATAGACAATCTCCTTCTGAGAGCAGCTTCTGTCTCAGAATTAAGGGAGGAGGTGGCGATCACCATGCAAACTCTAATTGAATTTGGGAGGGTGTTGAACCTCAAAAAGTCGGTACTAGTGCCAACTCAGTGCCTGGAGTACCTAGGCTTACTGCTGGACTCTGTGGAAGCGAGAGTGCTTCTCCCTTCAGACAAACTGCAAACTCTCAAAGCCGTGGTGAAGCTGCTGATGAACCGCAGGTGGTCGTTAATGCGTTTCTGCATGCGAGTTCTGGGCCTCATGGTTTCCTCCTTTGACGCGGTATCGTATGCCCAATTTCACACCAGAGTCTCACAGAGCGACATGTACCGGTCCTATTGGTCACATACATTCTGGGAGTAGAAAACTGTCAGGTGGACTTTCTAAGTCACTAGATGCTGGACCCAGGAGAATGGTCACGGCATCAGGAGGAGTTCAGGCTTCTTTGCCTGCAGTGGGGCATACCAGATGTGGATCTTCTGGCCTCTCGGCTCAATTGAAAGGTGCGGAGGTTCATGTCCAGGACAAGAGATCCTTGGGCGGATGCGTCAGACGTGTTGGTGGCTCCATGGGAGCAGTGCCGGCTAATTTACACCTTCCTCCGCTAAAACTGTTACCACGTCTGCTCCGCAGAGTGGAGGCCGAGGGGATTCCAGTAATTTTGATTGCTCCAGATTGTCCTCAGCATCCCTGGTACGTCGACCTAGTACGCCTGGTGGCGGATGCTTCTTTGCAGTTGCCGATGTGAGAAGACCTTCTGTCACAAGGTCTGATACTCCATCCTGCTTTACCATCGCTGGTTTTAACGGCATGACTGTTGAAAGCCTGGTGTTAAGGGACCGAGGTCTGTTGGACTCGGTAATTTCCACTATGCTGAGGGCACAAAGATCTTCTCTGAAGATATACTATTGTATGTGGAAAGCTTATATCTCCATGTGTGAGGAGATGGGGTGGGTCCACACACCTATTCTGTTCCCAGGATCCTGCTGTTCTTACACCTTACACAGAGTAGACCAGAAGTTGGCCTTGAGCACCATCACGGGACAGATATCAGACTGTTATTTTTTTCCAACGACCCCTGGCATCTCATTCATTGGTGAGCACCTTTGTTCAAGGGGTTGAGCATGTAGTCCCTCTGGTGCGTCCACCCCCTACCTCTGTGGGATCTGAACCTGGTACTATCGGCCCTTCAGAAATTGCCATTTGAGAACATCAGGGAAATTCCCTTGTTGACTCTTTCTCAGAAAGTGGTCTTTCTAGTGGCTATTACATCTGCCAGGAGGGTTTCTGAGCTGGCGACCTTGTCTTGCAAGTCGCATTATCTGGTTATCCGCAGGGATAAGGTGGTGTTGTGTCCACAACCTTCTTTTCTGCCGAAGGTGGTTTCGGCCCTCCATCTCAATGAAGACATCGTGTTACCATCTCTGGCTGGTGGTCTCGTCAACCACCATTTTCAGGTGGATCAGACAGATTGTGGTCCAGGCTTACGCCTTGAAGGGGCAGGTGCCCCCCTTTCCTGTCAGGGCCTATTCCACCAGGGCAATTGGGACCTTTCTGACATCAAGTGTCAGTCTCCCAGGTGTGTAAGGCGGTCGACTTGGTTGTCCGTTCACACTTTCACCAAGTTCTACAAAGTTGATGTAAGCGCATCTTCTGTTGCTTGCTTTGGCTGCAAAGTTTTGCAGGCGGCTGTGTAATAATTGCAATTTATACTTTCTTCTTGTTAGAGAAAGTTACATTTTGATTGTCAATGCATTCTGATGCATATGTTGGCCGCAAGTTCTGATGCGGTTGGTTCAGGTGGTTACTCCTCTGTTGGGGAGCACCTCTGGTTGTGGGTAAAGTTATGTTTGCTGTTCCCACCCCTCGTTATGACACTGCTTGGGGACGTCCCTATGGTCAAGATTAATGGAGCTGTGTCCGTCAATGAACGAAAGAGAAAATATGATTTTTATACTCACCGTAAAATCCTTTTCTCTGAAGTTCATTGACGGACAAAGCACCCACACTTCGTATTACTTTATGTTATACTGCTTGTTGACGTACTGAGCTGCAGAAAGCAGGCTGAGGGATTATTGCCAGAGGGACCACCTCCTGGGCGGAACTGTACAGTTCTGTTGTTTTTCACATGTATTGCATGTACTGCCTAGTCCTCTCCTGAAGGTGTAATAACTTTATAGTCAAGATTAATGGAGCTGTGTCCGTCAATGAACTTCAGAGAAAAGGATTTTACGGTGAGTACAAAAATTATATATTTTTTTAAGAGCCTGCAAAGCATTGCAGATTGTGGGTGCAATGTCAGGCTCCTGTAGACACTAAGTGCAGCTGTCTGCCCATACCACCCATACTGGCAGACAATTACTGAAGTCCAGGAAGATCAATAAACTACAACAGCACTTACCAGTGCCCTCACAGTTCATTAAGAACTACAAGTTTTCTGCTGCAGTGGAAGACAGTACATGTAGTTCATTTATTCACATAACTCTGTGAATAAATGATGTGGCTGTGTGGGTGGAGCCCTGCATGGCCATGCTGTTTTTGAATTATGAAAATGGGTGCAGGGAGAGGATCCCCCAACCACTGTCATAATGACATTTAGTAACACGTTACATGCTGAATATGGATGTAACATGGACCTTGTTATTAACCAGTTCCCGACCAGCGCACGCCGATGTACGTTGGCACAATGGCACGGGTAGGCATATTGGCGTACAGGTATGTCCAATCTTTAATGACGCCCTGCCTTTGCGCTCGCGCGCTGGTCGGGACCCCCCTGAGTCTGGTCACGGTCCCGCGGACTCGATCACGGCGGGCATACCCGCAATCGTCTCACAGGGCAGCTGAATGGAGAGATGCCGTTGTAAACAGCATCTCCCCGTTCTGCCTAGCAACTAGCGACGCTGATCTCTGCTCCATGTGATTGGAGCAGAGATCAGTGTTCACTAAATGAAAGCCCTGCCCCCAACAGTTAGTAACACACCCCTAGGAACACTTAACCCCTACACTGCCACCCACTGGTTAACCCCTTCACTGCCAGTGTCATTTACACAGGAATCACTGCATTTATATAGCAGTGATTGCTGTATAAATGACAATAGTCCCAAAAATGTGTCAAAAATGTCCAATGTGTCCGCCATAATGTCGCAGTCACAATAAAAACCACTGATCTCCATCATTAGTAGTAAAAAAAAATTATTAATAAAAATGCCATAAAACTATCCCCTATTTTGTAAACGCCATAACTTTTGCGCAAACCAATCACTAATCGCTTATTGCAATTTTTTTTTTTACCAAAAATATGTAGAAGAATACGTATCGGCCTAAACTGAGGGAAAAAAATGTTTATATATATTTTTGGGGGATATTTATTATAAAAAAAGTAAAAAATAATGCGTTTTTTTTTCCAAAATTGTCGCTCTATTTTTGTTTATAGCGCAAAAAAACGCAGGGGTGATCAAATACCACCAAAAGAAAGCTCTATCTGTGGGGAAAAAAGGACGTCAATTTTGTTTGGGAGCCACGTTGCATGACCGCGCAATTGTCAGTTAAAGCGATGCAGTGCCGAATCGCAAAAAGTGGTCTGGTCTTTGACCAGCAAAATGGTCCGGGGCTGAAGTGGTTAAAGGTGAACTTATCCTTTAAAGTAAGTATCACCAGCACACCGCAGATCAAACTTCAAAATGATGTCTAAACATTTATTTCAGAATATCACTTCACTGTAGTAAAGGGCTATGTTTTGGAGCTATGCAGGGCCCCTTCATTGGGGGAGACACTACATTTAAAAATTTCCTTAATGAGGACACAGACATCATTTAATACCTGGGCTTTCAATCCTTCCTCGCTGTATAAAAAAAAATGATTTGGCTTGAGTTTGCGTGAGTTGAACTGCACAGTCCATCTCCCAAGGTACTTATCCAACTCTTCAAATCATAGACTCAAGTCAAGAGCTTATTTTTGTTAAATGTGGTCTTGCATCATAAAAAAAAGCAGAGTTCACCTTTTACCAATTCATAGTAGTCACAGCAATGACAAATAATGTCCCTACCAGGGATTTTAGTATCTCTATGCATATTTTTATGCATTTCTATCTGTCTATCCACACAAATCTGGGAAAGTGGCAGAGAATGAAAAACCATTAAGCTTATTTTTTACTGACTCATTAGATATTTTACCAAGTTATCTGTTTGATTCTGGAATTATTTTCTATTACCGCACTGACCCCAACCCCTGCAAAAGCTTTTGCTATCAAAATGTAGAGAGATGTGAAGTATTTATAGAGATCTGACTTGTAGCGAACCCTGGGGTTCTGCAATAACTTCACGAAAATCCAGCTGAGTATCTTGGAGAGAATGATCATCCTTCAATTAGAATTTCAGCTCTCCCTCTATTCCCAAACCTGTCATAAATATGACAAGTGTCATCGACAGCTCAGTGTAGCTTGGATAGGAACCAGAAAATCTACCTTCCATATCACGCAGACAGAATATTATTTATATTGTATACAGACTATAAAAATACCATGTTACTGCACTTTTTATATATTAATTTCATTAAAGGGACACAGATTTGAAAAAAAAATAATATAATTTGAATGCTCTATTTAATTAAATAACATACAAGGTGTGTGTTACTTTTTTTAATACGTATCCTATTGTGAAGTAAAATATGCTTAACAGCTTGCAACCTCTGAACTGAATAGCTAAGATTGATATTGATGTTGGGTCTCCATTTCATATAACCTACAAACCCATGATTGAATGATAACAGCTAGCACCAAAAGGTTTTCAACGCCCTTCTATTTCTATTTAGGCTTCAAAAGTCGGTATTAAAAATGTTTTATATAGAATTTCATTAATTAATAATAAGGTAACACAATAATAATACTAATAATAATAATAATAATAATAATAATAATAATAACACAATAATAAAACACTGGTAAAAAATGTGTCCAGTTATATCAAATAGATAAATTACAGAACCCAAGATCCTTAGCTGACACTAATGACTGATTTTGGAGTAGCACAATGCTTTATTAACCACTGAGCACTTATATCCCCTTCCTGCCCAGACCAGTTTTCAGCTCTCTCACACTTTGAATGACAATTACTCAATCATGCAACACTGTACCCATATGAAATGTTTGTCCTTTTTTCACAAAAATAGAGCTTTATTTTTGTGTTATTTATTTATCACTAAATGTGATATACTGATGGCCTATCTCATTTCTTGAGACACTAACAAGTGTCAGCACAGTCAAGATATTGGTCCTGGTAGTGGGCAGGAACATGCTCCATACTACAGGTAGCAGGCAGAGGTGTGGTCAGTTCATGCGGCAGGCAGAGGCATGATAGCAGTAACTCTGCAGCAGGCAGAAATATCTGGCTTAGGGCCTCGGTCAGATAAAAATGGGGACAGGGATAGAGGATTCTCCCACCCAAATCTTGTTGAATCCTCCGATCTCCAGACCCTAATCCGGAAATTACAAAATCAAAAAAATGTGATTTCTCCATCCAGAAAAACTATTCTGAAGCCCCTCACATGTGTGAGACCCCTGTGTTATCATGAATCCCATTACTACAGTAACAGGGTAAAAGTTCAGTCTAAGCGGCAGGCAAAAAACTTGGTCAATCAACAGTCCAAGGTGAGTTCCAGAAAAAGGTAATGGTAACTGTAAGCGCAAATACGTAAGTGCATACAATAATTGGGATGTTAACTGGCTAGGCAATTAGTTCATAGCAATATATATGGCAGTTCAAGAGTTAAACATGTATCGTGGCTGGTCAAATGGCGGCTGTTATCCTCAGAGAGAGTGGCTCTGTAATAGGCAGAAGAAGGTAGAGAAGGAAGCACCACCTGAGTGTAGTATTAGAGAAAGCTTTAATGATACAGTACAAGGTCAAACTTACAGGAAACAGAAGTTAAAAAGGCTCATCTGTGTATATGATGGTCCATAGTATGGTCCTCAGATCCAGATCTGTTGGTGCTGCAGAGCTGTAGGGCTGCAGATTGTTGTGTCTAGGCCTGGAGCATGTCCTGTGGCCGTCAGGAAGAGGCTGGAGCCTGCGTGTAATGCACGTGGAGCGCACATGGAGCGCATGTGGAGCGCATGTAATGTCACGGGTCACACGATTACTTCCGGGAGCACTTCCGGGTGGAGGACTTCCACCAAGAGGAGAGACTAGATTGGCTGGCTTACAAAGAGTAATGATCTTATCTTTAAGGGCCATATATTTTCTCTCTCTCTGTTGTGTGACAATGCCCATCCATTTTGCAGTGCAAAATGCGCTTATATGCGTCCATTCGGTGTGAAGGTCTGAATCAAGGAAAGCACACTGTTTGAAGACTCTGAGTCCACTGGGGGAGATTTTGTGTAATACATATGATTGGAGAAAGAACTTGTCCCACCACTGCTAATTTGCAGTGGAGATCAGGTCCTCTAATTTTCTAAAATGGGTGCATAACTTGGGAATGGGTATCTTGGAGCTCACAATAGGGCAATCACTTTAAAAAAGTTAATGGGGAATAGGGCATACAATTCTTCCAAGATAACATGTTTGCTTTCTTCAATGGCAGCTAAAAGATCCACAAAAGCAGTAATAGTACAAAGTTATCAGTAGATGATAATAGATAATAAATGTAGCACAGTATTGCAGCTCAGTTAACACAAAATAACAGTCAGAAGGTCATTTCCAAAGCAGGCAGAGGTGTGGTCAGTTTAAGCAGCAGACAGACATGTTGTAAGAGTTCAGGGCTTACTATGCATGCACCAATGGTGCATTGCCACAAGAGAAAATCCATGCCAACTAAGCATGCGCCAAAGATGCCTCAGTGCGCCAACTCGCACCTGCACATAAGACTTGATGGAAAAAGGCAGGAAAATGCCCAGAAGGCACACAGGAAGTGACCTCAACCCAATGGAAAAAGGTGGGAAAATGCCCAGGAGGTGCACAGGAAGTGACCTCAGCCTGATGTAAAAAGGTGGGAAATGCCCAGGAGGCGCACAGGAAGTGACCTCTAATTTCCCTATATAAGCCCAGCCTAGACACTTACAAATTGCTGGATTATCTTCAGCCCCCCCTGTTCCTGTGCTAGCGTATGATCTGTCTGAACATGTTGTGACCTGGAAACCTATTTGACTACTCTTGTTAGCTGCTTGCCATTGACCTCAGATTTTTACCTTAACCATTCTACTTCTTTGCCCTTTTGTACTCAGCTGCAGATTGGAACCGACCATTCTTCTTTTGATTAACCCTTTTATATTTCACTGCCCAACTGGACTTGACCTCGTCTGGGATCTCGGACTAAGGCTTGCACGGTGCTCCAAGTCTCTGTCTCCATCTCCAGAGGCTTCAAGGACCAAGTGCAACAGAGGCCTCCCCACTACTTTGGTCTCACATCAGGTATGTGGCACTCATGACAGAATAATCCAGCCATTTATGAGACTGAGTGGAGTGCTTCCGCCTTCAAGGCCCTGTGCCAACAAGGGGCCTCTGTGTCTCAGGCCCTGACATCCATACAAGAGGGATATTTTCAAATGGAAGGTCGGCTGACTGCAATGGCCAATCTCTCAGTTCTGAGCCCTGTGGAACCGCCTGTTATGGCTATGGAGCAGCCCATCTCTACTCTAGCTCCTGAACCATGGGTTCCTATGCCTGAATGCTTTTTAGGGGTTCGCCACAAGTTCCGGGCTTTTAGGAACGCCTGTCGCCTATACTTTACCTTACAGCCTAGGACCTTCTAGGATACAAAGGTCGGGTTCGTAGTAGCCTTACTTACAGAAGAACCTCAAGCATGGGCTCATCAGCTATTGAAAAGGGAGAGTCCTATACTGCACTCACTGTCTTCTTTCTTCAATGCCAAGGCAATGCTCTATTTTGACCCACAACGAACCACCACGGCTGAAAGGGTGTTCACCTATCTACAACAGGGGAAATGCCCTGTTGAGGACTACGTAACGGAATTCCGCAAGTGGGCTGCAGACACTGCCTGAAACAACACTGCCTTGCACCATCAGTTTCGCTTGGACCTGTCCGAGCCCCTCAGAGACGAATTAGCAAAAGTGGGGCTCCCTGATACATTGGAACCTACAATTCAGTTGGCTATCCAGCTTGATCTCAGACTCAGACCCATGCATCAACCCCAATTCATGACGCAGAACCGATGCAACTCGGCTTAGTTTGTGCACCCCTCACACCTGAAGAGCGATATACCATCGCCTGAACAGTATATGCTTGTATTGTGATGGAGCGGGTCACTTTCTTCAGGGATGTCCCATTAGGCCGAGTAAGTGGATTGAATCTGTTTCACCGTATGTTGTTAAATCCTCACATCTCCCTCTCTGCCTCTCTTTGCAGATAACAGGAAGGATAATCCAAGTAGCAGCCTATATTGACTCTTGCAGCTGCTTTATTGACATCCACTTCTCCAAAAAGTATGGAATCCCACAATGCAAGAAGCCCCAGCCATTTACCGTTCATCTGGCAGATGGCTTCACACCAACCTCGGGTCCCATAACCCATGAGACCACCCTCATATTGGCCACCACCAAAGCAAACCATAGGGAATATCTTCAGCTTGGCGTGATTTCTTCCCCCATTTTTCTGGTTATTTTGGGGTTACCATGGCTTCAACAGCACCAGCCACAGATTGATTGGTCCACTGAAGTTGTGTCTTTTGGCTCACCCTATTGCTTATACCACTGTTTCCCACAACAAGCCTGTTTGATGGTTCAACCCCTTTTCACAGATGACAACACTCTTCTTCCCCAGGTTTACAGAGACTTCCTGGATGTCTTCAACAAGAAGGAGGCTGAATCTCTACAGCCTCCCCGGCCATATGATTGTCCCATTGAGCTTCTTCCTGGTTCTGCAATACCATTTGGGAGGATCTTCCCACTCTCCATGTCCTCCGAAAATACATTGATGACAATCTTAGGAAAGGGTGCATCCGGCCCTCTACCTCTCCTACTGGCACTGGACTCTTCTTTGTGGAAAACAAGGACCATTCTTTAAGACTGTGTATCGACTACAGAGAATTGAACAATATCACAATCAAGAAGCGATACCTATTGCCTCTAATCCCTGAGCTCATTCAGAGGTTCCGCACCACCAAGGTCTTCGAACAATTTAATACAGATAAGAGAGGGCGATGAATGGAAAATGGCCTTTCGTACTAAGTTTGGCCATTTTCAGTATTTGGTCATGCCATTTGGGCTGTGTAATGCCCCAGCAACTTT
Organism: Lithobates pipiens; assembly: GCF_037356315.1. Taxonomy (NCBI): domain Eukaryota; kingdom Metazoa; phylum Chordata; class Amphibia; order Anura; family Ranidae; genus Lithobates; species Lithobates pipiens. The sequence continues at coordinate 206,529,063 of NW_027507785.1, read as the reverse complement.
CCAACACTTCATGAACAACATCTTTCAGGATTTTCTTGACCTCTTTATGATAGTGTACTTATATGACATCTTTGTTTTTCACCTTCCCTCGAGGCATATCACATCCACATGCGAAAAGTCCTGTTTCGCCTCCGAGCCCATAAACTCTACACCAAACTTGAAAAATGGGAGTTTGAGAAAGATACCATACAATTCCTTGGCCTCATTATTTCGACTTCTGGCATCTCCATGGACCCCCAGAAGGTAACTTCAGTTCTTGAATGGCCAGTACCCTCGGACCCTAAGGGTGTCCAGAGATTCATGGGATTCGCCAATATTTATAGAAGATTCATCAAAGGCTTCTTCTGGTCCTTCGTCATCATGACCCAGCCCTGTGTTACATGTTGGAGGTTGATGCTTCAGAGATTGCGGTTGGGGCAGTCCTTTCTCAGCGCCACAAAACCACAGCCATATTGCATCCTTTTGCCTTCTTTTGTCCCCAGCTGAAAGGAACTATGATGTAGGAGAACAGGAACTCCTTGCTATTAAACTGGCCCTGAAAGAATGGTGATATCTATTGGAAGGAGCCTTGTACCCTATACTTGTCTACTGTCCAGGATCCAAGAATTGTAAACCTGATGCTCTATCCCACATGTATAACTCGCCAATGACAGACGCGATACTTCCTGTCTATAATTTCTTCCTACTTACAGATGACCTCTTGTCCAGGATTAAACTGGCCCCCTCTCTAGACCAACTGCACTTAGGAGAAAATCTGCAAGAAAAAGACAGACTTTTCTTCCATGACCATGCTGTTTGTGCCCCTTCAACTGAGAGTTCCTGTGCTCAAACTCTGCTATGAGAACAAGTTAAAGGCAGACTGGCACGCTTACGTCAATTCCTGCCCGGTATGCAATCACAGTAAAATGGAAAATAATAAACCATGAGGTCTCTTACGGGCCCTGCTTGTTTCCTCCAGACCCTGGGTACAGATCAGCATGGAATACTACATGCATGGAATACTAATACATATTTGTTGTTGTGGGCCGCCTTATAAAAATGGCTCATTTTATTCCTATGATTGGCACTCCTTCCACCCCAGAAACAATCCAGGCTTTTATCAAGGAGATCATACGCCTCCATGGGGTCACCAGCAATATTGTATCTGATCATAGGGTCCAATTCACCTCTAAATTCTGGAAGGAGCTCTGTCTTGCTCTAGACATCGAGAACCACTACTCTTGGGCCTACCACCCTCAGACCAATGGACAAACGGAACGCACAAATCAAACTCTTGAACAGTACCTTCGTTGTTTCTCTACCTTTGTCCAAGACAATTGAGGCATCTCCACTTCCTTGTGCAGAATTTGCATACAACAACACAATACATTCTACCACTAAGCAATCACCGTTCTATGCCAAACTGGGGTACTACACTTTTTCCCCAGTACTACCCGCTTCTGCTTCAGTCCCGGCTGTCTGGAACAGAGTGGAGTTTGTACACAACTTAGAGCTCCTAAAGGATACCATGGCCAAGGCACAGCTGGATTACAAGACCATCTATGATTGAAGGTGGCAGGGGGACCTGGATCTTAAACCGGGAAACAAGGTTTGGCTATCCCTCCAAGAAATTGGACCCTAAGTTCATTGGACCCTTCCCTGTCCTGATTCAACCCTGTTGTCTACAAACTCAAACCGCCCTCAACTTACCAGATCCACCCTGTCTTCCATGTCTTCCTCCTGAAGCCTGTGGCCCTGCATCCCTTTGGGGAACCTGTCCTCCGCCTCCCTCTATGATTAAAGGGATTGGGGAGAATGAGGCGGAGGCCATCCTGGACTGCCAAAAGGGGCAGTGGATGCCAATTTCTGGTACAGTGGAGGGGTTACGGCCCTGAAGAGAACTCCTGAGAACCCGAGTCACATATCCATGCTCCAGATCTTCTTCAGCAGTTCTTTCGGTGAGCTTCATCCTGCATGGGCGTCCAGAGGCTACCCCTTCGGGGGGGGGCTTTGTAGGAGTCCATGGCTTACTACGCATGCATCAATGGCACATTGCCGCAAGAAGAAATCCGTGCCAACTGAGCATGCACCAAATATGCCTCAGTGTGCCAACCCGCACATGCACATAAGACTTGATGGAAAAGGGCAGGAAAATGTCCAAAAGGTGCAAAGGAAGTGACCTCAGCCTGATGGAAAAAGGCGAGAAATGCCCAGGAGGCGCACAGGAAGTGACCTCAAACATCCCTATATAAGCCCAGCCCAGACACTGCCAAATTGCTGGATTATCCCCTGTTCCTGTGCTAGAGTGTGATCTGTCTGAACATTGCTGTGACCTGGAAACCTATTTGACTACTCTTGATTGCTGTTTGCCATTGACCTTGGATTTGTACCTTAACCATTCTACTTCTTTGTCCCTTTTGTACTCAGCTGCCAGATTGGAACCAAGCCCAGCTTGGATCTCGAACCATTCTTCTTCTGATTAACCCTTTTATACTTTGTCGCCCAACTGAACTTCACCTAGGCTCAGATCTCAGACTAAGGCTTGCATGGTGCTCTGCACCCCTGGCACCCATGCCACTCAGTGTCCACCAAGTCTCAGTATTCATCTCCAAAGGCTTCAAGGACCCGAAGTGCAAGGGAGGCCTCCCCATACGTCAGTCTCACATCAGATACATGGCCCTCGTGACACACACGTGGTCGAATAACAGGCCAGGGTCAGTTCAGGAGCAGGCAGTAGCATAAGGGGTGTGAAGACAAATGGCAGGAATTGAGAATTACGTTTACCATACTTTACTAATAATGTAGGGAAGTCTTTGGCCTGTTTCACTTAGCCCTTGTACACACGGTCGGAAATTCTGACAACCAAATCCGTCGGAGTAATTCCGACGGATTAATTCCGGAAGAGGTCCGGAAGTGATGTTGCATACACACGTTGCATACACATGTTGCATACACACGGTCAGACTAAATTGTCGGAAAATCTGATTGTACATAACATGATTACGTTATTTTGTTACGATAGCTTTGGTCTAGGAATTTGATCTGAGCATGCATGGCACTTTGTCCATCGGAGTAGGCTACACATGATCGGAGTATGTCCAATAGAAGCATTTTGTCGGAAAATTTTACTGGCAAGTTGGAAAACTTGGTCCGTGGGAATATCCGACGGGTCGGAAACAGTCCGATGCAGACCACACACAGTCGGAATATTCGACAAAACGGTCCGATAGGACACATTCCGTCGGAATCTCCGACCGTGTATACAAGGGCTTAGAGGGACTTTTAGGGAAAATGCTGTTCATGGAGCCTGCTTATTACATCTAATTGAATGCTTTCTTGTGTGCTGTTCAGGTATATAAGGACAGTGACGATTTTCTCCTGTTAGCCAAGGTAGGATACGGGTCTCTCGGTGGAGTTGCAGTATATTACATAAGAATTGTATATGACCAAATTAAAAAGATAAATTGAAACTTTTATACCAATGGTAAATTTAGTCTTGTGGCAAGGTAGGGCTGGATCATTTGATCACTGGAGTCGACTTCCCCATGAACAAATTGTAATCGTGGACACATGCTGGTTTCTGGATTAGGCCTTCCAGGGATTTCCACGCAGGTATTGTAGCGGATTTATGACAGCAAGTAGATATCTCTTTTGTCCCTCCACTTCATATCCAGAATTTCCTCATTCCACAAACTCGCCAACTCCTCTCTACTTCGTTTTGTGTTAACGAGCCTTCAAGGGAAGCCTTTTCTATTCACTCTCATGGTGCCACATGCTGGAGTCTTCTTCCAGTGAAGATTGCGGAAAAGGGGCAAACTGGTGTAGAAGTTATCCACATAGAGGTGATAACCTTTTTCAAGCAGTGTGAATATGAGGTCCCAAATTACTTTTCTGCTTGTCCCCATGTAGTTTGGACATTCCGGGGGATGCAGCTGGGTGTCCTTTCCTTCGTACAACCGGAAAGCATAGGTGTACCCTGTGGCTCTGTCACATAATTTGTCAATTTTCATCCCATATCAGGCCCTTTTGCTAGGAATGACTTGCTTGATGCCCAGCCTGTCGGTAATGTGGACAAGTGACTCATCCATGCCGATATTTTTGTCTGGGATTAATAATTGGCCGAATTTTTCTGGGTATTATTATTCTAATGGAGGAACTGCATAATCATCAAATACTTTGGTCTTCACATTGCTCCACAAGTAGATTGTCTTGTGGTGGATGGGGTGGGCGGACCAGAATGACTGTAACTAATTTATTTTTGTGAGTCCCATATTGAATGTGAGACCCAAAAAAATCTTGAACTCCTCCTTAAAGCTTTCCATTCATAGGGATGCCAATAATATGACCTTGGGATGCTTGATATACAGTGGTGTGAAAAAGTGTTTGCCCCCTTCCTCATTTCCTGTTCCTTTGCATGTTTGTCACACTTAAGTGTTTCGGAACATCAAACCAATTTAAACAATAGTCAAGGACAACACAAGTAAACACAAAATACAATTTGTAAATGAAGGTGTTTATTATTAAAGGTGAAAAAAAATCCAAACCATCATGGCACTGTGTGAAAAAGTGATTGCCCCCTAAACCTAATAACTGGTTGGGCCACCCTTAGCAGCAACAACTGCAACCAAGCGTTTGCGATAACGTGCAATGAGGCTTTTACAGCGTCCTGGAGGAATTTTGGCCCACTCATCTTTGCAGAATTGTCCTAATTCAGTTACATTAGAGGGTTTTCGAGCATGAACGGCCTTTTTAAGGTCATACCACAACATCTCAATAGGATTCAGGTCAGGACTTTGGCTAGGCCACTCCAAAGTCTTCATTTTGTTTTTCTTCAGCCATTCGGTGGTGGACTTGCTGGTGTGTTTAGGATCATTGTCCTGCTGCAGAACCCAAGTTCGTTTCAGCTTGAGTACACGAACAGATGGTCGGACATTCTCCTTCAGGATCTCTTGGTAGACAGCAGAATTCATAGTTCCTTTTATCACGGCAAGTCTTCCAGGTCCTGAAGCAGCAAAACAGCCCCAGACCATCACACTACCACCACCATATTTTACTGTTGGTATAATGTTCTTTTTATGAAATGCAGTGTTCCTTCTACGCCAGATATACTTGGACACACACCTTCCAAAGAGTTCCACTTTTTGCTCAAGGGGATCATCAACGTCTCTTTAATGGAGGCCAGCCTCAAGGTGATTTCCAGATGGTATTTAGTCCCGCAACGACTTGCGTCAATCTTCCCCCAATCTTCCCCACTTTGCTTTAGGGGCTGTGGCCACTTAGGATCCCTGATCCATACTTTTTGGGAATGCCCCAGAATCAGAGGTTATTGGAATGGTGTTTTTAACCTTATCCGCAAAGTCACGGGGCTTGGAATTCCCCAGGACCCCAAGATTGCTCTCCTCAATCAAGATATCCCTCGTGCGAAGAAATTCTCACGAATTCTGGCCCAATTCATCCTTATTGGGGCGAAATTGTCCATTGCCCGGGCCTGGAAATCACCTAGGGTTTCCTTCCACTCTACTAAACGAAAGATTACTTGGATCATGCTCCAAGAACAGACTTCCAGTGTAATTCTCGACAAAGTAGACCGGTTCAAGAGCATATGGGAACCCTGGGCGAGTCATATGGGGATCTCACTTGGCTATAACCTGTTCTCTTCTCCCCCCACTAGGTGTACTCCCACAGACAGGTCGGGCCCTCCCTGAGGTCTCCTCTCTACTCCCCTCTCTCCTCATGTCTTTCTTCTCTTTCTTCCCTCCTTCCTCTCTCTCTTTCCCTAACCCATCCTCCCCATTGCCCATTTTTCCCTCATCTGCTATTGCCCCAACTAACAGAGACTGAAAATTGGGACCCTGCTCAGAGTGGGCCCCTGTTAACTGTAATTTGTCATATCTTGGGAGGGCTCTGAGTCCCTGACACAGCAAGATCCCGGAAGGGGTGTTGGGGGTTCGGGGCAACTCTTGCCTCAAGTTGACTTTGGAGCCTTGTTTAATGTTGTAATTGAGAAAATTTCCGATATGAGCAGGTTGATGGGTATTGTTCCATTCACTCTCTGTTTCACTATGCAAACAATAGAACTTTTGCCAGTTATGTTGTACCTCTGTTGTGTAAACTCCTTCTTCTCGACTCCCCTGCGTGGGAGACCTTCTGTTCCATTTTTTATTACGTTTCAATAAAGCTCTTTTGAAACTTAAAAAAAAAAAAAAAAAAAGAGTTCCACTTTTGTCTCATCGGTCCACAGAATGTTGTCCCAAAAGTCTTGGGGATCATCAAGATGTGTTGTGGAGAAATTGAGACGAGCTTTGATGTTCTTTTTGCTCAGCAGTGGTTTTCTCCTTGGAACTCTGCCATGCAGGCCATTTTTGCCCAGTCTTTTCCTGATGGTGGAGGCATGAACGCTGACATTAACTGAGGCAAGTGAGGCCTGCAGTTCCTTGGACGTTGTTGTGGGGTCTTTTGTGACCTCTTGGATGAGTCGTCGCTGCGCTCTTGGGGTAATTTTGGGTGGCCGGCCACTCCTGGGAAGGTTCACCACTGTTCCATGTCTTCGCCATTTGTGGATAATGGCTCTCACTGTGGTTCGCTGGATTCCCAAAGCTTTGGAAATGGCTTTATAACCCTTTCCAGACTGATAGATCTCAATTACTTTCTTTCTCAATTGTTCCTGAATTTCTTTGGGTCTCGGCATGATGTGTAGCTTTTAAGGATCTTCTGGTGGACCTTACTGTGTCAAGCAGCTCCTATTTAAGTGATGCCTTGATTGTGAACAGGTGTGGCAATAATCAGGCCTGGGTGTGGCTAGAGAAATTGAACTCAGGTGTGGACAACCACAGTTATAGTATGTTTTAACAAGGGGGGCAATCACTTTTTCACACAGGGCCATGATGGTTTGGATTTTTTTTCACCTTTAATAATAAACACCTTCATTTACAAATTGCATTTTGTGTTTACTTGTGTTGTCCTTGACTATTGTTTAAATTGGTTTGATGTTCCGAAACACTTAAGTGTGACAAACATGCAAAGGAACAGGAAATGAGGAAGGGTGGAAACACTTTTTCACACCACTGTAAATTGTTGAGCATAGAGGTTTCACTGGGCCACAATTGAAGAATAGGTCATCAGTGAAAACTAAATGAAAAAAATCTATGGGGGCAAAATTTTCTGTATTCACCTGGACATCTGGCTGGTCAGTAAGGAGGAAGCCACAGAGGATTTTAAAGGGCATATGGAAGGCTGGCATGGGCCCTAATCATTTAGTACCTGTTTTTTCCGAAAATTCGGAAAAATAATTCAGAAAATTCGTGTGAACTTTAGAACCCCATTGAAATCTATGGGACTCGAACGTTTGAAATAAAAAGTGCTAATTTTAATGGCTAATGAGCAAGATATTGTCCTAAATAGGGTTTGGGGACCCGGCTCCTGCCCCAGAGGACATGGGTAAATGTCAAACATTTTTTTTTAAAACTACAGTTTTTTCGGGAGCACTGATTTTAATGACGATTAAAGTGAAGTGGTACGTGTTTCCGTGTTTAGAACAGTCCCTGCACAAAATGACATTTAAGGAAAAAAAAGTAATTTAAAACTGCTTGCGGTTTTAACCACTTCCCGCCTGCGCTATAGCCGAAAGACGGCCACAGCGCGGACGTTACCTGCCGGGAGGGCATCCTTGGACGTCCTCCTATTTACTTCCGCAATGCGTGCTTCTGAGAGCGTGCATCGGGGAAGTTCTGTGCTGACGGTGTCCCTTGGACACAGCCAATCACAGATCGATGTAAACTGCCAATCACAGCGGCCGTTTACAGTGTGATCAGCTTGTCCAATGAGAGATGATCTCATATGTAAACATATGAGATCATCTTTCAGCGCCGCTCTCCCTCCTCACACAGACAGTGTGTGAGGATAGAGAGATGAACGGCTGCAGCGGACGTAAGTTACAAAAAATAAATAAACTGCCATCTGCCCCAGTGCCATCTGCCCCCAGTGCCACCTGTCAGTGCCATCTATCCCCAGTGACACCTGTTGTCAGTGCCATTTGTCCCCAGTGCCATCTGTCATCAGTGCCACGTATAAGTCCCATCTGTCATCAGTGCCACATCAGTGCCACGTGTCATCAGTGCCACATAGTGCCATCTGTCATCAGTGCCATATCAGTGTCACGTGTCATCAGTGCCACATATCAGTGCCATCTGTTATCAGTGCCGCGTATCAGTGCCATTTGTCATCAGTACCACCTGTCAGTGTCACGTGCCATCTGTCATCAGTGTCACGTGTCATCAATCTAAGTAAACATGTAGCGCTAACCCAAAGAAAGGTTTGAAAAAGTGAAAAAATATACAAAAACGTATATAATAATCACTCTATATAGCCACCTAGGGCTGTGTAAATGCTCCTTGTAATAGGAACATTGATCTAAATGAACAGAAAATAGTGCTAATAGACAGTTTATCTAAAAAAAATGTGCATTAAATGTGTCTATAAGACATTTACCACATAAAGATATATCACTTTGAGTGTAAAAACAAAATTAATCAGTGTCCCAAACAAAACAGTTTGTTAGTATAAATGTAAAGTCTCTTTGTTTCATAAGAATAATCCAGTCCCACGTGTGTAGTCAAATGATCAATCCACCTTCACTCTTAAAGAGATATCATGCAAACACCACGTGACAACCCCACCACCACTGTGGATGCGGGCTTACCGGACGTATATGACCCAAAATAATATATATTCGAAGGGTCATACAGGCTTTTTGTAGTATCAATAGAAATTCCAACTCGGGAAGATTGAATCTCCAAATAAATGGCAAAACGGCCTCTCCACTAGTATACTTGATAATGGTAGTGTCAGGTCACCTTGAGGCCAGGTGACAGATGCACACCGTAGGGATTAGGAGTGCACCGCAAGGTTGTGGACCCTACGGCTGACTGCTGCGGACAGGGGTCAAGGTAGTAGGAAGGCAGGGCCGCCAGAACACCAAGATGGATCCCACTGGGGTTAGAGCGGAAGATTCCCTGGGGCGCGGAGTCCAAGAGCCAGCAGGTGTTCACCAGAGCCTCGAGTGGTGAGGATGGACTTGGCTGCAACTGGCTCCAGGTCGTGACCCCCAGGGTCCCCCAGCTCACACCCACAGTAGGCAACAGGAGGATAGGGATGGTGAGGGACAAAGCCAAGGTCGGGGCCACAAGCAGACAGGAATAGTCAGGGACACGTCAAAAGGTCAGGATCACAGGCAAACAGGGATAGTCAAGGACACGCCAAAGTCGGTAACGGAAAAACAGCAGAGCACACGGCAGGTAACAGGAAGCTAACACACAAAGGAATACACAATGGTTGATCAGCACTGTTGGCTTGCAGTGCACAGGTTAATATAAGGTTCCCTGATGGGGCCTGGGGTGGAGCCATGCTTAGAGGAGAGGTTATAAAAACCACCAGGTGGAAGTGGCTGGCCTCTTAGTCTGAACACATAAAGGGGAGGTAAGCAAACAGGAAGATCACTGTATAACCATGACAGGTAGGTTTTCTTCAGTTGTATAGAGGTCCAGCTCAGGATATTGGACACATAAAATAAGAATATGGGGCCATATAGTGTTATACAATTTAAAAAACAAAATTTATTTAAAAATAATAATAACAAACTCACATTTGAGAAGTGAATCAAGTGCTTTTCAAATAAAAATCGGCTGCAGTTGAGTCCCCCGATGTGTTTCGTCATCATAGACATCGTCTGTGGTCAATGCCTTGTATCAGTGCCATCTGTCATCAGTGTCATCAGTGTCACGTGTCATCGGTGCCACGTATTAGTGCCATCTGTTATCAGTGCCACGTATTAGTGCCATCTGTCATCAGTGCCACGTATTAGTACCATGTGTCATCAGTGCCACGTATAAGTGCCATCTGTCATCAGTGCCACATATTAGTGCCATCTGTCATCAGTGTCACGTGTCATCAGTGCCCTGTATTAGTGGCATCTGTCATTAGTGCCACATCAGTGTCACGTGTCATCAGTGCCACGTATCAGTGCAATCTGTCATCAGTGCCACATCAGTGCCACGTGTCATTGTCCTGGTGCTCCAGAGCCTTCAAAAGTGTAATAGGTAGTCAACAAGTTGTGTAATTTATGCGCCTAGAACACGTGATGGAGCTCCCTGCATGTTGGGCCTCTCTAAGTGGCCAGGCTGTGAAAAAGTCCCACACATGTGGTATCATAATACTCAGGAGGAGTAGAAGAATTTATTTTGGGGTGTCATTTGTGGTATACACATGCCATGTGAGAGAAATAACCTATTACAATGACAATTTTGTGGGGGAAAAAAAATCTTCATTTTGCAAACAATTGTGGGAAAAAATGACAACATCAAAAACCTCACCATGCCTCTTACTAAATACCTTGGAATGTCTACATTAAAAAAATGGGTAATTTGGGGGGTATTTGTACTTTCCTGGCTTGTCCGGGTCGTTCGGGTTGTGGAGGCCACCAGTGCTTCAGATGTGATCAATTTTGTATGATTCACACCATATCTTGTAGACTCATAAAACATATGTATCAGTACAAATTGTGGCCAAAATTTATGAAGAAAAAATAATGATTTGCATAATTTTATCACAGAAACAAAGAAAATGCGTTTTTTTTTCAAAATTTTAGGTCTTTTTTCATTTATAGCACAAAAAATAAAAAACCCAGAGGTTAGTGGGAAAAAAAATGACAGAAAATTCATTTGGGTACAGTGTTGCATGACTGAGTAATTGTCATTCAAAGTGTGAGAGCACCGAAAGATGAAAATTGGTCTGGGCAGGAGGGGTGTTTAAGTGCCCAGTAGGCAAGTGGTTAATGTCATGTCTGGTTCTGGCAATACGGATGAAAAGTAGGAGACGTCTGCGCTGCAGAAATGTGGGCCTAAGGTGTTGGTGTTGCCACAACACTGTAAGCCCTCAAAGTGACTCTTGGTGGGCGCTGGAGTGCCCTGTTGTGAACGATTATATCAAGAATTGTAATTACATGTCATTGTTGAACAGTGGTAGAAAAATTGGGTCTTTGGTGGTTGTGGTGGTGGTGCTAGTGCCACAACACTATAAGTTCTCACAGTTACTCTCGGTGGGCGCAGGAACGGGCCCTAATGTGAAATATTATATCAAGAATTGTAATTACATGCCCCTGTGGGGCTGACAAATTGGGCCCCAGGGGCACTGGTGCTGGTGCCACGACACTGCAACCTCTCTCAGATACTCTAGTTGGAGTGCAGGAATGAGCCCTGCTGCAAAGCATTGCATCCAAAATTGTAATTTAAGTTAAACAGGGGCTGTAAAATTGGGATGGTGGCGTCACCCAGAACCAAAAATGTTCTTCCAAGCTATCAGCAGGATCATTGAGGAAGAGGATAGTCAGTCAACATAACAGGACAGTCACTCAGCATCAGCATAGGCAGTCTTGAAGGGATGTGACATTTAAAAAAAAAATATTCGGTTACATCAGCTTCAGGTGCTTGGTAGCTGGTAGTGATCCAAGACTGATTAATCTTTATGAAGGTCAGTCGATCCACCGAGTTGGTGGACAGGCGCACCCTGTGGTCAGTTGCAAAGCCACCAGCAGCACATAAGGTGTGTTCCGAAAGAACGCTGGATGCAGGACAGGCCAGTAGCTCAATTGCATACTGTGAAAGCTCTGGCCAGTGATCCATCCTCAAGACCCAGTAAGCCAGATGATTTTCGGTGGGAAAGGTGTCCAAGTCTGACCTTGCCCCTAGGTATTCCTGCACCATGTAAATCAGATGCTGGCGATGATTGATGGAACCGATCATACCTTGGGGATGCGGACTAAAAAATTGTCTGAACGCATCGGTCAGACAGCCACCTTCTCCCCCGCTCCTTCTGTGACTGATCGAAGCCTCAGCAACACGTTGTCCAGGACTAGGAGTTTGTAACCTCCCAGTCTCTGGGAATGCATTGCACAGACCTTTCTGCAAGGCCTCCCGGAGATGTCTCATCCTCTGCTCCATCTGCGACGGCAAGATAAGGTCGGCAACCTTACCCTTGTACCGTGGATCAAGGAGAGTGGCTAGCCAGTAATGGTCCCTCTCCTTGATCCGAAGAATATGAGGATCCATCCGCAGGCTTTGCAGGATCAGGGAGGCCATGCAGCGTAGGTTAGCTGAGACATTCGGTCCGGAGTCCTCTGGGTCACTAAGGACAACATGATCCGCAGCTACCTCCTCCCAGCTACCTACAAGTCCACGGGTTTCTTGGGACTGTAAATAATCCCTACAAGACTGCTGCTGCTGATGCTGAGTGCCAGCCTCCACCTCCATGCTGACACAATCATCCTCGTCCTCGTCCTCCTCCTCCTCTTCCTGTGTGATGGGTGGGACAGCAGGAACACTGTTTGGATAAAGGGGGCCTTGAGAGGCAAGGAAGTCCTCCTCTTCCTGCCTCTGTTCTGCCTCAAGTGCCCTGTCCATTATTCCATGCAGTGTGTGCTCCAACAGGTGAACAAGAGGTACACTGTCACTGATGCATGCACTGTCACTGCTCACCATCCTCGTGGCCTCCTCAAATGGTGACAGGAGAGTGCATGCATCCCTGATCATGCCCCACTGGCGTGGTGAAAAAAAACGAGATCCCTGACCCTGTCCTGGTGCCGTAGTCGCACAAGTACTCATTGATGGCCCTCTGCTGCATGTGCAGCCGCTGCAGCATGACCAACGTTGAGTTCCACCTGGTGGGCATGTCACATACAAGGCGGTTCTTGGGCAGGTTCAACTCCTTTTGGAGCTCAGCCAGCTGAGCACTGGCATTAAATGATGGGCGAAAATGCACACAGACATTCCTGGCCTGCCTCAGGACATCCTGTAAGCCCGGGTACCTTCTCAAAAACAGCTGCACCACTAGGTTAAGGACATGAGCCACACAGGGCACATAAGTCAGTTGTCCCTGTCGGAGGGTGGAGAGGAGGTTGGTGCCATTGTCGCAAACCACCATTCCTGGCTTAAGCTGGTGTGGCATCAACCACCTCTCAGCCTGCCCCTGCAGAGCTGACAAAATATCTGCCCCAGTGTGGCTCCTGTCCAAACATACCAGCGCAAGCACGGCATGACATCTTTTTGCCTGCGTACTTGCATAGCCCCTTGAGTGCCTACGGAGCACCGCTGGTTCTGAGGAAAAAGCACTGGAAAAGGCCATGGAGGAAGAAGAAGAGGAGGGGGTGGAGGAGAGAGGTGTGTCACAACAAGTAGTAGCATTTTGTAGGTGTGGTGGTGGAACAACCTCCAACACTACTGCACCTTGTCCTGCATCCTTTCCAGCTGCCAGAAGAGTGACCCAATGGGCCGTGTAGGATAGGTATGTCCCTGTCCATGCCTGCTGGACCATGAGTCAGTGGTAATATGCACCTTAGCACTGACCGCCCTGTCCAGTGAGGCATGGACATTGCCTTCCACATGCCGGTAGAGAGCTGGAATCACCTTCCGTGAGAAAAAGTGGCGTTTGGGGACCTGCCACTGAGGAACCACACATTGCACAAACTCACGGAAGGGGGCCGAATCTAAAAAACTGAAAAGGCAGCAGTTGAAGTGCTAGCAATTTAGCCAAGCTAGCATTCAACCGCTGGGCATGTGGATGGCTGGGAGTGAACTTCTTTCACCGGTCCAGCAGCTGGAGCAGGGAAATTTTCCTGCTACAATCGGACGTAGGTGTGCTGCTAGTAGAGTGCCCGGAAGCACTTGGCTGTGACACACCTAATTCTAGATGAGAAAAGAGAAAGAACCGCGCAGTCCCTAATAATTAATATTAAGGTATAAACACCTCACCCAAAAACTGGATATAAACCCTAAGGCCGCGTACACACGGGCAGACTGTCTGTCCAACTTAGTCCGCTGAAACGTGTTTCAGCGGACAGTCCGCTCGTGTGTGGGCTTCAGCGGACTTTTTCAGCGGACAGTCTGGCGGACTAAGTCTTTCGGAATTTCCATAATATTGTCTGTCCAACTTTGGTTTCAGCGGACAGTCCGCTCGTGAGTAGGCAAGTTGGATGGACTAAGTATGGCGCATGCTCAGAAAGGATTTACACGGCCGAAGGTTGCATTGCAGTGTATTGGACGTCGTATTTCTAGTCCCGTCGTACGTGCTGTACACGTCATCGCGCAAGCTTTCAATGGACTGTCTGTTCATCGTGTGTGGTCAAGTCCGTTCATTCAAAAGTAGGACGGACTGTCTGTCGGATTGTCTGACGGACTTAGTTGGCCAGACAGTCCGCCCGTGTGTACGCGGCTTAAGTGATTATAATTTGATAACACCTGTTTCAGAAAGGAATCTCATACAGTGCAAAAGTGTTACATATAAAATAACATCACTATGTATCTAGTGAGTCCCAAACCTATTGTATTACATATACTAAACACATTTAGCAATACATATACAGCAGTGTCACTGATTGCATATACAGTGGATCACAATAATATTATACCATACACTAACATGCAAAATATAATGTGCAAATAAATAAATCACATAAATTATTAATGTGTCCTTTTGTGATAATTCTTGTAAAAAACAAGATTTTTTTATATAAACTGTAAACAAAACACCACGTGTCCAGATAACTCCAGGTCCCTGAATCGTGTTCCAACGCAGGACAAGCTGAGGTGCACCACCACCAAATAAATAAGATTGGCTCCTTACCAGATATCCTAGTAAGGTGCGCTTTAAGGGTTCAGGTCAGACCATACATAAGCTTGAATCCTCCAACCCTGGCTCCACTCTCAAACAGGATCACAACTCGAGAATATTCCAATAAGAAAAGCGAATGGTCCACCATAGGAAGGAAAAAAGCACTCCAAATAGTGTAAAACCATTTATTAAAATAAAATGAAAAAAGAAATACACTTACAAGATTACTGTAAGGAAAGCCATATCATGATGGGAAGCGTCGGCCGAGCGCAAATTCTCCACGATCATATCCTTATTCCAACTGCTGTTTAAGAGGCAAAGAAGTTCCTCTCAGTGCAGGTTTCAGAGAGGACTGAAAGTCTAGTGGGGTGTGAGATCCCAGCTGATGAGGAGCAAGGAGAGGTCCACTTTGTTCTTTGGGGTGGGTCTTTAAGGTACGCTTGACAACGAGCTGCATGGCAGGTCAACATATGTCTGGTCAAGCATGTGGTGCCCAAGCGGCTGATGTTTTGGCTACACGAGATACGCTTGAGATATATGTTGCAAATAGCAGCGGTGCGATCTGATGCACTTGTCTCAAAAAAGGCCCACACCTAAAAACTTTTGGAATAACGCGCAGAGGCAGCGCCTTGAACAGGCGGAGCTCTGCGGTGTAATTCAGTCAGTGTGCTGCCCCTAAGCTGGCTCCTGGAGGGCATCCTGCCTCGTTGGAGATGTGTCTCCTCCCCCTCCTCCTCTCTCCTATCAGGCACCCATGTGGAGTTGGTGAACTCATCATCCCCTCCCTCTTCATAACTGGAGCAAACCTGGCAGTATGCTGCAGCTGGTGGAACATGGCTGCCAGATTGCTGTCCTTCTTGAGAATCCCCTCTCTCTGCGCTCACGCTACTGCCTTCCTCTAGCTGGGTATCATCATCAAAGCCTTCAAAACGCTGAGCATCTTCCTGGAGCACGTACCCAACACTGTGCTCAAACAGTTCAGGGGACTCCTCAGGAGGATATGGTGGGTCTAGGGAAGGAGTGACTGATGACATTGAGACGAGGATGCGTTGGCAGCTGCTTTGCTAGTACCTGAGCCTGGGTGAGAGAGGATGAGGAGAATGAGGAGGGCTTGGTCATCCACTCTACCATGTCTTCTGCATGATGCGGCTCAATACGTCCAGCTGCCGAAAATAAGGACAAGCATGTCCCATGGCCACGTGCTGATGACGATGCACTGCGTCCACGACCAGCACTGTTGTCTCTAGACACAGAGCCTGCTTACCCTCTTTTATTGACTCGTGATTGTCTGCCTCTCCTTGTTGACCTTCCAGACATAGTAATGGCCTGCAGGAAGATGGGAAAACCAGCAATTGGGTAGTGTATACTGTGCTGGAGGCACACAACACCCACTTTAACTCCTGCATATGCCTTTATTAGAGAATACCAGCAAAAAAGGGTAGCTACAGGTGTATACTGTGCTGGAGGCACACAACACCCACTTTAACTCCTGCAGATGCCTGAGAAAAGAGCACACTGTCCCTGCCTATCCTTCTTTCCCTGCACGCCGGAACACACTACACAAGGCTGCCGCGCTGGCGGCCTTATATAGTGTGGGGTGTGTACTAAACCCCCTGAGCTATAATTGGCCACAGCCATCCTGCCTGTGGCCAACTATGGCTCTCCTCGCTGCCGGCGATGTGATTGGCTAAGCATGCAGAGTCATAGTGCAATAATCAGCAATGCACTGCGATGGCACAGTGCATTGTGGGCCATGAGCGCCACACGAAATTGGTGCGAACGTCCCATAACGTTCAGTATTTCGCCGAACGGGCGAATAGCTGGTGTTTGAGTCGAACATGCGTTTGACTCGAACACCAAGCTCATCCCTAACAGGTACTCCTTTCTGGTAAATGCTACTGCGCTATTAGTGGATAGTGCTGCACAAATGGTGGATGGCACTACGCTGCTGCTGGATGCCACTGCTCTACTTGTGGTAGCCTGCTCCTCGTCAGAACACCTTCGGTTGGCGGGCACACTATCCTCCTTCTCTGAACCTGTAAGGCCGCGTACACACGGGCGGACTGTTCGCCCAACTTTGTCCGCTGAACAGTGTTTGGGCGGACAGTCCGCTCGTGTGTGGGCTTTCAGCGGACAGTTTCAGCGGACAGTTTGACGAACAAGGTTTTACGGAATTTCCGAAAAACTGTCCGCTGAAACCTTGTTTCAGCGAACAGTCCGCTCGTGTGTAGGCTTGTTCGTCAAACTAAGTTCCGCGCATGCTCAGAAAGGATTTACACGCCGAAAGTTATAATGCAGTGTATAGGACGTCGTATTTTTCGTCCCGTCGTACGTGCCGTTCACGTCATCGCGCACGGTTTCAGCAAACTGTTCGTCCGTCGTGTGTGGCCATGTCCGTCCATGCTAATTTTGAGCGGACTGTTTGCCGAAACTGTTTGACGGACAAAGTTGGGCGAACAGTCCGCGCGTGTGTACGCGGCCTAAGTGTCTCACTGCTCAGCACTGGCTTGTATTAAGAATCAGAGTCAGAACCAAAATCCAACACAGAGAGCTCCCCGCTGCTCTTGTCAGCCGCACTTAGAATTTGGAATGCCCCCTCACTTGTAAAAAATGTTTTTGACATGGTGGTGACTGTGGTGACACTGGTGAGCCTGCACTAATAGGTGCTGATGAGGCTGCACAAATGGGCACTGATAAGTGCTGATGAGCCTGCACTGATGGGCACTGATGAAGCTGCACAGATGGGTGCTGATGAGCCTGAACTGATAGGTGCTGTAGAGACTGCACAGATTGGTGCTAATGCGGTCACATTGATAGACAGACTAAACTTATAGGCACTGATATGATATGATAAGGCTGCACTGGTATGCACTGCACATATGGAGATGCACTGATCAGCTACACTGATATGGTGGCACAGATTGGCACAAATGAGGCTCCACTGAAGAGATAGCACTGACAGGTGGCACTGATAAGCAGCACCGATGAGCTGTACTGATCATCAGCTACACTGATGTGTACTGATGGGCGTTGATGCACATCAATTAGCTCTGATGTGCACTGATGGGTGTTAATGTACCACTGATAGGAACTGATGGGCATTGATGTACACTGATGTGCACGGATGGGCCTTGATGGGTACTGATGTGCACTAATGGGTGTTGATGTACACTGATGTGCACTGATGGGCACTGATAAGCGTTGATGTACACTGATGTGCACTGATGAGCACTGATGGGTGTTGATTTACACTGATGTGCACTGATGTGCACTGACAGGCTGAGAGCTGATGGGGTTCCACTGATGAAGTAGCACTGATAAGTTGCACTGATAACAGCATTGATGAGTCAGCATGCATTTATGGGCACTGTGTGACACTGAATGGCACTGTGACACTGAATGGGCACTAGATTGGCACTGTGTGACACTAGTGACAAGCAGTTAGACTCATGCCGCGTACACACAACTGGACTTTTTGACAGCAAAGGTCCGATGGAATGAGTCCATTCGGACAATTCGATCTTGTGTGGGTTCCATCTGACCTTTGCTTGCCAAAAATCCGCCGGACTTTAGAAATTAAACATGTTTTAAATTTTTCCACCGGAACTCCTCCAGACCGAGAAATCTGTTTGTGTGTATGCTAGTCTGACGGACAAAAACCGACGCTAGGGGGGGGGGGGCGTGGCCTGGACGCTGAGGAGAATGGCAGCTTAACTTGTTAGCTCCCGCTGATACGGAGGGAAAACAGGCAATATTGGAGGTAAAACTGCTCATACACCTTACCGACCGACATGGGAACGTCCTCTCGCGGATCGTCCGCTTCCCGGTCCAGATCACCCAGAGACTTGTCGCACAGAACGAGCCAAAACATCCCGGAGATGTTACGCTCACAGGCCAACAATATGGCGTCCTCACGAGACTCGCCTCCACCGCACAGTGCAACCTTATCTCAGCGGCCCTCCTCTGCCAACGGCGAGATAATACTCGCACCACAGCAACAACCCAGCCTCAATGATCTGAAATCGGTGGCCGATGACATCAAAAATACACTGACTGCAGCGATCTCGGACCTCCGCATTGATATCCAGGCGATTGCCGGCAGAGTGCAGGAAGTTGAACAAAGAACGGCGCAACACTCTGCTGTACTTCGACGCTCTTGTCAGGTCATTGACACTCACTCTCTGCAGCTTAGAGATCTAAACCGCCATATGGAGGATTTGGACAACCGCGGCAGACGACACAACTTGCGTCTCCGCGGAATGCCAGAAGCGATCGAGGCGGATCACCTACAGGCAGAAGTGACAGGCCTGTTCAACTCCATTCTGGATCGGGCCCCCACGACTCCAATTGGAATGGAGCGCATCCACCGCGCCCTGCGCCCGCGAGGCAAGGAAGCTGACCCTCCCCGTGATGTAGTCTGTTGTATTATCGACTATCAACTCAAGGAGGACATCCTCAGGCAAGTGCGGGTCAAGAACCCGCTACTTTACAAAGATGTAGAGGTTCGCCTATTTCAGGATCTTTCCTCCATTACATTGCAGCGCCGCAGGGAACTACGCCCTCTACTGGAGGTTCTCCGCGCCAAGGGGATCCAATACAGGTGGAAGTATCCGTTCGCTCTCTCAGCCTCCACACAGGGCCGTTCCGCCCTGCTACGAGTCCCGGAGGACCTACGCCGCTTTTGTGCCACACTAGAGATTCCTTACACTGATGTGCCTGACTGGTACGCGGAATTCCGCCCGCAAGTCACACGACGTTCTTCGCAAGAAAGTGAACCCATGGAGACCCAAGACCATCGTCATCGTAGACGCCGCTCGCCGTCGGAAGATCATCTCCATGGGTCTCTGACTAGCTCTACACACAGGTGGTCCTTTGCAAGTGCCACAATCGAGGAGAGCACGCCGTGACCGTTAAACAGCACTACAGGATGCCGCTGCATTCGGTTATTATGACTAGGCTGGCCCTCCAGAGTTGGTTTGTTCTTTTTCTTTTTTGGTTCTTTTTTTTTCTTTTTTTTTTTCTTTTTTCTTCCTTCTCTGTTGCCACTCCTCCATTCTAGCCAGGATTGAGTGTTTATGGCTGTATCACTCCTTTTGTTTCTCAGCTTCTAACTAACTAGAGCTGCTTACCTATGAGCATATGCCAGAAAGGTCAGACGCCCATTGTTATGCAGCCAGCCTCTCATCTGACGTTTACATAAGGATCTCTCTTTTTCCCCTTTTTGTGTCCGTTGTATTATTGCATCATTCTCGAGCTTGTGTTCTACTGTCCACACTGTTATTATTCTATGAGAGTGAGATCCACACGGACCCTCAGCATTGCCCCACACGTTAATCCCCCATGCAGGGATCACACATAGCCATTTTGGTAAGCACCGTATGGTGCCCGAGTACCATAGCTCGCTCATACATGTTCCTCTGTTTAGCGGTCTGTTTTCCGCCTCCCCTCCTACCCAGTGAGTTAGCGAAGGGGTCCCTGTGGATCGTCCTATCCTCTCTCTACAAAGTAATCTTTGAAGGGCACATTGTTAGCAACTACTATATCTATTACACTGTTATAGATGTCTGCCTTTTATACAGAATCCGGATGGATCTGACCAGGGATAGTATCCGCTCTTCAATCCCTTTGCTGATGCTCAGTATTTACAGAGTTGCTTGTTCTGCCTTGGGGGGAGACTGTTCTCCTGCCCACTGGGATAACAATGGCGCGCGGCATATGTTTTTTCTTTAATGCACGCCAACCTCCTTCTTCACTAAATTGTGTCCCCTCCCATGGTAGGACACGCTTGAGAAAATATATATTTTTTTTTTTTTTTTGATGTCTCAGGTACAACCTTTCTGCCCTAGCAGTAGATGCCTAGATCTTAATGAGATTGACTAGACTTGTCCCCGACTTCAGCCTCGCAAAGTCCTGGGGGGAGTGAGTTCTACATTACTGTTGGGGGTGGCCAGCTTAGGCAACTGTGCCTGTTAAAGTGTAATTGTTTTTTTCTTTTCTTTTTGTTTATATGGTTCATTGTTCAATGTTTGACACTGATACAGCTCTCCTTTTGCGTCAATGGCATTTCACGATTCACTTATAGGACTGTACTATCAGTTAAATGACTGCTATGCTCCTCTGACCTCTCTTGTGTTTTAATAGGATTGCATCCACTAACCATGATCCTTTGGGGTTCCCCATGATTTAGCGTCTAGATATGTGACCTAGTACAAATTACATATCAAGCTCGGTACATATCACCCCACTTATTATAGCCAATGGTTTGGTGTCCCCCTTATTTTACCATATTTCTCCTCTTACTAACATGCTCATTTGCTTCCCTCCGTTCAGCTGTTAGCGTCCTTCCATTCATTGTTCCCATCTCTCCCAGCTTCGGACTGCGACCCACGCAGTGGTATTCCGATTCGCATTACTATATTCGTTAATCTGGTTTATTATAATATCACTGACTTTTCGTGGTTTAACCCTGTGACCAGTACATACTGCACAGGGCACAGCGAGCAGGTTCCCGCTATAAACCACCTACTAGTGACTGTACTCGCTGCTCTCGACGACATCTCATTCTGACTCAACACTGGTTAGTTACATCGAGACATTACTACCCCCTCTCGCCTATTTGTCTCCCTCCCTGCCCTTACCCCTGACCCACGCATTTGCTAATAATCTGCATATTTTAATCCACGAGCCAGCCTCTCATCTTATCCATAATCTCAGTTACCAGGTGCCTAGTACATAATTTCGCTCCACTGGTACCTAAGCGCCTACTAAACCCTCCATCTACATCAGGCCGACATGGCATCTTCCAATTCAAACCCTCGCTCCACGGCCCTCTCGCTGAAGTTGGCCTCTATCAACACTAAAGGTCTCAACCTACCGGAAAAGAGGTCTCAACTTCTCCGGGAATGCCGCAAACTTAGAGCCAATATAATCTTTTTACAAGAAACACATTTCATGACGGCCAAAATTCCAAAATTGTCAGAGAGAGATTTCCCCACGAGTTTTCACTCAACCAATAGCCATTCAAAAACGAAAGGTGTGTCGATTCTCATATCTAAAAATACGCCCTTTCAATTGCTAGATTTGTTGCAAGACCCGGAAGGAAGATACCTATTCCTTAAAGGGACCATATACTCTAAACCTGTCACCATTGCTAACATATACTCTCCCAACGCTAAACAGGTCACATTTTTTCACTCTGTATGCGACCTCTTATCCTCCTTCTCAGCGGGCATTCTCATACTCGGTGGGGACTTTAATACCCCCCTGAACCCAATCTTAGACTCCTCTTCTGGTACCTCAGCCATGCCATACAAAGCCTTAAAACAAATCAAACTTCAACTCCAAAGTCTGTCATTGCATGATACCTGGAGAACGCTGAATCCACAAGGCAAAGATTACACCTATTTCTCACCTCTTCACCAAAAATACTCCCACATTGACTATTTTTTTATCTCACAACCTGATCTCCCTCTTTTAACAAAAGCCACGATAGAGCCTATGACTTTCTCAGACCACCATCCGATCACTATCCTTCTGGTATTCCCCGAGACGACTACCAAATCTAGGACATGGAGACTTAACCCCTCATTACTAAAAGATCCTGCTAATGTTGCCAATATTGCCACCTGTCTTACAGACTATTTCAAATTTAACAACATTCCTGAAATCCCCACCTTAACACAATGGGAAGCTCACAAACCAGTCATCCGAGGGGAATTTATTAAATTATCCTCTATTTCCAAAAGGGAACATCAAATCAAAGTTGCCCGACTCACGTCTCAAATACGTCTACTAGAGGCCACGCACAAACGGACTCTTGCCATACAAACCTACCAGGCATTAACCCAAGCAAGGAAAAGCCTACTGGAAGAACTTAACCTGAAAACCAAGAGGCAGTATGTCTTGAGACATAAACTCTTCTATGAAAAAGGTAATAAAGTGGGTAATCTTCTTGCCAGAGCGGTCCAAAAAAAGAAAAATAGCACTATGGTGCATCATATCACTGACAAACATGGGAAAGCTCACACATCTAACGAAGATATAGCTCAAAAATTTGAAGAATATTATCAAATGTTGTATAATATCCCATCTAACTCCAACCATCCTCCTGATCCGGTCATGAGGCAACGTCTCATTAAGGACTTCCTTTCCAAATATGGCCCTTCTCCTATTTCGCAGGAAATTGCCCAAAAACTGAATGTTTCCCTATCTGAAGAAGAATATGACGTAGCTGTAAAGGAGATGAAAGTTGGTAAGGCCCCGGGCCCAGACGGTCTCGCATTAGTATATTTCAAAACATTTCCAGACATACTGAAGCCCCATTTTCTTTCAGCCTTCCGATCCTTTGCGTCCACCTCGCAAGCCCCCTCTCAATTGTTTGAAGCTCATATCACGGTAATACCGAAAGAAGACAAAGACCCCTCCCTAGTAATGAATTACCGCCCCATATCCCTCATTAACGTAGACGTTAAGATTTATGCCAAAATTCTAGCAAACCGTCTATTGCCCCTCCTCCCATCCCTGATATCCCTAGATCAGGTAGGATTTATTCCAGGAAGAGAAGGTAGGGACAACACTACTAAAGCATTGAATATTCATCATTGGTTAACCTCCACCAGCAAACAGGGATTTTTCTTGTCATTGGATGCCGAGAAGGCGTTTGACAGGGTGGCCTGGGATTACATTGACTCGGTCCTCTTGGCTGTTGGATTACCGGATATCTTTCTATCTTATATAAGAGCATTGTATTCTCAGCCGACGGCCAGAGTCCGGGTCAATGGCCATCTGTCAAACGCCTTCCGGCTCCACAATGGTACCAGACAGGGGTGCCCACTCTCACCCTTACTCTTTGTCCTTACTCTAGGACCCCTTCTTAATAAAATCAGACTTAATCCGGACATTAATGGCATAACTATCAACAGCCACACGTATAAAGTAGCAGCATTTGCTGACGACCTCCTCCTCTTCCTAACCAACCCACATATCTCTATTCCTAACCTCCTAAGTGACTTAGAGCTATTCCAGACCATCTCGAACCTTAAAATAAATTATTCAAAGTCTAATGCTTTGAACATCACCCTCCCTGCAGCGACTGTATCGCAATGTCAAACCAACTTCCCCTTCAATTGGGCCAAGCATTCAATCACCTATTTAGGGATTAAAATACCAGTAATCCTCTCGAACCTCTTTAAGGAAAACTTTATCCCGGCCTTGCAGGAAACCAAAGCAGACTTTAAGAAATGGAGATCTCTTAACATAGCTTGGTTTGGCAGGGCCGCTCTTCTCAAAATGACGATTCTACCTCGCTTTCTCTACTTATTGCAAACCATCCCGATAAACATTCCGGCTTCCTTTTTCCAATCCTTCAGACAAGCCTGTTTGTCTTTCATCTGGCAGCACAAAAGGCCGAGAATTCAATACACACGGCTTACCCTACCAAAATCTAAAGGTGGAATTGCACTTCCCGACTTACGGCGATATTACTGGGCTACACATCTAGCTAGAATTGTGGACTGGAATATCCACCAAAAAGTTAAAGACTGGGTCACGCTGGAGCACTCTTTTACTTCCCTACCCCTAAGGTCTATGCCTTGGCTACATCCACGCCATGTGCATATTCACGTCAGACAACATCCCCTAATAGGACCCACATTACATGTTCTTCATCATGCGTTAAAGACGATATACCCGCACCCATGGCGAAGTCCTCTCACACCATTACGAGGCAACCCAGACTTCCCCCCTGGTCTTAATGACAAATTCCTATTCGATATCTGGCCTCACAAAGATCTATATGCCAGACAATTCTTTACCCATAGGGGTAGTTTCAGATCCCTTGCAGACCTGAATACTATGACAACGCCCAATCACATCTCTCATTGGACATATAGGCAACTCCATCATTTCCTGATCGGACAAAACATTTCCCATCACTATTCTAGAAATCTGAATCCTCTAGAGGACTTATGCTCACAACATTCACCTCAAAGACACCTTATCTCCATACTCTATTTATTTCTCTTCAAAGAGGACTCAGCGTTCTCCAGTAAAACTTTTTCCTCTTGGGAGAAGGACTTAGGTATCAAATTCTCTGAATCGGAATGGGAAACTATCTGTACTTATATACACAAAGGCTCCCTTAATGTAGCCATCCAAGAATGCGGATACAAAATTCTCTCCAAATGGTACAGAACCCCATCATTGCTACACAAATTTTCTAATACTGTCCCCGACATTTGCTGGCGCTGTGGCATGGAGGAGGGAACCATGCTCCACATATGGTGGTCGTGTCCTTCCCTCCAAATTTTTTGGAGGTCGGTCCACGACATCATTGCTGAAGTAACTGCTTGTCACAATGACTTTTCCCCTGCCACTTATTTACTACACCATACCAAAATCCCCAAAAGACGCTACCTTAAATCCCTCAACATGATTATGATCAATGCAGCAAAACAATGCATTCCATGTCACTGGCGCTCCTCGTCCGTCCCGACTTTGGCGGAATGGTTCCGCAGACTGAACAATATTGAAACCTTTGAGGAATTGATCAGCATCTCCAATGAAACTGTATCTACATTTGCGGCAATCTGGCGCGACTGGCAACGCTTCAAACTCACTGACGCTTATTCTCCTCATCCTGACTAAATGTCTCCCGTACAAGACCATATATTTCTCTGTCAGTATATTCCTTCCACCTCAGCTGGGTCATCCCCTCCCGCCCCCTTCTCATAATTACGAACCTTCCTACATTGACTTATTGTCCATGGCCTTGCTAGGTAAATTCAAATAACTCCTTTTACTGGACAAATACATCCTATTAGTAAACCAACACTGAATCGAAAGCAGTCCTAATGTACTTTATTGTATTCTTAAGAACTGGTTACACGATCTGTAATATTGCCTAGCTCACTGTTTTATTCTGTACGCTCCTACATGTAATCTTCTACAATGCTATGAGAATTTTGATATGATACCTTCGTTGGAAAAATGTTTTATGTATGCTTATACTACTTCAATAAAATTTTGTGGAAAAAAAAAAAAAAAAAAAAAAAACCGACGCTAGGGCAGCTATAGCTACTGGCTATGAACTTCCTTATTTTAGTCCAGTCGTACGTCATCACGTTCGAATCCGTCAGACTTTGGTATGATTGTGTGTGGCAAAGTCCGTTCGTTCGGAAAGTTTGTCGGAACTCCGCCGAAAGTCCATCAGAAAGACCGTCGGATCTAGTCCCTCGGAAAGTCCGGTCGTGTGTACGCGGCATTATGGTTGGCACAGATCTCTCCTTCCCTCACACTCGGACACTGTGTGAGGGAAGGAAAGCCTGTCATGCTCCGATGACCAGCTTTTGTAATCACATGTCATTAAATATGGCGATTACATGGTAAAGGGCCACCGTGATTGGCCATTTACCACAATCTCTGATTGCCTGTGTCCATGGGACATGATCTTTACAAATCCTTCCCGATGCATGCCCAAGCAGGCAGCGGGTTCCCGTGAGGACATCTAAGCCCAAGTTGTAGCTGTAATTTGGTTACAGCATGGGCAGCAATTGGTTAAAAAGCACTTGCCAACCGCAATACGTATATATACGTTTCGGTTTGCAAGTGGTTTACCAGGACTATGGCTGAAGATATCTGCCATAACCCGGGTATTGTTTTTACAGCTGGTGGCTGGCTTTCTTAAGAAAGCATTCTGAGTTGGTCACATACCCACTCACGCCACTCACCAGTGTTTCTTGGGCTTACCGTTTCCACCGGCTCACCTGAGAAATGATCAGACAGTGTGGCTGGCTGGTCACAGAGGCGATAAAAGACTAGATCATCTTTGATTGCATCTATGGCCTTGGAGCACCAAAGCAACGTCATGACATCAAGTCCAGGGTGGAAGTAAACATTTTTTATTTTTTTTTATCTTTAGCTTTTAAAGGTAAAAGAGAGATTTGTTGACCCCAGATCTCTTCATAAAGAGTGTTAGAGAATGTGACTCCATTTTAGATTCCCTTCCATTCTACATAAAGTAGAAATTAACTTTTTGTGTGTGGGAGTTTTGCCATGGTCAGCTCGACTAGCAGTTTGCATAGAACCACACCCTATAAGATACTGTGGCTAAGCCAAATCTTGGAGTAGCACCATGTGTCAGCAAGTCATCAGCTATTTTTTTTTATCTAGCCAGCAGTCTAACTCTTGATAAGAAAGTACTGAGCTTAAGTTTTGTATAACCCATAGACATGTATTTTTACTGGTATATAAACTACTATTGTACTCAATAAAGGCAGACACTTTGTGAAAACACTCAAAGCTTGTCTCCCGTGTCTCATGTGGTGCCTCATGGATCCGAGGGTCCTGATTGTCTGCCTGCATAAACCAGAGTGGTTGTCAAGGTGTATAATTCCTTTCAAATGTTGGTTCACCCCAGATAAAGCAATCATCTGTGGTAAGTAAACTTTTGTCTTATCTAATTACTTTTAGTGTGGCTAGGCTCTGATAAAGCTTTAGTCCTTAAAAATTTATATAGATGGTAAAGAGGTTCCGCCTCCCCCTAACCCTGGGGAAACTTGTGAGGATTATGTTGCTAGGGTTTGTGGTACTGATTATGAATTTATAAATCCTTGGGTGTCAAATTTAGCAGGGTGGACTGAAACTATGCATAGTAGTGGTCCCTTCCCCCGAGTTGGAGATAATGATGAATTGAATATGGTGAAAGGCTTATGTCTTGGTGACAAGAAGGCTTTTCCATGGTTTTAAGGAGAATGGAATTTCTCCCATGGTGGAACATTTCCTTAAACAAAGAATTCTAAAGGAAACAATTTCACCTTTCAAAACACTCCTATAAATCCAGTCAAAAAGCCGAATGGCAGTTATAGGTCTGTTCAAGACCTTAGGGCCATAAATAATCTTGTAGTGCCCATAGCACCTATAGTACCTGATATGCCATCACTCCTGATTTCCATACCATCTGATGCAGAGTATTTCACAGTAATTGATTTAGCAAATGCATGTTTTTCGTCCCGATGGATGAAGAGACACAGCCTATTCTTGCATTTTGTTTTAGAAATTGCCAGATGACCTGGTGCAGAATTCCCAAGGGTATGTAGACTACCCTGTAGTCTATTCAGTTGTACTCTAGGCAACCCTGCAGTCCTGGACTCCCCACCATGGTTCAGTCCTATTGCAGCATATTGATGATTTGTTGTTATGCAGTCCAAGCCAGGTTGCCAGTAGAGAGGATGGTAAAGATTTATTGTACCGGTTAGCAGAACATGTTCACAAAGTCTCTAAAAAGAAATTGCAATGGTGTCAAGAGACTGTTGAATACCTTGGTTTTACCCTCTTAAAAGGAGAAAGAAGAGTCAGTCACAGAGAGCTGCGGCTCTCATGGGTCTGCCCTGCTCACTGACAAAGAAAGATATGCTATCTTTTCTTGGTATGATTGGTTACTGCTGCCAATGGATACCTGACTGCTCTATTTATGATAACCTCCTGAGGCAAGCCACAGGCTCAGACATGCCAGATTGTGTAAAATGGACTGATGAAATGTGTGATGCATTTGTGTACCTTAAGACAGCAATGGTAATGGCCCCTAGCCTTGGATTGACAGATTATGGCAAAATGTTTCACTTGTTTGCCAGGGACAATTGTAAAAACAATGGCTGGAGTCCTGGCGCGGGAACATGGGGGTGGCACAGTAGTGCCAATGCCTATATAGGGCATACCAGCGTGTCTCAGAGCTTTGGCATCCTGTGCTATGGTAGTAGAAATGGCTACTTCTTTTACTTGAGGACATCCAACCACCTTACATACTACTCATAATGTATCCATTTTGTTGAAAAATATTTATACCCAACATATGTCAGCCCAAAGATTGAGTGAATACAAGGTTATTCTCCTCTCAAATCCAAATCTCAAAATAAAATATGCTTCACCCACTTCAGGCCCAGCCCCAATCCTAAATACTTTACTAGGTCTAAAAGGAGAAGAGGATGAGGTAGTTCCTCAACTTGAGTGCATTGAAATAATCCACCAGGATACATCTCCACGTGCAGATATGTCTTCTACTGCAATCCCTGGGGCACAAAGTGTTTTTGTTGATGGTTCTTGTGCTAGACCAAATGACAACACATATCATGCATGATACTGTATACTGTAGTTCAGTTGCCTGATGTAGAGCACGAAGCAAACCCAGTCCCATTTCAATCAGCACAGGCTTCAGAACTGATTGCCCTTACAAGAGCATGCCAGCTCTTTGAAGGACAAGATGTGAACATTTATACTGATTCTAAATACACATTTGGTGTATGCAATGATTTTGGTATTATCTGGTTAAGAAGAGGGTACATACCAGCAGATGGCAAATCAATTTCACACTCAACATTAGTGTCCTGCCTTTTGGAAGCGATTAAATTGACTTGCTCTACAGCTATCCTCCATTTTAAAGCACATACCACAAACCAAGATGATGTTTTAAAAGAAAATGCCTTAGCTGATAAAGCAGCAAAGGAAGCAGCTTCCAGAAGCTACCATACAAATGCCATCACTTGCACCTGAAATGCCCCTGTTAGACCAAACCTTGTTAGATCTCCAGACATATGCTACAGACACAGATATTAAACAATGGAATGTTGCAGGAGTGCAGAAAAGCCCAGATACTAGACATGTGCATCCATTTTCGTCCGAATGCATTTTCGTCCAAGATTATTCTACATAGAGAGAAAAGATTTGACTTACAGAGAAAAGATTTGACATAGAGAGAAAAGATTTGACATAGGGAGAAAAGATTTGACATGAAGATTTGACGAAGCAGTCGCTGCGAGTGGTCATTTACGGCCAAATGCTCTGCCCATAGGCTATAGAAGAATTCTAATGTTGGTTGACTAGTAATAATAATTAATAAATATAAGTATTACTAGTGTCATACAACATTAGAATTCTACTATATACAGTTTAGCTGCTCTGTTGAATCTTCTTAGAACATGTGACAGACACCATAAGCGTTCAATGATAGATTCAACCTTAATTATTTCAGATTTTCGGACGATATTTTTTTAACGAAACAAAAAAAATAAAAACGAATTTCGGGAGTAACTAAATACATTAATTTTTTTCAGACGAAAATGAAATTCCGAAACAAAATATTTCAGTGTGCACATGTCTACCAGATACTGGACTTGTCTGTCAAGGGGGGAGACCATGTATACCTGTAGCTAGTTCACATATGAATTATTGGACAATGATTTCTTTATCCTCGGTCTTTATTATTATTATTATTATTATTATTATTATTATTATTATTATTATTATTATTCAGGATTTATATAGCACCAACAATTTATGCAGCACTTTACAATATCAACAGAGACAATACAGTTACAATACAATAAAATACGGTCTTCCCTCTTTGGTCAAATCATATGTTGCCAGAAGCATCACATGCATCCGAAACAACCCAAGAAATCCACACAAGGCAAAACATGAGCACCTTACTTTCCATACACACCTTTTACACATTTACAGATTGACTTCACCCATATGCCTAAGTTAGGTAAAAGACATGGATATTTACTTGTGATAGTAGACATGTTCTCAAGATGGACAGAAGCATGTGTAATCACAAAAGAAGATGCACAAACAGTTGTAAAAATCCTCATGCAGGAAATTATCCCTAGACGGGATGCCTGCTCCAAATAAATTCTGACAATGGTCCTGCCTTTATTTCAAAATTGTTCCAAGATTTAGTAAAAGCACTTAAAATGCATTGGACATTTCATATACAGTACCTTACCACCCACAGAGTTCAGGTATTGTTAAGAGAATGAACAGAACCATTAAAGATAAAATAATAAAAGCAACAGGAGGTACATATAATAAGTGGCAGAAAGTCCTACCAACAGTTTTAGCCGAAATAAGAATGACCCCCTCTAAGAAAACTGGATACTCTCCATTTGAGGTCCATATGGGTAGGCCATTTCCCACCCCGGGGGCCAGACAACCACTTATGTTAAAAAGAGGGGACCTAGAAGTAATACAGGGAGAGTATTTAAGGAAACACATCGAAACTCTGGACAGAGTTGAAAGAAATTTTGCTCGCACCTCTCCTTTCTCTTCACAGGAACCTACACACCCTTTCCAGGTAGGAGACGTAGTGGTGGTTCAACAGCTGAATCGTACTAAGAAGAAAGAGTACTCATTCGGACCCCCGACCACTGTGATCACAGTCACACATATCACAATCCTTACTGAGGGACAACAGTCCTGGATTCATGCCAGTCGTGTGAAGAATGCTATATAAAAGTGTAGCGCTTCGAAAACCAGGAATGATTACGCCAACCTTACATAAACATAATGTGTATAAACTTATACATTCAGTGAAAAATTACACTGTGAAATAGTGCACATAACATATAAAATCTTACTATAAATCTTGTATAAACATTGATTGTTATATAGACATACAGTTATGACTATAAAGTGATACTAAAAGGGGGATTTCAAAAATTAAAAAGGAAAAAACAAAAAAAGAAGAAAGAGAGTCCCAATAAGACAGTACAGAGTCTCTTGTGTATAATATCCCTGTGTGATCCACAGGTGTGCAGGAAATATATTATACCTCCTTCATAAAAACTCATGCATTAACCACGTGATGTTCCCGTCACCAAGCGAATTGAACGCTTACCGGAATTATTGGATCCTCACAAATTTACATTTGGAGGATCGCATAAACTTATGCAAATATATCCAGATTCTTTTCAACTGACAGTTTTCCAGGGGGATCTCGAGTATAGCTAATCCTTTCGTGTGCTGGGAAGTATTTTATCTCCAGCCAGACAAATCCGTAGGAATAGTTAGGTACATATAAAGAAAAACAGGGACCAAAAATAGTGTAATTCCGTTTTTTATAGAAAGTTAAAAAATAAAAGTAATGAACTCACATGTGTACAATAAATTGAGCGCTTATCAAGATAAAACACGGCTGCAGTGGAGTCCCTGTGTGTGAAGAAGGTAAAGCCAAACACCTAAGAAGCAAGCCAAGGATAAAGGAGGTGAAACAGGTGAAATAAATCCTTGAAAAGAGAGTGAAGCAGGTGAAAAAGTCTCTGAACAATATAACCTCGTTTATTGCACCACAGACTTCTGGGATGGCATTTTGCCTCTTGTTCCTAATCTCTCTGATAGTGTTCCTACCTACATGGATCATAACTAATTGTATTTGTCATCCTGAGGACTTGGGAGCCCTTAAAGGCATATGTGGGTCACCCAATAACACCATCAATAATACACATACCAGACACGAGAGATGCACAATCAGATGAAAATGTTGCTACTGGAATTCAAATATAATTATGCCCAGAAATCCGGGTCCAAGAAATGTGGATATGTAGTAAACTGCATCCTAGTACAGCCTGTATTCCCCTTATGGCTGTACCTTTAAATATCACCCTTTTAGGGGCGGAGCCGGCAGCCGTAGCGCATGGTGGTGTGAGAGGAGAGCTCTGCCACAGCGGACACGATATAGCGGCACACAGCGAGCCTGCAGCCTAACAAAACGAACACCCTTTGCACGGGGCACCTGCCAGGAGCCTACCAGTCACAATGAGCAAACGGAAAGAACAAGAAGGACTGAGGAAACTAACAGATTTCTTTCCCCCAGCCGCCGTCAGAGAAATCCAAGATGGCGCCCACGAGCAGAGACATGCTGCGGCCTCCCCTGCACATTCTGACTACAATCCACAGCCATCCACAGGTGAGTCCTGTCCCTCAGCATCCCTACTGCCACCCTTTCCCTTTGAAAGCCCTGTCAAGCAAAAGAGGAGGATTGGAGAGGAGGGGGACCCTCATGCAGACACAGGGACAGATGGGGAGATAATAGGGGAATCTTCCTCATATGCTCAGCAGCTTGATACTTTTCCCACCTCAGGCCACCCTATCATGGATACCACCATGAAAGAAATTCTGCAAACCCGAAGGGGAGCCCTCCAGCAAGATATGGTGTCATTTATGCATTCCACTAAAGCTGAAATATCAGCGGTCAGTGCCAGAGTGACTTATGTTGAACGCAAGATGGAGGAATTTACCATTGCACATAACGAGCTTGTGGATGCCCACTTTGATGTTGAGGATGAAATTAAAGCTATGCATCTTAAAATGGCGGACATTGAAGGCAGGGCACGTAGGAACAACGTTAAGTTCAGAGGCGTCCCTGAAACAATTAAACCGGCAGAATTAACTTCCTACCTCCTGAAACGTATGACTACTGCACTCCGAGCCCTGAGTCCTGTGGATGTTATCATTGATAGAGCACACAGGCTGCCCAAACCTTCATTTCTGGCTGAGCAAGTCCCTAGGGATGTCATAGCCCGAATCCACTTTCACCATGTGAAAGACCAACTAATGCACTTTGCTAGGCAACACCTGGCCCTACCAGACCCCTTTGCTGGAAGCACACTGTATGCTGATCTGACGCAAGCTACACTGGCGGCCAGACACAACTTAGTACCCATCACCAGGATTCTACGCAATCACAAAATACTATATAATTGGGGCTTCCTGGCCAAACTGCTGCTTGAAGTGAATAATGAATTGCATACAATCTCATCCTTGGAAAAGGGTATGGAACTCCTCAGAAAATGGCGTCTTCTCCCTGTGGATGGCGAAGCTGCAGACCCTGATCCTTTCCACGACCGGCGCAACTACCACCACCAGCAACGAAGAAACAGATAAGTAACTGATTTACACCAGTGTGCCTTACTGCTGTTGACTATCACCTCTTTACAAATTTCAGCATAACATACCCCCGTGCCTTTACTTGATCTGCCTATCTAGGCAATGGCTCAATTAAGCATCCTCTGTTCGGCTAATTTCAAACACTTGTTTCCCCCTTGCTTCATCTACAGGATGAACCCTGTACCCTGTTCTCCACAACAAAAGTTACCTGAGTTTACCCAGTTGCCAGTTGACCAAATATGGTCTTGTTTTATATTTGTTTGTTTGTGCGCAAAAAAAGCTACCATTTTATATACACAAAGCCAGGCTTGTTTTCTCAAATGGTTCACTTCTAAGCTCTACCACTGGATGGCAGTATTCCGCTTGGTCATATTGGAATGAACATTAAATGTATGTCTCACAATGTGAGAGGCCTCATTAGCCCTTATAAATGCAGGGCACTCTGGAAAACAGCTATGGACATGAACTGTGATATTCTCTGTGTGCAAGAGACACATTTTGCTAGCAGTAAACCCCCAAAATGCGCACATGGCAAATTCCCACAGATTTTTTAAGGCAAACGACAGTTCTAAGAAAAATGGTGTAATGATTGCTATAAGGGACACTGTAACCTTTCCTTTACTACAGGAACATGCGGACCCGAACAGGCGCTTTCTCATACTAGTTGCAGAAATTAACAAGACTGTCTATACGTCGGTAAGCCTTTACGCACCAAATGTTAAACCAATGAAATTCATTCGCAAAGTAGTGTATAAGGCTAAATCCTTGCAGAAAGGTTGCTTAGTGCTGTGTGGAGATTTTAATATAATTCTAAACGCAGAGCTAGACTCCTCCTCTGTGGCTCTTAAGCAGAAGCCGTACTTGGGCCCCTTCTGTCATGAAGAAAGGCTTTTTGATCCTTGGCGCTGCTCCCGAGCCACGGAGAAGGACTACTCGTACTACTCTACAGTACATAATAGCTATTCCAGAATTGATTTTTTCCTCACAGATGTGCATACTCTACAAAATGTGGTAAAGTCGGATATCCATAATATCACATGGTCAGACCATGCTTCTGTGACAATTGAAATTATGGATATCAACAAATCCTCCTGCAGACCCCTATGGCGTAACAACACTTTCTTCCTATCCCGTCCTAAGATCAGGGATGAAATAGAGGGGAAACTAAAATAATTTTTTCATTTCAATGCCAACGGGGAATGTTCCCCAACTATGACATGATGTGTGCACAAGGCGTTTGCGAGAGGAGCACTTATTCGGGTAGCTTCTAGAGAACGTAGGAAAAAAACACATCACATG
Organism: Lithobates pipiens; assembly: GCF_037356315.1. NCBI lineage: Eukaryota > Metazoa > Chordata > Amphibia > Anura > Ranidae > Lithobates > Lithobates pipiens. The sequence goes on along the minus strand of NW_027507785.1, from coordinate 206,494,410 downwards.
CTGCAACTTCATAAAATCATTGCTGAACTAGAGATCCAACATAAGGACCCAAGTACCTCCTCCCCTAGCATCTTAAAACAACTTACCCAATGTAGGGAGGAACTTGGTCAAGAGCTTAAAACAGATCATGACATGTTTTTTAAAAGGATGAAACTGTGCTTTTATTCTCAAAACAACAGGGCAAGTAAGCTTCTAGCCTTCCAACTTAAAAAAAGACAAGCTAAAACCAATCTCACCCACATCAAGCACCACAACTCCCATACTGTATTCCATAATGCTAAGGATATAGCGAATACTTTTAAGGATTATTATGATTCCCTTTACAACCTAAATTGATACATTCCTTCAGGGGATAAATCTACCCACAGTAGATGCACCTACTTTGCACAAACTAAACTCCCTTATCACCTGTGAGGAAGTGATTCGGCTATTAGGTCCCTGCCCATGCACAAAGCGCCAGGGGCTGACGGTTTCTTGGCCGAATATTATAAAGCATTTATTCCGCTACTTGCTCCAAAACTGGTAGAGGTCTTCAACACGGCAACTGCCACTGGCTCCTTCCCAAAAGAAATGTTACAGGCCATTATAGTTACAATCCCCCAGCAAGGTAAAGACAGTACTCACCCCCAAAACTTTAGACCAATTTCACTACTAAATTCTGATCTGAAAATGTATGCTAAAGTGCTGGCCAATGGACTAATGGAAGTTACCCCCTCCCTCATAGGACTGGACCAAGTCGGTTTTGGAAAAGGCAGACAAGCACCGGATGGGACTAGAAGGATGCTTAATCTTTTAAGATTCATGGAACTTACCAAGCTCCCTAGCGCTTTCTTTAGATGCTGAGAAGGCCTTTGATAGGGTAAATTGTGTCTACCTATCAAAGACCTTGCGCAAGTTTGGAATTACAGTCCAAATCCATTCAGCTATAATGCCCCTTTACTTCCATCCTTCAGCCAGAATCTATACCTCTAGTTTGTTGTCTGACCCATTCCAACTCTCGAATGGCACACGCCAAGGCTGCTCTCTATCCCCAATCTTATTTTCGCTTATCATAGAACCTCTGGCAGAAAGCATCAGATCCTCCGACACCATACAGTGCATCAAAATAGGCTCCAAGACCCATAAGATAGGGCTATTTGCCGACGATATAATCCTAACCGTTACTAACCCAGAAACCTCTATTATTAGCCATACAAAAACTGCTATATGACTTTAGAAGAGTGTCTTTTTATAAAGTCAACGCCAATAAATGCTATGCATTAGCGCTTAATATTCCACCTAAAACCCAAAACATACTCAAACAATTATTCCCCTGTAACTGGAACTCTTCCTCTATCACCTATCTTGGGGTGCAGCTGTCCTCCTCTTCTGCTAACATATATGTCCACAACTACCCTCCATTACTGCACAAACTTGAAGACGAAATGAACCACATAGCTAAAGTTCAATTATCATGGGTGGGGAGGATAGCTGCATACCAGATGCAGATACTAACTAAATTATTGTACCACTTCAGAACACTGCCTATTCCTATCCCCAAAATTTTTTTACTCAACTATCAAAAATTTTGAATACTTTCATTTGGGCTGGAAAAAAACCTAGAATAGCCATAGCACAACTATATAAACCCAAACATCTGGGTGGGGTGGGTCTCCCTAAAGCACAGATTTACTATCGAGTGGCAGTACTGGACCAAATGAAAGGCTGGTTCTCCTGCCAATCCGATAACCGATGGTCGGATCTGGAGTGCGCTGTCACTCCTGGCCATGACCTCCCAGCCTTGGCAATGGCGGCCGGCATTCACCACAAGCCAGAAATCCCACCATATCCCACAATACAAGCCACAGTTGCTGCATGGTCAGCCCTAATACATCAAAAGTTCACTGACAAACCTATGTGCAACTTACAGACCCCTCTGGTGACCTATCAACATCTAATACCTAACCTTTCAACCCAGGCCTGGAAACAGAAGGGTAATCACTTTCTCAAACCCCTAATGGAGGAGCAGGAGATGTCAGACACCTATAAACTACTCCAGATAAAACACTATACCATGGCCAATACACCTAGACCAATAGAAGTACCCCAAGCACTATGGGACTATTTGCTCAATAAGCACCCTAGAAAAAAGAAAGGGATCTCTTTATTTTACAAACTTACCAACCCTCTCTATATGAACTCCAAACTATATAGAATGACAAAGTGGGAATTAGAATTAAAAATAGAATATCCATTAAACCAATGGCATCTAGCAGTAAAATACAATAGTAAATCCTCAGCTTGCATAGACCATTGGGATAATGCCCAAAAAATTCTACATAGATGGTACCTCACTCCCCTCCGCTTCCACAAAAATAAACCCAAGCTTCACCCCACTTTGCTGGAGGAACTGTCAAAGCAACAGTGGCTTACTTCCCACTCTGTGGACCTGCGGGATAATAGAAAACTACTGGAAGGAAATGTTGTCCATAATTGAGGAGGTTACACACACCAGATTTATATTAGATCCAGCACTAGCACTGCTCAGCATTTGTATTGAACAGTTTTCCCCTGTATTGCGGAAAATAGTAGTACATATCTTGTTTGCTGCCCGCATCTCCCTGGAGAGAGAATGGTGCTCCCCATCGCCTCCCCGCATTGAAGTAGTAATATCCAGAGTTAATAACCAATACGTTATGGAAAAACTCCTAGCACATAAGGAAGGAAGAGCTCCAGTTTTCCACAAATATTGGTTAAAATGGAGAACATTTGTGATTTATGACTGCTTCTTTTATTGACATAAAAACATGAACGTCCAGTAGGCAGAGTGAAAGACAGTTATAAGAGTGGTTGCACCAGTACTGTAACCCCCTAGAAATCTAAGGGCTACAACCACTTCTATACTGGCTTCTGTGTATTGCCTAGCACTGAAAACACATCTCTGTTTGTAACCGCATAGTATCAGTTTACATGTTTTTTTGTTTTTCTGTTCTTTATATTGTCTACTTGTCATGAATGAGAATTGCTGCATGCACTTGCTGCAAGCACATCTCAGGAGCTACTCTACAACTACATTGGACCTGAGCCTGCTCACAGTGTGTACCCAAACGGGGTGACTGGCTCTGCCTCCTATAGGCCATATTCTATTGTATTTTTTTTTTTTCACAATAGTTTTTATTGAAAAATTTTTAGTAAATAAAGGACAGAAATGGTACACACATTAGAAGATGCTATGGCAAAAAAGCATACAACGTGTAACATTCGAATAAGAGTTTAGACAATTAAATCAGTGTCAACATTTATAGTATTAGTATTAGGATATAAAGTCGCATTCATCTATTGCAAAATTACACTAAAACGAATTACACCTAGGTGCGTAGAAATTCCAACGTATGTGAAAGGAGGAAGAGAAACAAAAAAAAAAAAAGACAGAAGGAAGAGAGCGAAGATGAGACAGGGAAGGATGGAGAAGACTATTAGGGTGCTATATGGGTAAGTATCGGATGGACCCCTATTTTATTTGGACATACATCAAAGGAACCTATCACTAGTATGTAATATACCAAAGGGGAAGATTACCAAATTACAATAAATAGTCATCAGTAGAGTTATTCGGGAAATTTATACAGGGAACTGTTCTATCCAAATTTTCCACAAACGTGTGACCTTTCCCTCCGATCCCCGCCTCCGGGCTAGGAGGATTTTGTACGCAGAGGTAGTCTGAATGATATGGTATAATTCAGATATGTTTGGCGCTACAACACTCCTCCATTGTTTTGTTATAAGCGATCTAGCGGCCAAAAGCACATGAATAACCACAGTGCGGAGATCTGGGGGGAAAAGTTCTATGCCCAAATTCAGGAGAGCTAGGCTTGCATTAGGGCGGGTGATCATCCCTGTGACTGAAGAGATCAAGCGAAACACTGAATTCCAGAAACTGTTTAGGTTCCTACAAAACCATAGGATATGTTTAAGGTTACCAATTTCACCACATCCCCTCCAACATTGCTGTGAGTGATTATGAGAAAATTTACTTAAGCGGTAAGGTGTTAAATACCACCTCAGGACGATTTTTTGGTGAAGTTCCCAGTGGTTAATGCATCTAGTTGCTTTATACAGAGTCCTAAAGGCGGACTGCCACTGCTGAGTGGTATAGATGGTCCCCAGGTCTCTTTCCCACTTCAAATGAGATGATGTTTTAGAGAACATCGTCTTTTGTTGAAAAAGTAAGTAGAATCTGGATATTCCCTTCTTTTGGGTCTGTGATGAAGTAAGATATTTCCACGCAGTTTCGTGGACATACAGTTTGTGGGACTGAAGCGACCCAAAGAAGTGGGAGATTTGACCATAAGGGTATCTGTCCTGAGTTTGGAGCCCGTATTGTTTGTTGAGAGCATCAAAGGACTTCAGGGAGTTATTGTGAAATAAATCAGCAACAGTCTCAATCCCCTTGGCCCTCCATCTTCCAAGGGGTACATTTGGAATAATGTCTGCCAATATTTCCAGAGGTATGGGGATGTCAATTTTATTATCACCTGGTGAAGGGGTAATACAGAGAGCCCTCCATGCCTGCAAAGAGGCCTGCATAGTCAAAGGCAACATCTTAAGTGGAAATGGTTTCCACATGTCTAGCAAGAGCATAGACAACAGTGTTCTAGTAGGGCCCATTGCTTGTTCAATAGATCCCCACGGAGAAGTCTCTGTATCCCGGAGCCACGTTCTAAGTTGGACAAGTATTGATGCTCTGTAATAGTCTAGAAGGACTGGATATCCCACACCCCCTGCATTTCTGTGTTTCGTTAGTTGAGTTTTCGAACATCTAGGTCTTTTGGATTGCCAAACATATCTGGTTAGTATGGTTTCTAATTTTCTTAAGTGCGTGGGTGAAAGAGGTAAAGGTAGTGTTCGAAAAACATATAAAATTTGTGGTAGGAGGAGCATCTTAAAAGATGCCAGTCTCCCCGACCACGTAAGCTCCACTTTAGATAATCGAGTAGTTTCTTTAAGCAAATGGTCGGAAAGCAAGTAGTAATTTATATCAGCCAATTTAGTTGGATCAGCAACCAATGTGAGACCCAAGTAAGTTATGCTGTCCTCATTCCAGGTGTAAGGGAATAATCTTTGTAAAGTAGCTTTAAGGTTCGGAGGGACATTGATCGGAAGGATTAAGGATTTGGAAAAATGTATTTTGTAATATGAAATTCGGCTGAAGTTTTGCAAAATGGAGTGAGCGCAGGGTAAGGAGTGTGTGGGAGAGTTCAAAAATAAGATGACATCATCAGCAAATAAATTAATCTTATGGGAAGTGTTATGAAAGGTGAAGCCAATTATATCTGGGTGCGATCTAATTTTTTCCGCAAGGGGTTCGATAAGTAGATTAAAGATGGAAGGTGAGAGCGGACACCCTTGTCTCGTGCCATTTGTAATTTTAAAAGTTCGGGATAGTGTGTTTGAGGTATATACTTGGGCGGAGGGTGACGAGTAGAGGGCTAGAATAGCCGACAATATGGGTCCAGTAAAACCAAATTTTTTAAGGACATGTATCATGTACCCCCAGTGTATCCTGTCGAACGCCTTCTCCACATCCAGAGAGAGGAGCAGAGAAGGCGTCCGACAGGATTTTGCATGTTGGATTAAGTTGATAACTCTGCGAGTTGCGTCCGAGGGTAGTCTACCAGTTGTAAAGCCTGACTGGTCAGGACTGATCAGTGAAGGGAGAATGAATAGGAGGGATATAGGGCGGAAATTCGGAGGGGTATCTGGAGTCTTACCAGGCTTAGGGATAGTAACCACATATGCTTTAAGCATCTCTGGAGGGAAGGAGGCGTTCAAAATTGCTCTGGAAAAAACGTCTTGTAATATGGGAGATAGTGTTGTCATAAATATCTTGTAGTAGTCATTTGGAAGGCCGTCAGGGCCAGGAGATTTGCCTAAGGGTAATGTGTGAATAGCTGTTTGAATTTCTTTTACTGAGATAGGGGCGTTAAGAGTTGTCAATTGTGAGTGGGAAAGAGTCGGGAGATTAAGGTTTTGTAAGAAGGCCTGAATATCGTCCTCTAAAGGTTCGTCTGAAGTTGGGTCCTTATCTATATTATAAAGAGAAGAGTAGTACGTGGCAAAGGTATCGGCTATACCTCTGGGGTCTGAAATTTTGGCACCTTCAGGTGTGTTTCTAATAAAGGGGATTCTAGCGCGGGCTTTGTGTTCTTTCAGTTTGTTAGCAAGTAATTTCCCAGCTCTATTACCATAAGCATAATGATTAAGTTTTAAGGCTTTGATATATTTGTCATGAGTATCTAGAAGCAGTCCCCTTAGTTCGTAACGGAGATTTGTCAACTTGTCTGCCAGAGCAGCCCCAGGAGTGACCTTATTTTGGACTTCAATGTTTTTAATCTCTTGAAGCAGAGAATTTAACTTAGCAGATCTCTGTTTTTTTAATTTAGAGCTAAGTTGTAACAATATGCCCCTCATATACGCCTTGTGGGCAAACAGAATCTGTGTTAATGCTAAAAAATTCCTGCAACGTATTTGTCAGAGAGGTCACATAACTGAGTAACCGGAGCAGACTCGAGTTGGCTCTCCACACAAAATCCCCAATAGGGGTATCCTTCTCCACCACCACAACCGAAACCGGTGCATGATCTGACCAGGAGATATTGTGGATGGCGGAGGAGGATGTTGCTCTTAACAAATTTCTATCAACAATAATCATGTCTATGCGAGAATATGTGTTATGCCTGGCCGAATGAAATGAGAAGTCCTTTTCTCCAGGGTGCTGACATCTCCAGACGTCATACAGTTCTTCGGAGTGAAGAGTGGATTGGATTGTAGGTAAAGGTCTCTTGGATTTGGTTGTGGTATCAATGGTATAGTCCGAAGTAATATTGAAATCACCACCTATTATTAGAGCACCTTGTTTCACTTCAGCAATTTTCTTCAGCAGCCTTTTTAAGAATCGTAGCTGATGGGAGTTGGGAGCATAAAGACTGGCTATTGTATAGAGCTTGTTGTTGATTTCTCCTATTACAATGACATAACGTCCCTCTGGGTCAACGACAAGAGATTTGAGAGTAAAGGTTACCGAGTCACTAATAGCAATAGCAACGCCCTTATGTTTATGAGTCACAGAGGCTTGAAAAACATGGGGGTATTTCCTATGTTTGAGTCTGTGTTGGTCCTGCAGGGTAAGATGCAATTCCTGTATGCATAAGACGTCAGCCCTCAGCTTACTGGCCTTCTTCCAGAGGGCAGCTCTTTTAGCCAGGTGATTGAGCCCATGGGCATTAAAGGTGACTACTTTTACCATTTGTAAAAATCACAAGGGAAAGATAGAAGTTGACATACCTAAGTTCAGTAGAGCATACGGGTTTTATCCAATGTCCAGTAGAAGTGATCTTCAATAGCAAAACAGGAACTCTGAGTAATGTAGCAGGGTCCATCCTGGGGAAGAGAGGGGAAGGGAATGGGGCAAGAAATAAGAAAAGCAAGAGGTAGGGGGAAACAAAACCAAAATAAACGCAAAGAGAAGAAAGAAAGGAGGTTAGAGTCATAACGTGCTCAGTAAAAAGAGAAGGGCCCTTCACAGGGGCCCGTGGCAGAAGTACTGCGCTATATGTCATGGGGTGTATAAACACTTAGTGGCTTGCGTGCGTTGAGAGTCGGGTATTCATGTCTCCAGTAGGATTATGCAGGGGAGAGTTCAGGTATTTCTCTTGGAGGAGGCAGCTTTATGTTTCCTAGAGACAACCTGCCAGGTGTTGCTGACATCCATTGGAGGCGGTGGAGATGCACGTGTCGCAGACTGATCTGGGAGGATGTCCCAAGTGCGGAGTAGTGCTAAACCCTCTTCCAACGAGTTTACTACAGTTACCTGCTCATCTTTGGTTATGTGCAATTTAGCTGGATAGCCCCAGCGGTAGATGATGACGTGGTTACGCAGGGCTTTGGTGACAGATAGCAAGGCTTTGCGTTTCTGCATAGTATACTGGGACAAATCTGCAAAAAGTTGGATGTTTGCATAGCGTTCAGGCGGTTGCTTGTTTTTGCGGTAGGCAGACATAAAACTTTCTTTGACGTGATAAAAGTGCACCCGCATGAGAACATCTCTAGGGATGTTGTCTGGTAGATGTGATGGCTTGGGAATGCGGTGTATTCTATCGATCACCAAGTCTGATTCAGTCACATCCGGTAGAAAGGATTTCATCATATCTTGAGTATATTGCAGCAATTGACCTGAGGTGATTGCTTCAGGGACCCCCCTAATTTTAAGGTTGTTGCGACGGGATCTGTCCTCGAGGTCTGCAACCTTTGACCTGAGCCAAGTCACCTCGTCAGCCTGTTCGTTATGGGCATCTACTAGTGAGTTGTATGAGGTTGCATATTCCCCCATTTTCTCCTCCACATGCGTCACTCTCTCGCCTAGTTCCCCCATGTCGGACCTGAAACTCCGCATACAGTCCATCAGGTCTGCGTGGAGGGAGCTACGAAGGGATACTAGCATATCCTTCAGCGTGGTGTCGGACACCGGCTGGTTGGTAGTGGGAAAGGATTGGAGCGTTTCAGCTAGCTCCCTGGTGTCATCTAGGCCGTCATGGTCCCCACTCACCTTGTCGTCGGTTGGGTCCGTCGTCAGCCTGGGTTTAGATTTCACCGGGCTTCGGGACAGCGGGGTGGAGATCTCTGGGGGCTCGCAGTGAGCGCACGTATGGGAGCCCGGGCTGGGCGTTGGTGCCGTGGATCCGCTGGATGTGGGCGACGAGGCGCCGCCGGCGCCATCTTTGAGTAGGCCGCGATCTTTCTGCGGGAAAAAGTGCTGGAGTTTCTGCAGTTGTGAGGTTCCCTTTCTCTTCTTGGCCATGGCGAAGGAGTGAGGGATGTCTCCCAGGCAGATGGTGCAAAGTTGAGCTGGAATGCTCCCCTTAAAACGATGTTTTCCCCAACTCTAGCACGGAGCTAACTGCCTACACGTCCATGCAGTAGCTCGGTAGCCACGCCCCCATATTATATTGTATTTTGAGTAGGTTGCATACGAGCTGTGTCTGTAAGTTTGTTATTACGCTAACTTTTAACTGTGATTTGTACCCACCTGATATATGCAAACTGTAAAACTCAATAAAAATCTATGGTTAAAAAAAATATATATATATATATATTACCCTTTTTCTAAATGGAACTCCTCCCGTTGTTTTAACCAACATATCAAGTTTATATGTAAGCAACATTGTTACTTTTCCAACAATGGGTAGAAGTCACTCCCCTGACTGGTGTTTTAAGTAAGTCACGTTTATGACTTAAGAGTAGATTGTAAGAGAATGTGACTCCATTTTAGATTCCCTTATATTTTACATAAAGTAGAAATTAACTTTTTATGTATGTGAGTTTTGCCATAGTCAGCTTGACGAGCAGTTTGCATAGAACGACACCCTATGAGATACTCTGGTTAGGCCGAATCTTGGAGTAGAATCCTGTGTCAGCAAGTCATCAACTATTTCTTGTTATGTAGCCAGCAGTCTAACTCTTGATAAGAAAGTACTGAGTTTAAGTTTTGTATAACCCTTAGACATGTATTTTAATGGCATATAAAGACAGAGACCTTGTGAAAACACTCAAATCTTGTTTCCTGTGTCTCATGTGGTGTTTCACGGATCTGAGGGTTCCGTTGGTCTGCCTGCATAAACCAGGGTGGTCGTAAAGGTGTATAATTCCTTTTAAAGTGGACCTGCCATCCTTATTTCTATTGCAAGGGATGTTTACATTATAAATATAAAAAAAGTGATAAAAAAAATGAAAGGTACAATGTAAAAAAATAAAGTTAAAAAATAAATATATGTAAAGCACCCCATCTCTTCATGCTCACATGTAGTAGCAAACGCATATATAAAAGTCATGTACGCATATGTAAATGGTGTGTGCACCACACATGTGAGGTATTGCCAAGAATGTTAGTGTAAAAGCAATAACTCTAGCGCTAGATGGAGATTTTTAAGTACCGTAATTTGTCACCATTCCACGAGTGTGCGCAACTTAAAGGGTGACGTATTAGGTATCTATTTACTTAGCGTAACATCATCTTTCAAATTATAGAAAAAATGGGGTATATATTGTGTTTTGTTTTTTTAATTCATTACAATGCATTTTTTCCAATAAAATTGTGTTAGAAAAACTGCTGTGCAAATATCGTGTGACATAAAAAAATGCAATGATCACCATTTTATTACCTAGGGGTTCTGCTAATATATAAAGTTTGGGGGTTGTGAAAAAAAACAATCAGCACCAAAATAAATTCCTCCTATAACAGAATAAATGTGTAAAATTGACCATATATGTGACCGCACAGCTGCTGAACACTTAAGCCCCGTACACACGAGAGGACTTATGTCCGACAGACTTCCGAAGGAGTTCTGCCGGAGTTCTGCCGGAGTTCCGACAGAGTTCTGACGGACTTTTCGACTGAGCGGACTTGGCCACACACAATCACACCAAACTCTGACGGATTCGAACGTGATGACGTACGACTGGACTCGAATAAGGAGGTTCATAGCCAGTAGCCAATAGCTGCCCTAGCGTCGGTTTTAGTCCGTCGGAATAGCATACACACGAACACATTTTTCGGAGGGACCGGGTCCGGCGGAGCTCCGTCTGTAAAATTTGAAGCATGTTCCATTTTCTAAAGTCCGTCAGACTTTTGCGAATCAAAAGTCCGTTGCAGCCCACACACGATCAAATAGTCCGACGGAATCATTCCGTCGGACTTTGGTTGTTGAAAAGTCCGCTCGTGTGTACGCGGCATTACAGAGATACACCACACAAAATTCAATATTGTTTTATAAATAGTGCAGCGCTGTGTCTCATTAAACAATGTGCATACAAAATTTAAATTAAACATTTCATGATGAAAAAAATATTTTATTTAAAAAAATTAAAATGTCAAAAAATCTAAAAAAAAAACAGTTCATCTGTTTCAATGCTTCCAAAACAAACAAACTACTGTGTGTGTTCGTCCTCAAAAGGACCAATACCCAGTGCACACCTCCACCAGCTAAAGTGTCTGCTCACCTCAAAGATGAATGTAAAAGCATAGACAAAACACTCCTCGTGCACACCACAATGGATCAACTTTCACTCTCCAATGGTAATCCTACAGTCTCCAGACTGCTCCTCTGTGTGGGTAATCAGTGTTCGTTTTGCCGTCAGACAAACCTTCCTTTACTTTCTTATAAGTGCTCAATCATGCTATTACTTCTGTAGGTTATAGACATGAATCAACAAACACAAAGTGTACTCTTTTTGCATGCTTATTAAAAGCCCCCAAAACAAATCCACTTACAAGATAAAAACTTTACAAGAGCATGTCTCAAATCATCACTTCATTCACCGCAAATTGCCATCTCCTTATGAAGGCCAATGAGATGCCGACACACGTTTAGAGGGCAGGAGCCTAATCTGTTAAGCATCATGAGTGCAGATTTGTGGTGAATGAAGTGATGATTTGAGACATCATCACAGAACAGCTGTATTTATGCTGAGATTAAATTACACACAGGTAGACTATATTTACTCTTGACTTCTGAAGGCAATTGGTTCCACTAGATTTTAGTTAGGGGTATCAGAGTAAAGGGTGCTAAATACAAACGCACGCCACACTTTTGAGATATTTATTTGTGAAAAATCTGGAAAACCATTTATTGTTTTTTCTTCCACTTCACAATTATGTGCCACTTTGTGTTGGTCTATCACATAAAAATCCCTATAAAATATATTTACGTTTTTTGTTGTAACAGGACAAAATGTGGAAAATGTCAAGGGGTGTGAATACTTTTTTCAAGGCACTGTATAGACAATGGACGGGTGTGGGGTGGGGATAATTGAACATTCGGTTGATGTCACATGGGTTGATGTTACATGGTGACCCCGCCCCCTTACGATGTCACAGTCCCGTGTCAACCCATGTGACATCAACCGATGACCCCGCCCCTTGTCCCTATATAAGTCGCCATGCAGCGCGTCCCTGGCATTGCGGCCGGAGAGAACGTCGAGTCAACATCTCCAGGAGAAGAAGAAGAAGAAGAACGGAAGGCGGCGGCGGCGACAGAAGACCGGGCCACCGCCTGTAAAAGAGCTATAAGAAGGCGCGGTGGCCCGGCAGAAGAACCGAAGAGGGGGACAAGACCCCCAAAGTCGGAAGAAGAGGCCGGCGGCGAGGAAGAAAGCCGGGCTCCTCCGCTAGTAAAAGAGCTAGAAGAAGATAGCGGAGGAGTCCGGCGAGAAGACCCCCGAAGACAGAAAACCCCCGGAGCTGTGCAATAAACTCTTTTATCTTGTGTAGTGATGGCCGAACGGTTCGCCCGGCGGTCGTTTCGCGGCGAATTTCCGACTTTCGCCGTCCGCGGGTTCGAACGCCTTTTTCCGTCGTTCGCCCCGGCGGACTTACGTGTTTAATGTATACAAGAACTTTAACCTTTCGTGACACGTTTATCATGTGTTACAGGACAACCAATTGAGACATGACAGCTCATGGACACTTGGACATTCCCCCTAACCTATAAATACACCCGATCCGGTGGCCATTTTACATTCTTTCTTCTGTCACTGTAGGGAAAGGATCCTGTGTGGAGTAGGGACAGAGAAAACGCTAGCTATTTGGTACACAAAAGTTCTTTTCAGGACTGGTATAGGTGTTAGGTCAGCAGCCTGAGTTTCTTTTGTCAGTTTAGATAAAGGGACAGAGCGCTGTATGCTGCTATTTTAGGGACAGCTCAGCCAGATTAGTCTTTCTTCATCATCATCATCATCATCATCATTAGCTGTTACTATCAGGTCCACAAAAGAGCTGTTCCAGCTAATCGTTCCAGCCTACTCTTTTTTGCCAATTTGTATAGGGACAGGCAGGAAGCAGTGTGTCAGGCAGTGAGGATAATTTTAAAGACTTGCTGTTACTATTAGTTCCACAAAGGTTCTTTTCAGGACTGGTATCAGTGGTACGGTAATAGGCTTGTACACGTATAATATTCTTTCTTCCAAATATAGAAAGAATATTATACTTGACTGCTGCCCTTCTGCTGCAGTCTGCTAATCATTCACAACTCACTTGTTCCACAAAAGTTCTTATAAGGACTGGTAACTTGGTCTGTCTAGGGTGCTACGGTACATAGGCTTGGGTGCGGTACAGTCTGCTGTTCTGTAAGGACCGCTATCGGTCCACAATAGATAGGGTTGCCGTGCACTACTGCTGACCGCTGCCCTATACTGCAGCAGTCCTTCAGCGGTATAGGGACTGACGCACAGTCTGCTAAACACTAATACACAACCTGCTTGGTCCACAAAAGTTCTTATAAGGACTGGTAACTTGGTATAGGGTGCTACGGTACATAGGCCTGAGTGCGTTACAGTCTGCTGTTCTGTAAGGACCGCTATCGGTCCACAATACATAGGGTTGACGTGCACTACTGCTGACCGCTGCCCTATACTGCAGCAGTCCTTCAGCGGTATAGGGACTGACGCACAGTCTGCTAAACACTAACACACAACCTGCTTGGTCCACAAAAGTTCTTATAAGGACTGGTAACTTGGTATAGGGTGCTACGGTACATAGGCCTGAGTGCGTTACAGTCTGCTGTTCTGTAAGGACCGCTATCGGTCCACAATACATAGGGTTGCCGTGCACTACTGCTGACCGCTGCCCTATACTGCAGCAGTCCTTCATTGGTATAGGGACTGACGTACAGTCTGCTAATCACTAACACACAACCTGCTTGGTCCACAAAAGTTCTTATAAGGACTGGTAACTTGGTATAGGGTGCTACGGTACATAGGCCTGAGTGCGTTACAGTCTGCTGTTCTGTAAGGACCGCTATCGGTCCACAATACATAGGGTTGCCGTGCACTACTGCTGACCGCTGCCCTATACTGCAGCAGTCCTTCATTGGTATAGGGACTGACGTACAGTCTGCTAATCACTAACACACAACCTGCTTGGTCCACAAAAGTTCTTATAAGGACTGGTAACTTGGTATAGGGTGCTACGGTACATAGGCCTGAGTGCGTTACAGTCTGCTGTTCTGTAAGGACCGCTATCGGTCCACAATACATAGGGTTGCCGTGCACTACTGCTGACCGCTGCCCTATACTGCAGCAGTCCTTCAGCGGTATAGGGACTGACGCACAGTCTGCTAAACACTAACACACAACCTGCTTGGTCCACAAAAGTTCTTATAAGGACTGGTAACTTGGTATAGGGTGCTACGGTACATAGGCCTGAGTGCAGTACAGTCTGCTGTTCTGTAAGGACCGCTATCGGTCCACAATACATAGGGTTGCCGTGCACTACTGCTGACCGCTGCCCTATACTGCAGCAGTCCTTCATTGGTATAGGGACTGACGTACAGTCTGCTAATCACTAACACACAACCTGCTTGGTCCACAAAAGTTCTTATAAGGACTGGTAACTTGGTATAGGGTGCTACGGTACATAGGCCTGAGTGCGTTACAGTCTGCTGTTCTGTAAGGACCGCTATCGGTCCACAATACATAGGGTTGCCGTGCACTACTGCTGACCGCTGCCCTATACTGCAGCAGTCCTTCATTGGTATAGGGACTGACGTACAGTCTGCTAATCACTAACACACAACCTGCTTGGTCCACAAAAGTTTTTATAAGGACTGGTAACTTGGTATAGGGTGCTACGGTACATAGGCCTGAGTGCAGTACAGTCTGCTGTTCTGTAAGGACCGCTATCGGTCCACAATACATAGGGTTGACGTGCACTACTGCTGACCGCTGCCCTATACTGCAGCAGTCCTTCATTGGTATAGGGACTGACGTACAGTCTGCTAATCACTAACACACAACCTGCTTGGTCCACAAAAGTTCTTATAAGGACTGGTAACTTGGTATAGGGTGCTACGGTACATAGGCCTGAGTGCAGTACAGTCTGCTGTTCTGTAAGGACCGCTATCGGTCCACAATACATAGGGTTGCCGTGCACTACTGCTGACCGCTGCCCTATACTGCAGCAGTCCTTCATTGGTATAGGGACTGACGTACAGTCTGCTAATCACTAACACACAACCTGCTTGGTCCACAAAAGTTTTTATAAGGACTGGTAACTTGGTATAGGGTGCTACGGTACATAGGCCTGAGTGCAGTACAGTCTGCTGTTCTGTAAGGACCGCTATCGGTCCACAATACATAGGGTTGACGTGCACTACTGCTGACCGCTGCCCTATACTGCAGCAGTCCTTCAGCGGTATAGGGACTGACGCACAGTCTGCTAATCACTAACACACAACCTGCTTGGTCCACAAAAGTTCTTATAAGGACTGGTAACTTGGTATAGGGTGCTACGGTACATAGGCCTGAGTGCGTTACAGTCTGCTGTTCTGTAAGGACCGCTATCGGTCCACAATACATAGGGTTGCCGTGCACTACTGCTGACCGCTGCCCTATACTGCAGCAGTCCTTCAGCGGTATAGGGACTGACGCACAGTCTGCTAAACACTAACACACAACCTGCTTGGTCCACAAAAGTTTTTATAAGGACTGGTAACTTGGTATAGGGTGCTACGGTACATAGGCCTGAGTGCAGTACAGTCTGCTGTTCTGTAAGGACCGCTATCGGTCCACAATACATAGGGTTGCCGTGCACTACTGCTGACCGCTGCCCTATACTGCAGCAGTCCTTCATTGGTATAGGGACTGACGTACAGTCTGCTAATCACTAACACACAACCTGCTTGGTCCACAAAAGTTCTTATAAGGACTGGTAACTTGGTATAGGGTGCTACGGTACATAGGCCTGAGTGCGTTACAGTCTGCTGTTCTGTAAGGACCGCTATCGGTCCACAATACATAGGGTTGCCGTGCACTACTGCTGACCGCTGCCCTATACTGCAGCAGTCCTTCAGCGGTATAGGGACTGACGTACAGTCTGCTAATCACTAACACACAACCTGCTTGGTCCACAAAAGTTCTTATAAGGACTGGTAACTTGGTATAGGGTGCTACGGTACATAGGCCTGAGTGCGTTACAGTCTGCTGTTCTGTAAGGACCGCTATCGGTCCACAATACATAGGGTTGCCGTGCACTACTGCTGACCGCTGCCCTATACTGCAGCAGTCCTTCATTGGTATAGGGACTGACGTACAGTCTGCTAATCACTAACACACAACCTGCTTGGTCCACAAAAGTTCTTATAAGGACTGGTAACTTGGTATAGGGTGCTACGGTACATAGGCCTGAGTGCGTTACAGTCTGCTGTTCTGTAAGGACCGCTATCGGTCCACAATACATAGGGTTGCCGTGCACTACTGCTGACCGCTGCCCTATACTGCAGCAGTCCTTCAGCGGTATAGGGACTGACGCACAGTCTGCTAATCACTAACACACAACCTGCTTGGTCCACAAAAGTTCTTATAAGGACTGGTAACTTGGTATAGGGTGCTACGGTACATAGGCCTGAGTGCGTTACAGTCTGCTGTTCTGTAAGGACCGCTATCGGTCCACAATACATAGGGTTGCCGTGCACTACTGCTGACCGCTGCCCTATACTGCAGCAGTCCTTCATTGGTATAGGGACTGACGTACAGTCTGCTAATCACTAACACACAACCTGCTTGGTCCACAAAAGTTCTTATAAGGACTGGTAACTTGGTATAGGGTGCTACGGTACATAGGCCTGAGTGCGTTACAGTCTGCTGTTCTGTAAGGACCGCTATCGGTCCACAATACATAGGGTTGCCGTGCACTACTGCTGACCGCTGCCCTATACTGCAGCAGTCCTTCAGCGGTATAGGGACTGACGCACAGTCTGCTAATCACTAACACACAACCTGCTTGGTCCACAAAAGTTCTTATAAGGACTGGTAACTTGGTATAGGGTGCTACGGTACATAGGCCTGAGTGCGTTACAGTCTGCTGTTCTGTAAGGACCGCTATCGGTCCACAATACATAGGGTTGCCGTGCACTACTGCTGACCGCTGCCCTATACTGCAGCAGTCCTTCATTGGTATAGGGACTGACGTACAGTCTGCTAATCACTAACACACAACCTGCTTGTTCCACAAAAGTTCTTATAAGGACTGGTAACTTGGTATAGGGTGCTACGGTACATAGGCCTGAGTGCGTTACAGTCTGCTGTTCTGTAAGGACCGCTATCGGTCCACAATACATAGGGTTGCCGTGCACTACTGCTGACCGCTGCCCTATACTGCAGCAGTCCTTCAGCGGTATAGGGACTGACGCACAGTCTGCTAAACACTAACACACAACCTGCTTGGTCCACAAAAGTTCTTATAAGGACTGGTAACTTGGTATAGGGTGCTACGGTACATAGGCTTGAGTGCGGTACAGTCTGCTGTTCTGTAAGGACCGCTATCGGTCCACAATACATAGGGTTGCCGTGCACTACTGCTGACCGCTGCCCTATACTGCAGCAGTCCTTCAGCGGTATAGGGACTGACGCACAGTCTGCTAAACACTAACACACAACCTGCTTGGTCCACAAAAGTTTTTATAAGGACTGGTAACTTGGTATAGGGTGCTACGGTACATAGGCCTGAGTGCAGTACAGTCTGCTGTTCTGTAAGGACCGCTATCGGTCCACAATACATAGGGTTGCCGTGCACTACTGCTGACCGCTGCCCTATACTGCAGCAGTCCTTCATTGGTATAGGGACTGACGTACAGTCTGCTAATCACTAACACACAACCTGCTTGGTCCACAAAAGTTCTTATAAGGACTGGTAACTTGGTATAGGGTGCTACGGTACATAGGCCTGAGTGCGTTACAGTCTGCTGTTCTGTAAGGACCGCTATCGGTCCACAATACATAGGGTTGCCGTGCACTACTGCTGACCGCTGCCCTATACTGCAGCAGTCCTTCATTGGTATAGGGACTGACGTACAGTCTGCTAATCACTAACACACAACCTGCTTGGTCCACAAAAGTTCTTATAAGGACTGGTAACTTGGTATAGGGTGCTACGGTACATAGGCCTGAGTGCGTTACAGTCTGCTGTTCTGTAAGGACCGCTATCGGTCCACAATACATAGGGTTGCCGTGCACTACTGCTGACCGCTGCCCTATACTGCAGCAGTCCTTCATTGGTATAGGGACTGACGTACAGTCTGCTAATCACTAACACACAACCTGCTTGGTCCACAAAAGTTCTTATAAGGACTGGTAACTTGGTATAGGGTGCTACGGTACATAGGCCTGAGTGCGTTACAGTCTGCTGTTCTGTAAGGACCGCTATCGGTCCACAATACATAGGGTTGCCGTGCACTACTGCTGACCGCTGCCCTATACTGCAGCAGTCCTTCAGCGGTATAGGGACTGACGCACAGTCTGCTAATCACTAACACACAACCTGCTTGGTCCACAAAAGTTCTTATAAGGACTGGTAACTTGGTATAGGGTGCTACGGTACATAGGCCTGAGTGCGTTACAGTCTGCTGTTCTGTAAGGACCGCTATCGGTCCACAATACATAGGGTTGCCGTGCACTACTGCTGACCGCTGCCCTATACTGCAGCAGTCCTTCATTGGTATAGGGACTGACGTACAGTCTGCTAATCACTAACACACAACCTGCTTGTTCCACAAAAGTTCTTATAAGGACTGGTAACTTGGTATAGGGTGCTACGGTACATAGGCTTGAGTGCGGTAAGTCTGCTGTTCTGTAAGGACCGCTATCGGTCCACAATAGATAGGGTTGACGTGCACCACTGCTGACCGCTGCCCTATACTGCAGCAGTCCTTCAGCGGTATAGGGACTGACGTACAGTCTGCTAAACACTAATACACAACCTGCTTGGTCCACAAAAGTTCTTATAAGGACTGGTAACTTGGTATAGGGTGCTACGGTACATAGGCTTGAGTGCGGTACAGTCTGCTGTTCTGTAAGGACCGCTATAGGTCCACAATAGATAGGGTTGACGTGCACCACTGCTGACCGCTGCCCTATACTGCAGCAGTCCTTCAGCGGTATAGGGACTGACGTACAGTCTGCTAAACACTAATACACAACCTGCTTGGTCCACAAAAGTTCTTATAAGGACTGGTAACTTGGTATAGGGTGCTACGGTACATAGGCTTGAGTGCGGTACAGTCTGCTGTTCTGTAAGGACCGCTATAGGTCCACAATAGATAGGGTTGACGTGCACCACTGCTGACCGCTCACCTATACTGCAGCAGTCCTTCAGCGGTATAGGGACTAAGAGTTTTGTCACAGGGTCATTTAAAAAATGACATGCAGAGGAAGAGGCAGGCCCTTCCGCAGGGGTGGTAGGGGTAGGGCAGGAGCAACAGGCTTGAGCCAAAGTGGGAAGTTGCAGAAGGTGCGTTCAATTACTTTAAAGGATGCACCAGACTTGGTTGAGTGGCTCGCTCAGCCTTACTCTTCTGCACCCTCCTCATCCTCTCGATCTGCACCCTCTTCTTCACTCTCTGCTATGTGCACCCCCAAAGACACTACCACCAACAACACGACCACCACCACCACCACCACATACCTTCCGCTTGAGTCACTGGAATTATTTTCCGATCCATATCAAGAGGACATTTCTGATGCGCAGCCACTCTTGGTATTGGATCAGGAAGAGGAGGTAGCAACAAGCGCTACTCAGCAGTCTGACGCCAGTACCCAGATCAGCCCAAGGAGGAGGTTGGTCCCCGGTGTTGCTGCCTACTCTACTTATAGCGGTGGGGAAGGTGACGTTGATGATGACGTGTCTAGTGATGTCACGTGGGTGCCCACAAGAGAGGAAGAGGAGGGGAGTTCAGAGGGAGATATGGACCAGCAGATAGGGAGGAGAAGCAGCAATGACTTACATTGCACAGCAGGGACAAAGCAGACTGCAAATGTATCAGGAGCGAGTCATCGACCATGTACGGTCACATCTGGCGCTCCCAGGACACCGGCACATGGCTCCGCAGTGTGGGCTTTTTTTAACGTGTCCGCTGCTGACAATAGCGTTGCCATCTGCAATCTTTGCAGTCAACGCGTTAGTCGCGGTAAGCCCAATACTCACCTAGGGACGACCGCCTTAAGAAGGCACATGAGCAGCCATCACCGAGCCCAGTGGGAGCAACGGAACACACAAAGCCACACTGCAGGCTCTCACCGTCCAGCCTCGTCTTCTACTTCTCCTTCTCCTCTCTCCTCACAATTGTCCTCCACTCCACCTTCCATCACGCCAAGCTCACATTTTTCTGCAAAAAGGCAGGCTTCCGTGGGCCTAATGTTTGAGCGTAAAAAAATGATGACGCCGGATAACCCTCTTGCCCAACGGTTGGCGGCTGGCTTGTCAGAACTCATAGCCCGCCAACTACTGCCATATAAACTGGTGGACTCGGAGGCCTTTCGCAAATTTGTGGCCATTGGAACACCACAATGGAAGGTCCCAGGAAGGAAGTATTTCTCAGAGAAGGGCATCCCAGAGCTATATGGCCATGTTCAGCGGCAAGTGAATGTATCTCTGGCACACAGTGTCGGTGCCAAGATACATCTGACCACAGACACGTGGTCTAGCAAACACGGGCAGGGAAGGTATATCAGTTTTACTGCCCACTGGGTGAACCTTCTGACGGCCGTCAAGCATGTAACCCGTGGCACCCGTGTAGATTTGGTTTTACCGCCACGGATTGCATGCAGGCCTGACTCTTCTTCTCCTCCTCCTACTCCATCCTCCTCCCTCTCCTCCTCAGCTGCCTCCTCCTTTTCCGCTGCTAGCGTCTCTTCCACTGCACCGCCCAAGCTCCCCAGAACCTATTCCACATGCCAGGTGAGACGTTGCCATGCCGTGCTGCGTCTGTTGTGCCTGGAAGCAAAGAGCCACACTGGCCCGGCACTCCTTTCAGCTTTGCGTTCACAGGCAGATGAGTGGCTAACACCGCTCAATTTGACAGTTGGTAAAGTGGTGTGTGACAACGGTGCCAATCTGCTTAGCGCATTGAAACAGGGCAAAATCACGCACGTGCCGTGCATGGCACACGTCTTAAACTTGGTCGTGCAGCGATTCCTTGTCAAATACCCTGGGGTCCAGGACATCTTGCGGCAGGCAAGGAAAATCTCGGCCCATTTCAGAAGATCTTACACGGCCATGGCTCGCCTTGCTGACATTCAGCGGCGACACCATCTGCCGGTCAGACGTCTTATTTGCGATTGCCCGACGCGATGGAACTCAACCTTCTATATGCTTGATAGGCTGCTCCAGCAGAAACGTGCAGTTAACGTCTACCTGTATGAACTCTGCGAAAGAAACGGTTCTGGGGAGCTGGGTTTTTTTTCACCGCGCCAGTGGCTGCTCATGCGCGACACATGCAGACTTCTGCGGCCATTTGAGGAGATCACCAAACTGGTCAGTCGCAGCCATGGCGCCATCAGTGACATGGTACCTTATGCCTTCTTTCTGGAGCGTGCATTGCGTCGTGTCATTGATCAGGCTGTGGAGGAGCAGGAGCGGGAAGATGAGGAAGTCGCAATGCTGGATGAATTCCCAGGGGGGGCTACTCTATCTGAGACAAGTCAACAACAGGAGTCTGATGAGGAGTCAGAGGAGGATGGTGCCGGGGCGGATGAGCAGGAGCAAGAAGAGCATGCTTTAAACCTTTCTGGGATCCCTGTTGTGCGAGGATGGGGAGAGGAGAATGAAGAGGACGACATTATCCTGGATGATGAGCAGGAGCCAGGCCACCACACCGCTTCCACTTTAGTGCAAATGGGGGCCTTCATGCTCCAGTGTTTTAATAGGGACCCCCGTATAAAAAGCATGAGGGTCAAGGACCAGTACTGGGTGGCAACGTACTTAGACCCCCGGTACAAACACAAAATGGCGGAAATGTTACCGCCGTCGCAGAGGGCTGTCAGAATGCAGCACTTCCAGGCCTTGCTTCGAGAAATGCTGCATTCTGCTTTTGCGTGCGCTGGCAGAGGAGCAATTCCCACTCCCAGAGAAGGATTTGCGGGTACCAATCCAACAGCGCCTGCAAGAAGAGGCCGGTTTGAAGATGTGTTGGTGACTTCGGATATGAGGTCATTCTTTCAGCCGACCCATCGACAGGTGTCATCCGGATCCAGCATCAGGGAACGCCTAGACCGTCAGGTGTCCGACTACATTGGGTTAACGGCCGATGTGGACGCTCTGAGGAGTGATGAACCCCTAGACTACTGGGTGGGCAGGCTTGACCTCTGGCCAGAGCTTGCCCAATTTGCAATCGAACTGTTGGCTTGCCCCTCATCCAGTGTCCTGTCCGAAAGGACGTTCAGCGCAGCAGGGGGGATTGTGACCGATAAGCGTACTCGCCTAGCTCACCACAGTGTTAACTACCTCACATTTCTAAAAATGAATGAGGCATGGATCTCGGAGGAATTCAACACATGTGATCAGTAGACCATGTATATGTCTATAAACAATTTTTGGAATCAAGCACACAGACCTTCTTAATTCATTTGGCTCACTTCCCTGACCCAAAAAAGCACACCGTACTATATGCCCCTACCCTCCTCTTTGAAGAGGTTGAGCGGTGTCATATTTCTACTGGGGCTGCTTATTATGAGGGGTTCCCACCATCCCTGTGCTGTGCTGACTTCCTCCTGGGTGTTCTTATTATGAGGGGCTCCCACCATCCCTGTGCTGTGCTGACTTCCTCCTGGGGGTTCTTATTATGAGGGGATCACACCATCCCTGTGCTGTGCTGACTTCCTCCTGGGGCTGCTTACGGTGCTGCTGTCAGCGCTGTATGTCACGGTGCTGCTGTCAGCGCTGTATGTCACGGAGCTGCTGTCAGCGCTGTATGTCACGGAGCTGCTGTCAGCGCTGTATGTCACGGAGCTGCTGTCAGCGCTGTATGTCACGGAGCTGCTGTCAGCGCTGTATGTCACGGAGCTGCTGTCAGCGCTGTATGTCACGGAGCTGCTGTCAGCGCTGTATGTCACGGTGCTGCTGTCAGCGCTGTATGTCACGGAGCTGCTGTCAGCGCTGTATGTCACGGAGCTGCTGTCAGTGCTGTATGTCACGGAGCTGCTGTCAGCGCTGTATGTCACGGAGCTGCTGTCAGCGCTGTATGTCACGGAGCTGCTGTCAGCGCTGTATGTCACGGTGCTGCTGTCAGCGCTGTATGTCACGGAGCTGCTGTCAGCGCTGTATGTCACGGAGCTGCTGTCAGTGCTGTATGTCACGGAGCTGCTGTCAGCGCTGTATGTCACGGAGCTGCTGTCAGCGCTGTATGTCACGGAGCTGCTGTCAGCGCTGTATGTCACGGTGCTGCTGTCAGCGCTGTATGTCACGGAGCTGCTGTCAGCGCTGTATGTCACGGAGCTGCTGTCAGCGCTGTATGTCACGGAGCTGCTGTCAGCGCTGTATGTCACGGAGCTGCTGTCAGCGCTGTATGTCACGGAGCTGCTGTCAGCGCTGTATGTCACGGTGCTGATGTCAGTGCTCTGTATTACGGTGCTGCTGTCAGTGCTCTGTATCTCCTGCACCCTCTTGTTTGCCTACCCTGGTCCCTGACCTTCCCTCTCCTCCATTGCCTTCATTAGCTCCATAGTCCTGAATTGTCAGAACAATTTCCCAAATAAAAAAAAAATGCTTGTAGTTATCGATCCCAAATTCACCTCATACATGTATTATGCTATTGTCCAGGTGGTGGGACTACGTGCTACCCCCTAATAATTACCCCGTGGCCGCAAATTCGACCTAAAGGTTTGCGAAATTCGCCTCCCATTGAAGTCAATGGAGCCCGCGGCGAACGGTCGTTTTCGCGAACGTTTGTGCCCGTTCGCGTTTCGCGTTCGCGAAACGTCCCGTCGGAAGTTCGTCCATCACTAATCTTGTGTGTTGTGTTTTTTTTTGTACTTTATTTTACAGGTGAATGGGTAGGGGTACATTGTACCCCATACTCATTCACATAGGGTGGGGGCCGGTATTCGGGGGCCCCCTTATTAAATGGGGCTCCCGGATTCCGATAAGCCCCCCGCCCGCAGACCCCGACAACCAACAGCCAGGGTTGTCGGGAAGAGGCCCTTGTCCTCATCAACATGGGGAGAAGGTGCTTTGGGGTGGGGGGCAGCGCGGCCCCCCCTTTCCCAAGGCACCCCCATGTTGAGGGCATGCGGCCTGGTGCGGCTCGGAGGGGGGGGGGCGCTCGCTCCTCCCCCCTTTCCTGGCCGGCCGGGTAGCGTGCTCGGACAAGGGTCTGATGGGGACCTGGGGGGACCCCCACGCCGATTTTTTTCTGCGTTGGGGTTCCCCTTTAAGTCCATACCAGGTGGTGGGGCCAGCGACGTCTCCTTCGCGGGCCCCGCCTACCTGGAGACACGCTCGAAATGAGCGGACTTTTCTCCGGGTGGGAAAAGTCCATTAATTTCAAAAGTACGGCGGACTGGCATACACACGGCCGGATTGTCCGCCGAAATGTGAGTCCGGCGGGAAGATTGGAGTGCAAAACTACTTTCCAAGTCCGCCGTACTTTCGGGTCAAAAAAGTATGCCGGAGGCTACACATGGGGGGATTGTCCGGCGGACTTCAATTTGCCGGACTTTTCCACCCAATTGTTTGATCGTGTGTACGCGGCATTAGGTAGTGGGAAGCACACAATGGAGGGGGGGGGGGTTGGTTCATAAAGGGTATCATTCCCCAAAAGTGTACTAGGTATCTGTTATCAAAAAGTAATTTGTTGGAGTCCAGCAGGCAGATTGGAGTGTCTATACTAGTCACTCTCCCTCCCCAATACTGTCCCCATCACACAAACAGACACATTGCTGAGGAGTTTTATAGTAGGGATACGCAGAGGCTGATGGGGCACTAGAGACAAAGACCCCATACACACTGTTAGATTTTCTGCAGATTTTTGTCTTCAGATTTACCAAAACCATATAATATGAGGTCAAAACTTAATGGCCCATACATACGATCAGACTTTCGGACAACAAAACCGTGAATTTTTGTTCGAAAGTTGTTGTCCAACTTGTCTTGCATACGCACAATCACACAAATGTTGGTCAACAATTACAAATGTGGGAACATGGTGATATATAAGACCTACAACAAGCCAATAAAAAGGGAAGTTAAATAGCCAGTGCCCCACCCTGGGCTCCTTCTGCTTGATTTCGAGCATACATGAACTATTGTGCGATGTACTTGAGTACACACAATCGGAAATTCCGACAACAAAGTTTTGTTGGTGGAAAATTTGATTACCTGCCAGCCAACATTTGATGGTGGAAAGTACAACAACAATGTTCGATGGAGCATACACATGGTTGGACTTTCAGCCAACAAGCTCACATCCAACATTTCCCATCGGAAAATCCGATCGTGTCTATATGGCATAAGAGTTTCAATTTGTATGCAATCAGGCAGGCCCTTGCACTGCATGGTATTGGTAAATCTGAAGACAAAAATCTGCAGAAAATCTAATAGTGTGTATGGGGCTTAAGTCCTCATCAGGTCTGGTTTACTTTTGATAGACAGTACACAGCAGTTGACTGATCCATTGCTGCTATTCTGCCCTATAGCAGCTTTCTAATCCACCTATTTCCATGCCCTGTCAATCAAAAGTATGTTTTTTTAAAGACAAGGCTTGCAACAATGGAATAACATTCAAGTCAACCAGAAAATAAAATAAAAGACAAAGAAAACAATAAAAAAAAAGACTGCAAAAGGGGTTGAGTGCAAAAGAACTAGCAATCAGAATTATAGTACAGCTTCTTGACTGACCCTAATCACTTCCTATCCAGTTTGTTAGCGTGCCCTATGCTTTTCTTGCAACAGCTCCCAATTCACTGACACTATGAGGTTGAATTACAAAAGGCAAGCAGGCTGTTACCATTTCATGGGAATTGTGGAATGAGGTGAAACTTTTCTGACTTATAGCATCCAATTATACAAAATATATTTTTTCCTTACACCTGATTGGGTATACTTTTCAAAGTGAATTTTCACCATATTCACTAAGCTGAGTGAAAATTATCTTGCAAATTGAACATTTACCTGCAAAGCCATCAATTCCTATGGCTGATCTGGGCCACTTTTAATAGTGAGAGTGCAGGCTCCCTCCCTCCTACAAAAGCTCCCTCACTGGCCCCTCTAAACCTGATTGTTTGAAGATCATGCAGTGCATTATGGTTTAAAAATAAATAATATCTTGGGTGAATCTACACACAAATTTGCAGGGACCACAGATCCCAAGATTCACCTCAAATTCATTGTCGGAGTGAACCAAAGCCTAATCCCTATGGAGCATTTACTGAGCTATCATGTGGTATAAATTGTCCCTAAGTGTTTAGTGAATTACTGTCTGAACTTTTTTATGCCACATACACACAATCGGATTTTCCAATGGGAAATGTTGAATGTGAACTTGTTGTTGGAAAGTCCTACCATGTGTATGCTCCATCGAACATTTCCTGTCGGACTTTCCACCAACAAATGTTTGCTAGCAGGTTCTCAAATTTTCCGACAACAAAACGTTGTTGTCGGAAAGTCTGATTGTGTGCACGTAAGTCAGCGCACAAAAGTTCACACATGCTTGGAATCAAGTACGAGCCGGAAATGCTCGGTCTTGTAAAACTAGTGTTTTTTAATGGAGATAGCACATTTGTCTTGCGACAAATTTTGAAATTTCTCAATGCAGTGCATTCTCTTCTTCTTTATAAGGCTATAATAATGAAGCTGCTTTGCTGCTGATATTCACAGTTCTGACAAACAGATTTTTTATTATTTCTCTTGATCTCCTGAATAATCTTTGTTTTTGTTGTGATCTCCAGAATAATTTTTTTTTTCTAATGATCTCCATATTTTCTTTTCCTTGTGATCTCCAGAATATTTTTTTTTTCTAGTGAGCTCCATAATTTTTTTTGTCATATTGTGTGTCAAGTTACCACAGCACAATTACAGTGGTGTGAAAAAGTGTTTGCCCCCTTCCTCATTTCCTGTTCCTTTGCATGTTTGTCACACTTAAGTGTTTCGGAACATCAAACCAATTTAAACAATAGTCAAGGACAACACAAGTAAACACAAAATGCAATTTGTAAATGAAGGTGTTTATTATTAAAGGTGAAAAAAAATCCAAACCATCATGGCCCTGTGTGAAAAAGTGATTGCCCCCTAAACCTAATAACTGGTTGGGCCACCCTTAGCAGCAACAACTGCAACCAAGCGTTTGCGATAATGTGCAATGAGGCTTTTACAGCATCCTGGAGGAATTTTGGCCCACTCATCTTTGCAGAATTGTCCTAATTCAGTTACATTAGAGGGTTTTCGAGCATGAACGGCCTTTTTAAGGTCATACCACAACATCTCAATAGGATTCAGGTCAGGACTTTGGCTAGGCCACTCCAAAGTCTTCATTTTGTTTTTCTTCAGCCATTCGGTGGTGGACTTGCTGGTGTGTTTAGGATCATTGTCCTGCTGCAGAACCCAGGTTCGTTTCAGCTTGAGTACACGAACAGATGGTCGGACATTCTCCTTCAGGATCTCTTGGTAGACAGCAGAATTCATAGTTCCTTTTATCACAGGAAGTCTTCCAGGTCCTGAAGCAGCAAAACAGCCCCAGACCATCACACTACCACTACCATATTTTACTGTTGGTATAATGTTCTTTTTATGAAATGCAGTGTTCCTTCTACGCCAGATATACTTGGACACACACCTTCCAAAGAGTTCCACTTTTGTCTCATCGGTCCACAGAATGTTGTCCCAAAAGTCTTGGGGATCATCAAGATGTGTTGTGGAGAAATTGAGACGAGCTTTGATGTTCTTTTTGCTCAGCAGTGGTTTTCTCCTTGGAACTCTGCCATGCAGGCCATTTTTGCCCAGTCTTTTCCTGATGGTGGAGGCATGAACGCTGACCTTAACTGAGGCAAGTGAGGCCTGCAGTTCCTTGGACGTTGTTGTGGGGTCTTTTGTGACCTCTTGGATGAGTCGTCGCTGCGCTCTTGGGGTAATTTTGGGCGGCCGGCCACTCCTGGGAAGGTTCACCACTGTTCCATGTCTTCGCCATTTGTGGATAATGGCTCTCACTGTGGTTCACTGGATTCCCAAAGCTTTGGAAATGGCTTTATAACCCTTTCCAGACTGATAGATCTCAATTACTTTCTTTCTCAATTGTTCCTGAATTTCTTTGGGTCTCGGCATGATGTGTAGCTTTTAAGGATCTTCTGGTGGACCTTACTGTGTCAAGCAGCTCCTATTTAAGTGATGCCTTGATTGTGAACAGGTGTGGCAATAATCAGGCCTGGGTGTGGCTAGAGAAATTGAACTCAGGTGTGGACAACCACAGTTATAGTATGTTTTAACAAGGGGGGCAATCACTTTTTCACACAGGGCCATGATGGTTTGGATTTTTTTTCACCTTTAATAATAAACACCTTCATTTACAAATTGCATTTTGTGTTTACTTGTGTTGTCCTTGACTATTGTTTAAATTGGTTTGATGTTCCGAAACACTTTAGTGTGACAAACATGCAAAGGAACAGGAAATGAGGAAGGGGGCAAACACTTTTTCACACCACTGTATTATCTTGGATTTTTTAACCTCAAAGCAATACAACTATGTTGCTGTCCCTTGTTAATTTGACATTATATTTTTAAAATGTACCTGCCTACTCACAAATTGTCCTTTTTGAAGTAAAACACATAGCCAAGTATTTTTCCATACAAAAATTTGGAATTTAATAGGGGTCATAACAAAATAAAGAGGAAGACAATGCTGGAGAAACAGTTAAAATTGGTGAAGCCTTTGTATCCCAGGGCAGGCATCAATTATTTGACTGTCAAAATTTGTAATCAGAGGAGTCCACTTAATAGTGAGCACAATACGGTCCAGGACTCAGAGATTGGGAGCAGCAGCAGATGACATATGTCCCGAGGCTGTGGTCTTACAACAGCTTGCGTCTTTTGCCAGACCACACCAAACCCAGGCCATCACACTCAACACTTCCTTACAGGCTTCCATCCATGCTGCTTTGGTGGATTGGGTGGCTGTGGTGTTGGTAGTGTTGCTGGAGGTGGTGGAGGAGTATGGTCCAACTCACACAGGTGGCTTTGATTTGTGAGTTGGACCCTCGTCCTCTTATTTGGGGCCTGAAGAATGATTTCCTCACAGATCAGACATTGGCCCTCCTCCATGTGTTCGAGTTTACTTGCTGTCACACATCCAAATGACTCAGGGCCACCAGGGGTAGTTGTAAGTACCGCAGTAACCTGGCAAATTAAAGCAGTCACAGACTCCTCCAGGTTCCTCACCTTCCTGGTCCTTTTGGTTGGAGGGAGGAGGGGAGGTACCTGGGATTCCATCAGGCTGCTTGCCAGGGCCTCCTCCTGGTTGAGACTTTCCTCTGTATGAAAATGGTACATAGTTTTAGTTTTTTGGTGATCAATCACATACAATTTTGAGCTCATGACTGTTGAAATTTGAATGTTAACAAATAGAAAAGACTATGATTCTGACCCAGGCATTTTTCATTCTTGTCTCAATCATTTTTAGCTACTATTGTCTAATGATATATTAACCACTTTGTTAAAGCAGAGCTCCACCCGATTTTAACACATTAGACCTATACCATTAACTTCATGTCATAATGTAAAAACTGAACTTTTTTTTTCCACTGAACCTTAGTTGTGATTATAATCTTCTGTACTTCCTGTATGTGCAGTCTTCGGATATAGGCGTGGACATTGCGGCTATTTCGTCATTTCCTTAGAGCCGCACTGGCTCCTGGGAGCTTGTGTCATTGTTCCCAGGAGTCAGTGCGGCGGCCTGGCTCAGCTCTGTTGCCATCACAACGGGGCGGGACTTCCAACAACGCCGCCCGTTGTGATGGCAACCTAACCTGTTGACGGCGCTTCTAATGAAAGTTACTGTGCATGCGCAAATTCGGGCATACAACGCACAGTGCATGCTGGTTGATCAGCGGCACTGTATCCCGGAAGAGGATGCCTGTGGGCTTCACATGCCCACAGGCAAGATGAGAACCAACTATAAGAAGATTTAAAAGTCAATTTTTATAGCGAAAACAGACATCTTCAACACAAAAAACGGGAACAAGTAAGTTAAAATGTTACATAACATCATCATGTCATTGTACGAAAAAAAAAAATATGTTTTAGGCAGTAGAGCCCCGCTTTAAATCAGAAATTAGTGATCAATAATAGCATCTAGTTAATATCATAACATTTTTTAAAAAGAAATGTGTTCAACAATGCTATACCTGGGTCAAGCTTGGCTCCTCCAAATCTTCTTCCTGGGTGTAAGGCCCAGGTTGGACTTCAGGAGCCTAAGCTGATGTGGAAGGAAATGTGGAAGGAAGTGTTGAAGGAAGTGTAGATAGCGATGGCCTGGGTTCACTCTGATCTGACAAAAAATGCAGTCTGTCGTAGTACAACAGCCCTGTCCTTCTTTCTAGTGTATTCCCGCCTCTTCTCTTTCAGGGCAGTGGGAGAGCACATGGCAGAGACACAGCAGGTGCCTGCAGAGAGCAGCAATGACAAGGGCGAGGAAAGCCCAGAGCAAGGCAGTTCCGCATCCAGGACGAGATATAAGGCCTCAGATATGTCCTTTGTAGAGATGGTGGAGATGGTTGACATCTTGAAGAGGGCAGACTATGATGGGAAGTATGGACCGCACAGAAACCCAAATGTAAGAAAGGCCAAGATAATGACTAAAATTGTGAGAAGTCTGCACAGGAATTTTGGGGTAGGATGAACCAAGGAGCAATTGAGGAAATGCCTCAATAAGGTCAGACCTTAAATCAGCATGATCAGTATAGAAGGATAAGGAAAGTGCTTCAAAAAAGTACATATTTTTCGTGTGTTCCTATCATTATTATTATTACTTTCGTGCTGGTACATGTGCTTTTCTGTACTATTGTACAGTTTAAAATGGCAAGTTTGAGATTCGTGGGCACAGTAATCATTTGTATTAAACATTGTTTGTTTGAACACTAATACAATGTTTTTGGCAGATGCAGGTTAACTACATTTGTTCATGCCTATTTTGATTAAAATAAGTTTATTACATTTGTGTGGTAGTGCGTGGCAAGGAGTCAATTAACAGATACTGCACCTCAGCACCTCATCCCTAGTTATATGACAAAAAAAGGAGCGCAACAAGAGAGAAAATGGGATTATAGCGGTGCCAATATATAAATGAGCAAAGAAAAATGGAAAAAATTATATTATCAAATTTTAACATAAACATTAGTATAATTACATACTAAAACATAGAATACATATATTCTATCCAGTTATTAGACAGCCAAAAGTGTAGAGCGTGTTAGGCCCGAATGGTATTGGCCTTTAGATTCTGTCTGGTGAGTCCTTCCCTACATGTTTCGCCATACAAATGGCTTCCTCAGGGGTAAATAGAATATATTCCCAAAAGAAGTAACAACAATTCTGCAAGAAAAAAAAGGAAAAAACAAGAAAACATATACTAATTAAAATATGTGAAAAGAGAGGACTGCACGATACATGTAAGTCAACGACATAGATCTAGACACATCAATTCCATCCTACCACACCCACCCGTCCACAATGCCCATATGCGGCCAGATACCTACCCCTCAATGGCCCTGCATGAAAGACCGCTGGGACGCAGTCATGCAAGCGGCGACTGCCTTGTAACCGCCTTAGTGTAGCTGCAAGGAGCAATAAGGGCTAGCATAAAAACTAAAAAAATAAGAAGGGAAAATAAATTAAAAAAGGAGAAAAGAAAAAATGGTATAAACGTATAACTTCGTAATATCCATAATGTCGAGATTACCCCAAAATTTAGGGCATCAAGAGCTAAAACAAAATGCATTGTATAGATGCCAACATGACCTTAATTAATTACCTACCATTTAAAAAAAAAAAGAAAAAAAGACATCGAAGGAGGCGCTGGAGAAATCGCACTGGACAACGGAAGTCAGTTAGCATCAATAAGGGATGTCAAAAATCAAACCCCAATATCGTGTGACGATGAGAGACTAAAACAAAAAAAGAAAGAAATAAAAAAGTTTTCTAGTGGATAAAAAAAAAAAAATTGTACTGTTTCTAAACGTGTTCCAGATGTATACAAAAATCATTATGTTCTGTTTAATTATTGGATTTCATTTTTCTACATTTTGAGGGTGCGCTATCTGTGGGTTTGCGACACGGTTTCTGGACAGTCAATTTCAATGCATGGTTGTTGGGACAGGTTTATGTGTTCCACACATGCGTTGTTTCCTTTGCACATTTGCCCTTTTTTCTATGTATTAATTTCTTGCTTCTGTGTGGCCATAACTAATATATCTCCTTTCCCCTTTTGGTCCAATGGTCTCACGTGTTCTTCTGCTGGATGGCGTATGTGCTTGGGGCTATCTCCTGACCGCCCGTAGCTGTATGGACACCCAAGGGCCCGCTAGGTGGATAGCGGGCTCGCCCCATTGACTCTCGGTGTGTTCGCTACTTTTCCAGATCTTTACATCTCTGTGTGCCTATGAACTCTTCCATGTGCCTGTTTTTCCTTCCATCTGGTCCTTATCACATCGGGCCCCTGCAGTCTCTTTTAGCGGTGATCTGTCAGCATTATTAGCTGTCACGTGATCCCGTCATGAGATTGCAGCTGCAGTGCACTATGGGTATTGTAGGCTTTCATTGGATGGAGCGCACTCTGTAGAGTCTTTCTTTGTCTGCTCCCACTAGGCAGTGACGTCATCACGCCGTGCGGGTGGGGGGTATATAAACGGCTTTGAATCCAGCATTCATTTGCTCGGTTATTGGAGGCGCTGCAGGTTCATCGCTGTGTTTATTTCAAGGTCAGTACCTGAACTGGTGGGGAAACCATCCACTCTTTTTCCCTTCAGTGTCTGTGCCATGTTAGTTTTATGTATTTTCTTTATCTTTTCTTTCATAGACCACTCACATGGAAGCTTGCTCTGGTGTAGTGGACTGAACCCTGACTTACAGTTATTCTTGGACAGTTTGATGGTCTAACGCTTGCTCCTTTTTCGGAAGTAAGCTCCTGTTTTTTTTTTGTTTTGTTTTTTTTTTTGTTTTTTTTTATTCACTAGAAAACTTTTTTCTTTCTTTCTTTTTTTGTTTTAGTCTCTCATTGTCATGCGATATTGGGGTTTGATTTCTGACATCCCTTATTGATGCTAACTGACTTCCGTTGTTCAGTGCGATTTCTCCAGCGCCTCCTTCGTTGTCTTTTTCTTTTTTTTTTTTTTTAAATGGTAGGTAATTAATGAAGGCCATGTTGGCTTGTTTGCATCTATACAATGCATTTTGTTTTAGCTCTTGATGCCCTAAATTTTGGGGTAATCTCGACATTATGGATATTACGAAGTTATACGTTTATACCTTTTTTCTTTTCTCCTTTTTAAATTTTATTTTTCCTTCTTATTGTTTTAGTTTTTATGCTAGCCCTTATTGCCCCCTGCAGCTACACTATGGCGGTTACAAGGCAGTCGCCGCTTGCATGACTGCATCCCAGCGGTCTTTCATGCGGGGCCATTGAGGGGTAGGTATCTGGCCGCATATGGGCATTGTGGACGGGTGGGTGTGGTAGGATGGAATTGATGTGTCTAGATCTATGTCGTTGACTTACATGTATCGTGCAGTCCTCTCTTTTCACATATTTTAATTAGTATATGTTTTCTTGTTTTTTCCTTTTTTTTTCTTGCAGAATTGTTGTTACTTCTTTTGGGAATATATTCTATTTACCCATGAGGAAGCCATTTGTATGGCGAAACATGTAGGGAAGGACTGACCAGACAGAATCTAAAGGCCAATACCATTCGGGCCTAACACGCTCTACACTTTTGGCTGTCTGATAACTGGATAGAATATATGTATTCTATGTTTTAGTATGTAATTATACTAATGTTTAGGGATGAGCCGAACACCCCCCGGTTCGGTTCGCACCAGAACTTTCGAACGGACCCCAAATCCGTACGAACTTTAGAACCCCATTGAAGTCTATGGGACTCGAACGTTCAAAATAAAAAGTGCTAATTTTAACGGCTAATATGCAAGATACTGTCCTAAAAAGGGTTTGGGGACCTGGCTCCTGCCCCAGGGGACATGGGTCAATGCCTAAAATGTTTTTAAAAATGGCCGTTTTGGCGGGAGCACTGATTTTAATGACGATTAAAGTGAAAAAAAAAGTGAAATATTCCTTTAAATATGGTGCCTGGGGGGTGTCTGTAGTATGCTTGTGAAGTGCCACGTCTTTCCCGTGTTTAGAACAGTCAATGCACAAAATGACATTAAACGGAAATAACACCATTTAAAACTGCTTGCGGTTTTAATGTTATATCTGGTTCCTGCAATATGGTTGAAAATCATTGAGAAAAATGGCATGGGTAGCCCTCCCTGCCCATTACCAGCCTATTTGGGTCTTGTATGCATATTAAGGGGAACCCTGTACCCATATTAAAAAAAGGAAATGCGTGTGGCCCCCAGGCCCTATATACTCAGAACAGCAGTATACAGGCGGTGCAAACAAGACAGGGACTGTGTAGGTTTGTTGTGTTAAGTTGAATCTGTTTGTAATTTTCAACTGGTACATTTTTAAAGTGTAGCTTCAGTCAAAAAAACAATTTTTAAGCTTTTTGGAAAACATAGGGAAGGGTTATCACCCCTGTATAATTTGTTTTGTCGTCCATCTTTTTTCATCTTACTTGCTGTTGTCTCCTTCCATTTGCAAGTAGGAGATGTTTGTAAATTGGATGTTTGAAAGTAGGGGCCTGCCCTATATGCTCTGCAGAAATGGCGGAACAAGGTGCTGGTTTTGCCACAACATTGTAAGCCCTCAAAGTGACTCTTGGTGGGCGCTGGTGCGCCCTGCTGTGAACGATTATATCAAGAATTGTAATTACATGCCATTGTTGAACAGTGGTAGAAAAATTGACCTTTGGTGGTTGTGGTGCCACAACACTATAAGTCCTCACCGTTACTCTGGGTGGGCACAGGAAGGGGCCCTCCTGTGAAATATTATATCAAGAATTGTAATTACATGTCCCTGTTAAACAGGGGCAGAAAAATTTGGCCTTAGGCACTGCTGCTGGTGCCACCACACTGCAACCTCTTCCATATACTCTAGTTTTATTGCAGGAATTAGCCCTGCTGCAAAGCATTGCATCAAAAATTGTACTTAAACGCCCCTGTTAAACAGGGGCAGAAAAATTTGGCCTTAGGCACAGCTGCTGGTGCCACCACACTGCAACCTCTTCCATATACTCTAGTTTTATTGCAGGAATTAGCCCTGCTGCAAAGCATTGCATCAAAAATTGTACTTAAACGCCCCTGTTAAACAGGGGCAGAAAAATTGGGCCTTAGGCACTGGTGCTGGTGCCACCACACTGCAACCTCTGCCATATACTCTAGTTTTATTACAGGAATTAGCCCTGCTGCAAAGCATTGCATCAAAAATTGTAATTAAACGCCCCTGTTAAACAGGGACAGAAAAATTGGGCCTTAGGCTCTGGTGCTGGTGCCACCACACTGCAACCTCTGCCATATACTCTAGTTTTATTGCAGGAATTAGCCCTGCTGCAAAGCATTGCATCAAAAATTGTAATTAAACGCCCCTGTTAAACAGGGGCAGAAAAATTGGGCCTTAGGCACTGGTGCTGGTGCCACCACACTGCAACCTCTCCCATATACTCTTGTTTGATTGCAGGAATTAGCCCTGCTGCAAAGCATTGCATCAAAAATTGTACTTAAACGCCCCTGTTAAACAGGGGCAGAAAAATTGGGCTGATGGCATCAACCAGAACCAGAAATGTTCTTCCAACATATCAGCGGAGGAGGAAGAGGATAGACAATCAACATAACAGGACAGTCACTCAGCATCAGCATAGGCAGTCTTGAAGGGATGTGATATTTCAAAACAAATTATTCTGTTACATCAGCTTCAGGTGCTTGGTAGCTGTGGGTGATCCAAGACTGATTCATCTTGATGAAGGTCAGTCGATCAACTGATTCGGTGGACAGGCGCACCCTGTGATCGGTAACAAAGCCACCAGCAGCACTGAAGGTGCGTTCCGAAAGAACGCTGGATGCAGGACAGGCCAGTAGCTCAATTGCATACTGTGCAAGCTCTGGCCAGTGATCCATCCTCAAGACCCAGTAAGCCAGAGGATTTTCGGTGGGAAAGGTGTCCAAGTCTGACTTTGCCCCTAGGTATTCCTGCACCATGTAAATCAGACGCTGGCGATGGGTGCTGGAACCGATCATACCTTGGCGCTGCGGACTAAAAAATTGTCTGAAAGCATCAGTCAGAGGGCCACCTTCTCCACCGCTCCTTCTGACCGATGCCTCAGCAACACGTTGTCCAGGACCAGGAGTTTTAACCTCCCAATCTCTGGGAACGCGTTGCACAGACCTTTCTGCAAGGCCTCCCGGAGATGTCTCATCCTCTGCTCCCTCTGTGATGGCAAGATAAGGTCGGCAACCTTACCCTTGTACCGTGGATCAAGGAGAGTGGCCAGCCAGTAATGGTCCCTCTCCTTGATCCGAAGAATACGAGGATCCTTCCGCAGGCTTTGCAGGATCAGGGAGGCCATGCAGCGTAGGTTAGCTGAGGCATTCGGTCCGGAGTCCTCTGGGTCACTAAGGACAACATGATCCGCAGCTACCTCCTCCCAGCCACGTACAAGTCCACTTGTTTCTTGGGACTGTAAATCATCCCTACAAGACTGCTGCTGCTGCTGCTGATGCTGATGCTGAGTGCCAGCCTCCACCTCCATGCTGACACAATCATCCTCCTCCTCCTCTTTCTCCTCCTCATCCTCTTCCTGTGTGATGGGTGGCACAGCAGGAACACTGTCTGGATAAAGGGGGCCTTGAGAGGCAAGGAAGTCCTCCTCTTCCTGCCTCTGTTCTGCCTCAAGTGCCCTGTCCATTATTCCACCCAGCGTATGCTCCAAGAGGTGGACAAGAGGTACAGTGTCACTGATGCATGCACTGTCACTGCTCACCATCCTTGTGGCCTCCTCAAACGGTGACAGGACAGTGCATGCATCCCTGATCATGCCCCACTGGCATGGTGAGAAAAAACCGAGCTCCCCTGACCCTGTCCTGGTGCCGTAGTCGCACAGGTACTCATTGATGGTCCTCTTCTGCGTGTGCAGCCGCTGCAGCATGGCCAATGTTGAGTTCCATCTGGTGGGCATGTCACATATAAGGCGGTTCTTGGGCAGGTTCAACTCCTTTTGAAGCTCAGCCAGCCGAGCACAGGCATTAAATGATCGGCGGAAATGCACACAGACTTTCCTGGCCTGCTTCAGGACATCCTGTAAGCCGGGGTACCTGCCCAAGAACCGCTGCACCACCAGGTTAAGTCATATACTATGAGTATCGCCTCTGATTTAAAGCATTATGAATAAATACAATGTACCATCATCCAGAATTTGTAATTTTCAAGAAAGAGGAGGGCTTAAATGGAAATACCGGGTAGTTGCTCACATCAAACCCATGTGTAGTTCCATTCGGCCATGTAATGGATTGGACTATATCGGTACTTGATAATGGAAAAGGCACTGGTAAATTTAAAATCAATATAATATTTAATAAGGATTTAAAACAAAACAAACAATAACAGTATGTCACTTGGAGAGATACAGTAGTATGCGCATCACAGTTGAGATATTCCTAACGGGTTCTCCATGGGGAACATTCAACCGTAGAAAGTGCACAGTAAATTTCCTCGACTAGTTTCGCGGGAAAAAGCCCGCTTCTTCAGGAGGATATCTATACAAAAGCATTACAATCATTAGATAATATGTATATATAAAGAAAACAAGAAATGAGCAAGAACAATTATCATGATATTATTGGTTTTACATACATTCCCTATATGTTTAAAAAGGAGGTCAGCTCACCCCACTTCAAGGAACAGGATGCGGATAAGGAGGTCCGAACAAAATCCCCCCACGGCGGACATGGGGGATTGGTGAGACGCCGGCTCTGAATGAATAATATTATAATAATTCATAAATTAGATAAAGGTGTATCTAAGGTTAAGGAGGGGGAAGGAAAGGAGGGGAGGAGAAAAGGAAGGAGGGGGAGGGGTGCCTCATAATGAGTTGAACTGTGATATTTGTGACGAACAGAGTGGGGAGAGAAAGGGGAAGGGTGAAAAAGGAGGAGAAGGGAAAAAGGAACGGAGGGGGAGGGGGGGGAGGGAGAGAGAGAAGGGGAAAACAAAAAAGAGGGGGAAGGGGAGGGAGGAAGAGGGGGGAAAAAAGGGGAAGAGGGCGGGGGGGGGGGGGGGGAAAAGGAGGGGGAGAGGGGGGGGGGGAAGGAAGAAAAAGGGGGGGGGGGAGGGAAATGGAGGAGGGGAGGGAAAAGAAGGGAGGGGAAAAAGCATGAAAGTGAATTAAATCAGGTGACTGTGTATAGTGTCAATGAACATAAATTCAAAAAGTGATTAATATTGTATATTGAATTGAACAAATCAACCGTGAATAGTCAAAAGTATGTATAGAAGTTGGCCAGTGTGCCAGAGGGAAAAGAGAAGAAACCTTCACCCACAGAAAAATCCTTGATTCCCAGAAGGGGATTGTAATAAAAACAAATCGGCTTACCAAAAAGCCGATCAGAAACTCATGTGAAGACAGAGTATCAGGATTGAGGTAGTTAAATAGGCTTGTCAGGATATTGCCCCGTTCACTAAGCATCAGGTATCAAATATCAAATCCACTGTTAAGTAGTTTAATGGCCATCAGTGCTGTAAAAGTCACATATAGTAAATAAATATAGATATAGAAAGGGGTAAAGGCCAGCCGGCCTCATAAAACCACAGCGTCAAGAGAGAGATAAGATAGGTTCGTAAATTAGCGATTACCTGTGAATAGGGGCAACATCCCAGTCCAGCTCTAATGGAAGCCGTGCGACCCTGTCCATTCAGCGGTTGAATCGACCGCTAAATGGACTCCCCAACGCACATAGCTTCTGACGTCAGCCGAAAGTCGGCGGCGTCCGACGTCATGTGGTGCGCCTCGCCACACCGCGCAGGCGCACCAACCACTCGCTACTGCGCAAGTGCATCTGCCCGGCGGTCTAATAGAGCGTCGGAGCAGGTTGCCCAGCAACCATAACGTCGGACGCACGCCGAATCCCGGCGGCGCCCGAACGTCACGTGGTTTGTTACCCCACACTGCGCAGATGCAGTATTATACTGCTACTGCGTCAGTGCGCAAGGGAGACAGCGCCAACGGATCATAGACCCAAAGCTTGACCCTTGCAAGACTGACGAATAATTCGTTCAGGCCAGGGGGAACACATGTCCGCCGCGGGGAAGAAAATAAAGGACCCTCCACATCATCCACATAGCACTGTCCCCCGATTCTAGGGGGCACGGGGCATCTCCCCACATATAAGGGAAGTTAAAAATTAAAAGCTGGGGGACAAAAAACATATCCAGAAAAATATAACATAATATACAACAATTTTAATGTACAAAAATACAAAAAATACAAAAATATATATATAACCAGGGGATAAATTCCCCCAGAAAAGGAACATACACCAGGAAATATTTAGATGACTATATATAAGAAGAAGAAATGGGGGGGGTGGGGGAGGACGGGAAAAGGAAAGGGGGGGGGGGAGGGAGAGGGAGGGAGGGGGAGGAGAGGGGGATTTTTTCAGGGGGTTTAGTGGCATATTAAACGTCACCTATTATAGAAATGGTTTGTAAGAGATTGTCTCATTGAGACCTGGTGGTAGGGTGGCATTGAGTCGTTCGATCCACAGGGTTTCTCTCTGTAGGATTGTTCGATCCCAATTTCCACCCCTAGGATTTGGAAAGACTACCTCAAGGACAAGGAATCGGATCACTGTGGTGTCAAAACGATGGTAAAAACCAACATGTCTCCCAATTGTGGTAAGTTTCCCACTTTCTGAGTAGTATAGATGGTCCCCGATTCTCTGTCTAAATTCTCGGACAGTCTTTCCAATGTAGAAGGCTCCACATCTACAGGTCATAAGATATATGACCCCCTTCGTACTGCAATCAGAAAACGTTCGAGATAGAAAAACTTCTCCATTAGGTAGTTTAAATTGATTACCCTCCAGGACCCTGGAGGGTAATCAATTTAAACTACCTAATGGAGAATGGAGAATGGAGAAGTTTTTCTATCTCGAACGTTTTCTGATTGCAGTACGAAGGGGGTCATATATCTTATGACCTGTAGATGTGGAGCCTTCTACATTGGAAAGACTGTCCGAGAATTTAGACAGAGAATCGGGGACCATCTATACTACTCAGAAAGTGGGAAACTTACCACAATTGGGAGACATGTTGGTTTTTACCATCGTTTTGACACCACAGTGATCCGATTCCTTGTCCTCGAGGTAGTCTTTCCAAATCCTAGGGGTGGAAATTGGGATCGAACAATCCTACAGAGAGAAACCCTGTGGATCGAACGACTCAATGCCACCCTACCACCAGGTCTCAATGAGACAATCTCTTACAAACCATTTCTATAATAGGTGACGTTTAATATGCCACTAAACCCCCTGAAAAAATCCCCCTCTCCTCCCCCTCCCTCCCTCTCCCTCCCCCCCCCCCCCTTTCCTTTTCCCGTCCTCCCCCACCCCCCCCATTTCTTCTTCTTATATATAGTCATCTAAATATTTCCTGGTGTATGTTCCTTTTCTGGGGGAATTTATCCCCTGGTTATATATATATTTTTGTATTTTTTGTATTTTTGTACATTAAAATTGTTGTATATTATGTTATATTTTTCTGGATATGTTTTTTGTCCCCCAGCTTTTAATTTTTAACTTCCCTTATATGTGGGGAGATGCCCCGTGCCCCCTAGAATCGGGGGACAGTGCTATGTGGATGATGTGGAGGGTCCTTTATTTTCTTCCCCGCGGCGGACATGTGTTCCCCCTGGCCTGAACGAATTATTCGTCAGTCTTGCAAGGGTCAAGCTTTGGGTCTATGATCCGTTGGCGCTGTCTCCCTTGCGCACTGACGCAGTAGCAGTATAATACTGCATCTGCGCAGTGTGGGGTAACAAACCACGTGACGTTCGGGCGCCGCCGGGATTCGGCGTGCGTTCGACGTTATGGTTGCTGGGCAACCTGCTCCGACGCTCTATTAGACCGCCGGGCAGATGCACTTGCGCAGTAGCGAGTGGTTGGTGCGCCTGCGCGGTGTGGCGAGGCGCACCACATGACGTCGGACGCCGCCGACTTTCGGCTGACGTCAGACGCTATGTGCGTTGGGGAGTCCATTTAGCGGTCGATTCAACCGCTGAATGGACAGGGTCGCACGGCTTCCATTAGAGCTGGACTGGGATGTTGCCCCTATTCACAGGTAATCGCTAATTTACGAACCTATCTTATCTCTCTCTTGACGCTGTGGTTTTATGAGGCCGGCTGGCCTTTACCCCTTTCTATATCTATATTTATTTACTATATGTGACTTTTACAGCACTGATGGCCATTAAACTACTTAACAGTGGATTTGATATTTGATACCTGATGCTTAGTGAACGGGGCAATATCCTGACAAGCCTATTTAACTACCTCAATCCTGATACTCTGTCTTCACATGAGTTTCTGATCGCCTTTTTGGTAAGCCGATTTGTTTTTATTACAATCCCCTTCTGGGAATCAAGGATTTTTCTGTGGGTGAAGGTTTCTTCTCTTTTCCCTCTGGCACACTGGCCAACTTCTATACATACTTTTGACTATTCACGGTTGATTTGTTCAATTCAATATACAATATTAATCACTTTTTGAATTTATGTTCATTGACACTATACACAGTCACCTGATTTAATTCACTTTCATGCTTTTTCCCCTCCCTTCTTTTCCCTCCCCTCCTCCATTTCCCTCCCCCCCCCCCTTTTTCTTCCTTCCCCCCCCCCTCTCCCCCTCCCTTCCCCCCCCCCCCCTTCCCCCCCCCCCTTTCCCCCCCCCGCCCTCTTCCCCTTTTTTCCCCCCTCTTCCTCCCTCCCCTTCCCCCTCTTTTTTGTTTTCCCCTTCTCTCTCTCCCTCCCCCCCCTCCCCCCCTCCCCCTCCGTTCCTTTTTCCCTTCTCCTCCTTTTTCACCCTTCCCCTTTCTCTCCCCACTCTGTTCGTCACAAATATCACAGTTCAACTCATTATGAGGCACCCCTCCCCCTCCTTCCTTTTCTCCTCCCCTCCTTTCCTTCCCCCTCCTTAACCTTAGATACACCTTTATCTAATTTATGAATTATTATAATATTATTCATTCAGAGCCGGCGTCTCACCAATCCCCCATGTCCGCCGTGGGGGGATTTTGTTCGGACCTCCTTATCCGCATCCTGTTCCTTGAAGTGGGGTGAGCTGACCTCCTTTTTAAACATATAGGGAATGTATGTAAAACCAATAATATCATGATAATTGTTCTTGCTCATTTCTTGTTTTCTTTATATATACGTATTATCTAATGATTGTAATGCTTTTGTATAGATATCCTCCTGAAGAAGCGGGCTTTTTCCCGCGAAACTAGTCGAGGAAATTTACTGTGCACTTTCTACGGTTGAATGTTCCCCATGGAGAACCCGTTAGGAATATCTCAACTGTGATGCGCATACTACTGTATCTCTCCAAGTGACATACTGTTATTGTTTGTTTTGTTTTAAATCCTTATTAAATATTATATTGATTTTAAATTTACCAGTGCCTTTTCCATTATCAAGTACCGATATAGTCCAATCCATTACATGGCCGAATGGAACTACACATGGGTTTGATGTGAGCAACTACCCGGTATTTCCATTTAAGCCCTCCTCTTTCTTGAAAACCACCAGGTTAAGGACGTGAGCTACACAGGGCACATGGGTCAGTTGTCCCTGTC
The DNA here is from genome assembly GCF_037356315.1 of Lithobates pipiens. NCBI lineage: Eukaryota > Metazoa > Chordata > Amphibia > Anura > Ranidae > Lithobates > Lithobates pipiens. The sequence goes on along the minus strand of NW_027507785.1, from coordinate 206,451,616 downwards.
GGAGGGTGGAGAGGAGGTTGGTGCCATTGTCGCAAACCACCATTCCTGGCTTAAGCTGGCGTGGCGTCAACCACCTCTCGGCCTGCCCCTGCAGAGCTGACAAAACATCCGCCCCAGTGTGGCTCCTGTCCCCCAAACAAACCAGCGCAAGCACGGCATGGCATCGTTTTGCCTGCGTACTTGCGTAGCCCCTGGAACGCCTACGGAGCACCGCTGGTTCTAAGGACAGAGCACTGGAAGAGGCCATGGAGGAAGAAGAAGAGGAGGGGGTAGAGGAGAGAGGTGTGTCACAACCAATAGTAGCATTTTGGAGGCGTGGTGGCGGAACAACCTCCAACACTACTGCACCTTGTCCTGCATCCTTCCCATCTGCCAGAAGAGTGACCCAATGGGCCGTGAAAGACAGGTAACGTCCCTGTCCATGCCTGCTGGACCATGAGTCAGCGGTAATATGCACCTTACCGCTGACCGCCCTGTCCAGCGAGGCAAGGACATTGCCTTCCACATGCCGGTAGAGAGCCGGAATCGCCTTTCCGTGAGAAAAAGTGGCGTTTGGGGACCTGCCACTGAGGAACCGCACATTGTACAAACTCACGGAAGGGGGCCGAGTCTACCAACTGAAAAGGCAGCAGTTGAAGTGCTAGCAATTTAGCCAAGCTAGCATTCAACCGCTGGGCATGTGGATGGCTGGGAGTGAACTTCTTTCGCCGGTCCAGCAGCTGGGGCAGGGACATTTGCCTGCTATAATCGGACGTGGGTGTACCGCTAGCAGAGTTCCCGGAAGCACTTGGCTGTGACACACCTAATTCTACACCTTCATTCCTCTCAGAGCAGGTTTCAGAGAGGACTGAAGGTCTAGTGGGGTTGGAGATGCCAGCTGATGAGGAGCAAGGAGAGGTCCGCTTTGTTCTTTGGTGTGGGTCTTTGAGGTACGCTTGCCAACGAGCTGCATGGCAGGTCAACATATGTCTGGTCAAGCATGTGGTGCCCAAGCGGCTGATGTTTTGGCCACGTGAGATACGCTTGTGACATATGTTGCAAATAGCAGCGGTGCGATCTGATGCACTCATCTCAAAAAAGGCCCACACCAAAGAACTTTTAGAATAACGCGCAGAGGCAGCGCTCTGCACAGGCGGTGTGCTGCCCCTAAGCTGGCCCCGGAGGGCATCCTGCCTCGTTGGACATGTGCCTCCTCCTCCTCCTCCTCTCTCCTTCCAGGCACCCACGTGGAGTCAGTGCCCTCATCATCCCCTCCCTCTTCATCGCTGTAGCAAACCTGGCAGTATGCTGCAGCTTGTGGAACATGACTGCCAGATTTCTGTCCTTCTTGAGCATCCCCTCTCTCTGCGCTCACGCTACTGCCTTCCTCTAGCTGAGTGTCATCATCAGAGCCCACCAAACACTGGGCATCCTCCTGGAGCATGTACCCAACACTGTGCTCAAAGAGTTCAGGAGACTCCTCAGGAGGACGTGGTGGGTCTAGGGAAGGAGTCACTGATGATGACATTGAGAGGAGGGAAGACGATGCGTTGGCAGCTGCTTTGCTAGTACCCTGAGACTGGGTGAGAGAGGATGAGGAGGATGAAGAGGGCTTGGTCATCCACTCTACCAAGTTGTTGGCATGTTGCGGTTCAACATGTCCAGCTGCCGAAAAGAAGGACAAGCGTGTCCCATGGCCACGTGCTGATGACAATGCACCGCGTCCACAACCAGCACTGTTGTCTCTAGACACAGAGCCTGCTTGCCCTCTTTTATCGGCTCGCGCCTGTCTGCCTCAAGCAGTTGAGTAGTGTATATTGTGCTAGAGGCACACAACACCCACTAACTCCTGCAGATGCAGATGCCTTTATTATAGAACACCAGAGATAAAGGGGTATATACAGATGTATACTGTGCTGTGCTGCAGGCACACACATATTCCAATAACTCCTGCAGATGGCAAGTGGTCTCAAATAGAGAAGAGCTATGTAGGTGGATATAGCGGTATGTACTGGGTACAGAGCACGCAGACAGCACGCACTATCTCCTAACACTACTGACTGCAAGCTCTATTATAAAAGATAGATCACTAGCTATATAGGTGAGGTGAATATAGCGGTGTATACTGCGGTCAGGGCACGCAGACAATAACCACTACACAACAGCAAGATCGAAAATCGTCCGAAAACGATCGGTGTGTACTGTGTTGAAGGTACACAGAACACCCACTGCTTCAGACGCCAACACACTACACAAGGCCGCCGCGCTGGCGGCCTTATATAGTGTGGGGCGTGCACTACACAGCCTGAGCTATGATTGGCCACAGGCATCCTGCTTGTGGCCAATCATGGCTCTCCTCGCTGCTGGCGCTGCGATTGGCCAAGCATGCGGGGTCACAGTGCATGCTTGGCCAATCATGAGCCAGCAATGCACTGCGCCATCGCAGTGCATTGTGGGCCGTGAGCGCCACACGAATTTGGCGCGAATGGACCAAAATGTTCGGACTTCGCCGAACGGACGAACAGCCAATGTTCGAGTCGAACGTATGTTCGACTCGAACACGAAGCTCATCCCTACTAATGTTTATGTTTGAGTTTTAGTGTCTTTTGTATTGTCACTTTTTTATCAATTTTTTGTGCGATATTTATTAAAATTTGATAATATAATTTTGTTTTTTCCATTTTTCTTTGCTCATTTATATATTGGCACCGCGATAATCCCATTTTCTCCCTTGTTGCGCTCCTTTTTTTGTCAAGTTTATTACATTGTTGTCTAGATGTGTTTGTAACTTTGAAGAAATGCAAACTTGATTCAGCTGGATTCAGGAGCACTAGTGTGGGACATCAGAACAGCCTTTTTATGGTGCCCACGCAGGTGATCCAGTGGATACTAGGGGTTTAACAAAACAGGTAAGTATTCCAGCTTTTGAAAGGGAAAAAATCATGTCTTCAGCTTGGAACTCTGCCAAAACAGACAATTTGATTACACTTCCAAACAATGTGCATATTACTATTTCTCAACCTCAAATATCTGTCAAATATCTGTCTGCTAAGTATACCTTTTTTTATTCACATAGGGGAGCAAAGAATTGGGACACCAGAAACCCCAACTCTCCTGAAGAAGGGGAACAACACAGCACACAACCTGAGGATGTGGATTCCAGGGTTCAGGAAGTGGTCGAAATTGTGTATAAAGAATAGTGAGGGTCCCTCGCACTATCTATATAAAAAATAATAAACTAGGTAATTGCAACTATATCTGGAGTGTGTACCATGCACTCATGTGAGTAAATAGTAAAATGGAGTAGATAAGTGCAACTAAAATTAAACTGATCAAATGGATCACTAACAGTGCAAAAAAAACAAATATGTGCAAATAGATACTGTGCAATATTGTGTAAAAAGCACAAATGTGTGCAAAATTGCAAATATTCTGTGAGGAATAACAGTGTTATGCCAAACGTGATGGTCTTGTACAACAAACCACTGATATATTCCAATAAGGTAAATGGCAGTTTCAAATACTGTGCAAAAGAGAAAAAATGTGCAAAGAATATGCTGTGTAGTAAACAATGTGCAAAAACGCTGTGCAAACAAAGGGGATGACCACAGATTGTACAAAAATCCTGTGGCGATAAAGGCAGTGAATACTGCGATAAATGCTATGCCAAAATCGCAATAATCATGAACAGTATAAATGTGCTGTTTTTCTTTGCGTTTATACTGGTAATGATTATTGCGATTAAATTACTAGGCTATGTGTATATGGGCCCAGGATAGCATGTTAGGGAGGTTAGTAAAGGCAAATATGCATGAAAGACAAAAAAGGAGCATTCAAAGCTTACAGCATGCATGGAAACAAAGAGGGCATTCACAGCATATTACAATCATGGTAATTATGGGATTATGAAATGAATACAATACATTAGCAAACATTAAATACATAGAATGTGATGTTAAAAGGATAAAACTTACCTTAACATAGTCCTTCTACAGGAACTGTATGATGGCAGAACAGGTCTCTGGAATAATGATTCCCAGAGCCTGGGGGGAGATTTCAGTTGCAAACTTAATATTCTGGAGACTTATCCCTATCACCAAGTACCACAAGGTGGCAATGAGCCTTTGCTTAGGAGTGGTGGCTTGCCGCATGCAGGTGTACTGCTTGGTAATATAGGGGGTAAGAAAAGCCAACAGATGGTGAAAAATGGGGTCTGTCATATGGAGATAATTCCTGAAATCGTCAGGATTATTCTCCTGGAGCTCCCACAGCAAAGGCATATGAGAGAATTGGTCACGATTAAGTAACCAATTCTTGGTCCATGAACTCCTCCTCCCCCTGTTCATGGACTGGACTTGGGTCAAAGCAAGAACTCCAACACCAAGCCCATCAACAGCTCAAACACTAAGACGAGCACATAATCGCAACATGGCTAGAAAACAGTTGGCTGCTCAGAACCAACTGACAGAACGCACTGAAAATCAGAAAGAACCTGAAATAAAATAAGAAAAACAGAAACGAGCAGACAAGAACGCACTGAAAAACAGAAGCCAACTATAAATAGAATTCACTGAAAGACAGGAGCGAACTAACAACAAGCACTTAAGAACAGATACCAACTGCCAAGCACAAACTGAAAAGCAGAAACGATCTGAAAAGCACCAGGCTGAAAAGCGTGAATCATCTCTCACCAAACTTCTACTAACATGAGATAAACATGAGATTAGCAGAAGGAACCGCACTGGCGCACTGTCTATTGAACTTCCTTTTTATTGGCTTGTTGTATGTATTGTACGTCACCACGTTCTCACGTTCGGAATTGTTGGCCAACATTTGCGTGACCTTGTGTATGCAAGACGAATTTGAGCCAACAACCTTCGAACAAAAATCCATAGTTTTGTTGGCAGAAAGTCCGATCGTGTGTACGGGTAGAGATGGCCTTGCGGTTCGCGGCGAACTTTGCTCGTTCGCGATTCACCAAACCAGCGGACGTCTGGCGATGTTCGTGGCGGACATATTCGTTAACATTGTGAAGAACTTTGACCCATGACACATCCATCATGGGGTACAGGACAGCCAATTGAGACATTTCAGCACATGGACATACCCCCTACCTTATAAATAGACCTGATTTGGCGGCCATTTTACATTCTGTCTTTTGTCAATGTAGGGAAAGGATGCTGTGTGGAGCAGGGAAAGTCAGTCTAATCACTAGCTATTACTATTAGGTCCACAAAGGTCCTTTTAAGGACTGGTATAGGTGTACAGTATATAAGGTTGTAATACACTTATAATATACTTTCTTTCAAATATAGAAAGCAGTCTTTCCTTTTTCTTCTCCATATTTACTGTCCAACAAGACAATCTTAGAAATAAAAGATAACTTGATATCAGGCGCAACTCTATAATGTTGATACTCATGGCAGAAGGGCGCAAGGGAACTACCCCCCTCCCCCCCTTTTTTTCCCCCCTCAGTGCTGTTCTTTTCCCTGCGCTATCACCGCCCCAGACAAAACGGGCCTAAACGGCTCCCTGGGTGAGGTGTAAATGGGCCTGGCAGAGTGTGGGGCATATTTCAAGACCTGGCCGATAAAGCACTATACTCTTCTAGGTTGCTAAGTAATGTGCAGTTCATCAATATTTTTATCACATATAGTTTATGTTCAATTTACAGTTTTGAGAAACTGCACTCCCAATTACACTGTCGGAGGACCTAACTGATGTTTATGTTGAAAATCACATCTTTAAGATTTGATGTTTACTGATTGTATTTTTTGTGATATCATCTTGTTGTCTGACTTCGCATAGTAAATAAAAACATATTGAAAGTCAAATATAGAAAGTATATTATAGTGCACCGCATGCAGTGCTGCTGACCGATTCTGCAGCTGTCGTTAGGGAGGGACAGTTTGGTGTTTGGAGCAGGGACAGTCTGCAATTCACTAGCTACTAGCTAGCTACTATTAGGTCCACAAAGGTCCTTTTAAGGACTGGTATAGGTGTACAGTACATAGGGTTGTAATACATGTATAATATATTTTCTTTCAAATATAGAAAGCATATTATAGTAAGTGCACTGCATGCAGTGCTGCTCACCGATTCTCCAGCTGTTGTTTCTCAGTGTAGGGAGGGACAGTTTGGTGTTTGAAGCATGGACAGTCTGCAATTCACTAGCTACTAGCTAGCTACTATTAGGTCCACAAAGGTCCTTTTAAGCACTGGTATAGGTGTACTATTTGGTGTGCAGTATATAGGGGTGTAATACACGTATAAAATACTTTCAAATATAGAAAGCATAGTATAGTGCATTTCCACTGTGCAGCATTGTGACTGCTGAGCGGTTCTGCAGCGATACTACAAAGAGTGACAAACGCAATTAGAAAACAGTATTATAACTGGTGTGATAGACCAGTGGCCCCCCAAAACGAAAGATTGAAGCGGGGTGTTATATACCTTCTTCCACATATACTGCACTTCTCTAGAGACTTTTGTCACAGGGTCATTTAAAAAATGACAGGCTAGAGGAAGAGGCAGGCCCTTCCGCAGGGGTGGTAGGGGTAGGGCAGGAGCAACAGGCTTGAGCCAAAGTGGCAAATTGCAGAAGGTGCGTTCGATTACGTCAAAGGATGCACCAGACTTGGTTGAGTGGCTCACTCAGCCTTAGCCCTTGTACACACGGTCGGAGAATCTGTCGGAATGCGTCTTATCGGACCGTGTCGTCAGATAATCCGACTGTGTGTGGTATGCCTCGGACTGATTCCGTCCGAATCTCCGTCTGACCCAATTTTCCAACATGTTGGAAAGATTTCCAGACCAACTGGGCCGGGGCGGACCTAATCCGATCATGTGTAGAGCATTTTCATCGGACCAAGTGCCACGCATGCTCACATTCAAATTCCGACACGGAAGTGCTCGTTCAGGTAAAACTACTGCTCGTAAGCGATATAGCACATTCGTCACGCTGCAATGTTAAAAAATCATTCATCAAGTGCATTCTCTTGTTCTTTACAATGCTGCAAGAACCAACTTCTTTTGATGCTTATAGTCACACACACTTCTCCCGAACGGATTTCATTACTCTTTTTTAACCATTTCAGTAATATTTTAGTTTGCGTCACATCTACACAATGTTTGATTTGTTTTTTTTATTTTTGGGATGTTTTTTTTTTTGGGGGGGGCTTCCCTAAAAATCTCCTTTAAAGACACTTTGCTCATTTATCCCTATTTTTTTTTTTTTTGTGTAAACTTACAACAACAACATTATTTGATTTTTGAGATTTTGTTTTTCTTTTTTAATCTACAGGAGGTTGTTTAGTGTTAACACCCCTTGTTATTTATTTCACTTTGTTTTGTGGAAATGTACCTGCCTGCTCACAAATAAACTGGCCTTTTGGAAGGAAAACACATACGCAAGTATTTCATCCAAACAAAAATTACCTTTATTTCGGTGTCAGTAACAGATAAAGAGGGAGGCAGCAATGTTGAAACCGGGGAGATCTGTGAAGCCTTTGGCCCCCAGGGCACACATCAAATATTTCAAAGCAAAAATTGGTGACCTGAGGAGTACATATCTGAGGGAGAGAAGTCTGGTCCTGAAGTTCATGAAACCCGGAACAGCAGCAGATGACATCTATGTTCCCAGGCTGTGGTACTACAACAGGATGAATCTTCTGGCAGACCAGACTGAACCCAGGTCATCACACTCTGGTCTTCCTTACACGCTTCCTTCCATGCTGTGGCTGTGGTGCTGGAGGTGTGGCAGAAGGAGGAGGAGGAGGAGGAGCAGGGGCATGGGTCAAATGACACAAGTGTGATTCTCGTGTCATTTGGCCCAACAGACCCGTGTTGAGGGTTTGGAGAATAACCTGCTCACACCAGATCTGTTGCCCCTGCTCCATTTTTTCCAGCTTGCACACAATCAAGGCAGCCAAGGCCTCTTGGTGTGTTGGTTTTGCTTGTAGTGCCGCAGAAGCCTCACCAATCAGCCTCAGGGCTGACTCCTCCACATTCCCCCCCTTTCTCGCCCTTTTGCGTGGAAGGCAGAGGGGAGGGACCTGGCATTCGGTGAGGCTCCTTTGGCTGCCCACCGCCTGGCTGCCGCTTACCCCCGCCTCCTCCTGGCTGCCACTTTCCACAGCCACCTCCTGGCTGCTGCATTCCACACCCTCCTGGCTGAGTTCTTCCTGTGTATGAAAAAGGGACATCGTTTGAGTTTTTGGTTCATCAAACACACACAATTTTTACATCAACACTGTTGCAAATTGTTAACCAATAGAAAAGACTATCATTCTGAGCCCAGCATTTTTCTTTCTTGTCGCAAAGGTTTTGGCCACTACTGTCTATTGATATGTGAAACACTTTCTAAAATCAGCAATTACTGAGCAAAAATCAAGTTAACATCATTCATTTTGACTCCACAAATATGTACAACAATACTATACCTGGCTCAAGCTGGGCTCCTCCAGTTCTTCCTGAGTGGAAGGCCCAGGTTGTGCGTCGGAAGACTCAGCGGTTGTGGAATGGAGCATAGGACGCATGGAAGGAAGAGTAGAGAGTGATTGTCTGGCCTCAGCCTGGTCTGACAGAAAATTCATCCTGTCATAATACCACAGGGAATTCCTGATTTCATGGACTTCACCACCTTATTCCTCTCCTTCAGATATGTACTCCTGAGGTTCCCAATTTTCTTTTTGATATATTTCTCATCTGCCCTGGGGACCACCGGCTTCACAAACTCAACCAGTTCCATTATTGCTGCCTGCCTCTTTGGTTTGCTACTGTAGAAAGGATGGGTGTTTTGCCACAGGACTGGCAGGTCTCGATATTTATCGATGAAAAGAGGAAAAGAGGGAGGAAGCTGTAGTCATTAAAGCCGTCCATGTCTGCAAGACACAACACAAGACAAACACTAATGTCAGGCTAAACTCCACTAATGCAGGCCCCAATCTAGAAGCAGTGTAGCCTAGTGATGTGCCAAGTTCAAAATTGTACCTTTGTTTGCGCGTTCGTTGCCTCAGCTTCTCTCTCTGTTCACAGATCGTACGGACGACACACGCGTGTTACGTTTTATATACAGTGCTCATGCGTGCAACTCCGCCCGCCCCTGACGTTCTTTCCAGACTATTCCCCGCCCCTTCGCTTCTGGCGCAGTGGGCAGAGCACACAGGTGCGCAATAATAATTACACTAAACGAGGAGGAGGGTGAGGAAAGGCCGGAGGAAGACAAGATTTAAGGCCGCAAATATGTCTTTTGGAGAGATGTTGGAGATGGTCGACATATTGAACAGGACCGACTATGATGGGAAATATGGACCTTACCCAAACCCAAATATCAGAAAGGCCAAGATCATGAATAAAGTTGTGAAGTGTCTTCTGCCTCATTTTGGGGTACACCGATCCATGGATCAACTGAGAAAACGCTGGTCAGACCTGAAACTGAGGAAGCACAAGCAGTACATAAGGATCAAGCGTGTTCTGGACAAAAGTAAGTAGTTGTGTGTTCATATGATTATTATTGCTTGCATACTGCTCCATGTGCTTTGAGTTCATGTTGTGCATTTTAAAATGGCCACTTTCAAGTTCATGGTTTCATTCGTTCGTAGGAAACATCGTTATGCAGATAAGTATTCTAGCTGAACACAGTGTCCCCAATAATGTTATGACCTTGAAGCTCGGCCAAAATAAACATTTGAACAACACTTCCAAACAATGTTTCATATTGTTAATTATGCCCTCTGTGTGATAATTATTTAATTTTTACAAATCTCATAGGGGAGAGAAGACTCGGCAAGTATGAGGACACTAGGGACCCCACCCCTCACAAAGAGGGACAACTTCCAAAAGAACAAACAGAGGAGCAGGAGGAGGAGGAAGGAGAGATCGTGCAGGATGTGCAAATTGTCACCACAACAGGTGAGTGTCGGAGAACTCAGCTTCCGGTAAGCTCATCAATGTATGTCACCATATTTAAATTACATGTTTTTTTTCTTTTGTTTTATAGGTGATGTGGAAGACGATTTCCGTTTTACCAGTGAAAGTGCCCAGATCAGGGAGATAATGGGGTGCAATGGGTATTGGGAACATACCCTGCAAAACATCAATGATGTTAATTTAAATTGGAAAAACATCATTGATGTTTTGGGGAGAGTGTGAAACACCCCAAACTAGATAGGGTCTTATTTTTGGAATTTTAAGACCAAAATGTTGTAGTTCTCCAAATTCGACATTTGGAAGATGGACAGAGTGTGGAAACATGCATTATCTCCCATCATGGGGGGATCAATGTATGTGTTTTGTGTTTAGTGTCTGAGATGAAGGGGTTGCAGCCCCAAAGCATGCACATTGATCCCACATGATGGGAGCTAGCACATGTTGACACACTGTGTGCATCTTCCAAATTTGGATTTTTCAGGGGTGACACCCCATGTGATGAAGGAAAAATCAGGCCAGTTTGTACATACTCATGTCTGATATTGTCTTCACTTTTCAAAGTGGAACGTTGTATGTTCCTGTGTTCTGTATTTTACAGTTAGATATATGCCTGTTTACACCAAAACAATAATTAAAACACATTTTTAAAAAACTCTTTTTTGAAAAAACTAAATTTCTAGGTTGGTTGTACAAACCTTTTCAAAACGCACATGTGAATGTGGTTGGATTAAACAGTTCAATTAGCAACAATGTGTGGCTTTTTTGTTCATGGCACCAAAAATATATTTGGAGTACAATTTAAGTTTGTGCTGAGAAGGAGTGTGATTTACTAAAGGCAACTCCACTTTGCACTCCCAGGGCAGTTTCAGGTGTACTTTTGCAGTGCACTTGTAGTGCATAGTGGATGTGCCTTTACTAAAAAAAACACCCACAGTGATGTGTAAATTTGGTCAATCATGCCATTTTCCTGCCATGGTTCTGAAAATGAGCACGATTTGGGTCACTAATGCACTACATACATTAGTTAACAAAAAGGAAGGTGTGTGTGTAGCAGACCCACAACATAATAACATTATCTGAAGAAGAGACCGTCCCCTCATCTCGCACAGAACTTGGGATTGCACTGTTGGTGAAAAAGGCACAACTTTATCAAACATAATTATACCTAGGAGACACATAAAACCAAGCCAAGCAGTAAATGAAGGAGTTTCATATAAAAATTTAATTTTAAAATGCTGCTCAGACATTGTCTGGCATATCAATGGCCCCCCTACCCACAAAGTAGTCCATGTATTGGGTTCTAACCTCACGGGCGCTTTGGGGGGGCAAGCCAGGATGAGCATGTTGAAGGCCCGTGAGGTTATCTGCATTGTCCATCAAGTCTGCTTCTTGTTGGCCAACTGAGACCACATAGTTTGCAGAAACCTTTTTCAAATAATTATGCAGAACACAGCACGCCAGCACTATATTATTGAGTTTGTATTCCGCCATGTGAATAGGCGTAAGAAAAAGGCGGAACCGGCTGGCCAGTATACCAAAAGTGTTCTCCACCACTCTTCGGGCTCTGGACAGGCGGAAATTAAAAATCCTCTGCTCTGGGGTGAGGGTCCTCTGGGGGAAAGGCCGCATCAGATGGTTCGTCAGGGCAAACGCCTCATCCGCGACGAAGATGAACGGGAGTCCTTCCTGATTCTCCTCTGGGGGTGGCAAGCCCAGACTGCCACTCTGGAGACGCCAGTAGAACTCCGTCCGTGAGAACACTCCACCATCCGACATCCGTCCATTTTGCCCCACGTCCACATACAAAAACTCATATGTCGCAGACACCACCGCCAACATCACGATACTATGAAACCCCTTATAGTTAAAATAGTATGACCCCACGTTGGGTGGTGGGACGATGTGGACATGCTTCCCATCTATTGCTCCTCTACAATTGGGAAAGTCCCAACGACTGGCAAAATGGGAGGCCACAGTCTGCCATTCCTGTGGCGTTGAAGGACACTGCGGATTGAAACAAGAACAAAAATTATTAGTTTGACCAATCAACATTCCAAGCAGATTAGCCACAAACATTTTGGGACAAAATTCGTTAAACATTTTGTGAACTGAGTATTTAAAGCCTAAAGTCTAATGTCCCCTTATGAGAGTCTTCCCCCCCCCCCATCTGATGGGCCCTTGCTAAAAAATTAGGGGGGGGGGTGTTTAGGACAGGCAACCCTCTCCACTTGATTGAGAGCTGAATGGTTAAATAATGTGTGATACTTCGGGAAGCCCCTCCTTAGTTACACTATTGGCAGCCCACCGGACAGGTAAGAAGTGTCAGAATACCAAAAATTGATCAAAATGTAAGCACTTTTTGACATTCTGCTATTACATATCCAGATAATTAATAGGTTAAAAGCCCCCAAAAAAAAGGTTAAAGTATTGAGGCAGGCCCATACACTACATGCTTCCATCCATAAATGTGAGCATCAAAAAGGTAGGTATAGTGTGTATTGGGTTTGGTAAAGTTATCAGATAGAGGATTGCTATCAGCTGGCCTAGCAGTTGGGGGGAGGGGGGTTCCTAATGAGTTTGGCACAACCCCCCACCCCCCAAAAAAAGAAAAAAAAAACACTCTGCATGAATTAAAGCACACACATCACATTTGTAGACATTTTTGGGGGTGTTTAGGGGAAAGCAATACTATGGAGCTGCCAAAAGACATTGTTAAGTGACTAGACTATAGTTTTAGGGGCCAAGAAGAGCATGGTGGGGAAGTTAGTGAGGCTAATCTGCATTAGGACAAAGGGGCACAGCATATAAATTAGAGCATATTGCAATGATGGTAAGTAGGGAATGAGGAAAGAAATGCAAAACATTAGCAATCATGAAATACATAGAATGTGATGTTAAAGGATAAAACTTACCTTCATATAGTCCTTCTGCAGGACCTGAATAATGGCAGAACAGGTCTCTGTAATAATGATCCCCAGAGCCTGGGGGGAGATGCCTGTAGAGAACTTGAGGTCCTGAAGGCTTCTCCCTGTCGCCAAGTAGCCCAACGTGGCGATGAGCCTCTGCTCCGGAGTGATGGCTTGCCGCATGCAGGTATCCTGCCTGGTGATATAAAGGGTCAGCAAAGCCAGCAGACGGTGAAAAACGGGGTCCGACATCCGGAGATAATTCCTGAAATCATCAGGATTATTCTCCTGAATCTCACGGAGCAAAGGCATGTGTGAGAACTGGTCACGCTGGCGCAACCAATTCTTGGTCCACAAACGCTTCCCCTCCCTGTTCATGGACCGGGCTTGTGTCAAAGTAGCAACCCCAACACGAAGCCCCTGCACAACAGAAACTATACGACAAGTACGTAGAGGAAACATGGTTAGAAAACGGTCGGCTGGTCAGAGCGGACACCAGAAAGCACAGATAAACAGCAAAGCCTGAAAGAACGACCTGAATAGCAGAAGCAAGCAGACAATAAGAATTGTCTTTCAAAGCGTACTATACCAAGATATAGTCCACAATGATCAACAAATACTTACTGACTGCACGCACTGATTATCCGATACGCACTGACAAGCAGAAACTGAAGAGCTGTAGCGATCTGAATCACAAATCTGAAAAGCGCGAATCGTCTCTCACCAAACTTCTACTAACATGCGATACACACGAGATCAGCAGAAGGAGCCCAAAGGGTGCTGGACGTGGAGCTGAACTTCCTTTTTCTAGTCCTGCCGTACACGGCTTACGTCACCGCGTTCTTGGCCACCTGCGAAATCAGACAACTTGGCCCGACCGTGTGTATGCAACAGTTTCGGACACAATCCGTCGGACTAAATCCGACGGGCAAAATCCGACGGATTTGGTTGCCAAAATCTCCGACCGTGTGTACGTGGGCTTACTCTTCTGCACCCTCCTCATCCTCTCGATCTGCACCCTCTTCACTCTCTGCTGTATGCACCTCCAAAGACACTACCACCAACACCACCACCACCATATACCATCCACTTGAGTCACAGGAATTATTTTCCTATCCATCACAAGACATTGCCGATGCGCAGCCATTCTTGGCATTGGATCAGGAAGAGGAGGTAGCAACAACTGCTACTCAGCAGTCTGACGACAGTACCCACATCAGCCCAAGGAGGAGGTTGGTCCCCGGTGTTGCTGCCTACTCCGAGATCTCTAATTATAGCGGTGGGGAAGGTAACGTCGATGATGATGTGTCTAGTGTAGGGATGAGCCGAACACCCCCCGGTTCGGTTCGCACCAGAACTTTCGAACGGACCCCAAATTCGAACGAACGTTAGAACCCCATTGAAGTCTATGGGACTCGAACGTTCGAAATGAAAAGTGCTAATTTTAACGGCTAATATGCAAGATACTGTCCTAAAAAGGGTTTGGGGACATGGGTCAATGCCTAAAATGTTTTTAAAAATGGCCGTTTTGGCGGGAGCACTGATTTTAATGACGATTAAAGTGAAAAAAAAAGTGAAATATTCCTTTAAATATGGTGCCTGGGGGGTGTCTGTAGTATGCCTGTGAAGTGCCACGTCTTTCCCGTGTTTAGAACAGTCCCTGCACAAAATGACATTAAACGGAAATAACACCATTTAAAACTGCTTGCGGATTTAATGTTATATCTGGTTCCTGCAATATGGTTGAAAATCATTGAGAAAAATGGCATGGGTAGCCCTCCCTGCCCATTACCAGCCTATTTGGGTCTTGTACGCATATTAAGGGGAACCCTGTACCCATATTAAAAAGAGGAAATGCGTGTGGCCCCCAGGCCCTATATACTCAGAACAGCAGTATACAGGCGGTGCAAACAAGACAGGGACTGTGTAGGTTTGTTGTGTTAAGTTGAATCTGTTTGTAATTTTCAACTGGTACATTTTTAAAGTGTAGCTCCAGTCAAAAAAACTATTTTTAAGCTTTTTGGAAAACATAAGGAAGGGTTATCAACCCTGTATAATTTGTTTTGTCGTCCATCTTTTTTCATCTCACTTGCTGTTGTCTCCTTCCGTTTGCAAGTAGGAGATGTTTGTAAGTTGGATGTTTGAAAGTAGGGGCCTGCCCTATATGCTCCGCAGAAATGGTGGAACAAGGTGTTGGTTTTGCCACAACATTGTAAGCCTTCAAAGTGACTCTTGGTGGGCGCTGGAGCGCCCTGCTGTGAACGATTATATCAAGAATTGTAATTACATGCCATTGTTGAACAGTGGTAGAAAAATTGACCTTTGGTGGTTGTGGTGCTGGTGCCACAACACTATAAGTCCTCACCGTTACTCTGGGTGGGCACAGGAAGGGGCCCTCCTGTGAAATATTATATCAAGAATTGTAATTACATGTCCCTGTTAAACAGGGGCAGAAAAATTTCTCCTTAGGCACTGCTGCTGGTGCCACCACACTGCAACCTCTTCCATATACTCTAGTTTTATTGCAGGAATTAGCCCTGCTGCAAAGCATTGCATCAAAAATTGTACTTAAACTCCCCTGTTAAACAGGGGCAGAAAAATTGGGCCTTAGGCACTGGTGCTGGTGCCACCACACTGCAACCTCTCTCATATACTCTTGTTTGATTTCAGGAATTAGCCCTGCTGCAAAGCATTGCATCAAAAATTGTACTTAAACGCCCCTGTTAAACAGGGGCAGAAAAATTGGGCCTTAAGCACTGGTGCTGGTGCCACCACACTGCAACCTCTGCCATATACTCTAGTTTTATTGCAGGAATTAGCCCTGCTGCAAAGCATTGCATCAAAAATTGTAATTAAACGCCCCTGTTAAACAGGGGCATAAAAATTGGGCCTTAGGCACTGGTGCTGGTGCCACCACACTGCAACCTCTGCCATATACTCTAGTTTTAATGCAGGAATTAGCCCTGCTGCAAAGCATTGCATCAAAAATTGTAATTAAACGCCCCTGTTAAACAGGGGCAGAAAAATTGGGCCTTAGGCACTGGTGCTGGTGCCACCACACTGCAACCTCCCCCATATACTCTTGTTTGATTGCAGGAATTAGCCCTGCTGCAAAGCATTGCATCAAAAATTGTACTTAAACGCCCCTGTTAAACAGGGGCAGAAAAATTGGGCCTTAGGCACTGGTGCTGGTGCCACCACACTGCAACCTCTGCCATATACTCTAGTTTTAATGCAGGAATTAGCCCTGCTGCAAAGCATTGCATCAAAAATTTTACTTAAACGCCCCTGTTAAACAGGGGCATAAAAATTGGGCTGATGGCATCAACCAGAACCAGAAATATTCTTCCAACATATCAGCGGAGGAGGAAGAGGATAGACAATCAACATAACAGGACAGTCACTCAGCATCAGCATAGGCAGTCTTGAAGGGATGTGATATTTCAAAACAAATTATTCTGTTACATCAGCTTCAGGTGCTTGGTAGCTGTGGGTGATCCAAGACTGATTCATCTTGATGAAGGTCAGTCGATCAACTGATTCGGTGGACAGGCGCACCCTGTGATCGGTAACAAAGCCACCAGCAGCACTGAAGGTGCGTTCCGAAAGAACGCTGGATGCAGGACAGGCCAGTAGCTCAATTGCATACTGTGCAAGCTCTGGCCAGTGATCCATCCTCAAGACCCAGTAAGCCAGAGGATTTTCAGTGGGAAAGGTGTCCAAGTCTGACCTTGCCCCTAGGTATTCCTGCACCATGTAAATCAGACGCTGGCGATGGGTGCTGGAACCGATCATACCTTGGGGCTGCGGACTAAAAAATTGTCTGAAAGCATCAGTCAGACGGCCACCTTCTCCACCGCTCCTTCTGACCGATGCCTCAGCAACACGTTGTCCAGGACCAGGAGTTTGTAACCTCCCAGTCTCTGGGAACGCGTTGCACAGACCTTTCTGCAAGGCCTCCCGGAGATGTCTCATCCTCTGCTCCCTCTGCGATGGCAAGATAAGGTCGGCAACCTTACCCTTGTACCGTGGATCAAGGAGAGTGGCCAGCCAGTAATGGTCCCTCTCCTTGATCCGAAGAATACGAGGATCCTTCCGCAGGCTTTGCAGGATCAGGGAGGCCATGCAGCGTAGGTTAGCTGAGGCATTCGGTCCGGAGTCCTCTGGGTCACTAAGGACAACATGATCCGCAGCTACCTCCTCCCAGCCACGTACAAGTCCACGTGCTTCTTGGGACTGTAAATCATCCCTACAAGACTGCTGCTGCTGCTGCTGCTGCTGCTGATGCTGATGCTGAGTGCCAGCCTCCACCTCCATGCTGACACAATCATCCTCCTCCTCCTCTTCCTCCTCCTCATCCTCTTCCTGTGTGATGGGTGGCACAGCAGGAACACTGTCTGGATAAAGGGGGCCTTGAGAGGCAAGGAAGTCCTCCTCTTCCTGCCTCTGTTCTGCCTCAAGTGCCCTGTCCATTATTCCACGCAGCGTATGCTCCAAGAGGTGGACAAGAGGTACAGTGTCACTGATGCATGCACTGTCACTGCTCACCATCCTTGTGGCCTCCTCAAACGGTGACAGGACAGTGCATGCATCCCTGATCATGCCCCACTGGCGTGGTGAGAAAAAACCGAGCTCCCCTGACCCTGTCCTGGTGCCGTAGTCGCACAGGTACTCATTGATGGCCCTCTGCTGCGTGTGCAGCCGCTGCAGCATGGCCAATGTTGAGTTCCATCTGGTGGGCATGTCACATATAAGGCGGTTCTTGGGCAGGTTCAACTCCTTTTGGAGCTCAGCCAGCCGAGCACAGGCATTAAATGATCAGCGGAAATGCACACAGACTTTCCTGGCCTGCTTCAGGACATCCTGTAAACCGGGGTACCTGCCCAAGAACCGCTGCACCACCAGGTTAAGGACGTGAGCTACACAGGGCACATGGGTCAGTTGTCCCTGTCGGAGGGCGGAGAGGAGGTTGGTGCCATTGTCGCAAACCACCATTCCTGGCTTAAGCTGGCGTGGCGTCAACCACCTCTCGGCCTGCCCCTGCAGAGCTGACAAAACATCCGCCCCAGTGTGGCTCCTGTCCCCCAAACAAACCAGCGCAAGCACGGCATGGCATCGTTTTGCCTGCGTACTTGCGTAGCCCCTGGAACGCCTACGGAGCCCCGCTGGTTCTGAGGACAGAGCACTGGAAGAGGCCATGGAGGAAGAAGAAGAGGAGGGGGTGGAGGAGAGAGGTGTGTCACAACCAATAGTAGCATTTTGGAGGCGTGGTGGCGGAACAACCTCCAACACTACTGCACCTTGTCCTGCATCCATCCCAGCTGCCAGAAGAGTGACCCAATGGGCCGTGAAAGACAGGTAACGTCCCTGTCCATGCCTGCTGGACCATGAGTCAGCGGTAATATGCACCTTACCGCTGACCGCCCTGTCCAGCGAGGCAAGGACATTGCCTTCCACATGCCGGTAGAGAGCCGGAATCGCCTTCCGTGAGAAAAAGTGGCGTTTGGGGACCTGCCACTGAGGAACCGCACATTGTAAAAAATCACGGAAGGGGGCCGAGTCTACCAACTGAAAAGGCAGCAGTTGAAGTGCTAGCAATTTAGCCAAGCTAGCATTCAACCGCTGGGCATGTGGATGGCTGGGAGTGAACTTCTTCCGCCGGTCCAGCAGCTGGGGAAGGGACATTTGCCTGCTATAATCGGACGTGGGTGTACCGCTAGCAGAGTTCTGGGAAGCACTTGACTGTGACACACCTAATTCTACACCTTCATTCCTCTCAGAGCAGGTTTCAGAGAGGACTGAAGGTCTAGTGGGGTTGGAGATGCCAGCTGATGAGGAGCAAGGAGAGGTCCGCTTTGTTCTTTGGTGTGGGTCTTTGAGGTACGCTTGCCAACGAGCTGCATGGAAGGTCAACATATGTCTGGTCAAGCATGTGGTGCCCAAGCGGCTGATGTTTTGGCCACGTGAGATACGCTTGAGACATATGTTGCAAATAGCAGTGGTGCGATCTGATGCACTCATCTCAAAAAAGGCCCACGCCAAAGAACTTTTAGAATAACGCGCAGAGGCAGCGCTCTGCACAGGCGGAGCTCTGCGGTGTGATTCAGTCGGTGTGCTGCCCCTAAGCTGGCCCCCGGAGGGCATCCTGCCTTGTTGGACATGTGCCTCCTCCTCCTCCCTCCTTCCAGGCACCCACGTGGAGTCAGTGCCCTCATCATCCCCTCCCTCTTCATCGCTGTAGCAAACCTGGCAGTATGCTGCAGCTTGTGGAACATGACTGCCAGATTGCTGTCCTTCTTGAGCATCCCCTCTCTCTGCGCTCACACTACTGCCTTCCTCTAGCTGAGTGTCATCATCAGAGCCCACAAAACACTGGGAATCCTCCTGGAGCATGTACCCAACACTGTGCTCAAAGAGTTCAGGAGACTCCTCAGGAGGACGCGGTGGGTCTAGGGAAGGAGTCACTGATGATGACATTGAGAGGAGGGAAGACGATGCGTTGGCAGCTGCTTTGCTACTACCCTGAGACTGGGTGAGAGAGGATGAGGAGGATGAAGAGGGCTTGGTCATCCACTCTACCAAGTCATTGGCATGTTGCGGTTCAACATGTCCAGCTGCCGAAAAGAAGGACAAGCATGTCCCATGGCCACATGCTGATGACAATGCACCGCGTCCACGACCAGCACTGTTGTCTCTAGACACAGAGCCTGCTTGCCCTCTTTTATCGGCTCGCGCCTGTCTGCCTCTCCTTGCTGGCCTTCCAGACATGGTAATGGCCTGAAGGGAGTTGGGTAAAACAGCAGTTGGGTAGTGAATATTGTGCTGGAGGCACACAACACCCACTAACTCCTGCAGATGCCTTTATTATAGAACACCAGAGATAAAGGGGTATATACAGATGTATACTGTGCTGTGCTGGAGGCACACACAACTTCCAATAACTCCTGCAGATGGCAAATGGGCTCAAATAGAAAACAGCTATGTAGGTGGATATAGCGGTATGTACTGGGTACAGAGCACGCAGACAGCACGCACTATCTCCTAACACTACTGACTGCAAGCTCTATTATAAAAGATAGATCACTAGCTATATAGGTGAGGTGAATATAGCGGTGTATAACAGCTTTGTGTTCACAGGCAGATCAGTGGCTAACACCGCTCAATTTGACAGTTTATAAAGTGGTGTGTGACAACGGTGCCAATTTGCCTTGCACATTGAAACAGGGCAAAATTACACACGTGCCATACATGGCACACATCTTAAACTTGGTCGTGCAGCGATTCGTTGTCAAATACCCTGGGGTCCAGGACATCTTGCGGCAGGCAAGGAAAATATCGGCCCATTTCAGAAGATCTTACACGGCCATGGCTCGCCTTGTTGACATTCAGCGGTGACACAATCTGCCGGTGAGACATCTTATTTGCGATTGCCCGACGCGATGGAACTCAATCTTCTATATGCTTGATAGGCTGCTCCAGCAGAAACGTGCAGTTAACGACTACCTGTACGAACTCTGTGGCAGAACAGGTTCTGGGGAGTTTTTTTTTGTTCACCGCGCCATTGGCTGCTCATGAGTGATGCATGCAGACTTCTGTGGCCATTTGATGAGATCACCAAACTGGTCAGTAGCAGCCATGGCACCATCAGTGACATTGTACCTTATGCCTTCTTTATGGAGCGTGCATTGCATTGTGTCATTGATCAAGCCATGGAGGAGCATGAGCAGGAAGATGAGGAAGTCGCAATGCTGGATGAATTCCCAGGGGGGGCTACTCTATCTGAGACAAGTCAACAACAGGAGTCTGAAGAGGAGTCAGAGGAGGATGGTGCTGGGACGGATGAGGAGGAGCAAGAAGAGCATGCTTTAAACCTTTCTGGGATCCTTGTTGTTGTCCATGGATGGGGAAAGGAGAACGAAGAGGACGTCATTATCCTGGATGATGAGCAGGAGCCAGGCCACCACACCACTTCCAGTTTAGTGCAAATGGGGGCCTTCATGCTCCAGTGTTTTAACAGGGACCCCCGTATAAAAAGCATAAAGGTCAAGGACCAGTACTGGGTGGCAACGTACTTAGAACCCTGGTACAAACACAAAATGGCGGAAATGTTACCACCATCACAGAGGGCTGTCAGAATGCAGCACTTCCAGGCCTTGCTTAGAGAAATGCTGCATTCTGTTTTTGCGTGCGCTGGCAGAGGAGCAATTCCCACTCCCAGAGAAAGAGTTGTGGGTACCAATCAAACAGCGCCTGCAAGAAGAAAGCGGTTTGAAGATGTGTTGGTCACTTCTGATATGAGATCATTCTTTCAGCCGACCCATCGACAGGTGTCATCCGGATCCAGCATCAGGGAATGCCTAGACTGACAGGTGTCCGACTGCAATGGGGTTAATGGCCGATGTGGACGCTCTGAGAAGTGATGAACCCCTGGACTACTGGGTGGGCAGGCTTGACTTCTGGCCAGAGCTTGCACAATTTGCAATAGAACTGTTGGCTTACCCCTCATCCAGTGTCCTGTCCGAAAGGACGTTCAGCGCAGCAGGGGGGATTGTGACCGATAAGCGCACTCACCTAGCTCACGACAGTGTTAACTACCTCACATTTAGACAAATGAATGAGGCATGGATCTCAGAGGAATTCAACACATGTGACCAGTAGACCATATATATGCATAACTCTATAAATGATTTATATAATCTAGCACACAGACCTTTTTTCTACCTTTGGCTCACTTGTCCAAAAAAAGCACACCCTACTATATGCCCGTACCCTCCTGTTTGAAGAGGTTGAGCGGTGTCATATTTTTGGGTCCCGCAGCGAGTTGCTTGTATCAGTGCTGGTGTCAGTGCTCTCTATCACGGTGCTGGTGTCAGTGCTCTCTATCACGGTGCTGGTGTCAGTGCTCTCTATCTCGGAGCTGGTGTCAGTGCTCTCTATCTCGGTGCTGGCGTCAGTGCTCTCTATCTTGGTGCTGGTGTCAGTGCTCAATCTCTATTGCGGTGCTGGTGTCAGTTTTCTATCTCAGTGCTGGTGTCATACAGTGAGGGAGATAGCAGCGGAGAAGCCAATCAGCAGGCAGTGCCAGCACCATGGCTGAGGATCAGCAATGGACTGGCACCTCCGGACCACCACAGTGGAGCCCTGCATAGGTGGGGGTAAGGGCTGGGCAGAGGGAGGGGCTCAAGCACAGGTTGGCACATTGGGACACTGGAACAGGACTGTGCTGCCCTGACTGTGGCACTGATCATCTCCTGCACCCCCTTCATAGCTTGGCCTGACCTTTCCTCTCCTCCATGGCCTTCATGTGCTCCTGAATTGAAAAAATTTCACAGATAAAAAAATAATGCTTGAGTTGTCGATCCCAGATTCACTTAATACTTCTGGTATGTCAGTGTCCATGTTGTGGGACTGTGTGTGCACAGCTAGTATTTTGTGGCTGAAAATATGACCTGGAGGTTTTTAAGGTTCGCCTGCCATTAAAGTAAATGGGGAACTTTTGGGCACGTTCACGGATCACGTTCCTGAAACGCCCCATCGAACGTTCTTTCATCACTATGTACGGGGCATTACATGCACATTGGATAGTGTTATTTTCCCTTTTTTCGTAAAAAAAAGGTGTTCACATGTGAAAAAATAAATGTTACCCATGTATCTGTAAATAACCAGCATCTTATAAATGTACAAGACAAATCCTTGTGTTTGGTAAGCAGTTAAAATGCAGCGTCCCTTTCACTCATCACACTTCAACCCATTGCTGGCATGTCTCAGATTTTTCTTGATCCATGGAAATGGTTTGTCAGATCAACGCTCTGCCAGATTCATCAGGGATGGCAGGCACATACGAGCTGAGCAAAGGGAATTCTAGCTTTTCTTCTTTTCTCAAAATGAATGCAATACATCTCCCTGGTCTGCTGACAATATTGTCAGTCAGAATTTGTCTGCGTATAATTTCACCTTTGGGAGCTGTGCGTCCTGTGCTGTTTTACAACTTAATTAACCGCAGAGATGGAAGGAATTTATAAATTATAGTTTAGAGAGAGCCACAACCCAAACAACGACATAAAAATATCTTAGCACCATGGTGTGCTAAACCTGTAAGAACACCACACTTAACTTAAGCAGGATGGAATTGGGTAATGCTACCATCTATCTGATTGTTGTTCACTCTGCTTCTTGCTTTTTATGTGATGGTATCCTGGAAAAATGTAGGAAGAATTCTAGACATGAGTACATTTGGGAAAATCAACTTTTGTGTATTTTTCAAGAATACAAATCAATTTATTTCAGCCCAGTTTGGAACCATTAAGAGCCTGTTGTTCATACCTTTTCACTATAATGTATGAGTTGGTGTAAAACGGTATCACAGTACAACAAGTAGGTATGAAAGCTTAGGTCTTTACTTGAAAGTATGGGTATGATATACAAAACAGTTAAAATCAAACATAAGGGAACCAGCTACATTCATAAATTAAATACATATAAGGGATATGTGTTGCCTGTCAAAGGAATTGTATTTCTCTCCATCCATTCCTGGTATTTACATAGCTCTGCTGCACAGTGCAGCTCTATCTGACATGGCAGGATGCTTGGTTTGATCCTCTATAGTTCTATAATACTTACATGTTTCCTCATCATTCCCTCCACAGGGATTACCTCTCATGTTGCTTCCTCCACCTGTCAGCATGCTCCTTGCACAACACAATTTTGTGGCTCTCTGTGCTGAATCTTCCTTCCCCAGAATGAGTTCTGTTTTATAGTGGACTGCAGAAGACTGAATCCATGCCAAATTCAGGTTCTTACAAAGACTACATTTAAATCAATACATTTACTTTTCAATAAAACTTTATCGGGTTTTATAAGAAGATACAAACATATTTGCATAGAAAGGCAACAATGTTTGTTTAGGCAGTCATAATAAAAAAAAGAACAGCGGTAATGCACATATAAGATTGGTGCAAACATTTGAAACCCAACAACCAGATGGAGATTCCGAATCCTAAGTAGAAACAATTAAACACATAAAGAAGCACAGTCAAGAATCAGTGTAGGCTGAACCTTAGAGATAGATACAGAAAGAAAGTAAGTACGTTTATGCAGTAATTGCATTGAACAAACATTAGCAATCATGTATATAGAAATTCACGGAACCACTCTAACCAAGGTTTTTAAGTGTTTAGAACTATATGGTATTTCCCGTTGGATGATGCAAAAATTAATTTGTAGTTGGCATGAACATGTGTTGTTCGTATCACCTCTCCTATGCTTGGAGCTTTAGGATCCTTTCAATGTCTGGCTAATGTAAGGCGAGCTGCTTGAAGGATATGATTCACCAAATTTCCAATGTTATGAGGGACCTTATCTACCTCCAGAAAGAATAGTTCCATACCAGGGGTCATAGAAATGGTTAACTGTACTTCCTAGGAATTGGATACATAGAGAGAAATCATGGATTTTTTAGGCACCAATATATTAAAAAAATATTTTTTATTATAACACATTTACAAAATATGTTAAAAGCTTATAAAAGTGAATACAGACTTTTACAAACAAAATTCAACACAACCAACTCTAACCGCTGGGCCAGGGTCGGTAGATGTAAAAACCACTGGGATTATCCCTTAGCAGAGTGTTAGAAGAATAGCGTTTTGGAGATGCAAGCTCTACTTGTTTTGCATTACAATGCTTCTTCAGGAGCTTATCAATATTTTACGCTGAATAAATGGAAAAAACACACAAATAAATATATAAATCGTCAAACACAATGTATGCTTTTTGTTTTGTAAAGGAAGAAGTTAGGAGAAAAAAAAACTGATTGAGACTTCAGGATCCCCAAACTAGGAGCGGACGGGCATCTACTGGCCATCGGCTCAGTGGGCCGGTTTCAGTGACAGCACCCCCCTCCGCTTCTCAGTCGCCCCCCCCCCCCCCCCCCCGCAGTGCTCACCTCCTCTCCCTGGCTAGTTAAGCAGTGAGACTGAATACTGACATGATCCGCAGGAGTCGGCACTGAGAAGCTCATCATATGATCTGAAAGGAGGCCAGCCACACACAGCTGTAACATAAGCATCCTCGAAACTCATTCTCCTGCCCACTCCTGAGGATCATGTCATTATTCAGTCACACTGCATAACTAGCCAGGGAGAGGAGGTGAGCACTGGGGGGTGGGAACAGAGCAGCATGGGAGGGGGGAGAGAGGAGCATGGGGGGACCAGTGGAGCACATGGGTGACCAGAGCAGCATGGGGGGGGGGCAGAGTAGCACACAGGGGACCAGTGGAGCATATGGGGGACCAGAGCAACATGGGGGGAATAGAGGAGCATGGGGGGGAACAGAAGAGCATGGGTAGACCAGAAGAGCATGCGGGGCACCAGAGAAGCATGGGGGTACCAGAGAGGCAAGAGGGTACAGATGATCAGGGGGGACCAGATGAGCATGGGGGCACAGAGAAGCAGGGGAGGAATGCAGAAGCATGTAGAGGAACAGAGAAGCATGTGGGCTGACAACAAAATTACTCACTTTTGTTGCCAGCAGTTTAGACATTAATGGCTGTGTGTTGAGCTATTTTGAGGGGACAGCAAATTTACACTGTTATACAAGTTGTACACACACTACATTACATTGTAACAAAGTGTAATTTCTTCAGTGTTGTCACATGAAAAGATATAATAAAATACTTCCACAAATGTGAGGGGTGTTCCTCACTTTTATGAGATACTGTATATATACTATATATGTTAGAAGGCCAATATGGTGGCCTGAATTTATCGGAGGGCCCCCGGGGGGTTATTTAAGCAGCCCACTCACCCATCATGCTCTTTGTCTGTTCCAGTGCGCAATTAATTACGTCACCAGGCTGACTCTTCAGCTCTCTTCGTGTTTGTGAGTCTGTGTTCTCGAATACAGTGTGTTGCTGTTGCTTATTTATGGTTTGTCGATCAAGTCTCGCTCACTGTCACAGGTAGGAGTCTTGCTTTGCATTCTTATAATTTCCTAATCGTTGACATTCATTGTATCCCCCATATTGTGTGTTCAGTTCCTGCCGCAGAACTTATGAATCGCTCATGCATGGTTGCTTCCCCCATTAATTGCCAAATCAAAGTTATTTTTGTGCGTCATGCACGGCACCACACCACACTCTTCAGATACGTTTCATACCTGTTACAGCTGGATGGCCACTGATGCAGGTAAGATTCGTTACCATATTTGTCATGTCAGTTCGTAGCCACTCGTGCTGTCACCTGTACCATGTGTTCGGTTCCCGCAGTGAAACTTACAAATCATTCATACGCACTTCTTCTTTCATCTATGTTACTACACCAAACTTGATATTTTGCCTTGTGCATGGCACCACACCACACCTTCCCGATACATTGCATTTCCGCCACAGTCCGATGATAACTCACTCGCACGGTAAGTTAGATTTGTTACCACATTCTTTATGTGGTATCAATTCATTACCATCCTTTGTCTCCCATATCTTTTGTTAATTCCCCTTACGGAACCTACGAATCAAACTGACGTTGTCTTTATCCCATATACTACCTGCTTAGAGGTATGATAGGCAACCAAACAATCCAGTCGTTGCTACCCTTTTTCCTTTGTTGCTATCTTTAACCTCTTTCCGTCAGCGCTACAGCTGAATGATGGTTACAGTGCGGAGCTACTTTGCCGGGGGGGTGTCAACATCCTCCCGTGCTCAAGCGGCCTTCACGCCCCCTGCAGGGCGCACGTGGCGTGCTCTGTGATCAGTGATTCTATGAACCTCGTCTGATCACAGTTCAGAGTAAGGGGTTGATCCTGACCCCTTACCACGTGATCAGCTGTCAGCCAATGACGGCTGCTCATGTGATGTAACAGAGCCGGTAATTAGCTATTTTTTCTCCTCACACTGATAGCCGCTTATCACCATCATCTGCAGAGTCATCTGTGCCCACCCGTGCCACCTGCCAGTGCCCATTACCAGTACACAACCAGTGGCCACAGCGTCACCTATCAGTGCCCACAGTGCCACCTATCAGTGCCCACAGTGCCACCTATAAATGTCACCAATCAGTGCCTGATCACCAGTGCTGCCTATCAGAGCCGCCTACCAATGCCCATCAGTGCCACCTATCAGTGCCCATCATTGCCATCTATCAGTGACAGCTATCAGTGCCCTTCAGTGCCACCTATCAGTGGCACTCCTCAGTGCCACCTATCAGGGCCCATCAGTGCCATCTTATCAGTGCCCATCAGTGCCACCTTATCTGCGCCCATCAGTACCACCTTATCTGTGCTTATCAGTGCAGCCCCTCAGTCTCCATCAGTGCCCATCATTGCAGCCTATCAGCGCCGATCAGTGCAGCCTCATCAGCCTATATCAATGAAGGAGAAAATGTACCTGTTTGAAAATTTTTATAACATTTTTCTAACTGTGAAACATGTTTTTTTTTTCCAAAATTGTGTGTCTTATTTTGTTGGTTTAGCAAAAAATAAAAACCCCAGTGGCAATTAAATACCACCAAAAGAAAGTCTATTTGTGTGAAAAAAAATGATGAAAAATGTAATGTGGGTACAGTGTTGCATGATCGCCCAATTGTCATTCAAAATGTGACAGCTCTGAAAGCTGAAAATTGGCTTGGGCAGGAGGGGGGTTTAAGTGCCCAGTAAGCAAGGGGTTAAGTCATTAACCACTGAGACCCTTGCAACCATGCAAAAACAGCCTCAGTAACCCAACTCTCATTTGAGACCCTTGCAGCTACGCTGCTGTATATTATCTTTAACAACCTGACACACGTTGAGACCCTTGCAGCCATGCAAAACTGTCTCAGCAGCCTGACACTCTTGTTGAGACCCTTGCAAATGCAGTATCATCTCAGAAACCTCACACTCATCAAAACAAAAAAAAAAAAAAACACTCTGCAACCACACAATATCATCTCAGCAATCTGACACCATTGAGACCATCATAGCCATGCGAAAAAGACGTCTCAACAGCCTGACACTCATTTGAGACCCTTGCAGACGCAACACTGTCTCAGCAACCTCTTACTCATTGAGACCTTTTCATCCACGCAGTCCCATCCCAACAACCTGACATTGATTTCAGACCCTTGCAACCATGCTAAATCATCTCAGCAGCCTGACACTCATTTACCTTTGCAAACGCAACTCCATCTTAGCAACCTCTCACTCGTCAAGACTTTTGCAACCACGCAATCCTGTTTTAGCAACCTGACACCCGTTTAGACCCTTGCAGCCATGCAAAATCATCTTTGCTGCCTCACACTCGTCGTGACCCTTGCTACCACGCAATGCCATCCTAGCAACCCGACACTCTTGAGACCCTTGCAAAGGCAATACCGTCTCCACTAACCCAACACCCATTGAGACCCTTGCAGTCATGCAACATTGTCTCAGCGCCCTGACACTCATTTGCGATCCTTGCAACTGCGCAATACTATCTCAGCTAAATTCAGCAGCATAAACACTTTGTGGCAGGCACATTCGTGCAAACCTGCATACAAACTAACTTGCAAACACATCTCCGTGGCACTCTATCAGCCACATAAACATGTAACGGCACCCAGTTGGCCATTTATCTCCAGTGGCAAACGGGCCACTTATCTTTTCTCTGTCTATCTCCCTTAGGTCAGTCGAGTTCAGGTTCTCCATTCTTCACCAGATTGGACATTATTTCCACAGGTAAATAAAAAAAAGAAGAGAAGCAGTTTGAATCTTCGCCAGTCACATGACAGGGACGGGTCAGTTCCTTTCAGGTAAAAGCAGTATACATGTTACACTTATGTCACCCTCATCACAGATTTTCAGTCGACCCAGTATTGATCCATGCCAGGACCTCTCTACTAGGGCATCAGTCAGGTGTGTAGCTCACGATCCTTCTCTTAAACTGAGTTTCGTGTCCCGCTTCACTCTCTTTCACTGCTACCCTGTTTCCCCCGAAAATAAGACCTAGAACGATTGTCGGTAATGGCTGCAATATAAGCCCTACCCCCAAATAAGCCCTACCCTGTCTCCCCGAAAATAATCCCTACCCTGAAAATAAGACCTGAAAGGCTAGGGCTAACTAGGGCTTATTTGGGGGTAGGGCTTATATTGCAGCCATCACCAACAATCACGCTGGGTCTTATTTTCGAGGAAACAGGGTACATCTCTTCGTAACACATGCACCCCTTTCTTTTCTTATAATTGGAGCGAACTGGTGCTCTGATGCAACCTTCCACCTCCAGCAATAGTCAGGGTCCGCCAGCCCCCGGTCAGTCACGGTAACTGGACAGATAAGGGCGGCCTATCTTTTCAGTAGGGGGCGCCGCCATTTGTAACAACTACAATCAAGGCGGGTGTTTCCATGGCCAGTGCAGGCTACTCCATGTCTGCACAGCATGCCACAAAGGACACCCAAAAGCCACCTGTCAACTAAAACTTGAGGTAAAGTCCTGACTAGGCCGGATAGATGTCAGTCGGTTAGGGTTATATCTCTCTACACACCCCACCCCCTCACTGGCCGTATTCCTAAGGCATCGCTTCACAGCGGAGTTCCACCACAGCCTCATCACCTTACCCCTTGCAACCCATGAATGCAGGAACTTCCAGTCGCCGGCTATCGACAAACAGGCCATAGACTTGTTACTACACACAGAACTGGACAAAGGTTTCATCATTGGCCCCTTCCCTCAGTCACCTTTCCCAGTTTGGAGAGGCGGCCCTATTGGTCTTGTCAAGGGTTCCCCTGATGAAGTCACTTGATGACATAATGTGTAGGGAGTGGCTGGAAGTGGACGTAGACCAGATACCGGAAGTGAAGTGAGAAGGCACTCAGAATGCCTTTTTTTTGCATTATTCATGTTGTTTACCATGTACACACGATCAGACTATCTGGCGGACTTAGTCCGACAGACAACCCGCCGGACCTTACAGCGGAGGTCCGCCAGACTTTCCGAAAAAGCAGACCTGCCCACACACGCCCACACACGACCGGACGTTTTCAGCAGACTATGACAGGGGTCTGCAGACTTTTGTAATGAACGGACTTGCCCACAAACGGAGTAGTCCATTCGTTTTGAATGTGGCTCCAGGTAGATGGGACTAGCGCAGGAAGTGAATGTCGCCACCTCCATCGACGAGATTGACACCTTGCGAGCCCCGTCACCTGGTATGGATTTAAAGGGGAACCCCTACACCAAAAAAATGGCGTGGGGGTCCCCCCAAAGTCCATAGCAGACCCTTATCTGAGCATGCAGCCCGGCCGGTCAGGAAATGGGGTGGGGACGAGTGAGTGCCCCATTTTAACATTACATTGTTTTTTCAGCAAGAGCTTGGAACCGACCCTATGACTACTCATGTCCCACTCTGGTCGTTGCTGATGATGGACTGAAGTCGCATGTCACTAATGCAACCCAGCTCATCAACCACTCCCTAGCACACAACACACTGAAGGCCTATCATGTGGCTTGGGGCGCTTACCACAAGTTTTGGGGCTCTTCCCCTGGAACAGCGATAGTTGACGTTAGACACATCTTAGCCTTCATTTCATATTGCCCCACGCAGCTGGCCCTGTCTTACAATACCATACAGCTATACCTAGCCGGCATCCAGCACTTTCTGTCCTTACAGGACCCCAGTAAACCATCAGGATGTTAGGTCTCTCCTACCAGGCATCAGCCCATAGCCAGCCCATAGCCAGCGGCAATTGCCTACCTGTCACGAGTGCCATCTTAAAAAGCATGTCTGAAATCCATACCTGCTGTCCGTTTGGGCTTTTGTCCAGCCTGGTCATCCAAGCGGCCATCTACTTTGCCTTCTATGGTTTTCTGCGACCTAGCGAATTTACTGTTAATGGCGTGGCAGTCAAACAATGCTCAGACGTCACCTTACTCACTTTCAGGACCGCTACTCTCTGCATCTTACAGTCTCCAAAACATAACAAACTGGTGCTGGGGTAGACAATCTGTTTCAAACCAACGACCGACTACTGTCCCAGCTACCCAAGCAATCTGATAGCAGCCTGTTGCTACCCTTTTTGAACGGCCCCCTGAGTAGCAGCCAGTTCATCAGACATGTCAGGATCCTTCTAGTCAACTTGGGCCTTGACCCCAGGCAGTTCTCTGAACACTCCTTCTAGATTGGAACAGCTTCTGCTGGATCCCAGCACAGGGTACCTGACCATGTGATCAAGAAATTAGGCAGATGGAAGTCCACTTGCTTTGTGACGTACATCCCAAATCCTCAGCTGGAAATGGCACAGGCCTTCACCAAACAGGCTCAATAAACCACTGAACCAATAAAGAATTATTACTCTATCTTTTACCCCCTTTTATTGGCATACCGACCAGACCAACAAGGTACAAATCAGGTCTATTTGTGGTGTATATCTTGTCGCTTGTTTATGTTTATGTGATCCATATCGGTCTCAGTCTCAGGGCCACAACCATAAGTTAGAAGGCCAATATGGTGGCCTGAATTTATGGGGGGGGGGGGGGGGTATTTAAGCAGTCCACTCATCCATGCTCTGTCGGGTTCCAGTGCGTAATACCCTCCCTCTCTTCCCTTTTTTCAGTACTCTTCTCAACACATCCTTCTCCATAATTAGCCATTGCTTAACTTGGGTATGTCCCCTTTACTTGGCATATCGACTAGACCACCAAGGCACACCTCAGGTCTATTTTATGTTGCATGTCTTGTCACTTGTTTATGTGATCCATATTGGTCTCAGGGCCACAATTATATATATATATATATATATATATATATATGTTGAAAGGCCAGTATGGTGGCCTGTATTTATGGGAGGAGCCCGGAGGAGTAATTGATCAGCCCGTTCAGCTGTGTTCCTTATCAGCCAGTACGGTGGCCGGAATTTATGGGAGGAGCACGGAGGGGTATTTAATCAGCCCATTCTGCTGTGTTCCTCGTCGGTTCCTGTGTGCAATACTAGCTACGCCACAGATCTAGGGCCGACTATTCAAGACCGTTCGATAGAATGAGTGCAGTGTTCGTGAGTTCCATCTTCATTGAAGTCCTGTCTTCATCCTCGTGTTACAGTCGGTTTTGCCGTCGTGAGCGTTCGTGTATTGTCTGAGGCGCAACACTCGAAAACTTGCCGGTATCGTGCAACGCATCTGGTTCGGCGGTCACGGGTAGGGCTTCGGCTCCCATTTCTCATTTCATGTTATTTCATGTCACTAAACTGTGATCTGTTGAACTCACGAACCACTCACTGAAATATCACCTTCGTATTTTTCCGATATCGTTCACGCGTCCGTTACCTCTAAACATTTGTGATCCTTGCTTCTCGAAAGAAGTCGTGGTCATCCGTTCATGACACCACATCGAGCATTTCATTTCACAAACCCGCTATACCGACCAAATCACTGGTCTCTACTGAAACGTCCGAATCGTTCGGTTCATTTCGAAATTCCCAATCAGATGTTCTAAATTCTAATTAACCGGCTCATTTTAATCATTTTAATCATGGCATTTCATTTCATTCTTCTCGAAAGAAGTCGTGGTCACTCGTTCATGACACCACATCGAGCGTTTCATTTTTCAAACCTTCCGCATACCGACCAAATCACGGGTCCCTACGTCCGAATCGTTCGGATCATTTCGGAAATTCCCAATCAGACGTCCTAAATTCTAACTAACCGGAGAGTTTCAATCATTTCAATTGTTTCAATCATTTCAATCGTTTCAATCATTTCAATCATTTCAATCGTTTCAATCATTTCAGTCGTTTCGATCATTTCTATCATTTCGTTCATTTCAATCATTTTCGATCATTTCAATCATTTCATTTCATTTCGGTCACGAGTCGCGCTCCGATTCGAATCTAGTCGCATCTTCGATGCACCGATTCGCTCCGGTGTGCCCCAGTTGTCGGCCTCATTTCAATACATGCTCCAGTGACAGAATCATTTGCAGGTTCAGCCACGGTTTTCGATTCTTGTCATTGTCATGGCATATCATTTCTGGTCACCTATCACGCCCCGTTACAAATCCAGTCGCATTATATCGATGCACCGATTCGCCTCGGTACGCCCAGTTGTTTGGCCTCATTTCTATACATGCTCCAGAGACGGATTCTTTACCGAATCGGTGGGCCACTCGTTGATTCCGGTCTCTGTCATGGTATGTCACTTATTACGCTCCGATTCGAATCCTGTCGCAGTTATATGCACCGATTCGTTCCGGTGTGCCCAGCTGCTTCGCCTCATTTCAGTACATGCTCCAGAGACAGGGTTCACCATTGATTCTTGAGCGCAGCCGTTGATCCCTGTCTTTGTCATGGGTATCATTTCGTTTCACCTATCACGCTCCGACACGAATAGTCACACCTATGTTCTAATTCGTTTTGGCGTGCCCCAGGACTGGCCTCATTTCAGTACATGCTCCAGAGAACAGGGTCACTGTCGATTCTTGAGCGCAGCCGTTGATCACTGTCTTTGTCATGGGTATCATTTTCGTTTCACCTATCACGCTCCGACACGAATAGTCACACCTATGTGCTAATTCGTTTCGGCGTGCCCCAGGACTGGCCTCATTTCAGTACATGCTCCAGAGTCCGTTTCGTGCTCAGTCGCAAAGTTACGGCATGGCGATTCGGGCCTCTGTCATGGCGGATTCACTCATTTCACTCATCTCACTGTCACCTCCTGCACCTCGGTTCAAACCCAGTTGTTTTACAAATTCGGGTTCTGGACAGGGGGCCATGCTCATTTGGCCTCATTTCACTAATTGCCTCATTTCAGTACATGCTCCAGAGTCCGGCTCGCTGTCAGTGGCGCCTGTGACACGACCGAGCTGCGCTTCTGCCATGGCAGGTTCTCATCAAAGGCAACATTTCGTTTATGTTTGTTCGTCTCATTTCATTTAAAAAAAAATAAAAAAAAGGGGGGGGAAAAAGAAGAAATAATAATAATAGGAAAAGGGAAAAAAAATGTATATCTTAAAAAAAAAAAAAAAAAAAAAAAAAAAAAACATTTCGTTGTTTGTTTGTCTCGTTTCATTTTATTTTATGTCATTTTGTTTCATTTCAAAGCTCACCACTCCCATTAGGAGTCACCATTTGGCCAGTTGTCTATGACAGGTATGGAATCCTCAACTGGTTTTGCCTTTGTGTTTACAGCTCAGTCAAGTCCAGTAGCACCCTCCATGCACTGATTCATCTAGGCATGCCCCAGGTGTCTTGACCTCATTTCGTTCTGTGCTCCGCAGTTCCAACTCATCATTAATCATAAACATACCAATTCTTGTCTATATCACGGCAAACGTTTCATTTATTTCATTCCACATATTCATCGCTTACCAACTCAAATCCCTCAAACCAGCAACGCATTAATCCGCACCCGTCTTATTAGCCTTATGGGTATAACTCAGCAATTCATATCGGATTCATTGTCATCTACTCCACGATCGTTTGGGTCGGATTATCACATAACCAATTCATAGGATTCATTTCACACCTACATCCGGTTCATATCGGATTCATTTCGCACGCATCCAAGTACAACTCTGTGCAAGCTCGTTGCTAGCACGCATCCAATCACAAACATCCTGCAGTCACCACAAGCACATCTAGGCATAACTCCCTGCAATCGTGGCAGACTCACATCCAAGCATAAACTTGCAATCGTTGCAAACATGCATCCAAGCATAGACTTCTGGCAATAGTTGCTAGCACACATCCTAGCACAAACTTTGCAGTTGTCGCTAGCAAGCCCCAGGCACAAATGTAGTACTATCCTTGCTGGCAGGCAGTTCTGGCTGGCTCAGTGCATTGCTGGGTAAGGCCTGGATATCTTCCTAACGTACGTAGTATAATGGGGTGCTATATCATAGGTAGGTGGATCCAGGGAGAAATCTGATTGCCACTCGAGGGGTCAGGAAGGAATTTTTTCCCCTGCTGTAGCTAATTAGAGCATGCTCTGTGGGGGGTTTTTGCCTTCCTCTGGATCAGCTGTGGGGTTAGCATTGGGTGTGTCGGGTTGTGCAATGTTTGTCTAAATTGTTGATTTTGTCGTGGGCTGGGTGGACTTTGTCTTTTCAACCTAGCTAACTACGCATCCTAGCATAACTTCTTGCAATCGCAGCAAGCACGCATCTTGGCATAACTTATTCAGCCTTTTCAGGTCTTATTGCTCACAGCCCGGTGTCCGGACGTCTGCGACACCACCGAGTCCAGCCACCACAAACACATCTCCAGTGACGTTAACTCCCTTGCTATCATTGTGTGCACACATTTAAGCGCAACACTTGCTATCACGGCTAGGCGTGCAACTTAGCATAACTTGTGATCATTGCAAGCATTTTGTTGGCACTCAGCCACACATCATTTTCAGCGGTGCTCATTCGGCCACTTAGCCCCAGTGACTACGCCACTCCTGACGCTCATTCCTCCCGTTGGGCAGTTGAGTTCAGCTTCCGTCCTACACCAGAGGTCGAGTTGCCACACGCAGCTGGCTTCTTCTCGTAACACGGTCAGGCTATATCTAGCCAGCACCCGACATTTCTATCCTTACAGGACCCCGGTGAGCCGTCTGTTGATGGCCCATACAGTAAGATCCCCTCTAACGGGTATCCAGAAACATCGGCCCGTAGCCAACGCTAGACGCTTGCCCATCACAACTGCCATCTTTAGGGACATGTAGAACATCCTCGCACGCCAGTTTCCCCCTTGACAAGCTGACCCTATCAGGTCAGTTTTTCAAACACTTCACCCACACACAGGGGTATACCTAGAAGCAGCTTCATTCTGTTTCGGGTATGCTCAGTTCTGCATATGTTCATTCCCCAGGGTTGGTCTTTATGTCATGCATCCTCGTCTTCCCCTCCCAGATTCAGGGCCCCTGTCAGACCCTTAATCTGGATGCCACGGATCTTTCAATTTCAGAGGTTCCGTACTACGTAGATCGGTATATCATGTTTATACTGTCTATCTCGCTCCTATCACCCCAGCTAGGGACAGATGTAAGCAACCATCACAGGCGTCGCTGCAATTTTTGGCCACCATCAGGCAACCAGCAGAGATTATTGCAAGATAGGTCTAAATCCCTAGCAGTCATGTCCTGCCTGGGTAGGCTGGTACAGCTGTCGTTGTAATTCAGTTTAAAGTTGACTATACGTTGTTCCTGGCCTAGAGCAATCTCGTAGCAGATGCGCTGTCGTATCTGACTGGAGCCGATCCAGTGTCAGCCATTGTCCTTGATCGGTCTCACCTAAACCCCGGTGTAGTACGATATCTACAAACAGCGACCAAACTCGTAAACATCTCACTTTCTCGCAACATGCTCAAACTACCAGACGGCCTGGAGGGCCTTCAGAAATTCCGGACACACCACTCCTATGAAACCTCCTACATCCGGCAGTTACTGGCCTTTCCGTCATACTGTCATATCCAGCTGCCTATCCCATAACACTGTTCGGCCATACCTAGCCGGCAGGCAACATTTCTTGTCCTTGCCGGACCCCGCAAACCTCCTTTATTCATGTCCCACGCTGGTTGAACCGTGCTTTGTGAAGTCCAGGAAATCCAACCGATGGTCGGTGACAAATGCTTACCCAAACGGGCGACATCCTTAAGGGTATTCCGACCATCCTGACTATCCCCTCGTTGTTCTCTCCCCTAGCATGGTCCTACAAGCAGCCAGGTGTTGGCCTACTACAGGTTCCTGTGACCTGGAGAGTTCACCTGCGGTAATCCAGCAGGCCGAGAGCTATGTAGACGCTACTTAGCCTGATACAAAGATCACTTTTACAGAATCGGTAACAGCGGGTCCCCAGACAATGTCATTGAATAGCTAGGCAGGTAGGAGTCTGCCTGCTTCACCCAGTACAGCCACAATCCTCAGGTGGAAATAGCTCAGGCATCTGTTAAACTCACTCAGTGGTCAAACTCAATCGATAAAGAGCAATTCCCTACCAGTATGTTTTTGCCCCCTTATTTTGGTATACCGTACGTTAGACCAGGGCACACCTTCAGGTCTATTTCAAGTGGTAAGTTTATGTTAACCCTGTTTGTCATCGTTATACGTATCGGTCATAGGGCTCTGAACCATAAGTTGAAAGGCCAGTATGGTGGCCTGTATTTATGGGAGGAGCCCGGAGGAGTAATTGATCAGCCCGTTCAGCTGTGTTCCTTATCAGCCAGTACGGTGGCCGGAATTTATGGGAGGAGCACGGAGGGGTATTTAATCAGCCCATTCTGCTGTGTTCCTCGTCGGTTCCTGTGTGCAATACCCACCCTCCCATCCCCTTTTTAGGGCATTTCTCAAGGCATCATACTCCTCACAGAGTACTCATTTCACTTCATTTCATGTTCATTTCATTTAATCCTCATTTCTTATCTAGGGTATGCCCCCTTACTTCCGCAATGCCCGCCACCGCGGGCACGCATCGCGGAAGTTCTGTGTTCGCCGTGTCCCCGGGGACAGGCAAACACAGATCGCTGTAAACGGCCAATCACAGCGGCCGTTTACAGCGTGATTGGCGTGTCCAATGGGAGATGATCTCATATGTAAACATATGAGATCATCTCTCAGCGCCGCTCACAGAGTGTGAGAGGGGAGAGATGAACCGCTGCAGCGGCAGCCGTTCTGCTTCGCTTTGTAAAAAAAAAAAAAGTGCTATCCTCCCCCAGCAGTGCCATCCATCCTCCCCCAGCAGTGCCATCCATCCTCCCCCAGCAGTGCCATCCTGCCCCAGTGCCATCCGCCCCCGTGCCATCCGCCCCAGTGCCATCCACCCCAGTGCTACCTGCCCCCAGTGCCATCCACCCCAGTGCTACCTGCCCCCAGTGCCATCCACCCCAGTGCTACCTGCCCCCAGTGCCACCTGCCCCCAGTGCCACCTGTTGTTAGTGCCATTTGTCACCAGTGCCATCTGTCATCAGTGCCACGTATAAGTGCCATCTGTCATCAGTGCCACATGTCATCAGTGCCACATAGTGCCATCTGTCATCAGTGTCATGTATTAGTGCCATCTGTCATCAGTGCCACGTATCAGTGCCATTTGTCATCAGTGCCACCTGTCAGTGCCACGTGCCATCTGTTGTCAGTGTCACGTGTCATCAATGCCACTTATCAGTGCCATCTGTCATCAGTGTCACGCGCCATCGGTGCCATGTATTAGTGCCATCTGTCATCGGTGGCACGTATTAGTGCCACGTATTAGTGCCATCTGTCATCAGTGCCACGTATTAGTGCCACGTGTCTTCAGTGCCACGTATTAGTGCCACGTGTCATCAGTGCCACGTATATGTGCCACGTGTCATCAGTGCCACATATTAGTGCCATCTGTCATCAGTGCCACATATTAGTGCCATCTGTCATCAGTGCCACGTGTCATCAGTGCCACGTATAAGTGTCATCATTGCCACATATCAGTGCCATCTGTCATCAGTGTCACGTGTCATTGTCCTGTTGCTTCAAAAGTGTAATAAATAGTCAACAAGTTAGATGTGTAATTTATGTTCCTAGAACACATGATGGCGCTACCTGCATGTTGGGCCTCTCTATGTGGCCAGGCTGTGAAAAAGTCCCACACATGTGGTATTGTAATACTCAGGAGGAGTAGCAGAATTTTTTGGGGGTGTCATTTGTGGTATACACATGCCATGTGAGAGAAATAACCTATTACAATGACAATTTTGTGGAGAAAAAAAATGAAAAATCTTAATTTTGCAAAGAATTGTGGGAAAAATATGACAACATCAAAAAGCTCACTATGCCTCTTACTAAATACCTTGGAATGTCTACTTTCCAAAAAGGGGTCATTTGGGGGGTATTTGTACTTTCCTGACTTGTTCGGGTCACAAGAAGCGAGATAGTCCACCAGTACATCAGATGTGATCAATTTTGTGCGATTCGCACCACAGCTTGTAGACTCTCTAACTTTCACAAAGACCAAATAATATCCACTAATTTGGGTTATTTTTACCAAAGATATGTAGCAGTATAAATTGTGGCCAAAATTTATGAAGAAAAATTAATAATTTGCATAATTCTGTCACAGAAACAAAGAAATATGCGTTTTTTTTCAAAATTTTCAGTCTTTTTTCATTTATAGCGCAAAAAATAAAAACCCCAGAGGTGATCAAATACCACCAAAAGAAAGCTCTATTTGTGGGAAAAAAAGGACAAAAAATTCATTTGGGTACAGTGTTGCATGACTGAGTAATTGTCATTCAAAGTGTGAGAGCACCGAAAGCTGAAAATTGGTCTGGGCAGAAGGGTGTTTAAGTGCCCAGTAAGCAAGTGGACAGTTGACAGTTCAAGCTCTCCTTCTCAAACTGCTTCTCAATATTGTCCATTTTACTGGGACATAACAGTAGAAGATGTACAAAAGAATAATATATATATATATATATATATATATATATATATATATATATATATATATATATATAAAAAAGCAGAAAAGTCTTTGGGACAGACTCGATTGCTGGCACACCTGTTTCACTGACTGTGTGTGCATCTCACCTACTACTTTTTTCTTTTATATATCTATATATATATATATATATATATATATATATATATATATTTTTTTTTTTTAAACCTGTAAAGCAAAGGCATAATGAACTAGTATACACCACATACTAAAAAAAAGTAAAAACATATCTACCTCTTCAAAAAATAATTAATGCAGAAACAGGAAAAGGTTTAATTTAGAAAATATACTCACATTAGAAAACAAGGGGAGAATGGGAGGGATAGAGACCCCTATGTACAAAAGGAAGTGGGAAAAAGATGTGGGAGATATCTCCGAAATGCAATGGAATAAAATTCTTGAACTGGCTCCGTTGGTATCACTCTCTCCCTCTCAGAGGATGTGACATCTGTTCTTATTATATAGAACCTATTATACTCCTCGTAAACTTTTTAAATTTGGCCGACGGCCGGATGCAAGCTGCCCCCGGTGCGGGGACATGGAGGGAGACATGATTTCATATGTTTTGGAGATGCCCGAAGTTGATCCGCTACTGGACGGAGGTGACAGGAACCATTGATCGGGTGTTTGGAACCTCCACCAGGATGGAGGCAAAGTATTGTCTCCTGGGATTAGTTGAGGGAGTTGGAAACCCGGGAAGTAGCCAGACGGCGGTCCTGAGATGCCTATTTCAGGCAAGGAAATTGATTGCCCTAAGATGGTTGTCGGTGTCGCCTTCGTCCGGTAGAGAATGGATAAATAGCATGAATGTGGTAATTCTTAAAGAGATAGCGTTATATATAAAACAAGGGACAATATGACAAGATGTGGAAACCTTGGTGGGAAGCCAGAGGGATTGATATGTGAATAATAATAGTGTGAAAAATAAATATTTTAACGATGAAAAGTGACCCAATAAGAATTAAAGTAAGAGGGTAAATGAAGAGGGTGGAAGTGTGTGAGAATGGGGATGGGAGGGAAGATTGATAGAGTGGGAATCTAGATTACATGGACCATCAGCTAGGATGTCCCTCATGATATCAATACCCTCTTAGGTCACCCAAGATATGAATCATCCTTTTTTATATTTTGTTATCTGATAAGGTGATGGGGGGGGGGGGGGCTGAGGGGATGTTCAATGTTGATGTATTTTGTAAATAAAATAAATATCTTAATAAAGAAATAAAGTTTAAAAAAAAAACATATCTACACATTGGCAGTGTAGTTCTATATGATCTAAAAAGTTTGTCATAAGTTTCAAAAATAGTATGGTAGTAATGGTAACAGCTGAAAAACAGCTACAGGGGGTTAGCATTAGTTGTTTTTTTGCTGCTAGCAAGAGCTGCAAAACAAATCTTTTTACCAATGTCATCTGCTTCTGGCTATGGCTACATGGATGTGTTTCTAGTAAAAGATTTAACTATTTGTTGGTAGTAGATTCATTTGCAGTGCACTAAGAGCAATGCTCTGCTAAAAGAAATAATTGTAAACACATAGTTCAAAATCTCAGAAAGATGAGATTAAAATGGCCCATGTAACCTTAGCCTTTCTTGTTTTTGGTAATGCCACATCAGGTAGGTTGTGCCTATAGTCACATTTAATAATCCATTCACATGACCAAGTGTGATGAGTTACTGGAAAAAAATACATTTCCCCTTATAACAAAACTGAATTGCCATCTAGCTAGCCACATATTCTGATGACCTCAGAAGAGATAATTAAAGCAGTATTGAAACCAAAAGCAAACACATATTATATTTCAGCTTACCAACTTTTTTTTTTCAACAATACATTTTTATTAAGGTTTTTGCATGTTTACATTCAACCATACACAGAGAAAGAAGAAAAAGAAATATAATGAAAAGTGGTGCATAAACACTATTAAACAGTCCACATGCTACGTGTAAATTACATATAAACATAGGCTTCCATCCCTATTGAAGCACATATCTATACATTCAACCAATAATGCAGTAATATGAAGGGGTATAAGTAGTGTTGCAAGGTAATTCATGTTTAGGCACAAACACATCTGACATGCTATAATCACAATGCCTCAAAAAACAGTGGCCCTGGTAGCTAACTAATCTAAAGTGTTTCACCACAGCTTGTATATATGTGGGCAAACTCAAAGCATTATAGATAATCACGATGAGTGAACCTATTTGCCAGAGTAAAAAATTACACACATACACCAATGTGCAGTATGTACGTATCCGCATATGCGCAAGCTTGGCAACATTGTTAGCTATTTTTCAGTATCCTGGGGAAGACCATTGAGGATAGGGCCATACCAGGCACTGCAAGCCATGGTTCCTATAATTTGTAATAATAATGAATGAATGAATAATGAATGTATTCGATATGCCCCTATTTCGGTAAACTTGTTGTTCTCTCACCTATCTATAGTGGAGAGAGAGGGCAGATTTAAAGGATCCAAGAATTCTTTTTAGCTTTAGCTTATACCAACTTTGCTCTGGTATAAGCTGCTATAAAAGGTACAAAAGGATCATAGTATATCGTTCTGATCATAAGAACAGGTGCCCTCCGCTGTGAAAATAGAGGAGATAACGTTAATATTGTTCTAAGAGTTCGCTTTTACCTCCAACATATAGCCAGTTCTTTCTCCCTCCTCAAAACCACAATATCTGGAATAGAATCTATAACGTCTGCTTCATTTAGAGTTGTATGTTTATACATCAATTGCACATCTTTCCATGCAATGCGATTAGGGGGAGTAAGGTCCTCTAAATATTGAGCTTCCCTGTGCTGCACCTCATCTGCCAGGAGGTTTTCCCATTCTAAATTAGATTTTTTGTGAACATTAATAGCTTTAAGCAGCAAACTCAGAAATGCCTTCTTAGTGTCCCAAACTACTTGAGGAGAGGCAGAGGCATCATTAATATTAAAAAATTCAGTTAGGGCCTTACTAGTTAAGTCTCTCTGAGGCAGTAGTTTCAACCAAAAATCAGGGACATGCCAGATAGGTTTAGTTTTGGGTTTCATTTTATCCAAGGTGACTAGGATGGGGGAGAGGTCAAACAATCCCCTAGTCAAATATTGTACATCAGTTACAGGGAAGAAACGCATCTGTACCCAAAGGTAAATCTATTCTTGAAAGGGTTTCATAGGTACTGAAACAGCAGGAGTAATCATGAGTCAGTGGGTTCTTAAGTCACAATATGTGATGAAGTCCCAATTCCCTGCAATGTCTAAGGAAGGGAGTTTTGACTTGGGGACCCATTGGGTGTTTATCAAGGCTGGGGTTACAAACGCTATTAAAATCCCCCACAACTAACATAGGAATCCCTGAGTGGTCTGCCAAAATAGCACCAATCCTTCGAATTACCTCGCTATGATATGGAGGAGGGATATACATTGTGTAGCAAACAGTGTACTAATCAGTAGGACAAATCTGCCCTGAGGATCTATCAAGATTTGCTTGCAAGAAAACTGTATTTTAGAAGGAATTAATATGCTAGTGCCTCTGGCATATGCGGAATATATGGAGTGATACTGGGTAGAAAACAATCTATTCTGCAATAAGGAAACAATATCGTGGGTCAAATGTGTTTCCTGCAAGCAATTGACAGCATTTTGTGATAAGGCATTCAATATGGCACATTTTTTAACAGGGTCCTTAATTCCTTTAACATTCCAAGACAAAATCATAAGTTCATTAGCCATCAGTGACATTGGATATAGAGTACAAAATATGAAACATTCCTACAATCACAGTAGGGAAAGGGAGAAGTGCCCCCATGTCCTGCACAACAGCTGCACCCAAGAAGACATGGAGCATTTTCATAGGAGGGAAGTGCAGAGTGATAGAAGGTTGTGCCCATCATCGTGTTGCTTCTCCTTCACCGTTGAGTCACAGATTGTGGTCAGGTTCATGCCAACCTGGACTCAGAAGGAGTAGGTTGAATGACGTTGGCTGATGTCCAACCAGCAAGAATGAAGACGTCTTGTGAAAAAGAAAAATACTGTAGGAAACAGTTCTTTTCACTTTGAATCCTAACTTTAGATGGGCTATTCATTTCTTACTTGAGTTTTGCTTTTAGAATTTGTATTAAGAATCCATTCTTATAAGAAATGGTGTTGTATCTCTGACCTGACGTTATCTATATCCCAGATGAGGGACAAGTTTGGTTAGACAGTATATTGGTATACACATGTAGTCTGTGTATCTCATTATACACAAAGATTATTTTTCTAATATCACTGTCAGTATCGCATCATGACCTTGTTTGTGTTCTTCTCCCTGCATTCCAATAAGGTATACCATTTCCATTTTTAACCTAGCTACATATGTGAACATTTTGTTATTCTGCTTATGTATACCGTAATGTTCAAAACAATCGGATGGCTCTCTGTACTGCGATAGACAGAAGTAATTTCATTGTCCATTAAATACGTGACAGAACTGCACCAAGAGGTTAACTTTTTGCTCAGTGGGAAAGGCATTAATTCCTTGCGTGCAAATGAGCCATCACTGCGTAAGCAGATGCAATAGTTTTCCTCCACACTAGACTGAATGCTGAAAAGAGTGCTGAGTTGTAAAACTGTGTTGTCACCTTCCATCAGGTCAGGGACACTAAGTTGACAACTGTCCAGGAAAAAGTGTGCATCTCAGCATCTCAACACACAAATGAGCGTGTTAATTGCTACAAAGAAAATTACTGATGAGAAATTAATAAAAGCAGAAATGAGGAGTAATTAGTGATATGTGAATTATCCATCAAACTTATTTAGTAAACACTTAAACAATATTAAAGAGATATTAATCAATAAACCAGATGCCGTGCTAAGCTCTGTGATTATAAATAATGTGAAACCTAAAAACCAAAGACATTAAAAAAAAATTTCATGTAGATGATATGCTCAGTCCACAACCATATGTTGAATCCAGATGATGATTAAAACCCCCATATGTCAAAGCTACACTTAAAAAGAACATATGTGGGGGCCGCATGCGTGTCGCTGAATGGGATGGCAGCCTAGAGCGGTAGCTCCGTCTCACATATAAGCGCCCTGGGGGCTTTAACATTCGCCTTACACATTATCATTACCGCCCTCCAGGTCCCCTAAACATGGTGCATGCCAGCGAGGAAGAGGAAATCCCGCAGCGTGAGCCAAAACACGCTAACTCACTATCTCCTCCGTGCAAGGGAAAGCAGCGGAATGGCTCAAGATGGCGCTGATCGGAGCTGTGTCGCCGCTTCTCCGGCTCCCATGCCGCATAGCTCACCAGGCCTCTCATCAAGGAAAACCCGGCCGGTGAGTACAATGCCCTCTCTAAGGCAGACTTAGACGCAAGCCTGGAATCCATGTATGATAAGCTGGCAACCAAGTTTCAAACAGAGCTACATAAAACATCACACACTCTGTCTCAAGAAA
Source organism: Lithobates pipiens (assembly GCF_037356315.1). NCBI lineage: Eukaryota > Metazoa > Chordata > Amphibia > Anura > Ranidae > Lithobates > Lithobates pipiens. The sequence goes on along the minus strand of NW_027507785.1, from coordinate 206,406,977 downwards.
TTGCCTCTTTAGGCTCCAGAATGGAGAAGCTGGAGAGCAGACATGACGAACTGGCAATAGCGCATAATGATCTCAGTAGAGAACATGAGGCCCTAGCATCAGCGTTTATAGTGATACAAATGCAAGTCGAGGATCTTGACAACAGAAACAGACGCAATAATCTGCGCCTCCGTGTCATACCTGAAACAGAAACAGATCTCATCCCCACCATTATTCGTTTGTTCAAATCTCTCCTCCCTGATTGTGAATCCTTTGCCTTTAAGTGTGACCGCATCCATAGGGTGCTCCGTCCGAAACCACCAGAGGATAAGACCCCAAGGAATGTCGTTTTGTGTATGAAGGACTTTCTTATTAAAGAGGAGATATTGTGAGCAGCTCAAAATAAACAGCGAATCTTCCTGGATGACAATCAGATCCAGATATACCCAGATATTTCCCCTGCTACCCTGGAAAGAAGAAGGAACCTTAAGGAGATCACATCAGCACTTAAATCAGCCTACATTCGCTACAGATGGGGTTTTCCATTTAAACTGGTGGTCCCTCACAATGGTAGTACCTATTCAGTGTCTAACCTTCAGGAAGGCCAGGAACTGCTGGTGAAACTGGGCCTTCTTGATGCAGCAGAAGTACGCAGACTTCCCTCCACTCCCAGACCAGCCCCCATCTGGCAAACACCACCATCAAGAAGAGATAGGAGAAGAATCCGCTACGATATTGGTGAGCGCAACGAAGAAAGTCCTCACTGACTGGAATAATTTTAAGTACTTATCCTTTATTCTTTTTTTAGCCTTTGTTTGTATCCACTCATGGTCTTAACGCCGGCATGCCCCCTATTTTGCCTTGTTTGCCCTTGGCCTTTCCATCAGTGGCTTCTGTCCCTTGGAGCTGCAGCATGCTTCCCCCCCCCCCCATCTGGGTACAATAACTTGGTCCTTGAACCCCTTTGATTCAGTGAGGAGCTGGGTTCGAGACCTAGGTGTCTCGTTATATTTTCCATCGAGCTTTCAGGTAATTTGACAGTTTCTTTTTTTCTTCTTCACTTTACCTGACCCTATTGGAGCACAAATATGACTGGACAAAACGTTGTTGGGACTGCAGTTAAGTCCCTAGTAATTTTTTGCTGATTTTTACTTTAATTTTTTTTCTTTTCTTTTTGCAATTTTATTTCTGGAGACTAGTCTTTGCCACTCCACCTCAATTTTTTAAGAGCCAATATCGATATCTTAATTTTTCAGTGTGTTTTCAGCTAGTGACGTGTCTGCATGTTTCTTCATTTATGGGAATGGCGCCCCCCCTGGAAGTTTTCTATTGGGTTTGTCTCTTTCAGGTTCTAAATTTCACTCCAAATCCACGTTGTGGGACACTTCAGTTGATCTTTCACTGGATGACTCCTTATGGCGATCACCTGTGTGTCCCACAATGTTAAGGGGTTTAACTCCCCAAGCAAGAGACGTAAGGCATTTTAATTTTATAAACAAATAGATGCTAAAAATCTTCTTATCCAAGAAACGCACTTTGCCCATAATTCACATCCTAATTACTTTCATAGAAGCTTCCCTCAGGCATTTTATTCTCTTTATACATCTAAGTGTAGGGGTGCCACCATTCTCTTACATTCCTCCTTCCCAATGGAGGTAAAACAAGTTTATAGAGATAGAGAAAGTAGGTATGTTATCATCAAAGGAGTTATACATAATAGGGAACTAACGATTGCTAGTATTTATGCACCATACGATGCCCCAGCCACCTTTTTTAACCACTTAAGGACCGCCGTATTGCCATTGTACGTCATCGCAATGGCACCGGCAGGCACAAGCACGTACATGTACGTGCCTGCCTTCCAGCGGGTGGGGGGTCCGATCGGACCCCCTCCCGCTGGATACGGCGGTCCGGTTCGCTTCAGGAGCGATCCGGGATGAGGGGATGGCCGTTGGTTTCTGGCCAACCCCTCTCAATCGCTCCTGGCGAATGAGAAGCTTCCTCCCACTGTGTATTGTATACACAGGCAGGGAGGAAGTGATGTCATTCTCCTCGGGGCGGTCTTTTTGACTACGAGGAGAAGACACAAATTAAGTGTGCACCAACCAACACTACACTGACATGTAGGCACACACAGGCACACAACCCCCCCCCCCCCCCGATCGCCCCCGATCCCCCCCCAGTCACAGTGTCACTGATTGCAGTGATCATTTATTTACTGATCACTGCATTCAGTGTCAGTTGTAAAAGTAAAAACTGTCAGGGCAGTTAGTGTTAGGTCCAGGGTAGCCCCCTACCACCCCTCAATAAAGGTTTAACCCCCTGATTGCCCCTAGAGTTAACCCTTTCATCCCCTTTTGCCAGTGTCACTAAGCGATAATTTTTCTGATCGCTGCATTAGTGTCGCTAGTGTCGCTAGGTAGCTAGTTATTTTTTTAGGTTCACCGCCAGGTTTTTATAGCGCTAGGTACCCCGATATTCTACCCAATAATGGTTTTAACCCCCTGATTGCCCCTAGTTAACCCTTTCACCCCCTTTTGCCAGTGTCACTAAGCGATCATTTTTCTGATCGCTGCATTAGTGTCGCTAGTGTCGCTAGGTAGCTAGTTTTTTTTTAGGTTCACCGCCAGGTTTTTATAGCGCTAGGTACCCCGATATACTACCCAATAATGGTTTTAACCCCCTGATTGCCCCTAGTTAACCCTTTCACCCCCTTTTGCCAGTGTCACTAAGCGATCATTTTTCTGATCGCTGCATTAGTGTCGCTAGTGTCGCTTGGTAGCTAGTTATTTTTTTAGGTTCACCGCCAGGTTTTTATAGCGCTAGGTACCCCTATATACTACCCAATAATGGTTTTAACCCCCTGATTGCCCCTAGTTAACCCTTTCACCCCCTTTTGCCAGTATCACTAAGCGATCATTTTTCTGATCGCTGCATTAGTGTCGCTAGTGTCGCTAGGTAGCTAGTTTTTTTTTAGGTTCACCGCCAGGTTTTTATAGCGCTAGGTACCCCGATATACTACCCAATAATGGTTTTAATCCCCTGATTGCCCCTAGTTAACCCTTTCACCCCCTTTTGCCAGTGTCACTAAGCGATCATTTTTCTGATCGCTGCATTAGTGTCGCTAGTGTCGCTAGGTAGCTAGTTATTTTTTTAGGTTCACCGCCAGGTTTTTATAGCGCTAGGTACCCTGATATACTACCCAATAATGGTTTTAACCCCCTGATTGCCCCTAGTTAACCCTTTCACCCCCTTTTGCCAGTGTCACTAAGCGATCATTTTTCTGATCGCTGCATTAGTGTCGCTAGTGTCGCTAGGTAGCTAGTTATTTTTTTAGGTTCACCGCCAGGTTTTTATAGCGCTAGGTACCCTGATATACTACCCAATAATGGTTTTAACCCCCTGATTGCCCCTAGTTAACCCTTTCACCCCCTTTTGCCAGTGTCACTAAGCGATCATTTTTCTGATCGCTGCATTAGTGTCGCTAGTGTCGCTAGGTAGCTAGTTATTTTTTTAGGTTCACCGCCAGGTTTTTATAGCGCTAGGTACCCCGATATACTACCCAATAATGGTTTTAACCCCCTGATTGCCCCTAGTTAACCCTTTCACCCCCTTTTGCCAGTGTCACTAAGCGATCATTTTTCTGATCGCTGCATTAGTGTCGCTAGTGTCGCTAGGTAGCTAGTTTTTTTTTAGGTTCACCGCCAGGTTTTTATAGCGCTAGGTACCCCGATATACTACCCAATAATGGTTTTAACCCCCTGATTGCCCCTAGTTAACCCTTTCACCCCCTTTTGCCAGTGTCACTAAGCGATCATTTTTCTGATCGCTGCATTAGTGTCGCTAGTGTCGCTTGGTAGCTAGTTATTTTTTTAGGTTCACCGCCAGGTTTTTATAGCGCTAGGTACCCCTATATACTACCCAATAATGGTTTTAACCCCCTGATTGCCCCTAGTTAACCCTTTCACCCCCTTTTGCCAGTATCACTAAGCGATCATTTTTCTGATCGCTGCATTAGTGTCGCTAGTGTCGCTAGGTAGCTAGTTTTTTTTTAGGTTCACCGCCAGGTTTTTATAGCGCTAGGTACCCCGATATACTACCCAATAATGGTTTTAATCCCCTGATTGCCCCTAGTTAACCCTTTCACCCCCTTTTGCCAGTGTCACTAAGCGATCATTTTTCTGATCGCTGCATTAGAGTCGCTAGTGTCGCTAGGTAGCTAGTTATTTTTTTAGGTTCACCGCCAGGTTTTTATAGCGCTAGGTACCCTGATATACTACCCAATAATGGTTTTAACCCCCTGATTGCCCCTAGTTAACCCTTTCACCCCCTTTTGCCAGTGTCACTAAGCGATCATTTTTCTGATCGCTGCATTAGTGTCGCTAGTGTCGCTAGGTAGCTAGTTATTTTTTTAGGTTCACCGCCAGGTTTTTATAGCGCTAGGTACCCCGATATACTACCCAATAATGGTTTTAATCCCCTGATTGCCCCTAGTTAACCCTTTCACCCCCTTTTGCCAGTGTCACTAAGCGATCATTTTTCTGATCGCTGCATTAGTGTCGCTAGTGTCGCTAGGTAGCTAGTTCTTTTTTAGGTTCACCGCCAGGTTTTTATAGCGCTAGGTACCCCTATATACTACCCAATAATGGTTTTAACCCCCTGATTGCCCCTAGTTAACCCTTTCACCCCCTTTTGCCAGTATCACTAAGCAATCGTTTTTTCTGATCGCTGCATTAGTGTCACTGATGTCGCTAGGTAGCTAGTTATTTTTTTAGGTTCACAGCCAGGTTTTTATAGCGCTAGGTACCTCGATATACTACCCAATAATGGTTTTAACCCCCTGATTGCCCCTAGTTAACCCTTTCACCCCCTTTTGCCAGTGTCACTAAGCGATCATTTTTCTGATCGCTGCATTAGTGTCGCTAGTGTCGTTGGTAGCTAGTTATTTTTTTAGGTTCACCGCCAGGTTTTTATAGCGCTAGGTACCCCCATATACTACCCAATAATGGTTTTAACACCCTGATTGCCCCTAGTTAACCCTTTCACCAGCGATCACAGTATAAGTGTCACTGGTGACTCTGGTTAGCCAGTTAGTTATTTAGGTTCCCCGTCAGGTTTTTATATAGCGCCAGGGACCCCCATATACTACCTAATAAAAATTTGAACCCCTGATTGCCCCTAGTTAACCCTTTCACCAGTGATCACCGTATAAGTGTTACGGGTGACTCTGGTTAGTTTGCTTTTTATAGCATCAGGGCACCCGCCATTTATTACCCAATAGAGGATTAACCCCCTGATCACCCGGCGGGTGATATCAATTAGGTTTTAGGGTCAGGGTCTGCGTCGCCCCAGGCAGCGCTAGGTTAGTGCCAGTACCGCTAACACCCACACGCAAAGCATAAACCTCCCATAGTGGTATAGAATCTGAACAGATCAATATCTGATCTGATCAGATCTATACTAGCGTCCCCAGCAGTTTAGGGTTCCAAAAAAACGCATTGTTAGCGGGATCAGCCCAGATACCTGCTAGCACCTGCGTTTTGCCCCTCTGCCCAGCCCACCCAAGTGCAGTATCGATCGATCACTGTCACTTACAAAACACTAAACACATAACTGCAGCGATCGCAGTCAGGCCTGATCCCTGCGATCGCTTACAGTTTTTTTTTTGGTAGCATTTTATATTTAAATCCGGAAGGCAGTGCTTGGTTTTCGGGGTCCCGTACGTGGCTAGGCTCCCAAAAAGTCCCCCACATGTGGTATCCCCGTACTCGGGAGAAGCAGCAGAATTTATTTTGCGGTGTAATTTGACTTATGCCCATAGCATGTGTGAGCAATATATCATTTAGTGACAACTTTGTGCAAAAAAAAAAAATTGTAACATTCCTACAACTTGTGGCAAAATATAAAATATTTCATGGACTCAACATGCCTCTCAGTAAATAGCTTGGGGTGTCTACTTTCCAAAATGGGGTCATTGGGGGGGGGTTTGTGCTATTTTGGCATTTTATGGCCTTCGAAACTTTGATAGGTAGTGAGGAGTGAAATCAAAAGTTTGCACCCTTAGAAACCCTGAAGGCAGTGATTGGTTTTCGGGGTGCCGTACGTAGCTAGACTACCAAAAAGTCCCACATATGTGGTATCTTCGTACTGAGGAGAAACAGCAGAATATATTTTGGGGTACAATTCCACATATAACTATGGCATGTGTGAGCAATATATCATTTAGTGACAACTTTTTGTAAACTTTTTTTTTTTTGTGTCATTATTCAATCACTTGGGACAAAAAAAATATTCAATAGACTCAACATGCCTCTCCACAACTTCCTTGGGGTGTCTACTTTCCAAAATGGGGTCATTTGGGGGGGGGTTTGTGTTATTTTGGCATTTTATGGCCTTTGAAACTGTGATAGGTAGTGAGGAGTGAAATCAAAAATTTGCACCCTTAGAAATCCTGAAGGCAGTGATTGGTTTTCGGGGTGCCGTACGCGGCTAGACTCCCAAAAAGTCCCACATATGTGGTATCCCCGTACTTAGGAGAAGCAGCAGAATATATTTTGGGGTGCAATTCCACATATAACTATGGCATGTGTGAGCAATATATCATTTAGTGACAACTTTTTGTAAACTTTTTTTTTTTTGTGTCATTATTCAATCACTTGGGACAAAAAAAAAATATTCAATGGGCTCAACATGCCTCTCCACAACTTCCTTGGGGTGTCTACTTTCCAAAATGGGGTCATTTGGGGGGGTTTTGTGCTATTTTGCCATTTTATGGCCTTCGAAACTGTGATAGGTAGTGAGGACTGAAATCAAAAATTTGCGCCCTTAGAAATCCTGAAGGCAGTGATTGGTTTTCGGGGTGCCGTACGTGGCTAGACTCCCAAAAAGTCCCACATATGTGGTATCCCCGTACTCAGGAGAAGCAGCAGAATATATTTTGGGGTGCAATTCCACATATTACTATGGCATGTGTGAGCAATATATCATTTAGTGACAACTTTTTGTAAACTTTTTTTTTTTTGTCATTATTCAATCACTTGGGACAAAAAAAAAAAAATTAAATGGGCTCAACATGCCTCTCCACAACTTCCTTGGGTTGTCTACTTTCCAAAATGGGGTCATTTGGGGGGGCGTTGTACTGCCCTGCCATTTTAGCACCTCAAGAAATGAGATAGGCAGTCGTAAATTAAAAGCTGTGTAAATTCCAGAAAATGTACTCTAGTTTGTAGACGCTATAACTTTTGCGCAAACCAATAAATATACGCTTATTGACATTTTTTTTACTAAAGACATGTGGCTGAATAAATTTTGCCCTAAATGTATGACTAAAATTGAGTTTATTCGATTTTTCTTATAACAAAAAGTAGAAAATATAATTTTTTCTTAAAATTTTCGGTCTTTTTCCATTTATATCGCAAAAAATAAAAATCGCAGAGGCAATCAAATACCATCAAAAGAAAGCTCTATTTGTGGGAAGAAAAGGACGCAAATTTTGTTTGGGTACAACATTGCATGACCACGCAACTACCAGTTAAAGCAGTGCAGTGCGAAATTGTAAAAAGACCTCTGGTCCTTAGGCTGTTAATTGGTCCGGGGCTGAAGTGGTTAAAGCCGTCTTTGAAAAATTATCTTCATACCTCTCTCCTCACTTGATTATAGGTGAAGATTTTAACTTGGTTGCGAATGCTACACTTGACCGCACCTCACATACTACTATCTCCAAGGCCTTTCCCAGGTCCCTTGCACATGGCCTAACCGATCATCAACTCTCTGACACCTGGAGAGCCCATAATATAGGGGTTAGAGAATTTACTTTTTTTTCCCACCCCCATAATAGCTCTGCAAGATTAGATTAGATTTTTGTTTCACCTATAATTTTAGCTAACTCAACCCAAGCAAACATCCACCCCTGTGTTTGGTCAGACCATCATGCTACCTCATTTACCACCACTTTCATCAAACTGGCCCCCACTCCACACTCCTGGAGACTAAATGAATCACTCCTGACTGATGTAGAAATAGTCCCTAAAATAGAGGAAACGATAGAAGAATACTTCTCTATAAATGCCCAACCTGACACATTGCCCTCTACACTCTGGGTTGCCCATAAGGCTGTCCTAAGGGGAAAAATGATTGCAGAATCCTCCATTCGTAACAAAATGATTAATGGAAGAATCCTTGTTCTCACACGGGTTCTCACACAGGAAATCGATTGATCGATCGATGGAGATAAACTGTAAACGACTTGAACTGGATTCCCTATTGACCAATAAAGTAGAAAAAGCTCTCAGGTGGGCAAAAGCCAAACATTTGCTTTTTGATAACTCCGCGTTGACCCTTTTCGCACGTAGACTGAAACACACCTCACGTCCATCTCATGTGTATAAATTGAGTACTAGAGAAGGTTTACTCACGTCTCACCCAAAAGAAGTCCTTCGAATTTTTGAACAATTCTATTCTTCCTTATTATCACCTAAATTAGAAGAAAATATCCCAGAAATTGACTCCTGGTTATACACTATCCCCCTGCCCACCTTATCCTTATCACATATCGAATCACTTAATTCCCCTATCTCCACCTCGGATGTCCTGAATGTAATTAATTCACTTAAGCAGGGTTCAACCCCAGGCCTGGATGGGTTCGCTGCAATTTATTATAAAACATTTGCTACATCTTTAGCCCCTAGACTTACCTATCTCTTCAACTGGGTGATGCAGGGAGGTAGCTTTCCAGAGGAAATGTTATTGGCGAACATGTCATTGATTCCAAATCCTGACAAAAATCATACCCTCCCACAAAATTATAGGCCCATTTCAGTCATGAATAATGATCTGAAGATTTTTGGTAGGATTCTTGCAGATAGACTAGCTAAAATAATCCCCTCCCTTATCTCCCCATTTCAATCCGGCTTTATTCCCCACAGATTGATAACAGACAATATTCTTTTAGCGATGGACATTGTCCAGGATGCTAACATGAACTCCCGGAGTCTTCTTTTACTTAGCCTCGACATACAGAAGGCGTTTGATAGTGTCTCTTGGACCTATTTTACGAACCTTCTACAACGGTTGGGATTCCGGGGAGAGTTCTTGCACTCCTTTCACACTCTTTATAAAAACCCTATGATGAGAATTAAGAAAGCTGGATGCTGCTCAGAATTTTTCAGCGTGGGGAGGGGGACTAGGCAGGGGTGTCCCCTGTCCCTGCTGATTCTTTCCTTAGCACTTGAACCCCTTGCCATCGCCATCTTGAACAACCCTAATGTTTCCGGATATATGAAAGGCCCCTTATCCTACAAATTCTGCATGTATGCAGATGACGTATTGATGTTTATAACAAACCCACTACTCTCCCTTCCTAATCTATTCGACACCCTATCTAAATTTGCTAAGGTCTCTGGATTATCTATTAACCTGTCTAAATCTGCCGCCCTCCCCATGGGTATCCCACCCGCAGAACTTTCTCATCTTAAACAAGCATTTTCCTTCCATTGGTCTGACTCCCACCTCTCCTACTTAGGAATAGTTCTTCCAGAGAATTTTAAAAAGCTATTCACAGCCAATTACCCCCCACTTATTGCGAAATTGAAGAAAACACTAAAGCTCTAATCAAACCTAGGTATCTCTTTTATAGGTAGAATAATAGCCCTTAAAATTTTTCCCCGTCTTCTATATCTGTTCCGTTCCCTCCCTATTAAAGTTTTGAAATCGTACCTTAATGATTTCCAATCTGATCTCATTAGGTTCATATGGCATGATAGGCCCTCTAGATTCGCTAGGGAAGTCCTGTATTGCTCCTCGAAAAGAGGGGGCTTGGGGGTCCCGCAGATCTGGCTCTATTATTTAGCTAGTAGATTCACACAAAAAGCTCAATGGAACATCAGGAACTCTAAGGTACCTTGGGTTAAATTTGAACAGGAATCTATAAATCCCTTGTTCCTCCCAGGTATTATGTGGTCCTCTAATCCGACTAACCAGACCCAAGCCCACAAAAATCTAATTGTCTCGGAAGGATTACATCTTTGGAATATGTATAGGAATAAGTATGGCCTAGTTTCCCGGCCTCCTGGGGGTTCGTCGTATTTGGGGGACCATAGGTTCCCATTGGCCTATGATCGCCCAACTTCTTTCCAAATTTGGATTGAGCTTGGACTCTCGCTGCGGGACTTCCTGGTTGATTCAAAATTTGCGACCTTTCAGGAGTTACAATCCAGATTCCAGAGTCCTGACCGTGAATACCTCCACTACTTACAAATCCGTCACTTTTTTCTACAGCACCACCCTGGCCCTTACTCCCTCACCCCGACATACTTTGAGGATATTTGTCACACCGCACCCAGACAAAAGGGACTGATCTCAGGGGTTTACAGATCTTAGAGTCGGCGGAAGAAAGGGAAGTGCTGAAGTATAGATCCAAATAGGAACAAGAACTGGAATTGGAGAGCAATATAATTGACTGGGATAAAAACTGGAGAAACATGTTTCAATGTTCAAGATCCTTATCAATCAGAGAAACAGCCATTAAAGTAATTACTAGATGGTATTATACAGCCCTGCGGTTGCAGAAGATCTTCCCTCAGGCTTCTCCCAGATGTTTCAGGGGCTGCCCTTACCCAGGTTCTTTCAGACATATATTCTGGGAATGTAAACGGATCCAACCAATCTGGCAACACTTGTTCAGTCTAATCAATAAGTTAGCGGGTTACACTATAGACATGGAGGCTTGTCACTCCTTGTTATTTCAATCTCCACCCCTAAGCCCCTGAGGCAATTAATTCATTCAATCTGCATTGCCATGCAGTGGTCTATAGCACTCAGTTGGAAATCTCCCTCAATACCACTCGCCCAGATTCTGTCACGTGTGGACCTAATGATGCACACTGAGAAAATCCACCTCACTTTACTTGACACTATACCTGTGTTTGAAGTTAAGTGGAAACCTTGGTCTTTATTCAGGCTTCGAAATTGACCACGCTAGTCTCTCCCCTCTCCCCCCCTTTTTTTTTTTCTTTTCTTTTTTCTTTCTCTCTTTCTTTCTCTCTTTTCTCGTTTCTTCTTCGTCTTGGGCTTTTTTGGCCTTTTGTTTTGGGTATATCCTATAATGAAGATTCCAAACGTAGATCTCATCCATACAGATTGCCATATACAAAACAGCCTTACACCCACCAATTTCTATAATTATACTAATGGTTAATGATGGTTTTTCTGTATGTAACTTATACATAATTTTTGCCATGTAAAACAGACTTCTTTATCTGTATGTATGTTTCTTCTCATTTTTATGTTTTGTTACCCTGATTATTGTTTTTCAATGAAAAAGTTTGAAAATAAAACAAAAACAAACATATGTGCATACACCAGTGAAGATGTCTCCTTACCAGGAGATGTGAGACTTTCTGTGAAGAGAAGTCTAAAAACGCTTACATGGAAATAAACCTTCCACTAAGTATCAAGTTTCCCCGTTCAAGTCATCCTTTAGTCATGGATTCTGATAATGATAAAAAAAGAAAAAGTACCAGGCCCAGATAGTGTAAAATCTTTACAAATTTTATTAAGATACCAAATTAAAAACTGTACAAACACAGCCAGCACGCAGAAAGGACTCCAATACCCACAATCCAGTGGAACGGAACATATAAGGTGGTGATGTTACGACCTACAGTTATGTATGTTATCCTATACATTTACTTGCTGCAGCTCATTTAGGGTTTATTTCCATTTGCGCGGTCTCACTTGAATTGAAATATTTAAGTGATAGCAAAGTCCACGTTTTCACTTGTCCCTACAGGTAAGCCTATAATAAGGTATACCTGTAGGTACAATGAATAACTCATAAACGTGCACCGTTTAGAAGATATCCACATTTGTAGAGGCCGGTGACATCACCGTAGCATGCACACTGCACTCTGAATGAGCAGCACACTTGAGTGTCCATTCAGAGCACTGGTCCACGATCATGACACCCATATGCAGGAGTGATGTTATCACAATCTGGCCATTCGAACTGCCAGAGCACACAAGCCAAGAAAGAAGACAAGGTGAAGACGGAAGCCCTGTTGGAGGTGACAGCGTGCTGCTGGAGGGATCCACTTTGCAGGTAAGTTTGTCATAATGTGCTGGTATCCAGTGCATAGTAACACATTATGACCTTAACCTGCAGAGGGGGGGGGGGGGGCTTTTTTTTTTATGGAGAGTTTACTACCACTTTAATGCAATCTCAACTGGCCTCAAATATTTTGTGAATATCGTAACTTGGCAAAAGAAGGGTTTTCTTTATGCCTGTTCCAATTAGTAAACTTCATTTTGCACTAAAAACTTATTGTGTGTGGGAGTAGTGTGTGAATCGATATGCACCCTAAGGAAGTACCATCCATTGAGAAACAATTATAGAAATCTGAGTAAGATTTGGGACTTTTCATTTACTTATTTGGGTTAATAACCACTGAGCCAACGTGTTATATAAAATCATCTGTACATAACTGTATTTAGAACATTATACAATTCTTAAAAGAAAGGGGTTTATTCCATAAAAAAAAGTTAACAAACTGCTTGTCCAGGATGATGTAAGCCTGGATTCAAGATCTGGTTTTGTGTATCTTTTAGCTAACATGTTTCGCGGGTTGACCGGCTTCGCCAGGGCCTTAGATCCTGTCAAATACTGTAATGACATGTACAAGATATAACAATCAATGTTTCATGTAGCAAGGTCATGATTTAATTACCTTACACACAGCATCTTTTTTTGTTATCATGGTACATTTTTTTTTTGATGAGGCGGCAAAACCAATCCTTAGCCCCTCTGTTGTTTTTCAGAATAACAATCTCTGCAGCAGGATGTAGTTAGTTACAGAAATGAAACAAACTAGTAGGGGTCCGTACAATGATCAGCTTGTATTTATTTATGTAAAACCTGTATCTCAAAAGGAAAAAACTGTGGGGGTGTGGCCGACAAGCGGAGCGGATGGACGCTTGAAGGAGTAGCTCCGCCGTGATCCGAGCAAGTAAGGCGATTTACAGCGACGGCAGCCCTCGTTTTCAGCATCAAATCATCCCGGCACCTGCGGGAACCACTCAGGATGCCTTCTAAGAGAAGAAAAGGCCATATGAAACTGGGCAAAATGCTGGATTTCTTTGTCCAGCAGCGCCAGCTCCCTGTCCAAGATGGCGGCCGCGCACGAGGCCTACAGCAGCATCGAACATGGACGGACCGGCACTCAGACCAGGGCGATACGCAAACAGCGGTGTCCGCGTCACACTCTATATCCACCTCTGCATCCACAAGCCCAGCAAAAAGCAAACCGAGGAGGGAGGCACACGGGACAGATACAGAGGAGGTGAGTGCCTTCAATTCATCTTTGGATGATACAAGAGAGCTGCAGGACTCTATAACTGAGTTTCCCACGTTAAATCAGCCAGTGTTGGATACCACCTTAAAGGACATGTTAGTGTCATTGCGCTCCACACTGCATGCAGACATTATGGCCATTACTCAGCAATTTAAATTAGAAGTGCAGGCAGTCAATAACAGAGTCTCACATGTTGAAACAAAAATGAGGGAATTTGCCCAAACCTTTAATGAGCTTGTGGACGCACACAACGAAAGAGATGAGGATATGGTGGCCATTAAAGTGAAATTAGCGGACCTCGAGGACTGCTCGAGGCGCAACAATGTAAGAATTAGTGGGATTCCAGAGTCCATCTTACCGCAGGAACTGAGAGAATTTTTTCTCAACTTGATGAAAGCTGCACTCCCAGAATCACCAGTAGAGGAGTTGGTGATCGATCGTATTCACAGACTGCCTAGACCGAAGAGTGTTCCGACGCACCTGCCTAGGGATACGATCGTTCGGATACACTTCTACCACATCAAAGAGAGGTTCGTGCGTGCAACAAGGAAAAGGGAGGAATTACCCACTGAATTTAAAGAACTGTCTTTCTTCGCCGATCTCTCGGCTTACACTATGCAGCAGCGTAGACAGCTTGCCACTATAACTAAACCACTGAATAACCACCGAATCCCATATAGGTGGCTGTACCCAGCGAAACTTCTCATTACGTACGAAGGGAAGTCGCATATAGTGGCTAGAGTCGCAGAAGGTATCCAGTTGCTAGAAGAATGGTAACTTCTACTCCCACCGAACACGGGCCCCAGCAAGAGGGGATCACCTATCTCTACCCATACGAGCTCAGATGCTGAAACGAGCTAAGTATTCAACATGACAGTCATACTAAAATCGCCTTCCAGTTCGAAACACGGTATGCTGGTTCTCTCTTGATTGTCTTTGGTTTTTGAAATTAGTAGTGGGTTTTGTTTTTCCGTTGCTAATTGTAGATTTCAAGGGAATCCGCCTTTACCCCCAAGTTCTAGCGATATATCGCCAGTACAGATTCTGTGGAGAATCGCCATCTTTTTATTTCTTTTTTCTTTCATTTTCTTTTCCTTTTTTGCTATTCTAACCTACTCAGCTACTACGCTAACACAGTACCTAACTGTGGCGTTACCTATACGTTGACCGAGAGCACAGGTTTGGACCTTCCCACTTATAGCTTCAGATTCACTGGTGGTTTTCCTGTCTGTATCCTCTCATAGGAGGGCCCCACCAGTCCTGACAACAGTTGGAGTTTGAACTGCTCAGTTATCATTATGGCTTTTACAATTTCGTCCCTTAATGTCAAGGGGCTTAATAGCCCATTTAAACGCCAAATGGCATGGAAGGAAGCGGATAGACTGAAATGTGACATAATGTGCTTTCAAGAGTCCCACTTTATGGCAGGGAACCACCCTTCCTTCACTAATCGCAAGTTTCCGTAAGTATTCATGGCCAACGGTCCAAAGAAGAAAGCCGGTGTGGCCATCGCGATTAAGAATTCCATTCACTTCAGTCTTATAGACTCCTATTTGGATCAATCGGGCAGGTACATTATTCTTGTTTGTGAGATTGCCAGAGTAACATACACCCTGATAAATGTATATCTCCCAAACTCCAACCAACGTAGCTTTCTGCAGAAAATTCTACAAAAGGTAGCTTCCATGCAAAAGGGACATGTTGTTATGTGTGGGGACTTCAATGCTGTCATGCACAGTGAGTTGGATATTTCTAACCCACTAAACCGAAAGTCTCGTAGGCCGAACTTATCCAAAATCTTCTCTGCGGTGGACCTTTTTGATGTCTGGCGGTGTCAGCACGCGTCAGAAAGAGACTATACTTTTTTCTCAAATGTACACCACTCCTATTCGCGTATTGACAGAATCCATGTTGACAAATTTTTGCTGCAGAAAATTGTAAAATCTGAGATTCATACTATAACGTGGTCAGATCATGCGCCTATCTCAGTTCGGGTGGGGGGGGCGAGACGCTGTCACGAGAGCAAACAGGTGGCGAAATGACGTATCCATCATTTCCCAACCTGAAAATACAAAATATTTAAAGACAGTATTGTCTGAATTTTTTCATAGTAACGCTCCGTCGGTGTCGGACCCCTTCACCCTCTGGAATATGCATAAAGCGTTTATGAGGGGGATATTAATTCAACTAAGCGCTAAGGTTAAGAGGCAAAGGATGGAACGGCTCAATGGTTTACTGGAGAAAATAAAGAACTTAGAGTCCATAAACAAACAAAATACTACTCAAAAAACTAGAGAAGATTTGTTCACTGCTAGACAAGAGCTGCGTGCAGTGTTGGTCTCCCAGCAGGAGAACCGCCTTCGTTTCATCAAAGCGCACAGCTACAGATATAGCAACAAGGCGGGGAAACTGCTGGCGGACCAGCTTCGTGAAAAGATAGCGCAAAAAAAGATAGGTTGCATGGTTAACCCTATCACGAAACGTATAGTGCATAATCCTAAAGAAATTGCGGATGCATTCAGCGACTATTACGAGTCTCTGCATAACCTTAAAAATGACCCGGACACGTCCCAACCTTCCGATAGATCGATCTCTGCGTTTTTGCGGACGCTTAATCTCCCAAAAATTTCCCACAGCGATTTGGAGAAACTAAACTCTCCCTGCTCGATCCCTGAAATCCAAAAAATTTTATGCAGTATGCCCCATAATAAGGCGCCGGGTCCGGACGGCTACTCATCAGAATATTACCAGCTATTCCAAACCGAACTACTGCCTTACATGAATCAAATCTTTGGAGCCGCGATGTCCAATGCCGCGTTCCCGAGTGAGATGCTTACTGCTTCCATTATTACACTACCTAAGGCGGGTAAGGACCCCATGCATCCACAAAGTTATAGACCAATATCTATTAAATGTCGACATTAAGGTTTATGCGAAAATGGTTGCAAACAGGTTGGCCGGCCTTCTACCGAAGCTTATAAAGCATGATCAAGTGGGTTTTGTGTTGGGAAGGCAGGCCAATGATGCAACCAGGAGACTAATAAATCGAATTTACTCGGCTGAAAAGTCCGGAAGGCCTTCTCTGCTCCTGTCCTTGGACGCAGAGAAGGCCTTCGATAGGATTCATTGGGGATATTTGACCAAGGTTCTCCAGCAGTTTGGCCTGGCGGGTCAGATCCACCAGGCCATACTAGCACTGTACTCTTCTCCGTCTGCCTACGTGTATACTGAGGGTATGTTTTCTAAACAATTTCATATTTCCAATGGCACTAGATAAGGTTGCCCACTCTCTCCCATTATATTCGCCCTAGTAATGGAGCCCTTTGCCGAAACAATTAGACAACATATGGATGTGCAGGGCATCATGTCCCAGGCAACACAACACAAACTATCACTATTTGCGGATGATGTCATTCTGACGCTCTCCGATCCCCTCACATCTGTCACGACAGCGCACGATATCATTGTGAAATTTGGGGAAGCTTCCTATTACAAAATAAATGAGCAGAAGTCATGCATTCTAGGAATCGGTATAAATGATAGTCTTAAAGCACGAATCCAAGATGCTCTTCCTTACCCTTGGGCCTCAGACTCCATAAAATATCTAGGCACTAATTTAACTCCTACAACGGATCGGTTATTTCAGGCTAACTTCCCCCCATTATTAGAGTCCCTCCAATCTGACATCAATAGACTTAAAAAATATTACATTTCGTGGCATGGGCGTTTGGCAGCATACAAAATGCTGTTACTCCCCAAGCTAACTTATATGTTCAGGGCACTCCCAATTCCAATTCCAGATCACTTCTTTAAGGCCCTACAGAAGCAAATGGTAACTTTCATTTGGGCGGGGAAGAGGGCTAGATTCCCTGCCACCCTACAAAGCAAAAAGAAAAAAGCGGGGGGCCTAGGCGTACCTGTGTTACGGGACTACGCCACAGCAGCAGTCTTGGACCAGCTCCAGGACTGGTTTTCCACCCAGGAACTGAAACCTTGGTGTCAACTAGAATTAGCAGGGATACCGCATGGGTCGCTTCGTTCCCTTTTGATAGCCTTTAACTGCGATCAATTCCACATCCATACTGACCATCCTACAATGAAGGCTTCTTTGCGAGCTTGGAAGGACCTTCTTACTTCATGCCATTATGTGTGCACCTTCACCATGGTTCCTATCCCCTTAGAATCTATCCCTTGGTTGATTCCGAACATTTCCCTAAATGTGTAGCGTAAAAGTGGGATTTCTAATGTGCAGGACCTTTTAGTGGGTAACCGCCTTATGCCATTCCAGGTCATTCATAACAAGTACCACATACCCCAGACCGAGTTTTTGACATATTGCCAACTCCGGTCTTGGTTCCGGGAAAAAGGAATGTCCGACACACAATTTATTGCAGAAGTGTGGGATTTCCTAAACTCGCCCAAACCTAGACAGAAGGGCATTTCTATTATGTACAACCTACTTAATGATAAGTCCTCTTTTTCCCGTTTCGGCCATTTGGAGAAATGGGAAAAAGACATGGGTCAGAAATTCACTGAGCAACAATGGTTACAGGCCTTTAGTAACAATTCCAGGTTCTCCAGATGTTCAAACTATGAGGAACTGGCTGCGAAAATTACAGCGAGATGGCATTTTACTCCTTATATTATTGCTAAATTTTCGGATGAGAAATCCAGCGAATGTTGGAGGGGTTGTGGCCAAGTGGGGATGCTGCTACATATGTGGTGGCAGTGTCCGCGCCTGCGGAATTTCTGGGCTGAAGTATTTCATTTAATTGCTAAAATCATAGGCGTTCAGACCAGGCCCTCCCCTGAAAAAGCATTACTAAGTATTGGTATCTCCGAGTACCCGGTATCTATGAGAACTATAGCAATGCATATTATTTTCGCAGCCAGAACACTGATTGTATGTAATTGGAAATCAAAAGACATCCCGAATATCTCGGAAGTGATTATGAAGGTGAATGTTATCTCAGAATTTGAGAAAATAATAGCATTTAGGGACGGTTCTAGAAAGAAATATCTGATAAACTGGTCTGCTTGGCTCGCTGCGGCGAGAAAAGTAAATGGGTGAAACATAGGTCCATGTGGGGACACCCATATCTCACCCCTGTTCTCTCGAGTTCAACTACTCAAACCTTGCTCCCTGAAACACCCTATCCCCCTTTCTTTTTCCTACTCTTTCTCTTGCTCTTTCCTCTCTCTTATTTTATTAAGCTTTTAAACTACCCTCTAATGCTTAAGGTCGATACGATTTATGTAAGGTCAGCCTAAGTTGAGATATAATTTTTGCGACACATGTCTATGCTTGCTGATATGTTTACAAAGCTGTAGACTTTTACTTTGTTATATAGTTTGTACTGTACTAGCTCGATACATTATTCACAATACCTGATTTGTATGTTGTAACCCATCGCAACTTGGCCTGGACTGGGCCAGAGTATGTTAATCTTTATCTTTCTGTTTTGTACTCTTCAATAAAAATGATTTTGAAAAAAAAAAAAGGAAAAAACTGTTTGCTTTAACTGATTATAATGTCATAGCTGGAGTTTGGCTTCCATGTGTTAGTGTAGTTAAATTCCATTCGTTGTGTATTTAAATCTTCTAGTACATTTAACACTAGTCCCCATAGTCTTACCGAGCTTGTTCTTTTGGATCACCAGGTGAAAATAAAGCCTAAAAAAGAAAAATAATTCAGCTATCACACCTAAGAAATGGTAAGCTGCAATATAATACATGTTTGCTTTTGGGTTCAATACCACTTTAATGTGTTGAAAAATGACCGTGCACATTTTTTTTCCTTTTTAACCACAGGGAGTTCACATATAATATACAGATAGGGCCGTCTTTAACCACTTGCCACCCACCATATAGCAAAATGACATTGGCAAAGTGGTTGTGTTATCCTGATTGGACGCCCCCCCCCCCCCCCGGGGGACGCGCATCACGGCGATCGTTGTTGCAGTGTGGCATTCTGACACACCGCAACAATGATCTAGGTAAAGAGTCTCTGATGGAGACTCTTTACCACATGATCAGCTGTGTCCAATCACGGCTAATCACAGTGTAAACAGGAAGAGCCGTTGAATGGCTTTTCCTCGCTCGTGTCTGTCAGAGCTGATCGGGGAGTCTGTACTGATTGATTATCAGTGCAGCCCCGTGAGGATGCCCACACTGGACCACCAAGACTACCAGAGATGCCCACCACTAATCACCACCAGGTATGCCACCCATGGCTACCAGCAATAACAGTCAGTGCCCACAATGGATGCCAATCAGTACCCATAATGGATGCCTGCCAATCAGTGATGCCCATCAGTACCATTCATTAGTGTACATCAGTATCACTTATCAGTGGCCACCTATCACTGCCCATTTGTGCCGCCTATCAGTGCTTCTTTTCAGTGCCCATCAGTGGAGTCTGTATTGGCTGTAGTAGTGATAGAGGACTTAGCCAAGGAGTTGCGTTTGTTGGCTTGGATGAGTGTCTGAAGACTTCTAAAGTGGGACCAATAAGAGGGTGTAGTTTGGCTTGAGAAAAGATATGCTGTGGATGAATCCAAGGTAAAAATCTCAGACATTGGGGCATAATTTTGTGTTCCAATGGGACTCAGTCTTTGACTGAATGATGAATGTTCCAGTTGACTATACGTGCAAGGTGGGTTGCCCAATAATAGTAACAAAGGCCAGGAAGGTCTATTCCCCTGTGTGTCAGGCAGTCAAATGTAATTCTAGGAGTTTTGCCTCTCCATATGAAGGATGAGCATGCTTGTTGGAAAGCGGTAAAAAAAGAAGATGGTATTTTTCTAGGAATAGTCTGCATTATGTACAAGAAACGCAGGAGGATGTTAATATTAAGTAAGGAGGCTCTGACGAACCATAAAACGTTGAGAGAGTTCCAGCGTTTCAGATAAACCCGCGTTTCCTTTAGAATTGGTGTAAAGTTGCATTGGAAGAGATCTGATAGAGAAGTTGGTATTTTTTCAAATCAATATTTTTTTATTGAATATTTCACAGAACATAAGTGAAAAAACATGTAGAATAATAGTCACCCAGACATGCACTTCTTCAGCTTATTACACAGTCTTGAGGATTATTCTATAACAAAGTCTGTATACAATAGACATGTAAAACAAGACATGTAAAACAAGGTAAAAATGTGATTCAGCACCACGTGCCGCACCCTTTGGGCTCCTTATGCTGATCTCGTGTTTATCGCGTGTTAGTAGAAGTTTGGTTAGAGACAATTTGTGCTTTTCAGATTTGTGCTTCAGATCGTTACTGCTCTTCAGTTTGTGCTTATCGGTGCATATCTGCTTATCAGTGTGTGTAGTAAGTTTGCATTTGTTGGTCATTGCAGACTATATCTGCATATAGTACGCTTTGATTTTCAGTGCTTATTGTCCACTCTTTTCTGGTTTTCAGTTCATTCTTTCAGGCCTTGCTGTTTATCAGTGCTTTCTGTTGTCCGTTCTGATCAGCCGACCGCTTTGAAGCCATGTTTTGTGTACCCACTCGTCGTAGAGTTCGTGCTGTGCAGGGGCTTGGTGTTGGGCTTTTAGCTTTGACACAAGCCCAGTCCATGAACAGGGTGAGGAGGAGTTCATGGAGCAAGAATTGGTTGCTGCAGAGTGACCAATTCTCGCACATGCCTTTGCTTCGTGAGATCTGGGAGAATATTCCTGATGATTTCAGGAATTATCTCCGGATGACGGACCCTATTTTTCACCGTCTTCTGGCTTTGCTGTCCCCTTATATCAGCAGGCATGATACCTGCATGCGGCAAGCCATCACTCCGGAGGAGAGGCTCAACGCCACGTTGTGGTACTTGGCAACAGGGAGAAGTCTTATTCCAGAGACCTGTTCTGCCATCATGCAGGTCCTGCAGAAGGACTGTATTAAGCTAAGTTTTCTCCTTTAACATCACATTCTATGTATTTAATGTTTGCTAATGTATTGTATTTCTTTCCTCATTCCCTAATTACCATGATTGCAATATGCTGTAATTGATATGCTGTGCCCCTTTGTCCTCATGCATGCTGGAAGCTTTTAAAGTTCCTTTTTTGTCCTTCATGCATATTTGTCTTCACTAACTTCCCCTGCATGCTCTTCTGGTCCCATAAACCTATAGCCTAGTCACTTGGCAATGTATTTTGTCAGCTCCATAGTATTGCTTTCCCCTAAACACCCCCTAAAATGTGTACAAATCTTATGTGTGTGCTTAAATTCATACAGAGTGCCAGAGGTTTTTTTTTGGTGGTCCAAACTCATTAGGAGCCCCCCTCCCCCAACTGCTAGGTCCGCTGTTAGCAATCCTTTATCTGCTGACTTTGCCAAACCCAGTACACACTATACCTACCTCTTTTGTGCTCAGATTTATGGATGAACTCACCAAAACATGTAGTGCAAGGGCTTGCCTCAATACTTTCAAATGCTACTGTTTAAAGTTTTTTTTTCTCCTGTTATTATCATATCATCTTATGATAGGTAATAGAAGAATGTAAAAATGTGCTTCCATTTGTTCATTTTTTTGTATTATGACACTTCTTACCTGTCCGGTGGGCTGCCAATAGTGTAAGTAAGGAGGGTCTGGCCAAAGTATCACACATTCAGCTCTCAATGAAGTGGAGAGGGTTACCAGTCCAAAACAGAGGAATCTGATAAGGAGACCTTATACTTTTGGCTTTAAATACTAATTTCCAAAAATGTTATACTGATCTTGGGCAAAAATGTTTGTGTCCTATCTGCTTGCAATGCTGATGTGCAAAATGTCTAATTTTTTTTTTTCTTGTTTGACTCCACAGTTTCCTTCAACGCCACAGGAATGGCAGACTGTGGCCTCCCACTTTGCCACCCGTTGGGACCAATTGTGGAGGTGCAATTGATGGGAAGCACATCCGCATCGTCCAACCCCCAACCAGCGGTTGTTTCGCTGCGAATTTCGGCTGTTCGCGGTACGCCCGATCGGCGGACTATTGCCATAGTTCGCCCGGCGGACTTCCGTGTTTACTGTGTAAAAGAACTTTGACCTATGATGACACATCCATCATGGGGTACAGGACAGCCAATTGAGACATTACAGCACATGGACACTTGGACATTACCCCTAACTTATAAATACACCCGATCCGGCGGCCATTTTACATTCTTTCTTCTGTCACTATAGGGAGAGGTTGCTGTGTGGAGCAGGGAGAGATTGCAGTGACCCAAATTGCTAGCTATTTGGTACACAAAAGTTCTTTTCAGGACTGGTAAATTTGTTAGGTGTAGTTCAGGATATAGATTTGAGGCAGTGCTGTGCTAGTGATTGTTGCGTCAGCCTGAGTGTCTTTTGTCAGTGTAGAGAAAGGGACAGGACGGTGTGTGCTGCAGGGACAGTCAGTTTAATCATTAGCTGTTACTATCGGGTCCACAAAAGTGCTATTCCAGTTATTGTTCTAGCAGCCTCTGTTTTGTCAGTTTATATAGGGACAGGCAGGAAGCTGTGTGTGAGGCAGTGAGGGTCAGTTTAATCAGTAGCTGTTACTATATTAGGTCCACAAAGGTTCTTTTCAGGACTGGTATCAGTGGTATGGTAATAGGCTTGTACACGTGTAATATTCTTTCTTCCAAATATAGAAAGAATATTATACTTGACTGCTACCCTTCTGCTGCAGTCTGCTAATCAGTCACAACCCACTTGTTCCACAAAGGTCCTTATAAGGACTGGTAACCTGGTGTAGGGTGCTACAGTACATAGGGTTGAGTGAGGTACAGTCTGCTATTCTGTAAGGACTGGTATAGGTCCACAATACATAGGGTTGAGGTGCACTACTGCTGACCGCTGCCCTATACTGCAGCAGTCCTTCATCAGTATAGGGACTGACGTACAGTCTGCTATTCATTCACAACCTACTAGTTCCTCAAAGGTCCTTATAAGAACTGGTAAGGTATAGGGTACTACAGTACATAGGGTTGAGTGAGGTACAGTCTGCTATTCCGTAAGGACTGGTATAGGTCCACAATACATAGGGTTGAGGTGCACTACTGCTGACCGCTGCCCTATACTGCAGCAGTCCTTCATCAGTATAGGGACTGACGCACAGTCTGCTAATCAGTCACACACAACCTACTTGTTCCACAAAGGTCCTTATAAGGACTGGTAACCTGGTGTAGGGTGCTACAGTACATAGGGTTGAGTGAGGTACAGTCTGCTATTCTGTAAGGACTGGTATAGGTCCACAATACATAGGATTGAGGTACACTACTGCTGACCGCTGCCCTATACTGCAGCAGTCCTTCATCAGTATAGGGACTGATGTACAGTCTGCTATTCATTCACAACCTACTAGTTCCTCAAAGGTCCTTATAAGGACTGGTAAGGTATAGGGTACTACAGTACATAGGGTTGAGTGAGGTACAGTCTGCTATTCCTTAAGGACTGGTATAGGTCCACAATATATAGGGTTGAGGTGCACTACTGCTGACCGCTGCCCTATACTGCAGCAGTCCTTCATCAGTATAGGGACTGACGTACAGTCTGCTATTCATTCACAACCTACTAGTTCCTCAAAGGTCCTTATAAGGACTGGTAAGGTATAGGGTACTACAGTACATAGGGTTGAGTGAGGTACAGTCTGCTATTCCTTAAGGACTGGTATAGGTCCACAATATATAGGGTTGAGGTGCACTACTGCTGACTGCTGCCCTATACTGCAACAGTCCTTTATCAGTATAGGGACTGAGGTACAGTCGGCTAATCATTCACAACCTACTAGTTCCACAAAGGTCCTTATAAGGACTGGTAAGGTATAGGGTACTACAGTACATAGGGTTGAGTGAGGTAGTCTGCTATTCCTTAAGGACTGGTATAGGTCCACAATATATAGGGTTGAGGTGCACTACTGCTGACTGCTGCCCTATACTGCAGCAGTCCTTTATCAGTATAGGGACTGAGGTACAGTCTGCTAATCAGTCACACACAACCTACTTGTTCCATAAAGGTCCTTATAAGGACTGGTAACCTGGTTTAGGGTGCTACAGTACATAGGGTTGAGTGAGGTACAGTCTGCTATTCCGTAAGGACTGGTATAGGACCACAATACATAGGGTTGAGGTGCACTACTGCTGACCGCTGCCCTATACTGCAGCAGTCCTTTATCAGTATAGGGACTGAGGTACAGTCTGCTAATCATTCACAACCTACTAGTTCCACAAAGGTCCTTATAAGGACTGGTAAGGTATAGGGTACTACAGTACATAGGGTTGAGTGAGGTACAGTCTGCTATTCCTTAAGGATTGGTATAGGTCCACAATATATAGGGTTGAGGTGCACTACTGCTGACTGCTGCCATATACTGCAGCAGTCCTTTATCAGTATAGGGACTGAGGTACAGTCTGCTAATCATTCACAACCTACTAGTTCCACAAAGGTCCTTATAAGGACTGGTAAGGTATAGGGTACTACAGTACATAGGGTTGAGTGAGGTACAGTCTGCTATTCCTTAAGGATTGGTATAGGTCCACAATATATAGGGTTGAGGTGCACTACTGCTGACTGCTGCCCTTCTGCTGCAGCAGTCTTTTATCAGTATAGGGACTGAGGTACAGTCTGCTAATCCCTAGCTACTAGTTCCACAAAGGTCCTTAAGGACTGGTATAGGTGTACTATTTGGTGTGCAGTATATAGTTGTGTAATACACATATAAAATATTTGCACATACTTGACTTCCTCCTGGGGCTGCTTATTATGAGGGGCTCCCACCATCCCTGTGCTGTGCTGACTTCCTCCTGGGGCTGTACCTCTGCTGTGCATTTTATGAGGG
Organism: Lithobates pipiens; assembly: GCF_037356315.1. Classification (NCBI taxonomy): domain Eukaryota; kingdom Metazoa; phylum Chordata; class Amphibia; order Anura; family Ranidae; genus Lithobates; species Lithobates pipiens. Next base: position 206,381,851 of record NW_027507785.1, on the reverse strand, counting down.
GCTCCCACCATCCCTGTGCTATGCTCATTATGAAGGGCTCCCACCATCCCCGTGCTATGCTCATTATGAGGGGCTCCCATCATCCCTGTGCTATGCTCATTATGAGGGGCTCCCTCCATCCCTGTGCTATGCTGACTTCCTCCTGGGGCTGCTTACGGTGCAGGTGTCAGTGCTGTATATCACGGTGCTGATGTCAGTACTCTCTATCACGGTGCTGCTGTCAGTGCTGTATATCACGGTGCTGGTGTTAGTGCTTTATGTCACGCTGCTGATGTCAGTGCTCTCTATCACGGTGCTGTTGTCAGCTGACTCTATCACGGTGCAGGTGTCATTGCTGTATGTCACGCTGCTGATGTCAGTGCTCTCTATCACGGTGCTGCTGTCAGTGCTGTATATCACGGTGCTGGTGTGTCATGTCATTGGCCATGTGGTGGGACTATGTTTGCACAGCTATTAATTATTTTGTGGCTGCAAATTTGACCTGTAGGTTTGCAAAGTTCGCCTCCCATTGAAGTCAATGGGGCCCGCCGCGAACGTTCCGGTTCGCGAACTATCGGCCGCGTTTGTGGTCTGCGTTCGCGAAATGTCCCGTCGGAAGTTCGTCCATCACTACTTAGCACACTGATATTTGAGGGCAGAAATAGGAAAATGAAACATTGCTTGGAAGTGTCGTACAATTATGTTTTTTGGCAGAGTTCAAAGCTGAAAACATTATTTTTGACACTTTCTAAAGCTGGAATACTTACCTGTTGTGTGAACAAATGTAGTCAAGTGCAACATGGCAAAACATCGTCTTTGCAGTGGGCTAACGAAAGATGTTTATTATGAACGATTGAACCCATGAACATGAAAGTGGCCATTTTAAACTGTACAACATTAGATCAAAGCACATGGAGCAGTATGCAAGCAATAATAATAATATGAACACACGACAACTACTTACTTTTTTGAATAACTCGCTTGATCCTTCTGTACTGATCGTGCTCCCTTAGTTTCAGGTCTGACCAGCGTTTCCACAATTGATCCTTGGATCGTCGTACCCCAAAATTCTTCTGAAGACTCTACACAGCTTTAGTCAGGATCTTGGCCTTTTTGACATGTGGGTTTGGGAAAGGTCCATACTTCCCATCATAGTTGTTCCTCTTCAATATGTCCACCATCTCCAACGTCTCTCCAAAAGACATATTTGAGGCCTTAAATCTTCTCCTCTGGGATCGGGACGTTTCTGGCTCCGGGCTTTCCTTGTCCTCCTCCTCGTTAGTGGAATTATTATCATGCCCCTGCTGTGTCTCTGCCATGTGCTCTTCCCACTGCGCCGAAAGAGAAGGGGCGGGGAATACACTAGAAATAACGTCAGGGGCGGGCGGAGTTTCACGCATGCGCACTGTATATAAAACGCAACACGCGTGTGTCGTATGTACAATCTGTGAGCAGAGGGAGGAGCTGACACGCCGATAATTCAAACGAAGGTACAATTTTAACTTGGTACATCACTGGCGTATACTGCTTCTAGATTGAGTCCTATATTGGGACAAGATTAGGAGAGTTTAGCCTGACATTAGGGTTTGTCTTGTGTTGTGTCTTGTAGAGAATATGGATGGGTTTAATAACCACAGCTTCCTCTCCCTGTTCATTGACAAGTACAGGAAGCTTCCCTGTCTGTGGCAAGCTACACATCCCCACTACAACAACAAATTAAAGAGGCAGGCAGCAATGGAGAAACTGCTGGAGTTTGTGAAGCTGGTGGTCCTGAGGGCAGACATCACCTATTTAAAAAATAAAATTGGTGGCCTGAGGAGTACATATCTGAGGGAGCGCAAGAAGGTGCTGAAGTCCATGAAAACTGGAGCAGCAACAGGTGAAGTTTATGTCCCCAGGCTGTGGTACTATGAGAGGCTGCATTTTCTGTCAGGCCAGGCTGAGGTCAGGGAATCCCTCTCTACTCTTCCTTTCATGCTTCCTTCTATGCTTCATCCCACCCCTGCTGAGGCTTCCGATGCCCAACCTGGGCCTTCCAGACAGGAAGAACTGGAGGAGTCCAGCTTGAGCCAGGTATAGTATTAAGTACTAATATCACTGGCAAACAACCTGAACATAAAATGTTAAGAATATTCCCCACTGATCCCAGCGCCCACAGAGTCAAGGATGATATAATTTGCAAGCTGCTATCATACAAAAGATAAATAAATCATAAAAATTATATAGTATATAGCTCTCGTAAATCTATTGTCCAATATATACCATATTGACAGCGCTAAAACAACAAAACAATCAATCTTAAGAGGGTGATAGTCCCATGGTTATAAAAAACACCACAGTAATGTCCTTAAAAAGTCCCACGCATCTAAGGATGGGATTTCAGTTGAAACAATCAAATGATGAGAAACATAAAGAAAAGTCCATCTCCAAGATAAGATAACCAGTGCAAAAAGAGCTTGACAGCCGGTGACACCCCTTATGGTAACACACTCACCAGAACCCAAAGGGTTAACAGGCACTTCGTTATGAGTAATCTTTCTCTGGTGTTCCTCTGTCATCAACGATCAAAGAAGGTTCTCAACCTCAGATTCTTTAATATCGCATCAATCTCAGATATTTCAGGACTTTTTATAATGTTCCTCACAAAGTCCTCAGAGCCATAGAGGGGGCGGGGCTGAAGTGCCTGTTAACCCTTTGGGTTCTGGTGAGTGTGTTACCATAAGGGGTGTCACCGGCTGTCAAGCTCTTTTTGCACTGGTTATCTTATCTTGGAGATGGACTTTTCTTTATGTTTCTCATCATTTGATTGTTTCAACTGAAATCCCATCCTTAGATGCGTGGGACTTTTTAAGGACATTACTGTGGTGTTTTTTATAACCATGGGACTATCACCCTCTTAAGATTGATTGTTTTGTTGTTTTAGCGCTGTCAATATGGTATATATTGGACAATAGATTTACGAGAGCTATATACTATATAATTTTTATGATTCAGGTATAGTATTGTTCTACATATTTTTGGAGTAAAAATGAATGATGTTAACTTGATTTTTGCTCACTAATTGCTGATTTCAGAAAGTGTTTCACATATCAATAGACAGTAGTAGCCAAAATATTTGGGCCAAGAATGAAAAATGCTGGGCTCAGAATGATAGTCTTTTCTATTTGTTAACAATTTGCAACAGTCAAGAGATAAAAATTGTGTGTTTGATGAACCAAAAACTAAAAGTATGTCCCTTTTTCATACACAGGAAGACATCAGCAAGGAGGAGGGTATGGAATGCGGCAGCCAGGAGGTGGTTGTGGAATGTGTCAGCCAGGAGGAGGCAGGGGTAAGTGGCAGAGAAGAGGTGGGCAGGACTAGGAGCCTGACTCAATCCCAAGTCCCTCCCCTCAGCCTTCCACCTCAAAGGGCCAGAAAGGGGGGGGAGTGTGGAGGAGTTAGCGTTCAAGCTAATTGGGGAGGCTTCTGCAGCCCTCAAAGCCACCTCCACATATCAAGAGGCCTTTGCCGCCTTGGCTGCGTGCAAACTGCAGAAAATGGAGGAGGGGCAACACCTCATCTGTGAGGAGCTAATTATCCAAACACTGAATAAGGGGTTGAAGGGCCAGATCACACAAACAACACACTTGTGTGATTTGGACCATGCTCCTCCTCCTCCTTCTGCCACACCTCCAGCACCACAGCCACAGCCTGGAAGGAAGCATGGAAGGAAGACCAGAGAGTGATGACCTGGGTTCAGTCTGGTCTGACAGAAGATGCAGGCTCTTCTATGACCACAGCCTACGGACATTGATGTCAACTGCTGCTGTTTCGGGTTTCTTGGACTTCTGGACCAGACTGCTTTCCCTCAGATATGTACTCCTCCGGCCACCATTTTTTTGCATTTAAATAGTTGATGTGTGCTCTGGGGCCAAAGGCTGTGCTAATTTCCCCAGTTTCTCCAGTGCTGCCTCCCTCTTTATTTGTTTATGACACCTAAATAAAGTTTTTTTTGGTTCAAGAAATTCTTGCCTATGTGTTGGTCCTAGTTAATTTACAGAAAAAAAAAAATCTAAAATTATTGGGGAGATCTGACTAATTAAAATATTATATTCATGAAATTAGGAAAAAAAATAAAGAAATACGTTTTGGAGATGTGTGTGTGAATATGAGCAGCAATATTAGCAGCAAAACAACTTCATTCTTGTAGCATTATAAAGAAAAAGAGAACGTGCTGCAATATACTCCTTTCTAGACATGGGGGGCCATCCCAAAAAAATTTTCGTTCCGTTTTGTTCCGTATGAAAAAAAAATTGTATGTCGTAATTCATGTACAAAATTTAATTTTGGTTCCTACGAAATACAACTTCTTGTTAGATTCATAAACTTTTCATTACAATAATAATAGTTTGTTATGATGAATTTATCATTATGAGGGGTTCCCACCATCCCTGTGCTGTGCTGACTTCCTGGGTTTTTAACTTTTAGGTTTGTTAACTTTTCGTAGCAATTACGAATGTTCGTTATGATGAATTTATCATTATGTCCCTGTGCTGAGTTCCCACTTCCCGGGTCTGTACACCTGATGTGTGTCCATTATGAGGGATTCCCACCTTCCCTGTGCTGTGCTGACTTCCTCTGATTGGTGAACAAAACACCAGTCATGTTTCTGTTAATTTGGATCTGAAATTCGTTAACGAAATTTCGTATTTCATATGAAATTCGTATTTCGGATTTGTACGAATGTATGAATTTCCGGAAATTCGGACGAATTTTCCATTCGTATGAAACTAATCACACATGTCTACTCCTTTCCAAAAGGGGATTATAGTAGGGCAAGACCAGAATATAAAGTACAATGTTCCCACAGCCCCACAGTTCCTCCAGCAGGTATTGGAACTTTGTGGTGAGAATTTAACTATTCTATGGGGTGTCAGATACCATCTGAAGAGGACTTTCTGCGATAATTCCCATAAGTTTACACTCTTTGTCGCAGCATACGTGATGTGAAGTGCCTTTCGCCATTGTTCCAGGAAGTAAGAGGTATCTAAGTTCTTCTACCAGGCAATCATACAAGTTGTTTTCAAGGGTTGTTTTCTGTGAAATCTCAATATTTGTTTTCAAGTTGGAGCGTAGTAGATGTGTAATTCTATGGTATGTGTAATATTCTGAGTTAGCTAGGTTGTATTCTATTTGTAAGGACCGAAAGTTTTTGGAGTTGGACCTATCATCATATCAATTTTCTTCTATCCCCTTCTCCACCCAGCTTGAGACGTTTAAGTCAGGTATGATGTGTGTCGAGCTATAGGTAGGCATTAATAGCGTGAAGGTAATGGAGTCCTGAGATGGAGTGTTTAACAAAGCTCTCCAAGCATAAAGTGATGCTGTGATGGTGGGAGAAAGTGATGCGTATCTAGGGGTGTATTGTTGGCTAGTAAGAAGAAAGTGATAAAGATCGCCACCTTTAAGTTGTATATTTTCCAATTCTTTCCATCTGGTATTGGGGCTTTGGGGGAACTATGTTTAAATTTGCGCCAATATTGAGGCAATGTAGTCGTTTTTAAGTACTACTAAGCCCACTCTTACCGCCTTATTGATTCGTTTGGAGAATGCACACCTCGCCCTCTTTCCTTGCCAAAGATATCTGTTGATCATAGATTGAGCTTTAATAAAGAAAATGTTAGGCACTGCGGTAGGGATGATCCTAAATAGGTATAGAAATTGTGGTAGCAGTACCATTTTAAAGGCTGCCAATCTCCCGGACAAGGATAATTCAGTTTTTGTTACATCTTGGAGTTTGCGGTGTAATTTATCTAAGAATATGGAGTAATTTGCTTTGAACAATTCCTCTTTCTAAAGCCCCGTACTAACGAGAGGACTTATGTCCGACAGACTTCCGAAGGAGTTCTGCCGGAGTTCTGCCGGAGTTCCGACAGAGTTCTGACGGACTTTTCGGCTGAGCGGACTTGGCCACACACAATCACACTAAACTCCGACGGATTCGAACGTGATGAGGTACGACTGGATTCGAATAAGGAAGTTCATAGCCAGTAGCCAATAGCTGCCCTAGCGTCGGTTTTAGTCCGTCGGAATAGCATACACACGAGCAAATTTTTCGAAGGGACCGGGTCCGGCGGAGTTCCGTCGGAAAAATTTGAAGCATGTTCCATATTCTAAAGTCCGTCAGACTTTGGTGAATCAAAAGTCCGTTGCAGCCCACACACGATCGAATAGTCTGACGGAATCAGTCCGTCGGACTTTGGATGTTGAAAAGTCCGCTCGTGTGTACGGGGCTTTAGTGTTAAGGTAAAGCCCAAGTAATTTATACCGGTGGTGTTCCACGTGTATGGGTATAATTGTTCCATTTTGCGCCTAGTTTTAGGAGGTATATTGATGCCAAGGATGTATGACTAAGGCTGCGTACACACGGGCGGACTGTCTGACGGACTTGGTCCGCTGAAACGGACAGACCGCTTGTGTGTGGGCTTCAGCGGACTTTTTCAGCGGACAGTCTGGCGGACTAAGTCTTTCGGAATTTCCGTAATATTGTCCGTCTAACTTTGGTTTCAGTGGACAGTCCGCTCGTGTGTAGGCAAGTTGGACGGACTAAGTATGGCGCATGCTCAGAAAGGATTTACACGGCCGAAGGTTGCATTGCAGTGTATTGGACGTCGTATTTCTAGTCCCGTCGTACGTGCTGTACACGTCATCGCGCAAGCTTTCAGCGGACTGTCTGTTCATCGTGTGTGGTCAAGTCCGTTCATTCGAAAGTAGGACGGACTGTCTGTCGGATTGTCTGACGGACTTAGTTGGACGGACAGTCCACACGTGTGTACGCGGCCTTAGTGTCCTTTACTTTGTAGTAGGATATACCGTCTCTACGTCTGTGATCATGAGTATAACATCGTCAGCAAATAAACTGATGGTGTGTGCTGAGTTGTTAAACCTATGTCCTGTAATTTGAGGGTGGTTGTGTGTATATATATATATATATATATATATATAAAGAAGTGCATATGATTGTCCCTATATAACAAAGTACTGATGGTGGTGAGATAGATCATGGCTGGATGTAGAAGCATGTTGTTAATTGGATCACTTGAGATCACGTCATTTTGCATCTATTTCACCACCATCAGTACTGTGTTTCTCATCACAGCCTAACACAGACTGCTACAAAAAACTGTTTAATGTTTATCATATAGGGACAATCATATGGTGTATGCACTTGCACTTTATACCAGCTGTGTGTTTATTATTTATGCACTTTATTACTCACCTGTGCATCTATAATTATAGATCGAGGCAGGGATTATTAGGTATAGGACCTATCTAGCGCATTGTATGTTATTTTTATTTACATTTTATTATGCACATATGTATGAGATGTGTTTAATGTTTGCAGCTTGATAGTGGCATATAGTTAGGAGGGAGTTTTTTTAAGGCTGTCAGGATTTGTTTGTTTTTTTGCAAACTTCTTCAATACCCTGGCAAGATATCCCCAATGTATCCGATCAAACACCTTCTCTACATCCAAAGCTAGGAGCAGAGAAGGCGTTCACTTCAGATTTGCGTGGTGGATTATATTAATTAGGCGCCTAGTGGCGTCAGTGGTTTGACGTCCTTTTGTAAATCTGGATTGATCCATATGTATTAGCTGTGGAAGTATGTTTATCAGCCTTAGTGCAATCAGTTTGGCACATAGTTTCAGGTCATTATTAAGTAATGATATCGACCTGAAATTCTGTGGAAGAGATGGTTCCTTCCCTGGTTTGGGCAGGGTGATTACAAGTGCTTTCAACATTTCTGATGGGATGGAGGAAGAGGCAGCTGCAGCTTTGAAAATATTGGTTAGGTGGGGTGTGAGGATGTACTTGAATGTTTTGTAGTCTTCTCCTATGTATCCATCAGGACCTGGGAACTTGTTTAGTGGTAGCGTATCTATAGCATGAGACACTTCCTGGTTTGTGAAGGGAGAATAAGGTGCTGTAATTGTGTTGGGGTTAATTAGGGGAGAGACACTTTCTTCAGAAAGCCCTGTATAGCCTCAGGGATTGGTTGAATGGTATTTGGATCATCTGCCAAGTCGTACAGAGATCCATACTAATGGCTAAATGTGTCAGCAATTTTTTGTGGGTGTTCATGTTTATCTTTAGTGATTGGGTGTTGGATGTATGGTATCTTGGTTTTGTACCTCCTTAGTGCTCATTGCAGACATTAATTTCTCTTTTGCATGGTAAAAATGTAACCATAGTATTACATCCCTAGTTTTCTGATTGTGGAGGTATGAAGGTTTAGGCAGGTGATTGATCCTGTCTAGGATCACATCTAGATCCGTGAGGTCAGGAAGGATTTCTTTAAACAGAGTAGTGGCGTACTCACGCAGGTCTCCTTGCTGTACAGACTCTGGGATCCCTCTGATTTTGAGATTGTTCCTTCTACTTCTGACCTCCATATCAGCCATTTTAGATTTGAGCCCTTCTATTACCTCCTCTTTTTCATCATATGCATCTACCAAACCGTTCACGGTATCTGCAAACTCATCTTGTTTTCAATGTGCCCCACTATGGATTCTACAGCCTGTATCTCCTTATTGAACTTTTGCATGAAAGACATCATGTCAGTTTGAATTGAGCTCCTTAGGAACAGTAACATGTCCTTTAGCACTGTGTCCATAACTGGATGATTATACGTTGCAAACACCTCTATGCTGTCAGGCAGCTCCCTAGTGTCCTCCCAGTGCTGGGACTTGCTGTGGGGCTGCATCCAGACCCATCCGTCCGGAATTTGGCTTTAGCTAGGCTTGCAGACTGAGGAGTATTAGGATAGGATTGTTGTGGGCTGGGGTGGATGAACAGCCAGTGCCATCTTTCCTACCTCCATGTTTCTACCATGAAAAAAAATCTGTCAGTTTCTGGGGCTTCCTGAAGTATTTTCTTTTCCTGGCCATGGTCATTGATGCTGTGGTGTGCAGATTGCTCCATTTTGGGGTGAAAACCCCCTCTGGAAAGTCGCTATTTGCCACTGTATGTCTGTGAGGAGAGGAACTCAGCTCTCACACATCCATCTGCAGCTGGCCATGTCCCCTGGGAAGTTGATATTTTAATACCTAGGTATGTTATTGATTTTTTTGCCCAAGTGAAGTAAAAGATTTTTTGGCAAGTGTTAACCATGTCTGAAGGCAGGAATATATTAAGAGCATTTTATTTTGAATGATTCATTTTTAAATTAGAAAGCTCTTGGAATTTCTCTAGATCTTTGAGGAGATTTGGTAGGGAAATATGGTTCATCAGGTCATCAGCGAAATATGGGGCTCATCAGGTCATCAGCGAAATATGTGGCTCATCAGGTCATCAGCGAAAGCCGCTTGTTTGAATGCTTGGTCCTTAATGGTGATACCTCTGTCAGGGTTTGAACATATTTTATTCAGTAATGGCTCAAGGGTGAGTATAAATGGGGAAAGGAGACATCCCTGTCTGGTAGCATCATGGAGATGAAAGGTGTTTGACAGGTGGCCATTTACACGGACTTTCACCATAGGGTACTGTGTCCATGTAGTCTGATGCCACCCTGTCAAACTCTTTTTCTGCATCTAGGGAAAGAAAGAAAACCTGTTTTGCATTGGAGGTCAGCCAGTGATGAATGTTTAGTGCTTTAATTGTGTTATCCCTGCCTTCTCTACCAGGAATGAATCCAGCTTGGTCCAAAGATATTATGGAGGGGAGTAGTGGTAGCAATCTGTTAGCTAATATTTTTGGCATACATTTTTACGTCAATAAGGGATATTGGGCAATAATTTGTAACGAGTGTAGTGTCTTTACTTTCTTTACAGAGAACTGCAATATAAGCTTCCAGAAGTTGAGGAGAGGGTTGTGCATCTGAATGGAATGTGTGGAAAGCAGCCAGGAACCTATGTTTTAAGGCTTCCAAGAAGGACTTATAGTATTGGAGTGGTAAGCCATCTGGACTAGGGATGAGCTTCGTGTTCGAGTCGAACATACGTTCGACTCGAACATTGGCTGTTCGTCCGTTCGGCGAAGTCCGAACATTTTGGTCCGTTCGCGCCAAATTCATGTGGCGCTCACGGCCCACAATGCACTGCGATGGCGCAGTGCATTGCTGGCTCATGATTGGCCAAGCATGCACTGTGACCTCACATGCTTGGCCAATCGCAGCGCCAGCAGCGAGGAGAGCCATGATTGGCCACACACAGGATAGCTCAGGCTGTGTAGTGCACGCCCCACACTATATAAGGCCGCCAGCGCGGCGGCCTTGTGTAGTGTGTTGGCGTCTGAAGCAGTGGGTGTTCTGTGTACCTTCAACACAGTACACACCGATCGTTTTCGTACGATTTTTGATCTTGCTGTTGTGTAGTGGTTATTGTCTGCGTGCCCTGACCGCAGTATACACCGCTATATCCACCTACATAGCTGTTCTCTATTTGAGCCCACTTGCCATCTGCAGGAGTTATTGGAAGTAGTGTGTGCCTCCAGCACAGCACAGTATACATCTGTATATACCCCTTTATCTCTGGTGTTCTATAATAAAGGCATCTGCAGGAGTTAGTGGGTGTTCTGTGTACCTTCAACACAGTACACACCGATCGTTTTCGGACGATTTTCGATCTTGCTGTTGTGTAGTGGTTGTTGTCTGCGTGCCCTGACCGCAGTATACACCGCTATATTCACCTCACCTATATAGCTAGTGATCTATCTTTTATAATAGAGCTTGCAGTCAGTAGTGTTAGGAGATAGTGCGTGCTGTCTGCGTGCTCTGTACCCAGTACATACCGCTATATCCACCTACATAGCTCTTCTCTATTTGAGACCACTTGCCATCTGCAGGAGTTATTGGAAGTTGTGTGTGCCTCCAGCACAGCACAGTATACATCTGTATATACCCCTTTATCTCTGGTGTTCTATAATAAAGGCATCTGCAGGAGTTAGTGGGTGTTGTGTGCCTCTAGCACAATATACACTACCCAACTGCTTTTTTACCCAACTCCCTTCAGGCCATTACCATGTCTGGAAGGCCAGCAAGGAGAGGCAGACAGGCGCGAGCCGATAAAAGAGGGCAAGCAGGCTCTGTGTCTAGAGACAACAGTGCTGGTCGTGGACGCGGTGCATTGTCATCAGCACGTGGCCATGGGACACGCTTGTCCTTCTTTTCGGCAGCTGGACATGTTGAACCGCAACATGCCAACGACTTGGTAGAGTGGATGACCAAGCCCTCTTCATCCTCCTCATCCTCTCTCACCCAGTCTCAGGGTAGTAGCAAAGCAGCTGCCAACGCATCGTCTTCCCTCCTCTCAATGTCATCATCAGTGACTCCTTCCCTAGACCCACCACGTCCTCCTGAGGAGTCTCCTGAACTCTTTGAGCACAGTGTTGGGTACATGCTCCAGGAGGATGCCCAGTGTTTTGTGGGCTCTGATGATGACACTCAGCTAGAGGAAGGCAGTAGCGTGAGCGCAGAGAGAGGGGATGCTCAAGAAGGACAGCAATCTGGCAGTCATGTTCCACAAGCTGCAGCATACTGCCAGGTTTGCTACAGCGATGAAGAGGGAGGGGATGATGAGGGCACTGACTCCACGTGGGTGCCTGGAAGGAGAGAGGAGGAGGAGGAGGAGGAGGAGGCACATGTCCAACGAGGCAGGATGCCCTCCGGGGGCCAGCTTAGGGGCAGCACACCGACTGAATCACACCGCAGAGCTCCGCCTGTGCAGAGCGCTGCCTCTGTGCGTTATTCTAAAAGTTCTTTGGTGTGGGCCTTTTTTGAGACGAGTGCATCAGATCGCACCGCTGCTATTTGCAACATATGTCTCAAGCGTATCTCACGTGGCCAAAACATCAGCCGCTTGGGCACCACATACTTGACCAGACATATGTTGACCTGCCATGCAGCTCGTTGGCAAGCGTACCTCAAAGACCCACACCAAAGAACAAAGCGGACCTCTCCTTGCTCCTCATCAGCTGGCATCTCCAACCCCACTAGACCTTCAGTCCTCTCTGAAACCTGCTCTGAGAGGAATGAAGGTGTAGAATTAGGTGTGTCACAGCCAAGTGCTTCCGGGAACTCTGCTAGCGGTACACCCACGTCCGATTATAGCAGGCAAATGTCCCTGCCCCAGCTGCTGGACCGGCGAAAGAAGTTCACTCCCAGCCATCCACATGCCCAGTGGTTGAATGCTAGCTTGGCTAAATTGCTAGCACTGCTGCTTTTTCAGTTGGTAGATTCGGCCCCCTTCCGTGAGTTTGTACAATGTGCGGTTCCTCAGTGGCAGGTCCCCAAACGCCACTTTTTCTCACGGAAGGCGATTCCGGCTCTCTACCGGCATGTGAAAGGCAATGTCCTTGCCTCGCTGGACAGGGCGGTCAGCGGTAAGGTGCATATTACCGCTGACTCATGGTCCAGCAGGCATGGACAGGGACATTACCTGTCTTTCACGGCCCATTGGGTCACTCTTCTGGCAGCTGGGAAGGATGCAGGACAAGGTGCAGTAGTGTTGGAGGTTGTTCCGCCACCACACCTCCAAAATGCTACTATTGGTTGTGACACACCTCTCTCCTCCACCCCCTCCTCTTTTTCTTCCTCCATGGCCTCTTCCAGTGCTCTGTCCTCAGAACCAGCGGTGCTCCGTAGGCGTTCCAGGGGCTACGCAAGTACGCAGGCAAAACGATGCCATGCCGTGCTTGCGCTGGTTTGTTTGGGGGACAGGAGCCACACTGGGGCGGATGTTTTGTCAGCTCTGCAGGGGCAGGCCGAGAGGTGGTTGATGCCACGCCAGCTTAAGCCAGGAATGGTGGTTTGCGACAATGGCACCAACCTCCTCTCCGCCCTCCGACAGGTACAACTGACCCATGTGCCCTGTGTAGCTCACGTCCTTAACCTGGTGGTGCAGCGGTTCTTGGGCAGGTACCCCGGCTTACAGGATATCCTGAAGCAGGCCAGGAAAGTCTGTGTGCATTTTCGCCGATCATTTAATGCCTGTGCTCGGCTGGCTGAGCTCCAAAAGGAGTTGAACCTGCCCAAGAACCGCCTTATATGTGACATGCCCACCAGATGGAACTCAACATTGGCCATGCTGCAGCGGCTGCACACGCAGCAGAGGGCCATCAATGAGTACCTGTGCAACTACGGCACCAGGACAGGGTCAGGGGAGCTCGGTTTTTTCTCACCACGCCAGTGGGGCATGATCAGGGATGCATGCACTGTCCTGTCACCGTTTGAGGAGGCCACAAGGATGGTGAGCAGTGACAGTGCATGCATCAGTGACACTGTACCTATTGTCCACCTCTTGAAGCATACGCTGCGTGGAATAATGGACAGGGCACTTGAGGCAGAACAGAGGCAGGAAGAGGAGGACTTCCTTGCCTCTCAAGGCCCCCTTTATCCAGACAGTGTTCCTGCTGTGCCACCCATCACACAGGAAGAGGATGAGGAAGAGGAGGAGGAGGATGATTGTGTCAGCATGGAGGTGGAGGCTGGCACTCAGCATCAGCATCAGCAGCAGCAGCAGCAGTCTTGTAGGGATGATTTACAGTCCCAAGAAACACGTGGACTTGTACGTGGCTAGGAGGAGGTAGGTGCGGATCATGTTGTCCTTAGTGACCCAGAGGACTCCGGACCGAATGCCTCAGCTAACCTATGCTGCATGGCCTCCCTGATCCTGCAAAGCCTGCGGAAGGATCCTCGTATTCTTCGGATCAAGGAGAGGGACCATTACTGGCTGGCCACTCTCCTTGATCCACGGTACAAGGGTAAGGTTGCCGACCTTATCTTGCCATCGCAGAGGGAGCAGAGGATGAGACATCTCCGGGAGGCCTTGCAGAAAGGTCTGTGCAACGCGTTCCCAGAGACTGGGAGGTTACAAACTCCTGGTCCTGGACAACGTGTTGCTGAGGCATCGGTCAGAAGGAGCGGTGGAGAAGGTGGCCGTCTGACTGATGCTTTCAGACAATTTTTTAGTCCGCAGCCCCAAGGTATGATCGGTTCCAGCACCCATCGCCAGCGTCTGATTTACATGGTGCAGAAATACCCAGGGGCAAGGTCAGACTTGGACACCTTTCCCACCGAAAATCCTCTGGCTTACTGGGTCTTGAGGATGGATCACTGGCCAGAGCTTGCACAGTATGCAATTGAGCTACTGGCCTGTCCTGCATCCAGCGTTCTTTCGGAACGCACCTTCAGTGCTGCTGGTGGCTTTGTTACCGATCACAGGGTGCGCCTGTCCACCGAATCAGTTGATCGACTGACCTTCATCAAGATGAATCAGTCTTGGATCACCCACAGCTACCAAGCACCTGAAGCTGATGTAACAGAATAATTTTTTTTGAAATATCACATCCCTTCAAGACTGCCTATGCTGATGCTGAGTGACTGTCCTGTTATGTTGATTGTCTATCCTCTTCCTCCTCTGCTGATATGTTGGAAGAACATTTCTGGTTCTGGTTGATGCCATCAGCCCCATTTTCTGCCCCTGTTTAACAGGGGCGTTTAATTACAATTTTTAATGCAATGCTTTGCAGCAGGGCTAATTCCTGCAATAAAACTAGAGTATATGGCAGAGGTTGCAGTGTGGTGGCACCAGCACCAGTGCCTAAGGCCCAATTTTTCTGCCCCTGTTTAACAGGGGCGTTTAATTTCAATTTTTGATGCAATGCTTTGCAGCAGGGCTAATTCCTGCAATAAAACTAGAGTATATGGCAGAGGTTGCAGTGTGGTGGCACCAGCACCAGTGCCTAAGGCTCAATTTTTCTGCCCCTGTTTAACAGGGGCGTTTAATTACAATTTTTGATGCATTGCTTTGCAGCAGGGCTAATTCCTGCAATAAAACTAGAGTATATGGCAGAGGTTGCAGTGTGGTGGCACCAGCACCAGTGCCTAAGGCCCAATTTTTATGCCCCTGTTTAACAGGGGCGTTTAATTACAATTTTTGATGCAATGCTTTGCAGCAGGGCTAATTCCTGCAATAAAACTAGAGTATATGGCAGAGGTTGCAGTGTGGTGGCACCAGCACCAGTGCCTAAGGCCCAATTTTTATGCCCCTGTTTAACAGGGGCGTTTAATTTCAATTTTTGATGCAATGCTTTGCAGCAGGGCTAATTCCTGCAATAAAACTAGAGTATATGGCAGAGGTTGCAGTGTGGTGGCACCAGCACCAGTGCCTAAGGCTCAATTTTTCTGCCCCTGTTTAACAGGGGCGTTTAATTACAATTTTTGATGCATTGCTTTGCAGCAGGGCTAATTCCTGCAATAAAACTAGAGTATATGGCAGAGGTTGCAGTGTGGTGGCACCAGCACCAGTGTCTAAGGCCCAATTTTTCTGCCCCTGTTTAACAGGGGCGTTTAAGTACAATTTTTGATGCAATGCTTTGCAGCAGGGCTAATTCCTGCAATAAAACTAGAGTATATGGAAGAGGTTGCAGTGTGGTGGCACCATCAGCAGTGCCTAAGGCCAAATTTTTCTGCCCCTGTTTAACAGGGACATGTAATTACAATTCTTGATATAATATTTCACAGGAGGGCCCCTTCCTGTGCCCATCCAGAGTAACGGTGAGGACTTATAGTGTTGTGGCACCAGCACCACAACCACCAAAGGTCAATTTTTCTACCACTGTTCAACAATGGCATGTAATTACAATTCTTTTTTTTTTTTTGACTTTTTTATTGAGTATAATATAGAGTTACAGGTACAAATAACACAGTACGTCGAACAGCGACGTCAATACATAACATATACAATGGTTTCGTTGTTTAACACTGTTATACGTATACATCAGTAGGTAGTGTAATTCAAAAATGTATATAAGGAAATAAAAAGGAAGAAAGGGAAAAAAGAAAAGCAAGGTAAGTAGTATGACCCGAGAAAACGTATCCAGAATTCCCACTAGTGTAGCACCCCGTAGGGGATCATTAGTGCTACACCAATGGGAGATTCCCTCTAGAGGTCGTTAGACTAAAGTGTCATTTCATTGGAGATATAGTAAAAAAGGGGGGGGTAATCCAAGGAACAAGTAAAAGATAACATCTAGTATTGCTCGGTCAAGAATTAAGGACTAGGTCTAAAAAATTACCATCGTGGAGTACTAGTCACAGCTGAGTTCCACTTTATCCAGGGTTGCCAATTAGCAGCGGTTTTGGAAGACCGACCACTGCCCATTGTCAACCCGGACTCATAGTTGCAATGTAGAGTCACTATATCTGACACTTGCGCTAAAGTGAGAGGGGTGTCCAATCTCCAGTGTCTGGTGATATTAAGCCTGGCAGCAAGTAGTATATGTGTGGCGACACATCTCATGTTGTGAGGAATTTGATCAATGGTCAAATTGAGTATAGCCAATGCAGGGGTCTGGGGCACAGTGCAATTAGTAATTGAGGAAATGAGATTGAAAACATCCTCCCAATATTGTTTTAGATGAGGGCAAGCCGATAGGATGTGGATTAAGTTTCCGGTTTCTGATTTGCACCGCCAACAGCTATTGGTGGAATGGGGATCGAAGGATGCTAATCTAGTTGGGGTAAGGTAATACCTTAATGAGATTTTTTGCATGAGTTCCCACAATGCTGCACACTTTGTATATTTGTAGGTAACATTAATTGCCAATTGCCACTGGTCGTCTGTATACGAGCGTGTTAAGTCTGTCTCCCATTTATGATGGGGAGCCAATTTAAGGAAGGTGTGTTTGTGTTGTAGGAGATTGTAAAAGTGAGTTATGCCTTTAATATTTGAAATCGTATTATTGAGAAACTTCCAAGTCTTAGGGGGAATTGTATACAGCGGGGAAGGTGTATTAGATAAGCAGTGCCCGATGCGCATGTAAGTAAAGTATTCTGAGCTGGGAAGATTATATTCAGATTGCAGTTGGGAGAAGGGTTTGAGATGGTGATTTTGGTACAAGTGTTGGAGGGTATGAATACCTTTGATGGACCAGAGTGAAATCGGTAAGCCAGGTGTTAAATGAGTAAGTGTTTCTAAAGGAATACTAAAGTTGGGGGAAGGAGTTTCGGGAAGTCTGTTGACAAGTCTACGCCATGCCAGGGCAGACGCTTTCATAGTCGGGGATAAATAGGTCGGAATGTTAGTACCTAGAGGTATACTGAGCAGCCAGTGTTTTAAATCAGTGTTATTGATCGTTTGTCGTTCTATCTGGGCCCAAGGAGTGAGTGATTGTGGGCAAAGCCAATGTGGAAGTTGGGCTAATATGGCTGCTGAGTGGTAGTCTTTAAAGTCTATGGAGCCTATTCCGCCCACTGTTTTGTGTTTGATGAGATATGAGTGAGCACACCGGGGTTTCTTCCCCTTCCAGAGATATTTATTGTATATTGTTTGTAATGAACGGAAGAATGTAGTAGGGAGAGGGATAGGAAGTGTGCGGAAGAAATAGAGGATTTGGGGGAGGCAAATCATTTTGAAGGCGGCGAGTTTACCAGTCCATGAAAGTTCATGCTTTGCTAGTTTCTGTGATGTTTGTTGTATGTTGTGTAAGAGTGTAGGGAAATTGACCGAGTAGAGATGTTTTAGGGATCTTGGTAGTTGGATGCCAAGATATGGGATGTGAGTAGATGCCCATTGAAATGGATATTGTATTTGCAGGAGATTTTTTGTGGTGGCGTCAATATTTATATCAAGTATGAGGGATTTGGACTCATTTACTTTGTAAAGTGAGACCGAACTGAACCATTTAAGTAGTCTATGAACCTCAGCCAGGGAAGAGGTTGGGTTAGTAAGACTCAAGATGACATCATCTGCGAACAAGCAAATTTTATGGGAAACAGGGCCAATTGTTATACCAGTGATAGTAGAGAGAGACCTTATATGTTCAGCCAGGGGTTCCATAACTAAGTTGAAAATAAGGGGTGATAGGGGGCAACCCTGGCGGGTACCATTGGTGATGGAAAATGGGCGGGATAGCATTCCTTCCGTGAAGACTTGTGCTTCCGGAGTAGTATATAGTGCCATGATGGCATTTAATATAAGACCTGTAAAACCAAACTTTTTCAAGACTGAGGTGAGGTAGGGCAAGTGAACTCTATCGAACGCCTTCTCTGCATCCAAAGAGAGAAGCAGAGAAGGCGTTCCTGTTGATTGTGCTTGGTGGATTAAGTTGAGCATTCTTCTGGTGGCATCTGGGGCTTGCCTCCCTTTGGTGAAACCTGCCTGATCCTGGTGAATGAGGTGGGGCATGATGTTAATTAGTCTACGGGCAATAGTTTTGGCGTATATTTTCAGATCTTGATTTAATAGTGAAATTGGGCGGAAGTTTTGGGGGACATTCGGTTCTTTCCCTGGCTTAGGTATAGTTATCACAAATGCTTTTAAGTATTCTTTGTTAAAAGTAGAAGAGGAGGCAACGTTGTTAAAAAGTTCAGTCAAATGGGGGACTAGAAGTGGAGCAAATTGTTTAAAATATTCTCCAGTGAGTCCGTCTGGGCCTGGAGATTTGCCATTTGGCAGTGTTTTGATAGTTTCCAAAATTTCTTGTTCGGAGAACGGGGCATTGAGTTCGGTCAATTAGTCTGCAGTCAAAGTGGGGAGGTCTAGATTTTGAAGGAAATTGTCGATATTAGTTTGCGAAGGTTGTGGAATAGTAGGGTCTCGTGCAAGGTTGTACAGGTCGCTATAATAGGAACTAAAGGCGTCAGCAATGTCCTGGGGGTCGCTAAGGTTAATTTTGGTATGGGGGTGAATCAAATGGGTAATTTTGGTCTTAAGGCGTCGCCCTTTTATGCGTTGCGCTAGTTTTTTGCCTGCTTTATTAGAGGTTGAGTACGTCGTTGCTTTCACTTTCCTCAGGAGATGTTTATAAGAGTGGAGCAAAAAGGTCCTGAGATCCTGACGGAGGGACAATAATTTTTCTGTCAATATGTGACTAGGGTCTGATTTATGTTTCAGTTCTAATGCAGAAATTTTGGCTTTTAATTCGTCAAAACGTTGCGTCCTCTTTTTTTTGTGAAGGGAACCCAATTTTATGAGTACCCCTCTCACATATGCTTTATGGGCACTCCACACCACTCCTGGATCCGACACAGTGCCCTTGTTGAGCTGGAAATAATCTGTAATATGGGTTGAGATTTCTGATGTGTATTGATCGTTTTGGAGGAGGTAGTTGTTAGCTCTCCATAGGTGAGCAGTGGGGGAGGAACGGGAAGTATCGATAGAAATAGAAATAGGGGCGTGGTCTGACCAAGTCGTGGTGTGGATTGCAGAAGCTACAATTTTTTGCAAGGTCCACTTATCAGATAGGAATAGATCTATTCTCGAGTAAGAACGATGCCCAGCGGAGAAAAAGGTAAAGTCTCGTTCAGAGCCATGATGGCAACGCCAGATGTCGTAAAGGTCATGGTTGGAAATGAAGTCTCTCAGAGGTGACCCGAGTCTTGTAGCAGTAGATGTGGAATCCATCAGTGGATCTGGAGTCAAGTTGAAGTCACCGCACATTATGAATCGATGTTTTTGATCAGGTTTTGCGAGTCGGAGTACTTTGTGGAGGAAGTTCAATTGAAGGGAATTAGGAGCATAAACATTAAGGAGCATATAGGTTGTTCGGTTAATGTTACAGGTGAGGATGAGGTATCTGCCCTCTGGATCTGATGTGGCATCTAGAAGTTGGAAGTCAACAGTGTGTTTGACAGCGATCATAACTCCTCTAGATTTGGTGGTATGATTGGCGTGGAAGACATGAGGAAACAAATGGTGTTTGCAGAGCGGGGTGTCCTCTGGCAGTAGGTGGGTCTCTTGTATGCAAATGATGTCGCTACGGAGGTCAGAGGCAGTTTTCCACAGTGAGTGGCGTTTGGCCGGATGGTTTAAACCATTGGCATTCAGAGACACAATGGTGAGTGACATCCTGTGTTGGAGAAAGTGAGCAATCAGTGGAGTATTGTATTGGGATCCCTCACGATTAGGGGAACTCAGTATTGAGCAAAAGCTATACGAATCCAGGCACAAAAGTGTCGGTCAAAGGAGACGGGAGTTCCAGTGATCTCTGAGCTGTGGATAGAGCAATACTGTGCTGGTTAAATTAAAAATAAAACAGAGAAAGAGGCAGAGAGTGAAATTTGATGGTACT
Source organism: Lithobates pipiens (assembly GCF_037356315.1). NCBI lineage: Eukaryota > Metazoa > Chordata > Amphibia > Anura > Ranidae > Lithobates > Lithobates pipiens. Next base: position 206,361,818 of record NW_027507785.1, on the reverse strand, counting down.
AGTGTGTCCCAGTGATACAAATCTGTCTCAGAACTCTAGGCTGCTCGGGGTTGGTAGTTTAGTATATACTTGCGTTGGTATTAATAAAAAAAAGAAAATTAAAATATGCAAAGAAAACTTGTTGGAGGGGTGCAAATAGCACTTATTAAAGCCTCCAAATAGGGGTTGAACAGTTCGGATAACCAGGAAACGAAAGGTGGGGTGTCAGTAAATCAAAGCTCCCGGGAGCTAATAAAATGTGAAACAGAACAGCATAGAGCGGCCGAGTAGTAGTAGGTGAGGCGGCATTAGGATTTGTTAAAGTCAAGGTTTCGACTGGGCCCAGGTTGAGCTCTTTGATGGTTGGTAGAGATGGGGGGTTCGATCACAACACCCCAGGAGTGGAGGAGATGAAGGCCCTTGTCAAGCGTACCAATCACATGTGTGTGACCATTTTTGGCAATGAGGAGTGTGGCTGGATAGCGCCATTTGTAGGGGATTTTGTGGTTTTGCAGCGACTTGGTGATTGGATTAAGATGCCTTCTCATTTGTAAGGTATATTTGGAGAGATCCGGGAACAATTGGATTCCTGTATAAGGAGACGGTAAAGGAGATTTTTCTTTCATGCCTAGTAGTACTCTTTCTTTCACGTGGTAGAAATGGATCCTCATGAGCACATCTCTAGGGACCGAGGCCGCTAAGTGGGGCGGTTTGGCAATTCTGTGAATGCGGTCAATGATCAAGTCGCGTGGGGGTATGTCTGGTATTAGAACCCGAATGAGCTCTTTGGCATAGCGTGGTAAATCAGTAGGGGGGACATTTTCGGGGACCCCCCGCAGCTTGAGGTTGTTCCTGCGAGACCTGTCCTCGAGGTCGGCCAGTTTGGCTTTTATCCAGGATTGTTCTTCTTTTAGGTCCTCACAGGTATTAATTATGTCATTGACTGTAGTGGAGCAGTCAGCCATTGCCGTTTCTGTTTTAGTCACTCTGTCAGATAAAGAGTCAAAATCATATGTGATTTTAGAGAACATTGAGGAGAGATCAGTCATTAAGGAAGACTGGAGGGATAGGAGCATCTCCTTTAAAGTTGTGTCCAGCACTGGCTGGCCTGCTGTGGGAAAGGCAGCCATGGAGGATTGCAGGGCCTGTCCAGAAAACAGAGGAGTTGAAGCCTGGGACTCAATTTGGGGGTGGTAAGGCCGCTGCGGTGGCGTCTCTAGCCGCACTTTGGCTTTGGCCGGACTATCCAGTAAAGAATCGAGCGTTTGGTCAAGGGGGGGTGAAGAAGGAGTACCTGTGTCCAGGGTATCCATCGCTGGATCGTTCGGAACATTGTATGCCTCGCTTCGTGCAGTCCGGTCGGCGCCATTTTGACTGGGCGCGGAACGATCCGCCGGTTTGTAAGCAAACTCAGTGAGTTTCTGAGGTTTGCGATCGGTGAGTCTCTTCCGAGATGAGCTCATCGTTTTCTCCGGTCGTTACTGTGTGGAATACCCGCGGATGGTTCGTCGATGTCGGCCTGAGTCGTGAGGTAAAAGCTCCCGGTTGACGAGCTGAGGAATCAGGCGTCCATCTTCCTTCCTGGCTAGCCACGCCCCCTAATTACAATTCTTGATATAATCGTTCACAGCAGGGCGCTCCAGCGCCCACCAAGAGTCACTTTGAGGGCTTACAATGTTGTGGCAAAACCAACACCTTGTTCCGCCATTTCTGCAGAGCATATAGGGCAGGCCCCTACTTTCAAACATCCAATTTACAAACATCTCCTACTTGCAAACAGAAGGAGACAACAGCAAGTGAGATGAAAAAAGATGGACGACAAAACAAATTATACAGGGGTGATAACCCTTCCCTATGTTTTCCAAAAAGCTTAAAAATAGTTTTTTTGACTGGAGCTACACTTTAAAAATGTACCAGTTGAAAATTACAAACAGATTCAACTTAACACAACAAACCTACACAGTCCCTGTCTTGTTTGCACCGCCTGTATACTGCTGTTCTGAGTATATAGGGCATGGGGGCCACACGCATTTCCTTTTTTTAATATGGGTACAGGGTTCCCCTTAATATGCGTACAAGACCCAAATAGGCTGGTAATGGGCAGGGAGGGCTACCCATGCCATTTTTCTCAATGATTTTCAACCATATTGCAGGAACCAGATATAACATTAAAACCGCAAGCAGTTTTAAATGGTGTTATTTCCGTTTAATGTCATTTTGTGCAGGGACTGTTCTAAACACTGGAAACACGTGGCACTTCACAGGCATACTACAGACACCCCCCAGGCACCATATTTAAAGGAATATTTCACTTTTTTTTTCACTTTAATCGTCATTAAAATCAGTGCTCCCGCCAAAACGGCCATTTTTAAAAACATTTTAGGCATTGACCCATGTCCCCTGGGGCAGGAGCCAGGTCCCCAAACCCTTTTTAGGACAGTATCTTGCATATTAGCCGTTAAAATTAGCACTTTTCATTTCGAACGTTCGAGTCCTATAGACTTCAATGGGGTTCTAAAGTTCGTTCGAATTTGGGGTCAGTTCGAAAGTTCTGGTGCGAACCGAATCGGGGGGTGTTCGGCTCATCCCTAATCTGGACCCAGTGCTTTACCAACCTTCATATTTTTTAAAGCTCTCTCAAATTCTTGTACTGAAATTGGGGCATTGAGTTTGCTTGATCTCTCAAGAGAGATAGGAGAGGGTCAGACTTTTTTAAGGAACTCTTGAATAAGTTTTGATCCTTTTTCAGAACTGGAAGGGCACTTAGGGTTTGAGAGAATATTGTATAGTGAGTTGTAGTATTCTCCAAATTGATTGGCTATGTCTTCATTGGAGAAATGTACTTTTTCCTTTTTGTCTTTAATGTGATGTACTGTAGCACTAACCTTTTTATTCTGTACTGCTTTTGCAATAAGTCTTCCACTTTTATTCCCTTGCTTGTAATACATTTCATGTCTAAGAATATATTGTGTTTTTGTTCTCATGTTTATTCAAGGAGGAGCTTTCTCATTTGGGTCAATTCTTGATGTGTTGAGGATGCAATATTTTGTTTATGTAATGATTCTAGTGAATGTATTTGGTTCAGAAGGGATGAGATCTTAGCTTGTTTTTTTTATTTTTTATTCTAGAGGTGGTCTTTAGAAATTCTCCCCTGATGACACATTAATGTGCCTCCCATTGAGTGAGAGGGTATCTTTCCGGGGTATAATTTATTGAAAAGTAGTCTTGGATACAGGCAGTAAATCTTTGGGTGTCTACTGGATTTTTGAGTAGGGCAGTGTTGAGTCTCCAGATTTTAGTTCTGAATATAGTTTCTGCAAAGTATAAAGTGATGGTTATTGGGTGGTGATCTGTTAACAGCATAGGTTCTATTGCAGCTTTTTGCAGAAAAGAGATCTGATTGAGATATGTAGAAATAGTAAATTCAGGAATATTTCTCATGTAGGGGTGATAAATAAGTGTAGTCTCTTCCCTGGGGATTCAACGTTCTTCATGTATCGTGTAGCATGAGGTGCTATAGTTGTAGTTTAATTTGTTTAAGCATCCCATAGCATCCTATAGGGCAAGGCTGAGGTGCCAGAAGATGTGTCCACTAAGGGGTTTACAGTAATGTTAAAGTCACCCCCAAGGATAAGGACACCCATTGAGAACGAGGTTAATAATTCTCCTATTTGGCAAAAAAGATAGTTGTTTTTAATATTTGGGGCATACATTCTAGCTAATGTAATGGGTCTCAAACCGATTTTCCCTTTAAGGAAGATGTAACTACCTGCCTCATCATACATAGGAGTTTATTTACTAAAGCTGGAGAGTGCCAAATCATGCTCACTTCTGCATAGAAACCAATCAGTTTCTAAGCCCAGCTTGTTCTCTTAAGCTTTGACAACACAACCTGGAAGCTACTTGGTTTCTATGAAGAAGCGAGCCTGATTTTGCACTCTCCAGCTTTAGTAAATAAATCCCACAGAGTCCATCGGTTGAAATGGGGTTACATTTGAAATTGGGATAGATACTCCCTTTGTTTTAGATTCTTGGTTGGTTGCATGGAAGACACTTGAAAATCCCTTATCTGAGAATTTAGGGTTTTTGCCTTTCATAAAGTGTGTCTCCTGGACACATAAAATGTCCGCTCTGAGCTTATGGAATTCTCTGAGGAATTTGGAGCGTTTTTTCAGGTTTGTTAAGGCCCTTAGCATTGATAGAAACCATTTTCAATGAAAAAGGAGATGAAAGAGGATTTTGTGACGGCACAATGGCTTATAGCAGAATGTCACGTTTGAGATGGGAAAAAGGTAATAACAGTGAAAAACCTCAGATAAATATTCAAATGGAGGTTTAAAGATGTGATCTTATTGTGTGGAGAGAGAGAAAGGGACCAAAGTAGCAAACAGAGGGAAAGTGAGAAAGAAACAAAATAGTTGTTGGGATGTAAGGTGGGGGGTTCTGGGTTAGGGGGGTGCAGAGGAGGCCCAGGAGTGGGAGGGTGCAGAGGAGCTGCTGGAGTGGGGAGGTGCAGGGGAGGTGCTGGAATAGGAGGGGAGTACACAGGAGGCCCTTGACTGGGGAGTGCAGAGGAGGCCCTGGACTGGGGGGAACAGAGCTGGCCCTCCACCGGGAGGTGAATACACAGGAAGCCCTGGACTGGGGGGTACAGTGGAGGCCCAGGACTGGAGGTGTACAGAGGAGGCACTTCCCTGGGGGGTGCAGAGGAGGCCCTGGACTGGGGGATACAGAGGAGGCCTTGGACTAAGAGGGGAGTACAACAGAGGCCTTGGATGACTTGAGAAGTGGGGTTGATAAAGGACCTGGATTCAGAGAGCAGGGTGGCTCTTATTTTGGGGAGGGCTGTTGTCCAAGATGGCTACCATACCCCTTGACCCTTGGCATCACTCCTGGGTGGAGCCAGCCTTAAAGTGTGGAACCCTTCTGTCCTGAGATGCATGTTGCAGTGTACACTGAGTACTGGAAATAAACTTCCATTGTTCCAGACCAGAGTCTTGTGTCTCTCACAACACAGAGGATATAACAGCTGTAAAGGAGGCCTTGGACTAGGAGCAGAGTGCAGAGGAGGCCCTGGACTAGGAGGTGGGTGCAGAGGAGGCCATTGGTTAGGAAATGGTGGTTGGTGTGGCAAAGGCCCCTGGATAGGTGGGGGACAAGGGAGATACTGGACTAGGTGAGGGGGTGTCTGGAGGTCCTGGATTAGAAGAGGGGGATTGTGGAGGCCCTAGACTAGGAAAGAGGGTGCCTGAAGGAGGAGGGAAAAAGAGCCTGGATTTAAAGCTTGGACTTAGGAAGAATCTGCCTGGGCCCTGGAGGGTGAGTTCATAACATAAATGGGGACATTTATCAATTGTTGCAAGTAATGCCAAATGGGAGAAGAAAGACGGGTCGTGTGTTAGATTTATTAAAGGAAAAGTACAGCCGAAGCCTGTTTGGTTGTACTTCTCCTGTTGATCACATCAATACAGATTGTTTTGCACTCCTATGACACATTTTCAGCTGACAGCGGGCTTAAGCCCACTCTCGGCTGATGTCACAGCATTGGTCCAGGCTGAGGAAAGATTGCAACCATATGGTTGGGATCTGCTCACATGCCGGAACCCCTGCCCAGCTCAGACTCTCAGTGAGCCTCTGAGAGCCTGAGCCGGCCACTCTCACCCCCTCCACATCCCAGTGTTTCAGTAAGCACTGGGGTGGGAGAGGGCCGAGCAGAGCCAGAGACTAAGAGCCATCAGCTCTCTGCTCAGGGAGCATGGAGAACAGAGCGATTGTCTATGTTTGATTATTCAGTTTTCAGCCTTGGAGCAAATTTGCATACTTCTCTTTTAATTACCCGACCTCCTCTCTTTCCTGCTATCTGGCCAACATGACAATTAGGCCTCATTCACATGGAGCATATGCGTCCATGCCCAGTGTGATGCCAGTGTACCACATGGGGATACTTGATGTTCTGTCATCCCTGTGCAGGCAGTCCAGTCAAGATCAATTGGGACGCGGCAGCTGTATGGACAGTCAAATGTCAAAATTTGACATGCAGACAGGAAGAGATGCATGTATCCAAATGCACAGTGTCTGTATTCAGATCTGTGCACCCACTTAGCTCTCTGGTGGATGTAGATGCAGAAAAAAATGGCTCAGCATACAGGACCTGCCTCAGTGCCTATCTGAATGAGCCCTTAGGGTAATTTATCAAAACTAGAGCAGACAGAATTTGGAACAGCTGTGCATGGCAACCAATCAGCTCATAGCTTTTATTTTAAAAGCTGAACAAGTTGAAGATAGAAGATGATTGGTTGCCATGTGCAGCTGTTCCAGATTCTAACTGCACCAGTTTTGATAAATTCCCCTCACTGTGTTTTACATTTACTCCTGACTACTGCATTCTAAGTACAGCGCATTCTTTGTTAAAGTGGTTGTAAAAGCACAACATTCTATGCATTAGAGTAAAGAACCTTCTGTGTGCAGCAGCCCCATCTAATTCTTACCTGAGCCCCCTCCCTGTCCAGCAATGTCCACAAGAGCCTTGGCTGTCTGGATACATGCTCTCCTGACTGGCTGCTGGCAGCAGCGGAAGCCAATGAGTCATGCTGCTGTTAACCACAGCCAGTGAGCCAATCAGGAGATGGAGGGAGTGGAGTTGTGCCATGGCTCTGTGCATGAATGGACACAAGCTGCTTGCTGTGGGGGCACCCAGAAGAAGGGCGAGGCCAGGGGTGCCAGCAAGGGATCCAAGAAGATCATGGTCCAAACTGCTCTGTGCAAAACCACTACACAGAGCAGGTAAGTTTATTATTTAGAAAAAAAAAGACTTTAATATCACTTTAGGCCCCTTTCACACATGTCCGCTTTGACGGACTCCGGTTGCTCAGCAGGGATCGCTCCATTGATCCCCACTGAGTCGGCGGATGACAGGTCCGTCTCTGCTCACTGTGCAGGGACTGACCTATCAGAGCTCCACTCACCTCTATGGGGGATCAGATGAAAACGGACCACCTGTCTGTCATGCCTGTCTGTCTGACATGTCACCGCTGACATCCATCGCTTCATAGACCTGCATGGAACGTCTGTTCAGGTCCGCCTAAAAAAACTGACAGATGGACCCAAACAGTCCACATGTGTGAAAGGGGCCTTAAGGTGAGCTATACGTAGTAAAGGATATGAAATAGAACAGTTTTATTTTATTAACCGTTTCCCAGGCCATTGCACGCTGATGTAAGTCGGCAGAATGGGTCGGCTGGGCAAATGGGCGTACCTGTACGTCCCTTTAAATTTGCTGCCATGGCATTGCGTGCATGCAAGTGGAGCACGCGCACACCGGCCAGGACCTTGAGTGAGTCGGGTTGCAGGTCCTGCGGATTCGATTGCCGCAGGGATATACGCAATCGTCTCACTTGTGACAGTGTCACTGATCTCTGCTCCCTGTGATCGGGAGCAGAGATCAGTGACGTGTCACACATAGCCCCACAGTTAGAAACACCCCCTAGGACACACTCAACCCTTACCCTAAATTATTAATAAAAATGCCATAAAACTATCCCCTATTTTGGAACTCTATACCTTTTGTGCAAACCAATCAATAAACGCGTATTGCTATTTTTTTTACCAAAAATATGTAGAAGAAGAATACGTATCAGCCTAAACTGAGGAAAAAAAACGTTTTTTTTAAATATATTTTCGGGGATATTTATTATAGCAAAATGTAAAAAAAAATAGCTTTTTTCAAAATTGTCGTTATTTTTTTGTTTATAGTGCAAAAAATAAAAACTGCAGGGGTGATAAAATACCACCAAAAGAAAGCTCTATTTGTGGGGAAAAAAATATGTCATGTTTGTTTGGGAGCCACTTTGCCCGACCAAGCAATTGTCAGTTAAAGCGAAGCAGTGCAGAATCGCAAAAAAGTGCTCTGGTCAGGGAGGGGGTAATCTTCCGGGGCTGAAGCCATTAAACTTTGTATACTGAGACATATACTGTCTGATACATACTCTCTTGTGGCACAGTCATTAAAGCATATGGTTCTTTAAACCCTTTTCACTGTTGATGCAATCTGACAACACTCACAGTTTTGGCATGGAACCGCTATATTGCCACATACTGTTTTTCTTGGGTGGGGGCAAAAAAATGTCCAACCCTGGGTGCCAGATGTGCTAGCTATGCCACTGATGCTACATGCTTATGAATCAGCGGTTACAATGTTCAAAGCTAAAACCCCCCCCACCACCCCCTCCCCGATATCGCATCCTTTTGTCCCACTCTAGTGCAAACAAGCACAGCCTGCATGAGAGTAGCAACTCTGCTATGATTTCTGTAGTGCGGCATCATTGCCACCCCACCACAGGAAAAGGCCTTCCCCATCACAGGAAGCCTACTTAGGTAGTCTTCACTGGCAGGATTAATAGGTATTTGTGCAGAAAACTGTAAGTACACATGCACCTTTAATTAAGTGCTGCAAAACATATATATATATATATATATATATATATATATATATATATATATATATATATATATATATATATTGTAGACATGTCACTGGAGAAGTGATCGAGGGGGTGTACATCTCACCTAGGTTGCTACACAGTGTGAGATGGTAAATCCAGGATGGATCAGTTTCTCAGCAGCGATATGCTGCTGAGTTGTTATTTAATTTTGCCGGGCCTGGGTTTATATGGAATGGCAGGTAGGTTTGGTAGAGGGACCTGTCATTCCACATCCCCCGATCCAGTTCTGGGTTTGGGATCAGGTGAGCTTGGATCCTAATTAGCCTGGGAAGCTAAAGGCTCTGTAGGGTCTGCAGGTGATTGCTTCTCAGCCAGGGAATGAACAATCTGTGTGTTGAAGGAAGCTGCAAGCACAGCCACTGCTGGAGCTAAAACTCACCCTGCGATATCCAGGCGAAAGACGCTGTGTTTGTAAGTGTCAGATAGGTGAGCAGAACCTGTTAGTAAGCGCCCAGCCGGGCTAGGACTTTTATTTTTGTTGTACTTAGAAAGCACGGTGTTGCTGTATATTTTGTTTGCTGGACTGTTTGTACCACGAATAAACGCCAAGATCTGCTTTATCAAATTCCAAGTCTGCTGTGAACTGTGTCCAAACACACCCTACCCCGGGAAGATCCCTTACAATTGGTGGAGGTAGCGGGCAACGCGGTTGCTAGGGGCAACGGTGTGGACAGACTTGGCTACAGCTGCTGATGTCCTGGGTGAAAGCTGCAACTACACTCCAAAAACAGTCCAGCAACATGGAGGAGATGCTGAAGCAGTTTATGCAAGTGAGTTTGCAACAACAGCAGGCTCAGACAGAGGCCAATAGACGACATGAACAGTCCATGGCTGAACAACAGCAGATGATGGCTGCACAACAGCAGGCGCAGACAGAGGCCAATAGACGACATGAACAGTCCATGGCTGCACAACAGCAGATGATGGCTGCACAACAGCGGATGCATAAGGAAGAGTTGCAAGCTTTGCGCCAAAGCCAACAACAACTCATCGAGCACCTGATAGTAAATCGAGAGGCGCCTGTGGTTGCTAATCCACCCACAATGGAGGGAGCCGCTCCAGAGATTTTTTCTGGGAGAAGGACTGTGCAGAAAGCGCTGCAAAAGATGACTGCTGAGGACGATGTTGAGGCCTATCTAACAGTATTTGAGCGCGTGGCTGAGCGAGAGAAGTTACCAGCCGCTGAGTGGGCAGAGGTAATTGCGCCCTATTTAACAGGTGAACCTCAAAAGGCCTACTATGACCTCAGTGAGCAAGAGGTTAAGGACTATACTCGGCTAAAAGAGGAGATGCTTGCCCGACTAGGAGTTACTACTGCAGTCCGTGCCCGGAGGGTACGCAACTGGAGCTACAGTCTGGACAAATCAGCGAGGTCCCAGATGTATGACCTAATCCATTTGGCAAGAAAGTGGTTGGAGCCAGACACTTCTACTCCTGCACAAATCCTAGAGAAGGTCGTGATGGATCGCTACCTCCGAGCCCTTCCTACTGACTTGCAACGCTGGGTGGGACAAGGTGATCCTAAGAATGCAAACGAACTTGTCAACCTTGTGGAGAGGTTCCAGGCGACTGAGGACTACCTCCGTGATGTTCCTGCAGCATCTTCACCTCCCCGGAGCGCCAGATCTGTGCCGTCAGCTGGTAAGAGACTTCCATCTATTGGGGGAGTGTGGAGGGGTGCTGATGGGGGGAAAAGGGCTCAAGTGGTGTCTCAGGGACAAAAGACTGGTGATGGTCCCGGGTGGCTAAGGGGCTCTGAAAAGGACTCCTTGCCAAAGAGACCAGGCCCTATCCAGTGTTGGAGATGCCATGAGGCGGGACACGTGTCGGCCCATTGCCCTCTTACCTCTGAACCCATGGAATGTGACGCTAGCAGGCGTCAGTCGCTATTTGCGGAACCATCTTGTGCTGCAGTTCCTGGACTAGAGACTGAACCGCAAATCTGCAACATCACAATCAATGACTTTCCTGTTAAAGCGTTAATGGACTCAGGAAGCCTTGTAACCTTGGTGCATGCTAGCCTGGTGACTGGGGACTTAGAGTCTAAAAAGCATATGAGTGTTGTGTGCATACATGGTGATACAAAAGTGTACCCTATAGTGCTGGCTAAAGTCGGGACTGAACAAGGCACCGTACAATATGAAGTGGGTGTGGTTAAAAACCTCATGCATAATGTAATATTGGGGCGCGATTTTCCATTATTCTGGGCTCTTTGGGAAAAAAGAAAAATCCCCAAAAGGAGTGAGGATACCTCTAAGGGGGTTGCCTTGTCCACTGTGAATGATAAAAATGTGCAGGATGAAAATGATTGTTTTCCTTTGCAGGTCCTGGCTGGGGAGGAGGAGGCTCCTCCCACTGAGCAAAATATACTAGACTTAGAGGTGTCTAGCGATAATTTTGGGACTGCACAATTACAGGACCCCACTCTCAAAAATACGAGAGAGCAGGTTGCTGTTATGAACGGGGTACCTCAGGAACCAGATGCTGAAAAAAGATTTCCACATTTTTCGGTGACTAATGATCTTTTCTATAGAGTCAATAAGGTTAAAGATGAGATTGTGGAACAGCTTCTGGTACCTAAGCCGTACCGGCGTCAGGTGCTTGACATGGCACATAACCATGTTCTTGGGGGACACTTGGGGACTGACAAAACGCGAGAGAGGGTTCTCCAGAGGTTTTTTTGGCCGGCCATATATGATGACATTAAAAAATACTGTGAGTCGTGCCCCACATGTCAGGTTAGTGCCCCAGTGTCACATTTTCGCAGTCCTTTGGTTTCGCTCCCTATTATAGAGGTGCCTTTTGAGCGTATTGCCATGGATTTAGTGGGTCCCATTGTAAAGTCAGCTAGAGGACACCAGTATATTTTGGTAGTCCTGGATTATGCGACCCGCTATCCTGAGGCTGTACCCTTAAGAAACACTGCATCTAAAACAATTGCACGTGAGTTGTTTTATATGTTCTCTAGGACTGGGATCCCCAAAGAAATCCTAACTGACCAAGGTACGCCATTTATGTCGAAAGTAATGAAGGAATTATGCAGACTATTTAAAATCTCACACATCCGTACCTCTGTGTACCACCCCCAGACGGACGGATTGGTGGAGAGATTTAATAAAACTTTGAAACATATGTTGAAGAAAGTGGTGGCAAAAGATGGTCGTGACTGGGATCATTTATTACCCTACCTCATGTTTGCTATTAGGGAGGTGCCCCAAGCGTCCACAGGGTTCTCACCATTCGAGTTGGTCTATGGTCATCACCCTAGGGGTCTACTAGACATTGCAAAAGAGACATGGGAGAATGAGTCCACCCCATACAAGAGTGTTATTGAGCATGTAGCACAAATGCAGGACCGTATAGCCACTGTAATGCCCCTGGTAAGGGAACACTTCCAGAGAGCTCAAGAGGCCCAAAGTAGAATTTACAACCGGTCCGCAAGAATCAGGACATTCAACCCAGGCGATAGGGTCCTTATACTAGTCCCCACTGTTGAGAGTAAATTCTTAGCGAAGTGGCAAGGTCCTTATGAAATTGTTGAAAAGATCAGTGAGGTGAACTACAAGGTGCACCAACCAGGTAGAAGGAAGCCTTTCCAAGTTTATCACATAAACTTGATCAAGCCCTGGAAAGACAGGGAATCCTTGGGGGCGACAAATACTGTTAATAATTTGTCACAACCAATCCCTCCAGTCAAGGTAGGTGATACTCTATCAGTGTCACAGAAACAGGAGGCTCAGGAATTTTTACAGAAAAACAAAAACAAGTTCTCTGACCTCCCAGGGCGTACACACCTCATCCATCATCACATTGAAACTGAGCCTAGAAGCAGAGTAAACCTTAAGCCCTATAGGATACCCGAGGCACGTAGGGAAGCCGTATCTGCCGAGGTAAAACGTATGCTTGCTCTGGGGGTAATTGAGGTGTCACAGAGTGAATGGTCCAGCCCAATTGTGCTAATCCCAAAGCCCAATGGAACTTGGAGGTTCTGTAACGATTTCAGAAAGTTGAATGAGATCTCCAAGTTCGATGCGTATCCTATGCCCAGGGTAGATGAGTTGATTGAGAAGTTGGGTAACGCCAGGTACATAACCACCCTCGATCTCACAAAGGGCTATTGGCAGATTCCACTTTCTGACGAGGCTAAAGAGAAAACTGCTTTCTCCACCCCTGATGGGCTATTCCAGTATGTAGTGATGCCGTTCGGGTTACATGGAGCGCCTGCAACTTTCCAGAGGTTGATGGACTTGAGTCTGCGACCACATCGTGATTACTCAGCCGCCTACCTCGATGATGTGGTCATTTTTATCCCTGATTGGGAAAGTCACCTCTGTAAGGTACAGGCCGTGTTGGATACCATAAGTGATGCAGGGTTGACCATAAATGCCGAGAAGTGTGCTCTAGCCCTAGAAGAGGCCAAATATCTGGGCTACATTGTTGGAAGAGGATTGGTTAGGCCACAGCTAAATAAAATTGAGGCAATACAGAATTGGCCTAGACCCCTGACAAGGAAACAGGTTAGAGCTTTCCTGGGTATTACGGGTTATTACCGTAGATTTGTGCCGAACTTTGCCTCAGTTGCTGCTCCGCTAACTGACTTGACAAAGGGCGGAAAGACAGCAATGGTCACGTGGACCCCAGAGGCCGAGGAGGCTTTCCAAAGCCTTAAGTCTGCCTTGTGCCAACCACCTGTGTTAGTCACCCCCGATTTCAGGCGAGAATTTCTGGTCCAGACAGATGCCTCTAGCACAGGCTTAGGTGCAGTACTCTCACAAGTAGTGAATGGTGAGGAGCATCCGGTGACGTACTTGAGTAGAAAACTAACCCCGGCCGAGAAAAATTATGCCATTGTGGAGCGAGAATGTTTGGCAGTGAAGTGGGCCCTAGAATCTTTAAAGTATTACTTGCTAGGCAGGAAATTCAAGTTGGTGACAGACCATGCCCCCCTAACATGGATGAAGTTAAACAAGGAGAGAAATGCAAGAGTGACTAGATGGTTTCTCTCCCTACAAAACTTTAATTTCACTGTGGAACACAGGCCAGGGAAATTACAGGCAAATGCTGACGCATTGTCAAGGGTAAGTTGTCTGTGGGGACAAAAGGCTCAGCCCTCCGGTCTGAAAAAGAGGGGGGGGATATGTAGACATGTCACTGGAGAAGTGATCGAGGGGGTGTACATCTCACCTAGGTTGCTACACAGTGTGAGATGGTAAATCCAGGATGGATCAGTTTCTCAGCAGCGATATGCTGCTGAGTTGTTATTTAATTTTGCCGGGCCTGGGTTTATATGGAATGGCAGGTAGGTTTGGTAGAGGGACCTGTCATTCCACATCCCCCGATCCAGTTCTGGGTTTGGGATCAGGTGAGCTTGGATCCTAATTAGCCTGGGAAGCTAAAGGCTCTGTAGGGTCTGCAGGTGATTGCTTCTCAGCCAGGGAATGAACAATCTGTGTGTTGAAGGAAGCTGCAAGCACAGCCACTGCTGGAGCTAAAACTCACCCTGCGATATCCAGGCGAAAGACGCTGTGTTTGTAAGTGTCAGATAGGTGAGCAGAACCTGTTAGTAAGCGCCCAGCCGGGCTAGGACTTTTATTTTTGTTGTACTTAGAAAGCACGGTGTTGCTGTATATTTTGTTTGCTGGACTGTTTGTACCACGAATAAACGCCAAGATCTGCTTTATCAAATTCCAAGTCTGCTGTGAACTGTGTCCAAACACACCCTACCCCGGGAAGATCCCTTACAATATATATATATATATATATATATATATATATATATATATATATATATATATATATATATATATATATATATATATATATATATATATATATATATATATATATATATATATATATATATATATATATATAAAGTAAGAGGCTGTAATTCTAATTTAATGTGTTAACAAATATAGCATTTATCATAACAGGAAACAGAAGGAATTGTATTAATAAGAAACTCAAATTAACTCCTCAGGTTGAATATTTATTGTGGAATATGTAATTTTCACTCCTGATAACCTTGGGATTAATATCATACCTGTTAAGAGCAGATAATTCCTAACTGGAAGTATACATTGCAAAGCCAAACTGCTTTTTTAAATTAATTTTACATTTAATTCCATGTAAGGCTAGCCCTAGCTAGTTACAGTAAAATGCTTGTGAGAGGAAAAAATGTCTCTAACAACATTTATATTAAAGTGGTTCCTGAGCCAAAATCTGATTTACAACTATTGCATGTTTTTTATTTAAAAATCACCTTCAAAATCTCTTTAACCACTTAAGGAGCAGGCCTATTTTTCAAATTTGTTGTTCACAAATTAAAATAATTTTTTTACTAGAAAATTACTTAGAACCCCCAAACATTATATATATATATATTTTTTTACTAGCACCCTAGAGAATAAAATGGTGATCATTGCAATACTTTGTGTCACACCGTATTTGCGCAGTGGTCTTACAAGGAAACTTTTTTGGGAAAAAATACATATTTTTTAATTAAAAAATTAGACAACAGTAAAGTTAGTCCAAATTTTTTTTTATTATGTGAAAGATGATGTTATGCCGAGTAAATTGATACGCAAAATGTCAGGCTTCAAAAATTGTGCCGCCTCGTGTAATGGCAACAAACTTTTCCCCTAAAAATCTCCATGAGCTAGACTTATTGATCTCGCTCTAAGGATCATGGTGATACCTCACATGTGTGGTCTGAACACTGTTTTCATATGCAGGCGCTACTCACGTATATGGGGCATGTTAAAAAAAAAAAAAAGTGGCACTTTTATTCCTATTACAAGAAGTGTAAATATCCATTGTAAAAAGAAGCATGACAAGACCTCTTAAATATGAGATCTGGGGTCAAAAAGACCTCAGATCTCATATTTACACTAGAATAAAAAAATTCCCTTTAAGAGATATGGGCGGAAGTGACATTTTGACATTGCTTCCATTCTGCACTGGTATGGAGCTGGGTGGGGGCCATCTTCCCCTCACTCGGCAGCCAGTCAAGCAGTGGACAGGATGCGATCACCTATGCTACTGCCGACGGCTCCGGTAAATGGCGGAGGGCACTGGAGAATGATGGGAAGAGGGGCCCTATCCTGCCACCAAAAAAAAGTGATCTCACAGCAAATCCGCCGCTGAGACTACTTTTATCTGAAAACGGACTGCCCGCTGAAGATGTGGATACTGGGGTTATGGCAGCTAGCTGCTGCCATAACAACAAAGAGTCAACGTACAACGACGGTGGGCAGTCCATATGTGGTTAAAGAGGAACTGCACTCTGCTCACATAAATTGTAATAAAAACATCTTTGCCATTCTGAAGCTTCCCTCCAACCACTTTGCATATTATTTTATATATACTGTGATACATATACCTGCAGCTCTCATTGGCCCCCTTATGACTCATCACCCCTCCTTTCCTAGCAAACTCTCACAAGAGTGAAAGAGAGCTGTGCATGATGTCATAAGCCTAGGCTTTTTACCAGACTAGAAACAGAAAATGGGCTGTATAAGGTATTTACTGGCAAAAAAAAAAGTTTTACTATCTAAAGATATTAAAACAAGGGCAGAAGATTTAAAGTTGAAAAAATTACTGAAGGTCCACTTTAACCACTTCCCGACCAGCGCACGACGATGTACGTCGACAGAATGGCACGGGCAGGCATATTGGCGTACAAGTACGTCCAATATTCGATGCCGCCCTGCCATCGGGAGCGCGCCGCCGGCGGCGCGCTGGTCGGGACCCCCGTGAGTCCGGTCGCGGGACTCGCGGACTCGATCGCCGCAGGCACCCCCGCGATCGTCTCACGGAGCGGCCGAATGGAGGAAATGCTGTATAAACAACATTTCTCCATTCTGCCTAGCAACTAGTGATGCTGATCTCTGCTCCATGTGATTGGAGCAGAGATCAGTGTACACTAAATGAAAGCCCAACCCCCCCACAGTTAGTAACACACCCCTAGGAACACTTAACCCCTACACTGCCACCCACTGGTTAACCCTTTCACTGCCAGTGTCATTTACACAGGAATCACTGCATTTATATAGCAGTGATTACTGTATAAATGACAATGGTCCCAAAAATGTGTCAAAAATGTCCGATGGGTCCCCCACAATGTCGCAGTCACAATAAAAATCGCAGATCGCCGCCATTACTAGTAAAAAAAAAAATAATAAAAATGCTATAAAACTATCCCTATTTTGTAAACGCTATAACTTTTGCGCAAACCAATCAATAATCGCTTATTGCGATTTTTTTTTACCAAAAATATGTAGAAGAATACGTATCGGCCTAAACTGAGGGAAAAAAATATTTTTTTATATATTTTTGGGGGATATTTATTATAACAAAAAGTAAAATATAATGCGTTTTTTCAAAATTGTCGCTCTATTTTTGTTTATAGCGCAAAAAATAAAAACCGCAGGGGTGATCAAATACCACCAAAAGAAAGCTCTATTTGTGGGAAAAAAAGGACGTCAATTTTGTTTGGGAGCCACGTCGCACGACCGCACAATTGTCAGTTAAAGCGACGCAGTGCCGAATCGCAAAAAGTGGTCTGGTCTTTGACCAGCAAAATGGTCCGGTCTGCAAGTGGTTAAGGAGCGCAATAAGATAAGGTTGGCAGGTATACACCTAGGCACCACATCCCCAATTGAATATATAAACAATATAATTAAGAATTATTGGGACTGAGGTGACACTATTACAAAATGGAACCGAAAATAGATAAAAGTACCACTTTTACTCTACAAGAGTTAAAATATTGATTAAAATCATAGTCTTAAAGTGTTGCTAAAGCTAAACATGTTTTTTACCTTAAAGGGGTTGTAAAGGCAGAAGGTTCTTTTTTAATCTTCTGTGTGTAGCAGCTCCCCTCAGTCCCCCTAATACTTACCTGAGCCCCATCTCTATCCAGCAATGTCCACAAGTGCCTTGGCTGTCCAGCACTCTCCCTCCCTAGACACAACAGTGGAGCCATTGGCTCCCGCTGCTATCAATCTAATTCAGTTGGCCAATTAGAAGAGAGAGAGGGTGGGGCCGAACTGCAGCTCCATGTCTGAATGGACACGCTCGGCTTGGGTGCTCTCATAGCAAGCTGCTTGCTGTGGGGGCACTCAACAGGAGGGAGGTGCCAGGGCCACCGAAGAGGGACCAGAGAAGAGGAGAATTGGGCTGCTCTGTGTAAAACCATTACACAGGGCAGGTAAGTATAACATGTTGGTTATTTTTAAAGAAAAATAAACAAGACTTTACAATCACTTTAATGCATTCCTTGCATTAAGTTAAAACATGTTTTGTTGCTCTCTATCCTTCCCCTATGTAAAGGGGGAAAGAGGGGAGGAGAGATCCAGTGCTGTGCACGGCTGCATCTTTTCTCCCCTCTTTTCCTTTCACATGGGGACCTTAACAGCAGCAGAAGCTATTGGCTCCTGCTACTGTCAATCAAATGCAGTAAGGAGACAGTAAGGGCAGGGCTAAGTCTTGCTGTGTGTGTCTATAGAGCGTATCTCCATAGACACACAGCTCTGGAGTGAGCAGGCATCATGTGCCTCCATAGCACGTGGCTTGCTTTGGGAGTACACAAAGAAGAGGAGGAGCCATATTGCTGGCGGGGGACCTGTAAAGAGTTGGATCAGGGCCATTCTGTGCAATACCATTGCACAGAGCAGGTGAGTATAACATGTTTAATATTTGAATAAAAAAAAAAAAAAAGACTTTACTATCACTTTAAGTTCCACAGTTCCCTCTCTGGAGACAATTTTGGAGGCGTGAGGACTGAGGAGAAACTGGAGACCCCAAAATAAGGAGTACAAGCCACTGTATATGACAAACAAGTAAATGTAGTAAAAGTGAGCAACATAATAAACGCGAGCAGAAGTTTAGATACATAAATATTGTTCTATAACTCAGACCAGGTTATGGAGATGTAGGCTGTCTGTGGTACATTCTCCCTTGACACTGCAGGATTGTTCCATAGGCAGTAATGAAGGACCACCGACTATATCACAGTCTGGCATGGGTAGTGCAAGTAAAAAAAGGAATCTTAAGGTTACTAGTAGTAAGGCAAACAAGCGGCTGGTGCATATGATAACTGCATTATGGTAAAGGACACCCTGAGGGGTGACATTTCCTAGTGTGGAGGCACAGCTTGGAAAAACAGAGGCATACTTAACGGTCAAGATTTGTTGGCACGTGGAGGGGGAACAACATTATCATTCAGGTAGGTAGCAACTTATGATGGTGAGGAGATTTCCTTGCCTGCAGAAATCACTTATAGCTTTAGCAGGATAAAGAATGGCATGCTGTGGGCCTACAGCTACTGAGGTGCTTTTTGACCACTGTTAAGGAGGTCTATCTGCTTCTGGACATCTTCAGTGAAATCGGGGTAGATTGATATCTCAATCCCATTGAAGAGGAGTTATAGTTATACAGTTTGGGTGGCTTTGAGAATGTACACCTTGTCTTGGAAGTTAAAGATACGGATACGGGTAATCAGTAGTCTTAGTGGGGCCCCAAAGCAGGGGGGGGGCGAGGGGGAGGGAGAGTGCAGTGAGTGTATGACTTGGCCAAAGCTTCTGCCCCCAGAATGTCCAATTTAGGAATTGTTCTGGAAATGTATCTTCTGACTTCTCAGTAAAGACTTCAAAGCGTAGATTGTTCAAGTGTGATTTGTTTTCCAAGTCATCTAGATTTGAGTGGAAAGCCACCATTTCTCAGATATCATTCCACACAGAGGCTGAGAATGGCACAAGGATGTCTTCTATAGAACTAATGTTTTCTCCTCCCTGATCTGTTCCTGGAAGTTTTAAAAGTTATATTTCAAAAGAGAGAAATATATATGTATGGTTTCAATTTGAGACATGAGGGTATCTTTGCAGCCCTTTATTATCTGTGATAGGGAAGGCTCAGCATTTGCCTGCTCTGTTACTTCTGTATCTGAAGAGACTTCTGCTGGACAGGTAGACAATGGGAAACCATTCAGAAGATCACCTGCATCAAGCTCAGAGGCAGACTGTGACGAGAGTCCATCCTCTGTAGTGAGAGGGAAGTAGTTGGGAAGCTGTTCAGCGGCAGTGGACAGGTGGGTCTGGATGATTTGTACCATTAAGGATGGCTGAGGGGTTGCACTTGGCATAAGGTAGAGGTGTCCCAGGAATCAGCCCAAAACACAGCATGACTGCTCAGATTGGGAGGAAGAGACAGAGCTCAGGAATTAGCATGTGCTTAGGTGTGCCACCAGGCCATGATCCCCAGAGATATTTCATTTTCAATTTTTGTACAATTCTGATACAATTTATTTATTTTAAAAAATGTATTATCTTGAATAAGTGGGTTAGTATAAAGGTGAAGTGCTGCACTAAGTAGAAGTATTATATCTAGCTGATTGTACACTGATGTTCAATGTGTACAATGAAGTCCTAAATTTCTGTGTGCAATGAATGTACAATTAGTTCTGCTTTTGTGCCCTTTGTTCTAATAAGTGCACTAAAAATTGTATGTCAACATTTTACCTGAAAATAAAAATGAATATAAATATGACCAGCTTGTGTACATGTGCCATGAAAAGCAGTACATCTAAAAAATCTGCATACCATTCTATCAAAGCAAAAAAAAGCCACCTACGTATGGCTACTCATTCCTTTTCATTTCAATAACCAGTGTATGGAATCTTCTACACCGACTGGTTTTTAAACTTCTGCACTAAAGTACATGCATGTGCAATACAGTATCCTCCCCCAAAGTGATCACTGAGACGTTTTACAAATTAAGGTTTGTTACAATTACCTTTAATGATAGTTATTCATATTTAGTGTGGTTTTATTCCTACATAATATGCGCATTTAAATATTGTAAATGCAATTACATAAATCAAAAAAAGGAGTGTGGAGGGAATTACTTTTTTTATTTTAAGCATACCACAGCTTAGCAGGCATTCAGTATATTCAGATGCCAGGGTGTTAATTGCAAGACAAACAACACTAGTCAGTAAAATCAGCATATACGGTATATATTGTAACCTGTGCTTACATGTATACCAACATTTCTGACCCATTGTAAATGCTTCAGAGATACAATCCAGTTTTACAGCAAACAATATTCATATCACAGAGGTTCCTGTAGTTGGCTAAAAAGTAGCAGGGTGCTGCACCAAGTGCCAGCTCGAGGCTGAGTACACACTTAATTCGGATGCAGCTCAAAGCAGAGGTCCGGGGCGTCCCTGTTCTCCTTTTCAGAGACAAATCTGGCCTGAATTTTTGCCTGAATTTGGACCTGAGCCAAGGAAGCACAGAGTGCCTGCTGTGAGCCGCATCCAAATTAAGTGTGAGCCCATCCTCAAGCTGACAGTTGGTGCAGCACCCTGCTACTTCTCAGCCAACTATAGGAACCTCTGTTATATGAATATTGTTCACCAAAGATGCTCCGCAGCAGCCCCAGAGATGTGTGAAATGGCTCCATTGAGAGTCAGTCACAGTCTCCTAACATGCGAATTGGATGTGGCGTAATTATGAACCCAGCCTGAAGCTGGTAACATAATGGAACAATGTACATATTGCCAGCATGCCGGGGATCTTCAATTAATGTCCAAATGTTTTGTGATGTGATCTTCTTGAATAATAATTTTGGATGTTACTTGAAGATCCATGGTGTGCTGCCAATATTTTAAAATCTAGTTGCACATACACAATTATTGAACTGATATATACACATATCTTTTGGTAAATAAGCTCTAATGCCTTGTTATTATCACTTCATGAGAGGGGAAAATATCAGTTAAAAAACAAATCTAACCAAAAAAACTGATAACAACATTTCAGAATACGATTGTCATGTTTTTTTTTTTTTTTTTACCATCTCTACCCTAGGTTCATGCAAACTGCAGATAGTGGGACATCACTTTAATATCCTTCATCTTTCTCCTGTTCACACCTTTCAGGCTGCAGCAAGCTGTCATTGAGTGAAAATGCTTCACAGTTCAGGATAAGAGTCATTGCATAGGTGTCTTATGTAGTGTTTTATAATATATAACTGTAAGCAATTTGTTAAAGATTTAACATTTTTGAAAAGCCAAATGTGTTATTCTTTCATTTTTGAACGAGTTGGGATGAGTTAGGACCACTGGTAGGTTGTTGTTTGTGGGGATTCTACCTTATTTTTGGTCATGGTAAGCATCATCAATACAGAAAGTGATAAGAAATTCATATTTTTTTTGCGGGAACAAAAAAATGAAGAGAACTCTTACAATGGGAACAGCTGTTCTGGTGAAAGCTACCCTAGAGGGGACTGTCCATCACTTTGGAGAGATTTCCTTTCAATTCCTCCATCTTTGGAAATTACAGTAAAGTAAAATTTCCCCAACGGAACAGGTAGTAAAAAATAAACTGACAGGTGTTTTAACAGTAATACATTTTTGGTAATAAAAAACAAGAAGTGTTAGCCCTTGTACACACGGTCGGAGATTCCGACAACCAAATCCGTCGGATTTTGTCCGTCGGATTTTGTCAGACGGATCTTGTCCAAAACTGTTGCATACACACGGACGGACAAAGTTGTCAGAAAATCCGATCGTTCGGAACATGATGACGTAATTTCGTTACGATGGGACTACATTCAGGCTAGTAGCCAATAGCTTTGATGTAGGAATTTGATCTGAGCATGCGTGGCACTTTGTCCGATCGGAATTCTCTACACATGATCGGAGTATGTCCGATCGGAGCATTGTGTTGGAAAATATTTCCGTCCAGTTGGAAAATTTGGTCCAACAGATATTCCGACAGAAACAGTCCGATGCAGACCACACAAAGTCGCAATATCCAGCAAAACGCTCCGATCGGACACATTCTGTCGGAATCTCTGATCGTGTGTACAGTGTAACACTATGACCCTCTCACACTTGGTGTCTTTGGAGAGCCATGTACTATTCCCCTTTAAAATCTTCACAAACATGAAGAAAGTTTATTTATAAGAAGTACATTCATAAGAAATGATGTACCATGGCCAACAAGAAATATACATTCTGGTAATGTGGCGATGTTAGCTCTGAGCTCATTAAAAATGATTGAATCGGTATGGCATAGTAATTGGAGTTAGGCCGAACACCCCCATGTTCAGTTTGCGCCAGAACTCTCAAACTCTTCAGACTCTAACCCCATTGAAGTCTATAGGATCCGAATTAAAAAAATCAAAAGTCCCAATTTTGAAAGCTTATATGCAAGTTATTGGCCATAAAAAGGGTATGAGGGTTTGGTTGCTGCACTGGGGAACATGTATGAATGCAAAAAAAAGTTTTTAAAAAGATTATTTTTACAGGATTAGTTATTTTAATGATTCTTAAAGTGAAACAATAAAAATAAAAGATGTCTTTAAATAAAGTATCTAGGGGGTCCCCATAGTATGCCTGTAAAGTGGCACATCTGTACCATGTATAGAACCTGATGCAGCAAAACTGACATTTATAATGAAAATAAAATAAAATTGAAATTGCCGGGAATACAATACTATTCCCAGCAATACAAAAATGTTTAAAAAAAATGGTGTGGGGTCCCCCAATCCATACCAGGCTCTTTGGGTCTGGTATGGATTTTAAGGGGAACCCCACTCTATTTTTTTTAAACAGCGTGGTGTCCCCCCCCCAATATCCATATCAGACAATTATCCGAGCATGCAGCCCAGCAGGTCAGAAAAGGGGGGATGAGCGAACACCCCCCCCATGAATCATACCAGGCCACATGCCCACAACATGGGGGCTGCTTTTGGGTGGGGGGGGCTCTGCATGTCCCCATGTTGTTGAGGACAAGAGCCTCTTCCTGACAACCCTGGGCTGTGGTTATGGGGTCTGAAGGCACTGAAAGCACTGTCATAGGCTACCCTTTAAAACATAATTAATGCAAACCAATTTTCTGTAAGATATAAACTAAATGACCACAGTATAGCACAGGTGGGTGTATGCAGGCAATGTCATGATGACAATGTTATGCATTTGTTGTATATTTTATCCAACCATAGCATCTGTATGGGCAGGCTTTGAAGTGTCTGTGAAAGTAGACTTTCACAAAAGTAGTAATTTTAGTTAAGCATAAAGCTGAAAATAGATGGGTCACCTTTTTTTGATGAGCCAGTGGGCTGATAAAGAAAAAACATGAATTCCTAAACTTTTTCTGCAGCAGGACAATGACCTCAAAAACACAACCAATGTCATTAATAACTATCATCAGTGTACAGAAGAACAAATAGTCCTGGAACTGATGGTTTCCCCTCTACAGAGCCCTGATCTCAACATAATTGAGTTTGTCTGATATTACATGAAGAGAGAGAAGGAATTGAGACAGCCTACATCCACAGAAAATCTGTGGTTAGCTCTCCCAAGATATTTGGAACAACCTACCTGTTGAGTTCCTTCAAAAACTGTGTACAAGTGTACCTTGAAGAATCAATGCTGTTTTGAAGGCAAAGGGTGGTCACTCCAAATATTGATGTGATTTTGATATTCTGTTCATTTCCTTTTTTACTCATCCTTTTAATTGATAAAAAAATAACTATTAATACTTATATTTCTAACAACTGTCTAAAACATTTGCACAGTACTGTATGTATTGAAGAGAGAAGGGAACATTACAGTCAGACATTTAGCATATCAGGTGAGATCAGCAATAGATGCCTCAATGTTTGTCTTTTAGCAGGTTTCCTGGAAAATGCTAACTTACATGCATGTTTATTATGAGCTTATTTAGTAGGATTTATGCTTCCTAGAAGCAAACCTTCATTCAAATATAAAAAAAAAGGCATTCATGAATGTTCATAAATATGCACATGTTCATATCAGAGCATACTGTTATTGACCCTGGGTTCACATGACTGTTGTATACCAGATATGAATCATTCCAACCTCCAAACTTACCCTATTATCCACCCATTAACTTGAGACGACACCGGGTTGGAGTAACAAAGGCCGTAGCGGCCTACTTTATTTTAAATAACAAATAACAAATAAACCAATAAAATTCTGTATGAATATAAAACTTCAGTTATAAAACACTATCTGGCATTGGTCTGTGCAGGCACTTTTTGTAAACTTCTAAATCAAATAACCAACTGGCACTGCGGTCCCTCTCCAAGTGTAATATTAGGCCTCAAGCCGACAAGCAGGCTCAGAGACAAACACTGTCCGCAGTGCCCCATAACACTTTCCGTCTAACCTTAGTTGTCCGGAAACCACCATCAGGACCCATCCAGCGATAGTTCCTGAACTTTACTTTTGCCATATCTCCTTCCCCTGCACAGACCAACACCCGCCTCCGCCACGACATCCACAGTTCAGCACCTGTCATGAGAAAAGAAAATAACACACAAACGCAAACCATGCACGAGAATCACAGCACCACTAAAGGGAGGGTGGGTGGGAACTTTTCCCCTGACCTTCTGTTAAACTCCCATGATGCACCGGGAGTATAAATAAACTCTGCCCCAGCCCGTCCCCCTCGGCCCCTAAATCCCTCCTCTAGCCTTTCATTCTTCACTGTTAACCCAGTCATGCCCGCCCTTCGCCTATTTTTTTCTGTCTTTTGCTGCGGGCTCCCTTGACTGTTGTATACCAGATATGAATCATTCCAACCCCCAAACTTACCCTATTATCCACCCATTAACTTGAGACGACACCGGGTTGGAGTAACAAAGGTCGTAGCGGCCTACTTTATTTTAAATAACAAATAACAAATAAACCAATAAAATTCTGTATGAATATAAAACTTCAGTTATAAAACACTATCTGGCATTGGTCTGTGCAGGCACTTTTTGTAAACTTCTAAAACAAATAACCAACTGGCACTGCAGTCCCTCTCCAAGTGTAATATTAGACCTCAAGCCGACAAGCAGGCTCAGAGACAAACACTGTCCGCAGTGCCCCATAACACTTTCCGTCTAACCTTAGTTGTCCGGAAACCACCATCAGGACCCATTCAGCGATAGTTCCTGAACTTTACTTTTGCCATATCTCCTTCCCCTGCATAGACCAACACCCGCCACAGCATGAGGGAGTAACCTACTTATTCCCGAATGCCCCGCCACATCCGAAGCGCTCCTTCTATGCCGTCCTGCAGGCCCAGAGTCCATAGGTCAATGCCTACATCATTCAGGTGTACTCCATCCGCTCGCAGGTACCTCCAGGTCTCAAACTCGAGCTCCAAATGCCGGATGGCCAGACCTCCGTTCCTGACCATAAAGTTGCTTACCGTCCTGTTCACCTTCTTCCTGGCCCTATTAACTCCCACCACGGACCTGGCCAACCGCCATGTTGTGCGGGCCACCATGTCCGACCATACAATAACCGTTTTAGGAAAATCGGACATCAACTGCCCCACATCTACTTTAATGTCTCTGGTAAGGTCAATCATGGATCGCGACCCCAGATCATTACCCCCAGCATGAATGATCAAAACATCCGGGGGCCTGTCCCTTAGCACAAAACGGTGCACCTCCGAAACCAACCTCCCCATAACATACCGGGGAAGCCAAACCACTTAACGCAGACTTCCCGCCTAGCAAAACCCAGCTGCCTGCCCACTTTCCTAGCATCACCCCTCCGTGCCCCCCAGCACACGTAGGAATGGCCCATTATCCAGACCAATCCCTTCGCTGAATCTGAAAATAGAGGAAAACAGAGAACCATGCATGACAAACCACACCAACTCCAAACCAGTTAATCTTAACCCCCTTATCATATGCACACACCAACTCACCCACCATACCCCTGCCACAGCGCAGACCCATACAAACATCAAGTGAGCACATTCCCCCTGCAGTTTGTCGTCCTAGTGTTCTTTTTTTTTTTTTATATTTACTTGTCGTGTTTTTTATTTTTTATTTATTTTTTTATTTTTTTTATCACCGAGACCACCCCTGAGTCCCCAAAAACCCGACCCAAACGTCTACCACACGCTATCCATAACAGCACCCGATAGCATAGGACAAAATCCCCAACTATTGCCTCCCATGCCAGAAAAACAAACCACTAACCGAAAAAAAATGTCCGAACGATAAAAATCCACCACCCAAGTCCCCACCTAATTTTTTTTTTTTTTTTTTAACATACCAACATCACTCCAGCCTACCACCCCAAGGAAGGGGAAATTCCCCCCGATCAGCACACTTACAGCCACCAACCCTAGACCTGTTCAACTCCCCTCCAGAGACTCGCCCAAAGCTATTTCCCACAGCCCTTCGGGACATGGCGTGCCATGCAGATCTGCAGCTGGCGCCAACTCCCGAAATCTCTCCCACTGGAACCGTGAAAGCGCATCCGCCACCACATTCTCCACGCCCGGGGGGTGCACAGCATGAATGAAAACATTCATTTGGAGACAACGCAACACCAAATGTCTCAACAACCGCACAACCGGTTGAGAACCTGCACCACCCCCATGTTGTCTACATGAAAACGTACCTTCAGGTCTTTAAACGTTGCACCCCACAGCTCTACCGCCAGAACCACTGGGAACAGTTCCAATAAAACCAAATTTTTGGTGTATCCCGCAGATACCCAAGAAGGGGGCCACGGGCCCGCACACCAACATCCCTGAAAAATTACTCCAAAACCCGAAGCACCCGCAGCATCAGTGAAAAGCTCCAGGTCAAAGTTGCTGACCGGACCCGACATCCACATAGCCCTACCATTAAAAGACTCCAGAAAGGTATTCCACACCTTCAAGTCTTCCTTGTGTGACCGCACCAAACGCACAAAATGCGTAGGAGACCGAACACCCGCAGTACTCCCTCCGTCTTGTCTGGAGCCAACGGAATGCCAAACCTGCCCGCAACATGTTGTAGCGTTGCCAACAAAATCGCACAGAGCTTAGAACCCGCCGGCCCTATACACAAAAAATCATCCAGGTAGTGAATAATTGAATTCACCCCGGACACATCTCGCACCACCCATTCCACGAAGAATCTGAATTGTTCGAACAACGCGCACGAAATCGAACAACCCATCGGCAAGCATTGGTCAACGTAGAAACCATCAGCCCAATGGCACCCCAACAAACGGAAACTTTCCGGATGAATCGGTAATAACCGAAAGGCCGACTCCACATCCGCCTTGGCCAACAGCGCCCCCTTTCCGTACTTTCGCACCCAGTGCACCGCCACATCAAACGACGTATATGACACCGAGCACGCTTCTTGGTCAATCGCATCGTTAACCGACCGCCCTTGGGAAAGGATAGGTGATGTATGAGCCTAAACTTATTAGGCTTTTTCTTGGGCACCACACCCAGTGGAGACACCACCAAGTCCGACCAAGAGGGACTGAAAAGGGGCCACTCATCCTACCCAATGCAACTTCCTTCCGTAGCTTCTCAGAAACCACCTCCAGATGTTGAAGCGCTGACTTTAGGTTGGGTGCCAACGGGGGAACGACCGCCAGCGAACACGGAATCCGAAAACCTTGTGCAAAACCCAATTCCAAAACCTGAGCCGCCACCCTATCCGGATACCTACCGAGAAACGGCCACATCCTTTCCACCATCACCGGGGTCCTCCCTCTTGTTAGCTTCTCCAGGGCGGCCTTTTCCTTGCTTAAAGCATCTGGACGCCGGGTGTGATCCGCCGCAGCCGGAACACTCGTGCTTGAACCTGCAGCCGCTCCCAAACTTACACACCCCCGAATTGTATTGCCAACACACCCCTTTTTTATTTCCGGCCGACTGTCCAGGGGACGAAGGTCCGCCGCCCCCCCCCTGAAAAAACTGCCCCGGGGCCCTCGCCGACATCATCAATCGCATCCACAAGCTGATGTCCTTGTGGTCCCATCGTAGCGCCGGTCTCACCGCTCTCCGCTGCCTGAACTGTTCGTCATAACGAAGCCAAGCTGTTCCACCATAAACCCGGTAGGCCTCCCTTATCGCATCCTGATAACAGAAAAGCGCCGAACAATGTTCGGGTTGTTTTTCCCCTATGACGCGCGCCATGATAGCGAATGCCTGTAGCCAATTTGAAAAAGTTTGCGGTATCAACCTATACCTACGCTTTTCTTCATCTTCTTTCTTGGAGTCGTCCGGATTCACCCTATCCAGGTTGAACTTCTCCAGCGGCAGAAGGGAGAATATCTCCACATACTCACCCTTCCACAACTTTTCCCGCACCTCCTGTTTAAGATGAGCTCCTAACGGCCCCTCAAAACACACGTAGACCTCACAGCTGGCTGCGTCCGCCAGCCGCGTGATGTCCTGCCGACCCGGTTTTTCAGCCACAACCGCCACCTTCTCTCCAACTGGGGGCACCGCCGCCGCCCCCACCGCCGCGTTCACCGTGCTCCCACCAGGCAGAGATTCCACCACCGGCGGGGCCACCGTAGCGCCTGTCACGACCGCCTCCACGGAGGCCGGCACCCACGCTGCCGCCGGCCCAGCCACAGCCCTTTCACCCTGCTCAAACCTGGTCACCAATTCCTTAATCCCTGCCAAAAATCCCAGCAAACCCGCAGAGGTACCCCCAGACCCCCCTTCACCATCAACCGCAGCATCCCCACACACACGTCCCCCACCCCCCGTAGCACCTAAATCACACACACCAGCCACACGTATAGGGGACTTACCAGGCTGCACAGGTGACGCCCCATCAGCCGAATGTCTGTTCTCCACCACCGATCTCCTCCTGGAAGCAGGGGCTGGCTCGTCCACCCCCTCCGAATCATCCTCGTCCCGCAGCTCCAACTCCTCATCCTCTGACGACGACGGCCCACCAGACAGCTCGGACCTGGATGCCGCTGCAGCTGCGGACATGCGACTCCTCCTGCGCGCTGCGTGCCCCCCCACCGACTTGTGGACGGCTTTTCCAGATCTGGCGCCTGGTGCCACAGACCTGGCAGCCTCCGCTCTGGCCTCTGCTGGTCCCATCCATCCTCTGGCCATCCGTGGAGCATCCCCTGCCACTGCAACAGCAAGCCCAGGGACCCCAGCTCTCTCCCTGCCGACTCCCTCCACCACCGCTCTGGAATCAGTCCTGGGGGTGGGGCCTGCACTCTGCGACTCACCCCGCCGTCTGTGTTTGGCCGCCATCTCTTTCGCACCTCGCCTCCCCCGCGTGGCCACCCCAGCCATCCTGGGATCACTGTGAGGGGAGCCTGTACACTCAGCCGCCTGCCGCTTGGCCGGGGGCGCTGCCGCCCGTGCCGCTGCACCGCTGCCCGCCCTGCCCCCCCGTCCCGGGTCGGAGAAAAATGCTCCGGCGGCCGCGATCGGCGTGTCCTGGTACCGCTCCTCACCTCCCCGCCGGGCTTCTCCACAGGCCGCCTCAATAAGCCCTCCAGATTGTCCTGCAGCCATCCATCCCCCCCCCTCCGCCGCCTGTTCCCTTAAACGAGCCATGAGCAGCTCCACCGACGCCATGCTGAAGGAACTTTTCCCCTGACCTTCTGTTAAACTCCCATGATGCACCGGGAGTATAAATAAACTCTGCCCCAGCCCGTCCCCCTCGGCCCCTAAGTCCCTCCTCTAGCCTTTCATTATTCACTGTTAACCCAGTCATGCCCGCCCTTTGCCTATTTCTTTCTGTCTTTTGCTGCGGGCTCCCTTATGTGCGATGCAGGAACCCGTATCGCATCCCTCCTGCAAGCAATTCACACTGACTTCTACGAACGGATGCGGGTATCATTAACAGAGTGCAGTGCGAACTGTGAACTCGCACAGGAATCGGATGGCATAGGTGAGAACACATGATTCTAGTGTGGGGAAAAAGTCCCTGCACTATTTTCTGTGTGAATCCAATGCGAGTTCAGCCATACAACTGTATGGCTGAACTCGCATTGCTCAGAGATTGCATGTGATTGCATGTGATCAGCACCTGCGGCGCGGGTGCGAATCACATACGATCTCTGAGATCGCTCTAGTGTGAACCCAGGCTGAATAATACAGAAAAATAGGAACTGACTGAGATTCAAGAAGGTAAAAAATGTCAGCCTTTAGAATCACTTTATTGTTTTTTATTTTATTATTTGAAATAAAAAAGTGCATTCAAACAAAATTGTGACTTGCCTTTAGTTTGCACATTATGATCAATTGACAACAGTATTTTAGCAATGATTTGATTATCCAAAGGAAAAGGCCATATTAGAGTGTAGCCAGTCTTTTCCTTTGGATTTGTGTAGTTTGTGAAGCATAGGACAATCCCCTGCTGGTATTCAGCACCCAATTTTCCATGTGAGTGACCTGACTTAGAGCTTGGGAGCAGTGTGCTTCATATTGTGGACAATTTATACATTCTGAAAATCTGAATGAAACATCAAGATGCATCAAGACATCATTTTGTGCATCTGGATTTCAGAATGACATGGGCGTTCTGAGTATACATCATGCAGTCCATATTTAAACTAAGATTAGGGGGCTGGAAATTCAGATGCCTACAGCTATAGAGGATATTTAAAACCTGTGCCTCCTAGAAACTGGGTAATTTATGCATTTAAATACTTTTTGGAGCATGTAGGATTTATAATGCTCAGTTCTGTGCCTTTTTCTATTTTTGCCATTCTGTAATAAAAATATAAAAGAGATATTATCAAATGCTTTTCAAACTTATTTTTAAGTGAAAAAATGTTACATTCTTCAAGATGCATACATGTTTTAAATGTAACCACATATGCTAAAAAAAGGTGCTTAGAGCAGGAATAATGATAATAATAATATTAAGAGCAAGAATAATCAGAGTTCTGTAACCCAGTGCAAGCACTAAAATTAGTTACAGAAGTCAGATAACTGAAACACATACTTTGCCTTGTTTCTACATGACATCTTTTGAAAAACTCTGCGTTTTGATTTAGCTTTATAAATCACATGATCCCATCATAATTTTCCAATCTCTTCCCCTTTCCCCTTTCCTTAAAATTGCAGCTGAACCATCAACTAAATAGAAAAATGAGGGGGCGATCAAAATAACAAGAAACAGAAAATGATAATAACAGCCTTTTGACCATGAAGACTCTAGCTATGAATGCACTAGATTAGAGATACCAAGGTTACAAAGGTGTTAAAAACAATGATTTCTGTGCAAAAACAGGAAGGAAAAATAGACGTAAAGAAATCATTTGTGTGTCTACATCCCATCTATGCATTTTATGACTTGTAAATGACCCTTACTAAAACATCACAGGCAAAAGAGATTATCCATGGAATGAACAATGTGATAGAATTTACATATTTGTGGAATTAGCATGCACAGTCACAATTACATGGGTATTTTAGGTAATTATATGGCTACGTACAATAGAATGTATTTTCAGTACAAGCTGCCCCCTGCCATTCTCCACACTTTCTTCTCTAGCTTAGCGCTCTAAGCAACATCATTCATGAATGCTCAGCTGGGAACATTTTTCCCCTCTTTCATCCCTGGCTCTGTAAATTTTCTTATAAGAGAAAAGTGGTGATTTGCAGAGTTTATTTGATAAGAAGCGAAAAGGATAAGCACAGAGAGAAATGCTCAGCTTTCCCACCAAATACTGTCAGGCACACACTGGGGACCCAGCAACATATTGCAACAGAAGAGGGCAGGAGGCAGTGCTCGGAGATGGGAACCTGCTGTGAAATAACCATCTGTGTTTAACTGTAATTTAATTACTGGCACCAGCCTCTGGTGTATAGTGGGGAGATATGTACCATGTCAACACTCTTCTCTACTGCACCGTCTTCTAGACCTTATTGGCTGTGATGCAGTTAACAACATGAAATACATTTTCCTGAAATGTGGATATATGAAATAAAACAGAAATCTCTGACAGTAAATTGGAAAATGACTTGTTCCCATAGAATCAAAGAGTTGAAAAAAAGTTTGTATTTGTAGAAATTCAAGATCTTCTATAGAAAACCGAATTAGTCAGGGCATAAAACATGTCCATCCACCCATCCATATTTTAGTGAGAAGAAGAAATGG
Organism: Lithobates pipiens; assembly: GCF_037356315.1. Lineage (NCBI taxonomy): Eukaryota > Metazoa > Chordata > Amphibia > Anura > Ranidae > Lithobates > Lithobates pipiens. The sequence goes on along the minus strand of NW_027507785.1, from coordinate 206,329,419 downwards.
ATATATCTAGCTTCTTTCAATGTAGATTCAGGTACCGTATGTCAGAAAGTATATATTAAATGGGATTGTGTGATTACTAAGGTACATTAAATTAAATTATAAATATTTCAGTCATTTGTTGGAATACAGGGACTGGTACTGTGATGTTTAATTTTTGCCTATATATTTTGATTACTAGATAATATGTAAAGCAATTAGTATAAATCTATATCCATTGTTCTTCGATTTTTAGATCACTTTGATTCAGTTGTTTACAAACTGGCATTTAGAAGATTTCAAATGTCTGATAATGTTTCATGTCAATAGAATAAAAGGGGGCAATTTACTGATCATTGAGAAAGATTCGACCACCATAAGGTGCATTTGTAATGCACTTTTGCTGACCAGGATCTCCCATGTGTTTGCCTGATCTAATCATATTTGCTGCTAATCACTATTCTGAATTTAGAAGTCGTATGCCTGGCAAACACGATGAGATTATTGCGCTAATGATTGCCCATTTTTTTTCTGTATGCTAGTCTCATATTAAAAATGAAGAGTTTAATAAAGCTGCAAAAATTCTTGTAAGACAGAATAAAAATTTGAAAGCGATGTCCTTTCTTATAGTGTATTTCTATTGTATTTTCAACTGTTCTGAATAAATGAAAATTGTATGGGGTGTGGTTTGACCTTGCATGAAGATGGCCGCTTAGAGCCTGAGCTCCCCCCACTGCAGGTCTCTCTTCTTTCCCAGCGGAGGTATTATACAATCACTGCCTTCAAACAAAATGGGGATGGCGCCCTGCAGCACTTCAGGCACCTGATCCGACTCGCCATCAGAATTGGGGCGCAGACTGACCCAGAGCATTCTGGAGCTCTTCCGTACACATGCCAGCAAAATGGCAGCATCTCACCAAGGACAGAGGCCAGCCTAGGGAACGCCGCAGAATGACTCACCTCTCGCAATGCCAGCATCCGGCTTAGGAACGGGCAGCTTACCCTCCTTTCAACATCATCTCAGCTTAAACAATCACCACACAATTGCTGCAGACATTAAGGACATCCTGTCTGCTGCCATCTTGGACCTAAGGCTTGATATCCTCAGGATACTCCTTACCTTTGAAGCAAAAAATGTGTTACACACTTCCCGGAACGCTAGAGACTACCCCGTTGTCTCCCCAAAATTCTGCTCCTTCAGAGCAAGATATATATTGTCCACCTCTAAGTATGTAATAAAAGACGAGCCACCTATATGCATCTAGGTTAAAGAAGGTATCCATGTTTGGTTATGGATATGCATCATTACACTTAATAACATTACTTTGGTGTTTTACACTAGTGTTGAAATGCAATATGTTTCAGCCCTTCTGCCCATATCGCTACCACTGGCTGTGGCCACATTAGTTCTTTTGGAGAAACACCCAACACATAGGTTCTCCCCTCCTGACTCAGGTGGCAAAGCTTGGTGAAATTATCGACCACTGACCTCCACATAAGACTGACACCATCAACTGTGGCTGTGGGATACCATGGATTTACCTCCTCCCTTTACCGCCAGGTCCTTACCAACCCCCACACGGTGGCTACCTTCTTACAATAACCAGTTATTGCATTTACCATCTGTGCTCTTTTCACTGTATTACCTAGGCAATGGTTGACTTACCTCTACTCATGTCCCTGACAGGGGACATATCCCCTGTCACTGTACACAACCTTTAAGACTTTCTCCCTCCACCCCATCTCCCGTAGTCTTTAACACCTACCTCCCTGCTCCAAACCACCCTTTTATTTTCTCTTTCTCTCCCCCTATATACCGGGGCCCATTACATCACCCTCAGAACTATATAGGGTGCACTATACCTCTAAACCCTCTTAGCAATTCTCAGCCATGGATCAAACTCCACTCTCTGAATGTCTGAGGGATTAGCACGCCTGAGAAATGTTCCAAGCTCCTATTATATTACATAAGAATAATGCAGACAAAGCCTTCCTCCAAGAAACCCATTTCACATCAGATTCCATCCTGAAACTCCACAATCATACTTATCCTACGGTGTACCACACTCTCCAGCCCCATCAAACCAAAAGGGGTTTATATTCTCATAGCTAAAAATTGCCCACTCCAGATCAAAGATACCCTTACAGACGACAAAGGCGGGTACCTGTTCATTATGGGGGAAATATAGGGGAAACCTATCACCCTGGCAAATATCTAAGCCACAAAAACACCAAGTTGCCTTCCTATGCTCTACTTTACAGCTCCTTACTTTCTTTCACTCCGGGATCATGATATTAGGAGTAGATTTGAACTTGACGCTCAACCCATTGAAGGGCATGTCCTCTGGGTCCTCCTTGCTGGCCCACAGAGCACTTTATGCAGTCAAAGTGCAACTTAGCAATCTTCCCCTCCATGACACATGGCATACTCTACACCCCAACACCAAGGACTTCACCTTCTTCTCTTCACCTCATAACAGATATACGAGGATGAATTACTTCTTTATTACATAGAATGATTTCCCTTACCTCCAAAACTCCTCCATAGACCCAATTTTCCTCTAAAATTATAACCCTATGTCAGGGCTGGCTTAGCCCTTCCTTTTCTGGGCTGGCTGCTCAGCTGTCGGCTAATTGCCAGCTCTCATCTCTCTCCACAGTCATCCAGCTGTTCCTACTCGTCTGACCTGCCTACTTAAAGCTGTCCAGCTCACTTCATCTCTGCCTTCGCCTTGGTCACATCACAAGAAACCATCTCCTGCAGTTCTGTTTAAAGACTGGCTTGTTGACATCCCTTCTGGCTTCTTATGCTGCTTGCTGTTGCTCAACTTGGATCCCTGACTTCTGGCCTGGCTGATTACCCGATCTGGTTATTGAACTCTGGACTGGTTGACTACTCGATCCGGTTACTGGACTCTGGCTATGCTTTGACTACGCTTACTCTATTTATCTTTTTATTTTTTATTAATAAACAAGTGTGATTTAATTGTACTTCTGTCTGATTCATGGTTTCTGACACCCTATCTCTATGACTCTGTCCTTACCAAATAAGATCTCACACTCTCCAATCTGGCGTCCTTGACAATTCCCTGACTACCAATGAATATCTAAAACAATATTTTCTAGAAAATGACTCCCCTGATACTTCCCCCATTGCACAATGGGCTGCTCATAAATGTGTCATTAGGGGAGAGTTTCTTTCCATAGCATCCAAAGGCAAAAAAACAAACAAGCTCATATCAACAAACTCTTGGCGCATATCCTGTCCCTTAAAAAAGCTCACAAACAATCCCTTGTGGCTCAAAATCTCACAAATTAGTTAGGGTGTAGCAAGAGCTATCAGAGGAACTATGAAAGACAGTCAAACACAAATTTGTTCTGACGCAAAAGCTTTTTCATGAATTTGTGAATAAATCTGGGAAATTACTGACTATAGCCCTACAAGCCAAAAAGCAACATCAACTGTTCACTTAATTAATGATCTCAAAGGACAAAAATTTGCCACCATGGAAGACATGATGACTGCTCAATTCATTCAATACTCCGCTAAACTTTACAATCTTGCACCTCCAAATGCTCACACAGACAAAAGGGACAGAACAGAGCTGATAGCTATCCTAAAACAATATAGTCCCACCTCCCTGTCTCCATCAGAAGTCTCAGTCCGCTCCCCCAATAAGAAATTACTACAGTCTTAAAACAACTAAAATCCGGTAAAAGCCCAGGCCCGGACAGACTAACATTTGGATAATACAGGTCCTTCACAGACACCCTTCTGCCGCATTTTCTAAAAGCATTCAATAGACTTTCCTTACCATCTGTCCCAAGCAAGGATCTATTAGAAGCCCATATCACAGTGATTCCAAAATCTGGTAAAGATTCAACACTTGTATCTAACTACCGACCTATACTATATCGTGCCTCAATGTAGATATGAAAATCTTTGCAAAAGCTCTTGCCAATCGGTTGCTGTCCTTGCTTCCTGAATTAATATCCCTGGACCAAGTAGGCTTTATACCAGGACATGAGGCAAGGGATAATACCCTGAAAGCCATTAGTATACGTCACTGGATATCTTCATCATGAAAACCAGGCTTCTTCTTATCATTGGATGCAGAGAAGGAGTTTGACAGAGTGGCGTGGGACTTCATGACAGAAGCACTCAAAGCCCTTGGCATCTGAAGCCACATGCTTCATTACATATTGCCATTATACTCATCACCCAGAGTAAACAACCACCTGTCAGGCGTCATCTCCATATCTGCCCCTTATCCATCTCATTTTCAATATCACTTTAATACCCTTTTTCGTTGAATGAGAGCCAACCCCAACAATAAAGGATTTGAACTAGCGGGTTACCCCCACAAATGTTCTGTTTATGTGGATGATATTTTAATGTTCCTTACTGACCCCATCCCTAACCTTTTAAAAGACTTTTCCCTTTGCAAAACATTTTCAAACCTGCAGATTTACTTCTCAAAGTCCCGGCACTGAATGTATCCCTTCTGCAAGATATCTTAACACAATGTCAGGACAATTTTCCCTTTGCGTTGGATCCACATGCTATAACCTATTTTGGAGTACAGTTACCGGTCAAATTAACCGACCTGTACTCTAGTAACTCCCCCCATTCTCAAAACTATCCAACAAGACTTACAGAAATCGAAGTCTGGCCCTTTTTCATGGTTCGAAAGGGCCACAATAATCAAAATGAATATCCTACCAAGACTTCTCTAATTATTGCAGACCCTTCCACTTAAAATCCCTGCAGCATTTTTTTCCTCCTATAAACAAATATGCACCAACTTCATCTAGCAATCCAAACAACTGAGACTGGGATGGGACAAACTTGCGACCTCCAAACTGAAAGGAGGTATTGGCCTCCTGGACTTACTACTGGGCTTGCCAATTTACTAGGGTTATAGACTGGCATGTCCACACCTATACCAAAGCATGGGTACACACAGATGACTAATTTTCCCAGATTCCATTACATCACTTACCCTGGATTAAACTGACCCTGGCTCTTTACTTAAATTCCTGGACAGCATGTAAAAAACTGAACATTTCTTCCTCCCTAGGGCCTCTTTCCCCAATGAATTACAATCCTGAGTTTCCACCTGGCCTGACAGGTCTCCCTTTTTGCAACCTGGACCCCACGATATCACTCCATGCCAGAAGCTTCTTTGATAAGAATGAAAGCTTGGTGTAGCGCTAGTAAATCGCTTAGTGAAAAAACTCTAAAGGTATATATTAAAGGGGTGATAATGAAACCAATACTAAAAAACGCACATGTGACAAAATGTGCAAAAATAAAAAATATAAAACAAAAATAAATGAAATTAATAATTCACTTAATATGTGGATACAATATATAAATGCGCACAGATCTTGATGGGTATCAGCAGCTGAAATATAAATCCCAGCAAACAGTCCATGTATGTTAGGTAGTGAAAAGTGTCAATGTTGGTCTTCCCAGCAATGGAATCAAGCGACCACAGTCATTTTCTGAACAGCATCAAACCTTTAACACCATGGCACAGAGAACCTACCCCTTTTGAAACATTATGCACTAGATCCGTACCCCAGAGACGTCTAATCTCAGACCTATTCTATATAGTATAGGTCTGAAATTAGATGTCTCTGGAAGCCATTCTAAACTCATTTGTATGGGGAAATGGCATACATAAACCAGCCTGACATGTTCTAAAGAACCCTACAGATATGGGAGAAGTGTCCCTTCCTGAGCTAAAAGATTATTACTTGGCAGCTCAACTCTCCCACATATACCACTAACAAAGTGGAAATGCAATGCTATAGATCCTAGGTATGTAATAAACTGAGTCACCCAGCATTTACCCCACTCTAAGCTATCATCAGAGAGAAACAAAGCTATCCTCAGAGGGAAACAAATTACAAAAAAACAAAACAAGGTATAATATGGGAATGCTACTCCATCATCAAAGAATATGGGAAATCATGTTGAAAAAGCAAAACACTGGGACAATTCACACCCACACCCCACTGTGGTTCAACAAACTCCTACCAGAGTTATTTTAGATGCACAAATGTCAATGGATGCGCAAATAGGATCTGTAGTCAGTGGATCTCACCATTTGCTGCGCATGCTTCGCAGACTCATCCCTTTTATCCCAAAGAAGGACAAAGCAGTGGTAGTTGGAACAATTATTAATTCACTACTGGACTACGCAAATTCGCTTTATATAGGATTATCACAAAAAAGCGTGATTACAACTGATCCAAAACATGGCGGCAAGGCTGACAGGAAAAAAACCCTGGGAATCCAACTCTCCTTCGCTGAGGAGCTTACATTGGCTAACCGTAAAAAATCAGATCACGTTCAAGACCCTTTGCCTCACCCACAAATGCATGCAGAGAGAAGCTCCGCAATACCTAATGGAGAAAATAAATAATTACACACCAACCCGCAGTCTTCGATCAGCCAACAAAAACTTCCTCCTCGTGCCCAAAGCCCGGTATAAATCCAAGGGGGATCGGAGATTCGCTGTCCAAGGGCCTCGGCTATGGAATGCTCTACCAATAAACATCTGCCTGGAAGAAAATCACCTGGCTTTTAGGAAAAAACTCAAGACCTTCCTCTTTAAGCAGATGATCAAAGCTCGCCACAGCGCCTAGAGGCGATTTTGCATTGTGCGCTATACAAGTATTTCATTCATTCATTCATTCAGAGTTAGAATCTTTCTCAGACACAGCAATATGGGCTACACACGGCATAATATAACTCCATAAGGTGTTATCTAACTCCAGACTCAAGCAGTTTCAAGTACTTAAGGATGAATATACACTCCCTAACCAGATGTCTTTTAAGTATCTACAACTCCACCATGCATTAAAAACACAATTACCAAATATGGAGGTAGTGTCAGATTCTCCCCCAGTTCTGGATATAATAATGGGAGAGGAACCCTCTAAACTCATATGGACCCTGTATCTAAAGATCAGAAACCGTAGGTTAAATGCCATTGCACAAAAGGCATAAATGGAATGGGAAAAAGACATAGGCCCCATAGAGGTGGAAGACTGCGATGAAATAATGGAAGGGACTAGACAGATATCCCCAAGTTATCTGACAGACTGACACAGATATACATTGTACACAAAGCCTACCTGACTCCCCTAAAAAAAGGCAAAATTCCTCCATACATATGACCCGACATGCCATTTGTGCCACCAGATATGTTCTTCCATCTCATATGGAGCTGTCCAATCATTCAGACAGATTGTTCAGTTTTTACATGATAATATGGGATCCCCAGTAGTATTAGACCCCAAACTATGTCTTCTGGAACTTCTGCCTGATGTAGAAATTGACAAATACCAAGCTACATTTCTAAATGAAACTCTGTTTATGGCGCGTAAGGGCATAGCCAAGGTATGGATGCAGGCTCAGCCTCCCTCCATATGCCAATGGAAGAGGGATGATAATGATGCACTGCCACTTAACCACTTAAGGACCAGGCCTCTTTTTCGGACTTGGTGTTTCCATGTTTAAAACAGTTTTTTTTGCTAGAAAATTACTTAGAACCCCCAAACATTTTATATTGTTTTTTTTCTAACACCCTAGAGAATAAAATGGCGGTCATTGAAATACTTTTTTTCACACCGTATTTGCGCAGCGGTCTTAGAAGCGCACTTTTTTGGGAAAAAATTCACTTTTTTGAATAAAAAAATAAGACAACAGTAAAATTAGCCCAATTTTTTTTTATACTGTGAAAGATAATGGTATGCCAAGTAAATTGATACCCAACATGTCACGCTTCAAAATTGCGCCCGCTCGTGGAATGGCGTCAAACTTTTAGCCTCAAAAATCTCCATAAGCGTCATTTAAAAAATTCTACAGGTTGCATTGTTTGCGTTACAGAGGAGGTCTAGGGCTTGAATGATTGCTCTCGCTCTACCGATCGCGGCGATACCTCACATATGTGGTTTGACCACCGTTTTCAAAATGTTTTTAAAATTTTTTTTTTTATTATTATTTATTTTAATTTATTTTATTTATTTTTACACTTTAAAAAAAAAAAAAAAATAAATGGATCACTTTTATTCCTATTACAAGGAATGTAAACATCCCTTGTAATAGAAAAACGCATGACAGGTCCTCTTAAATATGAGATCTGGGGTCAAAAGGTCCTCAGATCTCATATTTGGGCTAAAATGCAAAAAAATAAAATAAAATAAATAAAAAAGAAAATCTGACATTTAAAAAAAAAATATACCTTTAAGAGGTATGGGCGCAAGTGACGTTTTGACGTCGCTTCCACCCTCCTATGGTATAGAGACGAGTGGGGGCCATCTTAGCCTCACTTGTCTCTATGCCCAGCAGACGGAAGGACCCGATCGCTTCCGCCGCTACCGACGGCTCCGGTAAGCGGCGGAAGGTGCGGGAGGGCGGCGGGAGGGGGGGTGGCACCTCTCCCGCCGCCGATAGCGGTGATCTCACGGCGAATCCGCCGCGGAGACCACCGTTATCGTACAGCCGACCTCCGCCTGAAGAGATGGATATCTCGGTTGTGGCAGCAGCTGCTGCCGTTACCGAAATATCCCTCTTCAAAAATAGGACGTACATCGTCGTGCGGCGGTCGGCAAGTGGTTAAAAAAATAGTCTATGCCCATAGAAAGTGTGAGCATAAGTACTCAAAGGTGTGGGATAGATGGATAGAGGATGGAGAAACATGTGCCTAAAATACTCCAAGCCATACAGACAGGTCTACTTAGATGAAAGTAGAAAGTGACTGTTCTATGGAGGTGTAAACCATGAAAATCTTAATCAGAACTGTATTTGTAGCAAAATGACATGAAGTCTCTTAAATACTGGATGTCTATACCCTCATAAACTTGTGCCTTAACATGCATGTACAAAGACTCTCACACAAAATGACTGTTATAATGTACTATGTATTATTCCACATAAGCAACTACTTTGTAAAATGACTTTTATCCGAATAAACTTGGCTTTTTCCAATTAAAAAAAAAATTAGATGCCTCTGGGGTTTGGATCTAGTGCATAAAGTTTCAAAAGGGGTAGGTTCTCTGTGCCGTGGTGTTAAAGGTTTGATGCTGTTCAGAAAATTGCCTATATTGTTCATCAAAAGATATCCTAAATATAAGACAGTGAGTCAGTGGGAAACAAACATAATCTCAGACCTCTTAGCAGATGTGTGGGAATCTGTTTTTTCCAACATCCACAAGGACTCTATGAACGTCTCAGTGCAGGAAAATAGCTATAAAATCTATTCAAGGTGGTATAGAACCCCTATCAAACTCCATAAGTGTTACCTTGCAACGTCCCCGCTTTGCTGGAGATGTAATGCCGACCCCGGCCCAATGCTGCACACTTGTTGGGACTGCCTGTTCATCCAACCTTTCTGGAGAGAAGTACACCATCTCACTACAAATATCACATTCTATTCCCTAGAATACACAGCCATGCAATATCTTCTTCCTCACACTACCATCACCCAATCAGCGTACTGTCAGTCCTTGGCCCTCCACTTAATCAACTGTGCATCCCGACGCATTGGAAAGACAAAATCCCCCCAACAATATCAGAATGGTTATGATGCGTTAACAAAACTGAGGAGATGGAGGACCTAATATCTCAAGCCCAGGAAACCCCCACCAAATTCAGCAAAACTTGGGCTTGCTGCAGACACTTTACAGAAACAGCAGAATACACAGCTTCTAAGAGTTTAAATTCTTAATGGTGGTCGGCAGTTTGACCCACGCTGAAAGAAAGATCCTAGAGACATGGGCTTTGTCCCTGGGCCCCTTCAACTACTAATACTTACCATCCTGGACGAACATTGTACGCCGGTACCCAAACCCACAGACCACCTCCTTTATAACTTTTTTTTCTCCCTATCCCCTCCCCCTTCCCCTCTTCACCTACACCTCTTCCCTCCAATTTAGGGGGAACTACATGTGCTTTGACAGACCCAAGATTGTCGCCTTATTCCCAGGCTTGGGTTCAGCCCCTCCCCAAAAATGACCAGATGAGGGTATATAACTCATGACATTTTTGAGTTACTTATGAAAAAATATTATCGGCCTCTATCAAGCCAGCTACTGTCCTAAGTTATACTTGTTATATCATATGTTTTTTAACCTATTGAACAGATTCTATTATGGAAATTTTTTCTGTGCCAATTTGACTGCATCATCTTTATGCTTGTATTTTGCACTCTTCATAAATTTCTTTGGAATAAAAAAATGGGTAAGCAAGAACTACAGACGATGGTGTGGTCTCCCCCCAGGGCACAGTTTATCCCCACTGGGATGTCCAGGGATTAGGGATGAGTTTCAGTCAAAATCATGTTCGACTCGAACACTGCCTATTTGCCTGTTCGGTGAACAGTGAACAATTTGGGGTGTTCGTGGCAAATTGGAAAAGCCGCAGAACACCCTGTACAAGTCTATGGGAGAAATCTAAAGTGCTAACTTTAAAGGCTATTATGCAAGTTATTGTCCTAAAAAGTGTTTGAGGACCTGGGTCCTGCCCCAGGGGACATGTATCAATGCAAAAAAATGGCAATTTTTTCGGGAGCAATGATTTTAATAATGCTTAAAGTGATGCAATAAAAGTGTAATATTCCTTTAAATTTTGTACCTTGGGGGTGTCTATAGTATGCGTGTAAAGGGGCACATGTTTCCCGTGCTTAGAACTGTCCCTGCACAAAGTGTCATTTCTGCAGGAAAAAAGTCATTTAACCACTTGCTTACTGGGCACTTAAACACCCTTCCTGCCCAGACCAATTTTCAGCTTTCGGTGCTCTCACAATTTGAATGACAAATTACTCAGTCATGCAACACTGTACCCAAATGAATTTTTTGTCCTTTTTTTTCCCACAAATAGAGCTTTCTTTTGGTGGTATTTGATCACCTCTGGGGTTTTTATTTTTTGCGCTATAAATGAAAAAAGACCGAAAATTTTGAAAAAAAAACGCATATTTCTTTGTTTCTGTGACAGAATTATGCAAATTATTAATTTTTCTTCATAAATTTTGGCCACAATTTATACTGCTACATATCTTTGGTAAAAATAACCCAAATTAGTGGATATTATTTGGTCTTTGTGAAAGTTAGAGAGTCTACAAGGTGTGGTGCAAATCGCACAAAATTGATCACATCTGATGTACTGGTGGCCTATCTCGCTTCTTGTGACCCGAACAAGTCAGGAAAGTACAAATACCCCCCAAATGACCCCTTTTTGGAAAGTAGACATTCCAAGGTATTTAGTAAGAGGCATGGTGAGCTTTTTGATGTTGTAATTTTTTTCCCACAATTCTTTGCAAAATTAAGATTTTTCATTTTTTTTTTCTCCACAAAATTGTCATTGTAATAGGTTATTTCTCTCACGTGGCATGTGTATACCACAAATGACACCCCCCAAAAAATTCTGCTACTCCTCCTGAGTATTACAATACCACATGTGTGGGACTTTTTCACAGCCTGGCCACATAGAGAGGCCCAACATGCAGGTAGCGCCATCATGTGTTACACATCTAACTTGTTGACTATTTATTACACTTTTGAAGCACCAGGACAATGACACGTGACACTGATGACAGATGGCACTGATACGTGGCAATGATGACACTTATACGTGGCACTGATGACAGGTGGCACTGATGACAGATGGCACTAATATGTGGCACTGACGACAGATGGCACTAATATGTGGCACTGATGAAACGTGGCACTTATACGTGGCACTGATGACACGTGGCACTAATACGTGGCACCGAAGACACGTGGCACTAATACGTGGCACTGATGACAGATGGCACTAATACGTGGCACTAATACGTGCCACCGATGACAGATGCCACTAATACATGGCACCGGTGACGCGTGACACTGATGACAGATGGCACTGATAAGTGGCATTGATGACACGTGACACTGACAACAGATGGCACGTGACACTGACAGGTGGCACTGATGACAAATGGCACTGATACGTGGCACTGATGACAGATGGCACTAATACGTGGCACTGATGACAGATGGCACTATGTGGCACTGATGACACGTGGCACTGATGACAGATGGCACTTATACGTGGCACTGATGACAGATGGCACTGACGACAGGTGGCACTGACAAAAGGTGGCACTGGGGTGGATGGCACTGGGGGCAGGTAGCACTGGGGTGGGTGGCACTGGGGGCAGGTAGCACTGGGGTGGATGGCACTGGGGGCAGGAAGCACTGGGGTGGATGGCACTGGGGGCAGGTAGCACTGGGGTGGATGGCACTGGGGCGGATGGCACTGGGGCAGATGGCACTGGGGCGGATGGCACTGCTGGGGGAGGATGGCACTGCTGGGGGGAGGATGGCACTGCTGGGGGGAGGATGGCACTTTTTATTTTATTTTTTTTACTTTTTTTTTTTACTAGAGGCAGAACGGCTGCCGCTGCAGCCGTTCATCTCTCCCCTCTCACACTGTCTGTGCGAGGAGGGAGAGCGGCGCTGAGAGATGATCTCATATGTTTACATATGAGATCATCTCCCATTGGACACGCCGATCACGCTGTAAACGGCCGCTGTGATTGGCCGTTTACAGCGATCTGTGTTTGCCTGTCCCCGGGGGACACGGCAAACACAGAACTTCCGCGATGCGCGCCCGCGGCGGCGCGCATTGCGGAAGTAAACATCAGGATGTCCAGGGATGACCACCCGGACGAACGCGCCTGCTCTACGGCCGTCATTCGGCTATAGGGCGGGCGCGAGGTGGTTAAAATCACTCGCAGCTATAATGAATTGTCGGCTCCCCATAATACAGAGAACAGTCATTGAAAGTCATTGATAAAAAGTGTGGGGTTCCCCCAAATTCAATTACCAGGCCCTTCAGGTCTGGTATGGATATTAAGGGGAATCCTGCGTCAAATTTTTAAAAAAAATGACGTGGGGTTCCCCCTAAATATCCATACCAGGCCTGGTCTGGTATCAATTTTAAGGGGAACTCCACTCCAAATTTTAAAAAAAAATTGGCCTGTAGTTCCCCTTAAAATCCATACCAGACCCTTTATCCGAGCATGCAACCTGGCAGGCCGCAGAAAAAGGGGGGGACGAGAGAGCGCCCCCCTCCTGAACTGTACCAGGCCACGTGCCCTCAACATTGGGAGGATGCTTTGGCAGTCTGTGACCCCTCAAAGCACCATGTCCCCATGTTGATGGGGACAAGGGCCTCATCCCCACAACCCTGGCCGGTGGTTGTGGGGTCTGCAGGTGGGTGGCTCATCAGAATCTGGAAGCCCCCTTTAACAAGGGGACCCTCAGATCCCCCCTGTTTGAGACGGTAAGGGGGTACAAAAGTACCCCTACCATTTCACAAAGAAAGTATAAAAGAATGTTAAAAAAGACAAACACACTTTTGAAAAAGTCCTTTATTAAAAATAAAAAAATGAAAAAAAGATTCCAGCGGTGGTAATTCACTCTTGCTATCCAGCGATGGATGATCATCTCTCCGGGGTCCAGCGATGGCTGATCTAAACCAGCGACGGGTGATCTCTCCCTCCAGTCCAGCGCAGTGCAGTCCATCCATCCTCTGTCTCCACTGGCGGAGACACTGCGGGGATCCCAGCAGCCTGACATTTCTTATATGAGGAGGGAGGGGCCACCCATCACCTGACCCCACCCCCCTCTGACGCAAGTGGGGAAGCCTGGCTTCCCCAATGACGTATAGGTGACCCCGTCGCCCTCTGATGTAACGCAGGTTTCCGATACATCAGTGCCCCAAAGCATCCTCCCAATGTTGAGGGCATGTAACCTGGTATGGTTCAGGGGGGGGCGCTCTCTCCTCCCCCTCTCTTTCCCTGCGGCCTGCCAGGTTGCATGCTTGGATAAAGGGTCTGGTATGGATTTTTTGGGGGAACTCCAAGCCATTTTTTTTTATTTGGCGTGTAGTTCCCCTTAAAATTCATACCAGACCCTTCGGTCTGGTATGGATATTTAGGGGGAACCCCACGTCATTTTATTTTAAAATTTGACGCGGGTTCCCCTTAATATCCATACCAGACCCTTCAGGTCTGGTATAGATTTTAAAGGGAACTACACACCATTTTTTTTTTATCAATGACTTATGACTTATCAATGACTTTCAATGACTTCTCTGTATTATGGGGAGCCGACAATTCATTATAGCCGCAAATGATTTTAAATGACTTTTTTTCCTGCAGAAATAACACCTTGCGCAGGAACAGTTCTAAGCACGGGAAACATGTGCCCCTTCACAGGCATACTATACACACTCACCAGGTACGAAATTTAAAGGAATATTACACTTTTATTGTTTCACTTTAAGCATTATTAAAATCGGTGCTCCTGAAAAAACGCCGTTATTAAAACTTTTTTTGCATTGATACATGTCCCCTGGGGCAGGACCCAGGTCCCCAAACAGATTTTAGGACAATAAGTTGCATATTAGACTTTAAAATTAGCACTTTCGATTTTGAACGTTTGAGTCCCATAGACTTTAATAGGGTTCTAAAGTTCACAGGAAGTTTAGGTCTGTTTGCAGGTTCTGGTGCGAACCGAACCGGGGGGTGTTCGACTCATCCTTACCAGGGATGGAGACCGTAGCCATTACCATGTTTCACAGAACTTAGTAGTAACTCTGCTGTCTATTATTCATTTCTACTTAATTTTTCTACCCTGTACTATGGTTTCTTTAGATGATTCTTTTCAACATATAATGTATGAGAGTCAATGTCTGTTTGTTTTTCTTGAGGAAACTCAATAAAACATTTGAAACAAAAAAAAAAACACACAAAAAAAATGAAACTCATATGATCTGGTGTCATACAAGAAAAATGTTCATGCTTGTCCCATTAGATAATTATACACAAATTGTCATGATTGCTCCGAAAGCTTTGTACTAATGATCAGATTATCGTACGATCGGTTCAAAAGCAATATTTTTCATACAATTTTCTGATTGTGTGCACAGGTCATTAAGTAAAAAAGATCAACATCCCTATAGCATTTTCTGTACAGTTTTCTTTCAAATTTCGTATTATAACATAATATTTTCAATCATTTATTTTCCTTCCTATTGTGGAAATTAATACTTGGAATTAGATAGTGAGGTGTAAACACAGGAATACACTCAGGAATTCAATGCAGAAATGTCAGAACTGTATAATTTTAAAGTTATAGGGTCATTAAACCCAAATCATCAAAAATGTTAAACACATGCTAATTACATTCTGTTTGTATTCACTCATCCACTAGAGCATTTGTTTTTGTACACTGTTTCCTGGTTGATCCTGCTGGTCACTGTCCCCTCTTCTTTGTCTGTGTCCCCACTGCAGCCTGGAATTGTGTAGATCAGCTGTTGACATCAACTGAGCCTGCTCCAGCTTCAGTTATCTTCTAAGATGTTCATTTGCTCCTTTTTCTTATCTATGCAGCCAATGTTACTACAGAGTCACACGTGTGGGGTAATGACAATACAGTTTTGGCTTCCATTGCTGGTCTTATCTTTGCACTAAAATGTTATACTGTTTGTTTGTTTTTGTGTACATTCAATACTGCTGCTGTTACTGATATGTTTTAAAGTGTTTTCTCAGAATTGTTCAGGGTATGCTGAATGTGGTTGTCCTCATGCACTCATATACCCCCCTCCCCCCCAATTAGGCTAGTTCTCCTGCAGAGGACTTTTTTTCTTCAACTTTGAAATTGGGATATCATCCCCAGTGGCTTTTTTTCTACCCTCTCTGGGTTTACCCTTTCTTTAGAGGATTTTCCCCTTTCTTGGGTGCTGTTGTCCCCCATTCACTTTTTCTGATTTACACATTTTTCTTTTTCAGTTTTTTACCTGGGTGTACGAGTGGACTGTAACTCATGCATTTACTGATAATTGTTCATGGATCATAGTTTTTGACATGTGGCTGGGTGATGGAACTTGTATACTCATGAGTCACTTGCGTTATCAATATGGCTAGTAAATTGAAAATCCTGGGGGGCGTGACCTGACGAGTGGCGCGAATGGACGCTATCTAGGAGAGCTCCTGGTACTCCACGGCTCCACAAGCAGCTAAACGGTCTCTTCAAACGGGATATGGGCAAAACGAATAAGGGAACGGTTAACAGCCTCTACATACCAGAGCTTTTCACCCTGTGCTCGGCGTCCCGACAGCTCAGCCTAGAAGATAAGATGGCGGCGTCCCAACATGAGGAGGACAGCAATGAAGGATCCACTGCAGAATCTGACGAATGGGTTAGAGATTCCCCATCTGCAGACTCTCCCCTAACGCTAGCGGTGATGACAGAGATCACCAATGACATTAAAAACTCTGTGACTTCTGCCATAACTGAACTAAAAACAGAGCTAAAGCAAATGTCTGAATGGATGGAGTCACAGGAGAGGACAGGCAGGAAAAGAGACAAAGCCATCAGCAGACTCAAATCCATATTAGAGACACACTCAAACCACCTCATTAACATTAACAGGCATTTAGAAGATTTGGACAACAGGGAAAGGAGAAACAATATAAGGCTCAGAAGTCTGCTTGAAAGTATCCCCCCTGACCAGATTAAACCAGCATTACAAAAAATATTTAACAGTGTGCTTGAAAGGGACACTGACATTCCTATATATTTTGAAAGAGCGCACAGGGCTCTCAGACCCAAGGGCACTGACAGTGCACCTCCCAGGGACATTATTTGCTGCTTGTCCAGCTTTCCCCTGAAGGAAGAAATTCTGAACAAAGCCAGACAAAACAACCTTATTGACTTTAATGGCAGACCACTCAAACTCTTTCAGGACCTCTCTCCTATAACATTAAACAATAGGAGAGCTTTACGCCCCCTGCTGGAGGTCCTGAAGGAGCACAATCTGTCTTAGGCCGCGTACACACGCGGGGACTGTTCGCCCAACTTTGTTCGTCAAACAGTTTGAGCGGACAGTCCGCTCAAAATTAGCATGGACGGACTTGGCCACACACGACGAACGAACAGTCCGCTGAAACTTGCGCGATGACGTGAACGGCACGTACGACGGGACTAGAAATACGACGTCCTATACACTGCAATGCAACCTTCGGCGTGTAAATCCTTTCTGAGCATGCGCGGAACTTAGTTTGACGAACAAGCCTACACACGGGCGGACTGTCCGCTCAAACCAAGTTTCAGCGGACAGTTTTACGGAATTTCCGAAAAACTTTGTTCGTCAGACTGTCCGCTGAAACTGTCCGCTGAAGCCTACACACGAGCGGACTGTCCGCCGAAACACTGTTCAGCGGACAAAGTTGAGCGAACAGTCCCCGCGTGTGTACGCGGCCTTACAGATGGAAATTCCTGTTTGCCATACAAGTAACAGCAAATGGCAAACAACATTTCTGAGACTACCCCAGGATATTCAGGAGTTCTGTGATAACCTCAAAATCCCGCTGGTAGAAGTACCTAAATGGTACCAGGATTTCCAGTTACCTCTACACACCAACGGCCCTACGGTGTCTCAGAACTCCTCCCCAGCCAATGATGAGGCCACCTGAAGAGCACTGCCTGCAATCTTCATCTCCAGATTACTGCGGTATGTACCTGTTTTGCCGTGCACTGGATCCACTTTTGACTTGTCATTTGTTCAACCAACCTCACTGTGTGAACTTCACAGTTGTTTAGATTGCAAGACAGGATCACTGTCCTGGACAGGATTTATCACTTTGGCTCCCCCCCACAGGGGGTTTAGAAAGAAAGAAGGAAAAAACATTTTTTGTCTTTATTTATTTATTTTTAAATTTTTAAATTTTTATTTTTTTTGCCCCATTTTATTCACATCGATTTCCATCGGATGCTTGGTAGGGATACACGGACAAAAGTAGAGAGGGTTTAACCTCACCTGTATCCTGCTGTACAGACGCCAACACTATTCGCTACTCCTAATTTATTTTTCTTTAAAAAAATGCTGATAAACTCGGCTACTCAGGGGACCTGAATGCTAATTCTGGTCCTGATGGCCTTTTTGGTCAACCTTGTCACTCGCAAGACCTGGGACAGCCCCCAAAGTATATTAGGAAACTTGGTTGATGACTTTTCTTACTAGTATGACCAATCGATAAATGCAGGGGAAGGCCCATATTTGGGACCAAAGGTTTCACTCTTTGAGGCAGAGAGCCCCCATGCCTTAACCCTGATAACCACACCAGGAATTGTGAGATCCCACCCACCATGGCCTCAAGTGACGAATGGTAATTAGAGGGCGGGCTTGCCCCCTCGCTCTCTTGCCCCCCTGCTCTTGATGTATATATAGAACTTGATTGCGGCATGCTAATGTGATGACCTATATTTTGTGAAAACTTACGATTTGGTTGGGTATGTAATCGTGTGGGGGTGGCGGTGGAGCCGCCATATACTGTTATGCTGTCTATAATTGCTATACAAAGTTTTAGATACACTGTTAATCACATGTTTAGCGTAATGGGAAGGTTGCTTTTAATCTATTTGACTATAACAAAGGATGAGGCCTAGTCAAAATGACCATTCCCCCATACAGGGCTTCTATTGACTAAAGGCCTGGAGTGTTCCTTCTTTCAGAAGTTGCTTAGATAATTTTTCCCTCATAAGATAGCAACATGTTACTAGACCATTTTACAACGTATTCATTTTTAAGTTGAGCCTTAACACAGGCTCCAATATATACTCTGATGTGGAGCTGTGGGGACTCCCGCAACAGCTCTCATAAAATAGTTCTTTAACTTTTAAATTGTTTTAGAGGATAGCTATACAATTAGAACATAAGCAGTGTGTTAAGTATTCTTTCGTGCATAGCATTTCTGCCACTACCCCGCAAACTCTATAGTTCCCAAACAAAGACACCTTTAGAGAATAGGAGCAATACACTTCTCGGGAACACAGTTACAAATTTGCCATTTGTATCAGACTACGGTCGATACCTGTATAGGCATTTTGCCTTATTTCTCTCTACTATCTACTTCTTCCTTTTGATTCTCCTAACTCCTCACTCCTCTATTTTTCTTGTCTTTTTCTATTTTCACTGCTCTTTCTTACCTTCGCTTTTCCCATACCTTTCCGCCACCCCCTTCTCCTTTTTTTTTTTTTTTTTGTATTATGGCTTACTCAGAGCTTGGCAAATGCCCTACATTAATTTCCCATAATATCAAAGGTTTAAATATTCCCGAAAAAAGGACAGCATTATTAAGAGAACTTACCAAAGTCAAACCCAAAATTATGTTCCCACATTTCAAAAAGGACAGAATACAAAGTCTGCGCAACAATTACTTCACAAAGGCATTTTATGCATCTAATCCGCTGGCAAAGACAAAAGGTGTAGCCATATTACTTAGCAGGGACTCTAATTTCTTGGTCAATGACCAGCTTGTTGATGCGGAGAGTAGATACCTTTTCTTAAAAGGTACCCTAAATGGCCAACCAACTACTCTTGCTAATGTATATTTCACTAACATGCACACATTTCGTTTTGCCAGCGGGTAATGGATGAGCTGAAGTGCTTTTCTACTAGAATGATTATACTAGGGGGGAACTTCAACATCCCATTGAATCCACTCCAAGACGCCTACAATGGTCAAACTGCAATCACATACAGAACTTTAAAACGCATCAAATCCACACTACACTCAATGCTGCTAATAGACACATGGAGATTTTTGAATCCTACACATCCCCAATGATAACCTGGGAAGTGCATAAGTGTGTGATAAGGGGCGAGTTTATCAAATGGGGAGCCTGTTTGAAAAAATAATCCGAACAAAAGATAGCAACTCTCACCGCTACACAAGCAAACACTTTCAATTGCCTTGGCCTCTGCTTTACTAGAAGCACGAAATTCTAGAAAATAAGGCAAGACATTTACCTTTTTTCAAGAAACGTATTTATAACGAGCATGGCAACAGGAGTGGGAAATACTTAGAGAGAGCACTAAAAGAGATGAAAACCCTTGAAAACATAATCAGCATCCGCTCAGGGACCAATAAACTAGAGTATGCAACAGACAAAATCGCAAATCAGTTCCACGAATACTATACGAGGCTTTACAACCTTCCCCCAATTCATAAACCCAAACAGCTAGCTGGAAATAGAGAACATATCATTAAAAACTTCCTTAGGAAAAGTGCCCTACCTTCTTTAGCACCCGAGGAAATCCAAAATTTAGAGTTACCAATCCAGGAAACCGAATTAACACAAGCCATTAAAGACCTTAAGCCTGGAAAAAGTCCCGGCCCAAATGGTCCGACCCTGCCAATATTATAATTTTTTTTTGTATATAATAAAAGACCCACTTCTTGCTAACTTCAAATCCTTAAACTCCCACCAAAAGATACCAGACTCCTTTCTCCAGGCGCACATTACAATAATCCCCAAAGCCAATAAAGACCCAAATGATTGTTCAAATTATAGACCAATTTCCCTGCTCAATACAAATTTAAAACTCCTGGCAAATATCATTGCGAACCATCTTAAACCCTTACTATCCAAAATAATTGGCTCGGAACAAGTAGGCTTTATGCCAGGAAGAGAAGCACGAGATAACATTTACAAGGACCTCAACCTAGTTTATAATATGCGCATGGGAAAGATCGGGGGCCTTCTCCTGTCAACTGATGCAGAGAAGGCCTTCGATCAAGTAGCATGGGACTATATGTTCACAACTTGCGAGCATGTTGGTCTACAAAACAATATGCTGTCCTGGATTCGGACCCTTTATGCATCCCCCACTGCAAGAGTTAAAATTAACGGCACTCGGGGGCGTGGCTTGCAGCGGAGCCGGATGGTCGCATAGAACCAGAGCTCCGGCGCTTCGGGGATTCAGCGGCTAACAGCGGACCATCCGAGCACCGATTTCACTCGGAAAACCGGCGATCTAGCAGGGGCAACAGTCCGGATCATGCCTAACAAACGGCAGAACTCAAGACACCCGCACCGTTTAACGGACTTCTTCCACACCAAAGGCATGGAGGGTAAGCAAGATGGCGCCGAGGCCTACTCCGGCCCTGTAGCCTCAGCAGCACGAAATCACGCTAACTCAGGGAATCCTGCTAAACTAAACCCCTTAACCGATCTCCGGCCCTCACCCCTGCCTTCTCCAGCTATCAGGAGCCCAGTTAAGTCCAAACCCAGGCTGGATGACAACGGATTACATACCGTGGACAGCCCAGGCCCCGAATCCGGAGATGACACAAGGGACATGCCGGAATCAATTGAATCCTTCCCTACGCTTAATCAGCCAGTGCTAGACACTGTGTTAAAAGACATGCTGCTATCCCTCAGAAGCACTATACAATCAGATATGGCGTCCTGCATGTCTAAGTTTAACCGAGACATCCAAGATCTGGGCGACAGGGTGGATCATATTGAGGTGAAAATGGGCGAATATGCTGATACAATTAATGACTTGGTTGATGCCTATGAGGAGAAAGACAGCGACACTACATGGGTTAAGGCGAAATTAGCGGATTTGGAAGACAGGTCCAGGAGGAACAATCTGAAAATAAGGGGGGTCCCCGAATCAGTGCAACAATCTGACCTAAACTCCTACGCTACAACGCTCTTTAAAACCCTTATCCCTGAGCTTACGGATCTTGATGTTACCATATATAGAATACACCGGCTACCCAAACCTTCCCACTTGTCGGAGCAAGTACCGCGGGATGTTCTCCTAGGCTTACACTTTTTTCATGTTAAAGAAAACCTCATGGTCTACATGAGAAAGCGGGAGGTTGTTCCATCACAGTATCAAAACCTGCAGTTCTTTGCAGATTTATCCCAATATACCCTGCAGAAAAGGAGGAACCTAAACACAGTTACAAAGGCTCTCCGAAACCACAAAGTAGTATACAAATGGGGCCATCCTACGAAGCTTGTTGTGACACGGGACAATCGCACGTATGCAATATCCTCCTTAGAGGAGGGTATTGCTCTCCTGCGAAAGTGGGATATTCTTCCTAAAGAGGTGACCACCTCCCCTACCACCAGCACCCCTAGACCAGTTGACAGGGTCTGGAAAGAGGTCACCGGCAAAAATGCACGTTCTCATACATGAACTTTATTGGTTGGTCCTGAGACACTTTTTATCCCTGAAGTGTAGGGCCGTGACCTATTTGGTCGGACTAAACCCCCACGAATAACAGCAGTTATCCGCTGACTGCGGGTGACTTGTTAGTTACTTAAAGGAGCACCCTGTTGGTGCTCAGCGGTTCTGAACTATGTTCTTTTCTTATTTTTCTTACATGTTTTCTTCTCTTCTTTTTTATAATTTGTTCTGTTTCTGCTCCCCGAGACATTTAACGGCCAGAGAAGCGAAACTCTTTGAGACCCTTCTGGAAGATTTGTTGGCGAGCAGCCTGGACGACTGGTACACCACTACTCCGGGTCCTCCAGGAGGTTCCTATGTTTCAATAGTCGGCATTGTGAGTACACCTTTTTTATTAATGGCTGTGGCACTTTCTTCATTTATGCAACCCCTTTATCCCCCGGTTGTCTGCTTCACCACCTCAGACCCGTACCATCGCTACTTCTCAGCACATAGCCCCCACAGAGTATGGCTTTGAAGATCCTCACCATTAATGCTAGAGGCCTTAATCACCCCGTAAAACGAAAATCCTTCTGGCGGGAAGCTCTACTCCACGACAGTGACATTTTCTGCGCGCAGGAGACGCACTTCAACTCCTCAGCTCCCCCCAAATGCTCGCACGGCAAATACCCCTATGTCTTCACAGCCAATGCTGACTCCAAATCCAGAGGTGTTCTTATAGCCATTAGGGATACAGTGGCGTTTAAGCTACATATGGAGGTTAAGGACCCAAAAGGCAGATTTTTAATCCTGGTCTGTGAAGTAAATTCCTCCACCTACACGATTGCCACAGTATATTCCCCCAATGTGCACCAAGTTCATTTCTTCAACAAGCTTACTAGGAAAATCCGGAAGATCCAAAAGGGCGTATTAGTGATTTGCGGTGACTTTAACGCTACTCCAGACCCGGCGTGTGACTCCACCTCGACTTCTCATCGGAAGGCGGCTACACTACTTCCCTCTATTCACAGCAACAACATATATGACGCCTGGCGTTGTTTCCATGCGACTGAACGGGATTTTACTTTTTTCTCTTCACCCCATCGGGTCTACACACGTATAGACCTGTTTTTGGTTGACCACAGAGTATTATTGTTGTCGAAGGATGTCAACATTGGCACCATTTCTTGGGCGGATCATGCCCCAGTGGTGCTGTCCATTGCCGACCCAACAGCGGCGCAGAAGAGCCCACTGTGGAAACTCAATACCTATCTTCTCCAACAGAAGGACTCTAGAGCCACTGTAGACACCCGCCTTCGGGAATTCTTTGAAAATAATGATGGTACTGTGGGTGACAATTGTATGTTATGGAATGCCCATAAGGCTTATATGATTCTGATACAGCTGGGAGCGAGGGCAAGGAGGCAGAGGCTGCGGCGCCTTAACGAGCTAACTACAGCAATTGCTGACATTGAGACACAAAACAAGACCCATACCACTCTGCCCTTATCTAATAAACTGACCCAACTCAGACATGACCTTAGACTCTTGCTTCTGGAAGATTTTGAACGAACTTCCAAAAAAGTTAAGATGAATTACTATGTACATGGCAGCAAAGCAGGAAAACTCCTTGCACGTAACCTGAGAGGTGATTGGCACAAATCTAAGATTCCTCACATGACCCATCCCGTGACTAAACAAAAAGTATATCACCCCCAACAAATAGCTGATGCATTTAGCTCTTACTATGAATCTTTATATAACCTTAAAACAGATCCCTTGACGCCCCAACCACAATTAGGTGCGATTGATGACTTCCTGTCCTCCATCTCCATCCCCAGCTTGACAGCCAGCCAACTACAATCCCTAAATGAACCATTTACTGATACTGACGTCCATAAAGCCATTGCCTCCTTGCCTTTGAATAAATCCCCAGGCCCAGACGGCTTTGGGGGGGAATATTATAAAGAGTTTGCCCCGGTACTGATCCCTTATCTAGTAAAAGTTTTTAATGATGCGGCCGCCTCTGCCTCTTTCCCTTCTGAAATGTTAGCAGCAATAATTGTTACTATACCCAAGCCAGGGAAGACTCCCGATACCCCCTCTAATTTTAGGCCGATATCACTCCTAAATGCTGACGTTAAGTTATACGCCAAGTTGATTGCTCAGCGCCTAGTCACACTACTTCCTGACCTTGTTCACCCGGACCAAACGGGGTTTACCCTGGGCAGACAGACGTCGGATGCCACCCGCAGGATGATTAATATCATTCACATGGCCGAGAAACAACGAAGGCCTTCTCTGCTTCTGACTCTGGATGCAGAGAAGGCCTTCGATCGCATACACTGGCTCTATATGAGGAGGGTCTTGGAGGCCTTTGGTTTTACCGGTAATATACTCTCGGCTATTCTAGCTCTGTACTCAAACCCCTGGGCAAGGGTGAGCGCATCCGGAGTCCTGTCCACCACTTTCACGATCTCTAATGGTACGAGACAGGGGTGCCCATTATCCCCGTTAACATTCAACCTCTTAATGGAACCACTAGCTATATATATTAGAAACCACCCTACAATCAGGGATTTTCCAGTCGGCTCGGACAGTCATGTTATTAGTTTATTTGCTGACGACATAATTCTGATTGTGACTGAGGTGGAGTCTTCTCTGGCTGCAATTTCTGATGCTTTGACTTTATTCAACCGAATATCTTATTATAAAGTGAATGAAAATAAATCCCATATTCTTGGTCTAGGTATTGACCCTGTTGTCCAGGCCCGCCTGGAAAACACTTACCCTTATTCTTGGAACGTCAATGGGATACAATATCTAGGTATTACGTTAACGGCTAGGACGGCACAGTTAGTTGAGACAAACTACGCAACATTTTTTCAACATTTGGAACACAAACTGCATTCTTTATCTAAAGTGGAACTTACGTGGTCTGGCCGTCTGGCGGCACTTAAAATGACCATCCTTCCCCAATTCATATACCTATTTCGCACTCTCCCTATTCCAACCCCTAACACATACTTTACTAAAGCTCAAACTATGCTGAATAATTTTCTGTGGCAGGGAAAAAAAGGCAGGTGTGCATTTCACAAACTTATTAAGTCTAGATTGGCAGGAGGAATAGGACATATTGCGCTAAAAGATTACTACCTGGCGGCGTGCTTGGCACAAATCAGACAGTGGTTCCAGAGTGGGGTCAAGGCTAGATGGATTGAATTGGAAAACTACCTATGTCCTTATAAAAATCCACTTGATCTACTCTTGGCAGCTAGATTTATGTCCACTCTGCCCCCTAACATTTCTCCCCCTATGGTGGCAGCCATAGAGGCTTGGAGAATCCTAGTTCACACTCCCCTGGCTGACGCTCCTTCCAAATCCATCCCACTACCCCTTTCTTGTATTCAACTCCTGATCCCAAACCTAAATGTCAAACACTGGCTAGCCAAAGGTGTCACTGCAGTTAGTGCTTTGCAAATAGGACCGGCCACAAAAACCTTTAGATCATTGCAAATGGAGTTCGGATTGCAACCGGGCGACATCTTCACCTATAATCAAATCTCCCACCTACTCTCGACTCTCCCTAACCCGAACATCGTTCTACCATGGAGGGCTCACCTTTACTTCACAAACCCTACCACATCTATTAGAGGAATCTCATTAATGTATAGCCTTCTACAGCAGAAAACGACTCTTCTTAAAACCCCCTCCATGCGGTCGTGGGAGTTGGACTTGTCTGAATCCTATACCGTTGAACAATGGCGTATTGCCATCTCCTCTACTTATAAGACCACTAGAAGCGCCAACTTGTGGGAACTTTACCAGAAGTTGCTGCTGCGGTGGTACTTAACTCCCTCTAGAATAGCCTGCTATACCCCTCAAGCCTCTTCGCTATGCTGGAGAAACTGCGGACACAGAGGCACACTCTTCCATATTTTCTGGGAGTGCCCGGTAATCCAACCTCTGTGGAATGACGTATTTAACGTAGTATCCATGATCTCTAATACCCTTGTGCACCCATGCCCGGGTCTAGCTATACTATCTCTAGGCATTGAAGAATTACCTCCTAGTTTAAGGAAAATTGCAACCCATATTCTCCTGAGTGTGCGCCTGGAGCTGGCCAGAGGGTGGAGGTCGACGACAGTACCTTCGCTCTTCGGGGTCCTCCAGACGGCGCACTTACATATTTCCTATGAGCTAATGTTCGCCTCCTCCTTGGGCAAATATAGTCAGGCTTACACAGAATGGGAACCATGGCTAAACTGGTATAAGAAGCGTATAGCGTAACTGAAAACAACTAGTATCCTGAGAGGGAATGACTTCATAACCTGAATTAAGGGGGGGTGCGGCCGACTGGCTCGGGTGCAGCTAGATCCCGGAAGGGGCGCCCGGGCCGGTGGGACGTACGTCCCCTATTTACTGTTTTACCTCTCCTTTGGGAAGTTTTTCCCATACTCATCCCTTAAGTATATGTTTTGTCGATGAGCTCGCAGAATGTTCCATTAAACCGTATCTTTCAGTCTGTACTACAATCATTTGCTTTGGCTTATCTTTGTCTACGCTAGAACAGCATTTGCTTAGACAGATCTTTAGTCTCCAGGAAAGGCGCAATGCCGAACTTAACGTTCTTTTTTTTTCTATTTTATGTTTAATGTGCTACCCCCATACTGCTTCTGTATGTACTTGTCACTATGGTTGGATCATACATTTGTTGATGTGCATCCTTGTTGTAATTCATGTGGAAATTTATAATAAAAATTTATTGTTAAAAAAAAATAAAAAAATTAACGGCACTCTATCAAATCCCATCATGATTAAAAATGGAACGAGACAGGGATGCCCCCTCTTCCCACTTCTATTTATCATCTCTATTGAACATTTTATCACATCAATCAACCAAAACCCCTCTATACACGGCTTCAGAGTAGCGGGAAAGGAGTACAAGACAGCCGCATATGCGGATGATTTGCTATTCTTCCTAACCCAACCTCACATCTCAATTCCCCATTTTTTGGAAACTTTAACACATTCAATTATATTTCAAACTTAAAAATAAACTTTAACAAATCTGAGGCCCTTGACATCTGCCTCCCTGATGACGAACTTCTATTAGCTAAACAAACTGGGTGGATAAAAAGCTTAAATACCTGGGAATTTGGATCACTCCTGACCCAGAGGACCTCTTTGACCAAAATTTTGCTCCTTTAATCAAAAATATTGTTTCAGATCTTAAGAAATGGCATACAGGCAGTTTCTCGTGGTTTGGGAGAGCAACCATTGTGAAGATGGTCATCCTTCCCAGACTACTTTACTGCATGCATGCACTACTAATAAAACTACCATCCTCCTTTTTCAGATACTTACAATCTGTACAGAGGCAATTTGTGTGGGCACATAACAAACCATGAATAAACTTCAACACTATTACTTGCCCAAAAAAACCTTGGTGGTATGGCCTTACCTGACTTTAAAAAATATTATTACGCCACACATATTACAAGGATAATTGACTGACACTGCCATTCAGAAAACAAGGAATAGATCCATATTGAAAATGCAGTCTCCACTTTACCCCTTAGATTTTTACCTTGGGTAAAGAGCTCCTTCTACCCAGCAACCATCCAACAACACCTTTTCATAGGCACAACTTTACAAGTCTTCAATCTAACCACAAAAAAAGTACTATATTGCCACAATACCTGGTCCGCTAACCAGAATAGCAGACAACCCAGAATTTAAACCAGGAGTTCATTGTAAGGGTTTCCCCACTACTTCCTCAGGTTAACCCCTTCTTGTCTCACACTGCATTCAGGCAGAATTAATTAAGCCCAGAGAAGACCTCCAGTCCCAGTGCAAGGACCAATTTTTGGCCCCAATGGACATACCTGTAGCTCCATAGCTTTGTACACAAACACAAATCAAAACATCTATTCTGTGAGACGACTACACAACTACAGTAGGTGCTGCCAATATTGTGTTTCCAGTGCGACAGTATCGCGCTGGTTTCCGGCGACAGGCTCCACTAACCAGCGCGATACCGTTGCGCTGGCTGCAATAGGAAAATGTCATTTTCCTATAGCAGCCTGAGCGAGGCGATAATGTCGCCTCACTCATGAAGCCTGCATGCCTTCTCGGGGGCATACCAGGCCCTTAGGTCTGGTAGGGATTTTAAGGGGAATACCCTTAGCCGAAAAAACCGGCGTGGGGTCCCCCCCAAAATCCATACCAGACCCCTATCTGAGCACGCAGCCCGGCCGGTCAGGAAAGGGGGTGGGGACGAGCGAGCCCCCCCTTGAGCCATACCAGGCTGCGTGCCCTCAATGTGGGGGGTGCCTTGGGGAAGGGGGGAGCGCGGCCCCTCCACCCCAAAGCACCTTGTCCCCATGTTGATGAGAACAAGGGCCTCTTCCCGACAACCCTGGCCGTTGGTGTTGGGGTCTGCAGGCGGGGGGCTTATCGGAATCCGGGAGCCCCCTTTAATAAGGGGGCCCCGGATCCCGGCCCCCCCACCCTATGTGAATGAGTATGGGGTACAATGTACCCCTACCCATTCACCTGTGAACAAAAGTAAAAAAAATACCAACACACAAGGGTTAAAATAGTTTATTGCACAGCTCCGGGGGTCTTCCATCTTCAGGGGTCTTCTCGCCGGACTCCTCCGCTATCTTCTGCTATCTCTTTTGCTAGCAGAGGAGCCCGGCATTCTTCTTCACCGCCGCCGCCCTCTTCTTCCGACTTCGGGGGTCTTGTGCCCCTCTTCGGTTCCGGTCTTCTGTCGCCGCTGTCGCCACCACCACCGCCACCGCAGCCGCCTTCCGTTCTTCTTCTTCTTCTTCTGGAGATGTTGACTCGACGCTCTCTCCGGCCGCAATGCCAGGGACGGGGTGCGGGGCGACTTATATAGGGACAAGGGGCGGGGTCACCCTATATAAGTCGTCGCGCACCCCGTCCCTGGCATTGCGGCCGGAGAGAGCGTCGAGTCAACATCTCCAGAAGAAGAAGAAGAATGGAAGGCAACGAAGGCGACGACGGTGACAGAAGACCGGGCCACCGCTAGTAAAAGAGCTGGAAGAAGAAGCGGTGGCCCGGCAAGAAGAACCGAAGAGGGGGACAAGACCCCCGAAGTTGGAAGAAGAGGACGGCGGCGGCGAAGAAGAATGCTGGGCTCCTCCGCTAGCAAAAGAGCTAGCAGAAGATAGCGGAGGAGTCCGGCGAGAAGACCCCCGAAGACGGAAGACCCCCGGAGCTGTGCAATAAACTATTTTAACCCTTATGTGTTGTTGTTTTTTTTTTACTTTTGTTCACAAGTGAATGGGTAGGGGTACATTGTACCCCATACTCATTCACATAGGGCGGGGGGCCGGGATCCGGGGGACCCCTTATTAAAGGGGGCTCCCGGATTCCGATAAGCCCCCCGCCCGCAGACCCCGTCAACCAATGGCCAGGGTTGTCGCGAAGAGGCCCTTGTCCTCATCAACATGGGGACAAGGTGCTTTGGGGTGGAGGGGCCGTGCGGCCCCCCCTTCCCCAAGGCACCCCCCATGTTGAGGGCATGCGGCCTGGTACGGCTCAGGAGGGGAGGGGGCGCTCGCTTGTCCCCACCCCCTTTCCTGACCGGCCGGGCTGCGTGCTCGTATAGGGGTCTGGTATGGATTTTGGGGGGGACCCCACGCCGTTTTTTTCGGCGAAGGGGATTCCCCTTAAAATCCCTACCGGACCTAAGGGCCTGGTATGCCTCCCAAGGGGGAACCCATGCCGTTTTTTTTACATTTGACGTGGAGTTCTCCCTTAGGATTCATACCAAACACAGTGCCTGGTATTGGCGGGAATCCAATTCGGATCCCCGCACCAGTGTCAACCCGGCCAGCGATGCTTGTCGCTTATCGGGAAAGGAAAATAAACATTTATCCTTTCCCGATGCGAGCCAGCTCGGCGCTGGCTCCCGCGACGGAGCTCGTAGGGTGTCAATCTCGCCGCTAGAAGCGGCGAGATTGACACAATATCGGCGGCACCTACTGTAGAAAACATCTGCTTGAATGACTCAAAGACAATAAAGTCTACCTCTTTAGCTTATTCTTGGTTACAAGCTAATACCAGTGACCATAATCTTGTACTTAAATCAAAATGGGAAAAGGCTTTAGATACAAGCTTTACAAACTCCCAATGGGAGAAAGCATGCATCCTGGCCCACAAATGCTCAATCAGCACCAAGCTTCAAGAAAATTCATACAAGATTCTTACTCACTGGTATGCGACGTAGGATAAAATACATTGTTGGTTTCCACAATCCTCCAATCTGTGCTGGAGATGTAATACGGAAGTTGGCTCCATGATACACATTTGGTGGCATTGTCCTGTGATCTCCAGGTTCTGAGGAAGGGTTTGCGAACTAACAAAGGAAATTACAGAAACAAACATCACCCTTAAAACAAGACTTTTGTTTATTAAACATCTGCTCTCTCCCTATACGACGTTATAAAAACTCCCTGACTAGACATCTGCTGAATGCTGCAAAAATCTTAATCCCTAGAGCATGGAAAACCATGTACATGCCAACCATTAAAGATTGGTTCTCTGAAATGAATAGGATACATGCTATGAAAGAAACCATGGCGGTTGCACATGACCGTCTGGAGCGTCATCACAAAACATGGAACACCTGGGTTCTATTTAAAAGTTCCAGTGAATATGGGCAGAATGCCGAGATCTGAGATGTCATTAAGTTATAGAGCGTATAAGCTCCCCCTTTTTTTCTCTCCTCCCTAATCCCTCCCTACTCCCTGCCAACCTATTCTGTATGTATTTTCCTCAACTCAATTGTTACATTGTTCTCACTCATCGTATGCATTTCATGTATATTCATAGAGTGTTATCCATGACTGAACTATGTATGTTATGTCTGGATTTGATGCTTTTTCTGAAATGTGTATTTTATACGGATCTCTGTTATACTTGACAACTTTTCAATAAAAATGTATATTGTGAAAGAAAAAAAAGACGAAAATTCTGTCTTATAATGTAAGGGAACAATGTTCTTCACAGAAAAAAAGGTCATTTTTGGCAGGAATTGCATCACCTGTCCCCAGATATTTATATACCTGTATACTTATGCAGGAGAACCACTCATGACCAGTTCTACTCCCTGTATGCCCCCCACAACCTTTAACCAGTGGAGTCGCAATAGCTATACAGTAGGCCTGTCCTTTTTCTTTGATGTCTTTGCAAGCTGCCTGGAGGGATGCTTCCTTTTCATCTAAAGGCATGATACGTGGTTACAAATATACTTTGCTACAATGTATGCATCAAACTCACGTACAGTTAACATTCTCTCTGCCACCTTTAAACAGTGGGTTTCCAAGAAGGTATGGTAACACTGGGAGGTGATTTTAATAACACCCCTTGAGCCCAGCCCGGACACCTCCTCGGGTAAAACTGCTTTATCTTTTCAAGCACTTTAAACAATAATTATGTGTTTTGCACTTGGTGGGCAGCTGGCAGCTGTTGCATAATCGTGATAAAGATTTCAGCTATTACTCTAAGAAATTTGATACCTACTCACATCTTCATTTACTTTTTTACTTTCAAAAGATTTTATTTTATGACAAAGGCACTTGCAAGAACATACCATTAAAACAAACAAACTTCAACAGGGCAAGCCTGCTGTCACAGTGCAAGTAATAATAAAAGAAGACAGTTGTGGAAATCAGAAAATGGCAAATAGGTACAAATATCCTGCCCCGCCACAGCGAGGGGCCATACAATAAAACAAAGGGTCACCCCCCGTGAGGAGCCCATCCAGAACATCTGCGAGGGGGAGCAACCAGGAGCCCCCCCCCGACACCCCTAAGAGGGAGCTTGCTGTGTCAGGGTGGGGGCGAACTCTCCCGGGTCCCCCCCCACAAAGGGAGAAAGTATTCGATGAGCCGTACACAGGGGGCACCTCTGCAACCAATTTGTCTGTACGGTAAACCTGTCAATTATAGCTCTGTTGAGCAAACCATAAAAACAGGAAATCAAGAAGGACAGAAGAGAGAAGAGAGGAAGAAAAGAGGAGAACAGAGGGGTAAAGGGGTAAGCTATTTCCAAAAAGGGTGGTGGAGTACAGTGTCAGAATGCTTAGCACTCAATAAGAGAGGGAGAGCTTTAAGGATGAGATCGGGTCGCTAAGGGAGAGCCTGGGGGCATTCCCGGCAGAAGGGATATTCCCATGTATCAGGCCCAAGGATCCCACACCTTTCTAAATTTAGGCGTGGTATCCGACAGAATGCCTGACAGTTTTTCTTGGGACATTATCCAGGATATCTTCCTCTTTACTGCGAGGAAGGGGGGTCTGGGTTGCTTCCAGGCGGAGGCAATCGCAATTTTGGCTCCTAGGAGGATAAAATGGGTTATTTTCCGAGTGTAACCAGGCAACAAAGGAGCAGGGGCATTGAGCAACGCAACCTCAGGAGTTTTTAGAACCCGGCAGCCTGTGACCCTGTGAATCAAGTTAAAGATTTTAGTCCAGAACGATCGAAGCCTAGGGCATTCCCACCAGATGTGGATCATGGAGCCACAAAGTTGGCACCCCCTAAAGCATAAGGGGTTTGCCGTGGGATAAATTTTGGCTGAACTAGGAGTGAGGTACCACCTGGTTATCAATTTGATGCTAACTTCCATGAGTGAGGTGTTTTGGATCCCACGAAAGGATCTGGCTAGGGCCAGCTGCCAGGTTTCAAGACTGCCAGAGGTCTGAAGGTCAGACTCCCATGCTGTCATATAGGGGGATTTGCCCATTGGGGCAGTGAGAGCCGCATAGATTACTGAAATACCGCCCCTCTGCTCCCCGATCTTACCACACCAGGCTTCGTAATCAGTAAAGGGGGGAGGAAGGGGCTTGTTCTTCCAAAGCGAGTGTAAGAAATGAGATATTTGTTGGAAGCGGAATCTCTCTGAGTCTGGTAGCTCTAAGTGTTCGATACAATAGGCAAGGGAAATTGGACCCCTTGAAGTGAAATAATGACCTATCCGGTATAGTCCCTTGTCCAGCCACCACCTGAAGGCCTCAATATTCAGGCCAGGGGGAAAATCATGATTTCGGAAGATGTGAGCAAGGGGTCTTAAAGTGGAGACCAGGGAAGGCTCTCTGCGGAGACCGTCCCATAGGGCACAGGAGTGAGAGAGGGATGGAGACATGATGGGCGGCCTGGCTTTGTGTGGACACCACAATAGATAATCTAGTGTAAAAGAGGGTACGGAGCAGCGTTCAATGGACAGCCAATCCGGTTTCTCGTATTTGGAGTAGAGCGTGGAGAGTTGGGCCAGGCGAGCTGCAAGGTAATATTTGTGGAGATTAGGCAGACCCAACCCACCCCTGCGTCTGTGCAGGAATAGCGTGTTTTGCGAGAGACGGTACCCTTTGTTGCTCCAGATATATTTCAGTATTTTGCTTTGCAGAGAGCTAAGATGGTCCTTCCGGACCGGTATGGGGAGGGCTCGGAAATAGTATAAGATTTTGGGAAGAAGGGTCATTTTTATGGAGTTAATGCGGCCAAGCCAGGACAGTTCGTGTTTAGACCATGAACAGAGATCAGTTTCCAACTGTCTGTATAGTTTGGGGTAATTGTGGGCATACAACATCTCCGTCTTAGGTGTAAGGGAGACACCCAAATATTTGATGGCAGTGTCACTCCATTGGAACGGAAAGGATTGTTTGAGTGAGATAACTTGGTGGGTGGGAAGAGAAATATTCAGTGCCACAGACTTAGAGTAATTGACTTGTAAGCCTGAGACCTTGGCAAAGTCGTCTAGTACTCGAGATAAATTGGGCAAGGTAGTGAGGGGGGAAGTAAGGAATAACAATATGTCGTCTGCAAAGAGTCCGCATTTGTGCGTTTGGCTGCCACACTGGACACCTCCAATGTCTATATTGTGGCGGACTGCTATCGCTAGCGTTTCAATGGCTATTGCGAATATGAGGGGTGAAAGGGGGCACCCTTGTCTAGTCCCTCTAGTAATGGGAATGGGAGTGGATAGGTATCCCTGAAGTCGAATTTGGGCCCTTGGCTGAGAGCATAAGGCTCGCAGTAAGCCAAGGAAGCGAGCCCCAAATCCCCACCTGTCAAAGAGCTGGAAGATGTACTGCCAGGAGACGGAATCAAAAGCCTTCTGGATATCTAAGGAGAGGAGAAAGCCCGATTGTTTGGTTCCCCCTTCCCAATTAGACTGCAGAATGGAGATAATGTCAACCGCCCTCCGTATTTGGTCAGGTCCCTGCCTGCCAGGGATAAATCCGACTTGGTCCTTGTGGACATAGCGTCCTATAAAGGAGGCCAGCCTATTGGCCATGACTTTCGTAAGAATTTTGAGGTCATTATTAATGAGGGATATCGGCCTGTAGTTACTGACATCTTCCAAGTTCTTATCAGGTTTGGGTATGACCGTGATGTACGCCGTATTAAGGTGGGGATCTAGGGGGCTTCCATGAGCTTTATGATTGCCGAGATTGGCCAGGTGGGGGGCAAGCGTGTTGGCAAAGGCTTTATAATAAGGGATCGAAAGACCGTCGGGCCAGGGGCGGAGCTTTTTTTGAGTTCCTTTATGACTCCCAAAATCTCCTCCGCCTGAAAGGGGTATTCCATGATTTGTTTGTGAGCGTCCGGCAAGACAGGGATGGGGAGTCCCTCCAAAAACTGTGGAAGGAGGTTTGCGTTGGGAGATGGGGGACTGCTGTAAAGAGAGGTGTAAAAGTCCTGAAAGGCATTCAGAACTGTGACGGGGTTAGAAGTGGGCGGGCGTCCTGCACTTCTGATCTGGGGGAGGGTGCTTAGCTTGGTTCTAGGGGAGAGTCTATTAGCCAGGAGTGTGCCTATTTTGTCTGCCTGTGAATAAAATTTGTGGCCAGACCACCTAACCGATTTTTCTGCTTTCGTGGTAAGAGCGAGATTGAGTTCTAAACGAGTCTTGTCAAGCAAGGTGGTGGGGGTGCGGAGGGGGTCCCGTTTGTGAAGAGCCCTGAGTCTAGAGTATTCCTCTCCTAGCTTAAGAATGGTTGATTGCCTTTCCCGTTTTATTTGAGTTCCTAGTTGGATGAGTTTTCCCCTAATAAATGCTTTGTGTGCCGCCCACAGTGTTTCGGGGGAGACATCAGGTGTCGCATTAATAGAAAAATATTCCTGTAGTGCTTTGTCAAGATCCATAATTCGTGATGGCTCTGACAGGAGAGATTCCTTTAACCTCCAATGTCTGGGGTGTCTCCCACTCGAATCCCCGAGGGCCGTCACAATTACCAAAGAGTGATCCGAGACCACTGTGTCAGTGATGGAAGCTTTGAGCACCCGGGGTAGGAGCGAAGAGGGAACAAGGATGTGGTCAATCCTTGCATAGGATTGGTGTGGTGCTGAGAAGTGGGTATAGTCTCTCCTTGTGGGGTTTAATTCCCGCCAAGCATCGGATAAACCATAAGCGTGGAGCAATTTGGCGATCCGCAGGCTTGCCTTCGTGGGCCGGGTTAATCGGGCATGAGAGGAGGAGGATTTGTCGAGTCCTTGATCAAAGGCGACGTTAGAGTCCCCACCAAGAATAACCGTCCCTTCTAAAAGAGGCGCCAGGGTGCGCAACAGGGATTCAAAGAATTTGACCTGACCTGTGTTCGGGGCATAGTAGGAGACCAGGGAGTAAAGGTGGTCTCCCACAGTGCCCTTTACAAGTAAAAACCTGCCCTCCGGATCCGACTTTTCAAAACTTTTGTTGAATTTGCACGTTTTGGCTATCAGGATGGCCACCCCCTTGGTTTTGGATTCTGCGTTGGCTAGGTAGAACTGAGGGAAGTGGGCGTGAAGGAACTTGGGACTATACCGGACAGGAAGGTGCGTTTCCTGAAGTAGGATTATATCCAGTTTCAGGGATTTATAGTAATCAAGAGCTTTTCTGCGTTTGACGGGGGAATTAAGGCCCTGTATATTGTGGGTAGCTATCTTAAGCCTAACAGCTTGTTGGTCAGCCATGGAGCAGAGGGGGAGCCCAGCATCTGAAGACGACCTCACTTACCCAGTCAGTGGCGGAGTTCCCGGCAGCAGTGTTGGGATTGACGGCCTGTGATTTTCTCGTGGAATACATTGCTGGCAGGGTTAGCTCAGCCATACCTGAAACAAACAATAGTGTCATGCAAACATTCAATAGGAGTAGCTTACCATCTAGTGGGGAGACAGAAAGAGATAGGGCAAGGAAGGAAAGTGTTCCTGGGAAAGGAAAGAGGAGATCAGGGCAGGACACACCCCCGAAATCCAGAGAAAGAACAGTGTTAACAGCTGACCCATAGGGTCAGATGTCCCGACCCTCAGGCACCCGAGAGAGACCGAGGGAGGGGGAGTTGCGCAAGTGGTCCCTCGCGGAACTGGGGACCCCTAGTCGGGAAACAACCCGATCTGTGGATTCAACAGCATACAGTAATAGAAGTTAAACAAAAATAAAGAACTTAAGGCACGGCCAAACTTAGTGTTTAGGAGACACTGGGGCCGATCAGTAAAAGCTAGTCATCAACCATAAAGTGAGGTTACATATCCGGGGAAAGTGCTGGGGACTGAAGCCCTCTATAGTGTCTGTTGAAAAGCCCAGAGGGCCTATCTCAAGGGGGCGCAGACAATGAGAGGGGTTGTGGACAGTCCAGAAGGTGTATGGAAGACTGCATAGCGTCCAGGGCTAATGAAGGCAAAGGGGAAAGGGGTAGCACAGGTCCTAGGAAGGGGGAGGGAAACAAAGGTGGAGGACCAAATTTCCAATGGTTGGGGAAAAGTCCTCTGGCCCTCTCCAGGACCTCGGACGGTCAGACACACAATGGAGAGTAGAAGTGGAGGCCTGAATGTTACTCAGGTGGGTGCATTGTCCTTGACCTTCTTGGCTCTTCCGGAGGTCCACAACGGGGATTGTGGGCTGTTAGGTGTGGGCCGTTTGTGTGAGCCCTGGCCAGAGTTAGAAGTGTCCATGTCAGCTTCTTGAGAAATAATTTTCAGCCTGGTGAGGAGCTTTCCCCCCTCGGGGAATGTGGAGAAAGCATATGTTTTCCCTTTATCCGTGAACCTGACCGCAAATGGGAATGCCCACTTGTATTTTATGTCTCTTTGTGACAGTGCAAGCAAGAGGGGTTTCAGGGCTCTCCGTCTCTGTATGGTGGAGGGGGAGAGGTCCGCAAAGATCTGAACTTGGTGGCCCTGGTATGTGACGTGTTGCAGGGATCTGGCTCTCTTCATAACTTCTTCTTTCACCGAAAAATGGTGTGGCTTGGCCAGTACATCACGTGGAGTGCCATCCTTCCTAGGGGGGCCAAGGGTTCTGTGGACCCTGTCAAGTTCTAGCTTTGGAGCCGGGATGTCAGGGATTAGCTGAGTAATGAGGCCATGCACTGCCTTGGACACATCAGTTATCGATTCTGGAAGCCCTCGGATTCTGATGTTGTATCTGCGTGACCTATTTTCAAGGTCATCAATACGAGCCATGGCTAGGTCTAGTTGCTCCTGCACTGAATAAATGTGCCTGGAGTTTTGGATGGATCTGGCAATTGTGTCCTCCATTTTATGCTCGATCGTTTCGATCCGGGAGCCCAAGTTAATAAAGTCTGCTTTTAATTCCCCTGTGATTTTCATGGCAGTTTGGGAGAGTCCCCTTTCCAATAGTTCAGAGAATTTGCCAAACAGGGCATCCATGTGGGAAACTGGGTCTGCATGAGTAGCCTCATGTGAGGCCATGGCGGCCTGGGCGGCCCTGTGTGTCCCCGCGGGGGATGGGGAGAATTCCTGGAGAGTGCGTTCCAGCAGGGAGACCGTGGAGGCCGGGGACGGCGTGGCCTCCTTGGGTGGGCCCCTGAGGTTGCCTGGGGTGGCGTAGAGAGGAGGAAAGTCTGTATCTGACCTGAAATCCGCCAAGCCTGTGGATCTGTGTTCCTGGGATAGGAGCTGTGCTGCGGTGGCCATCTTGGATTTCTCCCACACGTCCAATGATGCGAACAGCGGGCCCAGGCTGCGTTTAGCCGGTCCCCCGGTCATTCGATTGTGTGCCCCAACTCTCCGGGAGTCTGTCCCTACAGCTCGGTAAGCGGAAGGGTGGCCGTGTCGTGCGGTAGGGGTTCCGTCGTTCCGCGAGGCAGCGGAGCTTTAGATGATCGCGGCCATCTTTGAAGCCTCGTGCATGCGCACTGTCTTCATTTACTTTTTATAGATCAATTTTACTTGAGCAATGGTATATCCTCCGCCATTGAATCTGTGATGATCTCTGATCACTCTCCAGTGACGTTGTCTTTTTGCCCCCCGACTGTTCAGGAACATGGATTCTTAATGAAACCCTCCTAATGGATTTGACTGTGGTTGAAACCCTTTCTTGATCCTTACAATTTTATTTTGAAACAAATTCTTATGGAGATGTATGCATGCAGGAGATCTGGGAAGGCCACAAAGCTGTGATCAGGAGGGAGATGATTGCTCATGGGTCTTCCATCGAAAAAACACCCAAATAAACAAAGAAATCACATACTATAGTTGATTGATAAGATTCATACTCTTGAACTTATGCACAAGGAACTTTTTAACCCCTATTAGTGGTCAGCAATTGGCAGCCTTATGCATTTCCTTTTCTCAGTGTCTTGATCTTAGAGCTAGAGATAAACTATTTTTTTGCTCATTGCTTTTATGAGTACTGGAATGTGGTTGTCTATTGGCAAGACAATTTAGGAAATAATAGACCCTATGTCTGTCCATAATCTGACAGTTTAAAACAGGCAAAAAGTGGATACTGTAACCATAGCTAAGGAGTTTCAACAGTTTTATGCATCCCTTTAAAACCTTCCACCTCCCTCTCCTGCTGCAAATGACATGACTCAGACTGATAGAATTCAGGCCTACTTGCGGGACTCAGCATTCAATGGTGAATGCCCAATCACCATTGAAGAATTAAGCAATGCTGTTGCTTGCATCCTTCTGGGTAAGAGCCTGGGCCCTGTTGGCTTCTCCAATCAATACTATAAGACCTTTTTCCCAACTTAGCTACCCCATTGTGTAATTATTGTAATTCCATTACCACCACCAATGCCTTGCCTCCAGAAGCTCTCATGACTCATTACACTGTTTTGTCAAAACGTATTGAATCCGGATGCTATATTGCTGGCCAAGATTTTGACAGTTCACCTTCAGGACTAGGGATGAGCTTCGTGTTCGAGTCGAACGTACGTTCGACTCAAACATTGGCTGTTCGTCCGTTCGGCGAAATCCGAACATTTTGGTCCGTTCATGTCAAATTCGCATGGCGCTCACGGCCCACAATGCACTGCGATGGCGCAGTGCATTGCTGGCTCATGATTGGCCAAGCATGCACTGTGACCCCGCATGCTTGGCCAATCGCAGTGCCAGCAGCGAGGAGAGCCATGATTGGCCACAGGCAGGATGCCTGTGGCCAATCATAGCTCAGGCTGTGTAGTGCATGCCCCACACTATATAAGGCCGCCATTGCAGCGGCCTCGTGTAGTGTGTTGGAGTCTGAAGCAGTGGGTGTTCTGTGTACCTTTAACACAGTACACACCGATCGTTTTCGGCTGATTTCCTATCTTGCTGTTGTGTAGTGGCTATTGTCTGCGTGCCCTGACCGCAGTATACACCACTATATTCACCTCACCTATATAGCTAGTGATCTATCTTTAATAATAGAGCTTGCAGTCAGTAGTGTTAGGAGATAGTGCGTGCTGTCTGCGTGCTCTGTACCCAGTACATACCGCTATATCCACCTACATAGCTGTTCTCTATTTGAGCCCACTTGCCATCTGCAGGAGTTATTGGAAGTAGTGTGTGCCTCCAGCACAGCACAGTATACATCTGTATATACCCCTTTATCTCTGCTGTTTTCTGGTTATTGTCTGCGTGCCCTGACCGCAGTATACACCGCGATATTCACCTCACCTATATAGCTAGTGATCTATCTTTAATAATAGAGCTTGCAGTCAGTAGTGTTAGGAGATAGTGCGTGCTGTCTGCGTGCTCTGTACCCAGTACATACCGCTATATCCACCTACATAGCTGTTCTCTATTTGAGCCCACTTGCCATCTGTAGGAGTTATTGGAAGTTGTGTGTGCCTCCAGCACATCACAGTATACATCTGTATATACCCCTTTATCTCTGGTGTTCTATAAAAAAGGCATCTGCAGGAGTTAGTGGGTGTTGTGTGCCTCCAGCACAATATAAACTACCCAACTGCTGTTTTACCCAACTCCCCTCAGGCCATCACCATGTCTGGAAGGCCAGCAAGGAGAGGCAGACAGGCGTGAGCCGATAAAAGAGGGCAAGCAGGCTCTGTGTCTAGAGACAACAGTGCTGGTCGTGGATGCGGTGCATTGTCATCAGCACGTGGCCATGGGACATGCTTGTCCTTCTTTTCGGCAGCTGGTCATGTTGAACCGCAACATGCCAACGACTTGGTAGAGTGGATGACCAAGCCCTCTTCATCCTCCTCATCCTCTCTCACCCAGTCTCAGGGTAGTAGCAAAGCAGCTGCCAACGCATCGTCTTCCCTCCTCTCAATGTCATCATCAGTGACTCCTTCCCTAG
Organism: Lithobates pipiens; assembly: GCF_037356315.1. Classification (NCBI taxonomy): domain Eukaryota; kingdom Metazoa; phylum Chordata; class Amphibia; order Anura; family Ranidae; genus Lithobates; species Lithobates pipiens. The sequence continues at coordinate 206,288,846 of NW_027507785.1, read as the reverse complement.
ACCCACCACGTCCTCCTGAGGAGTCTCCTGAACTCTTTGAGCACAGTGTTGGGTACATGCTCCAGGAGGATGCCCAGTGTTTTGTGGGCTCTGATGATGACACTCAGCTAGAGGAAGGCAGTAGCGTGAGCGCAGAGAGAGGGGATGCTCAAGAAGGACAGCAATCTGGCAGTCATGTTCCACAAGCTGCAGCATACTGCCAGGTTTGCTACAGCAATGAAGAGGGAGGGGATGATGAGGGCATTGACTCCACGTGGGTGCCTGGAAGGAGGGAGGAGGAGGAGGAGGAGGAGGCACATGTCCAACGAGGCAGGATGCCCTCCGGGGGCCAGCTTAGGGGCAGCACACCGACTGAATCACACCGCAGAGCTCCGCCTGTGCAGAGCGCTGCCTTTGCGCGTTATTCTAAAAGTTCTTTGGTGTGGGCCTTTTTGGAGACGAGTGCATCAGATCGCACCGCTGCTATTTGCAACATATGTCTCAAGCGTATCTCACGTGGCCAAAACATCAGCCGCTTGGGCACCACATGCTTGACCAGACATATGTTGACCTGCCATGAAGCTCGTTGGCAAGCGTACCTCAAAGACCCACACCAAAGAACAAAGCGGACCTCTCCTTGCTCCTCATCAGCTGGCATCTCCAACCCCACTAGACCTTCAGTCCTCTCTGAAACCTGCTCTAAGAGGAATGAAGGTGTAGAATTAGGTGTGTCACAGCCAAGTGCTTCCGGGAACTCTGCTAGCGGTACACCCACGTCCGATTATAGCAGGCAAATGTCCCTGCCCCAGCTGCTGGACCGGTGGAAGAAGTTTACTCCCAGCCATCCACATGCCCAGCGGTTGAATGCTAGCTTGGCTAAATTGCTAGCACTTCAACTGCTGCCTTTTCAGTTGGTAGACTCGGCCCCCTTCCGTGAGTTTGTACAATGTGCGGTTCCTCAGTGGCAGGTCCCCAAACGCCACTTTTTCTCACGGAAGGCGATTCCGGCTCTCTACCGGCATGTGGAAGGCAATGTCCTTGCCTCGCTGGACAGGGCGGTCAGTGGTAAGGTGCATATTACCGCTGACTCATGGTCCAGCAGGCATGGACAGGGACGTTACCTGTCTTTCACGGCCCATTGGGTCACTCTTCTGGCTGCTGGGAAGGATGCAGGACAAGGTGCAGTAGTGTTGGAGGTTGTTCCGCCACCACGCCTCCAAAATGCTACTATTGGTTGTGACACACCTCTCTCCTCCACCCCTCCTCTTCTTCTTCCTCCATGGCCTCTTCCAGTGCTCTGTCCTCAGAACCAGCGGTGCTCCGTAGGCATTCCAGGGGCTACGCAAGTACGCAGGCAAAACGATGCCATGCCGTGCTTGCGCTGGTTTGTTTTGGGGACAGGAGCCACACTGGGGCGGATGTTTTGTCAGCTCTGCAGGGGCAGGCCGAGAGGTGGTTGACGCCACGCCAGCTTAAGCCAGGAATGGTGGTTTGCGACAATGGCACCAACCTACTCTCCGCCCTCCGACAGGGACAACTGACCCATGTGCCCTGTGTAGCTAAAGTCCTTAACCTGGTGGTGCAGCGGTTCTTGGGCAGGTACCCCGGTTTACAGGATGTCCTGAAGCAGGCCAGGAAAGTCTGTGTGCATTTCCGCTGATCATTTAATGCCTGTGCTCGGCTGGCTGAGCTCCAAAAGAAGTTGAACCTGCCCAAGAACCGCCTTATATGTGACATGCCCACCAGATGGAACTCAACATTGGCCATGCTGCAGCGGCTGCACACGCAGCAGAGGGCCATCAATGAGTACTTGTGCGACTACGGCACCAGGACAGGGTCAGGGGAGCTTGGTTTTTTCTCACCACGCCAGTGGGGCATGATCAGGGATGCATGCACTGTCCTGTCACCGTTTGAGGAGGCCCCAAGGATGGTGAGCATACATCAGTGACACTGTACCTCTTGTCCACCTCTTGGAGCATACGCTGCGTGGAATAATGGACAGGGCACTTGAGGCAGAACAGAGGCAGGAAGAGGAGGACTTCCTTGCCTCTCAAGGCCCCCTTTATCCAGACAGTGTTCCTGCTGTGCCACCCATCACACAGGAAGAGGATGAGGAGGAGGAAGAGGAGGAGGAGGATGATTGTGTCAGCATGGAGGTGGAGGCTGGCACTCAGCATCAGCAGCAGCAGCAGCAGCAGTCTTATAGGGATGATTTACAGTCCCAAGAAACACGTGGACTTGTACGTGGCTGGGAGGAGGTAGCTGCGGATCATGTTGTCCTTAGTGACCCAGAGGACTCCGGACCGAATGCCTCAGCTAACCTATGCTGCATGGCCTCCCTGATCCTGCAAAGCCTGCGGAAGGATCCTCGTATTCTTCGGATCAAGGAGAGGGACCATTACTGGCTGGCCACTCTCCTTGATCCACGGTACAAGGGTAAGGTTGCCGACCTTATCTTGCCATCGCAGAGGGAGCAGAGGATGAGACATCTCCGGGAGGCCTTGCAGAAAGGTCTGTGCAATGCGTTCCCAGAGACTGGGAGGTTACAAACTCCTGGTCCTGGACAACGTGTTGCTGAGGCATCGGTCAGAAGGAGCGGTGGAGAAGGTGGCCGTCTGACTGATGCTTTCAGACAATTTTTTAGTCTGCAGCCCCAAGGTATGATCGGTTCCAGCAACCATCGCCAGCGTCTGATTTACATGGTGCAGGAATACCTAGGGGCAAGGTCAGACTTGGACACCTTTCCCACCGAAAATCCTCTGGCTTACTGGGTCTTGAGGATGGATCACTGGCCAGAGCTTGCACAGTATGCAATTGAGCTACTGGCCTGTCCTGCATCCAGCGTTCTTTCGGAACGCACCTTCAGTGCTGCTGGTGGCTTTGTTACCGATCACAGGGTGCGCCTGTCCACCGAATCAGTTGATCGACTGACCTTCATCAAGATGAATCAGTCTTGGATCACCCACAGCTACCAAGCACCTGAAGCTGATGTAACCAAATAATTTTTTTTGAAATACCACATCCCTTCAAGACTGCCTATGTTGATGCTGAGTGACTGTCCTGTTATGTTGATTGTTTATCCTCTTCCTCCTCCGCTGATATGTTGGAAGAACATTTTTGGTTCTGGGTGATGCCAGCAGCCCAATTTTTCTGCCCCTGTTTAACAGGGGCGTTTAATTACAATTTTTGATGCAATGCTTTGCAGCAGGGCTAATTCCTGCAATAAAACTAGAGTATATGGCAGAGGTTGCAGTGTGGTGGCACCAGCACCAGTGCCTAAGGTACAATTTTTCTGCCCCTGTTTAACAGGGGCGTTTAAGTACAATTTTTGATGCAATGCTTTGCAGCAGGGCTAATTCCTGCAATAAAACTAGAGTATATGGCAGAGGTTGCAGTGTGGTGGCACCAGCACCAGTGCCTAAGGCCCAATTTTTCTGCCCCTGTTTAACAGGGGCGTTTAATTACAATTTTTGATGCAATGCTTTGCAGCAGGGCTAATTCCTGCAATAAAACTAGAGTATATGGCAGAGGTTGCAGTGTGGTGGCACCAGCACCAGTGCCTAAGGCCCAATTTTTCTGCCCCTGTTTAACAGGGGCGTTTAAGTACAATTTTTGATGCAATGCTTTGCAGCAGGGCTAATTCCTGCAATAAAACTAGAGTATATGGCAGAGGTTGCAGTGTGGTGGCACCAGCACCAGTGCCTAAGGCCCAATTTTTCTGCCCCTGTTTAACAGGGGCGTTTAAGTACAATTTTTGATGCAATGCTTTGCAGCAGGGCTAATTCCTGCAATAAAACTAGAGTATATGGCAGAGGTTGCAGTGTGGTGGCACCAGCACCAGTGCCTAAGGCCCAATTTTTCTGCCCCTGTTTAACAGGGGCGTTTAAGTACAATTTTTGATGCAATGCTTTGCAGCAGGGCTAATTCCTGCAATAAAACTAGAGTATATGGCAGAGGTTGCAGTGTGGTGGCACCAGCACCAGTGCCTAAGGCCCAATTTTTCTGCCCCTGTTTAACAGGGGCGTTTAAGTACAATTTTTGATGCAATGCTTTGCAGCAGGGCTAATTCCTGCAATAAAACTAGAGTATATGGCAGAGGTTGCAGTGTGCCTTAGGCACCAGCACCAGTGCCTAAGGCCCAATTTTTCTGCCCCTGTTAAACAGGGACATGTAATTACAATTCTTGATATAATATTTCACAGGAGGGCCCCTTCCTGTGCCCACCCAGAGTAACGGTGAGGACTTATAGTGTTGTGGCACCAGCACCACAACCACCAAAGGTCAATTTTTCTACCACTGTTCAACAATGGCATGTAATTACAATTCTTGATATAATCGTTCACAGCAGAGTGCTCCAGCGCCCACCAAGAGTCACTTTGAGGGCTTACAATGTTGTGGCAAAACCAACACCTTGTTCCGCCATTTCTGCAGAGCATATAGGGCAGGCCCCTACTTTCAAACATCCAATTTACAAACATCTCCTACTTGCAAACGGAAGGAGACAACAGCAAGTGAGATGAAAAAGATTGACGACAAAACAAATTATACAGGACTGGAGCTACACTTTAAAAATGTACCAGTTGAAAATTACAAACAGATTCAACTTAACACAACAAACCTACACAGTCCCTGTCTTGTTTGCACCGCCTGTATACTGCTGTTCTGAGTATATAGGGCCTGGGGGCCACACGCATTTCCTTTTTTTAATATGGGTACGGGGTTCCCCTTAATATGCGTACAAGACCCAAATAGGCTGGTAATGGGCAGGGAGGGCTACCCATGCCATTTTTCTCAATGATTTTCAACCATATTGCAGGAACCAGATATAACATTAAAACCGCAAGCAGTTTTAAATGGTGTTATTTCCGTTAAATGTCATTTTGTGCAGTGACTGTTCTAAACACGGGAAACACGTGGCACTTCACAGGCATACTACAGACACCCCACAGGCACCATATTTAAAGGAATATTTCACTTTTTTTTTTCACTTTAATCGTCATTAAAATCAGTGCTCCCGCCAAAACGGCCGTTTTTAAAACTTTTTTTTGCATTGACCCATGTCCCCTGGGGCAGGAGCCAGGTCCCCAAACCCTTTTTAGGACAGTATCTTGCATATTAGCCGTTAAAATTAGCACTTTTCATTTCGAACGTTCGAGTCCCATAGACTTCAATGGGGTTCTAACGTTCGTTCGAATTTGGGGTCCGTTCGAAAGTTCTGGTGGGTGCGAACCGAACCGGGGGGTGTTCGGCTCATCCCTATTCAGGACCATATTTTATCTCTAGTACACACCAACTAGATTGGTTTCATAGTGAGCCATGAGGCCAGGGACAACACTACGCAGGCTTTACACACACATTACTTGGCCAAGCATGGTTCCGCTCACACGCTACGTATGGTACTGTTGAAGGACACTAAAAACACCTTTGACAGAGTGAATTGGGCCTATATAGCGGAGGTGCTTCAGGGACTGGGTTTCGGTGCAAGAATGATGGCCTGGATTTTGGCTGTGTCAAAGTCAATGGTATGCTCTCTGACCGTTTTACCAATCACAATGGGACCAGACATGGCTGCCCTTTATCCCCCTCAGATATATAAGTTATTGGCCAATGTAGGTGACCCCCCCTTTTACTTTTCCAAACTCCTCATTTCCCACCCATTCCTCATGTTAGAATTATGTAACTTTGGTCTCATGTCCAATTTTAAAATTAATTGTAACAAGTCTGAACTCCTGCCCATCCTTGTCCTCACTGCTTTGGCTGACTTTCTATAACCATATTTTTCTTTTGCGTGGTAAAATACTTAGGCACTCACATCTCCCCTGACCTGAAACTCCCTTACAACCTTAATTATTGCTCACTGTTGGTGGGGCTACTGAAAGGCTTGCAGATTTGGAAGGCCCATCGCTTAACTTTCACCACAGACAACACAAGCCTCTCACCTTGCTCAATCGACCAAAAAGGTCACTATGCATTCTCCCACACCATGGGTTATAATCCTTCAATGATCGAATCATGATGTAGATAGCATTAACTCCACCCAGCATATATATGTAAAGGAAAATTGAAAAATCTAGTGCTCTGCATTTAAACACTTCTATTTTTAAAAGGATTAAAAATTACTTACAAGTAAGGCACTACAAACTAGTGCAAGTATAATAGCGTTTCCGTATGCAAGCAATTAAACCATAAAGATGGTGACATATGTAGCTTTACCTCCGTACGAGTTACGTCCTTAGATGGAACATCAGTCGGGATGTGGCCCAGAAGTTGATTGACAGCATGCCAGGATGAATTGCAGAGGTCTTTTTTTAACATTCAGATTTTTATTGGATTTAAACATATACAAGGCTACAGAGTTACATGGTCACATTGTATCTGGGAATCCAAAGTAGCTACCTAATTCAATACAGGTTATGCCTTAGAAGAAGTAGATAAACAGTAACTACATACAATTTTAGTAGTAGACATTATGACCCAATGTTATGACATTGGCTCTAAACTACAGTTATTTGTCTTATACATAAACCTGTAGCTTATAAGACTGATAGTTATGACCAAAGATATAAATCCTGACCTTGTAGAAAACAATAAACACTAAACAAAAAGAAAAACAACTAAGAAAACAATTACATCAGCAATAACATTTAGTCATCTCTTAGGTTCATTACTTTTCAATTTCCTGATAATAATGAGCTCTAGTAACCTTTAAAGAGTATTGGTTAAATTCTAGGTGCCTATCCTCCCTTCCCACTTGCATTTGAAGGTGTCTCTGTTGCCATGAATACTGGCATATGTGTGGAATTGCAGAGGTCTTAAAAAAGAAGGGTCACCACTGCAAATATTGACTCTTTGCATAAACGTAATTTAATTGTCAATAAAAGCCTTTGACACTTGCTTGTAATTATAATTCAGTATACCATAGTAGCTTCTGACAAAAAGATATAAAAACAGACTTTGTAAAAATTAAGATTTGTATCATTCTCAAAACTTTTGGCTATGGCTGTAGACTAACTACTTGGAACAGACTGAATGGAGCGCACCTCGAATATCCACACTAGCACCTTTAGACCCCATTCACACCTGAGCATTTTGTAGCTTGAAGCCTGAAGCTACAAAACGCAAGAGGGGAAAAAATCTATTATTCTCAATGGAGATGGTTCACATCTCCACTCCATGTCGCCTGAAGCTCAAACAAGTTCCGGACCCTTTTTTGTCACTCGAATTGAGCAGATTTGGGCGTTTTTCTTCTTTTAACATTGGTGACCTTTTGCCCTGCACAAAATCGCGGCAAATCGCAGTAAAAATGCACCGAATCGCCGTAAAAACCACCACAAAACCGCGGTTAATTTGCGCGATTTTCTGCTTGAAAACGCTACGCTCAGGTGTGAATGCAGCCTTAGGGTGCTATCCTTGGTTTGCACTAGGAAAAAATTGTATATTTTTTTGCTCCGGGGCTCCTATGCTAAATTTGCCCCACAGGGTACCCTTTTATCTCTCTCCATTTTACAATCTTCTTACGACACTTTCCTTCTTGCTGACTGGAGATGACTAAGTTAGAGTCCAAATTGTGTTCCCAAATCACACTTACGCCATTTGAGTCTATGTGTATTCAACTCCTGGACTGTCCCAAATGTATAAACTTTTTCTAGACTCCCTTTCCATCTCTGTTCCATACTATATCAGAGAATGGGAAAGGAAGCTTGGATTGGAATTTATCCCTACACAGATTCAGAGGATTATTAAATTATAGATTTCTCACCAAGTGATCTCAAGACCCTTTCCCGTTTATCTCAAATGTTAGCCACTGCTGATGCTCGTTGTTGGAGAGGGTGCAACCAATGTGGTACATTCCTCTACCTTTGGTGGTCCTGTTTTAAGATTAGAGCTTTCTGGGAGCCTATCACCTCTTGGATTAAAAAAAAACATTTTTAGACCTATCTAAAGATCCCCCTTCCATTTTATTTTTCATGAGGTCCCCTCCTTGACAAGACTTTATACAGGAAATGTGTTACTCCTCATCTGTTAAATGTAATTCAATCCTTAATTCCTAGGTTTTGGAAACAGACTACTTGCCCCACACTCGCAGACTGGAAGAGGGAGGTAGATATTATCGGGAAGGCTGAACAATCGGTACATATGGTTAAAGACCAATAGAAAAAATATAAAGATGTATGGTCAGCCTGGATGTATTGTTCTACAAAGATCCCCAATTATTGATAATTTCTCTGTGTGTTGTTTAACAGCTTGCTTACTGGAGCATATAATCCTCTCATTTTTTTTCCACCCGGGTATAAATCAGCTGGGATTTTCTTTTCTTTTTGTGTTAATCTTTTTTTCTCGTATTTCTTAATTAATTGAACAGTAGTGTATCTCATAATTTGTACACTTCTTTAGGTTTGACTTGAGTTGTTCATAATACTTTGCAAAATGCCTAGACTTTACCTGGACCTTACTTATTTTGTTGTTATTATTTTGGATTTGTGAGCTCTGCTGTGCAATGTTTGTACTTGACATCAGCTTTTCATTGACTTTTGACTGTATTTCTTTTTAATGTCTTAAAACTTTTATTATAAAAAAAATAAAAATAAGGTACTAAAATTATTTTTTATATTCAATTAAAAACAGTGGCATGATCACATATCTGGAAGGGATATTGGCAATTAAACATTGAATGTATACTTTATACTTTAACGTATACTTTTCCCATGCCTGATACTTCTGGATATGGGAAGCCTGTAATTCATTCCCTTCCTTTCCATGTGACAGCAATAGTGTTTGGCAATTAACCGCTCAGACTCCAACTGTTGTTTACAAGGGGATAAGAAGAAGGAGCTTGTGAGGAGAGGGTGAGGCTGTCCTCAGGCCTTTGTATATTCAGGCCTATGTACATCACCAAATATGTACTCAATTGTACTCGGGGAACTGCTTAATTGCCTTCCTTTTTTAAGCTAGCTGTACACTACACAGTTTTTTTTTTCTAACACAGATTAAATTGTTATTTTTGCTAATCATGTAGTTAGGCACCTAAAAACAAGCGTAGTGTAGATTATAAAGTGCTGAGAACTGGTAGCATTATAATGGTTACTGCGGTATGCTGGAAAAGTTGAAAAGTCTGTGCTGAAAACACAGAGGTGATGAGATCTGGCCTACTTCTCAAAAGAGCTGGATCGAACATCCCCTGGTTCAGTTTGCGCCAGAACTCTAGAACAACGCAAAATTTCGGACCCAAACCGCAAACCCCATTGAAGTCTATGGGACCCGAATTTGAAAAATCAAAAGTCCCAAATTTGAAGACTTATATGCAAGTTGTGGGCCATAAAAAAGGGTATGGAGGCCCGGGTACTGACCTGGGGGACATGTACTAATGCAAAAAAAAACATAAACATTTTTTTTTTTAAAGGAGCAGTGATTTCAATGATGCTTAAAGTGAAACAACAAAAATAAAAAATGATTTTAAAAATAGCGCCTGGGGATCCCCTTAGCCTTCGTGGCAAATCTGTACTGTGTATAGAACCTGCTGCAGAAAAACTGACTTATATAAAGAAAATAAAATAACATTTAAATTTCCGTCAATACAATACCATTGTCTGCAATACAAAAATGTTTAAAAAAATGGTGTGGGGGTCCCCACTCACTCCATACCAGGATTTTAAGGGGAGACCCAAAGGACCTGGTATTTATTGGGAGCGACCCCATATTCATACTTACCTAGGTGGATGGTTGCATCTGTACCCCGGTGCCTCTGCACTCAGAACTGAGCAATCAAACGCCACTGATCGCTCAGTTTTCAGAGCTCAATGAGCAGAGAGCTGTATACTGATAGTCCCAGCTCTCTGATCATCCCCCTACTCGCTCAATGGAGTGCTGGGCAGGGGAGGGGCGGAGCAGCCAGCAAAGTTTCTTAGCGGCTCGCTGAGAGGCTGAGCTGGGTGTCAATCCATTCACTTGGTGGATTCAGGCTTTATTACCATGATGATGCAGTCAGTGTTAATTTTGGCAGCAAATTTCGACTTAGTTTTAGTCTTATTCTTAGGACTAATACCCCATACATACGTTCGGACATTCTGACCACAAATTCTGTCTGATTTTTTCAGACAGATTTTGTCCAAAACTTGTGCATACACACAGTCACACAAAGTTGTCAGAAAATTCAATCGTTCTGAATGAGGTGATGTCAAACACGTATGTCGGGACTATAAATGGGCCAGTAGCCAATAGGTTTCGTCTCTTAATTTATTTTGAGCATGCTTGGCACTTTGTCCGTCAAAATTGTCTACACACGATCGGAGTTTAAGGCAATCGGATTTTGTTGTCGGAACATTTTAGATCCTGCTCTCAAACTTTGCGCGTCGGAAATTCCGATGGAAAAGTCCGATAGAGCCCATACACGATCGGATTTTCTGACATCAAAATCCGATTAGACTTTTTCCAGCGGAATTTCCGACCGCGTGTACAGGGCATACAATGGCATTTTAGTTTTAGTCCCATTTTAGTCTTCAGCAATTTTTTTAGCTTTAGTCGTATTTAATAAACTAAATCTCCAGGACATTTTATTCGACTAAAATCTCCAGTATATTTTAGTCGACTAAAATCATTTTAGTCATCTAAAATCAAATGGGTGGAGTTAAATTGTAATGCATTATTTAAGCATTTCTCTACAATTTCCAAACTCATTATATACTTCTGGAGTGAAAAATCAAATATGTTATTATTTATGTTATTGAGGTATGAACATGCGCTACAGACCAGTGTTAATTTTGATGTCAAATTTCAATTTAGTTTTAATCTTAGTCATTTGACTAAAATGCCATTTTAGTTTAAGTCCCATTTTAGACTTTTGACTAAAATGCCATTTTAGTTTTTGTCGTATTTTAGTCATCTCAATTGTTTTAGTTTTAGTTATATTTTAGTCTACTAAAATGGTATTAAGTTAGTCGACTAAAATGTTTTAGTTGGTTCTAGTCTACAAAATTAACACTGGACGCTGTGCCTGGACTGACATCCATGACATCAGCAGAGAGCGGACTTCAGAAAATGGGTCACAGGAGTGCAAAACGAGTTGCACTCCTGTGAGCCATAGGAGAAGTACAGACCAACGAGCGATGTCCTCCTGCAATCATCTCACGGAGAGGAAGAATGGGGAGATGCTAATGTAAGGCCGCGTACACACGGGCGGACTGTTCGCCCAACTTTGTTTGTCAAACAGTTTCGGCAAACAGTCCGCTCAAAATTAGCATGGACGGACATGGCCACACACGGCACTTTTTGAGCGGACTGTTTCAGCGAACTGTTTGCCAAACAGTTCGCTCAACTTTTGAAATGAACGGACTCACCCACGTAAGGCGGAGGCAAGTCCGCCCATTTCGAGCGCGTGTACAGGTAGGCGGGGCCCGCGAAGGAGACGTCGCGGGCTCCGCCGCCTGGAATGGACTTAAAGGGGAACCCCAACGCCGAAAAAAATCGGCGTGGGGGTCCCCCCCAAGTCCACAACAGACCCTTGTCCGAGCACGCTACCCGGCCGGCCAGGAAAGGGGGGCGAGCGAGCGCCCCCCCCTCCTGAGCCGTACCAGGCCGCGTGCCCTCAACATGGGGGGTGCCTTGGGGAAGGGGGGGGCCGCGCGGCCCCCCCACCCCAAAGCACCTTGTCCCCATGTTGATGAGGACAAGGGCCTCTTCCCGACAACCCTGGCCGTTGGTTGTCGGGGTCTGCGGGCGGGGGGCTTATCGGAATCCGGGAGCCCCCTTTAAGAAGGGGGCCCCCGGATACCGGCCCCCCACCCTATGTGAATGAGTATGGGGTACAATGTACCCCTACCCATTCACCTGTGAAATAAAGTACAAAAAAAAACACAACACAGAGAAAAAATATTTTATTGCACAGCTCCGGGGGTCTTCCGTCTTCGGGGGTCTTCTCGCCGGACTCCTCCGCTATCTTCGTGTAGCTCTTTTACTAGCGGAGGAGCCCGGCTTTCTTCCTCCCCGCCGCCGGCCTCTTCTCCCGACTTCGGGGGTCTTGTCCCCCTCTTCGGTTCTTCTGCCGGGCCACCGCGCCTTCTTATAGCTCTTTTACAGGCGGTGGCCCGGTCTTCTGTCGCCGCTGCCTTCCGTTCTTCTGTCGCCGCCTTCGGTTCTTCTGCCGGGCCACCGCGCCTTCTTGTAGCTCTTTTACAGGCGGTGGCCCGGTCTTCTGTCGCCGCTGTCGCTGTCGCCGTCGCCGCCTTCCGTTCTTCTTCTTCTTCTTCTTGTTCTTCTTCTTCTTCCCCAGGAGATGTTGACACGTCGCTCTCTCCGGCCGGAATGCCAGAGCCGCGCTGTGCGGTCACTTATATAGTGACAATGGGGCGGTGTCACATGGTATATGTCACATGGGTCGGTCACATGGGTTGATGTCACATGGGGACTATGACATCGTAAGGGGGCGGGGTCACCATGTGACCAACCCATGTGACATATACCATGTGACACCGCCCCATTGTCACTATATAAGTGACCGCACAGCGCGGCTCTGGCATTCCGGCCGGAGAGAGCGACGTGTCAACATCTCCTGGGGAAGAAGAAGAAGAACAAGAAGAAGAAGAAGAAGAACGGAAGGCGGCGACAGCGACAGCGGCGACAGAAGACCGGGCCACCGCCTGTAAAAGAGCTACAAGAAGGCGCGGTGGCCCGGCAGAAGAACCGAAGGCGGCGACAGAAGAACGGAAGGCAGCGGCGACAGAAGATCGGGCCACCGCCTGTAAAAGAGCTACAAGAAGGCGCGGTGGCCCGGCAGAAGAACCGAAGGCGGCGACAGAAGAACGGAAGGCAGCGGCGACAGAAGACCGGGCCACCGCCTGTAAAAGAGCTATAAGAAGGCGCGGTGGCCCGGCAGAAGAACCGAAGAGGGGGACAAGACCCCCGAAGTCGGGAGAAGAGGCCGGCGGCGGGGAGGAAGAAAGCCGGGCTCCTCCGCTAGTAAAAGAGCTACACGAAGATAGCGGAGGAGTCCGGCGAGAAGACCCCCGAAGACGGAAGACCCCCGGAGCTGTGCAATAAAATATTTTTTCTCTGTGTTGTGTTTTTTTTTGTACTTTATTTCACAGGTGAATGGGTAGGGGTACATTGTACCCCATACTCATTCACATAGGGTGGGGGGCCGGTATCCGGGGGCCCCCTTCTTAAAGGGGGCTCCCGGATTCCGATAAGCCCCCCGCCCGCAGACCCCGACAACCAACGGCCAGGGTTGTCGGGAAGAGGCCCTTGTCCTCATCAACATGGGGACAAGGTGCTTTGGGGTGGGGGGGCCGCGCGGCCCCCCCCTTCCCCAAGGCACCCCCCATGTTGAGGGCACGCGGCCTGGTACGGCTCAGGAGGGGGGGCGCGCTCGCTCGCCCCCCTTTCCTGGCCGGCCGGGTAGCGTGCTCGGACAAGGGTCTGTTGTGGACTTGGGGGGAACCCCCACGCCGATTTTTTTCGGCGTTGGGGTTCCCCTTTAAGCCCATTCCAGGCGGCGGAGCCCGCGACGTCTCCTTCGCGGGCCCCGCCTACCTGTACACGCGCTCGAAATGAGCAGACTCCGAGCGGGAACAGTTTGCTCATTTCGAAAGTAGCCTACACACGGGCGGACTGTTCGCTCAAACACAGTTTCAGCGGACAGTTTTTCGGAATTTCCGAAAGACTTTGTCCGTCAAACTGTCCGCTGAAACTGTCCGCTGAAAGCCCACACACGAGCGGACTGTCCGCCCAAACACTGTTCAGCGGACAAGGTTGGGCGAACAGTCCGCCCGTGTGTACGCGGCCTCAGCAAGCATTTCCTCATTCTGCCTAGTGACAGTGTCACTGATCATAACTCCCTATGATCAGCGATGTGTCACAGCTAGCTCATCCCCCCTACAGTTAGAACACATCCCTAGGACACTCTTAACCCCTACAGCACCACCTAGTGTTAACCCATTCATTGCCAGTCACATTTACACAGTAATCAATGCAATTTTAATCTCACTGATGGCTGTATAATTGTGAATGGTCCCAAAATTGCACCAAAATTGTCCGACGTGTCCGCCATAATTTCACAGTCATGATAAAAATTGTTGATCACCGCCATTACTAGTAAAAAAAAAATATTAATGAAAATTCCATAAAACTATCCCCTATTTTGTAGATGCTATAACTTTTGCGCAAACCAATAAATAAATGCTTATTGCGATTTTTTTACCAAGTATGTAGAAGAATACGGAGGGAGGGTTCATTGTTGATGGGCGAATAGAACTCCAGATTTTGTTACGTAGAAGAATACGTCTAAACTGAGGAAAAAAATGTATATATTTTTGGGGATATTTATTATAGCAAAAAGCAAAAAATAATGCGTTTTTTCAAAATTGTTGCAAATTTTTTTTGTTTATAGCGCAAAAAATAAAAACCGCAGAGGTGATCAAATACCACCAAAAGAAAGTTCTATTTGTGTGGAAAAAAATATGTCAATTTTGTTTGAAAGCCACCTCGCATGACCACGCAATTGTCAGTTAAAGCGACACAGTGCCAAATCGCAAAAAGTGCATTGGTTTTTGGCCAGCAAAATGGTCCGGGGCTTAAGTGGTTAAAGCATGTTACACAGCACAGCGCTTGTGCTTTGTAATTTGGCACCCTGTAAGCCCTTGTACACACGGTCGGAGATTCCGACGGAATTTGTCCTATCGGACCGTTTTGTCGGATAATCCGACTGTGTGTGGTATGCATCGGACTGTTTCCGTCGGAATATCCGTCGGACCCAATTTTCCAACTTGTTGGAAATATTTTCCGACAAACTGGTCCGATCGGACATACTCTGATCATGTGTAGAGAATTCCGATCGGACAAAGTGGCACGCATGCTCAGATCAAATTCCTACACCAAAGCTATTGGCTACTAGCGTGAACGTAGTCCCGTAGTAACGAAATAACGTCATCACGTTCTGAACGATCAGATTTTCCGACAACTTTGTCCGACCGTGTGTATGCAACAGTTTCGGACAAAATCCGTCGGACAAAATCCAAAGGATTTGGTTGGCAGAATGTCCGACCGTGTGTACAAGGGCTAACACCTGTCTGATCCTGCCAGTTTCTCCCTTCTGCAAACAGACCACGATAATCATGGCTGCTGAGCCCCTGACATTGTGGTCTGTTTGCATCCCTCCTTTGCTTTCCCGTGTCTGTCTCCTCTGTCCCCCCCACCGCTCTCTGTGTGTCACCTAGTGACAGTGCCACCCCACCCCCCACCCCCCCGCTGCAGAAATATACAATATATTTACATACTATTTGTTCTGTCTCCTCATACAGCACCCTGCTGTCTCTGTGTATTATTTAAAAAAAATCCTCCTTCACCAAATCTCACGGTGGCTTCCAGCAGTCATGTGAGCCTCTCCTCCTCTCATCATCACATCTCGCTCAGGTCAGCAGGGAAACTTCGGCCCTGCCCGCTGCTTCTGCAAGACGGGCAGAGAGGATACACGGCCGGTCACATGAGTGGCTGGAGCTGCCGTAAAATACGGTAAAGGAGGATTTTTTTAAATAAAAAACAGAGATGGAGCACTATAGGAGGAGACAGCACAGATTATGTAAACATATGAAAGTGGGTTAACAACAACTTAAAGAGGGATTACACCAAAAAAATATATATTAAAAGCCAGCAGCTATAAATACTACAGCTGCTGACTTTTAATAAATGGACACTCACCTGTCCCGGGTTCCAGCGATGCCGGCAGCCGAGGTCGATCGATCGCTCGGCTCTCGGCTGCTGCAGTCACCATTCTAGGTGAGGGAATCAGGAAGTGAAGCGAATCGGCTTCACTTCCCGGTTCCCTACTGCGCATGCGCGAGCCGTGACGCGCAATAGGAAATCTCCGTGCTGTCACTGGGACCCGTGTGTGTCCCAGCAGACAGCGCGGCAGGGCAGGAAATGGCGTAGACTCCCACGGGAGTCTATGCCCGGAAGTGGGTGAAAATACCTGTCTTTGACAAGTATCTCCACCCCCTCCCCCCTGAAAGGTGTCAATTGTGACACCGGAGGGGGGGAGGGATCCGATCAGCGGAGGTTCCACTTTAGGGTGGAATCCCGCTTTAAAGTCTCATGATAGGTTTCCTTTCAATCCCAACTGTCCTCCCCAGTAGACATGTGCAAAAGGAAAAAATTTGTTTAGTTTCGTTTCGTTTTAATTGGTTAATTCATTAATTTCGTTTAGTTATATTCGTTAACTTCCTTAAATTCGTTTTCGGATTTCGTTTAGTTTTCTACCGAATTCGAAAAATCGGCCACATTCGAAAATATTTCAACCAAATTCGAAAATATTTCTACTGGATTCGAAATGATTTCAACATGATTCGACATTATTTCAACCACATTCGAAAATATTTTGTGACCCGAATTTAGGGCCATGTATCTCGGGGTCACTTGGTGCTAGAAACTCCAAATTTGAATATGGTGTAGTGCTAGTACTATTGTGTTTGCATACCAAATTTGGGGTTTCTAGCTATAAGTGACCCCGAGATATGTGGCCCCAAAATCGGGTCGCAAAATGTCATTCTCTGCTCTAATAACATTTTGCGACCCGATTTTGGGGCCACATATCTCGGGGTCACTTATAGCTAGAAACCCCAAATTTGGTATGCAAACACAATCATACTAGCACTACAACATATCCAAATTTGGAGTTTATAGCATCAAGTGACCCCGATATACATGGCCCTAAAGTCGGGTCACAAAATATTTTCGAATGTGGTTGAAATAATGTCGAATCATGTTGAAATAATTTCGAATGCATTCAAAATTATTTCGAATCATGTCAAATTCATTCGAATTCATTCGTTATATTTCTTTCGTATTCGTTGTAATTTGTTATTTTTTTATTCGGACATTCGGATGCATCCGAATGTCCGAAAGATGCAAAATTCGGCCGAATTTTGATTCGTTACGAAACGAATTGCACAAGCCTACTCCCCAGTAATTCCTTTCTGCCACAACATGTCCTCAGTCTTTTGCATTAAATTACACCAGTAACATTTAATCTAGAAGACATGGATTACCAAGGCACCCTGCACCCAGGTGCAATGATGAAGAAAGTGGTGCTTTTGTAATTAAATCAGCACTATTCTCTTCATCAATGTGGACTGTCCACCAAAAAAAGATCCAAAGAGAATGCTGCACATTGTGTGACTAGCTTTAAGGCATCTGGAAAAGGTAAGTATAAAAAAAAAATGGAATAAATGAAATACAGCTAAGGTGAGCACTGGGGGAAAGGGGGCATGGGGGAGCAAAACACAATTGGAATTGTGCTTCAAAAGCAGATGTTTAAGTGTTTAATTCTCATATTGTAATATTACAGTTATCTCATACACAACATGCAAATAGAAAAGGAAGTGTGAGATGTATGCCATCAATTGAATCCAATTACAGTGGTCATAGCCATAACCCCATATAAAACCTGGTACTTTCATAATACTTTAGCTGCATCCAGTGCATGTTACTGTCAGGTGCTTGAAATTAAATGAGCCGTTTACTACAAACCACTTAATTCTGCTGCAATAAAAATTGATTTTCAGCAAATCTCTTGAAATAAAAACGTAACTCATAGTTCCATAGTGTTCTACTTTTCATGTTCAAAAAACATCAATGTGATGCAGTTCAGAGAGTGTTATCAAAGACAATTGTTTTTACATTTTTTTTCACATGGTACCTGCATGCTACTTGTTTCTTCAAAATAAATTTTTCAGATTATATTGAAATTGTTACACTTTATTATTACCACATAGGTGTACATAATGATTAATGATGGTTTCCAATAACAATGTGGAAAATGTAAATTAACAGTGTCTGCACCACAGATTGCAAAGTAGTCAATTTGGCAGATTATATAGCAATATTTAGAAATAGTTACACTTTATTATTACTGCATAGGACCACATAATGATTATTTATGGTTTCTAATAATAATGTTGGAAATACAAAATAACAGTGTGTGCATCAAAGATAAATAAAGTAGTCAGACATGCTATGGGGTTAGCCAAACCACTAAATAACAACATAAAACAGTCAGTGTCCAGTGACAAACCTGTGTAAAAAATCTTATTTAAAGCTTAACTCCAGGAAAGGTAAAAATGCTCCCTTACAATGGGGTTACAACCACACGTTAAGGGTTAAATTCTCATTTTTAAAAAGAAAAGAAAGAATTCCCACATTATACCTCCCTAATGTCTCAGGGTAATTTATACTGTAGGGACTTTAATTCAAACTATGATTTCAATGGATTGAAAGTATTATGCATATGTATTTATTTTCCTGCACTTAATTTTTTGCACACTATTGTACACCACAGCTCTTATTTTATTAAATTTTTTGTACTCTAATGTCATTTGTCAAGTGATTTTGATAATAAAAATAGTTATTTGAATTTACAAAGTGATTGTCCTTTCTTGCTGCCAGAAAACCCCACAGGGAATTCTTTCTTTTCTTTTTTGAAAACATTTACGGGGTGTGCAGCTAGTTCAAATGTATGTTTTTTTTTTTTTCCAATATTTTTATTCAAATTTTCGACAAGAGAAATTACAAGTTCAGTATCTGACAATGAAGATACTTAAAAGTACAAGAAAACAATACGAAACAATTCAAGTAGAGAGACGAAGAAGGAAAAACTGGCAGTACATGTGTAAAGTTGTGAGGGCACTTCAAATAGTTACTGGCCCACCCCCTCCAGGTAGTCGCCCTGGATCTTGCTTCATTTAGGGGTCAAGAGGCTCACATCTGAGCGCTTATTATACAACCCTCCCTTTTGACTTCAGTACTAAAATAAATCCTAAATAAATGATAATAAAAAAAAAGGTACTGGCACATTTGTTTTCAGGTGTACTCCAATAAAGAAGGAAAAGAAGAAAAGTAACTATAGTAAGATGGGGTAAAGAAATAGAGGATAAAAAGCAAAGAAAGAGAAAAAGAGGAAGAAGAAGAAGAAGAGGAAGAAAAAGGGGGATGCACTCCAGTTCCCAGGGACCGCCCCCCAGCCACTCACCAGAAAAACCCCGTTACCCAGTTACGAGATCTTTAATCCAAGGTTCCCACACTCTGTTGAACCAGGCCATTCTATCAGCAAGTATTGCCGATAAACGTTCATTCACCATTATCCAGGACAATTTTGTTTTAAGTAAGTAAAACGGGACAATTGGTGATCTCCACAATTTGGCTATGGAGATCCTTGCTGCCACAAAGATAAAAGCTATAAGCTTGCTCATTGGCTTTAAAGCCCCTTCTACGGGGCGTCCCAGCAGCGCATGCAGGGGCGATTTGCGGAGGTTCACACGGGTCAAAGTATATATAAAATTGTACGTACGGATCCAAAACCGTCGCACCTTCGGGCACGACCACCATATATGATACATGGTACCATCCGCATTACAGCCCCTAAAACACCTCGGGGACACCCCAGGGGCGAAGGTGGCCAATCGAGCTGGGACCATATACCACCTCATCAGCACCTTATAGTTTGCTTCAATCAAGGAAGTGTTAATAAAAGATTTAGAAGCACCTTGTATTATTTTGTTCCACTCTTCCATCTTCAAAGTGGTATGCATATCCCCTTCCCATTTCTCCATATAAGACAATTTCTGAGAAGGAGGGAATAAAATATTGTATAGCAGAGATATGTGACCCGTGAGGTTGTCGTGTGTCTTACAAATAGTTTCCATCGGGGTGTATGCAGTGAGTGCAGAGATGTGACTTAATGTCGCCAAAAAGTGCGCTATTTGAGTATAGTGGTAGAATTCCGACCTCGGGAGCTGATACCTTTCTTGTAGGGATGTTCGCGACAGAGCCCCCCTATGGTCACATAAGTCTGCTATACCTAGTAAACCTTTGTTGGTCCACCATGAAAAATCTTGGGGGCGGAGACCCGGGGCGAACATGGGATTGTTAAGCAAAGGGGCTAGTGGGACATGTCCGGATCTGAAGTTGTGGGTAGTAGCTAGCCTATCCCACAAATTTAGAGAGAGGGACAAAGTCGGGCACATCACCTTAGGCCTATCTTTTGCCCTCAACCACATTAAGTGACTAATTTCTTTTCCTGGAAATTGAGAGGATTCCAACAGCTTCCAGAGCGGTCTGTCGCGATAGGTATGGAACCGAATTAATTGGGAAATTAGTGCCGCCTGGTGGTATTTAAGCAAATCCGGCATGCCCAGGCCACCCCTCGCCTTTGGTGTAAACATCGTCTGTCTATTCACCCTGGGTCTTCCGTGCTCCCATATATAGTCCAACAGTTTACTCTGGAACCTCTGGAGTTCTCGCCTATCAATAGAGATCGGTAGAGACCTGAATAAGTAGAGTACCTTAGGCAAGACTGTCATCTTGATTGAACACAACCTGCCAAACCATGACGGAGGGTTATTCGACCATCTTTTGAGATCTGCCGAGATTTTCTTAAACAGTGGGGGGAAATTATGTTTATACAATGATGTAAGAGTAGGGGTCAGTGTGATACCTAAGTATTGTAAGGCCTTATCTTGCCATTGGAAGGGAAAAGAGCTCCGTAATGCTCGGACTATGTGTGGTTGTAAGGATACGTTAAGTGCCTGAGATTTTGAATGGTTTACCTTTAACCCTGAGAATGTTGTAAAATGTTGCAATACCCCGTGCAAGGTAGGTAAAGAGGTGACTGGGGAGGAGAGGAGCAGTAAGATATCGTCTGCGAACAATGCGCATTTATGTTCCCGTCCGCCGCTTTTAATACCCAGTATGTCTGGATGTTCACGAATTTTAATTGCCAATGGCTCCAAAGCTAGTATAAACAATAGGGGGGACAGGGGGCACCCTTGACGGGTCCCCCTGCGTATGTAGATGTTCGGTGATTGGTAACCTTTGATCATTAGATTCGCCGTGGGGGTGTCATAAATCATTTTAAGCGTGGCCAAGAAACTCGGTCCGAATCCATATTTACCCAAAATAAAGAATAAATAATTCCAGGACAAAGAATCAAATGCTTTATGCAGGTCAAGAGAGACCAGTAGTGCTCCTCTCTGTCCCCCTCCATCCCAACCTGAATTTAATGCAGAGATAAGATCAATGACGCGTCTGGTCTGATCTGGGGCCTGTCTAGCAGGGACAAACCCCGACTGGTCCGGGTGAATATAGTGTGCTAGGAACCCATTCAAACGCATAGCCATTATCTTGGTCATTAATTTAAGGTCCACGTTGATTAGGGAAATGGGCCTATAATTTGTGCAATCACCGTGGTCCTTGTTTGGCTTGGGAATTACGTGTATGTAAGCCCTATTCTCATGTGGAGGCAAAGGGCAGCCCCTGCGTAGCTCATTGTAGAAGGAGCAGAGATGAGGAGTTAGAATCTCGCTATATTTGCGGTAGTAGTGGCCCGGCGACCATCCGGGCCCGGCGATTTTGACGGGTGCAGGGATTTGATGGCCGCCGCTATTTCCCGCTCTGTAAACTCTGACTCCATTATTTCCGCATGATCTCTAGATAGTGTGGGGAGCGGTAGATCCCGCAAGAATGCTTCCGCCTCCTGTACATTAAGATCATTGGGAGAATCATACAACTTAGAGTAGAATGCGTGGAATTCTTTCATAATGAGCTGAGGATTTTGGGAGGCGTGGCCATTTTGTAGTCTCAATTTGGGGGGTGCTGGATTAAAAGGTCTTGGATTGAGTTTCCTAGCCAGTAGGGTGTTAGGCTTGTCTCCGAAAGAATAGTACCGGTGCCTATTCCATCTGACGTATTTGTCCGCTCTTGTTGTGAGGCTCAGATTTAGAGCCAATCGCGCTGCGTCAATCTGGCTCCTAAGATCTGTTTGCGGGTTGGATTTTTGTGCCTGAGTTATGTCTAACAGCTCCTTCTCTTGCTGCTGAATCAACCGGTCCCTTTCCCGTTTGATTCTGGCAGATAGTTGTATTAGTTTGCCCCGAACAGTGGCCTTATGGGCCGCCCACACTATGGAGGGAGAGGTATCCTCAGAGGGGTTGTCCTGGAAATAATGACGTAGAGTTTTTTCTATCTCATCAGCAATGACTGGGTCATTCAATAAGGATTCGTTCAATCTCCACGCGGTCGAACACGGTCTGGCCCATAAGCCCGTTAGGACAACCTGGACCAGAGAGTGGTCAGACCATGCCACAGGGATAATTTTGGACTCCAAAACATATGGGAACAAAGGGGACAGAGTAAACAAGTGATCTATACGGGAGTATGTTTTGTGCACTGGAGAATAGTACGTATAATCTCTAACAGAGGGGTGTGCATTGCGCCAGAGGTCGATGAGGTCATAGCTGTGCAATAAACGAGCTATTTCGCAGCTGTGTTTTGGGGCGTGTTTCAGAATAGGCTTCCCCAGGTTAGACCTATCCAAGGTCCGATCGAGGGAAGCATTGCTGTCGCCCCCTAACACCACATGACCGGTTACATGGGGCATTACCACCTGTAACATTGCCCGGAAGAAGGATAATTGACCCGTATTAGGGGCATAGTAGGAGAGAAAGGTGACAACGCTTTCATCTATCTTCCCGACCACCAGAATATATCGACCTTCCCTATCTTTTATAACATTTGTCGGAGTGAAAGGGACGCGTTTCGCAAAGCATATGGCCACCCCCCTTTTCTTATCGGGTCCACTAGACAGGTAAGCTGTGGGGTATCTGGCATTCAGGTATTTAGGGGCTGAGTTTCGTGAAAAGTGTGTCTCTTGTAATAGTAAAACGTCTACCCCCATTTTATGGTATTGGTGAAAAGCCTTTGCTCGCTTGGTCGGAGAGTTAAGGCCTTGTACATTATGTGTCACTATGGAATAAGTCAATTGTGGATTATTGGCCATGATGGTTTAGCAGGTTGTACTCACTGTGTTGCCGCTGGAGGTGGACCCCGCCGAGGCCGCCAGGAGTTCTCGGCCGGATCCAGTCCCGGAACCAGAGCGCATCCGTAGAGGAAGAGGTTGGAGAAAGGAAAGAAAAGAGGAAAGACATGAGGTTAGAAGCATAACAATAACAGTAGAACTGCGCGTTCAGTGCCACCACAAGGATGGCAGAGGTAACTAAAGTTACAACTAAAAGTAACCCGTGCACTGTCTGACAGTGCACCTATTGGGGCACCAAGTCCCCTTTGTTGTTCGTGGAGTTGTCCCCACTAATAGTGTAGTAACAAGTCCACCACGAGTGGCGTGCGCCCTCCTCCGGCTCTGAGAACACGGCCGTTGAAGGGGTCAGGCCAGGCCGCCATCGGAATCAGAGCATGCTAAGAAAAACAAAAGCAAGGTAACATTAGGGAGCTTAACATAGTCATCCTCAAGCTATTTGGAAGAGGAAACAAATAAACTCAAGTAAAGTAACTCCCCAGGCAACCGTGAAACAGCATCCCCCCCCCCCCCCCCCAAAAAAAAAAAAAAAAAAAAAGGCCATCAGAGGAGCAATAACTTCTCTCAGTCTAGGGGGGGGGGGACACACAAAAAAGGAAAAGGAAAAAATAGTAAAACAAAACAAGAAAAACCCTGAAGAGTCACAGGACAGCGTCCGAATCCCTGAGCCATATCAAGTACGATTTTGGAAGAGGCCCATCAGGGCCGATTTGGGGTATGGAGGTCCCACGACAAGTCAGGTGACCGACTGAGACTTCTTGGCCCTGGACTTGCCTTGCCGTGACCACAAGGGGGACACTGGACGACTCTCGTCCATAGGGATGTTGGGGGCGTGAGGTTCCATAGAAAGCAAACCCAGATTCTGGAGCAATTCCTCACCAGACTGGAAATCAGTGTAGCAGTGTATCAAAGTAGTGGGTTTTACCCTTGTAGGCGAATGTCAATCTGAAAGGAAAAGACCATCGATACTTGATGCGGTGATCGATAAGTTGAGTCAGAAGCGGTTTTAGTGTCCTCTTTTGGATCGTCGATGGAGCTAGGTCCGCGAAAATCTGGATCGAGTGTCCCGCCATAGAAATGTCTCCCCTCTGTCTTGCTTCCAACATTAATCTTTCTTTAATCCGGTAAAAGTGAGGTTTGACTATCACATCTCGCGGTAGTCCATCCGCTCTTGGGGCAGTCAGGGCTCTGTGGACCCTGTCCAGCTCTAGCTGATGGGGGGAGATATCCGGTATCAATTCCGTCATCAGGGCGTGGATCGATTCTTCTAAATTCGTCTCTGTCTCTGGGAGGCCTCGTACTCGAAAGTTGTATCTCCGAGATCTGTTCTCCAGATCCTCGATCTTTGCGTTCGCTTGGTCAAGTTGATCTTGGAGAGATGTAATCATTCTAGAGTTCTGGTTCACACGCTTCACCGTACCATCCATTTTAGACTCAATGGTGTCTAGCCTTTCTCCAATGTTTTGAAAGTCGTTTTTCATGCCTGTTGTAATTACATCACATGCTTTGGACAGTTCTTGTTGCAACAGGGCAGAAAATCTGGCCAACAGGACAGTGTCCCCCGAGTATGCAACTGTAGGGGGGGGGGTATTGGGCAGGCCCGTCTCCATTTTGACTCAGCACAGCCTCAGCCATTTCAGCCATCTGCCTGTCTGTAGAGGAGGCTGGGGAATCTGTGAACCTTAGAGCTTGTTCAGGGGAGTCTGGCAGGGGAGACGATTGAGGGTGACCCCTCTGTGAGGAAAAAAGCTCTTCCTGGGACTGGGACGAGAAGGGGTCCCTGTGGACTTCAGCCTGGGTGATAAGGCTAGAGCGGGGCCGCGTTGTCAGCAGAGCTTGTCCCCCTCCTCGTGCTGCGCCCCCCCTCTCCCCCTCCTGCATGGCTTGAGGGGAATAGGCATAGGCCGGAACACTGTCTGTGTCTGTGGGGTCCAGTGCTACCTGGGGTCGCTGGATGTTAGGCCTGCTGCTGTCTGTGATCTCCTCTCCTCGCTGCCGCTCAGTCTGTGCCGGGCGCTGCGGAGGGGGCTGTGGGCTGCCTCTCTGTGTGTCTCTCCTCCCGGGCGCCATTTTGGCCTGCTGTGAGGCCTGTGAAGTGCGGGACTTACGAGGCTCCTGGGGATGTTTGCGCTTATGTGATCCTTTCCCCGTCGCTCTCCGCTGCATCCTCCGCTCGCGGGAGTCTGTCTATAGGTCCGGCGGCGTTCCGGTCGTTCCCCCTCGCTAGTAATAGCCGAAAATAGCCGGAGAAATGCGGAGCCCGATCAGATCATGTCCGATCGCGGTGCCGCGCGCATGCGCACTCTCAAATGTATGTTTATGTGCCTTCTCTTGCTACCAAATTCTAATTTCTGTCTAGGGGACTTGTAAAAGCAGTTTTTACTTAATGATCTTTTGCTCCTCTGTGGTGCTAGACTGGTCCATCCTCAAGGCAAATTTTATTTAAAGCCTATAATCCTGCAATGGACAAAGAGGAAATTGAGAAACAGTCCACACCTGGAACATGAGAGAGCACCGTCTGCTGGGGGAGCAAAGGTTTGGGTAAGTAACTGTGCTTTTGTTTACAGTTGTAGATATACCCTCCTAGCGTCAGCTTGATAGGTGAGTCCTTCTGTCTTTCCCAACTAATGAGTCACCTTGAGTTGATACAGAACTCACTGACACGCTAGTGATGTAAAATGGGCTTTATTAAAAAACAAAGCTCTGCAGAAAAAAGAGGTTAGAAGAACAACAGTACAACAGCATATCTAACAGCAGTTTCAAAATTAAACATGGCTGTGAATAACAAGTCATAGTTATGTGGCCTATATGTACACAAGAGACCCTGTCTATGTCACTGGCCGGTGGGACTATATACAATCTTCTAGCATTGGAGCCCTCTATTTTCTGTTGGAGCACTTAGTCAAAATGCAAAAAGTACAGCAAACTGGCCAGATGGCCAAGAAGTCCCTCATCACAGACTTTGATTTTGGTCCACCCCCAAAAAGGCCAGGCTCAGGCATGATGTCTGGTCATGTATACACCCAGATAGCAAGCAAATGAGCTGCAAATTAAAAAATGACTTGCTAAGCTATTGCAAGATATGCAAGGTTTCACAAGTTTGTTGCACAATTGCAGCAAGTCTGTATTGTATGACTCCAGATCAACTTTTTTTGCAAACATTCTGCAAATTCTTGTTCAGTTATGTTGTGCAATAGTCATCCCACCACAGGGGTCAATTTTCATGCTGTAGACTTGCAGGGCTCTTGCTGTAGACTCACCACGGCAACTTTTCTCCTGCTGGAGACTTGCCATGCACATTTGCTACAAATTGGAAAAGTGTTAACTAGAACTTTTGCTTCAAGTGCTCTGTACAACTTGCCAGTGAAAATGTGCCGCAAGTTAACAGACTTATGATTCAACACTGCCACAAATTTGTGGCAAGTTATCCTTGCTATCTGGCATCAGCTGGATCTGAGACCTTTTCTACCTGGAGCTCTGGACAACATTCATTTGTAGCTCTTCCCTATTTTGCTCTGCCATTTCAATTCTCTACAGTTAGTGTTGCTCACCAGAGTCAGCAATCTCACTATCAGAAGCTCAGCAGCTATGTCCTATCTACGACTTGATATACCCAGCAATCTCCTGGCTAGCAAAGTCCAACACAATAGTAGCCCCTCTGGTGCTCTATCTTACCAGCTTGACCTCTCAAAACGTCTTAAGTATCTCTTTCTCTGTGAGGGCTCTGTTCCCAGCAAGTTCTGGATGGCAAAACCAAACATCAACCTCAGTCTCCTTTTGGTCTCCAACAAAATGGATGTGGCCCACGATTACTGTACTAACTTGATTTTTCTTAATAATGGCCTGAAATAATAATAAAATAAAAAAAATAGCTGTTACCCCTCATATGCTGGAAACACAGACAATCCGGCGTACTTTCCACTGAACGGATTTGACCACACACGGATACACAAACAGTCCGACAAAAGCTTGCGCGATGACGTACAGCACGTACGACAGGACTAGAAATAGGAAGTCCAAGACACAGCAAAGCCCTGTAAATCCTTTCTGGGCATGCGCCATTCTTAGTCCGTCGGACTAGCATACTGACGACCGTATTGTCCGCTGAAACCAAAGTACGATGGACAGATTTTTGGAAAAACCGAAATTCTTAGTACTCCGGACTGCACGCTGAAAAAGTCAGCTGAAGCCCACACACGAGCGGATTGTCCGCTGAAATGTGTTTCAACGGACTAAGTACGTCAAACAGTTTGACCGTGTGTACGCGGCATTAGTATTAGTACTACAAGTATGTGTAGGACTAACTTTAATTTACAGTGCTCAAAGGGGCAGATCATTTGATGTATTAAATGTCAGAGAAAATGATTATCTGATGTCTATTGTATATAGTAGCTAATGTTTCCACCTGTTCTTGTATATTTTACCTGGAGAAAAAAAGTGAGATTCTAATTAGTTGCTATAGGCAACACAGACTATCTGAAACAATGCTTCCTTAAGACAAGGAAGGTTCAGTGTTTAACATATGCAATTGTTTATGCATGATGATGGCAATTTCTGCCACCACTGCTACCAACACCACATTCAGCATCTCATTAACAGTACTGCTGTGGATAGAAAGACAGCCTCAGGACACTTAATGACCTCTCAGAAAATCTACATTAATGCCTGTGAACTTTACCATGATTATGCAGTGAGGTCTATGTAAAAGAAGATCTGAGTACATATTTTAGACACATAATTTGAAGTTAAATGAACTGGTAACTATATTCAGTATGTCCCTGTAGTGTCTTGTGTGAATGCGGAATGATGAAATGCCTAGCTTTTTGGTCTGTAAGTAAAAGTGTCTAGTGCTTTAAAACTGTGTATATTTCTATCTTTTTACTGAATTTGTCCAGGGATATGGGGCCCCTTGTGGCTCTGACATCTGCGCTCTCAGAAAACCTTTGCCCGATGTTTTTATTAACTCGATTTAATGGAAATCTTCTTTTATGGTGACCTTAAGAATTTAATAACTCTTCAATGCAAGGACAATACCATCTGCAGGTCCTGTGGGATTACTCTGTACTGCTCAATATGTCTGTAGGAAAACATTAGCGAGGAAGCAGAGGGGGGAAGAGGTGTAGTGAGAAGCACGGTCCTGTCAGTCTTTCATCTGTATGTTGCTGCATATACTGGCATCGGTATTCTGCTGATCATGTGTAAAGTCTTGTACATTTCATGAACATTTGTTTTTTCTTAGTCCTAATAACTAGGTAACAGGTGGGAATAAGATGTTTGGGAGGAAATATTATTGGTAAAATACTTACATAATTTGCTCATGAGAACCTTTGGCTGCTAATACCCCATGTGATTTTCAGACTCTGTAAGTTGTGGAAGAAATAAATACTGGAATATTGAAAGACAGCATGTCCAAACGTATAGCAAACCTCATACAAGCCAATGTTGTTGTTTTTTTTTTTTCATGCCACAAAGATGTCTGTATATTTTTTTCATCTTATAAACATTGTCTTAATGCAGTTCAGGGTCTACTGGTGGGCTTTAGGTGAAAATTAGTCAGCTTCCCGTTAAAGCGCTTCTCCTTCCAAAACTTAATATAGGGATTATTTAAATCATTTTAAGCAAGTTTTTCCTGTTAACTTTGCTCCATTGCATATATTTCCCTATACTTTCTGTCCTAGAAACACAACAGGAAGTGGGAGCTAATACTGACACACAAGCAATGCTGATATTATGCTCTTCTTTTGACACCTCGGGAAGAGTCAGAAGTTCATTGTCCACACCACTACGCCCCCTCCTTGGCCCTGACATAATCTGTGCGCCTGGTAGTAGCCAGGTAAAGCCTAGCTTTATCTGCCACAACTTTTACATTGAGGTAGTGGCACCACCATGCTCTCATATTTTCCAATAATCTCTTATTATGCAACAGTAATCTGAACTTTGCTTTTTATTCAGCATTCTTCACAGGGTGAAACTTTTCGTCTTACCTAAATCTTGAAATTTCATTTTGAGCATCACGTTCAGTAAATGATCTTGTTAATGCTCAAAAAATAGTGGAATTTACTAATAAGGGATGATATCTTGAAACTGAAAAGTGCAAATTCTGGTGCAGATCTGCATAAAAAACAGTCAGCTTCCAGTTTTTTTGTTTTTTTGTTAAAGCTTAACTGAAAAAGCTGATGTTAGATGCTGATTGGCTGCCATGCAGAGCTGCACCAGATTTTGCGCTCTCCATTTGATATATATCAACTTCATAGTGTTTTAGTGTACTAGGATTTTTCTTGCTGCAGAGCATGTTTTTTTTTTAGCCCAAACATGACTGCAAAAAAAAAAAAAAAAAAGAGAGAACACTTTGCTTCACATATGCAATATTTAACACACTGACAAACAAGCTCAGAGTGGTCCTTCTTTTGTTTAAGTCTAAACTACCTACAAAATAAAAATAAAAAAAGGAACTACTATTGTTGAAAATTGGAGGTAAATTAGTTTACACCAAATTCATTTAAATATATTGAAACTTTAATAGAGCCTGTGCATTTTAGAAACAAAATCTGTTTTTTAAAAGCTAGGCCTTATGTTTTGAGGCCAAAGTTTAAAGTATCTTTCCAGTCTCAATTGTCCTAATGGTCCCATGGGTTTATATCAGCATGTGATCTCATCCCATTCATATCAGATACTCTATCAGATTTTTTTTTTTTTTTTTTTACCTGGAAGCCATAGGTATACCAGTCAAAAAGCTTTGCACCTATGGTTTAGAGAACCACTTATTGATTTTTTGAAGATTTGAATGAAACTGTGGGAAAATAGACCTGACTTTTTAAATGTTACCCTGAAATCCCTGAAATTGTTTACACATAAGATAAGTTAAACAACACCAAGAACAATTTGGTTGAAGCGGTGCATGACTTAGTCCCCATTTGGGTCTCTTATTCGCTAAGGATTCAGCAGAACATCTTGCTTTGTCCTTTGCGGAGCCTTTGGCAGGCCTTTCAGCTGATATTTAACCTTCACTTATTGCAGTGGCTTCCTTAGAGATTTCAGTGCTGGAAATTCATGAACAGTACCATTTTCACAGATTAACTTTGCATAAGCACAGATGAAGTAATTTATGCTTCGGAAATCAAATTCAGATAATAATGTGGCTATCCCCAAAGTGTGAACCATTGTGGGACTTGAGGTCAAATTTGGAAAACACTGCACAGGTTCAGGATGCCCTTTATTTTAAAAGGAAATTAGCACTTTCAGACAAAGTACACTTATGCCCCATACACACGATCAGACAGCAAAAGTCGGATGTAAGCTTTTGGTCAGAAATTCTGACTGTGTGTATGCTCCATCGGCTTTTGCTGGCAGAATTCCAGCCAGCAAAAGATTGAAAGCAAGTTCTCTATTTTTTGGTCGGAAAAAGTTCCTATCCAAAAATGCGTTTGTCTGTATGCAATTCGGACATGCAAAAAATTACACATGCTCAGAAGCAATTCAGGATTCCGTCAGAAAAACCATCCAAGTTTTTTCCTGATGGAATTTCTGATTGCGTGTATGGGGCATTATACATTTTACCAAACCCCCCATGACACAAAGTACAGCAGTAACACTTTAGGTGAAAGAGAAGAACTTCTACCAATAATGTTAGAAATTCTGTAACCGACCCAAACCGACCACAATGCATTGTGGTGCTGAACAAAGCATTGCAAGCCCTGATTGGCTGAAGCAGTGCAAGCTTAAGCCAATCAGGGCACAGAACACTATCAGAGTCATGATTGGACATTGTCATCATGACTCATCCAATCATGGCTCATTCCCGCCCCACAGTATAAAATTATTCTTTAAATAGTAGCCATTTTCAGTGTGATTTCGGTGTGGAGAGAGATAGAACAGGGCTCTGTTCAGTGCTATTAGTTAGTGTGCTAGACTGTGCTATTTTGCTTCAAATGTCAGTGTAGAATATTAGTATAGTGTCAGTCTAGGGATAGTGTAAGTGTATTGAGGAGGACCATCATTCAGCTTAGTGTGCAGCTAGAGTAGGGACAGCTTCAGTGTAGTGTAGTGTGACATTCATACATCCAAACTGTCCCCACTCTACCTATACACTAATGTAAAGATTACTGACAGTGTCTCACTACACTACACTGAAACTATCTGAGCTGTCCCTATTCTACATTAATCTTTACATTAGTGTATAGGTAGAGTAGGGACAGTTCGGATAGCGTCAGTGTAGTGGCAATGGAACACCATCTATTTAATTGCATTACTGCCAGTTTAATGCCATTTACTTCTGTGTGCGTTATTGCCAGTTTAACGCCATACAGTTCTGTGTGCGTTACTACCAGTTTAATGCCATATAATTTTGTGTGTGTTACTGCCAGTTTAATGCCATTTACTTCTGTGCGCATTACTGCCAGTTTAACACCATTTACTTCTGTGTGCTTTACTGCCAGTTTAATGCCATATAGCTTTGTGTGCGTTACTCTCAGTTTAACACCATATCGTTTTGTGTGCGTTACTCTCAGTTTAACACCATATAGTTCTGTGTGTGTTACTGCCAACTTAAAGTGGTTGTAAACCCTTACAAACCACTTTGACCTACAGGTAAGCCTAGATTAAGGCTTACCTGTAGGTACAAGAAATATCTCCTAAACCTATATGGTTTAGGAGATATTTACCTGAACACAGCCACCACTGTCTACGGTGCATGCACCGTAGACTGCGGCACACAGGCACACTGAGTAAGCCGCGATATGCCGCTAGTGTCGGTTCCCGTGCGCATGCGCGGGAGTGACATCATCACTGCTTCAGCAAATCACAGTGCCGGAGCAGCGAGACCCACAGAGACCCACCAAGAAGATGAACGCTTGGAACTACAGGGGACAGCGGTAACTTTGCTGACTCCTGTGTCAGGTAAGTGACACATAATGGACTACTATGCGATGCATAGTAGTCCATTATGCTTTACCTTTACAGGGAATGAAAGAGGAAGTAAAGCCATCAGGGTTTACTTCCTCTTTAATGCCATTGTCACGTACCTTACAGCGGAGTCCGAATGCTGAGGGTGGCCTCTTGCACGGTTACGGTCTCAACACCCCTGGTAGTGAGGACAGGGAGTGCTGAGGCAGCAGAAGTGTGCAGGTGCCTGCAGGCTGAAGACTGAAGCTCGGAGATACTGGATCCTCATGGAGGAGAGAGTGTAGACTGGTCACTGGAAGTGTTCAGCGGAAGCCAAGCAGGTAATTAGGAATACTGCAATGTCAGGAACAGGCAAAGGTTGGCAACTGGCTGGCAACAAGGTATAGGAACGGAAGGCAGGTTCATAGTCAAGGACAGGCAAGGGTTGGCAACGTGCTGGCAGTGAGGTACAAAATCAGGAAGCAAGCTGAAGTAGAGAGTCTAAGCAGAGGTCAGTATAGTCAATCCAGGTAAGTAGTAAGTAGGGGTGATCCAGGCAAATAGTCATTGCAAGCCGGGTTGTCAGGAACAAGGTAACAAGTACAACAGTGGTCAGGTTTCTCAGGAACAAGCTGAAGACTATCCAGCACTGGTATCAGGTAAGGACCCTGTTTATATATGGTGTCATGCGCCAGGATTTGTGGACGTGAACGCGCGTGCATGAGTGCGTACACACGTTCGGATTGGTTGCGCGAGTGCGCACACGTGTTCATATTGGCGTGTGCGTGCGTCCGTTCGTTCCGAAACTCGTTCGCCTCTGACAGGGACACTGCACATGGTCATTAGCATTA
Organism: Lithobates pipiens; assembly: GCF_037356315.1. NCBI lineage: Eukaryota > Metazoa > Chordata > Amphibia > Anura > Ranidae > Lithobates > Lithobates pipiens. The sequence continues at coordinate 206,256,284 of NW_027507785.1, read as the reverse complement.
ACGGAAGGAAAATAAGCTGCTGCTGCACGGGGACGGGCATTCACACGGTGAGTTCTCTGACAGCCATATAGTTCTGTGTGTGTTACTGCCAGTTTGTTGCCATATAGTTCTGTGTGCATTACTGACAGTTTACTGCCATATAGTTCTGTGTGTGTTACTGACAGTTTAACGCCATATAGTTTTGTGTGCATTACTTCCAGTTTAATGCCATATAGTTCTATGTGCGTTATTGCCAGTTTAACGCCATATAGTTTGTGTTTGTTACTGCCAGTTTAACGGCACTTACTTCTGTGTGCATTACTGACAGTTTAACGCCATTTACTTCTGTGTGCATTACTGCCAGTTTAACGTCATATAGTTTTGTGTGTGTTTTTGCCAGTTTACTGCCATATAGTTCTGTGTGCATTACTGCCAGTTTAACACCATATAGTTCTGTGTGCATTACTGCCAGTTTACTGCCATATTGTTCTGTGTGCATTACTGCCAGTTTAACGCCATATAGTTTGCTGAATTACTGCCAGTTTAAAGGCATTTACTTTTCTGTGCATTACTGCCAGTTTAAAGCCATATAGTTATGTGTGCGTTACTGCCAGTTTAACACCATATAGTTTTGTGTACGTTAATGCCAGTTTAACGCCATATAGATCATTGTGCATTACTGCCAGTTTAACGCCATATTGCGTTGTGTGCATTACTGCCAGTTTAACACCATTTAGTTTTGTGTGCGTTACTGCCAGTTTAACGCCATATAGTTCTGTGTGCGTTACTGCCAGTTTAACGCCATATAGTTCTGTGTGCGTTACTGCCAGTTTAATGCCATATAGTTCTGTGTGCATTACTGATAATTTAACACCACATAGTTCTGTGTGCGTTACTGCCAGTTTAACGCCATATAGTTGTGTATGCGTTACTGCCAGTTTACTGCCATATAGTTCTGTGTGTATTACTGCCAGTTTAACACCATATAGTTATGTGTGCATTACTGCCAGTTTACTGCCATATTGTTCTGTGTGCATTACTGCCAGTTTAACGCCATATAGTTTGGTGAATTACTGCCAGTTTAAAGGCATTTACTTTTCTGTGCATTACTGCCAGTTTAAAGCCATATAGTTATGTGTGTGTTACTGCCAGTTTAACGCCATATAGTTTTGTGTGCATTACTGATAGTTTAACGCCACATAGTTCTGTGTGCATTACTGCCAGTTTAACGCCATATAGTTTTGTGTACGTTAATGCCAGTTTAACGCCATATAGATCATTGTGCATTACTGCCAGTTTAACGCCATATTGCGTTGTGTGCATTACTGCCAGTTTAACGCCATATAGTTTTGTGTGCGTTACTGCCAGTTTAACGCCATATAGTTCTTTGTGCGCTACTGCCAGTTTAACGCCATATAGTTCTGTGTGCGTTACTGCCAGTTTAATGCCATATAGTTCTGTGTGCATTACTGATAATTTAACACCACATAGTTCTGTGTGCGTTACTGCCAGTTTAACGCCATATAGTTTTGTGTATGTTAATGCCAGTTTAACACCATATAGTTCCTTGTGCATTGCTGGCAGTTTAACGCCATATTGTGTTGTGTGCGTTACTGCCAGTTTAACGCAATATAGTTCTGTGTGCATTACTCTCAGTTTAACGCCATATAGTTTTGTCTGTGTTACTGCCAGTTTAACGCTATATAGTTCTGTGTGCGTTACTGCCAGTTTAACGCCATATAGTTCTGTGTGCGTTACTGTCAGCTTAAAGTGGTCGTAAACCCTTACAAACCACTTTGACCTACAGGTAAGCCTAGATTAAGGCTTACCTGTAGGTCCAAGAAATATCTCCTAATTCTATACGGTTTAGGAGATATTTACCTGAACACAGCCACCGCTGTCTACGGCGCATGCGCCATAGACTGCGGCACACAGGCACACTGGGTAAGCTGCAGATCGCGGCGATATGCCGCAAATGTCGGCTCCCGTGCGCATGCGCGGGAGTGACGTCATCACTGCTCCAGCGAATCACAGCGCCGGAGCAGTGAGACCCACAGAGACCCACCAAGAAGATGGACGCTTGGAACTACAGGGAACAGCCGTGACTTTGCTGGCTCCTGTGTCAGGTAAGTGACACATAATGGACTACTATGCGATGCATAGTAGTCCATTATGCTTTACCTTTACAGGGAATGAAAGAGGAAGTAAAGCCATCAGGGTTTACTTCCTCTTTAATGCCATTGTCACATACCTTACAGCGGAGTCCGAATGCTGAGGGTGGCCTCTTGCATGGTTCTGGTCTCAACACCCCTGGTAGTGAGGACAGGGAGTGCTGAGGCAGCAGAAGTGTGCAGGTGCCTGCAGGCTGAAGACTGAAGCTCGGAGATACTGGATCCTCATGGAGGAGAGAGTGTAGACTGGTCACCGGAAGTGTTCAGCGGAAGCCAAGCAGGTAATTAGGAATACTGCAATGTCAGGAACAGGCAAAGGTTGGCAACTGGCTGGCAACAAGGTATAGGAACGGAAGGCAGGTTCGTAGTCAAGGACAGGCAAGGGTTGGCAACGTGCTGGCAGTGAGGTACAAAATCAGGAAGCAAGCTGAAGTAGAGAGTCTAAGCAGAGGTCAGTATAGTCAATCCAGGTAAGTAGTAAGTAGGGGTGATCCAGGCAAATAGTCGTTGCAAGCCAGGTTGTCAGGAACAAGGTAACAAGTACAACAGTGGTCAGGTTTCTCAGGAACAAGCTGAAGACTATCCAGCACTGGTATCAGGTAAGGACCCTGTTTATATATGGTGTCATGCGCCAGGATTGGTGGACGTGAACGCGCGTGCATGAGTGCGTACACACGTTCGGATTGGTGCGCGAGTGCGCACACGTGTTCATATTGGCGTGTGCGTGTGCCCGTTTGTTCTGAAACTCGTTCGCCTCTGACAGGGACACCGCACATGGTCATTAGCATTAATGGAAGGAAAATAAGCTGCTGCTGCACGGGGACGAGCATTCAGACGGGGAGTTCTCTGAAAGCCATATAGTTCTGTGTGTGTTACTGCCAGTTTGATGCCATATAGTTCTGTGTGCATTACTGCCAGTTTACTGCCATATAGTTCTGTGTGTGTTACTGACAGTTTAACGCCATATAAAGCCGCGTACACACGTAGCCGTCTGTCCGACGTACTTAGTCTGGCGGACGTCCGCCAAACTGTCCGTCGGAATTTTGGAACGGGCTACTTGCCCACACACGGCACTTTTTCAGCGGACTAATACGGCGTACTAAGTCCGCCGTACTAAGTCCGCTGTACTTTCGAAATGAACGGACTCGCCCACACACGCGGAGGAAAGTCCGCTCATTTCGAGCACGTCTCCAGGTAGGCGGGGCCCGCGAAGGAGACATCGCTGGCCCCGCCACTTGGTATGGACTTAAAGGGGAACCCCCAACGCCGAAAAAAATCGGCGTGGGGGTCCCCCCAAGTCCACAACAGACCCTTGTCCGAGCACGCTACCCGGCCGGCCAGGAAAGGGGGGTGAGCGAGCGCCCCCTCCTGAGCCGTACCAGGCCGCGTGCCCTCAACATGGGGGGTGCCTTGGGGAAAGGGGGGCCGCGCGGCCCCCCCCACCCCAAAGCACCTTGTCCCCATGTTGATGAGGACAAGGGCCTCTTCCCGACAACCCTGGTCGTTGGTTGTCGGGGTCTGCGGGTGGGGGGCTTATCGGAATCCGGGAGCCCCCTTTAATAAGAGGGCCCCCGGATACCGGCCCCCCACCCTATGTGAATGAGTATGGGGTACAATGTACCCCTACCCATTCACCTGTAAAATAAAAGTACAAAAAAAACACAACACAAGAGATAAAATACTTTATTGCACAGCTCCGGGGGTCTTCCGTCTTCGGGGGTCTTCTCGCCGGACTCCTCCGCTATCTTCTTGTAGCTCTTTTGCTAGCGGAGGAGTCCGGCTTTCTTCCTTGCCGCCGGCCTCTCCTCCCGACTTCGGGGGTCTTGTTCCCCTCTTCGGTTCTTCTGCCGGGCCACCGCGCCTTCTTATAGCTCTTTTACAGGCGGTAGCCCGGTCTTCTGTCACCGATGCCGCCTTCCGTTCTTCTTCTTCTTCTTCTTCTTCTTCTTCTTCTTCTCCTTCTTCTCCTGGAGATGTTGACTCAACGCTCTCTCCGGCCACAATGCCAGGGATGTGCTGCGCAGCCACTTATATAGGGACAAGGGGCGGTGTCACATGGCTTTATGTCACATGGGTTGGTGTCACATGGTGACCCCGCCCCCTTACGATGTCACAGTCCCCATGTGACATCAACCCATGTGACCAACCCATGTGACATAAAGCCATGTGACACCGCCCCTTGTCCCTATATAAGTGGCCGTGCAGCGCATCCCTGGCATTGTGGCCAGAGAGAGCGTCGAGTCAACATCTCCAGGAGAAGAAGAAGAAGAAGAAGAACGGAAGGCGGCAGCGGCGACAGAAGACCGGGCCACTGCCTGTAAAAGAGCTATAAGAAGGCGCGGTGGCCCGGCAGAAGAACCGAAGAGGGGGACAAGACCCCCGAAGTCGGGAGAAGAGGCCGGCGGCGAGGAAGAAAGCCGGGCTCCTCCGCTAGTAAAAGAGCTACAAGAAGATAGCGGAGGAGTCCGGTGAGAAGACCCCCGAAGACGGAAGACCCCCGGAGCTGTGCAATAAAGTATTTTTTCTCGTGTGTTGTGTTTTTTTTTGTACTTTTATTTTACAGGTGAATGGGTAGGGGTACATTGTACCCCATACTCATTCACATAGGGTGGGGGGCCGGTATCCGGGGGCCCCCTTATTAAAGGGGGCTTCCGGATTCCGATAAGCCCCCCGCCCGCAGACCCCGACAACCAACGGCTAGGGTTGTCGAGAAGAGGCCCTTGTCCTCATCAACATGGGGACAAGGTGCTTTGGGGTGGGGGGGGCCGCGCGGCCCCCCCTTCCCCAAGGCACCCCCCATGTTGAGGGCACGCGGCCTGGTACGGCTAAGGAGGGGGGGGCGCTCGCTCACCCCCCTTTCCTGGCCGGCCGGGTAGCGTGCTCGGACAAGGGTCTGTTGTGGTCTTGGGGGGGACCCCCACGCCGATTTTTTTCGGCGTTGGGGTTCCCCTTTAAGTCCATACCAGGCGGCGGGGCCAGCGACGTCTCCTTCGCGGGCCCCGCCTACCTGGAGACCCGCTCGAAATGAGCGGACTTTTCTCCGGGCGGGAAAAGTCCGCTCATTTCAAAAGTACGGCGGACTGGCATACACACGGCTGGATTGTCCGCCAAAATGCGAGTACGGCGTGCAGATTGTTGTGCAAACCAAAATTCTAAGTCCGCCGTACTGTCGGGTCAAAAAAGTATGCCGGAGGCTACACACGGGGGGATTGTTTGGCGGACTTGAGTTTGCCGGACTTTTCCACCGGATTGTTTGATCGTGTGTACGCGGCATAATTCTCTGTGCGTGATTGCCAGTTTAACGCCATATAGTTTGTGTTTGTTACTGCCAGTTTAACGACATATAGATCTGTGTGCATTACTGCCAGTTTACTGCCATATAGTTCTGTGTGCATTACTGCCAGTTTAACGTTATATAGTTTTGTGTGCGTTACTCTTAGTTTAACGCCATATAGTTCTGTGTGTGTTTTTGCCAGTTTAACACCATATAGTTCTGTTTTCGTTACTGCCAGTTTAACGCCATATAGTTGTGTGTGCGTTACTGCCAGTTTACTACCATATAGCTCTGTGTGCATTACTGCCAGTTTAACACCATATATTTCTGTGTGCATTAATGTCAGTTTACTGCCATATAGTTCTGTGTGCATTACTGCCAGTTTAACGCCATATAGTTTGCTGAATTACTGCCAGTTTAAAGGCATTTACTTTTCTGTGCATTACTGCCAGTTTAAAGCCATACAGTTATGTGTGTGTTACTGCCAGTTTAACGCCATATAGTTTTGTGTGCATTACTGATAGTTTAACGCCACATAGTTCTGTGTGCGTTACTGCCAGTTTAACGCCATATCGTTTGTGTACGTCAATGCCAGTTTAACCTCCTCGCGCCCGCCCTATAGCCGAATGACGGCCGTAGAGCAGGCGCGTTCATCCGGGCGGTCGTCCCTGGACGGCCTGATGTTTACTTCCGCAATGCGCGCCGCCGCGGGCGTGCATCGCGGAAGTTCTGTGTTCGCTGTGTCCCCCGGGTACAGGCAAACATAGATCGCTGTAAACGCCCAATCACAGCGGCCGTTTACAGCGTGATCGGCGTGTCCAATGGGAGATGATCTCATATGTAAACATATGAGATCATCTCTCAGCGCCGCTCTCCTTCCTCGCACAGACAGTGCGAGAGGGGAGAGATGAACGGCTGCAGCGGCAGCCGTTCTGCCTGTGAAAAAAAAAAAAGTAAAAAAATAAAATAAAGTGCCATCCTCCCCTAGCAGTGCCATCCTCCCCCAGCAGTGCCATCCGCCCCCAGCAGTGCCATCTGCCCCAGTGCCATCTGCCCCAGTGCCATCTTCCCCAGTGCCATCCGCCCCAGTGCCATCCACCCCAGTGCTACCTGCCCCCAGTGCCATCCACCCCAGTGCTACCTGCCCCCAGTGCCATCCACCTCCACCCCAGTGCTACCTGCCCCCAGTGCCATCCACCCCAGTGCTACCTGCCCCCAGTGCTACCTGCCCCCAGTGCCACCTGCCCCCAGTGCCACGTGTCGTCAGTGCCAGGTGTCGTCAGTGCCACGTGTCGTCAGTGCCACATAGTGCCATCTGTCATCAGTGCCACGTATCAGTGCCATTTGTCATCAGTGCCACCTGTCAGTGTCACGTGCCATCTGTTGTCAGTGTCGCGTGTCATCAATGCCACTTATCAGTGCCATCTGTCATCAGTGTCACGTGTCATCGGTGTCATGTATTAGTGCCATCTGTCATTGGTGGCACATATTAGTGCCACGTATTAGTGCCATCTGTCATCGGTGGCACATATTAGTGCCACGTGTCTTCAGTGCCACGTATTAGTGCCACGCGTCATCAGTGCCACGTATAAGTGCCACGCGTCATCAGTGCCACATATTAGTGCCATCTGTCATCAGTGCCACATATTAGTGCCATCTGTCATCAGTGCCACCTGTCATCAGTGCCACGTATAAGTGTCATCATTGCCACGTATCAGTGCCATCTGTCATCAGTGTCACGTGTCATTGTCCTGGTGCTTCAAAAGTGTAATAAATAGTCAACAAGTTAGATGTGTAATTTATGTTCCTAGAACACATGATGGCGCTACCTGCATGTTGGGCCTCTCTATGTGGCCAGGCTGTGAAAAAGTCACACACATGTGGTATTGTAATACTCAGGAGGAGTAGCAGAATTTTTTGGGGGGTGTCATTTGTGGTATACACATGCCACGTGAGAGAAATAACCTATTACAATGACAATTTTGTGGAGAAAAAAAAAAATGAAAAATCTTAATTTGGCAAAGAATTGTGGGAAAAAAATGACAACATCAAAAAGCTCACTACGCCTCTTACTTAATACCTTGGAATGTCTACTTTCCAAAAAGGGGTCATTTGGGGGGTATTTGTACTTTCCTGACTTGTTCGAGTCACAAGAAGCGAGATAGGCCACCAGTACATCAGGTGTGATCAATTTTGTGCGATTCGCACCACAGCTTGTAGACGCTCTAACTTTCACAAAGACCAAATAATATCCACTAATTTGGGTTATTTTTACCAAAGACATGTAGCATTATAAATTGTGACCTAAATTTATGAAGAAAAATTAATAATTTGCATAATTCTGTCACAGAAACAAAGAAATATGCGTTTTTTTCAACATTTTCGGTCTTTTTTCATTTATAGCGCAAAAAATAAAAACCCCAGAGGTGATCAAATACCACCAAAAGAAAGCTCTATTTGTGGGAAAAAAAGGACAAAAAATTCATTTGGGTACAGTGTTGCATGACTGAGTAATTGTCATTCAAATTGTGAGAGCACCGAAAGCTGAAAATTGGTCTGGGCAGAATGGTGTTTAAGTGCCCAGTAAGCAAGTGGTTAAGGCCATATAGATCCTTGTGCATTACTGCCAGTTTAACACCATATTGCGTTGTGTGCATTACTGCCAGTTTAACGCCATATAGTTTTGTGTGCGTTACTGCCAGTTTAACGCCATATAGTTCTGTGTGCGTTACTGCCAGTTTAATGCCATATAGTTCTGTGTGCATTGTTGATAATTTAACACCACATAGTTCTGTATGCGTTACTGCCAGTTTAACGCCATATAGTTTTGTGTACGTTAATGCCAGTTTAACACCATATAGTTCATTTTGCATTACTGGCAGTTTAACACCATATTGTGTTGTGTGCGTTACTGCCAGTTTAACGCCATATAGTTTTGTGTGCGTTACTGCCAGTTTAACGCCATATAGTTCTGTGTGCATTACTGTCAGTTTAACGCCATATAGTTTTGTGTGTGTCACTGCCAGTTTAATGCTATATAGTTCTGTGTGTGTTACTGCCAGTTTAACACCATATAGTTATGTGTGCGTTACTGACAGTTTAATGCCATATAGTTCTGTGTGCATTACTGATAATTTAACACCACATAGTTCTGTGTGCATTACTGCCAGTTTAACGCCATATAGTTTTGTGTGCGTTACTGCCAGTTTAACGCCATATAGTTCTGTGTGCGTTACTGCCAGTTTAATGCCATATAGTTCTGTGTGCATTGTTGATAATTTAACAACACATAGTTCTGTATGCGTTACTGCCAGTTTAACGCCATATAGTTTTGTGTACGTTAATGCCAGTTTAACACCATATAGTTCATTGTGCATTACTGGCAGTTTAATGTCATATTGTGTTGTGTGCGTTACTGCCAGTTTAACGCCATATAGTTTTGTGTGCGTTACTGCCAGTTTAACGCCATATAGTTCTGTGTGCATTACTGTCAGTTTAACGCCATATAGTTTTGTGTGTGTCACTGCCAGTTTAACGCTATATAGTTCTGTGTGTGTTACTGCCAGTTTAACACCATATAGTTCTGTGTGCGTTACTGACAGTTTAATGCCATATAGTTCTGTGTGCATTACTGATAATTTAACACCACATAGTTCTGTGTGTGTTACTGCCAGTTTAACGCCATATAGTTTTGTGTACGTTAATGCCAGTTTAACACCATATAGTTCTGTGTACATTACTGTCAGTTTAACGCCATATAGTTTTGTGTGCGTTACTGCCAGTTTAGCGCCATATAGTTCTGTGTGCGTTACTGCCAGTTTAACGCCATATAGTTCTGTGTGCGTTACTGCCAGTTTAACACCATATAGTTTTGTGTGTGTTACTGCCAGTTTAATGCCATATAGTTCTGTGTGCATTACTGATAATTTTTTTTTCAATTTCTTTATTTTTTTTCCCCTTTTTTCCTTCATATAAACAAGAATGGAATTTTACATAAACAGTCTGAATATCATACATCAAATTTCCATATTTATACATAATAAAAAGGGACACATAACAATTCCTTCTATTTCCTTTACCTCTTACTTCCCTTATAGTGTAATATATAAATACGAGAGAGAAAAAAAAAAAAAAAGCTAAGTTAATGGTAATTTATGGGGACGACTTCGAGGAAAACTCCTCCTTCTAAATTCGGTCCCACATACCCTATGTCTGGTCCTGGGTTGGTACTATTCCCAGCCAGGCCAAAGTTTTATTGTTGTCTTCTTATTTCTCATCTTTATTTCCATCCTTGTCCCCCCCCCCCCCCCCCCCCCCCCCAAAGAAGAGAAAAAAATATATATATTCCCTTTTTCCCTTTTTTTCCTTTAATCCCACCCCAAACCACCCCCTCAACACCCCCAAAAAAACAAGGAGGGGAGGGGGAGAGGGGAAGTTCTCATCTCCTCCCCCTATATCTCCCCCTCCTCCCCCTTAGATCGCATCAATCTGTCTCTTTCCCTCCTCCGAAGAGATATAAAGATTCCATGGTGTCCATATTTTTAAGTAGGTTTTTCTTCTTTTCCTAGCTGTCCATATTAGGTCTTCCATCCTGTTCACCTCCTCAACTTTCTTCAGCCACATGCTCACACTAGGGGGTTGTGTTTGTTTCCACCTAAGTGTTATACATGCCTTGGCTGTGTTTACCAAGTGACACAGGATGGAATTCCTATATATATTCCCCGGGATCTCTGACAAATGCAAGAGAAATACTGCTGGATCCTCCCGTATTTCTACTTCACTGAATTTTTGAATAATCTCTCGTACGTCCTTCCAATATTTCTCAATTTTTGGGCATGACCAAAATATATGTAGAACATTTCCCACTTCTTTCTGACACCTCCAACACTTATTTGATGTATGAGGGAAATATTTTTGAAGTTTTTCTGGTGTTCTGTACCACTGTGAAATGATTTTATAATTAGTTTCTTGTCGTTTTGTACATGTTGCTGTTTTAAAGATAGATTGTATTATATTTTTCTTCTGCTCCTCGGAAAAAGTCCTTCCTAGGTCTATTTCCCACTTCCGAAAGAAGGGTAGCTGAAAATTTTCTACTGGTTTAATCAATAACGTGTACATTTTCGAAATTACATGCGTAATTGGCTCCTTTTCCATACAGAGTTTCTCAAATGACGTGTAGCCACGGTCTAATAACTCTGGCGCTATCTCTGTACTTAAAAAATGTCCTAGTTGTGCCGCCTGCCAGAAATCTAATTGAAAGGGGCCTTTTCTATCCATCATCTCCTGCATTGTTGGTCATTTGCCTATTTTTATGAAATGCGAGGCTTGATATATTCCTTTTTTAATCAGCTTGTCAAAAAGTCCTTTCTGAATGCCTGGTATGAATCGGGGGTTACCTAATATAGGGACTAGAGGGGAATTCTGTGTCGATATCTTATTCTTAACTAGGAGATTGTAGCATATCTGTAGTGTGGGTCCTATTGTAGGATGTAACTTCGTATCCGATGTCAGGTTTCTATAGCACCAAGGTGCCCTATGTAATAGCTCCCTACATTGTGCTTGCTCTAGATTTACCCATATTTTCTGGTCTTTATGTCGACACCAGTCCAACAGTCAGCCAAGATGTATTACCTGATAGTATTTATATATGTCCGGTGTTGCCAGTCCCCCGTATTGCTTCGGTAATGTTAATAGTGTCCTCCGTATCCTTGGTTGTTTATCTGCCCATATAAATTTCATGAATGTTTGTATAGTTCTAAAAAATTTCCTTGGCATTAGGATTGGAATTGCCTGGAGGAGGTACAGGAGTTTTGGCAGAATATTCATCTTGATTATATTATTTCTTCCAAACCAAGAATGTATTCCCCTATGCCATCTCTCCAGGCATCCACGTACCATCTTCAATACCGGCGCAAAATGTAGTTCATATATTTTATTAGGGTCTGTTGCAATCATTATTCCTAAGTATTTCAGGCCTTGATCCGTCCAGTTAAATTTGTAATTTAGTTTTATTAATCTCGTCATTTTCTCTGGGACTGCTATCATCAAGGCTTCTGACTTGGAACAATTTATTTTAAAGTAGGATAGTATACTGTATGCCTCAATTTCCTTAAGTAGGTTTGTAAGCGAAATTGTCGGATTCGTCACTGTAAAAAGCATATCATCTGCATATGCTGCCACTTTATTATGAATTCCTCCTATTACTGATAATTTAACACCACATAGTTCTGTGTGCGTTACTGGCAGTTTAACGCCATATAGTTTTGTGTACGTTAATGCCAGTTTAACACCATATAGTTCCTTGTGCATTACTGGCAGTTTAACGTCATATTGTGTTGTGTGCGTTACTGCCAGTTTAACGCCATATAGTTTTGTGTGCGTTACTGCCAGTTTAACGCCATATAGTTCTGTGTGCATTACTGTCAGTTTAACGCCATATAGTTTTGTGTGTGTTACTGCCAGTTTAACGCTATATAGTTTTATGCGTTACTGCCAGTTTAACACCATTTACTATTCTGTGCGTCACTGAACATTTGGCATATTATATTGCAATATATTATAGTGTATCCATGGAGTGTGTCATTGTAGTGTGAGTACTCAAATTAACCAAACACCTCTTTACATTGATTAAAGTGCATCTAAGTACAGATTTCAACTTCTTCTTTACATTTGCTTATAAGCACCGCACCCTCCCTCCCAATAATATCTGGGAGGACAACAAGGAAATGTAAACGTTCCCTTGGCACTGTAAGGGGGCCAGCAACAAATGTGTCCACAGGTAAAGGTGGACGTGGTGGTCAATCCTCAGGCAGGGCATCATTTCCTCTGTTTAGTGAGTTTGCCTGTGCTATCCAACCACAGCATGCATAGGAGGTGGTGGACTGGCATACTACACCTTCCTTGTCCTCCTCATCCTCTGTCACCGCAAGCAGAGACAAGTGTGCAGCCCCCTGCAGTTGTCAGAGTGGATAAACCTGCCTCCTAGTCTACATCTATTCCCACCATAGCCCCAACATCAGCCATTTAGGAGTCAGATGAGTTTTTTGACCACAGTGTCAGCCACTTGCTCCTTGATGATGCCCAGCCATTACTGGATTCAGATGTTGGTTCTGAGGTTGAGGGTGACAGGAACATGAGCCTAAAGAGAGGGAGGAGCACTGGTAGACAAATTGGCATTCATGTTCCACAAGTCGCAGCGTATTACCAAGTTGTCTCCAGTGGTAGTGATGAAGATGGAGCGTTCCTTTTTAAATTTTAAGCTCTAATGAGCAGGGCCTTCTGATTCCTCTTGTACCAAATTGTAATGTAACTGTAATGTCTGCCCTCATGTTGTTAAGAGCTGTGCAAACTGTTGGCGCTTTATAAAACCTGTATAATAATAATAATAATAATGGAGGAGATAGAGATGATGATGAGGTCATTGATGCAACTTGGGTGCCAGATAGAGCAGAGAAGGAAACTGAAGGTGAGGCGACACAACCCCAAGGAGGCCAACATCAAGAAAGAGTAGAGACCAGACACTCTATTCCATCACATTCTGCAGCTGTTATCTCCCTGCCAACTCCCCAAAGCTCAGCTGTCTGTGTCTTTTTCAGCACATCTGCAGCGGATCACACTGTTGCTATCTGCAAACTGTGTCTCAGGCACATCAAACGTGGCAAAAACACCAATCATTTGGGTACCAAATGCTTAAAAAAGCATTTAACGTTCAACCACCCAGTGCTATAACAAGTCATTACCTCTCAGCAGCCTCCACTGTCAGGGATGATAGTATAGCACAGGGTGCCCCAGGTCCTAGCAGCACATCTGCCAGCAGCACGTCAGCAGCTGTAGACTGTAGCTGGAAAATTTCTCTGCCCCATCTCCCATCTGCTGTAGTGGGAAAAAAAATACAGTCCCTGCCACCCACATGCCCAGCGTCTAAATGGAAGCTTGTTAAAGCTGTTGGCTCTCCAAATTCTGCCTTTTAGCCTGGTGAATTCTGCCCCTTTCCGTAAATTCTCACAATGTGCTGTACCACAATGGCAGGCTCCCAGTTGCTACTACTTTTCATGTAAGGCCGTTCCATCTCTCTACCATCACGTGGAATGGAATGTTCTGGCATCGTTGAGCAAGGCAGTCAGCCGTGAAATCCACCTTACTACTGACATGTGGTCCAGCAAGCATGGACAGGGACAATATATTTCATTCACAGCACACTGGGTATCGCTGCTTGCAACTCGAAAGAATGCAGGACAGGGCTCGGTGCTGCAGCTTGTTATGCCCCCACATCTCCATACAGCTGGTGGTGATGATGCCAGATCTGTAAGCTCTACCCCTTCCTCCTCTGTCACCTCCATGCCCTCCTCTGCAGAATTGTCCTATTAACATCAGGTACCCCTAAGCGTTCAAAGAGCTATTCCCAGAGTCAGGCTAAAACGTGCCATACAGTGCTTCAGCTGTTGTGTTTAAAGGACAGGAATCACACCAGAGCAGAGATTATTTCAGCACTGCAGGGACAGGCCCAGAGGTGGTTCACACCATGCCAACTGGAGCCAGGAATGGTGGTGTGTGATAATGGCTCAAACCTCCTGTCGGCCCTTAGACAAGGTAAATTGACACATGTGCCATGCCCTGGCACATGTCCTCAATTTGGTGGTGCAGTGTTTCCTAATTACATACCAAGGGTTGCAAGATGTGTTAAAGCTGGCCAGAAGAGTCTGTAGCCATTTCAGGTGGTCACACCCAGCCAGTGCTCGGTTGGCTGAAATTCAGCCGGAAATCCACCTGCCCGTAAACCACTTGATTTGTGCCATGGCCACCGGGTGGAACTCAACTTTGTCAATGCTGCAGTGGCTATACATTCAGCAGAGGGCTGTCAATGAGTACCTGTGTGAATACGGCATGACAACAGGCTCAGGCTGCCTCTGCTTTTTTTCCTCACGCCAATGGCTGATCATTAAGGATGCATGCACTTGTTACCATTTTAGGAGGCCACATGGATGGTGAACCGTGACAATGCATGCATCAGTGACACAATCCCTGTTGTGTTCCTGCTGGAGCAGACTCTGCATGGCATTATGGACAGGGAACTGGAGGCAGAGCAGCAGGAGGAAGAGGAGGACTTCCTTTCCTCTCAAAGCCCACTTTATCCAGGCACCATCATTCCTATGTCACATAACACACAGAAGGAGAGAGGGAAGGAGGATGAGGAGGAGGATTTTACCATTTTCATAGGCTTCGAAGAAGAGGAAGACATGCGTCAATCTGTAAGCGATGGCTTTCCAACCCCAGGATCCCTAACCTGAGCAAGGAGGGGGAGACGGACCTCCTATCGCAATTTGGATTAGCAGCAAGGATGGGAAGGGTTATCATAATGGGGGATTTTAAATATCCAGACATAGACTGGGCGGAGGGAACCACGCATTCGTCTAAGGCTTGCCAATTCCTAAATGTCTTGCAGGACAATTTCATGGGTTAGATGGTAGATGCACCATCTAGAAACTAGTCGTTACTAGATCTACTGATTACCAACAATACAGACCTGAACAAGGATGTGGAAATACGGGACAATTTAGGAAACAGTGATCACAGGTCAATATGCTTCAGTATAAATCACAAAAATGGGAAACAAAGTGGGAACACAAAGACACTGAATTTCAAAAGAGCCAACTTCCCTAAATTACAAACCTTGTTAGGAGATGTAAATTGGGATAAAATCTTAGAAACAAAGAACATGGAGGAGAGATGGGTTTCTTTAAAAGCATATTAAATAAGGGCATTAGCCAGTGCATCCCATTGGGAAATAAATTTAAAAGAGCAAACAAAAGTCATGGATGGCTTAACTCTAATGTAAAAATGCACATAAAAGCAAAGGAGACGGCCTTCAAAAAATACAAGGCTGAGGGATCATCATCAGGATTCAGAATTTACAAAGAATGCAACAAGATATGTAAGTGTGCAATTAAGACAGCTAAGATAGTCTATCTTAGATAGAACACGAAAGATACATAGCGGAGGAGAGGAAAAAAAAATCCTAAAAAGTTCTTTAAGTATATAAACAGTAAAAAAGGGAGGACAGACTATATTGGCCCCATAAATAATGAGGAAGGACATTTGGTTAGAAAGGATGGGGAGATGGTGAAGTTAATTGATTCCCTCAGTCTTCATGAGGGAATCGGGGGTCTTCAGTAACCCGAACTGCAGTGTTTGTCCTCATGACACATCACAGGAAGCACCCTCATGGCTAACAGAGGACAGAATTACAAATTGACTTGGGAAACGTAACATTAATAAATCACTGTGACCAGATAGCTTACACCCGAGGGTACTTAAGGAACGCAGTCAAGTAATTAACAGATCATTGTTCCTAATTTTTACTGACAGTCTAGTGAGTGGAATGGTATCACATTGGAGAAAATGCAGCACCAATATTTAAAAAAGGGCCATTATACATCCTTGGGAATTACAGACAAGTTAACCTACCATCAATAGGGTGCAAGCTCTTGGAAGGGATGATAAAGGACTATACAAGATTGTAGTAATGAAAACAATATCATTAGCAGTAATCAACATGTATTCATGAAGAATCGTTCTTGTCAAAACCAATCTATTAACCTCATATGAGGAGGTGAGCTGCTATCTAGATAAAGGAAGGTCCATAGACGTGGTGTATCTGGATTTTGCAAAATCATTTGACATAGTTCCCCATAAATGTTTACTGTACAAAGTAAGGTCCATTGGCATTGACCATAGGGTGAGTACATGGATTGAAAACTGGCTACAATGGTGAGTTCAGAGGGTGGAGATAAATGGGGAATACTCGGAATGGTCAGGGTTGTGAAGTTGGGTCCCCCAGGGCTCTATGCTGGAACCAATACTGTTTAATTTGTTTATAAATGAACTGGAAGATGGGGTAAACAGCTCAATCTCTGTATTTGCGGACAAGACCAAGCTAAGCAGGGCAATAAATTCTCCGCAGGATGTTGAAACCTTGCAAGAAGATCTGAACAAATTAATGGGATGGACAATTACATGAAAAATTAGGTTTAATGTAGAAAAATTTAAAATAATACATTTGGGTGTCAGAAATATGAATGCAACCTACTCACTAAGGGGTGAACCTCTGGGGGAATCTAGGATGGGAAAGGACCTGGGGATCCTAGTAGATGATAGGCTAAACAATGGCATGCAATGCCAAGCTGCTGCTAACAAAGGAAAGAGAATATTGGCATGCATTAAAAAGGGATTAACTCTAGGGATACAGAGATAATTCTCTCACTCTACAAGACTTTGGTCTGCCCTCACCTGCAGTATGCTGTCCAGTTCTGGGCACCAGTCCTCAGGAAGGATGTACTTGAAATGGAACGAGTAAAAAGAAGGACAACAAAGCTAATAAAGGGTCTGGAGGATATTAGTTATGAAAAAAGGTTGCGAGCACTGAACTTATTCTCTCTGGAGAAGAAATGCTTGAGAGGAGATATGATTTCAATTCACTAATACCATACTGGTGACCCCACAATAGGGATAAAACTTTTTGGAAGGGAGTTAAATAAGACACGCGGCCACTCATTTAAATTAGAGGAAAAGAGGTTTAACCTTAAACTGCATAGAGGGTTCTTTACTGTAATGCCCTGTACACACGGTCGGACATTCCAACGTCAAAATCTGTCTGATTTTTTCCAACGGATTTTGGCCCAAACTTGTCTTGCATACACATGTTGGGACTATCAAGAGGCCAGTAGCCAATAGCGTACGTTGGGACTATCAAGAGGCCAGTAGCCAATAGCTTTCATCTCGTAATTTATTCTGAGCATGAGTGGCACTTTGTCGATGGAATTGTCTACATACGATCGGAATTTAAACTATCAGATCTTGTTGTTGGAAAATTTTTGATCCAGCTCTCAAAACTTTGTGTGTCGGAAATTGCGACGGAAAAAGTCCAATGGAGCCCACACACGATCAGATTTTCTGACAACATGATCCGATCGCACATTTTCCGTTGGAAAGTCCGACCGTGTGTACAAGGCATTAGAGTGGCAAAGATGTGGAATTCCTTTCCACAGGCAGTGGTTTCAGAGGTGGGGGGGCATCTATAGTTTAAAAAACTATTAGATAAGCACCTAAAGGACCACAAAGGCGCTCTTACTTGATGAACATACATGTTCATTCAGAGTATTTTAAAAAATAAAAATAAAATGTGCCACAAAGTCCTCTCTTCCAGACCATGGCTCTTGTATTTGCCCTTTTTCTATCTACAGTTTCATTTACCCACCCACCTGCATGTTAAATATTAGTTTTTCCCCTGGCACTTTGACTTAATTTATTACCAGACAAACAGACTACAATAACTTATATCAGTAATTCAGACAAATATCTTAGCTCTTGTACACACGGTCGGATATTCCAATGGACAATGTCCAATAGGACCGTGATGTCGGATAATCCGACCGTGTGTGGGCTCCATCGGACTGTTTCCATCGGAGTATACGACGAACCAAGTTTTCCAGCTGGGCTATAAAATTTTCCGACAATATGATCCAATCGGACTTTGTCCGATTGTGTGTAGAGAATTCCGATCGGACAAAGTGCCACACATGCTCAGATCAAATTCCTAGACCAAAGCTATTGGCTTCTAGCCTGAACGTAGTCCCATCGTAACAAAATTACGTCATCACATTCTGAACGATCGGATTTTCCGACAACTTTGTCTGACCGTGTGTATGCAACAGTTTCGGACAAAATCCATTGGACAAAATCCGTCTGACAAAATCCAAAAGATTTGGTTGTCAGAATGTTCAACCGTGTGTACAAGGGTTTAATATTTACTAACACTGGATTACACATGACCCCTATTGGGCAAGCTCCCCTTACCTTGGCACATAGTGTATAGTATTTCTTAGGCTGCTGAACCATGGTTGTATTATAAATGTAAAGAATGTGTTCACGGAAAATGTGGTTTCACAGTGCACCAAGAGGCATAAGTGTAACTTAACAAAATGTGGAGTTGTCTTTTGTCATGATTATGTTTGCCTTTGTGTGGACTTATAATTTTGGGCAAGAATGCAAACTTTGCCCTTCAACTGCATTTCTTTCCAGGCTGTGACACTTTAGTAAGGT
This sequence comes from Lithobates pipiens, assembly GCF_037356315.1. NCBI lineage: Eukaryota > Metazoa > Chordata > Amphibia > Anura > Ranidae > Lithobates > Lithobates pipiens. Next base: position 206,237,762 of record NW_027507785.1, on the reverse strand, counting down.
ACAGAATAAACAAGGCAGAAATGTATTATATCTGAACTCCAGTCCAGATATATAAGTGCACCCTTGCAATCAGCAATACATCATTAAAGTGGTCATGTAACCAAAACTGTACTTTGGATAGAGCAGTAAAAGGTTAAATCCCTATTAAGTATTTTTTGCTATTGTTGTCCTACTGGGAAGATTCTCCTTCACATTTTGTCCTTCAGACATTTCATGAAGGGAAGGGAAATCTCACCAGAGAGAGGGAAATCCCAGTTTAACAATTGTCACAAAAACAAGTGTCCCAAATGAAAGATTTTCTTTCTATTATAGTGATAACTCAAAATTGTAGTTTTCGTATCGATTTCTGCCCCGATGACAATGGTCACTAGTACATATAGGGAGATTAAATCTCCTTAGCGGGAACCGAGACATCAATCAAAACTCACCAGAGGTTCTAGGCCCCTTACCACTCACACTTATTCACAACTAAAAAAACTGTAACCAAATACAATTTTAAATGTATTTGTAATGCAATCCACCTGCAAAATCTCACTAATACCTGTTGGTTCTACCAGTTAGATCTACCTGATGCAGCATTCTGTAATGGCATTGCAACAATGCTGTGCTGCTACTGAATTCAGAGCAGAGCTGTCATTCCCATGTAGGCTGGGCCTGTTTGCACAATGGGATGAAATCATTATTGCAGGGGGCATGACTATCAGCATTGTCACTGCTGATTCACAGGTCTATAGTTTGTCATTCAGCACCTGGCCACATCCGGCACTGCCCATTGCTTTCTGGATTGACAGAATTGCCTATTTTTCTGAAAATCTCCCACTGTGAGTTGCAGTGTCTGGAAATGGGGAGCATGCTGAAATGAAGGAGGATTTTACTCAGTCAGGGATGGTAAAGGAAGTTTTTTTTTTTTACATTATGAGGCCTGAGACTGTCTTAGAGGAGCCTTTAGTAGTCCTTTAACCTCTTTTGGTTCAATGAATGCATACTGTATTCGTGGAGGCAACAAGGGTAGGCTTTAACACCCATAGATGGCACTCATGGGCAGCAAAGATTTCTGTACTGAGCGCATGCTCACTGCGTGTTCACATCACAGGGATCAAGCTGTAAAATACATCTGCTAATGATAGTAGCCTGTGGGACAGGCTCCTGATCATGTGACCACTGTGACAGCCAAACACAGTAGTCACATGATCAACTAATTCTTCCTGTCCCCCTGCAAAAGACCCTGTTAAAGGGACTCCAGGGCTGGGTAAGAAGGGGATAGATTTGTGCAAAACAATACCAATGAACATACTTTGTTCTGTATATGGTAAGCTGAAATGAATGCTCTTGATTAATTATGGAAAAATTGCCACACTAATTAAGAAAAATATGCTGTACCTTGTTAATGTTGAAAGATGAACACTGCTGATTCCATTTTTGGCAAAGAAGATAGCTGAGCTTTAAAGGCTTCATGTGACATGTCCTAGATTGATGAATATTGTTGGATATTTACAGATTTTAAATCTTCTATTATCTGCTTCAATATGTCTTTTTTCCCTCTTTTTAACTACTACAAATTGCCTGTGAAATCTTAGATTATTTGCTTTCTGCTGAGCTGCAGACTTTCAATAATTAATTTAAAGGATTAAAATACATGAAAAGGACTAAAACATTTCAGTATATTTAACCCAATGATAGCCAGAAGAATACAATGCTTAGACAGTAGAAACAGAGTATTCATCATTAACTTAATGTAATGGCATTAGGCAAGTTAGCAGTTTCTATTTGCATAGACTGGATGCATACATTACGAACAGATCAATAGAATATTAGTCAACAAGTTGACAGGGACCCATAGATTAATCCCTTTCTGTTAAGATAGCAGTTTCCATGTTGCTGAAATCTCATCTCCTCTGTATTTTGGAGATCAGGTCTTAAGCCAGTTAATGCAAAAATTATCCAATTTTTATTTTACCTTTATTGGCTCTGTATCATAACCTATGTAAATCGTAACTGTTATTTTATTGTCTGCCAAGTTTATATTTTGAGCTATATTATGCCCAATGCCCATGTGTTAAATTGTGTCACAATAGCACAAGACAAGTTTCTAACAGTGTCATACTTATAGTAATCCTTGCAAATTAAATGCTTACTGTTCTGTGGTGTTTAAATTATGTTTTAAAAAATCTCCAAAAAAAGGTTGTCAGTTAACTCTTTCACTGCTAGGCCCTGTGCTCCATTTTGTAATGTCAGGTGGCCAGACCATTTTTGCAATTTTTCCTTTGCTTTTTTATATTTCAACTATAGCTTTCAGAGTTTGTAAAAGATCCCCCAAACCATATATTTTCTGAAAGCATATGACCTCTAGAATAAAAAGAAGGTTCTACTGATTTCCAAGGTCCCATGATATTCACGCAAATGTTTATCAAAACAATATTTTTTCTAAAAATCCACTAAAATCATGATTAGCAGATAAATACATAGCAAATATGACAAAATGCCTACTAAATATAAAAGCTTTACCTGTATTAAATTAATAAATAACAAATATTTGTAACTTTTAAATTGCGCCTTTTTGCAAAATTGCAAAACTTGAACAGACACAAAGGCGTAACTATCCAAATTTCTAAAAAAATCTGAAGGCTTTCTTTTTTCCCTTGCAACTTTCAGAATTTGTGAAAGACCCCCAACACCATATGTGATCTATAAGCATATGATCTCTAGAATAAAAATAAGGTGCCACTGATTTCACCTGTCATCTGCTTGCTCAGTGGGGATGAGCAAGCAGATCCCCCGCTGAGCAGGCAGATCAGCTTGACAGAGTCCGCTCCATGTGAAAGGGGTCTTACCAGGAGTGTCTGATCCATTAGGGATGCAGGGGTGCTGGACTCATAGTTTTTTTTTTCAAACTACATGATTAGAACCTAAGGCTCTAATGCTCTCTCTGCACCCTGAACCCACCCACTTGTGACAATAGTGAATTAACATTCACTATTGCCTTCTGGCTTCTCCTCCCCGCCAATCAGGACAGGAGGCAGATTAGGTTGACCAGGAGGAGAAGCCAAAGAGGCCATGGAGGGGTGAGTGTGGGGGGGATCATTCATTATGGGGGTTGCCGTCCCCCCAAAAAGTCACTGGGTCTTACTATGTTTTTTTTTTCACAATATACATTTTTATTGAAATGATTTCTAAGAAATACAATCAGTATAGAGTTTGCATATCATAATGAACAAATCAAAGTATGTATAATGCGGTCATTGCTACATAACAATAGTTAATCAAAATGTATATGTTATAAAACGCTATCTTATCAGGATAGTTTGGAAAAAGAAGAAAAAAAAATTGAAGAATTGGATTAACAGATCAGGAAAGAAATTACTGTTGAAAGTACAAAAGGGGTGGGGGGGGGGGGTGGGATTATGTTAGCGGACTGAGCAATCAAAAAATGTAATCATTGAGATGTTCAGCTTAGATCATACAAAAAATATGTCTCACTTGGCTAGTGTAAGCATAAAGGTACATCTATAATCTGTCTATAGTCATCAGAGTATATATATATACAGACCCAAATTTTATGATAAAGAGTTAGGCGATCATGTGCAATAGACATGGTTTCTTCCATAGCATGTACATTGTTGATCGCTGATAACCAACTATGCTTTATGTTTTATTGACATTTTATATATATATATAAAATCAAGAGGGATTGCTGCACAAAAAAAAGTGTTTTAATGAAAAATTAAAACATCCAAAGGCAGTCATAGTAGTAACAGTTTCGGGCTAATACAGATCAGCCCTTCTTCAAAACTTCTTGCCTATGAATGACCACATACAAGGTACAATATATATAGCGAGAACTTGTCTGTAATCTATTAAGCAATCAAGCAGTCTAACTGGAATCAATTAATCAATGAATCATATAATGAAATATATAATGTAATACAATCTCAGAACAAAAGATCAACAGGTGTAACAGTATTCCTACACTTCACAGATTGTATCGATCAATCGGGAATCTTATAGAAAATAAAAATAAAAATGATGCTTAAATTTAAATTTGACTCAAATGTTGTGCTCATCCCTAATCAGGAGCAGTGATCTCTGTCATGTTGTAGTGAGCCCATGTAGTTAGAACATTTATGCAGTAATCAGTGGCTATTTGTAGCTCTGATTGCTGTATAAATGACAATGGTCCCAAAATAGTTTCAAAAGTTTCCGATTTGTCCACCATAATGTTGCAGTCCCGTATCAGCCTAAACTGTGGAAGAAATTTTTTTTTATATATTTTTTGGGGGATATTTATTATAGCAAAAAGTAAAAAATATAGCTTTTTTTTTTTTCAAAATTGACAGCTTTTTTGGTTTATAATGCAAAAAATAAAAACTGCAGAGGTGATCAAATACCACCAAAAGAAAGCTCTATTTGTGGGGAAAAAAGGTGTCAACTTTGTTTGGGTACAACTTCGCATGACAATGCAATTTTCAAGGAAAGCTACGCAGGGCTGAATTGCAAAAAATGCCCTGGTCAAGAAGGGGATAAAATCTTCCGTGGCTGAAGTGGTTAAATTGGCTTCTATCAGGGAGGTGTTGAGGATCCCTTTGAAAGCTTTGGTGCAGGCTGTCTGCCAGGTCTCCAGGTCCCACCCGAACTGAAGGTCAGATTCCCAGGAAGTCATGTAGGAAGATTTAACTATCGGTAGAGAGAGTGACGAATAGATCACAGATATGCCCCCACCCCCTTGCTACATGGCCTGTTGACTTCAGAGCTTGTAAGCCATAAATTTGGGTGGAAGTGGTTTATCTTTCCATAACTTGTGTAGGAAGTTAGAAATCTGCCCGAATCTGAACCTCTCGGAGTCTAGGAGTTCAAGTTTTTTGATACAGTGACTAAGGGTGATGGGGCCCTTGGGGGTGAACAAATGTCCTATACGGTACAGCCCTTTGCTAGCCACCATTAATTTGAAGGATTTAATGTCCATACCAGTTTGGAATTCAGGATTGTGGAATATGTGAGCCAGATGGTGGGTAGGGGACACTAGGGCAGGCCAGTTTCAGAGGATGTCACAAAGGGCACAAGAGTGGGATAGAGTGGGGGCTAGAATTGGGGGCCTGCCTTTCTGGGGGCAAAAAAGCAGAAAGGTTAGGGTAAAGCTAGCTGCCCGTCTTTCTATTCTGACCCAATCTGGTTTTTCAAATCTGTAATAAATTGTGGAGAGTTGGGCTAGTCTCGCCGCCAAGTAATATTTGTGTAAGTTTGGTAGTCCCAGGGATCCCTTTTGTCTGTGTAAATATAAGGTACATTGAGGGATTCTATATCCTGAGTTTCCCTATACAAATCTAAGAATCTTGCTTTGGAGTGATCTTTCCTGATGGGGATAGGGAGGGAACAGAATAGGTACAAGATTTTAGGGAGTACGGTCATTTTGATGGAATTTATACTTCCTAGCCAGGAGAGGTCATGTTTGGCCTACTTCTGGAGGTCTAGTTTCAGTTTTCGGTATGAGGGCGGGTAGTTGTGAGTGTATAGGGTTTCAGCGCGGGCTGTTAAGGTGATCCCTAAATATCTAACTGTGGATTCATTCCATGCAGACTTAAATGATTGCTGGAGCAGTGAGACTGTCGTTGTTGGAAGAGATACGTTGAGGGATTATGATTTGGAGTAATTGGAGTAATTGATCTGGAGACCAGAAATGTGGGAAAATTCTGTTTGGATTTTAAAGAGATTGGGGAGTGAGGCTAGAGTGCAGGTCGGAAATAGGAGGATGTCGTCTGCAAAAAGACCGCATTTGTGATTTTGGTCCCCACATGATACCCCTTTAATATTGGGATTTTGGCATATTGCTATGGCTAGGGATTCGATGGCTATGGCAAATATGAGTGGGGAGGGCACCCCTGTCTTGTTTCCCTGGCATCGTTTATTGGGTGAGCGTAGTAGCCTTGCAAGTGAATTTGAAACTTAGGTTGGGATTAGAGGGCACGTAGTAGCCCCATAAAGCCCCAGAGCTCCACGAAGGAGAATATGAAGGACCATGAGACAGAGTCTAAGGCTTTTTGCAAGTCAAGAGCTAGGAGTAGACCCTGTTTCAGGCCTCCCAAGTGGTATCGACACAATGTCTAGAGGTGAGGCGGTTGGCTAATATTTTGGTTAATATTTTCAGGTCATTGTTTATTAAGGAAATTGGGCGATAGACAACCTGTGTTTTGGAATTAAAAGGCAAAGGCTTTATAGTAGGGTAAATAAAGGCCAGGGCCCTTTTTGAGACCCTTGATGACTTCCATCGCCTCCTCCTTTGTGAAGGCTGCTTCCATGAGGTTCTTGTGTTCATCATCTAGGGTAGGAATGGGGAGATCATATAGAAATCTTGGAGTCCATGTTGTATAGGGGAGTGTTAAAGTTTGGAGTAGTAAACTTGGAATGCTTCTAGTATTTTAGTCGGGTTGGAAGAAGGTTGCTGACCAGGAAGTCGGATCTTGGGCATGGTGTGGACCTTTACTCGGGGGGGGTAATTTGGTAGCTAGTAGTGGACCTATCCTGTCTTTTTGTGTGTAGAATTTGTTACCACTCCAACGGATGGCTTTCTCCCCTTTAGTCGTGAGGGCTAAATTAGGTTCCAGTTTGGCTTTATCTAGTTGTGCTATTTGGGGACTGAAAGGGTTCTTTTTGTGTTGAGCCCGCAGGGCTAAATAATCCTTTCCTAGTCGCTCAATATCAGCCTTCCATTCTCGTTTGCAATGAGTGGCTATCTGGATTATCTTTTCCCCGATGAAGGCCTTATGGGCTGCTGAGAGAGTTTCAGCTGAGATATTTTCCACATTGTTTAGGCTGAAGCTTTGTTTATTTCTGTGGCTATAATTGGGTCTGAGAGAATGGATTCATTCAATCTCCAGTGTCCCTGTTTTGCAGTATGGGCAGCTGAACGGATAGATATGATCACTATAGAGTGATCCGACAGAGCTGTGTCCCTAATTTGAGCGTGCTGGACCAAAGGAAGAAGGGGCACAGCTATCAGCATGTGGTAGATTCTAGCGTATGTGTTGTGTGGGTATGAGTAATGGGTAAAATCCTGTATAGAGGGGTTCATTTCCCTCCAGACATCTGCTAGTCCTTGGGCATGAAGTAATTTTGCTATTTTATGACACATTTTGGTGGGTCGGGTCAATTGGGCCTTAGGAGGTTTGGTTTTGTCTAACTCCTGGTTGAAGGCCACATTTGAATCTCCCCCCATATTACCATGCCTTCCAAGAGGGGGTTCAGGATGTCCATTGGGCGTTGAAAAAATGTATCTTGTCCTTTGTTGGGGGAGTAGTAGGAAGCAAAGGTGTATAGGTGCTCCTCTACCGTGCCCTTCACTAGAATAAACCTGGATCTTTAAATGTATAGAGACTGTCAAATTTGGAGGATTTGTAAAATAGTATTGCTATGCCTTTGGTTTTGATTTCCTCATTGGCTAGATGGAATTGTGGGAAGTGAGAATGGAGGAAGTTAAGGCTGTATTGTATTGGAAAATTAGTTCCCTGTAGCATGATGATGTCCAGGTTTATGGATTTGTAGCTGTCAAAGACTTTCCTTCATTTGAGAGGGGAGTTTAGACCCTGAACATTGTGAGTGGCTATTTTAAGAACCCTCTATGTGGGGTCTGCTATGGAGCTCGGTAGGGTCAATGTTGCTGTGTCTCCCGTCACTCACCCTTAGATGTCTTCTTTCGGGACATCTTCGAGCAGGGTTTCTTGTCGGGTCGACTGGCATCTCAGCTTGAGTCGTCGAGTAGGTACATAGGTGGTCTGCAATAGATGGGTGGATTAGGCTCATATTAGAAGAGGAAAGTATAGGAAGCAAGGAGAAAGTAGTAGGGGACAGAGAAGAGAGAAGAGAGAAGAGGGTCTCCTAGCATGAGAGAGCTGGAGCCCGGGGGGAGAGCTCCCATGAGAACCTCGACCAGATGAAATGATAAGGGTCTGTCCAGTGAAGGATCACAGAGCCTAGCCCCCAGAGGCCAAATGGGATCTGAGGGTTAGGTGGAGGCACATGGGGACCACCCCAAGATAGGGCACCCCTGGTAATGATTCAGAAGTGTGTAACAACGGTCATCGGGAACAGGCAGGCAAGGAGTTAAGGACGAATTTGAAACTAGTCTAGGTGGTCGTGCCCTCCCTCTCCCCTGGAGGGGGGAAAAAGGAGGAGGCCCTCATGCTTCAGTTCTTGAACACTCACACTCGGGTGGGAATCCCTCCTAAAAAAAGGGGGGTCTGAGGGATGAAAGTCAACAATTAGGATGTGACCAAGGGTCTCTGAGGGCATAGAGAGTCTAAGTCATTCCTTCTTGGGATAATAATTTCTCAAAAGTATTGGTCGATGAATCACCCAGTAGGTCCACTGGGAGTCCTCAGGGGAGACCCGGGTCGCTGTTAAGGCAAAACAGGTAAAACATTGAAATTGAACAGGCAAACATTTGGAGAACTTTTGAACTAGGTTGGAGACCCCCCAGAAGTAGAAAAAGAGAAGTCTCTAATTGGTGAGTTCCGTAGAGTCCAGGACACTACACCCGACTCTGGGATGTGAGGCAGAAGCGAGACAGATTAGTTAGTGAACAGTCAAGGAGGACCATTGTCTTTAGCCTTCTTGTTCTTCGTCTTTTTCCAGAGTGGGGATTGGGGGCTAGTGGGTGTTGGTCTTTTAGCCAATCCAGGTATGTTGTTGGACGTGTCCATGTCGGCTTCCTGGGAGATCAGTTGCAGATGGAAAAGGAGCTTCTGAGAAAGTGGAGAAAAGAATGGTTCTTGCCTTTATTGGAGAACTTCACTGCAAAGGGGAAGGCCCATTTATATTTGATGTCCTTCTGTGTCAGGATTGATACTAAAGATTTCAAGGTTCTTCTGCGCTGTATTGTGGAGGGTGACAGGTCCGCATAGATCTGGATAGGGTGACTCTGGCATTGCACCCAGTGCAGGGAGCAAAAATGTTTCATTTCATTACCTCATCCTTTGCTGCGTATTAGTGAGGCTTTGCGATGATGTCTCTCAGTGTGCAGTCTTTCCCAGGGCTCTGTGGACTCTGTCTAGCTCTAGGCGGTGCTGAGGAATATTTGGGATCAGGTTCCTGATTACCTCCTGTACTGCTCCTGTAACATTAGTGATGGATTCTGGGAGGCCCTTGATTCCGATATTATAGCTCCTGTACCTGTTCTATAAAGTCATCAATTATGGATAAGGTGAAATCTAGTTTGTCCTGTAATCGCTGGATATGAGCTGAGTTTTGGTTTGTAGCTGCAACAGTCTTGTCTAGCTTGTTCCCAATTGTTTCCATCCTGGCTTCCAGGTTCTGGAAGTTGGATTTCAAATCTCCTGTGATTTTACATCTGTGATTTGTGGTTTATCAGGGACTCTGTGGAGGCTGACGAAGGAGTCAGGGCCTGCAGGGTACTCACATGACCCATTGGGGAATAGTGCAGTGTCGCTGGTACTAACATCTGCCTGTGTTCCTGGAGGCAGTCTGTGTTGGCAGCGTTTGGCTGAGCTGTGGCCGCTATCTTGGATTCGCTGTGAGGACTGACACTATCGAATTGCAGCCTAAGGTCTCTCCTGGCTGAAGATCTGGGCATAGGAGGGGGTCCCCAAGTGCCTGGGAGTGCTGTGTCTCCTGGAATTGTCATCCCCAGGTGGGCGTGTAAGGTGCTGTGGGCACCACTGTGCTGGGGTGGCAAGGAGATCCTGGCTAAAATGGCCTTTTTCAGAGCCCCATGCATGCACTCCTATGGTACCATTTTATTGCTCTGGTCACAATGTTTTAAAAAAAAAATATATAAATGTAAAAAAATATATATATATATGTTTTTGTACTGTTACCAGCCAGTGTCCCTGATCACCACCACACAAGTGGTGATGATGACACACTGCACTGATGACAGTATGTAAAAAGATTAAAAAAATCATTGACAATTTTTTTATTTCTTAAATTTCCCAAAAACTATGACAAAAAGTCACGACTTCAAAAAACCTGCCATGCCTCTTACTAAATACCTTGAACTATTTACTTTCCAAAAAGGGGTCATTTGGTAGGGTATTTTGGGGTCATTGCACTGTCCTGGCATTTTAGGGTCTCTGAAATGAGATAGTCCGTCAGTCCATCAGGATTGATACATTTTTAGATATATACCATCGTTTGTGGACTCTATAACTTTCCTACAGTCTAAACAATAGGGGTGCAACAGATCGTCACTAATCCGGAATTCGAACGGGTCAACCTGTTCAGATTGGCACACCCGCAATCCGCGGAGCACTCCGCGGTCTCAGCCTTAGGAAAGGCCGTGGCTTTGGTCTAGTTCCAGAGCGGTGGCCATCTTGGTGCACCCGTCGGCCGTTTACAATGTGATTGCTCTGTCCAATGACGGAGCGATCACTTGTAAACAAACTGGCGTCATGATGACACCGGTTCCTCTCTCCCCTCTGACAATTGCAGTCACAGCCATCCCTCCATACTCTGCCAATACCCCGCCAATACTCTGCAATACCCTGCCATCACTCTGCAATACTCTGCCCTACCCTGGCAATACTCTGCAATATCCTGCCAATACTCTGCCATACCCTGCCAATACTCTGCCATACTCTGCCATACCCTGCCAATACTCTGCAATACCCTGCCAATACTCTGCCATACCATGCCAATACTCTGCAATATTCTGCTATACCCTGCCAATACTCTGCGAATCCTCTGCTATACCCTGCCAATACTCTGCCAATACTCTGCCATACCCTGCCAATACTCTGCCAATACTCTGCCAATACTCTGCCAATACCCTGCCAATACTCTGCCAATACTCTGCCATACCCTACCAATACTTTGCCATACCTTGCCAATACATGGCTTCAGCCTAGTTCCGGAGCGGCTGCCATCTTGGTGCACCCGTCAGCCATTTACAATGTGATCGCTTCGTCAAATGACGAAGTGATCACTTGTAAATAAACTGGCACCGTGATGACTCTGGTTCCTCTCTCCCCTCTGTGTACAGACCTGTACAGTGGAGGGGAGAGATCGGATGGCAGCAGTGCTGTGGGCTGCATCTGTAGTGCCCACAGCACTGCTTTGTGACAATTGCAGTCACAGCCATTCCTCAATACTCTGCAATACCCTGCCAATACTCTGCAATATCCTGCCAATACTCTTCAATACTCTGCAATACTCTGCCATACCCTGCCAATACTCTGCCATACCCTGCCAATACTCTGTCAATACTCTGTCATGCCCTACCAATACTCTGCCATACCCTGCCAATACCCTGCTAATACCCTGCCAATACTCTGCCAATACCCTGCCAATACTCTGCCAGACCCTGCCAATTCCCTGCCAATACCCAGCCAATACTCTGCCATACCCTGCCAATACTCTGACACACCCTGCCAATACCCTGCCAATACTCTACCAATACTCTGCCATACCCTTCCAATACTCTTCAATACCCAGCCAATACTCTGCCCTACCCTGTCATACCCAGCCATGCTCAGCTAATATTACAGTGGGGGAGATGACATGGATATTAGAGTGGGAAAGATGTATATTACAGTGGGGGAGATTTATATTACAGTGAGGATTATATGGTGGTGGAATTTTCACAGGTTTTTGCAAATTAAAATTTTATTTGCTGATCCGAAAAATGATCCGATCCGTGACTCTGATCCGAGGAACGATCCGATCCATGAATTTTTTCATCCGTTGCGCCCCTACTAAACAATATTCACTGATTTGGTTTATGTTCACCAAAGAAATGTAGCAGAATACATTGGCCTAAATTTATGAAGAACAATTATTTATTTGTAAAACGTTATAACAGAAACTAAGAAAACTAATTTTTTTCAAAATGTTCAGGTTTCTTTTGTTTATGTAGCAAAAAATAAAAAACCCAGTGATGATTAAATACCAAACACCAAAAGAAAGCATTAGTTGTGTGAACAAAATGAGAAAAATATAGTTTGGATACAGTATTGCATGACAAATGTCATTCAAAGTAAAACCAGGGCTGAAAGCTGAAAATTTACCTGGGCAGCAAGGGTGTAAAGGTGCCCTCGATCGAAGTGGTTAAAGACAGGATAGTATAGTAAACACATAAGTACATAATCCTATTCCTCCTAGAACATAAGAAACTAGTAAGTAACACCAAAGGTGTTCTATTGGGTTGAGGTCAGGATTCTGTGCAGGCAAGTCAAGTTCCTCCACCCCAAACTCCCTCATCTATGTCTTTATGAAGCTTGCTTTGTGCACTGGTCCAAATCATTTGGTGGAGGGGGGATTATGGTGCCGGGTTGTTTTTCAGGGGTTGGGCTTGGCCCCTTTTTTTCCAGTGAAGGAAGCGTTAGCATACCAAGACATTTTGGATAATTTCATGTTTCCAACTTTGTGGGAACAGTTTGAGGATGGTCCCTTCCTGTTCTAATATGACTGCGCATCAGTGCACAAACAAGGTCCATAAAGACATGGATGGGTGAGTTTGGGGTGGATGAACTTGACTGGCTTGCAAAGAGTCCTGAGCTCAACCTGATAGAACACATTTGGAATGAATTAAAGCGGAGACTGCGAGCCAGGTCTTTTTGTGCACATCAGTGCCTGACCTCACAAATGCACTTCTGGAAGAATGGTCAAACATTCCCATCAGTGTTGCCAACCGTCAGTATTTTTACTGGCAGCCAGTAAAAAAACGGCAATTTTCTCCTGCCAGTAAATGCCAGTAAAAGTAAAGGGTTGTGAGTAAAAAATATGGCTGTGATGCTCGGCTTGGTCCGGAGCCGGCTGAGACCATCCGAGTGCCTTCTACAGTGTGATCGGGCGGCTCTGGCAGAGGCGGTGCAATGGTGCAAAGCAGAGCAGCCAGAGCCTCATATGTGGGTCTGCGGTATGGGAGCAAGACAAGCTGGGACCGCCAGTGCTGTTTAGACTGGAGGGGACCGAAGGGACCACTTGGTTTGGAGAGAGACTGTCACTGTGACTCAGGAGGAGCCATGTCATGTCAGTTAGGTCTCATCCTCATTTGTGCTGCTGCACACTGCTGTCAGTGTCACTGTGAGAGTCAATTTTATATGTGTTTGTGCATGTCCATTCTAATTTCTTGCCCTCCTGAGTTCTGTCCCTGAGCTACTTACTATATCGAAAAAATAAAACAAGAAAAAGAGAAAAGGGGGAGGAACCCAATATATTTTGGACTTTCATGGCATGTAAACAATTCAAGAATAGAATATAATAAAACAATATTTATTACACAAAATGTATACCGTATATACTCGAGTATAGGCCGACCCGAATATAAGCCGAGGCCCCCAATTTACCCCCAAAAAACTGGAAAAAATTATTGACTCGTGTATAAGCCGAGGGTGAGACATGCCTGTCCATCCCTGTGTGTCCGTCCATCCCTGTGGGTCCATCCATCCCTGTGTGTGTGTCCATGCATCCGTGTGTGTGTGTGTGTGTGTCCATGCATCCGTGTGTGTGTGTGTGTGTGTGTGTGTGTGTGTCCATGCATCCGTGTGTGTGTGTGTGTGTGTGTGTGTGTGTGTGTGTGTGTGTGTGTGTGTGTCCGTGCAGCCTACCTGTGTCCAGCCTGCCTGTGTCCGTCCAGCCTGCGTCCCGTCCAGCCTGCGTCCCGTCCAGCCTGCGTCCCGTCCAGCCTGCGTCCCGTCCCGTCCCGGCCCGGCCCGTCCCGGCCCGGCCCGTCCCGAGCCGAGCCTCCGTCCTTCAGCTCTTCGTCGGCGGCCATTCTAGGATTCAAAAGCCGCGCCTCCGTCGGTGATAGGCGGAACACTCAATTTCCCACTGACTGCTGTTCCGCCTATCGGATGTCCGTGATAGGCGGAACACTCAATTTCCCAGCAGCCTGTGTTCCGCCTATCACGGGCATCGTCTCATCCTCGTCCGTAGTACGAGGATGAGACGATGCCCGTGATAGGCGGAACACAGGCTGCTGGGAAATTCAGTGTTCCGCCTATCACAGGCGAAGGCGGAGCCGGAGGCGCGGCTTTTGAATTCTAGAATGGCCGCTGTCTGTCTGCTCGACACGCTGATCGAGCGGGCAGACAGCGATGACTCGAGTATAAGCCGAGGGGGGCACTTTCAGCCTCAAAAAAGAGGCTGAAAATCTCGGCTTATACTCGAGTATATACGGTATGCATATTAAACAATCAAAAAACATATATGAAAATCAGGACATGATTAAAATACATCCGTATAGCGGTGACAGTCATGAACGGAGGGTCACCCATATGACATAAGGTGGGCCAAGATGCTCAAAGACTCTACGCATTTCGGAGAAGTGTTGGTCTCCTTCATCAGGGTCAAATAAATAATAAATAAAGGATTATACTACATGCATCTACTTCTGTAACTATTCATGTAAGTAATTGTAAGCAATGTTTAGATGTATCCCCATTTCCTTTTGGCTCTTCTATCTCACTAACATCCTGTTATTTGTGCTCTCTATCAGAAATGTGCCCTTGGCTCTTTATTTTTACCCTGATGAAGGAGACCAACACTTCTCCAAAACGCGTAGGGTCTTTGAGCATCTTGGCCCCCCTTATGTCATATGGGTGACCCTCCATTCATGACTGTCTCCGCTATACGGATATTATTGCATGTATTTTAATCATGTCCTTATTTTCATATATGTTTTTTGATTGTTTAATATGCATATACATTTTGTGTAATAAATATTGTTTTACTCTATTCTATTTTTGAATTGTGTACGTGCCGTGAAAGTCCAAAATATAGGGGGTTCCTCTCCCTTTTTTCTGTCTATACAGGATGTGGCACAACATCACTGCAGAGTAATGCTGAATTAACAATTCTGTTTAAAACAAGAAATATGTTTTTTGCCTCATTAGCTACCTTAAATTATATTGCTAATTGCATATTGTATATGTTTGTAGCCTAAACACTCAAATTTGCACTTAAATTTAATTTTGTAACTTTTGGAAATACCAGTAAAAACTTAAATTGTGGGTGTTGTGTCAGTAAATTTTAATCTGGTCGGTTGGCAACAATGATTTCCATAGACACACTCCTAAAGCTTGTGGACCACCTTCACACAAGAATTGGACAGTGCATGATTTAGTGGCCGAGTGGACAAAGTGGGTTTTTTGAAGGTATCGGAAACACTCTTTATGGGGAAGCTTAGTATTGGCTTGCAAGACAGGAAACTTTTTGATTGCATTACCCGATACCAGGTCGCACACTCTAGTGAGGCCTCTCTGAGACCAGGCATCAAATAACGCGGGATCCGAGTAAGCGGGGGGCGAAACTTGGGTGGCCAATAAAGGAATGCAGAGGGGAGTGAGATGATTGTAATTTATAAGTAGCCTTTATCTTGTCCCACAATCCCACTGAGAATCGGGTGACAGGGTTACTAAGTGACTTCCTCACTGATATAAGGCCAATTGAGCCAATTGCGCTGCGTAGAAGTAAAGCCTGAGGTTGGGTACACCCAGACCACCTTGCATCCTTGCATCCTATGGCGAAACAGGGTCTGTCTGGAGACTCTAGGCCTTGTTGACCCCCAAATGTACTTAAAGATCCGACTCTGCATAACACGGTGGAAATACGGGGGGATCGCGACCGGGAGTACTCTAAAAAGATAAAGCAACTTGGGTAGTAGCGTTATTTTCATGGCCGCGATCCTACCTAGCCATGAAACACAGAATGGTTGCCAGGAGGACATAAGGGATGTGAGGCTATGTAGCGCGGGGAGATAATTAGCATGAAACAGTTGGGCTGGGTCACTAGTAAGCTTAACGCCCAGGTATGGAATAGAGGATGTGGACCATTGAAAGGAATAATTATTCCGCAAATTTTGAAATGTTTCCAAGGGCAGAGACACGTTGAGGGCTCGCAACTTAGTTTGATTTACTTCTAGCCCGGAAATCCGAGCAAATTTATCCAAAAGGTGAAAGAGGTTCGGCAGTGTAGTGTGGGGAGAGGTAATGAACATGAGGGCGTCGTCAGCGAATAGACATAGCTTATGCGACATAGAGGCAATGTCCAGGCCTTTGATATTGGGGTCTGTTCTAATTAAGGCTGCAAGGGATTCTATGGCTAGGGCAAAGATTAGCGGGGAGAGGGGGCATCTCTGTCTGGTACCACGTTGGATAGGGAATGAGAAGTAAAGCCTGAGTATTTAACATACGCTTGTGGGTGGGTGTAAAGGGCCTGTACCCATTGCAAGAAGTGCGGGCCGAAGCCCCAACGCTGTAATATATATTGCAGATACGGCCAGGATAGGGTATCAAAAGCTTTTCGAATGTCTAACGAAAGGAGGTGCATTGGGATTTTGCGAGACCTGGCAATATGTTGCAAAAGGACTACTCGACGTATATTGTCACTAGATTGCCTTCTAGGGATAAAACCCACTTGATCCTTATGGACCAGGTTGCCAATGAACTGATTAAGACGTAGGGCAAGTACCTTGGCTAATAGCTTAATATCGGTATTTAAAAGGGATATAGGCCTGTAGTTAGACCAAAGCGTATTATCACTATTGGGTTTAGGGATCATTGAAATAATTGCAGTCAACGTGTCTCTACCGAAGGATCCATCTTTAAGAATAGCGTTAAAGGCACTTGCCAATAGGGGGGCCAGAATATCAGCAAATTTATTGTAATATGAATTGGAAAGGCCATCTGGGCCCGGTCGCTTATGTGGTTTCAAGGTTTGAATGGCATAAAGTATTTCCTGCGAGGAGATCGGGGAATCCATAATGTCCCGGCTAGTGTTAGATAGGGAGGGGATCTGAAGATCTTGGAATAGGGAATCGGCCATTTCCCTGGGGCAGGGGGTGGTAGATTCATATAATTTAGCTAGTTTTTTGCTAAACTCAGACACTATTTTAACCGGGTTGCTAGTGAGAGTATTTTTACCGACCTTCAACCGGACAGGTTTAAATGAACGCTCTGGGTTCCTAAGGCGTAAGGCTAAGAAAGTGTCAGGCTTATTGGCCTTAATGTAGATATTGTGTTTGGAACTACGGATAGCTTTATCAGCTGCTTCTGCCAGGAGCAGGTCTAGTTCTAATCTAGCTTTGTCCATGATCGACCTATTAGCGGCTGTCGGGGAAGCTTGAAACTGTAATAGGTACTTGTTATAGTTGGCCTCTAAATGTTGAGTTTTCAGAAGTTTATCCCTCTTAAGGTGAGTGGCGATTGAAATACATTTACCTCTTATCACAGGCTTATGCGCCTCCCAGAGGAGGATAGGGGATATACCCGGCGTAGCGTTATGTTGAATATATTCAGTTAGGGCAGCTTGGATATCTAAACAGAATGATTGATTAGCGAGATGCTTATCACTAATACTCCATGTCCTATCTGTAGACTGAGGGATCAGGGAGGAAATTGTAGTAATGACAGCACAATGATCAGACCAGGGGATTGGGTGTATATGGGATTGGAGAAGTATGGGGGAGGATGTAACTGGTACAAATATGGGATCAATCCTGGAAAATTAATTATGGGGATTGGAATAAAACGTGAAATTTTTCCTTACCGGATTGCATTCTCTCCAGGAATCAAGAAAGGAGGCCTGTTGTAGTAAAGTGCGAAAATGAGACGAAGGTGAACACTGTTCTAGGGAGTAAGGAGACCTGTCTAGATGAGGGTGGATTACCATGTTAGAGTCACCACATACTAGCAAGGTGCCTCTAGAGTGGGCCTTGATTGTTTGAAAAAGGTGGGAAAAGAAAGGAACAGGGTTTTTATTCGGGGCATAATAAGAAACGAGTGTAACCTCTGTGTCTTGAAGAAGGCCAACCAAAATTATATAACGGCCCTCCGGATCCTTAATTTCAGAGGTAAGGGTAAAGGGCAGAGAGCGGTGTAAAGCTAGCAAAACTCCCCTCTGCTTAGTCGCCGCCGAGGCGGTATAGACTTGCGGGTATTTATAAGTAAATGATTTAGGGGTATTATGTGAGGAGAAATGGGTCTCTTGAAGTGCAACTATACTTGCCCTCAAGGACGCAAAAGAGTGAAATGCTTTGACTATCTTGCTAGGGGAGTTAAGCCCTTTAACATTCAATGACAAGATGTTCAGGGGGGCCATATTCGTTCAGGGAGGGAGGTGGGCTTGTATAACCTAGGGGTCGCACGGGTCGCCCGGGAAGGGGGGTAGAGAAGGAAAGAGGGGGGAAAGAGGTAAAGGTGTGAAAAGAAAAAGAAGAGAGATGAAATAAGAGAAGAAATACACGTAAGGCGTATACATGAACAATCTAACTGGAACAAGTCAGACCAATAACGCCCGACAAGGGTGTACACCGTCTCCCTAGCCTGAAATCAGGTCAGGCAGAGGGTGTACTGAACTGTAGGGGGGGGGGGGGCAGTGACAGTCCCCCGCCGTGCACCGAGAAATAGGTAAGAACAAGTTTGAGATCATTTTATATAGTCTTCAAAGTAACCATATCATTTGAACGAATATAACTATCTAGCAGTCATAGATATGTCAAATACAGTTTAAAAAGGGGTCCCTCCTAGGAGGGAAAAAGGGAGGGAGAAGGGGAAGGGAATGAGGAAGGAGGGAAGGGAATGGGGGAGAGAGGTAAAGGAAGGGGAAGCGTGAAAAAAAAAAAAAGGGGGGGGGGAGGAGAGGGAAGAAGATAGTTAACATGGATACTGTGTTATTATAGGAGGACAAACAAAATCTCCGGACATCAGTAGGAACTTGCAACGTTTCAAAATACATCACTGGGAGTAGGCAGGTTCCAGGAGCCCTCCAGGGGGCAAAGGGAGTATCGTAGCCAACCACCAGCAGTTCAACGGGGTACAAAAACTTTGGAACTGGCATAACTTGCTGCAGTAGTATGCAAAGGGGTACCCTTGCGAATTGCGGATGGAGTCGGGAGTTCACAAATGTCTCTTTTAGGGGTAGCCACATAGGGGTAAGGACCCGGGCGAGCCGGGGTGCATGGGAGGACAGTGTCCGAGTGTTGAACCGAAGGAGGCAGATGAAGAGATTCCAATAAATTCTGGAGGGCTTCCGGCGAAGAAGCAATGTGTTGCTGTCCTTTGTGGAAAAATTGGAGAGCGAAAGGGAAACGCCAGGTATATTTAATTTGATGCTGGGTGAGGATTTGTAGCTGCGGTTTCATGGCACGACGTTTAGCTATGGTGAGGGGGGCCAAATCTGTGAATAATTGGTAAGAGTGTCCCTGGAAGGCAAGATTGTCTTTATTGCGAGCAGAAGCAAGGAGTTGTTCCTTTGTTCTGAAAAAGTGGAACTTGATAATTATATCACGCGGGGGCCCATCCGCCTGATGGAGAGTGAGGCCCCTGTGGATTCTGTCAAACTCTAAACGTTCCACAGGAATCGAAGGTGAGAGTTCTTAGAACAAGGCCAGTGTAAATGCCTGCAGGTCATCTACCGATTCCGGAATGCCCCGGAGGCGCAGGTTCGACCTGCGAGAGCGATTCTCTGCGTCCTCGAGACGGGAGAGCAGCATGGCGTTCTCCTCTTGTAGCGACAGCTGTTCTTGTGCATGTTCACGGAGAGTAAGCTCCATATCGTCAGCCCGGGTCTCGAGATCCGCGGTCTTCTGACCAAGTTCCCTAATCTCCCGTGTCAGCTTATTAGTGATTTGGTCAGAGGTCGTCTTAAGGGCTTTTTTGAGCATAGTTTCCATGTGTAGTAGGAAATCAGATTGTGACATACCTGAGGCGGACATAGTAGCAAAATCACCTTGGGCAGGGATATCGTCCTCTTCCTCGTCGCTGTGCAGTTCTGCTGAGTGTGAGGGGCTGTCACGCTGCTGTGCCTGAGCTTGTGCTTTGGCCGCCATCTTGGAGAAGGCCCGGGCGAGCGCCTCTTTGATAGGCTTAGGCTTCGATTTACCTTGGTGGCCTGTGAGAACCATCACCGGATCAGCGCAACTGTTGCCTGCTGCGGTCCCGGTGTATGTGAGGCTGAGATCTCGCTTCGGTAAGCGGATTAAGTCCCGGAAGCATGGCAGGGAATGCGGAGCTCTAGTGAGGAGCGTCCATCACGGTGAGCTTCGCGCATGCGCCCCCCCTTCACACAAGAATTGAAGTTGTTATAGCTGCACAGGGTGGGCCAACTCAATATTGAACCCTACAGACTAAGACAGGGATGCCATTAAAGTTCATGTGTGTGTTAGGGCAGGTGTCCCAGTACTTTTGGTAATATAGTGTATGTTTCTAGCTCCTTTTTTTTTACTTTTGTTACTCTTAACCACTTCAGTACAGTGCAGTTACACCCCCTTCCTGACCAGACCAATTTTCAGCTTTCAGCGCTCTCACAGTTTGAATGACAATTACTCGGTCATCCAACACTGTATCCACATGAAACTTGCGTCATTTTTTCCACACAAATAGAGCTTTCTTTTAGTGGTATTTAATCACTAGTGGGTTTTTTATTTTTTGTGCTATAAATAAAATAAAACTTAAATTTTGTGAAAAAAATGCCTTTTTCTTTGTTTCTGTCATAAATTTTTGCTAATTAGTAATTTTTCTTCATACATTTTGGCCAAAATTTATACTGCTACATATCTTTGGTAAAAATAACCCACATTAGTGTATATTATTTGGTCTTTGTGAAAGTTATAGAGTCTACAAACTATGGTGCCAATCACTGAAAATCGATCACTTCTGATCAGGCCTTCAGTACATCAGGTGTATCTCATTTCTTGAGACACTAACAAGTCAGGAAAGTACAAATACCCCCCAAATGACCCCTTTTTACAAAGTAGACATTCCAAGGTATTAAGTAAGTAGCATGGTGAGTTTTTTTAAGTTGTAATTTTTTCCCACAATTCTTTGCAAAATGAAGATTTTTTTTTTATTATTTTTTTTTTTTTACAAAATTGTCATATTATCAGGTTATTTCTCACACACAGCATATGCATACAACAAATTACACCCCAAAATACATTCTGCTACTCTTCCCGAGTATGGCGATACCACATGTGTGAGACTTTTACACAGCCTGGCCACATACAGAGCACCAACATTGATGTAGTACCTTCAGACGTTCTACGAGCAAAAATGACGCATCTCATTTCTCAACCACCTATTACACTTTTGAAGGCCCTGGAGTACCAGGAAAACGGAATTTCCCATAAAACGACCCCATTTTGGAAAGCAAACACCCCAACGTATAATCTGTGAGGCATAATGAGTCTTTTGAATGGTAAATTTTTTTCCAGAAGTTTTTGGAATATGTGGAAAAAAATTAAAACGCATTTTTCTTTTACACAAAATTGTAGATTTATAAGATATTTCTAACACATAGCATGTATATAGCAAAAATTACACCCCAAAATACATTCTGCTACTCCTCCTGAGTATGGCGATACCACATGTGTAGGACTTTTACACAGCGTGGTCACATAGAGAGGCCGAATATTGAAGTAGTATGTTCAGGTGTTCTAGGAGCATAAATGACACATCTCATTTCATTCCTACCCATCACACTTTTGAAGGTCCTGGACCACCAGGACAGTGAAATTACCCACAAAATGACCCCATTTTGGAAAGCAAACACCCCAACGTGTATTCTATGAGATATGGGCTGCAAATAGGTACTCTGGTACTCTGATGGCCTTGTGACAGGTACTCTGGTACTCTGATGGCCTGGTGACAGGTACTCGGGTACTCTGATGGCCTGGTGACAGGTACTCGGGTACTCTGATGGCCTGGTGACAGGTACTCGGGTACTCTGATGGCCTGGTGACAGGTACTCTGATGGCTTGGTGACTGGTATTTGGGTACTCTGAAGGGGCGGTGACAGGTACTCATATGGACTGTGACAGGTACTCGGGTACTAAGATGAACTGTGACAGGTACTCGGGTACTCAGATGAACTGTGACAGGTACTCGGGTACCCTGATGGACCGTGACAGGTACTCGAGTACCCTGATGGACCGTGACAGGTACTCGGGTACCCTAATGGACCGTGACAGGTACTCGAGTACCCTGATGGACCGTGACAGGTACTCGGGTACCCTGATGGACGGTGACAAGTACTCGGATGGGCCGTGACAGGTACTCGGGTACTCTGATGGGCCGTGACAGGTACTCGGGTACTCTGATGGGCCGTGACAGGTACTCGGTTACTCTGATGGGCCGTGACAGGTACTCGGGTACTCTGATGGGCCGTGACAGGTACTCGGGTACTCTAATGTGCGGGGACAGGTACTCGGGTACTCTGATGGGCCGGGACAGGTACTCGGGTACTCTGATGGGCCTGGACAGGTACTCGGGTACTCTGATGGGCTGGGACAGGTACTCGGGTACTCTGATGACATGTGACAGGTACTCGGGTACTCAGATGGGCTGGGACAGGTACTCGGGTACTCAGATGGGCTGGGACAGGTACTCGGGTACTCTGATGGGCTGGGACAGGTACTCGGGTACTCTGATGGGCTGGGACAGGTACTCAGGTACTCTGATGGGCTGGGACAGGTACTCGGGTACTCTGATGGGCTGGGACAGGTACTCGGGTACTCTGATGGGCTGTGACAGGTACTCAAATACTCTGATGGACTGCGACAGGTACTCTGATGGACTGTGATTGACAGGTACTATGAGGGGTGGTGACAGGTCCTCTTTATTGGGGGGGGCAATCAGTGTGTGTTGGTGTACACTGTAGGCGGTAACGAGATGTTGCCGCAATCTCCTCCTCACACACGATCGGTGTGTGAGGAGGAGAACCCGGTAACATCTCGTTACCGCGGTTTGTTTACATTTTAGTGATTGGCTGTGAAAGGATCACAGCCGATCACGTGGGTAAACAGCCGACCAGTGGCTGTTTACCAGTGTCGGTGACGAGCAGTGTTCCCGGGGAACACGCCGCCACCGACGTGCACGCGCAGCGCGCTCACGATCGCGTGCATGCGCCGTGCACAATGGGGGTGTGACCATCTGTGATCGGCCGTGACTTCATCACGGCCGATCACGTGGTAAACAGCCATAACCAATGGCTGTTCACCCCCTTCGGTGGCGAGCGGTGTCTCCGTGACACGCCGCCACCGAAGAAACAGGGATGCGCGCGTACGATCGCACGTATTCCCTGTTTAAACGGGAGGCCGTCATATGACGGCCTCCTGCCGCAATAGGTGCGCCGCCTGGCCGTCATTTGACAGCCGGCGGTCAGCATCAAGTTAAGGACTGGTGAGATAAGTCCAATTGTATTGAGAAGTTGACCATGCAATTTATATAAAGAGGAAATAATATTAAAATTATAACTAAACATATGCAAAGCTGACAGCAAGAGCTACAATGGGCAAACGTACCAAAATTAGTATAGCACAGTTTTCATGCATAGGTTCCAGTAATTGGATACTTGTTGAAATATGAAAATTCACCACATTCACAAATTTCTGGGGCAAATTCCCTTGCAAAAGCATCTTCAATTTAAAAGTGAACAGCCTATTTGCCTTTGGTAAATCAACCCCATGACTCAATCCCTGCATTCAGTGTACAGTTCCACATGCTTTTACATGTATTTGTGATGTTATTTTTGCCTTTTTTATTTTCTTTTTTAACTGAATTATTTGTGTTGAATTTGTCATGCATTCTGGTGCATTCATATGTAAGAATGCAGCATGCTGTATTTATTTATTTTTTAAATACAGGTGAAAGCAATCCAATTCTGTAAACTAGGCTTAGGGAAATACATATTTTTTTTGCATATGCATTCATATAGTTTAAATTAGGGATGAGCCAAAAAAATTTGGACGAAAACACCGCTAAGTCTATGGGACACAAACATGAAAAATCAAAAGTGCTAATTTTAAAGGCTTATATACAAGATATTGCCATAAAAAATAATAATAATAAGTCTTAAAAAACAGACATTTTTCAGGAGCATTGATTTTAATAACGCTTAAAGTGAAACAATAAATATTAAATATTGTGCCTGGGGGTGTCTATAGTATGCCTGTAAAGTGGCGCAGTTTTCCTGTGTTTAGAACAGTACCACAGCAAAATTACATTTCTAAAGGAAAAAATGTATTTTAAAATTGATTGTAATGTAATGAATTGTCGGATCCCAGCAAAATAGATAAAAATCATTGAAAGAAACAGCATGGGTTTCCTCCCCAGTCCATTACCAGGCCCTTTGGGTCTGGTATGATTATTAAGGAGAACCCTGAACCATTTTTTTTTAAATGACGTAGGGGTCCCCCTAAAATCCATTCCAGACCCTTCAGGTCTGGTATTGGATTTTAAGGGAAACCCTGTGCCAAAATAAATAAAATGGCGTTGGGGGTCCCCTCAAAATCCATACCAGGCCCTTCAGGTCTGGTATGGATATTAAAGGGAAACCTGCGCCAATTGTTTTTTTTAAATGCATACCAGACCCTTATCTGGGCACGCAACCTGCCATGCCACAGGAAAAGAGGTGGGGACAAAAGAGCTCCCCCCTCCTGAACCATACCAGGCCACATGCCCTCAACTTGGGGAGGATGCTTTGGAGTAGCCCTCAAAGCACCTTGTCCCCATGTTGATGGGGACATGGGCCTCATCCCAACAACTCTTGTCAGGTGGTTGTAGGAGTCTGCGTGCGGAGGGCTTATCGGAATATGGAAGCCCCCTTCAACAAGGGGATCCCCAGATCCCAGCCCTCCCTATGTGAATTGGTAACGGGTACATTGTACCCCTACTATTTCAAAAAAAAGTTTCAAAAATAGAAAAAATTACAGGAGACATTTTGGGACAAGTCCTTCGTTTAAAAACAAAATAAAAATGTCTCACGATGTAAATCCATCTCACGACACCTGACGAACCCGAAAAAAAGAAAAAAAAAGCAACAGCTCCACCTCCATGGGAGGCTACTGCACACTGCATACTTCTTGCATCAATAGCTGTTATATAGCGGAGTGCGGAGCCACTCTGTGATGTAAACGGGTGACCCAGCCTTCCTCTGATGCCACGTGCATCAGAGGGGGTGGGGTCACCCATTTACATCACCAGGTGGCCCCGCTCTCAGCTATATAACAACTGTCATCGAGAAGAAGCATGCATCTCTGCTCCTGAGAAAAACTGCAGTTTTCACACTTTTTTTGCAATGATAAATGTCCCCTGGATCAGGACCCAGGTCCCCAACACTTTTTATGGCAATAACTTGCATATATAAGCATTTAAAAGGAGCACTTTTGGTTTTTCATGTTAGTGTCCCATAGACTTTAACGGGGTTCCGCAGCTTATGAATTTGCCGCGCACACCGCATAATGTTCATGTTCGCTGAATGTCCGAACAACCAAAGTTCGGCCCGAACTTATGCTCAGGCTGAACCGTTTGCCCATCTCTAATTTAAATACACATTTGAATGCATATGGTTTAAAGGGAAATAAGCCTCACCAAATACCTGCACCCAACCCAAAAATAGTTTCCTTCCTGGCCACTAAGATCCAATCTTAGGATAGGAAAATGATAACTGAGCTTAGTCTACAGTTTAAGTAAGATGGGCCCTTGGTAAGAAGCACACAGAGAAGTATTTCCCACCTAACTATGGTTATAGCCATACAGACATACCTTTTAGACATAAAATGGCTGACAGATTCTCTTCGACAATTAATATAAGCTTTTTTTTCCCTAAAACATTTCATTTGGTTTACTGTAAAAGTCTATTATGTGCACTCAAGATTATTAAAAAGAACTCAAACTAAAAATACTCATTAGACCTGCCTATATGTGGAATTGTGTGAAATAATAGAAGAGGCTGCCAGGCGAGAGAGCGCATAGCAGTTATAGCTGTTAGTATAGAAAAAGAAGAGAAAAACAGCTACAAACAAAACATCTTTGCTAAGCGGTGCAGTTCCATTAGGTACAGCTGCCAAAGTTAATGTGTGACCGTTATACAATAAACATGTATAATTTGAAATGGATTATTTCTCCACATTTGAATGTAATTAAAACTACAAATGTGTTATATGTCTGGTTTTAAGCAGGGTTCACTTAAAGCACCCCTTTTACATTCCAGTGTTTACAAAACCCTCTGCGAAATAGGCATTCATTTTACTATTAACAAAACAGAGAAAACTGAAAAGGGTATGTAGCACTGACCCCCGAAGGAGCTGCTGGTTTTAATGGGCTTGCCGTTACCTTCCCTCACTCGATCCCTGTGTCTAGGGGTTCTCGTGGTAGATGGCCCAGAAACTTTAGAGACAGATGACAGATCCGCTTTAAGGGATTTTTATTTGCTGAAACGTAGTTAAAGCGGAGGTCCACCCTAAAGTGGACCTTCCGCTCATTGGAATCCTCCCCCCCTCCGGCGCCACAATTGGCACCTTTCAGGGGGGAGGGGGGTGCAGGTACCTGTACAGTACAGGTATCTGCACCCACTTCCTGGATAGCTCTCTGCGGAAAGGGGCGTAGATTACGCCTCTTTCCGAAAGTCCCCCGCTGCCTGCTGGGAAACACACAGATCCCAGAGGCAGCGGGTCCATCCTCATTGCACAGCGTGACTCGCGCATGCGCAGTAGGGAACCGGGAAATGAAGCCGAAAGGCTCCACTTCCTGATTCCCATACCCAAGATGGCGGGGCAGCACCCGCGAGACGATCGAGAGATCGGCTTCGGGTGCCGACATCGTGGGCGCGCTGGACAGGTAAGTGTCACTATTTTAAAAGTCAGCAGCTGCAGTATTTGTAGCTGCTGGCTTTTAAAAAAAAAAAAAAACGCACACTCCCGGTGGACTCCCGCTTTAACAACAGTCTCTAGCGTAGGATCAGAGGGTTAGGTGAAAAGTCTAGGTACTCTTAGTGTCAAAGTCAATAATAAAGAACTTTCTTACTTTGAATAAATCCAGAGAATATCCATTCACAGCTGGATGTTCACTCTAGTTGGATAGTCCCTCTCTCACAAGGCCTAGCAGCCAACAGGGTGCTTAAATCAGGAACAAGTCTCTGCCACAGACTTTGTTGTAGAACACGTATGAATAAGTCTCTGCCACAGACTTTGTTGTAGAACATGTAAGAATAAATCTCTGCCACAGACTTTGTTGTAGAACATGAACAAGGAAACTTGAATACTTGTAGAACACTCGTGTGTAGGGATGAGCTTTGTGTTCGACTCGAACATCTGCTGTTCGTCCGTTCGGCGAAGTCCGAACATTTTGGTCCGTTCGCGCCAAATTCGTGTGGCGCTCACGGCCCACAATGCACTGCGATGGCGCAGTGCATTGCTGGCTCATGATTGGC
This sequence comes from Lithobates pipiens, assembly GCF_037356315.1. Classification (NCBI taxonomy): domain Eukaryota; kingdom Metazoa; phylum Chordata; class Amphibia; order Anura; family Ranidae; genus Lithobates; species Lithobates pipiens. The sequence continues at coordinate 206,210,609 of NW_027507785.1, read as the reverse complement.
CAAGCATGCACTGTGACCCCGCATGCTTGGCCAATCGCAGCGCCAGCAGCGAGGAGAGCCATGATTGGCCACAGGCAGGATGCCTGTGGCCAATCATAGCTCAGGCTGTGTAGTGCACGCCCCACACTATATAAGGCCGCCAGCGCGGCGGCCTTGTGTAGTGTGTTGGCGTCTGAAGCAGTGGGTGTTCTGTGTACCTTCAACACAGTACACACTGATCATTTTCGGCCGATTTTCGATCTTGCTGTTGTGTAGTGGTTGTTGTCTGCGTGCCCTGACCGCAGTTTACACCGCTATATTCACCTCACCTATATAGCTAGTGATCTATCTTTTATAATAGAGCTTGCAGTCAGTAGTGTTAGGAGCTTGTGCGTGCTGTCTGCGTGCTCTGTACCCAGTACATACCGCTATATCCACCTACATAGCTGTTTTCTATTTGAGCCCACTTGCCATCTGCAGGAGTTATTGGAAGTTGTGTGTGCCTCCAGCACAGCACAGTATACATCTGTATATACCCCTTTATCTCTGGTGTTCTATAATAAAGGCATCTGCAGGAGTTAGTGGGTGTTCTGTGTACCTTCAACACAGTACACACCGATCGTTTTCGGACGATTTTTGATCTTGCTGTTGTGTAGTGGTTGTTGTCTGCGTGCCCTGGCCGCAGTATACACCGCTATATTCACCTCACCTATATAGCTAGTGATCTATCTTTTATAATAGAGCTTGCAGTCAGTAGTGTTAGGAGCTTGTGCGTGCTGTCTGCGTGCTCTGTACCCAGTACATACCGCTATATCCACCTACATAGCTCTTCTCTATTTGAGACCACTTGCCATCTGCAGGAGTTATTGGAAGTTGTGTGTGCCTCCAGCACAGCACAGTATACATCTGTATATACCCCTTTATCTCTGGTGTTCTATAATAAAGGCATCTGCAGGAGTTAGTGGGTGTTGTGTGCCTCTAGCACAATATACACTACCCAACTGCTTTTTTACCCAACTCCCTTCAGGCCATTACCATGGCTGGAAGGCCAGCAAGGAGAGGCAGACAGGCGCGAGCCGATAAAAGAGGGCAAGCAGGCTCTGTGTCTAGAGACAACAGTGCTGGTCGTGGACGCGGTGCATTGTCATCAGCACATGGCCATGGGACACGCTTGTCCTTCTTTTCGGCAGCTGGACATGTTGAGCCGCAACATGCCAACGACTTGGTAGAGTGGATGACCAAGCCCTCTTCATCCTCCTCATCCTGTCTCACCCAGTCTCAGGGTACTAGCAAAGCAGCTGCCAACGCATGTCATCATCAGTGACTCCTTCCCTAGACCCACCACGTCCTCCTGAGGAGTCTCCTGAACTCTTTGAGCACAGTGTTGGGTACATGCTCCAGGAGGATGCCCAGTGTTTTGTGGGCTCTGATGATGACACTCAGCTAGAGGAAGGCAGTAGTGTGAGCACAGAGAGAGGGGATGCTCAAGAAGGACAGCAATCTGGCAGTCATGTTCCACAAGCTGCAGCATACTGCCAGGTTTGCTACAGCGATGAAGAGGGAGGGGATGATGAGGGCACTGACTCCACGTGGGTGCCTGGAAGGAGAGAGGAGGAGGAGGCACATGTCCAACGAGGCAGGATGCCCTCCGGGGGCCAGCTTAGGGGCAGCACACCGACTGAATCACACCGCAGAGCTCCGCCTGTGCAGGGCGCTGCCTCTGCGCGTTATTCTAAAAGTTCTTTGGTGTGGGCCTTTTTTGAGACAAGTGCATCAGATCGCACTGCTGCTATTTGCAACATATGTCTCAAGCGTATCTCGCGTGGCCAAAACATCAGCCGCTTGGGCACCACATGCTTGACCAGACATATGTTGACCTGCCATGCAGCTCGTTGGCAAGCGTACCTCAAAGACCCACACCAAAGAACAAAGCAGACCTGTCCTTGCTCCTCATCAGCTGGCATCTCCAACCCCACTAGACCTTCAGTCCTCTCTGAAACCTGCTCTGAGAGGAATGAAGGTGTAGAATTAGGTGTGACACAGCCAAGTGATTCTGGGAACTCTGCTAGCGGTACACCCACGTCCGATTATAGCAGGCAAATGTCCCTGCCCCAGCTGCTGGACCGGTGAAAGAAGTTCACTCCCAGCCATCCACATGCCCAGCGGTTGAATGCTAGCTTGGCTAAATTGCTAGCACTTCAACTGCTGCCTTTTCAGTTGGTAGACTCGGCCCCCTTCCGTGTGTTTGTACAATGCGCGGTTCCTCAGTGGCAGGTCCCCAAACGCCACTTTTTCTCACGGAAGGCGATTCCGGCTCTCTACCGGCATGTGGAAGGCAATGTCCTTGCCTCGCTGGACAGGGCGGTCAGCGGTAAGGTGCATATTACCGCTGACTCATGGTCCAGCAGGCATGGACAGGGACGTTACCTGTCTTTCACGGCCAATTGGGTCACTCTTCTGGCAGCTGGGAAGGATGCAGGACAAGGTGCAGTAGTGTTGGAGGTTGTTCCGCCACCACGCCTCCAAAATGCTACTATTGGTTGTGACACACCTCTCTCCTCCCACCCCTCCTCTTCTTCTTCCTCCATGGCCTCTTCCAGTGCTCTGTCCTCAGAACCAGCGGTGCTTCATAGGCGTTCCAGGGGCTACGCAAGTACGCAGGCAAAACGATGCCATGCCGTGCTTGCGCTGGTTTGTTTGGGGGATAGGAGCCACACTGGGGCGGATGTTTTGTCAGCTCTGTAGGGGCAGGCCGAGAGGTGGTTGACGCCACACCAGCTTAAGCCAGGAATGGTGGTTTGTGACAATGGCACCAACCTCCTCTCCGCCCTCCGACAGGGACAACTGACCCATGTGCCCTGTGTAGCTCACATCCTTAACCTGGCTTTGCAGCGGTTCTTGGGCAGGTACCCCGGCTTACAGGATGTCCTGAAGCAGGCCAGGAAAGTCTGTGTGCATTTCCGCCGATCATTTAATGCCTGTGCTTGGCTGGCTGAGCTCCAAAAGGAGTTGAACCTGCCCAAGAACCGCCTTATATGTGACATGCCCACCAGATGGAAATCAACGTTGGCCATGCTGCAGCGGCACACGCAGCAGAGGGCCATCAATGAGTACCTGTGCGACTACGACACCAGGACAGGGTCAGGGGAGCTCGGTTCTTTCTCACCACGCCAGTGGGGCATGATCAGGGATGCATGCACTGTCCTGTCACCGTTTGAGGAGGCCACAAGGATGGTGAGCACTGACAGTGCATGCATCAGTGACACTGTACCTCTTGTCCACCTCTTGGAGCATACGCTGCGTGGAATAATGGACAGGGCACTTGAGGCAGAACAGAGGCAGGAAGAGGAGGACTTCCTTGCCTCTCAAGGCCCCCTTTATCCAGACAGTGTTCCTGCTGTGCCACCCATCACACAGGAAGAGGATGAGGAGGAGGAAGAGGAGGAGGAGGATGATTGTTTCAGCATGGAGGTGGAGGCTGGCACTCAGCATCAGCATTAGCAGCAGCAGCAGCAGCAGCAGCAGCAGTCTTGTAGGGATGATTTACAGTCCCAAGAAACACGTGGACTTGTACGTGGCTGGGAGGAGGTAGCTGCGGATCATGTTGTCCTTAGTGACCCAGAGGACTCCGGACCGAATGCCTCAGCTAACCTACGCTGCATGGCCTCCCTGATCCTGCAAAGCCTGCAGAAGGGACCATTACTGGCTGGCCACTCTCCTTGATCCACGGTACAAGGGTAAGGTTGCCGACCTTATCTTGCCATCGCAGAGGGAGCAGAGGATGAGACATCTCCGGGAGGCCTTGCAGAAAGGTCTGTGCAACGCGTTCCCAGAGACTGGGAGGTTACAAACTCCTGGTCCTGGACAACGTGTTGCTGAGGCATCGGTCAGAAGGAGCGGTGGAGAAGGTGGCCGTCTGACTGATGCTTTCAGACAATTTTTTAGTCTGCAGCCCCAAGGTATGATCGGTTCCAGCACCCATCGCCAGCGTCTGATTTACATGGTGCAGGAATACCTAGGGGCAAGGTCAGACTTGGACACCTTTCCCACTGAAAATCCTCTGGCTTACTGGGTCTTGAGGATGGATCACTGGCCAGAGCTTGCACAGTATGCAATTGAGCTACTGGCCTGTCCTGCATCCAGCGTTCTTTCGGAACGCACCTTCAGTGCTGCTGGTGGCTTTGTTACCGATCACAGGGTGCGCCTGTCTACCGAATCAGTTGATCGACTGACCTTCATCAAGATGAATCAGTCTTGGATCACCCACAGCTACCAAGCACCTGAAGCTGATGTAACAGAATAATTTGTTTTGAAATATCACATCCCTTCAAGACTGCCTATGCTGATGCTGAGTGACTGCCCTGTTATGTTGATTGTCTATCCTCTTCCTCCTCCGCTGATATGTTGGAAGAACATTTCTGGTTCTGGGTGATGCCATCAGCCCAATTTTTCTGCCCCTGTTTAACAGGGGCGTTTAAGTACAATTTTTGATGCAATGCTTTGCAGCAGGGCTAATTCCTGCAATCAAACAAGAGTATATGGGAGAGGTTGCAGTGTCGTGGCACCAGCAGCAGTGCCTAAGGCCCAATTTTTCTGCTTCTGTTTAACAGGGGCGTTTAAGTACAATTTTTGATGCAATGCTTTGCAGCAGGGCTAATTCCTGCAATAAAGCAAGAGTATATGGCAGAGGTTGCAGTGTGGTGGCACCAGCACCAGTGCCTAAGGCCCAATTTTTCTGCCCCTGTTTAACAGGGGCATTTAAGTAAAATTTTTGATGCAATGCTTTGCAGCAGGGCTAATTAGCAGGGCTAATTCCTGCAATAAAACTAGAGTATATGGAAGAGGTTGCAGTGTGGTGGCACTGTGGTGGCCCAATTTTTCTGCCCCTGTTTAACAGGGGTTTAACAGGGGCGTTTAATTACAATTTTTGATGCAATGCTTTGCAGCAGGGCTAATTCCTGCAATAAAACTAGAGTATATGGCAGAGATTGCAGTGTGGTGGCAATAAACCTAGAGTATATGGCAGAGGTTGCAGTGTGGTGGCACCAGCACCAGTGCCTAAGGCCCAATTTTTCTGCCCCTGTTTAACAGGGGCGTTTAAGTACAATTTTTGATGCAATGCTTTGCAGCAGGGCTAATTCCTGCAATAAAACTAGAGTATATGGGAGAGGTTGCAGTGTGGTGGCACCAGCACCAGTGCCTAAGGCCAAATTTTTCTGCCCCTGTTTAACAGGGACATGTAATTACAATTCTTGATATAATATTTCACAGGAGGGCCCCTTCCTGTGCCCACCCAGAGTAACGGTGAGGACTTATAGTGTTGTGGCACCAGCACCACAACCACCAAAGGTCAATTTTTCTACCACTGTTCAACAATGGCATGTAATTACAATTCTTGATATAATCGTTCACAGCAGGGCGCTCCAGCGCCCACCAAGAGTCACTTTGAGGGCTTACAATGTTGTGGCAAAAACAACACCTTGTTCCGCCATTTCTGCAGAGCATATAGGGCAGGCCCCTACTTTCAAACATCCAACTTACAAACATCTCCTACTTGCAAACGGAAGGAGACAACAGCAAGTGAGATGAAAAAAGATGGACGACAAAACTAATTATACAGGGGTGATAACCCTTCCCTATGTTTTCCAAAAAGCTTAAAAATAGTTTTTTTGACTGGAGCTACATTTTAAAAATGTACCAGTTGAAAATTACAAACAGCTTCAACTTAACACAACAAACCTACACAGTCCCTGTCTTGTTTGCACCGCCTGTATACTGCTGTTCTGAGTATATAGGGCCTGGGGGCCACACGCATTTCCTTTTTTAAATATGGGTACAGGGTTCCCCTTAATATGCGTACAAGACCCAAATAGGCTGGTAATGGGCAGGGATGGCTACCCATGCCATTTTTCTCAATGATTTTCAACCATATTGCAGGAACCAGATATAACATTAAAACCGCAAGCAGTTTTAAATGGTGTTATTTCCGTTTAATGTAATTTTGTGCAGGGACTGTTCTAAACACGGGAAACACGTGGCACTTCACAGGCATCCTACAGACACCCCCCAGGCACCATATTTAAAGGAATATTTCACTTTTTTTTTCACTTTAATCGTCATTAAAATCAGTGCTCCCGCCAAAACGGCCATTTTTAAAAACATTTTAGGCATTGACCCATGTCCCCTGGGGCAGGAGCCAGGTCCCCAAACCCTTTTTAGGACAGTATCTTGCATATTAGCCGTTAAAATTAGTACTTTTTATTTCCAACGTTCGAGTCCCATAGACTTCAATGGGGTTCTAACGTTTGTACGAATTTGGGGTCCGTTCGAAAGTTCTGGTGCGAACCGAACCCGGGGGTGTTCGGCTCATCCCTACTCGTGTGGTACCAGTATCTTTAAGCCAGTCCAGCGATACTGCATGAGATAGGATTCACTTAGGACCTTCAGCTTTATCAGGCTCTTGCTAAGAAACCAACCCTTGCGTTGCCTTCTTCCAAAGAGCCCTCTCCTGGATAGCTACAAAGTTGTTGGGCCTCTCCACAACCTAAAATGGCACCGGACCACTTCCGAATCCTTTCTTTAGTTTCCTTGCCTCGGGCTAGCCAGCCCCGAGACATAAAGTCAGGTGGATCCGCACCCCAGCCCATAGGCGTCCTGGGGGCTGGTCAGGAGGACCAGGACCATGGAGTCAGAACATGCTTCTGGACCAGAACCCCGAACCACGTGACATCAGCATCTTAAGTACCCTCTCCCAGAAAGCACAGCGAGAGTGACACTCCCACTGGGCTGACTCCGAGAGAAAGTAACCTTAAAGCACCCAACCAGACTGTGTTTCCATGCCTGACAGAAAAGACAGCACCCCCTATGGCCAGGCTGAACACACTATAGTCCAGTCAGACTGATGCTGAGGTCAAAATTTGGAATAATTATACCCAAACCAAACTGCAGTTCAGGTGTAACGTTACATTTCAAAAACATTTCAGAAGCCGGCGCTACAGGTACATATTGACAGGCAGTTAGACCTACTGGTATAAAGAAATTTACTTACATAGGTACATAAACAGTTTATACAAGGCCCATGATAAGTACAATTCTAATAAATAGCTGGTGAGTACACAACTTAAGGCAATTAGGGTAAAATAACCGGTATAGGCAAGTTATAAGGCACACAAATGACACATCTTGTAGTGGCTCTGATTAAGATGTGTCATTTGTGTGCCTTCAGAACCACTACAGCATCAGCGTATAAATCAAAGAGTTGACAGGCTTTAAACCTATGTGACCTGTAACTGCCTAAATCCAACTCAACCAAATTGTATCCAATTTTTTTGGAGAACCTCTCGTGGCATAAGTCAATTTGAATAGCGGCAGGGAATTAGTTATTAAATCTTTACACGATTGCAAGCTAGGGAGATCAGGTTGTTTCCATTTAAAAGCAATTATTAGCATAAAAGAAGATGAACCAAAGCAACATCTTCTAGGAGACATGTAGATATAAATGTACATATATTTGGTAAAGTCAGCTTCCCCTCTATAAAATCCTGGACCAGAACCTTCGTACCTCTGGACAATCTCATGTCATGTGAAAAAAGTCTCTAGTGGCAGTGTGACATCTATAGCATTCTGGCAAATCCAATCTCTCTATTTTTTTTCCAATCTATGCAGGGTATAATAGATCCTATGTAGATATTTTAATTGAATCACCTTGTCTTCAGGAAACAATGTAAGTATATCTGTCTGTCATTGAGCTGATCACTGATCATATCTATACGTGCAGTAGAGGATAATAACAATGAGTATTATTTAGAAACCAACTTGGAATAATCATTCTCAAATAACAAAGTTTACAGTTCCAAGGGCTGAAGTAGAACATCTGCAACCCAAGATGGGCTGCCACCGCATGGTATAGTTGTATAAATGGGAAAAAATATGTGGCATGCCCAGTTCAGCCTGCAGTGCAGAAAATGATTAAAAAATCTCTGAGGAGAATAGCTGATGAGCATACTTGAATCCAAAGAAGGCTCAACTACTCAGGTTTTAAACAACAGTGCATAATTAGTGGTCACAAACTCTGCTTCCATCCGTCATCCATAAAATTAGTTATTACACCACTGGGTCCTTCAATATTGTGTCCTTAGAAGAAGCCAGGTTGTCAATCACATCCCACATGTCATAGACTTTTAGCAAGAACCAGATGAATTTTGATCCATCTATAGGCAGGCTAGTTGTACTGAAGTCGGTCTGCCAGTTTTTATTGTGTGATCCAGCAGCAGTGATCATTGTATTCTGATGGTGGAAAAACCTCCCGCTGTCAAACTACAATAGCATAGCAGGAGGGTACCAGTGCTTAGGCCTGTCTACTTACCTCTCTGTGTTCAGCTTAAGGGACCATGCACTGTTCACCTGTGTGCTTAAGTAATCTTTCCTCAGCCCAGCTCCACCCCAGCCCCTATTTAACCTTGTGCACTGCAACCCAGCCTTGCCGATCAACATTAGTGTGTTAGGCTTCTTGTGTGGCTCTACATCTGATTCCGTATACCAAACTTGGCTTGTTCTCTTGACTATCCCTTTCCACTTGATATCCCAACCTTTGGCGTGTTCTTTTGGTGATCCCTGTCTGCTCATTGCCCGACCCTTGACTTGTCCTCCTGACCATCCCTTGTTGTCCTGGACTGCTGCTTCCTCCCTATCCCCCAGTAGCCAGCCATGACCCTGAGCCAGGACACCATGGCGGTCTCTACCTGGAGTCAGCTGCAGCGAAGGCCATCTTCACCATCAGAGGCTCTGGTGAAAACTTGTTGGCTCTTAGGCTGCGTACACACGCGCGGACTGTTCGCCCAACCTTGTTCGTCAAACAGTTTGACAAACAGTCCGCTCAAAATTAGCATGAGCGGACTTGACCACACACGATGAACGAACAGTCCGCTGAAACCGTGCGCGATGACGTGAACGCCACGTACGACGGGACTAGAAAAACGACGTCCTATACACTGCAATGCAACCTTCGGCGTGTAAATCCTTTCTGAGCATGCGCGGAACTTAGTTTGACGAACAAGCCTACACACAAGCGGACTGTCCGCTCAAACCAAGTTTCAGCGGACAGTTTTACAGGATTTCCGAAAAACTTTGTTCGTCAGACTGTCCGCTGAAACTGTCCGCTGAAGCCCACACACGAGCGGACTGTCCGCTGAAACACTGTTCAGCGGACAAAGTTGGGCGAACAGTCCGCCCGTGTGTACGCGGCCTTAGACTCCACGCCCTGGGGAATCTCATGCTCTAGCTCCCAGTGTGATCTGTGCAGGTGCTCCAGTGGATCTGCTTTCTTAAACCACCCAGCGCTCCATCCGCAGTAGTCAGCTAAAGGGCCCACTAGCTTAGCGGTGTGCTCCTGACCCCCCCTTGTTGTGCATCTGTCACCTGGCCTCAGGTGACAATACAGGCTACATGTTAGGAGTTCTTTAACAGCTAATGGATGGCAATGGAAAGGTCCACAACAATTTTTGAACGGGCCAGTCATATCAATGAATGTTGAGGTGCATTGGATAAAAATTAAACTATTAAAGTCTGTTTTCTAATTAGAGTCAATTAAAAAATGCAATTTGTCCAAAATACATGGTAACACATGCAAGTTAATATACTGTATGTGTTTGCAGGCATGAAAATATGGGAGGCAGATCAGCACCCTTTGCATACAGATAACTGTTTGCTGGTTGCTGGTTAGCAACAATTATGTTCCAATGCAAACATAGTGCTGTCTTCATCATATTTTCCCTGTATTCCCTAGCAGACATAATGTATAATCATATTCTACAAACATCAGCACCAGATGGTAAGTAGATACAAAGCAGTGGCGGAACTACCGCCATAGCAACACATGCGGGCGCTATGGGGCCCGCAGTCAAGTGGGGCCCGGTGAGGATAGGCTCCGTGGCTCCGCGGGAGATAGCGGGTGAGAGCGGGCTGTCCGCGGGTGGTCCGCGGGCGGCCCGCGGCTCCGCGGGTGGTCCGCGGGTAGTCCGCGGGTGGTCCGCGGGCGGCCCGCGGCTCCGCGGGTGGTCCGCGGGTAGTCCGCGGGTGGTCCGCGGGCGGCCGCGGGTGGTCCGCGGGCGGCCCGCGGGTAGTCAGCGGCTCCGCGGGTGGTCCGCGAGCGGCTCCGCGGGTGATAGTGGGACTGGGAGGCAGATGAGAGTGGGCATGAGTGGGCTGGCCAATCAGGGAGCTGACGGGCGGGGGAGCATAGAGATGACATCATCTCTCGCTGCCCTCTCATCCCTGTAGTGCAGTTCCCCCTCACTGTGCAGGCAGCCAGGAAGCAGAGAGATGACATTATCTCTCTGCTGCCTAACTCTGTGACACAGCAGGAAAGTGGCAGAGCAAGTGACAATCCATAATGTGTGGCAGGCGACGTGGCAAGTGACAACCCGGGACGTGGCAAGTGACAATCCGTAACGTGTGGCAGGTGACATGGCAAGTGACAATCCATAATGTGTGGCAGGCGACGTGGCAAGTGACAACCCGGGACGTGGCAAGTGACAATCCGTAACGTGTGGCAGGTGACATGGCAAGTGACAACCTGGATGTGGCAAGTGACAATCCGTAACATGTGGCAGGTGATGTGGCAAGTGAAAATCCATGACATGGCAAATGACAATCCATAATGTGTGGCAGGCAACGTGGCAAGTGACAACCAGGGACGTGGCAAGTGACAATCCGTAACGTGTGGCAGGTGACATGGCAAGGGACAACCTGGATGTGGCAAGTGACAATCCGTAACATGTGGCAGGTGACGTGGCAGGTGACGTGGCAAGTGAAAATCCGTGACATGACAAGTGACAATCCGTAATGTGTGGCAGGTGGCGTGGCGTGGCAAGTGACAACCCGGGACGTGCAAGTGACAATCCATAATGTGTGGCAAGTGACAATCTAGGATGTGGTAAGTGACAATCTGTAATGTGTGGCAATCTAGGACGTGGCAAGTGACAATCCGTAATGTGTGGCAGGTGACGTGGCAAGTGACAACCTGGATGTGGCAAGTGACAATCCGTAACATGTGGCAGGTGACGTGGCAAGTGAAAATCCGTGACAAGACAAGTGACAATCCGTAATGTGTGACAGGTGACATGGCAAGTGACAATCCGTAATGTGTGGCAGGTGACGTGGCAAGTGACAACCCGAGACGTGGCAAGTGACAATCTAGGACATGGCAAGTGACAATCCGTAATGTGTGGCAGGTAACGTGGCAAGTGACAATCCGGGACGTGGCAAGTGGACAATCCGCAACATGTGGCAGGTGACATTCTGCAAAGTGTGACAAGTGACAATCTGCATCTGGTGGCAGGCGACGTGGCAAGTGGACAATCCGCAATGTGTAGCAGGTGATGTGACAAGTGACAATCCTTAATGTGTGGCAAGTGACAATCCAGGACGTGGCAAGTGACAATCCATAATGTGTGGCAAGTGACGTGGCAAGTGACAATCCAGGACGTGGCAAGTGACAATCCATAATGTGTGGCAAGTGACGTGGCAAGTGACAATCCAGGACGTGGCAAGTGACAATCCATAATGTGTGGCAAGTGACAATCCAGGATGTGGCAAGTGACAATCCATAATGTGTGGCAGGTGACTTGGCAAGTGACAATCTGGGATGTGGCAAGTGTACAATCCGCAACATGTGGTAGGTGACATTTCGCAACGTGTGACAAGTTACAATCTGCATCTGGTGGCAGGCGATGATGGCAAGTGACACGCTCAGGGATCCCACTGATTTTGCATTATGGTGAGTTGAACTATTTAATTTTATATAACAGAACAGAAATTGGTTAAAAGGCCTGGAGGTCAGCAATGTGTTCCCTTCAGGGGCTGCATACAGTATACTGCATACTTTGTTGTTCAAAATTTATATAAGCTGTTGCCTGGGTACTGTGCCACATGGGTGTGGTAGTCTGTTGTTTAATAGCATTAGTTCATTTTTTTTTGGTGGGGGGGGGGCCCATACAACATTTTGCTATGGGGCCCTGTGATCTCTAGTTACGCCCCTGATACAAAGTGCAAAGTTGTACATAAGACTGACAATATCCCCACATAAAAATAAAGGACAGCTTTGGAGATTTATAGGTCAAGGGTTCATAAAAATGAATGTGCACTCCCGCCATACAGAGTTAAGGAGTTTAAGCGGAACTGTAGTTCTATAAAACATGCAGTAATCTCTCCCTCTCACACTAAGCAATATCACCTCCTCTCTCAATCCCACCCTCCACAAATAAAAACTGAAAAAATATTCCCAAACCAAACACCCCAAATATAAATCCTCATCTCTGTAAAGCAAGCTCTCCTTTCCCCAACAGAGAGTTTCCCCACTGCATTGTAAAATGTCTGCCACAGCAATTGTTTCCTGTGTGTCCCATTCACACAGAGTTGTCGGCTCCCTTGGCATGGACCGGGTGAGATACCAACGTCTCGTTCTAAGGTAAGTATTTTATAATGAGCTAGTACACTAGCTCATTATGCCTTTTGCCTTACAAGTGTAGAGAAAAAAAGTCAGTGGGTTTACTACTGCTTTAAATATATAGAAGAAGGGGCTTGACAATACATATAGGATTGCAGGACAACATCGAACGATAACCAGCCTGGACATGCATAGTGTGCAACAGACAACATGTGGGGATGTGCCAGATAAAAAATAGTACCCAAATCACCATATAAAACCAAGGGGAACAATTACATTCCTAAATGTAGCATAATAAAAGTAAGTAAAGGTTAACCATATACCAAAAAAGCTACTGGAGGATAGATAAACCACACTCATGCAAACAGAACATACCTGTGTATAAATCTATGGCGGTTACGATATCTGGAAATTAGCTCATACCATGTAAGGCAAAGGACATCTAAGGAAATATAAATGGCAAATGTAGGGGAATGAAATGGTAAACATAGCTTAATATAAAGCCATACTAGAAGGAGGAGGGGGAAGGGACTACAACATATGAACAACTCTAAAAATGTTAATATAAAATACAGATAACAGGATAATTAAGTAAAATATCCCCAATTATGGCACAGGTGTTCATTAGCAGATGCAAAAAGTGCAAGTACTCACTGTGTCTTATAAACAGTCCTCAATATTGATAAGCAAGAAAAAGTCTATAAACATATCAAAGAAAAAAAGGTGAAACAAATGGTGGTCTTCATGCAATGTGCACTCTCACCTTTCAGGTATGCCCTCACCTTAAGGACTTTAAAAACAAGCCTGTAGTATATTTTAACAGCTTCCTGGCTGCCTCTCTACACCAGTACACCATACTGACTCTTCATCAGCCGACCCGGCTGACTCTCAGGAGATCTCTCAGGGAAAGATTGAAGACACAGCACACCCTTATCTTTTTTTTTTTTTGAATAAAATTTTATTGAAAAAAAAAGTACATTACATAAAATCATCATCAGCAGGCACAAGTATTTTTATTTTTTTCTTCTGTGTAAAGTACAGGGTACAAGGAAAAATAAAACAGCAAGACGAGTCACACAACATCTTGAAGGCATAGAAGAAGACTTAATCGAGAGAGGACCTAATCCTCTCCCTAGCAAGACTAGGAAAGCACGAGGAGATTGTAACTGGATGGATCTGATGGCTATAAGGCTCAAAACTAACCTTATAGGGCTAACAAAGTATGGTACAAAACAAAAGGGAGGGCGGGAGAGGAGGGGGAGGAAGCGGGGGGGGGCCTGAAGTCGTTTACTCTATTGAGGGGAAAGCATCCAGTAGTAGAAAGTGTCATGTTCGACAAGGGTCTTTGTAGACAAAGGAGAGTTTATCAAGGTGAGTTCGGTCGTGTGGAGAGAGCTGCGCCATAACAAAAAGGTCCCATCTATCGTGGAAACGTTTGGAGGCTTTCTGGTGGTCCAGATTGGTATTGATCTTGTCCCGAAAGAGGAGTTGCAGGAGATCTCTTTCAACCTGGGAGATGGAAGGCGTGGATGTAGAGGTCCAGTTGGCCAGTATGGCCCTTCTTGCTAGCAGGAGGCAGATCAAAGACCAATCTTTCCCCGGTGGGCTGGGAGCGGTGGACCAAGGGAGCAGTGTGGGGTCCCAGTGCCCAAAGATGAGGAGGAGCGGGTCCTTGGGGAGCTTCAACAACGTAATCCGGAATATAAATGCCAGAACTTGATCCCAGAAAGCAGCAATGTAGGTGCAAGTCCAGTAACGGTGGACGAGGGAGGGCTTAGGTTGCTGGCACAGTGGGCACAGTGAGTGCGAGGATGAGGCTGAAGAGTGTTTAGAAGTTGGAAGAAAAGGAATATGAGCTCGGTGAGTGATCTTCAGCTGGGTTTCCCTCCACGTTTCATTAGGAACCAGGTTGTATACAGAATTGAGGCCTTGCAGGATTTTGTCTACTATGTCCTCTTCTGGAAAGTCCTTTGCCCAATTCAGCACAATGGATGAGGCTAGAGAGGGAGTAGTTTTCATAAGTAGAGGTTTGTATATGTCAGAAATTCTGCAGGTGTCATTTTGTATGAGAGTGTCAAGAAACGATGGCGCGAATCTTGTGGATTAGTTCCTGCAGGTTTTGTGAAGGAAGCTAACACATTGACCATAGTGGAAAGCAGAAGTATCCGGGAGAGAAAATTTGGCGGCCAGGGATCTGAATGGTGCCACCCGACCGGATTCAGGATCACATAGGGAGAAAAAGGCAACGAGACCCTTCTGGCGCCACTCATCATATGGCTGGCGTTCCAAACCCGGGGTAAAACTCGGGTTTCCTTGTATCAGGAGGAATCTGGAGATAAATGGAGAAAGACGTAGACTTTTCCTTACCTCCCTCCAGGCAATGGCGGTGTCTCTCAGCAAAAGGTTGTGTTGGTGCGGAGTTGGTAGGGACTTCCACTTGCAGTGAAGAAGGGCAGGAAGGGAGTAGGGATGGACCATTGCTGTCTCTAGGTGAAAGTTGGAACATTGGGACTTTTGGGTGACCCAGTCTAGGCTCACCCGCAAAAGACAAGCTAGATTGTACAGTCTAAGGTTTGGAAGACTAATACCACCTTCGGTCCTGGGAAGATGGAGTTTTGAAAAAGCGATATGTGGCCTTTTGTTTCGCCAGAGGAATTTTGATATTGCAGAGTTCAAAATTTGGATGTCCTTGTGTCTGATAAGTAAAGGTATTGTTTGGAGAGGGTATAGCAGGCGTGCGAAACTGACCATTTTTACCAAGTGACATCTTCCCAGGAGCGAGAGGGGCAGATCCATCCAGTTTTCCAGTTCCAGAGTGATCTTGGCAAAGAGAGGAGGATAATTCAGATGGTAGAGTGAGGAGGGGAGTTTCCCTATCTTGATACTCAGGTAGGTGATGTGAGACTTTGCTATCGAAAAGATGGAATTTTGAGTCCAGGCCGGAGGTGGGAGGGGACCGAGGGGCAGTATCTCGCTTTTGGAATAATTTATGCGTAAACCGGAACATTTTCTGAATAGGTCAAATGTGTTTTTTATCGTGGGCATGTCTGCGGAAGGATTTGCGGAGAAGATGAGGACGTCGTCTGCAAAGAGAGACGTCTTCAACTGTTGCTCCCCTATTGTAATGCCATGGATTGGGGCCACTGTTAGTAAATATCTAGAGAGTGGTTCCAGGGCCAAATTAAAGAGGAGAGGGGATAGAGGGCAGCCTTGTCTCGTGCCCTTATGTAGGCGAAATTCATTTGAGAGCAGGCCAGCAGCAACCAATCTGGCTGCCGGAGAGGTGTACATGGATTTTATGAGATGCAGAAAAGGGCCAGTGAATCCCATTTTGTTCAGAACTAGAGATAGCCATTCGATACTAACGTTGTCAAAAGCCTTTTCGGCATCAAGAGTAATAATGGCAAAATCCCATTCGGGTTACATCTAGTGTGCTCTAGTGCCATCATCACCTTTCTGATGTTGCTCGTCGCCGTTCTGCCCTTCACAAAGCCTGACTGGGCAGGGTGAATCAGAAAAGGGATGATGTCAGCTAGTCTTGTGGCTATTATTTTGGATAGGATCTTGACATCGAGATTTAGGAGCGAGATGGGCCTATATGAGCCTGGTTCTGTAGGTTCCTTCCCTTTTTTTTCCAGAAGTTTTACTATTGCCTGGTTGCCTGTAGGTAGGTAGGGGCCACCCATCCCTATGTGTTGGTATACCTTTTCCAGAGTGGGTGCTAGGAGCGAGTTGAGGGATTTATAAAATTCTCCCGTTAGTCCATCTGGACCAGGGGCTTTCGAGGAGGCTAGAGTCCGGATCGTGTTGGTTATTTCTGCGAGAGATATGGGGGCATTAAGAGAGTCCAGTTGTGAGGGGGATATTTGTGTCAAAGTCACTCTGTCTATAAATTCGTGTGCCGTGTGCTTGTCGATAGGGTCGGCCGCATATAGCGCTGAATAATAGCGTAGCATGGCCGAGTTTATGCCCTTTTGCGACGTCGTGAAAGAGCCATCCGGCTCCCGGATAGCAGGGATAATAGTTGGGCGGTAGGGACCCTTACATAGTCTGGCTAGCAGTTTACCGGCCTTATTCCCAAATTTGTGGAGAGTGGCATCAAAATGAGCTCTCTTAATCGATTCCAGGGTGTCGGCCCAAGTGTCAAACGACTGTTTGGCTATTCGCCAAGCTGTCCGGTTCTCAGGTGTGTCATGGGTATAGAGTATTCGTTGAGCCTGGTGAAGTCTGGAACTGGCTGTGTTGTAGTTAAGGTGTGCGTTCTTTTTGAAGGAGGATGCATAGGAGATAATGCGTCCCCGTAGGAAAGCTTTCCCTGCGTCCCATAGTAGATTGGGGTTATCCGCATGATCCGCGTTCGTTTGTGTGTATAAGCGCCATTCTTTTGTGATGTAAGTGTGGAAATCCGCGTTGTGTTGGAGGAAACGCCAAATTCTGGGATTTGGATGGATATCAGGAGTCTCTAGAGATACGGAAATAGGGGCATGATTGGAAATAGCAATATCATGTATCTCCGCGTCCGGGATCAAAGGGAGTAGATCATGTGAGCTAAATATGTAGTCAATTCTGGTGAATACGTTGTGTGGATGTGAGTAAAAGGAGAATTCCCTGTCAGTCGGATGGTGTAGGCGCCATATGTCAAGGAGACGGAGGGATTCCATTGTGGCCGCTAGCAATGTGGCAGTGGTTGGTGTCGATGATGAGTCAAGTCGTCGTTTCGGAGATTTGTCATCTAATGGGTGGATTACGGAGTTAAAGTCCCCCCCTACGACTTGGGGAAGTAAAGGGTAGCGCAGGAGCCAAGTGGTTAGTGTGTTGAAGAACTGCTTCGTGGGACTGTTAGGGGCGTAAATGTTGGATATCACTATTTCTTTTGTCCCTAAGCGGACACGAATAGAGAGCAATCTGCCCTGAGTATCCGTGTCCGTTGACAAGATGGTACAAGGGAGATGTTTGTGAACAAGGATAAGGACTCCTGCTTTACGGCCTAAGGCTTCTGAGCCAGCCACCGCTCCCACCCAGAGTTTCTTCATCCGAGCAAAGTCGGGCGAAGAAAGGTGTGTCTCCTGAAGCAAAGCTATATCTGCCTTGAGCCGCTTGAGATGTCGGAGAACCTTCATTCTCTTAGAGGGGGAACGAAGGCCCTTCACATTCCACGAGATTATTCGCAGCATGGTAGGATTAGGACGGGGGTATGGTGTCCAAGTAGTAAAAACATTGGGATGTGGGTAATTGGGCGCAGAGAGTAGTAGACATCTACACTGGAGCATGTGTATAAGGCCCTAAGAAGAGGGATGCATAGTAAGCGGGTACTATTAGTAGTTTTAGTGGGTAAAGGGAAAGGATAAGAGGGGGAGGGATAGAACTGGAGCAGCAACCAAAGATAGGGTAAGCAGAAGTGAACATAATAACTAACCAACTTCACTTTTTTCCACATGGGGATCACTGTAAAGACCAGTTCCCATAACCAGCCCTGTATCAAGTCAAGGGCTTCCGCCCCTCGGAGATGGGATATAAGGTAACAGCAGGGCATGCATGAGAGCAGTGTGTGGAAGCAGGTCTGTACAAAGATACCCAGGGGGAAGAGGGTATGAGCGTATATACGAGCAGATACAGTCATCAAGGGTCATGTAACAGAAAGTACCGTGTTAAGGAACATACTTATATAGCTATGAACCACTGAAAAAAGAGTAAAAGGAAAATACAAATAAAACAGAACATAATGAGATAGATCAACATAAAAAAGTCAAGTCGGTATATAGGCAAACAAATCCTCAAATCCGACCAAGAAGTAACGGAGATTACCTGAGAGGTGCGGACTGTCCAGGAGGGAGAGTCCAAAATCAGAGCACCTTACCCAGGTAGGGAGGAAGGACAAACAGTGCCGAAAAGAAGGAACTCTTGTGTGTGGAAGCAGCGGGACCAAAACTTTGCCCCTCAGCGTGTGGTTAGGCCATGTTGAGTTGGACCCGAGGCCCTGAAGCGCTTGGGAGAGTCTTTACGCGGACCCCTCTGATCCAGGGCTCGATTGATAGGTGGGGCCTTGGGTGTGGGGCTGAGGTGGGGGCCCGAGCGTGAAGATTTCAAGTAAGATGACGCCTCATCAGGGTCTTGAAAGGACAGTTGTTCGCCAGAGGGCGTTTTGATCCGCAGAGTAGCCGGGAATGCCAGTGTAAACTTGATTTGTCGCTGGTGAAGCTCTGCACAGATATGCTGGAAAGCCTTGCGTTTCTTGGAGACGTCCACCGAATAGTCGGCAAAGATCAGAATTCGGACCCCGTCTATCTGCAGGGATCTGGATTGCCGGTATTGTTGCAGTATGGCAGCTTTGTCCGAGTAGTTAAGATATTTGGCTATGATCGGGCGCGGCGATTTGCGTTCCGAGTTGAAGGCCCCCACGTGGTGCGCACGCTCCACGGTGCATGGGCCTCCCAGACCCAGAGCTTCAGGGATGCGTCGCGCACATAAGTCCGTTAAGGCAGATTGGTGAAGCGACTCAGGTAAACCTACAAATCGCAGGTTGCTCCTCCTGGACCTGTTCTCGAGGTCGTCGAGTTTTTCCAAGATATACTTGTTTGTTCTGTCCTGAGCATGTTCCAGAGATTGCGTCTGGTAAAGTTCCTCCTCAATGGTTGATATGCGATGTTCTGCTTCATTCAGCCTGGATGCATGTTCCCCCAGCTGGGCTTGGACCTTCTGCATGCCTGAGCTGACAGCCTTCTCCACTGATGCTGCTATCATAGGGGAGAGAAGAGCAGCTACAGCCTGTGCCAGGAGTTCTGTGTGATGATCCTGAGTCAGTGAAGGTGTGTGTGGCTGCTGCATGAAGGGAGACGTTTCAGGGCTGGATGGAGGAGGGGGGGCCTGAAGCTGTAGAGGTAGTGTGTCTCTTAGGGTGGGTTGATGTGTAGGCCGTTCTCCTACCTCCATCGCTGGCGCCATCTCCTCAGGTTGGGCCGCAGAGGCCGGATCCATGTAAGCCAAAGCCAGGGCCTCGATTTGCGGCGGGGCCGGCCGCGCGGCGGCGGCCGCGTACGATCGCGGCCCGGTTTTTTCGACAAACCGGTCCATTTTGTGGCCGGGGTCGTGGGGGAGGCTGCTGGATCGTTCGGGGCGGAAAACGCCTAGTTTTCAGGCCGATGTGGAGGGTGGTATGCGGGAGCTGTGAGGGGAACAGCTACTCCATGCGGCGCCGGAACCGGAAGTCACACCCTTATCTTTAAGGGAGACTGTCTACATGTGCCTCTCCCCTTTTTTAGTCTCCAATATTGTTGAACTTCTCACTCTGTTCTCTTTTGTTCCTGTGCCTCTTACCATGTGTTTTAGCATGATTCTTCCAGCACCCAAACCGCGGCACAAGGCAGGACACTCTCCCCAAATTAAGGGGCATCCCTCAGGGCCACCAACAGCCTCCTCAACACTGCATCTCCATCTTACACCCAACTGTCCCTGCTGGTATGGCCTATGTCTATTTAAGAGGTATTCTCTGCCCCCTGCCAGCCCATTACTGGGGATTGGCTGATGTCCCATAAATACGCATGGCAGCCCCTCTTAAACCCCCACCCAGTAATTCTAGAAGGTACTCCAACCTTCCAGATCAAGGGGGGGGGGGCATCAAAGAGCTACCAGGATAAGTCATCCAGCCCTGAACTCTAATAAAAGATGACTCAATTAAGACTCACCACTTACAATGTGAGTCAGAATATGGTTTACCTACTCTAATTCTAGAACACACTAGAGAGTGTTACACTAAGAGTTGCAGGCATGATAAAGCTGCAAATAGAGAAAAAAGTACCAATTGGGAAGAGAAAATTTGCTTTGGAGTGTAGAAAATCTTGACATGACATTGTGTTCAAATATATCTTCCAGGGGTTTAATTCCTTTGGATGCCCAGGTGGCTGGCTCTAGGAGGCTAAGGAGGTGTGGAAAGTTAGGGTTCCTCTGTAAATGGGTATACTGTGACCACCATTTGGACAGTGCTTCTTACAGAAGAGCTTTATTCCATGCCCTAACTGTGGCTCTCATGGTACATGTAAGGGGATAAGGCACCTGACATCCCCCATACAATAGTGACTGCAGTGCCTCTTATGACCCTAGGTCAGCAGCTTCCATAACTATGGCAGCATTATTTCAGGGAAACATAGGCCAATTGTTGGCACGTGTCAGCTGGGCAGCCAAGAAGTTTTTTTAAAATTGGGCTGTGCTAGTTCATCTGATTGGAGACGTTGTTTCAATATAAATAAGCTGAGTCTGGGGGGTTTATTATTCCAAAGAAAAGGAATCACATGGGGGGGGGGGGCTATCTGCTTGAAGAGGGAAAATGTAACCCACACAGTGGCGTTTCTGAGTATATATAAGAAAAGGATGAGTAGTTTCGTCTTAATTAGATTAATTTTCCCGATAAGAGATAGCGGCAGGGTCAACCATGCTTCAAGCCACAAAATTAGCTGGGTTATTGGAGACCCGCCTACCTAAATACTTAATCTTAATTACCCACGGAAGGGGAAAAACACTAGGAAGGGTGGGATCAGGTCTATAGGAAGAATACATGATTTTGACCAGGTCACCCACAGGCCCGAAGGCAGAGAATTCCTACAAAGCTAACAAGGCAGCATGTTAAGACAAATAAATGTCTTGGAGGAAAGAAGCATGTCATCAGCGCATAGGGCCACCTTGTCCTCCAATTTTTAGACCATAAGACCCTTTTTTACAGCAGGGTTCGTTCTAAGAGCCACATCTAAAGTCTCCATTGGGGGGGGCAAACAATGAGGGGAATAGGGGACAACAATGACAGGTACTTCGCCCAAAGGAGCGATAGCAGCTCTCGCAGTTTAATAGAAGCCTAATGGGTGCAATATAAAAGGTCTATTCAATTGCCACAATTGCACAGAAAATGAAAGGGAGTGTGAATCAGTGTTTTGCTTCATTCTTAGATCCTATAAAACAAAAGAAAAATATTGCGCTTGGGGTAAACCTAAAAGCTGCAACTACAAACATCTAATATCAAGATATGAAGAAACTCAAACAAATTATATATAAAGTTGCGCTAAAGTCACATGAAAAATGAAAAAAAAAAGTCCAATATAAATTATTGAGATAAAAATTAAAAAATATCCTGTGTGGAGTTCAATGAAGAAAAAAGGAGTCTTTTTGTAATAAGGGACTCTTTGTTTCCACGAAAAACCAATGAATAGATAAACCAATCCTTTTTACGAATTCAGTGTAATCTTCTTACAAATCCAAAGTTGAAAAAAGTTTGACCCTTACCACAATGGGTGGACTCCCAGTCAATGGAGTCGTTAGCGCAAGCAGACAGCCCTCTGCGGGGTTCTTTTGCATGTAATCCGTTCCTTCCCTTCTCGAACACCGTAGGCAGTGGTAATCCGATCTCTCTGTGCGTCTGGAGTTTGTTTATAGCTCCCCAGCGAATCCTCTGATATCAGGGTTTTACAATAAGCAAACCTGTGGTAAAATACAAACTACTCGGGCCTCTCGGCCATGAGTAGAAGGAGGGGGAAAACAAAGAAGGACTCCGATCGTGAAAGTACCGTTTGGCAAGCGACAATTTTATTAAAAAAATCCTTTTTGAATATACAGCAGACCAATGACCGAATAGGTCCGATTCTAGAGAAAACTTATAGTATACAATAGACCAAAAGGTACGACCAAATCGGTCTAACTCTAATACATGAAAAAAATATATATATGCATAAAATTCATTCTTAGATCCAACTGATGAAATGTTCTCACCACTTCCAGCATCTGCTTGTTTTGTCAACCCTACTGTCTGTGAAACCCTTGTTGATGGGGCAGATGAGAATTTTCAGGAACTGCTTAAAAAGGCAGAGGAGTATGCTGTATAAGAAAATCAACATTGCCACACTCACACAAGATGAGGAATTGTCTGAAGATGATGTGAAACAGGATACTATTAAAACATCCCAGGAAGTGGAATAAGCACCATCCATATCTAAGTAGCCAGGCTTCTGGTTTCTTTCTAAATGTCGCAAGAGCCAGGCAGAGGATCTCCAAACAGCATATCAGAAAATATAAGGAGGAGCTTTTGCACCAACTTGCCACCATCAGTGAGGACACCAGAGCAGATTTTTAGCCGTCAAAGAGTGACACTTTTATCAGCAGCTAAAACCTTTTGCATTATAGCTTCTTGCTTTGCCAGCTTCTCAAGCCTTTGCAGAGAGAGTATTCAGTGTCACAAGTGACCTCTCTAGAGTCCGGCAGAATAGAGCAACGGTAATGTTGGCACAAAGAGCTTTCCTTAAAATGAATTAAAACAAATAGAGGTGTTTTATTCTCCAAGTATTTCTATTTTTAACATAAGATGCATACCTAATTGTTGTGGGTTGTGCTTATTGCGATAGCAGAAATTAATAATTCAACAACAGTTTTATTTGTCAATTAAATTCATAGGAAAAATGCATAGGCTACAAATGTCATTAGTATGTGGAACAATACCAACCACCACTTTTAATCAACTCCTCTCTCTTAGCATTGACAAATTTGACAATAGAAGTAAATGTAACAGTAATGAAAAAGAAAAATAGATCAGTGACTGTCAAAAATGGCAGCCTTACATCGGGGTCCTGCCCCAGTAGTGTTTTTAGTGTGATATTTACCTTTATTGTCATTGAAAATGCTGAGAAAGAGAGGAGTTGATAAAAAATGGTGACTGTTATAATCCACACACTAATGGCATTATTTTAGACTGTGCACTTTTTCTTTTAAATGTATCTGAGAATTAGAGCTGTTGAAATAATAAACTGACAGTCAACTGCTTCTTATTGTAGAAATAAGCATTACCCTCAAGTATTGGTTTATTATGCTGTGACAGACTGCCAGTGACAGTGCCTGTGCAGTGTGTGTGTGCTTGTATAGCTGTGGCCAAAAGTTTTGACAAGGACACAAATAAAAATTTTCACAAAGTCTGATGCTTCAGTTTTTTTAGATATTTTTGGCAGATGTTAACATGGTATACTGAAGTATAATTACAAGCATTTCATAAGTGTCAAAGAATTTTATTGACAATTACATCAAGTTTATTCAAAGAGTCAATATTTGCAGTGTTGACCCTTCTTTTTCAAGACCTCTGCAATTCGGCCTGGCATGTTGTCAATTTACTCCTAGGCCACATCCTGACTGATGGCAGCCCATTCTTGCATAATAAATGCTTGGAGTTTATCAGCATTTGCGTTGTATTTTTGTTTACCCTCCTCTTGAGGATTGACCAAAAGTTCTCAATGGTATTAAGGACTGGGGAGTTTCCTGGCCACAGATCCAAAATGTCCATGTTTTGTTCCCCAAGCCACTTAGTTATCACTTTTGCCTTATGGCAAGGTGCTCCATCATGCTGAAAAAGGCATTGTTCATCACCAAGCTGTTCTTGGATGGTTAGGAGAAGTTGTTCTCGGAAAATGTTTTTGTACTATTCTTTATTCATGGCTATGTTCTAAGGCAAAATTGTAAATGAGCCCACTCCCTTGGCTGAAAAGCAACCTACCCCACACATGAATGGTCTCAAGATGCTTTACTGTTGTTGAAATGACACAGGACTGATGACAGCGCTCACCTTTTCTTCTCCGTACAAGGTTTTTGTTTTTTTCCGGATGTCCCAAACAATCAGAAAGGGAAATCCTCAGAGAAAATAACTTTACTCCAGTTGTCAGCAGTCCAATCCCTGTACCTTTTGCAGAATATGGGTCTGTCCCTGATGTTTTTCCTGGAGTGAATTGGCCTCTTTGCTGCCCTTCTTGACACCAGGCCATTCTCCAATATTCTTCACTTCAATGCGCATGCAATAGCATGCACACCTGCCTGCTGCTAATCCTGAGCAAGCTCTGCACTGGTGGTGCCCCAATCCCACAGCTGAATCAACTGTAGGAGACGGTCCTGGCACTAGCTGGACTTTTTCAGGGGCCCTGACGACTTTGTCACAAATGCAGTTGAAATGTTTTTTTTTATAAGATTGGGTTCATTTTCATGGCAAAGAAGGGCCTTACAATTAATTCCAACTCATCTGATCCCTCCTTATAACATTCTGGAGTATATGCAAATTGCCATTATAAAAACTAAGGCAGCAGACTTTGTGAAAAATTTATATTTGTCATTCTCAAAACATTTGGCCTAAGCTGTAGCTGCTGAAATGTTTTGTTGTGTTATGTTGAATTTCTTGAACTGTTAAAGTTCATGTAAATGTGCACTGCATGGTGGCATCATCACGCAAAGAGTTTTTTATTTTTTTATTTCCCTATTTTAATGTTACACTTCTGTTAAAAAAACAATATTCTTGTGACAAAACTTGGTTTACCTTAGATGGTATATAACGACTAAATCTGTGTCTGTAGTGCATTTTCAAACCCTAATACCATAAATAATAGCATATTACATTTACATTTCCCTCTCCAGGAGTATATATTGAGTTTGGAAATTGTAGAGAAATGCTTAAATAATGCATTATAATTAAACTAAACCCATTTGATTTTAGATGACTAAAATTAGTTTTAGTTGACTAAAATGATTTTTGTCCACTAAAATGTACTGGAGGTTTTAGATGACTAAATACGACTAAACTAAAACAATTGCAGATAACTAAAATAGGACTAAAACTAAAACAACATTTTAGTCAAAAGATGTCTTGAGTGATGAAACGCATAGGGCAGAGTTACAGTACAGGAGCCATACGGGGTCTCCAGTCAGATAGCTGATCCATGGACCCAGGATTTTTTAAACACCTTTATTTTGTCATTCAAGACTGCCGAGAGCCTTTCACAGAAGACATTTTTTGACAAGTTGTAAGGTAGAGGACACTTCAAAAATACAATCTCAAATCCGCATTGGCATCATACCATAAAGAAATATGGTATTTTTTTTTTTTTAACTGTAAATTTTATTATGAAAGGAAAAGTCAGAAGAAAGGTACATAGCCAAACGGGCATACCCTGGCAGTAAACTTGTCAAGGAAGTAAGGTACATACAGATACAGGTATGCAGGTATGGTGTACAACACAGTAACATATCAAAATTTTAGCAGGATACACGACTTTAAAGGGAGGGGAGGTTTGCAAAGGGGAGGAGTGAGGATATATAAGAGTACAAATAAAAAGCAGGTATAACCAGAGTTTGATTTGCACGCTTGGTATAGGCAATAACTGAGTGAAGGAGAGAAATCTGATAAAAAATGCATGGGTAAGTTTAGTATAGGTACCTTGGGTTTACTCTGAGTACAAGTAACATTAATCCTTAGGAACAGATATAAAATAAGTATGATAGCCAGGGAAGTTCAGTGTAGTGGGCTACTCCTGGCGTCCGTTATCCAAAGTTTCCAGGCATACAGGAACTTATCAGTTGTGAGGTTAGCTTTAGCAAAGGCGTATTCCAGTCGAAAGTGGGCATTCAGCAATATGAGGACTTGTTTCAGGGTCGGGGAGTGTACAGATTTCCAATTTTTTGCAATAGCTAGTCGGGCAGCGATAAGGATGTGGGTGAGTAGGGCGTGCAGGTGGTGCGGCCACGAGAGGACAGATATACCTAGTAGTAAGTCGGTGGGAGAGAGCGGGATAGTTATTCTACAAATGTGGTGTATTAGGTTTTCAATTTTTTCCAGAATGGTTGTATATGGGGGCAACCCCACCAAATATGTAGTAATGTACCTCTGTCACCGCAGTTCCTCCAGCAGTTAGGCGAGGAAGAGGGAAAGATTTTAGCCAGTCTGGTCGGGGTGTAGTACCAGCCGTGGTAAAGTTTCATCAGAGATTCCCAATGGGAGATGCAGTGCGAGAAGCGTGTAGGAGCATTCAGAGCTTTCTGCCATGTTTCTGGTGGAACAGCGTGTTGCAGTTTGGATGACCAGTATTCGGTGCGTGCGGGATCAACTACGGGGTCTGGTGAAGTGAGTATTCTGTAGATGAGAGAAATGCCTCCTTTTTTTGAGTTTTATTCCCAAAGAACTGTAGTAGGGAATCCTTGAGTGGGTTCTTGGTGGAAAGAGGGAGATTTGCTAGGATGGATCTGATCCGGAGATATAAGAAGAATGTTGTGGAGGGGACATGATATTTGTGTTGTAGTTGGGAGAAGGATAGGAGATTTGTTGAGGAAAATAATGCGCTTACATTAGTAACCCCAGCTGCGACCAGAAATATGGTATTTTTTAAAATAAAAGTAGTGGGACTTTAAATATGCCAAATGAGAACAAAGTCAGAATAAAAATATATATATAATTGTATTACACATAAAACATTGTCATAAACACAATATTAAAAACATAGATATGCATAAAGAAATTGTGCGATAAATAAAAAAATCTTGAAATCTGATGAATACTTTTAACTAGTCTACACGTTACACAGGAGTCCCAGCTTCTTTAGGACCATACATACTGTTTCTTACTCAATATCATAAATCATCATAACAACAGAGGAGAGGGATACAAGTTCTGTCTCAGATGTTTTGCCTACCGGCCCATAGGTTATAGTCTGTACCTATTAAGGCAGGAGTAAACATAAATATACAAAAGGGGGGAAATAAATATCCGGTGTATAGCAATATACTCCAAATTATGTGAATCCCAATATCTACTGAAGACAGGGGGCTGAATCCAAAATACCAAGAAAACCAGGCATCTCTGTGACAATCACATATGCTGGTTTTGTGGTAGGTACATATCCACCTCCCCTCTGGCAAACTTTGCCTATCCCTGGTCAGGAGACCCTTCAACTTATCCAGCTCATGCCTGATTAGATTGCACTCCACAGCAAGGTGATCAATTAGATCCATGAGGGCAGATTTGCAAGTTTCAATTGCTTGCAGAATGACTACAGTGTTGGCAGAACCGGCATTGTCAGGAAAGGGAGACAGTGATGCTGAAAGCGAGGAAGCCATTTGCATGGGAAAGGAGCTACTGCAGGTACAAGCTTCCATCTTATGAGGCGGGTGCACGTGTCTGTCAGGGGCCCGGATTGCAGTTTGACAGGCTTGCCATGGAGGTAGAGGGGAAGTTCTGCTGCAGAGGAAGTGTAGATGAGAGCCCTGGAGCTTCAGATAATGGCGCTATGAAGCAGGATGGATAGAGCTTCCCTGGGACACGTCTGCTTTCCTAAACCACTTCAGCCCTGGAAGAATTTACCCCATTCCTGACCAGAGCACTTTTTGTGATTCGGTACTGAGTTGTTTTAACTGACAATTGCATGGTCGTGTGACGTTGTAGCCAAACAAAATTGATGTCCTTTTTCCCCATAAATAGAGCTTTCTTTTGATGGTATTTGATCAACTGCTGTTTTTATTTTTTGCACTATAAACAAAAAAAAGAGCCACAATTTTGAAAAAAAATCATTCTTTTTTACTTTTTGCCATAATAAACATCCCCAAAAATATATATAAAAAACTATTTTTTTCCTCAGTTTAGGACGATAT
This sequence comes from Lithobates pipiens, assembly GCF_037356315.1. Classification (NCBI taxonomy): domain Eukaryota; kingdom Metazoa; phylum Chordata; class Amphibia; order Anura; family Ranidae; genus Lithobates; species Lithobates pipiens. Next base: position 206,182,762 of record NW_027507785.1, on the reverse strand, counting down.
GTTCTTCTACATATTTTTGGTAAAAAAATGTCAATAAGTGTATATTGATTGGTTTGCGCAAAAGTTATAGTGTCTACAAAATAGGGGATAGATTTATAGCATTTTTATTATTATTATTTTTTTTTTACAAGTAATGGTGGCGATCTTCAATTTTTATCATGATTGTGACATGATGGCAGAAACATCAGACAATTTTGACACTTTTTGGGACCATTGGCATTGGCAGCGGTCAATGCTATAAAATTGCATTGATTACTGTAAAAATGTGACCGGCAGTGAAGGAGTTAACACTGGGGGTGCTTGAGGGGTTAACTGGGTTCCCTGGGAGGTGATTCTAATGGAAGGTGGAGGGGACTGACTGGAGGAAGTGACAGATCATGGTTCCTAGCTAATAGGAACACACAATCTGTCACTCCTGTCAGAACAGAACAGGGAAGTGTGTGTATACACACACTCGTCTCTGTTCTGTTTCTCCTGCTCATGATCGCTTGCCAGTGGTCATCACGACTGTTGGGCACGAGCACCGGCACCCTCGCTGTGCAGCAGGCGCACGCACGCCTGCTATCCTGACCCCGCAAGCCGACGTATAGCTACAAAGGCTCACGCAGGGGAGGCAACCCGCCACAGAATAACTGTGGCTGTTGGTTGGGAAGCAGTTAACATCGTGGCCCAAAGAAAAATGTTTTTAATGAGTGTATATTTTGAGCCATTATTAAAACACTTAACTTGAAGCAATTTTTAAAATGTATTTATTTATGTTTTACAAGTACAGTGGTGTGAAAAAGTGTTTGCCCCCTTCCTCATTTCCTGTTCCTTTGCATGTTTGTCACACTTAAGTGTTTCGGAACATCAAACCAATTTAAACAATAGTCAAGGACAACACAAGTAAACACAAAATGCAATTTGTAAATGAAGGTGTTTATTATTAAAGGTGAAAAAAAATACAAACCATCATGGCCCTGTGTGAAAAAGTGATTGCCCCCCTTGTTAAAACATACTATAACTGTGGTTGTCCACACCTGAGTTCAATTTCTCTAGCCACACCCAGGCCTGATTATTGCCACACCTGTTCACAATCAAGGCATCACTTAAATAGGAGCTGCTTGACACAGTAAGGTCCACCAGAAGATCCTTAAAAGCTACACATCATGCTGAGACCCAAAGAAATTCAGGAACAATTGAGAAAGAAAGTAATTGAGATCTATCAGTCTGGAAAGGGTTATAAAGCCATTTCCAAAGCTTTGGGAATCCAGCGAACCACAGTGAGAGCCATTATCCACAAATGGCGAAGACATGGAACAGTGGTGAACCTTCCCAGGAGTGGCCGGCCGCCCAAAATTACCCCAAGAGCGCAGCGACGACTCATCCAAGAGGTCACAAAAGACCCCACAACAACGTCCAAGGAACTGCAGGCCTCACTTGCCTCAGTTAAGGTCAGCATTCATGCCTCCACCATCAGGAAAAGACTGGGCAAAAATGGCCTGCATGGCAGAGTTCCAAGGAGAAAACCACTGCTGAGCAAAAAGAACATCAAAGCTCCTCTCAATTTCTCCACAACACATCTTGATGATCCCCAAGACTTTTGGGACAACATTCTGTGGACCGATGAGACAAAAGTGGAACTCTTTGGAAGGTGTGTGTCCAAGTATATCTGGCGTAGAAGGAACACTGCATTTCATAAAAAGAACATTATACCAACAGTAAAATATGGTGGTGGTAGTGTGATGGTCTGGGGCTGTTTTGCTGCTTCAGGACCTGGAAGACTTGCCGTGATAAAAGGAACTATGAATTCTGCTGTCTACCAAGAGATCCTGAAGGAGAATGTCCGACCATCTGTTCGTGTACTCAAGCTGAAACGAACTTGGGTTCTGCAGCAGGACAATGATCCTAAACACACCAGCAAGTCCACCACGAATGGCTGAAGAAAAACAAAATGAAGACTTTGGAGTGGCCTAGCCAAAGTCCTGACCTGAATCCTATTGAGATGTTGTGGTATGACCTTAAAAAGGCCGTTCATGCTCGAAAACCCTCTAATGTAACTGAATTAGGACAATTCTGCAAAGATGAGTGGGCCAAAATTCCTCCAGGACGCTGTAAAAGCCTCATTGCACGTTATCGCAAACGCTTGGTTGCAGTTGTTGCTGCTAAGGGTGGCCCAACCAGTTATTAGGTTTAGGGGGCAATCACTTTTTCACACAGGGCCATGATGGTTTGGATTTTTTTTCACCTTTAATAATAAACACCTTCATTTACAAATTGCATTTTGTGTTTACTTGTGTTGTCCTTGACTATTGATTAAATTGGTTTGATGTTCCGAAACACTTAAGTGTGACAAACATGCAAAGGAACAGGAAATGAGGAAGGGGGCAAACACTTTTTCACACCACTGTATGTACTATATCAGATAAAAAGATTTTAGATTAGCCACCAGACAGAGCTATCAGTGGTTCAGTGTAATTTACAAAATAATTTACACTTTTTATGATTTTGATTTCAAGCAGCAATATACTGATGTACAAAAAACTGAGAATTCAAATGTCTAATGCTTGTAACCAGCCTTTTAGTGTCTACACTGTGGGTGATTCCAGTGTTTTCTCCTGAACAAGGACTTTATTTCAAACACTATGGACTTTTTGTTTGCAATACTATATTTACAGCGCTGCATATCATTATATTTTTCAGCCTTTTAGTGTTGCCGCTTATTAGGCTGGTAGGCTGGACGGTGAAATTTCTCACTATTTATCTTAAGAATACTTGACATTGGCTACATAGGGAGGGCATGTTTTTTTTTTTAATTAGTCTTCAACTCATAGATTTGTCTTGCGAGAGGAGGCAGTAAAAAGAAACCATTGTGCAGCACTTCAAAGTAGAAACCCTGTATATGTTACAATCAAATACAATTGTCCATATATGCAAATATAACTACAATTTATAAATGTTTTAAACAGTAACACAAACTGGTCTTTTTATAGATTCATGCAAAAATGTTACTAAATTGAAAAGGGATACACAAGTTGCATTTAAATATAACTGCTTTTATTAACCACTTTCAGACCGGACCAATTTGCTGGTCAAAGACCAGACCACTTTTTGCGATTCGGCACTGCGTCGCTTTAACTGACAATTGCGCGGTCGTGCGACGTGGCTCCCAAACAAAATTGACGTCCTTTTTTTCTCACAAATAGAGCTTTCTTTTGGTGGTATTTGATCACCCCTGCGGTTTTTATTTTTTGCGCTATAAACAAAAATAGAGCGACAATTTTGAAAAAAACGCATTATTTTTTACTTTTTGTTATAATAAATATCCCCCAAAAATATATAAAAAAACATTTTTTTCCCTCAGTTTAGGCCGATACATATTCTTCTACATATTTGTGGTAAAAAAAATCGCAATAAGGATAGTTTTATAGCATTTTTATTAATCATTTTTTATTATTTTTTTTTTTACTAGTAATAGCGGCGATCTGCGATTTTTATTGTGACTGCGACATTATGGAGGACACATCGGACATTTTTGACTCATTTTTGGGACCATTGTCATTTATACAGTAATCACTGCTATATAAATGCAGTGATTCCTGTGTAAATGACACTGGCAGTGAAAGGGTTAACCAGTGGGTGGCAGTGTAGGGGTTAAGTGTTCCTAGGGGTGTGTCACTAACTGTGGGGGGGTTGGGCTTTCATTTAGTGTACACTGATCTCTGCTCCAATCACATGGAGCAGAGATCAGCGTCACTAGTTGCTAGGCAGAATGGAAAAATGTTGTTTACACAGCATTTCCTCCATTTGGCCGCTCCGTGAGACGATCGCGGGGATGCCCGCGGCGATCGAGTCCGCGGGTCCCGCGACCGGACTCACGGGGGTCCCGACCAGCGGCGCGCTCCCGATGGCAGGGCGGCATCGAATATTGGACATACCTGTATGCCAATATGCCTGCCCGCGCCATTCTGTCGACGTACATCGTCGTGCGCTGGTCGGGAAGTGGTTAAAGTGGGAGTGAACTCCCTTGGTGGATTGTTACCTATGGTTAAGCCTATAATAAGGCTTACCTATACAGTAGGTACAGTAAATATCTCCTAAACCTGCACCGTTTAGGAGATATTTACTAGACTTGTGCGCCGTCAATAAATTTGTTTTGTGCTGTTCCGCTTTGTATTAGCCGTTAATTTGTATTTCGTAATTCATGTCCAAAATTCAATTTGGATTCGTACGAAATACTAATTTTCATTAGGTTTGTTAACTTTTCGTAACCATAACAAACGTTCGTTATGATGAATTTATCATTATGGGAGGCTCCCACCATCCCTGTGCTGTGCTCATTATGAGGGGCTCCCACCATCCCTGTGCTGTGCTGACTTCCTTTGTTTTTAACTTCATCATAATGAATAATTGTAATTAACAAAAATTCTTATTTTGTCCGATTCTGAATCTTCCATCGACTACCAGTACCAGTCTCCCACCCCCATATTAAAAAAAAGGTAATTTTCCCAACCCTCACTCAGCAGCAGAAGAAAAACTCTGATTGGTCAACAAAATGGAAACGTTATAACGGAATTTGGATTTGAAATTCGTAAACAACATTTCATATTTCAAACAAAATTAGGAAGCATAGCAATTCGTATTTCGGATCCTCACGAATGTACTTAAATTCGTATTTATTTTCGATTCATACGAAACTAATCGCACATGTTTAATATTTACTTGTGAAGCTGCTAATGACATCATTAGCGCATGCGCTCTGAAGGAACAACATACCCGTGCCGTGAACTGCGACTACTGCTTTCATGTGTGGGAGTTATGTTATCGTGGCTCATCCAACCTGAAAGGAAGACTGGGTGAAGATGGAAGCCCTGTCAGCAGTAACAGTGCAATGCTGGAGGGCTTAGTTTTAAGGCAAGTTTCACATTATGTGCTAGTAGGCAATGCATTATAACTTTGCATTTTACTACCACTTTAATACATAGCTGCATTCACAGCTTTTGTTTAGCTGTCTAAAGATCAGTTTTAATAAACCTGGAACCATGGGCATCTACACCTGCTGACAAAAGGGTGCTATAAGTCAAAGCACCCAAAGCATATTCATCTCATCATAATCATCAGTTGCACATTTCTGTTTTCCTTTCTTTATTTCTAAAGCATGCAGCCCAAGGCAGAAAAATACATTAGAAACTGTGTATTTTATGTCAATTATATCTGCAGTCACTCATATGCTTCTACGTATTATTCTGAACTTCTGATACCTAAAGCATTTTTCATCTTTAAAGGGTAAGAAAAAGTTTCCACAAATTAGGTACCAATCTATTTCTCAGGACCAGAGAAGTATACAGTGCCAAACTGTGCATATACAATGGATTTAAAAAGCCAGTGGAGGAAAGTAAACAATCCTATCTAGGTAAGTAAAATGATGTGGTGCAAGTAGGTGGGCTACACCTGCTTAGAGTGTGAGGACTTTAAGGGACAGTTTCCCTACCCTTTAAAGTGTAACTATATAGTAGGTAAATTGAGAAAATCAGTACATACAGCTATTTAATGAATTACCACTTTTATGTTTGTAAAAACTCATTCATTTAAAATCCCCCTGCCAATCATAGCAGGGCATATCGTATATTGACTAATGTCAGGAGAGATGGAAGAGGTCATCCTACATCACATGGTGACCCCATTGACATCAGTGCTCCTTGTGATGTCACAGGATCAAAGAAGAGGATTACAACATTCAAAGTTAAAGTGTTACTAAACCCATAACAGTAAAATCAGTCCGTATATGCAGTAAAGCATGCTTGTTATACTCACTGTGGAACCTAAGGGGTTAATCATCTGCATTGTGTAAAAAGGCTGCTTGATCTTGTATATACAGATCCTCCTATTCTTCCATTGACTCCAGAACAGGGCTAGATAAAACAGAGTTACTGGAGTCAGGCTGCACATGCTCAGTTTGGTGTATATTGTTAGAGAGGTTTTTTTTTTCTTGTGAGAGTGCAGGTGATCAGCACAGGGCCAATCAGCACAGCCCAGATAGAGGGTCAATGGTCCTGGATCCTGATAGGACAGCTCATTGCAGCATGAAATCTACTTCTACAAGCCTTAGCAAGGAACTGATAGAAGTCACAAGACTGCTATATACTGCTGATGAGAAAAGGTATTTGGCAGTTTATATTTACCAAATCATTTGCATTTCCATGTTCTGTGTACTGTGGGAGACCAGATATAGTGAATGCAGGGTCTTGGGTTTAGTAACACTTTAACCACTTGTCTACCAGGCACTAACACCCTCTTCCTGCCCAGACCATTTTTCAGCTTTCAGCGCTGTCGCACTGAATGATAATTGCGCGATCATGCTACACTGTACTCAAACAATTTTTTTTAGAATTTTCTTCACACAAATAGATATTTATTTTGGTGGTATTTAATCACTGCTGGGTTTTTTAATAATAAAAAAAGATCAAACATTTTGAAAAATAAATGGTTTTACCTTTTTTCTGTCAGTAAATTTTGTCTTCACTGATGTGCGCTGATAAGGCAGCACCAATGGGCACTGATAGGCTGAACTTGTGGGCATTGATGAGGTGGCACTTATGGGCACCGATGAGGCACACTTATGGGCACTGACAGGTGGCACCAATGAGCACTGATAGGAGACACTGATGAGCACTGTTAGGTGGCACTGATGGGCACTAATAGACAGTAGCACTGGTGGGCACTGATAGGCAGTGTCGGGCACTGATAGGCAGCACTGGTGGACATGGATAGGTGGTGTGGACAGGCAGCACAAATAGGCAGTATATATGGGCACTGATGGGCATTGATGGGTGGCACTGATGGGTGATGCTGATGGGCATTGATGGACAGCAGTAATGGGCATTGATGGGCAGCACTGATAGGTGGCACTGATTGCTAGCACTAACTGGCATCGCTAATGGGCTCTGATTGGTGGCACTTATGGGCAGTGGTGGGCACTGATTTCTGCCACTGGTGGGCACTGTATGCTGGTAATGGTGGGCAATGGTTTGTGATAGCAATGGTACTGTTTGTGACACTGTATTTATTTATTGTAATCAGGGCACTGCTGATCAGTGCCCTGATTACATTCCTACATGTTCCCCTGTGAGGAGATACCACTGATCTGCTCTCCTCTCCTCACACTCTGTCAGTGTAAGTCGAGGAGAGCCGATTACCGACACTTCCTTGTTTACATGTGACCAGATATGATTGGACACAGCCTATCACATGTTTAAAGAGCCGAGGACACAGCTCTTTACACAGATCGAGGTCGCACATTGTCCTAACAACACGGCGCGGCCGTGTTCGTCGCACTGAGCACCACCACGGGTGTGCGAGAACAGCCGTTCTGGGATGCCGTCATATGATGGTGTCCCAGAGCAAGAGCTGCACTGTCCCGCAGTCATTTAATGGTGGCCGTGCAGCAACCAGTTAACTACTTCATCCCTGGAAGGATTTACCCCCTACCTGACCAAGTCCTTTTTTGTGATAAGGCACTGCATTGCTTTAACAGACAATTGCGCGGACATACGATGTTCTACCCAAACAAAATTGATGTCCTTTTTTCTCCACAAATAGAGCTTTCTTTTGGTGGTAATTTTATCACCTCTGCGTTTTGTTTTTTTGTGCTATAAACAAAAAGATAGCATAAATTTTGAAAAAAAGCAATATAAATCCAGATCTGTATTCAACCCCTTAGGGGGAATCGTATCAAGAAAATGAATCCAACATACCTCTGGCTTTTTTTAAATGGATTCTCGGCTACCACCCATCCTATTCTTATGAATTCCCTCCAGCACCATGAATTTTAATTGGGAAATTTAATGCCCTATCACCAAAAATGTCTTGCTAAAGGCAACTGCAATAAATTTGTCTCAATTGAATATTTGTGCCTTGTGTCTAATCCTGTGTGTACAGGGTGTGCCTGGGCACACCCTAATCACCTGTGCTGTCTCCCAAGATCTGCCCCGAAATGTTGCATTTAAGAGAGTATGTACAGTAGCTCTTGCTGCCTGTGAAACAGTTTCACAGGCAGCAGATTGTGAGGTTTACCAGAGCCGCTTAGTGTGTGAACTGTCAGATAATATAACTGCTTGCAGAGAGAGAGAGAGAGAGCAGCTGTCAAAATTCAGCGGTGATGTCAGGGGTGGGCAGGACCAAACGGATATCAAATATCAGCTAATGGGATGGGGTCTGGGCGGTCCGCTACATTTATGTGGCTCCATAAGCTTCCCAATCATTGGCTGGTATTGATAGCTGCTTGGTCCTGTTCATCCCGACATTGCGGCTGAGATGTGATAGCTCCTCTCTCTCCCTGCAAGTAGTTACATTAGCTGACAGTTTCACACACCGAGCAGCTCTGGCAAATCGGTCTACTCTGCTGCACGTGAAACTCCTCTTCTCCTCTGCCAGTGCAAAGGAATGCTGCCAGTGAGTGCCAATTAATGCTGCCTATCAGTGCTAACCAGTGGCAATCAGTACCAACCAATGTTGCCTATCAGTGCACATCAATGCTCCCTATAAGTGCCAACCTATGCTGCCTATCAGTGCCAATCAATGCTGTCAATCAGTGCCAACCAATTCCAATCAATTATGCCTATCAGTGCCATTCAGTTCCAATCAGTGCTGCCATTCAGTGCCAATCAGTGCTGTCTATCAGTGTCAATCAATGCTGCCAATCAATGCCAATCAATGCTGCCGATTAGTGCCAATCAATGCTGCCAATCAGTGCACATCAGTGCTGCCTATCAGTGCCAATCAGTGTCCATCAGTGCTGCCTATAGGTTTACATCATTATAGCACTTTGGATCTTTTTTTTATTGTTACACTTAATTTGAAATGTTTTAGTTACTATTATAATGTGAATTATTGCACTTGAAGTTAATTTTCCACCTTCCCTGCTAAGTCCTTGTCTCTATAGACCTTGCTTTGTGCACTGGTGTGCAGTCATGGTGGAACAGGAAGATCCCCATGAAATTGTCATAAATGACTTGGTGTGCTGACACCTTAAGAGTTCCCTTCACTGGATATATATATATATATATATATATATATATATATATATATATATATATTAAATACACAAAAACTGGTAATCAAAACTTTTGGATGAAAAAAAATGGGCTAACTTTACTGTTTTCGTTTTTTTTTTTAAATCATTACTGTATTTTAAAAAAAAAATGCGTTTGAAAGGCCGCTGCGCAAATACCATGTGACATAAAATATTGCAACAACTGCTATTTTATTCCCTAGGGTCTCTGCTAAAAATATATATATACGTTTTGGGGGTTCTAAGTTATTTTCTAGCAGAAAATACAGGAAATTTATTTGTAAGCATCAAGTGTCAGAAAAGATTTAGTCTTTAAATGGTTAAACTGAGAACTCTACACACTGAGTTGAATTCATTCAGAAGTGTAAACATTGTATCTCTTTACTCTTTTCTTGGCAGACTGCCCAGAGAGGAAACAAGTCGCTTCACTGATGTCTTCAGGCAACTTGCATTGACTTCTATTACTGAAGTCACTTGCAAGTCATGCTGAAGATATCATCGGCCTTTTTTAACAGCACAATGCCGATTTATAAAAAAATGGCAAATATCGGTCGACCTCTAATCGTAATCAATTATTACACTATAAGCCCTTGTACACACGGTCGGACATTCCGACAACAAAATCCGTCTGATTTTTTCAGATGGATTTTGTCCGAAACTTGTGTTGCATACACACGGTCGGACTCAGTTGTCGGAAAATCCGATTGTACATAACGGGATGGCGTTATTTCGTTAGGACGGAACTACGTTCAGGCTAGTAGCCAATAGCTTTGGTCTTGTAATTTGATCTGAGCATGTGTGGCACTTTGTCCGTCGGAGTAGGCTACACATGATCGGAGTATGTCCGATCGGAGCATTTTGTCGGAAAATTTTACCGGCAAGTTGGAAAAGTTGGTCCGTCGGATATTCCGACGGAAACAGTCCGATGCAGACCACACACAGTTGGAATATACAACAAGGCCGTCCGATAGGAAACACTCCGTCGGAATCTCCAACCGTGTGTACAAGGGCTAAGAGTTTTCACCCCATGGGGTGTTTAATTCAATACCTAGGAGCCAGCTGTATGGGGTTAAAAGAATTGTCAGTGATCCACAACAATGTGAAGTAAGATTAAATTAAATGGAAATCAGGCTTGTCAAGTGAGGTTATCCAGTTTCATTAGTTAAAAGGGAACATATTTAGCAGATAATGAGCATCACTATAGAAATGATAGGAGAATTCCATGTATGTCACAGTATCATCCATATTCACTTTGCATCCATAACATCCTTAAGAAACATTGGGTTTATTAACAGAGAATTATCCGAATATTAGTGAATTACAAGCTCCCCCTTATCCTCATATAGAAAAGGTTGAACACTAAGGGATTGATTGGTCAGATCTGACCAATATATCCCCCCTAGACCATTAGTAACTTTTTTAAGATCCCATAATACAGGGTCATACCCATGTCTATCGTATATACCATGTAACTCCATGATAAAAGGCAATAATAAGCCATAATAAGGTGATATTAAAACCAAAGGTCATTACACTTGCCAATCGGCATATGTAATATGTGCAATAAAATGTCCATGTGGGTTACTTTACATAGGAAAGATTATTAAGAAAGTTAAAGATAGGATAGCAAGGCACAAATATTCAATCAGAGACAAATTGGTGCAAATATTTTTGAGAAAAGACATTCGATTTCCCAATTAAAATTCATGGTGCTGGAGGGAATTAATGAGAATAGGAGGAGTGGTAACCGAGAATCCATTTTAAAAAAGTGAGAGGTATATTGGATTAATTTTATTGATACTATTCCCCCTAAGGGAAAAGGAATAGCTTGAAGATATAGTAGTTGTATCGCTATAAGTGTGCACCCTCATCCCACTAGTTTAGATCAAAGGGAAATATTGATATCTCCTATCTCCCAATGGAGACATCAACAAAGGAAGGTGAGCATAGGGACTATTACGGGGCACATGAAGTATTTTTGTACATAAGAAATTAGTGTCAAAACAATAAGTCATATAAAAAGACAATTTATTCAAAGAAGACATATAAAAATAAATAGGTAAAAAATCTCGAAATGCAGTTGGTAGAGATGAGTAAGGTAATTATTCAACTAGTTTCGCTTGATAGCTTCATCAGGATATTACCTAAGTCTGGAAAATCAACAAGTTTAATATAGCAAATCATTAATATCAATAACTACAATATTTACAATTTGACAAGTAAATGCAATTTGTTGAGACATGGGAGACAATGTCATCACAACATTTAGACATGGAGGCGCGTTCCTACCTCTCTCTCCAACCCTGTCTCAGCTCCCGGTCAAGCTCAATGGTGTAGAAGGAAAAAAGGTATTTCCCGGCGACTGGGGGAGGAGTATAACACAGCACCGACAGCGAGTCCAAATGTAATAGAAATTAGCTAGATGTGTAGAAATGTGTAATAAAATTTGGAGAGAGGTTGGAGAGAGAGGTAGGAACGCTGCGCTCCCCCTCTTCCATACCTGCACACCATTCCCCACGTATCCTTAGTCCCAGAGACCTGGGTACCAGGTTATTTGAATACGCTCATCACCGATTAGTCTCTCAGTTGGCTAACGATCTTCACCCACTGTGGGACATGTGTGGAGCAGGTGGCAGTTGGGCCGCAAGGCCTAGTATTTACACAATTTTCTTGATCTGGCTGGACTTTCCACCCAGACCCCATAGAGTGTTAAGTTTTCTTTTCACGTTTTTGTTTATTTGTTTTGCTGACTTCACGACGGAATGTGTTTTCTGTGACTGTAAGCCCGGGGCTGATGGATCTCCGTTTCATATCGGACCTCCTGATGGCCCTATATGTACTAGATTTGGCCTGATGTTGGCCGCTGCGAGCTCCTCTGGTTCTGGACCCAGTCATAGTGATCTCAGTTCTCCCTGCGGACCAATCGCCCATCTGTGGTTAAACACTGGCTGATATGGGTCTCCATGTTATCTCACATAATGTGAGGGGCTTTAACTCCCCCCACAAACGGAGGAAAGCCTTTCGATACTATAAGCGGATTGGGGCGGATATCATTTTACTACAGGAGACGCACTTCTCCTCGGGGGCCTGCCCCACATTTTTTGATAAGTCATATAAATTACATTACACTACTACGTTTGGCTCCAGGACCAGAGGAGTGGCAATTTATATTCGTAATACTGTTCCATTTGAACCCTCGCATGTGTTTAAAGATCAGGATAGCAGATTCTTAATTGTTCAGGGTAAATTACAGGGCAAGGAGGTTACGATTGCTAATCTGTACGCCCCGAATACTGCACAGAGTGCCTTCTATCACCTTTTTCTGCGTACTCTGGACAGATACATCTCCCCTCACCTGATAGTGGGTGGAGATTTCAATTTAGTGGCTAATCCTGTGGAGGATAGGAGCAGAACATCACATAGCGCTAGGGTTTTCCCTAAATTCCTCTCTAAAGCATTTGATGGTTTGCAGCTCATCGACACCTGGAGGCCCCTAACATTGGAGTTCGAGAATATACACACTACTCTCATCCTCATGATAGTTACGCTAGATTAGATTATATCTTTGCTTCTCCGGTTCTATTGGCCAATTCCACACACACTACTATCCACCCGTGCCCATGGTCTGACCATCAGGTTGTGGCCTTCCATACCTCCCACGTAGGCCTCTCCCCCTCTCTCACCTCCTGGCGATTGAATGATTCCCTACTTTCTGACCCCACTACCTATACTCAGATTGAGAACCACCTAGCAGACTACTTCGCGATTAATGACACCCCGGACATCTCACCCCAGGTTCTTTGGACCGCTCATAAAGCGGTTCTTCATGGTCGTTTAATTGAAATAGCAGTCACTAGGAAGAAACAAAGTAATGCTAGGATCCAGGTCCTCACACGGGACCTGCGAGTCCTCTACCAGTCCCACGCACAGGCACATTCCCCAGATACCCTTCTCTTGATTAATCAAAAGCGGACCGAACTAGACACTATCCTCTCGGAGCGTACCGAGAAATCGCTTCGGTGGTCAAAAGCTAGATTTTTTCTACACAGTAACACAGCTTCCAGGATGTTCTCCCGGAAATTACACCAATCCTTACAACCTACTCATGTTTATAAATTGAAAAATGACAAGGGTAATCTGGTTTCACACCCTAACGAAGTACTGAAAATTTTCTCCTCCTTTTACCGAGACCTATTATCCCCTCCCTCACAACCCCTGCCGAACACTGTAGATCAGTGGTTGGACTCGCTCCCTCTTCCATCCCTCTCCGATTCACAGCGGACCGCACTTAACGCCCCCTGCACTGACCAGGAGGTGTTGGACACTATTAAGACACTCAAATCCTCTACAGCCCCCGGCCCGGATGGCTACACCTCCTCATATTACAAGAAATTTTCACAGATCCTGGCCCCTAAATTGTCCAGACTTATTAACCAGACGCTACAAGGACAGACTCTCCCTGACGAGATGTTGCGTGCTAATATGACCCTGATCCCCAAACCCCATAAAGACCACTCCCTGCCCCAGAATTTTAGGCCCATCTCGGTGTTAAATAATGATATTAAAATCCTCGGAAAGATATTGGCAAACAGATTAGCCCCTATTGTGGGTACCCTGGTGGGCCCGGAGCAGACTGGTTTTATCCCCAATAGGCAGATCACTGATAACATCTGTTTGGCAACGAATATCATTCAAGATGCAAACCTTTTCTCCCGTAGGGATTTTAGGGTTGGATATCCAAAAAGCATTCGACAGTGTCCTCTGGCCCTATTTAGATCGGGTTTTGGCCAGGCTTGGGTTCGGGGGCGAATTTATTAATGGTTTTAAAGCACTGTATCATAGACCCCAAACTAGGATCAAACTCCCCGGTAGTTCCTCAGAATTTTTTCCTATAGGTCGGGGCACCCGCCAGGGCTGCCCCTATCCCCGCTAATATTTGCCTTGGCCCTGGAGCCCCTTGCCAGGGCCATTATTACTAATCCGAACATAGGGGGGTACTTGAAAGAGGAAGGGGAGTACAAGCTTAGCCTTTACGCGGACGATGTCCTTTTGTTTTTACCCAATCCTTTGATAGCTCTTCCCAATCTTCTCGAGCTTTTGGGCACTTTTCACAAGCTTTCGGGCCTGGGGGTGAATCTAGCTAAGTGTACTGCCCTTCCTATCAACTTTACCCCCGCAGACGTATCTAATATTCGCTCCTATTTTGGACTCTCTCTCTCTAAAAGCACTATATTATACCTAGGGGTCCATCTAGCTCCTTCCTTACCAGAAATCTATAGCGCCAACTATCCGCCGACCTTTACAATGGTTCGGAGGTGGTTGCGTTTGTGGTCGACCTATCGCATCCCCTTGATAGGGAGGGTTGTAGCTATTAAAATGTCTATTTTGCCGAAACTACTGTATTACTTCAGGGCTCTCCCTATTTATGTGTCACGCCAAGCCCTTACCGCTTTACAACGCGATATTAACACTTTTCTCTGGCAGGGCAAGAGGCCCAGGCTGGGGAGACACCTAATACATCGACCACTTCTACAGGGCGGCTTGGGACTCCCAGATGTATGGCTATATTACTTAGCGGCCAGGTTGGCCCAGACGGCTCAATGGCATGCCCCTACGGTTGGTATACCGTGGTTGCAATTTGAAACTCAGTCTTTGCGGCCTTATTTCCTCCCGGGAGTCCTGTGGCAGGAGAGTCTCCGTCCAAGGGACTTAGCCCCTCTTAATAACATAGTGAGTAGCTCCTTCTACCTCTGGTCACTGTATAGGATTAAATTTAAACTGCGGCCTAATAGACCCACTTTGGCATCATTTTTGGGCGATAGGAGATTCCCTCTGGCGTTTGGGTCTCCTGCTGCCTTCAAATGGTGGATCCAGAAGTCCTTGGTCACTCTGCGGGTCTTATCTGGTAGACGAGGTGTCCTCACCTCCTTCTCACAACTTCAATCACAGCATGAGGTACCTAGGGTGGAATTTTACAAATATCTTCAGATTCGACACTTTTTTCAAACACATTATAGTTCTTTAGACACCATCTCCAATACTCAATTTGAATCTTTATGCTATGGACACTCCAGAGACAGGGGTATTATCTCTACAGTGTACAAACATCTTCTGGAATCCCAGATGCCAGAGAAGACTAGGGCGATGTGCCTCTGGGAAACTGATCTAGACACAGAGTTCTCGCCTGATGAGTGGAGTACGATGCTCGTGAATATGCATAGGTGTGCCAGATCTATGGCGGTGAAGGACACCGTGGTGAAGCTTCACACTCGTTGGTACCTCACCCCGGATAGGATTCACAGGTTTTACCCCACGGTTCCTGATCACTGTTTTAGGGGTTGCCCGGAAACGGGCTCTCTGGTCCATATTTTCTGGAGCTGTCCCCAGCTCCAGGGGGTATGGGATCGAGTACGCACCATGGTGTCCTCGATTGTTGGATCCGTGGTCAACTTATCACCTGCACACTGTTTATTGTTCGCTCACATAACAGGGGTTTCCCGTCCCACCCAAAGGTTGATCAACACACTGTTCTGCGCTGTTCACTGGACGATTGCGCTACATTGGCGCTCGCAGATCACCTCCTGGTCAGGGGTCCTTAGTAGGATGGACGCTATCCGTCTAATGGAACGGGTACACCACACCATTATGGACACCATGCATGTCCATACCGCCAAATGGTCCGAATGGCCGGTGTGTTCCGGTCCCACGGGGGGACCTTCCCCCTATCCCCCCCAGTAGGGGATGCAGCAGAGTCCAGGCGGTTCCACTGAATCCTTCTATTTTTACTATTGATGGTTTATTCTCCCATATCTTTGACCCAGGCCTAAGACTAGCACCAGCTTGGAGACAGTACTGTGGAATATTCGCTATCTGTTCGTGAAGTCAACTGTAATAATTATTGCACGGTTACATTTTTATTTGTGTTTAGTTTATTTTCCCTTGTTTTACTAACCTTCTATTATATACATATTTGAACTTGATAAGCATCATCTGGTGCATACGGTCTAGGCTGTGTACGTTAATCACTTTTGTAAAAGTTCCTTTTTGTGCCTGGTCCGCTGCTGTGCCAGCAACATTTGTATGTTGTGTATTTCTTTTATGCTTTCCATTGATGCAGTCATGTACTTGTGTCTGTTGATCTACTTATTTTTCTTTTACCCCCAATAAAAACGTTTGTATACAATAAATATGCCGCCAATGCCACATGCGTGAAACATAGGGGGAGGAGCCACACCTAACCTGGATAAAAAAACCAGCGACAGGCACGCCAGATCCCCCCAATAGAGACACGGAGACGGAAATCACTAAACGTCGGCGTGATGACGTCAAAGGTGACGTCACCTGCACGACGTAGGACGTGTGGCACCGATGCGCAAAGTAGAGTCCACCCGAACCTCCCAATCAGATGTGAAGGGGGAGGAGGGGAGGACCAACTGGCGCATCGCAGTTCCCGCAAGGAAGAAAAGACCCCAGCAACACCCAAATACCCAACCGCCCCACACATAACAATAACCGCAATCGGCCAGCGAGTGTGCACTGGACCCTATTAATTAAATATCCAGGTGGGACGTTTATACGGTGTCGGTAATGCTGTCAATGTACAACATAAACATGAATAGAATAAATGTATGTAGGTACATAAAAAATCTAAAGACATCAGCAACATATAAATGGACCTCATGCCGGGAAGATAGGGGGACACTATCAATCCCGTATATCCAGGTACTTCCATCCCGATATATATGCAAAAAAGGAGGGGAATTTTGGGACTTTAAATGAAGCACAAGTATGTGCCTCCATCCCGGTAATCGGTACGTAATAGAGGAAGTTTGGGACTTTAAAATGAAGCACTTGGATAATGGAGTTTCCATCCGGATTGGTGAGTCTGCCCTGGCTAACCATTTACACGCATTAAATCCCCATTAATTTATTTTTATTTATATGGTTAGTATATTATATTATTTTTTATTCTATTCCATAGGAATTTTTTGGTCGCATCAGCTCCTGATGCGTGGGGAGACACCCACGAAACGCGTCGAGCTTTTGAAATGATGTCCCAGCTATACTTTATACGGAACTATATTTATTTTTTTATGAATTTACTTTTTAAACTATATATTGAATTTATTTTTGTTTTACATCTAGTGGATGCATATCTATTATGTGGATGTACTTGCTGATGTCGGTTTTGCTGTCATAGGCACTACCATGCCATACTACCCAATTACTTTATTTATTACTACTATGTGCTGCTATATGTGAATACTATATATCATGCTTCTACTGTACTTACGCCTATATACTTTATGAATTTGATCTTTATTATTTTTTATGATCTGTTACTGAACAATCAATAAAACATTTTTTTTTTTCTTAATATGGTTAAAACCTACCTCCATTATCCAAGTGCTTCATTTTAAAGTCCCAAACTTCCTCTATTACGTACCGATAACCGGGATGGAGGCACATACTTGTGCTTCATTTAAAGTCCCAAAATTCCCCTCCTTTTTTGCATATATATCGGGATGGAAGTACCTGTATATACGGGATTGATAGTGTCCCCCTATTGAGGTCCATTTATATGTTGCTGATGTCTTTAGATTTTTTATGTACCTACATACATTTATTCTATTCATGTTTATGTTGTACATTGACAGCATTACCAACACCGTATAAACGTCCCACCTGGATATTTAATTAATAGGGTCCAGCCGATTGCGGTTATTGTTATGTGTGGGGCGGTTGGGTATTTGGGTGTTGCTGGGGTCTTTTCTTCCTTGCAGGAACTGCGATGCGCCAGTTGGTCCTCCCCTCCTCCCCCTTCACATCTGATTGGGAGGTTCGGGTGGACTCTACTTTGCGCATCGGCGCCACACGTCCTACGTCATGCAGGTGACGTCACCTTTGACGTCATCACGCCGACGTTTAGTGATTTCCGTCTCCGTGTCTCTATTGGGGGGATCTGGCGCGCCTGTCGCTGGTTTTTTTATCCATGTTAGGTGTGGCTCCTCCCCCTATGTTTCACGCATGTGGCGTTGGCGGCATATTTAAACCCCACTCGGAGATAGCTATGTGTGCGGCGGGTCTCTGCATGGAGTCTGCACACACTGGCCGTCTTGTCTGCTGGTGTTGTTTTTTAGGAGCGATGTTTAGGTGAAAATCTCTTTTCTCCTTCTACTCACACTTCATCTCTGTTCTGATTGCACTTGACCCTGTCTATGCTCATGGTTACTACTTTTTGTCTTAAGCTACTATACTAGCTTTTATAAATATTACCATTACTATCATTAAAGTTTACCTTATATATATATATATATATATTTTTTTTTTTTCCATGCTGGTTGTGCAATCAGCATCAGCTGTTGATAGTTAAAGGGGCCTTTATTATCAGAGCCGCCCTGACCGGTGTCTGCAGACCTTATTGGCAGGACGCCGGCTGGACGGATCTCTCATCCTAATATCTTGTCTGCTGGTGTTTTAGGAGCGATGTTTAGGTGAAAAATCTTTTTTCTCCTACTACTCACACCCTTTTTTTTGCTGACTGGTAATTCTGTCAGGCCGCGTACACACGGGCGGACTGTTCGCCCAACTTTGTCCGCTGAACAGTGTTTCAGCGGACGGTCCGCTCGTGTGTGGGCTTCAGCGGACAGTTTCAGCGGACAGTCTGACGAACAAAGTTTTTCGGAATTCCCATAAGACAGTCCGCTGAAACTTGGTTTCAGCGGACAGTCCACTCGTGTGTAGGCTCGTTCGACAGACTAAGTTTCGCGCATGCCCAGAAAGGATTTACAGGGCGGACAGGGCGGAAGCGCTCGGTCTTGTAAAACTAGTGTTCGTATTGAAGCTAGCATATTCGTCATGCTGATAATTTTGTGGTTTTTTAATATAGCCCTTTCTTTTCTTCTTCGTAATGCAAGAAAAGTGAAGTAGCTTTGCTGCTTATATTCACACAGAGTTATACCACATGTTTTTATTCATCCTCATCCTATGATTAATCTTCCAATTATAGCAAAAATATATTTAAAATTATTTTTAAACCCCCCCCCCCCCAAAATATATATATATATATATATATATATATATATATATATATATATATATATATATATATATATTTATTTAAAAAAAATTATAGAATTTATCTATTACTATATATTTTGGGAACTACTATTGTCATTTTTTTTTTTTTTTTTGTGGGGGGGGGGGGGGGGGTTGAAACAAGATGGACTTGCATTTTTTTTGGCCAAGCAGGACTATGCAAGTAGAGATAGATAGATAGATAGATAGATAGATAGATAGATAGATAGATAGATAGATAGATAGATAGATAGATAGATAGATAGATAGATAGATAGATAGATAGATAGATAGATAGATAGATACCCAAACCAGCATTTTAGCTTACACATGATTGCATGTTCAAAATCAGCAGAGCTTCCCCTCATTTCAAATGTTAAGCCTCAAATTTACAGCGACTGCACTTCCAAGTGCACTTGCAGTGCTTTAAAAATTGCACTTGAAGTTAGCATATTTACATGAACGTGTGTTTTGTAAATAACCCCCAGAGTCTTTTGACATGTATCTGCCTACTCACAAATAAACTTTGTTTTTTAAGCCAAAATTTAAAAAAAAAAAAAAAAAACATACAATATTTTTTTGAAATAATACATTTTTATTTTTCCTCAGAACAAAACTAAATCAAGAGGGAGGCAACACTGGAGCCAATTTTGACGTTTGTGAAGCCTTTTGTCCCCCAGGCACACATCAAGTGAGTGGCCACCAAAATTCCGAACCTGTGTAGCATGTAAATAGGGAGCACAACCAGGCCCTAGAATCCCAAAGACCAGGAACAGCAGCAGATGAGATCTATGTCCCCAGACTGTGGTACTACAACAGCCTGCGTCTTCTTTCAGAGCAGACTGAAGCCAGGCAGTCACTTGCGACTCTTCTGTCTAGCCTTCCCTCCACGAGTCGCTGGAGGCTGTGCCTCTGGTGGTGGACTTGTGGTAGGAGGAGGAGGAGGAGGAGGAGCTGTAGGGTCTGCGTTATAAAGCTTGGTGGTGGGTGTGAGCTCACCCTTCAGACCCCGTTGGATGGCATCAAAAAATATTGCTTCACACAAGTTGCGCTGTGGTTTTTCCATTTCGAGTAGCTTACTAGCCAGATAAGTGCCATAGGCCTCCTCCGGATTGGGGGTTTGGACAGAACTTGTGTGGCTTGGCGTATAAGTGCCAAGGACTCCTCCTCTGTACGGGTCATCCTCCTGGGCCTTTTGATGGCTAGGCGGAGGGGAGGGACCTGGCTTTCCATCCGACTCCTGCTGGGCCCAGCTAGCTCCTGCGTGTGGCTGGTCCCGGCCTCCTCCTCCATACCACTGGTCCCGGCCTCCTCCTGGGTGAGCTCATCCTGTGTAAAAAACAAAGAAATCAATAAATAAAATATGTCTATATTTTGAAATCATCAATCACTAACAATTTTACAGTTCTCACTTGCAAATACATTTGTCTTGAAATACAAAAGGCTATCATTTTGACACCATCATTTTTCCATCAGTTCACCAAGATTTGAGCCACATTTGTGTAAACTACTGTATCCTTATATCTAATTTAATTTGTGATGAAATCCTAGATTTGGAAGCAATTCAAACATTGAACTTTACATCATTAATATTTGAGCAATCCAAACTTTTGAAACTAAAATATACCTGGCTCCAGCTGGGCGCATCAAATTCGTCCAGCAAGGAAGGGTCTGGATCTTCCAGGGATGGCTCACCAGAGGTGGAGGTAAGGGTGGAGGGAAGGGTAGACGGAAGAGTAGAGAGTGACTGCCTGGCTTCTGACGTGTCATCCAGAAAACGCAGCCTGTCATAATACCACAGCTTAGGTACATAGACCTGACCTGCTGCTGCTCCTGATGTTTGGGACTCTAGGATCTTTCTGCGCTCCCGCCTATACACGCTACGCAGGTTCTGAATTTTGGCGTTCACAAAGTCAGTGTCTGCCTGCGAGAGTCGGGTTTTCACAAACGTCAAAACTGTCTCCAGTGTCTTCTTCCGGGCAGCACGGCTTGAATATTGGGGGTGTTTTGAATCCCAAAGACTACTGTGCGACTCAATTAAATCCAGAAATGTTGAGAGGAAGGCCTCCTCCTTAAAGGGGTCTGGGGTATATCTTTGCATTTTATGTTGTTTTCTGAAAATAAATAAATAAATAAATACCAAAAAAAAAAAGTCAGACCAAATGCACACTATTTATATTGTGACAATGTAGGCGAGACACACACTACAACACACGCTACCCCCCCACACACACACTACCCCCCACACACACACTACCCCCCACACACACACTACCCCTCACACACACACAAACACTACCCCCCCCCCCCCCCACACACACACACACACACACTACCCCTCCCACACACACACAAACACTACCCCCCCCCCCCACACACACACACACACACACACACACTACACACACTACTGCCCCATACACATACACACACACACACACACTACACACACTACTGCCCCATACACATACACACATACACACACACACACACACTACCCCTCCCACACACACACTACCCCTCCCACACACACAAACACTACCCCCCCACACACACACACACACACACACACACACACACACACTCTACACACACTACTGCCCCATACACATACACACACACACACACACACACACACACACACACACACACACACACACACACTACACACACTACTGCCCCATACACACACACACACACACACACACACACTACCCCTCCCACACACACACAAACACTACCCCCCCACACACACAAACACTACCCCCCCCCCCCCCCACACACACACACACACTACACACACTACTGCCCCATACACATACACACACACACACACACTACCCCTCCCACACACACAAACACTACCCCCCACACACACACAAACACACACACACACTACACACACTACTGCCCCATACACATACACACACACACACACACACACACACACACACACACACACACACACACACACTACACACACTACTGCCCCATACACATACACACACACACACACACACTACCCCTCCCACACACACACAAACACTACCCCCCCCCCACACACACACACACACACACACACTACACACACTACTGCCCCATACACATACACACACACACACACTACCCCTCCCACACACACACAAACACTACCCCCCCACACACACAAACACTACCCCCCCCCCCACACACACACACACACACACACACTACCCCTCACACACACACACACACACACACACACACACTACCCCCCCCCATACACCCACCCCCACACTACCACACAAAACACCAACCCCACTTAACCACCAACCCACATAAAAATCAATTAAACATCAATAAGATTAAATTTCAATATACACATTCCTAACGCAGGCTTAAAATTAAACGAAAATAAACGCTAACTATCTTACCGTCACGTGTAGCACTCGCTGCTTCCGTTCGGACAAGCGTACGGCCTCGCGGTAACGCTTTATATACAGCGCATGCGTTCAGGCTCCGCCTGCGTCGCCCGCCCCTGATGTTCCTTGTGACCGTATTTCCCCGCCCCTTTTACCCTCGTTCCGCTGTGGGTGAATGATAGGAGAAAATGGCGGACGCAAATTCAATTAGCAGCGTGAGCAGCGCGGAGGAAAGCCATGGACCCCATGCTTCCGGAGCAAGGAGGAGATATAAGGCCACCAATATGGCCTTTGAAGAGATGGTGGAGATGGTGGCTATATTAAGAAGGGAGGACTATGATGGGGAACATGGCCCATACCCCAAACCTAATGTCCGGAAAAGCGGCATCTTGGATAAGGTCGTGACAACGTTGCAGAACAAATTTGGGGTACAAAGAGGCAAGGACCAGCTCCGGAAACGATGGTCCGACATCAAGTCCAGGGAGCCGGACCAATATCACTGCATCAAAAAGGCCCTGAAAAAAAGTGAGTAAACTCCGCGTTTATCGTGACTGTCGGACATAATCGTTCGTGTAGGTATTATATGTAAATCTGGTGGATTTGTTCGTAATCGTTCGTGTAGGTATTGTATGTAAATCTGGCGGATTTGTTCGTAATCGTTCGTGTAGGTATTGTATGTAAATCTGGCGGATTTGTTCGTAATCGTTCGTGTAGGTATTGTATGTAAATCTGGCAGATTTGATCGTTCGTGTAGTTAATAGTTCATGTAATGAGCGCATATGGTTGTTCGTATATGTGGGCGTAAATAGCATGAAGTTGTATATGGTGTAAATTTATCTGGTGTTGGATTAGATTTTAATTAGTTATTAATTTTTTTGTATTGTTCATGATAAACTGAATTGTCACACTCAGTTTATAGGATATAAATTTTTAATAAAGTTTCATAAATTTATTCAGTGCAATGTAGACTCAATAAAAAAAAAAATGAGATAGATAGATAGATAAAATGCTGGTTCAACATCTGGACTGGGAAACATTTAGTGTAGTTTGGGACATCATAGAACATTTTTTGACATAATCACACACAGGTACTCCAGGGGATGATTCGAGTGTGTCCGTCTGTGAAACTTGGACAAAAGATATAAAGTATCACAGTTTGGTTAAAGTCTAGGTTCACACTGCTGCAATGTTTGAGATCAAATGTGATTTGCACCGCACTGCAGTGCAAATCACATGTGATCTCTGTGTGATGCGATTTCAGCCATACATATAGTATGGCTGAATTTGCATCGCATCCGGCCCAAACTTGTACATGGCCCTTTTTTTAGTCCACAGCCGAATCGGATCACATGGGTGTTTACACCATGTGGTCAGATTCCTGTCCGAGTTTAAAGATTGCACTGTGAAATGAGAACTAATTTGGAGGTGTCAATAAAACTTTACACTGATACTCCCAGCAGGTCACATAGGGCAGTGCGAACTGCGCATGTGATGCGTGAAACCACAGTAGATTTGCAGCGTTCACACATCGCAGCAGTCTGAACACAGCCTAACTAAAAAAAAAGTCATTTTAATGATGTATTAAACTATGAGCTTGTAATAACCAGCTAATAATTGTACACCACTTCAAACCAATGTTTCATATTCAAATTTCTGAACTCAAATATCACTATGCTTAAAAGTATCCTTTTTTTTTTTTCATTCTCATAGGGGAACAAAGACTCAGACAAGAGGCGGAGCAGCCCAGGACCCCCCGACCTCGCCAGCCTGATTGGGCACTTAGCCCCAGCCCCGCGTCGGTATTGGAGCTGCCCAGCCCAGTGTCCGAGAGGGAACAGCCAAGCTCCGTATCCTCCGCTGGACCAAGCTCCGTAGCTCCACTGGATCAGCCAAGCCCAGGGCTAGATGTGGAGGAGGAAGAGGTGGTGGAGATACACACCCCACAAAGTGAGTGTCTGACAACCCAGCTTAAGGTAAAAAATTAATGGCTGTATATGTTAACCAATTTTTTATCTACACATGTTTTTAGGTGATGATCTGGTTGTGGAAGGACAACAAGCTGCAGAGCCATTTACAAGCGACAGTGCCCAGAGGCTGATTGGGCAGATCATGGCCTGGAATGGCAGGATTGATTTAATTTTGGAAAAATGAACAATTGTGTATCTATCACAGGGTGGTGTCTGTGGATACACTGATAGAAAAAATGCCGCGTCCTAATTATCACTTTGTGAATATAAATATTGACAGGGAAAAGGGGAAATGAGGGAAAAAAAATAAAAAAAGAAATGAAAGAACCTTCACACAAAAAGACCTCAAAAAAATGTGGGTTCAGTTGGACTTTTTAGGCATAAAGAAAGTTGTAAACACAACCAGTATGAAAAATAATTATTTCTATTTATTTAAAATAAAAAAGACAATTTAAAAAGAACAGGAAAAAGTTCAATTTCCCTTTTACACAAAAAAAGGGAAAAAGTTTCCTCCTTAAAATTGCACAATTAAGACCTAATTGACATCCTATCAAACACACGTGTAGATAAACGTCACTTCCGTCGATTGCGGATTGGCGTCACTACCGGGACGGATATATATAAAAGGACACACGTGGCTGGTGTCCATGAATGGCGGCCATCCTCTACACACAAAAAACAATATGAGAGGGGTGAATGGGCCGATTAGTCTGCCTCTTTGATTCCCCCTTTACTTTCCTCCTTTACCCAGTGGGAATTTGATCCGTTTTTTGCAACTTGAGGTAATTGGTTTACACAACTTTATATATGCTTTTATTTGATATATTTTTTTCATCTCCTCTAAATCTATTATGGTGTAGGCACTATTAATAGCTTAGCTTTAGCATACACTGCACAATTCCTCCTTGCTGGCCCTCTTTCTCTCTTTGCTGTTTAAATAATTGATGTTTCACTTATATAGTGAGTTCATATATATATATTTTTTCTTATCCTTATGGATATATTTCTTTATATTCTTGGATATTATCTATATATTCTAAAAATCCCCACTTTTTTATGGTTCTTTTTTTTTTTTTTTTTTTATCTTCTAATTATACAGCTCAGGAGATACCAAAGAGTATCCATCACGGATTTATCTGTGTTCACTTACGCCTCAAGAATTTTTACTAAACACACTGAAGATCTAATCTTTATGAGGTGAATACACCTTTATAGCGATTTCACTAAGTTCAAAAAATATATTTCTTTATTTAACTTTTGTTTATATACTTGCTCAACAATTCTTTTTCTTTTTTCTTCCTCTCCCCCTCTTCTCTCTTCCCTTTCTTGTTTCCCTCTGTGGAGAAAAGTTTTGTGTAATCAATCGTACCAATTTCCTCCTTTGGAAACGGTGATCTCCCTATTTAGGACACCCTTTTACGAAGGAATGTAAGTATCGAGTGGCTGATACTATATGGCATTAAATAGGAATGTTATACCCGCCCCCACATTGTGGTCTCAGGAAAAATCCCCCTCTCTTTCCCCCCCCCCCCCTTTTTTTTTTTTTTTTTTTTTTTTACACCTTAGTATTTTGATGGGTGACCTAACGAAATTTGTTGGATATATGTATGTTATTTATACGAATGTTTATAGATGTATGTTTTTTCTTTCTAGTATTTTATACATATATCTGTTTTCCTTTTACTCATTTATATTCTCTCCTTAGAATTCAGAACATTATTATCAGCTCCTGAAGAAGTGTCATTGTAGACACGAAACATGTAGAGCACCAAAAATATATGTAACCGTTGACTGTATGATTGATATCCTTGATCCCTCATTTGTATAGATATATACTTTGTTTTCTTCTTTTCCTTTTTGGAAATTTGAAAAGGTTGTTATTATGTTTGATAGGATGTCAATTAGGTCTTAATTGTGCAATTTTAAGGAGGAAACTTTTTCCCTTTTTTTGTGTAAAAGGGAAATTGAACTTTTTCCTGTTCTTTTTTATTTTAAATAAATATAAATAATTATTTTTCATACTGGTTGTGTTTACAACTTTCTTTATGCCTAAAAAGTCCAACTGAACCCACATTTTTTTGAGGTCTTTTTGTGTGAAGGTTCTTTCATTTCTTTTTTTATTTTTTTTCCCTCATTTCCCCTTTTTCCTGTCAGGATTGATTTAATGGAGAACAACATCCATGCCATGCAACACCAAATCCATGCCATGCAACAGCAACTGGTCACTATGAGGCAGGAAATGAAGAACATGATCGATGTTTTAGGGAGAATCCAAGCCCCTTTTCCCTAAAACGAAACATCATGTTCTTCATTTCCTTGCCAAAATTTTTTAAATGTTTTTACAATATTGTTTTTAGAGGCCAAATTTTGAAGATGCACACGGTGTGTCAACATGTGCTATGTGCCATCAGAGGATCGCAATGGACGCATTTGGTGTTTGCAAACCCTTCCTCATTCTAGTATGTGAGAGGAAGGGATTGCACACACCAAACACGTCCATTGATCACTCATGATGGTACATAGCACATGTTGACATTACCAATTTTTTGTGTGCATCTTCAAAATTTGGCTTTACCCCTTGTTTTATGTACCCCTTGTTTTATGTAAATAGTTAAAAATATGCTTTTATTTAAAATTTTTGTGATAATTGTATTTTAGATATAGATATATCTATATATTTCTATGTTTACAAAAAAAACTAAAAAATAAAAAATAAAAACACAAAAAGAAAAATATCTAAAAAAGAGGCACTGGTTGGAATGTGCACTATTAAAAAATCAAAAAAAGATGTGTGTGTGTGTGTGTCTACTTCTTTTAATACTCAATACCAGTTTGGGAAGTCATTTTGTGTTTTCTGTCACAAAGGGCCTTATTTCCTATTGTCAAAAACCACTTTGCTATACAAATGCACTAGGACAGGAATATGCAATTAGTGGAAATCCAGCTGTTGCAGAACTACAAGTCCCATGAAGCATAGCAAGACTGACAGCCACAAGCATGAGACCCAGAGGCATGATTGACTTGTAGTTTTGCACCAGCTGGAGGTTGGCCAATTGCATATCCCTGAATTAGGACAATGTAGGAGACAAGCAACGTGAAAACCAAACAAGAACCAAACTTAAAAATTTGAACAGACAATACATATTTCAAGAAAAATACATTTTTATTGCTCAGCTGGCATTGGAATAGCCCCCCTACCATTAAAATAGCTGACATAGCGGTCACGCACCTCACGTGCTGTTTGGGGGGCTAAGCCAGGAAGGGCATGATCCAGCCCTGTCAGTTCTGGAAATATTAGTCCGGCCTCAGGCCCAATAGGCTGCAGGTACTGGTTACCTGAAAATTTCCGTAGAAAATTGTGCAGAATGCAGCAGCACAGAATCACATAGTTCAGTTTATATTCTGCAAGGTTGATCGCTGTCAGTAACAGACGGAACCGGCTGGCCATAATGCCAAAGGCACTCTCCACAACCCTTCTTGCTCTGGCCAGCCGGTAATTAAAAACCCTCCTCTCCGGGGTGAGGGTCCTTTGGGGGAAGGGTCTCATAAGATGTTCACTCAGACCGAACGCTTCATCAGCCAGAAACACAAACGGTAGACCCTCCACATTCTCGGCATCTGGTGGCAAGTCCAGGCCACCAGTGATAAGACGGTGGCAGAACTCGGTCTGCCTAAAGACTCCTCCGTCAGACATCCGGCCGTTCTTCCCCACATCCACATAAAGAAAGTCACATTGTGCCGACACCACCGCCATTAGCACCACACTATGGAACCCCTTATAATTCCAATAGTAGGACCCCGAATGGGGTGGGGGCACAATCCTCACATGTTTCCCGTCGATCGCCCCTCCGCAGTTGGGAAAGTCCCAACGGGCAGCGAATTGGGAAGCCACAGTCTGCCATTCCTGTGGCGTAGAAGGACACTGGGGAGTCAAACACAGGAAAAAAATTAGTCATTAAATAAAAACAATTCATAACAAATAAAACTCAAAAACATTTTGGAACAACAGTTAAACAGAAATATTGCAAATTTGTTTTCTGCAAAAAAAAATAGGCGGACCAATTCACAGATTAATCAGCCCTCTGATGGACCAGGGGACATAAATTAGGTGGGTAAGTGGGGTGGGGTGACTAATTAATGAGTATCCAACACCTGCAAGCAATTTGATTGGAGTGGGGTGACTAATTAATGAGTATCCAACACCTGCAAGCAATTTGATTGGGGTGGGGGGACTAATTAATGAGTATCCAACACCTGCAAGCAATTTGAGTGGGGTGGGGGGACTAATTAATGAGTATCCAACACCTGCAACCAATTTGAGTGGGGTGGGGGGACTAATTAATGAGTATCCAACACCTGCAACCAATTTGAGTGGGGGGACTAATTAATGAGTTGACAATCCATATATATCAATCCATATATATCTATCTATATCTATATCTATATCTATATCTATATCTATATCTATCTATCTATATTTCTCTCTATATCTATCTCTATATCTATCTATCTATCTATATATATATATATATATATATATATATATATATATATATATATATATATATATATATATATATATATATATATATATATATATATATATATATATATATATATATATATATATATATATATATATATATATATCTATCTATCTATCTATCTATCTATCTATCTATCTATCTATCTATCTATCTATCTATCTATCTCTATATCTATCTATCTATCTATCTATCTATCTATCTATCTATCTATCTATCTATCTATCTATCTCTATATCTATCTATCTATCTATCTATCTATCTATCTATCTATCTATCTATCTCTATATCTATCTATCTATCTAGCTATATCTATATCTATCTATCTATCTATCTATCTATCTATCTATCTATCTATCTATCTATCTATCTATCTATCTATCTATCTATCTATCTCTATATCTATCTATCTATATCTATATCTATCTATCTATATATCTATATCTATATCTATATCTATATCTATATCTATCACACACACACACACAGGGTGTATACAAAGAGTATATAAAGGGTGGGGGGGGGGCAAGTAAAATAGTACAATGGAGCTGACAATATGAATTATAGAGAAAAACAGTCTCGGCTGTGGGTGTATATGGGGCCCAGGATTGAATGCTGAGGACGTTAATGAAAGCAAATATGCACGTGGGACACAAAAAGGTAAAAAGCTCAAAAAAAATGACACAAAAAAATAAATAAAAAAATAAAAAAAGCATGCATTCATATAAAGGGGACATTCACATCATATTCCTGTCATGGATATTAAAAGTCATGATGAAATGAATACAAACATACAATGCATATAACGCATATAATGCAATATTAAAAGAACAAACTTACCTTCATATATTCCTTCTGCAGGACCCGAATAATGGCAGAACAGGTCTCTGGAATAATGATCCCCAGAGCCTGGGGGGAGATGCCTGTAGAGAACTTGAGGTCCTGAAGGCTTCTCCCTGTCGCCAAGTAGCGCAACGGAGTGATGGCTTGCCACATGCAGGTATCCTGCCTGCTGATATAAGGGGTCAGCAAAGCCAGCAGACGGTGAAAAACGGGGTCCGTCATCCTGAGATAATTCCTGAAATCATCAGGATTATTCTCACGGATCTCACGGAGTAAAGGCATATGCGAGAATTGGTCACGCTGGCGCAACCAATTCTTTGTCCATGAACTCCTCCTCACCCTGTTCACAGACTGGGCTCGGGTCAAAGTATTAACCCCAACACCAAGCCCCAATATAGCACGAACTCGTTCCCGAGTACGTCCACTCTCCATGGCTTTGAAACGGTCGGCTGGACAGACAAGCTCAACTGAACGCACTGAAGAACAGCCAGACCTATGAAGAACGACCTGAAACCCAGAAACGAGCGGACCAGAAGCGCCTAATAACAGGTACAACTGATCCACGCGCACGGAAAGACAGATACAAACCTCACAGGTAGACTGCGCCGCAGTGAACGGACAAATTAAGCTGAAGTCTGAAAAGCGCGAATCGTCTCTAACCAAACTTCTACTAAGGCAAAGTCAGCAGAAGGAGCCCAAAGGGTGCTTTGCTGTGTCTTGGACTTCCTATTTCTAGTCCCGTCATACGTGACGTACGTCATCGCGCACGCTTTCAGCGGACTGTTCGTCCATCGTGTGTGGTCAAGTCCGTTCATGCAAATTTTGAGCGGACTGTTTGTCGGATTGTTTGACTAACTAAGTTGGGCGAACAGTCCGCCCGTGTGTACGCGGCCTCACTCTCCTTGTCTATCATGGTCTATGTACACCCCTTCATCAATTTTCTTCACTTTTTGTTAACCTGCACACTCATACTTTCTTTCACACGATTACATTATTTTTAATTTTGCACACCATTCACTGTTTACATTCATCTGCATATACTTACTACATAGTATATACTTGCCTTATGGCCAGCACTCTCTCTGTACCCTTTGAGGGTCACTATCAATTTCAAATTACTTTCGCATCACATTATTTTCATTAATCATACACACTATTAACATTTTGTTTTTAGATATGTTGTTTTCAACAATTGCCACACACTCTGATATCAAAAAACACAATTGCCACACAATCTGATACTCTTCAACACTGCTGTATCTTTTTGGTTTTGCCTGATATCGCATCCATGTCTATGCCGCCTCAGTTCCCGGGGAGGGATCTTGCCCATGGCCCACCCTACGCCCACTGCCGCACACTGCACTTTCCATCCGGATTGGTGAGTCTGCCCTGGCTAACCATTTACACGCATTAAATCCCCATTAATTTATTTTTATTTATATGGTTAGTATATTATATTATTTTTTATTCTATTCCATAGGAATTTTTTGGTCGCATCAGCTCCTGATGAGTGGGGAGACACCCACGAAACGCGTCGAGCTTCGTCGAGCTTTTGAAATGATGTTCCAGCTATACTTTATACGGAACTATATTTATTTTATTATGAATTTACTTTTTTAACTATATATTAAATTTATTTTTGTTTTACATCTAGTGGATGCATATCTATTATGTGGATGTACTTGCTGATGTCGGTTTTGCTGTCACAGGCACTACCATGCCATACTACCCAATTACTTTATTTATTACTACTATGTGCTGCTATATGTGAATACTATATATCATGCTTCTACTGTACTTACGCCTATATACTTTATGAATTTGATCTTTATTATTTTTTATGATCTGTTACTGAACAATCAATAAAAAATTATTATTTTTTTTAATATGGTTAAAACCTACCTCCATTATCCAAGTGCTTCATTTTAAAGTCCCAAACTTCCTCTATTACGTACCGATTACCGGGATGGAGGCACATACTTGTGCTTCATTTAAAGTCCCAAAATTCCCCTCCTTTTTTGCATAACAACAGAACTTGTTATCAGCCGATTTCTCTGGTCGAAGTATCTAGTTTCACTAGTGAATTTACACATATCTGTGTGCAAGCCTATCGGCAAGATTTGATTGACAAGGAAACGCTGGATTTCCTTGTCCCTAAACATCCCCGTACCCCAACCTTTTACAGCCTGCCTAAAACACACAAAGATCTAAACAAACCCCCGGGCCGCCCCATCATCTCGGGTATAGGCTTATTAACTGATAATGCCAGTAAATTTGTTGATAGCTTTCTACTGTCTCATGTTTCCAGTCTCCCGTCATACATTCGTGATACCACAGACCTTTTAAGACATATAGATGGCATCCTGGTTCCTCCCGACTCCCTCCTTGTGGCCTTGGAAGTAGAAGCCCTATACCCAAGTATTCCCCACGAGGGGGGAGTCGAGACGGCCAGGATGTTTCTAATGGAACAAGAGGAGTCCTCTTGGCCTCTCAACAATTTCATCTTGCAATTACTTACATCATTTTCACCCGTAACTTCTTCTTATTCGAAGAACAATATTTTTTGCAGACACAGGGTGTAGCCATGGGCACATCGTGTGCCCCCTCCTATGCGAACTTATACTTAGGCGCTTGGGAAAGACAAGTGTTTTCATCTGACTTGTTTCAGGTCCATCTGGAGTCTATTTTATGCTGGTTTAGATTCATTGATGATTTATTCATCATCTGGACGGGCTCAAATAACCAACTTTTGGAGTTCGTCAAATTAATCAATTGGAACAATCTAAATCTACGATTTACGGTGTCCTCGGATCCCTCCAGGATTTCTTTCCTGGATATCTACATTTCAAAAAATCCAGATGGACTCCTTGAAACAAGCCTATATAGAAAATCGACAGCTGGCAACACCTTGTTGCACGCGTCCAGGGCTCATCCAAAACCCCTGTTACGCAGTATTCCATTCGCACAATATCTGCGGCTTCGGCGAAATTGTACACGGGAGGAAGATTTTTATATACAGGCAGCAGCCCTTAGAGAACGCCTCTTACTGAGGGGTTACTCTTCTACTAATCTATGAAAGGCCTTCAATAGGGCCAGAGGTCATAAGAGAACATCCCTACTTTACCCTAAAAAGAAAAAAACTGGAACGGAGACAGTCAAGGTTATCACACAATTCTCGGCCCATCATGATACACTCAGTACTATACTCTCTAAACATTGGCATTTACTTACAGAAAATCATATACTCACACAATACATAAAAGATACCCCTGAAATAGTCTTCCACAAGGCTAGATCACTGAGAGATCGGCTAAGCAGTAGCCATTTTCAGATTAAACCTATTCAGAAATCCAGCCAGAAAGGCACTTTCCCCTGTGGCCATTGCCCCATGTGTCCATGGATATACTCTGGAACATCAGTGGTTCTCCCAAATGGAGAAAACTACAAATTACAATCTCGAGCCAATTGTGGCACCACCGGCATCATATACTTAATGCTGTGTCATTGTGGGGCATACTACATTGGCAAAACCATCCGCGAGTTTAGACAGAGAGTGGGGGACCATATTTACTACACAACCAACGGGAAATTAACATCCATCGGATGACATATCGGATTGTATCACCGATACGAAGTAGGAACCATCAAATTTGTGGCATTGGACGTGGTTTCAGTGGATATCAGGGGGGGCAACAGGGATAAGTTACTATTGCAAAAGGAAGCCCTATGGATTGAAAAACTGAATGCACTTGTCCCCCCTGGACTCAACAAAACCAACTTCTTTAAAGCCTTTTTATAAGTAGTCATGGTATAGACATCAAAGATGATACCCACAAGTATTAGCCTCCCAGTCTCTGTCTTTACTCCGTTTGGAGCTCTTTTCCTATATGTGGTATGACTCTCTAACAATGGATGTAGTGACACTGGATGTGCCGCCTTCTTTGCTGTCCCCACCTAGGTGGCGACTCCTTTGACACAACAGTCACTGTACTCTTATTGTATCGAGGCAAAAATTATGTGTTGTTGTTCTTTATTATTATCTGTTGATAGTAAACCCCTCTTTATTTGACTCTGTTTTGTATTTATTGAATTTGTGATATGTGCAATTAACTTTTTATGAACACCTTGCATATCGTCATTTGTAAATATGGAGGCAGGTTCGGGCTCTCTCTGATATACAAATCCCTGTCCCTGGTCTATTCCTGGCACCTCTTGGTGTGTGGGAGTCTTTGTCCCGGTGTCTGGTATGGTCCGGGAACGGAGGGAGGCGTCCGCCCTCTCTTAACACTGTGTGGTGACTGGATGCCCCTCCTCCTGTTCTACTGACGCGATACTGGGCGGGCTTATTCCCTCCCCTTTCTTTCGCTGAAGTACATTTGCGTGTCATGTCTGGCTGGACGCGCATGCGCCACTGGCCGGACGGACCATGTGAGCCGGGTGTCTACTATAGGCGCGCGGCCATGTTTTTGGTATCCGTCCGGCCTGGGCGCATGCGCGGGGCGGACATTAACCCACGCTCTGTCCGGACCATTGACCCCGTCGAAGTCATGCGCCGGCGACACGGCGTGATGATTTGCGGCGGGGTTGGGGGGTTTAAAAGGGCGTTTGAAACGCCAATCCACAGCAGCGACGGGACCCGGTGGAGGTGGCGAATAGATGACACAGGGGTAAGTGCAGAATTTATTCTACCGGGTGTCACTCACAAACCTCTCTATCTCTTAGATATGGCTCTGAATATGCTTATCTTATTGTCATATCATTAGCACATACTGGACAGCAATTGAGGCCATATAGAATAATTAATCAATCAAGATGGACCCTGTACCGTACCTGCCCTCTAGATAGACCTCGGCATACGATGCTCTTTATTTAAGCCAGCCTTTCTGGCATCCCCGGGATCCCTAAATTTCCTCTCTTCTAAGAAGGGGTAACTATATACATATACTCTTTCGTTACCTTTTTGATCCAGCATCTATCTTTACTCCTTAAGGGGCCCACTGGTTTCTTTTTTTTTCTTGACTTCTAGATTGCTATTGCTTTCTAATCAATTTGCAATCATATGCACATTTTTCCTCTTTATGTCACGGAATCTTTCTAGCTGTGGAATGAGGATATATTACTCTGTAGTTTATTCACAATTTCCGGACTAAATTCCATCTTCATTCACCTTGGGCACATATCTTTCCCTGGTGGTCTTCTGTTTTTTGATTCATTACCTCTTTAGTCATTTATTTCATTAGTAAATTTTATTACACATTTCTACACATCTAGCTAATTTCTATTACATTTGGACTCGCTGTCGGTGCTGTGTTATACTCCTCCCCCAGTTGCCGGGAAAGACCTTTTTTCCTTCTACACCATTGAGCTTGACCGGGAGCTGAAACAGGGTTGGAGAGAGAGGTAGGAACGCGCCTCCATGACTAAATGTTGTGATGACATTGTCTCCCATGTCTCAACAAATTGCATTTACTTGTCAAATTGTAAATATTGTAGTTATTGATATTAATGATTTACTATATTAAACTTGTATATTTCCAGACTTAGGTAATATCCTGATGAAGCTATCAAGCGAAACTAGTTGAATAATTACCTTACTTGTCTCTACCAACTGCATTTCGAGATTTTTTACCTATTTATTTTTATATGTCTTCTTTGAATAAATTGTCTTTTTATATGACTTATTGTTTTGACATTAATTTCTTATGTACAAAAATACTTCATGTGCCCCGTAATAGTCCCTATGCTCACCTTCCTTTGTTGATGTCTCCATTGGGAGATAGGAGATATCAATATTTCCCCTTGATTCCCCCTAAGGGGTTGAATACAAATCTGGATTTATATTTGTTTATTTAGGTGATAATTCATTTGATGTGATGGCCAGATAGTGATACATTGTGTACATGTTTTCTTTTTCCCCACCTGTTATATAAGGATGTATAAGAAAAGGATTTAATTTGTATTTGATTGATTACTAATCACATAATTGATTCCAAATGTGTAAAATCGTGGTATTTAAGCAATGTGTGTAACTTTGACTTTAGCTGTGTGCTTGATCTGAAGAATGGCGTAAGCTTTTGAGCCCCGAAACTTAATGAATTTGCACATCATGCAATGTTTGAACCTTGGTTCAATAAAGACATTTTAAGTGCATCAATCCTCTGGACTTTTTCTTTTATTTATATATATATATATATATATATATATATATATATATATATATATATATATATATTTCCTGAGGCTTGTCCAATTCTTAAGGGATATCATTAGTAAGATCTGTTATTTTATTAACTGCTAAGCATAACCCAAAATTGTCTTAGGAAGATAATTACAGTAGTAGACTATTTCACAGTCATTGAAGCTTCCAATGACCCTAAAAATCTATAAATTAAAAACATATTTTGTTTTTGTGGTGTAAAGCTGGACATAATTAGATTTAATAGATCTGAAAATTCAGAGATAGAAATAAAATGGATGCTAATTCCATATACATTCCAACATGGACATTCACTAATCAGTATTCAGTGGATGCTGGATAAACAAGACATTATTGTCTATGAGAAAGTTAAAATAGAACCCCAGCTAAAATCATTTTTCTACTTTTGGATAAGAAAAGGAAGGTTTAGAACATACTGTATATCATTCACAGATGAGTCGCAGGAATCTCTCTCCCCCATTCACAGACTATGGTACAGGCAGTTTGACCAGTGAAAGAACTTTTCAAGAGGGCAGGAGGGGCATGTCCCATCTGATCCTCTATAGTGCATCTGAGACCCCTGCAGTACTAGAGGTTTAGCAACAGGAAAAGGACAGAGCAGCTCTGCAGTGAAGGTTTCTACAAAATTCCATTATTATGGGTAAATAATGTAACTAAAGCTGTAGCAAAATGTTTTGCATTTATTTTACTAAGCTTCAGCTTTAACTACATACAATGCAAATGCTGACATTGTGCAGTCTAAGGCCCGGTTCACATGAAACTTGTCAATTTGACTTTGCCCTGCAACTTCCATTTGACATCAATCTGACTTCCATGAGTCTTTAATGAATGGGATCCAATTTTTAGGACCAGTTTGAGGGAGAAAAAAAAAACAGCGTGGGATCATCCCTAAATCCATATCAGACCCTGCCCTCATGTGACATTATGGACCTCATGCCAGGGGCAGTGATGTTAAAAAGGGGCAGGTTATTCAGGTGACATTGTGGCATGGCAATGCCCCATAGTTATATAAAAATTGTCAGACACCAGGGCTGACAGAACGACAGGAGCCACGTCAGTTGAGAACCATGTTTTTTTTTACTGGGTCAACCGCGGCGCTGGCAGTGGTCATCGTGATTGATGTTGGAGTTATCACGAGGGACAGAATTCATTTTTAATAAAGGACTTGTCAAAAACTGCCTCCTGTTTTTCTTACATTACACACTACATGTACCCCATACTCATTCACATGGGAGGTGGGATCTGGGGGCCCCTTTTCTTTACCACTTCAGCCCTGGAAGGATTTACCCCCTTCCTGACCAGAGCACTTTTGCGATTCGGCACTGCGTTGCTTTAACTGACAATTGTGTGGTCGTGCGACGTTACACCAAAACAAAATTTACCTTTTTTTCCCCCCACAAATAGAGCTTTTTTTTGGTGCTATTTAATCACCTCTGCAGTTTTTATTTTTTGCGCTATAAACAAAAAAAGAGTGACAATTTTGAAAAAAAAAAGCAATATTTTTTACTTTGCTTTTGCTATGATACATATCCCCCAAAAATATATAAAAAAATATTTTTTTTCCTCAGTTTAGGCCGATGTGTATTCTTCTACATATTTTTGGTAAAAAAAGAATCACAATAAGCATATATTGATTGGTTTGCACAAAAGTTATCACATCTACAAAATAGGAGATAGATTTATGGCATTTTTATTAGCATTTTTTTATTAGTAATCACTGCGATCTGCGATTTTTATTGTGACTGTGACATTACAGCTGACACAACAGACACTTTTGACACTATTTTGGGACCATTGTCATTTATACAGTGATCAGTGCTATAAAAATGCACCGATTACTGTGTAAATGACACTGGCAAGGAATGGTTAAACACTAGGTAGGCGACCCAGGGGTTAAGTGTGACCTAGGGAGTGATTCTAACTGTGGGGGATGGGCTCACTGCAACATGTCAGAGGTCATTGCTCCTGATGACAGTTGCTGGCAGAACGGGGAACTGTCTTGTTTACCCCCCCCCCCGTTCTGCCACTTTGTGACACAATCACAGGACACCAGCAGGCATCGAGTCCATGGGACCCGTAGGCATGGTCACGCAGTATGCGGCGGGCATGCGTGGGCCCACTAGCCCCTCAAATTAAAAGGGACGTGAAAGTATGTCCATTTGCCCACCTCTGTCATTGTGCAGATGTATATCGGTGTGCAGCAGTCGGCAAGTGGTTAAAAGGGGCTTTCAGATTCCGATAAGCCCACAAACCCCCACAACCAGAGCCCAAGGTTGTGGAGAAGAAGCCCTTGTCCCCATTGACATGGGGACAAGGTGCTTTGGGGTGGGGACTGGGGAGGGTAGCGCCCCCCGCTGAACCATACCAAGCCACATGCCCTCAACATGGAGGGGTGCTTTGGGGCAGGGGGCTCTGCCATGTTGATGGGGGCAAGGGCTTTTCCTGGCCTGCCGGATTGCATGCTCAGCTGTTAACTCTTCACTGATACAAACTTTTAAAAATTCGGTATCTACTTAGTCCTCACAGGGTTCTAGAATAAACGATCACAGAACTTTATAATGCCTATTGTGTAGTGAATTTGTAAATTTTTTCCATGTGAACAATTTTTAATAATACGCGAAACATGTCGAGCACGAATCCAGCAACAGCACTCAGTCATCCTTGATGTTCTGCAACTCTGTCTATTATACCAAAGTCTTGGATTGGTTATCATTGAAGAAAATGTCTTCTTCCTACTATTAATTATATTATGGCTATGGTACTAATAGCGGTAACATCTTCTGTTGATGAACCAATGATTGCTGATGAATTTTTTAAGATGTTTATAAATGTATTGCTATTTTTGTAAATAAAATGATACCTTTTTAAATAACAGTTTTTGTAATTGTGCCTAGAAAGTCCATAGCCCTCCCTTCTTTCTTCTGACTTTAATTCAGGACGTGGCATGCTCATTTACTATACTCCACCACATCACATGGTGTATTGATACATTTATCCTTTTTTCATAATTGTGTAACAGTCAAGAAAAATGACAGATTGTGTAGTTAGGTCAACAATAGGGGAACTCTGAATGAATGAATTAGTGAAAAAAGAGTACACACAAAATGTGAAAAAAAGAAAATACTATGATTATTACCTAGTACGCTGATTTATAGAATGCTATTGCAGTTAGTGTACAGTGTCCCTCAAACAATACCCCTCACAGATGTACTGGTTCCTGAAAACTAAGGAGTATAAATGCTTGTCTGTAGCCAATGCTGGCCAATGTAGGCCGCCTGACAATTGGAGCCAAGAAGCTCCCTCAATGTAATCATTTCAACAGTTAAATATTATCTAAGGTTCACACTGCTGCAACCTGAAAGTTATTCGAATTACAGGGAGACTTTCTGGGAACTTGAGTACTACTTTGAGGCATAAGTCTGATAGAAGTTGTCTTGAAGTAGTACAGGAACATTTTCAAATGTCATACGACTTGGGGTCTCACAAGTCGGATACCAAGTCACAGCAGTGTGAACCAAAACTAAGGCCAGAACCTTTAATTATGTTGTGAATACACAATGAATGTTTAGAACCTCTGTCAGGCCATTACTCTCCCTATTTATTTGGTAACCATTGTCAAAAGTGGGGATGAATAGTTCTTTTCAAATCCTATTCAAAATCCCCCTGTGGTATCCCACCAGGAAACTGTCTCTGCATAAATCAGAACAAAGGAGCTAAGGCATTCTCTGCCCCAGAAATGCACATATACAAGAGGTGTGTATAGGTGTAGCTGCATAGTTGAGGATGCCGCCTATAATTGGGTTTATGCAGTGGCAGCGTTCTAACAAGTTATCTCAAGTTGGTTGGACTAAGATAGAAACATGACTGAGTTCATCTCTGAAAAATTGAGAGTATAGCCTCAGATAGATATAAACAGAATATGACGTGCCATCATCCAGAATTTTTAAGGAAAAGGTTTTTTTTTGGTAAGGGGTTATTAGAGTAGCCGTTCACGCTAACTTCATTATAACCAACCCAAACCAATAATTGATGTTTGGACTATACCGGTACTTTATGTACGAAGAGAAGAAAAAATAGATGATAATAAAATTTAACACATGTTTAATAAATACAAAAAGGACAAAATACAGAATATCATAAATAAAATCGTGATACACCCCAGCGTCTTTGACATATACAGATACTCATAGAAGAGTTCAGTTCAGGTGGCGTATGAAAAAAGGGTCTCCTCATCTCTGGTCCCTAGGATAAGTGTTAGGCAGAGATTGAATGGTTAGTTTATTAAAAGGTTTTTAGATTTCAGAGTTAATTTAATGGCGCTTTCACACTGCCCCACTGTGCTTTGGATGTAGTGCAGGGGCAGCACAGTGAACCCATGGTTTCCATGCAGGTTAGCTTTCCCATAGACATCTATTATGTCTTGCGATTTTGGTGAACTTTTATGAAAACTGCAGGCACACTGCTTGTGCCCAAAGCGCAGTCAATCAGTGTGAAGTTGCCCTACAGGAAAGAGTAAAGCAAAAAAAAATAAAGACATGTGGGGGTGACACTTTTTAAAACATCATTTAGTGCAGAAAGCCTGTGTTGAAAAAGACCACCTCTGGATTCTTGGCTTTGAAACATCGTAACTATATTTAACGCCACGCGAGTTAAGGTGGAAAAAGTTTAATACAATAATTTTTTACAGGTGTTTGTACAGTAAAACATTTTTTTCAATAGAAAACTAAATTTTATTCTATTTATGTCAGGATTAACAAAACACACCACCACTGAGTGCAAAAAGCTTTCATGAAAAAGCAGCAAAACAGCCACTTTCTAGCAACTTCAATATGAAAGTTTAAATGCAATTAACAGCCTGGGGTTTGATTCAGTCCAGTCTAAGTTTTATGGTTTGGCATTTAGGCTAAATGGGATGGCGTGGAGCTGCCCCTGCGGTTCTGCATTAGAGCAAAGCCAAAGCAGGCTGCTTGCACGGTCAGAAAATGAATTTCTGAATGTTTTTAATTGTTAATTGTTAGTGTGGTTCAATAGCAGCTGGAAGTGCTTTTCAAGGCTGTATTAGATGCGACTGAGCCTCAGCCTATGCGTGGGGGTGAGACCAGTTATTGGGCTTTTAGTCCACTCTCAAGAAATTCTTAACCCTTTCATTACAATATGTATTAGCGTAACTATTAAAAGACCAGCAAAGCATACAGATTTCATTGTAAAAGGTTATAGACAAAATGTTCTCACAGCTGTACAATAGCTGGTGCTTGGTTATACTTATGAAATAATAGATTGTTTTTAAAGTATGAAGTTTGATAATGATTATAGAGGATTTAACAAGAAAAGAAGTGATGAATGTGAGTTCCCATTGTCTTGCATATGCATACAGTACATATTATATTGCAGTTTTCAGTTCTGTCTTAGTAGGAGATGCAAACTTATAAAGTCTGCATCTCAAATTAAATGATCACATAAGATAAAATATATAAACCCAAAAATAAGGATGCAATATTTTGCAGCTTACAAGTCCTTAATTATGATGGCTACATTATTTTTTAATATAGTTTTAGCTTCCCTTTTTTTCACCTGGTAATCCTGCTATTAACACACATTCTTCTTGGTTACTTCTTGACTTTATCTATGAAAGCAGTCATGTTTGTCACCCAAGCTAGACTTAAACAGTTCTTTTTTCATATCTTTTCCTTTATGGTTGTTCATAGGAATAGTAGTTTACAAAGGAAAAGTAAAATCGGGTTTACTGTTTTACAGCACACAGGAAAGGACAAGGGCAATGTTGAAAATGTTGTTAGCCAGAAAAAAAAAAAATCTAATGCAGCCATCAAATTTAAGGACCAGAAATTTCAATTATTATGTGTTGGGTCTAGTTATGCATTTAAGACAGATTTTATAATTCATAATTTCCAAGTAAATATTTGACATTTCCTATGAAATTTACCTGTATAAACTTCACAGTTTGAGATTAAAACGGTTCATTCTCTCAATAAACATCCTAATTTTTAATCCTTGTGCTGCCAAGATTAGTCTTCAGGAGAGGAGGAGGGGTTTTCTCAGCTAAGCACACTCACCTGCCTGCATGCCTGAACTAAATGTAGATGGATTACAGGAAGTTAATGCTACATGAATCATTTGCCCTTACGCAAGATGGCCATGGCCAGAAATACTAGGGTGTGTTTTTCAAAGTAACTTCTCAGTAAAACAAAGTATGGAGACATGGGAGAATATATAAGTTTGCATTGCATATTTTTGGTTTGGGGTGTACAGTAGTTCCATTTCAAACCACAGAGGTGTGGCTTCATAAATACTATTTTACCCTGAATTTCCCCTCGGTATAATCAGCTAGCATTGCATATCCATCAAGATATGTTGAACTGCATCTGCCAAAATCTGTCTCAAACAAAATCAGTGTAATGCTCTGTTGTATGGAATTTATAAGGAATAACCAACCGTTTTACTACAATGTCCTTTCACCGTTACATGTCACCACAACACTTCACTCAGATACCTAACAACATAATTTAATATACAGATGTATTACATGTAAAGTAGTAGGTATATTATTCTACATATAACTCCTGCAATGCAAAATTATACAAGCAACCCCCCAATAAATATCATATAGGAAAGACATCATCTTTACATGTATTGTCCTTAAAAACATCACCTTTGACAAAACATGTTGGGCGGAGTCTGAGGGAGAGCTGACAGTTTACTGAGTGTAATGATCTTTGCCCTTGACTGTGAGTGGCATATCTTAATTGCATCGCTGCTGACTTTATACAAAGTGATTTTACCTTCAACATTATTTGAGTGCAATTTAAATTATTATTTTATAAATAGCAAACAGAGAACATTATGTTTTTTTTTATTTTGTTTTATTTGAGAGCATAATTGTGGGATCCAACTAATCATGCTTGTGCCAGAGATCACTCTTGCAGACTCAGCGGTGGATGGCAGTTTAATTGGGCGGAAAATGTTTTCTGCCAAGAATTATCTTGTTGCCATCTGGGTGTTGTTATGTGCAGTTGATAAGGGTTAACTATAAAGTGAGTTAATATCTTTTGGGGTTCTATGAAGTTCCAATTCTTTGGCAGGTGCACTTTTCCTTGCATGTTTTGAAAGCATTGCAATTGGATGGATGTACTGTATTATCACAAATGGACATATTTCACAAACTGATGTTTTTTGATATTTTGCTGTTCATTTGTCATTATATACAAATATCCTATTCTACAAATATTTTACCTGAAAAAAATGTAAACTTATGCATTAACTTTGCTTTAATTTTGAATAAAGTGGGACATGATTAGAGACTTTATCAGACTTTTAATAGTGATGAGTTAACCTGCAAAATTTGCTTCACTCCAAATTATTTTAAAAATTTGAAAGTTAAATGACAGTTGTATTGAAATCAAATTTTGTTGGTTACTTGTGTCATTTTGGAGAGCTGCTGAGAAAGGTTTGTGGGGAACCACTGCCTATGCAAATGATGAAGAGAACATATCATAGGACAAATCCTTTTAATTACAGATTTTCTCTAAATCTGTATGTGGTATTATGGAACCACTGTGGTTTTTCAGAGAATGTTGCACTGACAGTGTATTTTACAATACCTCATAAATGTCCCTGACACGCCAGGATCGTCCCAGAAATTGGTCCCTGTCCCGGAGTCCCGGCGAAGCCATGCTGACAACCTGTCTTCCACCCTTTACTCTGATATACTGACCTTCTGTGTTGTGCCCTGCTGACCCCTGTACCCTGCCCTACTGACTCCCTGTTCTCTGTTCTGACCCCTGTACCCTGTCCTACTGACCCCCTGTCTTCCATCCTGCTGTTTCCTTTACACTGCCCTACTGACCCCCTATCCTCTGTCCTCTGCCCTTGTGATGCCTCTTCTCTGCCCTGCAGACCATTCTCCTCTGCCATTCCTGTCCACCTCACTCCTTAAGCCTCTCCGACTATTAAGAGTTTAGCCACACCAACAATTTACAGAACATATCTGGCAATAGAATTGGTATTTTTTTTTGTTAACTAGTTCAGCTCTTTGGATGTACTACATGAACCTTTAATCACAAGCTGATGCCTCCAGTAGTAGCCAACAGCTTGTGCGGGTTATCTTCAGCCAAGTGAAATGCGGCAGCTCTCTAGACAGG
Source organism: Lithobates pipiens (assembly GCF_037356315.1). Classification (NCBI taxonomy): domain Eukaryota; kingdom Metazoa; phylum Chordata; class Amphibia; order Anura; family Ranidae; genus Lithobates; species Lithobates pipiens. The sequence goes on along the minus strand of NW_027507785.1, from coordinate 206,138,508 downwards.
TGCAAACCCAAGCCTCGATCTCACATGTATATAATGAAGCAATGATTTTGTCACTTCTGGCTTCAGATTCACCATTTTCTGCCTGGTGCAGACAGGGGACACATCTAACCAAGCAGATCTGTGCTCAGTTAGATGGTGCTAAGGGCAAGGGAGACACATTGGGGTCTCTTAGAACCCTAATGTCTCCAAAAAGAGCAGGCATTCAGCAATTGCAGGAAGAATATGGAAAGATCAATTCCTCTATATGCCACTGCCCCACCACTCCTTCTATCCAGGCACACAGGGAGGCTGCTGCAGGGGCGAGCACTCACTTTTTTTTCTGGTCCAGCAGGCGGCAACAGATGATGGGATTGGGATCCATCACAGCTCCTTCCCCCTTCACGGTCATAGGGCAGCTGGGTAGTTTCCGCAACCCCCCGCCTGCTGAACGCATTCCCGCAGGACTTGACCCTTGATTGTGTCGCATTGAATGCGCCAAATGTAAAAGTAGAACTAATTAAGGCCAGATCTCTTTTGGTTTACAGAGAGAAAAACTGTCTCACACAGATTTTGCAAAAGTGGCTATCGTGCATAAAAGTGGTACAGCATTAGCCAAATTCAAGTACAAGTTCTAGACATGTATGTTTATTTTTGCACATTCTTTACCAATTTTAGAATGCACGAGAGACACCTTCCCAAAATCTCCTTGCGTCTTTAAAAATTCCAGGGATTGTCTTTAACCTGAGTATATATATTGACTCGGGTGACTAGGGTGATCACAGTGTGCGCCGTGCACACCCTTCAGGGTGCAAAGCATGCAAAGGGGGGACATAAATATTTGTACTCCCAGCAAAGCAGATTCATGCTGTAACCATCATTTGGCTATAGTGCGGATCTGAAGTGGTTAAACTTCATTTGCCACACAGTTGCCCAATGAAACAGTGCACTGAGGCCAGCTTGTATGCTGAAGACAACCTGTAAGGACGTCATACCACTGCATTGCTTGGTGTCATCTGCAAGACTGAAATGGTACTTTTAATCCCAGACCCTAGCATCAGAAATATTCCTAGTTTTCCAGTTAACAATTAAAAATTTCTGAAGTAGCAGGACTAAACAAAATGCTAAGCATAAGGTGGCATTTGGTAGGTATGCATACTGTATATATTGCTCACAGTGTATAACAAAAATACATGTGTAGCATACAGAACAGTCTCCTGCCATGCAAACATGAAAGGAAAATATTTTATGAAATGTGGTTTCAGCTAATTTGCAGACCTAAAGCCATCAGGAATCACCAATCTAAACGGTTCCACTCCTGTAATTGAGGTCACGCTTACCCAAATACTCTTTGAATAATAAAAGACACTTAATTAGTTCTTATTGTGAGATAAAATGAGAAAATATAATTTTATTAAGGAAGTCAAGGTTTTGGCTGTGAACAAATCATTGCAGCTAGCAGAATACTCTGTGATCAGTGATTTAATTTAACATGATGACAACTGGCAAACCTTAGGAGAGCAGCCATTTCTCCCACGAGCAGCAGGCTAGGAGACATTGTGCTTATTATTCAGAGGTAGTGGCTGATGTATTACCCACATCTCAGCCATGGGGCAACACTGCTGCAATTTGGAATGGTTTACTGCATAAATTATGTTTAGTGAAATAACTTTCTAACAACTCAACTTTGAATCTTTCCTCTCCTGTGTTGTCAGTTTGCTTATGATTATCAATAAGTTTGATTTCTGTAATTAATTATATAGATCATAAATAAATAAAATACATATGCACATTGCATGTAGTTTGGCCTCAAAGAGTATCTGTCATGGGAAAAAACTAAATAATGGTTGCAGGTATACAGTATAGAAAACAAGACATACCTGCATGTACCTACCGTAGCCTCTCAAAATCGCATATCATGGCTGAATTTGATGCTGTTCTGATTGACAAAGCTTAGGCACTTACTAAAGTTTTCCAGACTTCCCGTCTCTTGCATATTCCTGTACTGACCTGTAAGATTCCCATCAAGGTGATAGCCCAGTATAAATGTATAAGGATGAGGCTTAATAGGCTTAGTAGGTCCCATAACAGTTCCCTATAAAGTAAACTAAAGGGCCTTTTACACCAGTACATGTATACTGTTGTAATGTACTTTAATGATACACACTGATGAATATGTTTTCACTTGAGCTTAGACAGGCTTTTTATGTGTGTTTTTGCATTTTTTTAACCATTTGCTTACTGGGCACTTAAACCCCCTTCCTTCTCAGGCCAATTTTTGAAGGACACTGATAGGTGGCACTGATGGACACTGATAGGCATTGGTAGGTGACACTGATAGGCAACACTGATAGGTGGCACTGATGATGAGGCACTGATGGGTACCAATTGGTAGCACTGATGGGTACTGATTGGTAGCACTGATGGGCATTGATAGGTGGCACTGGTGGGCACTGGTAGGTGGCACTGGTGGGCACTGCTTAGAAGTGTTGATAGGCACTGGTAGGTGACACTGATGGGCACTGGTAGGTGACACTGATGGGCACTGGTAGGTGGCAATGGTGGGCACTGCTTAGCAGCAGTGGGTTTGCAGTATGCAAGCCAACAATTCCGCCACAACAGTTGCTTGTAAAAATTGAACCAGGTTAGGTAACTGCTAAACTAAAGCTCTAGAGCATAGGAACTTATCCCAGATCAGTCAAGCCAATCAGAGGATTCTGAGGAAGAATTGAAGCCTTGTCATCATTGATTGGAATAGAGGGGACTTTTGGGACTTTAAATGAGATGCACGGTAATATGCATCTCCATTCCTATCCAAGTACATAGAGAAAAAGAGTCGGGACTTTAAATGAGGTGTCTATATTGTAGCTAATCGAAGGAGTCAAAGTAAAACATAAACAAGTATTTATTTGTTTGCCATGATTGAGTAGGTACATGGCAGACAATACATGCAATAATGGCACATAATATAACAAATCATGTATCCAAAAACATTTACATTATAAAAACATGAATAGAATATACAATATACAATAGTATTGTCCTCAATAATAAAAATCATTACAATATAACAGTTATAATCCACAGCATTGCCTGAATCCAAAGACCATGTAAGTATGTATGTATTGCATCTAGGTTAGGCCCGACACTTTTCATGGGATCTATCCAATCATCAGGGGCGGATGCATGATACATCTATAAAAAGAGGTAAATATATCAACATCAACCATTCATGGACAAGAAATGAACATACATACAGGGAGGATAAGGTGGTCATCCCTATAAAACTCACGTATCTGCTTAGTGTGAAACAAACACACCGCCGGGGTGATAGGGCCGAAATGAATGTCTGTTCCGGAAGCTGTGGTAGTAGGGTCCAATAGGAGCACAGAGAACATGAGTATGGATGTAACCCAGAGTATCTGGAACAATGTAACAAAGGGGCTCCATTCTGTGGAACAATAAAAAACATAAATACACCAAATGGTGCTAAAGGTGTAAAAATGTAAGCTAATCAAAGAAAGGAGCCCAACTAAAATGAGTGTGAACTGATATCAAAACAGCATAGATCCCCAGAAAATGTTATAAAATCCTGGGATTAAAACCACATATGAAATAAATGTCATAGTGCTAGTGGTAGTTACCTAGTGTTGCCGATATAGGAGTAGAAGCCAGCGATGTCTGGTGCAGACTGCACAGGAAGTGTATCAGGCAGAGGACTGACTGTGAATGAAAGAAGTGTTTTGCTCTGTGTAATGAGCGGACCCCGCCCAGTGGGAGTGTACACCAATAGTAACAAGTGCAGGCTGCACAGATTATGTATCGATGTGAGAACTGGCTGTAAATGAAAAAAGGCTGTTTGGATGATCCCTGTGTAACAAGTGGACCCTACCCAGCGTAACACAAGGCATGACATTGACATTTAGGACAGGCACCAGAGTCAGGGCAGAAACAGCTCACTGGATCCCAAATGTCCATCCCACCATCTGCCAGGATGGTAGCACCTGCCTGCCGCATGTATTGCCATCATTGATGACCCTCAGTTTGGCAGGGTATAGCATGCTGCAGCTGAGCTGCATTCAGCTCTCAATCAAGTGGAGAGGGTTACCTGTCCTAAACATCCCCCCTCATTTTTTAGCAAGGGCCTATCATATGGGGGGGATGGGGGGGGGGGTGATGACTCTCATAAGGGGACCTTATACTTTAGGCTTTAAATACTCAGTTGCCAAAATGTTAATACTAATTTTGACCAAAAATGTGGGTGTCTAATCTGCTTGCAATGTTGATTTGTCAAATTACTAATTTTTGTACTTGTTTCACTACACAGTGTCCTTCAACGCCACAGGAATGGCAGACTGTGGCCTCCCACTTTGCCAGTTTTTTTTAAGTTGTGCCTTTTTCACCAACAGTGCAAACCCAAGTTCAGAGCGAGATGAGGGGACAGTCTCTTCTTCAGATAATCTTATTATGTTGTGGGTCTGCTACACACACACACCTTTTTGTAACTAATGTATGTAGTGAATTACTGACCAAAATCGTGCTCATTTTCAGCACCATGGCAGGAAAATGGCATGATTGTCCAAATTTACACCTCACTGTGGGTGCTTTTTACTAAAGGCACATCCACTATGCACTACAAGTGCACTGCAAAAGTACACCTGAAACTGCACTTGGAGTGCAAAGTGGAGTTGCCTTTAGTAAATCACACTCCTTCTCAGCACAAACTAAAATTTGACTACAGATACATTTTATGCGCAATGAAAAAGGAAGCCACACATTGTTGAGAATTCAACTTTTTAATACAAGCAAATTCACATGTGCGTTTCAAAAATGTTTTTACAACAAACCAAGAGATTTTGTGTATCCAAAACAGAGTTTAATCAGAATTTTTTTTCCTTGTTGTTTTTGTGTAAACAGGCATGTATTAAACCATAAAATACAGAACACAGGAACTTACAAAGTTCAACTTTGAAAAGTGAAGACAATATCAGACATGAGTATGTACAAACTGGGCTGATATTGCCTTCATCACATGGGGTGCGACCCCTGAAAAATCCAAATTTGGAAGATGCACACAGTGTGTCAACATGTGCTATCTCCCATCATTGGGGCTGCAACTCCTTCATCTCAGACACTTTCCACAAAACATGTACATTGATCCCCCATGAAGGGAGATAGCACATGTTTACACACTCTGTGCATCTTCCAAATTTGGAATTTCGATAAATACAACATTTTGTTTTTAAAATAGCAAAAATAAAACCCTATTTAGTTTTTGTTGTTTCACACTCTTCCCAAAACATCAATGATGTTCTTCATTTTATTTTTTACATCATTGATGTTTTGTTGGATAATTTCCAAATCACGATTGCACCCCATTATCTCCCCGATCAAGATCTGGGCACTTTCACTGGTAAAACGGGAATCTTCTTCCACTTCACCTACAAAACAAAGCAAACAAACACACCATGTAATAAAAATATGGTGATATACATTGATGAGCTTACCGGAAGCTGTGTTCTCCGACACTCACCTGTTGTGGTGACAATTTGTCCAACCTCCACGATCTCTCCTTCCTCCTCCTCCTCCTGCTCCTCTGTTTCTGCTTTTGGAAGTTGCCCTTCTTTGGGAGGGGTGTGGTCCCTGGTGTGCTCATACTTGCAGAGTCTTCTCTCCCCTATGAGAATGTAAACAAAGAATAATTAGCACACAGAGGGCTTAAATAGGAATCAGAAACATTGCTTGGAAGTGTTGTACACTTGTGTTTTTGGGCCGAGTTACAAGGTGAGAAAATTATTGGGTACACTTTGTTAAGCTGGAATACTTCCCTGCAGAACGATGTTTCTTACGAATGAATGAAACCATGAACTTGAAAGTGGCCATTTTAAAATGCACAACATGAAATCAAAGCACATGGAGCAGTATGCAAGCAAGAATGAATCATCCCCTGATGAAGTCACGTGACCGTGACGAACACTAGTCGGGACGCTACCGGAAGTGACGCAATCGAGCTCGAGGCTCGTTTATACACCATACAAAAACTCTGTCTGTTTGTGAGTACCAAAGCTGTTTTTATAAATAAATTTCAATACTGTTGAAAAATACTATACTATGGGGCTCCCTTCCTCCTTATCTGTTTAACCCCTTGCATAAAACCGCCGAGGTATACCACCAATTCCCCCCCCCACGCTGAAGTACCGCTGAGGGACCACTTACAGAGCCCAATACGGCACAGTAGGCAGGAGACGCCAGGACCCGGGGACACGTGAATAGGACCTCGAGGGATAAGGACCACCAGGAACCCTGAGGATACATATACCATATGCTGTTACCTTACAGCTGTAAGGTAAGGGGACACCCATATTCTGATTACACAGGACCACGTGGGAGATATCCACCATCACCATTATCACTGTTTAAATCTCTACCTTATAGTGCACATATATTTTTAGCACCAGCATTGCAGGCGACTGTCTTGTTACATGCGATTTTGGGCTAATCGCCACTTGTTGTTGCACCAGCTGAATGGACAATTTTAACTAGGATTACTGTTCCATTGTTGTTTTTTTATATTTTTTATAGCTTCAAACACTGTGCACCTTTTTCCTTCTGTTTTGGATTATTCCCAGAGGGTTGTTTTCCTCTCACCAACACTTGGATCGTTTATGCGTTTTTGTTTTGATTTAACAATTAGATTTATTTTCTTTGATTGTATGATTCAATTTAGTGCACTGCACCGATATTTAAGTCTATGGTATAAAGACACCCGCACAGAGTCACTTTGCTTAACCCTCCCTTGGCTTTAACACCATATGCGATTTCTTTAGTCACAAGGCAAGCATTACTTACATCTTTTGCCTTATTTAGCTAATGATTACTTTTGTACACTGTTACACATATACTTTGACTTAGCAGATTTTCTTTTCAGATCTATTTATTGTTCAGCACTAGCACTTTGTATGCGTTTTTCGTCATTTTTAACAAATCGCATGGTGATTCACTTTATATATTTTTTATTTCGTCCACTATTTTATGTATAGTACTTTAGTCACTGAAACAAATACAGTAGTAGTTATTTTCACGGACCTTCTTTATATTCAGCACTGCCACTTTATGCAACTCTGCTACCTAAAAAATCGCATTGGGACCACCAGTCTTATTTATCATTAATTGTTTTTCTTATCCATTTGTCTACCACTCAAAATACTACTACGCATAGGAGTGAGGGTCCCTCACTATATATACATATATATATATTTTTTTATATTTTTTATATACATATATTGTCTTTTCTTTTTCTACGCTCCATTTATTACTTGTAGTGGAGACGATATTACATTTATCTTCTAATCTTTTGAGTACCTATTGAATATATTAAACCTGTTTTAACTAGATTCTTCACCATAGTACCGCGCACCACCACCTTTTTACCTTTTGTCTTCTCCAATTGGGGTTCAAGTACCCCATTTCAGTGTGTGCAGCGGTGCAACAATTAGATTACTCTTTGATTAGGCGCAGGAATATTCTCTTTTATACTTATGCAAGCAAGAATAATCATATGAACACACGACAACTACTTACTTTTTTTAAGAACACGCTTGATCCTTAGGTACTGCTCGTGCTCCCTCAGTTTTAGGTCTGACCAGCGTTTTCTCAGTTGATCCTTGGATCAGCGTACCCCAAAATTCTTATGAAGACTCTTCACAACTTTATCCATGATCTTGGCCTTTCTGATATTTGGGTTTGGGTAAGGTCCATACTTCCCATCATAGTTGGTCCTGTTCAATATGTCGACCATCTCCAACATCTCTCCAAAAGACATATTTGAGGCCTTAAATCTTGTCTTCCTGGATCGGGACGTTTCAGGCTCCGGGCTTTCCTCGCCCTCCTCCTCGTTAGGGGAACTATTATTAGTGCGCACCTGTGTTCTCTCTGCCATGTGCTCTCCCCACTGCGCCAGAAGCGAAGGGGCGGGGAATAGTCTGGAAAGAACGTCAGGGGCGGGCGGAGTTTCACGCATGCGCACTGTATATAAAACGCAACACGTGTGTATTGTCCGTACAATCTGGGAAGAGAGTGAGGCATGGACGTGACGAACGTGGAAACAAAGGTAAAATGTTTAAGTTGGTGCTTCACTAGACTAGACTGCTTCTATCTAGGCCGATGTTGGAACAAGATTAGGAGGGGTTTTAATGGCATTATTAGTATTTGAGGGTTTGTCTTGTGTTGTGTCTTGCAGAGAATATTGATCCTTTCCAAAATGACAATTTTATGGGGCTATTCATAGAACTCTACAAGGAGATGCCCTGCCTGTGGCAGTTCCACAACAAGTTTTATGCCGACAGAACAAAGAGGAACGCAGCACTGGAGAAAATGCTTTCTTTGGTGCGGATCATGGTCCCCATGGCAGACATGGACTATCTGAATCGGAAAATTGGGGCCATGAGGATTACATATTTCAGGGAGAGAAAGAAGCACCTGGAGTCATTGAGAGCAGGAGATCCAGATGCCAATTATTCCCCCAGGATGGTTCACTTTGACAGGCTGCATTTTCTGGTAGACCAAGGGGTACCCAGGCCATCACTCAGGCCACCACTCTCCAGTCTTCCTTCAAGGCATCCTTCACCCCCAGCTGAGGCTTCTGATGTCCAACCTGGGCCTTCCAGGCAGCAACATGTGGTGGGGCCCAGCTTGAGACAGGTATTGCATTGTTGAACATATTTCTTGTGTTACATTTAATGATGTTAACTAGATGTTCTTATTGATCAGTAAGTTGTGATTTCTCAAAATGGTTTACATCTCAAGAGACAGTAGTGACCAAAAATGATTGGGATGGGAAAGAAAAATTCTGGTGTCAGATTGATAGTCTGTTCTGTTTGGTAACATTCAATTGGCAAAAGCCAGGAGCACAAAATGGTGTGATTGATGATCAAAAAAAACTATGTCCCCTTTTCATACACAGGAAGACCTCAGTCGGGGGGAGGCTGTGGCAAGTGGCAGCCAGGAGGTCGACCAATGCCCTCCTGCTCCTTCTGCCCCAACTACAGGAGCCCAGCCACAGCCTGGAAGAATGCCTGGTGGGAAGTGCCCAAGGAAGACGAGAGAGTGATGGCCTGGGTTCAGTCTGGTCTGCCAGAAGATGCAGCCTCTTGAAGATCCACATCCTGGGGACAGAAATGGCATCTGAATTTCCTGTTCTCTAGGACTTCGGGACCAGACTTCTCTCCCTGAGATATCTAGTCCTCAGGCCACCAATTTTTTTCTATTAGAATTTTTTCATGTCTGCCCTGGGGGCCAAAGGCTGCACCAAAGTAAGACGTTTCTCCAGTGCTGCGTTCCTATTTTTATTTTATAGCGACCAAAATAAAGGTTTTTTTGTTTGATGAAATACTTGTGTAATGTGATTTCCTTCCAAAAGGCCAGTTTATTTTTGAGCAGGCAGGTACATTTCAAAAATACAAAGTGAAATGAATAACAAGGGGTACCAACACTAAACAAACTCCTGTAGATTAAAAAAGAAAAACCAAAGATAAAAAATAAAATAATGTTGTTGTGGTAAGTTTACACACAAAAAACACCCCAAAAAAAGGAGAAATAAGCAAACTGTCTTTAAAGGAGATTTTTATGAATTAAAAATAAAAAAGCATCCAAAAAAGAATAAACCAAATCTAAAATTGTGTAGATGTGACTCAAACTAAAATTGTATTGCTGAAATGGTTAAAAAAGAGTAATGAAATCCGTTCGGGAGAAGTGTGTGTGACTATGAGCATCAAAAGAAGTTCGTTCTTGCAGCATTGTAAAGAACAAGAAAATGCGCTTGATGAAAGAATCATTGCAGCGTGACGAATGTGCTATATCGCTCACGAGCAGTAGTTTTACCTGAACGAGCGCTTCCGTGTCGGAATTTGAATGTGAGCATGCGTGGCACCTTATCCGTCGGAGTAGGCTATACATGACCGGAGTATGTCCGATCGGACCAGTTGGACGGAAAATATTTCCAACAAGTTGGAAAATTGGGTCCGACGGAATTTCCGACGGAATCAGTCCGATGCATACCACACACAGTCGGATTATCCGACAACACGGTCCGATAGGACACATTCCAACGGATTCTCCGATCATGTGTACAAGGGCTTACACTGATCCGTGGTCTTTTCATTTTTGGAGTAAAACCCTTGCCCCTACATAAGTCATACCAACAATTTTTTGCAAAATATATAATTATTTGTAAAAAGGCAGGCTCAAATAATAGCAGCAGAACAATCCCAGAATGTCCATGTAAGCAAAGCTTTGTTTCCTTACATCATTCAATTTTTTATTTTTTTTGTAAGATTGTCAAAAATACTTGCAAAGAGATTGCTGATTGCAGTTTTTGAAGGTTATTCAGGTTCACCGTGGAAGCAGAAAGTGAAAAGTAGAGGGCATTGGACTGTTTTTTGAGGGATCTTGTTATCATGGCTTCTGAAGTCCATCAGGTTTTCCATAGAAAAGGGGTTAAAAACACACTTATTTTCCAGTGTAGGGAAGAAATCAAGAACTGGGGACAGCCTTGTAAACAGATTGTATTCCTGCAGAGATGGAAATTATATAGAAGAGGTGATATAAATAAAAGAGCATTACATGCCAGGTGGGTTATTTGTTACTGGTGTCACTCTGTTATTGTAAAGTGTCCTTGGAAGATAGAGAGGAAGGGAGACCGGGAAAAGAAGCACAGGAGTCACTATGATATGAAGGCAATTTAATTGGATGATGGAGCCGCAAGATCAGTGAAAGGTGCTAGGTTTGAAACAGCTGGAATGTATACAGGAAGCTTTTTCTGCTATACTGTATTTAAAAAAAAAAAAAAGAAACTGATTTCTAAAATAACAACAAGCAGCTATCCACGTGAAAAAATGCAGTGCCTAGATCTCCAGAAATACATCAAATAAAATGGAAAAAAAAGATGTTTGCAAGACATCTTACACACTGTTGTGGAAAATTTTAGATGTATTTTTATATGTATTGTCATAAGAATCCTCCTGTGTTCATTCTCCCCTAGCCCGCTCTAAAAGAGCTGACTGGGACAGACTAATGCTGGTTGAGATCCATTAGGTAGTGGATAACTTCCTGGGATTGGAAAGAGGTGTTTGCGGAGTGGAAGTATATCCGCCAGGGAAAGGGCCCCTGTACACTGTACAGACGATCGTCTGGGGGCATATGCTTGCTCTGCAAGGATTGGTTGTAGGTGGATGTGCGCTCATTGTCTATGCTGTGTCTGATCAACACATGGAGATGGGCAGTGTACATCCGTGGATAACCTTCCATCCACAAGGAGGTGTAGAATAATCCAGCTATACATTGTTCTCCGGAACAATGTATATTAAGGATTTCTATCAACGGAATTATAGTCATCATTCATTGGTTTTGTATAGTTTCCATCATTGAAAGCATTTAGTCAGTTTGCGTCACTGACTATTTGAATGTATACATGTCTGTGGTTGGTACTTTCTGCTGTATTGTATTGCATTGTATTGTCCTTATATGGGCATTCACATCCTGTGTTGCTGCTGTGAGGTCACAAGCTTTGTAGGAGGTGTTCAGCTGTCAGAGGAAAACCCTCCAGGTTGTGGCTTCCTGTTGAAATGTAAATAAAATATTTGTCCAGGTCAGAGGGGACACACATGCCGACCATTTGGAGAATGTAAGAATGCTGGTGATGTCTCTTTAATGGGGAACCAGAGGGGCCTGGCTGAGGAGCAGTCAGGCTGAAATGAGGATGTAGGAATGCGGGTGATGTCTGAATACTTGGATGAGTGGGTTTGAAGGTAAGAAGTATTATATCATTAAGACAGAAATGTTATTATTATGGGAAACAGGAGATTTGGCTGTGTGCTCTGCGTATGGCCAAAATTTCCAGAACAACACATAATACAGTTTTGTATTTAACTTTAGTATACCCTGTTTTTTGTTTGTTTTGTTTTTAACAAAGCACCACAGGTTCCAAGGATTCAAACCTGTGTTACAGTGTGCCCCTTTTCGTTGAACAGGGGGCAACAGCATAACCAACAGGTTCAAAAGCATGCTGTAAGGCTTGATGTTCTTTTAGCGAGTAAACAGAATGTTTTTATGTAATTTGCTATCCTATAGTATTCATTAGATAGAAACATTAATTGAGCTGTGGAAGAAGCCAAGCCAAGATCCCAGTGGAAGATGGAAATCTCTGTAGTAGATACTGCTACTACAGTGATAGCCACTAGCTTCAGATCCCCAATCCAATCAGCTTCCCAGGAGGTTGCAGTAAAGTGCCACTCGTTTCAGTGGTGCTTTACCACTGTTTAACCACCTCAATACAGTGCATTTTCACCCCCAAGCCAATTTTCAGCTTTCAGCGCTGTCACACTTTGAATGACAATTGCGTGGTCATACAACACTGTACCTAGATGAAATTGTCCCCACAAATGTAGCTTTCTTTTGGTGGTATTTGATCACCTCTGCAGTTTTTATTTTTTGTACTATAAACAAAAGAAGAGTGACAAGTTTGAAAAAAACGATATTTTTAACTTTTTGCTATAATAAATATCCATTTAAAAAAAAATTCTCAGTTTAGGCCGATACGTATTCTTCTACATATTTTTGGTAAAAAAAAAAAAATGATAATTTCATAAACTCTTTGACATGCTTATTTCTTACTGAATACAGAATTGCATGGCTATGTTGGTTTAGGGATGGTCTAGTGCTTACATAAAATAATCCAGCCACAAAGCATGAAGTAAAACTGGTTTAAGTTAACAAAGGAACTGAAATTAGTTTTTGTTTTGCTTGCCTCTATCTAGCAAGGTTACTCTGTGGTATAACAAGGAATCTGAGACTTCTGCAGTGTGTAAATGTGCTTTTACTATACAAAGATGCTGTACATACAAAACTATTCCAATCTTAGGAATACAATACAAGACTGACAGATATCTATAACAAGAAAAATGCCTAGCAAATGCAGCCTATGGTCTATAACAGTACAAATACACTTTAAGGTTACTTATCTTCTGTTACTGTATGTTCGTGATCTCCATTGGCAACGATGCTCCTTGGACACCGGGCAAAAATCTTGTATCATGAGTGGCTTCTGATCTTCAAAGCACGATGATGTGTGTTCCTTATGCCTTAATCCCCCTTTTATGTCAGGCTGTTTATCATAGTTACCCAAACAACAGAAAACATACCTGTTTACTGTAGCTGTAGAAACAATGGACTGTTGAAAACTGTCAATTGAATACAACAATGGTATCTACCCATTGTCTACTCAAACCAAACCTGACAGTATTCTAACAGTCATTCTTTCAGTTTGAGAGCTGAAAGCATCTCAAACAAATAATGTCTTACTTGTTTACTGTAGCTATAGAGACAATAGCCTGTTGAAAACTTTCAATTGAATACAACAATGGTATCTACGTACCTATTGTATGAAACAGCAGTTGTTTGAGAAATCTACCAAAAACCTTGTATCATATGTCTGATTAATATTTAAAAAAATCATATTTTTAACAAACGCAACACAGATTTATTATGGTATGTCATCATGTTCGGACTTTCGAACGGACTTTGTCCGTTCGTGTGTGGACAAGTCCATTCGTTTGGAAAGTCAGTCAGAACTCTGCCGAAAGTCTATCGGGAACACCATCAGACCTAGTCTGCCAGAGTGTCCGGTCGTGTGTACACGGCATTAGACTTCACCCCCTGGGAAACCCCAAGTTAGTGATCTACAAGGGCTCACTACCAGAGATGCTTGACACTGATTGGTAATGCAATTATCATCATCAAAAAAATGAATCACAAACATCTATTATTCTTACACACTGATATTGGCTTTAGAGAGAACCAAATTCACTTTTTTGTTCATAGTTTCTTAAACCTTGTCCAAAACCTAATCTCAATAAATTGTACTGTGCATATGATAATAGAAGGATATCTGTACGTGACATGCACAGGCAAATATATACCTGGTGGAAGAGGACAAATGCATTAGGCCTTATCTATCTAACATGATTTCTCATAAATAGTGATATTGACTATGTCTGATATGAAGAATGTGACATTATAGATTCAACAGATGTTATGTCTGTTTAAAAACTCTTGGTTTATGTATCATTGTTTCTAGCTTGTTTCTCATTAAACCACTCCCTTGAAAAAATAGTTATTAGCCACGAATCCATGCATAATTCTTACTTAATTACTTATTGCTCTTTGTTTCCTCATGAGCAAAATTTCCCTCACCTCCTGTTCAGACAAGAGGTTCCAGAAATAACAGGAAGAGAAGTGAAATCTCCTAAATGGGACACAAATAGTATTTAAAATCCAACAGACAAATCTCTTTAACCAGGACATAGTCAGCAATAGAAAAACAACATAGACATTCTAACTCTTCCTTTCTCTATCCAAAACTAAAGATGAAACGTTCTTGTATTTTAAGTTCGCACTGTAGCCATTTAATTTGTGCAGTGATATTCATGTACAGGCTACCACCATGACTGTAAGTGGAATTGTTGTTTGCTGTATTTTAGAAGCATGTTCTTAAAGCGGAGTTCCACTGAAAAGTGGAACTTCCGATTATCCTTTCCCTCCCCTCTCCAGTCCATTTCCAGGAGATGGGGCCACAGCGCCATCTCTAAGGAGTTTGACCTCCTCCTCCTGCCTCAGCCAGACCAATTAGAAAACGCAGCGGTGCTTTGCGTATGCGCAGTAGGGAACTGGCTGTGAAGCCGAAAAGGCTTCACTGCCGAGCTCCCCTACCAGGAATGGCGGCAGCTGCACCTGACAGCCGATCCAAAGATCGGCTGGGGTGTGGACATTGCGGGCTCCCTGGACAGGTAAGTGTTCATATATTAAAAATCAGGAGCTGCAATATTTGTACTTTTCATGGGGAGGCTGGACCTCCTTTTCAAGTTTTGTTTTTATTCTGTTGACTACATGACAAATGTAAGAGGGTCCAGTGCTGGACATTTGATTCTGCATAGTGTCTACTTGCAAAACCAATGTACAGGACTTAGTCCAAGTTCAATAACTTGCAGACAGTAAAGCAGCTGAAAATTTCAATATAATAATAATAGTTAAATAACAGAATGAGGAAATAAAAATAGTAATTGTTCAGAATTCCAGCATTAAATTAACGGTACATACATGTCAGAGTTCATTCAGCACACTGGGCCTCGTCATCTTAAGTGACACAGCTATTTGTCTAATGCAGACAGCCCTCAATCCTTACTCAGCCTGCTTCTGGCATCCTGGTAGATCAACAGGGGGAACATTTTGCATATTGAGCCCGATGCCCTTGTGCATGCCTCATGAAGCAAGGTATTAACACTAGGTCTTCCCCACTGTATGCTACAGTGGCTATTTATTTGAGTGTATAATAGCATAATTTCTCTCCCTGCCTTTGTACTAAAGGATTTTGATACCTTAAGGATGTAGAAAAAGTAAGTGTCAACTATCAGAGTTATACATGGGGTGCTCTATGCATGAGATCCTGCTACAGGTGAGCCACCATTACAAAGGAAACCCTTTACTGCCTTTTCCCCTAATTTAGTGCATATAGATGTACTGTTGTAAATAGAATTGTGAAACAGTTATTGCCCAAGGTTATACTTGCTTAATGCTTAATGATCAGATTGCTTTATATATGGCCAACATAACATAGCTAATATTTTTTTTTTACTTTTTCATAGCAATAGACAGATGTCTACAGAGGTCGACTCCGCTATTATAAAAAGTGTAGTAATCACTGTATGTGGTTAACACCAGAAGTTATAGTATTTTTATCCATCCCCTTTTTTTATTCACTGGTACATATTTATTTTTTATCCACAATTCCATGGCAAGCATGTTGTACAGTTAAAGTGCCAGTGCAAGTTATTGAGAGATAATACACTTGTGCCTGGGGTCCTTAGAACGGTCACCTTTCGTACATATTGTTTAAATTCTCTTTTGAAAAAATACCGACAAGCACCCCTGATGGTGTTATAATTTGTCCTGACCCTTGTCACTTTAGCTGGTAGGTTTAGCCTGCAAATAAATTTAGATAAAACAGAAAAAGGGCAGCTAGACATGCTTGACATGCTGTGCTGCCATGCTGAAAGTCTTAGTGGCGGTGATAGAAGTGAGAGAAGTGAGTAGACATTTAGCTATTTTGGGAGGATTTGAAGACCGTTAGCACTTTAAGAATTACAGTTTATGAACTCTTTGAACTTTATATTGTATTTTTTAGTACTGCAATTTCATACACAAAACAAAATAAAGCATTTGAAAAAAGAATGTTAATGATGAACACTGTCATTACTTGTATTAGTTGCCTAAAAGTAACAGAATACAGTATTTGTCATGACAGCAGTCCTCTAATTTAGATTAAAGAGGGATGGTCAGTCGGGTGATATTTTCATTTAGAATAGTATTAACGTGTCTCGGTATACATTTTGCCCACTCAGAGTCCTTCAGGATAGGGGTTTGAGCTCTATTAATCACTGTTCATTAACAGAGTTAAAGACAGATTCTACATTGTATGTTAGTACAAGCCTGAGAATAAAATGCACTGTAAAAATGACTTATCTCTGCCTCTGTAGCTATTATCTTTGCAATTACCATTTTACGAGCATTGTTTCTGCAACATCCAGAGCATGAGCGCTCAGGCATATACTATCGCTTCAGGTTTGTAGTGACTCCTTTTCAATTCAAGCAGAATTTTCTAACACTAGGAGTGTTAATAGCATACAAAGCCATTGACAGATGAATTATTTTCTAGGGAAGAATGATGTTAACCTTGGGGGAAAATTCTTATGTCATTATAGAATTATTAGGGGTATTCTATTCAAATCAAAAACCTATAAAGAAGTGCACTTGGCCTTATTAAGCAGGGGCTTATGTTCATTATCTTACTTGTATCAGAACAAAACTGGCATCTGTTTTTTGTTGGCAATAGTTAACTTTTACCATTTTCTTTTTTCATATTGTTTAGTGTTAAATAACCTAAATAAACCACAACCTTACCATAGTAGCTCATTATTTAATCACCTAAGGTCGAAGCCCTCACTGCGGTGCCCGTACACAGCACTGGCTGGCGACATCACTTCCGGGGGTTACTTCCGGATATTGAGCCTCCAGCGCTGTGATTGGCTGGAGCCTCGATGACATTACTCCAGCGAATGCAAGCAGGAGCCTCCGGTAACGGCACACTCACTGAAGCAACAGCACATACATGCCATTGCTTCAGTTTGCGCCAGTGCACATGTCCCGATGACGTTAGCACATGCAAATACAGTGCAGGTTTAGGAGATATCCTGGGTAGCTACAGGTAAGCCTTATTATAGGCTTACCTGTAGCAAAAAAGTGGTCTGTAAGGGTTTACAACCACTTTAATGCATTCCCTGATCAAATATGCACTATATCTTATAGAGTTGTTTAGTCATCTATACAGTGTTCAGCTTCATTCAGATCATAATGTAACTTATCCATGTCCTGATGGAGCAGCCTAATGTCAGTTTGGAAGAGATCTGTCTGTGGGGTAAGTGTAGCTTGGCAGCCACTGATTGCCTGGGCTGTGAAGATTTGTCAGTCCAGAGCAGAAGATTTGTCAGTCCAGAGCAGCCAGATCAAGGGCTCCATCTGAGTCACCATGTTTTCTTCTCACTGTGCAATATTCCACTACAGCAGGAGTTGGTTTAGCTACTGCTGTCCATTTGTGCCCAGAGATCACTTTACCCCTAGTCATCACCAGTGCACAGGGGAAAGGGGAAAAATAATCCCACTGCTGCAGTCCCATAAAAAAGATGGATACAAGACTATAAAGCAGCAGAGCTCTTTTCTCGCCCATTTGCTCCAATAGCAATTTTAGACATGCCCCCACAAAACTGATATTTACAAATGCTGTTTAAATTGCTAGAAAATGACAGCTCTGGGCTGCTGCTCTCTGTTTGGAAACAAAGAGCCAAGGATTAATTTAATCTATACCAGCCTTTTTCAACACTGATCTATACCATACCCTTATTCTTGATCATTTGGGACTGGTATAGATATAGATGGTATAGAATGTTAACGGTGGATCATACACACACACATACAAAAGTTGAATCTTTGATGAAGGTCTGGTATGGATGTCAAGGGAGACCCCAAGATCCATTATCCAAGTATTTTGTCTGGCATGCAAAGAAAAGGAGGGGTAAGCATGCAACCCCCTCTCCTGAACCTCACAAGGCCAAATGAGGGGGTACCTTGCCAGGTGGAACCTGCACAAAGCACCTCTTTCCCACGTAAAAGGCCTCTTCCCTACAACCATTGCCTGGTGGTTGCGTGGATCTTTAATAATAAGGGGGCACCCAGACACCCCTCTCCATGAAAATTAGCACATGGTACCCCTACTCGTTTGCACAAAAAAGACAATTAACAATTCCTTTGCTGAAAAAAAAAGAAAACAAAGAAATTACCAACAAGGTAAATCCATCGTCAGTTATGTCATCCAGCGATGCAGATCTTTGTCAATCATGATGGACACCTGGCAGCCACTGACACAGTCCACTCCCATCACTGACTCACTCAATCTTCTGCTAAATAATATCACCCAATCCCCGGTATTAAGAGTAAACAAATTGGGTGGAGTCTCTTGGATGACATCATTGATAATTTACGGACATACCCATATTCAGTCACTGTCATTGCCAAACTATGAGCATATGTTCATATAATGTCAGTGATATTAGCGCTATCAGTGCCTCTTTGTTTAAAGAGCATGGAATTCCTGCCCAGAAAATGGGGCTTGGTGATGACATTGGTTCTGACACCCACTGCTTCCTTAACAATCATTGACAGGATACTACCATATAGTGTACAGTAGCAGAAAAAAACACTACTAAATATCAAGTTTGTCCTGTCCTGTCAAACAAGCAGAAAGTCTGGTGTCGAAAAAATGCCCAAACAGGCAAAGTTCAGTTCCAACCTGTGTTAGGACTGCACTGAAAGCTCATTGCTGCTCACCATTTTTTTCGGCATCTACATTCTCGGGGCCTCAGTATAAATTCTATGTACTTCCACCCCTACAACCATGTCAACAAGTGAGCTCTGAAAGAGGTTGTCTAGTAGTAAGATAAAAAAAAAATGTTGTATTAGCAAAAATATTGACTAGCACAATATTTTATATCATGGCATAATTGTTAGAACATAATTACTCTATAATCCTAAAACAAGCATCTTTAAATAATGGATTTTTTTGTTTTTGCAGAGCTAGAAAAGCTATGAGGAGACACTTTGGGATTTTCATAGCCTGAGGAAGACTGCATTATGCATACAGGGTGGATTTTAGTGCTTGCAGGGATCACTGAATGCTCTAAGGGCAAACGATCTATGCTATTAAGACAGCTAAACAAATTGTTTTTATTGCATAGCCTGCAAAGCAATCTGTGACTAGCGGCAATGATTTTGAAGTCTCCCTCTGTGTGTCTGACATCAGATCTTAACGGACATTGTCACAGAAGGTATGGGGTCAGTGTGAACAGCCAACCTCTGTAATCCTTAAAGTAGTAATAAACCCAAAAGCAAACATCTATCATATTGCAGCTTAGCAATTCTTATAAATAATGGCTGCATTTGTTTTCTTTTTTAGGCTTTCTTTCCTTTATTTTCACTTGATGATCAAGTCAGTAAGTCAATATGAGA
The DNA here is from genome assembly GCF_037356315.1 of Lithobates pipiens. NCBI lineage: Eukaryota > Metazoa > Chordata > Amphibia > Anura > Ranidae > Lithobates > Lithobates pipiens. The sequence goes on along the minus strand of NW_027507785.1, from coordinate 206,118,864 downwards.
GTTGAGACAAACCATTTTCCATTTTGTTGATATCAATACATTTTTATTAAAGTTTTCATAGGTAGATACAAAGCATATAGCATATGCAGATACAGAGGAGCACATGTTCCAAGTAGTACATTGTAAGCACAAATAAAAAGAGAAAAAGGAAATTAACAACAGAACATAGCCAGTTTGGAACAGTGAGTAATTAATATCAGAATAATAACAATATATTAGTAGGATCTAAATACCACCAGATTCACTTTTTGTGACCTAGACTCCACTCTATCCAAGGTTGCCAGATTTTTGTATATAGGTTAGAGCTCACAACAACAGCTTTTTCGTAATAGAAATTAGTCCTAACCAGGGAGATTGACAGGTTAGGTGCCTGGTGGGATTTCCAGTATCTAACAATAGTAGTTCTAGCTGCCAAAAGAATATAGGTAATAATTGTATGGTATGCCAGTGATTTTAGAAGAGACAAACCATTTAACACTTACAGTACTTACCATGGCCAGCTTTTATTATTTATGTAAACCTTTATCCCAGAAGGGAAAAAAATCTGCTGCTGTAACTGCTTTAATCACTTAAGCCCCGGACCAATTTGCAGCCAAAGGACTAGGCCCCTCTTTGCGATTCGGCACTGCATCGCTATAACTGACAACTGCGCGGTCGTGTGACGTGGCTCCCAAACAAAATTGGCGTCCTTTTTTTTCCCACAAATAGAGCTTTCTTTTGGTATTTGATCACCTCTGCAGTTTTTTTTTTTTGCGCTATAAACAAAAATAGAGAAACAATTTTGAAAAAAATTCAATATTTTTTACTTTTTGCTATAATAAATATCCCCAAAAAATTTATTAAAAAAAAAAAAAAAAATTCTACTGTTTAGGCTGATACGTATTCTTCTACATATTTTTGGTAAAAAAAAAATCACAATTAGCGATTATTGATTGGTTTGCGCAAAAGTTATAGCGTTTACAAAATAGGGGATAGTTTTATAGCATTTTTATTAATATTCTTTTTTTACTAGTAATGGCAGCACGCAGTGATTTTTAATGTGACTGTGACATTATGGTGGACACATCAGACATTTTTGACACATTTTTGGGACCATTGGCATTTATACAGCAATCAGTACTATTTAAATGCACTGATTCCTGTGTAAATGACACTGGTAGTGAAGTAGTTAACCACTAGGGAGCGGGGAGGGGTTAAGTGTGTGTGTGATTTTTTTAACTGTAGGGGGCGTAGCTTGGCGTCTGATGTCACTGATTGTCTTTCCCTATAACAGGGAACAGACGATTAGTGACAGGCTCAGTAGGAAGCACAGGGAGAAGTTTGTTTACACAGACCTCTCCTTGTTCTACAGCTCTGTGACCCCATCGTGGGACACCAGCGGCGATCGGGTCCGCTGGTCCCGCGGCCACGATCACCGAGCTCAGGACCGGGTTGGGAGAGCACCGCCGGCGGTGCGCTCCCGACCCATGGCTGGGCACATAAAGAGCAACGTACAGGTACATGCTTGTGCCCAGCCGTGTGATTCTGCCGACGTATATTTGCAGGAGGCGATCCTTAAGCAGTTAAAAGTGTTAGTTGGATCAATGATCAACTTTACCACCTTTACCTTTAAAAAAAAAAAAGGGGGAAAGCATTTCTAATCATTTTTGAAAATACTGTATACCAATTCACCACATGCTTGGGTAGCCAGGCTCACACCTATTGCACATATGCGATCGTAATACAAACTCACATTGGGAGTTTTTTATTTGCTAGCAATTTCATTAGTTTTTTTTTAAACGGCACCTGTACCTTTTGTGGCTCCTTGGAGTCGTTTTATATGTGCTTGAGCATCAGGCTCTAATAAACGCTTTGTTGAAACCATATCACACCATTTGGTGCACCTTTATATTTTACATGGTGATGCACCTTTTGGAAGCTTGCTGCGAGTAGCCGTGTGAGTCCGATGATTGGGAAACATCTGGAAGATCTGGACAATCTCTGGCATCTGGATGTCTATGGTGGAATCTGAGATCCAACTCGCGCTGTTTGACCTGCCCTAGCAGGGGGGTCACTGGGGATCTGGTAAGCCTCCATCTATAAGTGGTGTTTAGAGGTGACGGGCCCACGTGGTCAAACACAATTGGATTAAGCAATCAAGTTTCAGCTGTTTTTACACACACATTGGAATTTTTTTTTGTTTTTGCAATATATATAGACACTTGAATATATAATTTTTCATATATATTTTTCTAAACACTTGATCTATTCCTATCACATTTGTGCATTGATTTTCACAGGTTGTTTTGTTTAGCACTTTTGCACTTAATTCACCACATGCTGTTGCCTGTATCAATGGAAGAGTCCAGTAGCAACAAACTTTGGTCCTCTCATAAAACCTCCTTCCCTTCATTTCAGTGTGACTTTTCACAATAGAGCGGTGCGCTTGTGGGATGTTAGGAAAAGTCCTGCAAGCAGCATCTTTGGGGTGGTTTGAGAAATGAATAGGCATCGCTTCCAAAGCCCCTGAAAAAGCCCTTCTTTGGGGTTAAAAGCGTCCCACTAGCGTTTGAAAATCACTGCTTAAACAGCACTAAAGTGCCACTAAAATGAGTTTATATATACAAAAAAAAACACACACCTGCGCATGAGCAAACCACCAGTTGGTTATATAACGACTCAGGCCTTGCTGCCCTCAAGAGTGGGGAACCCTAGAAGTTAGGAATAGAACAAAAGAGAGGGTGCACCAGCCTTGTGCATTATCCTTTGGGTGATATTTATTAAAAAGGTACAAAAGAAAACTACTCACAAACAGAACAGCAAATCTTGCAAAATTAATAGTCATCCCTTCTTCCTCAGAGCTTAATAGGGTGTTAAGCTCTGAAGAAGAAGCGAAGTCCCTTCGAAATGTGTCAGTTGGCAGTGACATTTTGTGAGTTCCTCTGGACCTCTGGAGAACTTCATCTGTGACTAGATGCTGCTAATTTGATGACTATTAATTTCGCAAAATTTTGCTGTTGTGTTTGTGAGTAGTTTTCTTTTGTACCCTTTTTAATAAATATCATCCAAAGGATAATGCACAAGGCTGGTGCGCCCTTTCTTTTTTTCTATTACTGACACTAAAATGAGCAGCACTTTAGCGCTGACACGGCCATGGCCCCAGTGTGAAAGGGGTCTTAATGAATGCCAAGAAACAGATTTTACAGTAAGTCAAAAATACTGTTTTTCTAATTATGGGAAATGCTCTTACCTCATCTATTCTTTAATCATATGCTCAGTGAATTAACAGATTGTTTCTTTTTAAAACATATTATAGGTACTTATGTAAACTCCAGCCACTCCAACGGTTAATATAATATAAACATAAACATGTCTACTTCTATTTACCACAAAACAATATCTTACCAATAAAATCATTTATTCTCATCAATCTCTGTCTGTGTTTTTGTATGAATCAAATATCCTATCAGTCATAAACTAGTGGCTTGAAACTGTTAACCACTTTGCGCCGGTAGGACGTCCAGGGACGGCCTCGGCTTTTCGGTTTTTATATCTGAATGATGCCTGAGGCCACAGACATCATTCAGATATTGGCATTTTCAGCCGGCGATTCCCTGCACCATAAGAATGATCATAGCAGCTGTTCCACCGCTTGATCGTTCTTACGGGCGGTGGGAGGGGACGTCCCCCCTCCCGCCGCCCTCCGGTGCTTCTACCGACTCACAGCTTCCATCGGTGAGTCGGTCACAGGATCTGCTGGCCCCCGGATGATACCATAGAGATTTCCGGTGGACCAGATGGTCCCCGGAGTCTCTATGATCGTTCGGATGATGTTACACCCGGCCTCTGCATTCAAAATAACGGCGCCGATTTGGCTGGGAAGCCAGGATCGTTTTTTTTTATTTTATTTTGGGCTTCCCAGCCTAGAGGTGAGATGTGGGGTCTCACTGTAAATAGGTCCGATCGTGCCATATTCATATTACAAGGGATGTTTACATTCCTTGTAATAGGAATAAAAGTAATAATTTTTTTTTTTTAAGTGTCAAACTAAAAAAATAAAAGTAAAATTAACAATAAAAAAAAATTAAAGCGCCCCTGTCCCCGTGAGCTCGTACGCAGAAGCGAACGCATACGTAAGTCCCGCCGACATATAAAAATGGTGTGCAAACCACACATGTGAGGTATCGCCACGAGCGTTAGAGTGAGAGCAATAATTCTAGCACTAGACTTCCTCTGTAACCCAAAACATGTAACCAGTAAAAAAATTTAAAATGTCGCCTATGGGGATTTTTAAATACCAAAGTTTGGTGCCATTCCATGAGCGCGTGCAATTTTGAAGCGTGACATGTTTGGTATCTATTTACTCGGCGTATCTTCATCTATCACATTATGCAAAAAAATTGGGCTAACTTTAGTGGTTTTTTTTTTAAGCATGAAACGTTTTTTTTTCTGAAAAAAACGCGTTAGACAATTGCTGCGCAAATACCGTGCAAGATAAAAAGTTGCAACAACCACCATTGCATTCTCTAGCGTCTTTGCTAAAAAAAACATATATAATGTTTGGGGGTTCTATGTAATTTTCTATCAAAAAAATTATGAATTTTACATGTAGGAGAGAAATGTCAGAATTGGCCTGGATGCGAAGTGGTTAAACTGGCCAGCGTTTTGCCTGTGAAATATGTTTTTTCTCTTCAGTCAGTTCTTGGTAACCCATCCAAAATGTTTTTTTTTTCACCCTGAGCTCCAAGAATTCCTTCTGTTGAAAGCTCTAATTATTTCTCTAGCATACCTTAAGCCTCGTACACATGACCAGATTGTTGACCAACAAAGCGTCAGACTTTTGTCTGAAGGGGGTGTGACAGGAATTTGTCTTGGATAAAAACGGTACATAATTGTCGGCCAACAAACACAAACGTAGTGATGTACTACGAGGAATTTCAGCTCTTCAGCACCACCCTTTGGGCACCTTCTGCTAATGTCGTGTTAGGTGAGCAATGATTCTGAGCATGCGTGTTTGTACCTTCAACTTTTGTGTGACAGACTTGTGTACACACGATAGGAAAATCTGCAAACAGACCGCTGTCTGCCCAAAATTTACTAGCTTGCCATCCAACATTTATTGATGGAAAGTTGGACAACAATTGTCTGATGAAGTGTACTAACAGTTGGATTTTAGGCCAACAGTCTGTCATCACACAATTCCCTGCCGAAAATCTGATCGTGTGTATGAGGCTTAACACTGGCAAACAAAAAACACACATGTGTATCTGAGATAAACACACCCAGGGAATCCCTAAACACCTACCTGATCACAATACATGAAATATATGTTTCCTTGACTGGAGGTCCCAAACAATGACTGCAGCCTGGCTCTCTTATTTCAAAAGTCCTGATGAGAATTTCTTCTATCAGCCTGATGTAGAATTTCAAGAGGCATGCTTTGGCTGCTGGAGAAGTTCAGAGAAATGAAATAAGCACTAGAAGTCGTCAATTTTTTAAGTTGAGTCAGATCAGTCAAAAACAAATTTATAAGTTGCTTTGGGTCACTGTGATTTGCACATCGATTTTTACCTTATTAAATAAGTCTGAAAGTTCGATTTTCAGTTTGATGGCCAGTGAAAGTACTATTGTATAGTATTTCTGGACTGAGGAAGGCAACGACAGAAATTTAAGACAGAAAGAACATAAATTTTTTGTTAATAGGAGCTGAGTTATGAAAAATGGAGGAACAGATGGGCAAACGTGCCGCACATAAGAGGCTTTTAGACATCAATCTTCTTTCTAACCCTGAAAACGTGAGATGGGGAGTGATATGAAATTCGATGGGCAACGCAAATATGCCTACTTTCTTCCCTTGTGATAAACAGGTCCCAAAATTTCATAGTATGTTGGCAAAATGAGCAAATGTTACTCTCCCAGTGTCACTTCTCAGACTACAATTAAAGCTAGCCTGGCTCTGAACCCATTTAAGAACTCCCTTACGGGGAATAATTCAGACAATGTCAACCACTGGGAATGCCTAATATTTCATAGGGCAGCAGCCCTCAGCCTCTATGGTGTTCAGTCTTAACTGGTTAAAGCGAAAAGAAACCAGGGACTGATTTTCAGTGATGGGCGGTAAGGGAAACCTCAGTGATCATTTACCAAATATCCATTTAGGTAAAGGAGCATCTGTCATGGATGGTGTGCAATGAAATCCTCTAGGCGCCCTTATACAGGCAGAATGAAGGTGAATAGCAGTTAGAGCAGAACTAGGAGCCTGATTATTTCAAGCCTCTTTCATTGTGTCTGGTTTGTGTACAGACTCAGAAATGAGCAGGCAAGCCATGTCATGAATGAATAAATTTAAAAGAGCAAAGCATAGGTCTACAAATGGCTAGCTGTGCTATACCATTAACCACTTCAGCCCTGGAAGATTTGGCTGCTGAATGACCAGGCCGTTTTTTGCGATTCGCTTTAACTGACAAGTGCGCGGTCGTACGAAACAAAATTGATGTCCTTTTTTTTCCACAAATAGAGCTTTCTTTTGGTGGTATTTGATCTCCTCTGCGGTTTTTATTTTTTGCGCTATAAACAGAAAAAGAGCAACAATTTTTAAAAAAACACAATATTTTGTACTTTTTGATATAATAAATATTCACTTTTTTTTAAAGGCTATTATTTTGTCAGTTTAGACCAATATGCATTCTTCTACATATTTTTGATAAAAAAAAAAAAAAAAAATCGCAATAAGCGGATATTCATTAGTTTGCGCAAAAGTTATAACGTCTACAAAATAAGGGATAGATTTATAGCATTTTTATTATTATTATTTGTTTTTACTAGTAATGGCGGTGATCTTTAATTTTTATCGGAACTGAAAAATTATGGCGGACACATCGGATTCTTTTGACACATTTTTGGGACCATTGGCATTTATACAGCGATCAGTGCTATAAAAATGCAGGGATTACTGTAAAAATGTCACTGGCAGGGAAGGGGTTAACACTAGGGAGCGATCAAGGAGTTAACTGTGTTCCCTGCTACATGTTTCTAACTGAAGGGGGAGGGAACTGACTAGAGGAAGTGACGGACCGTGGTTCCTAGCTATTAACACACACGATCTGTCGCTCCTCAGAGCAGAAGAAGGATTTGTGTGTTTACACACACACTTCCGTGTTCTGCCTCTTGTGCCCGCGATCGTTTGTGGCCGGTGGTCATTGCGACCATCACCCACGAGTATCGACACCTCCGCAGTGCAGTGGCGTGCACGTGCCTGCTATCCTGATCCCATGAGCCAAAGTATAGCTATGACGGCTCTTGGGATCGTGCCGACCTGCCGCAGTAAAATGACGGCGGCTGGTCGGCAAGCGGTTAAACAGTATCTTTAGTGTAAGAAAATCTCCAGATACTTATATGTAAATGCTTGCACATTATATTGATAAATAGCATGATCATCTGTCAGTGAAAGCCCAATAAAAACTGGTTGGGATTGGCCAAAGATATGGAATTTAAAGTGGTATTAAACCCAAAATCAAATATCTATTTTATTGCAGCTCACCAATTCTTAGATGTGGTGGCTGCATTTGTTTTCTTTTTTGGTGTTACTTTCCCTTTCTTTCACCTGGTGATCCAGCCAGTTACGTGTAAAGCCCCATACACACTATCAGATTTACTGCTGAGTTTTTCCTTCAGATTTACCAAAACCATGTAGTGCAAGGGCCTGCCTGATTGCATACAAATTCAAACTCCTAAGGTTTGACCTCATATTATATGGTTTTGGTAAATATGAAGGAAAAACTCAGCAGAAAAACCGATAGTGTGTATGGGGCTTTAGTGTTAATGCTTCTATTAAAAACAAACCTTTCAGGTATGCCAGTAATGGTTTTATATCCGTACATTAAAATGCATTTTTTTGTTCAAGCTAGGAATGTTAAAGTTGCGTATTTATTATGTGTTTTTATAAAATGCCTTTTAGATTTCAAGGTTTATCTTTTGTATGTTTATTTTAGGCATGCTTTAAAAATTTAGCTCAGAAAATATCTTTTGCTAAGAACATAAACTGAATAGTGTAAGATGTGATGCATTTTATATTCTATGATGACTTAGCCATGCCACTAGGAAGTGTTGAGCCTGAAATAAATCTGGATAACTACTCTGGGCTTATCATTACTCTCTAAACTACAGCATGCTTTCACAGATAACATAAAGGGAAATTAAAATCTTTAACATATATAACTTGTACCACTCCTCTCAGAAGTCTGAAAAATATACACCGATGCAAATTTTAGTTCCGATGCCACAATTCAGCTTTAGTTTCTGTTGACATATGCTGGTCAGACTCAAAAATATTCTAAAAATATTCTAATCAATATTCTGACTTGTCAGTAATATTACAAAAGTTCAGAATAAAAAAAAAAAAAAAACCTCAAACCCAACATGTATCTTCTCTCTTCTCTGAAAAACCTACTAATAACCCCCCCCCCCCCCCCCCCATACACACCAAAAAAGTAAAAAAAAAAAAAAAATATATATATATATATATATATATAGATAGATAGATAGATAGATAGATAGATAGATAGATAGATAGATAGATAGATAGATAGATAGATAGAATGGTAGATAGATAGATAGATAGAAAGATAGATAGATAGATAGATAGATAGATAGATAGATAGATAGATAGATAGATAGATAGATAGATAGATAGATAGATAGATAGATATATTGAAAGGTGACCACCCTTAGATGTGGTGGCTGCATTATTTTGTCATGATTTTTACCCTATTTTCACCTGATATTCTTGTGAATGCCATACTTCCTGTCTGTTTGTGACTTTGTTCAGTCCTCCATTGTATCTATGGCAAAAGCTATGTTTCTCACACAGGCTGAACTTCAAACATGTCTGCATATGCTATTCTCCAGTACTTGGTAATTGATAGGATGAGTAGTTTAAAAAAGAAAGATATGATTGGAAGTGACAAAGAACACTAGATTTTTTGGCAAGATCAGCAAAACAATCTAAAAATTCCATACTGCTGGGAGACGTACCTCCTTTTAATGCAACTTCAAGGGTGATGTGAGAAAAACGCCAATTCTTTCAATTACAGTCTTGTGAGATGCCTTTAAGATATACACTATATTGTCAAATGTATTGGGACACCTGCCTTTAATCACTTGTTTACTGGGCACTTAAAACCCCCTTCCTATCCAGACCAATTTTCAGCTTTCAGCACTGATGCACTTTGAATACAACACTGTACCCAAATGACATTTTTATAATTTTTTCCCCCCAAATATAGCTTTTTTTTGGTGGTATTTGATCACCTGTGCGATTTTTTTAGACATGTGAAGAATGAAAAAATGTGTTTTGTTTAGTTTTGATTTGTTATTTACATTAAAGTATTTAGTTACATTTGTTTAGCCCGTTTAATTCATTTTTTTCCCTACAAAAGTGGAGTTACCCTTTAAAGTGGACCTTCATTTATTTTTTTTTAAATTTTCCATCTATTAAATCTTCTGCCCTTGTTGTTTTATCTTTAGATAGTGAAACTTTTTTTTTTTTTCTGGCAGTAAATACCTTTTACAGCCCACTTCCTCTTTCTTGTCTGTTAAAAAGCCGAGGCTTATGACATCATGCATAGCTCCATCTCTCACTCTCGTGAGAATTTGCCAGGAAGGGAGAGGGGGGGGTGAGTCATAAGATGGCCAATGAGAGCGGCAGAGCTGGAGATGTGTCTGTGTAAATCCAGAAAGTGAATGGCTGCAGGCAGACTTAGTGGAGGGAGATTGCTGCAGCATACTTGGCAAGTACAAAATCACAGTATATATAAAATAATATGCAAAGTGGTTGGAGGGAAACAAATTATGTGAGCAGACTGCAGTTACTCTTTAAGTACCTGTCAAATAATTGGCCCTTTAATATCTGTCAGGCTTTATATTCTTTTGGACACAGCAGTCATATTAAATAACACCTCCCAAAAAAAAACATTCCACACAAGAAGTTAACTAATAAACCTGGCAGGTCAATCAAGGAGGCATCTGCTTGTAAGTTATTTACCACTTACAATACAGATGTATGTAGTCTGTATAACAAGAGGTCACAAAAGTTATACAAATCATCGCTTCCATCATAAATGGACACTAGCAATCATACAATAATTCAACAATTCATAATAATAATAATAATAATAATCCATACAATAATTCAACACTAGCTTAAACCTGTGTCTCCATATTGTCAATAGATTTAAAGCCACCAGACAAGAAGATAGATATACAAGAAGATATGTAAAGTAACCACCATCAGTCCTGCTCTATGTAGTTCTTTCAGGACTGTTAACAAAAGCAGAATATACCGATGCGTGATCATCATAGAAACTTTCTATAAGACGTGCCAAAACAGTTATGGTGTGGAGTGAATCTTATGAAAAATATATGTGAATACCTTAAAAGCATGGATGCTAGCAAATGGACCACGAGTAGACAATAATTTGGTTGTCCATGCCATAATCATGTAATCATACTACACTCTGCTATTATAAATTTATAAGTGAATTGGTACTCTGCATACATTTTCTTGTGATTGGACCCATTTTTGCTTTGGGCCAGTTACACCACATGCAGTCCAGTGCATTTTTTCTCTGCATCAAAAATGCGTGGAAAGTAGGTCATATGGTTTCCAATGGCATAGCTCACACCAGTGCAATCAGTTCCAGGACTTTCCAGTTCCAGAAAAAAAGTAGAGCATGCTGCATTGCTCTTGCACTGGACTGTACTGGAATGCAGTAAAACGCATCAAAAACGCTCCAGACCCCAGTACAGTGTAAAAAATAAACAGGAAAAAAGAAAAAAAAACATTTAGAATGCATCTAGAAACATATTAAAAAGTTACAGGAATGCACCAAAAACGTGTTAAAAACAAGCATGCAGAAACGCATCCAGAACTGACCTGGAGTGCATTTTGTGGTGTGAACCAGCCCTTAAAGTGTTAGCTGACCTCTTTTTTTTTAAATGGAATGGTTGGAGAAGCATTTAAAATATTACTTAGCCTACATATGCATTACAAACAAACATTGTTTTTTTCCTTTGGGAGGCTATATTGAAAATTTGACCCAGAGATTAGAAGAAATGATGACAGGCTTCAGAGCATCCCAGGATATTATCCAACTGCAGTACTGACAGATGCATAGAGACTCTTGCAGAGAGACCTGTCACCCAGCTATCGTATCACTCAGATAGACTATCAAACCATCTAAATCTCATTCCTATATAGAATATACTAGATATGTTCTGATAACAGCTGTCTAAATTGTGTTTCTTTATGTGTAGAGGCTTGTTTATGATTATACAACTAGGCTCACTCTAAGGCCCTTTTCACACTTGAGTGACTTGCCTGTGAATTGAGACGGCAAAGTAGCGTGACAAGTCATACCCCATATTTCCAATCAGTTCCATTTCAAGTCCCTGCACTACTTTGGTGTGACTTGAGGTTCATAGACCTCAAGATTACACCGGCATTGTTTCAAGTTGTATCAAAATCGCGGCAAAATCGTGGAAAAATCACAGCAAAAATTGTGGCAAAAAATCATGACAAAATCGCACGATTTGCAGATTGCACATGTTTTAAAGGAACCTAAAGTAAGCCATAGATTATGCAATTTTCTTTCCTGCAACCACTGGTGATGACTGCTGGTGGTTTAGAAAACTGACTTCACTACAACCTGCCTGTCTATAAATGGATTCAATCTTGGCCAGTCCCTCATGAACTGGTCGAGATTCGATCCATCTATGGTCGACTTTACCATGGCCTTCAGAAAAAAAATACTAGTTAAAAGTAGTAATTACACATTGTTTTCTATCCAGAGGTAATCTTGAACAACCAGGTGTTGTAAACGATGAATCTACACCTATAGTGCTTCCTGTACCTGATCTCTTTCATTTTTTATTTAACAAAATGGAGCCTACCATTGTCCAGCTGAATTTAATTTAGCCATTTCAGTTATCAGAGCTTCATACAGATCAGATACAATTTCAATATGAAATCAAATTAGGCAAATACAGTATGCACAAGTATGGCATATACTGTATGACTATAATGTCCAGTTCAGCAACAGGCAGAGTGAGCAGGACAGGCCCATTATAAGGTTGCAGTTCTGGAAGTACATACTTAAAGATTTTGTGGTGGCTTCAATATATTAGTTTATTTGAATCTGCTAGTACATCTAACACTCCCCTCTCCGCCAGACTGATAAAGCTGCTGTCCAAAGGTGCTCCCTGTGCTCATTCATCCAGTGTCGGGGCCCTCTAACACAATAGATGTGTTACTGGCCAGATCACCAGGTATAAAACTGCATACAAAAAGAAAACTGATGCAGGGACCCCAACTATATCTTACATTTTGGGTTTACTGCCTTAAAGTGATTGTAAAGTTTGTTTTTTCTTAAAATAATGAACATGTTATACTCACCTGCTCTGCAAGGGTTTTGCACAGAGCGACCTCAATCCTCCATTTTAGTGTTGGCCCCATACCCCCATGGAGTGCCCCCACGCAGAGCTGCTTTCCATGGAGACACTCATGCGGGCACGCTCACGAGTCCTGCTGCTGCGTACATTGACATAGAAAGTAGGACTTGGCTCGGCCCTGCCCCCAGCTCCCGCATTACCGGATTTGATTGACCGTATCGGGAGCCAATAAATCTATTCAATGTGAATCCGAGACAGCGGCTGGAGCTGCTGGGCTCATTCTCTACGCTGGAACGATCGGGTTCAGGTAAGAAAAAGCGAGGCTCCTTTATGGACATTTTCAAACAAATTTTAAACTGTATATAATTAAAAAGTAAGGGAATTAGGTTACTTCCATTCTAATTAAATTTGTCTAGTACCTAATGCATATGTAAAAATCTTGAATAAAGCCTAACATAACAGTACCAAGGTGCTGCAACTATAAACAGTTGGTAAACATTTGGCATCCAATTCTTGGAGGAATTGCTCTGCAGAAAAAAAAATGTATCCTGCTGTTGAGAGGCATAAAATTAAATAGAGCTGCGTGCTGGGTATAAAGTGCCTGTTTCTGTCTGCCATTTCTCTTACCCAATCCCTGAGCTGTCTTGTTTATGGGAGAAACAGGGAAAAGAGAGGCATAAGAGCATTTTTCTTTTCATACAAATTAGGTTGATTGTTTTTGTCCTAGTTGGAACACTGAAATGGTAACCTAGAAGCAACAAAGCAGACATTAAGCATCTTTTTTAGAGAATTGGGACTTAAGAAAAATTAAGATTATTTAAGATAAATATAACTCTTTACTGATTAGCAGTTAAGGATCAGCAATGGTAAAGTAGGAAAGATACCCCAAGGTCCTTATTTGTAAACTGACACATTTTTATTTACAAGGTTTAAAGCTGAGTGCCGGGCAAACTTAAAGCACTGCATAGTGCTTGTGCTGTGTAATTTTTCCCTTTCTAAACTGTAAAAACACTGGCTGATCCTGCCAGTTCCTGTGTCCCACTGTGTGTCCTGACCATGGTAATCATGGCTGCTGAGAGCTGACACAGTGGTCAGTTTATGTACCTCCATCATCCGCAGCTCTGCTCTCTCCTCCTCTTCCCCTTCCTCTCTCCCTGTCAGCTCCTGTGTGTGAGCCGCCCCTCCCCTTCTAGAACCGTGCCGAGCAGTAGAAAATTTACTGCTCACAATCACTGCTAGCACCTCTGCTAGGGTAACATGCACTATACAGGGTATGTCGTTTTTTTTTTTTTTTAATTCTCCTCCTAAATGCCTTATTTCTCCTTACCGATCAGTGGTCACGTGACCGTCCGGCAGACGTCAGAGGGAGATCTCGACCTCTCCCTCTGTAGTACATACATCAGAGGAAGAGAGCGATTGGGGGTCATGTGACCGCTGATCAGTGAGAAGAAATAAGGTATTTAGAAGAATTTTTAAAAATTACATATACTGTATAGTACCTGTTATCCTATCAGAGGGGCTGGCAGTGATTGTGAGCATTGTCTTTACAACCCCTATAAAAACATTAAGTAATGCAATTATGTATGTATTAATAAAATTATTAAATACATTTTAAATACAACATATACAAGAAACTACTATTGGTATCATCTACTAATAATACTTTGTACAGCAGGAGTCTGGCAGAGGAAGAAGCATCACCAGGAACCAAGAAGCTTGGCAAGGAACATAGGGATAGGGGAAGAGAGGAGAGTGAGGTCATCTGTCTGCTGCTTCTCTTTCAATATTCTATCATAGGTTGGGGGCAGGGAGGTGACAAAATAATTTTGCTTAAAGAGGTTATAAACCTCCATTTTCAAGTTGTACCTATAGGTAAGCCTATAATAAGGGGATCTCATTGTTACAATGCATTTTCTTTTAGAATTCTTCCCTTTGTATTTCTCCAGAAGAAGACCTCTACTTCTAAGGTCGAAACGCGTTGGGTTGGGGAGCATAGTATGATGACACATTGTTTATATCACACTATGTCTTTTTGTATGTACTCCCGCCTGTATTATTATGTATATGTTTTAGCTTCAGGGCTTGTATTTTAATACATTAATGTCCTCTTTGTACTTCTACTTAATAAAAATGTATACTTTTCTAAGGAAGAGAGAATCATTTTCTTTAACTAATCTTTTGCTGACAATAAAAAAAAACACGAGGAAACCTTTTAATTTCAGCCTATAATAAGGGGTCCCCAGCGCTCCTGGCCCCTCCTCTTCATTGAGTGCCCCCATGGAGAGCCGCTTTCAATGGGGGGAATAAGGCTTACCTATAGGTACACTAAATATCTCCTAAACATGTGCCATTTAGGAGATATATACTTTGTACTGTACTGTGATGAAGCATGCTGTTTTTTCACTAGCGAGTGCTGTGACTGATGTGCAGGAGTGATGTCACGTGACACCAGCCAGTCACAGAGCCGTAGTCCGCGGCCCTAGGAGGAAGGGGCGAACATGGATGCGGTCTCCAGTGTGGACAGCGTGGGCTTCATCTGCAGGTAAGTGTCACATAATGTGCTAGTATGTCATGCATACGAGCACATTATGCTTTTACTTTGCAGGGAACAAAAAAGGAAATAACACCCATCAGAGTTTACTTCCTCCTTTAACAGCAGTAGAGAAGATTCAGCAATCTGACTGTGCAGTCTGATAGGGCTGTGCAAATCTCTGTACTGGATGGACAAAAATACAAAACCCTCTGGCAAGTAAACAGCTTCCTTATACTGTATGCATTTAATATGGACTTCAGCTTTACATGGGGCAGTAAAATAAAAATAGGGAAAATACAACATTTTGTTACTATACTTATTTTTAATGTTTAAATGCACATGTAGTATTTAGTAGTATGTATTTATTGGTATATTGAAATGTACTTGTGCCCAGAGTATGGACATTTAGCTATTTACATATTATCAACAAGCAACAAAAAATATTTGAACCACTTGCCTACTGGGAACTAAACCCCCCTCTTGCCCAGGCCAATTTTTAGCTTTCAGTACTCTCACAATTTGAGGCTGGGTTCACACTGCTGCGGGGGGAGATCCGGATGTGATTCGCACCGCACTGCAGTGCAAAACACATCCGATCTCCGTAGCGATGCGAGAGCAGCCATACAGATAGTATGGCTGAATTCGCATCGCTCCCGCAGCAAATTCGCACGGGACCCTTTTTTTGGTCCGCAGCAGAATCGGATCGCATGGGTGTTCACACCATGCGATCCGATTCCTGTGCGAGTGTGCAGATCGCACTGCGATATGCGGACGGATCTGGGGGTGTCATTAACATATCATTGACACTCCCAGCCGTCCGCATAGGGCAGTGTGAACTGCCGGCGGGAGGTATGCGATGCGGGAAAACGCCGCGGATAGAGCTTTCTTTTGGTGGCATTTGATCACCTCTGTTTTTTTATTTTTTGTGCTATAAATGGAAAAAGACTGAAAATTTTGGAAAAAAGACTGAAAATTTTAAAAAAAATTGCCTTTTTCTTAGTTTCTGTGAGAAAATTTTGCAAATTATTAATTTTTCTTCATAAATTTTGGCAACATTTTATACTGCTACATATCTTTGCTAAAAAATAACCCAAATTAGTGGATATTATTTGGTCTGTGTGAAAGTTAGAGAGTCTACAAGTTGTGGTGCAAATCATAAAAAAATTGCTCACACCTGATGTACTGGTGGCCTATCTAATTTCAAATGACCCTTTTTTGAAAGTAGACATTCCAAGGTATTTAGTAAGATGCATGGTGTGGTTTTTGATGTTGTCATTTTTCAATTCTTTGCAAAAAAAATTTCCACAAAATTGTCATTGTAATAGGTTATTTCTCTCACATGGCATGTGTATACCACAAATGATGCCCCAAAATACATTCTGTTACTCCTTCTGAGTATGGCGATACTACATGTGTGGGACTGTTTCACAGCCTAGCCACATAGAGAGGCCCAACATGCAGGGAGCACCATCAGGTGTTCTAGGAACATAAATTACACATCTAACTTGTTGACTACCTATTACAGTTTTTAAGGTCCTGGAGCACCAGGACAATGACATATGACACTGATGTGGCACTGATGACAGATGGCACTAATACGTGGCACTGGTGATACGTGACACTAATACATGGGACTGATGACATGTGACACTGATGTGGCACTGATGACAGAGGGCACTAATATGTGTTACTGATGACATGTGACACTGATGACAGATGGCACTAATACGTGGCACTGATGACATGTGAAACTGATAACGGATGGCATGTGACACTGACAGGTGGCACTGATGACAGATGGCACTGACAGGTGGCACTGGGGACAAATGCCACTGATAGGTGGCACTGGGGTCAAATGGCACTGATAGGTGGCACTGGGGATAGGTGGCACTGGGGAAAGATGGCACTGATAGGTACTGTGGGCACTGTGTTTTGTGTTAGTGTGTTCACTCACGCTGCAGCACAGGTCACTCTCCCTCCTCACACGGTCTCTGTGTGAGGAAGGAGAGCAGGCAATGAGAGATGATCTCATAAGTTTACATTTGAGATCATCTCTCATTTGACATGCCGATCAAGTGCTACAGTAAATGGCCGCTGTGATTAGCTGTGTCCAAGGGACGCGGCCAACGCAGGTTTTCCCCAATGCGTGCCCGTGGAGGCACTCGGGGAAGGAGTAAACAGGAGGACATCCAAGGACGCCCTGCTGGCAATTCAGTGCGGCACTGTAGCTGTCTTTTGGCTATAGCGCAGCCGCCTAGTGGTTAATATTTTACCTCACTAGCTGCTTTTAATGTGAAGTTATTAATTTAAAGATTTTCAAAGATCACAACTAAGACGCTGAAATTGGGTTTCAGTCCATTTATAGAAGCCTAGAAAAATCTATTGGTTCTATAAAGGAGAGGCTTGGCAGCTTGCCAAAATGTGTTCTTTACATATCAGTGTTGTGAAATTTCTTCACAATACTTATACAGTAGATACAGAGAGGAATTCAAGGCTTGTTTTAATGTTCTTTTACTGCTTGCTCATTTTACTTGTACCACTTGAATATTAGTATTGAACATATCAATTGTGTCCTGGGTATTTCTTTGATTCTAATTGCTGCAAGCCCTGATTTTTGTTTTTCTATAGATTAAGCATTTTTTGATTCCATACAGTAGGTGACCACGATATTGTGTCAATCTCGCCGCTAGAACACCCTACGAGCTCTGTCGCGGGAGCCAGCGCCAAGCTGGCTCGCATCGGGAAAGGAAAAATGTTTCTTTTCCTTTTCCGATAAGCGACAAGCATCGCTGGCCGGGTTGACACTGGTGTGGGGATCCGAAATGGATTCCTGCCAATACCAGGCACTGTGTTTAGTATGAATCCTAAGGGAGAACTCCACGCCAAATGTAAAAAAAAAAACGGCGTGGGTTCCCCGTTGGGAGGCATACCAGGCCCTTAGGTCCGGTAGAGATTTTAAGGGGAATCCCCTTCACCCAAAAAAAAAAAAACGGCGTGGGATCCCGTCCTTTCTGGTCATATCAGTCAGGGGCTTGAACAGAGACGAGAGGTTACCAATAAACTTCTAAAAAAAAACTTCTGATAGTAGTTGGCAAAGCCCAGGAAATGCTGCAGAGGATGCAAACCCCCAGGTTGAGGCCACTGTAGGACTGACGAAAGTTTCTCTGGGTCCATCTAAAAACCAGCAATGAAAAAGACATAGCCCAGGAATGTAACCTGAGAGAGAAAATATTCCACATAGAGAGAAAAGATTTGACAGAGAAAAGATTCTGGAATTGGGTGGGGGAAGTAAAATAAAAATAATGATGATGATGAATGTTATTGGCTGATTGTAACCAAAGAGGAGGAGTAGTAAAATAGCTAGAACTAAGTACACACATACAGCCAACTTACTTTCACTTACGATTACTAGCAGAGATACACAGACACTGAATCATTTCAGAAGACAGTCAATCTTAGCTGGTCCATTTGAATTGTCACTTGTCAGACAACCCAAATTATTATTAAGCATAAGCACAGCAGCAGAACAATAGTGAAGAAAGCTACAGTTCAACTTAGCTTTTCCTAATAATCTGCTGCTATTGTGTAATGCCGCGTACACACGGGCGGACTGTATGGACTACTTAGTCCGTCGAAACACATTTCAGCGGACAGTCCGCTCGTGTGTGGGCTTCAGCTGACTTTTTCAGCGTGCAGTCTGGCATACTAAGTATTTCGGATTTTTCAAAATTCTGTCCGTCATACTTTGGTTTCAGCGGACAATCCGCTCGTGAGTAGGCTAGTTCGACGGACTAAGAATGGCGCATGCTCAGAAAGGATTTACACGGCGGAAGGGTGCATTGCTGTGTATTGGACTTCCTATTTCTAGTCCCGTCGTACGTGCTGGACACGTCATCGTGCAAGCTTTCGACTGACTGTTTGTGCATCCGTGTGTGGTCAAGTTCGTTCATTCGAAAGTATGACGGACTGTCCGTCGGATTGTATGACGGACTAAGTAGGCCATACAGTCCGCCCGTGTGTACGCGGCTTTAGTGTGAGAACCTTATAATGATACTAGTGTTGCTGCTAGTGTTGTTGTGATAGCCTCAGAGGCTGCCTGTGTTGTGGGGGGGATTTATTATTACAGAATCTTGTTACCTGTCTGTTTGTTACCTGTCTGTCTGTTTACCTGTCAGTTTCTGTTTGAATGAGTATATAATATATATGTAAGAAGGCCAGTATGGTGGACTGAATTTATGGGAGGAGCCCGGGGGGTATTTAACCAGCCCACTCGCCTGTGGTCTTTGTCTGTTTCCTGTGCGCAATACTACGTCACTAGGCCAACTGCTCGAGTTTCGTTGCCATTCGGATAACTTCTCTCTACTAGAAGTCTTGTGGTTTTCGTTCCCGTTCGTGTTTTTTGTACAACGTCTCTGGCTCGACTGCCGCAGGTAAGGGTCTCGATTGACCTTCCTTTACTAAAAAACATTTCTATTTGAGTGTCGTTAAAACCCTGAACTCTGGAATCATTCGTTGTGAAACCGGGTCGTTAGTCACTCAAAACGCACCATTATTGCAGCGCCCTTCATTTCACGGGCCTCATTTCAGTAGAAATTGCTTGAACAAAAAA
The DNA here is from genome assembly GCF_037356315.1 of Lithobates pipiens. Taxonomy (NCBI): domain Eukaryota; kingdom Metazoa; phylum Chordata; class Amphibia; order Anura; family Ranidae; genus Lithobates; species Lithobates pipiens. The sequence goes on along the minus strand of NW_027507785.1, from coordinate 206,099,296 downwards.
TGTTGCACTATTTTCGTAGCTTGTTATATTGTCTGCTTCATCACCGTGTTCCACAGACAAATCGTTGCCAGTCGCATCACACGGCACAACGATTCGTGCCTCTGCCACGGCTGACTCACGTAGATCATTTCATCATTTCACTAATTTCTGTCACACACTGCGCACCGATTCGAATCCAGACGCATCCGCTAAATGCACCGATTCGTCCCGGTGTGCCCCAAGTTGCTCGGCCTCATTTCGGTACATGCTCCAGAGCCCACTCGTTGCAATCGATCCAGGTCTCTGTCATGGGAATCATTTCACTGTCACCTATTACGTCCTAAATCGAAAACCAGTCGCATTTCCAACGCACAGGTTTGATCGACGTGTCCCAGTTGCGTTGGCCTCATTTCAGTACATGCTCTAGAGCCTGCTCGTTGACGTTCGCAGGCTGCGTCCTCTCCGATTCGCATTTCAATCATGGGAATCATTTCATTATCACGTAGTGCGTTCAGTTCGAATCCGGTCGCATCCCTGTGCGTTGATTCATCTGGACGCCCCCCAGGTATTTTTTCAGCCTCATTTCAGTGCATGCTCCAGAGACCAGTTCGGTTTCCAGTCTCAGTTTGCGGTCGGCCGATCTAGGCCTCTGTCATGACATAAGTTGTTCATTTCATTTCACGGTCACGATCCGCGCTCCGGTTCGAATCCAGTCGCACCTAAACACGCACCGATTCGTTCCGGTTCGCCCCAGGTTTATTTCCCACATTTCAGTACATGCTCCAGAGTCCAGTTTGTTGTCAGTCGCACTGGCGACACGACCATTTCGTGCCTCTGTCATGGCAATCGTACTTCAATTCACTGTCACTTACCACGCTCCGACTCGAATCCAGTAGCATCCGTGATGCATAGATTCGGTTCGGCGTGCCCCAGATGGATCGGCCACATTTCACTTTTTCCACAGGTTGCCTTATTTTATGGTCACAGTTACAGCACTTATTTCGTGCTCCCGCACTTGACACGGATCATCCCACACTTCGTCCTTTACGCATATGATACGTCAGATTGGGACAGCAGAATACACAAAAAAAAAATGAAAATGATGATGATGATAAAGAAAGAATTCTGGCGAAAACTGTCTACTCACCGGTGCACCTCGGTCATATTAGCCAGCCGTTTACGTCACTCTTCAGTTTACTTGTTAGGCTCTTCACCAGTTGTCATCTGTTGTTTCTTTCTCCAGGTCAGTCAAGTTCAGTAGGTCCACCCTGCACCAGCTTGGACGTTATCTTTTCCAGGTAAAAAAAAAAAAAGAAGAGAGGGGAAGGCGCAGGAAAAATGTGACAGCAACCATGCTGGCATACATATATATATATATATATATATACATATGAAGGCACGTGACGATATATATATATGTATACACGTTCGCTCCTGCCTTGGTACTCAGCAACAGGCGGGTTCACTTGGTAAAATAGAGAAACAGTCTTGACTTATGTCACCCTCTATAGGTTCCAGTCGTCCATCTTCGACCCCAAAAAGATAGGACATCACTCCTAGGGCACGATTCACCTGGAGCCATGTCCCAAGTCGGCAGCGAAGATCTTACCGCCCCCTTGTCTCCTCGCCCGCCCTCAGTGAGCGACAGCGTACAGTCCTTCAGGGGTTGGACTATCCCCAGGCTGACAGAAGAGCTGAGACGCAGGGGCATTCCCTTCCCCGCTATGGCTAGGAAGGCAGAGCTTTTCAGGCTCCTCTCTACCCCGCCAGCTACGGCCGGGCCCAGTACCCTGCCTCAGGCTTCTCTCCTGTCCATCGCAGCGGCTATTGCTCAACTACACTCAATGATGTCGTCCTTAACCAACACGGTCACGGACGTCCAGGCCAGAGTGACGCTCCTAGAGTCTCACCCAGCCACAACCACCCCTGTTCCAGTTTCAGTCCCGTCACCACGGCCGACAGGTAACGCAGGGACATGTCCTGTTGTCTGCCCAGCACATCTGGTGCCGGCCGGCATAAGGAAGGACATCTTGGAAGGCAAGGATGTCAACCTTGCCTCCCTGCTTATTTTGGTCCACGACCTTGCAGAAAACAAGGCCTACACATGGGGAGATGTCTCCGTAGTCCTCAAGGCCAAGGATACCAGGCTGAACCGCAAACTTTCCATCCCAGAGTTTGCCCTAGCCTTTGGGATGCTAAGAGACGTCATTTGCTCAGCATCCCCCGCCAGAAGGGAAGAGCTGGACTTGTACCTCCACACAGTGGTGGACCTAGGGTACAAATACGGAGGCTTCTCCTTTTACGATTATCATCGTTCCTTCTCCGCCAAAGCAGCTGCTAAGCTGGCACAGTTCCAGTCACCCACAGACTGGAGCCTTAAGGACACCGAATTGTTCTGCCGGCATTTTGCCGGCTTTCGTTCACCCCTGTGTGCCATCTGCCAGTCCTCCACCCACACCACCTCCTAGTGTGCCAACATGATGGTTAGCCGCCCAGTAGAGTTCCCCTCCACCTCCGGTACAGCCCAAGGGCCATCAGGCCCTGCACCAAAGACTCAAGTTGACAAGTTTGGACGTTCGGTTCGAACCATAGGGGGAGCGGCCATTTGCAATAATTACAACTATGGCTCATGTAATTTTAGCCAGTGACGCCTACTGCACGTCTGTGCCATATGTCACAGAGCGCACCCCAGGAATCTGTGTGAGGTTAAAGCTCACAAGGGCTCATGACTGAGCCGCATAGACGTCCTATGGTTGGGCTTCTACCTCACCATGCACCCCACTCCTTCACTAGCCACCTTCCTCATCTGTGGCTTCACAACATGTTTTCATACCGGCCTCATCTTCCTGCCCCACACAACCTACGAGTGCAGAAACCTCCGCTCAGCAGCCTCCGACGAGCAGGCCATTGACCAATTGCTGCAAACCGAGGTGGAACGAGGCTTCGTCATAGGTCCATTCACACAGCCCCCCTTCAATATGTGGAGAGTTAGCCCTATTGGGCTTGTCAAGGGCAAATTTTCAAATAAAAAACGTTTGTTGTACGACCTGTCTGCGAATCATTCTTCCCACATTCCCAGCCTAAATTCCCTGATTCCTTCCGAAGAATTTTCATTAAAATACGCCTCTGTGGACATGGAGATTCAGGCCATCCTTAAAGTAGGCACAGGTGCGTGGCTGTCCAAAGCCGACATATCTGTTGCCTATCCACCCGTCCCTCTGGTGCTGGCACGGCATTAAATGGAGAGACCAATATTATTTCACCACTAAATTAACATTTGGCTCCAAAAGCAGCCCCTGGCTGTTCGACACATTCGCACAGTCTCTTGCTTGGATCCTCCTGCACAAGGCTTGTTGTCAGCAAGTTATCCATTACCTGGATGACTTCCTATTGATTGAACAGCCGGGCATACCTCCAAGGGACCTCGACAAATTAAGGACCATCTTTGGGAACCTCAACGTCCCCATCGTCGAACATAAGGTTGATGGGCCCGCACAATTTATCACCTTCCTCTGAGTCAATCTCGACACCAGCTCCATGCAGGCCAGCCTGCCCCTCGACAAACTGACCCGCATCAGGGCAGTTCTCCGCGAATTCACCCACACCAGGGGATGTACAAGGAGGCAGCTACAGTCGCTATTAGGCATGCTCAACTTTGCCATGCGAATAATTCCACAAGGTCGCTCCTTTATCTCGCGTCTGTTGGTCTACCTTTCTCAGGCACAAGACCCGGATCAAATCCTCAGCCTGGATACCGTAGCCATAGCAGACCTATCAATGTGGGATGAGTTCCTGTCTACCTGGAACGGTATTTCCCTGTTCATCCCGTCCATCTCACCTCTCTCGCCTCAGGTAGTAACAGATGCCGCAGCCTCCACAGGATTTGTGGCTATTTTTGGCCACCATTGGTTCGCTGGACCCTGGCCTTCTCAAATACTCTTGATCCCTGGGTTTAGTCAGTCTTCATCCCTTTTCGAGCTCTACCCCATTGTAGCAGCCGCCCAGCTCTGGGGTCATACCTGGACAGGACAAACCGTAGGTTTTACCACCGATAACCAGGCCACAGCCGAAATTGTCAACAAAAGCAGGTCTTATGCCCCGTACACACGAGCGGACTTTTCGACATCCAAACTCCGACGGACTGAGTCCGTCAGACTATCCGATCGTGTGTGGGCTGCAACGGACTTTAGCTTCGCAAAAGTCTGACGGACTTTAGAAATGAAGCATGCTTCAAATTTTCCCGACGGAACTCCGCCGGAACGCGGTCCCCTTCGAAAAATTCGCTCATGTGTGTGCTACTCCGACGGACTAAAACCGACGCTAGGGCAGCTATTGGCTACTGTCTATGAACTTCCTACGTCGAATCCAGTCGTACGTCATCACGTTCGACTCCGTCGGAGTTTGGTGTGATGGTGTGTGGTCAAGTCCGTTCGGTCGAAAAGTCCGCCAGAACTCCGTCGGAACTCCGTCGAAACTCCGGCGGAACTCCTTTGGAGGTCTGTCAGACTTAATCCCTCTCGTGTGTACGGGGCATAAGTCTCTCTCCGTGATGTCCTTCCTATGCAGGCTGGTGCAGCTGTCTCTGCAGCATCAGTTTAATGTATACTGCACGTTTGTCCCAGGAAAGTACAACCTTGCAGCTGACGCACTGTCTCGCTTTAATCTCCTGTCCTTCTTCCGGCAGGTTCCCGGAGCAGAGCTCCTATCCCGCATTGGTCTCAGTTGACCCTGGACTAGAGCCGCATCTACATGGAGCCACTCAGCTCATCAACCGATCACTCTCAGACAACACTCTGAGAGCCTACCGGGTAGCCTGGAAAGCGTTTAATACATTCCTGGTTGCCTCCACAGTAGGCACCCCCACAGATGCCAGGCATATACTAGCCTTCACCTGATACTGCCATAGTCAACTGGCCTTGTCATTCAACACCATCTGGTTATACTTAGCTGGCATACAGCACTTCCTCTCACTACAGGATCCTACCAAACCATCCATCTTCTCGTCCCACACGATCCGAGCCGTCCTGCGCGGCATCCAGGAACAGCAACCACCAGTTAAAGTCAAACGGCTCTCCATCACCAGTTCCATCTTCAGGGACATGTCCACCATGCTTACCAGCTACCCCTTCGGTGTTCTCCCCAGTCTGGTCATACAGGCGGCCATTTATCTGGCCTACTATGGCTTTCTACGGCCCAGATAGTTCACCCATAACAGCTCACACAGTCCAGTCCTTCGCAGACGTCATCTGTTCCGTCACCAGGACCACTTCATCCTCCACCTCTCGGTAACCAAGACCCAGCAGGCAGGCACCGGCGTAGATATCCACCTCTAAAAAACCAACAACGCCTGGTGCCCGGTCGCTGTGCTTACGCAGTTACTCTCTCTACTACCCGAGCTCCCGGACTCTAGTCCTCTTTTGCCCTTCCCGGTCAAACCATTAACGAACTGCCAGTCCATTAAACATGTAAGGATTCTCCTCCACAACTTGCTCCTCAATCCCGGTGAGTACTTCGGCCATTCCTTCCGCATCGGAGCAGCTTCATCCGCATCCCGGCATGGTGTCCCGGACCACGTCATCAAAAGATTGGGCAGGTGGAAATCGGCCTGCTTCGCTCGATACATCCCTAACCCACAGGCAGAGATGTCTCGGGCATTCACCCAACTGGCTCAATAAGATAAAGCTGGAAACAATAAAACTCTCTTACCCCTACCTAAGTGTTTTTGCCCCCTTATTTTGGTATACCATCCATTAGACCAGGGCACACTTTCATGTCCATTTCATATAGGGTATCTTATGATAAACATGTATTGTTCAAGATACGTATCTGTCATAGGGCTTCGGCCATAAGTAAGAAGGCCAGTATGGTGGCCTGAATTTATGGGAGGAGCCGGGGGGTATTTAACCAGCCCACTCGCCTGTGGTCTTTGTCGGTTTCCTTTGCGCAATACCCACCCTCCCATCCCCTTTTTTAGGGCATTTCTCAAAACATTTCTCTTCAAACACATTCATTTCTAATCACTGGGTATGCCCCCTTATTTTGGTATACCGTCCATTAGACCAGGGCACACTTTCAGGTCCATTTCATATAGGGTTTCTTATGATAAACTTGTATTGTTCAAGATACGTATCGGTCATAGGGCTTCGGCCATAAATATATATATATATATATAACACTTAGATGGCCCAGGAACATCCTCCAATGCCTCCATGATGCTCTCACAATGGGTTGCCGCCATATTAGTTATTATCAGTCACTCACTATCTGACACCTGACACTGTGAAACTTAGACCATTCATTTAACATGAACGACGGAGATTCAACAAAGCAATGAAAAACACACGCGTTTATAATAATATTCGACGAAGAATCGAAACTGTACGACGCTGCAATCATACATTTCCAGAGTCAAATAATCCACCTATAGGCTATATAGAGTTTAGCAGCTCCGTCAAATCTTCTTTATTCATTCGACAGACACCATAAGCCTTCAAAGACAGATTCAACCGTAATTCATATGGATTTTCGACTAATGCAATTTTTGAACGAAAAACTAAATAAATAAAAACTAATTTCGGAAGTAACTAAATAAATGTATTTTTCGGACGAAAACAAAATTCTGAAACAAAATATTTCACTCTGCACATGTCTAATGGACAATGGAACCGTCTCAAGAGTCACAAGGGCAGGCTGCAAAGGTCTCCTGTCAAGAGCCTCAATGGCAAGTGGAGTGTCACGCAGCTGCAGCGTAATCAAATTCTGCGATACAAAGGCAGCATCAATGAACAGGCCTGTAGCCCCAGAGTCAATTAGAGCCTGTATCTCGATGGATGACTCAGCCCAAGAAAGGTTGACCGAAACCAAATCTGCATCTATGTATGACAATGGTCAAATCATCCTGAGCTATAACCCCTTCCCGCCGAGCTTATGCAGATGTGCATACTCGGCTTCCGGGGGTTATACCGGGATGATGCCCGCACCTGCAGGCATAATCCCGGTACCGTTTTTCACAGCGGGCGATCGGCTATCCAGCCATAACAACCGATGCAGCTAAAAGCCGCTCAGCTGTAATGCCGGAGGAGCTTCTTGCGGCTGGGCAGGGACTGGAATGAAGCCATAAGTGGCTTCATTCCAGTCTCCTAATAGTAAACACGGAAGCAACGTCATGACATCACTTCCTGTTTAATCAGGAAAAAGAGGGGAAAAACTGCGCTACGGGAAAAAGAAGCAAATAGTGTTGAACGGAAGCTGCAATTCAAATATATACCAAAAATATACCAAACAGAAATAGAAAAAAGAAGAACTGCGCTAGCCACAAAATACCCAATGTGATTAAGGTATATGAAAGTATCAGACCCACACTGTGGGTCTCAGTATCTAGTGTGTTAATATTGTGAATTCCCCAAACTCAATATATGTGTATCAAACTCTGTGCATAAACCCCTAGACCATAAAGGTAAGAATATAAAGAATATATATTTGCTATGGAGCATAAATGACCTATCGAAAAAATACTGAATCTGTGTTCAGAGACACTCTGTGTAATATCCATACAGTCATGTATCAAAAAAATTGAAAAATTAAAATAAAGATGAAAAATAAATGTCCATATAGTGAATGAACACCAGTGAAACAAAAATTTCAAATGAGGTACGGCAATAAAGAAAAGTTCCAAACGACTGAATTGCAAATACACGGATTGAAAATCTTCTCCAAAGATGTGGTGTGCTTATCCCATCACCGAAATAAATGAATCAGCTCCTTACCAGATCCAGACGACCCCCCGTTACAGAGGGTCACCACAAGCAGTAGTAGTCAAAAGGGTGTCCGGATAGCGCCTCCTCCTCAGATGGTCACGAATCTTCCACACGATGGGGTTATGGCTGTTACTCACTCCCAACACGACGTGGTGTCACATAAGGGAAAAACATAGGCTCCAGATAGTGTAAAACCAAATGACTTTAATTCTTAAAAAGCGAACGTAAACACTTACATAAAATACTTTAAAAGCAGGTTCAAAACAAAGACGTGTACCGGCCGGATACACGCCAACGCAAAGACCAACCCGTCCTTCCTGGTCCACAAAAAACGAACACGACTTGGGGTGACGTCGACACGTTCGCACCGCCCTACGCGTTTCGTAATAATTTACGTCGTCCAGGGGCACGGGCGGCGTGCGACGTCACCCCTTTTATAACCATATATTTAACCAAGCCTCACTTTGGGTCAGCGGCCATTTTAGACGTCACAAACAGTAGTAATCAAAGAGAACGTAGGCCAAGCCTCACTATCACTCACGAACGTCAGATGTGCGTATCCGCAACGAACGTCCTATGGTTGCGGGCCAAACCTCGTTTTCATGTGGACGTTATAGGATCATAGGCCAAGCCTCGCTTCCAGGTATTAGCCCTATCGGCAGAGTAACGTGGCAGATGCCCTCACATGAAGGTGCGCCTCCTGAACCTCAAACAGGGTACAGTGTGGATCGCCAAAACAGAAGAGTAAAATAGATTAAAAATCAATAAGATAAAAAAAATTTAAAAAAATTATAATAATGAATTAGAAAAAATAATAATAAAAAATAGAAAAAATAAATAAAATAAATAAACCATCCCAAATAGGGACAAATAGGTGTAAAGGTACCTCAAAAGTAGTGCGTTTACCCGGTGTGTTTATATAGCAATCAAATTCAATTAGGAAATGAGATTACTGTAGACATGTGTTTCAAGTGCCTTCTTGTCTCGCGTGTTCCCCAGGGACTTTTCTGGAGTGCCCCAAACAACGTCGAGGGATAGACCTAACAGTAACCTAAAAGGCCGCCAGACCCAAAGCCAGGTCTATCACACAAGAATGTGCTCTACAGTGATATACACCAAAGTAAACAACAAGAAAAAATTAATAATGCAGCAAGAAAAATTAATAATGCACTCAGGTGGTTTTTCACAGTAACTAATACAGTAAAAACGTTGTAGGGAAACATTACATCAAAACAGGTCACCTCATGAGTTATTAATGAAGGCATTTACATCGGTGTCCACATTAAGGCCAAACGGAGTGTATGTTTTTAATTTATGAATCCAGGCCATTTCGAGCTTGGATATCTCCCTGACCAAGGACCCTCCCCTCCAGTGGGGCTTATATTTGTCTAGGCCAACAAATAGGGTGCCTGATGGGTCTCTCTTGTGTGTCTGGTCGTAATGCCTGGACACAGGGTGTTTGTCAAACCCCCGTCTGATGTTGCCAATGTGTTCGTTCACCCTGACCCGAAATGCCCTCTTGGTCCGCCCAATATACTGGAGGCCACAGGGGCACTGTAAAAGGTAAACCACAGCCTCCGAGGAGCAAGTAATAAAGGACTCTATGTCATATGTCCTAGAGGTGCTCGAAGATGCGATACTAGAAATCTTAGAGCCCCTATATGAATTCAGGGTACAGACCTGACAGTTCTTACATTTATAATAGCCAACTAGATTTTGAAAAAATTATTAATTTTTCTTGCTGCATTATTAATTTTTTCTTGTTGTTTACTTTGGTGTATATCACTGTAGAGCACATTCTTGTGTGATAGACCTGGCTTTGGGTCTGGCGGCCTTTTAGGTTACTGTTAGGTCTATCCCTCGACGTTGTTTGGGGCACTCCAGAAAAGTCCCTGGGGAACACGCGAGACAAGAAGGCACTTGAAACACATGTCTACAGTAATCTCATTTCCTAATTGAATTTGATTGCTATATAAACACACCGGGTAAACACACTACTTTTGAGGTACCTTTACACCTATTTGTCCCTATTTGGGATGGTTTATTTATTTTATTTATTTTTTCTATTTTTTATTATTATTTTTTCTAATTCATTATTATAATTTTTTTAAAATTTTTTTATCTTATTGATTTTTAATCTATTTTACTCTTCTGTTTTGGCGATCCACACTGTACCCTGTTTGAGGTTCAGGAGGCGCACCTTCATGTGAGGGCATCTGCCACGTTACTCTGCCGATAGGGCTAATACCTGGAAGCGAGGCTTGGCCTATGATCCTATAACGTCCACATGAAAACGAGGTTTGGCCCGCAACCATAGGACGTTCGTTGCGGATACGCACATCTGACGTTCGTGAGTGATAGTGAGGCTTGGCCTACGTTCTCTTTGATTACTACTGTTTGTGACGTCTAAAATGGCCGCTGACCCAAAGTGAGGCTTGGTTAAATATATGGTTATAAAAGGGGTGACGTCGCACGCCGCCCGTGCCCCTGGACGACGTAAATTATTACGAAACGCGTAGGGCGGTGCGAACGTGTCGACGTCACCCCAAGTCGTGTTCGTTTTTTGTGGACCAGGAAGGACGGGTTGGTCTTTGCGTTGGCGTGTATCCGGCCGGTACACGTCTTTGTTTTGAACCTGCTTTTAAAGTCTTTTATGTAAGTGTTTACGTTCGCTTTTTAAGAATTAAAGTCATTTGGTTTTACACTATCTGGAGCCTATGTTTTTCCCTTATGTGACACCACGTCGTGTTGGGAGTGAGTAACAGCCATAACCCCATCGTGTGGAAGATTCGTGACCATCTGAGGAGGAGGCGCTATCCGGACACCCTTTTGACTACTACTGCTTGTGGTGACCCTCTGTAACGGGGGGTCGTCTGGATCTGGTAAGGAGCTGATTCATTTATTTCGGTGATGGGATAAGCACACCACATCTTTGGAGAAGATTTTCAATCCGTGTATTTGCAATTCAGTCGTTTGGAACTTTTCTTTATTGCCGTACCTCATTTGAAATTTTTGTTTCACTGGTGTTCATTCACTATATGGACATTTATTTTTCATCTTTATTTTAATTTTTCAATTTTTTTGATACATGACTGTATGGATATTACACAGAGTGTCTCTGAACACAGATTCAGTATTTTTTCGATAGGTCATTTATGCTTCATAGCAAATATATATTCTTTATATTCTTACCTTTATGGTCTAGGGGTTTATGCACAGAGTTTGATACACATATATTGAGTTTGGGGAATTCACAATATTAACACACTAGATACTGAGACCCACAGTGTGGGTCTGATACTTTCATATACCTTAATCACATTGGGTATTTTGTGGCTAGCGCAGTTCTTCTTCCTGTTTAATCGGCTGCCAATGGTGCCGGATTTAAAAATATATACAGTATTCAGAGTCGTGGAAGATGACAATCTTTTAGACCCCAGATCCCTCCATAAAGAGTACCTGTCACCACCTATTACTGTCACAAGGGATGTTTACATTCCTTGTGACAACAATAAAAGTGATCAACATTTTTTTTTTTAAAACAATTTATTAATTTTAAACTAAATAAAATTTTTTTTTTTTTAAAGCGCCCGCCGTCCACGAGCTCACGAAGCAAAGAAAACACATACGGAAGTCACACCCGTATATATAAACGGTGTTCAAATCACACATGTGAGGTATTGCCACGATCGTCAGAGCGAAAGCAATAATTCTTGCACTAGGCTTCCTCCGTAACTCTAACCTGGTAACCGTGAAAAAAATGTAAAGCGTCACCTATTGAGATTTTTAGGTACCGTAGTTTGTCGTCATTCCACGAGTGTGTGCAATTATAAAGTGTGACATGTTTGGTATCTATTTACTCGGCGTAACATTATCTTTCACATTAGGCAAAAGAATTGGGCTAGTTTTACTGTTTTATTTTTTTTTTAATTGATGAAAGTGTCCCTTTTCCCAAAAAGTTGCGTTTAAAACACCGCTGCACAAATACCATGTGACATAAAATATTGCAACAATCGCCGTTTTATTCTCTAGAGTCTCTGCTAAAAAAATATGTATAATGTTTGGGGGTTATACGTAATTTTCTAGCAAAAAATATGGATTTTAACTTGTAAACACCAAATGCCAAAAATAGGCTTAGCCATGAAAGGGATAAACAAGCCAGGTGATGTAATAATATAGTGAAAACTAGCACTGCTAAATAATTACCAAGAAAAATAACAGATGTCAATAATTTTATGGCAAAAACAGTTAAATGAAAACTAAAAATCTATTCAACTTACTTATATTCCTTTCTGAAATAAGGCTGCCAGCAACCCTCGTTATATAACTCAACGTAATTCTGTTTAAAGTTATTGTAAATATTCTTTTTTTTTCATGTCAAACGTGTTATACTTACCGCTCTGTGCAATGTTTTTTTCTCAGTAGCCCTGATCCACCTCTTTGTGGGTCCCCCACTGGCTCTCCTAGCTCCTCTCCCAAGCCGGGTGCTCAAATAGAAACCATGTGCTATGGGGCACTTGTGCATACTTGCTCCTAAGCCCTGCTCTGTGTGTCCATAAGACACAAAGAGCACAGCTCAGTCCCACTCCTTGCTCCCTCCTTACGGCTGTGATTGACAGCAGTGGGAGCCAATGGCTTCCAGTGCGGTGTCTGAACCAATGAGGAGGGAGAGAGCATCAGTTCTTGTGCACATCCCTGGATCTAGATCAGGCTCAGGAATCATTTATAGGATCTCAGTGCTTCATAAAGTCTTTCCACATGAAACTTGATCCTCCAATTACCACTTCTTTTTCTTATTCTTCTCCATGGTAGCTTAAAATAAATTGTATAGAATCATAGTGTGCTCCATAAAAATAATTGCTTTATTAAAAATATTAAAATCACTCACATTTAATTGTGCACTCCAACATGCACCTGCTTGCCAGCATACAAAATAAACAGCACAGATTATCTGTTTCAGGTGTTCTGTCAGGTTGCTCCCCAGTGCCTGGTCCCAGCTTGATCCGAGTAATGACATCATCCCCAACTCCACCCTATGCATTATATTAAAAGCCAGAGGCCTGGCCTGGGGCATAGAAAGCTAACATGTAGGAGCTGCAAAACATGTAATTGCAAATAAATTTGAAAATAAATTTTCTCCCAAAACAGCAAGATAAAAGGTATGAATTTAACCCAATGAGGAGATGTAGCCAACCAAGCCTGAGGGCGTTTCCGCAAACTATTTGCCTCTGACAAAGTCTTTTGGCAGAACATGTAGGGTGGAGCTTTGGGGGGAATCATTATGGGATCAGGCAGCAGGGAGTAATCTGATGGTGCTTCTGAATTGGATCATCTGTGTTGCTTATATTGTATTCTGGTAAGTGGATGCATGCTTTAATCTTTTTAATAGAGTGCCTATTTTTATGAACTACACTATAGGGAGGGGGATACACTAATTGAGAAGATCTCAAGTGTATTCAGATCCTAGTCCAAATCCAACTGAGAGGGACCTCCAAGAATTTGTCACTGTATTGGGCCAACCATTATTGGCCAAGGCATGCCCCACCCTATAGCTGTATGTATACACACCGCTGCAGATGATTAGCTCATTACAGGTGACAGCTTCCTGGTGGGCTACCTCAGGTGGGTTCAGACTGGGATCTGCACATGCTCAAGCTCATCACTATTTATTAAGCACTAAGACATTTTAAATGATTCCTGGGTGTAACTAAAAGGCATTAATAAGATTCCTTATCAAATTATGAGATAAGGCCCCATTCACATTGCTCTGTTACCCATACAGGGCCACCTTTTACTGGTATGGGGATGCACACGTGCCACATGCATCCCCATGCCAACGTCCCATTTCAGTCTATAGAGACACGCAGCTGTGTGAACAGACACCATGTCCCTATATGATATGCAGATGCAGGTCCCTGAACTCACCCTGTGTGCATGTCATAAAGGGACACAGCAGCTGTGCCTGTGCAGCTGCGTATCGGGGATGCACAAAGCATCTGTGCATCCCCGTGCAGGTAAAATATGGCCCTGCACTGGGCATGAAGCAAATCGCCCTGTGTGAACAGGCATTAGAGTAAGGCCGCGTACACACGCGGGGACTGTTCGCCCAACTTTGTCCGCTGAACAGTGTTTCGGCGGACAGTCCGCTCGTGTGTGGGCTTTCAGCGGACAGTTTCAGCGAACAGTCCGCTGAACAAGGTTTTTCGGAAATTCCGAAAAACTGTCCGCTGAAACTTTGTTTCAGCGAACAGTCCCCTCGTGTGTAGGCTTGTTCGTCAAACTAAGTTCCGCGCATGCTCAGAAAGGATTTACACGCCGAAAGTTATAATGCAGTGTATAGGACGTCGTATTTTTCGTCCCGTCGTACGTGCTGTTCACGTCATCGCGCACGGTTTCAGCAAACTGTTCGTTCATCGTGTGTGGCCATGTCCGTCCATGCTAATTTTGAGCGGACTGTTTGCCGAAACTGTTTGACGGACAAAGTTGGGCGAACAGTCCCCGCGTGTGTACGCGGCCTTATATTTCATATGTTTTGTAATATGAGAATTTAATTGGTCAAGGGGTGAGTTTTGTATATTATGAGTTTAATAAAAAATATAACACAGTTAAAAAAAACACTGCTAGTATCACTATTGAGGTCTGAAGATGAGAATACAAGGACAAATGTTTTGTAAATAGTGCAATAAACAATTTAGGGGGGCACCACACACACAGCCAGATGTTTACAAATCGGTTCCTTATAGCCCAATATCAGCCCAATATAAGTTAACCATCAGACTCCTTGAATCAATTTTGCTATGACAACTCACTAGGCTCACTTATATCATATAACATTAAATATATCATATATCAATATAAAACAAATACAAAAAGGCCCAGTATAATAATGTATTTGCATATGTTCAGCACTGACTTTAAATATAAAATTCCCATAGTTGACTGGTTTTACTGCTTAGGCTTTATTCACTCTGTATTGAATGAAGATAATTCAATGAATTGTGCTTTTTGGGCAACAATCTACTCACAACTGAACTGCTATGCCTCGTCTAAGTGAAACAATGCATCCCCATGCCGACCTCCCCTTTCAGTCTACAGAGACACATAAATGTGGCTCCAATGATGCCTATATAGTTCAGGCCTCTGCACCCCATTGCCTTGCTACTTGAATGATGTGTGGATACATCAGGACCCATCATTTAAGGAGCACTTACCATGGGTCAAAATTGCTTGCCAAGAGCCTCTTGCATGCTGTGAACTATTCTGTTAACAATGAATAATTTGGATATAAACAGAAGTAGTGAAATATACTGTAACATAACATTATTTCTTATTCGATGCATTTCTTGTTTCTCTTCACAAGGTGACAGTCTTTTGTTATTTTTGTAAATAAAATACATTTTACAGGGGTGACAGTAAAGGAAAAAAAAAACTCTGTGACTTATGAATAATTCTTTGAAAATGCTTAACATCCTTAGTGTGATGTTTGGGTGTGGAGGTGCTCCGAAAATGTATTCTGATTAAAAATAAACGAGGGACTTTATCAGGGGTTTGTTAATTACAAAGGCAAGGGAATGTTAAGGGATAACAATCATTCAATCAGTTGAGAACACAAGCATCTCAAATCAACATTATTTGGCTCATTGTGAATCTGGAGGGTGACAGGCTACCATATAACAAAAAACATGATTAAAAATAGCTAGTTTTAAAACATCGAAGATCCAATTAGATGGTGATTTTTAAGCTTGGGTGTAAACAATTATATAATTATGTATACAATTTCTAACATATTATATGGATTAACATGTCTAATTTGTGCTATTTTCCACTACACCACTCCTAAATGTAGCAAATTGAATCTAACAGTGCAATGAATTCCTACCCTGAAGCATTAACAATTTCTTGTTGGTGCCTCGGGCGTGTAAGTGACTTGCCCAAGGTCACTATGAGATGACATCTGGAATGTGAACCAAAATCACCTACTTCAAAGGCAGAATTTCTCAGTTACTACTTCATATGATGACATCCTGCCCCAGGGACCAAATGTAGATCACCCTTTAAGCTCAACGTGTAGCAGCAGTGGGAAAAACAATCCAGATTTAGGACATTAATAAATTTTAACGGCATTCAAGGAGATGCCTAGCTCAGATGGCAGTCACCCTGGGGTTCTGAGGAGCTTAGCTAAGTAATTGCCAGGCTTCTATTTTTAATTTTCAAGAACTCAATTTCTACAGGACAATATTGGTTATAAACCTGAGGTGGTGTGTTTTTAAGTAACTCAGAAATCATAGTCTTGAAACTACAGACCTACTCCGTTTTAAGCTAGGAGAACATGCCTTAAAAATGACTTATATGCTTTGCTATTAAATACACATCTAGCAAAAGCAATACCATTAATGTAAGATGACTAATAAGATGCATGTTAAGCAAAAATGTAACTAATTTTCGTAACCACAAATTTGGCACAGTTGTTCTTTTTGTCAGCAGTTCAGCGCTAATAGGTACTGTGACCAAAAACATGCATCACCTGAAAATCTGACACTTCTCATCACTGAATCAACTGTAACACTTTATATTTATTATATTCAAGGCATATATTCACATGGCTATTCTCCCTGTGAAGGTGCATGTACATTTGTTCTGTGTGAATAGGGAACAAAAACACAGTTTAATAGATTAGTTGCTGTGTTGGTCAAATGTTTCTCACTGATTTGAAAGGGAAAATACTGCACTTGGCCACCAGATGGCACTAAGTATCATGGCAAATTCCTATGATACTTTGTATCACAATGTAATAATGACATATAATCACACACATAGGTTGGACTGGATGGACTTGTGTCTTTTTTCAACCTCACCTACTATGCAACTAAGATACCTGTCTAATACAGGTATTTACTCACACTTTCGGCGATAGTTTGCCGCAGAATCTGCAGCATTCTAGGCCATGTTTGGCTCTCCTCCGCCCCCCCCCTGCTGTTTTCTGGGAGACATGCAGGTCCCAGAAGACAGCAGGGACCAGTCAAGATACACAGCATGACTCACGCATGCACAGTATGGAACCAGGCTGTGAAGCCACAAGGATTCTCTTACTGATTGGAAAATAGGAAGAGAAACTGCACTATGGTACAACTGAAATTATATAATAGGTGGTCATTAGGAGGACCTAATCCAGCTGCAGCTTAACTGTATCACATTATTACAGAAAAATCTGAAATAAAAAATAAATAAACTGCGCTACACCCAAAACACACCGTGAAACCCTCACGTGTATACACTTACAAACTTAAATCAAATAAGTAAACAGTGATGTGAATGTCACATATACTCTCTAAATACCCCTTACACATATATAATATGTAAATAAAAAATTATATAATACTCATTAGATTATAATCCAATATGCATCAGCGTGATTAACACCCAAGTGTACAATTAATAAAAATATAAATAAAAAAGAAACCAAAAGGAGAAAAAGTCTTTCAGATAAAAATATGAATTGAGGAGCAGTTTCTTCCGCTTATGAACAGTGCACAGTCCACCCCCAGAGTGTAGAGATTCACCTCTCACCAGAAGTTCATGACCCCCCACTATAGAGGGTCACAAAAAATGTGTAGATTCATATTATATCCCTCAATCTGGAACAGATCCTGCTGCTCTCCTTAGGCCACCCTCTCCACCAGATAGGTTATTAAACCGGACCTCTTCAATTTATCTCCCATATAATTATGACTCGTGGATGCACATAAGTAGCATGGAAAAAAGGTAAAAGCTCCAATAGTGTAAAAAAACTTTTTTAATTTGCTCCAATAAAATATAAAATTGCACTTACAATGTACAGGAAAAACAACAGCCTTAAGTCCGGTGCGCCGGCCGGACACACACGGACTGTCATGGTTATGCAGTGATCTTCCTGTGTTTGCTTACCTCCCCTCATGTGTTCAGACTAAGAGGCCAGCCACTTCCACCTGGTGGTTTTTATAACCTCTCCTCTAAGCATGGCTCCACCCCAGGCCCTATCAGGGAGCCCTATATTAACCTGTGCACTGCAGGCCATCAGGGCTGATCAACCATTGTGTATTCCTTTGTGTGTTTAGCTTCCTGTTACCTGCCGTGTGCTCTTCTGTTGTTCCATTACCAACTTTGGCGTGTCTTTGACTATCCCTGTTTGCCTGTGATCCTGACCTTTTGGCGTGTCCCCGACTATTCTTGTCTACTTGTGGCCCCGACCTTGGCTTTGTCCCTCACCATCCCTATCCTCCTGTTGCCTACTGTGGGTGTGAGCTGGGGGACCCTGGGGGTCGCGACCTGGAGCCAGTTGCAGACAAGTCCATCCTCACCACTCGAGGCTCTGGTGAACACCTGGTGGCTCTTAGACTCCGCGCCCCAGGGAATCTTACGCTCTAACCCCGGTGGGACCTGTCTCCTGTCCGCAGCAGTCAGCTGTAGGGTCCACATCCTTGCGGTGCACTCCTGATCCCTACGGTGTGCATCTGTCACCTCGCCTCAAGGTGACCCGACATGGACATACTTGTCCTTCCTGGATATACAATACTCCACATGAGATAACGTCAATGCATCGCTCCACCCTACTAATTTCGTAACAAAATTCCGAAATTTCCTGAATAATCTTTGTTTTTTTTGGGGGGGGGGGGGGTTTCTCGTGATCTCCAGCATAATCTTATTTTATTTTTTTCTCTAGTGATCTCCATATCTTTTTTTTTTCTTGTGATCTCCAGAATAATCTTTTTTTTTCTAGTGATCTCCATAATATTTTTTGACATTTTGTG
Organism: Lithobates pipiens; assembly: GCF_037356315.1. Classification (NCBI taxonomy): domain Eukaryota; kingdom Metazoa; phylum Chordata; class Amphibia; order Anura; family Ranidae; genus Lithobates; species Lithobates pipiens. The sequence continues at coordinate 206,080,773 of NW_027507785.1, read as the reverse complement.
TGTCAAGTTACCACAACACCATTATTATCTTGTATTTTTTAACCTCAAAGAGATACAACTATGTTGGTGTCCCTGGTTTTAATTTGACATTGTATTTTTGAAATGTACCTGCCTACTAACAAACAAATTGTCCTTTTTGAAGTAAAACACATAGCCATGTATTTTTCCAAACAATTAGGAATTTAATAGGGGTCATAACAATATAAAGAGGAAGGCAACGCTGGAGAAACAGTTGGAATTGGTGAAGACTTTGTACCCCAGGCAGACATCAATTGTTTGACTGTCGAAATTGGTAACCTGAGGAGTCCATTTAATAGGGAGCACAAGACAGTCCAGGACTCCGAGAGATCGAGAGCAGCAGGAGATGACATGTCCTGAGGCTGTGGTCTTACAACAGCCTGCATCTTTTGCCAAACTACACCAAACCCAAGCCATCCCTTGCAACCCTTCCTTCCATGCTGCTATGGTGGTTTGGGTGGCTGTGATGTTGGTGGTGTTGCTGGAGGTGGTGCAGGAGTATGGTTCAACTCACACAGGTGGGTTTGATTTGTGAGTTGGCCCCTCGTCCCCTTGTTTTGGGCCTGAAGAACTATTTCCTCACAGATCAGGCATTGGCCCTCCTCCATGTGTTCAAGCTTACTTGCTGTCACACCTCCAAATGACTCGGGACAGCCAGGGGTCATTGCAAGTACCGCAGTAGCCTGGAGAATTAAAGCAGTGACGGACTCCTCCAGGTTCCTCGCATTCCTGGTCCTTTTGATTGGAGGGCGGAGGGGAGGAACCTGGTATTCCATCAGGCTGCTTTCCACAGCCTCCTCCTGGCTGAGACTTTCCTGTGTATGAAAATGGTACATAGTTTTAGCTTTTTTGGTCATCAATCACACACAATTTTGAGCTCATGACTGTTGGAAACTGAATGCTACCAAATAGAAAAGACTCTCATTCTGACCACTGCAGTTTTCATTCTTGCCCCAAAAATTTTTGGCTACTATTGTCTATTGATATGTAAACCGCTTTGTTAAATGGTTTGTTAAAATTAGTGATCAATAATAGCATCTAGTTAAAGTGGAAGTAAACCCATCGATTTGAACAGTTTCAAAAAAATGGCATGCCAGGAATGCTAACTGCACATTGGCTGTGCTCTCAACCAAACTGTCAAACCAACCAATGGCTGGTGTCATAACGGATCACATGTGCAGCACTGTGGCAACTGAGGATTAAACAGAGGCAAAGATGGCAGCTTCCGTGGATGAAAAAGATAGGGGAGTTTACTTCCACTTTAACATCATTCAATTTTTGAAGAAATATGTTCAACAATGCTATACCTGGGTCATGCTTGGCTCCTCCACATCTTATTCCTGGGTGGAAGGCCCAGGTTGGACTTCAGGAGCCTCAGCTGATGTGGAAGGAAGTGTGGAAGGATGTGTAGATAGTGATGGCCTGGGTTAACGCTGGTCTGACAAAAAATGAAGTCTGTCATAGTACCACAGCCTGGGTACATATACGTCATCTGCTGCTGCTCTGAATCTCATGGAATCCTGGACCTTCTTGCGCTTGCTATTATATGTGCTCCTCAGGCTACCAATTTTGACCTTCAAATGGTTGATGTCTACCGTGGGATACACCAGCTTCACCAATTCCAAAGGTTTCTCCAGCGCTGCCTTCCTCTTTTGCTTGTTAGAGTATTCTCTGTGTGTTACTTGCCAGACATAGCTGCTCCCTGTACATGTCAAGGAATTTGGGAAGGAAATTTGGGTCAGTGAATTTATCCACCATTTTAGCTGCAAGACATAACACAAGACAAACCCTAATGTCAGGCTAAACTCTCCTAATCTTGTCCCAATATAGGCCTCAATCTATAAGCAGTATAGGCCACTAACCACTGATGCCCCAAGTTACAATTGTACCTTCATTTGAATGATCAGCACTTATGATCCTCCGTTATCCACTCACAGATTGTGCGTACGGCACCTGCGTGTTATGCTTTATATACACTGTGAATGTGGGGCAGAGGGAGAGCAAATGCCGGACACAGCAGGTGTGTGCTGAGAGCAGTAATGATGAGGAAAGCCCGGAGCAATGCAGTTCCACATCCAGGATGAGATATAAGGCCTCAAATATGTCCTTTGTAGAGATGGTGGAGATGGTTGACATCTTGAAGAGGGCAGACTATGATGGGAAGTATGGACCGTACAGCAAATCAAATGTGAGAAAGGCCAAGATCATGACTAAAGTTGTGAGAAGTCTGTACAGGAATTTTGGTGTATGACAATCCAAGGAGCAATTGAGGAAACACTGGTCAGACCTGAAATTGAGGGAGCACGATCAGTATAGAAAGATCAGGAAAGTGCTTCTAAAAAGTAAGTATTTGCAGTGTTTTCCTATTATTATTATTACTTTTGTGCTAGTACATGTGCAGTAATTGTTTGTATTAAACATTGTTTGTTCGACCAATAATACAATGTGTTTGGCAGATGCAGGTTAACTACATTTGTTCATGACTATTTTTATTAAAATATGATTATTACATTGTTGTCTAGATGTGTTTGAAACTATAATGAAATGACAACTTGATTCAGTGTAAGGAGAGGACAGTCAGCAGCTGTTTACACATTTGGATGTAGGAGCACTAGTGTGGGACACCATAACAACCTCTTTATGGTGTCCCATGCAGGTGCTCCAGTGGATACTAGGAGGTCTCTCCATGTGTGATACTTTAACAAAACAGGTAATTATTCCAGCTTTTGAAAGGGAAAAATCATGTCTTCAGCTTGGAACTCTGCCAAAACAGACAATTTGACGACACTTCCAAGCAATATTTCATATTACTATTTCTTGCCTCAAATATCTATCTGCTAAGTATACCTTTTTTTATTCACTTAGAGGAGAGAAGAATCAGGACATCTGAGGACACCAGGAAATCCACACCTTCTGAAGAAGGGGAACAACTCAAAACACAAACTGAGGATGTGGACTCCGAGGTTCAGGAAGTGGTCAAAATAATGACCACAGCAGGTCAGTGTCTGACACCACAGCTTCAGGTGATAGATGTATGCCTGCATATTTATAAAAAATGGTGTGTTTTTTTATTTTTAGGTGATGTGGATGTTGTGGAAAAGGAAACTCACTTCAACAGTGCAAGTGCACAAGTCCCCAGCAGCAAAATAATGGTTTGCAGTCGGGATTTAGAGAAGGTCAAGCAAAACATCAATGATGTTGAAAAAAGACCATGTTGTCCAACATCATTCATGTTTTAGCCAATATCTAAAAACAACAACAAATGCAAATGTTGCCGTTATTGTTTATCTTTTTATATAAAAAAAAAAAAAGTAATTGCAGAGCCAAATTTTGAAGTGTGTCAACATGTGCTATCTGCCATCATGGGATATCAATGTACGCGTTTTGTGGGTGCAACCCCTTCCTCGCAATTAAAGTAGCTGAGAGGAAGGGGTTGCACCACTGAAACACCTCCATCAATCCCCCATGATGTGAGCTAGCACATGTTGACATACTGGGTCTTATTTCAAAAAAGCCAAACCACTGTGCACTACAAGTGCACTGCAAGTGCACTTGTATGGCAACGTGGATTGTCCTTTCTGAAATAAGGCCCAGTGTGTCAACATGTGCTAGCTCACATCAGGGGGAATCAATGGACATGTTTGGGGGTACAAATCCTTCCTCTCACCTACATTAGTTGCAAGTATGGATGAGCTTTATGTTCAGGATGAACATGAGTTCAACTCGAACATTGGCTGTTCGAGTGTTCGCTGAAATACGAACATTATGGGGCGTTCACGCCAAATTTGAGCATCCCATAATGCACTGCAACATTGCAGTGAATTGCTGTCTGATAATTGGCCAACAAGCATGCACTATGACCCGCATGCTTTGGCCAATCACAGCGCCGCCAGCAAAGAGAGCCATAATTGGCCAAAGGCATTATAGCTCAGGGGGTTAAGTCCACGCCCCACACTATATAAGGCCGCCTGCACATCATCCCTGTGTAGTGTGTTACTGGCGTTGTCCGAGACAGAGTGTCATTTCATTTAGACTGAGCAGGCAGGCGATTCAGTTAGCTGCAGTGTATTTAAAAAAAAAATAATATATATGTATATATATATATATATATATATATATATATATATATATATATATATATATATATATATTAGGGCTGTTAAAATTAAAGATTAATTCCTCGATTAATTCTTTTGATCGAACAAAATTCTTTTGATCAGTACTCACCTCTCCGCCAGCTTCCGGGTCTTCAGGGAGTTCCATTGGAGATATGGTGACGTTACGGACATTGTAGTCACTGGACTTCTCCCCCCTTCCCCAAGTGCCTCCGTCTACTAATGAAGAGAAGGGGGGAGGAGTCCGGTGACGTTGAAGTTCTGATTGAACGTAACGTGTACGGGGAAGAGCTACGCATGACATCACCCGCTGCTGCCCTACAGAACTAACACGATTGTTGGCTTTACATGCTGTTTTTTTTTTCATCTTTATGTGAGTAGTTTGTGTTGGAACACAAAAATTAAATCTTATACATAACCACTTGAGGACCGCCGTATTGCCAATGTACGTCAGCACAATGGCACAGGCAGGCACAATCACGTACATCTACGTGATTGCCTTCCAGCGGGTGGGGGGTCCGATCGGACCCCCTCCCGCTGGTTACGGCGGTCCGATTCGGTCCAGGAGCGCTCCGTGATGAGGGGATGGCCGTTGGTTTTCGGCCACCCCCTCTGGATCTCTCCTGGCCAATGAGAAGCTTCCTCCCCTGTGTATTGTTTACACAGGAAGGAGGAAGTGATGTCATTCTCCTCGGGGCGGTCTTTTTGACCGGACTACGAGGAGAAGAGTAAAAGTAAGTGTGCACCAACACTACACTGACATGTAGGTACACACAGGCACACAAACCCCCCCCAATCCCCCCCCCCCGATCGCCCCCCGATCCCCCCCCCCTCCCCCCCCAGTCACAGTGTCACTGATTGCATTGATCATTTCTTTACTGATCAATGCATTCAGTGTCAGTTGTGACAGTAAAAACTGTCAGGACAGTTAGTGTTAGGTCCAGGGTAGCCCCCTATCACCCCCCAATAAAGATTTAACCCCCTGATTGCCCCTAGAGTTAACCCTTTCACCCCCTTTTGCCAGTGTCACTAAGCGATCATTTTTCTGATCGCTGCATGTGTCGCTAGTGTCGCTAGGTAGCTAGTTATTTTTTTAGGTTCACCGCCAGGTTTTTATATCGCTAGGTACCCCGATATACTACCCAATAATGTTTTTAACCCCCTGATTGCCGCTAGTTAACCCTTTCACCCCCTTTTGCCAGTGTCACTAAGCGATCGTTTTTCTGATCGCTGCATTAGTGTCGCTACAGTCGCTAGGTAGCTAGTTATTTTTTTAGGTTCACCGCCAGGTTTTTATAGCGCTAGGTACCCCGATATACTACCCAATAATGTTTTTAGCCCCCTGATTGCCGCTAGTTAACCCTTTCACCCCCTTTTGCCAGTGTCACTAAGCGATCATTTTTCTGAACGCTGCATCAGTGTCGCTAGGTAGCTAGTTATTTTTTTAGGTTCACCGCCAGGTTTTTATAGCGCTAGGTACCCCGATATACTACCCAATAATGGTTTTAACCCCCTGATTGCTGCTAGTTAACCCTTTCACCCCCTTTCACCAGCGATCACAGTATAAGTGTCACTGGTGACGCTGGTTAGCCAGTTAGTTATTTAGGTTCCCCGTCAGGTTTTTATATAGCGCCAGGGACCCCCATATACTACCTAATAAAAATTTGAACCCCCTGATTGCCCCTAGTTAACCCTTTCACCACTGATCACCGTATAAGTGTTACGGGTGACTCTGGTTAGTTTGTTTTTTATAGCATTTTATATTCAAATCCGGAAGGCAGTGCTTGGTTTTCGGGGGTCCCGTACGTGGCTAGGCTCCCAAAAAGTCCCCCACATGTGGTATCCCCGTACTCGGGAGAAGCAGCAGAATTTATTTTGGGGTGTAATTTGACTTCTACCCATAGCATGTGTGAGCAATATATCATTTAGTGACAACTTTGTGCAAAAAAAAAAAAAGTTTGTAATATTCCCGCAACTTTTGGCAAAATATAAAATATTCCATGGACTCAACATGCCTCTCAGTAAATAGCTTGGGGTGTCTACTTTCCAAAATGGGGTCATTTGGGGGGGTTTTGTGCTATTTTGGCATTTTATGGCCTTCGAAACTGTGATAGGTAGTGAGGAGTTAAATCAAAAATTTGCACCCTTAGAAATCCTGAAGGTGGTGATTGGTTTTCGGGGTGCCGTGCGCGACTAGACTCCCAAAAAGTCCCACACATGTGGTATCCTCGTACTCGGGAGAAGCAGCAGAATGTATTTTGGGGTGTCATTTCACATATGCCCATAGCATGTGTGAGCAATATATCATTTAGTGACAACTTGGTGCAAAAAAAAAAAAGTTTGTAATATTCCCGCAACTTGTGGCAAAATATAAAATATTCCATGGACTCAACATGCCTCTCAGTAAATAGCTTGGGGTGTCTACTTTCCAAAATGGGGTCATTTTGGGGGGTTTTGTTCTATTTTGGCATTTTATGGCCTTCGAAACTGTGATAGGTAGTGAGGAGTTAAATCAAAAATTTGCACCCTTAGAAATCCTGAAGGTGGTGATTGGTTTTCGGGGTGCCGTGCGCGACTAGACTCCCAAAAAGTCCCACACACATGGTATCGCCATACTCGGGAGAAGTAGCGGAATATATTTTGGGGTGCAATTCCACATATAACCATGGCATGTGTGAGCAATATATCATTTAGTGACAACTTTTTGTAAAAAAAATTTTTTTTTTTTTTTTTTGTCATTATTCAATCCCTTAGGACAAAAAAAATAAATATTCAATGGGCTCAACATACCCATCAGCAATTTCCTTGGGGTGTCTACTTTCCAAAATGGGGTCATTTGGGGGGGATTTGTACTGCTCTGCCATTTTAGCACCTCAAGAAATGAGATCGGCAGTCATAAATTAAAAGCTGTGTAAATTCCAGAAAATGTACTCTAGTTTGTAGACGCTATAACTTTTGCGCAAACCAAAAAATATACGCTTATTGACATTTTTTTTACTAAAGACATGTGGCTGAATAAATGTTGCCCTCAATGTATGACTAAAATTTAGTTTATTCGATTTTTCTTATAACAAAAAGAAGAAAATATCTTTTTTTTTCAAAATTTTCGCTCTTTTTCCATTTATATCGCAAAAAAAAAAAATCGCAGAGGCAATCAAATACCATCAAAAGAAAGCTCTATTTGTGGGAAGAAAAGGACGCAAATTTCGTTTGGGTGCAATATTGCATGACCGCGCAATTACCAGTTAAAGCAGCGCAGTGCGAAATTGCAAAAAGACCTCTGGTCCTTAAGGTGTTTATTGGTCCGGAGCTGAAGTGGTTAAGCAGTGAGCACTTAGATCTTTTCTTTCTACCCATGACCTGGCATCCTTGCTGAGATCTAAGGAGATGTGAGAGAAGTTTATGGTCCATGTTAACCCCTTTGATACCCGCTTGCATGACCACCTGTTTGCAAAGGGGTCCATGCCATAAGGTGAGAGTGATTAGTTAGACCAGAGGTGGAGGGATTGTCACGCTACTGTGGAAAAAAAATGACTTACGTCAGTGCAACTGTTTGAATTTAAAACGTATTTGTGTGAACTTTGAAGTTAAAGTGGAGGGCCACCCTGAAAACCAAAAAATGTTAAAAATGACAAAAAAATCTAAAAAAAATAAAATGAGAAAAATTTTTTTTTTTTACTTACCAGAAATGCCTGTTGCTAGGCACTTTATCCTAATCTTCCTCTTCCTCCTCCGCGGAGATCTTCTTTCTTCGTCGCGGCGTCTTCTGGGTAATGGGTCGCGCTGTGTTCTGGGAACTGTGTGTTCCTGAACACAGCGCGTCCCATTCAGAAAGCGCTGCGGGACTCGCGCATGCGCAGTAGTTCCGGGACTCGCGCATGCGCAGTAGGAAACGGGCAGTGAAGCCGTAAGGCTCCGCTGCCTGTTTCCCTTACAGGGAATGACGGCGCCGGGACCCGAGGGACGGCTCGGCCTCGGGCGGCCGACATCGCGGGCGCCCTGGACAGGTAAGTGATTTTATTAAGTCAGCAGCTGCAGTGTTTGCAGCTGCTGACTTTTTTTTTTTTTTTTTAAACTGGCCCTCCTCTTTAAGTCATGAATTGTGGAAATTAACTAGTGTCGGGTGATTGTATATAGTGTATACCATATTTACCACTGACTAATGCAGAGTTGCAATGCAAGGAGATCAGCTAAAAGTAGTTGGATCTGTATGTGCGTTATAATTAACCACTACAATACAAGGCACTTTCACCCTCTTCCTTCCCAGCCCAATTTTTTTTTTTTCCAATTTTCAGCTTTCAGCGCTCTCACACTTTCAATAACAATTGCACGGTCATGCTATGCTGTACCCAAATGAAATGTTTATCATTTTGTTTGCACAAATAGAGCTTTCTTTTGGTGGTATTTATTCATGACTCCATTTTTTTTTTGCGATATAAGTGAAAAAAGAGCGGAAATTTGGGAAAAAAGTTATATTTTCTTCTTTCTATTTTAAAAGGAATCCAATCAAGTCGAAATTTTGTCATAAATGTAATCCAAACTGTATTCTGCCATGTTGTTGGTAAAAAAAATTATGTTAAGTGTGTAATAATTGGTTTGTGTGATCACGGACATATGTACGCAAAAGATCATGTACAGATGTGTGCAGGTGATCACGGACATGTGTGTGCAGATAATCATTGGGACATGTGATTTTAGTTGGACATATGTAGGGTACATGTGTTTTTATTATTTGGGAACATTGTGTTTTGGGGACATGTGCGGGGACATGTGTGTTTTGGCGACATGTGTGGGGACATGTGTGCTTTACACTAGACTGGTTATCAGTGAGTAGAAAGCTGTAAAAAACAGCTCATACTCACTGATCACCAGCTGGCTGCAGCGATCTACTCTCCTCTCCTCAGCAACGACTTCCGTGTGAGGAGAGGAGAGCCGATTGCCTAGCAACCGTCTGTTTGTTTACATCACATGACGGCTGTGATTGGACATGGCCATCATGTGATCAGGAGGGCCAATCACAGAGCCCTCCTGCCGATCCGAAATGCTCTGTGTCTGGGTGACACAAGCGCGTCAGGATCGCGCAGCTGCGCGGGCATGCACACGTGCGATCCCCCTCCTTCTGAAGGACGTTCCTGAATGTCCAGTCAGAAGGAGAGAGCTCCCACCCGGCCGTATATATACATTGGCTGGGTAATTCAGTGATCTGCAGTGCATTACATATATATACAGTCTCCAACATATATATATATATATATATATATATATATATATATATATATATATATATATATATATATATATATATCCACTGCATTCTAGTCTAGCCGAGTCTATATCTGACTGCAGGCCATTCCTGTTGTACATTTTCAAATACACTTTCATGCAGGCAGGCAGGTGATTCAGTGATCTGCAGTGCATTAAATATATATACAGTCTCCTACATATATATATCCACTGTATTCTAGTCTAGCCAAGCCTATATCTGACTGCAGGCCATTCCTGGTGTACTTTTTCTAGTAAACTTCAGACAGTATTTTGCTAATAAAATTTTGCTTCATGTCTGGAAGGCCTCTAAAAGAGGGCAATCAGGCCAACAAGCCAACAGTGCTGGTTGTGGACATGGTGCATCCCCAGCACATGGTCGTGGGGCACGCTTGTCCTTTTTTGGCAGCTGGCCGTGTTGATCCACAACATGCAGTAGAGTTGGTAGAGTGGATAACTAAGCCGTCCTCATGCTCCTCATCCTCTGTCACCCAGGCTCAGAGTAATTTGCCTGACAATGCAGCTACCAAAGCGACCTATTCCATCGGCTCAATGTCATCAGTCACTCCTTCCCTAGCCCCACCATCATGCATGGAACAGTCTCCCGGACTGTTCAACCACTGTATTGGGTACATGCTGCAGGAGGATGTGCAGCATTTTGAAGGCTCCGATGATGGTACCCAGGATGAGGAAGGCAGTAACGTGAGCCCAGAGAGAGGGAGTGCCCAAGAAGGACAAGAAACTGGCACCTATGTTCCCCCAGCTGCAGCATACTGCCAGGTTTGCTCCAGTGACAAGGAGGGAGGGAATGATGAGGTCACTGACTCTACATAGGTGTCTGATAGAAGAGAGGAGGAGGAGGATGAGACACATCTCCAACGAGGGAGCATGTCCTCCAGGGGCCAGCTTAAGGCCAGCCACCCAAAGGCCTCACATCGAAGAGCTCCACATGTACATGGCACTGCTGACTCCATGCATATTTTGAAAAGTTCTTTGGTGTGGGCCTTTTTTGATACGTGGGCATCAGATCGTACCATTGCCATTTGCAACATATGTCTGAAGCGTATCAAGTTTGGCCAAAACAGTAGCCGCTTTTGCACCACATGCTTGACCAGACATATGTTGACCTCTCATGCAGTCCATTGGCAACAGTACTTAAAAGACCCATACACACATGAAGGTGTAGAATTTGGTGTGCCAAGTACTTGCGGGCAATCTGCTATTGCTACACCAACATCCGATTGTAGCAGGCAAATTTCCCTACACCAGCTGCTAAACCATTGAAAGAAATTCAGTCCCAGCCATCCACATGCTCAGCGGCTGAATGGTAGTTCGGCTAAATTTCTAGCACTCCAACTGCTGCCTTTTCAGCTGGTAGACTCTGCCCCCTTTCGTGAATTTGTGGAATGTGCAGTACCTCAGTGTTGGGTTCCCAAACACCATTTATCTTCACGGAAGGCCATTCCAATTCTCTACCGGCATGTGGAAGGCAATGTCTTGGCCTCGTTGGACAGGGCAGTCAGTGGTAAGGTACTTAGTACCACTGCCTCATGGTCCAGCAGGCATGGACGGGGACGTTGCCTTTCTTTCACGGCACACTGGGTAACTCTGCTGGCAGCTGGGAAGGATGCAGGACAGGGTTCAATATTGTTGGGGTTTGTTCCACTACCACGCCTCCAAAATGCTAGTAGTGGTGATTCTACCACACCTCTCTCCTCCACCCCCTCCTCTTCTTCTTCCTCTATGGCTTCTTTTTCTGCAGATTTGTCCTCGGAACCAGTGGTGCTCCATAGGCGTTCAAGGGGCTACGCAAGCACTCAGGCAAAAAGATGCCATGCAGTGCTTTAGTTGGTCTCCTTAATGGACAGGAGCCACACTGGGGCAGAGATTCTGTCAGCTCTGCAGGGGCAGACTCTGAGGTGGTTGACCCAGGCCAGCTTCAGCCAGGAATAGTGGTTTGCGACAATGGCACCAATCTCCTCTTCGCCCTCCAACAGGGACATTTGACCCATTTTCCGTTTAGCTCACATCATTAATTTGGTAGTGCAGTGGTTCTTGAGCAGGTACCTGGGCTTACAGGATCTCCTGAGGCAGGTCAGGAAAGTCTGTGGGCATTACCGCCGGTCATATAATGTCAGTGCTGGGCTGGCTGACCTTCAAAAGCAATGCAAACTGCCCAAGAACTGGCTCATTTGTGACATGCCTACCAGGTGGAACCCAACGTTGGCAATGTTGCAGCGGCTGCACATGCAGCAGAGGGCCATCAATGAGTACCTGTGTGTTTATGGCACTAGGAAAGGGTCAGGGGAGCTTGGCTTTTTTTTGCTACGCCAATGGCTACTGATCAAGGATGCATGCACAGTCCTGTCACCATTTGAGAAGGCCACGGGGATGGTGAGCAGTGACAGTGCATGTATCAGTGATAATGTCCTTATTTTCTTCCTGTTGGAGCACACGCTTTGTGGAATAATGGACAGGGCACTTGAGGCAGAACAGAGGGAGGAAGAGGAGGATTTCCTTACCTCTCAAGGCCCCCTTTATCCAGAAAGTATTCCTGCGGGCCCGCCAATCACACAGGAAGAGGAGGAGGATGAGGATTGTGTCAGCATGGAGGTGGAGCCTAGCATTCAACATCAGCAGCAGCCTTCAAGAGATCGTTTTAGTCCCCAGAAACCCATGGACTTGTACGTGGCTGGGAGGACGTGGCTGCGGATCATGTCATCCTTAGTGACCCAGAGGTCTCCAGATTGAATGCCTCAGCAAACCTTCTCTGCATGGCCTTCCTGATCCGGCAATGCCTGCGAGAAGACCAGCGGATTTGTGGTATCAAGGAGAGGGTTCAATACTGGCTGGCAACTCTTCTTGATCCAGGTTACAAGGGTAAGGTTGCGGAACTTATCCAGCCTTCGCAGAGGGAGCAGAGGATGAAACATCTTTGGGAGGCCTTGCAGAAAGTTTTGTGCAATGCATTTCCAGAGCCTGGGGGGGTTACAATTTCCTGGTCCTCCTGGACAATGTATTGCTGAGGCTTCAGTCAGTCGCAGAAGAAGGTGGCTGTCTGACCGATGCGTTCAGAAAATTATTTAGTCCTCAGCCCCGAAGGTCTGATCGGGTCCAGCAATCATCGCCAGCGTCTGATTTACATGGTGGAGAAATACCTAGGGTCAAGATCAGACTTGGAATCCTTTCCAACCGAAAATCCACTGGGTTACTTGGTGTTGAGAATGGATCACTGGCCAGAGCTTGCACAATAGTCACATCCAGTGTTCTTTCTGTACGCACATTCAGTGCTGCTGGAGGGTTTGTCACCGATCACAGAATGTGCCTGTCCATAGACTCCGTTGATCGGCTCACCTTCATAAAAATTAATCAGTCTTGGATCACCATCTACCAAGCACCTGATGCTGATGTAACCGATTAATTGTTCTATGAATGTGAGATCCCTTGAAGACTGCCTATGCTGAGTGACTATCCTGTTATGCTGAGTGACTATCTTATTCTTTCTCAATATTCATGTTGATAGCTTCTAAGAACATTTTTGTTTCAGGGCACCACCACCAGTGCCTAAGGCCCAATTTTCCTGCCCTTGTTTAACAGGGTATTATTTCACAGCAGGGCTCATTCTTGTGCTCAACTAGAGTATTTGTGAGGCATTTCAGTGTTATGGCACCACCACCAGTGCCTAAGGCCCAATTTTTCTACCCCTGTTTAACATGGGCATGTAATTAAAATTTTTGCTGTAATTTTTCACAGCAGGGCTCATTCTTGCACTCAGCTAGAGTATTTGTGAGGGGTCGCAGTGTTGTGGCACCACCCCCAGTGCCTAAGGCACAGTGCCTCTTAATAAATACCTTGGAAAGTAAGTAAACGTTCCAAGGTATTTAGTAAGAGGGTCCTACTGTTTGATCGCCCCGTATGTTTATTGGACTGAGTTATCCCGCCTGCTTTTGGCTCCTCACTGTGAGGTTGAGCTATGATCGTGTTGCTGACTGGATATCATTATCTACATGCTTGTATAAGCTTGCCTCCGTTAAACGTGTATTTTATGTGGTGGTGGATCACATTATAGGGTGCTATATGAGTTTTATTCACCCTCAGTGAAAAATCATCTTATCATTATTCACGGACTTACTCCTTTTTTTGGGAATATATATCTGGGACTATTCACTGTTTTTTCCATATATATATTGTCACTTTTTTATTATCAATTTCATTATTGTTAACAATAACAATAACAATATTTTCTTTTTTGTATTCATTGGGGGTTCTTCACGGATTTCTTTATTTTATTTATTTTTTATTTTTAAGCGTACGCTGTTTTTCTTTATTATACTTGGTTATTTGTGTATATCTCACAATTTTGAGCTGCAGCTATCTATGTATATTTTTGTTCACATTTAGTTATTAGGGAGCACAGTATTTCTTTTCTGTTTTTTCACTTTTATCAGAAAGCATACCGCTGGCCGAAGAAGAGGATACTGGGGTTATGGCAGCTAGCTGCTGCCATAACAACGATATTACTCTTCAAACTTAGGACGTATATCGGCGTGTGATGGTCCGTAAGTGTTTAACCACTTAAGGACCGCCGTATTGCCATTGTACGTCATCACAATGGCACAGGCAGGCACAAGCACGTACATGTACGTGCCTGCCTTCCAGCGGGTGGGGGGTCCGATCGGATCAGCTTCCGCTGGATACGGCGGTCCGTTTCCCTCCGGGAGCGATCCGTGATGAGGGGATGGCCGTTGGTTTCTGGCCACCCCCTCTCAATCGCTCCTGGCCAATGACGAACTTCCTCCCACTGTGTATTGTTTACACAGGAAGGAGGAAGTGATGTCATTCTCCTCGGGGCGGTCTTTTTGACCGGACTACGAGGAGAAGACTAAAAGTAAGTGCACCAAAACACTACACTGACACATAGGTACACATAGGTACACAAACCCCCCCCGATCCCCCCCGATCGCCCCCCGATCCCCCCCCCCCGTCACAGTGTCACTGATTGCATTGATCATTTCTTTACTGATCAATGCATTCAGTGTCACTTGTAAAAATAAAAACTGTCAGGGCAGTTAGTGTTAGGTCCAGGGTAGCCCCCTATCACCCCCCAATAAAGATTTAACCCCCTGATTGCCCCTAGAGTTAACCCTTTCACCCCCTTTTGCCAGTGTCACTAAGCAATAATTTTTCTGATCGCTGCATCAGTGTCGCTAGTGTCGCTAGGTAGCTAGTTATTTTTTTAGGTTCACCGCCAGGTTTTTATATCGCTAGGTACCCCGATATACTACCCAATAATGGTTTTAACATCCTGATTGCCCCTAGTTAACCCTTTCACCCCCTTTTGCCACTGTCACTAAGCGATCATTTTTCTGATTGCTGCATTAGTGTCGCTACTGTCGCTAGGTAGCTAGTTATTTTTTTAGGTTCACCGCCAGGTTTTTATATCACTAGGTACCCCGATATACTACCCAATAATGGTTTTAACATCCTGATTGCCCCTAGTTAACCCTTTCACCCCCTTTTGCCAGTGTCACTAAGCGATCATTTTTCTGATCGCTGCATCAGTGTCGCTACTGTCGCTAGGTAGCTAGTTATTTTTTTAGGTTCACCGCCAGGTTTTTATAGCGCTAGGTACCCCGATATACTACCCAATAATGGTTTTAACATCCTGATTGCCCCTAGTTAACCCTTTCACCCCCTTTTGCCAGTGTCACTAAGCGATCATTTTTCTGATCGCTGCATCAGTGTCGCTACTGTCGCTAGATAGCTAGTTATTTTTTTAGGTTCACCGCCAGGTTTTTATAGCGCTAGGTACCCCGATATACTACTCAATAATGGTTTTAACCCCCTGATTGCCCCTAGTTAACACTTTCACCCCCTTTTGCCACTGTCACTAAGCGATAATTTTTCTGATCGCTGCATTAGTGTCGCTACTGTCGCTAGGTAGCTAGTTATTTTTTTAGGTTCACCGCCAGGTTTTTATATCTCTAGGTACCCCGATATACTACCCAATAATGGTTTTAACATCCTGATTGCCCCTAGTTAATCCTTTCACCCCCTTTTGCCAGTGTCACTAAGCGATAATTTTTCTGATCGCTGCATCAGTGTCGCTACTGTCGCTAGGTAGCTAGTTATTTTTTTAGGTTCACCGCCAGGTTTTTATAGCGCTAGGTACCCCGATATACTACCCAATAATGGTTTTAACCCCCTGATTGCCCCTAGTTAACCCTTTCACCAGCGATCACAGTATAAGTGTCACTGGTGACGCTGGTTAGCCAGTTAGTTATTTAAGTTCCCCGTCAGGTTTTTATATAGCGCCAGGGACCCCCATATACTACCTAATAAAAATTTGAACCCCCTGATTGCCCCTAGTTAACCCTTTCACCACTGATCACCGTATAAGTGTTACGGGTGACTCTGGTTAGTTTGCTTTTTATAGCATCAGGGCACCCACCATTTATTACCCAATAAAGGTTTAACCCCCTGATCACCCGGCGGGTGATATCAATTAGGTTTTAGGGTCAGGGTCTGCGTTGCCCCAGGCAGCGCTAGGTTAGTGCCAGTACCGCTAACACCCACGCTCAAAGCATACACCTCCCGTAGTGGTATAGAATCTGAACAGATCAATATCTGATCTGATCAGATCTATACTAGCGTCCCCAGCAGTTCAGGATTCCAAAAAAACGCATTGTTAGCGGGATCAGCCCAGATACCTGCTAGCACCTGCGTTTTGCCCCTCTGCCCAGCCCACCCAAGTGCAGTATCGATCGATCACTGTCACTTACAAAACACTAAACACATAACTGCAGCGATCGCAGAGTGAGGCCTGATCCCTGCGATCACTAACAGTTTTTTTGGTAGCATTTTATATTTAAATCCAGAAGGCAGTGCTTGGTTTTCGGGGTCCCGTACGTGGCTAGGCTCCCAAAAAGTCCCCCACATGTGGTATCCCCGTACTCGGGAGAAGCAGCAGAATTTATTTTGGGGTGTAATTTGACTTCTGCCCATAGCATGTGTGAGCAATATATCATTTAGTGACAACTTTGTGCAAAAAAAAAAAAGTTTGTAATATTCCCGCAACTTTTGGCAAAATATAAAATATTCCATGGACTCAACATGCCTCTCAGTAAATAGCTTGGGGTGTCTACTTTCCAAAATGGGGTCATTTTGGGGGGTTTTGTGCTATTTTGGCATTTTATGGCCTTGGAAACTGTGATAGGTAGTGAGGAGTTAAATCAAAAATTTGCACCCTTAGAAATCCTGAAGGTGGTGATTGGTTTTCGGGGTGCCGTGCGCGATTAGACTCCCAAAAAGTCCCACACATGTGGTATCCCCATACTCGGGAGAAGTAGCGAAATATATTTTGGGGTGCAATTCCACATATAACCATGGCATGTGTGAGCAATATATCATTTAGTGACAACTTTTTGTAAAATTTTTTTTTTTTTTTGTCATTATTCAATCCCTTAGGACAAAAAAAATAAATATTCAATGGGCTCAACATACCCATCAGCAATTTCCTTGGGGTGTCTACTTTCCAAAATGGGGTCATTTGGGGGGGTTTGTACTGCCCTGCCATTTTAGCACCTCAAGAAATGAGATAGGCAGTCATAAATTAAAAGCTGTGTAAATTCCAGAAAATGTACTCTAGTTTGTAGACGCTATAACTTTTGCGCAAACCAAAAAATATACGCTTATTGACATTTTTTTTACTAAAGACATGTGGCTGAATAAATTTTGCCCTCAATGTATGACTAAAATTTAGTTTATTCGATTTTTCTTATAACAAAAAGAAGAAAATATCTTTTTCCTGACAGACTCCATGGCAGCAACGTATGGGTTAAGTCCCGCCTCCACTACCCTATAGGACACCACTCCCATAAATCTTTGCTCCCTGCCCATGGCCGTGTTCCTTTTTTGTCCTCCTCCGTAGGACCAGACGTTATGGTCTTTCTACCTGAAGATTGCTCCCACACGGTTCCATTGTTGGTTTGGCCGAATTGCGACTGGATGGAATTGTCGCATGACTCCGTTAAGCCCTAGCTACTAGCGGGGTATGGAGTGAGCATTGGATATAAGCGCTGGAGGAAGCCAGGAACCTAGCCACTGGCAGGCAGGCTGCGCATTTGGTCGGATAGCCCAGCTAAATAGCAGGTGACCTATTTTGCCCTGAAAAGTCCGGTATGTTTTGTTCTTACCTTCGGCCTGGAGATGATCGTGTGGGAGCGGTAAGATTGTTCCTCTTTTTCATGGCAGCAGTTTGTGTTTGTTTCTTGCTTTTCCTTCATTTCCGTTCGTTTTTTGTGTTTTCATGTATAAGGGTATAGGCATGGCGGCTGGATTAGCCTGCGTTCCAGCCGCCGCTCACTTCCTGGTTTTTCGTTAGATACGTTCGTTCTGTGCATGCGCAAGTGCGGCACAGGAACGAGGCTTGGTTCGCGCATGCGCAATAGCGGCAAAATGACGCTATTCGCGCATGCACAGTAGCGGCGCACAGGATACGATGATGGCGTCACTAAGGCGCCCTATTTAAATATAGGAAATAGCCTGCAAGCTTTGGGATTGCTTGTAGGCTATTATATGACTTCCCCTTGTCCAGGATTTCTTCTGTGGAGGTAGGTGGCCTTCTGGGAAGAGGGGGGTGGGCGTGTGTGTGTATGGTGCTCTCAGCCTTACTTATATGTCTTTGCAGCATTTATGGAAACCCCTAGAGATATGGACTCACCTCCGCCTGTATTTGGCCAGCCCTTTCATAATAGGTACTGTCTGGGGGGGGGGAGTAGGGGGGGGGGTCCGGTATTAGTCAGTCTGTTATCTTTCCTTATCTGTGTGTCTCTTCTATCTCTGTCTTAGCCCATCTAGTTCAGAACAGCAACGCAGCTCAACGCATAGAGGAAGCGATTCTTCTAAGTCTTACCACCGGCATTCATATTCTAAGTCTAAACATCACGGCTCACCCTCAAGATCCGGGCGCCGTAGCGAGGATCGATCTCGCTCCTCCAAGGCTCATCCAGCCGTTCAGTTACTAATACTTGCTGGGGATGCAGATCGCAAGTTCCTACTGGGAAATCCCTGTGTGACCTCTGCTTTTCCAAAGCCTCTAGTGAGAGAGGGGGTACGGACCAGCATCTAAGGTCCCTTGTGGAAAATGTGGTGAAGAATCCCTCAAGGGGATCGGTGCCATTCAGGCTCCTGTGCCTCAGTCAGAGTCACCTCAGTCTCCAGTCAGGGAGTCGCATGCTCAAGAGCTTCTGAGGAAGATAGTACCTGTGTGGGGTTTGACTTTGCCTTACTCTCCCCCTTGGTGAAGGCTATCAGAGAGGCTATCAGAGAGGCTGTGAACTTGGCTAATCCTTCCAAACAAAGGAAGTATTTTAAGCAACTTAAAAGGGAGCGTCTTAACTTTCCATTCCTGTCTGAACTTGGTGAGGTCATCACGGATGAATGGACTAAAAGTTGAGAAAAAGAATAGTATGCTCTCAAAAGTCCTAAGGTTATATCCCTTTAAGGAGGATGAGGTCAAGTATCTGTTTTCAGCTCCTCTCGTGGATGCAGCGGTGATGAGACTAGTAAAACATGTAACCCTTCCATTGGAAGATACAGTTTCATTTAAGGATGCCTTAGATAGGCGGATTGATTCCGATTTAAAGAGAGTCTACCTCACTGCTGGTTTGGCATGCAAGCCAGCATTGGCTTTAGCGGCAATGTCCAAGGCCATGGAAGTCTGGACGGACAGGGTGGATGATACCCTCAGAAACATTTCGGATGAAGTTACGGCTTGTATCGGCTTTTCTGGGGGAGGCTTCGATTGACATCATCCGCTTAGTGTCTCGGGTTATGCTTTCAGCTGTAACCGCCAAACGGGCTCTTGGGCTCCGTCCCTGGCTGGCTGATCCAGCATCTAAACAGGTGTGGTGCCATATCCTTTTCGAGGGTTCTTCCCTTTTTGGGAATAAGTTGGATAATGCCATAACCCGGGCCTCTGGTGGGAAGTCGGGGTTTCTCCCTCAGGATAGATGTTTAGAAAGCCAGAGGAGATTTTTTCCTAAAAAGCAATATCAAGAGCAGGCCAGGGAGGCCCGTAGCTATAGACCGGGTCGAAAATATTCCAGGTCATGGAAGTCAAGGCAGTCCTCCTTTCAAGAAATCCGCCAAGAGCAGTGCGACAGGAGAGAGGGAACCAACCAAATCTTTTTGAGATTGGGCCCGCTCAGATAGGCCAGGTGGGGTCTCATCTTCTACTTTTTCGGCATGTCTGGGCAGCCTCAGTCCAGGACTTCTGAACCGTCAGAACGGTCTCTTCAGGTCATTCTTGGACCTTCAGCAGGTCCCCAAGACTAAAGTATGTTCCCACCTCCCTTCCGACCTCAGAAGAAAAAAGGCAGATCCTGTTGGCCTACGTGAAATCTTTACTGGCTCAAGGCGCTGCCGTTCCCGTGCCAGATGATCAACGAGGGAGAGGAATTTATTCTCTTTTTATGGTCCAAAAGAAAAACGGTTCTTGGAGGCCAGTCATAGACCTTACACATCTGAATCATTTTATCAAAAAGGAAAAGGTTCAAGATGGAAACCTTGTCAACAATACAACAGTCAGGCGTCTGGATGTTTTCAATAAACCTAAAGGACGCTTACTTTTATGTCCCTGTGGCAGAAGATTTTCAGCAGTTTCTGCGATTTTCAGTAGGAAAACCACATCTTCAGTTCGTATGTCTTCCGTTCGGGCTTTCGACATCCCCCCGAGTCTTTCAAAGGTGTTGTTGGCCGTAGTGGCTCTATTGAGATCCAAGGGGATTCGTCTTCACCACTATTTGGACGATCTTCTGCTGCTAGTCCAGGACAGAGACCGTCTGTTATTGCACAAGGATCAGGTTATTTCCACTCTTCAAGAATTCGGTTGGATCCTGAATCTAGAAAAGTCAGTTAATTCCTTCTCAGTCTCTTGTATTCCTAGGTGCACTCTTCAACACAGTGAAGGGCACCATCTCATTACCCGAAGAGAAAGTACCGGTAATTCGGGACAGAATTCGTCCGGCCCTCTCAGCCTCCCATCTCCCGGCTCTTCAGTGCCTGAGAATTATTGGCACTATGGTGGCCACCATTCCAATGGTGAAGTGGGCCCAATGGAAGATGAGACCATTCCAAAAAGGGTTTCTTCACCAATGGTTAGGCGACAAGGCTCAACTTATACGGATCACATCTTCAATGAGAATCTCTCTGCCCTGGTGGCTTCAGAAGGAGAATCTATTCAATTGTCATTCCATTCTCCCAATCTCATGGATATCAATAACTTTGGATGCCAGCAACAGGGGCTGGGGCGCCCACTGTTTGACGGAAGTAGCACAAGGCACCTGGGACTTCCCTTCCAGGGGGATGGTGTCGAATATTCTAGAATTAAAGACAGCCTTCCGGGCGCTCCTAGCCTTTCGTCATCTGGTCTCAGGAACTTCGGTTCTTCTCAGACTAGACAACACAACAGCAGTGGCATATATAAGGTGACAAGGAGGTACTCGGAGTCTGTCCCTTCTTCAGGGGGTAGAGCCAATCATGTCTTGGGCTCAGAAGAACCTGGTCAGCATTACAGCAACTTATGTTCCAGGAACGCAGAACGTCCATGCGGACTTCCTGTCTTGAGTCAATCTGGACAACAACGAATGGTCTCTTCACGAGGAAGTTTTCAGGCGGATTCTAACGTTGTGTTTCTCCCCAGAGGTTGACCTATTTGCCTCTCCTTGCATCAAGAAACTGGCAAGGTATTATTCCAGGTTTCGGGATCCTCAGGCTTACGGAGTGGATGCACTGACGGATCGATGGCGGTTCAACAAAGCTTACGCCTTTCCTCCGATTCCTATTATTCTACAGGTCCTGCGGAGACTCAAATCAGAAGCAGTAGAGGTGATAGCTGTAATACCTTTTTGGCCCAACAGGCCATGGTTTCCGCTTCTAATGCTCCTCAGCGTCAGAGATCCGATTCCCTTACCTCTCAGACCCGATCTTCTATCCCAGGGCTCGAAGCTCCATCCCTGTCCGGCCCATCTATGTCTGAGGGTCTGGTTTTTGAGAGGGGAAGATTAGAGGCTCTGGGTTGTCCCAAGGAGGCCTTTCCTACTCTCATGGGTGCAAGGAGGAAAAGTACCAACCAGGTGTATGAGAGGATTTGGTCTAGATTCACAAGTCACTTGTCTTCCAAGTCTTGCTCTAATGGTAATCTGACGGTTCAGGATGTTTTGGGTCTCTTACAGTCCAGACTAGACATTCCCCTATCTGTCAGCGCTCTTCGTGTACAAGTCTCTGGAGTATCCTGGGCTAAACATCCCTTGGTTCAGCAATTCTTTAAAGGAGCAATTAGACTTAGACCACAGAGGAAACCTAGATTCCCCAAGTGGATTTACCGCTGGTTCTCGTCTTCTTCTCACAACTGGACAGAACACTTTCAATCAAAGAATTGTCCCTAATGACATCTTTTTTGGTAGCCATATCTTCAGCAAAGAGATTCTCTGAGTTTCAGTCTTTAGGATCAAAGGATCCTTTCCTCACATTTTTTCCTGACAGAGTGGTCCTAGTGCCAATACTGGGGTCGAATCCAAAGATTACCTCAGTCTTCCACGAAATTCAGGATATTACTCTTCCTACCTTTAATTCGGCTGGGAGTCAGGATCTTCATCCTCTCGACATGGGAATTATTCTGAAACGATACTTGGAGGCAACAGCTTCTTTCCGGCAATCGGATTATCTTTTTGTTCTTTTTCACTGTAAAAACAAAGGCCTTTGGGCTTTGGTCAGAGCCATCGCCACGTGGGTGGTTCAGGCGTTCCAGTGGGCTTTTAAAGAGAAGGGCTTGGCTCCTCCTGAGGCGGTTACGGCACATTCCACGAGAAGTCTCTCTACTTCTTGGGCAGCTTCACGTCATGTGGCTCCTGAGTTTATCTGCAAGGCTGCCTCTTGGTCATCCATTCATACATTTATGGCTCACTATTGTGTCGAACCTACCAGTTTATCTTCCATTGATTTTGGTTTAAAGGTGCTGTCGGTTGACAGTGTTACATACATTTTTGTTCAGCATTTTTGCCCACCCGAGTGTGTTTGGCGAGTTATTTCCCACACGTTGCTGCCATGGAGTCTGTCAGGAAAACGGAAAATTCCTATCAAAATACTTACCGTAATTTTCCTTTCCTGATGGACTCCATGGCAGCAGGAGTTCCCTCCCAAAATGGCTGGAGTAGGCTAGTTACCGAACACGGCCATGGGCAGGGAGCAAAGATTTATGGGAGTGGTGTCCTATAGGGTAGTGGAGGCGGGACTTAACCCACACGTTGCTGCCATGGAGTCCATCAGGAAAGGAAAATTACGGTAAGTATTTTGATAGGAATTTTCCGTTTTTTTTCAAAATTTTCGCTCTTTTTCCATTTATATCGCAAAAAAAAAAAAATGCAGAGGCAATCAAATACCATCAAAAGAAAGCTCTATTTGTGGGAAGAAAAGGACGCAAATTTCGTTTGGGTGCAATATTGCATGACCACGCAATTACCAGTTAAAGCAGCGCACTGCGAAATTGGAAAAAGACCTCTGGTCCTTATGGTGTTTATTGGTCCGGGGCTGAAGTGGTTAAAGAGCTACACAGAATGCTAATCTTTGGGAAATAATGCACAGCATTACCTTACGATGGTACCTGACACCCTACCTTATATCTAAATGTTACCCTCATATGTCCAATTTCTGTTGGAGAAACTGTGGACAAGTAGGTACACTATTTCACCTTCTATGGTCATGAAAATCTCTGGCCATACATCTTTCAACTTATACCAAAAATTATCGCTATTCCATTGCAAACAAACCCTGGGCTGTTTCTGTTGAATCTAACTATAGAACCAATCCCTTGAAAAATGTTGTGATCAGCATCCTGATGGCAGCCAAACACTGGAGAGACACTGGAAATCTCCCTTGGTCCAGGCAGTAGAAGAAGTATTCAACCTAGTTCAGCAGTACAAAGTATGCATCAGCCTTAAATTCTCACAGTCACGATTGAAAAATGGAGACCCTGAACAGACTGGTAAATAAAATAGAAACACAAAAAAAATTATGATCAAACCATACTTACTGTGATTTCAAGTTAATCACATGTGGTAACCTCTGACCTATATTATATGTTATATCTTCCTTTTAGTTATGTTACTTGCTAAGTTCTTCTGTATTTCATTTTTGTTTAAAATATATTACATGACTTGCAAGGTTTTCCAAATGTGGGCTAGCGCCTCTTTGTGTGGTCATTTGGAAACCTACTTTTGTAAACCTACTACTTAAATCTTCTGTAAAACCTCAATGAAAAAATATTTAAATTAAAGAGCTACACAGGTGTAAAAAGCCCTTAGAGAAAAAAATCTTTCTAATAAACTGACAATCCATTTGTTGCATGAACATAGAACTTGTACATTGCATGTATATGAGCAGCTCAACATATCTACATTAGCATATGTACAGTATGTAGCAACCAAAAAAGCTCTAAGCACATGTGCATAATATAAAATAAAAAAGAGAAAACATAAATAATTCATATAAATCTCATGTCTATTTTACATAAACTCTAATATAAAAACATATATAAATAAAAATATATAAAATTATAACCTTCACCATATGAAATATGTGAACTATATAAACATGTGAAAACAAAATATGTAATACATATCAGTAGTTAATAATCTTCCATACATGTGCAACCTCAGATACATTAAATAAGTAATATAAGACAATCCCAGTGAATTTTAAAATCACTGTTAAAACAAGTAATCTATTTAAATATTGTAATCTATCCATTTGTACAGAACCAATATCACGGAGCCACCTAGTTTCCTTTTTAAAAATTCCCTAACTAGGTTAGTAACTCTTCATTGCCTTGAAATCCTATTTATTCCCCAAAATTGCACACATGGGGGGTCATTTACTATAGCGTCAATAAATGATCCCGCAGTCCCGGAAAATATCGCCCAATTAACGCCAATTAAGACTTTAACTCAGAAACTGGGCGCTAATGCAAATGGAAAGTGGCACTATTGCCTGCAAATACGCTTGTGACATCACATATGCAAGAATAGTGTAAGTCAATGGGGCTCACTGAAGGCTTATATGCAAGTTCTTTGCCATAAAATGTGTATGGGGACCTGGGTCCTGCCCCAGGGGAAATGTATCAATTGAAAAAAATGTTTTTTAAAACTGCAGTTTTTTCAGGAGCATTTTAATAATGCTTAAAGTGAAACAATACAAATTTAAAATTCCTTTAAATATCATGCCTGGAGGGTGTCCTTAGTATGCCTGTAAAATAGCGCATCTTTCCTGTGTTTATTACTGTACCGCAGCAAAATTACATTTCTAAAGGAAAAAAATGTCATTTAAAATTGCTTGCGGCTGTCATGAATTGTCGGTTCCCAGCAATACAGAGTAAAATTCAAAGAAAAAAACAGCTCAGGTTCCCCCCACCTGTCCATATCAGGTCCTTAGAGTCTGGTATGGCTAGTAAGGGGAACGCCACACCAAAAAAAAAAAAAAAATGGCGTAGGGGTCCCCCAAAATCCATACCATACTCTTATCCGAGCACACAACGTGGCAGGTCAGGAAAGGGCGGACGAGCAAGCGCCCCCTTCCTGAACCATACCAAGCCAAATGCCCTCAACATGGGGAGGGTGCTTTGCGGTCCACCCCAAAACACCTTGTCCCCATGTTGATGAGGACAAGGGCCTCATCCCTACAACCCTTTCCCGGTAGTTGTGGGGGTCTGTGGGAAGGGGGCTCCCAGATCAACAAGGGGGCCCCCAGATTCCAGCTCCCCCCATGTGAATGGGTATGGGGTACATTGTACTCATTCACCTAAAAAAGCACTGAAGTGACAAGACAATAGATGGTTTTTGACAATTTCTTTATTAAAAATGTCTTCTTCTTTCCCTCGCTTCTTCCTCCATCTTCCTCCGGTCTTCCTTTGGTTTTTTCCTTCTTCCTCCAGCTGCTTCTTCCCTGCTTCTTCTTCCAGCTTCCTCCAGGGTTCTCTATCTTCCTTCGACTTCTTCTTCCCCTTCTATGTCCTCCGTTCTTTCTCCTCCATCGCTCCCGCTGACCATTCAAAAAGGGAACCTCCTCCAATGCTGTGATGGGGTGCATGACGTCACTTTGAGATCTCACCCCTTGTGACATACACTGCCAGAGGCATGATGGGTCAGTGATGTTACAAGGGGGCAGGGTCTCCTGCTGACATCATCAAAGTTATATATGAAATGTGCACTATGGAAGCGGTCAGAGCGTCGGAGGAGGGTCATTGTTTTCATGTCCAGCGGAGTGGCGGAGGAGAACGACTGGAGGACGAAGCACGGGAAGAAGAAGCCAGAGTAAAATGGAGAACACCAGAGAAAGAAGCAGAAGGAGATGGAGGAAGGAGCGGGGGAAGAAGCAGATGGTGGAGGAATGAGAAAACCGAAGAAAGCCAGGAGAAGATGAAGGAAGAAGACATTTTATTAAAGGAATTGTCAAAAACCGGCTATTGTCTTTTGTCACATTTCACTGCTTTTTTAGGTGAATGGGTAGGGGTACAATGTACTTGATACCCATTCACATGGGGGGGGCAGGATCTGGGCCCCCCCCCGCCCGCAGACCCCCACAACCATCGGGCAAGGGTTGTGGGATGAGGCCATTGTCCCCATCAACATGGGGATAAGGTGTTTTGGGGGGACCCTACACCCTTTTTTTCCTTGATTTATAGCTGGATTTTTAACAATTACATACCATTGCATGTATTTGAAGAGTTAAAATTATGGAAGAAGCCAAATTAATGTGTATTCACTAAATATGCTGTTGAGTACAATGTATATTTTCAGGAGGTGATACCATTGGTGGGATGCAAACCCATGGCTTGAACCTTTGAAAGTAGCAGGGTATACCACTACGCTATGGAGCTGAGCATGGTCATACATAGAAAATATTACTAATGTTTGATTCTTCTCATTGTATACAATCATGTTTTGCATTTGAGGCATTAATATTATGGTACCAACTATGTTCATATGCCATTGGCTATTGGGTAGGGATGAGCTGAACACCCCCGGTTCGATTTGCACCAGAACTTGCTAACAGGCAAAAGATTTGTGAGAACACCTTTAAAGTCTATGGGACACGAACATGAAAAAGCAAAAAGTGCTAATTTTAAAGGCTTATATGCAAGTTATTGCCATAAAAAGTGTATGGGGACCTGGGTCCTGCCCCAGGGGACATTTATCAATGCGAAAAAAAGATTTAAAAACTGATGTTTTTTCAGGAGCAGTGATTTTAATAATGCTTAAAGTGAAACAATAAAAATGAAATATTCCTTTAAATATCGTACCTGGGGGTGTCATTAGTATGCCTGTAAAGTAGCACATCTGTCCCATGTTTAGAACAGTACTGCAGCAACATGACATTTCTAAAGGAAAAAAATGTCTTTTAAAACTGCTTGCAGCTGTAATGTATTGTCGGATCTCCCAAATGCTGTGAGTCCCCCCCAGTCCATTACCAGGCCGTTTGGGTCTGACATCGATATTAAGGGAAACCCTGAATGAAAAATAAATAAAAAAATGTGTGGGGGTCCCCCCCAAATCCATACCAGGCCCTTCAAGTCTGGTATGGGTATTAAGGGGAACCCTGCGCCAAAATTTAAAAAAAAACTGGCGTGAGGGCCCCCCAAAATCCATACCAGACCCTTATCTGAGCACTCAACCTGGCAGGCTGCAGGAAAAGGAAGGGGGAATGAGAGAGCGCCCCCCCCTCCTGAACTGTACCAGGCCACATTCCCTCAACACGGGGAGGGTGCTTTGGGGTCCCCCCAAAACACCTTGTCCCCATGTTGATAGGGACAAGGGCCTCATCCCCACAACCCTTGCCTGGTGGTTGTGGGTGTCTGCGGGCAGGGGGGCTCTTCAGAATCTGGAAGCCCCCTTTAACAAGGGGGCCCCCATATCCTGCCCCCCTATGTGAATGGGGATTTTACCCCTACCCATTCACCAAAAAAAAAACTGTGAAATGTGACAAAAAACAATAGCCAGTTTTTGACAATTCCTTTATTGTAAAATAACTCTGAGTGGTCTTCTCCCCATAAATCGTGTCTCCCGCCGTCATCTTCTCCTGGTGCTGGATCTCTTGACACCATCTTCTGTCGCCATCTTCTGTTGTCATCTCTTCCACCACCGCCTATTTTTCCCGCCACCACCTACTTTTCCCGCTGCTGTGTTCTTTCTGATTGTGTACTTCCTCGCCGCTGTTTTCCTCCATTGTGTTGTGACCCGCTGTCTGTCGTCTCTTACATAGTCATGGGGCATGACCATCCGTTGATGTCACACACAGAGCCCGTCCCTTTATTTTTGGGTAAAAAGGGACGGACTGTCCTTGTGACGTCAATGGATGGTCATGCCCCATGGCTGTGTAAGAGATGCCAGACAGCAGGTGGCAACACAACAGAGGAACACGGCGGCAAGGAGGAAAACGGCAGAGAGGAGGAACACAGCAGTGAGGAAGAACACAGCAGCGGGTGAAGTAGGCGATGGCAGAAGAGACGGCAACAGAAGACGGCGACAGAAGAGGGCGGCAAGAGAAACAGCACCAGGAGAAGATGACAGCGGGAGACAGGGCTCAGGGAAGAAGACCACTTAGAGCTATTTTACAATAAAATAAAATAAATTGTCAAAAAACGGCTATTGTTTTTTGTCACATTTCACTGCTTTTTATTGGTGAATGGGTAGGTGTACAATGTACCTGATACCCATTCACATAGGGATGGGGCCGGGATCTGGGGCCTCCTTGTTAAAGGGGGCTTCCAGACTCCGATAAGCCCCCCACTCACAGACCCCCACAACCACCGGGGAAGGGTTGTGGGGATGAGGCCCTTGTCCCTATCAACATGGGGACATGGTGTTTTGGGGGGACCCCAAAGCACCCTCCCCAAGTTGAGGGCATGTGGCCTGGTAAGGTTCAGGAAGGGGGTCTCTCTCTCTCCCCCTTTTCCTGTGACCTTCCAGATTGCGTGCTCAGATAAGGGTCTGGTATGGATTTTGGGGGGATCCCCAGGCCATTTATTTTACTTTTGGAGTGTGGGGTTTCTTTCAGGTCCATACTAGACACAAAGGGCCTGGTATAGACCTGGGGGGGGCCCCCACGCCATTTTTATTCGCTGTGGGGGTCCTCCCGAGTCCATACTAGTCCCGAAGAGCCTGGCATAGACCTGGGGGGGACCCCATGCAGTTTCTTTGCAATTTTTTTTGGCTGGTATTTTTTTTTACTTTCAGTGGGGAAGCCACTGACTCATTGGTTGTTAAGGACACGGCGGCTGACTTCCCACCCCCCCGGGTAGCAACCAGCTAACATATCAAAAATTGCATCAAAAATGCAACAGTTGTATTTTCTAGTGTGGTTCCATTGAAACCTATTACCCGCAAATCGCGTGAAAAAAGTCCACGACCATTTCCAAAAAAGCACTTGCCACAAAACGCATAGATGTGAACTAGTACCATAGGAAACTATGTTAAATTTACTGTAGAGTGTTTCTGCAAATTGCAAAACACACTAAAAAATGCATCAGTGTGAACCTAGGGTCAGGGCCAGTTCAAACTTGAGCGATGCGGGAACCCTGCAAATCCAGTGCGGGTTTCCACATCTGCATACAACTCGCACGCAGTTCACACTGCCATATGCGAACTGTTGGGAGTGTCAGTAGAAAGCTAATGCCATGGTTTCCTATGGAACACGTTCTGTAGTGCAAATCTGCAAAAAGCACTAAAAATGTATAGGTGTGAATCCAGCCTTAATTAGTTTGCAGATCGCAGAGTGAACTGCAAATTCAGACAACACTCATGCTATCTGATTGTGCTGCGGACCTAAAAAAGGGTCCTGTGCGAGTTTGGTCCGAATGCAATGCAAATTCAACCATACAATCTGTATGGCTGAGTTTGAATCACATAGACATTGCATGTGATTTGCAGTGCGAGGCAGCACAGCAGTGGGAACTGGCCCTAAGGTCCCTTTCACACTTGTGTGACTTGTCCTGTGACTCCTGCATTGATAGACCTCTAGATCAGACTAGCATTGCTTCAAATCACATCAAATTTGTGGTAAAAAGCACTGCAAAATCACAGGACTTTCCGATCGAATAAGTGTGAAAAGGGGCCTTATGGACCTCAAGTTGTATTAAATGTCAGCCAAGTGTAAGATAAACCTAATGAGATTCATTGATAACACCTTTGAATTAGGCCCCATTATCACTTGTATGGCCAATGCCTTTGTAATCTTGCGTTATATGGGCCTCAAGTCGCATTAAAGTCAAACCAAAGTAATGCAGGGATGAATTTGACCCACTTGCAGGATGCACATGTGAGAATAGTGCCTAATTCCAAGGTATTATACATGAATCTCATTCACACTGCTGCAACCTGAAAGCCACACTATTTTGCTGCCAATTTGCTGCTGCAAATTGGCCCCAGTTTCTGGGAATGCATGTGTAATATTGTGCCCTATATACCTCAAGTCACATGAAAGTCAAACTAAAGTAATACAGGGACTACTTTGAAGTTGTTGCAACTTGAAGTAGCCCAGATATGAATGGTTGTAATTGAGAATCATGGGGTACAACTTGTCATGAAACTCGGAGGTCCAAATTTGCTGGAAAAATCACCCAAACTGTGAAACAAGTCATATATTTCAATAGAAAGGAGCGCTCATTTATATTTGCATAGTCCTTACTGATTTACATCAGCAGAACAAATGCAGGAAGTGATGTGTGCACATGGGCCAGAAGCAAATGTGTGGTGATGCCAAACAAATCAATGAACCCCACCCACACAAATCTAACTACCGCATCCACCCCCGCATTGATTAAGCACAAGTACATATCCTACACTTACCTGGCAAATGAGCAGCAACTTATCTTTGCTAAAGAGGGACCTCGCCATGTCCACCTAGATGGAGATCCTGACCAGCACGGGAACTTCTGGGTGATTACAATGATTAATTCCCGGATCAGAAAGTGAAACCATGTTTTTTTGATTGCAGCAGCGAATATTTGATTGCAGCCATAATTTGAATTTTTTTATTTTCGTTTATTTGCAGATATGCGAATCTGTATTTCTACATATAATGATATTTGAAGGTAAACTTTAGGGAGTTTGATAAGAAATGGTGTCCCTGT
The DNA here is from genome assembly GCF_037356315.1 of Lithobates pipiens. Taxonomy (NCBI): domain Eukaryota; kingdom Metazoa; phylum Chordata; class Amphibia; order Anura; family Ranidae; genus Lithobates; species Lithobates pipiens. The sequence goes on along the minus strand of NW_027507785.1, from coordinate 206,050,194 downwards.
GATAGCAGCAGATGAATTACAAAGACAAAGGCCTCGTTTGAGCCATGATTCACACTGACAGCGGAAGGAAATGGTGCGAGTTCAGCTGAACTCACACAATTTAATTCCCTCATATCAGTCTTGACTGCGCGGGGAATTTCAGAGACTTCAATGATGTCAATGAAAGTCGCCAAAAAGTAGTACAGAAACTACTTTTGGAAATTGTGGCGCCACACCAATTAGAACGGTCCAATTTTTGCCAATTTGACATGTCAATTTGCATGTCAAATCGCACCAATGTGACCAGGGCTGACACATACAACACTGCCTATCCACCAGCTGAATTCATTACCTGAAATTCTCCACAGTTGTTATATATAAAGATTCTAACTTTATCATTTACTCGCAAATGTGTTGAAGAGATTAGTTGTTTTGGTGCACAAATTCATATAAGAATTATCAGATATAAAAGATAGATATCGCACTTCCCCAAAACCACCACCCCAAAAACGAATTAAAAAGAAGAAAGAAAAGAGAAAAAAAACACACCAAACAAGCTCAATAATGTACTTTTATTTTGCCAGCAGAAACAAAATTATGTACATTCATTTACTGTATCTATCAGGGTATAACACACTTTTTCTCCCTTAAAACCAGCCCCCGAGAACGGCCGATTGCGGCTGAAAGTTGCCGAGATACACAGGAGTCACCCACTCTGTATGTCGGCGGCGCCATTTTTAAACGGCAAGCCTGCAACGACACTGACAAGGCTGCAAATGATTGACAAGGCTGCAATGCAAGGCTGCAAATGACTAAATGAGATTAATTTGTAATCGTTATGTTCACTAACAGGCACATTTTGAAAGGAAATTCTAATACCTATAATTTAATAGTTAGTAAGAGCTAAGTTATTATTATTTCGTTTTTATTTCAGATTTTCAAATTTTCGAGTTTTTGTATTTTCAAATTTTGAATTTATGAATTTTAAAATTTACAAATTTACGAATTTAAACATTTTTGAATATTCAAATTTACGTATTTTAAAATATTTGAATTTACGAATATTCAAAAAAAATTGTTAAACGTGTTTTCTTTAATTCAGATATTTTCAAATTAACAAATTTGTCGAAATTTGTTAAAAAAACAAAACAATGTTCTATGGATGAATTTAGCTTACTTTCAGCAGACATGTATTAAGAACTGTTTTTTAAACATAGCTTTTCTATTGCACATTAAAGTGGTTGTAAATCCTTTTATATCATTTTTACCTACAGGTAAGCATGTAACAAGGCTTACCTGTAGGTACCTTGGATATCTCCTAAATACAGTTTCTGAGATATTCAGTATATGCGCTGCTGCCGCCGACTCATGCACACTGAAGAAATTGGCCACTGGTGCCGTTTCTTCAGTAGCTGTGCCATAGCCGGCGGGAGTGACATCATTGTGTCTCAGGCCAATAACAGCGCCAGAGCCGCAAACCCGGAAGTAACTCCGGTGGAAGGTGTCCACACTGTACTCGGAGGGCCAACACCAATCCAGAGCTTCATTCTAAAGTAAGTATTGCAGGGGGGGGGGGGGGAGGGTTGTTTTTTTTTTTTTTCTGAGGTTTACAGTCTCTTTAAAGTTAAGCAGCCCATATATTAGTCCTTTTTTCTCTTAACCAGTGTGTTGAACAAAAAAAATGACTTTACTTCCCCATCCACACATATAAGATGGATGGGGGAATCCTCCCCTCTGTGCCTTTGTATTCTGACTGTGGGGAGACTTTCCCACTGTCAGACTACACTGATCAGTGCTGATGGCTATAGCCGACAGTGCTGGTCAAGCGGCAAAAAATCAGACATGGTGGCTGAACATAAGTTGAACGGTAGATTCTGTACAACCACCATGCCCATACAAGGATTGAAATTTGTCACATTTCTGCTGAGCCGGCCACATTTCAAACCATGTAGGGCCAGGCTTAAGAGATAAATGCCTTTTTGGTCTCTTTATTATCTGTCTCCCTGGTATTTTTTCTACCTCTCGCTTTATTCTCTAGAAGATTCACTCTTTGTATTGTTGTTTTACCTTATTTATCTCTTCTCTTCCATTTCCTTTCTGTATACTTTTTTCCTATCTTATAGAATTTTTGTTTGCTTCAGGTAATCATGTTCTGTTCTACAATTTCTTTTTAATCTCATAAATTTCCCTCTAGGGATGTTTTAAACCACCTAAGGCAATGATAGCTTAGAAATAGCAGATAACTTCTTCTATCTTTTTTTTTTTAAATATTCCTTTGTGCTTGGAGCCCCCAGTCCACAAAAAATGTTGACGTTCAAGACGTTGACCAAAAATGTACTATAGTGATAAAATTCATATTTTTATCAATAATATTCATATTAGTTAGCACTGAACACAATCTTGCTTCTGAACCCTTCTAAATTAACATTACATCATCAAAAACATTAGGAAAATGCAGGTTTTCTATTTGTAAATATGGCTTTTTACTTCCCACACTGCCTTGAAAATTTTAGCTGGCCTCAGAGAAAATGATGCTCCTATAGTTGCCCCAGTTTGTTGAATGTAAAATTCATTATCACAGCAAAAATAATTGTTGTAGAATGTGAATGAATGAATGAATGAAATACTTGTATAGCGCACAATGTGAACTGAATCGCATCTAGGCACTTTACAGCTCTGGTATATCTTCTCTTGCATTCAGGATGAAATCAACCACCCAACATGCATCTTAATTATTATTGATGGTGTATAGGGAATTTAAATCTGTTGTAGTTAAGACACCCTCCTCAAATTCCCCTTTCTGAAAGATGTCTAAAACGTCTTTAGTATCTTTCAAATACACTTTTGTGCTAAAGACACATTAGTGAACAGATATATTTATATATTTCTCTATACATGAAGAATTTGAGCCATTACCATTCACTATTGGCCTCCCTTGTGATCATTCCTTATCCTATATTTGCACATATATTGTATGCGTGTACTTATCATTACAGATCTTGTTTATTGTTGTTCAGAAACTCATCTAGGTGCTTTTTGAAGTTGACTACACTCTTCACTAAAAACACTAGCTGTGCAAGGGAGCTCTACATTTTTATCGCTGTTACTGTAAAGAACCTCCTACATAGTTTAAGATTAATCACTTGCCAACCGCCGCACTCAGATTTACGTCAGCAGAATGGCACAGGTGGGCAAATGGGCATACCTGTACGTCCCTCCCCATGCCTGCGGTGGTTGGATTTGTTCGAGGACTGATCAGTCCTCGGGGCTAGACCAATGATTTATGATCTGGACCTGCTGATCAGTCCTAATGAATGGAAACGTTCCCCAGTATGTGTAAGTGTAAACAGAGAAAGGAGGAAGTGATGTCATCTCTCCTCATGGAGTCTTTTGGATTCCAATGAGAGGAGAGACAATATCTAACTGTGAGTTGCACAACACTACACTAACACCATTACACACAGGTACACTTGCCACCCCCAGATCACCCCCCGATTGCCCCCCAGTTAACCCCTTCACTCCCTGTCACTGTGTCACCTATTGCAGTTTTCACTGATCACTGCATTGGTGTAATTTGTGACTGAAATAAGTGTTAGGGCAGTTAGTAGTAGGCCCCGTTAGGTCTAGGGTAGCCCCCTTGTTTCTTATAGCATCAGGGCACCCGCCATATATTACCTAAAAAAGGTTTAACCCCCTGATCTCCCGGCGGTTTTAGCATCAGTCAGGGTCTCCATCGCCCCAGGCAGCATCAGATTAGTGCCACGCATGTACCATATACCTCCCTTAGTAGTATAGTGTCTGAACAGATCAATATCTGATCTGATCAGATCTATACTAGCATCCACAGCAGTTTAGGGTTCCAAAAAATGCAATGTTAACGGTATCAGCCCAGATACCTGCTAGCACCTGCGTTTAGCCCCGCCGCCCAGCACAGCACATCCCATCCAAGTGCAGTATCAATCAATTACTGTCACTTACAAAAACACAACACACATAACCGCAGTGTTTTCAGAGTCAGGCCTGACCCCTTCGAACGCTAACAGTTTTTTTGGTAGCATTTGAATCAGTTGCTGACAGTCAGGAGCTCTTTTTCCTGTGAGTCTCACTAATGTACCAGTAAATTTAGAGACCAAAATGTCAAATCGGAGGTACACTAGTGAAGAGGCCTACACTTTTCTGAGCATGACAGATAGTGAAGAGGAAGTCACTCATCTTTCAGATTCAGGCTCAGAATACAATCCTGTAGACAGCAGTGGCACCCTGACAGATAGCTCTGGGATGGAGTTGTGCTCCCTGTCAAGGTCAGGCGTACCAGACCCCATTCTTCTGCTGTCATTGAGGTGCAAGAACTGCAGGGAACTTGTATGGAGGAGAGGGCCAGTACTAGTTCCTATTATCCTTTACCAGCGGCCTAGTACACCCTGGGCGTAGTCAAACCAGCACTGCAGTAACACGTGGTGATGTGGCGAGTGCCATAAGTGCAGTTCAAGCTGATGAGGTGGCTAGCACAACTAGTGTCCTGCAGACAGCAAGAAGACAAAGACAGGCCCGGCAAGCCCATAGTGTCCTTCCTGCTGCATTTACCAATCCTAATTGGGAGCCCACCACTTCTGCAGCACCTGTACTTCCCCCATTCACTGGCCAACCCAGAATTCAGGTGGAAACAGTTGATGTTACGTTGATTTTTATTTACTGTTTTTCACGGAAGATCTCTATAGATCCATTGTGGACCAAAGCAATTTGTATACTGTTCAATTCATCACTGCTAATCCCCATGTGTCCCTTGTCAGAGATTGGAAACCTATTACAGTTTCCAAATTTAAGACCTTTCTGGGCCTATCCCTCCTCATGGGCATTACTAAAAAGAGTGAGTTGTGGTCACAGGGCCACAGGCTATACATATAGTTTTATGGTTTACGAGGGAAGAGATAGTCACCTAGATCCAGAGAACTGCGCAGATTACATAGGGAGTGCTGGTAAGATTGTGTGAGACTTGGTGTCACCCTTATTCAGAAAGGGGTACCACTTGTATGTGGACAATTATTACACAAGTGTGCCACTTTTTAGTAATTTGTTTGATCATGGAATGGTGCATGTGGCACCATGCGATCTAATCGCTGGGGCTTACACCAGCAGCTTGTAGATTTCCATTTTAGGCTGGGAGAGAGAGCCTGCTTGAAGTGTAATAATTTGCTCTCTGTGAAGTGGAGGGAGAATCTGAATGTTTTTGTTCTGTCCTCCCGGCGACTGGTGTTGTGGAGAAATCCCTCTGTGTCCAGGCATATAACCTTAAAATGGGAGAGGTGAGCCTCAAAGACCAGTTGTTGGTGACATACCTAGTTGCCCATAACGCCAGATGCTGGTAACAAAAAAGTGTCTGTATAATTATTTCAATTGGCACTGCTGAATGCTTATGTGCTATATAAAGCTTCAGGATGAACTGGATCCTTCCTTAAATTCCAGGAAGCGATCATCACAGCCATTCTGTTTCCAGACGGTGCTGTGGCCCAACTTCCCAATCCAAATGCAGTAAGCCAGCTGCATGAGAGGCATTTTCCATATGTCCTCCCTGGTACCCCTACCCAACGAGCCCCCCAAAGAAAATGTTGTGTCTGTAGAAAGCGCAGATATAGGCGTGACACCCGCTATGATTGTCCCTCCTGTCCTGACCATCCTGATCTTTGCATTGGTGAATGTTTTGAACGCTACCACACACTAGTGGAGTATTAGCCCTTGTACACACGGTCGGAGAATCCGTCGGAATGTGTCCTATCGGACCATTTTGTCGGATAATCCGACTGTGTGTGGTATGCATCAGACTGTTTCCGTCGGAATATCCGTCGGACCAAATTTTCCAACTTTTGGAAATGTAAATATGGAAATATTTTCCGACAAACTGGTCCGATCGGACATACTCCGATCATGTGTAGAGAATTCCGATCGGCCAAAGTGCCACACATGCTCAGATCAAATTCCTACATCAAAGCTATTGGCTACTAGCCTGAACGTAGTCCCATCGTAACAAAATTACGTCATCACGTTCTGAAAGATCAGATTTTCCGACAACTTTGTCCGACCGTGTGTATGCCACAGTTTCGGACACAATCCGTCAGACAAAATCTGTCGGACTAAATCCGACGGATTTGGTTGTTGAAATGTCCGACCGTGTGTACAAGGGCTTAGAGTAGGGTACAGCACTGCACAGACCAGGAAACACTTTCACAGGGTCTCCAAAGATGCATTCGCATTTTGGGAGACCCAAACCTGGAACTGAACCGTTGCAACCATTACAGTTACAAATAAAAGTGTAAAAAAAAAAAAAAAAAAGCAGCTGTCGTTTTATTGTTCTCTCTCTCTCTCTTTTCTCTTTCTATTGTTCTCTTTTTACTGTATTCTACAATGCAATGTTTTATTGTTGCTATGTTTTATCATGTTTGCTTTTCAGGTATGTAACTCTTTTATATTTTACTGTTTACTGTGTTTTATTGTTAACCATTTTTTCTTTCCAGGTACGCCATTCAGCTATAGCACTGATTTATTTATCTTGACAGCAACATCAAATTGCCCCCATGCTTTGGCATATCTTTTTTAGGCACAGATTGCGTTAAAAAATGTTTTATTTTTTACTATGTTTTATTGTATTTGCTTTGCAGGTGTGGTATATCTTACTGTTAGACTGTAATGTTACTTTGTTTTATTGTTAACCATCATTTGCTTAGCAGGTGAAGTTCCACCCAAAAATGGAACTTCTGCTTTTCGGAATCCTCTCCCCCTTCGGTGTCACATTTGGCACCTTTTAGGGGGAGGGGGAGCATATACCTGTATAATCCAGCTGCAGTATCCATAGATATCTATGCTATATCTGGTGCCTCTGCTGTCCCCCCACTGTCTTCTGGGAGACACACAGGTCCCAGAAGACAGCAGGGACCAGTGGAATCGCACATAGCGACTCACGCACACGCAGCAGAGAACCAGGCTGTGAATCACTTACTGATTCCTTTACCGAAGATGACAGCACCTCCACCTGAGAGCCAAGGGACAGATAGGCTTCGGGTGCCAACATCAGGCACCCCGAACAGGTAAGTGTCCATATTTCAAAAGTCAGCAGCTGCAGTATTTGTAGCTGCTGTCTTATAAAATAAATATATTTGACAGAACTCTGCTTTAAGATGTAAAAACCCTTCCCTCTCCCTAACCCCAAATTTCCAATATACACAGCATTTTTTCTACCTGCAGAACATACAGTTTACATCTAGTTTTAAAGACTATTGGTTAGTAACCATGTCAAAATACCTGCTGGGAACACAACTTTTTATATTGAGGAGGGTGGCTTACCTGAGCACTGTGTTATTGATCCTTCTGACATGTATGATCTAAATTCAAAGACCGGGAATTTATTATTATTGGCATTTGGTTGCTATGGTGGCAAATTGTGCCTTTGTTTGCTGGGTGAGAAAAACTGCAAACAGGCAAGGTTTGCCTTGTATCCATTGGTTTTGATCCATAATGTTATCCAATTAAGCTGTTAAAGGCCATGGTACATCAGCTATAAATATAGCTGCTGTGAATCTTTGCTATAAAGTTGGTAATGTGGCATGGCCCTAAGTGGGGACATTAGATTGTGAGGCCTGACAGGGGCTAATGTAAATGGCATAATTTATTCTTGAATTCACTTCATGGAATGGCATGTAAGTACTATATACAGTACATACTAAAATTAGATATTCAACTAGTATTATGTGTATATATATATATATATATATATATATATATATATATATACTGAGAAAAATTATAAACATAACACTTTTATGTTTGCCCCTATTTATCATGAGCTGGACTCAAAAATCTACAACTTTTTCTATGTACACAAAAGGCCTATTCCTCTCAAATATTGTTCACAAATCTGTCTAAATCTGTTTTAGTGAGCACTTCTCCTTTGCCGAGATAATCCAGCCACCTCACAGGTGTGGCATATCCAGCTGCTGATTAGACAGCATGATTATTGCACAGGTGTGCGTTTTACTGGACACAATAAAAGGCCACTCTGAAATGTGCAGTTTTATCACACAGCACAATGCCACAGATGTCGCAAGTTTTGAGGGAGCATGCAATTGGCATTCTGACAGCAAGAATGTCCACCAGAACTGTTGCCCTGGAATTGAATGTTTATTTCTCTACCATAAGCTGTCTCCAGACGTGTTTCAGAGAATTTGGCAATACATTCAACTGGCCTCAGATCCGCAAACCACGTGTAACCACACCAGCCCAGAACCTCCACATCCAGCATCTTCACTTCCTGACATTGTCTGAGACCAGCCACCCAGACAGCTGCTGCAGCAACCAAAGAATTTCTGCACAAACTGTCAGAATCTCAGGGAAGCTCATCTGCATGTTCATCGTCCTCATCGGGGTCTCGACCTGACTGCAGTTTGTCATTGTAACCGACTTGAGTGGGAAAATGCTCACATTCGTTGGCGTCTGGCACTTTGGAGAGGTGTTCTCTTCTCGGATGAATCACTGTACAGGGCAGATGGCAGACAACGTGTAAGGCATCATGTGGGTGAGTGGTTCGCTGATGTCAATGTTGTGGATCAAGTGGCCCATGGTGGCTGTGGGGTTATGGTATGGGCAGGTGTATGCTATGGACAATGAACACAGGTGCATTTTATTGATGGCATTTTGAATGCACAGAGATAGCGTGACGAGATCCTGGGGCCCATTGTTGTACCATTCATCCACGACCTTCACCTCATGTTGCAGCATAATATTGCATGGCCCCATATTGCAAGAATCTGTACATAATTCCTGGAAGCTGAAAACATCCCAGATCTTGCATGGCCAACATACTCACTGGACATCTCACCCATTGAGCATGTTTGGGATGCTCTGGATCGGCCAGTTCCTGTCAATATCCAGCAACTTCACACATCCATTGAAGAGGGATGTACCAACATTCCACAGGCCACAATCTACAACCTGATCTACTCTATCCAAAGGAGATGTTCTGCACTGGTGGTCACACCAGATACTGACTGGTTTTTAGACTTGTGCACAACGGCAAATTTTATTTAGTTTCGGTTCGTTGTGATTCGTAAAATACATCATTTCGTTCTGTTATATTCGTTATATTACATTAATACGTTTTCGGATAATTCGTTATTATTCGTAGAGTGTCGAATTCATTTGTTCGTAGTCGTTGAAATTCGCTATTTATGTATGTATAGACATTTGTGATAATAATTCGTAGTTTGGAAAGTCGTTTGTTTATTGAATCTTTTAACACACACAATGACAACGTATCTTCTCCTTGGCTCAAATACAATACAACACTCTTCTAACTCAGTTCTCAGGAATGCACTTTTCCAGTAATCCATCCTCCGGCACAAAATTAATTAGCTGATTGGACTATAAGATTTACTTTGAGCTGAACTTTTGTTTCATTAGATCTTTAAGGAATTACCAAATCATGTCAAATTCATTTGAATTCATTCGTTATATTTCTTTCGCATTTGTTGTAATTCGTTATTTTTTTATTTGGACATTCGGATGCATCCGAATGTCCGAAAGATGCAAAATTCGGCCGAATTTAGATTAGTTACGAAACGAATTGCATAAGCCTACTGGTTTTTGTACCCTGCCCCAACCCCCCGCCCCCAATACAGTAAAACTGCACATTTTAGAGTGGCCTTTTATTGTGGCCAGCCCAGGGCACACCTGTGCAATAATCATGCTGTCTAATCAGCATCTGGATATGCCACACCTGTGAGGTGGATGGATTACCTCGGCAAAGTAGAAGTGCTCACTAACACAGATAGATTGTTCACAAATTTGTGAACAATATTTGAGAGAAATAGGCCTTTTGTGTACATAGAAAAAGTCGTAGGTCTTTGTGTTCAGCTCACGATAAATAGAGGCAAACACAAAAGTATAGCGTTTAGAATTTCGCTAGGGGTATATATATATATATATATATATTTATTTATTTGTTAGAATATATATATATATATATATATATATATATACACACAAACACATATACAAACACACACACACACCTTAATATGTAGCATGTAGCATGCAAAACAGTGAACGTGTGTCTCTTGCTTACATTTCTGGCAGCTCAGACAATGCTCAGTTATATGGATAATGAATGTTCCTGCAGACATATTTATATCCTGGTTCAAGGCCGATTGAGCAAAGAAATGATACTGGCATATGCCAGGTTGTGTGAGGCTGAGGATGACAGGCGTTTGTTAGCAGAAGGCAGCCTGTTCCCGCTATTCTATTTCAGGCTGTGACAAATGCGGGTTCATTTTTATGGGTCAGGAACAGCCTCTGGTTAAAATAATTGTAGTGCAGTTTTCTGCTCAGTTAACGATCTGCAGAGGAGCAAGGCTGGGAGAAAAGACACATTCCATTCAGCTAGGGGAGAAATTATTTCCATACTTATTTAACCCCTTTTACGTTCTGTATAGAGGACAATGACCACTTTAACCTTAATTAAGCAGACTAAAACAAGACAAAGAGACAGAACCAAATGTTCAGAGATGTTTCTTCAAACACACAATAATATGTTCTTTGGATGTGCGCGCAAGTGTACATTTCTATAACTCTTTTCATTTACAATACTGTAACTACCTGCTGCTGCTCATTGTCTTCTTGAAAACCTTGACCTTTTAAAATAACCAGATTTCCTCTGCCACATTGTCTAAAACCTAAGCTGGATTGTAAGGTTTTTTTTGTAGTGACAGTAAGGAATAAAAATTAGTTTTAAAAATCCCAGAATCTAAATGATTCTAACACCAAACAGTGGATTATGGATCTATACAAAAAAAAACAAAAAAACATTATAATAATCATAATAAAAGTAATAAATTAAATAAAATCAGATGTAATAGTTAATGTTGTTAAATAATGGCAGACTATTACATATAGATATTTTAACCCCCTGTCCTGCAGAAAAACAAAACAATTGATAAGGCAAGGGGTGAATTAATTTCCTAGTCAGAATGTTTAGTATGTTCAGAATGAAAAGGTTTTTCTATGCTTGGGAATGTGGTATTAACTATAGACTATGGGTGAGGTTTGGATTCACTGTTATTATGGGTTCGCAGTGAAATTCATTGTCCTGGGTGATTTTTTTTTAACCATAATGCATTGCGTGACAGGCCCAATGTATTGAAGCTGTTGGAGGGAAAGGACAGAGCCAAACTGTGTTTTCGGTATAATTACAAGGTTTTTGGATAAATAAACCCCATTGCTGACTGTCTTCATCTGACATTGTGGTTCGTAAACCACTTCAAATTATATGACATGTATTCACCACACCCCCTGATCCCCAAAGAACATTAAGCATATGCCAGTAGCACCTATTATCTATAAATAAAGCTGTCCTGTTGCAGGCTAATTTTACACTGTAGTATTTTCAGTGGCATCTTAATCTTTGTAGTAAAATATCTGCCTGTCCTCTGTGAGGTGGATTTACTAAAGGTAAATAGACTGTGCACTCTGCAAGAGCAGTTGCTCCAGAGCATATTAAATGAAGGGAAGCTCTGCTGACTTCCATCATCCAACCATGTTCAAGCAAAAATGCTGTTTTGTTAATTTTCCTTGTATGTGATCGAGTATTCTTTGCAAAGTGAAGCTTTACTTCATTTACTAAGCTCTGAAGCAACTGCACTTGCAAAGTGCACAGACTCTTTGCCTTTAGTAAATCAACCCCACAGTCTCTAGTTATTTTGGCTAATTGGTCCTCACTGTCCAATTTCTTTCCACTGGTCAACGTGAGCCTTTTATCGCTTTTGTTTTTAGTTTTGGATAGAGTGGAGAGATAATTAGAGCCCCTGTCAATTTTTATTGCTGTCTGTGCCCCCTTGTCTGGAACTATATTTTTGTAAAGTCAGCTAAATTTTTCCAGTTTATAGACCATAGGTTCAAGTAAAGCCAACTCAATTTTTCCAGTTTCTAGAAAAGTTTAGGTTAGGAACACATACATTAACTTATTTATTTCAAGTACTTACATAGCTCTGTCACTTTAACAAGCACTTTACATACTAACCCGTGTTTATACATACACATACTACCCTACCATCCCTATCAGCATGTGTTTGGAGTGTGGGAGGAAACCTACACAGGAACAGGGTAGAACATGCAAACTGCAGGCAGGTAGTGTTGTGGTCAGGATTCAAACCAGCGACCCTTTTGCTGGTAGGCAAATATACTAACCGCTACGCCACTGTGCAACCCTATTACTTAGAGACTTAGGGGGTTATTTACTAAAGGCAAATCCACTTTGCACTTCAAGTGCACTTGGAAGTAAAGTCACTGTAGATCCGAGGGGGACATGCAAGGAAAATAAAAAACAGCATTTTGGCTTGCACATGATTGGATGATAAAATCAGCAGAACTTCCACTCATTTCAGATCTACCCTTTAGATTTAGAGCGACTGCACTTCAAAGTTTTACTTAGTTTTAAGTGATATTAACTTGTAACTTACTAATTTTTTTTAAGTTGGTAAAACTTATTTTCCAAATGTATTTGATATATGTTTGAAGGTTTTTATATAAAAATAATACAATAATATGTTTTTTAAAAAAAGGAATAGTCTCAAAACAAATTAACATTGATTATTTATAAAGTGTTACAAATGTAATATTATTAAAGCAGCATCAAATGTAAATTGAATTTTTTTTTTTTTTAATGCCTCTTTCTCAGCTAAAAAATCAAACTGAAACACTTGTATATATAGCATATCTGTAAAGAACATAGAATACAGTATGTATTAACTTTTTTAAGCCTTGTAGGAAAGTAATTTTCACTTTAACCACTTCATCCCTGGAAGGATTTGACCTCTTAACCGCTTCAGTCCTGGAAGATTTTATCCCCTTCCTGACCAGGGTACTTTTTGCAATTCTGCACTGCAACGCTTTAACTAACAATTGCACAATCATGTGACGCTGCACCCAAACAAAATTGATGTCTTTTTTTTCCCACAAATAGAGCTTTCTTTTGGTGGTATTTGACCACCTCTGCTGTTTCTATTTTTTGCGCTATAAACATAAAAAGAGTGTCAATTTTGAAAAAAACTCAATATTTTTTTCTTTTTGCTATAATAAATATCCCCCAAAAATATATTAAAAAAATGTTTTCTCAGTTTAGGCCGATATGTATTCCTCTACATATTTTAGGTAAAAAGCATCTACAAAATAGGGGATAGTTTTATGGCTTTTTAATTTTTTTTTAACTAGTAATGGTGCTGATCTGCGATTTTTATCGATTATTATGGCAGACACGTCCAACAATTTTGACACATTTTTGGGCCCATTGGCATTTTTCACAGAGATCAGTGCTATTAAAATGCATTGACTACTGTAAAAATGTCACTGGCAGGGAAAGGGTTAACACTAGGGAGTGCTCAAGGGGTTAATTTGTTCCCTAGTGTGTGTTCTAACTGAAGGGGGAGGGGACTGTGCAGGGGAGATGACAGAACGCTGTTCATACTCTGTATGAACAGACGATCTGTCTGTTCTCCCCTCAGAAAACTGCAAACTGTGTGTTTACACACACAGATCCTGGTTCTCGGTGTGCTCCGAGCGATTGCGAGAGCCCGATGGTGATTGCGACTGCCAGGCACTCTCATTGGCTCTGTGGGTGAACAGGGGGTGCGCACGTGCGATGATTCGCTCAGCCGTGTTGCCGCGGTGTAACTGTGTGGCAAGTGGTTAATGACCAGATGATTTTTGTGACACAGCACTTTGTCGCTTTAACTGTCAATTGGGCAGTTGTGCACCGCTGTACCCAAATAAGTTGATGTCCTTTTTTCCCACAAATAGAGATTTCTTTTGGTGGTATTTGATCACCTCTGAGTTTTTAATTTTTTTAAAAAGACCGACAATTTAAAAAAAAAAAACTTTCTGCTATAACACATATCCCCAAAAATATATAAAAAAACAAATTTCATCATCAGTTTAGGCTGATATATATACTTCTACATATTTTTGGTAAAAAATAATGCAATTGGCGTATATTGATTGGTTTGTGTATCACATCTACAAACCATGGGATAGATTTAGGGCCTTTTTTTTATTGTTTTTACTGGTAATGATGGCAATATGTGATTTTTAGCAGGACTGCTACATTGCGGCGGACAAATCTGACCCCAAATTACACTTTTTTGGGACCAGGGACATTATTACATTGACCAGTAATATAAAAATACACTTGTTAAAGTATACATGACACTGGCAGGGAAGGGGTTAACACTAGGGGGCGTTCAAGGGGTTAAGTGTGTTCCCTGGGTGTGTTCTAACTGTAGGGGGGATGGGCTACAAGGGACATGACAGAGATAGCTGTTCCTGATCGCTGGGAACAGAAGATCTCGGACATTTTATCTGGCAAAAAGGGGGAATCGCCTGTATACTGCAATCGCGGGTCACCGGTGGACATCGAGTCCGCCAGACCCATGGGCACACTCTTTGCTACCTCCTGTGCAAACACCCTATGTGCACCTATGGTGATTAGCACAGGAGAGCTGACCTGCTGCAGTACAATGACAGTGGTGGGTCGGCAAGCGGTTACAGTGTGAAGTTTTGAAGATATATTCCCCACATCTAGCTCTAAAAAGATCTTCTGAAAAACTTCAAAGGTTTATTTTAGGTTTTCAGGGTAGCTCAGGCTAAAAAGTGTAAATGAGTCCCATAATCATTCTTTCTGATACAAAATGAGAGTGCTACATGAAAAAAATACACTATACCAATATGCTTGTTTTTCCTGCAAATGCAGCATAAATAGTGTATATTTGTTTTTTAAATGTAATAAAATAGTGCAAAGTGGGCAGGGTTTTAGGTTGCATAATCTAACGTTGAATGTCCAATATCTCAAAAACGGAACAAACAGAAATTTTGTTTTTGTGTTACAAATCAGCACAAACTCAGCACAAATTGTATCATTGTTTTTAAAATGTAATAACATGTGGTACAAAGTGGGTAAGGTTTCATCAACTATAATGCACAATATCTCATCTGTTTTTGCAGCACAAATCAGCACAGATGCAGTGCAAACAAATGCTATCTTTTGATTTTAATAATTACCTAATCTAAATTTATATTCCAATATCTCAAACATCGAAACTGCTGAAACATTCATTTTTGTGGCACAAAATAGTTTTTAAGCTTAACCACTTCCCGACCGCCTTATGCCGATATACGTCGGCAGAAGGGCACGTACAGGCAAAATCACGTACTTGTACATTTCCCTTTAAGAGGCCGTGGGGGCGCGTGCACGCATCAGCGGTGGCACGCTCGCGGGAAGCTCCGTGAGTCCTGTTGCAGGTCCCGTGGACTCAATCGCCACGGGGATACCCGTGATCGCCTCACGGAGAGGAAGAACGGGGAAATGCTAAAGTGAACAAGCATCTCCCTGTTATGCCTAGCAACAGTGACACTGATCTCTGCTCCCTGTGATTGGAGCAGAGATCAGTGATCTGTAAAACACAGCCACGCCCCCACAGTTAGCAACACGCCCCTAGGACACACTTAACCCCTACACTGCCACCTGGTAGTTAACCCCTTCACTGCCAGTGTCATTTACACAGGAATAAGTGCATTTGTATAGCACTGATTGCTGTATAAATGACAATGGTCCCAAAAATGTGTCAAAAATGTCCGATGTGTCCGCCATAATGTCGCAGTCAATATAAAAATCGCTGATCACCGCCATTTAAACAAAATGCCATAAAACTATACCCTATTTTGTAAACACTATAACTTTTGCGCAAACCAATCAATAATCGCTTATTGTGATTTTTTTACTAAAAATATGTAGAAGAATACGTATCAGCCTAAACTGAGGAAATTTTTTTTTTATATGTATTTTTGGGGATATTTGGGGAGTAAAAAATAATGTGTTTTTTTCAAAATTGTCACTCTTTTTTTGTTTATAGAGCAAAAAATAAAAACTGTAGGGGTGAACAAATACCACCAAAAAGAAAGCTCTATTTGTGGGGAAAAAAGGACGTCAATTTTGTTCATGTCGCATGACCGCGCAATTGTCAGTTAAAGCAACGCAGTGCCGAATTACAAAAAGTGCTCTGGTCAGGAAGGGGGTAAATTCTTTCGGGGCTGAAGTGGTTAACAGCTGGCAGGCCCTCATCCTGCATCTTGGTTGCATTCTACAGAAAGCAGTAAGTGCAAACTTTGCATGCGCACAAGTTAGTTGACATACGAAAGTATGTCCATTAATTATAAATATATTAATCGGCAAATACAATAAACATTTTGGATAGTATATTAAGCAATATTTAAAGCATGTAAATGATGATTTGTTCAATGTTTATTCTTTCCTTTCAATGGCATTGCATGGCTTTGTAGTGACTTGGAAAAAAATATTGTCACTGGTGGCACTCTTTTGTCCTGATGGGTCTCAAATTTATGGGAACTGCCTTGTGCAGGCTTTAAAAGTTCCAAAAGACGTCAAACTCTTTAAAATATACATCATCACAACCAGTGCAAACATGAGACCTGCAATTTCAGTCAAATTAAAAGATTTTAGTAAATGTAACTCAATTAGAATATAAAAATGCATAAACCTTAAAAGTTTTGTCTAGATTACTCAATATTATGCATTATTTTTGTAAATGTAAAAGGTGTGTTTTAAGAACTAACGAAAATTAAGTAAGGTACTTAAAATATCAAAGTAAATATATTAAAAAAAAATATTTTTATGTTGAAAATTATAAAATTTTTATGTTAAAATTACAAGCCAACAGAATAATTTTTATCAGTGTATTATTTTTCTCAATCATTTTTTCTGTGTTAATTTAAGGACACAAAGGAGATCTGATCTCTGACCATTGGGTTAGAGCACCACCTCCAAGACTGGAAAACAAGACACAAAAACAAAAGAATTAGGGGTGACCCCTGATGCAGCTCAGTTACTCAAGAAGCAGTAAAAAGAATACCTTATCACATATATAACAACTAGTAACGTGGGCTCAGGAAACCTGGAGCAGATCTACAAAATCAACAATCACTGATCTATTCAGTACAATGGAGCCAAAAACAAAATATACATAGCAACCTAACCAGAAGATTGTGCTACATCAATTTTATAAGAGAAGGACAGAGACTGCTGTACAGAAATAACAGGTTGGTGTCATTTCTATTTTAAAGCTGCAAGTGATATTTAACTTCAGAAGGTCAAACCAAGACAAGTACTATACTTTGCAACTGTCCCGGATTTGCTGGGAAAGTCCATTTTTTTTACTAAACTGTCCCATAATGGCTGTGTACTAGGCATTATCCCAGAATCAGGGCCAAGGGGACAGAAACCCCTGTCATTGGGCTAAATATGCAATCTGTAATTAAATCTAGCCCCTCTACCTCTCCCCCGCAGTTTCTGGTGCTTTGCTTTGGTTCAGTAAGAATCCCAGAGGTGTAGCATTTTACTGCTGCTGCTTGTATGGGTGATATGTGTAATGCTCAGATTTTTCTCTTCTGTCCATTACATGTGATGTCACACACAGACACCTGAAATGGATACGAGAAAGAGAATGCTGATGCCACAGTAAGTAATGTCTGTGCCCCCACAATATGAAATACAAAAGTTTAGGATGGTTAGTAATATGGCAACAGCACAGGGCAGTATTCCAACATGATAACAGCCCCAAACACACCCCCAAAATAACCACTGTCTTGCTAAAGAAGCAGAGGGTAAAGGTGATGGACTGGCCAAGCATGTCTCTAGACCTAAACCCTATTGAGAATCTGTGGGGCATCCTCAAATGGAAGGTGGAGGAGAGCAAGATCTCTAACATCCACCAGCTCCATGATGTCATCATGGAGGAGTGGATGAGGACACCAGTGGCAACCTGTAAAGCTCTGGTGAAACCCCCTCCCATCCCACCACCTCAATACAGACGCCCCACGAATATAGACCCTGCTTCTAGCCCACCAACTTGGTACAGGCCCATCTCCCATCCTAACCCCTTAGTTCAGCCCCCCTCCCAGCCTCGCCCTAAAATACCCCCCAGTACAGACTCCCCAAGTAAAAATACCCCTTAGTACAGAACCCCCTAAGTACAGACCCCGGTACAGAAACCTCCCAGTACAGACCTCCCCAGTACAGATACTTGTCAGTACAGACCACTCCAGTACAGAACCTCAAGTACAGAGCTCCCTGTATAGAAATCTCCAAGTACAGACACCTTCCAGTAAAAATGGTCCCATTACAGATTCTTTCAGTACAGTTCCCCCAGTAAAGACTTCCTAGCACAGACCCCACCAGTATCATACCCAGAACAGACTTCCCCAGTACATACCCCCCAATACACACCTAGCTGCCATGAAAATCTCCTACATCAAAATACCAGGATCAGTGCTAGTTCAGAGTGAGGGAAATCCTAATATCCTAGGCACTGCAGCAACAGCACACAGCACAACACACACAAATGCAGAACAGCACACAGCACAACACATATACAAAAATAATACATTAAAAAATTAAGTGGCGTATTGCATAATAACCACTTGCATATTTGTTATTAAAAATTTCCTAGAATGTATATAGCATGTTCTTTCAATCATATGGGCTATACAGATGTGGATTTAACTCTTTCTATTGCCATTTTAGTGACTGAAGAGAGAAGCATTAGACGTGGGAACAAAACCCCACTCACTATAGGTTAATTTCCTCATTGGTGGAGGGGGTAATAAAAACATGTGGTTGAGCAGTTTTTTGACAATCCCCAGCTGTTCCTCCTTAACCAGTTCCCGACCGCCGCACGACGATGTACGTCGACAGCATGGCACGGGCAGGCATATTGGCGTACATGTACGTCCCTGCCTTGCCCCGGGTCGGGGGCCCGATCGGGCCCCCGTCCGGTGCCTGCGGCGGTCGGTATTCGTTCGGGACCGATCCGGGATGAGGGGGCGGCCATTCATTCATGGCCACCCCCTCGCGATCGCTCCCGACGAATAGAAAGTCTTCGTGACATCACTTCCTCTCCTGTAATGTAAACACAGGAGAGGAAATGATGTAATCTCTCCTCGTGTCGGTCTTTTTCGTTCCGGCACGGAGGAGAGAGGATCGGTGAGTTGCACCAACACACTACACTAACAGTAGAACACTCCAGGCACACTTTTCACCCCCCTGATCACCCCCCAATCACCCCCCAATCACCCCTGCCCCCCCCAGTCACAGTGACACCAAGTGCATTTTTTTTTTTTTTTTGCATTGGTGTCATTTGTGACTGTAATAACTGTTAGGGCAGTTAGGGTTAGCCCCCTTTAGCTCTAGGGTGCCCCCCTAACCCCCCCAATAAAGGTTTAACCCCGTGATCACCCCCCGTCGCCAGTGTCACTAATAAGCAATTTTTTTCTGATCGCTGTATTAGTGTCACAGGTGACGCTAGTTAGGCAGGTAAGTATTTGGGTTCGCCGCAGCTTTTTATAGCGTCAGGGACCCCCATATACTACCGCATAGCCCCCTGATTGCCCCCCAGTTAACCCTTTCACCAGTGATCACCATATAACTGTTACAGGTGACGCTGGTTGGTTAGTTATTTTTTTTTTGTTTCAGGGCACCCGCCATTTATTACCTAATAAAGGTTTAACCCCCTGATCACCCGGCGGGTGATATAAGTTTGAGGGTCAGATAAGGCCTGCGTCGCCCCAGCGTCAGGTTAGTGCCAGTACCGCTAACACCCACGCGCAAAGCATACACCTCCCTTAGTAATATAGTATCTGATCAGATATATATTAGCATTGCCTGCATTTTAGGTTTCCCAAAACGCATTGTTAGCGGGATCAGCCTAGATACCCGCTAGCACCTGCGTTTAGCCCCTCCGCCAAGCCCAGCCCAGCCCACCCAAGTGCAGTATCGATCGATCACTGTCACTTACAAAACACAACACACATAACTGCAGCGTTCGCAGAGTCAGGCTTGATCCCTGCGATCGCTAACAGTTTTTTTTGTAGCGTTTTGAAACAGTCGCTGACAGGCTAGGTGCTTTTTTACCTGTGAGTCTCACTAGTGTACCCCTAAATTTAGAGCCCAAAATGGCAAAGCGAAGGTACACTAGTGAAGAGGCCTACACGTTTCTGAGCATGACAGATAGTGAAGAGGACGTCACTCATCTGTCAGATTCAGGCTCAGAATACGATCCTGTAGAGGACAGCGGCTCCATGACAGATAGCTCTGACGACGGAGATGAGGCCTCTGTTAGGGACAGGTGTGCCCGATCCCGAATGTATTCTGTTGTTGAGGTGCATAAACCGCAGGCCACTCGTATGGAGCAGAGACGTACTAGAGCCGCTCATCCTTCTGGTGAACTGGCAAGCACCAGCGGCCTAGTACACCCTGGACCTACATCCAGCACTGCAGTAACACGTGGTGACGTGGCGAGTCCCATAAGTGCAGTTCAAGCTGGCGAGGTGGCAAGCACAAGTAGTGTCCCGCTGCCACCAAGAAGACAAAGACAGGCCCGTCGTACCCATAGTGCCCTTCCTGCAGAATTCGCCAATCCTATTTGGGTGCCCACCACTTCTGCAGAACCCGTACTTCCCCCATTCACTGGCCAACCTGGCATTAAGGTGGAAACAGTTGATTTTACGACACTTGACTTTTACTCACTGTTTTTCACCGAAGATCTCTTTAGATCTATTGTGGACCAAACCAATTTGTACGCTGCTCAACACATCGCCACTATTCCCCAGTCCGCCCTTGCCAGACAATGGAAACCAGTTACGGTTTCCGAATTTAAAATCTTTCTGGGCCTCTCCCTCAACATGGGCATAACCAAAAAGAGTGAGTTGCGGTCATATTGGTCCACTGACCCAATTCACCATATGCGCGTGTTCTCTGCTTCCATGTCCAGGGCACGATACGAGATGATTTTGCGGTTCATGCACTTCAGCGACAATGAACTCTGTCGTCCTCGTGGAGACCCTGAGTACGATCGGCTCTACAAAATTCGGCCCCTCATAAACCACTTCAACCAACGTTTTGCAGACTTGTTTACTCCCGATCAAGTTGTCTGCGTTGATGAGTCCCTGATTAAGTTTTCTGGTCGCTTGTCATTCAAACAATACGTCCCCAACAAGCGTTCCAGATACGGGGTCAAGATGTATAAGCTCTGTGACAGGGCCACAGGCTATACACGTAGTTTCATGGTTTATGAGGGAAGAGATAGTCACGTAGAGCCGGAGAACTGCCCTGACTACATAGGAAGCGCTGGCAAGATAGTGTGGGACATGGTGTCACCCTTATTCGGAAAGGGGTACCACTTGTACGTGGACAATTATTACACAAGCGTGCCACTGTTTAGTCACTTGTTTGATCAGCAGATTGGAGCATGTGGCACCGTGCGACCTAATCGCCGGGGCTTTCCCCAGCGGCTTGTAGAGTCCCGTCTTAGGCTGGGGGAGAGAGCCTGCTTGCGCAGTAATAATTTGCTCGCTATGAAGTGGAGGGATAATAAGAATGTTTTCGTTCTTACCTCCCTTCATGCAGACACGACGGTCCAAATTCCTACGGCGACTGGTATTGTGGAGAAACCCCTCTGTGTCCACAAATATAACCTTAACATGGGAGGGGTGGACCTCAATGACCAGTTGTTGGCGCCGTATCTAGTTGCCCGTAAGTCCAGACGCTGGTACAAAAAAGTGTCTGTTTATTTATTCCAATTGGCTATACTGAATGCTTATGTACTACACAAAGCTTCAGGACGGACTGGATCCTTCCTCAAATTCCAGGAGGATATCGTCAGAGCCCTTCTGTATCCAGGCGGTGCTCCACCTCACCTTCCCCTACCAGATGCAGTAAGCCGGCTGCATGAGAGGCATTATTCTTATGTCATCCCGAGTACCCCTACCCAACGAGCCCCCCAAAGAAAATGTCGTGTCTGCAGAAAGCGCGGATTTAGGCGTGACACCCGTTCTTATTGTCCCCGCTGTCCTGACCAGCCTGGTCTTTGTCAGGGTGAGTGTTTTGAACGCTACCATTCACTAGTTGAGTATTAGCGTAGGGTACAGCATTGCACAGGCTAGGCACACGTTCACAGGGTCTCCCAAGATGCCATCGCATTTTGAGAGACCCAAACCGCTGGAACCGTTACAACAGAAAAAGTGTTAAAAAAAAAAAAAAAAGTGTTAAAAAAAAAAAAAAGTAAAAAAAAAATAAAAAAAAAAAATATAAAATAAAAAAACCAAAAATAGTTGTCGTTTTATTGTTCTCTCTCTCTCTATTCTCTCTCTATTGTTCTGCTCCTTTGTACTGTATTCTATTCTGCAATGTTTTATTGTTAACCGTTTTTTGTTTTCAAGTACGCCATTCAGCTGTAGCGTGGATTTATTTATCTTGACAGCAACAGCGTTTGCTCCCACGATATGTAAAGCCACGACTCCAGCGCTGTCGGAGGTGATTTCACCACCACAGTTAAAAAAGAGCATATATGCCGAAGCATGGGGGCATAAGGGGTGGAGGAGCGATTTTGCTCCTAATGCCACGTACATACAGTCAAAATTCCGACGGAGGGCTTGCCCGTGGAAAAGTTTGAATGTATGTATGCGGCATAACTTTTTTGCGGGAGGATGCCCCCATGCTTCGGCATATATATATTTTAGGCACAGATTGTGTTAAATGTGTTATTTTTTGCGATTTTTTTTTGTATTTGCTTTGCAGGTATGGTAAGTCCTACTGTTATACTGTAATGTTACTTTGTTTTATTGTTAACCATCATTTGCTTAGCAGGTACGCCATTCTGCTGCAGAGCGGATTTATTTATCTTGACAGCAACAGCGTTTGCTCCCATGATACATAAAGCCGCGATTCCAGCACTGTCGGGGGTGATTTCACCACCACAGTTAAAAAAGAGCATATATGCCGAAGCATGGGGGCATAAGGGGTGGAGGAGCGATCTGCTCCTACCTTTTGCGGGAGGATGCCCCCATGCTTCGGCATATATAAATGGTGCATGTATGCCCACCATTAGAAAGTGGGTGGATGAAGGGTGGTATCTAATGGTGGGCATACCCACCGATCAATATTTTTTTTTCGTTCAGCCCACAGGCTGCATGAAAAAAAAATTACAATATATGCCCAACCAGTTCCAGCAACATACTGGTATGTTGCGGGACTTTGAGTGCTTATACCAGAATGATGCCTGCAGGTTTAGGTATAATCTTGGTATCATTCTTTTCAGCCAGCGGTCGGCTTTTATGTAAAAGCAATCCTAGCGGCTAATTAGCCTCTAGACTACTTTTACAAGCAGTGGGAGGGAATGTCCCCCCCCCGCACCATCTTCCATGGTTTTCTCAGGCTCTCCTGTCCCAACAGGAAACCTGAGAATGCAGCCGGTGGTTCCGCCAGCTGACCATAGAGCTGATCAGAGATCAGAATGGCTCCAATCATCTCTATGGCCTAAGACACCGGAAGCTACGAACATTTCATGACTTAAATTTTGCGGGATGTAAACAGCGCCATTGGGAAATTGGGAAAGCATTTTATCACACCGATCTTGGTGTGGTCAGATGCTTTGAGGACAGAGGAGAGATCTAGGGTCTGATAGACCCAAATTTTTTTAAAAAAGAGTACCTGTCACTACCTATTGCAATCATAGGGGATATTTACATTCCCTGAGATAACAATAAAAATCATAAAAAAATATATATAAATGAAAGGAACAGTTTAAAAAAAATAAAAAAAGCAAAATAAATAATAAAAAAAAAATAAATAAAAAAAAACACCCCTGTCCCCCCCTGCTAAGGCGCAACGCGGAACGCAAGCGTTGGTCTGGTGGCATATGTAAACAGCAATTGCACCATGCATGTGAGGTATCACCACGAAGGTCAGATCGAGGGTACTAATTTTAGCAGTAGACCTCCTCCGTAAATCTAAAGTGGTCACCTGTAAAGGCATTTAAAGGCTTTTAAAAATGTACGTAGTTTGTCGCTGCTGCACGTTTCTGCGCAATTTTAAAGCATGTCATGTTTGGTATCCATGTACTCGGCCTAAGATCATATTTTTTATTTCATCAAACATTTGGGCAATATAGTGATTTTTAGTGCATTAAAATAAAAAAAAGTGTGTTTTTTCCCCAAAAAATGCGTTTGAAAAATCGCTGCGCAAATACCGTGTGAAAAAAAAAAATGAAACACCCACCATTTTAATCGGTAGGGCTTTTGCTTTAAAAAAACACTTCATGTTTGGGGGTTCAAAGTAATTTTCTTGCAAAAAAAAATATTTTTTCATGTAAACAAAAAGTGTCAGAAAGGGCTTTTTCTTCAAGTGGTTAGAAGAGTGGGTGATGTGTGACATAAGCTTCTAAATGTTGTGCATAAAATGCCAGGACAGTTCAAAACCTCCCCAAATGACCCCATTTTAGAAAGTAGACACCCCAAGCTATTTGCTGAGAGGCAGGTCGAGTCCATGGAATATTTTATATTTTGACAAAAGTTGTGGAAAAAATACATTATTATTTTTTTTTTTGCACAAAGTTGTCATTAAATGATATATTGCTCAAACATGCCATGGTTATATGTAAAATTACACCCCAAAATACATTCTGTTGCTTCTCCTGAGTACGGGGATACCACAAGTGTGAGACCTTTTGGGAGCCTAGCCGCGTACGGTACCCCAAAATCCAAGCACCACCTTCAGGATTTCTAAGGGTGTAAATTTTAGATTTCATTCCTCACTGCCTATCACAGTTTCGGAGGCCATGGAATGCCCAGATAGCACAAAATCCCCCCAAGTGACCCCATTTTGGAAAGGAGACACCCCAAGCTATTTGCCAAGAGGTATGGTTAGTATTTTGCAGACCTTCATTTTTGTCACAAAGTTTTGAAAATTGAAAAAAAGAAAAAAAATATACATTATTTTTTTTTTCTTCATTTTCAAAAACAAATGAGAGCTGCAAAATACTCACCATGCCTCTCGGCAAATAGCTTGGGGTGTCTACTTTCCAAAATGGGGTCATTTTGGGGGGTTTTGTGCTATTTTGGCATTTTATGGCCTTCAAAACTGTGATAGGTAGTGAGGTGTAAAATCAAAAATTTACACCCTTAGAAATCCTGAAGGCGGTTCTTGGTTTTCGGGGCCCCGTACGCGACTAGGCTCCCAAAAAGTCCCACACATGTGGTATCCCCATACTCAGGAGAAGCAGCAGAATTTATTTTGGGGTGTCATTTCACATATGTCCCTGGCATGTGTGAGCAATATATCATTTAGTGACAACTTTGTGAAAAAAAAATAAAAGTTTGTAATTTTCCCGCAACTTGTGGCAAAATATAAAATATTCCATGGACTCAACATGCCTCTCAGCAAATAGCTTGGGGTGTCTACTTTCTAAAATGGGGTCATTTGTGGGGGTTTTGTGCCATCTTGGCATTTTATGGCCTTCAAAACTGTAATAGGTAGTGAGGCGTGAAATCAAAAATGTACGCCCTTAGAAAGCCTGAAGGCGGTTCTTGGCTTTCGGGGCCCCGTACGCAGCTAGGCTCCCAAAAAATCCCACACATGTGGTATCCCCGTACTCAGGAGAAGCAACAGAATTTATTTTGGGGTGTCATTTTACATATGCCCATGGCATGCGTGAGCAATATATCATTTAGTGACAACTTTGTGAAAAAAAAAATAAAAAATAAAAAGTTTGTAATTTTCCCGCAACTTGCGGCAACATATAAAATATTCCATGGACTCAACATGCCTCTCAGCAAATAGCTTGGGGTGTCTACTTTCTAAAATGGGGTCATTTGTGGGGGTTTTGTGCCATCTTGGCATTTTATGGCCTTCAAAACTGTAATAGGTAGTGAGGCGTGAAATCAAAAATGTACGCCCTTAGAAAGCCTGAAGGCGGTTCTTGGCTTTCGGGGCCCCGTACGCAGCTAGGCTCCCAAAAAATCCCACACATGTGGTATCCCCGTACTCAGGAGAAGCAACAGAATTTATTTTGGGGTGTCATTTTACATATGCCCATGGCATGCGTGAGCAATATATCATTTAGTGACAACTTTGTGAAAAAAAAAATAAAAAATAAAAAGTTTGTAATTTTCCCGCAACTTGCGGCAAAATATAAAATATTCCATGGACTCAACATGCCTCTCAGCAAATAGCTTGGGGTGTCTACTTTCTAAAATGGGGTCATTTGTGGGGGTTTTGTGCCATCTTGGCATTTTATGGCCTTCAAAACTGTAATAGGTAGTGAGGCGTGAAATCAAAGATTTACGCCCTTAGAAAGCCTGAAGGCGGTTCTTGGCTTTTGGGGCCCCGTACGCAGCTAGGCTCCCAAAAAGTCCCACATATGTGGTATCCCCGTACTCAGGAGAAGCAGCAGAATTTATTTTGGGGTGTCATTTCACATATGCACATGGCATGCGTGAGCAATATATCATTTAGTGACAACTTTGTGAAAAAAATAAAAAATAAAAAAAAGTTTGTAATTTTCCCGCAACTTGCGGCAAAATATAAAATATTCCATGGACTCAACATGCCTCTCACCAAATAGCTTGGGGTGTCTACTTTCTAAAATGGGGTCATTTGTGGGGGTTTTGTGCCATCTTGGCATTTTATGGCCTTCAAAACTATAATAGGTAGTGAGGCGTGAAATTAAAAATTTACGCCCTTAGAAAGCCTGAAGGCGGTGCTTGGTTTTCGGGGCCCTGTACGCGGCAAGGCTCCCAAAAAATCCCACACATGTGGTATCCCCGTACTCAGGAGAAGCAGCAGAATTTATTTTGGGGTGTCATTTCACATATGACCATGGCATGTGTGAGCAATATATCATTTAGTGACAACTTTGTGAAAAATTTATAAAGTTTGTCATTTTCCCGCAACTTGTGGCAAAATATAAATTATTCCATGGACTCAACATGCCTCTCAGCAAATAGCTTGGGGTGTCTACTTTCTAAAATGGGGTCATTTGTGGGGGTTTTGTGCCATCTTGGCATTTTATGGCCTTCAAAACTGTGATAGGTAGTGAGGAGTAAAATGACATATGTATGCCCTTAGAAATCCTGAAGGCGGTGCTTGGATTTCGGGGCCCCGTACGCGGCTAGGCTTCCAAAAAGTCGACCACATGTGGTATCCCCGTACTCAGGAGAAGCAGCAGAATGTATTTTGGGGTACAATTCCACATATAACCATGGCATGTGTGAGCAATATATCATTTAGTGACAACTTTGTGTAAAAAAAAAAAAAAATTTTTTTTTTTGTCATTATTCAATCGCTTGCGGCAAAAAAATAAAATATTCAATGGGCTCAACATGCCTCTTATCAATTTCCTTAGGGTGTCTACTTTCCAAAATGGGGTCATTTGGGGGGGTTTTGTACTGCCCTGCCATTTTAGCACCTCAAGAAATGAGATAGGCAGTCATAAACTAAAAGCTGCGTAAATTCCAGAAAACGTACCTTAGTTTGTAGATGTGACAACTTTTGCGCAAACCAATAAATATACAGTTATTGACTTTTTTTTTACCAAAGACATGTGGCTGAATACATTTTGGCCTAAATGTATGACTAAAATTGAGTTTATTGGATTTTTCTAATAACAAAAAGTAGAAAATATCATTTTTTTTCAAAATTTGCGTTTTTTTACGTTTATATCGCAAAAAATAAAAATCGCAGAGTCAGTCAAATACCTTTAAAAGAAAGCTCTATTTGTGGGAAGAAAAGGACGCAAATTTTGTTTGGGTACAACATTGCATGACCGCGCAATTACCAGTTAAAGCAGCGCAGTGCCAAAGTGTAAAAAGACCTCTGGTCATTTACCAGCAAAATGGTCCGGTCTGAAAGTGGTTAAGCTCCAAAAGCTTTACTTGTGCTCTATCCACAATGCTTTGCTTTGGGCCATTGCAAGTATTAAACCCCCTGTTGTCATCAGCGGGCAGTGCTGTCTTCCAAACATCACCCGTTCAAGTGAATAGGGCTAGGCTGCAATGGTACCACCTGTCAAACTTCCTCCATGAATTGCTTATCAGAGGACTAACCCTAGAGAACAGACATAGAATAGACAAGAGGAACATTACAGTAAAATGAATTTGTCAGAGGATGAGTATTGGTCGTTTGTTTTTGCAGGAATTGTTGCTTGCTTTTCCATCAGGAAAGGAAATTTATTTGGGGTAGGTATTACCTCCTTTTCCCTTCGTGTACTGCAATTTGTAGTCACATGGCTCAAAATAATGATTCCTATGGCACATATCTATTTGACAATGTTGGTTTGTACAGAGGTACCAAATAGGGTTTTGGGCTATGTGTTCTGTGCTATGGCCCATCATTATTGTTGTTTATTTGAGTTGGGAGGGTTTGCTGATATAGAGAAGTTAAAATGCCAAGGAAAAGATTCTGAAACCCCACTATTTGCTTCATCATTATCGCCTGCTGGTTTAAGGAACTAGGCGTAATCTTAAATTATCCAAACATATAAAGCAGCCTTTAAACTGCATAAATGAATCCATTCAATAAAAGAAATTATTCATCACTGATGTTTCCTTTCTTTCTCATGCATTATTGGCTGTTTAAATAACTTGTCTAATTTAATAAGAAGTGTAAGAATCATGGAGCAATTATTTGGTATAATGCTGAATTATACAGCAGAGAATAACAGCTTTGTCAAACAATACTGAACATTTCACAGAACAGGGACGGATGTAGGAAGTGGATAATAAATTTAATCATGTACAAACTCCTTTCTTTAAACTGTTTCAGTTCTAGCTATGCCTGGAGTTGAAGCAATTCTAGCCATTCTCAGAGTAGCTGAAAAAATAGCAGAACTTAAAGTTTGTGTAAACTCAACTAAATCTTATATAAGCATTTTAGAGTGATGTCTAAATAACAGTTCAATATTTTAAATCTGTATCTTTTAATAATACCTGGTGATTATTTATTTTTATAAGGCCGACAACATTCTGTTCTCTCTCCCAATCATGTTCCTACATTGTCATCCTGACACATAGTGGTGGATTTGCTAAAGACAAATAGACTGTGCACTTTTCAAGTGCAGTTGCATTAATTTTCCTCAGAGCTTAAATGCTGGACTTTCTCCCATTACACATACAGATATGGAGGATATCCCCCACCCCCAAATAAACTGGCCCCTAAATCCCCCTTCATCCTGCAATTTGAACTCAGCTAGAGAACTAGAGCATGCACTGCACACATATGCAGCTCGAAGAATCTGGAACCACCACTAGGGGGCACACAATTGTCATGTTCAGCCCAGATAGCAGATGATTTATGGAGAGGTCTTCCTACAGCTGCATGTATAATGGGTGGAGGTGCAGCATTTAGAACAGTTGGAGCGCTGATATGTACTGTTCAGAAGTAGGAATGAGCTCAGGCATATTCGGACACAAGTCTAATTCCATCTGAGCTATCACACCAGGAAGCTGTCACTGCAGACAGCTAATAATAAGTGGCAGAGGCATTCTCTGCCCCACAACTGAAGATATACAAGGCTACAGGGTGGAGAATACTCTGGCGGGTTCAGACTCATGTTTGAAAAAACCTGAGCTCATCTCTATTCAGAAGATTGATGGAATTGCATAGGGGATATTTTGACAAATCATTCTGAAAGTCTACTTAAACTAGTGGAGTTTCACCCAAAAGTGGAACCTCTGCTTATCTGCCTCCCTCCTCCGATGCCACACTTGGCACCTTTTCGGGGGGGGGGGGGGGCAGGGGGCCTGCTTTTGACAGGTACCCTTCCCCACTTCCAAAAGAGAGCACAGCGGCGCCATCCCTCGTAGTTTGCCCCCTTCACTGCGCCAGTAAGAAATCACAGCGAGATTCGCACATGCGGGGTAGGGAACCGGTTGTGAAACCTAAATGTTTCACAGCCGGTTTCCTTTACCATGAATGGTGGCAGCTGCCCCGAGAGCCAATCCAAAAATTGGCTGGGGTGCTGAAGTTGTGGGAACCCTGGACAGGTAAGTGTCCTAATATTAAAAGTCAGCAGCTACTGTATTTTTTCGCGGGGCGGCGGAACTCCTCTTTCAGCTGAACACTGTGATATTTAATTATTGCAAAGCAGAAGGTTCACTCTGTATATAATCCTTTGGCACTGCTCTTCTTTATACTGTATATTTAGTCAAACACATCTTCACTCAAAGAATTGTTGCTTAGTCCATTGAAATCACAAGCAAATGTAAACTCACACTATGGTACAAACAAATAGGAAAGGTGAGAATCTGGGATGGAAACTGGAGTCTATGATGTTTTACACCTGCCTGTACTTTAGCATGCCTCTGAGCATTCATAAAGTACTTGCAGGTGCTGATCATAGACAGTTCCTGCCTCCCTATCTCACCTCTCCTGTTTATGTCTGTACAGTAATGTGAATATTACATTTAGATGTGATTTTAATGGACTGAGCATGGATACTTTAAATTTTAAATTGTCTGTAACATCTTTTTGTCCTGAAATGTTTGCATTTCACTGAGAGGGATAAAATTGCATGCAATTAAAATACTTAACTTTCAGATTGAGGACAGATTGGATTTTTTTTTTATGCTTAGCTCCACTAATAAGAAATGACTACAAACAAGTCACATGTACCATGTGAATTTTAACTTGGCACAGGTCCTTGAATTCTTTATGATTTTTGTTATACATTTACTTAAAACCAAAGCACTGTCAATGTTATAAAATTCAAATCTCTACAAAACACACTGGTGCTTTGACTCACCAAGGTTTTCCCTTTATACTAGCATTGTAAAACAGGTGGCACTACATTTTAGAGGTTATTATTATACTTTTTTTCCAATCCAAATAGATGGAAGCATTTGCAAATTCTGAGTGAACGTTGTGTGAAACCTTTATAAATGGACCCCAAAGTACACAGCGATATCACCTTAGGTAGATAAAGTATATGCAGGTTTGTTTTTACAGATCTCCACATTGGACCAGAAAGGGCGATAATTGTGAATGAAAGCTAGGCAAGGGGATTTAGTTGCAAAAAAAATGGAACTTCCCCTCTAAAAGAGGGACCATTGGGAGTTGTGTAATTTGATCTTTAATAGTAATGACAGATTTAGATTATACACATTTGGGGATGTAAAGGGAGGCAAAAATATTCACTTTAGTAAATTATTTCTAATTATGGAAATATTTTTTGTTTCAGATCAGACACACAGTAGAAGTACTTGCACTGGCAGTTTAAAATATGCAACACAAATAGTTTCAGTAATTGGCTCCTTCAGACTTTGCCCTGCTGAAATCAACTTCATAGCCTTAAAGCCCTGTAGGCCTAATTGTATTCCTTTGGAGGTGTACAGATGAAGTGTCAAGGAAACACACGGGTTGATTTGCCTAAACTGGATTGTGCAAAATCTCGTCCAGCTCTGCATAGAAACCAATCAGCTTTTTTTGACAAAACTTAAAGTGTTACTAAAGTCAGATTTTTTTAAAATTAATATAACAAACATGTTATACAGGCATACCCCACTTTTAGGTACACCATGGTGTTTATTTACTAAAGCTGGAAAGTGCAAAATCAGGCTTACTTCTGCATAGAAACCAATGAGCTTCCAGGTTTTATTACCAAAGCTTAATTGAACAAGCTGGAGTTAGACGCTCATTGGTTTCTATGCAGAAGTGAGCCTGATTTTACACTTTCCAGCTTTAGTAAATAAACCCCATTGTGTACTTAAATGTGGGGTATGCCTGTACTTACATAGTTAGTAAGGTTGAATAAAGACACCAGTCCAACTTGAGTGAGTGTCTACAATTGTCCATATCCCTGTACATTGCACACTCACATCAGTCCCCACCCTCAAGGAGCCCTCAATCCAAGGCCCCTATTCATATACGTGGAACAAAAAATGTAGCGCTAAGGAAACAAGTGTACAAATAAATCTAAAGGTGATTTGTACGGACAATCCCCTTTGGGATTACATGCACTTCTGACCCACTGTCATACGACAGGTGGGTCCAACACTTCCGGTAAGGGTATTCAACTTATCTCTATTGATTGCTGTGCCTCCAGACATTACTACAGACAAGCTGATCTCTGTTGGTGGTTTTCCTGTAACCTTAATCCTGGGTCCCCAAGAGAGAATTGGTTGACTTTACCTAAATAGTATATGAGGACTCTGCCTAAATAGTATATGAGCACAGATCGATACACCATTAATTGTTTGAATTTCTTGCTACGTGACTGATATCACGTTTTTTCACATATAAGTTGTATGCGCACTCTACTGGGGATTGTACAGTATATACATTGTTGTTTACACAGATAAGTGTGAAACTCCTCTGTGGTTCAACACAGGTTGCTCACACTTATCTGTACAAATCACCTTCAGATTTATTTGTGCACTTGTTTCCTTAGCGCTACATTTTTTGTTCCACATTTACTGTAACTTTGTTTGTTTGAGTGTTAGCTGCTTGTTGTATTATAG
The DNA here is from genome assembly GCF_037356315.1 of Lithobates pipiens. Lineage (NCBI taxonomy): Eukaryota > Metazoa > Chordata > Amphibia > Anura > Ranidae > Lithobates > Lithobates pipiens. The sequence goes on along the minus strand of NW_027507785.1, from coordinate 206,017,821 downwards.
TAGCGCAGTGTTTTTTCCCTTTTTTCCCTATTCATATACTAGGGTCAATTTTGGACCGAAGCCAATTAACCTACCTGCATGTCTTTGGAGTGTGGGAGGAAACCGGAGTACCCGGAGGAAACCCACGCAGGCACAGGGAGAACATGCAAACTCCAGGCAGGTAGTGTCGTGGTTGGGTTTTGAACCAGTGACCCTTATTACTGCTAGGTGAGAGTGCTAACCACTACACCTCTGTGCCACCCTAAACCGTACCTGCTCTGTGCTGTAATATTGAGAATATAGAGTGGCCCATATCCTCCTCCTCTGGGGTGCCCGGCGGCAGTCTTGGCTACCCCTCTTCTTTTTATGTCCACCATAGCCAGCCGCTTGCTATGGGGAGAAATGTAGTCTGCACACTCCCGACCTGTGTGGCTATGGAGCCATGCTTCACAGACTTAGACCTGTCACCCACTTCCTCTTTACTGCATTTGATTGACAGCAGCAAGAGCCAATGGCTCCTGCTGCTTCTCAAATGCTATGTAAGGAGGAAGTAAGGGGAAAATAGAGGCAGGCGTGCACAGCACTGATCTATTCTCCCCTGTCTTACTCTTCATACAGGGGAAGGGGGGCACAGGGAAAATGAATTTTTTTTTTACCCTAATGCAAACAATGCATTAAGGTAAAAAAACGTTTTTACGTTTAGTAACACTTTAATTAAACAAGCTGAAGTTAGAAGCTGATTAGCTACCATGAACAACTACACAGATTTCCACTTTCCAATTTTAGTAAATCAACCCTACAGAGTTTCGGTTAGCATCAGAGTCAAGACGATGCAGCCAGTGACATCACTGGCACATGCGCTCTGAAGGAACGACCACCCGTGCTGTTTCTTTAGAGCCCAATGCCAGGAATGGTGGCACAGAGCTAGAGTCTGCAAAGTAAGACAGGTGAAGATAGGAGTGCCTGCAGCACTGACATCTCGGCACTGGAAGAGCTTAATTTTAAGGTAAGTGTACCATAATGTGCTGGTATGCGATGTATACCAGCACATTATGCCTTTACCTTGCAAGTAACTCACAATTGCACGGTCATGCGACATGGCTCCCTAACAAAATTGATGTCCTTTTTTTCTCACAAATAGAGCTTTCTTTTTTGGTGTTTGATCACCTTTGCGGTTTTTATTTGTTGCGCTACAAACAAAAAAAGCGTACATTGTTTAAAAAAAAGCATATTTTTTTAACTTTTTGCTCTAATAAATATCCACAAAAAAATATATAAAAACATTTTTTTTCCTCAGTTTAGGCTGATACGTTTTCTTCTACATATTTTTGGTAAAAAAAAAGTGTTTATTGATTGGTTTGCGCAAAAGTTATAACGTCTACAAAATAGGGGATATTTTTATGGCATTTTTATTAATATTATTATTTTTTACTAGTAATGGCAGTGATCAGCAATTTTTATCATGACTGCTACATTATGGTAGACAGATCGGACACTTTTGGGGAGATTTTGGGACCGTTCACATTTATACAGCGATCAGTGCAATTAAAAATGCACTGATTATTGTGTAAATGTGACTGGCAGAGAAGGGGTTAACCACTAGGTCACGCTCTATAGGGGTTAAGTGTGTCCTAGAGAGTGATTCTAACTGTGGGGGGGGGGGGCTATGTGTGACACAAAACTGATCACCGCTCCCGATTACAGGGATCAGTGATCAGTGTTAGTGCCACTAGGCAGAATGGGGAAATGCTTGTTTACATCAGCATTTCCCTGTTCTTCCTCTCCGTGAGACCATCGCGGGTATCCCCACGGACATCGAGTCTGCAGGACCTATGATCACACTCATGGAGGTCGTGGAGCATGTGCCCGCTAACCGCTTCTTAAAAGGCAATGTATGGGTATGTTAATCTGCCTGTACGTGCCCTTCTGCCGACGTATATCGGCGTGAGCAGGTCAGCAAGTGGTTAAAGTGTGACAGTGCTGAAAATTGGCCTGGGCAGGAATGGGTGAAAGTGCCCGGTATTGAAGTGGTTAAATAACTTGATTCTTTTGGTTGACACAAAGATTCCTTATACTGTCATTTTAAAATTGAAAGTTCTTATCTGTTCTGAATACATGTAGGCTAAACTCACATTTTTTGTTGATAAGACATCATCTAGTGCCAAAAAGAGCAGTTAGAAAGTTCCCTCTGCCTTTACTATACCCCACTAGCCAAGTAATGGTATGCAACATTTTGAACTTTTTAGAAAGTTAAGCATAGGCACATCACTTTTGCATACAGCAATGCAGTGCAGGTATTTGTTAGCTTGTCCCCAAGACACTTGCATTGCAATGTAGTGTCATACAATAAACCCACATTGCTAAGAAAGAGTCAAGGGTTACACTGATGTAACAGAAGCACTGTGAACTTAGTAACCATATCTTACAGGACACAAAAGCCCCAAAGCCTACTTCCAACAAATACAGTCAATTTACCCTGCAAGTTTATGTTACCACTTACAAAGCTGAAAGATGCAGTATTTGTGACAAACATGAGTTAACACTTTTATGATCCCATAATCTCACAATAGATCTGGATCCCAAAGTTCTTTTTAAACAGAAATTAAAAATCACTTTTTTTCCATTCCCACATCTGATATTTGACAAGTAAAACTGTGGGAAAGAATATTTCACCATCTTAGAAAGAAAAGTGGTTACAGGCAGGTCAAAATAGATGAACAATCATCACTACTGTCTACATTAATACACCTTGGGGACAACACAAGTTCAGTCAGATACCCTTTGGGATCAAACCTGACAGAGATGGATTTCAGCATAAAATGCAGAAGCATTTGGAGCCATTCCCCTAATAACTAATGACGTGCTTGTAGTTACTTCAACCAAACAGGAGCATGAGGTTGCTCAACCACAGGTTCAGCAAGAATAAAATCCATTACATTGGTAAAATAAAGGAAATTCACAAGACGCATCATCACTTAAGAAAATGTGAAATTTGACAGTCGTAAATTTCAGATATTACATGCATGCCTGGACCAAAAGGTCTAATGTACTTCTTGGGTATTTATACAGGAATTATGACTAATTGTACCACTGAGAACACTACTTAAAATTATATTCTGCGGCAGTGGGAAACAGAGCAGGACAAAGCCTTACATCTATTAAAAAGTGAAACATCCATTTTACCTTTTATTTAACTTTTATTAATAAAAGCATATGCTTTCAATGATCATTGTCTTGTACTAACGGAAAACCACTATTTTATACTGTACATATAGAATGTGCATTAAAAAATTTAGAACTATCAAAGACCACTGGATAGGATGGATCCTTTGTTCCTTGCATGGACCTTTTCAAGAATCTCAGCCACTCTAGGTCATATGTAGGAACATGCAATGTCCCAGGAAATCACTGCTTAAAGTCTTGACTCCAATGCCTCATTTCCCGTTAATGCCTCGTACACATGATCAGACTTTCCGACGGAAAGTTGGCAGGAACATTTGAGAACCTGCTAGCAAACATTTGTTGGCGGAAAGGCTGACAGCAAATGTATGATGGAGCATACACACGGTCTGACTTTCCAGCAACAAGTTCACATCTAACATTTCCTGTTGGAAAGTCTGACCGTGTGTACAAGGCATAACAGTGTGGATGATGGGCGATGATCCATCTCACTAGTCCCTGTAGAGAATTTATGAGATTTTGCTATGGAATGGTGCTCCCTGCTCTCTCTCTGTTTCCCAAGTTTGGAATCCAGCTATGGAAAGTAAGGGGGTGAGAGGACACATTCTCCCTGCAGCAATGATGCAGTGCAATCACAGTGCAATCACTGTGGTGGGTGTTACGTCTCCTCCTGGGCCTCCACTCAATCCCACCGAATTCAGTCGGTGTCCTCAAGTGTGTACTCCCGGAGTCCCATGGTGCCAAGAGAGTGAAGTTTTCTGGGAAGTTTGGTAAAAGTGCACAACCAATAAACAAAAGAGAGAGGGTGTCACCATCTAAATGCATCTGTTTATAAATAGAATAAACTACCATAAAAGTATATGCACTCACTACATTAAGTGGGCGTTTATACTGTACAACCTCCGTCTGTGTAGCAGAGTTGAGCATGGAAGCAGCCAGTAGCAGCAGAGTTCGCCACGGAAGCAATCAGAGCTTGCAAAGTTGAACTTTAAGCGCTTTTAATGTGCATGTAAAGGATTGTGACCGAATACACTTTCCCTTATGTGAATGAACTTGTGTCGCATCTATTCCAAAATTAAGAACACTGTATTGACTTTGTGTTATAGTTTTATGCATCTACAAAGGTATTTATGTAGGAGGACCTTGCTGTCATGACCTCTTGGCAAGATAAGTTTGGATTGGATATCTAAAATTGGTGATGATTTAATAAAAATGGGTTTCTTGCAAAAAGACTACGGTACATTTGATCTTAGTCTTCATATGACCGCCCCCCCCAACAGCACAATAAGTCCCATAACATTATATAATCAGAGATGACGGTTACTAAAGCCAGTGTCACGTACCAGTTTGGAGGTGAGGTGCTGAGAGGGCTCCCCTTGTGGCTAAATGCAAACACATTCCCCTGGAGATGATACAGGGAGTGCAGTGCCAAAAGAAGCACAATTTGCCAGATGCTGCTGTATGTTGGAGAGCTGATCACCAGGAGATGGCTATAGCAGTCTGGAAGCATTTGAAGAGGAGGTGTGCTGAGATGTGCTGAGGTGCTGGGTAGAGAGGAAACCGAAGGTCATATACGGTGGATCAATCAAGCAGCGGGAACTGGAACAAGCCAGGGTCATACACGAGAGACAGGAGAAGCAAAGTCAATGAGCCAAGCCGGGGTCAAACACTAGGAAGCCAGCAGGAGCAGAGTCAAATGTACAAGCCAGAGGTCAAATCAGAATTTCAGGAAGAATATCAGGCAAGCCGGGTCAGTAGCAGGAACCATATCAGGCAAGCCGGGTCGGTAGCAGGAAGTTAAAGAATCAGGGATACAGAGGCACAGGGAACACAGATGAGCTGATGATAATCCAGCAACATCATGCTCACGGTACAAGGTTTAAATAGGCCAGTCGGCGCCAGAATCTGACACGCCATTCGTGAGCTATTGCATGGTGTTTTTGCATACACCGGTGTCCTGTCAGAAAGCCGCCACCCATCAGAATATGTAATGGAAGTGACATTTCGGCATGGCATTCTTGGTACACCCGCACTCGCCCGCAGTAAACCTACAGTCAGAAGGTGGCAAGTGGACGTCTTTTAACACCCACTGAAGTCTTGCATTTCACACTTCGTTTTACCAATAAACTGAGCTTATATAATCAAATACAGTATTTGGAAGTCCGTGTGTCTGTTTTTATGTTGAATTTTAAAAGCGTCGACATGCCTGCTGATCTCACTGGTTTGTTGATCTGACATAACACAGCTGCATTTAAAATTCAACATCCAAAATTTTTGATGGATTTCTAAATACTGTATTGCACTATATAAGCTCAGTTTACTAGTAAAAATAAGTGTGAAATGCAAGACTCCGGTGGTTAGGGATGAGCTGAACACCCCCCGGTTCAGTTCGCACCAAAACTTTTGAATGGACCGAAAAGTCGTAAGAACTTTTGAACCCCATTAAAGTCTATGGGACTCGAACGTTCGAAATCAAAAGTGCTAATTTTAATGGCTAATATGCAAGATATTGTCCTAAAAAGGGTTTGGGGACCCTGCTCCTGCCCCAGGAGACATGGATCAATGCCATTTTTTTTTTAAACTGATGGTTTTTCGGGAGCACTGATTTTAATGACGATTAAAGTGAAAAAAAGTAAAATATTCCTTTAAATATCGTGCCTGGGGGGTGTCTATAGTATGTCTGTGAAGTGGCACATGTTTCCCGTGTTTATAACAGTCCCTGCACAAAAGGACATTTAACGGAAAAAAGTCATTTAAAACTGCTTGCGGTTTTATTGTAATATCTGGTTCCGGCAATATGGACGAAAATCATTGGGAAAAATGGCATGGGTAGCACCACCTGCCCCTTTGGGTCTTGTACGGATATTAAGGGGAACCCTATACCCAAATTAACAAAGCCCCCAGGCCCTATATACTCAGAACATCAGTATACAGGCGGTGCAAACAAGACAGGGACTGTGTAAGTTTGTTGTGTTAAGTAGAATCTGTTTGTAATTTTGAACTGGTACATTTTTAAAGTGTAGCTATAGTCAAAAAATCAATTTTTAAGCTTTTTGGAAAACATAGGGAAGGGTTATCGCCCCTGTTTTTTCATCTCCCTTCCTGTTGTCTCCTTCCGTTTGCAAGTAGGAGACGTTTGTAAGTTGGATGTTTGAAAGTAGGGGCCTGCCCTATATGCTCTGCAGAAATTTGGGCCTAAGGTGTTAGTGTTGCCACAACACTGTAAGCCCTCAAAGTGACTCTTGGTGGGCGCTGGAGCACCCTGCTGTGAACGATTATATCAAGAATTGTAATTACATGCCATTGTTGAACAGTGGTAGAAAAATTGGGCATTTTGTGGTTGTGGTGGTGTTGGTGCCACAACACTATAAGTCCTCACAGTTACTCTTGGTGGGCGCAGGAACGGGCCCTGCTGTGAAATATTATAACAAGAATTGTAATTACATGCCCCTGTTAAACAGGGGCTGAAAATTTGGGCCTTAGGCACTGGTGCTGGTGCCACGACACTGTAACTTCTCCCAGATACTCTAGTTGGAGTGCAGGAATGAGCCCTGCTGCAAAGCATTGCATCAAAAATTGTAATTACATGCCCCTGTTAAACAGGGGCTAAAAAATTGGGCCTTAGGCACTGGTGCTGGTGCCACGACACTGCAACCTCTCCCAGATACTCTAGTTGGAGTGCAGGAATGATCCCTGCTGCAAAGCATTGCATCAAAAATTGTAATTACATGTCCCTGTTAAACAGGGGCTGAAAAATTGGGTCTTAGGCACTGGTGCTGGGGCCACGACACTGCAACGTCTCCCAGATACTCTAGTTGGAGTGCAGGAATGAGCCCTGCTGCAAAGCATTGCATAAAAAAATGTAATTACATGCCCCTGTTAAACAGAGGCTGAAAAATTGGGTCTTAGCCACTGGTGGCATCACCCAGAACCAAAAATGTTCTTCCACTCTATCAGCAGGATCATTGAGGAGGAAGAGGGTAGTCAGTCAAAATAACAGGACAGTCACTCAGCATCAGCATAAGCAGTCTTGAAGGGATGTGACATTTCCAAAAAAAATATTTGGTTACATCAGCTTCAGGTGCTTGGTACTGGTGGTGATCCAAGACTGATTCATCTTTATTAAGGTCAGTCGATCAACAGAGTCATGGACAGGCGCACCCTGTGATCGGTTACAAAGGCTCCAGCAGCACTGAAGGTGTTTTCTGAAAAAGAACGCTGGATGCAGGACAGGCAGTAGCTCAATAGCATACTGTGCAAGCTCTGGCCAGTGATCCATCCTCAAGACCCAGTAAGCCAGAGAATTTTTGGAGGGAAAGGTGTCCAAGTCTGACCTTGCCCAGGACCGCTGATAGAAATCATGGGGCCCCGTACAGCCTACCTGACGGGGCCCCCTTCAGCTCCACCCTGGCCCCGCCCCTAGTCCCACCTCCAGCCCCACCCCTGGCCCCACCCATTGTCCCTCCCCTGGCCCCACCCATTGCCCCTCCCCAGACACGTGACACTGACAACAGATGGCACGTGACACTGACAGGTGGCACTGATGACAAATGGCACTGATACGTGGCACTGATGACAGATGGCACTATGTGGCACTGATGACACGTGGCACTGATGACACGTGGCACTGACGACAGGTGGCACTGACGACAGGTGGCACTGGGGGCAGGTGGCACTGGGGGCAGGTAGCACTGGGGTGGATGGCACTGGGGGCAGGTAGCACTTGGGTGGATGGCACTGGGGGCAGGTAGCACTGGGGTGGATGGCACTGGGGCAGGTAGCACTGGGGTGGATGGCACTGGGGTGGATGGCACTGGGGCAGATGGCACTGGGGCAGATGGCACTGGGGCGGATGGCACTGGGGCAGATGGCACTGCTGGGGGCGGATGGCACTGCTGGGGGCGGATGGCACTGCTGGGGGGTACAAAATTGCTTACGATTTTTAAAATAAAGGATTGTAATCATTATAAGTATGACAAAAATACACACCTCACCTTGTCCCCAACTTCAAGATAAGATCTCACCTCGATCGCCCGGCCCCTGCTCTCTCTGCTTCTGGTTAGTCATGTGTAGAGAGAGAGAGGATTGGGCATATCACTCCGCAGCATAACCTTTCTATGTTAATGCTGTGCGGTGTGCGATGTGCGGAGGGGGAGCAGAAGCTGTATTCCTCCGCCCGCTGAAAAAAAAGAAAGAGTCCCCTCCACTACAGGCAGCCGCATACTCATAGCGTAGAACACATACTGAAAAAAAAAAAAAAAAAACTGCCGACGGGGGGGGGGGGGGGGGTTTGGTGGGTTGACAGTTGCGGATGTGCTGGAGGTAGAGGGGATTATGGCTGGATGTTCCATGATCGTGGAGGAACTTTTTTTTTTTTTTATACATACAATTTTTGGCAGTTAGGTTGCCCGGGCCCCCTTGCTGGTCAGGCCCGGTACAGCAGGGCCAGATGTACTGGCCTATCAGCGGCCCTGACCTTGCCCCTAGGTATTCCTGCACGATGATTGCTGGAACCAATCATACCTTGGGGCTGCGGACTAAAAAATTGTCTGAACGCATCAGTCAGATGGCCACCTTCTCCATCGCTCCTTCTGTGACTGACCGAAGCCTCAGCAACATGTTGTCCAGGACCAGGAGTTTGTAACCTCCCAGTCTCTGGGAACGCATTGCACAGACCTTTCTGCAAGGCCTTTCCGGAGATGTCTCATCCGCTGCTACCTCTGCGACGGCAAGATAAGGTCCGCAACCTTACCCTTGTACAGTGTATCAAGAAGAGTGGCCAGCCAGTAATGGTCCCTCTCCTTGATCCGAAGAATACGAGGATCCTTCAGCAGGCTTTGCAGGATCAGGGAGGCCATGCAGTGTAGGTTAGCTGAGGCATTCAGTCCGGAGTCCTCTGGGTCACTAAGGACAACATAATCCGCAGCCACCGCCTCCCAGCCACATACAAGTCCACATGTTTCTTGGGACTGTAAATCATCCCTAAAAGATTGCTGCTGCTGATGCTGAGTGCCAGGCTCCATCTCCATGGTGACATAAGCCTCCTCCTCCTCCTCTTCCTGTGTGATGGATTGGACAGGTCTGAATAAAGGGGGCCTTGAGAGGCAAGAAAGTCCTCCTCTTCCTGCCTCTGTTCTGCCTCAAGTGCTCTGTCCATTATTCCATGCAGCGTATGCTCCAACAGGTGGACAAGAGGTACATGTCACTGATGCATGCACTGTCACTGCTCACCATGCTCGTGGCCTCCTCAAATGGTGACAGGACAGTGCATGCATCCCTGATCATGCCCCACTGGTGTGGTGAAAAAAAAACAAGCTCCCCTGACCCTGCCCTGGTGCAATAGTCGCCCAGGTACTCATTGATGGCCCTCTTCTGCATGTGCAGCCGCTGCAGCATGGCCAACGTTGAGTTCCACCTGGGGGGCATGTCACATGTAAGGCGGTTCTTGGGCAGGTTCAACTCCTTTTGGAGCTCAGCCGGCCGAGCACTGGCATTATATGATTGGCGGAAATTAACTTTCCTGGCCGGCCTCAGGACATCCTGTAAGCCTGGGTACCTGCCCAAGAACCGCTGCACAACCAGATTAAGGATGTGAGCCACACAGGGCACATGGGTCAGTTGTCCCTATCGGAGGGTGGAGTGGAGGTTGGTGCCATTGTCGCAAACCACCATTTCTGGCATAAGCATACGTGGCATCTTCCACCTATCGGTCTGCCCCTGCAGAGCTGACAAAATATCTGCCTCAGTGTGGCTCCTGTCCCCCAAACAAACCAGCACGGCATGGCATCCTTTTGCCTGCGTACTTGTATAGCCCCTTGAATGCCTATGGAGCACCACTGGTTCCGAGGACAAAGCACTGGAAGAGGCCACGGAGGAAGAAGAGGAGGGGATGGAGGAGAGAGGTGTGTCACAACCAGTAGTAACATTTTGGAGGTGTGGTGGCGGAACAACCTCCAACACTACTGCAACTTGTCCTGCATCCTTCGCAGCTGCCAGAAGAGTGACCCAATGGGCCGTGAAAGATAGGTAACGTCCCTGTCCATGCATGCTGGACCATGAGTCAGCGGTAATATGCACCTTACTGCTGACCACTGTCCAGCGAGGCATGGACATTGCCTTCCACTTGCAGGTAGAGAGCCAGAATCGCCTTCCGTGAGAAAAAGTGGTGTTTGGGAACCTGCCACTGAGGAACCATTGCACAAACTCACAGAAGGGGGCAGAGTCTACCTACTGAAAAGGCAGCAGTTGAAGTGCTAGCAATTTAGCCAAGCTAGCATTCAACCGCTGGGCATGTGGATGGCTGGGAGTGAACTTCTTTCGAAGGTCCAGCAGCTGAGGCAGGGAAATTTGCCTGCTACAATCGGACATTGGTGTACTGCTAGCAGAGTGCCCGCAAGTACTTGGCTGTGATATACCTAATTCTACACCTTCATTCCTTTCAGTGCAGGTTTCAGAGAGGACTGAAGGTCTAGTGGGGTTGGAGATCAATGCTGATGAGGAGCAAGGAGAGGTCCATTTTGTTCTTTGGTGTGGGTCTTTAAGGTATGCTTGCCAACGAGCTGCATGGCAGGTCAACTTATGTCTGGTCAAGCATGTGGTGCCCTAGCGGCTGATGTTTTGGCCACACAAGATACACTTAAGACATATTTTGCAAATAGCATAGGTGCAATCTGATGCACTGGTCTCAAAAAAGGGCCAAACCAAAGAACTTTTGGAATAACACGCAGAGGCAACGCCTTGCACAGGCGGAGCTCGGCAGTGTGATTCAGTCGGTGTGCTGCCCCTAAGCTGGCCCCCGGAGGGAATCCTGCCTCGCTGCAGATGTGCCTCCTCCTCCTCCTCTCTCCTATCAGGCACCCACGTGGAGTCAGTGGCCTCATCATCCCCTCCCTCTTCATCACTGGAGCAAACCTGGCAGTATGCTACAGCTGATGGAACATGACTGCCAGATTGCTCTCCTTCTTGAGCATTCCCTCTCTCTGCGCTCATGCTACTGCCTTCCTCTAGCTGGGTGTCATCATCAGAGCCTTCAAAACGCTGGGCATCCTCCTGGAGCATGTATCGAACACTGTGCTCAAACAGTTCGGGGGACACCTCAGGAGGACATGGTGGGTCTAGGGAAGGAGTGACTGATGACATTGAGACGAGGGAAGAGGACGCATTGGTAGTACCCTTAGCCTGGGTGAGAGAGGATGGGTCATCCACTCTACCAAGTCTTCGACATGATGCGTCTCAACATGTCCAGCTGCCAAAAATACGGACAAGCGTGATGCACCGTGTCCAAGACCAGCACTGTTGTCTCTAGACACAGAGCCTGCTTGCCCTCTTTTATTGTCTCCTGACTGTCTGCCTCTCCTTGTTGGCTTTCCAGACATAGTAATGGCCTTCAGGGAGATGGAAAAACCACCAATTGGGTAGCTTTAGGTGCACACTGAGCAGATGATATAGTACACCGACTGTAATTACTGCAGCTGCCTGCCTGTGTTGCAGAAACAGAACAACACCAGCAATAAGGGATAGCTTCAGGTGTATACTGTGCAGAAGGCACACAACACCAACTCTAACTTCTGCAGATGCCTGTATTACAGAAACAGAACACCAGTAATAAAGGGTAGCTTCAGGTGTATACTGTGCAGGAGGCACACAACACCCACTGAACAAGCGCTAGGTTCCCAAGCAGTAAAGACATTGGCCCTGCCTATCATCCCAGTCGCAACACACTACACAAGGCCGCTGCGCTGGCAGCCTTATATAGTGTGGGGCGTGTGCTAACCCCCGCCAGCTATAATTGGCCACAGGCATCCTGCCTGTGGCGAATTATGGCTTTCCTCGCTGCCGGCGCTGTGATTGGCTAAGCATGCGGGGTCACAGTGGATGCTTGGCCAATCATGAGCCAGCAATGCACTGTGATGGCGCAGTGCATTGTGGGTCATGAGCGCCACACAAAAATGGCACAAACGGCCCACAGAGTTCTGGCTTTGCCTCCAACACCAAGCTCATCCCTACAGGTGGGTGTTAAAAGATGTCCACTTGCTGAGTGCAGATGTATCAAGATAGCTGCGACGGAAGTCAATAAGGTTGCTTCTTCTGATAGGTAGCGGCTTTCTGATAGAACACTGGTTCGCGATGCTTACGCCAGTGCGTATAGAGGTTCTCTATAGGCGTCCATGCTGTATATGTCCATCCAGTTCAACCAACAACAGTTGTGGTGGAACAAGTTCTAGATACCAAAAATAGCTTTCTATAATTAGTCTATTATACCTCCATTGTCTTCTCCGTAAGTGGGGGGGATAAGAGCAGATGGCTTTTGTCGTGGAGGATGGCGAGCAACTTCTGTCCTAGACCTGTTTATTCTAGACCAAAATACAAGAGTTGTAAAAGCTGAACTTGATGCACATAAGTTTTTTCTCAACCTAATTATTGAAATAACTATGCAGTATATACTATACTATAAAGTATATACCCTACTTGATGCAGTCCCTCTGTCTTACACGGTGCATATGCAATACCTGCTATCAGGCTTGTAGAAATCAATTACTGTTTAACATACATCAAATATATCTCCAGAAACACTGTTAGACTGCAGTGGTCTTACCTCTAAAAGGAAGTAACACAGGGATTGAATGCTTTCATCTGCAATCTTCCCAGCTTTAGTACTTTCTGTCAGTGATTGATGAACAAGCCTAGGCTGATCAATACTTCTATCAGTGTAAACTTTATCTGCATATTAACAATACTGCTGTGATAGCTTGTTAGCAAGAGCATTCTGAATCACTCAATTCAACAACTCAGAAGAAAACATTCGTGTTAACCAAAACTACAGCAAAAAGAGATTTAGAGCTGTGTATACTCCCTTTTGAGAATGCCCATGTAATATGGTAAAATAAAAGCTTCAAAAAATCTTTAAAAACTTAAATTAATAACAAAAAAAACATTCATAACATTTGTGACATTTAAGTGGATCTTTTGTACTGTGTATTAGTAACTTACCAGCAAACCCAAATCCAGCTCACCTCCCAACTTTTCATAACATTTGTGATATTCCTACTGCCTATAGGAAACTTATCAGCAAACCCACAGGCACACCTCCCAACGTTTTGAGATGGGAATTAGGGACACCTATTAGCAAAAGTATGTAGGCATATGACACACCCCCTACCACAATTATTTCTTTATACTGGCTTTTGAAATTTACAAATGCAGCACTTTAGAAATTGGATGAAAGGTTTGCACTGGGAAACACTTTTTTTGAAAGATAAAAAGTGCATTTTATATGCAACTATATAGATCAGACCAAAATGAGGGACAAATGAGGAGAAAGGAGTGACAGAGGGACTTTGTTCCAAATCATTGACAGTCCCTCAAAATCAGGGGCAGTTGGGAGCTATGCCCACAGGCAACCCCGACAAACAAAAAGCAGTCTATTTTACCTGTCCTGCTGTTAATTATCTAATCTTTGCTCTCTGTTTTTTCAGGGGTGTACCAGCAACTGGGTGTAGAGCTGTAGTGATATAGCAGCTAGCATGTGGGGCCACAGCACCTGACTGGAGACCAGGCAGTTGACACTACCATAAAGTATGTTAGATGTTTAATATTCTTTAGCCACCTATCTTAGCACAATGTGAAGATTAGAGTCATGGGTGTCAGACCAGTAAGCATTACGCTATTATGCTTCTGTTAATACTTCCAACCAGAGAAATTTGAAACTAAACAATAATACTCAGTTTAACCACCTTAATACTGGACATTTTTACTGCACTCCTGCCCAGCCGAATTTTCAGATTTAAACATTGCCACATTTTGAATGACAATTACAGTCATGTGACACTGTGCCAAAATTAAACTTCTATATTTTTTTGAGACAGATAGAGCTTTCTAGTGGTTGCATCGAATCACAACAGTTTTTATTATTATTATTATTATTATTATTATTATTATTATTGGCTGTATAAATAAAAAAATACAGAAAATGTTGTTATAACATTTCAAATAATGAATCTTTCTTCATAAATGTACGGTAGGCAAAAATGTATTTTGCTATATTTCTTTGGTAAAAATAAAACAAATCAGTGTATATTATTTGGTCTGTGTGAAAGTAAAGCCACGTACACACGGGCGGACTGTCTGGCCAACTAAGCCCGTCAGACAATCCGACGGACAGTCCGTCCTACTTTTGAATGAACGGACTTGACCACACACAATGAACAGACAGTCCGTTGAAAGCTTGCGCGATGACGTGTACAGCACGTACAACGGGACTAGAAATACGACGTCCAATACACTGCAATGCAACCTTCGGCCGTGTAAATCCTTTCTGAGCATGCGCCATACTTAATCCGTCCAACTTGCCTACTCACGAGTGGACTGTCCTCTGAAACCAAAGTTGGACGGACAATATTACGGAAATTCCAAATGACTTAGTCCGCCAGACTGTCCGCTGAAAAAGTCCGCTGAAGCCCACACACGAGCGGACTGTCCGCTGAAATGTGTTTCAGCGGACTAAGTTGGACAGACAGTCCGCCCGTGTGTACGCGGCTTTAGTCTACAAAATATAGTATTTATATTTGAAAATAGATCAGTTCTGATGTACTGATTGCTAATGTACTGATCTAGTTTCTTGTGACCCTAAAATGCCAGGAGAGAACAAATACCCCCCAAATTACCATTTTTAGAAAGTAGACAGTCCAAGGTATGTAGTAGGAGGCATATGGAGTCTTTGAAGTTGTAATTATTTTGTCACAATTTTTGGGATAATGAAGAAATTAAACAAACCTTTTTTTTCACAAAGTTGTTATTTAAACATTATTACACAGCATAGACATTCTTAATATTACACCCCAAAACACATTTTGCTTTGCCCCCTGAGTATAGGGATACCACATGTGTGAAACTATATCACAGCCTGGATGTATAGGGGAGCCCAAAATCCAAAGAGCACCTTTGGGCTTCCAAGGCGCTTACATTATGTATTTAATTTCATGACTACTTAACACATTTTTAGAAGCACTGGAGCACCAGGACAGTGGAAACACACAAAATAACCCAATTTTGGAAATAAAACACTCCAAAGTATTTTCTGAAAGGCATAGTGAGTATTTTGAAAACGTCATTTTTTGCAACGCATTTTTGGAAAATGCAGGAAGGAGCGCATGGGCGGAGCGGACAGCGACTGACATGTCCTGCTGAGGCTCTGTTTTTCCGGGGCTTTGCGGCCACCACAGATGACCAAATGGCAGGGTAACTAAACAAAAAGCATACTAATATCCTCCTTAATACCCTGTGAACCAAATAGAATGGTTTTTGTGGGAGATGCCCGAGACAAAACAAAAGCGAAAAGACACAAAGAAAAAATGCTCAGAGGCTCCTGTAATATGGCTCAGTCAAATTCTCCTCACACAGCAAAGACACGTGCTGACAAGAGACAGCTGCATTTACCTCAGGAACTTGTATGACACAGACAGTGAATACAGCGCCAGCTCCCAGCCACAACAAGCAGATAAATTACACCCAAATATATTAAAGCAAATAGAGAAAATGCTACAGAAAGCTTTCTCTGACCAAATTACAGAGAAACTGACAAAAGAAATACGTGATTTAGGCCAACGCACAGCTGAATCGGAAAACAGAATGGATGACATTGAAACTAATGTACTATCACATGACAATGAATTGGAGTCTCTTCAAGATGAAAATGTAACGTTGCAAGTGCGTTTAGAAGATTAGGATAGAATAGGGCACTTCGTTCAAACCTCTGCATATGAGGTATGCCTGAGTCAATCATTGACCTTCATTGACCTTCAATCGACTATGAGTGCTCTTTTTCAGGAATTAACGCTGTCAATCCCAATTGAAAGATTTGAAATGGACATAATCCATAGAGCTTTGGCGCCACGCAAAGCTGAAGGTCCCCCTTGTGACATAATTGTAAAGTTACACTTTTTTCGCACAAAAGTGCAACTTATGACAGCTGCCAGGAACGAAGAATCTCTTACTTTTCAAAGTCATTCATACCAGATTTTTGCTGACCTATCCCCAATAACAGTTGTTAAATGGCCCGCGATGAAACCTTTGCTCCAAAATCTCCAACACTACCAAATCCCTTATCAATGGGGATTCCCATTTTTTATTTGTTTTACATTTCAAGGCACCAAATATTCAAGCAGCTCCTCTGAAGAGTTACAGAACACTTTGCAAAAACGTCATCTATACAATGGGCCTTCTACTAGCCCTCGTTGACGTAAAACATCTATTTCTCCATAAAGTGCATCTAAGCCTGGAACTGACAGAAGCAGACAAAGTGTATCAAGAAGGGGTTGATTCAATTTTCCAGATTTGGACTCACCGGACACAATGGACTGAATGCATTTTGCATTTAAATCTGAAGCTCATTCAACTTAACAGTTCACCTACCTTATCTTTAATTTTAAATATTTCAAATTCTTAATATGTTATAAGTTAAAGTATATAACCTTAAATTCAAATATTCATATATTCATATATAATTACTTAAGGATTTGTTAAAAGGAATACTATTCAATCTGACTCTTATGTTTGCTTATTTTTTAAGGAAGATAGCCAAGATGTCTAAATTTAATTTCTTTAATTTTTTCTTAAATTTGGCCTTGGGGGACCCCATTTTTCTGTCCTAGGACTCTCCTCCACTCTCATAATCTACTTCTCCTTTTTTCTTTTATCCAATCTTTCTCTGGGGTTTCTTTGATTCCGCACCTGATAATAGAAATATATCTTATGTAAAAAATATATATAGCTCCTTTTAAATGTCCTAACCTTAAATGTCCAAGGTCTAAACATTCCTCATAAGTGAACTAAAGTATTCAGATTTTTATCTTCCTCAAAAGCCCATATAGTGTGCCTCTAAGAGACTAATTTTACTGAAACTACAACCCCTAAATATTTTTGGACATGTTACCCCCAAGTTTATACTGCTTCAGCTAAATCAAAACGCATTTCACCAAACTACACCTTTTTCCCTCATAACAGAGATCAAAGATCCAGAAGTGTATAGTTATTCCTGTGCTACCATATAAGGAGGGTAAAGGAACTGCTGCAGGCACCAAATAAGGGTCAAACCCTACCCGTAGTAAATAGAATCAAAGAAAGGTGGTGCTGCGCTGTTAACAACAAAGTGAAAAAAAATGTCACTGCTAAAGGTAGCAGTATATAGGAAATTTCAATAGGGCTAAATCAACAATGTGAATACAAAATCGTAAAATAAAATAAATGAAAATATGAACTCCAAACAGTAATCAGGGCAGTGCAAAATGCATAGATAAATTGCTAATACCAAGTTCCAAATGTGAAGAAAATTAAAATCCAGTAATACAATTGATAGTTTTCTTCCTTTGTGAAAGTAAGCATTTAAATGTGCAAAAAACCATGCTGGAAAGGTACACATCTCCACTTCGTGCAAAGATACACACCAATAAAAGTGGCCTCTTACCTTGCAGCAATGAGGTAACCGCATATATATATATATATATATATATATATATATATATATATATATATATATATATACACACACCTGGGATAGCTGTTTCCTGGGCCAAACTGGTTAAATATTCGTCTTTAATCATCATATAAAGGAGAGTGATAAAAAAGAAGGGGGATTCTGGATAGTGTAATATTTAAAACATAAGTAGCATTTATTAAAACAACAGCAAAGGGGTATTCACAAACATATGTAAACAATGATTTATCCCTATTGAAATTTCCCATATACTGCAACCTTTAGCAGTGACATTTTTTTTTTCACTTTGTTGGGAACAGTGCAGCACCACCTTTCTTTGATTTGAAAGATCCAGAAGGCTGCTATCTCATACTTTTGGGACACCTATGTGATATCCCGCTCACAATTGTTTCCTATTATGCACCTAATAAAAGACCAACATCATTTCTCTCTCAGTTGCTACAAGTAATAGATTTGCATAAAATGGGCACACTTTTGATATGTGGTGATTCAAATTAGGTTCTTTATCCCTATCTAGATAAATCCCCTACTCAATCTCGTATGTTTCAAAGACTCCTTCAACAACATTCACTGCTAGATTCCTGGCATTAAATAAATTCTTCAAAATGTCAATTCTTTTTTTACTACCACTCACATAAATGTTTTTCCCGTATTGACCATATCTTAATATCTATAAGTATGTCATCAGAATTGCTCAACTCTTATATTAAACCTTATACTTGGACAGATCATTGTGCGATAATTTCAACCTTTTCTTCTTTAATCCCAAAAGCTCAAGACTGCACATGGCACATAAACGATTCCATTCTCACATACCCAACACATTCATCTGACTTAGAATCAGCAATAAAAGAATATCTGGGAAACAATCATGCTCCTGATATATCCCCACTGACATTGTGGGAAGCCCATAAACCTGTTCTTAGAAGGGTCTGTTTATGACAAGCATCATACTTTAAAAAAGAAAAATGACAACTACAACAAAAACTAGAAAAAGAATTCAATGACTGCCACACAAATTTCCAATCCAACCCTACTCCAGTGTCAAGGGCACAACTTGATAAGGTAAATTTGAATCTTGACCTATTCCTATCAGAATCAGTGGACAAAACAATACGTAAAACTAAACATAAATTCTTTAAAGCTAATAAACCTGGCAACCTTCTTGCACATGCTCTTAAAAAATTAAATAACTCCTTTAAGCCAATTCGCCTAAAAATACCCCATGATAAATATACTAGTAACCCAGTAAAGATATTACACATTTTTCATGAACATCTTACTTCTTTATACAAAAAAGAAGTATCCTTTGACCAATCTCAGCAGAATCATTTTTTTCACACGTTAAACTTCCGACCATTTCTCAAGTTAAATACAATAGCCTTGAAAGTCCTATTGAACCTATTGAAATCAAAATAGCAATTAAATCCCTTAAGTTAAATAAACGACCAGGCCCTCTACTATAAAAAAAAATTCCATATTCTTACTCCCATGCTGACAAAAGCATTTAACTTCCTACTTAACAAACAATCCCTCCGACAGGAAACTGTAACAGAAATAATTTAGATGATCCCTAAACCTCAGTCTGATGACTCATCTTGTACTAACTTTAGACCTACATCCTTATTAAATCTAGATATAAAACTACTAGCAAAAGTAATGGTGTCTCGTCTTAATAATATAATTGGTTGATTAATAAGCAAAGATCAAGCAGAGAACAAGCAGCAGATAATGTCCGTAGAGTATCATTATTGATTAAAGCAGCTAAAACAAGGCAAATACTTCTGTGTCTCCTGTCATCAAAAAAAGCAAGCATTTGATACAGTAACATGGCCCTACTTAAATTTTGCTCTACAAAAATGGGGCTTTGGCCCTCGTTTTGTATGCTGGGTCACTTCACTTTATAATAATCCCAAGGCAAATATTAAATATGCAGGATACAAATCAGACATGTTTGACATAAATAGAGGAACACGTCGGAGTTGTCCTCTCTCCCCACTCTTATTTGCCTTACTCATTGAAACTCTTGTCCAGGCAATCCGTACAGACCTCTCAATCAAGGGCATAGATTTAGCAGGCCATCAACATAAAATATGTCTATTTGCTGATGATATATTCATTTTTATGTCTTCCCCTCACATTTATGCTCCCAATCTTATGAGTAAACCAGATCACTTTGTCCACATTTCTGGACTAATTATAAACTCACAAAAATCAACAGCTTTCAATGTCTCTTTACCCCAGCAAATACTACAACAAGCTGACACATCTCTCCCCTTTACATGGTCAACGTCTCACCTCACATATCTAGGTATTACTCTTGCCCCCAATATATCTGATATCTTCTCTGATAACTATCCTCCACTACTACGAAAAATTACACATTTTCTTAAACAATGGTCCTCTGCCAATATCATGGATTGGTAAAATAAATGTAATAAAAATGACTGTATTGAGTAAAATTTTATTTCTCTTTTGTGTATTTGCCATTCCTATCCTGGCATACTTCCTTAGGAGCCTACAACGTAAAACACAAGCATTCATATGGAGCTCCTTAAAATCTTGCTTACCTACCCACACTTTTTATCTTTCTAAACTTAAAGGAGGATTAGGTTTCCTTAATTTTACTGATTATTTCCATGCAGCACAAATAGCACATATTCCTAAATATCACACGAAACATGAGGTTCCCCCTCTGGGTAGCAATTGAATCAATCGACTGTGATCCGATCTCCATACCAAATCTAATATGGTCTACCTCTTCTGACCATAAAATGATAAAAAAATAGGATTATTAAACATAAAAATTACTATATGGGATAGATTAAAAGTAATTAAAAGACTACAATCTCTGCATATACCTCTTGTATCATTGATTAGAAATACCTACACTTTTCTACCCGGCTCATACATCTCCTAAAACTTTTAAAAAATGGATTTCTGCTGACTTAACACAACTCTATGACCTGATAAAGACCACTTCACTTAAAACATTTCCTGAAATATGTGAAACCCATCAAATTCTAGATTCGGAACTCTTTTGTTATCTACAGATCAAAAAATGTTTATGCTATTCATACAAGGTAGAGATAATCTATGTGACATAATGCATTTTGAACGTGTTTGTAAAATGACCCATATTCAAAGGGGCTTGTGTCAATGTTGTATAGTCACCTGAATGCTTTGCCTGATACAAAAACACCCTCCTATGGTGGAAAAATGGGAGAGTGATCTTGGTTTTCACATGGACTCTGAAATCTGGGCCAATACTAAAATATCTTCACAAAATGTAGTAGCCTTAGCCCTTGTACACACGGTCAGAGATTCCGACAACCAAATCCGTCGGAGTAATTCCGAAAGTGATGTTGCATATACATGGTCGGACAAAGTTGTCGGAAAATCCGATTGTACATAACGTGATGACGTTATTTCGTTACGACGGGATAAAGTTCAGGCTAGTAGCCAAAAGCTTTGGTCTAGGAATTTGATGTGAGCATGCATGGCACTTTGTCCGTCGGAGTAGACTACACATGATCGGAGTATGTCCGATCGGAGCATTTTGTCGGAAAATTTTACCGGCAAGTTGGAAAAGTTGGTCCGTCGCATATTCTGACAGAAACAGTCCGATGGAGACCACACACAGTCAGAATATCCAACAAAACGGTCCGATATGACACATTCCGTCGGAATCTCCGACCGTGTGTACAAGGGCTAAGAGGCAAACTATATAGTTCTTATGCATTGGTATCTGGTCCCTGTGAGGATTTCAAAATATGTTCCACAATACTCTCCACTTTGCTTTCATGGCTGTGGTGATCCAGGAACGCATTTTCATATCTTTTGGGATTGCCATATAGCAAAAAATGATTGGAAAGAAATATTCCTAATGCTCTCTAAATTATTCAGGAAAACTATCATCCCAGATCCAACAATTGCGCTACTAAATTTAAAGCCTATCCAAATCTCCTATACACAATTTAAACTCCTCCTACAAATTACCACAGCCGCAAAGCAGACCATCGCCAAAGCGTGGAAGTCCTCATCATTAATGCTTTCTGAAACTACGGATAGAATACATCAATACATCCTCTCGAAAACACATACCATATCCAACGATACCATATCTAAATTTGAGAAAATATGGAGTCCTTGGGTGACCCACTTTCTTTCTCCTAATTTTGACACTTCTTTACTAAGACCTTGGTAACTATATCATTTTGTTTTGAATAACTGCTAAATAGATACTATGTATATATTGTTACTAAGAAATCCCCAGAAACCTCAGCTGTGTGAAGTTGGCACCCCATGTTTGTAAAACCTGAATAAAAATATACCATTCGTTTGTGCCGCGTTTGTGCTGATTTGTGCCGCAAAAATTAGCATTTGTGCCGGTTCGGTTTCTGAGATATTAAACATTCAATTTAATGCAAGCCCCGCCCACTTTGCACCCCACGTTGCTGAATTTGAAAAACGAACGCGCCATTCGTTTGTGCCGCGTTTGTGCTGGTTTGTGCTGCAAAAATAAACGTTTGTGCCGCTTTGGTTGCGGAGATATTGTGTGTTATATGTTGTGAAACCCCGCCCACTTTACACCCCACGTTACCGAATTTGAAAAACAAAAGCGCCATTCGTTTGTGCTGCGTTTATGCTGGTTTGTGCTGCAAAAATAAACGTTTGTGCCGCTTTGGTTGTGGAGATATTGTGTGTTATATGTTGTGAAACCCCGCCCACTTTACACCCCACGTTACCGAATTTGAAAAACAAACGCGCCATTCGTTTGTGCCGCGTTTGTGCTGGTTTGTGCTGCAAAAATAAACGTTTGTGCCGCTTTGGTTGTGGAGATATTGTGTGTTATATGTTGTGAAACCCAGCCCACTTTACACCCCACGTTACCGAATTTGAAAAACAAAAGCGCCATTCGTTTGTGCCGCGTTTGTGCTGGTTTGTGCTGCAAAAATAAATGTTTGTGCCGCTTTGGTTGTGGAGATATTGTGTGTTATATGTTGTGAAACCCCGCCCACTTTACATCCCACGTTACCGAATTTGAAAAACAAACGCTCCATTCGTTTGTGCCGCGTTTGTGCTGCAAAAATAAACGTTTGTGCCGCTTTGGTTGTGGAGATATTGTGTGTTATATGTTGTGAAACCCCGCCCACTTTACACCCCACATTACCGAATTTGAAAAACAAACGTGCCATTCGTTTGTGCCAGGTTTTTGCTGGTATAGTTGCAGAGATATTGAGCAGTATATATTGTCAAACCACAACAACTTAGCACCTCGTTATTAAATCATACATACAACTAGATTTATTTGTTAATGGTTTGTGCAGATTTGGTGGATATTATACATGTTTTACTTCATATGCATAGTTTTGCCACCCCCACAGGGATCCCCCCTTTCCGATTCTCTAGTGCTGAATGGAAGAACAGACAGGGAGGGGGCGGGCACAGATGGCTCTGGCTCTAGTGAGCCAGAGCAGTTGTCAATCAGGCGGCAGGGTGGATCTCGACAGTATTGTCAGGATCTGTACCGGCTGCAGCATTGATCTGCACTGGCAGGATATAGTGGGCAATGGCCCCGCCACATGCACATGAGTTTTTTTGTCACAGGAGAACATACTAAATGTCACCTTGTGAACAAAAAGAGAACTAAGGCCAAAAAAAGGTTGGGACATAGTTCTGTTTTAACATAAGTTTAAACCAGACGTTAACCAAGAAAAACAGCACTCCAGCAGGAGAGAGAGGTTCGGAGTGGCCATCTACAACTTTCAAGCAAAAAAAATGAAGAACTAAGCTTGCAGGTGGGAGATACAGTGCAGATATTTGATTTGTTCCTCCAAGTGAATCCTCTGTACCACCCTTCATATGTCTCAAAGTAGGGGATATTTGCAGCTGCACATATTCATCAGAAAGAAGTGTAGATGACGGAGGGGCGGAGTTACTACATGGCGCCAAGCAGCAGCGTGATGCTGTGAGCTCCTAGGCATCCCCCCCGAGCGAATATGCTAAGTGAGCCTGAATTTCCATGTTAAAGCTGATTTGTGTCCCCACCATGGTAGCTGCTTATCGGTCTGTTACGTGCTGCTATCCACCTGCTACCTACCCAGTTTCCGGATCTCAGCTGGTCAGTCGTCTGTCTCCCCACTGTCCCTGGTTGATCGACCCGCAGTGAGCCATCTACTGGGCGGCAGTGGAGTAGCATGGGTTGTCAGCACCCGGGTCAAGGCAAGTAATTTGCACCCCCTAACCTGCGGACTGTTAGCACTCCCCGAGTCCCTTCAAATACAATAGCAGTGACCTACCTGATTCCTATACTGACCACTACACTAACCTACTTGACTAATTCCTTTACTGACCATTACACACTACACTGACCACTATACTATACTGTCCACTACACTGAGAACTACACTGACCACTATACTATACTGACCACTGTACTATACTGACCACTGTACTATACTGACCACTATACTGTCCACTGCACTACACTGTCCACTACATTGACCACTATACTATACTGTCCTACATTACACTGACCACTACACTGTCCACTATACTGACTACTATACTGTCCGCTACACTATACTGACCACTACACTGATCACTACACTATACTGTCCACTACACTGTTCATTAGGGATGAGCTTCGTGTTCGAGTCGAACATACATTCAACTCGAACATTGGCTGTTCGTCCGTTCGGCGAATACCGAATGTTATGGTCTGTTCGCGCCAAATTCGTGTGGCGCTCACGGCCCACAATGCACTGCGCCACCGCAGTGCATTGCTGGCTCATGATTGGCCAAGCATGCACTGTGACCCCGCATGCTTGGCCAATCACAGCGCCGACAGCAAGGAGAGCCATGATTGGCCACAGGCAGGATGCCTGTGGCCAATCATAGCTCAGGCTGTGTAGTACACGCCCCACACTATATAAGGCCTGCCAGCGTGGCGGCCTTGTGTAGTGTATTGGCGTCTGTAGGAGTTAGTGGGTGTTCTGTGTACCTTCAACACAGTATACACCGTTTATTATCGGCCAATTTTTCGTTCTTGCTCTTCTGTAGTGGTTGTTGTCTGCGTGCCCTGACCGCAGTATACACCATTATATCCACCTATATAGCTAGCTATATTTCTCTTTTTTTAATAGAGCTTGTAGTCAGTTGTAGGAGATTGTGCGTGCTGTCTGCGTGCTCTGAACGCAGTATACACCGTTATATCCACCTACATAGCTCTTCTCTAATTGAGCCATCTGTAGGAGTTAGTGGAAGTTGTGTGTGCCTCCAGCACAATATACACTACCCGAATGCTGGTTTTCCCATCTCTCTTCAGGCCATTACCATGTCTGGAAGGCCAACAAGGAGAGGCAGACAGACACGAGCCGATAAAAGAGGGCAAGCAGGCTCTGTGTCTAGAGACAACAGTGCTGGTCGTGGACGCGGTGCATCGTCATCATCAGCACGTGGCCATGGGACACGCTTGTCCTTCTTTTCGGCAGCTGGACATGTTAAAGCGGAGGGCCGGTTATAAAAAAAAAAAAAAAGTCAGCAGCTGCAAACACTGCAGCTGCTGACTTAATAAACACACTCACCTGTCTAGGGTGCCCGCGATGTCGGCCGCCCGAGGCCGACCCGTCCCTCGGCTCTCGGGTCCCAGCGCCGCCATCCCTTGTAAGGGAAACAGGCAGCGGAGCCTTACGGCTTCACTGCCCGTTTCCTACTGCGCATGCGCGAGTCCCGCAGCTACTGCGCATGCGCGAGTCCCGCAGCGCTTTCTGAATGGGACGCGCTGTGTTCTGGAACACACAGTTCCCAGAACACAGCGCGACTCATTACCCAGAAGACGCCGCGACGAAGAGAGAAGACAGAAGATCTCCGCGGAGGAGGAAGAGGAAGATTAGGATAAAGTGCCTAGCAACAGGCATTTCTGGTAAGTAAAAAAAAAACATTTTTTTCATTTTTTGTTTTTTTAGATTTTTTGTAATTTTTAACATTTTTTTGTTTTTCAGGGTGGCCCTCCCCTTTAAGCTGCAACATGCTGAAGACTTGGTAGAGTGGATGACCAAGCCCTCTTCATCCTCCTCATCCTCTCTCACCCAGGCTCAGGGTACTAGCAAAGAAGCTGCCAACCCATCGTCTTCCCGCCTCTCAATGTCATCATCAGTGACTCCTTCCCTTGACCCACCACGTCCTCCTGAGGAGTCTCCTGAACTCTTTGAGCACAGTGTTGGGTACATGCTCCAGGAGGATGCCCAGTGTTTTGTAGGCTCTGATGATGATACTCGGCTAGAGGAAGGCAGTAGCGTGAGCACAGAGAGAGGGGATGCTCAAGAAGGACAGCAATCTGGCAGTCATGTTCCACAAGCTGCAGCATACTGCCAGGTTTGCTCCAGCAATGAAGAGGGAGGGGATGATGAGGACACTGACTCCACGTGGGTGCCTGATAGGAGGGAGGAGGAGGAGGCACATGTCCAACGAGGCAGGATGCCCTCCGGGGGCCAGCTTAAGGGCAGCACACCGACTGAATCACACCGCAGAGCTCTGCCTGTGCAGGGCGCTGCCTCTGCGCGTTATTCTAAAAGTTCTTTGGTGTGGGCCTTTTTTGAGACGAGTGCATCAGATCGCACTGCTGCTATTTGCAACATATGTCTCAAGCGTATCTCGCGTGGCCAAAACATCAGCCGCTTGGGCACCATATGCTTGACCAGACATATGTTGACCTGCCATGCAGCTCGTTGGCAAGCGTACCTCAAAGGCCCACACCAAAGAACAAAGCGGACCTCTCCTTGCTCCTCATCAGCTGGCATCTCCAACCCCACTAGACCTTCAGTCCTCTCTGAAACCTGCTCTGAGAGGAATGAAGGTGTAGAATGAGGTGTTTCACAGCCAAGTGCTTCCGGGCACTCTGCTAGCAGTACACCCACGTCCGATTATAGCAGGCAAATGTCCCTGCCCCAGCTGCTGGACCGTCGAAAGAAGTTCACTCCCAGCCATCCACATGCCCAGCGGTTGAATGCTAACTTGGCTAAATTGCTAGCACTTCAACTGCTGCCTTTTCAGTTGGTAGACTCTGCCCCCTTCCGTGAGTTTGTACAATGTGCGGTTCCTCAGTGGCAGGTCCCCAAACGCCACTTTTTCTCACGGAAGGCGATTCCGGCTCTCTACCGGCATGTGGAAGGCAATGTCCTTGCCTCGCTAGATAGGACGGTCAGCGGTAAGGTGCATATTACCGCTGACTCATGGTCCAGCAGGCATGGACAGGGATGTTACCTGTCTTTCACGGCCCATTGGGTCACTCTTCTGGCAGCTGGGAAGGATGCAGGACAAGGTGCAGTAGTGTTGGAGGTTGTTCCACCACCACGCCTCCAAAATGCTACTACTGGTTGTGACACACCTCTCTCCTCCACCCCCTCCTCTTCTTCTTCCTCCATGGCCTCTTCCAGTGCTCTGTCCTCAGAACCAGCGGTGCTCCGTAGGCGTTCCAGGGGCTACGCAAGTACGCAGGCAATATGATGCCATGCCGTGCTTGCACTGGTTTGTTTGGGGGACCACACTGGGGCAGATGTTTTGTCAGCTCTGCAGGGGCAGGCCAAGAGGTGGTTGACGCCACGCCAGCTTAAGCCAGGAATGGTGGTTTTCGACAATGGCACCAACCTCCTCTCCGCCCTCCGACAAGGACAACTGACCCATGTGCCCTGTGTGGCTCACGTCCTTAACCTGGTGGTGCAGCGGTTCTTGGGCAGGTACCCGGGCTTACAGGATGTCCGGAAGCAGGCCAGGAAAGTCTGTGTGCATTTCCGACAATCATTTAATGCCTGTGCTCGGCTGGCTGAGCTCCAAAAGGAGTTGAACCTGCCCAAGAACCGACTTATATGTGACATGCCCACCAGGTGGAACTCAACGTTGGCCATGCTGCAGTGGCTGCACATGCAGCAGAGGGCCATCAATGAGTACCTGTGCGACTATGGCACCAGGACAGGGTTTGGGTAGCTTGGTTTTTTCTCACCACGCCAGTGGGGCATGATAAGGGATGCATGCACTGTCCTGTCACCGTTTTAGGAGGTCACAAGGATGGTGAGCAGTGACAGTGCATGCATCAGTGACACTGTACCTCTTGTCCACCTCTTGGAGCATACGCTGCATGGAATAATGGACAGGGCACTTGAGGCAGAACAGAGGCAGGAAGAGGAGGACTTCCTTGCCTCTCAAGGCCCCCTTTATCAGGACAGTGTTCCTGCTGTGCCACCCATCACACAGGAAGAGGATGAGGAGGAGGAGGAGGAGGATGATTGTGTCAGCATGGAGGTGGAGGCTGGCACTCAGCATCAGCAGCAGCATCTTGTAGGGATGATTTACAGTCCCAAGAAACCCGTGGACTTGTACGTGGCTGAGAGGAGGTAGCTGCAGATCATGTTGTCATTAGTGACCCAGAGGACTCCGGACCGAATGCCTCAGCTACCTTATGCTGCATGGCCTCCCTGATCTTGCAAAGCCTGCTGAAGGATCCTCGTATTCTTCGGATCAAGGAGAGGGACCATTACTGGCTGGCCACTCTCCTTGATCCACGGTACAAGGGTAAGGTTGCCGACCTTATCTTGCCGTCGCAGAGGGAGCAGAGGATGAGACATCTCCGGGAGGCCTTGCAGAAAGGTCTGTGCAACGCGTTCCCAGAGACTGGGAGGTTACAATCTCCTGGTCCTGGACAACGTGTTGCTGAGGCATCGGTCAGAAGGAGCGGTGGAGAAGGTGGCCGTCTAACCGATGCGTTCAGACAATTTTTTAGTCCGCAGCCCCTAGGTATGATCGGTTCCAGCAACCATCGCCAGCGTCTGATTTACATGGTGCAGAAATACCTAGGGGCAAGGTCAGACTTGGACACCTTTCCCACCGAAAATCCTCTGGCTTACTGGGTCTTGAGGATGGATCACTGGCCAGAGCTTGCACAGTATGCAATTGAGCTACTAGCCTGTCCTGCATCCAGCGTTCTTTCGGAACGCACCTTCAGTGCTGCTGGTGGCTTTGTTACCGATCACAGGGTGCGCCTGTCCACCGACTCAGTTGATCGACTGACCTTCATCAAGATGAATCAGTCTTGGATCACCCACAGCTACCAAGCACCTGAAGCTGATGTAACCGAATATTTTTTTTTTAAATATCACATCCCTTCAAGACTACCTATGCTGATGCTGAGTGACTGTCCTGTTATGTTGATTGTCTATCCTCTTCCTCCTCCGCTGATATGTTGGAAGAACATTTTTGGTTCTGGGTGATGCCACCAGCCCAATTTTACAGCTCCTGTTTAACAGGGGCATTTAATTACAATTTTTGATGCAATGCTTTGCAGCAGGGCTCATTCCTGCACCACAACTAGAGTATATGGGAGAGGTTGCAGTGTCGTGGCACCAGCACCAGTGCCTAAGGCCCAATTTTTCAGCCCCTGTTTAACAGGGGCATGTAATTACAATTCTTGATATAATAGTTCACAGGAGGGCCCGTTCCTGTGCCCACCCAGAGTAACTGTGAGGACTTATAGTGTTGTGGCACCAGCACCACAACCACCAAAGGTCAATTTTTCTACCACTGTTCAACAATGGCATGTAATTACAATTCTTGATATAATCGTTCACAGCAGGGCGCTCCAGCACCCACCAAGAGTCACTTTGAGGGCTTACAATGTTGTGACAACACCAACACCTTGTTCCGCCATTTCTGCAGAGCATATAGGGCAGGCCCCTACTTTCAAACATCCAACTTACAAACATCTGCTACTTGCAAACGGAAGGAGACAACAGCAAGTGAGATGAAAAAAGATGGACGACAAAACAAATTATACAGGGGTGATAACCCTTCCCTATGTTTTCCAAAAAGCTTAAAAATAGATTTTTTGACTGGAGCTACACTTTAAAAATGTACCAGTTGAAAATTACAAACAGATTCTACTTAACACAACAAACCTACACAGTCCCTGTCTTGTTTGCACCGCCTGTATACTGCTGTTCTGAGTATATAGGGCCTGGTGTCCCCACGTCTTTCCTTTTTGTAATATGGGTACGTGGTTCCCCTTAATATCCGTACAAGATCCAAAGGGGCTGGTAATGGGCGGGGGGGGGGGCTACCCATGCCATTTTTCTCAATGATTTTCATCCATATTGCAGGAACCAGATATAACATTAACATTTATTTTTGCAGCACAAACCAGCACAAACGCGGCACAAACGAATGACGCGTTCGTTTTTCAAATTCAGCAACGTGGGGTGCAAAGTGGGCGGGGCTTGCATTAAATTGAATGTTTAATATCTCAGAAACCGAACCGGCACAAACGCTAATTTTTGCGGCACAAATCAGCAAAAACGCGGCACAAACGAATGGTATAGTTTTATTCAGGTTTTACAAACATGGGGTGCCAACTTCACACAGCTAGAAACCTCTACTAATCCAGAGTTGTTTTTTTTTCCTCTTCTTATCTTTACTTTCCTTTTAGTCTTTTCTTCTCTCCTTATTCTATCCTGTCTTCTCCTATTTATTTTTACATAATGAAACATTCACTTTTATAATGTTCAATTATAATACAATAATAGTTAGTAAGCTCTAATGTACTATTATAAGTAACTGAATCGCATAGTAATTAATAGTATTTCTTTATTACATATTACTCTAAAAGTTAAAAGTCTAACAACTTTTTTTTTTTTACTTGATTATATAATTGTTAAAATTGATAGTAACACCTTAGTCTTCTAAAAACATGTAGCCTACTTAAATCTTTAAATGCTTATAACTACAAGAAATACTCAGATCTGATATGTAAATTCAACTAATGCTACAATTTAATGTAATCAACATTTTGTTAATTGTACCAATGTTTATATTTTCAAAATCAATAGTAAACACTCCAAGGTATTTTTTAAGAGGCATGGTGAGTCTTTTGAAGACTCGGTTTTATTGCCACTAGTGTTTAAAAAATGCAGAAAGAAAAGAAAATTATTTATTTATTTATTTTTACACAAAGTTCGTAATTTTTATTCATTTTATTTTTAAAGTGACAAATCAGCTTCACACATTCTTGAGCCCTAATCAGTGGCGGCTGGTGCTTTACATTTTTTGGGGGGCACAAACAAACTGCAGCCACTGTACCCCATAAAATGCAGCCACTGTGCCCATCATTTGCTGTCACTGTGCTCATCAATTGCCGCCATTGTGCCCATCAGTTAATCCCACTGTGCCAATAAATTGCCACCACTGTGCCCATGAATTACCACCACTGTGTCTATCAATTGCTCCCAATTTCCCTTATCAAATGTAGCCACTGTGCCATATCAGATTCTGCCAGTGTGCCCCCCCCCCCACCGGCCTGTCGTCTGCACTTACCTGTCTTGGTGGGACAGCTCCTCGATGTCTTCTACCATGCTCTCTTCCCGTCCTCTGCTATGATTGACGCCTGCCATCCAATCACAGCGCCTGGCATTTCAGTCAATCCGGTACTGGGTAACAGATCCGTACATCTGATTGGCGGAGAGGTGGTTTAGTGTTAGCAAAGTGAATATTCACAATAGTGACCTGCGAGTGCCCAGGTCTAGGATGAGGATCACTGTCTCTAATTCTCTGTCTCCCCCTCCCTTTTTTTTTTTGGCTCTCCTGGGCGAATCACCGTCATTGTACGTTGCCACTTTAAGTGCTCTAAGGAGCGGGCGTGTCCATGTCACGACACGATCACTTCACAGAGAGCCAGAATGGGGATCTGTCAATGTAAACAGGAAAATCCCCATTCCGAGGAGGAGAGACAGATCTGCTGTTCCTAGTGATTCCTAGTGATTAGGAACAGCGATCTATCTCCTCCACCAGTCAGTTCCATCCCCGCACAGTTAGAAACACCTCCCAGGGAACACATTTAACCCCTTGATCGCTCCTTAGTGTTAACCCCTTCCCTGCCAGTTATGCCGCGTACACTCGATCGAATTGTCCGGCACACTTAGTCCGGCAAACATTCCGGCAAACAATCCGCCTGACTTTCTAACGAACGGACTTGGCCACACACGGACACTCCGAAAGTCTGGCGATTTCTAACGTGATGACGTACAGCACACATGATGGGACTAGAAAAAGGAAGTTCAATAGCCAGTAGCCAATAGCTTCCTTCTCGTACTTGCTTCTGAGCATGCGTCATTCTTAGTCCGCCAAACTAGCACACTGACGAACGGATTGTCTGCTGAAAGCCAAGTCCGGCGGACAAATTTTGAGTCAAAACTCCTTTCTAAGTCCGCCAGACTTTACGATAAAAAAGTCCACTGGAGCCCATACACGATTGAATTGTCCGTCGTAATGCGGTCCAGCGGACTAAGTCCACCAGACAATTCGATCATGTGTACGCGGCATAACATTTACACAATAATAATCAAAAGTGTGCGATGGGCCTAACAGGCTCCTGTTTGGTTTTCACCAGAGCTTTCAAACACAGTGAAAGTTTTGACCCGAATATCGAACACTACTAAAGTCAATGGGACCCGAGCATCAAAAATAAAAAGTGCCCATTTTGAAAGCTTATATGCAAGTAATTGGTCATACAATGGTTATAGGGGTCCAGGTCCTGCGCTGGGGAACATGTATCAGTAAAAAAAAAAGTTTGTGAAAAACATAATTATTAAATGTCACAGATTTTTTGATTTTTAAAGTGAAAGCATGAAAATGAAAAATTCCTTCCAATATAGTGCCTGGGGGGGGGGTC
The DNA here is from genome assembly GCF_037356315.1 of Lithobates pipiens. Lineage (NCBI taxonomy): Eukaryota > Metazoa > Chordata > Amphibia > Anura > Ranidae > Lithobates > Lithobates pipiens. The sequence continues at coordinate 205,985,455 of NW_027507785.1, read as the reverse complement.
CCCTTAGTCTATCTGTAAAGTGGCAGATCTGCTCCATGTCTAGAATCTGCTGCAGCAATAATTGAATTTATAAAGCCCAAAAAATGAAATTTTCCCTGAAAGCTGCCTTTCAATTGCTCAGCAACAGCTGGGGAGCCAGTGTGTTTGATGAGGTCACAATGTAGTGCACTGGGAACAAGATTAGAGATTTTTTTGGATACATTCTGGTGTCATTTTGACTTTGGATAGAAATAACAGGTGAGTAAAAATTGGTCTTTGGGTGTAGTTGTAAAAAATTGCAATAATATGCACCTGTCTTTGGGTATCGGTGGTGCCATTCCACCGTAACCCTATATATCTACTCTTGATTAAAGCAAGAATTGGCCTTGCTGTAAAAAATTGCAAAGATATACACCTGTCAAACAGTTGCGGAAAAATTGGTCTTTGGGGGTCCGCTACACTATTGTATGTATGAATGACATGGTCTCACTACACTACAGTGAAACTATCAGAGCTGTCCCTACTCTAGCTGAACACTATGCAAAGCTGAATGCTGATCCTTGTCACTACACTCACACTATCCCTAGACTGACAATAAACTAATATGCTACACTGACAATTGAAGGAAAATCACACAGTATAGCACACTAACTAATAGCACCGAACAGAGCACTGTTCTATCACGCTCAATGTCAAATCACACTGAAAATGGCTGCCATTGAAAGAATACTTTTATACTCTGGGGCGGGAATGAGCCATGATTGAATAAAATCATGATGACAGGCTCCAATCATGAATCTGACAGTGCTCTGTGACTTGATTGACTGAAGCTTTCATTGCTTCCGCCAATCAGGGCTTGCAATGCACTGTTCAGCGCCACAATGCATTGTGGTCATTTTGGGGGTTTGGATGTTCGCCGGAAGAGCAAAAATTCGGCCTGAACTTATGCTCGGGCCAACCGTTCGCCCATCCCTACCGATCTGTCTGCTGCAATGTCGCTGTCCCGCTAAAAATATACAGATCACCGCCATTACTAGTAAAAAAAATAATAATAATAATAAAAATGCCAGAAATCTATCCCCTATTTTGTAAATGCTATAACTTTTGCACAAACCAATCAATATATGCACATTGTGATTTTTTTTACCAAAAATTTGTAGAAGAATACATTTCACATAAAAGGATAATAGGTAAAGATTCACAGGCCTGTAGAGAATCATTTTTTTTTTTAATCCTAAAATATACCTAAAAGAAAATCCCATATGTAGCAGCTTAACTACAAATAGTAGGACCTCATAGCACAGTTTTCCATTTCCACATTACCCATGTCTGTGACCCAAGCAGATGGGTTGGCATATCAAACGAATTATTATTTTGACAATTGGTAGGCCATTCATCATAACTGACACTGGATTTACAGTGCTGGACTTTTTGGGGATTTTTTCATTAGTTTTTTAACCACTTCAGCTCCGGAAGGATTTACCCCCTTCCTGACCAGAGCACATTTTGCGATTCGGCACTGTGTCGCTTTAACTGACAATTGCGCAGTCGTGCAACGTGGCTCCCAAACAAAATTGACGTCCTTTTTTTTCCCACAAATAGAGCTTTCTTTTGATGGTATTTTATCACCTCTGTGGTTTTTATTTTTTGCGCTATAAACAAAAAAAGAGCGTCAATTTTGAAAAAAACTTATTATTTTTTGCTATAATAAATATCCCCCAAAAATACATAAAAAAACATTTTTTTCCTTAGTTTAGGCTGATACATATTCTTCTACATATTTTTGTTAAAAAAAAATTGCAATAAGCATTTATTGATTGGTTTGCGCAAAAATTATAGCATCTACAAAATAGGGGATAGTTTAAGGCATTTTTATGATTTTTTTTTTATTAGTAATGGCTAGGGGGCGGGGAGGGGTTAAGTGTGTTTGAGGGGAGTGTGTCTAACTGTCTGGGGGAGGGGCTGTGTGTGATGTGACACTCATCGCTGCTCCCGATGACAGGGAGCAGATGATCAGTGTCCTGTCATTAGGCAGGGGAGATGCTGTTTACATGGGCATCTCCCCGTTTTTCAACTCCATGACACGATCGCGGGTATCCCCATGACGATCGAGTCCACGGGTCCACGGGTTCCGCAGGCACGGTCATGGAGCTTGCGGCAGGCGTGGCAGATGCGGCACACGTGCACGGCAGGAAATTCAAAGTAACGTTCGGGTACGTTTCTTTGCCCAGCCGTGCCATTCTACCAAAACAAGATTATGCATTGATTACTGTAAAAATTTCACTGGCAGTGAAGGGGTTAACCACTAGGGGGCGAGGAGGGGTTAAGTGTGTTCGAGGGGAGTGTTTCTAACTGTCTGGGGGAGGGGATGTGTGTGACATGACACTGATCGCTGCTCCCGATGACAGGGAGCAGACGATCAGTGTCCTGTCATTAGGTAGAATGGGGAGATGCTGTTTACATCAGCATCTCACGATTTTTCAGCTCCATGACACGATCGTGGGTATCCTTGCAGCGATCAAGTCCACGGGTCCCGGAGGCACCATCACTGAGCTCGCAGCAGGCATGGCGCATGTGCACGGCCGGAAATTCAAAGTAACATACCGATGTATATTTGCCGACAGCGGTCAGCAAGTGGTTAATACAGAACTTATTAAAAACTTTGTTTACAACTGACTTATTTGTGAACATATAGGGGTACTATGTAACATTTAGGCCCCTTTCACACTTGAAAGTCGTGCAATTTTGCCGTGATTTTACTTTGATTTCAGGGAATGCCTGTGTCAACTTCAGGTCTATGGACCTCAATTCACATCAAAGTCAGACCAAAGTAGTGCAAGGTCTAATTTGAAGTCGGTGCGACTTGAAATCGCACAGATATGAGTGGTACTCATTGGAGTCTTTGCAGTCCAAAGTCGCAGGACAAGTTGCACAAGTGTGAAAGGGGCCTTACTCATTCACATAGGGTGGGGTGGATATCAGTGGGAGTTTCAGATGCCTGGTATTGATTTGAGGAAGGGGAATCCAGGTAATTATTTTTTTAACATGTGAACAGATTGTGTGTTTTCACTAGGTTAGTCAATATGTGGCAGCATGCAATATGTGTAGATGCACAGACACAAGACAATAAGTATAGATAAATGCAGCTCTCTAAATAATGAAAAAAATTCATATATCTCAAATAAGCATTGAATTGAAGTGAATATTAACATTCAATACGGTAGAAAAAAGTAAGTAACGTGGAATTAGACCACATACATGGTGCCAAAAAATAGTCTTTTAAAGCATAAACAAATAGTAAAGTTCATATGAAAATAAAGGTAATCGACAGTGTGATAACCTCCACCTTGGTGTACTTGCCTCCAGCAAACATATTTTATGTATATATTTTGAGCTTCATCTTGCATGCCTGAGGTCCAGATGCCATTCTCTTTTCAGGGTGGTGACACTGGATGTAAGTTATCTATTAACCACTTTTATTCTGAACATACATATGTGGACGTTTTTACTGTGATACGCTTGAGGTCCAGCCACCATTCTGCTTGTAGTCTGGCGGCATCAGATAGTGGTGTGACCCAGCAGTATATGTCATAGCACTTTAACTTGTGGACTACTATGTATGTTTTCAAAGTTTTTTATACTTTTAAACTTTTGTTGAAAATAAATACTACACAATAAACTTTTCTCTCTCTGGCATTGGGGATTCACTATTCAGATGGATGCAAGTGAGTTTTCCCTTTGATATCCATGTATAGGGATGAGCTTCGTGTTCGAGTCGAACGTACGTTCGACTCGAACATTGGCTGTTCGTCTGTTCGGCGAAATCCGAACTCTTGGTCCGTTCACGTCAAAATTCGTGTGGCGCGCACGGCCCACAATGCACTGCGATGGCGCAGTGCATTGCTGGCTCATGATTGGCCAAGCATGCACTGTGATTCCGCATGCTTGGCCAATCGCAGCGCCAGCAGCGAGGAGAGCCATGATTGGCCACAGGCATCCTGCCTGTGGCCAATCATAGCTCAGGCTGTGTAGTGCACGCCCCACACTATATAAGGCCGCCTTTGAGGCGGCCTCGTGTAGTGTGTTGGCATCTGAAGCAGTGGGTGTTCTGTGTACCTTCAACACAGTACACACCGATCGTTTTTAGCTGATTTCCTATCTTGCTGTTGTGTAGTGGTTATTGTCTGTGCCCTGACCGCAGTATACACCACTATATTCACCTCACCTATATAGCTAGTGATCTATCTTTAATAATAGAGCTTGCAGTCAGTAGTGTTAGGAGATAGTGCGTGCTGTCTGCGTGCTCTGTACCCAGTACATACCGCTATAATCCACCTACATAGCTGTTCTCTATTTGAGCCCAATTGCCATCTGCAGGAGTTATTGGAAGTTGTGTGTGCCTCCAGCACAGCACAGTATACATCTGTATATACCCCTTTATCTCTGCTGTTTTCTGGTTATTGTCTGCGTGTCCTGACCGCAGTATACACCGTGATATTCACCTCACCTATATAGCTAGTGATCCATCTTTAATAATAGAGCTTGCAGTCAGTAGTGTTAGGAGATAGTGCGTGCTGTTTGCGTGCTCTGTACCCAGTACATACCGCTATAATCCACCTACATAGCTGTTCTCTATTTGAGCCCAATTGCCATCTGCAGGAGTTATTGGAAGTTGTGTGTGCCTCCAGCACAGCACAGTATACATCTGTATATACCCCTTTATCTCTGCTGTTTTCTGGTTATTGTCTGTGCCCTGACTGCAGTATACACCACTATATTCACCTCACCTATATAGCTAGTGATCTATCTTTAATAATAGAGCTTGCAGTCAGTAGTGTTAGGAGATAGTGCGTGCTGTCTGCGTGCTCTGTACCCAGTACATACCGCTATAATCCACCTACATAGCTGTTCTCTATTTGAGCCCAATTGCCATCTGCAGGAGTTATTGGAAGTTGTCTGTGCCTCCAGCACAGCACAGTATACATCTGTATATACCCCTTTATCTCTGCTGTTCTATAAAAAAGGCATCTGCAGGAGTTAGTGGGTGTTGTGTGCCTCCAGCACAATATAAACTACCCAACTACTGTTTTACCCAACTCCCTTCAGGCCATTACCATGTCTGGAAGGCCAGCAAGGAGAGGCAGACAGGCGCGAGCCGATAAAAGAGGGCAAGCAGGCTCTGTGTCTAGAGACAACAGTGCTGGTCGTGGACACGGTGCATTGTCATCAGCACGTGGCCATGGGACATGCTTGTCCTTCTTTTCTGCAGCTGGACATGTTGAACCGCAACATGCCAACGACTTGGTAGAGTGGATGACCAAGCCCTCTTCATCCTCCTCATCCTCTCTCACCCAGTCTCAGGGTAGTAGCAAAGCAGCTGCAAACGCATCGTCTTCCCTCCTCTCAATGTCATCATCAGTGACTCCTTTCCTAGACCCACCACGTCCTCCTGAGGAGTCTCCTGAACTCTTTGAGCACAGTGTTGGGTACATGCTCCAGGAGGATGCCCAGTGTTTGGTGGGCTCTGATGATGACACTCAGCTAGAGGAAGGCAGTAGCGTGAGCGCAGAGAGAGGGGATGCTCAAGAAGGACAGCAATCTGGCAGTCATGTTCCACAAGCTGCAGCATACTGCCAGGTTTGCTACAGCGGTGAAGAGGGAGGGGATGATGAGGGCACTGACTCCACGTGGGTGCCTGGAAGGAGGGAGGAGGAGGAGGAGGAGGAGGCACATGTCCAACGAGGCAGGATGCCCTCCGGGGGCCAGCTTAGGGGCAGCACACCCACTGAATCACACCGCAGAGCTCCGCCTGCGCAGAGCGCTTCCTCTGCGCGTTATTCTAAAAGTTCTTTGGTGTGGGCCTTTTTTGAGACGAGTGCATCAGATCGCACTGCTGCTATTTGCAACATATGTCTCAAGCGTATCTCACGTGGCCAAAACATCAGCCGCTTGGGCACCACATGCTTGACCAGACATATGTTGACCTGCCATGCAGCTCGTTGGCAAGCGTACCTCAAAGACCCACACCAAAGAACAAAGCGGACCTCTCCTTGCTCCTCATCAGCTGGCATCTCCAACCCCACTAGACCTTCAGTCCTCTCTGAAACCTGCTCTGAGAGGAATGAAGGTGTAGAATTAGGTGTGTCACAGCCAAGTGCTTCCGGGAACTCTGCTAGTGGTACACCGACGTCCGATTATAGCAGGCAAATGTCCCTGCCCCAGCTGCTGGACCGGCGGAAGAAGTTTACTCCCAGCCATCCACATGCCCAGCAGTTGAATGCTAGCTTGGCTAAATTGCTAGCACTTCAACTGCTGCCTTTTCAGTTGGTAGACTCGGCCCCCTTCCGTGAGTTTGTACAATGTGCGGTTCCTCAGTGGCAGGTCCCCAAACGCCACTTTTTCTCACGGAAGGCGATTCCGGCTCTCTACCGGCATGTGGAAGGCAATGTTCTTGCCTCGCTGGACAGGGCGGTCAGCGGTAAGGTGCATATTACCGCTGACTCATGGTCCAGCAGGCATGGACAGGGACGTTACCTGTCTTTCACGGCCCATTGGGTCACTCTTCTGGCTGCTGGGAAGGATGCAGGACAAGGTGCAGTAGTGTTGGAGGTTGTTCCACCACCACGCCTCCAAAATGCTACTATTGGTTGTGACACACCTCTCTCCTCCACCCCCTCCTCTTCTTCTTCATCCATGGCCTCTTCCAGTGCTCTGTCCTCAGAACCAGCGTTGCTCCGTAGGCATTCCAGGGGCTACGCAAGTACGCAGGCAAAACGATGCCATGCCGTGCTTGCGCTGGTTTGTTTGGGGGACAGGAGCCACACTGGGGCGGATGTTTTGTCAGCTCTGCAGGGGCAGGCCGAGAGGTGGTTGACGCCACGCCAGCTTAAGCCAGGAATGGTGGTTTGCGACAATGGCACCAACCTCCTCTCCGCCCTCCGACAGGGACAACTGACCCATGTGCCCTGTGTAGCTCACGTCCTTAACCTGGTGGTGCAGCGGTTCTTGGGCAGGTACCCCGGCTTACAGGATGTCCTGAAGCAGGCCAGGAAAGTCTGTGTACATTTCCGCTGATCATTTAATGCCTGTGCTCAGCTGGCTGAGCTCCAAAAGGAGTTGAACCTGCCCAAGAACCGCCTTATATGTGACATGCCCACCAGATGGAACTCAACATTGGCCATGCTGCAGCGGCTGCACACGCAGCAGAGGGCCGTCAATGAGTACCTGTGCGACTACGGCACCAGGACAGGGTCAGGGGAGCTTGTTTTTTTCTCACCACGCCAGTGGGGCATGATCAGGGATGCATGCACTGTCCTGTCACCGTTTGAGGAGGCCACAAGGATGGTGAGCAGTGACAGTGCATGCATCAGTGACACTGTACCTCTTGTCCACCTCTTGGAGCATACGCTGCGTGGAATAATGGACAGGGCACTTGAGGCAGAACAGAGGCAGGAAGAGGAGGACTTCCTTGCCTCTCAAGGCCCCCTTTATCCAGACAGTGTTCCTGCTGTGCCACCCATCACACAGGAAGAGGATGAGGAGGAGGAGGATGATTGTGTCAGCATGGAGGTGGAGGCTGGCACTCAGCATCAGCATCAGCAGCAGCAGTCTTATAGGGATGATTTACAGTCCCAAGAAACACGTGGACTTGTACGTGGCTGGGAAGAGGTAGCTGCGGATCATGTTGTCCTTAGTGACCCAGAGGACTCCGGACCGAATGCCTCAGCTAACCTACGCTGCATGGCCTCCCTGATCCTGCAAAGCCTGCGGAAGGATCCTCGTATTCTTCGGATCAAGGAGAGGGACCATTACTGGCTGGCCACTCTCCTTGATCCACGGTATAAGGGTAAGGTTGCCGACCTTATCTTGCCATCGCAGAGGGAGCAGAGGATGAGACATCTCCGGGAGGCCTTGCAGAAAGCTCTGTGCAACGCGTTCCCAGAGACTGGGAGGTTACAAACACCTGGTCCTGGACAACGTGTTGCTGAGGCATCGGTCAGAAGGAGCGGTGGAGAAGGTGGCCGTCTGACTGATGCTTTCAGACAATTTTTTAGTCCGCAGCCCCAAGGTATGATTGGTTCCAGCACCCATCGCCAGCGTCTAATTTACATGGTGCAGGAATACCTAGGGGCAAGGTCAGACTTGGACACCTTTCCCACCGAAAATCCTCTGGCTTACTGGGTCTTGAGGATGGATCACTGGCCAGAGCTTGCACAGTATGCAATTGAGCTACTGGCCTGTCCTGCATCCAGCGTTCTTTCGGAACGCACCTTCAGTGCTGCTGGTGGCTTTGTTACCGATCACAGGGTGCGCCTGTCCACCGAATCAGTTGATCGACTGACCTTCATCAAGATGAATCAGTCTTGGATCACCCACAGCTACCAAGCACCTGAAGCTGATGTAACCGAATAATTTTTTTTGAAATACCACATCCCTTCAAGACTGCCTATGCTGATGCTGAGTGACTGTCCTGTTATGTTGATTGTCTATCCTCTTCCCCCTCCGCTGATATGTTGGAAGAACATTTTTGGTTCTGGGTGATGCCAGCAGCCCAATTTTTCTGCCCCTGTTTAACAGGGGTGTTTAATTACAATTTTTGATGCAATGCTTTGCAGCAGGGCTAATTCCTGCAATAAAACTAGAGTATATGGCAGAGGTTGCAGTGTGGTGGCACCAGCACCAGTGCCTAAGGCCCAATTTTTCGGCCCCTGTTTAACAGGGGCGTTTCATTACAATTTTTGATGCAATGCTTTGCAGCAGGGCTAATTCCTGCAATAAAACTAGAGTATATGGCAGAGGTTGCAGTGTGGTGGCACCAGCACCAGTGCCTAAGGCCCAATTTTTCTGCCCCTGTTTTACAGGGGCGTTTAAGTACAATTTTTGATGCAATGCTTTGCAGCAGGGCTAATTCCAGCAAAAAAAAACTAGAGTATATGGAAGAGGTTGCAGTGTGGTGGCACCAGTGCCTAAGGCCCAATTTTTCTGCCCCTGTTTAACAGGGGCGTTTAATTACAATTTTTGATGCAATGCTTTGCAGCAGGGCTAATTCCTGCAATAAAACTAGAGTATATGGCAGAGGTTGCAGTGTGGTGGCACCAGCACCAGTGCCTAAGGCCCAATTTTTCTGCCCCTGTTTAACAGGGACATGTAATTACAATTCTTGATATAATATTTCACAGAAGGGCCCCTTCCTGTGCCCACCCAGAGTAACGGTGAGGACTTATAGTGTTGTGGCACCAGCACCACAACCACCAAATGTCAATTTTTCTACCACTGTTCAACAATGGCATGTAATTACAATTCTTGATATAATCGTTCACAGCAGGGCGCTCCAGTGCCCACCAAGAGTCACTTTGAGGGCTTACAATGTTGTGGCAAAACCAACACCTTGTTCCGCCATTTCTGCAGAGCATATAGGGCAGGCCCCTACTTTCAAACATCCAACTTACAAACATCTCCTACTTGCAAACGCAAGGAGACAGCAGCAAGTGAGATGAAAAAAGACGGACGACAAAACAAATTATACAGGGGTGATAACCCTTCCCTATGTTTTCCAAAAAGCTTAAAAATCGTTTTTTTGACTGGAGCTACACTTTAAAAATGTACCAGTTAATAATTACAAACAGATTCAACTTAACACAACAAACCTACACAGTCCCTGTCTTGTTTGCACCGCCTGTATACTGCTGTTCTGAGTATAAAGGGCCTGGGGGCCACACGCATTTCCTTTTTTTAATATGGGTACAGGGTTCCCCTTAATATGCGAACAAGACCCGAATAGGCTGGTAATGGGCAGGGAGGGCTACCCATGCCATTTTTCTCAATGATTTTCAACCATATTGCAGGAACCAGATATAACATTAAAACCGCAAGCAGTTTTAAATGGTGTTATTTCCGTTTAATGTCATTTTGTGCAGGGACTGTTCTAAACACGGGAAAGACGTGGCACTTCACAGGCATACTACAGACACCCCCCAGGCACCATATTTAAAGGAATATTTCACTTTTTTTTTCACTTTAATCGTCATTAAAATCAGTTCTCCCGCCAAAACGGCCGTTTTTAAAACTTTTTTTTGCATTGACCCATGTCCCCTGAGGCAGGAGTCAGGTCCCCAAACCCTTTTTAGGACAATATCTTGCATATTAGCCGTTAAAATTAGCACTTTCCATTTCGAACGTTCGAGTCCCATAGACTTCAATGGGGTTCTAACGTTCGTAACGAACGTGGGGTCCGTTCGAAAGTTCTGGTGCGAACCGAACCGGGGGGTGTTCGGCTCATCCCTATCCATGTACAATATTGGAAGAATATTCATATCCAGTGATTGCTGCATGCAGCCCTTGTGAAGAAGGAACAGAGAAAAAATAATCAATGAGTTTTGCTGCTCTATGTGTTAGGCAGCAATTGGTTATAATTTTCTTATTTTTCTTAATTTTTTATGTCCCCCCCTTTTTTTCCTTTTTCTTTTCATGCGCCTATTTCATTTTTTTTAACTGCTTAACCACTTGCTTAGTGGGCACTTAAACACCCTTCCTGACCAGACCAATTTTCAGCTTTTGGTGCTCTCACACTTTGAATGACAATTACTCAGTCATGCAACACTGTACCCAAATTAATTTTGTGTCCTTTTTTTCCCACAAATAGAGCTTTCTTTTGGTGGTATTTGATCACCTCTGGGATTTTTATTTTTTGCGCTATAAATGAAAAAAGACCGAAAATTGTGAAAAAAAAACGCATATTTCTTTGTTTCTGTGATAAAATTTTGCAAATTATAATTTTTTTTTTCATAAATTTTGCCCACAATTTATACTGCTACATATCTTTGGTAAAAATAACCCAAATTAGTGGATATTATTTGGTCTTTGTGAAAGTTAGAGAGTCTACAAGCTGTGGTGCGAATTGCACAAAATTGATCACACCTGATGTACTGGTGGCCTATCTCATTTCTTGCGACCCGAACAAGTCAGGAAAGTACAAATACCCCCCAAATGACCCCTTTTTTGAAAGTAGACATTCCAAGGTATTTACTAAGATGCATGGTGAGGTTTTTGATGTTGTCATCTTTTTCCCACAATTCTTTTCAAAATGAAGATTTTTTTTTTTCTCACAAAATTTTCAATGTAATAAGCAAAAAAGGAGGGGAATTTTGGGACTTTAAATGAAGCACAAGTATGTGCCTCCATCCCGGTAATCGGTACGTAATAGAGGAAGTTTTGGACTTTAAAATGAAGCACTTGGATAATGGAGGTAGGTTTTAACCATATTAAAAAAATAATAATTTTTTATTGATTGTTCAGTAACAGATCATAAAAAATAATAAAGATCAAATTCATAAAGTATATAGGCGTAAGTACAGTAGAAGCATGATATATAGTATTCACATATAGCAGCACATAGTAGTAATAAATAAAATAATTGGGTAGTATGGCATGGTAGTGCCTATGACAGCAAAACCGACATCAGCAAGTACATCCACATAATAGATATGCATCCACTAGATGTAAAACAAAAATAAATTTAGTATATAGTTAAAAATGTAAATTCAGAATAAAATAAATATAGTTACGTATAAAGTATAGCTGGGACATCATTTCAAAAGCTCGACGCGTTTCGTGGGTGTCTCCCCACTCATCAGGAGCTGATGCGACCAAAAAATTCCTATGGAATAGAATAAAAAATAATATAATATACTAACCATATAAATAAAAATAAATTAATGGGGATTTAATGCGTGTAAATGGTTAGCCAGGGCAGACTCACCAATCCGGATGGAAAGTGCAGTGTTCGGCAGTGGGCGTAGGGTGGGCCATCTGCAGACCTTATTGGCAATTTCTTCTTTTCTATCAGTTATATGACATTCCTTTGCATAAAATGTGCTTTTTTGGAAAAATAATGCCCCACCACACTTTGTTATTGCTGTGAGGATTTTAAATCTAACTTTTCCAAAAAGGTGAATAAGAAGATAAGCTCCAGTTGAATGCTTCTCAAGGTCTCCAGACCTAACACCACTTGATTTTATTGTTTGGGGTCATCTGAAATCAGTAGTCTATCAAAATCAGCCCAGTACAATCATTACTCTTAAAAAGCAATGCATGTAACATCAGTTCTGCTACATTAAGAAATACTAATATATATTCCATGTTCTTTGTTCAATGCAAACGTGTTGGGATGTGTAAGGCCGCGTACACACGGGCGGATTGTCTGTCCAACTTAGTCCGCTGAACAGTGTTTCAGCGGACAATCCGCTCGTGTGTGGGCTTCAGCTGACTTTTTCAGCGGACAGTCTGACGAACAAAGTCTTACGGAATTTCCGTAAGACAGTCCGTTCAAACTTGGTTTTGTCCGTCCAAACTTGGTTTCAGCGGACAGTCCGCTCGTGTGTAGGCAAGTAGGACGGACTAAGTATGGCGCATGCTCAGAAAGGGTTTACACGGCCGAAGGTTGCATTGCAGTGTATAGGACGTTGTTTTTCTAGTCCCGTCGTACGTGCTGTACACGTCATCACGCACGCTTTCAGCGGACTGTCTGCTCATCGTGTGTGGTCAAGTCCGTTCATGCAAATTTTGAACGGACTGTCTGTCGGATTGTCTGCCGAACTTAGTTGGGCAGACAATCCGCCCGTGTGTACGCGGCCTAAGGCGATCAATGTGAGCACTGAGCATTTATACTGTAATAAAACTTTTAAACTTTTATTTTTGCCTATGGATCCAGACTTTGACCCACAGGACATCCTGTGCGACAAAATTAATATTGAACATGCAGTCCAAAAACAATGTACTGTATATAGTAAACATATAAAGCTTTGGCCTATAGAGTTTGGAATACACATTGAGCAATAGAATGCTCAGTATACAAATACCAGCTTTAGGTTATGTGGTTTATAAAATAAACTGCAGCAGGAGGCATGATTATTCCAACTCACCATGTTCATGCTTATATGATCTTTTCCCAGACACAGAAACTGCTGAGCTTCTAATTTTATTTCTCTAAGGTGAACATGCTCTCCAGTTAATTTTACCTGTCATTGGTAAACAAGTCCTATGTCAGGGTTATTAAGCAGTAATAATTTGGAGGCAGCCCTGGGGGTTACAATCAAAGCATAAAAACTCAGTAATCGTTATGAAGATCTGAGCAAAATGAAGTGCAGGTTAAAACACTGCATCCATATAAAGCTTATCTTCAATATCATTCTGAATTGCCAGTGTAACATTGTTTTGTCTATAATGGAACTATAATAATACAATTAAGAAGAAGATGAAGAAGAAAATGAAGAAGAAAAAGAGATGAAGAAGAATAAAATAGCTGAAATAATATGGTTAGTGGCAAATATACAACCTGTGAAACATTGAAACAAAGAAGGAATTGGCACTATTCCAACTTCAACATAAAACAACTACAAAAAAGTCCATAAATAAAGTCCATAGATTAGCCGTGATGATACCACACCATTAAAATGTGATCTTCTTATGTCTGAACGGTGGTCTTCCAACAAAACACCAATTGCCACCACCAGTGTGAGAAGTGTCCACTTGCCGTAGTTCTGAGTGACCTCTAAATGAATAAAGGTCATTGAGCACTTTGGGATATTGGTTGGCCCATCCCAATCTATCACAGTCTCACCATTAGATCTCCAGATAATTATCCTAGTCTGTCTCACTCTCTTAAAATTATTTCACTACCATAAACCAAAAAGAAAACTTTCATGTAGTATTTTTTATTGCACCAGATTAAAAGTAACAAAGAGGTATTGCACTTACATGTACAGGCGATCCCCGGGTTACAAACAAGGTAAGGTCTTTAGGTTTGTTCTTAAGTTGAATCTGTTTGTAAGTCAAAACAGTGTAGCTCCAGCCAAAAAAACTATTTTTAAACTTTTTGAATAGCATGGGGAAGGTTTAACACCCCTGTAACATTTGTTTTGCTGTGTGTGCCCCTGTTCAGGAGACTTCACCTCACTTTCTGAAAATTTTGGGTTATTGTGGAAACAAGCCTTGGTGATAAAGCATCAGTGGAGGTACCGTTTTCCCATAACAACCCTTACAGAAGTGAATTTCTCTTCCTAGGGGTAGATTCCCTCCCACTTCTTGTTGTCTCCCTCCATTTGTAAGTAGGAGTCATTTGTAAGTCAGATGTTCGTAACTAGGGGACCGCCTAGCACATGTTTATTTTAAAAAAATGTCAACTGTCAGCAGGGAAGCCTAATTGACAGCATATGGTTGTTAAGGACACTGCGACTAACTTCCCTGCCTCACTCCTTAACAACCAGCTTTTACTGTGCCCTGAGTGGGCAAATCTTTGCCCAATCAGGGCAGAGATTGCACTGTGCAGCTCACATTGCATTGCAGGGCATTCGGCGGGGTGAACACCAGCCGAACAACCTGCAAATCCGAGTGTTCCCTGAACGGGGCAAACTGCCAAAGTTATGCTCAGGCTGAACCATTCACCCGATACTACTTTAAAGGGGTTCTAAAGGCTAAAGGTTTTTTTTTTACCCTAATGAATTCTCTGTCTGATCTTGGTCCAGTGGTTTTCATGAGAGCAGTGGTACTGCTCTCTGTCTCACTCCTCCCTGAACAATCAAATCAAGTGACAAGGGAGTGGGGGGTGGGGCCATTATGTTTGTCAATAAATGTACATAGTGTGTCTCCAGATCAAGCCTGCATAACCCCCCTCCTCATAGCAGGTGACTTGCTTGAGGTGCCACTTGAAGGGGGAAGGAGCCTGGAGTGCTGGAGGGGGACCTGAGAAGAGGAGGATCAGGGCTTCCCTGTGCAAAACTACTACACAGAGCAGGTAAGTATAACATGTTTGTTATTTTTAAAAAAATTGACTTTAGTATCAAGTTTTATGTTAAAGGGAAATTCCTATTTTTTTCATTTGAACTTGAGTACATATCCAAAGTGAACACACTGGTTCCCACTACCTCCAGGTGCAGGGGGTGGCGATTGGGACTTGTTGTGCCCCATCGTACGCCAACCTGTACCTGAGGGAGTGGGAGCGATCCTTGATGGCGGACGAACAAATGGCGATGTACACTGACCACATTTGGATGTGGTCAAGGTACATCGACGATGTATTTTTAATCTGGGATGGGCCGGTGGAGATGCTATCAGATTTCTTGGTAAGATTGAATAAGAATGCATTCAATCTTGCATTCACAATGTCCCACCATTCGGATGAAATAACATTCTTGGATGTTTCAGTCATTCGGGGCATGGGGGCAAGGTCCAGACTTGTTTATATAGGAAGTCTACGGTGGGAAATACAATCCTCCATGCCACAAGTTTTCATCCTCGCCCTTTGATTGCATCGATACCCTTCAGTCAATATCTGCGTACAAGAAGGAACTGCTCAGATGACCAAAGTTTCCAAGTGGAGGCTAAAAAACTGCAGCTTAGATTATTAGTACGGGGATACTCGAGGTCATCATTGAAAAAGGCTTATAAAAAAGCACCGACGAAGACAAGACATGAATTACTGTATGGCCTTAGGCCAGAAACTGAGAATCAAAATGATAATTACACTAGGATCATAATATCGTATTCAAACCAACATAATAAAATCCGCAATATTATACAAAAATACTGGCATCTCTTGTCTATGGACCCGAGTCTAAGCAGATTTGTATCAAAAAGACCCCTGATCACCTTTAAGCGGCCTACAGCAATAAAAGACCGCATTGTACAAAGTGAATTCAAGGGAGAAAACCCCTGTAAAACCAAAGGCACATACACATGTGGGGGATGCACGTTTTGCCAATATATGCATGTGGGCCCCACATGTGTGTTGCTTGATGGTGAAAAATTTAAGGCAGCTAATTTTGCCAATTGCAAAACAAAAGGGGTAGTATATCTGTTGATATGTGATTGTGGTTCATTTTATGTAGGGAAAACGAAGGTTGAACTAAGATCCCGTCTGTCCAAACATGTTTGGAGCATGAAAAAAGCTGTCCCTGATTTGCCACTGGGCAAACATGTTCTGTCACTTCACAACAGTATCTTTCCAAGAACCAAATGTCTGGTTCTTGACCGAGTGCATCCAAGTAACAGAGGGGGAGATTGGAATAAGATCCTTTTGCAAAAAGAATTAAAATGGATTTTCCAATTAAAAGCCACGGTTTTCCCAGGCCTGAATGAAGCAACCAACTACAAACCGTTTTTGGAGGCTTTTGTATCTGGGGGAATCGAGAAATAACTTGAATAATCCCCCTTTTCGTTTTCTGGGGGGTTTTTTATATTTATTTTTTTATATTTTTTTTATTTTATTTTTTATTATTAATTTTTTTTTATTTTTTATTTATTTTTTTGCACATGAACATATGTTGAAGTCTCCACATGTCAATTGTGTGTTTCTGCGTATAGATATGTGTGTGAAGGGGGGGTCCACCCTGATGCAATCCCGGCATGCGGGGGGGGGGGGCAGTTTTTGGGCGGATGCTGTGCGGGGGACACTGGAGTGGCCACCCATGGGGCTTGCTTTCTGCCATACCGGCCCCCTATATTTGGCAGCAAGTATGGCGCTCCATGTAATAGATCTCATGTGATGGGATGTGCTTCTGCACTGCCGGGGGTGCACTCGTGGGCTGTACGGGGTGGGATTGCTGCCGGGGAGGTGGCCAGGTACAGTACTGGTGAGTGCACATCGGGAGCAGGTGACTGCGGTATTTACCCAATGCCCTACTCCCAGGATCGATGCAGGGCATTATGGGGATTGAAGTCCTGTGAAACAGGACCCACCCCATACACAAAGTCAACAGGGAATCCCAGCGCATATGCTGCGCACGCGTGCCGGTGGGAGCGTGACGCATGACGTCACTCCCTCCCGCACGGCCATTCAGAGTGTGGGCGAGGGGGTGACGTGGTGCGCCGCACACTCGGGGGACCGCCTTTGGACATGTTTGGAGTCAGCAGATGAGGGCGGTAATTATCTCTCACCTGCTGGGAGGGATAAAGAGGAAGAGGAGGTATATTTAAAGGAGCCATTGAACAGAAAAAACAGAGGACAAGTGAGTGAAAGCCAAGCACAGTGCACAAAGATCTTGGTGACAATAGGAGGGCTCTTTTCTGCCTGATTCCATCCACTCCCTTTAGCAGTGTGCCTGAATGGCAAGATCTTGGAGGTAAGCTATTTTTGAATACTTAAATAATCAATGGCCCCCCATGATGGGAGAGGGCGTTTTTTTGGTGAGGCTATAAGTGTGGTGGGTCTACACCATTAGTAGCACTATCTCTGGCTATTTGTTTCAGGGACAAATAGAGGGGCATTTCCAGAGGTGGTGCTTCCAACCTGTGGTGGGCTCACATATTGTGTTACTCCTTCCGCAGTTTGACACATAATGGATAGGCTTCCAAATACAAGGTAAAGGGAGACATGCTCATATTTATGTAAGAGACACATTTACTGGGGATTAAGGGGGATCGTGCACTATGGTACACGGTCCAATTCCTCTTTAGGTATGCTCATCTACCTTCCTTTTTTTCCTCTCCTCTCCACATGTAGACTCTAATGTCCATGCGATCCCGGTTCATATCTTTGTGGTGGGACCCCGAGACCACACACGTTTCTCTCAGTTCCACACAGTGTCTTATGCAACTTTTGTGATCTTGAGAAGGGAGCGTCTGTTGTCCTCATTTTGTCCCCATGTTGGGTCTTATCGTGGAGCCCTCCCGGTGGATATATCTAGAGGTACCTGGAGGTGTAGAACTACATCGAATCTATATATGTTTATCTGTGAGTATTAAGGTTTTTGTTTTTTGTTTTTTTTTCTGCCTTTACACATGAACATATGTATTTATGTTTATTATTGTAGATCAAATCTCTGAATAAGAGCGGCAAAAAATGATGGATCCCTGAAGAAGGAGAGAATCTCTGTAACGCGTAGGCTATATCATGTGCAGAATACTAGCATAATTGAATATGTATAGATGATGTTGTTGTAATTGGGGCACATCTGTACATTGAAAGAATCTATTCCATTTGATGTTGGAACATTTTGTATTTTTGTATTTTTTTCTTTTATTGTTGATTTTGGTATAATAAAATGATTGTATAATTTTTTTAAACGTGTGTTGCAAGTCTCACAGTCTATGCCTAAAAAGACCTGCCATTGTGAGGGGTTTTCTTGTTGGTAGATTTTCTATAACCATGAGAAAACAAGAATTGGAAGGATGAGATGCAAAATAGCAAAAAAACTGTAACTACATCAGAAGCTTCAGTATCAAAAACATATTTTCAGGTCCTTGGTTGGCTGCTTCCTACGATATTAGATGTCAAATACTGGTGACTTCTAGAACAGTGAATAAACAAATTTGGAATGTTGGTCTTGGAGGGCAGGAGGTTGCAATAGAAAATAAGCTGATTAAATAAGATGAACTTTAGCTCAACCAATAATGTGCTAGCAAGAACCTTTTTTAACATTTTTCTCACACATGATTAGTTATTCACACCTCATGTCATATCCTTCACTTCAAACAGCCTCTAGTCTTTTAGTAAATCAAATCCAGTGATGTGCCAAAATCTTTTTATGGAGGAATCATATCTCAACAAGGAAAATAAATTGTCCTAGGCCTTTGGCTTGGGATTAGGTTGGTATTAATGCCACATTACCACCTGACTGTACAATCTTCTTTAGATTTACCAAAACGATGTAATATGAGGACCTACCTAATCTATCCACTCAATTTGTATCCAAGCAGGCAGGATTTTGTAATACATAGTAGACATGTGCAGAGTCAATAAAATTGTTTTGTTTTGTTCCATTTCGTATTAACCGTTAATTTTGTAATTCATGTTCGAATTTCAATTTGGATTTGTACAAAATACGAATTTTCATAAAATTTTCATAACAATTATAAACGTTCGTTATGATGAATTTAAAAAGCAAAAAATAAATTTCTCAATATGGCAGTTGTCGACTCATTATGCTCATTATGAGGGGCTCCCACCATCTCTGTGCTGTGCTGACATCCTCCTGGGGCTGTACCCCTGCTGTACCCACTCCTATATTAAAAAAGGTAATTTTCCCAACCCTCACTCAGCAGCAGAAGAAAACCTCTGATTGGTCAACAAAACACCAGTCACGTTTCCGTTGTAATGGAATTTGGATCCGAAATTCATCAATGAAATTTCGTATACAATTCAGAAGCATAGAAATTCGTATTTTGGATGCTTCCGAATGTACGAATTTTCAGAAATTTGTCAGAATTTTTGTTTTGTACGAAACGAACTGCACATGTCTAATACATATATTTAGGTAAATCTAAAGCAGATCGTACATAAAGAATGTAATGTGTGTGGTGAGCTTTAATCGGTTCCAGACCAGTCGCCGCAGTTATACTGCGGCAGGTTGGCCCGGCTGCGTGAAGCGTGTTAGCTATATGTCGCTCGTAGCCGCCTGGGGGGTGTACGCCCCCTTGGCCAGCCGTAACAATCGGATTCGATCCAGAACCGATCAATCTCCAGGCCCAGGCCAATGGTATCTGGCTGGACCTCGTGATCGCTCCTGGTGAATGAGATCCTTCCACTGCATGTGTAAGTGTAAACACAGCGGGGGGAAGTGCCATCTCTTCTCGTGGAAGACTTTTCATTTCAGAGAGAGAGAAGACATCTCAGAGTAAGTGCACCACACTGACACCAGTTCACATAGGTACACTTGCCACCCCCCGATCCCCCCCCCCCAGTTAACCCCTTCACCCCTGTTACTGTGTCACCCAGTGCAGTGTTCATATTTTTTTTTTGATCACTGTACTGGTGCCATTAGTGAAAAAAAAAATCAGTTTTAGGGTACTTAGTGTAAGCCCAGATAGGTCTAGGGACCCCCCTAATAAAGGTTTAACCCCTTGATCACCCTCTGTCACCAATGATCACTGTATTAGTGTCACAGGGGACACTGGTTAGTAAGTTTATTTTTTATAGCATTAGAGCACCAGTCGTATATTACCTAAATAAAGGTTTAACCCCCTGATCACCCAGTGGGTGATATCAGTTAGGTTTTAGTGTCAGAGAGGGTGTGCGTCGCCCCAGGCAGCATCAGATTAGTGCCAGTAGCGCTAACACCCAGGCACGCATCATACACCTCCCTTAGTAGTATAGTGTCCGAACGAATTGATATCTGATAAGATCTATACTAGTGTCTCCAGCAGTTTAGGGTTCCTAAAAATGCAGTATGCAGTGTTAGGGGGATCATCCCAGATACTTGCTAGCACCTGTGTTTAGCCCCTTCACACAGCCCAGCCCACCCAAGTGCAGTATCAATCAATCACTGTCACTTACGAAACACAACACACATAACTGCAGCATTCGCAGAATCAGGCCTGATCCCTGTGAATGCTAACAGTTTTTTTGTAGGTTTTGAAGCAGTCGCTGACAGTCAGGAGCTCTTTTTCCTGTGAGTCTCACTACTGTACCAGTAAATTTAGAGTGCTAAATAGAAGGTACAGTAGTGAAGAGGCCTACACATTTCTGAGCATGACAGATAGTGAAGAGGAAGTCACTCATCTGTCAGATTCAGGCTCAGAATACGAACCGGTAGACAGCAGAGACACCCTGACAGATAGGTCTGATGATGGAGTTGTGGTCCCTGCCAAGGTCAGGTCATAATATGCCAGGACAGTTCAACCCCCCCCCCCCAAATGACCCCTTTTTGGAAAGTAGACACCTCAAGATATTTTATGAAGTTTCGGGGAAAATTAAAATGTATTTATTTTTTTCACAAAATTGTCACTAAATGATATATTGCTCAAACATGCAATGGGCATATGTGAAATTACACCCCAAAATACATTCTGTTGCTTCTCCTGAGTACGGGGATACCACATGTGTGAGACTTTTTTGGAGCCTAACAACGTACAGGACCCAGGAAACCAATCACCGCCTTCAGGCTTTCTAATGCCGCGTACACACGATCGAATTGTATGACGTACTTAGTCCGTTGAAACGCATTTCAACGGACAATCCGATCATGTGTGGGCTTCAGCGGACTTTTTCAGCGTGAAGTCCGGAGTACTAAGAAGGCCGGTTTGCACACCAATCTTCCCGTCGTACTTTGGTTTCAGCGGACAATAGGTTCGTCAGTATGCTAGTCCGACGGACTAAGAATGGCGCATGCCCAGAAAGGATTTACAGGGCGGAAGCGCTCTGTCTTGTAAAACTAGTGTTCGTATTGAAGCTAGCATATTCGTCATGCTGCTAATTTTGTGATCTTTTAATATAGCACATTCTTTTCTTCTTCATAATGCGAGAAAAGTGAAGTTGCTTTGCTGCTTATATTCACACAGAGTTATCACAAATGTCTTTATTCATCCTCATCTTATGATTAATATTCCAATTCGAGAATAAATAAAAAAATAAAATAACGTATGAATTAAGCTGAAGTCTGAAAAGCGCGAATCGTCTCTAACCAAATTTCCACTAACGCAAAGTCAGCAGAAGGAGCCCAAAGGGTGCTTTGCTGTGTCTTGGACTTCCTATTTCTAGTCCCGTCATACGTGCTGTACGTCATCGCGCAAGCTTTCGTCTGACTTTTTGTGTATCCGTGTGTGGCCAAGTCCGTTCGGTAGAAAGTCCGCCGGATTGTCCGCCGGATTGTATGACGGACTAAGTCCGTCATACAATTCGATCGTGTGTACGTGGCATAAGGGGTTACAATTTTGATTTCTCTCCTCACTGCCTATCACAGTTTCAGAGGCCATGAAATGCCAAGATAGCACAACCCCCCCCCCCCCAAATTCCCCCATTTTGGAAAGTAGTTACCCTAAGCTATTGAAAAAATATATTTTCTTTCTTAATTTTCAAAACAAATGAGAGCTATAAAATACTCACCATGCCTCTTAGCAAATACCTTGGTGTGTCTCATTTCCAAAATGGGGTCATTTTGGGAGGGGGTTGTGCTATCTGGGCATTTCAGGACCTCTGTAACTGTGATAGGTAGTGAGGAGTAAAATCACAATTTTATGCCCTTAGAAAGTCTGAAGATGGTAATTGGTTTTTGGAGTCCTGTACGCAGCTAGCCTCCCAAAAAGTCTCACACATGTGGTATCCCCGTACTTAGGAGAAACAGCAGAACATATTTTGGGGTGTAATTCTACATATAACCATGGCATGTTTGAGCAATATATCATTTAGTGACAACTTTATGCAAAAAAAAAAAAAATGTAAAACAAAAATTTTAATTTTCCCGCAACTTGTCACAAAATATAAAATATCTCAACATGCCTCTCAGAAAGTAGCTTGGGGTGTCTACTTTGCAAAACAGGGTCATTTGGAAGGGGGGAGGGGTTTATGCAATCTGGGCATTTCATGGCCTCCAAAACTGTGATAGGCAGTGAGGATCTCTGCAGCAGTGGTGTGAAGAATCACCTCTGGCTGATGATTGTGTAGAGTTTGACACTTCTAAAGGCTCCTCCCTGCACCCAGTAGAACAACTCTAATTTATTACTATGTCCTGTAGTGATGGAGGGGTCAACTGGAGGAATAATGGTGATCCAGGAGATTGGCACTCCTAAAAATGTTAGATTTTGCATGATCTTCAGCCAACGGTTCCTCTTACTTCAGCAGAGATAGGCACAATGGTCAGCAAGAGTGTGAGTATTCCATATCTTCTTTGCAGGGAGCAGTTTATTTTGAATCTTTGGTTTAGCTGGTGTAACATCCTCCAGTGTGTGCTACTAGTATTAATAGAGTAGGTGAAATATATTCTGGGCAGGAATAACCTGAGTCAATAAATTGGGTTAGGGTTATTAAAAAACATGGCTGGAGGACTCATTTTGGCAACTCTCTGGTGCATCCCCCTGGTGTCCAGAAAGTTGGACAACCTTCTATAACTAGAGGGTGGAGGCTAGGAGGGGCTCCCATGAATATTTGTGGGGCCTCAGACAAAATACCTAGAAGTGGACCAGCAGCGGGCAGAGACTACCCAATAAATAGACATGGGCCACGCCAGCAGGGTAGTCAGGGGTAGATGGAAATACAGTACTGAGGAATCTGTCGTGGCCCTGAGGGGTACCCCCTAGTTTGGGGGGGGGGGGTGTCCTGCTTGGGCCAGGGCTTGGACGCTGGAAGAATCCTGCCAAAAAACACAAGGGAAAAAGCATTCTTGAATGCACGGGAGCAAAGAGAAAACAGAATAAGTAGAGCAACACTGATGGGAACTAACAAATGGGGGAGACCACCACGTGTAGCCTGAAGACAGCCGTGGGTTTAAGTCTTCTACCTTGGGCCAGCCAGGTGGGCTGTTAAAAAGTCAGCCGAGTGGACTGGTTTAGAGAGGTAGCAAGGAGGGCTTGTATGGACTAAAGAAGTGGTTCTGGGATCAGTGGCCACAAAGGAAGCAGGAGGAAAGGTTACATGCTGTGTCACTCTGCATATGCTTCTCTCAAGTTCCCTCTCGAGTGAACCAGCAGAAGCTGACCAGGAGAGAAGCGAAGTGTGTATGGGAGGAAGGTTGAAGAAGAGTCTGTATATACCTGTATATAGGAAGTTGTCTCTAAAGTCAAGAGGGCATCCCATAACCTCATATCCCCATCCATGTTGTTAACCCCCTAATAAACATAAAAAAAAGCTATGGACTGTTTCCTGACTCTGTGTGCCTGTGAATATTTGGTGTGCCTGGCTGTGCAGGAGTGAAGGATCCATGTTCATTTGCAGCACCTATGTGGGGTGTGCTACACTACAAAGATGTTGTACCTACTTTTTAGTGAATATATAACTTAACATTTTTAACCACTCCAGCCCCGGAAGGATTTACCCCCTTCCTGACCAGAGCATTTTTTGCGATTCTGTATTGCGTCGCTTTAGCTGACAATTGCACGGTCGTGTGACGCTGTACCCAAACAAAATTTATGTCCTTTTCTTCCCACTAATAGAGCTTTCTTTTGATGGTATTTGATCACCTCTGTGGTATGTATTTTTTGCACAACAGAGAAAGAGCGACAATTTTTGCTATAATAAATATCCCCCAAAAAATTCGAAAAAAACAAATTTCTTCCACAGTTTAGGCCGATATGTATTCTTCTACATGTGTTTGGTTTAAAAAAAACACAATAAGTGTATATCGATCGGTCTGCTCAGAAGTTATACGTCTACAAAATAGTCAAAAATTTATGGCATTTTTATTATTCTTTTTTTTTTTACTAGTAATGGCGGTGAGATGAGATTTTTCTCAGGACTGTGACATTATGGCGGACACATCGGACACTTTTGACAGTATTTTGGGACCATTGTAATTTATACAGCGATCAGAGCTACAAATAGCCACTGATTACTGTATAAATGACACTGGCAGGGAGGGGTTAAAAAACAGGGGGCGATCAAGAGGTTAAGTGTGTCCTAGGGAGTGATTCTAACTGTGGCGGATGGGCTCACTACAACATGACAGAGATCACTGCTCCCGATGACAGGGAGCAGTAGATTCCTGTCATGTTGCTAGGCAGAACAGGGAAATGCCTTGCTTACATAGGCATCTCCCCGTTTTGCCTTTCCTCGCCGCAATAGCGGGCTGCTGGTGAACATCGAGTTTGCAGGACCCGTGGCGCATACACGTGCGATAGGCATCAAATTTAAAGTGACATACAGGTACGCCCATTTGCCTGCCTGTGCCATTCTGCCAACGTATACGTGTGTGCGGCGGTTGGCAAGTGGTTAATAGCTGGATGGA
Organism: Lithobates pipiens; assembly: GCF_037356315.1. Lineage (NCBI taxonomy): Eukaryota > Metazoa > Chordata > Amphibia > Anura > Ranidae > Lithobates > Lithobates pipiens. The sequence continues at coordinate 205,960,826 of NW_027507785.1, read as the reverse complement.
GTTCATATTTAAATAGATATTTGTGTAATAACGTGGGGTGTGATACACTACAAAGATGTTTTACCTACTTTTTAGTGAATCTATAACTTAATAAAATTTTTAACCACTTCAGCGCTGGAAGGATTTACCCCCGTTCTGACCAGAGCATTTTTTGCGATTCTGTACTGCGTCGCTTTAGATGAAAATTGCATGGTTGTGCGACGTTGTACCCAAACAAAATTGACATAATTTTTTTCCCACAAATAGAGCTTTCTTTTGGTGGTATTTGATCACCTCTGCGGTTTTAATTTTTTTTGCGCTATAAACAAAAAAAGATGTTGTTTACATAGGCATCTCCCTGTTCTGCCTTTCCACACCGCAATCGCAGGCCAAAACGGCAAACATCAAATTTGTGGAACCCACGAAACCCATGTTAAAGCAGCTCACGTGGCAAATTTAAAGGGACGTACAGGTATGCCCACAAGCCTGTGTGTGGCAGTCGGCAAGTGGTTAATAGCTGCATGGAGTTCATATTTAAATAAATTTGTGTATTAAAGTTCTTAACAAGAGGATTTGGCATGCATAGTTTTCTAGAAATATTAATTTTATCTTCACACTTAATTTTATTCAGTGTATATAAACAGAGGAATGTTATGTCTGTATTTCATGCATGGATGACCATAAGTACGTGCGGAGACTGAGTATTAAGAGATACATGTTGGGGAATCCCATCATAGATAACCAAGGAATGAGATCAGAATTTAAACATTCTGGTCTCTCTAATGCGTCACTTTTTAACCCCCCAGGATCTTTGGCCCCTAACATTAGAGTGTTTAGGGACGTGGTATTGCGTGATTTGGAGAAAATTGAAGTAAAAAAAGTGAGGTTGCAAGGTGATTTACAGAAAGGTTTAGATACCATATGTAGCAACAAATCTCTCGTAATTAGGCCAGCAGATAAGGGAGGAGGGATTGTGGTCCTGGACAGATGCCATTATCTAAAAGAAATGCATAGGATTGTTGATGATGGTGAGACCTATACAGCAATTAATAGGGATCCCGTAATAAAATATAAGAAGGAGCTAGAGAAGATTGTCGATGGGGGACTTCGGAAAGGAATCCTCAGTGATAGGGAGAGACTATTTCTAGTAGCGGTTGCCCCGCGCACACCAGTTATATACTACCTCCCAAAAATACATAAGAATGCCATTTGCCCCCCGGGGCGTCCCATAGTCAGTGGTATGGACTCGGTGACGTCCCGGGTGGGCAAATACATTGATTTTTTTCTACAACCATTAGTGCAAAAAATCCCCTCGTACGTGAAAGATACTAAGCAGATCATTAATATGCTGAGAAAGATCAAACCGAAGGAAGGCCTCTGGCTTGTGACTGCTGACGTTACGTCGTTGTATACTATTATTCCCCATGAATTGGGGTTGGAGGCAGTTAGACTTTATTTGGAGCGGGGTTCAGGTCTAACCCAGATACAAATAAACTTTATTCTGGAACTTCTAGAATTTGCCGCGGTACACAATTATTTCTGGTTCGACAACCAGTTCTTCCGCCAGGATAGGGGTGTGGCCATGGGGGCTAAGTATGCCCCCAGTTTGGCCAACCTGTTCATGGCCAAATGGGAGGAGGACGTGGTCGATTCTCCAAGGCGACCTGAGGTGGCGCTGTGGGCGCGCTATATCGACGACGTCCTCCTCCTATGGGATGGGGAGGAGCTGGATTTACATAACTATATGGAAATGTTAAATCAGAATAACAGAGGCATTAGATTTAATTATGAAGCCAGCATAAAGGAGGTCAATTTTTTGGATCTAAACATCAAGGTGATGAATAACACTTTTATCACATCAACGTATTTCAAGCCAACGGATAGAAACTCCTATATTCCTATGGGAAGCTGCCACCATGCCTCATGGTTAAAATCAGTTCCTCTGGGGCAATTTATGCGCCTCAGGAGGAACTGTACTGAGGTAACTACATTTGATGAGCAGGCCACGACATTATCCCAAAAATTTAGGGAAAAAGGGTACGAGGCGGAATCCTTGATAGAGGCCGTGAATATAGCACGTAATAGAGATAGGTCGACATTATTGATAGAAGGGTCTGTAGATAAAGATAAGAATCAAGTGTTGTTGCCTTTTGTGACCACATACTCGACACAACATCGGAGTATTAAGCAATTAATCCGCAAACATTGGCATGTTCTGACCAATGATCAAGTCTTGGGCCCAGTCTTACCCGAGAACCCTAGGGTTATCTTCAGAGGGGTACCTACATTGGGTAGTAAGGTTGCCCCCAGTGTACAAAACCCCCCGAAGATAAACAGGTGCTTCTTTCAGAATTTAACAGGGTTTTATAGATGTAAGAACTGTCAGGTGTGCACACTGAATGTGAATAAAAATTCTAAAATTTGCGAATTCTCCTCCACGAGTACACTTAAAACATACAGAGTGGAGCCTTTTATTACCTGCTCTTCGGTGGCAGTGGTATATCTCATCCAGTGTCCTTGTGGACTCCAATACATGGGGAGGACAAAGAGGCCCTTAAAAGTTAGGTTAAACGAACGCATCGGTAACATTAGACGGGGCTTTGATAAGCACCCAGTCTCCAGACATTACGATGAGGTACACGGCAGGGATCCCTCTAACACCCTTTATATGGGGATAGATAAGCATAGACCCCATTGGAGGGGAGGACCATTAGTAAGGGATATCTCCCGCTTAGAGATGTCATGGATCCATAGATTAAAAACATATGCCCCTTTTGGGATGAATGTCGATATCGATGTAAATGCGTTTATAAATAACGCTTAGTGTAGGAGTGAGCCTGGAAGTCTACATTTTATAGTATAGGCTTTTGTGGCTATTTTCCTCTATTATGGGTAAACTACAATACTGTGGCCCTTTGTATAAAATCGTTGCGGATAAATAGCTATTTAGTGTGTGACCCCGTTGGAAGGCTGATATTGTTGCTGTGGGGCGATAAGATTTTTGTTATACAGTTGGAACTCTGGTTTAACAATGGATTTCTGTTTTTAATGTAACATTTATTATCCTTTTTATATTTTTCTTATTGCTATTATGCTTTATGTATATGATAGTGATGTTATGATGAAACCCTACTATGATGATGTAATCGTTAAAGGTTTTTTATAGCATTTTTTATAATATTCTTTTGAAATCATGTTCTGTTTTGATATAGATGTATGTGGGAGGTGTTTAATGTACGGTTTACAATGTATGATCCATATTGGTATAAGATATTTTAAGTAATAGTGGTATGGGGGTCTGTTGGTACAAACCTCCTCCTTAGTGGTGCGTTGAGTTTGCCCTCTGACACCCACTGTTGTTGTTTTTTTCAGATCGAATATTACCGGTCTGTTTTCAACAGAATGGTACCTATTTGTATGGGGACGATGGAGGGTTGGGGTTGGACTCAAAGAGCGAGTTTTTATTTATTATTTTTTTATTTTTTATTTCTATTTTCACTTTTATTATTCTAATTTCTTTCGTTCCCGCTCTGTGAGTATTGCGTGCCAGGTGAGGATCGAAAGTGAGGCTTGGTCCTCGCTCTGCCCACATCTATTACCTCGTACCTATTCACGTCAGGAAGCCACCAGGGATTGGGGGGGCTGTCCTGATGTGATTACGCTGCTAGTGTGGGCGGAGACTGTGTTTGTCTTGGTGCCTATTTCCGCCTTTACGAGCGCGGAGATGGGACGTTCGACACGCTATCGGAAATGAGGCTTGGCTTCCGCTTGTGTTTGGCGGTGAGCCAATGCTGATAGGCTGAGCGGATGGCGCGATATGATTGGCTGGCGTGTCGTGACGCTTTTGCGTCACTTCCGCCCTGAGATTGCCAGCGATATCGCAGCCGCCCATGAAGGAGGAGGTTTGGGACTTAAGACCATATATAAATGAGGCAAAGTGGCGTGTCACCCGAGCCCCGAGACGACGTGATATTTCACAAAACGCGTCGGGCGGTGTGACACGCTATCCATTGCCTCAGAATAGACCAGCTGGCGAATAGGCTATTGATGTAGAGGATTGCGTCCGGCCGGCGCTACCTACTGCGATATGCCCAATTGTGTTGGACCTTTGTAAGTGTTTTTCTTATTTTTTTATTATTTGCAATAAAACGTTTTTACACTATTTGGAGAGTTTTTTCTCCTCCCTTTATGGTGGATCGGTCACTGCCAAATATTGGAGCCTGATTGTATTATGCTTTAACTTATGGGTGGAGCCTATGGACGTTTAAGGGATACACACGGCCTGGTTTGACTTCTCAGAGCGTATTATCTAAGAACTTCTGGTAAGGAGCCAATTCTCACTTCCGGTGGTGGTGCACTATAACTCATATTGAGCGGCTGAACAGGATACTGAGAGTTCAATATCACATTTGACACGTGGTGTTTTTCAGTTCACATTGGACTTTGTTCTCAATAATAATTTGGACACTTTATTATTTAATTTCCTTTTTTTGTACGCCTTTTTTACATTTTTTATGATATATATGAATGTGCCATTCCTTTGCACCTGTTGAGTTAGAGGTGCAGAGGGTGCTGTGTTTTTATATGCATTGTGTGTGCATTGTGCATATAGATATGTCATTGTTATTGTCTTGCACTCGTTGAATTGAAGGTATAGATGATATGATTCTGTTGGGGATATATTTTATAAGTTTCACATTACACATAATTAAACCTTTCTATTTTTTAGGGTTGTGGCAATAATATATTTATGACATTTTCACACAAATTTTTGTAGTTGTTTAAATTCCCCTGCAGGGGAAACACATAACCTAGGTTTATACTTAGGACAGCGCGGTTTTTCCTTTGGGACATTTTTTTCGAGTATTTATATATTTTTTGGTATATAGTAGAACTGCAGCAGTTTTTTATGTGTGCACAATTTTTGTAATTTTTAATATAGGTGGTAGCGCGATTTTTTCCAGTTTTTTCATGCACATCACATACTCTGTGTAGATGAAATTTGCAACTCAAACTGTCCTAAAATGAAAGAACTGCATTTCTAAGCCAGAGCACACAGTCCCACAGCCTGTTTAGCAGAGCTGCTCAACACAATCCTTTTCTTAGCATTGCCTGGGGCTCTAAAGATCTGATTCCTCAAACAAAGTCCTTCAGAAATTGAAAAAAAACCTCCTGATAAACACTTTGGAAGACATAATTATAAGTGTTAACCCTTACATTTATGAGTTAAGCAGGCTTGTAAACAACACCATGCATTTACATTGCTCATTCTGCATAACTGTTTTTAAAGTGTTTCAGTTGCATCTCTGTGCATGAGTCGATACTGTAGATACATCCAAATAAATATATATTTTGCATTTATGATAGCTTCATTTGCCCAAAAACATAGAGATCGATTTTTGACATAAGCTGGCCCAGCTGATATTCACTAGTTGTGAGTCAGAAAATTAGTTTGTCAAAACCTCTTCTGTACCAAGTATCTTTTCAAATGTAATATTGTGTATAACTGAAATTCTTATGTGGAATTAAGCTGTTAACCCCTATAGTACCATTGTATATTATGATACTTTACATGCCATTTAATTGTTACTTCTTGAAACAGAATCTGCCAACACTTGTAAGAAATGAGTCACATAAAAAGTTAGAAGAAAACTCCCGAAGTATTCTCCTCTTAGACATCTGTCCCAGGAACAGATGTCTCCTCCATTGAAGGATTTCCCTTTTCCTCATATTCAGGGAACAACTCTAAAATGTTGGATTTCCCATCACTTTCATTCTTGGTAACAATGGTCACCAGTACATATAGAGGGCTGATTCTCCCAATAGGTTCTAAGACAGTAAAATAAACTTGGCAGAGGGTCAAATCCCACTCCATCTAAAGCTAAGAAAATGTTTTGCCTAGAGATAAATTCTAGGTCTCCAATGCATGCTGGCATTTACCAAATATGTTAAGATATGATATTTTCATAGCCCCTAATCAGCAGAAAGGGGCTGTGTGTGCCAGATAGTAATGCATAAACTGGCCATAGGAGGATTTGTGAGCCCAGCCTGAACTACATAAATGTTAAACATAACATTTGTACCCATTTTAAGTTTATAGGAGCCAAAATATGTAATCTTTTTCTGGCTTTTTTCAGGGTAAATGTTCAAGCTTTTGGTTAAAAAAATAATGCATGGGTAGCTGGGCACTGCTATGGGGCCTAAACATAACCTTTGTTAAACATATAGATAGGACAAATAATCTGATAAATATAAAATATAAAAATAATTAAAAAAATCTGAAAAAAAAGTATGTGACCTTAAGTATTGGGAAGCCTGGATTTGGTGCAGGGGCATCTCTCTATGTTTCTGGAGATCAGATACTACTACATCCAAGTACTAGGAGATCTCAAAAGGCCTGAAATAATATGTACTCAACTTTATTGACAGTGGTGTATTTGAGAAAAAGCCAACACCTTGACTAGTCCTCTCTAGCTTTAGGCTTGGTCTAATGCTAAATGGTCCATTTGGCTAATGAGGTGCTTATCTGCCTTCCTAAAGCCAAATAAACCACAGTCTAGTATTAATAATATCCTATTCCATAGCTATACCTCTAACACACAAATATATCCCATTAGTTCCTGCACCATCGCTCAGCTTACCATAAGGAGAGATACATCCTCTACAGGTCATCAGATCTTTCCATAGTGTTTCTATTTACCTAATCCTAGTCCTCCTTAAAGAGGACTTTCAGTTTCTCATATGACCCCCCCACAGCATGTGGCTTTGTATTGTTATGTTTTTTTTTAAATGGGGGGGGCCCATGCTTTTTGTCTCTCTCTGATAAGTAACTGATACCTATTTGGGGGGACCCCACACCTTCATTTTTCAGGGTGGGGTCCCGTTTAACAACCCAAAACAGACATCTATCTAGAATACGGCTCTAGCATGGATTTTCATGCATTTTTTTATCTTTGTGCATGGAGCCCCCCTTAAAATCCACATCAAACCCATATATAATCAAGCACCTGGGTGGCAAGGAAAGGGGGGGGGAGTGAGTGTGTTCCCCAAAACATACCAGGCTTGCAGAAAAAAAATGGGATGCTCAAAATCCATACCAAACCCTTATCCTAGGCGTATCCTAGATAGGGGTCTGGTATGCTTTTATAAAGGGAATGCCAGGCAAATAAAAATGACACGGGGTACACATAATTCATACCAGAACATCATCTAGGAATTCAACCTGAATGGACAGGAAAGTGTGTGCCCCCTTCTATCTCCCTAAATGATGCAAGGTCATATGCCCTTCAGAAGAAAAAACAAACAAAAAATGTGAGGTCCTGTCCAAAATTCATATCATATTCTTCTCCTACATAGGGGTCTTGTATAGTTTTCTAAGAATTTCCAGGCAAAAAATAGTCCCAACTTTACGTGAATAAAACATTTGTACATAGTGCCCATTTTTACTAATTTGCAAAAAAATAAATAAATACACTCTGAATAAATATCCCACTACAACATCAATTGCGTCACCCAGCAATGTAAATCCAACATCAGTCATGATGAATGACACCCTGATGACCCGCTACTAAAATTAATGATTTCTGGCTGCAATAGCTTGAAATTCAGGTGGGTGAACTGTCCAAATCTAGCAATTTAGTTCACCTGTTCAACAAACTAGAAACAGCTTGGGTTTGGTTCTGAAAAAAAGCTCTGGGAGTGGGGATCCTAAAGAAACATTTTATTTTACTATAATTAAGTATAATTTCCACTTAGGCTTGGTTCACATTGATGTGATGCTGGAAGCATACAGGAATCACTGTGTTTCATACATCGCATCGCACTGCATAGCAATCAAACTGTGTTCGTGCAATCTGCTGCAGGTGTCGAATAAAAGTTAATGACACACCAAAAGCAGTGCATTTGCTAGAATTGGATTGCATGAACACTCACTGATTAAAAATTTGAGCCATATAGAATGATGGGTTCAATTTGCACCCTCAGAATCACATGTGATTTGCGCAGGAATATGATGTGATTCCTGTCTGACATATCGCATCTATGTAAACCCAGCCTAAATGAAAATATATTTTTTCTTTCCATGTAACAATCCAGAGGCTCCCCACTTTCTGCAGTCTGGTTATAAACAAAAGTAAGATCTTTTACTGTTTTTATTGCTTAACTGCCTGAAATTAAACATTAGTAATTTTATTTTGCAATATCATATTTCACCAGCAGGTGGTGATGCAGATAAAATCTAAAATTTCAGCACCTGCCAAAAGTGCAGAATTCCAGAAATGGAGAGGAGCAGAAATAGCAGACAATAATTAAAATCAAAAATGACAGTTTTTAATGTAAGCAGAAGAGTTAAACAAATTATGGTATCTTATCCAGCTTCTGGATTAGAATCTGAACAGTGAAAAATAAATGGTTTAGAAAGTTTCCCATGCATGTCAGAAAACGTGCTAAAGCAATCCTCTACTGCCCACCTCCCCTCAGCCTGGCATACAGTAAACAGCAGCACACAACACTTCTTTTCACAGTGAAACAAAAGGACTTCACACTGAGCCCCAGAGAAAAAGAGAACATGGCTTATGAAGCAAAAATTAATTTCCCAACATCTTCTGTACACAGGATTCCATCGGTACTTTGTTTGACACACCACACACGATACACACAGCGGGTGTGACATTTCTCTGCGTGACTCACTGGAGATAGATATTTTGTTACAGTAAACTGTCTAATATATCTTTTTAACACCAATTCTTAACAGAACACCTTTTTTCCTTTTTTTTGTCTAAATCAGTACTGAATATAATAGTTCAAGAATATATACAAAACCACTTTTATCAATTCTGTTTTTATTTTCAATTATTATAAAGCATTACACATAATTAAGCAATCTCATACATATGAATATATATTACTTACATACATAATAATCACATTTATTATTTTATTTCCTCTTCAATCTTATCTTCCTCCCTCCAAAAAAAAAAAAAAAAAAAGGGAGGAAAAGGGGAAGAATGTATATCTGATTTCTCCCCCTCCTCCACTTCTCACTCCTCTCTCCTCCGCAAGTCCCTCCCTCCCCCCTCTTCCCTCCTAATTCCTCAGTCCTTTACCAATTTCCTATGCTGACTCCAGGGAGTCCAGACCAAGAGACACCTTTCATATGTATCTAATTCTTGAGCTAAGAGTATCTCCATTCTCTCTATGTTATCCATTTCTAAAGCCCATTCGTTTATCGTAGGGGACTGGGATGATCGCCAGTGCCGCGGTATCACAGTTCTTGCCGCAGTCAACCAGTATCCCAGAAGATTCTTTTTAACGTTTTTATATGTTCTTGGTAACATAGAAAGAAGGGTGACTTGTGGTGTATTTGGAATTACCTCCCCAGTGATTGTTGTATATAATTGCATGAGCTTTTCCCAAAATCTGAAAATTAGGGGGCATTCCCACCAGATGTGGAGCAATGTACCCTTGTCTCTATGGCACCGCCAACATATATCTGATTTTTCTGGGTATATACGATGGAGTGTCACTGGGCTCCAATACCATCTTGAGAGCAATTTATAATTCGTCTCTTGTGCTTTAATCGACGGTGATAAACAGTGAGTGAAACTAAATGCCTTCTCCCATTCCCCAACCGCAATCTGAGCGTTGATCTCATTAACCCATTTATTTATATATTCTGGGGGCTCCGGGTGATTTTTAATAATAAACATCTTATACAGTATTGATATAACATGCTTTGGTTTCTGATCTTGTGTCAAGAGAGTTTCAAGTTCTGTTAAATCTCTACCCAGAGACTTATTTGAATGAATTGTACACCAAAATGATCGCAACTGCCAAAACTCCAACATTTGCATAGGTGATGGTCGCTGTGTAGAGAATAGATTTAATAAAGACGGAATTGTCCCCTGGCTTAGAATATTGCTCAATCTATAATGGGATTCCCTATTCCATATAAGAAAACTTGTCCTATTTAATGCCGGTGGAAAAAAAGGGTTGCCAAATAAAGGTGTCATAGGTCCTTCATAGGAGGAAAGTTCCAATTTTATAGCTGTTTTTCCCCATATATTCAACACATGGGATGTGAGGGAAGGCATAGACTCTTTCAACTCTTGATTTAAATTGCTACCAGACAGATCTAACCATGGTAACACCTTTAAGTCCAGTTGATTTAACCCTTGTTCTATTTTTACCCATTGTTTGGTTTCCCGAGCAATAAAACCAGTCCACCAGTCTAGTCAAAACAGCCGAAACATAATAATAATATAGATCAGGTGCACCCGCACCTCCTTTCGTTTTAGGTAATGATAATAATTTCTTTTGTAATCTTGGTTTTTTATGTCCCCAAATAAATTTTGTAAAAGCCGATTGCAGAGTGGAGAAAAATGATCGAGGGACACTAATTGGGATAGTTTGAAAAAAATACAGGAACCGCGGTATTATATCCATTTTCAGTATATTAATCCTCCCAAACCATGAATATTGCTTAACATCATATATTTTTAGATCTTGTAGGGTACGTTGCAGAAGAGGAACATAGTTCATTGAATATAAATACTTTGAGTCCGGGGTGATTTTAACACCTAAATATTTTACAGCTACAGAGCAAATCCTAAACATAAAATTGGCTCTCAACCTTGCAACCTGTTCGGGTACGAGCGACACGTTGAGAATTTCTGATTTTGATACATTTCCTTTAAAATTGCTCAATTTTCCAAACCGCTGGAATTCAGCTAACACAGAGGGAATTGCAATGTGTGGATTAGTGATATAAAGTAATAAATCATCAGCAAACAAAGCCATTTTTATTTCCCTCTGTTTTATCTGTACACCAGAAATAGAGGGGTTCCGTCTAATAGCCGTCGCTAAATATTCCATTACTATAACATAAAGTAAAGGGGATAACGGGCATCCCTGGCGGGTACCATTTTGTATATTAAAACTTGTTGTCAATGAACCATTAATTTTTATTCTGGCTGCCGGTTTAGTATAAAGTGCCATGATCTTATGCAATATATTCGACCCCAATCCTATTTGCATTAAAGAGTGTTTAAGAAAGGGCCATCCCACCTGATCAAATGCCTTTTCTGCATCAACTGAAAGAAGGCATACTGGAATTTTAGCCCTTTGTGCATAGTTCATCAACAAAAAAGTTTTGATCGTGTTATCGCGTGCTTCTCTATTCTGAACGAATCCTACCTGGTCCGTATGTATTAAGCTTGGGAGGAGTGGTTGAAGACGGAGTGCAATCAGTTTAGCATATATCTTTAAATCTATCCCAATCAATGATATAGGTCGATAACTAGAGCAAAGTGTTAAATCCTTTTCTGGTTTGGGAATCAAAGTAATATGAGATTCCAGGGTCTGTATTGGAAATTGGTTCATAGAAGAAATAGAATTAAACACTTGAAGCATAAACGGGGCTATATGCTCTTTAAACGTCTTATAGAATTTTGATGTAAACCCGTCGGGACCTGGGCTCTTATTTGTTGGAGTATTAGCAATTACTTCTAATAGTTCCTCGAGCGAAAATGGAGAATCCAAAGATTCCCCAGTATCACTATCTATTGTCGGAATAGCATTTTCCCGCACATATTCCCCAATAATATTGTCTCCAGCTCCCTTATCCTCCAATAATGATGATGGAGTTAGATTATAGAGGCCTGAGAAATATTCCCTAAAGGTTTGTTGAAGCTCACGTGGATCCGATGTCAGTTCTCCTGATGATTTTTTTATACTTGGTATAAAAGTCTGTGATTGACGTGGGTGTAACATATCAGCCAACATTTTCCCACACTTATTCTCAAATCTATATCTTCCCACTACCCTTCTTTGTCGGTATGAGCTCTGAGATGATTTGAATAGTTGTAACAAAAATATCCTTGTGGAGAAAATATCGGCTGATATATCTGGAGAATGATGGGCTTTATGTCGAGTTTCCAAAGAATGAAGTTTTAATAACGTATTTTCGATAATTTTAGATTTTTCTTTTTTAAGACGAGAACCATGTTGAATAAATACCCCTCGTATTACTGCCTTTAAGGCCTCCCATTTCAAGGGTAAAGCAGTTTCATCCTGTTCATGGTCGGAGATAAAATTATCAATCGCCTCTGCAATTGCTTTATAACAGTTTTGATCTTGCATAAGTGTATCATTCAAACGCCACGACCAATTAGTACCCTGAATCTGGGGAGGTGCTATTGTTAAAAATACTGGTGAATGGTCGGACCAAATGAATGAACCGATATCTATAGACGGGTTCCATTCCAATATCTTAGGACCAGTTAAAAAAAAATCTATTCTGCTATATGTTTTGTGTGCTAAAGAAAAATATGTGTAGTTACGATCTTTAGGGTTAAGGGTCCGCCAGAGATCCATCAACCTATGTTCGTAAAGTTTGTTTTTAAGTGCCCTCAGACGAGCATGTGAAATATTTGATCGTTGAGCTGACGTGTCTAGTGAAGGGTCCAAAGCTAGATTAAAATCTCCTCCCACAATAACCGTACCTTCTGCAAAGTCTGCTAAGAGGCCAAGATAACTCACAATTGTCTTAGTTTGATCATAATTTGGAATATAAAAGTTTGCAATTGTGAAGATTTTATCCCACAATCTGATTTTAAGAAACAGATATCTTCCATCTGAATCAGCTCTATATTCCAAATTCTGAACTGGTAGGTGCTTGTGCAAAGCAATAGAGACCCCTCTTGATTTTGAGCTCGACATAGTGCTATGGAACCATTGCGAATAGTGTTTACGAGAACACACTGGAATATTATCACTTCGAAAATGGGTCTCTTGAAAAAGTATAATATCTACCTTAGCTTTATATAGACTATATAAAATCTGACCTCTTTTTGATTTATTATTAAGACCTTTAATATTGTAGGTACATAATTTCAATGTCACTGGTGAGGAGAAAATCGCTGCCATAACAAATTATCAGGGGACTCAAAGAACACGAAAGAAAAAGGGGAAAAAGAAAGAGGGGAGAGAGGGAACGAGAGAAAAAAAAAAAAAAAAACACACCCCGGCGCAGCAATTACCGAGTTGTGCTCTCTAAAATTGGAGAAGCTCCTTCTCCCCGATTCCCAAGTTACCCAGGGAAACGTTAACTAATTACCCAAAAAAAAATAAAAAAAAATAAAAAAAACCCACCCAATAAGGAATCTATCCCAAAAAAACACCAAACCCTACCCAAGGGACGGTGATTCCTATGAGGGAAAAAAGTTAAAGAGCATTGAGGATGGCTCTATGCAGTGACAATGGGCATCCACAACCAACATAATAATAATAGTCCGAGAAAAAAAAAAAAAATTCTTAATACATTATTAAATTCAATGCCTACTACTCCAATTACATTTGCAATCGTCAGCTGTTTTACTCTGCCTGCTTAAATTAAAGATTTTCAGATTGAATGTTTCTATTGTCCTCCCGAGGTTGCGATCTTCTAAACTGTGTATAAGTCTTGGGCCACGTTATTAATGGAAGATCGTGTAAACCTAGGGTAGATTGTATTGCAGGAATATCTGAGGGATCACGTAGATTTAGCCACCTGCCATCTTTCTTAATTTGTAGCTGAAAAGGGAAATTCCATCTATATACAATGTTACGATCTTGCAACATTTTTAGTAAAGGCCTTAACGCTTTCCTCTTCTCCAGAGTAAATTGGCATAGATCTTGTAACAATTGTATATTTGCTCCATTAACATTAATTCATCCCCTCTCTCTTGCCCTTCTCATAATCTCCTCCTTATCCTTATAGAAATGTATTCGACATATTATATCTCTTGGTTTATCTGGATCTAATTTACGTGGTCCCACTGTCCGATGTACTCTATCCAGTTCCAAATTTGATTCCTCAGGTTTCCCCAACAATGAGGTAAAGATTTGGTTAACTGTTATACCAAGATCCTCATTTCTAACTGATTCTGGCAAACCCCTGATCCTAATATTATTTCTTCTATTACGGTTGTCTTGGTCCTCCCATAATTGAAATAGTGTATGAATATGGGGCTCTTGGGCATCTATACGCTGTTCCTGAGATTGTACACGATCCACCAATATATCTACAGAACGTTCAACTTCTGATATTTTCTTCCCAGTTGCCTGTAATTCTTTATGCACAGATTGAATCTCCTTGTGGAAACCATGTTCTAGACGCTGAATAAAAGCTTCCATTTCATGGCGAGTGGGCAGTGCTCTTAAATAAGTCCGTACATCCCCTACTTCTGATCCCAACTCTTCACTCATCGTGTCACCTTTTGGATTCCCATCTATATTCTCACTATCCATTATATTCACTGGATTATATCCCCCTAACAACGGGGGGGATGGGGTTGAATATTGAGGGCCACCCTCGGGTCCTCCCACATTCATATGCATATCTAATACGCCTATATCTGAGGTATTAGACACTTCGTTAATATCTACGGATTCTACAGATCCAATCGGTTCTTGTAACTCCAAAGCCGATGCCCACATGTTTTTTATGGCATCTGCACTATCCATTTTTGCTATCTGTGCGTCTTTTACTGCCCCAATGCCTAAAGAGCCCAGCGGTATTACAGATGACACTGATGGTTTTATTATTGATACTACTGGTGTTAGTATAGTTTTTTCTGCTTGTAATGATTGTATATGTGTATCCTGCATAGCAGCAGAGGCCGATGTTCCCCTGCTACTATCTATTGTTGTCTTCGATGTACGTGATCGTGTCCGGCCACCTACTGGAAAAAACTCTGCTATCCCTTGCTGAGCGTTAGAGGAGACTATTAATGGATGTTTAGAAATATTACCTATTGTACCCTTATTGCACACAACCGGACTCGCCGGTTTACATACTGTATTATACTCTTATCTCCTCTTCCTCCGTCCCATTAGGTATTCCCAGTGGTCACTACTTTAGAGTCCTTTTCAAAGACAGCTTATCCACGCAATCTACCTTCTAGTATAGCTATTGTTATTGAGTGCAGTCCTCCCAATGTTAATAACTTATGATCACTTCTACTGTCAAAACATGAAAGTCAATAGTTTCAGCATTAACAGCTGAATCTATGACATTCTTATTTTCTAAAATATTAACAATATCAGCAATTTTAGCGACATTAGCAATTTAGCACCAACGAAAAATTAGTAGTATCTAAATTTCAGAAATATATCAGCAATTGGTCACCGTCAGCAGTTGAGCACCGTCACCCGCTGAACACCGTCAGTAGTTGAGCACTGTCAGCAATAGAACATTATCGGCAGTTAAACGCTGTCATCAATTAGGCACTGTCAGCGATTGTGCATTGCCAGTAGTTGAACACTGTCAGCAGTTGAACACCGACAGCAATTGAGCACCAACAGCAGGTCAACACTGTCAGCAATTAGACCCTCTCAGCAAACACTGTCAGCAGTCAAACACTGTCAGCAGCTGAACACTGTCAGCAGCCGACCACCGCCAGTGGTCAAACACCGTCAGTGGTCAAGCACCGCCAGCAATCGAGCAATATCTGCAGTTTAGCAATGATAGCAGTTAAGTACTATCAACAGTTAAGCACCATCAGCAGTTGGACACCAGCAGCAGATATTATCTAATATAGAAAACTGTCAACAGCTGGACCCAGTCAGTAGATGAACACCGTCGACAGTCAAACACTGTCAACAGCCAGACAATTTCAATAATTGAACAATATCAGTAATTAAACAATTTCAACATTTGAACAGTGGCAAGATTTAAGAAATTTCAGCAGTTAAACAGTGTCTATAGTCGAGCGATTTCAAAAGTTTAAGCAGTTTTAACAGTTAAGCGGTTCCCACAATAGAGCGATTTCATCAGTTGAACTGTTCCATCAGTTGAATGATTTCATCAGCTGAGCAATTTCAGCAATTGAGCAATTTCAGCAATTGAGCGAGTTCAACAAGTGAGCGGGTTCAACAAGTGAGCGGGTTCAACAATTGAACGAGTTCAACAATTGGGCGAGTTCAACCATTGGGCGAGTTCAGCAATTGGGCGAGTTCAGCAATTGGGCGATTTCAGCAATAGAGCGATTTCAGCAATAGAGCATTTTCAGCAATAGAGCATTTTCAGCAATAGAGCAATTTCAGCAATCGATCAATTTCAGCAGCTGAGCGATTTCCGCAATTATGCAATTTCAGCAGTTGAGCGATCTCAACACTTGAGCAATTCCAGCAATTGAGCAGTTTCAGCAATTGAGCAGTTTCAGCAAATGAGCGATTTTAGCAAATGAGCGATTTCAGCAATTAAGCGATTTCAGCAATTAAGCGATTTCAGGATTTGAGCGTTTTCAGTAACTAAGCGATTTTGAACAATGCCAGCTTTTGAACCCTATCAACAGTTGAACCATATTAGTGGATTGCACCACGTCAATCAGATCTTCAGTTACAAAATGTCAGCAGCTGGTTAATGATAATAATTAAGCAGTATCTGCAATAGTTGAGCGATGTCAGCAATTTAACAATTAAGCGATATCAACAGTCGAGTGATACTAACATTTGGGCGATGTCTGCGATTAAACGTTGTTAACCATTAAGCGATATCAATAGTTAATAGTCAAATAGCAATGATTGCATAATATTAGCAGTTTTGCAATGCTGGTGAGTCTACATTTAGTATCAGCAGTTTAAATCGCATCGGTTCAATGACGCCAGCATTTCTCTGTTCACAATAGAAACTAAACTATAATAATAGTATTAGCAATATTATTATTCTCCTAAATACTAATGTCAATTGCAGAATTAATTTAAAGATGTTACTGATGGCAATAAATCTGTGATGCCTGCGATGCCTGCGATGCCTGCGATATCTATGATAACAGTCAATGTAGTATTCTTAACTTTGTCGGCCACATGAAGAAGTCAGCTTCACCAAATAGCAAATAGTTCTCTGATAGAGTTACTGGGTTGAAAGTGCTATCTGGAAGCACATAAATCAGCAGCAGGGACCTGTCTCACCAGCTTGATTGCTCAAGTCCATATCCACATCAAAAGCACAACGAGGCCATCCACACCAGCAGAGTTAACAAGCCCGACAGATCAGGCAGCCTTCACTGACCGCCCGCCCAATGTCCAGCGTCCTCACTCCATGTGCTCTCTGCCGAATCCCCACAGGTCCTCCAAAGGATCCCTCAGACACCTCAGCCACCGCATCCGAGAGACATCAACACCAACACTGACGAGGGCCAACGGAAGCCGTCAGGGGGCGGCGGGAGCCGGCGGGAGCCGGCGGGAGCCGGCCAGCAGCGATGGAACAGCGGCAGCAGCGGTAACGGGAATAGCGGTGGTAGTAATGGTGATAATGGTACAGTGATGGTACCACTATGCTACAGCAGCGGTAGTGTTAATAACAAGGCTCGTGTATACTGCCAGAACACATATAGTGGTAGGGAAGTAAGCCAAAACATATGTATTTTATAGTAAACCTGTATGTGTATGGTACAAAGCAGATAATGTTATCTTTGCAAACAAAAGTCAGAGCAGTCACCTTATGAAGACTGTTATGCAGTGCGCCTGTTACTTTGGTCAATAGCAGAAGCATGCAGGCTTTACTCAAATGCAAAAAGACACTCTTGAAATACAGGAAATTATGTTGTAATTGACAATGTAATTGAACTCATAAAATATGTGTTATATGAGCAAATAAAAAATCCAATCAGGAATCAGAAGCAGAAAGTTGTTTAATGTTTTCAAATAATGCTTCAGTGAGTACTCCAAAAATGCAAAAGATATATATGAACACAATTTCCTCAAATCAGAGCCTCACTCACCAAAAAGAAGGGCCAAATTGTACAAAGAAGATCAAACAGAGAAGAAGAACAAATCAAATGTAAAATCATATGCATTACACTCAGCCTTGTAATATTCTCCACCCAAACAAATGGCATCACACAGATGATAGTGGCAGAGCAGCCAAGAGATGGCTGCTTGAGAGGAGTGCTCCAGCTGCACACGGCAGATCCACTGTACATACATGTGCATGAGTTGTGGAGAAGCTAAGCACACTTATGCCTACATCGAGCAGTCACCCTGACATCTAAAATACAAAAAATAGGGAAGAGAAAATCTAAAGAAGGACCCTAAAACTCACAGAGTTATTTACTGCAGATGGCACCAAGGCTCACATTTCCCCTGCCTTACAGTCTGGTGGCTCTTAGTTCAGGAGAAAGTCTTCTCAGCCAGCACAGTAATGCTCACAGACATGCAGCAACAGATCTTCCTCTCATGGGATTCACAATTCTGAAGCCCACAGTAGTCCAGACAAAGGCACATAAATACATCAGGGAGTTTATTGAGCTTATTGATGACTTCCTTACTAATAGGTAGACTATTATGAATACCACTCTGAACTTAATTATGGTGTTCCTTAGGGGATCATTACATAAGGACATGATGCCCTTCATGACACAAATGAAAGCAGAAGTATCAGCTATAGGAGAAAGAGTGAGCCATGTTGAAATAAAAATTGGGGCAATTTGCGTCTGCACATAATTAGCTGGAGGACATATACAATGGCACTGAAGAGGAATTGCAGGACCTTAAATGTAAACTAGCAGACTATGAGGATTGGTTCCGCAGAAATAATGTAAAATATGGAGGGATTAAAGAAACTTTCCATGTTGCTGACCTGCAGAGATATATGTAACAACTGTAACTACACTGTTACCATCTACCCCATAAAGAGGAATCTTGATGGATAGAGCTCATAGGCTCCTGAAGCCCCTTCACTTACCAGATAATGTCCCTAGAGATGTAATCACAAAATTCACTTCTACCACGTGAAAGATAATTTGATGCAGTACACCAGGAAAAACTCACCTCTACCAGAGCATCACTCTTTATGCTGACCTTTCAGAGCAAACCATCTGAGCTTGTAAAAAAATTGCTTTCTTTTACGAAGCTCTTATGCATCCAGAGAGTTATCTATAAATAGCGCTTTCCTACCAAACTTCTCATCTCCAGAGACAATTGTGCAGTGTAGTCAGTGAAGGAAAGTTTTCGATTAGCAAAAAAGGGGCCTAATCCCATTGGATGAAGTGCCATCCCCACCTAAACCAGTGATCGCGAACCTTGGCCCCCCAGATGTTCTGGAGCTACATTTCCCATGATGCTCATGTGCTATGCAGCGTAGTTGAGCATCATAGGAAATGTAGTTCCAAAACATCTGGGGTGCCAAGGTTCGCCATCACTTACCTAAACTATCACTGGGAAGAATATCCCCAGATTGGGAACAAGTGGCTGACTGATAAAATAGTGTATACTCAAGTGTGAAGTGCCTTAGCTACAAAGCCTCAAATCACAGTGTAAATGTTCACATTGCTCTCTAATCATGTTGCTCTTCAATGTGGCAGTTGCAACCCAGTGAAATTCTTCACTTGTTTTTTGCCTTTTTTCACTTTATTTTTTATGTTCTCTGTTCTCTATTTGCACCAGTGCTTTGCATGGAGCCTACAATCTATACATCTTCCATAAATTTTCACAAGAGAAAATTCCAACTTTTCAGAGGGCATACCTTCTTCAAAACTGTAAGTCAGTGAGTTTGATGAGTGAGCTCAATATTTCTTAAAGTTGATAATATGATTTTGAAAATATTTAAAAGCACATGGGACTAATAACCCAATTAAAAGAAAAGTTTTAAAAAATGCAAGGGGACATTCTCTGTATTAAAAAAAAAACATTTTCACACACCTGAAACCCAAAATGTTTTTACAATAAAACCTTTTTTTTTGAGCAAGGAAAGGCAACAATGGAATACAGTATTGGCATATTTTTCAATAACAGCAATGTTTTATACAGATTCAAACTACATTATAACCATGTAAAATAAAGGAATACACATTTTTTTTTCGTATAGATGTAAAAATTACAGATTTTGAAATGTACAGCCAACTGCTGCCCCCAGCAAAGAGGCAGGGATAGAGTTTCTTGTTAAAATAAGAAAAGGAGAGAGGGAAAAAAGAAAAAGAAAAAAAAAACCCTGGTAGGGGGAAGGGAGGATAGAAGGGAACAAGAATTCACCCTTTAAAGGGGTCACTGGTAGAGGAGTGTTAATGTAACAGGCAACCATGGATGGTAAAGATTAAACTGGCATGATTTCACTTAGTCTGCCCAGGTCCTGAAGGTCATTCACCCTGTTGTCAGGCTGTCATATACATCAGAATATTTGAACCGAAACCAAGTAGAACATGTTTTGTGGAATTTACCTGAAGTTTCATTAGCTATATCTAGTGTTTCTTCTAACTCAGAAATATGATTTACTGAACGAGCCCATTCTCTGATTGAGGGACCTTTTGACAGTTTCTAGTATTTGGGGATCAAGGATTTTGCAGCATTTAG
The DNA here is from genome assembly GCF_037356315.1 of Lithobates pipiens. Taxonomy (NCBI): domain Eukaryota; kingdom Metazoa; phylum Chordata; class Amphibia; order Anura; family Ranidae; genus Lithobates; species Lithobates pipiens. The sequence continues at coordinate 205,940,519 of NW_027507785.1, read as the reverse complement.
GAGGTGTTCAGTCAGGGATCTTTATTATCTCCCCAGGGGAAAGTTGGAGATATGTTGGAAATATGTAGAAGGCAACAAGCTGGGGTAAGCTTAATTTTAGTCTCAGTGATGTGAAGGATCAAATCAGGATTTTACTTCAATAGGAGGTTATCTTAAGACAGTTCCACCAGATATGTAGCATGTCTCCCTTTGCCTTCCCGCATCTCCAGCATAAGTTCGAAGCCATCGGGTACCATTTTTTCACTTTTACTGGTGTTGCATACCATTGTGATAGTAATTTATAGGAATTTTCTTGTAGTCTCATGCTGATTGAACATTTGTGCGCTAGAATACACACATTCTCCCACTGGGAGTCTGAAAAATGCATGTGGAATTCAGCTTCCCACTGGCTTCTGAACTTGGCCAAGTCTGCAACATATGGCTGTTGAAGACACACATACATAAATGAGGTTGTTTTCTCAATTGGGTTGCCGTTTGAACAGATGAATTCAAATTAAGTAAGTTCCCTAACCACATCCTTTTTTCTATCAGAGAAGAGTAGGTAATAACAGGTTTGTCTATAATTCCAAAATGAGATTGCAAGGGGTAAGAAGCTATCCAGCAGCTTGTCGTGGATTAAAATCTGTCCTGCATTTACGAAGTGTGATGGTGTCAGAGGTGTTGCGTCTCCCAAGGAAAAAGTTTGAATGTCTATTCCCGGGGTTATTGAGAAGTGGCATTAGTGGCCCAGGGGATGTAGATATATGGTAGCTGTGCCCATAGAAATTTCCAAAGTACAGATTGTAACTGCTTAAAAAAACTGTCCGGTATAACAATTGCCAATGTGTTGAAAAGATATAGCAGTCTCGGATGTTTGGTCATTTTAACAATAGCGGCTCTGCTGAACCAGGAAAAGAATTTGAGTGACCATTTGGAAAGGTCTAGTTCAATATGGTGTGGCATTGGTTTGAAGTTATGTGAAAAAATGTTGGTGAGCATGGGTGTGAGCCAGATCCCTAGATATTTAGGCTCTCCGGCCAGCCATTTGAAGGAGTTGTTCTGTCGGGCCTGGGTCACTATGTTTATAGGGAGGGTGAGATTCATGGCCTCTGATTTGGCATAGTTGATTTTAAGATTGGAGATATATCCTTAGATAGTGAAAGCATGTAATAAATTGGGGATAGAGATGTGTGGTTGAGTTAAGAAAAATAGTAGGTTGTCCGCATAGACTGCAGTTTTATACATTTTAGTTGCTATCTTGAAACCCGAAATTGAGGGAGTTTTGTTAACCGTGAAGATAAATGGTTCTACTGAAAGTATAAATAGCAGGGTGACAGTAGGCATCCCTGTCTAGTGCAATTTGTGATGAAAATTGGCTCCGACAGGTAACCCTGTCAAAGACCTTCTCTGCATCAGAAGACAGGAGAAAGCCACTAAAACCTGATTGACGGCAATGATGGATCAAGTAAGTTAAGGGCCTTCGTTAAATTATCCCTGGCTTCCCTCCCTGGCATAAACCCAACTTATTCTAGACCATCAGTTGAGATAGAAAGGCACTTAAATGATTAGCAAGTATTTTAGTGAGTAGTTTCAGATTCACATTAAGTAAGGATATAGGCCTGTAGCTAGAAAAATCAGTAGGTCCTTACCAGGTTTGGGAAGTACCACGACATGTGCCATCAGAAACGAGTTTGGTATTTGGCGAGGTTCCATTAGGAAATTTAGTGTGCGTTGTATTGGGACTTCTAGGATTTTGGTACATGCCTTATAATAAGGAGCTGTAAAGCCATCTGGGCCAGGACTTTTCCCAGGTTTGAGACCTTTAATTGCATATGTTAATTCTTCAGAGGATATCGGAATCTCTAGAGACTCGAGTCCTCGTTAGAAAGTATGGGCATACCGCTTTGTATAAAGTACTCTTGAATTATTTGCTTCCTCTTTCCCTGGAGATTAGTGGGTTTATGCAAGTGGGGAATATTATAAAGTTTGGAGTAATACCGTTGGAAACTGGCAGTGATTTTATATGCACGATTATCCAGATATCCCTCTTCCGATTTAATTGCCCGAATATTATTAGCCAAAGAAGCCTCTTTCAGTGCTCTGGCTAAAAATGCTCCCCCTTTAAGGGAACATTTGGTCTTTATGTCGAGCAAGTTCTGAAGGTCTTGTCGGGCCTCCAGAAGCTCCATTGCTGTTTGTGTGTTCATTGGAGGTTTGTGATGTGCCTCTAATTGAGCTATCTTGGATGTTAACTTCTCAGTTTGTTTTTCGGCTTCTCGTTTGTGAAGCTCCCCAAGTCTAATAAGTTCCCCTTCGATAATGCACTTATGTGCCTCCCAGATTGTTAGAGGTGAGAGGTCTTCTGTGCAGTTTTCTGTGAAATATTTACGCAGTGTGTTAGTTATTTTTTGGAGTGAATCTACATCAGTCAATAGAGAGGGATTTCATCTACAGATGCAGGGTTTGTTGTGTAAATCATAACAATTAAATGTGAGCGAGATGAGAGCATGGTCGAAGAAAGTTTGTAAGCCAATGTGAGCTTCTTGTAAGTCTGGGAGGTCTTTCTGTGAGATTAAAATGTAATTGTGGGTATATTTATTATGGGGCGATGAATAGGAAGTGTAGTCTCTACCTGTCGGATTTACTGTGCACCAGGAATCTATCAAGGTTATGGAATGGAGTTGTGTTTTGATGTGTTTTAAGGTACAAAATGTTAGGCTAGATGTCCCTATGGTAGTATCTTGTAGTGGATTGAGCAGCAATTTGAAATATCCTCCTAAAACGAAATACCTTGAGGCAAAATTTTTCAGTTCTACAATAAGGTGCTTACAGAATGAAACGTGTGCGGTGTTGGGGAAATACACATTAGGTAGAGTTAAAGGAATCCACCCCCATGTACCCTTTATAAATAAAAATCTACCTTTTGGATCTGCTAGTTCCTTTGATTTGTTAAGAAGAAAGGATACTCCTTTAGTTATGGCCATAGAATTTGTGGCGTGATATATTTCAGGAAAAATTTTATGGAGTAGATTTGGAATTTTTTTAGACTGGAAATGAGTTTCTTGTAAGAAGACGAAAAGAGGTTTCACCTTATTAAGTAGAAATGTTCGTTTCTCAGGGGTGTTCAACCCACAAACATTCTGAGAGATCAGGGTAGGGCTTAGCCCAATGATGAGTATGCCATGGTTCCAACTTGCAACTAAAATAAGGTGGCCCTTTGGGCAAGAAATAAATAAATAAAAAAGGGTGGTGGGGGAAAGGGAGGGAGAGTAGCCCTTTTAATAGGGTAGGAAGTAATAATAATATATTAATGTGACATATGAACAAATATAGTGGAACGATAAGCATAAGGCACCCGCTATCAGTTGTTAAAATGACATCAGATTCTCCTATTGTGTAAAGTGGGAGAAAAATGGTATACACTAGGGATGAGCTTCAAGTTCGAGTCAAACTCATGCTCGACTCGAACATTGCCTGTTCGCCCGTTCGCCGAACAACGAACAATTTGTTGTGTTCGCGACAAATTCAAAAAGCCACGGAACACCCTGTAAAAGTCTATGGGAGAAATCTAAAGTGCTAATTTTAAAGGCTTATATGCAAGTTATTGTCATAAAAAGTGTTTGGGGACCTAGGTCCTGCCCCAGGGGACATTATTCAATGCAAAAAAAGTTTTAAAAATGGCAGTTTTTTCGGGAGCAGTGATTTTAATTTGTAACCACTTAAGCCCTGGACCATTTTGCAGGCCAAAGACCAGATCACTTTTTGCGATTCGGCACTGCGTCGCTTTAACTGAAAATTGCATGGTCACACAACCTGGCTCCCAAACAAAATGTAAGTCCTTTTTTTCCCACAAATAGAGCTTTCTTTTGGTGGTATTTGACCACCTCTGCGTTTTTTATTTTTTGCGCTATAAACAAAAAAAGAGCGCCAATTTGGAAAAAAACGCATTATTTTTAACTTTTTGCTATAATAGATATCCCCCAAAATAGATAAAAAAACATTTTTTTTCCTCAATTTAGTTTTATACATATTCTTCTACGTATTTTTGGTAAAAGAAATCGCAATAAGCATTTATTGATTGGTTTGCGCAAAAGTTATAGCGTCTTGAAAATAGGGAATTTATGGCATTTTTATTAATATTTTTTTTTTATTAGTAATGGCAGCAATCAGCGATCATGACTGCCACATTATGGTGGACATGTCGGACAATTTTGACACATTTTTTGGGACCATTCGCATTAATACAGCGATCAGTTCGATTAAAATTGCATTGATTACTGTAAAAATGTCACTGGCAGTGAAGGGGTTAACACTAGGGGGCAGAGGAGGGGTCAATGTGTATCCTATTTTGTGTTCTAACTGAAGGGGGGAAGGGACTGTGCAGGGAAACTAACAGGTCTCTGTCCATACTCTGTGATCGATCGGGGCACACAGAGAACTGGCATACTCTGTATGGACAGACGATCTGACAGTTCCCTGCTCAGAGAACTGGAAACTGTGTGTTTACACACAGCTGCCGGTTCTCCATGTGCCCCGATCTATTGCGGGAGCCCGGTGGCGATCGAGACCGCCAGGCATTTGCATCGGCTTGGGGGCAGAAACCTACATTACATCACAGTGGGTGGAGTCACCCACACGTCACTGGGAAAGCTCAGGTTTCCCCTTGCATCAGAGGGGGGTGGGGTCACGTGAAGGGTGGCCCCATCCTCCTCAGCTAAGAGACCTGTCAGACTGCCGGTATTCCCGCTGTGTCTCCGGTGGAAACAGGATTCGCTGTGCTGGACATCATCGTTGGACCCTGGACCTGGAGAGGAGAGATCATTCATCGCTGGACCCCGGAGAGATGATTACCCATTGCAGGATACCAAGAGTGGATTACCACTGCTGGAATCTTTTTTGAATTTTTTTTTATTTTTAATAAAGGACTTATCCCAACTGTGTCTGTGTGTTTTTTTTACATTGTTTTACACATTCTTTGTGAAATGGTAGGGGTACAATGTACCCATTACCATTTCAAACAGGGGGGGGCGGGACCCACAGACCCCCACAACCACCCGGCAAGGGTTGTGGGGATGAGGCCCTTGTCCCCATCAACATGAGGACAAGGTGCTTTGGGGGGCTACCCCCAAAGCACCCTCCCAATGTTGAGGGCACGTGGCCTGGTACGGTTCAGGAGGGGGGTTCTCTCTCGTCCCACCCTCTTTTCCTGTGGCCTGCCAGATTGCATGCTCAGATAAAGGGTCTGGTATGGATTTTTTATTTTTTTATCAATGACTTTCAATGACTGTTCTCTGTATTACCGGAAGCCAAGAATTCATTATAGCCGCGAGTGCTTTTAAATATCTTTTTTTCCTTCAGAAATTACACTTTGTGCAGGGACAGTTCTAAGCGCAGGAAACATGCGCCCCTTTACAGGCATACTATACATACCCCCTAGGTACAAAATTTAAAGGAATATTACACTTTTATTGTTTCCCTTTAAGCATTATTAAAATCACTGCTCCCAAAAAAACTGCCGTTTTTAAAACTTTTTTTTGCATTGATATATGTCCCCTGGGGCAGGACCCAGGTCCCCAAACACTTTTTATGACAATAACTTGCATATAAGCCTTTAAAATTAACACTTTAGATTTTTAATATTCGAGTGCCATAGACATTAACGGTGTTCGGATGTTCAAATGAATTTATTGCCTGTTCGCATGTTCTGATGCGAACCAAACTGGGGGGTGTTTGGCTCATCCCTAGCATTCACTAGTTACACAATATATTGCTTGCAACATTCTAGGTAAAGGTAACATTAAGAAAGTCGATTTAAGAAATTATCCTGCTTGTGAGTAAGCCTCTGACAGTAGCTTGGTGAACTGATTATTAGCAAGCAAGGGTTGTCAGAGTGCAAAGGTCACCAGATCCTTTTACTGTCCTGGAAGAGGGAAAAGGAAAGAAAACAAAGATTTTTTTCCTGCAAGAGAGTAACAAGTTAATAAACAGAATACAAATGGCTTGACTAAATAGTAATAGGCCTTCAGGAGATATGGAGGAAGGAGAAGGGCTGTACAGCCAGGCCACATCTATATCTTGGGTAAAGGATACTGAAACTGAGGAAGAACCCCTTATTTACCAGGTGGGTAAGGAAAAGGAGGCAGGGAGGATCTCCTGTCAGACCCAGAGAAGCCGACACAAAGGGCCACAACTGAACACAGTTCTGTGACAATATAAGGCAATGTAACAGGGAAGAAGGCCGCATGTGCCATCTTCATCTTTTGTTCATAGGTTATAGCAGTCCCTGAAAATGTAGACCCAATCCATCATATAATGTCTCAGAGGTGAGCCCTCCCAAAGGGTGTCCTGAGCCTAAAGCATGCAGAGTCATTGGAACTGTTATTCTTAGTTAATATGCTTCCAGGTATAGTTGGAGAAGCCTATAAAGAACATTCGTTCCAGACTTGTTATAATTGCAAGTTGTAGTAACAGGTGAAATTTCCGTACCTGAACATGATATTGAACCAACAGAAACCAGGAAAACAAGGAGAACATGTAACTCCTAAGGTAGGCCAGGCCCATTGGTAGGGTCAAAAGTTGGTCTTTCAGGTCTTGTCGCGATATCTGGTTTGCTTGGAAATATGGTGAATGGCCCACACATGAGCTCAGTTGTTTGCCATATTTACTTTTCTTCAGTGGAGGCTTGGCCAGGGATGAATGTGGTGTGCTGACAGGGCTATGCTCTAGTGGAAGCATTCTGAAATCGGCATACCAATCAGGCAGGTCTGTATGCGGGATATGTAGGTCAGCACAAAAATCTGGGAATTCATGTTGCATCCACAGAATCAATTGTTTCCCATTTAATGTGGCTTGCAAAGCAAAGAGAAAGTACCATTTGTAGACAATTCGATTTTCTCCGAGCACATCCAGCAGGGGGCGCATAGCCCTTTTATTTTGCAGAGTCATTTAGGAGACAGATCTAGAGTGAGTGTACTGTCATTGAAAATAATTTGATCACTTTCCAGGCTTAATTAAGGATTTCTTTCTTTAATGGAAAGTACTGAAGACAGCAAATACTGTCTCTGATTGGTGCTGTGTCAGGAGGTTTCATTCTCAAGGCCATATGAGCCCAGACAAACTGAATGAGAGTATCTGCAGGTTTTTCAAATATGTTGTTAAAAATTGATCTCAGGGCAGAAGGAAGCTGGTCAGTGTTAATCAATCCAGGGACTCCCCTCACCCTTATGTTGTTTCTCCTGCCTCTGTTATCAAGGTCTTCCAAGTGTTTGTTAATTTCAATCAGATGAGCTGAGTGGGATGCTGTGGTGGCTTTCAAATGGTTTGTGGTCCTGTCTCTCCTACCGTCAGCTCTTTCCAAAGTGACCATTTTCTTAGTCAGAGGCAATAGGTTAGCCTTCAGATCAGTTATGCCTGAGAATAAGGTGTTTTTAATGTCTGTGGCAATAGCTGTCGTGTCACCCAGAGTGAGGGAATGGTTTGGGTTTCCCGACCCGCTTGCCAGGTCCTCTGCAGCAGACTGAGAGCCGTCACTGAGCTCTTCCTCCCCTCCTCATGTCGGGATCATCTTGTGCGGTGTACCGTGGCCCAATTGGGTCTTGCTTTGAAAGATCTCCTGTATGCTGGGGGTGTGATGTCTCTGACAGCCGGTGCAATCATGTCTCGGTGTTGTGCCTCAGCAATCTGCTCATTATAGAGTGTATCGAGTGCCAGAGAGGGGCTGCAGGACCGCGGGTCTCCGGGAGCTCTGTGATCAAGCAGCCATCTCTGCCGTGCACCAAGCCATGTCCCCTCTTTTTGCATATTGTTATGGCTAATGCAGACATTAAGAAAAATGGATGCATATAGCAATTAAGAACTCTGCCTCCTTTAATCTGCACTACTAAGTCCTGGCTACCCATGGTGGATTCCCCATATTGATGCGCAATTTGAATAACACTACCTACAGTATGGTAAACCTTTATGCTCCTAACGTGATCCAACTGTCCTTCCTTAGATTCCTTATTATAAAAATCAAAAAAGTCCAAAGAGGCTATCATGTACCTGGTAGCAGAGCCTGAAATGATGAGGAAGGTCTCTCTCACACCTTTGAATCATGGCTCCTGGTAGTGTGAACAGAAGGCACAGGAGTGCCGAGTAAGGATCAGCCGAACACCTCCCCTCTGATTTGGTTTGCACCAGAACTTGCGAACAGGCAAAAAATTCAGAGGAACACACAAACAACGTTAAAGTCTATGGGACACGAACATGAAAAATCAAAAGTGATCATTTTAAAGGCTTATATCCAAGTTATTGCCATAAAAATTGTTTGGTGACCTGGGTCCTGCCTCAGGGGACACCTTTTTTCGGGAGCAGTGATTTTAGTAATGCTTAAAGTACAACAGTAAAAACTAAATATTCCTTGAAATATCGTGCCTGGGGGTACCTATAGTATGCCTGTAAAGTGGCGCAGTTTTCCCATGTTTAGAACAGTACCACAACAAAATGACATTTCTAAAGGAAAAAGTCATTTCAAACTGATCGTGGCTGTAATGAATTGTTGGGTATTGGCAATATAGATAAAACTCATTAGAAAAACGGTACGGGTTCCCCCCAGTCCATTACCAGGCTCTTTGGGTCTGGTATGAATATTAAAGGGGACCTGAACCAAAAATGAAAAAAATGCATGCCCCCCCCCCCCAAATCCATACCAGGCCCTTCAGTTCTGGTATGAAAATTAAAGAGAACCCTGTGCCAAATAAATAAAAATGCCTTAGGGGTCCCCCCAAAATCCATACCAGACCTGAAGTATGCATTTTAAGGGGAGCCCTGCCCCAAAATTTAAAAAAAAATTGTATATTGGATCCCCCCTAAAATCCATACCAGACCCTTATCCAAGCATGCAACCTGGCAGGTCACAGAAAAATAGGGGGGCGAGAGAATGCACCTCCTGAACCGTACCAGGCCACATGCCCTCAACATGGGGAGGGTGCTTTGGAGTAGCCCCCCAACGTGCCTTGTCCCCATGTTGAAGGGGAGAAGGGCCTCATCCCCATATCCCTTACCCGGTGGTTGTGGGGATCTGTGGGCAGGGGCTTATCAGAATCTGGAAGTCTCCTTTAACAAGGGGACACCTATATCCTGGCCTTCCCCCTATGAGAATTAGTAATGGGTACATTGTACCCCTACCATTTCACAAACAAAAGTGTGTAAACTAGTAAAAAAGACAGGAGACACTTTGGGACAAGTCCTTTATTTAAAAAAAATAAAATAAAATGCCTAGCAATGTCCATTCATATTCTATCATGCCGCTGGACGAGCCAAAAAAAGAAAAAACGCAACAACTTCGCCTCCATGGGAGGCTCTCACCGAGTGACGCTTCTTTTTGGTTATATAGCTAAGGGCGGGGCCAACCGGTGATGTAAATGGATAGCTACGTCCACACGTCCTGCGCATGTGCGATAACAATTTAAAACCACATACAGGTTTTTTTTTATCTGCTAGCAATTTTATTTTTCGTTTTCAACGCTGTTTGTATTTTAAAGGCTATCTGTACATTGGAGACTTGGTGGAGTCCTTTTTACAGCATCTGACTTTATGCAATAAAGAAAAAAAAAATTGGTGTTAAAACATATTACACGATTCAGAGCACTTTTTATTTTGTATGAGCCTTCACACTGGCAAATGGTGATGGACGAACTTCCGACGGGACGTTTCGCGAACACGGACCACGAACACGGCCGATAGTTCGCGAACCGTAACGTTCGTGGCAGGCCCCATTGACTTCAATGGGAGGCGAACTTTGCAAACCTACAGGTCAAATTTGTAGCCACAAAATAATTACTAGCTGTGCAAACATAGTCCCACCACATGGCCAATGACATACACATGTATGAGGTGAATCTGGGATCGACAACTACAAGCATTCTTTTTTTATATGTGAAATTGTTGTGACAATTCAGGACTGTGGAGCGCATGAAGGCAATGGAGGAGAGGGAAGGTCAGGGTAGGCAAAGAAGAGGGTGCAGGAGATGATCACCAGCAGCGTGACATACAGCAATGACACCTGCACCGTGATAGAGTGATCTGACACCAGCACCATGATAGAGAGCACTGACATCAGCAGCGTGACATACAGCAATGACACCTGCACCGTGATAGAGTGATCTGACACCAGCACCATGATAGAGAGCACTGACATCAGCAGCGTGACATAAAGCACTGACACCAGCACCGTGATATACAGCACTGACATCAGCAGCGTGACATACAGCAATGACACCTGCACCGTGATAGAGTGATCTGACACGAGCACCGTGATAGAGAGCACTGACATCAGTAGCGTGACATAAAGCACTGACACCAGCACCGTGATATACAGCACTGACACCAGCACCGTGATAGAGAGCACTGACATCAGCAGCGTGACATAAAGCACTCACACCAGCACCATGATATACAGCACTGACACCAGCACCGTGATATACAGCACTGACACCTGCACCGTAAGCAGCCCCAGGAGAAAGTCAGCATAGCACAGGGATGGTGGGAGCCCCTCATAATGAGCATAGCACAGGGATGGTGGTAGCCCCTCATAATATCCACATCAGAGGTACAGCCCCAGGAGGAAGTCAGCACAGCACAGGGATGGTGGGAGCCCCTCATAATAAGCAGCCCCAGGAGGAAGTCAGCACAGCACAGGGATGGTGGGAGCCCCTCATAATGAGCATAGCACAGGGATGGTGGGAGCCCCTCATAATATGCACAGCAGAGGTACAGCCCCAGGAGGAAGTCAGCACAGCACAGGGATGGTGCGAGCCCCTCATAATAAGCAGCCCCAGGATGATGTCAGCATAGCACAGGGATGGTGGGAGCCCCTCATAATAAGCAGCCCCAGGAGGAAGTCAGCACAGCACAGGGATGGTGGGAGCCCCTCATAATTAGCATAGCACAGGGATGGTGGGAGCCCCTCATAATATGCACAGCAGAGGTACAGCCCCAGGAGGAAGTCAGCACAGCACAGGGATGGTGGGAGCCTCTCATAATAAGCAGCCCCAGGAGGATGTCAGCATAGCGCAGGGATGGTGGGAGCCCCTCATAATAAGCAGCCCCAGGAGGAAGTCAGCACAGCACAGGGATGGTTGGAGCCCCTCATAATGAGCATAGCACAGGGATGGTGGGAGCCCCTCATAATATGCACAGCAGAGGTACAGCCCCAGGAGGAAGTCAGCACAGGGATGGTGGGAGCCCCTCATAATGAGCATAGCACAGGGATGGTGGGAGCCCCTCATAATATGCACAGCAGAGGTACAGCCCCAGGAGGAAGTCAGCACAGCACAGGGATGGTGGGAGCCCCTCATAATAAGCAGCCCCAGTAGAAATATGACACAGCTCAACCTCTTCAAACAGGAGGGTACGGGCATATAGTACGGTGTGCTTTTTTTGGACAAGGAAGTGAGCCAAATGAAGAAAGAAGGTCTGTGTGCTTGATTAAAAAAATCGTTTATAGACATATACATGGTCTACTGGTCACATGTGTTGAATTCCTCCGAGATCCATGCCTCATTCATTTTTAGAAATGTGAGGTAGTTAACACTGTCGTGAGCTAGGCGAGTATGCTTATCGGTCACGATCCCCCCTGCTGCGCCGAACGTCCTTTCGGACAGTACACTGGACGAGGGGCAAGCCAACAGTTTGATTGCAAATTGGGCAAGCTCTGGCCAGAGGTCAAGCCTGCCCACCCAGTAGTCCAGGGGTTCATCACTCCTCAGAGCGTCCACATCGGCCATTAACCCGATGTAGTCAGACACCTGACGGTCTAGGCGTTCCCTGATGCTGGATCCGGATGACACCTGTCGATGGGTCGGCTGAAAGAATGACCTCATATCCGAAGTCACCAGCACATCTTCAAACCGGCCTCTTCTTGGATTGGTACCCACAACTCCTTCTCTGGGAGTGGGAATTGCTCCTCTGCCAGGGAACGCAAAAGCAGAATGCAGCATTTCTTGAAGCAAGCCCTGGAAGTGCTCCATTCTGACAGCCCTCTGTGACGGCAGTAACATTTCCGCCATTTTGTGTTTGTACTGGGGGTCTAAGTACGTTGCCACCCAGTACTGGTCCTTGACCCTTATGCTTTTTATACGGGGGTCCCTATTAAAACACTGGAGCATGAAGGCCCTCATTTGCACTAAACTGGAAGCAGTGTGGTGGCATGGCTCCTGCTCATCATCGAGGATAATGTTGTCCTCTTCATTCTCCTCTCCCCATCCACGCACAACAACAGGGATCCCAGAAAGGTTTAAAGCATGCTCTTCTTGCTCCTCCTCATCCGCCCCAGCACCATCCTCCTCTGACTCCTCTTCAGACTCCTGTTGTTCACTTGTCTCAGATAGAGTAGCCTCCCCTGGGAATTCATCCAGCATTGCTACTTCCCCATCTTCCCGCTCCTGCTCCTCCACAGCTTGATCAATGACACGACGCAATGCACGCTCCATAAAGAAGGCATAAGGTACCATGTCGCTGATGGCGCTATTGGCTGCGACTGACCAGTTTGGTGATCTCCTCAAATGGCCGCAGAAGTCTGCATGCGTCGCGCATGAGCAGCCACTGGCGCAGTGAAAAAAAACCCAGCTCCCCAGAACCTGTTCTGCCGCAGAGTTCATACAGGTAGACGTTAACTGCATGTTTCTGCTGGAGCAGCCTATCAAGCATATAGAAGGTTGAGTTCCATCGTGTCGGGCAATCGCAAATAAGACGTCTGACCGGCAGATTGTGTCGCCGCTGAATGTCAGCAAGGCGAGCCATGGCCGTGTAAGATCTTCTGAAATGGGCCGAGATTTTCCTTGCCTGCCGCAAGATGTCCTGGACCCCAGGGTATTTGACAACGAATCGCTGCACGACCAAGTTTAAGACGTGTGCCATGCATGGCACGTGCGTAATTTTGCCCTGTTTCAATGCGCTAAGCAGATTGGCACCGTTGTCACACACCACTTTACCAACTGTCAAATTGAGCGGTGTTAGCCACTGAGCTGCCTGTGAATGCAAAGCTGAAAGGAGTGCCGGGCCAGTGTGGCTCTTGGCTTCCAGGCACAACAGACGCAGCACGGCATGGCAACGTCTCACCTGGCATGTCGAATAGGTTCTGGGGAGCTTGGGCGGCGCAGCGGAAGAGACGCTAGCAGCGGAAAAGGAGGAGTCAGCCGAGGAGGAGAGGGAGGAGGATGGAGTAGGAGGAGGAGGACAAGAAGAGCCATGCCTGCATGCAATCTGTGGCGGTAAAACCAAATCTACAGGGGTGCCATGGGTTACATGCTTGACGGCCGTCAGAAGGTTCACCCAGTGGGCAGTAAAAGTGATATACCTTCCCTGCCCGTGTTTGCTAGACCACGTGTCTGTGGTCAGATGTATCTTGGCACCGACACTGTGTGCCAGAGATACATTCACTTGCCGCTGAACATGGCCATATAGCTCTGGGATGCCCTTCTCTGAGAATTACTTCCTTCCTGGGACCTTCCATTGTGGTGTTCCAATGGCCACAAATTTTCGAAAGTCCTCCGAGTCCACCAGTTTATATGGCAGTAGTTGGCGGGCTATCAGTTCTGATAAGCCAGCCGTCAACCGTTGGGCAAGAGGGTTATCTGGCGTCCTAATTTTTTTACGCTCGAACATTAGGCCCACGGAAGCCTGCCTTTTTGCAGAAAAACGTGAGCTTGGCGTGATGGAAGGTGGAGTGGAGGACAATTGTGAGGAGAGAGGAGAAGGAGAAGTAGAAGACGAGGCTGGACAGTGAGAGCCTGGAGTGTGGCTTTGTGTGTTCCGTTGCTCCCACTGGGCTCGGTGATGGCTGCTCATGTGCCTTCTTAAGGCGGTCATCCCTAGGTGAGTGTTGGGCTTACCGCGACTAATGCGTTGACTGCAAAGATTGCAGATGGCAACGCTATTGTCAGCAGCGGACACGTTAAAAAAAGCCCACACTGCGGAGCCATGTGCCGGCGTCCTGGGAGCACCAGATGTGACTGTACATGGTCGATGACTCGCTCCTGATACATTAGCAGTCTGCTTTGTCCCTCCTGTGCAATGTAAGTTATTCCTGCTTCTCCTCCCTATTTTCTGGTCCATATCTCCCTCTGAACTCCCCTCCTCTTCCTTTCTTGTGGGCACCCACGTGACATCACTAGACACGTCATCATCGACGTCACCTTCCCCACCGCTATAAGTAGAGATCGTGGAGTAGGCAACAACACCGGGGACCAACCTCCTCCTTGGGCTGATCTGGGTACTGTCGTCAGACTGCTGAGTGGCGGTTGTTGCTACCTCCTCTTCCTGATCCAATGCCAAGAGTGGCTGCGCATCAGAAATGTCTTGATATGGATCGGAAAATAATTCCTGTGACTCAAGCGGAAGGTATGTGGTGGTGGTGGTGGTGTTGTTAGTGGTAGTGTCTTTGGGGGTGCACATAGCAGAGAGTGAAGAAGAGGGTGCAGATCGAGAGGATGAGGAGGGTGCAGAAGAGTAAGGCTGAGTGAGCCACTCAACCAAGTCCGGTGCGTCCTTTAGGCTGGGTTCACACTGCTGCGGGGGGAGATCCAGATGTGATTCGCACCGCAAATCACATCCGATCTCTGTAGCGATGCGAGTTCAGCTATACAGATAGTATGGCTGAATTCGCATCGCTCCCGCAGCAAACTCGCACGGGACCCTTTTTTTGGTCCGCAACAGAATCGGATCGCATGGGGGTTCACACCATGCGATCCGATTCCTGTGCAAGTCGGCAGATCGCACTGCGATATGCGGACGGATCTGGGGGTGTCATTAACATATCATTGACACTCCCAGCCGTCCGCATAGGGCAGTGTGAACTGCCGGCGGGAGTCATGCGATGCGGGGAAAACGCCGCAGATTTGCGGCGTTCCCGCATCGCAGCGGTGTGAATCCCGGCCTTAAAGTATTTGTACGCACCTTCTGCAACTTCCCACTTTGGCTCAAGCCTGTTGCTCCTGCCCTACCCCTACCACCCCTGTGGAAGGGCCTGCCTCTTCCTCTGCCTGTCATTTTTTAAATGACCCTGTGACAAAACTCTCAGTCCCTATACTGATAAAGGACTACTGCAGCAGAAGGGCAGCAGTCAGCAGTAGTGCACCTCAACCCTATATATTGTGGACCTATACCAGTCCTTAAGGAATAGCAGACTGTACCTCACTCAACCCTATGTACTGTAGTACCCTATACCTTACCAGTCCTTATAAGGACCTTTGTGGAACTAGTAGGTTGTGAATGATTAGCAGACTGTACCTCAGTCCCTATACTGATAAAGGACTGCTGCAGAAGAAGGGTAGCAGTCAGCAGTATTGCACCTCGACCCTATATATTGTGGACCTATACCAGTCCTTAAGGAATAGCAGACTGTACCTCACTCAACCCTATGTACTGTAGTACCCTATAGCTTACCAGTCCTTATAAGGACCTTTGTGGAACTAGTAGGTTGTGAATGATTAGCAGACAGTACAGACAGTATAGGGCAGCAGTCAGCAGTAGTGCACCTCAACCCTATATATTGTGGACCTATACCAGTCCTCAAGGAATAGCAGACTGTACCTCACTCAACCCTATGTACTGTAGTACCCTATACCTTACCAGTCCTTATAAGGACCTTTGTGGAACTAGTAGGTTGTGAATGATTAGCAGACTGTACCTCAGTCCCTATACTCATAAAGGACTGCTGCAGTATAGGGCAGCAGTCAGCAGTAGTGCACCTCAACCCTATATATTGTGGACATATACCAGTCCTTAAGGAATAGCAGACTGTACCTCACTCAACCCTATGTACTGTAGTACCCTATACCTTACCAGTCCCTATAAGGACCTTTGTGGAACTAGTAGGTTGTGAATGATTAGCAGACTGTACTTCAGTCCCTATACTCATAAAGGACTACTGCAGCAGAAGGTCAGCAGTCAGCAGTAGTGCACCTCAACCCTATATATTGTGGACCTATACCAGTCCTTAAGGAATAGCAGATTGTACCTCACTCAACCCTATGTACTGTAGTACCCTATACCTTACCAGTCCTTATAAGGACCTTTATGGAACTAGTAGGTTGTGAATGATTAGCAGAATGTACCTCAGCCCCTATACTAATAAAGGACTGCTGCAGTATAGGGCAGCAGTCAGCAGTAGTGCACCTCAACCCTATATTTTGTGGACCTATACTAGTCCTTAAGGTATAGCAGACTGTACTTCACTCAACCCTATGTACTGTAGTACCCTATACCTTACCAGTCCTTATAAGGACCTTTGTGGAACTAGTAGGTTGTGAATGATTAGCAGACTGTACCTCAGTCCCTATACTGATAAAGGACTACTGCAGCAGAAGGGCAGCAGTCAGCAGTAGTGCACCTCAACCCTATATATTGTGGACCTATACTAGTCCTTAAGGAATAGCAGACTGTACCTCACTCAACCCTATGTACTGTAGTACCCTATACCTTACCAGTCCTTATAAGGACCTTTCTGGAACTAGTAGGTTGTGAATGATTAGCAGACTGTACCTCAGTCCCTATACTGATAAAGGACTGCTGCAGAAGAAGGGCAGCAGTCAGCAGTAGTGCACCTCAACCCTATATATTGTGGGCCTATACCAGTCCTTAAGGAATAGCAGACTGTACCTCACTCAACCCTATGTACTGTAGTACCCTATACCTTACCAGTCCTTATAAGGACCTTTGTGGAACTAGTAGGTTGTGAATGATTAGCAGACAGTACAGACAGTATAGGGCAGCAGTCAGCAGTAGTGCACCTCAACCCTATATATTGTGGACCTATACCAGTCCTTAAGGAATAGCAGACTGTTCCTCACTCAACCCTATGTACTGTAGTACCCTATACCTTACCAGTCCTTATAAGGACCTTTGTGGAACTAGTAGGTTGTGAATGATTAGCAGACAGTACAGACAGTATAGGGCAGCAGTCAGCAGTAGTGCACCTCAACCCTATATATTGTGGACCTATACCAGTCCTTAAGGAATAGCAGACTGTACCTCACTCAACCCTATGTACTGTAGTACCCTATACCTTACCAGTCCTTATAAGGACCTTTCTGGAACTAGTAGGTTGTGAATGATTAGCAGACTGTACCTCAGTCCCTATACTCATAAAGGACTACTGCAGCAGAAGGTCAGCAGTAGTGCACCTCAACCCTATATATTGTGGACATATACCAGTCCTTAAGGAATAGCAGACTGTACCTCACTCAACCCAATGTACTGTAGTACCCTATACCTTACCAGTCCTTATAAGGACCTTTGTGGAACTAGTAGGTTGTGAATGATTAGCAGAATGTACCTCAGTCCCTATACTAATAAAGGACTGCTGCAGCAGAAGGGCAGCAGTCAGCAGTAGTGCACCTCAACCCTATATATTGTGGACATATACCAGTCCTTAAGGTATAGCAGACTGTACCTCACTCAACCCTATGTACTGTAGTACCAAATACCTTACCAGTCCTTATAAGGACCTTTGTGGAACTAGTAGGTTGTGAATGATTGGCAGACTGTACCTCAGTCCCTATACTCATAAAGGACTGCTGCAGTATAGGGCAGCAGTCAGCAGTAGTGCGCCTCAACCCTATATATTGTGGACCTATACCAGTCCTTAAGGAATAGCAGACTGTACCTCACTCAACCCTATGTACTGTAGTACCCTATACCTTACCAGTCCTTATAAGGACCTTTGTGGAACAAGTAGGTTGTGAATAATTAGCAGACTGTACCTCAGTCCCTATACTGTGTGGCAGCACGCAGGTAAAGTCACCTGGTTGTATCCAGGATGGGAAATATGTGTGCCCTAGATTCAGGCTTTATGCAGACCTTTACAATTAGAGGGGAAGAGTTAATGAGCCCAGCTGAAGAAAGGGGGCTCATTAAGACCTCTACAAAAAACCCCAGCATGCTCAGGGAGATGCTCCATCCTGGAACCAGTTTTTGTGTTGTATAGACTGGGGAGTGTGATACCTGTTCTGTGCGGTGAGTTAACGCCTGTGTGGCAAACCTCTACAACAGGGACAGGGACTGGGGCAGCACAAGGCTGCTCTCAGTTGTTAGACAGGGAGTCTAAGTGTGTAGTTAGAGGTCAAGCTGACCAGGATTTATTTTCATGTTTTATTTTTGTTTGGCTGTTATATGTATCACTGCATGTAGCATAAATAAACCGCATCTTTTGTTTTTTTGCACCTACAATGCTGTCTGCTGTGCCTGATTTTGTGTTGTGAACCCATCCAGGGGGTCACACACACCCGCTGCCGAGCTAACCCCTCACAGTTGGTGGAGAATTTTGGCAGTTTTTTTTTTCAATTTTTTTTAAAGGCCAGCATGGAGAAGATACTGAGACAGCTGGCTCTAGCAAATGCAAACCAGCAGCAAACAAATGCAAATCAGCAGCAAACAAATGCAGCTTTACAAAAGAGCCTTGCAGCTCAACAACAGAGCCTTGCAGCCCAGCAGAAAGCTCACCAGCAGAGCCTGGAAGCTCAGCAACAAGCCCAGCAGCGATCTGAAGCCCGCTTTATAGACCTATTGCAGAAACAAGAGCAGAATTTTCAACAGAAAATAGAGACATTAATACAGCAACGTCCGCAGACCAATGAAGCAAGTGGTTACAATAATACCGCATCCTTTGGTGTGAGCCGTGTATTGACAAAAATGACTGGAGAGGATGATCCGGAGGTGTTTTGACCACATTTGAAAGGACTGCTGAAAGGGAAAAGTGGCCTAAGGAGCAATGGGCTGGACTGGTGGCCCCTCTGTTAACTGGGGAATCGCAGAAAGCTTATTATGACCTAGAGCCTGACCAAGCAAAAGACTATGTGGTGCTAAAAACAGAAATATTGGCACGGCTGGGTGTCACCCTGGCCGTCCGGGCTCAGCGTGTGCATAATTGGACTTTTCAGGTTGGAAAACCCCCCAGGTCTCAAATGTATGATCTCATTCACCTGAGCAGGAAGTGGCTGCAGCCAGAGACTTTGACCGCACCAAACATTGTGGAACGTGTTGTTATGGATCGTTTCCTGAGAGCTCTTCCTACTGCCATCCAAAAATGGGTAAGCCATGGAGACCCAGAAAATGCAGATAAACTTGTGGATCTGGTTGAGAGGTACTTGGCTACAGAGAACCTGACCACCTCTTCCAGGGACTCACGGACTTTCCACCCTAAGACCAGATCATTCCCAGTGGCGGGTAAGATGACTCCAAGGGGTGAGGGTGGAGAGAGTGAGAGGGTGGGAGTTCTACCTAAGGTCTGGCGGGAGCCGCCCAGGAAGCCCATGCTGCAAGAGACAGCGAAAAAGATTATTTGCTACCGCTGCCGGCAAGAGGGACATATTGCAGCCAATTGCCCCGTTGTGGATGAGCCTATGCAATGTGACTTTGTAAGGGAGAGACGTCAGTCGCTGTTTGCGACAGTTGCATGCACTGCCATTCGGGGACCTGAGAAACATTTATGTAAAATGTGTATTAATGGTAGAAATGTTGATGTGTTGTTGGATTCAGGTAGCCTGGTAACATTGATAAAAGCTGAATTAGTTACTACAGAGGTCTCTGGGAAGAACAGGGTGGCTGTTATTTGTGTGCATGGGGACACCCGAGAGTATCCTGTAACTTCAGTGTTTTTTGAGACCCCCAAAGGTAACCTCTCTCATCAGGTGGGGTTAGTGTCTCACTTACCACATGATGCTATTGTGGGAAGGGATTTTCCAAAATTCTGGGAACTCTGGGATTGTCCTGAGCCCCCCACTGGTGCCCCTATAAACCAGGAAGATGACCAGAATTCCTCTGGGAGTGGTGAGGACTCTCCTGAATTTCCCTTGTCGGTATTGGCGGGGGAAACTCGAGAAACTGGGGAGGAGCCAACATCCTCAGATGAAAACATGCCGTCTGTGGAGTTTTCGGATCTTGAGGTTCACAGGGAAAATTTTGCCACAGAACAGTTAAAAGACCCCGCCCTAATAAAGGCACGGGAAAATGTGGTGAAAATAGATGGCGAGTTAGTGAACCCGGATAAGACTTGCACTTATCCTTACTTCACTATGGAAAGGGACCTGCTGTATCGAGTGGCTCAAAGGGCAGAAGAAACCATTGAGCAACTTGTAGTGCCCAAACCTTACAGGAAGTTGGTGTTAGAACTGGCCCATGGGCACATTCTGGGAGGTCATCTGGGGACAGAGAAAACCAGAGAGAGGATATTGCAGAGATTCTATTGGCCTGGGGTCATGAAGGAAATAGAAAATTATTGTTCCTCCTGCCCTGTGTGTCAGAAGTCAGCACCTATGCCACATTTCCGTAACCCGCTGGTACCTCTTCCTATCATTGAGGTCCCCTTTGAAAGGATCGCAATGGATTTGGTAGGTCCGATAATAAAGTCCGCCAGGGGGCATCAGTACATTTTGGTTATATTGGACTATGCCACCCGTTATCCGGAAGCAATTCCTCTTCGAAATACCTCGGCCAAAACCATAGCCAAAGAGCTATCTCTTGTTTTTAGCCGCGTGGGTATTTGTAAGGAACTGCTTACGGACCAAGGTACACCCTTTATGTCCCGGGTTATGAAAGAATTATGCAAGTTGTACAAAGTGACACAATTGCGTACATCTGTGTATCACCCCCAAACAGATGGGTTGGTTGAAAGATTCAACAAAACCCTAAAACAAATGTTAAAGAAGGTGGTGGATAGAGATGGAAAGAATTGGGACTGTCTAATACCCTATCTGATGTTTGCCATTAGGGAGGTACCCCAATCCTCTACGGGTTTCTCACCCTTCGAGTTGCTCTATGGGAGACACCCAAGAGGGCTGCTGGATATCGCCAAGGAAACTTGGGAAAATGAGAGTTCTCCTCACAGGAGTGTGATTGAGCATGTCGCCCTGATGCAAGATAGAATTGCACAGGTAATGCCAATTGTAAAGGAACATCTAACCCAAGCGCAGTTAGCACAGCAGAGAGTGTACAACCGTGGGGCCAAGACCCGTACTTTTTCCCCGGGGGATAGGGTCTTGGTGCTAGTCCCTACGGTTGAAAGCAAATTTCTGGCCAAATGGCAAGGTCCATATGAAGTAATTGAAAAAATTAGTGAGGTGAACTACAGGGTTAGACAGCCAGGAAGGCGAAAGCCGGAGCAGATCTATCACGTCAATCTGCTGAAAGCCTGGAGGGATAGGGAATCCCTAGTCGCAGAGACTTTGTCACAAGTACAGCCTGATTGCTTAGTTCCTGAGGTTGGAATAGCAGACACCTTATCGAAAGCCCAACAACAGGAGGTTAAAGAGTTTGTACTTCGTAACAAAGAGATTTTCTCTGAGCTTCCGGGACAAACATCTGGCGTAGAGCATGACATTATCACCCTGCCAGGAGAAAGGGTAAAACTAAAACCTTATAGAATACCAGAGGCCCGACGGGAGGCAATACGTGGGGAGGTTCAGAGGATGCTGGAATTGGGTGTGATAGAGGAGTCCCAGAGTGACTGGTCCAGTCCTATCGTACTAGTGCCCAAACCTGATGGGAGCTGGCGGTTTTGCAACGATTTTCGACAATTAAATAAAGTTGACACCTACCCCATGCCGCGTATAGATGAGTTGATTGACCGGCTGGGAACAGCCCGATATATGACAACTCTTGATCTCACCAAAGGGTATTGGCAAATTCCCCTGGCCGAGTCGGCCAAGGAGAAAACTGCGTTTGTAACCCCAGATGGGGCATTCCAATATAAGAGAATGCCGTTTGGGTTACAGAATGCACCGGCAACATTCCAGCGGAAAATGGATAAGATTCTGAGGCCCCATCAGAAATATGCTGCAGCTTACCTGGATGATGTGATTATCCATAGCACAGACTGGGTCTCACATTTGCCAAAAGTACAAGCAGTCCTAGACTCTATCCGGGAAGCTGGGTTTACGGCCAATCCAAAGAAGTGTACCATTGGACAGGAGGAGGCCAAATATCTTGGGTACACTATTGGGAGGGGGGTGATAAAACCCCAAGTAAATAAAGTCGAGGCCATACAGAGTTGGCCACGTCCCAACAGCAAGAAACAGGTACGAGCCTTTCTGGGGATCGCTGGCTATTATCGACGATTCATTCCCCATTTTGCTTCTCAGGCGGTGCCTCTCACCAACCTGACAAAAGGGAAAGAGTCTGTCATGGTTAAATGGTCCCCAGAGGCTGAAGAAGCATTTCAGTCCTTAAAAACAGCCTTATGTAGCCAGCCAGTGTTGTACTCACCAGACTTCTCTAAGGACTTCGTGGTACAAACTGATGCATCAGACGTTGGGTTAGGAGCAGTGTTATCCCAGGTCTGGAACGGGGAAGAGCACCCAGTCATTTACCTCAGCAGGAAGTTGAAGTCCCATGAGGTAAATTACGCCACGATTGAGAAGGAATGTTTAGCAGTGAAGTGGGCTCTAGATTCCCTTCGGTACTATCTGCTAGGTAGGCACTTTGACCTGGTGACTGATCACGCTCCTTTAAAGTGGATGGCTCAAAACAAGGAGACCAATAGAAGGGTAAATAGGTGGTTCCTGGCCCTACAAGAATTTAACTTTACAGTTAAGCATCGCCCTGGTGTTAAAATGGGGAATGTGGATGCTTTGTCTCGGATACATGCGTGTCTGACTGCTTGTGTTACAACCCCAAGGTTGAAACAAGAGGGGGGGGTATGTGGCAGCACGCAGGTAAAGTCACCTGATTGTATCCAGGATGGGAAATATGTGTGCCCTAGATTCAGGCTTTATGCAGACCTTTACAATTAGAGGGGAAGAGTTAATGAGCCCAGCTGAAGTAAGTGGGCTCATTAAGACCTCTACAAAAAACCCCAGCATGCTCAGGGAGATGCTCCATCCTGGAACCAGTTTTTGTGTTGTATAGACTGGGGAGTGTGATACCTGTTCTGTGCGGTGAGTTAACGCCTGTGTGGCAAACCTCTACAACAGGGACAGGGACTGGGGCAGCACAAGGCCGCTCTCAGTTGTTAGACAGGGAGTCTAATGCCGCGTACACACGAGCGGACTTTTCAACATCCAAAGTCCAAAGGACTGAGTCCGTCAGACTATCCGATCGTGTGTGGGCTGCAACGGACTTTTGACTCGCCAAAGTCCGAAGGACTTTAGAATATGGAACATGCTTCAAATTTTCCCGAAGGAACTCCACCGGACCCGGTCCCCTTCGAAAACTCCGCTCGTGTGTATGCTACTCCGACGGACTAAAACCGACGCTAGGGCAGCTATTGGCTACTGGCTACTGGCTATGAACTTCCTTATTCGAGCCGAGTCGTACGTCATCACGTTCGAATCCGTCGGAGTTTAGTGTGATCGTGTGTGACCAAGTCCGCTCGGCCGAAAAGTCTGTCAGAACTCTGTCGGAATTCCAGCAGAACTCCGACGGAACTCCTTCGGAAGTCTGTCGGACATAAGTCCTCTCGTGTGTACGGGGCTTAAGTGTGTAGTTAGAGGTCAAGCTGACCAGGATTTATTTTCATGTTTTATTTTTGTTTGGCTGTTATATGTATCACTGCATGTAGCATAAATAAACCGCATCTTTTGTTTTTTTGCACCTACAATGCTGTCTGCTGTGCCTGATTTTGTGTTGTGAACCCATCCAGGGGGTCACACACACCCGCTGCCGAGCTAACCCCTCACAACTGATAAAGGATTACTGCAGCAGATGGGCAGCAGTCAGCAGTAGTGCACCTCAACCCTATGTATTGTGGACCTATAACAGTCCTTACGGAATAGCAGACTGTACCTCACTCAACCCTATGTACTGTAGTACCCTATACCTTACCAGTCCTTATAAGGACCTTTGTGGAAACTAGTAGGTTGTGAATAGGGATGAGCCGAACACCCCACGGTTCGGTTCGCACCAGAACTTTCGAACGGACCCCAAATTCGAACGAACGTTAGAACCCCATTGAAGTCTATGGGACTCGAACGTTCGAAATGAAAAGTGCTAATTTTAACGGCTAATATGCAAGATACTGTCCTAAAAAGGGTTTGGGCACCTGGCTCCTGCCCCAGGGGACATGGGTCAATGCAAAAAAAAGTTTTAAAAACGGCCGTTTTGGCGGGAGAACTGATTTTAATGACGATTAAAGTGAAAAAAAAAAGTGAAATATTCCTTTAAATATGGTGCCTGTGGGGTGTCTGTAGTATGCCTGTGAAGTGCCACGTGTTTCCCGTGTTTAGAACAGTCCCTGCACAAAATGACATTTAATGGAAATAACACCATTTAAAACTGCTTGCGGTTTTAATGTTATATCTGGTTCCTGCAATATGGTTGAAAATCATTGAGAAAAATGGCATGGGTAGCCCTCCCTGCCCATTACCAGCCTATTTGGGTCTTGTACGCATATTAAGGGGAACCCCGTACCCATATTAAAAAAAGGAAATGCGTGTGGCCCCCGGGCCCTATATACTCAGAACAGCAGTATACAGGCGGTGCAAACAAGACAGGGACTGTGTAGGTTTGTTGTGTTAAGTTGAATCTGTTTGTAATTTTCAACTGGTACATTTTTAAAGTGTAGCTCCAGTCCTGTATAATTTGTTTTGTCGTCAATCTTTTTTCATCTCACTTGCTGTTGTCTCCTTCCGTTTGCAAGTAGGAGATGTTTGTAAATTGGATGTTTAAAGGAAAGGGGCCTACCCTATATGCTCTGCAGAAATGGCGGAACAAGGTGTTGGTTTTGCCACAACATTGTAAGCCCTCCAAGTGACTCTTATTGGGCCCTGGAGCGCCCTGCTGTGAACGATTATATCAAGAATTGTAATTACATGCCATTGTTGAACAGTGGTAGAAAATTGACCTTTGGTGGTTGTGGTGCTGGTGCCACAACACTATAAGTCCTCACCGTTACGCTGGGTGGGCACAGGAAGGGGCCCTCCTGTGAAATATTATATCAAGAATTGTAATTACATGTCCCTGTTAAACAGGGGCAGAAAAATTTGGCCTTAGGCACTGCTGCTGGTGCCACCACACTGCAACCTCTGCCATATACTCTAGTTTTATTGCAGGAATTAGCCCTGCTGCAAAGCATTGCATCAAAAATTGTAATTAAACGTCCCTGTTAAACAGGGGCAGAAAAATTGGGCCTTAGGCACTGGTGCTGGTGCCACCACACTGCAACCTCTGCCATATACTCTAGTTTTATTGCAGGAATTAGCCCTGCTGCAAAGCATTGCATCAAAATTATACTTCAACGCCCCTGTTAAACAGGGGCAGAAAAATTGGGCCTTAGGCACTGGTGCTGGTGCCACCACACTGCAACCTCTGCCATATACTCTAGTTTTATTGCAGGAATTAGCCCTGCTGCAAAGCATTGCATCAAAAATTGTACTTAAACGCCCCTGTTAAACAGGGGCAGAAAAATTGGGCCTTAGGCACTGGTGCTGGTGCCACCACACTGCAACCTCTGCCATATACTCTAGTTTTATTGCAGGAATCAGCCCTGCTGCAAAGCATTGCATCAATAATTGTACTTAAACGCCCCTGTTAAACAGGGGCAGAAAAATTGGGCCTTAGGCACTGGTGCTGGTGCCACCACACTGCAACCTCTGCCATATACTCTAGTTTTATTGCAGGAATTAGCCCTGCTGCAAAGCATTGCATCAAAAATTGTAATTAAACGCCCCTGTTAAACAGGGGCAGAAAAATTGGGCCTTAGGCACTGGTGCTGGTGCCACCACACTGCAACCTCTGCCATATACTCTAGTTTTATTGCAGGAATTAGCCCTGCTGCAAAGCATTGCATCAATAATTGTACTTAAACGCCCCTGTTAAACAGGGGCAGAAAAATTGGGCCTTAGGCACTGGTGCTGGTGCCACCACACTGCAACCTCTGCCATATACTCTAGTTTTATTGCAGGAATTAGCCCTGCTGCAAAGCATTGCATCAAAAATTGTAATTAAACGCCCC
Source organism: Lithobates pipiens (assembly GCF_037356315.1). NCBI lineage: Eukaryota > Metazoa > Chordata > Amphibia > Anura > Ranidae > Lithobates > Lithobates pipiens. The sequence goes on along the minus strand of NW_027507785.1, from coordinate 205,914,616 downwards.
TGTTAAACAGGGGCAGAAAAATTGGGCCTTAGGCACTGGTGCTGGTGCCACCACACTGCAACCTCTGCCATATACTCTAGTTTTATTGCAGGAATTAGCCCTGCTGCAAAGCATTGCATCAAAAATTTTACTTAAACGCCCCTGTTAAACAGGGGCAGAAAAATTGAGCCTTAGGCACTGGTGCTGGTGCCACCACACTACAACCTCTGCCATATAATCTAGTTTTATTGCAGGAATTAGCCCTGCTGCAAAGCATTGCATCAAAAATTGTACTTAAACGCCCCTGTTAAACAGGGGCAGAAAAATTGGGCCTTAGGCACTGGTGCTGGTGCCACCACACTGCAACCTCTGCCATATACTCTAGTTTTATTGCAGGAATTAGCCCTGCTGCAAAGCATTGCATCAAAAATTTTAATTAAACGCCCCTGTTAAACAGGGGCAGAAAAATTGGGCTGCTGGCATCACCCAGAACCAAAAATGTTCTTCCAACATATCAGCGGAGGAGGAAGAAGATAGACAATCAACATAACAGGACAGTCACTCAGCATAGGCAGTCTTGAAGGGATGTGGTATTTCAAAAAAAATTATTCGGTTACATCAGCTTCAGGTGCTTGGTAGCTGTGGGTGATCCAAGACTGATTCATCTTGATGAAGGTCAGTCGATCAACTGATTCGGTGGACAGGCACACCCTGTGATCGGTAACAAAGCCACCAGCAGCACTGAAGGTGCGTTCCGAAAGAACGCTGGATGCAGGACAGGCCAGTAGCTCAATTGCATACTGTGCAAGCTCTGGCCAGTGATCCATCCTCAAGACCCAGTAAGCCAGAGGATTTTCGGTGGGAAAGGTGTCCAAGTCTGACCTTGCCCCTAGGTATTCCTGCACCATGTAAATCAGACGCTGGCGATGGGTGCTGGATCCGATCATACCTTGGGGCTGCGGACTAAAAAATTGTCTGAAAGCATCAGTCAGACGGCCACCTTCTCCACCGTTCCTTCTGACCGATGCCTCAGCAACACGTTGTCCAGGACCAGGAGTTTGTAACCTCCCAGTCTCTGGGAACGCGTTGCACAGACCTTTCTGCAAGGCCTCCCGGAGATGTCTCATCCTCTGCTCCCTCTGCGATGGCAAGATAAGGTCGGAAACCTTACCCTTGTACCGTGGATCAAGGAGAGTGGCCAGCCAGTAATGGTCCCTCTCCTTGATCCGAAGAATACGAGGATCCTTCCGCAGGCTTTGCAGGATCAGGGAGGCCATGCAGCGTAGGTTAGCTGAGGACTTCGGTCCGGAGTCCTCTGGGTCACTAAGGACAACATGATCCGCCGCTACCTCCTCCCAGCCACGTACAAGTCCACGTGTTTCTTGGGACTGTAAATCATCCCTATAAGACTGCTGCTGCTGCTGCTGATGCTGATGCTGAGTGCCAGCCTCCACCTCCATGCTGACACAATCATCCTCCTCCTCCTTTTCCTCCTCCTCATCCTCTTCCTGTGTGATGGGTGGCACAGCAGGAACACTGTCTGGATAAAGGGGGCCTTGAGAGGCAAGGAAGTCCTCCTCTTCCTGCCTCTGTTCTGCCTCAAGTGCCCTGTCCATTATTCCACGCAGCGTATGCTTCAAGAGGTGGACAAGAGGTACAGTGTCACTGATGCATGCATTGTCACTGCTCACCATCCTTGTGGCCTCCTCAAACGGTGACAGGACAGTGCATGCATCCCTGATCATGCCCCACTGGCGTGGTGAGAAAAAACCAAGCTCCCCTGACCCTGTCCTGGTGCCGTAGTCGCACAGGTACTCATTGATGGCCCTCTGCTGCGTGTGCAGCCGCTGCAGCATGGCCAATGTTGAGTTCTGGTGGGCATGTCACATATAAGGTGGTTCTTGGGCAGGTTCAACTCCTTTTGGAGCTCAGCCAGCCGAGCACAGGCATTAAATGATTGGCGGAAATGCACACAGACTTTCCTGGCCTGCTTCAGGACATCCTGTAAGCCGGGGTACCTGCCCAAGAACCGCTGCAACACCAGGTTAAGGACGTGAGCTACACAGGGCACATGGGTCAGTTGTCCCTGTCGGAGGGCGGAAAGGAGGTTGGTGCCATTGTCGCAAACCACCATTCCTGGCTTAAGCTGGCGTGGCGTCAACCACCTCTCGGCCTGCCCCTGCAGAGCTGACAAAACATCCGCCCCAGTGTGGCTCCTGTCCCCCAAACAAACCAGCGCAAGCAAGGCATGGCATCGTTTTGCCTGCGTACTTGCGTAGCCCCTGGAATGCCTACGGAGCAACGCTGGTTCTGAGGACAGAGCACTGGAAGAGGCCATGGAGGAAGAAGAAGAGGAGGGGGTGGAGGAGAGAGGTGTGTCACAACCAATAGTAGCATTTTGGAGGCGTGGTGGCGGAACAACCTCCAACACTACTGCACCTTGTCCTGCATCCTTCCCAGCAGCCAGAAGAGTGACCCAACGGGCCGTGAAAGACAGGTAACGTCCCTGTCCATGCCTGCTGGACCATGAGTCAGCGGTAATATGCACCTTACCGCTGACCGCCCTGTCCAGCGAGGCAAGGTCATTGCCTTCCACATGCCGGTAGAGAGCCGGAATCATCTTCCGTGAGAAAAAGTGGCGTTTGGGGACCTGCCACTGAGGAACCGCACATTGTACAAACTCACGGAAGGGGGCCGAGTCTACCAACTGAAAAGGCAGCAGTTGAAGTGCTAGCAATTTAGCCAAGCTAGCATTCAACCGCTGGGCATGTGGATGGCTGGGAGTAAACTTCTTCCGCCGGTCCAGCAGCTGGGGCAGGGACACTTGCCTGCTATAATCGGACGTGGGTGTACCGCTAGCAGAGTTCCCGGAAGCACTTGGCTGTGACACACCTAATTCTACACCTTCATTCCTCTCAGAGCAGGTTTCAGAGAGGACTGAAGGTCTAGTGGGGTTGGAGATGCCAGCTGATGAGGAGCAAGGAGAGGTCCGCTTTGTTCTTTGGTGTGGGTCTTTGAGGTACGCTTGCCAACGAGCTGCATGGCAGGTCAACATATGTCTGGTCAAGCATGTGGTGCCCAAGCGGCTGATGTTTTGGCCACGTGAGATACGCTTGAGACATATGTTGCAAATAGCAGCGGTGCGATCTGATGCACTCGTCTCAAAAAAGGCCCACACCAAAGAACTTTTAGAATAACGCGCAGAGGCAGCGCTCTGCACAGGCGGAGCTCTGCACAGGCGGAGCTCTGCGGTGTGATTCAGTCGGTGTGCTGCCCCTAAGCTGGCCCCCGGAGGGCATCCTGCCTCGTTGGACATGTGCCTCCTCCTCCTCCTTCCTCCTTCCAGGCAACCACGTGGAGTCAGTGCCCTCATCATCCCCTCCCTCTTCATCGCTGTAGCAAACCTGGCAGTATGCTGCAGCTTGTGGAAAATGACTGCCAGATTGCTGTCCTTCTTGAGCATCCCCTCTCTCTGCGCTCATGCTACTGCCTTCCTCTAGCTGAGTGTCATCATCAGAGCCCACAAAACACTGGGCATCCTCCTGGAGCATGTACCCAACACTGTGCTCTAAGAGTTCAGGAGACTCCTCAGGAGGACGTGGTGGGTCTAGGGAAGGAGTCACTGATGATGACATTGAGAGGAGGGAAGACGATGCGTTGCAGCTGCTTTGCCAGTACCCTGAGACTGGGTGAGAGAGGATGAGGAGGATGAAGAGGGCTTGGTCATCCACTCTACCAAGTCGTTGGCATGTTGCGGTTCAACATGTCCAGCTGCCGAAAAGAAGGACAAGCATGTCCCATGGCCACGTGCTGATGACAATGCACCGCGTCCACGACCAGCACTGTTGTCTCTAGACACAGAGCCTGCTTGCCCTCTTTTATCGGCTCGCGCCTGTCTGCCTCTCCTTGCTGGCCTTCCAGACATGGTAATGGCCTGAAGGGAGTTGGGTAAAACAGCAGTTGGGTAGTTTATATTGTGCTGGAGGCACACAACACCCACTAACTCCTGCAGATGCCTTTTTTATAGAACACCAGAGATAAAGGGGTATATACAGATGTATACTGTGCTGTGCTGGAGGCACACACAACTTCCAATAACTCCTGCAGATGGCAATTGGGCTCAAATAGAGAACAGCTATGTAGGTGGATATAGCGGTATGTACTGGGTACAGAGCACGCAGACAGCACGCACTATCTCCTAACACTACTGACTGCAAGCTCTATTATTAAAGATAGATCACTAGCTATATAGGTGAGGTGAATATCGCGGTGTATACTGCGGTCAGGGCACGCAGACAACAACCAGAAAACAGCAGAGATAAAAGGGTATATACAGATGTATACTGTGCTGTGCTGGAGGCACACACAACTTCCAATAACTCCTGCAGATGGCAATTGGGCTCAAATAGAGAACAGCTATGTAGGTGGATATAGCGGTATGTACTGGGTACAGAGCACGCAGACAGCACACACTATCTCCTAACACTACTGACTGCAAGCTCTATTATTAAAGATAGATCACTAGCTATATAGGCGAGGTGAATATCGCGGTGTATACTGCGGTCAGGGCACGCAGACAACAACCAGAAAACAGCAGAGATAAAGGGGTATATACAGATGTATACTGTGCTGTGCTGGAGGCACACACTACTTCCAATAACTCCTGCAGATGGCAAGTGGGCTCAAATAGAGAACAGCTATGTAGGTGGATATAGCGGTATGTACTGGGTACAGAGCACGCAGACAGCACGCACTATCTCCTAACACTACTGACTGCAAGCTCTATTATTAAAGATAGATCACTAGCTATATAGGTGAGGTGAATATAGTGGTGTATACTGCGGTCAGGGCATGCAGACAATAGCCACTACACAACAGCAAGATAGGAAATCAGCCGAAAACGATCGGTGTGTACTGTGTTAAAGGTACACAGAACACCCACTGCTTCAGACTCCAACACACTACACGAGGCCGTCGCAATGGCGGCCTTATATAGTGTGGGGCGTGCACTACACAGCCTGAGCTATGATTGGCCACAGGCATCCTGCCTGTGGCCAATCATGGCTCTCCTCGCTGCTGGCGCTGCGATTGGCCAAGCATGCGGGGTCACAGTGCATGCTTGGCCAATCATGAGCCAGCAATGCACTGCGCCATCGCAGTGCATTGTGGGCCGTGAGCGCCACGCGAATTTGACACGAACGGACCAAAATGTTCGGATTTCGCCGAACGGACGAACAGCCAATGTTCGAGTCGAACGTACGTTCGACTCGAACACTAAGCTCATCCCTAGTTGTGAATGATTAGCAGACTGTACCTCAGTCCCTATACTGATAAAGGACTGCTGCAACAGAAGAGCAGCAGTCAGCAGTAGTGCACCTCAACCCTATATATTGTGGACCTATACCAGTCCTTAAGGAATAGCAGATTGTACCTCACTCAACCCTATGTACTGTAGTACCCTATACCTTACCAGTCCTTATAAGGACATTTGTGGAACTAGTAGGTTGTGAATGATTAGCAGACTGTACCTTAGTCCCTATACTCATAAAATACTACTGCAGCAGAAGGGCAGCAGTCAGCAGTAGTGCACCTCAACCCTATATATTGTGGACCTATACCAGTCCTTAAGGAATAGCAGACTGTACCTCACTCAACCCTATGTACTTTAGTACCCTATACCTTACCAGTCCTTATAAGGACCTTTGTGGAACTAGTAGGTTGTGAATGATTAGCAGACTGTACCTCAGTCCCATACTGATAAAGGACTGCTGCAGAAGAAGGGCAGCAGTCAGCAGTAGTGCACCTCAACCCTATATATTGTGGACCTATACCAGTCCTTAAGGAATAGCAGACTGTACCTCACTCAACCCTATGTACTGTAGTACCCTATACCTTACCAGTCCTTATGAGGACCTTTGTGAAACTAGTAGGTTGTGAATGATTAGCAGACTGTACCTCAGTCCCTATACTGATAAAGGACTGCTGCAGCAGAAGGGCAGCAGTCAGCAGTAGTGCACCTCAACCTTATATATTGTGGACCTATACCAGTCCTTAAGGAATAGCAGACTGTACCTCACTCAACCCTATGTACTGTAGTACCCTATACCTTACCAGTCCGTATAAGGACCTTTGTGGAACTAGTAGGTTGTGAATGATTAGCAGACTGTACCTCAGTCCCAATACTGATAAATGACTGCTGCAGCAGAAGGGCAGCAGTCAGCAGTAGTGCACCTCAACCCTATATATTGTGGACCTATACCAGTCCTTAAGGAATACCAGACTGTACCTCACTCAACCCTATGTACTGTAGTACCCTATACCTTACCAGTCCTTATAAGGACATTTGTGGAACTAGTAGGTTGTGAATGATTAGCAGACTGTACCTCAGTCCCTATACTCATAAAGGACTACTGCAGCAGAAGGGCAGCAGTCAGCAGTAGTGCACCTCAACCCTATATATTGTGGACCTATACCAGTCCTTAAGGAATACCAGACTGTACCTCACTCAACCCTATGTACTGTAGTACCCTATACCTTACCAGTCCTTATAAGGACCTTTGTGGAACTAGTAGGTTGTGAATGATTAGCAGTCTGTACCTCAGTCCCTATACTGATAAAGGACTGCTGCAGCAGAAGGGCAGCAGTAGTGCACCTCAACCTTATATATTGTGGACCTATACCAGTCCTTAAGGAATAGCAGACTGTACCTCACTCAACCCTATGTACTGTAGTACCCTATACCTTACCAGCCCTTATAAGGACCTTAGTGGAACAAGTAGGTTATGAATGATTAGCAGACTGTACCTCAGTCCCTATACTGATAAAGGACTACTGCAGCAGTAGGGCAGCAGTCAGCAGTAGTGCACCTCAACCCTATGTATTGTGGACCTATACCAGTCCTTAAGGAATAGCAGACTGTACCTCACTCAACCCTATGTACTGTAGTACCCTATACCTTACCAGTCCTTATAAGGACCTTTGTGGAACTAGTAGGTTGTGAATGATTAGCAGACTGTACCTCAGTCCCTATACTCATAAAGGACTGCTGCAGTATAGGGCAGCAGTCAGCAGTAGTGCACCTCAACCCTATATATTGTGGACCTATACCAGTCCTTAAGGAATAGCAGACTGTACCTCACTCAACCCTATGTACTGTAGTACCCTATACCTTACCAGTCCTTATAAGGACCTTTGTGGAACTAGTAGGTTGTGAATGATTAGCAGACTGTACCTCAGTCCCTATACTGATAAAGGACTGCTGCAGCAGAAGAGCAGCAGTCAGCAGTGGTGCACCTCAACCCTATATATTGTGGACCTATACCAGTCCTTAAGAAATAGCAGACTGTACCTCACTCAACCCTATGTACTGTAGTACCATATACCTTACCAGTCCTTATAAGGACCTTTGTGGAACTAGTAGGTTGTGAATGATTAGCAGACTGTACCTCAGTCCCTATACTCATAAAGGACTACTGCAGCAGAAGGACAGCAGTCAGCAGTAGTGCACCTCAACCCTATATATTGTGGACCTATACCAGTCCTTAAGGAATAGCAGGCTGTACCTCACTCAACCCTATGTACTGTAGTACCCTATACCTTACCAGTCCTTATAAGGACCTTTGTGGAACTAGTAGGTTGTAAATGATTAGCAGACTGTACCTCAGTCCCTATACTGATAAAGGACTGCTGCAGCAGAAGGGCAGGAGTCAATAGTAGTGCACCTCAACCCTATATATTGTGGACCTATACCAGTCCTTAAGGAATAGCAGACTGTACCTCACTCAACCCTATGTACTGTAGTGCCCTATACCTTACCAGTCCTTATAAGGACCTTTGTGGAACTAGTAGGTTGTGAATAATTAGCAGACTGTACCTCAGTCCCTATACTCATAAAGGACTACTGCAGCAGAAGGTCAGCAGTCAGCAGTAGTGCACCTCAACCCTATATATTGTGGACCTATACCAGTCCTTAAGGAATAGCAGACTGTACCTCACTCAACCCTATGTACTGTAGTACCCTATACCTTACCAGTCCTTATAAGGACCTTTGTGGAACTAGTAGGTTGTGAATGATTAGCAGACTGTACCTCAGTCCCTATACTGATAAAGGACTGCTGCAGCAGAAGAGCAGCAGTCAGCAGTGGTGCACCTCAACCCTATATATTGTGGACCTATACCAGTCCTTAAGAAATAGCAGACTGTACCTCACTCAACCCTATGTACTGTAGTACCATATACCTTACCAGTCCTTATAAGGACCTTTGTGGAACTAGTAGGTTGTGAATGATTAGCAGACTGTACCTCAGTCCCTATACTCATAAAGGACTACTGCAGCAGAAGGACAGCAGTCAGCAGTAGTGCACCTCAACCCTATATATTGTGGACCTATACCAGTCCTTAAGGAATAGCAGGCTGTACCTCACTCAACCCTATGTACTGTAGTACCCTATACCTTACCAGTCCTTATAAGGACCTTTGTGGAACTAGTAGGTTGTAAATGATTAGCAGACTGTACCTCAGTCCCTATACTGATAAAGGACTGCTGCAGCAGAAGGGCAGGAGTCAATAGTAGTGCACCTCAACCCTATATATTGTGGACCTATACCAGTCCTTAAGGAATAGCAGACTGTACCTCACTCAACCCTATGTACTGTAGTGCCCTATACCTTACCAGTCCTTATAAGGACCTTTGTGGAACTAGTAGGTTGTGAATAATTAGCAGACTGTACCTCAGTCCCTATACTCATAAAGGACTACTGCAGCAGAAGGTCAGCAGTCAGCAGTAGTGCACCTCAACCCTATATATTGTGGACCTATACCAGTCCTTAAGGAATAGCAGACTGTACCTCACTCAACCCTATGTACTGTAGTACCCTATACCTTACCAGTCCTTATAAGGACCTTTGTGGAACTAGTAGGTTGTGAATGATTAGCAGACTGTACCGCAGTCCCTATACTAATAAAGGACTACTGCAGCAGAAGGGCAGCAGTCAGCAGTAGTGCACCTCAACCCTATATATTGTTGACCTATACCAGTCCTTAAGGAATAGCAGACTGTACCTCACTCAACCCTATGTACTGTAGTACCCTTTACCTTACCAGTCCTTATAAGGACCTTTGTGGAACTAGTAGGTTGTGAATGATTAGCAGACTGTACCTCAGTCCCTATACTCATAAAGGACTACTACAGCAGATGGGCAGCAGTCAGCAGTAGCGCACCTCAACCCTATATATTGTGGACCTATACCAGTCCTTAAGGAATAGCAGAATGTAACTCACTCAACCCTATGTACTGTAGTACCATATACCTTACCAGTCCTTATAAGGACCTTTGTGGAACTAGTAGGTTGTGAATGATTAGCAGACTGTACCTTAGTCCCTATACTGATAAAGGACTACTGCAGCAGAAGGGCAGCAGTCAAGTATTATATTCTTTCTATATTTGGAAGGAAGAGTATTATACGTGTACAAGGCTATTACCATACCAGTCCTGAAAAGAACCTTTGTGGACCTAATAGTAACAGCTACTGATTAAACTGACTGACCCTCACTGCCCCACACAGCTTCCGGCCTGTCCCTATTTAAACTGACAAAACATAGGCTGCTGGAACAATAACTTGAATAGCACTCAAAACTATATCCTGTATTACTTTACCATACCAGTCCTGAAAAGGACTTTTGTGGACCTAATAGTAACAGCTGATGATTAAACTGACTGTCCCTGCTGCACACAGCGTCCTGTCCCTCTCTCTACACTGACAAAAGACAGGCTGCTGCAACAATCACTAGCACAGCAGTGCCTCAAACCTATATCCTGAACTACACCTAACACCTATACCAGTCCTGAAAAGAACTTTTGTGGACCTAATAGCTAGCGATTTTGGTCACTGTAGTCTCTCCCTGCTCCACACATAAACCTCTCCCTATAGTGACATACGAAAGTAATGTATGATGAATGAATGTAAAATGGCCGCCGGATCGGGTCTATTTATAAGTTAGGGGGAATGTCCAAGTGTCCATGTGCTGTAATGTCTCAATTGGCTGTACCCCAGGATGGATGTGTCATCATAGGTCAAAGTTCTTTTACACAGTAAACACGGAAGTCCGCCGGGGGAACGGCGGCAATAGTCCGCCGATCGGGCGGACGGCGAACAGCCGAAATTCGCCGCGAAAATGACCGCTGGGCGAACCGTTCTGCCATCCCTACTGGCAAATATTTGGGAAGTTTGCAGTGACTAATCACCTGAGCTGCGGAGTCTGCAGATAAGAGACTTGTGACATTATATGCGCTGACTGACCTCCCTTAAACAGGGGGTCGCTGATGATCTGGTGAGCCCCCATCTTTTTAGTGGTGATTAAAGGTGATGGGTCCCACGTGGTCAAGTATATTATTTTTATTCAATCAAGTCACACTATCTGTTGGATTTTTTTGATATTTCTATGGACATTTATTTATGTTTTTTGGACTTACATATGAATCAATTTTTATTAATTTTTTACCAAAAACATGTAGCAGAATACATTTTGGCTTAAATTTATGACAAAATTAGATTTTTTGGATTTCTTTTAAAATATAAAGAAGAAAAAATTGTTGCTTATATCACAAAAAAAAAAAAACGGAGTCGCGAATAAATACCACCAAAAGAAAGCTAAATTAATAATAAAAATGTCATTTGGGTACAGTGTAGCATGACAGCGCAATTGTCATTGAAAGTGCGAGAGCGCCGAAAGCTGTAAAATTGTACTGGGAAGGGAGGGGGCGAAAGTGCCCTGTATTGTAGTGGTTAAATAGCCCATTTGGCATCACCACCTGTCACAAGTGCATATGAGTAATAGGGGAGTAATGCTCCCCTAACAAGAAGAACACTTCTTCCCTTCATACATGAAGCTGACCTATTGTATATGATCCATGAAGATGTTTGCTTGCATCCCAGAAAGACTTTACTTATTACTGATCACCCTACAAATCGTATTCATGGATAGAACTAATCCTTACTTATTTACCACTGCTATAGAAAGTATCCAAAGCGGATAACCATTATATCGCCTGGATGGATCATGTGCTGGCACCTGTACTCCTAGCCCACGTACACACGTTCGGAGATTTTGCCAACCAAATCCGTCGGATTTTGCCCGTCGGATTTAGTCCGACGGATTGTGTCCAAAACTGTTGCATACACACGGTCGGGCCAAGTTGGCGAAAAATCTGATCTTTCAGAACGTGATGACGTAATTTTGTTACAATGGGACTACATTCAGGCTAGTAGCCAATAGCTTTGATGTAGGAATTTTATCTGAGCATGCGTGGCACTTGGTCCGATGAAAATGCTCTACACATGATCGGATTAGGTCCGTCCGGCCCACTTGGTCGGGAAATATTTCCAACATGTTGGAAAATTGGGTCGGATGGAGATTTGGACGGAATCAGTCCGATGCATACCACACACAGTCGGATTATCTGACGACATGGTCCGATAAGACTCATTCCGACAGATTCTCCGACCGTGTTTACAAGGGCTTAGAAGAGAAATGTAATGTTAACCCAACTTATCTGTGGAGCAATGACACCTCTCTTTTCTCTGGGGCCCCTAACAGTGACAGGCTTCATTCACAACAATTAGTTCTTTCAATGGAACCACTTTCTGTTGATTCTGTTCTCATAAAGTCTTTTGTACAGTGCCTTGAAAAAGTATTCACACCTCTTGAAATTTTCCACATTTTGTCATTTTACAACCAAGAACTTAAATGTATTTTATTGGGATTTTATGTGATAGGCCAACACAAAGTGGCACATACAGTAATTGTGAAGTGGAAGGACAATGATAAATGATTTTCATTTTTTTTTACAAAAATGAAAAGTGTTGTGTGCATTTGTATTTAGCACCTTTTAGTCTAATATCCCTAATGCCGCGTACACACCATCAGACTATCCGGTGGACTTAGTCCAGCGGACAATCTGCCAGACTTTGCAGCAGCTTGCAGTGGCTTCTTCTTCTTCTTCTTCCTTCCGTTGTTGACACGATGTTCTCTCCAGCTGTAATGCCAGGGACGCGTTGCACAGCGATGTATATAGGGAAGAAGAAGAAGAAGAAGAAGAAGAAGAAGAAGACTGGGCCAATGTTAGTAAAAGAGCTGGAAGAAGATAGCGGAGGCCCGGCAAAAGAACCAAAGAGTGGAACAAGGCCCCCGGATGGCAGCGGCGATGAAGGAGAAAGCCGGGCTCCTCCGCTAGCAAAAGAGTGGTAAAAGAGCAGAAGATAGCAGAGGAGCCCAGTGAGAAGACCCCCGAAGTCGAAAGAAGACCCCCAGAGCTGTCTAATAAATTACTTTAAAAACCTGTGTTGTGTTTTTTTATTGACACTTTTCCCCCAGGTGAATGGGTAGGGGTATGATATACCCCATACTCATTCACATAGGGTGGAGGGCTGGGATCTGGGGTAATAAGCCCCTGCCTGCAGACCCCGACAACCAACGGCCAGTGTTGTCAGGAAGAGGCCCTTGTCCTCAATGACATGGGGACAAGGTGCTTTGGGGTGGGGAGCCGCAGGGCCTTCCCTTACCCAAAGCACCCCCCCTTGTTGAGGGCACACGATTCAGGAGGGGGGGGGGGGCGCTCGCTCGTCCCCACCCCCTTTCCTGACCGGCTGAGCTGCGTGCTTGGATAAGGGTCCGGTATGGACTTTGGGGGGACCCCCATGCTGTTTTTTCAGTGCAGGGGTTCCCCTTTAAATCCATATCAGGCGACGGGGCTCACGAGGTTTCAATCTCGCCAATGGAGGCAGCGACATTTACTTCCTTCGCTAGTCCCGTCTACCTGGAGTCACGTTCAAAATGAATGGACTTTACTCCGTGTGTGGGCAAGTCTGTTCATTTGAAAAGTCCGGTGGACTAGCACATAGACAGGCGGATTGTCACAATTTTGAGTCAAGACTTCTTTCTAAGTCTGCCAGCTTTTGGGAAGAAAAAGTCCACCGGAGCCCACACATGGGCAAATTGTCCGGTGGACTCTGGTCCGCCAGACTAAGTCCACCGGATAGTCCGATCGTGTGTATGTAACATAACTAAAAACTAGTGGAAACAATTGCCTTCAGAAGTCACCTAGGTTTTTTAGAGAATCTTAGTGAACAAACAGCATCAGGAAAGCCAAGGAACACACCAGACAGTTCTGAGTTGAAATTATGAAGACGTTTAAAGCAGGGTTAGCTTATAAAAAATAAATAAAAAAAATACCAAGCTTTGAATATCTCATGGCACACTGTTCAATTTATCATCTGAAAAGGGCACAACTGCAAACCTTCCAAGACATGGCCATCCACCTAAACTGACAGGCCAGGCAAGGAGAGCATTATTCAGAGAAGCAACCAAGAGGCCCATTGTAATTCTGGAGGAGCTATATTACAATTTGTGCACTTGGAGTGATATAAAGAGAGTGAACAATCTCCATGAAGTTGGGACCAAATTCCAACCATTCCAAAATGTGAAAGAGGTATGGCCATGAAACAGAATGAAAAGCTTTCTGTAAGTCAATGGAGACCAGAAAGCCTTCTTGTGGGACCCCTCTAACTTGATCTGTGCCCTGTCTCCCTGGGATGAAGCCCATCTGGTCTTTGTGCACAATACTTAGCTATAAAGCTAGACATTCTGGTTGCCAAGATTCTATTCATATTTGTAATGTCATTGTTTATAAGAGAGATTGGGCAGTAGTTGCCCACCTCGCTTCCATCTATCCCCAGTATGGGGATAACAGATATAAAGGCTGTATTTAAATACTTATCCATGGGGGTCCCTCCCTGTTGAGAATTATAGAACCATGTCATGTAGGGAGCTAGGGTAGATCCATTTTTTTTGTAATAACATCCCGAGAAACCATCCAGGTCTGGGGCCAAGTCTTGTTTAAGTGATTTTATAACCTCTAAAACCTCTTCTGTTGAAAAGGAACTGTCTAGGATTTCCCTATGCCTGTCCATTAATTTGGGAGGTGATACACCCTGAATAAAGGTGTTTATTTTGTTAGTAGTAGGAGAGTTATTGTCTGTGTAAAGTTGGGAGTATAATTCTTGGAAGGACTGCATGATGCGGACAGGATTTTGGGTCAGGTCTCCAGTAGAGGTACGGATCTTAGGAAAAGACAGTGTTTGTGTTTTAGAGCTTAATTTTGCTGCCAGGTTAATGCCTATTTTGTTTGATTGGTAATAGAATTTCGCACCCGTCCATCTGAGGTATTTCTCCACTGTGGTAGTTAATAATAGGTTGAGCTGTACTCAAACTATCTCCAGTTTGAGTAAAGAGTTAGCTATGGGATTACGTTTATGCGATTTACTTATTTCTAGGAACACCCTGGTAAGTTTATGAACTTCTGCTTTGTGTTCACGTTTTATTTTAGAGGACAGTTGAATCAACTTACCCCTCAGTACCGTCTTGTGTGCAGCATAGTTGCACCATCATCATTATCAAGGAAGAAGTCCGACAAAGCTTTCTCAATAATAGTACAATGGACTGGGTTGCTCAATAATGATTCATGAAGATGCCATGTATAGGGTCTTTCTGCTCCTATGTGACATTTTATGGATAGGGACATAATAGAGTGGTCTGATAGTGGTGTGTCTCTGATCTTAGAGGTAACGGCTAGTGGGATGGCTGAGGCTAGCAAAAAAATGTGGTCTATCCTGGTATAATTCTGGTGCAGGGCTGAATAGTGTGTGTAGTCTTTGGCATGGGGGTTCCGTTCCCTCCATATTTCTACTAGGCTTAGGGTGTTTAGCAATTGTGCTATTTTTAAGCTCTGACTTGGTGGGCATTTATCTGTTGATGACCTCATTCTGGACTTGTTCAGGGATAGGTCAAATGGTATATTCAAGTATCCCCCCGGTATTACAGTTCCTTTAAAATGTGGTTGTAATTTAGTCAACATAGATTCAATATGCAACCCCCCCCCCCCCCCCGATCCCAGGAGAGGAAAATATTCCCTCATCCCAGGTAAGTCATGTTGTTCCTGTAAGGAGAACTTCATCCTCACAGTGACTAAGAGAGGTGCATTGCGACCGTTCCAGTCAACCCGCTATTGTATATCAACATTAACAATTTATAGATAGAGCCCTGTCAAAGTACAACCTATGATAAATATGGGAGGAGCTGTCTCCCAGGTGTTCCACAACTCCTTTAAGAAGTCCATTGTTCCAAGGACTTCTCCGCTGTCATCACCGAACCCCCTACCTACAATTGCAGTATTCCAATCAATAAACTGTTGATAACATTCTGCAGACCTGCATAGTGCTAAAAGTTGGTGCTATACTCCTCTGTGAGGTGGCAAAGCAAGAAAACTTCACCCTTTCCCCAAACTCCCATCCCATTGTCATAGTCCTTGGCATATCCAGGACCTCAGCTGTCCAGAGTCTGTTGCAGTGTTGGATATATGTTTACATGGTCATAAGACAAATGGGAAAAAAAAGAAAAAGGGAGTGGGACATACATTTTTTTAAATTTTTTGAAAACAGGAACCAAACTCTTTAACTGCAGAGCTTGGCATTCGTTGGGAGGAAAAACAATAAAGATAAAGAACAGTTCCACCAATAAGGGTTTAAATGTGCATTTAAGTGGACACGGGTGAAAACCTCCAGGAATCCTGAGAACAGTTCCAGAAGGAGCAGCTTAAAGAAGGATTTCTGGCATGGTAAAGGATCACTTTGGGGGGGCGAGAGTCTTTAGACCTTTTTGACTGCTGTTTTTGCCAGCCAGGGGTCAGTGAGCTAGACAATGATGGGCGTTTCATGGAAGGGGGTTCTCTGATGGTGGATGGCTGTGGGATTTCCTGGACAATGAACAACTCAGGCGAAAAGGGAAGGCCCATCTATATACAATTTCTTTTTGCGTTAGGATCTGGGGTAATGGTTTAAAAGTGTGCCTTTTTTGAACCGTGTAATGGGAGAGATCTGCAAAAACTTGGATTTAGTGGCCCTGGGTTGTAAGCTTATCTGAATTCTGTGATGCTTTCATCATCCCCTCTTTTATTGCGTAAAAATGGGGTTTGACGATTATATCTCTTGGAAGACCATCCTTACATACAGATTGTAGGGCCCTGTGTGCTCTGTCCAGTTTTAACCTGTGTTCTGGAACTTCTGGTATTAGGTTCCTATGGAGGGAGTGAACTGCTGTTGGAACATCTTTCACTGTTTCCAGAAGACACCTAATTCTAAAATTGAATTGTCTGCACCTATTTTCCAGGTAAACAATTTTGTATAGGGCCATCTCCAGCTGATCCTGAAGGTCTTGAATCCTGGCGGTGTTCTGGTTAATTCTACCAGTAGACAAAAAAGAGATTGATTGCTAGACCTTTGGGTGGCAATCAGAACACCCCACAATGAACAAAGTGCCACATCATATTAGTAATTTTGGAAAATAGAAGAAGAAATGGACTTTAGAGGCACATAAAAAATTAGCACAGAGAAGCAATAATTGTGGAAATCACGAAACATGTGGAGCATCAAGTGTTTTTTAAATCGCTAGGACCTATGAACACCCTATCAATACATGCCATATCCTAGTGGAGGCTTCTATGTCTTGGTCATCAATATCCCACAGGTAGTATATAAACGGTATTCATGTTTTGTGGTTGATTAATGGGTCCTTCCCTTTTTTCTTATTTTCCTTTTTCATTGTTTTCTTTTGTTTTTTTTGTTCTCAAGTGTTTCTGATTAATGTGTATTTGTATATATGAGTTGTGAACTATTAAAATTTGTTATCATTTTTTATGTGCCTCTAAAGTCCATATTTGCTGCAAAATCAGCATTTACAAATGAGGTGATCTGGGCTGCTGTTTGAGCCAGCCCCCTGGTTAGCATGTTAGAGAAAGCAGAAATCATTGCAGGCAAGTCTGCAGGGGAGTGAGGGGAGAGGTGAAGCCCAATTGAGCAGTTGTCTGGTGTAGTTAATAGGTCACTCCCCCTATCCCCTATTCCCCCCAGTTCCCTCTATTACGGAGGAGCTAGGAGAAAGCATAAACGATATTTACTAAAAAAAACGATGTTTTCTCAGTGCGTATGGGAGAGAGGGGTGATCAATAAGCCACTGAATTCCAGAAGGAAAAAGTACCCCCTCCAGAGGTCCAAACCAAGCCAGATTCCGACCTCCCTGTAGCACCCATCCACCCCTGATTTATTGATCCCAGAACCAGGTATAGCTCATTGATCACCCCCCCATCCCCCCATGACCAATATTCTAGAGAGAACTCCATTCTTAACCACTTCCCGACTGGCGCACGACGATGTACGTCGGCAGAATGGCACGGGCAGGCAAACTGGCATACAGGTATGTCCATTTGTATTTGCCGCCCTGCCATTGCGTGAGCGCCGCCGATGGTGCGCGCGCGTGCTGGTCAGGACCCCTGTGAGTCCGGTTGCGTGGATACCCACGATCTGAACGGGGAGAGGCCGATGTAAACAGGATCTCCCCATTCTGCCTAGCAACAAGTGACACTGATCTCTGCTCCATGTGATTGGAGCAGAGATCATTGTTCACTAACACACAGCCCAGCCCCCC
This sequence comes from Lithobates pipiens, assembly GCF_037356315.1. Lineage (NCBI taxonomy): Eukaryota > Metazoa > Chordata > Amphibia > Anura > Ranidae > Lithobates > Lithobates pipiens. The sequence continues at coordinate 205,897,102 of NW_027507785.1, read as the reverse complement.
ACATTTAGGAACACGCCCCTAGAACACACTTAAACCCTACACTGCCACCCCCTGGTTAACCCTTTCACTGCCATTTACACAGGAATCAGTGCATTTGTATAGCACTGTTTGCTGTATAAATGACAATGGTCCCAAAAATGTGTCAAAAATGTACGATGTGTCCGCCATAATGTTGCAGTCACAATAAAAATCGCTGATCGCCGCCATTACTAGTAAAAAAAAAATATTAATATGAATGCCATAAAACTAACCCCTATTTGTAAACACTATAAATTTTGTGCAAACCAATCAATAATCGCTTATTGTGATTTTTTTTACCAAAAATATGTAGAAGAATACGCATCAGCCTAAGCTGAGCAAAAAAAAAGTTTTCTATATATTTTTGGGGGATAATTATTATAGCAAAAGGTAAAAAAATAATGTGTTTTTTTCAAAATTTCGCTCTATTTTTGTTTATAGCACAAAAATAAAAACCACAGGGGTGATCAAATACCACCAAAAGAAAGCTCTATGTGCGGGAAAAAAAAGACATCAATTTTGTTTGGGAGCCACGTCGCATGACCGCTCAATTGTCAGTTAAATCGACGCTGTACCGAATCGCAAAAAGTGGTCTGGTCTTAAGCCAGCAAAATGGTCTTGTCTGAAAGTGGTTAAATGAAAATTTTTCCTTTCCCTTTTTTTTTCTTCTTTTCTCCCTTCTTTGTGCTCAGTCCTTAATTCCCCTCCCATAGATTTCCAAAGTCAAAATTATAAAAAAACAATACTTGTTCTATACCAGGGGCATTAATCCATCTCTGAAAACAATTGAATACACATTGAGAAGACATTTCCCTTGTCTTGTCTGTTCATCATTTATATCCTTATATCTATATGGGAAAAAAGAGAAAAAAAAGTACCCGGGGGTTGACTTCATATTCTATTTTAGAGAATAAGGACTCATCAGCATGTGGCAGTTATCTCCTATCTCATTATTAAATGTTGATCTTAAATTATTTACCAAGATTTTTGCTAACTGTATCAAACCAAATTTGACAACATTAATACATACGGATCAGGTAGGCTTTATCCCAACTCGCGAGGCCCGAGATAATACTATTAAAACCTTGAATCTTATTCATCTAGCCAGCCTCTCCAACACGCCGACTGGAGTTAACTGGTCTTTTATGATTGCTGCTTTACGGTATGTGCGGGTGGAGGAGAGGATGGTCGGATGGATTTAAAGCCTATATTCAAGACCTGAAGCACACATTAAAGTAAATGGACTTTTTTTTGCTCTTACATTGGAGCCACTTCTTAATAAGGTCAGGAAAAATCCAGATATCAAGGGGGTCACAACTGGAGATCAAAATTATAAGGTGTTGGCATATGCGGATGACCTTCTTTTTTCTATTATAAAACCAGCTATATTCATGCCGAAACTTATAAGAGAATCGGAGCAGTATGGGGGGACTGTCCAATTTAAGAATCAACATGTCCAAATCAGAGGCAATTGGGGTATCCATGTCATTGACCCAAATTAATGCCCTAAAAATGAATTTTAAATTTAGATGGACTCAGACGGGCATTAAATACTTGGGTACGTTTATTCCACCTAAAATGGATCAAGTATACATGCTGAATTTTCCACCTTCACTGACCAGAGTGAGACTTTTACTTGCTAAATGGCAACAGGGCCTTTTTTTCTTGGTTTGGTAGGTGGGTAATATAATTAAAATGTCAATATTGCCTACATTTTTGTATATTTTCCAAACGTTACCCATCTATATATCCAAATTTTTTAAAACAGATTAATGCGTTAATAACTGACTTTATTTGGGCACATAAAAGACCCAGATTCCAACGCCGTTTAATGAACATGCCTAAACAGTATGGGGGGGGGTTGTGGCACCAGATATTCAGAAATAATATCAGGTGTCACATATGGTGAGATTAATAGATTGGTGTAGACATTCAAGCTCTAAAATATGGCCAAATATTAAAGTGGTTGTAAACCCTTACAAACCACTTTGACCTACAGGTAAGCCTAGATTAAGGCTTACTTGTAGGTCCAAGAAATATCTCCTAAACCTATATACGGTTTAGGAGATATTTACCTGAAGAAAGCCACCGCTGTCTACGGCACATGCACCATAGACAGCGGCGCGCAGGCACACTGGGCAAGCCACAGATTGCGGTGATATGCCACGAGTGTCGGCTCCCGTGCGCATGCGCGGGAGTGACGTCATCGCTGCTCCAGCGAATCACAGCGCCGGAGCAGCGAGACCCACCAAGATGATGGACGCTCGGTACTACAGAGGACAGCGGTAACTGGCTCCTGTGTCAGGTAAGCGACACATAATGGACTACTATGTGATGCATAGTAGTCCACTATGCTTTACCTTTGCAGGGGGATAAAGAGGAAGTAAACCCATCAGGGTTTACTTCCTCTTTAAGCAATCACAATGGGAGGTCCCATTGCGACGAGCAGTTTGGTGCTTTGGAGATCTTAGTTTAGACCACAAAATTCACCCAATCTTGGGCCCCTCATTGTGTATCTGCTCCCGAATATGTTCCACTACATCACCATCATCAACTAACTCCCCCCCTGTATCCTATTTTGGGGAACCCTTGTTTCCTACCGAGATTACAGAAGGGACCATTCAAAAAATTAGTAGACTCACAGTGTTACCAGGCTTAGCACTTTTTACAAACAACCACTGGAACGTGGCCCTCACTGACTGAATTTACTTCATTGAATGACCGTTTTCGACTTGACTTTATTGAGTGGGGCCCAGCTGCGACATTTCCTTAATAGCTTACCACCCTCAGATAGTTTTCGAAGAATATTGACACCTTTGGAGCGATTGTGTGAGGAGACAGGTCCGTGCTCACACACGCTCTTGCAAATGTATGCATTATTGGTTCCCCTCCTGGTGACTATGTCCCCCCCTACATAAGAAAGTGGGAAATTACATTAAAGAGGATGTTCTCCCAGGCACAACATAGACAGATTATAAATCTAGTGTTAAAATCATCAGTATCTACTCGGGTCCAAGAAATAAATTTTAAAATTATGATAAGATGGTATTGTACACCTTCCTTACTTAACAAATATTCTTCGGCAATTTCAGATAAATGTTGGAGGTGTCAGGAGGAAAAGGGGACGATACTTCATGTTTTCTGGTCCTGCTCAAGACTGGAGTTCTTCTGGAGGGAGGTACGACAGATAACACAGAAATTCACTGAGTACAACCTTCCGAAAGACCTAGCTTTATTCTTGTTACATGTTTCAAATATACCAGGGAAAATATATAGTAAATCATGACCGTGGTTGGATACGAGACCTCCAACAATCTTTTCATGGTTTTCACGAATTGAAGAGGTGAATAGGATGGAAGATTTACTATTATTGGATAGTAACCGACATGAGACTTATTTAGAAACTTGGGCCCAATGGAATATATTTAAATCCTCAGAGGAAGGGAAGCTCCTTTTTGTACCCTGAGAATATTGGAGAGGGATGGGAAAGGGGGGCTGACTGAGTCCTCCACCTCCCCTGTTGATGTTTAGATTTGTTTGAGATTTTTTTTTTCTACATTCCTCTTCCCCCTCCTTTTCTTTGGTTTCTTATTATGTATTGTTTTGTTTTGTTTCAGTTTGATGCTATTTTATAAAAAAAAAAGAAAAAGTGTTGTCTTGGTATAAAGGAAAATAGGATGAAGGGAGGATAGAAAATAGATTACTTCAATATAAATAGTTATTGTTGTATCCAAGATAGGAGTAGTAGTGCATTTTTTGATTGTGAATGGATCCGTTTGGTTCCTATATGTTTGAAATATCTAATTAATGAATTGTTAATTTATTTGTAAACTGGACAACTTAAATAAAGAAATTGAAAAAAAAATAGGTCACTCATGTTTATCAGGTGAAATCTCCCCAGGGATCTGCCTATTAGTGACTAAGTGGATATGGGGGATAGAGAGGCCATTTGTGGATTACTCACTGTGTTATTCCCGTGGGTGGTAGCTGGTGCCGGGTCAGTGTCCTGGTCTCCTATGGATTCATCTAGCTCTGCGTCCTTGCCTCGTGGGGCCACAGCCACCATTATGGAAGGACTGGGCTGCTGTAGTGCGGATTCCAGCTGGCGGGAGAGGCTCCTGGCATGAAGCCCACAGACATCGGGCGATTCAATGGGCTGTCCCGGTTCTAATGGCGGTGAAACTGCCTCATTTTGTGGCCTCTGTCGGCTGCAGCTGGGGTCAGTAGTCTGGAATGGTGTGTAGCTCTGTGACTATGTAGCCATCTTGGTGAGCTTTGCGCATGCGCCTCAATCAAAGCATATTCATGTGTTAGAATGGCCCGATCAAATTTCAGACTTAAATCCAAATGAGAATCTGTGGCAAGACTTGAAAATTGCTGTTCACAGATGCTCTCCATCCAATCTGACAGAGTTTGAGCTATTTTTCACAGAAGAATGGGCAAAAATGTCACTCTCTACATGTGCAAAGCTGGTAAGGACATACCCAAAAAGCTGTAAATGCAGCGAAAGGTGGTTCAACAAAGTATTGACTCAGGGGGGCTGAATACAAATGCACGCCACACTTTTCAGATATTTGTAAAAAAAAATTGAAAACCATTTATCATTTTCCTTCTACTTCACAATTATGTGCCACTTTGTGTTGGTCTGTCACTTACAATTCCAATAAAACACATTTACGTTTTTGGCTTTAACATGACAAAATGTGTAAAATGTCAAAGGGTATAAATACTTTTGCAAGGCACTGCAAAAGTATTCAAAAGAGGTTTAACCCTTTCCCGCCGAACGTATGCAGATATGCGTACTCGGCTTCCGGGGGTTATACCGGGATGATGCCCGCACCTGCAGGCATCATCCCGGTACCGTTTTTTGCAGCAGGCGATTGGCTATCCAGGCATAACAACTGATGCGGGTAAAAGCCGCTCGGCTGTTATGCCGGAGGAGCGGGAGGGGACGTCCCCCCCTCCCGCCGCCTCCCGCCGCTGTTACCGGTGCTCCCGCTCGATCGGGAGCACCGATTCGTGATCCGACACCTCCGGCTGCTGGGGAGGAACTGGAACGAAGCCGTAATCGGCTTCGTTCCAGTCTCCTCTTGGTAAACACGGAAGCGACGTCATGACGTCACTTCCCGTTTACTCGGCTGCCAATGGCGCCGGTTTAAAAAAAATATCCGGTATTCAGAATCGCCGTTTTCAGCGATCTGAATATATTAAAGTGTAAAGGAGGGGTGGGGGGTCTTTTAGACCCCCGATCCCTCCATAAAGAGGACCTGTCACCACCTATTACTGTCACAAGGGATGTTTACATTCCTTGTGACAGCAATAAAAGTGATCATTTTTTTTTTTCTTTTAAACAATTTAGTCATTTTAAAATAAATAAAAAAAAAATAAAAAAAATTTTTTAAAGCGCCCGCCGTCCCCGCGAGCTCGCGAAGCAAAGAAAACGCATACGGAAGACCTCCTCTGTAACGCTAACCTGGTAACCGTAAAAATTTTTTAAAGCGTCGCCTATTGAGATTTTTAGGTACTGTACTTTGTCGTCAATCTACAAGTGCGCGCAATTATAAAGTGTGACATGTTTGGTATCTATTTACTCGGCATAACATTATCTTTCACATTACGCAAAAAAATTGGGCTAATTTTACTGTTTTGTTTTTTTTTTTATTCATGAAAGTGTCCCTTTTCACAAAAAGTTGCGTTTAAAACACCGCTGCGCAAATACCGTGTGACATAAATATTGCAACAATCGCCGTTTTATTCTCTAGAGTCTCTGCTAAAAAAATATATATAATGTTTGGGGGTTCCAAGTAATTTTCTAGCAAAAAATATGGATTTTAACTTGTAAACACCAAATTCCAAAAATAGGCTTAGTCATGAAAGGGTTAATGATACAATTAGCAGCACGGTAGCGGAAGCAGAGGATGCAAGCCTTATCAGATTTTAAAATTAAAAACCTCAAAACCAACACAAGAGGACTGTGTCCTCATTGCCTTTGGGGGAATTACAAAATCATAGACAAGCTCTTAGATTTCTCCTGCTATCTGATCATGAGAAGTGCCTAAAAAGCTATAAACCATTTTCAGGAGAATAAGGCAGGAAAACCTCTTGCTAATTACTATATATTAAAACTAAGCAGGCTAAAACAAAATTATCCTCTATAATGGATCTGACTACTAGATCCACAGTATACCACCCAAAAGACATTGACAATGCTTTTCAAAAATATTATTATCAACTATATAATCTAAAAAATTATTTAGATACACCCCAACCTACAGAAAACAAATCTATCTCTGACTTGCTGTCATCGATAAATCTGCCTGTCTTAGAAACTCAATTACTGCATTAATTGAACCTCACAATATCAGAAGAGGAAATACTGACTGTAATTAAAGCAATACCAAGAAGGTAAATTTTCTGGGGCAGATGGCTTATCCGCCAAATACTACCAAGAGTTTAAGGATATACCACTTCCCCATTTAAATAAATGATATAATGAGGTTGCGACATCCGCTTCCTTCCCTCAAGTAATACTTCAGGCTGTGATTGCTACTCTACCTAAGCCAAGGAAGGAGCACAATTGTCCCCAAAATGTCGACCTAATTCTCTACTAAACAGGGACTATATATACTAAAATAATGGCAAATAGATTGTTGACAGTCACTCCAAAATTGGTCCAGGCCAACCAGGTAAGCTTTAGTAAAGGCAGACAAGCCTCAGATGGTACTAGGAGGATGTTCAACCTATTAAAAATAACAGAATCCTGCAAAGTGCCCTTTGTGTTCATTGCCCTGGATGCTGAGAAAGCTTTTGATCGGATGCACTGGGAGCTCTTACAGGCCACACTAAGTACATTTGGGATTAATGGGTTTGTATTGAACACTGTTTTGGCATTGTACACTACCCCCCCCGGCTCCAGTCTATACTTTACTATGTTTTATCAGACTCTTTCCCTATCATGAGGTCACTCTCTGAGGGCTAGTGAAGACACTCTTTTGTGTGCAAGAGAGAAAAAAGCAGAATGTTATGCACATGATTTTAACACTGCTATGTTTTTTCTTTTAATCACTTCAGCCCTTGACCATTTGGCTGGCCAAAGACCAGAGCACTTTTGCGATTCGGCACTGTGTCACTTTAACTGACAACTGCGTGGTCGTGCGATGTGTGTCAGAAACTACAAATCAGACTGAGACAGAAGTACAATTAAATCACACTTGTTTATTAAATAAAAAGGGAAATAGAAAAAGTATAGTCCAAGCATAGCCAGAGTCCAGTAACTGGATAGAGTAGTCAGCCAGGCCAGAGTTCAATAACCAGATCGGGGTAATCAGCCAGGTCAGAAGTCAGGGACCCAAGTAGAGCAACAGCAAGCAGGATAAGGAGCCAGAAGGGATGTCAGCAAGCCAGTCTTTACATAAAACCGCAGGAGATGGTTTCTTGTGATGTGACCAAGGCGAAGGCAGAGGTGAAGTGAGGTGGACAGCTTTAACCACTACAATACAGGGCACTTTCACCCCCTTCCTTCCTAGCCCAATTTTCAGCTTTCAGCGCTCTAGCGCTTTCAGTGACAATTGCGCGGTCATGCTACACTGTACCCAAATGAAATTGTTATCATTTTGTTCGCACAAATAGAGCTTTATTTTGGTGTTATTTATTCACGACTCAGTTTTTTTTTTGCGATATAAGCGCAAAAAAAGTGGAAATTTGGAAAAAAAACAATATTTTCTTTTTTCTATTTGAAAAGAAATCCAATAAAATCAAATTTTGTCATAAATGTAAGCCAAAATGTATTCTGCTACATGTTTTTGGTAAAAAAAATTCCGTTAAGTGTATAATAATTGGTTTGTGTGATCACGGACATATGTACGCAAATGATCATGTACATATGTGTGCAGGTGATCACGTACATATGTGTGCAGATAATCATTGGGACATGTGATTTTAGTGGAACATATGTAGGGGACATGTTTTTATTATTAGGGACATGTGTTTTTATTATTTGGGGACATGTATGTTTTGGGGACATGTGTGTTTTGGGGACATATGTGGGGACTGTGTTTGTACTGTGTGGGGTGTTGTGTGTTTACACTACACTGATGATCAGTGAGTAAAAAGCTGTAAAAAGCAGCCCATACTCACTGATCATCAGCCGGCTGCAGCGTTCTGCTCTCCTCTCCTCAGCGGTGACTTCCGTGTGAGGAGAGGAGAGCCGATTGCCTAGCAACCGGCTGTTTGTTTACATCACATGACGGCCGTGATTGGACACGGCCGTCATGTGATCAGGAGGGCCAATCACAGAGCCCTCCTGCCGATCTGAGATGTGCCGTGTCCGGGTGACACGAGCACATCGGAATCGCGCCGCTGCGCGGGCACGCGCGCGCGCAATCCCGCTACTCCTGAAGGACGTTCCTGAACGTCCTATCAGGAGTAGACGGCTCCCACCCGGCCGTATATATGCATTGGCCGGGTGGGAAGTGGTTAAGTAGGCAGGTCAGACGAGCATGATCAGGAACAGCTGGTAACTGTGGAGAGAGATGAGAGCTGGCAATTAGCCGACAGCTGAGCAGCCAGCCCAGAGAAGGACAACGTGACTCCCAAACAAAATTGATGTCCTTTTGTGCCCACAAATAGAGATTTCTTTTGGGGGTATTTGATCATCTCTGCGGTTTTTATTTTTGGCGCTATAAACAAAAAAGCGTACATTTTGGAAAAAACACAATATTTTTTACTTTTTGCTATAATAAATATCCACAAAAAATATATAAAAAAACATATTTTTCCCTCAGTTTAGGCTGATACATACTCTTCTACATATTTTTGGTAAAATAAAAAATCGTAATAAGTGTTTATTGATTGGTTTGCGCAGAAGTTATAGCATCTACAAAATAGGGGATCGTTTTATGGAATTTTTATTAATATTTTTTTTTTTACTGGTAATAGTGGCAATCATCGATTTTTATCATGAGACATTATGGCAGACACCTTTGGCACTATTTCGGGACCATTCACATTTATACAGCGGTCAGTGCGATTAAAAATGCATTGATTACTGTGTAAATGTGACTGCCAGTGAAGGGGTTAACCAGGAAGGGGCGCTGAAGGGGTTAAGTGTGTCCTAGGGATGTGTTCTAATTGTAGGGGGGTGGGCTATGTGTGTCAAGACACTGATCACAGCTCCCGATCACAGGGAGCTGTGATCAGTGTCCTGTCACTAGGAAGAATGGGGAGATGCTTGCTTACATCAGGATTTCCCCATCCTTCCTCTCTGAGATGATTGAGGTTATCCCCGCGGGACCCACAATCACACTCACAGATGCCACGTCTTAAAGGGCAACGTTAAGGTACGTTAATATGCCTATCCGTGCCACTCTGCTGATGTATATCGGCGTGAGACAGTCAGCAAGTGGTTAAATGCTGTTTAACTTTTTTTCTACAATAGTAGTCTTTCCTTTTGACAAATAATTTAGGGAATGAGCATTCACATATACATTTTGGATTGTTTGAAGTACTTCTACACCCAAATTGTCATTCAACAGTGGAAGCACTTTTTGGGGAGGGCTTTGGACACCAATGAAACCTAGAAAGTAAGTGTAGAGTTGACATCCTTGTCGATTGATGTGGTTATGCATACTGTAATATAAGGTTAATGGACATTACTATGGTTCCATATCCAGAGCCATCTAGTGACCAAATATGGGTAATGCACTTGTATATTGTTACCCCTGAACAACCCAAAAGACTTATACAGGAAGTGACTGTTGTTTTGATTCAGAAGGTTGACATTGTTACTCAGGAGTATGTGTGACCTACCCATGAAAACTCTCTTACGCAGTGCATGCTGGGTAGGAGATAAAAAGGACCCGATCGACCATTTTAGGTCTCTTGGGATCGTGGTGCCAGCCTATGTGGATCTGTGAGGAGGCTCCCCAGAGACAGCGGCCCCCAGTCATTGCACAGCGCAACTCCGTTTGTTAATGGAGTGACCTGAGGGTTCCTGAGAGACGGCGACCAGATTGAGAAGGTCCAGCGACACTCATTGGAGCAGTGGAGGACCAGATACATCCAGCGGAGTGGTACAGAGCGACTGGCCCAGCTGACAGAGAAGCAAGCTGCAGTCAACAGACCCAAGTTATCACACGGAGCTCCCATCCAGTTGATGAGCAGGTTACGGCCCACCGTTTTTTAACTTTTACATACAGTTAGACTCACATACAGGCCTCATTGGAATTTGTAGTTCCACAGAGGAGGAGCAGAGCAACTGACAGTGAGCAGGCTTGAGGCCTATCTACTCTGGCCCCTCAAGCGTTGTAAATTAGTTATTAGAGCCACACCAGGAGCACCTCAACCTAACTTTTCATAGACTGTGGATTACAAATCACAAAGGAGTTATTTTAGCTAGCGAAGAAAGAAGATCACGGACTAAGTACTTTAAGTGAGATCTCATTCATAGCTTTTAAAGTGAGGGGAGCTCCCAGGTATTAATCCATAAATAAATAAATATATATATATATATATATATATATATATATATATATATATATATATATATATATATATTGTTTTAAATTGTTCCTATTGAAATATGTTGTGCTGTCGTTCTATGTTGGGATGACAGCACAATTTCTGTAACCACCTGTTTTGAATATTCTACAGTAAAATATAGTTCTGGTTAAGTATCCAGTGTTGTGGCGTACTGTCTTTCCCCACCAGGTGGAGCCAGTGTATCCCCAGGTTACAATACAGGTACTTTGCATTTGTAGTATATTATATTGTGTTGCATTGCACCACAGTTGTGCCAAGGAGATTGAGTCAAATTAGTGGGGTTATTGGTAGAGTTTTCCGGCCCAAATCAAACCAGCAGTTCCTTCGGGTGTCAGTGCAACATTAGTATGACCAACATTAACAAAAATGTAATTATATATTTGTTGTGTGTCTGACTTTTCCCTCATGGTGTGTTATTAGAAGACACTTAAAGAGGAAGTAAACCCCACCAAAAAAATCGTAATTTTCAATTGTTTGTATTATAATCAACATCAGCATTCATAGGATCTATATTTTGTCCCAAAACGAGCATTATAAATACCTTTTTTTAAAGTTCTAAAAAGCAGTGTCTTCCAGGTATCGCCCATTGCTACTTCTGTTTTTGCTCTCCTTTGCGGATGTCATTTCCGCCCTTAGTTTGATTCCCTCAAGAAATCTCGCGCATGCGCCGTAGCGTCATAACCATTCATAACCAAGCCTCGATCTCGATTGCCGTTACTAAGGAAACAAAGCATTTCATGTATGAAATGTCGATCAAGGCTGTAATGATCGCGAGACTTCTCGTCTGCCGCTCTGAGGAGGATGTCACGTACTAAAAAAGGCAGAGAAGCAGGAAAGACACAGGCGGCAATGCAATATATCCCGCGCTCGAAAGTCCATATTGTGCAAGCGCGCATGACGTCATGGACAACAAAACTGCGTTTTTTACGAAAAGTATACAAGTAAGTGCACTTTCTCTTGCAGCGATCAGCTGCCTAAGAAAACTATTATCTAACAAGCTAAACATGTTTAGGAGGGTTTACAACCACTTTAAGCTCCCCCTTACTTGCACTCTCTCCTGGACATCACATCTGCTGAAGAACCCACTGCCTGTTAACATTTGGCACCTGTGCTTTAAAGAATATGTTACTCCAACAATTCATATTCCTAATATGTAACTGCTGTATCATATAATGGTATGAACAAGTATCCTGCTCTCTGTGTATTACTTCCTTTGAGTGAAATACCTGGTGTTCCTACTAGTCACTTTGCTTTCCTTTTAAAAACTGACTGGACATTTTTTATTCTTTTTTTTAATTATAAGTAAAACAAAAATATGTATTCAATCTTAGTAGTGCTAAACGGTTTCAGCAGTGAGCTGATAGTGAGGATAGTAAATTTGACCTCCAGGTTAAAAGTTGGTTTTACAGCTCACTGTAAAGCTATCACTCACCAGTTCACTGCCTGTCACAAATTCACCCTATCATAATTTGGGAGCATATGGACATAAAATTTCAGGCACATAAAAGGTGTAAAACACTATAGGAGATAGCAAATTCATCGGGAAATCCTTTCATCTGTATCTCAGCTGTAAAAGGAGTAAGTGGTGAATGGTGAGACATTCTATGTTCCATCCTGTCTTAAAGGAATGAAGATACTTTAGATACTTCAGCTTTTCTCACTGCAGTATTGACATTTCTCGAGTGGTTATAATGAAGATAGATCCTCCCATTCAGAACTCAGTCTGAGAAACAACAATTTCTTCAGAAAGAGGGTGGCATATATTTTTAAAAATGTTTAAAAAATCTTTACAATGTGTATAGTTAATTTAGAGGGGCTCATATATTTACCAGGCCCCAATCAAATCAGATTTCTTTTGCATTATTTTACCAGCTTCCATATTTAATATAGATCAAAGAGACATTTAAATGTAGTTCTCCAAATGCATAATTCTCTTTCTGAAAGGAGCTGTAGCATTCAATTTAGTCCTATCTAACCGCAACAGGACAGTGTAAATAATTAAACCTATATCATTACTGGAACAATCCCAACACTCATTCTTCTTCTCCAATTGCAAGAGTAGAGTATTTGTGTCGCTGACTTTTGAATTTGACATGGGGGAGAACTATTTATAATCCTTTTGTGATTCTATGGACTTCCCCATTTTCTTATATGATGTGTTGTCTCTCTAATGCCCTGTACATACGGTCGGACTTTCTGACGGATAATGTGCAATCGGACTGTGTTGTCAGATCTGTGTTCTGATCATGTGTGGGCTCCAACAGGATCTGGATCTAAAAATTTTCCAACAACAAAATCCGATCGTTTGAATTCCGATCACGTGTATACAATTTCCGAAGTGCCACGCATGCTCAGAATAAATTATGAGACAGACTCTATTGGCTACTGGCCTCTTTATAGTCTTGTCATACACATTTTACGTCACATGTTCTGAACGATCAGATTTTCCGACAACTTTGGGCGACTGTGTGTATGCAAGACAAGTTTGGGCCAAAATCCGATGGATGTTGTTGTTGGAATGTCCGACCGTGTGTACAGGGCATTACTTGAATTCTAGATTTTTATATTCCTATGTAATATTCCTTATATATCTATTTAACTACTGTAAATAAATAAACTGTTGTTTGTAAATAGACTGATCTTTATAACTTATTAACTCTTGATGTGTTCATTGTATTTGACTTTCATACTGTTGTATCGTGATAGCATTTACTTAAAAGATTCATTTGTTTTGTGCATTGTTCTGAGCAATTTTTAAATTTCTACTTTAGGCCTGTTATTTCAGAAATGATTTTGCCATAAAAAAATATACAATACATGTATATGTATATATATATATATATATATATATATATATATATATATATATATTTATATTTAAGAACCACAAGAGTGAAGAAAAGTGCAATATACGGATCACACTTTTAAAGAACTACACATGTAGAAGGAGCAATTTGACATTGCATGAACATTGCAATTCACTGGATACATATTGATTTGATGCATATTAGTGTTGATTGTGAGGCATAGCCAGTTTTCACTTTTTAGATTTAAATTTCTTGGGGTGTCTACTTTCCAAAAAGGGGTACATTTTTTGGGGGGGGTTGTACTGCACTGTCATTTTAGCACCTCAAGAAATGAGATAGGGAGTCAGAAAGTGAAAACTCCATAAAATTCCAATATATATACACCATAGTTTTTAGATGCTATATAACTTTTGCGTAAACCAATTAATGTACACTTATTGGAATTATTTTAATAAAGACATGTAGCTGAATAAATTTTGGCCTAAATGTATGACACAATTTACGTTCATTGTATATTTTTTATAACGAAAAGTAGAAAATATTGTTTTTTTATTTAAACTCTTCGCTCTTTTTATGTTTATATCGCAAAAAATAAAAATCCCATTAGTAATCAAATACCACCAAAAGAAAGCTCTATTTGTGGGGAAAAAAGGACATTAATTTTGTTTGGTTACAGCTTTGCATGACTGCACAATTACTAGTTTAACTAGTACAGTGCCAAATTGCAAAAAAAGGCTCTGGTCAGGAAGGGGGTAAAAGTGGTTAACTGAAATTATGTTCAGGCCAATGGACACACCTTTGAACTACCCATGATAGAACTAGTCTATATACACTGTAGCAATGATATTGTTACGGTGGATTTCTCAATGGACCTGTGAATGAAACATTGATTGCTGGCTTCATTTTCTATAGAACTGTATGCTCTCCTGTAGCATGCACTGTGATTCCGATTGTCAAGCTAACAGCTGGCCCAGGTAATTTTTCTGGTGTGGGGGCACTGTGGGGAAGGAAGACCAAAGCATACAAGGTACTCACATGCTATTTAGAAAAGTTTTTTTTATTGTGTATCCAAGTTATTAAATACCTCTGTCATTTGTGATGCAGACAGAAACATTTATGTCATCATAATAAAATTAGCTGAATATTCTTTTATGTGTCTTTCAAAGTAGACAGCAATGCACTTTTCATGCAATTTTGTAAAACACATTTCCTGGTGCCTCCATGGCAGCATACCTGTGACAAGCTCCGCCTTGGCTCCTCCCTCAGGACTAGTGAATATTATAAAAGAAAAGGTTAGTACAGCCCCCGCATTCTCCTTTTTTTCCTCATACCTCATGGCAGTGAATCCTGGTCGGCGTCCTTACCTTCTGCATTCGGCAGCGTCCGTCCGGGTTCAAGCCTCTCCCGGACGCGGTTCCTTCTCTTGGGCAGCTAAATGCGCTTATAAGGTTGGAAGTCCCTTCTGTAGGATCTTTTGGGACAAGCAGTTTGTCTCTTAAGTAAGAGCTTTACCTGCAGTATGGGCGTTCAGGCTCCAGTCTATGGCAGCAGAGGTAGCAGCTTTGCTCTGTCCCTGAGGTTTGTTTTTTCCCTCCAGTCTCATCTGTCCTTCCTCTCTCCTGCGCTCTGTTTCCGCGGTCCCCATAGTCCTAGCAGGCCCCCCTTTCCTTTCCCATGTGTGTTTGTCACTCCCTGACTCACTAGGGGCCGCGCGCGGCGAGTCTGTGTCATTTTATAATAGTCTAGCGTTCCCGCCGTCGTCTGCGCATGCGCCGGCGGGTCGTATGTTTCGACGGTCAGTTTTGACGTTCGGCGCGTGCGTGGTAGCGTCGGAAGCTTCGGCGGCCATCTTTTTTGAGGGCGAATGGTTCTTTTTGCCCTCAGAGTGTCAGAGGAGGAGCTTTAGCACGACATCACTTCCCCTCCTCCTATTTATTTCCCCAGCAACACAGGTGAAATGCCTGTGGTCAGCAAGAGAATTACACTCTAGAGTTCCAGGCTATTCCCACCCCTGTTAAGGTAAGGCATGTTTTAATGCATTTGTTTTTGTACATGTGATCATCCGAATATATTGGTATAGCTCTGATGGAATGTCTCTTTTCACTTAAAAAGAATTAATTTATTAATATATAAAATTATTTAAATCGGAGCCTCCAAAAAAAAAAATATATATATATATATAAAAAATGGATTTAAAAAAAAAAAAAAAAAAAAAAAAACACAAAAACACAACACACAGTAACGGGGGGTAGGAATCGTCACTTTTGTAGGCAAATTCCCTTCTTTTCCGTGAATCAGCGCACGACTGGTTGACGCCTTTTTTCCTCTGACTCTTTCCTAGCCGTTATCTCTGCTAAGCCGCCTAAACATGAGCCTTTCGCCGCCCGCTCAAGATCCTACTCTACTCCCAAGGTAAGGACCTACGCCCAGGTAAGTTTAAAAAAAAAAAAAAAAGAGTGCACTAAGGACGATACTTTTGTATTTCAGTCCTGTACGCCAGAAGACGTCTAAGAAGACCTCAAGGCGATATGGAGATGACGATGATGATTCCTGTCACAGCAGAGACAGGTCACCCAGACATGGGCATTACAGAAGCGGCAGGAAAGTTTCAGCTAAGAGGCGCCGTCATTCGCGCTCCCCGAGACCTAGACCTACCAGATGTCAGGCCTGCGGAGGCTCCCCACTTCCGGACAAACTAATTTGTCGAGACTGCCTTAGAGACTATGCAGCAGACAGAGAGTCTGAGAGCCTACAGGTGGCAGATCTCCTTAAAAAGGCAGTAAAAGACTCCCTTACGGAATTGGTCGCTACAAGGCCGACACAACAACCGGCATCTCCTCCTCAGGAGCTGATGGCTGAGGCCCCCATTCCTGGTCCATCCACCAGTGGAAGTGGTCGTCTGTTCCCTCCCTCCTCCTCTAAGTATCAGGACGAAATGGCCATTTCAGAGGTTTCCTTAGATGACGCAGATGCCTCTGGCTTTGCCTTTGCCATGGTCCAGCCCTATGTGCAGGCCGTTAAACAAGCAATCGGTTGGGAGGATTCCAACGTGGAGGTCAGGAAGTCCAAATCATACTTCCCCTTCCTTAAGCGCCAGATCTCCTTCTTCCCTCTTATGGAGGAAATCAGGGAGGTGATCGAGGAAGAATGGGGGAGGACAGACAAAAGACTTTCCACCAATCGATTGGGAAAATTATACCCTCTCTCCGAGGCAGATTCCAAAATGCTGGACGGCCCGCCGGTGGTAGATGCCGCAGTGGTAAGGCTGGCCAAGAACGTCACTTTACCCCTAGATGATTCAACCTCCTTCAAGGACCCTCTGGATAGAAGGATGGACCTTGACCTTAAGAAGGCCTATCAGATGGCAGGATATGCCTGTAAACCTGCAATAGCTCTGACATCAGTGTCCAATGCACTACGCGTCTGGACAGATAATATAGAGTCGGCAATCCAACAGGATATCCCTAAAGAAGAGATAATAAGGGCATTGGATGAGCTGAAGCTCTCAGCCGACTTCATTGGAGAAGCCGCCATCGATTCCATTCGTTGCTCCGCAAGGGCAATGCTTCACACAGTAATGGCCAAAAGGGCACTGTGGCTAAAACCATGGGCAGCGGACGTTGCCTCGAAGCAAAATTGGTGCAAGATACCTTTTGACGGTAAAGCCTTGTTCGGGGAAAAACTCGACAAAGCCATCTCTCGGGTCACCGGCGGAAAGTCAGGCCTACTTCCTCAAGACAGGCGATCTAGACGTTTCAGATCCTCTGCACCAAGGTTCCAATATTCCAAAAATAGGGACTACCGACAATCAAGACAAGGGAAAGGCTTCAGGCACAACTGGAAGAGCACACAGTCGACGTTTCTCAAGTCCAGGAGGCAGAGGCCGGTACCTACCCCACAGGAGCCATCAAAATCTTTTTGACGCCAGGCCAGCCCAAGTGATCCCTGTGGGGGCCAGGTTGAAACAGTTCTCAAAGATTTGGGAACAAAAATGCAGGGATCCCTGGGTGGTTGCAACAGTCAAACACGGTCATTCCTGGTCCTTCCTAAGCCAACCCCCCAAGGACTATTTTTCTCCGACAAGGGTGTCAAGATCTCCTCAAAAGGCGGAAGCTCTGAAGCGATTTCTTCTTTCCCTACAGGAACAACGGGCAGTAGTTCCAGTGCCTCCATCCGAGAGATTTTCAGGTTTCTATTCCACCCTGTTTCTAGTCCCCAAAAGAAACGGAGGGTGGAGACCTGTGATAGACCTAAAGAGGCTAAATCGCTACATTTTTCTGGAAAAGTTCAAGATGGAGTCTCTTCAGACGATCATTCGCGTAGTCCAACCAGGGGATTGGATGTTCTCAATAGACCTGCAAGACGCCTACTTACACATACCTATACTCCCTACGTTCCAGAAATACCTGAGATTTGCGGTGGGGCAAGTACATCTCCAATTTCGGAGCCTTCCGTTTGGCCTCTGCACGTCACCCAGAGTCTTTACAAAAACCCTGATTGCCATCATAACACCTCTGAGAGAATTGGGGCTCCGGGTGTATCACTATCTGGACGACCTTCTACTCCTGGCGAAGAACCCAACCCAGTTATTAGAACACAGGGATATCCTGTTAACAACACTAGTGGATTTCGGTTGGAAGATAAATTACGAGAAAAGTCTTCTCTCTCCGACCCAAGAGATGGTCTATCTGGGAGCCCTGTTCAATACAATGAAAGGATCAGTGTCTCTCCCTCCTCAGAAGGTATCTTCCATTATCCAACAGATGAAGAAGGTGAGCTTGAGATCCTACCTGACAGCCTCAAATTGTTTGAGCCTGATAGGTCGGATGTCATCATGCATCCCTATGGTCCCCTGGGCCCACTGGCATTTGAGACATTTTCAGCTGGAGTTCTTAAGAATGTGGAACAAACGATATCTATCCCAACCCATACACCTGACAACCCGGATGCTCAGGAGTCTACATTGGTGGATGAAGAGACAGTCGCTTCTGAAGTCTCGCCCGCTAGGGCATGTCGACTGGATCATAATTACTACCGATGCCAGCGCAGCTGGTTGGGGAGCACATTCCAACAAGACCTCAGTACAAGGGAGATGGTCCTTCAATGCAGCAGGCGTGGTGTCCAATGTCCTGGAGCTCAGAGCGGCCTATCTTGCACTGCTAGCCCTGGAGTTCGAGATTTCGGGCAAACCAGTTCTCCTCAGGATGGACAACAGGGCCGCGGTATCTTATGTGCACCGTCAAGGGGGAACGCGCAGCAGATCCCTCCTGAACGAGGTGGAGCCCATATTCCTCTGGGCCGAAAGGAATCTGAAGGACCTGAGGGCAGTCTATCTGCCCGGCCATCTCAACTCAAGGGCAGACAGCCTTTCCCGCAGGTTCGCAGACACCAACGAGTGGTCCTTACACCCGGAAATCTTCAACTGGATAATGATCCAGTGGGGGCCCCTCGAGCTAGATCTCTTTGCGACAGCATCCAACACCAAACTTCCAAGGTTTATCTCGAGATTTCCGCACCCCCAGGCGGAGGCAACAGATGCCCTATCAGCCCCGTGGGCATGCGATCGGGCCTACGCTTTTCCCCCACGGCCCCTCATACCGAGGTTCCTGTCAAGACTCGTGAGGGAGACATCGACGGTGATAGCGGTTCTGCCATACTGGCCAAGAAGGCCTTGGTTCCCTACGGCAATGGATCTGAGCACCAGTCCTCCAGTCAAAGTTCCAATAGTACCCCTCCTCCTGTCGCAAGGATGTCACACCCACCCAGATCCCCGCAGGCTGGACCTTCACATCTGGCAACTGAAAGGGAAAGGTTCCAATCCCTAGGGTGCTCCGACAAGGTGATCGCAACCCTGCTCAAGGCAAGAAAACCATCCACAAACAACATATATGATAAAGTATGGAACAACTTCAAGACCTTCATGCTTGATAGAAACTGTGATCCAGGTTCCCCTTCGTCATCTCAAATTCTTGAGTTCCTGCAGGCAGGCCTGGACCTGGGTCTTGCATTGAGTACTTTGAAGGTACAGGTGTCAGCGATCTCAGCAGCAACCAGTAGAAGATGGGCGGAGGACCCATTGTTAATCCAATTTTTTAAGGCCGTCAGGAAGATCAGACCACCGTCTAAACAATCTTTTCCCACTTGGGACCTTACGGTCATCCTGGAGTCCTTAGCCAATCCACCCTTTGCCCCTTCGGACTCAATATCACTCTGGAACCTAACTTTAAAATTAGCCTTTCTGATAGCCATAACCTCCGGCAGGCGGGTGTCAGAGCTTCAAGCTTTGGGAGCAGATCAGGATCACATTATTTTTTTCCCAGATAGAGTGGAACTTAGAACAATACGAGGGTTCATTCCCAAGGTCGCTTCATCCTTGAGCATGTCAGAACCCTGGGCACTCCCAACATTTTCTGAACAGGACTCTGTCACTCTTCATGAATTAGACATCGCCTCCACTCTGAAATGCTATCTCCAAGCCACAGCTCCATTCCGGGCTTCCATCAGACTGTTCATAATTCCCTGGGGAAAACGTAAAGGAAAGGAGGCATCAGCCAGAACGATCGCTTCATGGATCGTCAAACTCATCCACAAGGTGTACAGGACAAAGGGACTAGAGACCCCTTCAGCGGTCAGGGCGCACTCCACAAGAGCGGTCTCTGCCTCTTGGGCGGCAAGAGCGAATGTGTCGATCGAAACTATTTGTCGGGCAGCAACCTGGTCATCCCAACACACATTCCTGAAACATTACAGGGTGGACCCAGGAGCTCTCTCCTCAGTGGAGTTTGGCAGACAGGCAATCACTTCGGCCTTAGCCTCTTCTAAATATTAAATTCTTTAAATAAACCTCTAAGCATTATCCCACCCGTCTCAGCTAGTTATTTGTCACAGGTATGCTGCCATGGAGGCACCAGGAAAACAGAAAATTGTTCCATACTTACCGTAATTTTCTTTTCCTGGTGCCTATCCATGGCAGCATACATTCCCACCCTCGGTATTCTATATTAACGAGAATGCGGGGGCTGTACTAACCTTTTCTTTTATAATATTCACTAGTCCTGAGGGAGGAGCCAAGGCGGAGCTTGTCACAGGTATGCTGCCATGGATAGGCACCAGGAAAAGAAAATTACGGTAAGTATGGAACAATTTTCTGTTTTTTATGCAATCGACAAACCCTATAAAAGCCTTGTTTTATATTTTTCTAATTCACACATTTTTTACCTTTCTTGTTTATTTGTTTACCTTTGTTGAGATAATTCTCAGTCTACTATACTTAAAGCCATGTAATATCTGTACCTTTAAAATCTTATTGTAATGTTTTAATCAAATTTGGGATGCTTGTTTTTGACAAACATTTACTATATTTTTTCACAAAAAAATGCATGACATTCATTATATCTATGAATGTCTATCCCCATCAGAGTAAGGTTTACTAGATAAAATTGAATAATAATTTAGCATAAGAGTATATAATTATACTATTTCATAATAAACACTTTTACTTAAGAATCCAAAAGTTGCTATTCAAAGAGGATCCTAATATTGTGGAAAGAATATTCACTCAAATGTTTACAACACATGGATATACAGATATAGTGCCAATTTACCACCTGGACTCCAAACGATCATGAAATTACACGTAAAATTATCTAAATTATGTTAGAAAGCCATGCTAAAAATGCCCCCTTCTGTTTTTGGCAATTTTCCTAAAGATGAAAAAAGGACACAAACCTTTTTTTAGTTGAATCATTTGCAACTGATATAATGTTGCTAAAATGGTTTAATTTAGAAGTAGAAATCATAATATGGACTTAAAAATGATGTGTAACCATCTACAAGTGGCCCCATCATAAATGGTGGTTAAAAGGACTCCAGGATTTGAAAAATATCAGATACCTTTGAAAAACATAGGATAAACCTGAACAGATTCTAGAATAATAAAAATGATATAAAGATTGTCAGCAAAACACCACTCCTGCTAAGTAGGTATGAGTGAATCTGGCCAGCATTGGTTCACAGACTCCAAACTTACTGTAGCACCAAATCCCATTGAAATACATGCAAGCTAAATACTGTTTTATTCTCATACCATTTTTAAGGCTAATAGGCAAGATATTGTTCAAAAAAGAGCATAGACAGTTGGGCACTGCCATAGGGACATGTACTAAGACAAACTGTTCAGTGGGGAGATGGTGTTTGTATGCTGCTTAAAAGGCAATGTTACAAATACCCAGATAACATGCTTAGGGGATGCCTTAAATCTCTACAACAGTATAAAAAAAATGGCATGGACTTCCCCTAAAAATTCAACCTTAAACCTTATAAATCATGCTGCCTGGGTGGCCATAAAAGGGAGGGCAGCAGGAGTGGGTCCCCTACTTCCTGTAGCAGACCTATAGTGAAATCTTGAAGACCTAATTATGATAAGGGCACCCCAGATAGCCAACCCCACCCAGGGGAAAATTACATTAGTACTCTTTACCCATTACCAAAAGAGTGGCTCCTACCAGCCCTTTAGGGTGTGTAAATTCTTTGACTTCCTGATCGTGTGACCAGTGTGGTTGGCTGCCACATGATTGGGAACCCATCCCATCAGCTCCCAATCAAAAACATACTATGATTGTGACAGCTTGTAATAACAATAAAGGACTTTTCATAAGGTGTGTGGGTATGTGTTTATTTACATTTAACTCTTCGGGAATGGCTAAGGTGGACTAATTTACTAACCCCTGTACTCATTCCCCTTGGAGGGGGCAGATATCTGGGGCTCCTTTATTTTGAATTTGCAGATTCCACTCCCCCCCCCCCAGTTATACTCCCACATCTTGCTTAGGGAACATTTTTACAGAGTGCCTTGTAAGGGGAGAAAGGCCTTCCTTCAAAGGTACCCCCTCAAAACTGAAAAGAATGTGGCCCAATTTGATGCAAATCCATCTTCAATCATGATGACTCAGTGCCAGCTAATGTGTATATGTTGCATTCCCATCACTGAATGACAGTTATTCAAATATCCCTGACACTGTCTTTACATTACTGCAGCACCAGGGATATTCAGTCAATTACATCACCCATTGTGTTTGCAATATAGCAGCCATAAAATCTGAGTGGGTGAATGGTTGCCTTAGTTTGGTGGGTCTATGAATGACAAACAGGCACAAATATCTAGTACATGTGCTTTTTTGTTTTGTTTTTTTGTAATATTTAGATGTGTGTTGACAGTTTAATCAAATTCCACATTATGTAAGTCTATCTATTTTATTTTTAACCATTTCCTGTCCACCGCACACTGATATACATCCTGACATTGAAGAGGAATATCGTTGTTATGGCAGCAGGTAGCTGACATAACCCCGGTATCCTCTTTTTCGGTCAGCAGTCCGCCTTCCGATAATAGTGCTCTCTGCCACGGATTTACAGCAGATTTGCCGCAGATCACCCTCCGCCGCTTACCGGAGCCATCAGCAGCAGCGGAGGCAATTGGATCCTATGACTTCAGGGGCATGGAGATGAGTGAGGGGAAGATGGCCCCCACCCATCTTCATACCATTGCAGGGCAGAAGCAATGTCAAAACGTCACTTCCACCCATAGCTCTTAAAGGGCCATTTAAAGAAAAAAAAAATTTAATGACAATTTTTTTTATTGCATTTTAGTGTAAATATGAGATCTGAGGTCTTATTTTACCTCAGATATCATATTTAAGAGGTCCTGTCATGCTTTTTTTCTATTACAAGGGATGTTTACATTCCTTGTAATAGGAATAAAAGTGACACAATTTTTTATTTTAAAAGAACAGTGTAAAAAAAAAAAAAAGAAGTAAAATAAATAAGAAATAAAATTTTTCGAAAGCGTCACGTCCCACTGAGTTCGCGTGCAGAAACAAACGCATACGTAAGTAGCACCCACATATGAAAACGCTGTTCAAACCACAAATGTGAGATACTTCCGCGATCGGTAGAGCAAGAGCAATAATTCTAGCCCTAGACCTACTCTGTAACTCATAAAAAGCAACCAGTAGAATTTTTTAAATGTCTCCTATGGAGATTTTTAAGGGTAAAAATTTGTCACCATTCCACGAGCAGGTGCAATTTTGGAGTATGGCATGTTGGGTATCAATTTACTCAGTGTAACTTATCTTTCACAATATAAAAAATGGGCTAATTTTACTTTTTTCCTATTTGTTTTGTAAAAAAAGTGTATTTTTTACAAAAAAGTGAGTTTTTAAGACCGCTGAGCAAATACGGTGTGACAGAAAGTATTTGAAACGGCCACCATTTTATTCTAGTGTTAGAAAAAAAAAGTATACTGTTTGGGGGTAACTAAGTAATTTTCTAGCAAAAAAAAAATGTTTTTAACTTGTAAACAACAAATCTCAAAAAGAGGCTTGGTCCTTAAGTGGTTAAATGCAATAGCCAAAACACATCTGGTAAATGACCATTGGATAAAAATATTGATATAAATCTGATGACTTTGCTACTTCAAAGCTGTGATACAGTTTACTATATGGGAAAACCTTTTTATTATTTGACTTAGAGTCTACAGAACAATGCTTTACATTGCACTCCAAGCAGTTTTGGCAGTTAAGATACAAAAATAAACAATTCTGCAAATTCTGTTTCTTTTACAAATAACACTCATCGTCCAGGGAAATCTTTGATTTTGGCTGTGAGAGTCTGGACATTTGCTGTGCTAATGACTATGCGTTGTTATGTAACAAGCCTTTATATTCACTTTCTCCCTCTGGTTAAGAAGCCATGAAAAATCTAAAACTAAAGGAATGTGGGAAAAAAAGGCTTCCTGGGAGACCGTTTTTCAGTTTTACATTCTTCCAGGCCTACTGAGGTTTAGATTAATTTCAAATGGTTGCTATTTAATTTAATCCCTAAAAGGCGCCACAGTGTCCTAAATTGTAATTGCAGCAAAAGGTGGTTCTACAAAGTATAGACTCAGGGGGGCTGAATACAAATTCATGCCACACTTGTCAAATATTTGTAAAAAAATAAATTGAAAACTATTTATAATTTTCGTTCCACTTCACAATTATGCATCACTTTGTATTGGTCTATCATATAAATTCCCAAGAAAAAGCATATATGTTTTTAGTTGTAACGTGACAAAATATGGAAAATGTCAAGGGGTATGAATACATTTTCAAGGCACTGTACATATAGGCACAAACTAGATGCCCTCCCTTTCCTTGTTACTTAGAATGCATGCCTGGACAAGAATCTAGTTTTAGGATTTTTTTTAGAATTATTTTTTCATTTCACTTTTAAAAGTCTAATACTTGACAGTATTACGTAACAAATACCAAAAAAAAACATACCACAGCAGTTAGCCTCTACAGTATATGTGTCTTTCCTACTATCAGTGCCTTTGCAGCCCAACTCAATATTAGGCAAATAATAAAAACAGAAAAAAAAACAGAAGTATCCAGCTGTAATTAAAAATAAAAAAGCAACTCTGGATGCTATAGTTTTTATGTGTCCTGTACTGTTCCTGCTGACTGTTTTGCCACGTACACACGATCGGACATTCCGACAACAAAATCCATGTTTTTTTTTTGGATGTTGGCTCAAACTTGTCTTGCATACACGTAGTCGCACAAAGTTTTTGGAATTTCCGAACGTCAAGAACGCAGTGATGTACAACACGTATGGCGGCACTAGAAAGAGGAAGTTCAATACCAAGTGGGCCACCCTTTGGGCTCCTTCTGCTAATCTCGTGTTAGTAGAAGTTTGATGACAGATGAATTGCGCTTTTCAGCCTCCTGCTTTTACAATCGTTACTGCTCTTAAGTTTGTGCTTGTGGGTTCGTATTTCTATTATGTATTTGATTTTCAGTGCATTCTTGTTCACTTATATCTGATTTTCAGCTCTGGCCTTTCTGTTTTTCAGTGCTTTCTGTTAGTTCGTTCTGACCAGCCGACCATTTTTAAGCCATGAGGACCCTCACCCAGGACCAGAGAGTTTATAACTACCATCTGGCCAGAGCCAGAAGAGTGGTGGAAAACACTTTTGGGATAATGGCCAGCCAGTTACACTTATTTCTTACGCCAATCAACATGGTAGAATATAAAGCTAACCATATAATTCTTGAATGCGGCATTCTACACAACTCTTTACCACTTAAGCCCCAGACCATTTTGCTGCCCAAAGACCAGGGCACTTTTTGAGATTCAGCACTTAGTCGCTTTAACTGAAAATTGCGTGGTCATGCGACACGGCTCCCAAACAAAATTGACGTCCCTTTTTCACACAAATAGAGCTTTCTTTTGGTGGTATTTGATCACTTCTGCTGTTTTTGTTTTTTTCGCTATAAACAAAAAAAGAGCGATTTTTTCCCTCAGTTTAGGCAGTTTAGGCAGATACGGATTCTTCTACATATTTTTGTTAAAAAAAATCGCAATAAGCATTTATGGCATGGTTAGTGCAGAACGGGTAGATGCTTGTTTACATTAGCATCTCCCCGTTCTTCCTCTCCATGAGGCGATCGTGGGGTGGGTCGTGGGCGGTCGGCAAGCTGTTAAGGAGAAATTCAATGAACTATGTTGCCTCAGTTGGGCCTGAGGCCAGACTTCAACAAGAAACCCTGACGGCGCTTGAAGCTGACCATCCTGGCTTGCCCCCCCAAAGCGCAGTAAGACAGAAGTATATTAAGTACTGCGGGTGGGGGGCCATTCATATGCCAGAAACTGTTTAAGAAACATTTTATCCTAAATTTTTGTACTTAAACTGAAGGAAGATTTCCATTGATTAACTGCCTGGGTATCTTTTAGCTGTCTCCAAGGTTCTTGAAGAATATTATTAATATCTAATATTCTTAAATACATAGGGGCATTTCTGGATGTATAGCAAAGTCTTTGTGTAATATGTCAGTGTCCTCTCTCTCCTAAAGGGTGTGTAAAGGATAAATGTATTTGTCTTTATTCAAGGCCGCATTTCCAACTGACTTTTAGGAATTGTTCTTAGTAGAAACTGAAGAACCCTTTGCTCGTACAATACTTCCAGAAAGGTTGTTTATTGTTCAGAAGGATAAGCAAAGACAAGACTGACATCTGGTAACATGTGGTATGGTGATGGCTTCAGAAAGAGGAAGAAATATCTGATGTTACATTCTCCAAAGTGTAGCATTCCTTCTCTTCCCACCTCTCTTCCTCACTATCATACAACCCTCATCAATTCTTATACTGTTTCATAATGTCATGTCAGCATTTCCTAGAATACCACTCATTCTTATATGGCTTCAGTCTAAAGATAAGTAGCATAACTCCACCCATTGTCCTAACATAATAACTCAGAATAGAAGTACCTCCACAGCAAAAAGACTTCTCTCTGCCCTCTGTCCCTGTGTGTTGTGTGACCTTCAGAAACCATCACTAATTACATATAACATTCATGTGTTTCATATATTTTTCAGAAAATTTATCACTTAAAATACTTAAAAAACTCTGAGATATTCCTATGAAAAATATTTAACTATTTCATTCCATTGAGAAAATATAAATGATTATATTATGTATTAATTTTAATTTATTCTCCATCTAAATCATGTAATATTAAAGGTTTTCTTCCTTCAACTTCATAAATGTATTAAAATTCTTGTGAAACTCTTATAACTTTAACCATATCATTTAACTATTTTAATATAAAGAACAAATAAACAAATTATATTGCTTTGTAATATACATTATTAATTAAATTATTAATTATTAATCAATAAATAAAATGTCTACTATTCCTGGAAATTTCAATAACTAAATAATTTCTACAGTATACTTTTTTTTATATTATCCTTGACACTGAACAATTATAAACATAATAAGTAATCTACTCGTCTGTAGATACATAAAAAAAAAAAAAAACTTTCCCATTATTTGATTGTCATATTTGTTTGCATAAAAGTTTTATTGAAGAGTATTGAGAGTACAAACTTCAGTACAGATGAACAGGTAAATCGCATACAGGTGTTTAGTAACAAGTGAAACAATATTGTTTAAACAAATACACTATAATGCTGGTTCATAGCCCTTCAAACTGGCCTTACCAAGGCTGGTAGGTCAGATCAGGCAGTTTGGGCTTGTGTGGGTTATGACTGCCTCCGAACTTCGAGCATGGGTCTGTACTCAGTGAGAGGTAGAGAGTTCAGAATTGAGAGGATAGAAAAGAAAGAAAGTAAGAACATTAAGAGGAAGAGTGAAGGTTCCTATACAATGTTGCTTCATGGGGCAGCATTCAATGAGGAAACTGCCAGTGAATTATCGTTAATTATTTTAACAAGTCTCTCTAGATTGGTACTTAGACATCCTTTTCCCAAGGTTAATGGGTTAACGGGTATGTATCATCCACTTTGTTATGCGACCATTGTCTCGTACGCCCGAGAGAATCTATACTCGAACCAGGGAGACCAAGTGTTAAGGTAGCGCTCAACTTTTTCTTCTGATTGGGCCTTGGTATCTTCCATTTCACATATGAAAGAAATTTTGTGTAGCCATTCCTTCAGGGTGGGGGTGTTTGTAGTTTTCCAATATAATGGGATAAACAACCTGGCTGCATTTATCAAATGCCTGGATAGGGAGTTTTTGTACTTCTTCAGGGTGAAGTTGGAGATGCAACAAGCCACGTTTAATGTAAGTTTCGTCTCCGTGATCTGATATATCATCTCCATTACTCCATTCCAATATGGCCTTATTCTCTCACATTGCCACCAGATATGTAACAAGGCGCCTTTTTCACTATTGCAACGCCAGCATGTGTCATTTGATTCAGGGTACCATTTTTGGATCTTCTCAGGTGTTACATACCAACGAGTGAGTATTTTATATGCTGTTTCCTGCATTCTTGTACTGATAGAGCATTTATGAGCTAGTATACAGACCCTTTCCCATTGAGCACTTGTGATGTCCATGTTCAGCTTGTCTGACCATCTCTCTCTAAACCTATCACTCATCACCTCCTTCAGGTGCTGCAACCACTCATAGGCTGTGGAGGCAGTTTTTAACACCTGCTCCCCTTTTAAGCACTCCATCTCAGTAAGGTCTCTGGTGAAAAGCTTTTTACGGGAGGGTTTATTGACGTATGTGCGTATCTGGAAGTATGTTCACAGAGGTAAGGCTGGTATGTTATGTCGTTCCTGAGGTCGGTCAAGTCTTTCACTGTCCCGTTGTTGAAGCAGTGGAGTGCTAGAAGTGGGAGTTGTTTGTTATTGGGTTGGAGAAGTTGGTTCTCCATTCCTGGTGTAAAGTCAAGGTTATTTTGTAATGGGGTGAGGGGGCCCTGGGGGGAGGAAAGTTTGTCCTGTTTGGATAGGAGGGGAAATATTCCCAGGCCTGTCCCTATTAAAGGATGGTTTCTCAGTTTTGGGGGATACAGTGGTGTGAAAAAGTGTTTGCCCCCTTCCTCATTTCCTGTTCCTTTGCATGTTTGTCACACTTAAGTGTTTCGGAACATCAAACCAATTTAAACAATAGTCAAGGACAACACAAGTAAACACAAAATGCAATTTGTAAATGAAGGTGTTTATTATTAAAGGTGAAAAAAAATCAAAACCATCATGGCCCTGTGTGAAAAAGTGATTGCCCCCCTTGTTAAAACATACTATAACTGTGGTTGTCCACACCTGAGTTCAATTTCTCTAGCCACACCCAGGCCTGATTATTGCCACACCTGTTCACAATCAAGGCATCACTTAAATAGGAGCTGCTTGACACAGTAAGGTCCACCAGAAGATCCTTAAAAGCTACACATCATGCCGAGACCCAAAGAAATTCAGGAACAATTGAGAAAGAAAGTAATTGAGATCTATCAGTCTGGAAAGGGTTATAAAGCCATTTTCAAAGCTTTGGGAATCCAGCGAACCACAGTGAGAGCCATTATCCACAAATGGCGAAGACATGGAACAGTGGTGAACCTTCCCAGGAGTGGCCGGCCGCCCCAAATTACCCCAAGAGCGCAGCGACGACTCATCCAAGAGGTCACAAAAGACCCCACAACAACGTCCAAGGAACTGCAGGCCTCACTTGCCTCAGTTAAGGTCAGCGTTCATGCCTCCACCATCAGGAAAAGACTGGGCAAAAATGGCCTGCATGGCAGAGTTCCAAGGAGAAAACCACTGCTGAGCAAAAAGAACATCAAAGCTCGTCTCAATTTCTCCACAACACATCTTGATGATCCCCAAGACTTTTGGGACAACATTCTGTGGACCGATGAGACAAAAGTGGAACTCTTTGGAAGGTGTGTGTCCAAGTATATCTGGCGTAGAAGGAACACTGCATTTCATAAAAAGAACATTATACCAACAGTAAAATATGGTGGTGGTAGTGTGATGGTCTGGGGCTGTTTTGCTGCTTCAGGACCTAGAAGACTTGCCGTGATAAAAGGAACTATGAATTCTGCTGTCTACCAAGAGATCCTGAAGGAGAATGTCCGACCATCTGTTCGTGTACTCAAGCTGAAACGAACTTGGGTTCTGCAGCAGGACAATGGTCCTAAACACACCAGCAAGTCCACCACCGAATGGCTGAAGAAAAACAAAATGAAGACTTTGGAGTGGCCTAGCCAAAGTCCTGACCTGAATCCTATTGAGATGTTGTGGTATGACCTTAAAAAGGCCGTTCATGCTCGAAAACCCTCTAATGTAACTGAATTAGGACAATTCTGCAAAGATGAGTGGGCCAAAATTCCTCCAGGACGCTGTAAAAGCCTCATTGCACGTTATCGCAAAAGCTTGGTTGCAGTTGTTGCTGCTAAGGGTGGCCCAACCAGTTATTAGGTTTAGGGGGCAATCACTTTTTCACACAGGGCCATGATGGTTTGGATTTTTTTTCACCTTTAATAATAAACACCTTTATTTACAAATTGCATTTTGTGTTTACTTGTGTTGTCCTTGACTATTGTTTAAATTGGTTTGATGTTCCGAAACACTTAAGTGTGACAAACATGCAAAGGAACAGGAAATGAGGAAGGGGACAAACACTTTTTCACACCACTGTATGTGGACTTCGGGACCTATGGGGAGAAGAGTAAGGGGATCAGACTTGAGTCATTTTCCAATGACATCCAGCCCTTCAGGACAGAGTGGCAGTTCCAGTCTTTGAT
This sequence comes from Lithobates pipiens, assembly GCF_037356315.1. NCBI lineage: Eukaryota > Metazoa > Chordata > Amphibia > Anura > Ranidae > Lithobates > Lithobates pipiens. Next base: position 205,866,646 of record NW_027507785.1, on the reverse strand, counting down.
TCTCGCAATGTGTGTGGCATGGTAATAGTTTCTAAAGTTTGGTATCCCCATCCCTCCCAAGGTTTCGGACCTCGTTAGTAGGGAAAATTTGATACACAGTATTTTATGTGCCCATATAAATCACATCTGAAGGGCCTGCATGGATCTGAAGAAACTTTGGGGTATTTTGATGGGTAGAGTGCATAGTAAGTACAAAACTTTAGATAAAATGTTCATTTTACAGACCCTGCCAAAATAGGAGAAGAGTTTGGGTGCCAGTGCAGCGAGTCTCTCTCAATGGATTCGAGGAGGGGTACAAAGCTGCGGGTAAAGATGGAATCAATCTTGGGTGTCAGCCACACCCCCAGATATTTGATGGCGTGCGTGACCCACTTGAAGGAGCTGTTTTCCATAATAGTCTTTACTTTAGCGACTGGAAGCGTGATATTCAACGCTTCTGACTTAGGCGGCGTACACACGCGGGGACTGTCTGCCGAAACTAAGTTCGTCAAACAGTCCGCTCAAACTTTTGAATGAACGAACATGCCCACACACGGCACTTTTTGAGCGGACAAATACGGCAAACTTTGTTCGTCGTACTAAGTCCGCGCAACTTTTGAAATGAGCGGACTCGCCCACACACGAGGCAACAGTCCGCTCATTTCGAGCGCGTGTGCAGGTAGGCGACCAACCCATGTGACATATACCATGTGACACCGCCCCATTGTCACTATATAAGTGGCCGCTCAGCGCGGCTCTGGCATTCCGGCCGGAGAGAGCGACGTGTCAACATCTCCTGGAGAAGAACAAGAAGAAGAAGAACGGAAGGCGGCGGCGACAGCGGCGACAGAAGACCGGGCCACCGCCTGCAAAAGAGCTATAAGAAGGCGCGGTGGCCCGGCAGAAGAACCGAAGAGGGGGACAAGACCCCCGAAGTCGGGAGAAGAGGCCGGCGGCGGGGAGGAAGAAAGCCGGACTCCTCCGCTAGCAAAAGAGCTACAAGAAGATAGCGGAGGAGTCCGGCGAGAAGACCCCCGTAGACGGAAGACCCCCGGAGCTGTGCAATAAAATATTTTATCTCGTGTGTTGTGTTTTTTTTGGGTACTTTTATTTTACAGGTGAATGGGTAGGGGTACATTGTACCCCATACTCATTCACATAGGGTGGGGGGCCGGTATCCGGGGGCCCCCTTATTAAAGGGGGCTCCCGGATTCCGATAAGCCCCCCGCCCGCAGACCCCGACAACCAACGGCCAGGGTTGTCGGGAAGAGGCCCTTGTCCTCATCAACATGGGGACAAGGTGCTTTGGGGTGGGGGGGCCGCGCGGCCCCCCCTTCCCCAAGGCACCCCCCATGTTGAGGGCACGCGGCCTGGTACGGCTCAGGAGGGGGGGCGCGCTCGCTCGCCCCCCTTTCCTGGCCGGCCGGGTAGCGTGCTCGGACAAGGGTCTGTTGTGGACTTTGGGGGGACCCCCACGCCGATTTTTTTCGGCGTTGGGGTTCCCCTTTAAGTCCATTCCAGGCGGCGGAGCCCGCGACGTCTCCGTCGCGGGCCCTGCCTACCTGCACACGCGCTCGAAATGAGCAGACTTCCCTCCGAGCGGGAACAGTTTGCTCATTTCGAAAGTAGCCTACACACGGGCGGACTGTTCGCTCAAACCAAGTTTCAGCGGACAGTTTTTCGGAATTTCCGAAAAACTTTGTTCGTCAAACTGTCCGCTGAAACTGTCCGCTGAAGCCCCACACACCAGCGGACTGTCCGCTGAAACACTGTTCAGCGGACAAAGTTGAGCCAACAGTCCGCCCGTGTGTACGCGGCCTTAGAATGATTTATCTTAAGATTAGAAATGTAGCTATATGTTGTGAACTCCTTCAAAAGACATGGGATAGATATATGAGGTTTGGTCAAAAAGAACAGAAGATCATCGGCGTAAGCCGCCACCTTGAACTCCTTCCTCACGACCTTAAATCCCCGTACCGAACTCCTGATGAATGGTTCTAGTGATATGATAAATAGTAGGGGGGATAATGGGCAGCCTTGTCTGGTACCATTGTTTATATCTACCCTACTGGACAGTGTGCCGTTTATTTTAAGTCTGGCCAATGGGTTTTGGCATAGGGATGCTATCCAGTTTAACATGCTTGGTCCTAAGCCTATGTGTCTTCAGGTCTCAAACATGTAGTCTCAGGCTACTCGATCGAAGGCCTTCTCCGCGTCAGTCGACAGGAGAAAACCCTCGATTTTTCACTCATGAGCGGTGTGTATCAGGTCCAGGGCTTTAGTGACATTATCCCCAGCCTCTCTGCCAGGCATAAAACCCTGCCTGGTTTGATCAGTTTATGAAGTAGGGGTTTCAGTCTTGTGGCGATGATTTTTGCCATTATCTTTACATCTAGATTCAACAAGGAAATTGGCCTGTAGCTGGAGCATTGTACCGCGTCTTTGTCTGGTTTTGGTAATACTGTGATGAAAAGTCTGAGTGAATCGTCCTTCTGTCCGCTAGAGAATTCAGTGTGTCTTGAAGGTGCGGGCTAGAATGTCCATAAACGTTTTATAATATATGGCTGTGTACCCGTCTGGGCCCGGGCTTTTGCCTGTTTTTAGTTCTTTGATGGCTAGTCTGATTTCTGCTTGGTCTATTGGGATGTCAAGAGTATTGGAGTCATCTGTCGTGAGTGAGGGAAGGTCAGAGTCCTTCAGGAACTCCTGTATCACCTGGAGTCTTCCTCCCCTTAGGTCAGATGGTTTGTGCTGTGGAGGGAGGTTATAGAGTTTGGTGTAAAACTCTTGGAAGTGTTGGGCTATTTTGTCAGTCGTCCTGTCTATATGGCCCTCCTTGTTATGGATGCCCGAGATATTGCTTTTGGTTGTGAGTTCTCTCAGGGCTCTGGTGAGATTTGTCCCCTTGCTCATAGTAAACCTTTTTCCGAAAGAAAAGGAATCTTTTGGTTTTAGATTCTAGTAACTGTTTGAGGGCTTTCCTGGACTCAAGGAGTGTTGTTGCTGTTTGCGCAGATAAGGACTGCTTGTGAAGGGTTTCTAGGTGTCTTATTGTTTGTGATAATTGTTGGATTTCTTTGTCTCTTTCGCTCTTTCTTTGGGCTCCCAATTTCATCAGCACCCCCCATATAGTACACTTGTGAGCTTCCCATACCGATAAAGTATCCATACCGGGTGTCACGTTGTGTTTGAAAAATTCTTGGAAGTAAAATAGGGTCTGTTAATAAGGAGTAGTTCAGCTTCCACATTGAAGATTTATTGGTGGTGCTGGCTGGGCTAAGGCCAATTGACAGTGGTGCATGGTCAGAGATTGTTTGAATCCCTATGTGAGCTTCTAACACTGTGTGTAAATCCCTTTGGGAGATAAAGAGGTAATCAATCCTTGAGTGACGGCCATGGAGGATCGAATAGAAGGAAAAGTCTTTGTCGTCAGGGTGTAAGTAGCGCCATGTGTCTACTAGGTCTAGGGTGTGGAGAAGTGTTTTTATTTTCTTTAGGGTTTGGAAGGAAATGAATGTCCTCCCTGAGGAGGTGTCCATTAGAAGGTTGAGAGGAATATTAAAATCCCCTCACAAAATTAGACACCCTGCACTAAATCCCTCGAGTTTCCTCATTAATGTTCTGCAAAATGACAGGTGAGAAGTGTTGGGGAAGTACACATTAGCTAGAGTGGTGAGTACACCTGAGCATATTCCCTTGAGGAAAATGATCTGTAACCTTGAATGATGCTTCCCTACTCAGTAAGATGGATACTCCCTTTGATTTAGAGGAGTCGTTAGTCGAGTGGTGTGCCTCTGTGAAGTAGGAGTTGGTGAGCTTAGGAACCTGGTTTGGCTTGAAGTGGGTCTCTTGTAAGAAAACAATCTTTGGCTTACCTTTCTTCAGTTCCCTTAGGAGGGTAGAACGTTTCTCCAGTATATTCAAGCCCTTGACTTTGTGGGGCACACGAGTGGGCGCTGTGCCCAAAGCTGAATAAGCCATTGTCCAGGAGTAAAGAGAGTTGATAGACTAAGCCTGCAATCACACCGGGTAGAAGTTAAAACCTGTTCGATTAACACACTTGTATTGGATTTATCACTTTAGTTAGCAACTAAGATAGGCGAGAAAGACACAGTGAAAGATTAGAATGAGAGAAGCAGATAGAGATAGGGGGAGATTTGGTGTCAGCATAGTCATGTAACCGGTGTGACTACGCTGGATAAGCCCTGTAGGTGGTCAAACAGCTCTTAATGTGGGCTGAGTGCAGATTTCGCCTCCCCATTGACCAGTTGATAAGGAGGGTAGTTGCAGCAATAAGCATGAGCTGCTTAACGCATGTTCAGGAAGGGGAGGTTTTCAGTTAGGGGCACTGTACAGTGAGATACACATTTTTTGTGTATCCAGAGGCTGTGTTGTAGTGGCGGTCCATGCATAATGGAATCGGTGTTCTTAAAGGATCATTGCTGCGACGGTTAGTCATCTGGTCAGGATCTGGAGGAGTGAGCCCTCTAGGGAGGTGTAACCATGCCGTGACCTCCTGCCAAGTCTGTCGCTGTTTTTTGGAGTGGTGCTTTTCGGGTGTCGCCAAGGGAGAATGAGGTGGACTTCTGTCCCTTGGTGGTAGCGTGAACTCTTGGTACCAGTCCAGAAGATCAATAAGGTCTAGGTGTAAGGCATTGCAAAATTCCAGGAGGTCACTCGGTGTGTGGAGTGTGTGTTGCTTGCCATTATGGGACGCTAAGAGGGCAAAGGGGAAGCGCCATGTGTAGCAGAGGTCTTTTTCCCGTAGGGCGTCCAATAGGGGTCGCAAAGCTCTGAGTGTTGTAAGTGTTATCTGCGAGAGGTCTTGGAAAAGTTTTATGTTCTCCCCATTGAACACTATCTGATCATTTCTGCGCACTTTGTACCGAAATTTAACCCCTCAATTCCCTGCTATTGCTCTGCAATACCTTGCAATACTCTGCAGTACCAGCAAATACTCTGCAATACTCTGCAATACCCGCAAATACTCTGCAATACCCACAAATACTCTGCAATACACGCAAATACTCTGCAATACCCACAAATACTCTGCAACACCCACAAATACTCTGCAAAACCCACAAATACTCTGCAATACTCTGCAATACCCACAAATACTCTGCAATACTCTGCAATACCTGAAAATACTCTGCAATACCCGCAAATACTCTACAATACTCTGCAATACCCGCAAATACTCTGCAATACTCTGCAACACCCGCCAATACTCTGCAACACCCGCCAATACTCTGCACTACCCTCCAATACTCTGCACTACCCTCCAATGCTCTGCAGTACCCACCAATACTCTGCAGTAAAATTCCAGCCAATACTCTGCAATACCCTGCCAATACTCTGCAATACCCTGCCATAAATTGCCATACTCGGAGATACCGAGCCATACTCGGAGATCCCCTGCAATACCCAGCCATAGTCGGTGATACCCTGCAATACCCAGCAGTAGACACCCCCCCCTCCCGCCGCCCTCCGGTGCTTCTACCGACTCGCCAATACGATCAAAGCCAGAATCTTTTTTTTTTAATTTATTTCAGGCTTCCCAGCCTAGAGGTGAGATGTGGGGTCTTATTGACCCCATATCTCACTGTAAAGAGGACCTGTCATGCCATATTCCTATTACAAGGGATGTTTACATTCCTTGTAATAGGAATAAAAGTGATCAAAAAATTAATTTTTGGGGAAAAAAATGTCAAACTAAAATAAATAAAGTGAAATGAACAATAACATTTTTTTTTTTTTTTAAAGCTCCCCTGTCCCCATGTGCTCGCATGCAGAAGCGAATGCATACGTAAGTCCCACCCACATATGAAAACGGTGTTCAAACCACACATGTGAGATATCACTGCGAACGTTAGAGCGAGAGCAATAATTCTAGCCCTAGACCTCCTCTGTAACTCAAAACATATAACCAGTAAAAAAAATTTAAAGCGTCGCCTATGGGGATTTTTAAGTAGCGAAGTTTGGCGCCATTCCACGAGCGTGTGCAATTTTGAAGAGTGACATGTTAGGTATCTATTTACTCAGCATAACTTCATCTTCCACATTATGCAAAAATTGGGCTAACTTTACTGTTTTTTTTTTTAAGCACAAAACAGTTTTTTTTCCAAAAAAAAGCATTCGAAAAATTGCTGCGCAAATACCGTGCGAGATAAAAAGTTGCAACGACCACCATTGTATTCTCCAGGGTGTTTGCTAAAAAACATATATAATGTTTTGGGATTCTATGTAATTTTCTAGCAAATAAATGATGATTTTTACATGTAAGAGAGAAATGTCAGAATTGTCCTGGGTGCTCCAGAACGCCTGATGGTGCTCCCTGCATGTTAGGCCTCTGTATGTGGCCATGCTGTGTAAAAGTCTCACACATGTGGTATCACCGTACTCGGGAGTAATAGAAGAATGTGTTTTGGGGTGTAATTTGTGGTATGCATATGCTGTGTGTGAGAAATAAACTGATAATATGACAATTTTGTGAAATAAAGTAAAAAAATCTTTATTTTGCAAAGAATTGTGGGAAAAATGACAACTTCAAAAAACTCATCATGCCTCTTACTAAATACATTGGAATGTCTTCTTTCCAAAAAGCGGTCATTTGGGGGGTATTTGTACTTCTGGCATGTTAGGGTCTCAAGAAATGAGATAGGCCGGCAGTACTTCAGGTGAGATCAATTTTCAGATATTGGCACCATAGATATGTTGTAGTATAAATTTTGGACAAAATTTATGAAGAAAAAATTACTAATCTGCTAAATTTTATAACAGAAACAAAGAAAAATTCATATTTTTACAGAATTTTTGGTGTGAAAAAAGGACAAAAATTTCATATAGGTCAAGTGTTGCATGACTGAGTAATTGTCATTCAAAATGTGAGAGCACCGAAAGCTGAAAATTGGTCTGGTTATTAAGGGTGTTTAAGTGCCCAGTGGTCAAGTGGTCAAATCCTTTTCTTCATATACTCTAACTATACCTTTTCGTCTTTACTTTTCTCTTATCACTATCATCATTATTCAGACAATTCATAAAAAATTCCTATATGAGAATCACATCCCAACTACCCCCCCCCCCCCCCCAACACATAATGATCGACCAATCAATAGGTCGCTTTTGCTGTAAGTCCATATGAATAAATCATTGAAGTTCACCCAAAAATGATAGTCCTTAGATAACATGATCAAAAAAAAACAAGAATCAGATAGAAGTTTAATTGTATTTGTTGCATTGTCATGGAAGAATAAAAAAAAAATAAAATAAAAAAAGAATAAAATCATTTTTAAAATTGTAAATTTAGAAAATAAAACAAGTATCAAATTCATATAAAAAAATGTTGTTTTCCTAAGTAATTTTCATTAATCAATGTAAACCATTCTAGACTGATAATCCTTTCTGTGTTTACCCATTTTATTCTTATTTTTACCAATTATTTTAGTTTTTTTACTAATTCTTTTGAAACAAAAAAATATAATTCTAATGTACCTTAAAAATAACAAAATAATCTTCTCAGCTGATATTTCTGTTGGCATCTCTTTTGGCATCCCTGGTACCTTCATATCTATAATACTTAACCTTAACTTTAGCTACAGGAATAAATTACTAAACATACTCATTAGAAGTAGAAATCTCATTCAAGACATCATTTCTACATAAATTTAGCAAAGGCCTGTTTTGTGAACAAACTTCTGAAATACCTGTACCTGTTGTTTGCAATGTTTGCAACCACACTTCTTTCTATACAACAGATTATATAAATAACTAAGTATGCTAATTTCAAAAGACATCCTGTCATTAACTCAAAAAGTTAACAAACCCTATGTTTAGAAAATAATAACATTTTTAAACTAAAACTATAACAGGTAAATAAGTCACACAATCTTTACCTTTTTCTTGAATCATCTTACACTATTTAAACTTTATAATGTTATTCATATCTTCTACAATACCTGAGTACTTAAGATGATAAGAAACAAAAACTTTACTAAATACCTAAAATTGCATACATGTCTTATAAAATGTTAAATCATTATATGATTCCATGGTTTGAAATACAACCCCAATGGAATATAACATAAGTTCACAACAACTTAGCTTTTGTTAAAAATATTTTTTTTCTAGAATTACCTCAATTAATTTATCAAAATTATTATCAAAAAGAAACATTAACTAAATAAAAAACATCCTAGTATCCTCCTTTAGCAGGTGAAAAAACTCTGAATATAATCAATTTATATAGATTTGCCAAATCCCTCAATATTTTCTAGTATCAGGTTACTCTTTCCTTTTGGATTGTCATATAAATAAATAAAACAATATTCAGAAGTTTGATGACAAAGTGTTCTAAAATGAGTAGTTCAGAATTTGTTTTCATTAGCTTAAACAAAAATCAATCAGTCAATCAGTCAGTCGGGTACCTGGATATGCAAAAAGAAATATTTTCATTAAAAAATAACTATATCCATTATTGTTGGAATCAATTATGTATTACGATAATTTTTATCTCCTTTATCAGTCTGTACTGATTCTAACTAAGACAACATTTCATAGTCCCCCTCTTTATCCTGTGACTAAATTAAATCTTGTAAAAGAATAATCTTACCAGATTATTGTATTTTTTCTTTACACTGACAATTGCTTTAATTTTGTAAAAGAACACTAATTTAGGTTTGGCTTTCCTAAATATTATATTTCTGAAATAAATTTGATCATGTTGAAATAGATTCTTGTTCAGAACCAAACATTCCTCTCATACAGTATGATTGAATTAACCACACCTGCTCTGTCACTCTGACTGCTAAACAAACACATGGCTAATTGATTCTGGAAACCTCGGACCTACGCCACCACCCCTCTTGTACTCAGCCAGAGGTGACCCTGAAGGGCCCCCCCACCGCCCTTGCACCCGCAGTGGCAGCAATACCTACAAGCAATCCCCACTAAGGAGGATTTTAAGCAATTGATCGAAGATGTTAAATCAACATGTAGATCAGAAATACAAATGTTACACTCCTGCCTAAAGCACTTAGCGGACCGGGTGGAGATGGCCGAAGAGGAGATACAGGAGACCAAAATAGCAATCCACAGGACCCAAGCACAAGGGGCCGATCATCGCATGCTCCTGAGGGATATGCAGCGTCACGTGGAGGACTTGGATAAAAGGGGGCGTCGGCATAACATAAGGGTGAGGGGGATTCCAGAGGCGGACGGGCCAGAAGACCTCCAAATTATCCTACAGGAAATATTTAATGACCTTCTTGGGGAACCCCCCTCCAAGTTTATTGAAATGGACAGAGCACACAGGGCCTTGCGCTCCAAAAATGCAACTTCCAACCCCAGGGATGTCATCTGTAGAATAACTTCGTTCCATCTCAAAGAGGACATTATGAGACAGGCCCGCTTGGCCCGGGTGGTGACCTTTTCGCAACACCCAAGTGCAACTCTTTCCGGATCTATCCTGGCTTACGCTGCAGAAACGTAGACTTCTTCAACCATTGCTCCGCACCTTACAGGACGCTCACATTCCTTACCGCTGGGGATACCCGTTCACGCTTACAGCTAAGCATCAAGGCAAGACGGCATCCTTGCGGTACCCTGAAGATCTACGTGCCTTCTGTGACGATCTGGGCGTTCACCCTCCCCAGCTGCCAGACTGGGATCTTGTGGCTACCCAGCCATCCGCTCCAACTCTGTGGCAGAAGGTCCCCTCCCGACAACGTCCTCGCAACCGGGAGGCACCTAAAAAATCGGCCCGACAAGGAAATGGCTGAAGCATTGCAAGCAAGCAATTTTTGCATACCTTTTTTCCTTTTTTGATCCCATAGGTCCTTGTGGTGTAAGAGATTACGGCCCGTTTTGTTTGTTGGTTGGCTGATGGACCGCTGTCCGGACATTACGAACCTGCCCTCTTATACTGCCCCCTGAGTTCCCTTTTTATTTCCCCCTTTAAGTGCCTTCTTGCTGACATTTTGTTTTTTTTAGGCTGGTACAAGTGGGAGAACCGAGAAAGTGGGTTTCCCCTGTCATTGTGTCACCCCCCTCCTACCCGGATGCATTGGTGTTGCATCCAGGACCCTAGGAAACGCCTGGCGATTAATATCGTAAGTGCATTTCCTCAGCTCCCCCCCGCCTATAACCACCCACTTCACTTGCAACGTCTGACGGGGGGAGCTGGACTCCCATGCGGCCGCCAGGCCTGGCCCACGGGTTCGGGATCTGGTGGCCCCCTGGGAATCCGTTCAGACCTGAGCGATTTGCCTGTTCATGGTCCCCTATGGCTCCATTTTTTGTTGTACAACAGTTGTCTATTTGATATGTGTTTTTTTGCTTGCTGCTCTAACCTCTTCTTCTTTTCTTTTTCTCTGTCTATTCCTCCCCCCTTCCCTTCCCTGTCATCCCACCGTGTCGAGGTCTGTGGACGTCGAGGAACTTCCTGTTGAGTCCCTCCTCCGGAACAAGCAAGCTCCTGGCTCCTGGCGGTCATCCTGAACGGTGGAAACCGGGTAAGAACTCGCTTACATTCTCCCCCCCTGACATGACTGATGGCTAAGATTTTATCCCTAAATGTCCATGGATTAAACTCCAACAGGAAACAGCATCTGGCACTGAGGGAATTTAGGCAGTCAGGAGTGGATATTGTCCTTGTCCAGGAGACACATTTTGATAAGGGGGGTTCCTTCGCTTTTGCCTCTAGATATTTTCCTCTAGCTTACCTATCCTCGGGATCTCACAAGAGTGCAGGCGTGGCCATCCTGATTCATCACCGAGCCCCTTTCACCTACCTTGATCACTACAGTGACCCCGGGGGAGGCTTCCTGATATTCAAAGGCAAATGGCGGTCTCAGCCGATCACCCTGTGTACCCTGTACGCCCGAATGTCTGCCAGCACAGCTTTCTCTCCAAACTCTTGTCACGCTTGTTCAAATCAGACCACGGTTATTTAGTGGTGGGGGGTGATTTTAATCTGGCCCACTCAGCTACTGCAAACCACCTGGCGACGACGCCTCGGCCGCCCTCAGCTAAAGCGCTTAGGGACTCAAAACTTTTTCGCCAATTGACCCACAGACACGCTCTTTTTGATATCTGGCGGGCCCTTCACCCGGTGGATCGGCAGTACACGTACTACTCGGCCCCACACCAGCTGCACTCCCGCATAGACTATTTTTTTATTCTTGATCATGCCCCGATCCTACTAACACTGGACCTAGGAGTCCCTGCAGTTAGGCCCTACAATTGGAAGCTTAACACCTTTCTCCTGCAACATCCCCCATCACAGGCGGAACTGGTCTCAACTTTAAAATATTATTTCGCTGAAAATGCAACCCCAGACATTGCCCTCCCTACTCTGTGGGAGGCCCACAAAGCGGTCCTCCGCTATAAGTGCATGGCCCTTTCTTCTGCTTTGAAGAAAGATGCCGAGGCCACTAAATTGCAAATGGAAAGGGAGCTCGGACAGTTAGAAAGGGTTATGCAGGCCACCCCGTCGCTGCGAATCCACCAAAAAATAACAAAGTTCTGCATGGCACTTAGGGACCTGGCGCTTCGCCAGGTGGAAAAGACCCTCTTGAGGATTAGGCAGACGTTTTATCACAGGGGCAACAAGGCGCACTCACTTTTGGCGAGGAAACTTAAATATAAAACCCTCCTGTCCGCCCCACACCAGATTAAAACTAAAACTAACACTGCAGTTTCCCACCCTAAGGAGATCGTAGACACGTTCGCAAGCTTCTATGAGGAGCTGTACAACAGCAGTGACATACCCAGTGCCCCCCTGTCGGCGGAGCTCTCCCAATGCATGCACCAATATCTGATGGACAGCGGGATCCCCCGCATCCGAGACCAGGATCTAGCCTCCCTGAATAAGCCCATTACAGAGGAGGAAATAGAATTGACCATCAAGTCGTTACCAGCTCATAAATCCCCGGGTCCAGACGGCCTACCCTACGAATATTATAAAACGTTCCTGCCCCTACTGCTCCCACACATGGGCAGATTGTTCAATGCGTTTCTGCTGAATACCCCGGTTCCTCACGATATGCAACGCTCCTTCCTCACCCTGATACCCAAGCCCGATCGGGAACCCATCCTCTGTGCCAACTATAGGCCCATTGCGTTCCTGAATGCGGACCTGAAGATCTTTACGAAACTCCTGTCCCTGCGGCTCAACATGGTCCTCCCTTCCCTCATTCATAAAGATCAGGTGGGATTCGTCCCTCTCCGTCAAGCTGGCGACAATACCAGGAAGGTCATAGACTTAGTCGACGTGGCGAATAGGGTCCTTGCTCCTGAGTCTGGATGCGGAAAAAGCATTTGATAGATTGGGGTGGCCCTTCCTGTTCGTCACGTTGAAGCACATGGGGATGAGGGGACCGTTCCTGCAGGCTATACGGCACCTTTACTCCAACCCGTCCTCCCAAGTTAAGACCCCCTTCGCTACCTCCTCGACATTTTCTGTCTCCAATGGCACACGCCAGGGATGTCCCCTGTCGCCCTTACTATTTGCTCTCTGCGTAGAACCCCTGGCGGCGTCCATTAGGCGGAATCCGGACATCGGGGGCGTCCCAGTTAGGGACAGGGAATTTAAGGTCTCATTGTTCGCAGACGATGTTATCCTCACCCTGACCCAGCCCAGGATATCCCTGCCTAATTTACATAAGGAACTAGATCGCTACAGCGCCCTTTCGGGTTATAAAATGAATGCCTCGAAATCGGAAGCCCTTCCGGTAAATATACCGCCCCTGGAGGTTGAACATCTCCGATCCATTTTTCCATACCACTGGAAAACCACCTCCTTGAAATACTTGGGGATACATATTACCCCGACCTTTGACTCTTTGTACCAGGCAAACTTCCCGCCCCTGTATGGCACTATCAGGCAGTTACTCTCCCAATGGCGAAAGCACCAGATCTCCCTTTTCGGTAGGATAGCTTCGGTGAAAATGACGATTCTCCCAAAACTCCTCTACCTTTTCCAGACCCTTCCTATTCCCGTACCTTACCACCACCTGAAAAAACTACAAGCGCATCTGCTCGATTTCACATGGAACTATAAACGCCACAGAATTCCCCGTTCTGTAATGACAGCCTCCCACTCAGACGGAGGTCTGGCGTTTCCGGACCTCATTAAATATTACCAGGCGGCCAAGCTCCAAGCAGTGACCTCCTGGTTCACTCAGCGGTCATATAACAGATGGGTGGAAATCGAGAAGCTTTGGTTGGCCCCAGTTCACCCTAATAGTATGCTCTGCAGTGCGGCAGCATTGGTTCCCCGGGCCCAATTACTGGGAACTATGTCTTATTTACAGGGCCTATGGCGCAAGCTATCTAAGGTATATGTCTTGTCTTCGGATAAGTCGCTCCTGACGTCCTTCCTATATCACCCTAAGGTGCCAGATAGCCTGACGTATGCAATGTCCCATCCATGGTCATCCCAGAATCTTTTCCATCTGGGGACCTTGGTGGACCCCAGATCGCGGAGATTGCTGTCATACGCTGACCTTCAGTCCAAATTCGACCTCCCGAGACAGAGCTTCTACAGCTATCTGCAGATACGACATTACGCCCAGACCATATCCCCTGACCTGCGCTTCTCCCCGCCCTCCGCTTTTGAGACCATAATAGAGGGCACGACCCAAAGGGGATTGATATCTGCTATATATAAAATAATCAATGCCCCCCCTATAGCTTTAAAAGGCAAACACACTTATATGCTCAAGTGGGTGGAGGAGTTGGGTGAGGAGATCACGGAGGAGCAATGGCAGACGATATGGTCCCAGGCCTCAAAAAGCTCTCTATGCACGCTCTACAGGGAGAACGCATACAAAATTATATTTTTCTGGTACATGACCCCGGACGTTCTTCACGCCATCTACCCCACCACCTCCGACAGATGCTGGCGGTGCTTAGCTCACAGGGGTACACTGTTCCACATTTTTTGGCAGTGTCCCCTTATAGTTCCCTTCTGGGAAGAGGTCTGGCACCTCTTGACTGATCTCTTGGATCAGCGAGTGGTCCTGGATCCCAAGACCTTCTTGTTGGGCATTCCCTTCCCTAAGCTGACGAAGTCCCGTAAGAAATTGTCACGACACATTCTGACAGCGGCGAGATGTCTAATAGCCCTACATTGGAAGAAGGTGCTGCCCCCCGCTCTCTGTGCTCTCCACACTAGAATCAGGGACGTGGAGTTGATGGAGAAGATGACCGCCAGGATACAGGACCGGCTCGAGGCCCATGATGCGGTCTGGAGCCCATGGAACTCCCGGGAGGACCAGATGTGATTGAACGCAGGGACCACACACGGTGATTGCCCCTTCTTCCCTTCCCCTACCCTCCCCCTCCCCACTCCCTCCTCCCCCCTTTTTCAGCTTCAATATGTTCTCTCTCCCTTTCCTTACCCTTCCTATCTCCTATCCTCCCCGCCTTTGTTTTCTCTTTTTTCCTCTCTTTATCGCTCAGTTTCTCTATTCCTTTGTTTGCCTCTCTTTCCTCTATTCTCTCTGGCTTGCGCTTTCATGTGCTTCATTGCTCCTCTAGAATGCTGCTTTGAAGATAACGATTGGAATGAGTAGTTAATATCGTTTGTAGATGTTTATATCTAAGTATTGGGCTACCCTACTGGACCCTATGATGGGTAACGCCACTTCTCTAACTCCAATGTCGGCCCGGATGTTCGCGGAGGAGCCCCCCCCGGCCTGGTCTGTGCCGGCCTCTGGGGGCTCCCTGTGATGGGCCATTGGGCAGGAGGTCCCTAAAGACTACTCATTTATTTTCTTGTTGATTTAATGTGATGCAGTAATGCATGAAGTGTAATGCACTGTTTGAAAGAATAAAAAGTTAATTGATAAAAAAAAAATAGTTGCCCTACTGTAAGCCTATATAATTCATTAACATTTACTCCGACAGATACTTTGCAGGCAAAAATCTCAATAAACTCTCAAGAACACTTATTAAAGAGGATGTAAACCCAATGTCATCCTTTCTAAACTACTGCCATAGGGGTTATCTATAAGGATATACATGCCCCCTGCATGTATCCTTACCTGTCAAATGCCTCCCCTTGTCTGTTATGAGAACCGAAAAACTGCAGATTCTGTGGGTGGGTCTGTTGTCTGGAGCTCGGTGGGTGGAGTCGTGATGTCAGTAGACTCCCCGCCCACCTCTACAGTCCCCTTGTCAATATGCATTTTTTTACTATGTATTTCTTACACTGAACTTCTGCTATGATCTCTAGCATCCAGTGAAAACCTAGAAAAGTCCCCACATGACTTCAGCATGCCCAATTATGCTGAGATGGGGAACATCCAATCCTGGCAGAGAAGCAGAAGAAAGGAGTGGGAGGGAATTAAAAATAATGCATGGGGGCGTGGCCTGACGCAAAGGCGAACAGACTCTCCGTTGTGAAGCTCTGCTGAGCCTCTTTTAAATCCATTGCCATCCAAGGCCGGCACTCCATCAAACACCTCCCGGACACCCATCCGTGATCCTAAGCACATTCAGGACAGACCGGCGCTGATATTGGGTGCCATCTGTGCAGTTTCCCGACCCGCGGCTGGCTTCAACAGCAGACGCGCCACTGCCATCTTGCGGCCTATCCGGCCTATCCGTCTACCGCGCTTGCCTGTAGCGCTCTGCAGGATGAAGCAACCCTCCCTGACAACACCTCCGGCAGCTTCCCCAGCCAGGGAGGACAGGACACAGGCTGCCAGACGGAAGCCAGAGAAAGCCTGCTGGGCTCAGTCTCTCCAGGACTCAGGTGAGCGGCGGTCATATTGCTACACCTTAGGCCTAAGAGGTGCCTTCCCATCCCTCCTACTCCAGTTTAATTCATCACTGTTCACTTTGAAATAGCCAGCTCACTAGGGTGGTGACTCAGGTCTTCATTAAAAGAGATTTTCATGTTAGTAACACCCCCTGGAACGCCCAAGGTCTCATCTTCATAACAGATACCTGACGGCCATCTTGCTACACCCAACAACAGTGAGGCTGCAGCTGCTCTATTTCCTACAGGCCTACCTTACAATTTGCTGAACTGTTTTTTATACTCACAACTCAGAACTATTGCAAAAGTCCTGAACATTTGCTGATCTAGCAGTACATTCTCTGGTGAACCAGAATCAAGCATTTAAGGGACCCCCCCATAGCCACAAGTGTGATTTGAACGCCACCAGCTCCTGTGCGTTTTCTTACACAGTGCACAATGCTGTTTGTTTTTTCTAAATTAAGGGCAATTTTTTGCTTCGGAGAGTGATGGGAGACCTTCTGGTCCTTGTGTTTGGAGATCTCCATGTCTCCACTCCTGACCCATTGCTTGGACATGGGCTACCTTGTGGCTCCAACCAACATTCTTGAGGTAAAAAATACAAGAGAATAATGGTGTTGTGGACACAGAAAATGAGAAATAATATTATAGAGAGCACTAGAAAGAAAAAAATGCAGATAATCTTGATAAAAAAAACAATAAAAAAAAAAAGTATTATGGATGATGAAAAATATATATATATATTATTCATGAGATCACAATAAATTATAAGGAAATCAGTTTGTGAGAACTCTGTATGAATATGAGCAGAAAAACAGCGTCATTCTTCTTACTTTTAAATCATCTTTATTATTTTCTTATAAAAGATACAACAAACAATTACATTCAACCCTGAAGCATTGGGGTTTACACATGTCCTCCAATGTCTTCACATTTACTTACATACTTTCCATTACATATCTATAACGTTATTAGGTGGTGGCCCGGGAGAAGGGGATACTTGGTGGAGAGTTAACCTGTGTGTAGAGAGAAGAGAAAACAGAGAGAAAAAAAAAAAAAAAAGGGGGTGTGGGAGAGTTTAAATTTCTCCCATGTGTTATTTCTCTTCTTTATGTGTTTTTATTGTGCCCTTGTGCTTTCTTTTATTTATAAAAAAAAAAAAAAAAAATAATAAAAAAAAAAAGAAATATAATAAAAAACCCCGATAAAAAAGAAAAGATGAAAAAACCCCGATGCCCTTGCTCATTTTTTCATTATTACGTGCTTTTATTCCGTCTGTGATCCCTTATTGTATTATTTGTGTTTTGTGCTTAGGGAGGTCCTCAGTCCTCCTTTATATTTCCTAAAAATTGTGTTGTTAATTTTTTTGTCCACGATTGGTTATCTCTCCTCCTGTCCCCTTCCCTCAAGCCCCTCCTCCAATTACATTTCCATCCTTTATTCGCTTCCTATATACATTAAAACATACTACATACAACAAAATTTGAAGGTTGCGATTCGGATTCATATTTCCCCTTTACCCCTTCTACGGTGTACCTTTGGAGGACACGAGTCTGCGTAACAGTTTTTTAATTTTTCTCTCTCCCTTCCTTCCTCCCTCTCCTTATCAGGAGTCTCCGGTAGGCTCGGGAGGGATTTTCCACATTTTTTAATCTGGTATAACCTACTCTTTCTCTATTTCTCTAGAGTAGTGCTTCCAGCCTGCCCACATGTCTTTATGTTTTCCTTGTTGTTCTTTTATATCATATATCCATTTTTCAGCTTCCATTATTTTATCCACCTCTCCTTTCCATTCCAATAGGGTGGGGCATACTTTCTGCCTCCAATACCTAGGTATTAATATTTTTGCTGCATTCAGCAAATGTGGTATAACTCCTTTTTTATAAGATTTAATAGATCCTTCTGTCCCATGGAACAGGTATTGTAGGGGTGTCATTTCTATTGGTTTTACTGTTATCCTCCCTATCCATTTAGCCACTCCTTTCCAAAAAATCCCTATTTTTGGACAGTCCCACCATAGATGAAGGTATGTCCCCTTTTCCCTACATCCTCTCCAACAATGCCCATCCGCTGTTGGGTATATCTCTACTATTCTGGCTGGGGTTCGGTACCATCTGGCTATAAACTTATATGACATTTCTTGTATTGCTGCGCTTATTGATGTCGCGTGTGTCATTTCCATAAGTTTTTTTATTTGTGTTGGTCTAAATGTGCATTTTAGTTCTTTCTCCCACTCTCTTATAAAGTAGGGGGTTGTTCTATTTTGTTCACTAAGAATTAATTTATACATCTGGGATAATAAATTACTTGGTTTTTCTATTTTCATACACATCTTTTCGTATGTCGTAAGGGAGCTCAGCGGTCTTACTTGGGGTTCTAATTTATTAAAAAAGTCTCTCATTTGGTAATATCTCCATCCCGACATATGTATATCTCCTTGTGCTGATATTAATTCTGTTAACGGGAGTAAACTTCCCAATGGAGCATATCTTAAACACCTTGTATCCCCCCCTGAACCCCAGGAACCTAACACTCCCTTTTCTTCCCCCGGTGGGAACCATGGATATCCTCCTAATGGTGCCAATGGTGATGTACGTGGGGCATATTCTTCGTTTTTGTTCATTCTATCCCATATTGCTAACGTATTCCGTGTTAGTGGTGATGTCCACTTTGATAGAGCTCTGTTCGTGGCCTGTATCCATGGGGCCCCCGCTAAATTTCTGCCCGCCATGCTTTCTTCTATCGACACCCATGCCTTATTTAATGAGTCGTGGCACCAATTTAATATTCGTACCATAGACATTGCTTTATAATACAAAAAAACATCTGGAAGCCCTATTCCACCTTCTTTCTTATTTCTGCGCAGGATGTCATATGCTATTCTAGGGTTTTTATCATTCCATATAAAAGATATAAACGTTTTACGTATTCTTTTAAAAAAGACCTGAGGCACTGCTATAGGTACAGTATTTAAGATGTATATTATTCTGGGTTTCCACTTTTTTAGATCTTTGATTATTTCTGTTATTAATATCTCATAATTAAGTTCATATAAAGATTTGGTCTCCGCCGTGATATGTACTCCTAAGTAATATAATGATTTTTTTTCCCATTTAAAAGGAAGGTTATTCTTCATTGCCATTGATATCGATGGGGGTACGTGACAGGGTAGTATTATGGATTTTTCCATATTTATTTTAAAGTTGGACACTTTTCCATATCTCTGGACCTCCTCCATTAGTGCCATTATTGATCCCTGTGGTTCTGAAAGATAGAATAATAGGTCATCAGCATATGCTGACACCTTATGCTCCTCAGATCCTATTCTTATCCCTTTTATTCCCTTATTTTCTCTCACCCTGCACAGAAATGGTTCCAGAGTCAAGGCAAACAGTATTGGAGACAGGGGACACCCCTGTCTTGTACCATTTCGTATTTCAAGACAGTCTGATAGAGTACCGTTTACCTTTACTCTCGCTCTAGGTTTTGCATATAGAGCTATTATCCATCCCATCATTCGCTCTCCCATACCTACTGCTTTCAGCACTTCCTTCATAAATTCCCAGTCCACTCTATCAAATGCCTTTTCGGCATCCATTGATAGCATTGTTCTGGGTAATTCTTCTGGGCCATTTTGCATCCAATAAAGTATATTTAAGGCTCGTATGGTGTTATCTTTAGTTTCCCTGCCTTTCATGAAACCCGTTTGGTCGCGGTGGATCAATTGTGTTACCTCTTCTTGTATTCTGGTAGCTATAATTTTGGCCATTAATTTGGTATCCGTATTAAGTAATGATATGGGTCTGTAGTTGGCACATTCCTGTGGGTCCTTCCCCGGTTTTGGTAAAACTGTTATATATGCTAATAGTGCTTCTGAGGACATGGGGTTGGAGGCAGTTATATTATTGAAGTATCTGCATAAGGGTGTTTCTAAAATTTGGGCAAACTTCTTATAGTACAATAAGGAGGGAAAAAAAGTGGGACTTTAAAATGAAGCGGCTGAAGTGTGAGGGTCAGAAAAGGTAATTTAATTGAATCCATAATATATGATACAGAGTAAATTCATATATATACATACATACATGTGCCATTGTAGGGCACAAAATGTGTTATATGGAGACATCAAGGTGTATGTAAAGACACATAAAGTCAAAAAACATATATGAACAGTAAATAGTATGTGGAGCAACAGCATAGCCTAAAAATGCCTCAGGGCGACATATCCGGTACCTGTGTTTGTAATCACATAATGTAAACATAAATGTACTGAATTAATATTAAAAATTAATTAGAAGTAACGTCGGGCCGTAGTAATTATCACTGTAGCATCAAATGTAGCTCTACGCGTTTCGTGGATGTATTCTCCACTCATCAGGAGCAGATGCGACAGATACCTGTAAAATATATAGATATGGTAAACCACACTCTGTATAGAGGGGAATAGGTACAGTACATAGAGTGCTTTCAAAAGAGGTTAACTAAGCATATCTACCATCCCCGGCAGCGAACATAGCAAACAGCAACTGGTCCGTGGTGCGTCGGAGGCGCAGATCGCCCCGCCCGGGAGCTGAGGCGGCATATTTGGGCGGCGGATATAGTGAACAGGTACCTGGGTATGAAGATAAATTCCATGTGCTAGCAGTGCTGGTATATGGAAAATAGGCGTATCTAAAACAAAGTATGTACATGAGCGTTAAGTGAGCGTGTAAAAGAATTGTAATGAAATAAAAGAGATTGTAAGTGTGTGAGGTGAAAAAATAAATATACAAAGAATTGCGTGATAATGAGAAATAGTGTGTGGGAATGAGAGTGTATAAAAAAGAAATGTATGAAGAGTGTTGGAGCAATGCAGGTGAAGACTAGAGGATGAAGTGTGGACATATATGTTGGTTATGATGTGCCTGCAAAGGTATGAAAAGGATAAACAGTGTAGTGAGAGTGTGGAGTGTGAAATGAGCCAAAGCAGAGAGAGTGCCAGGTGAGTGCGGTAAAAGGATAAAGATGTAAAACAAGTGAGTGTATAGGTGATACAAAGTGATATAACAAAGGTGGGCAAACAAAAAACAAAAAAAAACAAAAAACAACCAAAGTGAATCCAGAACCAAATTACACCTACCCGATAGCTGTAAACCCAGCATCACCCAGTAAGAAATCAACTGGTGTGCAGGAACCACAGGAGGAGACCGGCTGTGTCAATCAGCCATCCTCACCTGGGAAAGCCCAAATACAAGCCGCCAGCACCACGTGTGTGAACCGAGGGGGGGGGGGGGGAGGGGCGCCAACACTAGAGCAGGTGGAGCCGCCCAGCAATTGGCGCCGCCCAAACACCCCCGTCAGGGTCACGTAGATGGTACCTGCGGCGTCGGCGCGATGCCGCGAAAAAAAAAAAAAAAAAAAAAAAAAAAAAATAATCCGCAAACCGTGGCGCCGATGCACGGAGGGACAACCACCCGAACCTCCCGGACATAAAAATTATATGTGCAGGGAGGAGGGGGAGGAGCCCACAATGTGCATCGCAGCTCCCATAGGTGAGGAAAAGGGGCCGCCAACGCCACCAACGCCACCAGCAGCCAAATGCAGATCACCACCAGAGACATAGACATGCATAGGACATGAATATTCATGTATAACCATAGGGATTGTACCGGAGATGTCATATAAAATACTTAATAGACTTGTTGTCAACATACACCAATAAACCAAGTCCGTTCTTGGCTGTACCCGATGTACATATCCCTGTAGGGCATATGGACATCTAAAGAATGACCCTAGCACATGGATAGCAGGGGAACACTACTAATCCAAATCTCCAGCCACTCCCATCCCTGTAACAGTAGGCGCAGCAGTTTGGGACTTTAAATGAGGCACGGGTTAGCGCCTCCATCCCGGTATTTAGCACAATAAGGAGGGAAAAAAAGTGGGACTTTAAAATGAAGCGGCTGAAGTGTGAGGGTCAGAAAAGGTAATTTAATTGAATCCATAATATATGATACAGAGTAAATTCATATATATACATACATACATGTGCCATTGTAGGGCACAAAATGTGTTATATGGAGACATCAAGGTGTATGTAAAGACACATAAAGTCAAAAAACATATATGAACAGTAAATAGTATGTGGAGCAACAGCATAGCCTAAAAATGCCTCAGGGCGACATATCCGGTACCTGTGTTTGTAATCACATAATGTAAACATAAATGTACTGAATTAATATTAAAAATTAATTAGAAGTAACGTCGGGCCGTAGTAATTATCACTGTAGCATCAAATGTAGCTCTACGCGTTTCGTGGATGTATTCTCCACTCATCAGGAGCAGATGCGACAGATACCTGTAAAATATATAGATATGGTAAACCACACTCTGTATAGAGGGGAATAGGTACAGTACATAGAGTGCTTTCAAAAGAGGTTAACTAAGCATATCTACCATCCCCGGCAGCGAACATAGCAAACAGCAACTGGTCCGTGGTGCGTCGGAGGCGCAGATCGCCCCGCCCGGGAGCTGAGGCGGCATATTTGGGCGGCGGATATAGTGAACAGGTACCTGGGTATGAAGATAAATTCCATGTGCTAGCAGTGCTGGTATATGGAAAATAGGCGTATCTAAAACAAAGTATGTACATGAGCGTTAAGTGAGCGTGTAAAAGAATTGTAATGAAATAAAAGAGATTGTAAGTGTGTGAGGTGAAAAAATAAATATACAAAGAATTGCGTGATAATGAGAAATAGTGTGTGGGAATGAGAGTGTATAAAAAAGAAATGTATGAAGAGTGTTGGAGCAATGCAGGTGAAGACTAGAGGATGAAGTGTGGACATATATGTTGGTTATGATGTGCCTGCAAAGGTATGAAAAGGATAAACAGTGTAGTGAGAGTGTGGAGTGTGAAATGAGCCAAAGCAGAGAGAGTGCCAGGTGAGTGCGGTAAAAGGATAAAGATGTAAAACAAGTGAGTGTATAGGTGATACAAAGTGATATAACAAAGGTGGGCAAACAAAAAACAAAAAAAAACAAAAAACAACCAAAGTGAATCCAGAACCAAATTACACCTACCCGATAGCTGTAAACCCAGCATCACCCAGTAAGAAATCAACTGGTGTGCAGGAACCACAGGAGGAGACCGGCTGTGTCAATCAGCCATCCTCACCTGGGAAAGCCCAAATACAAGCCGCCAGCACCACGTGTGTGAACCGAGGGGGGGGGGGGGGGAGGGGCGCCAACACTAGAGCAGGTGGAGCCGCCCAGCAATTGGCGCCGCCCAAACACCCCCGTCAGGGTCACGTAGATGGTACCTGCGGCGTCGGCGCGATGCCGCGAAAAAAAAAAAAAAAAAAAAAAAAAAAAAAAAAAATAATCCGCAAACCGTGGCGCCGATGCACGGAGGGACAACCACCCGAACCTCCCGGACATAAAAATTATATGTGCAGGGAGGAGGGGGAGGAGCCCACAATGTGCATCGCAGCTCCCATAGGTGAGGAAAAGGGGCCGCCAACGCCACCAACGCCACCAGCAGCCAAATGCAGATCACCACCAGAGACATAGACATGCATAGGACATGAATATTCATGTATAACCATAGGGATTGTACCGGAGATGTCATATAAAATACTTAATAGACTTGTTGTCAACATACACCAATAAACCAAGTCCGTTCTTGGCTGTACCCGATGTACATATCCCTGTAGGGCATATGGACATCTAAAGAATGACCCTAGCACATGGATAGCAGGGGAACACTACTAATCCAAATCTCCAGCCACTCCCATCCCTGTAACAGTAGGCGCAGCAGTTTGGGACTTTAAATGAGGCACGGGTTAGCGCCTCCATCCCGGTATTTAGCACAATAAGGAGGGAAAAAAAGTGGGACTTTAAAATGAAGCGGCTGAAGTGTGAGGGTCAGAAAAGGTAATTTAATTGAATCCATAATATATGATACAGAGTAAATTCATATATATACATACATACATGTGCCATTGTAGGGCACAAAATGTGTTATATGGAGACATCAAGGTGTATGTAAAGACACATAAAGTCAAAAAACATATATGAACAGTAAATAGTATGTGGAGCAACAGCATAGCCTAAAAATGCCTCAGGGCGACATATCCGGTACCTGTGTTTGTAATCACATAATGTAAACATAAATGTACTGAATTAATATTAAAAATTAATTAGAAGTAACGTCGGGCCGTAGTAATTATCACTGTAGCATCAAATGTAGCTCTACGCGTTTCGTGGATGTATTCTCCACTCATCAGGAGCAGATGCGACAGATACCTGTAAAATATATAGATATGGTAAACCACACTCTGTATAGAGGGGAATAGGTACAGTACATAGAGTGCTTTCAAAAGAGGTTAACTAAGCATATCTACCATCCCCGGCAGCGAACATAGCAAACAGCAACTGGTCCGTGGTGCGTCGGAGGCGCAGATCGCCCCGCCCGGGAGCTGAGGCGGCATATTTGGGCGGCGGATATAGTGAACAGGTACCTGGGTATGAAGATAAATTCCATGTGCTAGCAGTGCTGGTATATGGAAAATAGGCGTATCTAAAACAAAGTATGTACATGAGCGTTAAGTGAGCGTGTAAAAGAATTGTAATGAAATAAAAGAGATTGTAAGTGTGTGAGGTGAAAAAATAAATATACAAAGAATTGCGTGATAATGAGAAATAGTGTGTGGGAATGAGAGTGTATAAAAAAGAAATGTATGAAGAGTGTTGGAGCAATGCAGGTGAAGACTAGAGGATGAAGTGTGGACATATATGTTGGTTATGATGTGCCTGCAAAGGTATGAAAAGGATAAACAGTGTAGTGAGAGTGTGGAGTGTGAAATGAGCCAAAGCAGAGAGAGTGCCAGGTGAGTGCGGTAAAAGGATAAAGATGTAAAACAAGTGAGTGTATAGGTGATACAAAGTGATATAACAAAGGTGGGCAAACAAAAAACAAAAAAAAAACAAAAAACAACCAAAGTGAATCCAGAACCAAATTACACCTACCCGATAGCTGTAAACCCAGCATCACCCAGTAAGAAATCAACTGGTGTGCAGGAACCACAGGAGGAGACCGGCTGTGTCAATCAGCCATCCTCACCTGGGAAAGCCCAAATACAAGCCGCCAGCACCACGTGTGTGAACCGAGGGGGGGGGGGGGGAGGGGCGCCAACACTAGAGCAGGTGGAGCCGCCCAGCAATTGGCGCCGCCCAAACACCCCCGTCAGGGTCACGTAGATGGTACCTGCGGCGTCGGCGCGATGCCGCGAAAAAAAAAAAAAAAAAAAAAAAAAAAAAAAAAAATCCGCAAACCGTGGCGCCGATGCACGGAGGGACAACCACCCGAACCTCCCGGACATAAAAATTATATGTGCAGGGAGGAGGGGGAGGAGCCCACAATGTGCATCGCAGCTCCCATAGGTGAGGAAAAGGGGCCGCCAACGCCACCAACGCCACCAGCAGCCAAATGCAGATCACCACCAGAGACATAGACATGCATAGGACATGAATATTCATGTATAACCATAGGGATTGTACCGGAGATGTCATATAAAATACTTAATAGACTTGTTGTCAACATACACCAATAAACCAAGTCCGTTCTTGGCTGTACCCGATGTACATATCCCTGTAGGGCATATGGACATCTAAAGAATGACCCTAGCACATGGATAGCAGGGGAACACTACTAATCCAAATCTCCAGCCACTCCCATCCCTGTAACAGTAGGCGCAGCAGTTTGGGACTTTAAATGAGGCACGGGTTAGCGCCTCCATCCCGGTATTTAGCACAATAAGGAGGGAAAAAAAGTGGGACTTTAAAATGAAGCGGCTGAAGTGTGAGGGTCAGAAAAGGTAATTTAATTGAATCCATAATATATGATACAGAGTAAATTCATATATATACATACATACATGTGCCATTGTAGGGCACAAAATGTGTTATATGGAGACATCAAGGTGTATGTAAAGACACATAAAGTCAAAAAACATATATGAACAGTAAATAGTATGTGGAGCAACAGCATAGCCTAAAAATGCCTCAGGGCGACATATCCGGTACCTGTGTTTGTAATCACATAATGTAAACATAAATGTACTGAATTAATATTAAAAATTAATTAGAAGTAACGTCGGGCCGTAGTAATTATCACTGTAGCATCAAATGTAGCTCTACGCGTTTCGTGGATGTATTCTCCACTCATCAGGAGCAGATGCGACAGATACCTGTAAAATATATAGATATGGTAAACCACACTCTGTATAGAGGGGAATAGGTACAGTACATAGAGTGCTTTCAAAAGAGGTTAACTAAGCATATCTACCATCCCCGGCAGCGAACATAGCAAACAGCAACTGGTCCGTGGTGCGTCGGAGGCGCAGATCGCCCCGCCCGGGAGCTGAGGCGGCATATTTGGGCGGCGGATATAGTGAACAGGTACCTGGGTATGAAGATAAATTCCATGTGCTAGCAGTGCTGGTATATGGAAAATAGGCGTATCTAAAACAAAGTATGTACATGAGCGTTAAGTGAGCGTGTAAAAGAATTGTAATGAAATAAAAGAGATTGTAAGTGTGTGAGGTGAAAAAATAAATATACAAAGAATTGCGTGATAATGAGAAATAGTTAGTTTGTTATATCACTTTGTATCACCTATACACTCACTTGTTTTACATCTTTATCCTTTTACCGCACTCACCTGGCACTCTCTCTGCTTTGGCTCATTTCACACTCCACACTCTCACTACACTGTTTATCCTTTTCATACCTTTGCAGGCACATCATAACCAACATATATGTCCACACTTCATCCTCTAGTCTTCACCTGCATTGCTCCAACACTCTTCATACATTTCTTTTTTATACACTCTCATTCCCACACACTATTTCTCATTATCACGCAATTCTTTGTATATTTATTTTTTCACCTCACACACTTACAATCTCTTTTATTTCATTACAATTCTTTTACACGCTCACTTAACGCTCATGTACATACTTTGTTTTAGATACGCCTATTTTCCATATACCAGCACTGCTAGCACATGGAATTTATCTTCATACCCAGGTACCTGTTCACTATATCCGCCGCCCAAATATGCCGCCTCAGCTCCCGGGCGGGGCGATCTGCGCCTCCGACGCACCACGGACCAGTTGCTGTTTGCTATGTTCGCTGCCGGGGATGGTAGATATGCTTAGTTAACCTCTTTTGAAAGCACTCTATGTACTGTACCTATTCCCCTCTATACAGAGTGTGGTTTACCATATCTATATATTTTACAGGTATCTGTCGCATCTGCTCCTGATGAGTGGAGAATACATCCACGAAACGCGTAGAGCTACATTTGATGCTACAGTGATAATTACTACGGCCCGACGTTACTTCTAATTAATTTTTAATATTAATTCAGTACATTTATGTTTACATTATGTGATTACAAACACAGGTACCGGATATGTCGCCCTGAGGCATTTTTAGGCTATGCTGTTGCTCCACATACTATTTACTGTTCATATATGTTTTTTGACTTTATGTGTCTTTACATACACCTTGATGTCTCCATATAACACATTTTGTGCCCTACAATGGCACATGTATGTATGTATATATATGAATTTACTCTGTATCATATATTATGGATTCAATTAAATTACCTTTTCTGACCCTCACACTTCAGCCGCTTCATTTTAAAGTCCCACTTTTTTTCCCTCCTTATTGTGCTAAATACCGGGATGGAGGCGCTAACCCGTGCCTCATTTAAAGTCCCAAACTGCTGCGCCTACTGTTACAGGGATGGGAGTGGCTGGAGATTTGGATTAGTAGTGTTCCCCTGCTATCCATGTGCTAGGGTCATTCTTTAGATGTCCATATGCCCTACAGGGATATGTACATCGGGTACAGCCAAGAACGGACTTGGTTTATTGGTGTATGTTGACAACAAGTCTATTAAGTATTTTATATGACATCTCCGGTACAATCCCTATGGTTATACATGAATATTCATGTCCTATGCATGTCTATGTCTCTGGTGGTGATCTGCATTTGGCTGCTGGTGGCGTTGGTGGCGTTGGCGGCCCCTTTTCCTCACCTATGGGAGCTGCGATGCACATTGTGGGCTCCTCCCCCTCCTCCCTGCACATATAATTTTTATGTCCGGGAGGTTCGGGTGGTTGTCCCTCCGTGCATCGGCGCCACGGTTTGCGGATTATTTTTTTTTTTTTTTTTTTTTTTTTTTTTCGCGGCATCGCGCCGACGCCGCAGGTACCATCTACGTGACCCTGACGGGGGTGTTTGGGCGGCGCCAATTGCTGGGCGGCTCCACCTGCTCTAGTGTTGGCGCCCCTCCCCCCCCCCCCCTCGGTTCACACACGTGGTGCTGGCGGCTTGTATTTGGGCTTTCCCAGGTGAGGATGGCTGATTGACACAGCCGGTCTCCTCCTGTGGTTCCTGCACACCAGTTGATTTCTTACTGGGTGATGCTGGGTTTACAGCTATCGGGTAGGTGTAATTTGGTTCTGGATTCACTTTGGTTGTTTTTTGTTTTTTTTTGTTTTTTGTTTGCCCACCTTTGTTATATCACTTTGTATCACCTATACACTCACTTGTTTTACATCTTTATCCTTTTACCGCACTCACCTGGCACTCTCTCTGCTTTGGCTCATTTCACACTCCACACTCTCACTACACTGTTTATCCTTTTCATACCTTTGCAGGCACATCATAACCAACATATATGTCCACACTTCATCCTCTAGTCTTCACCTGCATTGCTCCAACACTCTTCATACATTTCTTTTTTATACACTCTCATTCCCACACACTATTTCTCATTATCACGCAATTCTTTGTATATTTATTTTTTCACCTCACACACTTACAATCTCTTTTATTTCATTACAATTCTTTTACACGCTCACTTAACGCTCATGTACATACTTTGTTTTAGATACGCCTATTTTCCATATACCAGCACTGCTAGCACATGGAATTTATCTTCATACCCAGGTACCTGTTCACTATATCCGCCGCCCAAATATGCCGCCTCAGCTCCCGGGCGGGGCGATCTGCGCCTCCGACGCACCACGGACCAGTTGCTGTTTGCTATGTTCGCTGCCGGGGATGGTAGATATGCTTAGTTAACCTCTTTTGAAAGCACTCTATGTACTGTACCTATTCCCCTCTATACAGAGTGTGGTTTACCATATCTATATATTTTACAGGTATCTGTCGCATCTGCTCCTGATGAGTGGAGAATACATCCACGAAACGCGTAGAGCTACATTTGATGCTACAGTGATAATTACTACGGCCCGACGTTACTTCTAATTAATTTTTAATATTAATTCAGTACATTTATGTTTACATTATGTGATTACAAACACAGGTACCGGATATGTCGCCCTGAGGCATTTTTAGGCTATGCTGTTGCTCCACATACTATTTACTGTTCATATATGTTTTTTGACTTTATGTGTCTTTACATACACCTTGATGTCTCCATATAACACATTTTGTGCCCTACAATGGCACATGTATGTATGTATATATATGAATTTACTCTGTATCATATATTATGGATTCAATTAAATTACCTTTTCTGACCCTCACACTTCAGCCGCTTCATTTTAAAGTCCCACTTTTTTTCCCTCCTTATTGTGCTAAATACCGGGATGGAGGCGCTAACCCGTGCCTCATTTAAAGTCCCAAACTGCTGCGCCTACTGTTACAGGGATGGGAGTGGCTGGAGATTTGGATTAGTAGTGTTCCCCTGCTATCCATGTGCTAGGGTCATTCTTTAGATGTCCATATGCCCTACAGGGATATGTACATCGGGTACAGCCAAGAACGGACTTGGTTTATTGGTGTATGTTGACAACAAGTCTATTAAGTATTTTATATGACATCTCCGGTACAATCCCTATGGTTATACATGAATATTCATGTCCTATGCATGTCTATGTCTCTGGTGGTGATCTGCATTTGGCTGCTGGTGGCGTTGGTGGCGTTGGCGGCCCCTTTTCCTCACCTATGGGAGCTGCGATGCACATTGTGGGCTCCTCCCCCTCCTCCCTGCACATATAATTTTTATGTCCGGGAGGTTCGGGTGGTTGTCCCTCCGTGCATCGGCGCCACGGTTTGCGGATTATTTTTTTTTTTTTTTTTTCGCGGCATCGCGCCGACGCCGCAGGTACCATCTACGTGACCCTGACGGGGGTGTTTGGGCGGCGCCAATTGCTGGGCGGCTCCACCTGCTCTAGTGTTGGCGCCCCTCCCCCCCCCCCCCTCGGTTCACACACGTGGTGCTGGCGGCTTGTATTTGGGCTTTCCCAGGTGAGGATGGCTGATTGACACAGCCGGTCTCCTCCTGTGGTTCCTGCACACCAGTTGATTTCTTACTGGGTGATGCTGGGTTTACAGCTATCGGGTAGGTGTAATTTGGTTCTGGATTCACTTTGGTTGTTTTTTGTTTTTTTTTGTTTTTTGTTTGCCCACCTTTGTTATATCACTTTGTATCACCTATACACTCACTTGTTTTACATCTTTATCCTTTTACCGCACTCACCTGGCACTCTCTCTGCTTTGGCTCATTTCACACTCCACACTCTCACTACACTGTTTATCCTTTTCATACCTTTGCAGGCACATCATAACCAACATATATGTCCACACTTCATCCTCTAGTCTTCACCTGCATTGCTCCAACACTCTTCATACATTTCTTTTTTATACACTCTCATTCCCACACACTATTTCTCATTATCACGCAATTCTTTGTATATTTATTTTTTCACCTCACACACTTACAATCTCTTTTATTTCATTACAATTCTTTTACACGCTCACTTAACGCTCATGTACATACTTTGTTTTAGATACGCCTATTTTCCATATACCAGCACTGCTAGCACATGGAATTTATCTTCATACCCAGGTACCTGTTCACTATATCCGCCGCCCAAATATGCCGCCTCAGCTCCCGGGCGGGGCGATCTGCGCCTCCGACGCACCACGGACCAGTTGCTGTTTGCTATGTTCGCTGCCGGGGATGGTAGATATGCTTAGTTAACCTCTTTTGAAAGCACTCTATGTACTGTACCTATTCCCCTCTATACAGAGTGTGGTTTACCATATCTATATATTTTACAGGTATCTGTCGCATCTGCTCCTGATGAGTGGAGAATACATCCACGAAACGCGTAGAGCTACATTTGATGCTACAGTGATAATTACTACGGCCCGACGTTACTTCTAATTAATTTTTAATATTAATTCAGTACATTTATGTTTACATTATGTGATTACAAACACAGGTACCGGATATGTCGCCCTGAGGCATTTTTAGGCTATGCTGTTGCTCCACATACTATTTACTGTTCATATATGTTTTTTGACTTTATGTGTCTTTACATACACCTTGATGTCTCCATATAACACATTTTGTGCCCTACAATGGCACATGTATGTATGTATATATATGAATTTACTCTGTATCATATATTATGGATTCAATTAAATTACCTTTTCTGACCCTCACACTTCAGCCGCTTCATTTTAAAGTCCCACTTTTTTTCCCTCCTTATTGTGCTAAATACCGGGATGGAGGCGCTAACCCGTGCCTCATTTAAAGTCCCAAACTGCTGCGCCTAACTTCTTATAGTATACATTAGTTAACCCATCGGGTCCTGGGCTTTTCCCCCTTGGTAGGTTCTCTATTGCCTTTCTTATTTCCTCTTTAGTTATTGGTTCTTCTAGTTTTTCTATTATCCTAGGGGGGAGCTTTGGTATTGTAGAACTACTGATATAATCTCTCATCTCTTCTATCCTCTCCCTATCTTCCCTCTGCCTCTGAATGGGTTGTATATCATATAGATTCTTGTAGAATTTTTGAAATTCCATGGCTATTGTTTTCGTATCCTTTACTTGTTTATTGTTCACTCTTATCTCATGTACATGGGATAGTTCTCTCTTTTTTTTTAATTGACTAGCCAATAGACGGCCACATTTATTCCCGTGTTCATAGAACCTGTGTGCTAAAAATCTGTATTTATCCCTGACCCTTCTATCCAGACATCTGGAAAGCTCCTCCCTCATTATCCCCAACCGCCTAGCATCTTCTGGTTCACACGTGCTCTTATGTTTTTTCTCCAGTTCCTTTATTTGTTCCATCTGATCTTCTATCTCTTTTCTTTTCTCCCTTTTAACTCGTGTTCCATGTGCTATTAATTCTCCTCTAACTACCGCTTTGTGAGCTTCCCATATCACTTGCTCCGAAGTTTCCTCTGATGTATTTAAGTCAAAATATTCCACCAGTTTATATTGGAGATCCTCTAATATTTTTTTATCATCTAATAGGGATTCATTTAGTCTCCACGTTCGTTCCCTCTGGCCCACGTGTGTAAGGGAGATCACCGCCACCACCGGGGCATGATCTGATATCGTTATTGGTTCGATATTTACTGTTTTTACCTTTTCTAGATAATATTGATCTACCAGAATCCAATCCAGTCTGGAGTAGGTATTATGGCTCTTTGAATAATAACTATAATTTTTCCTTTCTCCATTTAATGCCCTCCAGCTATCTACCAAATGTGATGCTTGAAATAATTTTTTTACATGTTTAAGTGCTCTAAATGATAGTGGTGTTTTCCCTGTTGTTGTATCTAGTTTAGTGTCCACAATAATATTGAAGTCCCCTCCCAGGATCAAAAACCCTTCCCTAAATTTTTCTAGTTCTTTTAGTGCTTTTCCCAAGAATTCAACCGTGTGTGTATTTGGGGCGTATATTGATGCAAAAGTATACCCTTGTCCCTGCAGTGTTCCTTTAATAAAAAGGAACCTCCCTTCTGGGTCTATATTCACCTCTATGGATGTCAGGGGGCACGTATTCCCAAAGGCTATCGATACTCCTCTGGCTCTCGCAATAGGCGATACAGCATGGTACCACTTATTATATGGGAATAGCGGTAGCCTCGGTACAGATCCTGACATAAAATGAGTCTCTTGTAGAAAGACTATATCCACAGCATGATGGTTTAATTCCTGCCATAAACGGCCCCTTTTTTGGGGTGAGCATAATCCCCTTACATTATAGGTCATTATTTTTAATGTTTTAGCCATTTCTTTGTTCTAAATAGTTATATACCATTCTTAATCTGTTATCACATATCTCGTGTTCCCCGCCTCCATGTACACCTGCAGAAAAAAAAACCTCAAAAACTATTCCATTCCAACCATAACCACAACCTAACACTTTACTTAGTAAAATGTACCAACTATCGGTAGGGTGAGCCCGCTTGGTTGCTCCTTGCTCCTCCCGAGCCCTCCCCCCCTTCTGCATATTGCAGTTTAACCAATCCCTTTCTTCGGGACCCGCCTACTTTAGAACAGACAACAAAAAAAAAAAAAAACAAACAACTCCACAAAATTAGATAGCGAGCTTGAGAACTGGCCCTTCCTTCCCCCCCTCCCTCCTGGCTTCGCTTATTTCTTTTTCTTCCTGAGTCTCTCCTTTTTCTTTTCTTCTGATCTCTTCTGATCTCTTATACAAAATATGCTGGGATCTTTCCTTATACTTTTCCTCCCACTTGGGACCATGGCTCAGGTCGCTGGATTAGTGTCTTAACATTAGCTATTCTCCAATCTTGGAAGTCTATAAATGGAAGTTCTAATATTCCCAAGAACTCTTTTAGATCGTCTCTAGTACGGAGTATTGCTGTTTTTCCATTCCTTGATGCTATTAGACGAAATGGGTACCCCCATCGGTACCTAATATCTGCTGCCTGCAAGGCTTCCAACAGTGGTTTGACCATTCTGCGCTGCATTAATGTTCGACGAGCTATATCAGGGAACAGAAGGATATGGGTTCCTTCATATTCAATTGTGGGGATATCCCGTGCAATCCTAATTATTGTTTCCTTTATTGTATATTTGTGTAGTTTGCATATCACATCCCTTGGCTTGTCTTTGTTTTGGGTTCCGAAAGAGGTGACACGATGGACTCTGTCCATTTCAATAAATTCAGGCGCTGCTGTTCCCATAATTTGGCAGAATAGCTTTTGCACCACCGTTGGCAGATCACTACTATGATATTTTTCAGGTAGGCCCCGTATTCATATGTTCTGTCGCCGATCCCTGTTCTCATATTCATCCATTTGATCTTTATAATTATTTATTGCTTCCTCATGAAGTCTAATAGCATCCTGGACCTCCGCTACTGCTTGTGCCATCTCTTCTTGGGCATTTTCCATTCCTTCCAATCGATTACCTACTACCTCCACCTCCTCCCTTAATTCCTCCACTGCTTGCTTACACGATTTCTCCACTGAGGCTATTAGCTGTTGAATATCCGCCTTCGTAGGTAAAGCTTTTATATGTTCTCTAAGATCCCATTCTATGTTTATACTTTCTGTCTCTACCCCCTCAAAACCTTCTTTATTTTGTTCTATCCTGGTGGGGTTTTCCAGTTTCTCTTTTGCCATTTTTTTTCTTAAGTATATCGGCGTGGGATCCTATGGGGTCCTAACCTTTCACCCTTCTTTCTGTTTGCTCTTCCTCAGGTGGATTGCCCCCATTATCTACTATGTCTCTGGTTTCCTCATCTTCGCTGGCTGTTGCTGTTTCCTTAGCCTGAAATCCTTGTGACTCCTGATCCTGTTCTTTTGGGGTGTCTTCCAGTATTGACAGTCTCTTTTTGTCCCCCCTCCCTCCACCATTTCTCCGATTCTCTTTCATGCCTCCTGGGGTTTGTATTCCTTCTCTCTGCCTTCCCTCCAGATAATTTCCACTTATTCTCCGTTCTTCCCGGCCTGCGGTTTGTAATCCACGGCCGTACCCCATGGGTTCACTATGGTTCAATGTTGAAGCGCCTCTTCCCGCCTTTGTATGCCCACCTACCAACTCCAGGCTCTCCCGTCTCCCTTCTTGGTTCCGGGTTGCCAATCGATCTCCCTTTTGCGGCGTTAGATAAGCACGCAGTGCGTTTGCCGAGTTTCTACTCCCTCCTGCTGCTGGTTGTAACGCTGCACGTCTGCGCGTTGTCATCCCTGCTACTTATTCTCCACCGCTTTCTTTATTCTTTAGTTTAAAAAAAAAAAAAATTATATTCTTAAATTATCTCTTTTATTCTTTGTATTAAGGCTCTTCCTTTTTGCAACGCCCGGCTGTATATTCGTGCTTCTATCTGGTCCTAAGGGTCCCAGGCATACGGGGGGGGGGTAGCTCCCCAGCTTACTTCTATCCGTCAGCTTATTTATCAACTTATTCCTGACCAGTCTGCCTCTGTAGCAAAAACAGATTCCAGCTTATGGGTGCATCTGATGATATATACATATATCTCTTTAGGTCTCTCCTGTTACTGGTATTCATGTGCCTGCATATATATGTTTTTACTGTCCCTTGTGCACATTCATATGGATCCAGTTATTCCTCAAGTTTACAGTCTCAAATAAAAGATTATGTAATAAAATCTTCTCACCCCTTTTCTGAATTTCTCCTCGTTGTTCTCTGGGGGGTTCGCCTCCTCCCCTGTCACTCCTTGCAAGCTGGGGGCACACAGTCTCGTTCCCCCCGGCTGGATTTATCTCTAGAGTCCGGACTTCTCAGCTCCTCCGTCTGTTCGTGTCTCCACACCAGGGGACACCCGGGAGCCTCCCGAGATCTCGCGAGATTTTCACTTCCTCCTTCGGCTCCACCGCTCCGGTGCCTCGTCACCCGTCCAGCAGCACTCGCCAGTCCTCTCCGACCCCGGCACCCGGCGCACCGCGCCAAACGACTCAGCAGCTGAAAGGAAATCAGCAGGGGCAGCCGCCGTCTAATTGAGGAACGAGGGTAAGATGGTCACAGCCGCCACGGCAGATATCTCCTAGCGCGAGACATAACCAGCTATTTCAGCATGCTTCTCAGAAGGACTCCTTCACATTATAGGCGAAGGAGGAGGGGAGACGGCGCCAGTCTCACTCACTCATTCACACTCTCCTCTCCACCGGAAGTGGCGTCATCCCGCGTCATTCTTCTAGCATTATAAAGAAGAAGAGAAAAAGCTGCATTAAAAGATTTCAAAATTGGCAACGTGGCGAATGTGCGATGTCCATTATGAACACTAGTTTTACCAGACTGAACACTTCCATCTCATAATTTATTCTGAGCATGTGTGGCACTTTGTGTGTCGGAATTGTGTACACACAAAGGGAATTTACACAAACGGATTTTGTTGTCGGAAAATTTGAGAACCAGATCTCAAATTTTGTGCGACACAAATTCCGATGGAAACTGTCTGATGGAGCCCACACATGGTCGGAATTTCCGACAACAAGCTTCGATCTCAACCTGTCGGAATGTTTGACCATGTGTACATGGCATTTCTCTTTTGGGTTGAATAACACTGGAAATCAGTCTGCTCCTTACCCTGGACTCACAGGATGATGCAGAACATAAGCACCACATCATTATATGGCATTAAACTCTGAGAATCTGTAAATCAAAAATACATAATTCCAGACATTAGACAAAAAGAGGGATAAAGGAAGCAACTGCTAGAAGGAACAGCAAGAAAAAGGGCATAGGTCACTTTAAGAATCCTTTACATGGTGCACAATGCTTGTTTTTCCCTTAATTTTTGTGTATTATATATTTTTTTTCATGTTTTTTTCACAGAAACATGACAAAAAGAAAATGTAATAAAAATGTTAAGCAACAGTACACAGTATGTATTTTTGGATTTAAAGCATAAACTGTGAAACTGACGAGAGAAAATGCTTTGTTCCTGAAGATTTCGTTTTCTTATCAGAGCGTGCAATGTTCCATGTGTCTAATATGTCAATACAAGTAGCAAAGGAAACAAAAGTGTGACTTTTATGATTTCATTAAGTCATTTAACATACAACTCTTTAAATAACAATTTTTACTACAAAGAGGTTATTAAATCACATTAAACGTTTGTACTTTGCAAAATATCAGAACTATCACCTCCTAATTAGCACATATCAGCCTGTAAATACTGCATCATAACTTTGACAAATAAGTTGTTACATCCACTTTAACAGAATTTGTCTGAATCACCAGATATGCATATGTAATGGGATAATAAACCCTATAAGTGTTTCTAAAATCAACTGTCTACATCTTCCATAGATAAGTAGGTTAATAATCTAGAATTACATAATAAATGTTTCCTATTTTTATGTAAACACAATAAAATATGTATTCATAGAAAAAATCTATCCAACAAATAAACATACATTTTACATCTACGGTATATATTTATAGCTAAGCCAATATTAACCACTTCAATACAGGGCACTTATACACCTTTCTGCCCAGACCAATTTTGAGCTTTCAGCGATGTCGCATTTTGAATGACAATTGCGCGGTCATGCTACATTGTACCCAAACAAAGTTTTTATCATTTTGTTCTCACAAATAGAGCTTTCTTTTGGTGGTATTTGATTGCCTCTGGGATTTTTATTTTCTGCTAAACAAATAAAAAACACAGAAAATCTTGAAAAAAAACATGTTTTTTTTGTTTCAGTTACAAAACTTTGTAAATAAGTACGTTTTCTCCTTCACTGATGGGCACTGATGGGGCTGCAGTGACGGGCACTGATAAGGCGACAATGATGGGCGCCTATGAGGTTGCACCAATGAAGTGGCACTGATATTCGACACAGATAGACACTGATAGGTGGCACAAATAGGCACTGATAGGTGGCACGGATAGTCATGGATAGGTGGCACGGATTGGCATGGATGGGTGGCATGGATAGGTGGCACAAATGGGCCTGGATATGATGCACGGATGGGCATGGATAGGCGGCACGGATGGGCGGCACGGATGGGCATGGATAGATGGCATGGATAGGCGGCACAGATGGGCACTGATAGGCGGCTAGGATGGGCACTGATAGGCGGCATGGCTGGGCACTGATAGGCGGCATTGCAATTTAAAGTATTGTAGGGATGGATGCCAATCAGTGCCAAACAATAATGCATGCCAATCAGTGATGCCCATTGTGGGCACTGATTGGCATCCATTATGGGCACTGATTGGCATTCATTATGGGCACTGGCTGGCATCCCTGGTGGTCTAGGGGGGCATACCTGGTGCTGGGCATCCCCTGGTGGTCTGGTGGTGTCCCTGGTGGTCCAGTGTGGGCATTCTCGGGGGGGCTGTGCTGAAAATCAATCAGCACAGACCCCCGCTGTCAGAGGAGCAACCGATCGGCTCTCCTCTACTCGCGTCTGACAGACGCGAGTGAGGAAAAGCTGATCAACGGCTCTTCCTATTTACACTGTGATCAGCCATGATTTGACATGGCTGATCACGTGGTAAAGAGTCTCATTCGGAGACTCTTTACCAAGATCGTAGTTGCAGGGTGTTAGACTGACACACCGCAACAACGATTGCCACGATGCGTGCCCCCGGGGGCGCGCAGCGGCTTAATATCCTGATCACGTCATATGACGTCCGGTCAGGATATTAAAACCACTTTGCCACCGTCATTTTGCTATATGGCAGGTGGCAAGTGGTTAAAAACATTGTTACTGTGAACAAATAGGTATCCTGTGTGTCTAGGAGAACTGCAGAGGGTTACTTACAATGGGGAAGCTCAATCAAGTTGGATAGAGAATATTGGAAAAGTATTAACATAAAGCAATAGCAATATCACAGTGCAAGCTTGCTGATTTATCCACCTATGTTAGATAAGTATGTAATATAACCCCCCCCCCCCCCCCCCGACACAAATATAAATGTCCAAGATTCCCAAAAAACTTAAATGTAGTCAGGGAAGTCCAGTTTGTTCCAATATATGAAGAGAACAGAAACCACTCAAAGGAAAGATGTTCAGCATGAATCTAAAAAATACATACATATTAGTGCCATTGAGTTATCTTATACTGTAAATGCTTGAAGTTATTCCCAAATTGAAAGTATGAATTTCAGAACTTTTACTTTGGAAAATAATCTTCTGCTATGATCCCTGCTTTGGAAGAGAGTCTCCTGTCACCATTCCTGGCATCATTAGGCCGCGTACACACGGGCGGACTGTTCGCCCAACCTTGTTCGGCAAACAGTTTCATCAAACAGTCCGCTCAAAATTTGCATGAGCGGACTTGCCCACACACGAGCGGACTGTTTGACGAACAAGGTTGGGCAAACAGTTCGCTCAACTTTTGAAATGAACGGACTCGCCCACGTAAGGCGGAGGCAAATCCGCCCATTTCGAGCGCGTGTACAGGTAGGCGGGGCCCGCGAAGGAGACGTCGCGGGCTCCGCCGCCTGGAATGGGCTTAAAGGGGAACCCCAACGCCGAAAAAAATCGGCGTGGGGGTTCCCCCAAGTCCACACCAGACCCTTGTCCGAGCACGCTACCCGGCCGGCCAGGAAAGGGGGGCGAGCGAGCGCGCCCCCCCTCCTGAGCCGTACCAGGCCGCGTGCCCTCAACATGGGGGGTGCCTTGGGGAAGGGGGGGCCGCGCGGCCCCCCCACCCCAAAGCACCTTGTCCCCATGTTGATGAGGACAAGGGCCTCTTCCCGACAACCCTGGCCGTTGGTTGTCGGGGTCTGCGGGCGGGGGGCTTATCGGAATCCGGGAGCCCCCTTTAAGAAGGGGGCCCCCGGATACCGGCCCCCCACCCTATGTGAATGAGTATGGGGTACAATGTACCCCTACCCATTCACCTGTGAACTAAAGTACAATAAAAAACACAACACAGAGAAAAAATATTTTATTGCACAGCTCCGGGGGTCTTCCGTCTTCGGGGGTCTTCTCGCCGGACTCCTCCGCTATGTGTGTGTAGCTCTTTTGCTAGCGGAGGAGTCCGGCTTTCTTCCTCCCCGCCGCCGGCCTCTTCTCCCGACTTCGGGGGTCTTGTCCCCCTCTTCGGTTCTTCTGCCGGGCCACCGCGCCTGGTCCGGTGGCCCGGTCTTCTGTCGCCGTCTTCCGTTCTTCTGTCGCCGCCTTCGGTTCTTCTGCCGGGCCACCGCGCCTTCTTGTAGCTCTTTTACAGGCGGTGGCCCGGTCTTCTGTCGCCGCCGCCGCCTTCCGTTCTTGTTCTTCTTCTTGTTCTTCTTCTTCTCCTGGAGATGTTGACTCGACGAGCTCTCCGGCCGGAATGCCAGGGACACGCTCCGCTGCCACTTATATAGTGACAATGGGGCGGTGTCACATGGTATATGTCACATGGGTTGGTCACATGGGTTGATGTCACATGGGGACTATGACATCGTAAGGGGGCGGGGTCACCATGTGACCAACCCATGTGACATATACCATGTGACACCGCCCCATTGTCACTATATAAGTGACCGCACAGCGCGGCTCTGGCATTCCGGCCGGAGAGATCGTCGAGTCAACATCTCCAGGAGAAGAAGAAGAACAAGAAGAAGAACAAGAACGGAAGGCGGCGGCGGCGACAGAAGACCGGGCCACCGCCTGTAAAAGAGCTACAAGAAGGCGCGGTGGCCCG
Source organism: Lithobates pipiens (assembly GCF_037356315.1). Taxonomy (NCBI): domain Eukaryota; kingdom Metazoa; phylum Chordata; class Amphibia; order Anura; family Ranidae; genus Lithobates; species Lithobates pipiens. Next base: position 205,826,441 of record NW_027507785.1, on the reverse strand, counting down.
GCAGAAGAACCGAAGGCGGCGACAGAAGAACGGAAGACGGCGACAGAAGACCGGGCCACCGGACCAGGCGCGGTGGCCCGGCAGAAGAACCGAAGAGGGGGACAAGACCCCCGAAGTCGGGAGAAGAGGCCGGCGGCGGGGAGGAAGAAAGCTGGACTCCTCCGCTAGTAAAAGAGCTACACACACATAGCGGAGGAGTCCGGCGAGAAGACCCCCGAAGACGGAAGACCCCCGGAGCTGTGCAATAAAATACTTTTTCCCTGTGTTGTGTTTTTTTTTGTACTTTATTCCACAGGTGAATGGGTAGGGGTACATTGTACCCCATACTCATTCACATAGGGTGGGGGGCCGGTATCCGGGGGCCCCCTTCTTAAAGGGGGCTCCCGGATTCCGATAAGCCCCCCGCCCGCAGACCCCGACAACCAACGGCCAGGGTTGTCGGGAAGAGGCCCTTGTCCTCATCAACATGGGGACAAGGTGCTTTGGGGTGGGGGGGCCGCGCGGCCCCCCTTCCCCAAGGCACCCCCCATGTTGAGGGCACGCAGCCTGGTACGGCTCAGGAGGGGGGGCGCGCTCGCTCGCCCCCCTTTCCTGGCCGGCCGGGTAGCGTGCTCGGACAAGGGTCTGGTGTGGACTTGGGGGGAACCCCCACGCCGATTTTTTTCGGCGTTGGGGTTCCCCTTTAAGCCCATTCCAGGCGGCGGAGCCCGCGATGTCTCCTTCGCGGGCCCCGCCTACCTGTACACGCGCTCGAAATGGGCGGACTTTCCGAGCGGGAACAGTCCGCTCATTTCGAAAGTACAGCGGACAGGCCCACACACGGGCGGACTGTTCGCTCAAACACAGTTTCAGCGGACAGTTTTTCGGAATTTCCGAAAGACTTTGTCCGTCCAACTGTCCGCTGAAACTGTCCGCTGAAAGCCCACACACGAGCGGACTGTCCGCCCAAACACTGTTCAGCGGACAAGGTTGGGCGAACAGTCCGCCCGTGTGTACGCGGCCTCAGCCTAGCCTCCCAACTGTTGGATGCATGTGATATGCTGGGAATTGGCTTCCCCTTTTATATCCCCTACAGGCACCGAAAAGTGTTCACGTGCTCTGGAAGACCACACCAATGAAGCAGTGTTGTGATATCAAACACAGAGGGGGTTATTTACGAGAGGAAAATCCACTTAGTTCAGTCACTGTAAATCTGAGGGGTAGATCTGAAGTGAGGGGAATCTCTGCTGATTTTATCATCCAATCATGTGCAAGCTAAAATACAGTTTTTTTTATTTTCCTTGCATATCCCCCTTGGATTTACAGTGACTGCACTTTCAAGTGTACTTGTAGTGCAAAGTGGATTTGCCTTTTGTAAATAACCCCCAGAGTCATAAAATCAAAGAGTGATGTAATATCTCAATTCACATGACAGAGGCAAAGAAAAAACCTAAAATCATCAGTCCATAAGAGCATATATTCAGAGAATATATTTGAAGTGTTAACATTGGTGCTTTTGAAAGGGACAAATCATACGCCTCTGGACCATCCAAAGGTAAAACACGGTCATTTTGCACATCATTTCTTTTCTCAAAAAATAACATTTAAAAATATTTTTCTCTTTTTATTAGCCATGTAAATATAAAATAATGCTCGGTAAAGTGTTGCATTCTTCTTTTGAGCCTGCATGTAGAGTTTCATGTACAGTTTTAAGCCATTTTCACATTCTTCAGGCTTTCTCCTTTCTTCTTTTATGTAAAATATGTTGTTTATAGAACTCAGTAGCTTATGATAAAATTTGCATACCTAAGAGAATTAGAGTAGTCACTCATGCCTTACTAAATTGCTCCCTGTCAAACAAAGTCGCAAAACAGGCAGTGCTGTATATTAGCCAGCCCATAGTACTTTGGGAATATTTTGTCATATATTAAATGTTAATTTGTAAAACAAGGTGTGTATATACTGTAGACAGTAAAAAAACAAATATAAACAAAATAAATTTGACCTAAAACTGAGAACTTAACTATATCTGAGCATCCTAAACTGAAAACACTATTTAATGAATGTGTAATATTCAAAGCAAACTCACCCATTCATCCATGTCTCCATGCTTTTTTTGAGAAATCACTCCCACAAGCAATGGTCCAAAGAATTGTATTGAAAAAAGTAGAGCGGTACACTTACAAATTGTGACAGGTTTCGTACAGAAGTGCCAACAATATATCTCAACCTCCATGAAAATGAGAGATAAGTTGTACAGCAAATTAGAAAACCTATTAAATAGAAGACAATGAAATAACCAGTGGTGAATGAATAATCAGTGTGGTAAAGCTTGTGGTCCTGATGTGGGGGCTATGGGCTAGAGAGCTATTTAAAGTTATGTTGAAAAAAAAAAACACTATGGGATGATCTCCACAAAGCTATGAACAGGATGGTTCGTTTTTTAGGTCATGACTTCCCTTTCACGGTTACCTGTTAAAATAAGAGGGCCACTTTTGTGAAAAGAGGGAGACATTAAAGAAAAAGCAGAAGAGAGGATTAGAATAAATGAAAGGGGAGTGGGTAAAGCAGGAAAAGAAGAAAAGATGATGGAGGGGGTAACAGGAAAAAAAAGTGGGGTGGGAGTACCCCAGAAGCTGAGATGAATTCAGTGATGCTTAAGACAGTACTAAAAAGCATGAGGTTAGCTGAGAAGATGGAAAATTATTTAGCCTGAGACTGCCAGGTACATAAAAATGTATCATGTGTATTGTGAGTTTCTTGTTAATAAGTGTTCTGTGTACATGGCTTTTTACCTCATCGAAGCTGAGGGTTGGCGACCTTCATGCTCTCACTGTTGTCTGCTTTGTGGCCATGAAGATATAGGTGATGAGTGTATGTTCCCTTTAAATGATGGTGTCTATTGGTATACGTAGAAGTCCTTTGGCATGCTGCCCGGACAAGCACACATGCATGATGGGGGGAAAGTCTCTATCCTCCCGAGGATGTCTGTGTAGACTAAACAGGTAAGGGCAGGGCTGTTGGCACTTATGTCATTATGCATGCTTGCTCTCCTGGGAACTTGCTGAGTTAAGATTGTATGCTTTGTATTCATGTTCCTTTGTACGTAAAATAAACCTAATACAGAGTTGGTTTATAAAGATAATATACTATAGTTTCTCTATCACTTTTGTGGTACAACAAGGCTGGGGCGATGAGCAGTATGTAAGCATCCCAAATTATTATTACATACATGACTCCAGAGCTGTGGAGCGGGTTGTTAATGCTGTAATGTGAACTGGTGGTTGTCCTATCCTCAAGTATTATTGGCCTCTTATTATTTTGGGTCTGTACCTCAGGTAAACACGATGATTGAATTAAGGATGGTGTCATAATATTTGGACAGTTTTTGCTTTTTGTTTTGTTTTTGCACTGTTTTGGTTTGGACACGTACATCACTGTGTGTTGTTAATACTGTGTTATATGTATAAAAGTTTATCTTGCCATATATTTAAAGGGACAGAGCAACTATTAGATTTTTTGTATTCATGTGCATGGGCATGGTCAGATATACCTCCTGAATAGTTTATACTCCTTTTAAGGGACACCGGCATTCATGTTCTGGTTACTTTGTGTAGTGATTGCTGTTGCTAGGCTATATGTCTTTATAATCCTGATTTCCTAGATAGGGATGGGCTGAACAACCCTCCATTCGGGTTGCACCAGAACATGTGAACAGGAAAAAAATTAGTTCGAACACGCAAACACCATTAAAGTCTATGGGACACGAACATGAAAATTCAAAAGTGCTGGGGGGGCGTGGCCAGCCAGCGGAGCGGATGGTCGCACATTAGAGGAGCTCCGCTTCATCCCAGGCTTCGGCGGCGACATACACCGACTGCGACCCTCGTTTCAGCCCCAAAACAGCACGACCACCTGCGGGCAACAACTGAGATGCCATCCAGGAAAAGAAAGGAGGCAGGCAGACCGGGCAAAATGCTGAACTTTTTCGGCCACCAGCGTCCGCCTTCCATCCAAGATGGCACCGACCATCTCGGCCGCGCACGAGGCCCGTCAAACCAGCGTGAGAGAACTGCAAGCCCAGCTAGCGGAGCGAGTACCCCGTCCTTACAACCCTCACCATGCCCATCGCCGCCCTCGGCTTCCTCGAGCCCGGCGAAAAGCAAGATGAAGACATCAGCTACTGCAACTGACATGAGGGAGGTGAGTGATCACAATTCCTCATTAGATGACACCAGGGAGCTGCAGGACTCCATTACTGAGTTCCCAACCCTGAATCAGCCGGTATTGGACACCACGCTTAAGGACATGTTAGTGTCCCTCCGCTCTACATTACATGCGGACATTATCTCTTTGACACAGCAATTTAAATCTGAAGTGACTGCGGTTGCTAAGAGGGTCTCACATGTAGAAGTGAAAATGGGCGAATTCGCTACCACATTTAATGACCTAGTGGACGCTCATAATGACCGTGATGATGAGATTGCAAATATTAAAGCTAAAATCGCAGACCTCGAGGACAGGTCGAGACGCAATAACATTAAGGTGCGGGGTATTCCTGAGTCGATCACCCCACAGGAGCTGAGAGGCTATTTTGTTAACCTAATGTGAGTGGCGCTCCCAGATACTCCAACAGAGGAACTGGTGGTGGACCGTATCCACAGATTACCAAGGCCCAAAAACATCCCGTCCCACCTGCCTAGAGACACTATTGTACGAATACATTTTTATCACGTAAAAGAAAGTTTTGTGATGGTGACAAGACAGAAGGAAAATCTGCTTACTGAATTTAAGGAATTGTCCTTTTTTACAGACCTCTCAGCCTACACCATGCAGAAATGTAGACAATTGGCTACCGTCACAAAGCCCTTGAATAACCACCGTATCCCCTACAGATGGATACATCCAGCCAAACTGCTTGTAACCTACGACGGGGCACCTGATCACGAATGTTGAGGAGGGCATCCACCTTCTGGATACATGGCAGATTCTTGGCCCACCGCATGTGGACCAAGGGAATGCAGGGTCTACTCCACCCACACGACCCAGCCTGCCAGCTGAAACAGGGTGAATATACTCTACTTGCCTCTAATTTGCCCGCTTGAACGCCTGGGAAGATGGCTTAAAGTAACTTGTTTAAGTTTTAGTAGTTTGGTTTACACTACTGACCGCTCTCGCCCCCCGAGAGTTAGCGGTTCCACACCGGCACAGATTCCACCAGGAATCGCAACATATTTTTATCTTTGTGTTTTTCTTTTTCTTTTTCTGTTTTCTTTTTCTGGTCTGACTCCCTCAGTTTGGTCCTCCCTATATATTCCCTTCCCCTATCCCTCTTTTGCAGTCTCCAGCTTAACCGTTTTTTTGCAGAGGAAGTTGCTGCTACGGACATCCCTTGCCCTGGCCCACACGGCCGCCTACATCACAACTGGTTGAACGTTCCTGAGCGAAGAGTACAAGTCTGAGTATCAACACAGGGTAACGTACCATGACCTTTTCTATTGCATCACTGAACGTTAAAGGCCTTAATAGCCCCCAGAAACGCCAATTGGCATGGAGGGAAGCTGCAGCTCTACGCTGCGACATTATATGCTTTCAAGAGACACACTTTATGCTGGACAGACATCCTCCCTTCTCCAATCGCAAATTCCCGCATGTGTTCCTGGCATCGGGCCCCAAGAAGAGAGCAGGGGTAGCGATTGCTATTAAGGATTCTATTCCGTTCACTCACATAGATACCTACCTGGACCCATCGGGGAGATTTGTAATTCTTATTTGTGAAATTGATCAACAGAAATATACTATTGCTAATGTGTACCTCCCCAATGTTCACCATCTTAAGTTTATGCGGAAAATTTGGAGGAAGGTTTCTGAGTTGAGACAAGGCTACGTCCTTATCTGCAGTGACTTTAATGCGGTCCCTGGGGGTGAGCTGGATGTCTCCAGCCCCCAGCGAAAGAGGTCCCATAGATCCAACCTCAGGAACTTTCTATCCACTTCTGATCTCCACGATGCTTGGCGTTGTCAACACGCTTCTGAAAAGGACTTTACCTTTTTTTCCAACGTTCACCATACTTACTCTCGTATAGATTTCTTCTTGGTAGACAAATTTTTACTGCAAAAAATTGTACGATCTGATATACATACTATCACTTGGTTGGATCATGCTCCGGTGTCCCTGAGGGTGGGGGGTCGTGGTGCCGAGACAAGAGCGAACAGATGGCGGAATGATATTTCTATCATTTCTCAGCCTACAAATTTGAAATATTTGCGGGACAAATTAACAGAATTCTTTGAGATCAACGCTCCGTCGGTATCGGACCCCTTCACCCTCTGGGGCGCCCACAAGGTTTATATGAGAGGTATACTGATCCAATTAAGTGCGCAAATTAAACGGCTGCGGACGGAGCGGCTCAACTCTCTGCTGGAGGAAATACATACCCTAGAATTGTCTAACAAACAACTGTCCACGCAGAGGACGAGGGACGCCTTGTTCTCTGCACGACAAGAGTTGCGTGCGCTCTTGGTCTCCCAACAGGAGAACCATTTTCGCATTTTGAAATCTAACAACTACCGCTATAGTAATAGAGCAGGAAAGTTACTAGCAAATCAGCTTAAAGATAAATTTTCCCATCAGAGGATTGGTAGCTTGCTCAATCCTGTCACTAAGCAGAAAGTACACAATCCAAAAGACATTGCTGATGCTTTCAGTGATTATTATGAGTCCCTTTATAACCTTAGGGGAGACCCGAACACGCACCAACCCTCGGACCTTATAATTTCAAAATTTTTGGTGGAGGTTGACCTTCCCAGAATCTCCCAAGATGAACTGGATAGACTAAACCTACCCTTCACAATCCCTGAAATTCAATCAGCACTTAAAGGTATGCCTCACAACAAGGCACCAGGCCCAGATGGCTACTCGTCAGAATATTATCAGTTATATCAGGTTGAGCTATCCCCGTATCTCAAACAGATTTTTGACGCCGCGATGTCCGCCGCCGCCTTTCCAAGAGAGATGCTGACAGCCTCAATTATTACCATTCCTAAAGCAGGTAAAGATACCTCTCTGCCACAGAACTATAGACCGATATCTTTACTGAATGTCGATGTCAAGGTATATGCAAAACTAGTAGCTAATAGGTTATCAAAACTTTTACCCAGACTTATTAATCACGACCAAGTAGGTTTTGTTCTAGGTCGACAGGCTCATGACGCCACTAGGAGACTAATTAATCTGGTTCACTCAGCCGAGCGGTCAGGGGGGCCTTCTCTGCTTCTGTCACTAGATGCGGAGAAGGCCTTTGACCGCATTCATTGGGGGTATATGACTAAAGTCCTACAAAAATTTGGATTGATGGGAGGGATTCAGGGAGCCATCCTGACGCTCTATTCCTCCCCATCCGCGTTTGTGTTTGCGGAGGGGATGTTCTCTAAAAACTTTGCTATAACAAATGGCACCAGGCAGGGGTGCCCGTTGTCTCCGATCGTCTTCGCCATGGTGATGGAACCCGTGGCGGAGATGATCAGGAGACATCCCGGAATTCAGGGCATCTCTTCTCGAGGGGTGCAACATAAGATCTCACTTTTTGCGGATGATGTCATTTTGACATTGTCCAATCCCTACCAATCTATGACGGCAGCTCAAGAAGTGTTGACTAAATTCAGTAAAGTAGCCTTTTATAAGATTAATGAAAGTAAGTCATGCATCTTGGGGATGGGAATTGATGCCCATCTACAAGCAAAATTACAAAGAGACTTTCCGTATCCTTGGTCCTCTGACTATATTCAATACCTAGGCACTCACATAACCCCTACCACAAAGAAACTATTTCGAGCGAACTTCCCCCCAATGCTGGAAGCTCTCCATGGTGAAATAACCAAACTCCAGAAGCACTTTTTGTCCTGGCACGGCCGTCTGGCAGCCTATAAAATGCTACTACTCCCCAAATTAACATACTTATTTAGAGCTTTACCGATAGTTATTCTCCCCTCCTTTTTTAAGACCCTTCAAAAGCAAATGTTAAATTTCATTTGGGCAGGGAAAAAAGCGAGATTTCCGTCTAGTATGCAGGGCAAAAATAAGCAAGTGGGCGGTATAGGGATCCCAGTTCTTCAAGACTATGCCACCGCGGCCGTGCTGGACCAAATAAGAAGTTGGATCTCCCCAACAGAACCCAAACCTTGGTGCCAACTAGAGCAGTCATGGGTACACCCTAGGAGATTGAACTCCCTCTTAATAGCTCTTAGTGTTGACCAATCCCAAATTGATGTAGACCACCCCACCATACAAGCCTCTCTACAATCGTGGAGCAGGTTCCTATCGTTGTCTCGTAATGTTGACAGACTAATGACAGTCCCCATTCCTTTGAAGTCACTCCAATGGTTAATACCCAATATCTCCTTGAATGTATGGCTCAACAAAGAGATTAACCTGGTCCAGGAGCTCATGGTAGGAGATCGTATTCTTTCCTTCGATGACTGTTGTACTAACTTTAACATCCCCCCGACAGAATTTTTGACCTATTCCCAAATTGCGTCCTGGTTGCGTCAATCAGGCTCCACTAACTCCCTAATCCCTTCGGGGGCATGGGAGTGTTTAACTTCGACCAGCTCCAAACCTAGAGGAATTACTATATTGTACGACCTCCTGAATACTAAATCTTCCTTTGTTAAATTTGGTCACTTGGTGAGATGGGAGTCAGATCTCGGGAAACAATTTACGGATAGACAGTGGTTATCAGCAATTAAAGACAATATCCGTTTCTCAAGGTGTTCAAACTATTGGGAACTGGCGATTAAACTCACAGCTAGATGGCATTTTACCCCCTATATCATAGCTAAATTTTCAGAGGGACAATCCAATCTTTGCTGGAGAGGATGTGGCCAGGTGGGCACACTTATACATATGTGGTGGTCATGCCCACACTTGCGGAGCTTCTGGAATGAGGTTTTCAAGCTAGTAGCGACAATCACAGGTGTTCTGAACAAGTCATCTCCCAAAAAAGCATTGCTGAGTATCGATATATCGGTCTACCCCCTACCACTGAGAGCCATAGCTATGAACATTATATTGGCAGCGAGGTCCCTGATAGTGCAAAGTTGGAAATCAAGGGACATCCTCACAATGCGTGAATTGATTACAAAGGTCACTATCATTTCGGCATATGAAAATTTTTTAGCATACCGAGACGGTACAGGCGCGAAATACAGGGCATATTGGTCTGCCTGGAACTGTCGGTTCCAGGATAATGGATGAATTGTATAACTGTGACTAATAGTATGTACACTTTAGTGAAGACTGCCTCCTCTCCCTGCACTCCCCCCCCCTATTTTTGTCTCCCCCTTCTTACCATGTTCAAAAATGTTGACGTATTACGTCTCTCGACCTATAGTGTTGTGAGTGCTATTTTGAATAACTGGTTATCATCTCCATCACATGCTATGCAATACTATAGATGATCAGCTCTTGGATGAGTTTTATGGTTTATTTTCTTTCTCTTTTTGTTACTAATTTCACAGGATACAGTTTACAAAGAATGGTATTTGTATACTTGCTATCAATTTTACAACTTCTGTGTGTACGTTATTATAACAATATGTCATTGTGTCCTGGCACTTCTGTGTTTATGTATTTTCTTCTTTTTCTTCTCAATAAAAATCTATTTGAAAAAAAAAAAAAGAAAATTCAATAGTGCTAATTTTAAAGGCTTATATGCATGATATTGTCTTAAAAAGTGTTTGGGGACCTGGCCCCAGGGGACATGTATCAATGCAAAAAAACAGGTCTGGTATGGATTTTGAGGAGGATCTCCACGCCATTTTAAAAAAAAAATGGCGCGGGGTTCCCCTTAATATCCATACCAGACCTGAAGGGCCTGGTATGGAATTTGGGGGGATCACCCATGCATTTTTTTTTTTAAATGTTGGTTCGGGGTTCACCTGTGGGGGAATCCCATGCCATTTTTATTAATTAACTTTTATATATATTGCCGGGACCGATAATTCATTTTAGCCGCGAGTAGTTTTAAATGTTTTTTTTTTCCATTAGAAATGTCATTTTTCTGTCAGACTGTTCTAAACACGGGAAACATCAGCCATTTTACAGGCATATTATAGGCACCCCCAGGTATCAAATTTAAAGGAATATTATACTTTTTTATATTATACAGTTTTTAAAACTTTTTTTTTTTACATTGATACATGTCTCCTGGGGAAGGACCCAGGTCCCCAAACATTTTTATGACAATAACTTGCATATTAACCTTTTAAAATTAGCACTTTTGATTTCTCCCATAGACTTTTAAAAGGTGTTCCGCGGCTTTCGAATTTGCTGCGAACATCCCAAATTGGTCACTATTCGGTGAACAGGCGAACAGCCAATGCTCGAGTCAAACTCATGTTCGACCTGAACATAAAGCCTATCCCTATTCCTAGATCCTGTTCTCATTTCATGATGCTCTTGTTGTTCTGTCCTAAGAGTTCTCATAGTTTCCTAGTTATTGTCATGTAATGTTACTGTATTCCTCCTAGCTCTGTCTCTTGGTTTCTGTCTGTTTTCAGTCTTCTTAAAGCCTTTTACTCTCTTGTACCCTTCTACTGATATCCCTGACATGATGAGCTTCTTGTATCTATATGCTTGCTTGTACTCATCTTATAATATGCCATCTGCTTTGACCTTGGTCATGTTATTGACTATATCTCTGTTATAACCTGTAGTTTTAAATCTTTGATCTCCTTGTCCCTGGGAACATCCTTTCACCACATGCATTGACTACACTAAACCCCTGAGCCACTTTTAGAAAATAGGCTTCTGTTAAGAGTAGATAATTTGGTGTTTAGCTTCCTTGGGACAAACAAGTACTAATTCATTCATAGAAAGAGTTCTAGAAACATGGCTGCTAAAGGTAAAGCATTCTACAGCAATGGCACCTGATCTCAAATCATGTCTAAACCCCTAAACAAAAATGTAATGTAGCGCCACCCCCCAAAAGGAGCTTCTTAGTGATTTTTGGGTCATCTTCTGCGCCTCAACTCCAAGAATTACCTCAGCCCTTCTAGCACACCTGGTTAGTTAAAATGACTGCAAACACTTTTTAAGGACACAAGGAGCAAATACTGTTAGCCTGGCTGTGGACAGACACACCATTATTGATAAACAAGTTGAATATATTATCACAGTTTAAAATACAGTATGTGGATACTTACAGCAGTGTTAAACCCTACAAACCCAGAGTATCAGTACGTTAGAAATTACAAGCTTCAATATTTATCAACTGTAAGTATATAAAAAAACAGTAATCTATATACCCATAACATGGGCCCTGAGAGAGAGGAGAGACGGTTTGTCAACTTCTCAGCTCCTTCTGGGCCATGAACACTGTTGAAAGTTAAACCACAAAATTGGATTAAACGGGTACCATGAACAAAGTTCTGTAGTGTTACAGGTCCTGGAGTGAAGAATACTAGTGTTTTCAGCTAGCAAATGATGGGACCCTTGTTTTAAGAGTAGGTTTAATCAAGCTCAATTGAATCAGTAATCATCTAGGGTGTTCCATTTGGTAGTATTTTGCAAGGACAAACCGCTAAAGGTGGCAGCTCCAAACAAGCATCCTCTGACACTAAAAAGGGAAATATGGGTCTGCATGCAGTGCCTGTACTGGGCTAAGAAGGATATTGGGTTTAAACCAGCTCACCAATCCTCTGTGTGATGAAAAAACAGAAATCCCAAGTGCTGGTTCAGGCACCTGGTGATGTAGTGAGGCCCCGGATCACCTCATGACAGCCGATCAAGATGGCAGGTAGCAAATCTTGGAAAGTGATTGGACAGTGGCTGGACCGATACCTGGATGGGTAAAGCGATTCCTGAAACAGTGTGGGTCATCTCCACTAGGCTGTATCATGCTGGGCTACTGAGAAGGGTCCCTGGGCTGAATGATGGTGGACTGTGTGGTTATCTCCTTTTCCTGGCATCCCTGAGCCTTCCCTCTATCTCCTGATAGCACTCTCTCAGTAGTGCTGCGTAGAAGCCTGTCTCTCTCTCTCCTCACTCAGGTGGCCAGGCTGGCACAACTCCAGGAGCTTGTTTTTTGGCTTGGACTCTCTCTCTCTCTCTCCTCACTCATCTCAGCCTTCTGTCCTTGTCCTCCAGACCCCCCTACTTCCCCCTTGTTCCTGGGCATGCTGGGGATTATAGTTTATGTCCATCAAATCCTATGGGCTGCATTGTCTCTGGGACTACATGTCCCATCATGCTCCCCTCTTGGCTTATGATTGGTCCCAAACTGCAGCCAATGAAGAGGCAGGAGGAATCAGAGTGGACCACGATCCCTGTAAGCGCCACTCTGTCTCCCATTACACACTGTGACAGGAGGCGGGGGCCGAGTGGGGGAAAGGAGATAGTTACAGCCAGCAGCTCTCCTCCTCTCCTCACAGTGCCGCTCTCACTCTCAATAGTCAGTCTTGTTTTCCCCCCATTGCAGTGCTCCATTCAGAGAAAGGGGAGAAAGCCAGCAGCTGCCCTGTCTCTGGCAGAGCCGCTCCTGTCCCTGCTTTTCGACTCCCACTACTGACAGGAAGAAGGAGGGGGTGGAAAGAACACAGAGAACCGCTGTTCCCGCTACTGACAGCGGCAACTTTGGCTTGAACTAAGGGGGGGGAGGTGCAGCACAGTCTGTCCTTCTAGGGGCTGCTTCTGTCCTCTCTTGGTGAGGAGAGCCAGCAGAGGAGGGGAGGGAGATGGCTGCAACCCCTGCTACATAATATATGTGATAAATGTAATAATTTGCAGCTTCCAGTACTTAGATGTGAAGGCTGTAATCGTTTTCTTTTATCTGGTGTTTTCCTTTTTACTTTAACCTGGTGATCCTGCAAGTAACACACTTCCAAACTTGCTCTCATTTCTTCATGAGTTTATTGAGGGAGCCATAGTTATCATAGAGACTTCACTTTAAATATGCCTGCCTTTGTTCATTTCATTACATGGATTGTTCACAGCAACCAACAGCCAGAAGTATTGAGGATACAATTCACGTCACTGGTGCTGTACCTATAAAGTAGACATAGTCTACTAGAGCAGTTCTTTTCATTCTGAATTAATATTTGGACAACGTTTTTGTCATTCAGCTATTGGGAATACCCAAATTACAATACAAACAAATTTTCCTAAATGCTCCGAATAACGAACCAAAATTCAGAATGAAATTCCAGTCAAATTCTAACTGTACACATATTTCTGAAATCAAAGCCTGTGGAGTTTACTTACTAAAGCTAGATAGGGAAAATGTAGTCGCAATTCTGCAGAGAAACCAATCAGATTGCAGGTTCTATTACTAAAGCTAAATTAAACAAACTGAGGTTAGGAACTGATTGGTTTCTCTGCAGAATTGTGACTAATGTGTGTTATTAGAGTACCATTTCAAAATAATGCTATTTTAGTTAAGCCAATGGTGATTTAAAGAGTCATTGTAATTATTGGATGAATATTTTTCTTGTTTGTTCACTTTGTCACAATCGAATAATAAAAAAAAAAATCTAACATTTTTGATTCGGCCAGTTCAAAATGTATCTATTAGAACGTTCTGAATTAAAAAAAATCTGTAAATTCGAAAAAATTTGTGAAAAATTATGAATACGAATTCTGAATATGAATTTAGAATAGGAATCCTAAATATGAATTGAACGAATCAATTAAATTTAACTAAACAAAATAACTAGATTAATTAATCGAAACTAAACAAAACAAAAATAATTTTATCATCATGCACATGTCCACTAAAAATATTTTTAACTAAACTTCGGCTTTAAGTTTGGATACACTTTAACCTTTTACTGCCACTGCCATAGAAACTATGGCAGTTGCTTTGGGGTGTTTTACACACACTTGTGGCATTTGCAGCCACACATCTCAGATTGCTTCCACACACCCCTATTACTGCAGGTCCCCTCCCTCCAGGTAAAATGGAGCGAGATCTCCCCTTCAAGCTATTGACCCTGAGGCAACGTGTGAAACATCACTTCTGGGTCCTAGATTCACTGTCCTCAGTCTGTATGGCTGGGGAAGAATCTAATGGAGCACAATCTGCATCGGAAGGCAGGTGAGACATTTTTTTATCCCCATGTAATAAAGATAGTTTAGTAAAATAAAAAAAGTAAAAAATTTAAATTTCATCCAAGCACTTAAAATCCCCCCAAATAATAGTCCCCCACTCTCATATACACACACATACAAATATAAATGCACATGTTGGGCACTACGCAGGAACATGTAGATTGTTACATGTTACATGAGCCCATTTTTCACAGTAAACTCTAAACTGATGAACTGTAGGGGCTTTTAAAGCATAACCTATGGAAAGTATAGGGTAATGAAGTTTGTTGCTCTTTTAAAGGCACATCCAATTTTAAGGTTTGCCATGTTGGGTTTCTATTTAATTGGCACGAACTTCCTAAACCATAATTGTACTGATATTGTGTGATCTAAAAAAAATGTAACTACCATTTAGGTGTCTACTGTCATAAAATATATAATATTTTGGGGATTTAATGTAATCTTCAGACCTACAATAATTTTTAACCACTTCAGACCCAGAAGAATTTACCCCCTTCCTGACCAGAGCACTTTTTGCGATTCGGCACTGTGTCACTTTAACTGACAATTGCGCAGTCATGTGACTTGGCTCCCAAACAAAATTCACGTCCTTTTTTTCCCACAAATAGAGCTTAAATATATCGGCGTGAGGCGATCGGCAATCGGTTAAATCATGTTTTCAAAAAAAGCAAAGATGGCTCTGGCAGAAAAAAGGGTTTGAGACCCAACCTATTATATGGAAAAGTTTACTTTAATGTAGTAATGAAGAGGCCCATTTGTGTTTCGGCTTAAATTTGTAAAAAAAATAATATATTAAGCTGATATCCCTTTCATTTTAAAGAGATTTTCCTTTGAGGTATATGGAGTGCATTTACTGTATATTCTGAAAATTTGGTACAACTGTAAGGCTGGTTTTAGAGGTTTTCAAATTCAGTGTCATTATATATATATATATATATATATATATATATATATATATATATATATAATTTCAGACTTGTTAATGAACCTACCTTGCTGTCAAGGACCAGTTCCTGTTACGCTTGAAGATCTATGCGCCAACTTTTATAAAGTATCTGGAATAATTTTACATAATGCCACTTTTGCCTTTGGCAATAGTGTAGTTTGCTTCTGGCAAGGTGAGAATATTCAGTGACCAGGCTAATCATTTAGGATTACTGACATAGAAACCTTCATTGTGTGTGGGTGAGGAAAAAAAAACCTTTAGAGCTTCAAAGACACTAACTAAACCTATTCCTTACACACAAGGGATATGCTGGTGAAATGTATGCATCCACTATTTCAGACAAGAATAAATCTTTGATTGTGTAATCCTAATTTAGCTGGTCTTTAGATTCTCTTGTCAAGTTACTAAAATAGCATGCACCTGTGTGGTAACTAAAAGCTGAGCACCCCACAAGGTGGGAGCATGGAGCCATAGTGTAGTTTATCTCTATTAAAGTGCCTCCACCCATTGGACCTTGTGCAATGCAAGCAAGACTTCTTATTGAGATTTACCTTGCCCTTAGGCATATTAATAACATTTGCTGTATTTCTTGCATAAATGGCAGTCTAGTCCTTGAATGTCTTTTTAAAAGAATATTTCAAACACAAATTCCTGGAATACCCAACAGTAACACATCTTCTAAAAACTAGCAGTAACTGCTTGGAGCTGAGACTTCTTGTGTTCTCCTGCATGCAGCAGACAGAAGTTTCATCCATTTTAACAGAGGTCCCTGTGTTTTACTTGTACCAGGTAGTGACTGTAGCTGCAGACCACCGGAGGCTCAGGTGTTACTCTATGTTCCCCAGTGATATTTCTTTAGCTATTGAGTCAACTTGGATGAGGCAGTAGACCAGTAGAGGTTCATGTGTTGCTCCAGCGTCCCCAGAGATATTCTTGTTATCAGTCAGTATAGCGTGAGTGAGGTTTATCTTTAAAGTGGTATTAAACAGTAGACATGTGCAGAGTAAAATATTTCGTTTCGGAATTTCGTTTTCGTCTGAAAACTTAATTTATTTAGTTACTCCCGAAATTCGTTTTTATTTATTTCGTTTTTCGTTCAAAAATTGCATTTGTCCGAAAATCCACATGAATCACGGTCGAATCTGTCTTTGAAGGCTTATGGTGTCTGTCGAATGTATAAAGAAGATTCAATGGAGCTAGTATATAGCATACTTTAGAACCCTATTAAAGTCTATGGGACTCCAACGTTCAAAATCTAAAGTGCTAATTTTAAAGGCTAATTTGCAAGTTACTGTCCTAAAAAGTGTTTGGGGACCCGGGTCCTGCCCCAGGGGACATGGATCAATGCAAAAAAAAGTTTTAAAAACGGCCGTTTTTTCGGGAGCAGTGATTTTAATAATGATTAAAGTGAAACAATAAAAGTGTAAAAGGAAAAAAAGTCCTTTAAAATCACTCGCAGCTATTATGAATTGTCGGCTCCCGTAATACAGAGAACACTCATTGAAAGTCATTGATAAAAAAAAAAAAAAATAAATTTTAAAAAAAAGCGTGGGGGTCCCCCAAATTCAATTACCAGGCCCTTCAGGTCTGGTATGGATATTAAGGGGAACCCTGCCTCAAATTTAAGAAAAAATTTGACGTGGGGTCCCCCCTAAATATCCATAACCAGACCCTTCAGGTCTGGTATGGATATTAAGGGGAACCCCGCATCAAATTTAAAAAAAAATTGACGTGGGGTTCCCCCTAAAAATCCATACCAGACCCTTTATCCGAGCACGCAACCTGGCAGGCCGCAGGAAAAGAGGGGGGGACAAGAGAGCGGCCCCCCCTCCCTCCTGAACCGTACCAGGCCACATGCCCTCAACATTGGGAGGATGCTTTGGGGGTCTGTGACCCCTCAAAGCACCTTGTCCCCATGTTGATGAGGACAAGGGCCTCATCCCCACAACCCTGGCCGGTGGTTGTGGAGGTCTGCGGGCGGGGGGCTTATCAGAATCTGGAAGCCCCCTTTAACAAGGGGACCCCCAGATCCCGCCCCCCCCCCCCTGTTGGAAATGGTAAGGGGGTACAAAAGTACCCCTACCATTTCACAAAGATAGTGTAAAAAATGGTTAAATAAAACAAACACACTTTTGAATAATTCCTTTATTAAAAATAAAAAAATAAAAAAAAGATTCCAGCGGCGGTAATCCACTCTTGCTATCCAGCGACGGACGATCATCTCTCCAGCGATGTCTCATCTCATCCAGCGCAGCGATCCATCCTTCTTCTGTCTCCGTGGAGGAGACACTGCAAGGATTCCGGCGGCTGACGTTTCTTATATACGGAGGGCGGGGCCACCCGTCACCTGACCCCGCCCCCCTCTGACGCAAGGGGAAACCCGGGGTTCCCCGTGACGTATGGGTGACCCCGCCCCCTCTGATGTAACGGAAACCTGCCTGTGTTACATCAGAGGGGTGCGGGGTCACCCATACGTCACAGGGAACCCCGGGTTTCCCCTTGCGTCAGAGGGGGGCGGGGTCAGGTGACGGGTGGCCCCGCCCTCCGTATATAAGAAACGTCAGCCGCCGGAATGCCTCCAGTGTCTCCTACACGGAGACAGAAGAAGGATGGATTCGCTGCGCTGGATGAGATGAGACATCGCTGGAGAGATGACCGTCCGTCACTGGATAGCAAGAGTGGATTACCGCCGCTGGAATCTTTTTTTTATTTTTTTTATTTTTAATAAAGGAATTTTTCAAAAGTGTGTTTGTTTTATTTAACCATTTTTTACACTTTCTTTGTGAAATGGTAGGGGTACTTTTGTACCCCCTTACCATTTCAAACAGGGGGGGGGCGGGATCTGGGGGTCCCCTTGTTAAAGGGGGCTTCCAGATTCTGATAAGCCCCCCGCCCGCAGACCTCCACAACCACCGGCCAGGGTTGTGGGGATGAGGCCCTTGTCTTCATCAACATGGGGACAAGGTGCTTTGAGGGGTCACAGACCCCCAAAGCATCCTCCCAATGTTGAGGGCATGTGGCCTGGTACGGTTCAGGAGGGAGGGGGGCCGCTCTCTCGCCCCCCCCCTCTTTTCCTGCGGCCTGCCAGGTTGCGTGCTCGGATAAAGGGTCTGGTATGGATTTTTAGGGGGAACCCCACGTCAATTTTTTTTTAAATTTGACGCGGGGTTCCCCTTAATATCCATACCAGACCTAAATGGTCTGGTTATGGATATTTAGGGGGAACCCCACGTCAAATTTTTTCTTAAATTTGAGGCAGGGTTCCCCTTAATATCCATACCAGACCTGAAGGGCCTGGTAATTGAATTTGGGGGACCCCCACGCTTTTTTTTTTTTATTTATTTATTTATTTTTTTATCAATGACTTTCAATGAGTGTTCTCTGTATTACGGGAGCCGACAATTCATAATAGCTGCGAGTGATTTTAAAGGACTTTTTTTCCTGCATAAATGACACTTTGTGCAGGGACAGTTCTAAGCACGGGAAACATGCGCCCCTTCACAGGCATACTATAGACAACCCCCCCCCTACGAAATTTAAAGGAATATTACACTTTTATTGTTTCACTTTAATCATTATTAAAATCACTGCTCCCGAAAAAACGGCCGTTTTTAAAACTTTTTTTTGCATTGATCCATGTCCCCTGGGGCAGGACCCAGGTCCCCAAACACTTTTTAGGACAGTATCTTGCAGAATCTTTTCTCTCTGTCAAATCTTTTTTCTCTGTCGAATATTTTCTCTATATAATCTTGGACTAATAGAGGTAAGGTTAGGCACATTCGAACACAGGTTCTATAGACACAGATTGTTGTCAGAGTCATGTCGAATCTCCTATTCTATATCGAACTGTTGTAACAATGAAAACGAAAATAAAGCATTTATTTATGTCGGATCTTTCGTTTTTCGGATTTTGTGCTTTCGTTATCGTTTGTCAAAACGAAAACGAAAATAGCTGAAATTCGGACGAAAATGCATTCGGACGAAAACGAATGCACATGTCTATTAAACAGCCATATTCCATAATGTGCTAGTATTCACATACTGTGTATATACACACTTCAATTACTAACATTTTGTAAAACCAATAAAAAGTGAAAATAAGTAACAAAACAGTGTCAACAATCTCCTCCTCATACACATAAATGTGCACCAACTTGTGTCCATAATTAAATAAAGTCTAGTGCATACAAGATATAAAATAGTGAAAATCTTCATATGACTATTCTTAGCGATGCACCTTCATGACCCCATTTCTTCTGTACAAATAGATCTGTCACCAGACGTCAATGGCTTCTTATCCCTATGTAGGTCATATGAGGCAGATGTAAGATGTAATTTGCATATGATACATGTTAATGTTATTATAATGTGTATGACAATCAGACACCTCTCTCTTAGGATTCTGGTCAGAATTTCCACATCCTTCACTCCAAATATGTATGAGTTCTCCCCTACTAGAATCTCCAACTCCTCCACAAAAAAGAACACATCACATCTATGCACTTCCACCTTCATCAGGTCTTTCTTCCGGGATCACTCTGGCTGTGTGCACATGTGCTCAGTGTGCATTATCACTGACAGGCAGGAGGAAACATTTAAGGCAGAAGAGACTGATAGGGTTAAACTGACTGTTTTCTTTTTTTACAAAGCAGAAGGGTTGCTGTCACATACCTCTCTTACAACCTGTTCAGGGACCACTGGTGGTGAGACAGTGGCCACGAGAGCATGGCGAGGTAAGAGTGCCCGTAAGGTGTCCAACTGACCTTATAGGAAAGTAGAAGGTGCTTCACCAGAGATGAGTCAGAAGGCCACAACAGCAGGTGGCAGCAGCAGCAGCAGCAGATCTCAGATTTGGCAGGCAGAAGGCGGGCAGTTGCTTGCCTAGCAGATATCTGGTCATAGGTGCAGAAGAGGCTGGCAGCACATGAAGGACCAGCTGGGAACAGGTAACTGGATGCATGGTCAGATGAGCCAGGTCAGCAATAAGCACTGATTGCTTTGTGAAACGCGTCAACATTTCCTGTACCCTGTTATTCCTTTTGTTGTGGATTTTTTTATTGTGTTTTGATGTGACCCACGTTGTTTCATTTAAAGATGGGATTTCAAGTCTTTTTCCAGTGTGCGGCTATCCAGAGTTTTGTCCTGCTTGTTTGGTCAGCAACAAGCAGTCAGGTTCAAGCATGGGCGGCAAGCTGAAGAATGGTCAAGGTTCAAGCAGAGGTCAGCAATACTGGATCAGGCGGATGAGCACGAGGAAAAGCATAATCCAAAATTCAGAGAAAAGCCAAAGTCAGGGCAGGTAATGTACAAGTGTGGTCAGGACAGATGCAGGAACAGGGGGAGAGCTATAGATTAGACAGCACTGATTAGTACAACTACTGCACTTAAATAGTCCATTTGGGACCATATTAGCAGTAGGTGCATGCATATCCATGCACAACCATAGGCCTGTGCCTATGCATTTGTATGCACCTTGAACCGTCATCTATACTATAGCCAGTACTTCCCTGACAGTTGCTAAACTCCTTCTCTCACCAGAAACATATTTTCACCTTTCTTTTGCTTCTGCACCAATTTGTTGACCAGATGAGAGCAAAGTTAAATACCTGACATGTCTGAGCATGGGAGGCCATGTGACTCACACCCCTTTCCCATGTGACCGCAATGGTGCCTTGTGATTGATCCAGCAATGTCACATGGAGTGGGGGGATTCATAGCTCCATGTAGGCTCAAAGTCCTGATCCCATTGGTAAAATGGATTAGCATGGAAGCAAGTTTAGGTAAGGACTTGCTGCTGGGATAAGGGAAGGCAAGTGATCCATTTGTCTGTATGAACAATAGAAAGTTTTGCTTTCAGGGACCAGTAAAATACTTATTGATAAGGTAACTATAATGTTTAAAAACACCAGGGACGTAAAGGATGCAGAAAAATGGACTCAATCAAGTTTAATGTTTATATAAGATATATTTCATTAGAAAAAATATATACATATATATATTCTTTGCTAACAGCACAGGAGCAGGTCATATTTTCCTTTAATATTAACACAGTGTATTTTCGATGCAGAATAAGAGATAGAAATCCAGACGTATAGTGCCTGAAGAAAAAAGGTTAACATGAATTTACCAGGTCAAATAACTGCTGTGAGTACCACCGAGAAGCTGTCTAGCATATGAAAAGAAAGGCAGTAAACAGATATTGCATAGTATACCCCAGCTGAATGCAGGAAGCAATGTACAGAATTGAAAAAACAGTGAAAGTCATATCTAAGAGAATGACAGTCAGGTTCCAGTAATACTTGCTATTTGATCAGCTGTCAGTCATGTTTTCCAGTCATTCGCATTAAAATTTGATTCATTGTGATCAAATTTCTTCCAGTTCTGGGACCAAACTCAATATAAGGACTTACTTTGTGAAACTGTAAGGGGTAAAACCAGTATAGATCTGCATCTAGTTTTAACAGTTACTGATATTCTTCAAATCTGCAGAAATGCAGAGGTCATATCATTTATATCTGTCTGATAACTTGCAGTTTAAATTAGCTAAATACATTATAAATGCATCATAACAAAATATGTTTTACGCCTTTACACGCGACGGGACTTTACGGAAGACTAGGTCCGACGGTCTTCCCGACTGACTTTTCAGCGGAGTTTCGACGGACCTTCCAAACAAACGGACTTGGCCACACACAATCACACCAAAGTCAGATGGTTTTGACCGTGATGACGTATGACCGGACCAGAATAAGGAAGTTCATAGCCAGTAGCTGCCCTAGCATCGGTTTTCATCCATCAGACTAGCATACAGACTAATGGATTTTTCGACTGGACTCAAGTCCATCGGAAAGATTTGAAACATGTTCTAAATCTAAAGTCAGTCTGATTTTTAGACAGCAAAGATCCGATGAAGCCCACACACGATCAAATTGTCTGGCGGATTCGTTCAATCGGGCCTTTGCTGTTGAAACGTCCAGTCGTGTGTACACAGCATTATAGTTTGTTTTCTTTAACAGCTTCAGCCCCGGAACATTTTACCCCTTTCCTGACCAGAGCACTTTTTGCGATTCGGCACTGCTTCTCTTTAACTGACAATTGCACGGTCGTGCAACGTGGCTCCCAAACAAAATTGATGTCCTTTTTTCCCACAAATAGAACTTTCTTTTGGTGGTATTTGATCACCTCTGAGGTTTTTATTTTTTGCGCTATAAACAAAAAAAGATAGACAATTTTGAAAAAAAAAAACATTATTTTTTACATTTTGCTATAATAAATATCCCCAAAAATATAAAAAAAATGTTTTTCCTCAATTTAGGCCAATACGTATTCTACTTATTTTTGGTAAAAAAAATTGCAATAAGCGATTATTGATTGGTTTGCTTACAAGCTATAACGTTTACAAAATTGGGGATCGTTTTATGGCATTTTTATTAATATTTTAATTTTTTTTAAATGGCGGCGATTAGTGATTTTTATCATGGCTGCGACATTTTGGCGGACACATCAGACATTTTTGACAACATTTTTTGGACCATTGTCATTTATACAGCAATCAGTGCTATACAAATGCACTGATTCCTGTGTAAATGACACTGGCAGTGAAGGGGTTGACCACTAGTGGGCAGGGTTAAGGTTAAGTGTGTCCTGAGGTGTGTTTCTAACTGTGGGGGGCGTGGCTATGTGTGACACATCACTGATCTCTGATCCTGATCACAGGGAGCAGAGATCAGTGACACTGTCACTAAGCAGAACGGGGAGATGCTTGTTTACATTAGCATCTCCCCGTTCTTCGTTCTTCCTTCCCGTGAGACGATCGTGGGTATCCCCACAGTGATCAAGTCCGTGGGACCCACAACCCGACTCATGGAGGTCCCGGCCGGCGCACATGATGGCACGGTGGCAAATTTAAAGGGACATACCTGTACGCCCATTTGCCTGTCCGTGCCATTCTGCTGACGTACATCGGTGTGCGCTGATCGGGAACTGGTTAAAAAGCAGTAACAACCTGCCATCATGTTGCAGAGAGATACCTCTCTGTGAGGAGACAGTCAACTCTCTGTAGAGGTTTGATACCCCCTTCTGAACGCCCCCACTGGCAGCAGCACTTCAGGCTTCCCTCTTTCTCTTCTGCGGCCTGCTGCTCCTGCAACACAGGACAATGTTTCAGGATGGAAAGTGGGGAAGGGGCCAGTAAATATGTAATTTAATGCCCCTTTCTTTTCTGAATGAATACAGTAAGTGGTCGGTACCTATCACTCCTGTGTCCATTTATAACAGAAACATAGTAAACAATGTTTGCTATGCTTCAGCTTGTGAATGAACAGGAAGCTGCTCAGCACAGAGCACATCTCATTCATTCATTGTACAGTGCAGTTGAGGCTGCAAAGAAAGGGACTGGGAAATCTTTGCCTTCAGTCCCTTTCTCTGTCTCAAAAGTAA
Organism: Lithobates pipiens; assembly: GCF_037356315.1. Taxonomy (NCBI): domain Eukaryota; kingdom Metazoa; phylum Chordata; class Amphibia; order Anura; family Ranidae; genus Lithobates; species Lithobates pipiens. Next base: position 205,802,970 of record NW_027507785.1, on the reverse strand, counting down.
AACATTCTGTTTAGACCTCTGATATTTCACCAAAGCCCCCCAAAGGGACTCCTAAAAATATTGTAAAAAAAAGAAAAATAATATTGTAAAAAATAATAAAACATAAAATTATAAACAATAATAATAATAAAAAAAAAATAAGTAATACAATGAAACATTGTAACCAGGGCTGGCCCAAGACATTGTGCTGCCTTGGTCCAAGAATGGGTCCCAAAAAAAAAAAAAAAACATCAAAAGGCCCCCACATCCATTATTTCCCTATATATCACTTTTGTGAGATACTGTATATACAGTTGTGCTCTTAATGGCAGAATGATGATTTCTTGGCCATTTTTCAGAGAATATGAATGGTAACACAAAAACTTATCTTTCACTCATGGTTAGTGTTTACTCTTTTTAACCTTCCTCAGATCCGTGCTATAGCCAAATGATGGCTACAGCGCAGACCTGCTTTACCGTGAGTACGTCTATTGACGTCCTCCTGGGCCTGAGCGGCCTGTGCGCCTCCTGCAGGGCACGCGTGGGGCGCGCTGTGATCAGCGAGTCTATGAGACTCGCTGGATCACAGATGCGAGTAAGGGGTCGATCCCGACCCCTTAACATATGATCAGCTGTCGCCAATGACAGGTGATCATATGTTGTAAACAGAGCCGGTAATCGGCTATTTTTTCTCCTTGTGCTGACAGTGTGAGGAGGGAAAAAAAAGCAGATCACCTGCGGCCGTGAGAGGGAGATCAGTACCGATCATGGAGAGAGCTGCTGCCAGCTCCTCAGTGCCCACCTGTACCACCTAGCAGTAGAAAACAGTGCCACCTACCAGTGCCCACCAGTGTCGTAGACAACAATGCCACCTACCAGTGCCCACCAGTGCCACCCATCAGTGCCCACAATCAGTGCCTCATAAACAGTGCTGCACATCAGTGCCACCTATCAGTGCCCATCAGTGTCACTTACCAGTGCCCATCAGTGCTGCCCATCAGTGCCCATCAGTGCCACCTATCAGTGCCACCTATCAGTGCCCATTAGTGCCATCTATCAGTGGTACCTATCAGTGCCCATCAGTGCCGCCCATCAGTGCCACCTATCAGAGCCTGTCAGTGCCATCTTATCAGTGGCCATCAGTGCCTCCTTATCTGTGCCTATTAGTGCACATCAGTGCAGCCTATCAGTGCCCACCAGTGTAGCCTATCAGTGCCCTCCAGTGCCACCTCATCAACACATATCAATGAAGTAGAAAAATTACCTGTTTGCACAATTTTATAACAAACTATGAAACATGATTTTTTTTTTCAACATTTTTCATCATTTTTTAAATCACAGCTGTGATTAAATTCCACCAAAAGAAAGCTCTATTTGTGTGAAAAAAATTATAAAAATGTCATTTGGGTACAGTGTTGTATGACCGAATATGGTGTATTGTGTCATCTGCACAGTGTGCACCTAAAGCTACCCCAATTGCTGGTGTTCTTCCAATTCTATACTACAGGCAGCTGCAGTAATTACAGTTGGTGTATTGTGTCATCTGCACAGTGTGCACCTAAAGCTACCCCAATTACTGGTGTTCTGCTGATCCTATCGACAGGCAGCTGTAGTAATTACAGTTGGTGTATTGTGTCATCTGCACATTGTGCACCTAAAGCTACCCCAATTACTGGTGTTCTGCTGATCCTATCTGCAGGCAGCTGTAGTAATACAGCTGGTGTATTGTGTCATCTGCACAGTGTGCACCTAAAGCTACCCCAATTGCTGGTGTTCTGCTGATCCTATCAGCAGGCAGCTGTAGTAATTACAGTTGGTGTATTGTGTCATCTGCACAGTGTGCACCTAAAGCTACCCCAATTGCCGGTGTTCTTCTGATCCTATACCGCAGGCAGCTGCAGTAATTACAGTTGGTGTACTGTGTACTCTGCACAGTGTGAACCTTAAGCTATCCAAATTGCTGGTGTTCTTCTGATCCTATACCGCAGGCAGCTGCAGTAATTACAGTTGGTGTATTGTGTCATCTGCACAGTGTGCACCTAAAGCTACCCCAATTGCTGGTGTTCTGCTGATCCTATCCGCAGGCAGCTGTAGTAATTACAGTTGGTGTATTGTGTCATCTGCACATTGTGCACCTAAACAGAAGAAAAAACAGCGCCAATCTAAGTGCAGTATTGTTGAATCAAAGACATTTAATTTGTGAAGTTATGCACTCACACTCTACCAGAAGGTTTCAGGCACATCATGTATCTAGAGGGCATCGCAGGGCTCTCGAGGAGAAACGGTAACTCGTTCGGCTGTATCTCTCGTCCGGTGGCGCCGGTGGTTCCCAGCGTCGCACGGCTTGGTGTAACAGCGTCAGGGAGGTCCGTTCGTCCGTTCGTTGTTACGTTGAGGGGCGCACTGCGATGACGTTTCATTGTGGTTTACGTTGCACGCGTTCGGAGCATACGTGCTCCTTCATCAGGCATCTGGGTTACCATGTTTGGAGTGGTTTAAATAGGGAAAAGGGGCAGTTCTAATTGGTCGTTCGAGTTTAGGTTCCACCTTATGGGGCGGAGCTGTTCCGACCAAAGCATGGTGTTGATTGCTCATGTGTTGCAGGCTGGTTGTATGTGATTATTGTGTGTGTGTCCATCAATGTATGTGGATACAAGTTGGATAATGTGGAAAAGATGTGGGAAAAAATGATAAGAGTTGGAACTTTTTTATTTATTTAATTGTTTTTTAAAGATTGTTTTAAAAATTATAAAAATACTTGTTAAAGGTATAAAATAGAAGTGGATTTTGCAAGAATTAAAAGAAGGTTGTTAAAGGTTGAAAAAATACATAGAAAATACATAGAAAATATATATATAAAAAAATATATATAAAAAAAATATATATTTTTTATTTTTTTTTATATAAAAAAATATACATAAAAAATATATAAAGAATCAATAAAAATGGAAGTAAAAATAAGGATAAAATTAAAATCGGAATAAAAATAACAATAAAAATAAAAATAAAAATAAAAATAAAAATAAGATAAGATAAAAATAGAAGTAGGAATAAAAATAAAAATGAAAAAGGGGCAAAAAATTGTTAATTAAATTGCTGAAGGTATATTTCTATGGTGGGTATTATGACATACCATAGTGAGAGACATGTATATTGATAGGATTTGATATTGTGAAAATTTAGTACTGTAAAATACAATAAAATGGTGTTGAAATGAGACGTGGATGTTAAAATAGAACATACATATATATATATATATATATATATATATATATATATATATATATACACACATACACACACACATACATATATACATATATATACATATATATACATATACATACACATACATACATACATACGCATGCACACGCACTCGTACGTGTGTGAACCCACATATAGTGGGATCAGAAAAAGGCGCGTGGATACTGATTTGTGAAGATGAAGGCGGGGGGGGGGGGGGGGGGGGGCGGGGGTGTCTAAGCAATTTTAAGTCTCATTAAAAAATCTCATGGAAAAAGTGTGATGGATAAAAATTAGACAACTGAGTTGATTTCTATGTCCTCGTTGAGGCCTCCAGGCGTGAGGGTGTCTAACGTATATATCCAAAAAGTTTCCCTCCCGCAGAGACGTTTGAAACGTTCTGCGAGGGGGAAGGATCCAGGTATCTGTTCAAGGGCCCATACTTGCATGCCCTCTGTGGACCCTTGATGGTGTTCTTTAAAGTGTCGTGGGATAGTGAGATTGGAGTCCCCTTCTACTGATCGGCGATGTTCGCCAAACCTTTTTCTTAGGGTACGAATGGTACGCCCTATATAAAGTAGGTTGCAAGGGCAGCGGATTGCATATATTACAAACTCAGAGGAGCAGTTGTAAAACTCTTTTAGTTGGTATGTGTTGCCCTTTGTGGTAAAAGATTTTTGGCGGTGTTGGACAAATTTACAGGTGAGACATTTTTGTTTCTTGCATTGGTACATGCCCTTCAGGGTGAGGAATGTCCTGAGTGGCTTTGGTTTGTTATCGGTTTTTAATTTGCTCGGGGCAATAAAACTTTTTATGTTGCGTGCTCTACGATATGTTATCTTGGGGGTATCTGTTATGGAGGTTTTTAACAGAGGGTCTTCTAGAAGGATACTCCAATGGTTTTTGAAGATTTTTTCCATTTTTTTGTGTTGGGAGTGATATTGAGTAATGAATCTGGTGCTGTGAGTTTGGGAATGGACAGTCGGTTTGTTCGGTGTGGTTTCATGTGGTTGGGGTGTGACCGGGTGTGTTTCTGGCTGGGTGTCCAGGAATTTGGTGAAGGCTTCATCTACTAGGGTGGGGGGATAGCCTTTGTCTTCAAATTTTCTTTTAAACAGAGTGCCCTGCTCGATATAATCTGAGTTGTGAGTACAATTTCGTTTTAAACGATTAAATTGACTCTTTGGGATATTGGTGATCCACCTTGGGTGGTGGCAACTTTGGAAGTGTAAATATGAATTTCCTGCAGTGGGTTTTATGTGGTTTCTTGCGAAGATGGTTTTATTAATATGACAGAGTTCAAGATCTAGAAAAGGTAAGGTATCTGGACTGGATTCAAAAGTGAAAGATAGGCCTAGATCATTAGCGTTACAGTGTGAGACGAAGTGGTCTATGGGTGGTCCGGTGTTGTCCCATATGATGATAATATCATCTATATAGTGACCTATGTATATAATATGCTCTGTATATGGATTGTTGTTCCAAATGTAAAGAGTTTCCCAGAAGCCCATTGTCAGGTTTGCATAGCTAGGTGCAAAATTGGCACCCATAGCTGTCCCTTGGGTTTGTAAGTAGAATTTTTTATTGAAGGAGAAGTAGTTGTGGGTGAGGCAGAACTTTGTGGAATCTAAGATAAACTCTGCTTGTGCAGTTTTTAGGGATGGGTCTAGGGCTAAGAAGTGTTTTACTGCCTGAAGGCCAACAGCATGGGGAATTGAAGTATAGAGGGAATTAACATCCAAGGACACCCATTGGTAGGTGGGCTCCCAGGAGTAGGTTTTTAGGATCTCTAGTAGGTGTGTACCATCTCGTATGTAAGTTTGGAGATTTTGTGCCAGTGGTTGCAGGAAATGGTCAATGTAGATAGAAAAGGGGCTGGTTATACTTTCCATTGCGGCAACAATTGGTCTCCCCTGGGGATTCTCTGAATTTTTATGTATTTTGGGAAGGTGATAGAAATAGGGAGTGTTATAATATGTTTTGGATAGAAAGGAAGCTTCTGCTTTTGTAATAATATTATCTCCAAGGGCTCGTTTTATGAGTGCTTCAGCTTCTATAGAGAAGAGAGGGAGCGGGTCACTTTTTAAGGGCTTGTATGTATTGTTATCGGAGAGTAATCTGTTGGCCTCATTTAGATAGTCTTCCGAATTCTGGATTACTATACCACCTCCTTTGTCTGCTGTTTTGATGACAATAGAGTTATTTTTTGCTAGACTTTGGAGAGCCTGGGCTTCTTGTGGGGTGAGGTTGTTCCTGTGGTGATGCAGGGGGGAGGGGGGTGGCCTTAATTTACAAAGTCGTTTGATATCTGCATAAACAACCTGGTAGAAACTTTGTATGTAAGGGCCTTTTGCCTGGCTGGGGTTGAAGATGGATTTTGGCCTAAGAGGAGTGTGTTTTATTGGGGGGGAATCTGGTTGATAATAAATGCAAGAAGTGTCTGAGAGACTAATGGTGGTGACGGCGGGGTCTTCATTCATATTGTATAATTCTTCCAAAATGGCTAGGCAGGGATCATCTTGGTATATATTTTTTGTACATAAAGGAGAGGTATTGTTCATACTGGGTATTGTGGTATTGTTGGGATTTTCCTTATTGGATTTGATATTGAAAAAGCGTTTCACTGTGAGATTACGTATAAATTTGTTTAGATCCACAAATAGAGTGAAAGGGTTGGGCTGGCTGGTGGGTGCGAAGTTGAGTCCTTTATTAAGTAGAGAGATTTCATCTGGGACCAGGGTATGTGAAGAAAGGTTGTAGATTTTTATAGTTTGGCAAACTTTTCTTTGGGTTTTGTTTCTTCTCCCTCTCTTTTTTCCTTCCTCACTCCCCCCATCCAGGACATATATAATCCAGCAGCGCAACGCACAAAAAAACAATTTTTTCTTACATTGTGCACCTAAAGCTACCCCAATTGCTGGTGTTCTGCTGATCCTATCCGCAGGTAGCTGTAGTAATTACAGTTGGTGTATTGTGTCATCTGCACAGTGTGCACCAAAAGCTACCCCAATTACCGGTGTTCTTCTGATCCTATACTACAGACAGCTGCAGTAATTACAGTTGGTGTGATGTGTACTCTGTAAGGTGTGCACATAAAGCTACCCCCAATTACTGGTGTTCTCATTCTAATAATGCTACAGGCAGGCAGTTGATTCTGCTAGCTGCAGTATAATCAGTATATATGTCCCAGCTTTGTGCAGCTACCTCTCCCTGCATTAGTATGTCTGGAAGGCCAACAAGGAGAGGCAGACAGTCACGACCCAATAAAAGAGGGCAAGCAGCGGGGGGCGTGGCCTGGCCGCTGAGTGAGATGGCCGCTTGATCGTTCGGCTCCGCTCCTCCACACCATACTACAGCGAATACCGCCGTCTCCCGCTGCCCGAACGGATTGCTGTTCGATCAGACGAATACCGGAAAGTCTCCGGAGTATGTCCAAGAAGAAGGGCAAACTCAAGGGACCCCGCAGACTCCTCGATTTTTACATGCGGCCTTCGCAGCAGGACTCCCAAAATGGCGCCGACCGGGACCCAGGAAACCTGAGGCGACCTCATAGCTGCCCTGCGGAAGCGCCTCCAGCGTTCCAGGCCCTGGATGGAGGGATGGATCAGACCACAGAGCACTCCATCTCCCCTGGGGACAGAGGTAAGAGACTAGCAGAGTTTCCCTCACTATCCCCTGACAAACAGCCTCCTCATAAGAAGCAGCATGGCGCTGGAACATGTAGTGCCACAGGCTCTGAGAATCCAGCTGCACAATCCCTTGCTGAGTACCCCACCTCAGACAATCCAGCCTCTGAACACTCACTTAAAGCAATGCTGCTGTCTTTACAGACTGAGCTGCACAGAGACTTAAAAATCTCTCTTAACCATATGCAAGAAAAAGTCACCTCACTAGAGCACCGCACTGACCGCATAGAACAACATCTGTCAGAAGCCACTGAAGCTCACAATAGTATGGTGAATATACAGGATGAGCAAGCTGCCATGGTCACCCAGCTCCGTCTTAAAATCGCGGACCTTGAGGACCGCTCGAGGAGGAACAATATTAAAGTCAGGGGGGTATCTGAGTCGCTTGCAGCATCAGAAATTGTGCCTTATTTACATCAAATGTTCCGCAAACTAGTGCCTACGCTGACGACACAAGATATGCTTATAGACAGAGCACACAGGATCCACAAGCCGCAGCACCTCCCAGACTCTGTCCCTAGAGACATCCTGGCCAGGGTAAATTTTTTTCATGTCAAGGAGGAGATCATGAGAGCAGCAAGGGCCCTGCGCTCGCTTCCAGACCCCTTCCATGGAGTGTCTCTATTCAATGACATTTCGGCGACTACTTCCCAAGCCCGCAGGGCCTTCTCCTCAGTCACCTCTGTTCTCAATGAACAAAAAATTCCCTACAAATGGGGATACCCTGTGAAGCTTATTGTCTCTCACCGCAATCAACAAGTTGCTATGTTATCGCCTAAGGAGGGCCTCAAGCAGCTTCTCAACTGGGGCCTGATAACTCAGGCACCTCCCCACACTTCACCTGTACGGCCATCCTCAAAAATAGCTAATCTGAGGGAGTCCCACGTTCCGGCCTAACTGCAAATGCTTGCTTGTAACATGCAGCATTCTGTTATGTGTTTATGTTCTTACTCTTTTAGACGGTTTTTTCCTCACAATAAGTTTTACAGTTTTTGTCATGGTGTGGAGGAGTGGAAGTAGATGTTTGTCCCTTCCACGCTCCACAATTGTTGATGTGCTAAGCACATTCTTGGTTTCTATTTTTTTGGCATATTTTGCAGTTCTACCTGATTCTCTTACATAAGATACGCCATTGTATTACTGCTTTGCTTTCATAGCTTTAACTTTGCTGGCGCAGATCGGGCCCGTTTTGCCCGCTCTGATTCAGCTCACTGCCTATTTGTTACTGTATATTACACTAAGCTGTGCAACGTTTATTTCCCCCCCCCCCCCTCTCTACTCGCCCCTCCCCCGCCTATTTCCTTTCTCCCTTCTATTACCTTTGGCTTCCCATTTTCTCCTTGTTCCTCGAGACAGTCCCCCTCTGATATTGTGCAGACCATCGCTATATAACCTTGCCTCACCTCTGCAATGTCGCTCACGATTGTATCTCTTAATGCTAAGGGCCTCAATAGCCCCTTTAAAAGGTCTCTCCTGTGGCGTGAAGCCCTAAATCAGAAAGCGGATATCCTATGCGTACAGGAGACCCACTTCTCAGAGACTAATTCCCCCAAGTGCACTCACAGATTATTCCCCCATTATTTCCATGCCCGCGCTGAAACTAAAACAAGGGGGGTGATGATTGCAATTCGCTCTTCGGTGGCCTTTGTCCTGAAGCACGTAGAAGTGGATCCTGGTGGCAGATTTATCATTCTGTCGGCTACATTCAACGACCAACCAATGGTTGTTGTTAACGTATACGCACCTAATACTCACCAGAGAGCTTTCCTTAAAACATTGCTCCTCAAGCTTCAACCTTACCCAAAAGATGAAATTGTACTCTGTGGAGATTTCAATGAAATCTTAGATCACCACATGGACTCCTCCAATCCAAAACGTAAATCCTCCATGGCGCTGTCCACCTTTGTTTCCCAAGAAGATCTTTATGACCCTTGGCGATGTCTGCATGGTACGGAGAGGGACTACTCCTTCTATTCCCACACGCAGAGATCTTATTCTCGGATTGATCTGTTCCTGGTCTCTAAGATCCTGCTGCAAAAAATTGACAAAGCAACTATTGGTCTTATCACATGGTCGGACCATGCGCCAGTCTCTATTTCCATTTCCCTGTCGCCTCCTGCCTCTAGACACACGATTTGGCGCCTGAACGCAGCATTACTAAATGTAAAAGAGATCAAGGAGCAGATTGGGTCCGAAATAACCTCTTACTTTACCTCTAATGAAGGCTCTGTTTCCAATCCAGCCACTCTTTGGAATGCGCACAAAGCGGTCATTCGGGGTATTTTCCTTAAGTTGGGAGCCCAGGAAAAGAAAAAAAGATCCCTTGCGATCAATGCCCTACTGCAACGCATCCAGACTCTTGAAAAATTAAACAAACAACATCCTACCACGGTTAATGCAGGTACACTTAGCTCTCTGCGGAATGAACTATGTTCGCTCCTTCAAAGAAGTCACGACTTCTATCTCAGACGGCTTCGCTTAACCTGGTACTCTCAAGGCAACAGAGCGGGGAAACATTTAGCACAACAGTACAAGAAAAAAGCAGCTCAAACTAAAATCCCATTCCTACTGAATCAGCAGGGCCAAAAACTGTCCAATCCCAAAGACATTGCGAATGAATTCGGAACCTTTTACTCCAAACTGTACAACCTCTCTCAATCTACTTCTACTCCGCAGCCCTCAGCACAATTGATCCAGACATTCCTTGCCCCCTTACAACTTCCCACGATAACCCCCTCCCAACTTGACGATCTGGCCAAACCATTTTCTCAACTGGAAATTCTTAAAGCGATCAACGAGCTTCCTTTGCATAAAGCCCCTGGTCCAGATGGTTTCATTAATGAATACTACAAAACTTATAGGGATCAGATCTCATCCCACCTCTGTAATGCCTTCAATGGCTTCCTATCCACCGGACAGATCCCATCGGAATCACTAGAAGCAACTATAACTACCATCCACAAGCCCGGTAAACCCTCCCATGATCCAGCAAATTATCGCCCCATCTCACTCCTGAACACGGACACGAAACTATATGCCAAATTATTAGCCTCCCGTCTAGCATCATTTATCCCCAACCTGATTCACCCTGATCAGGTGGGCTTTATTCCCCTACGACAAGCTTCCGATGGCACCCGCAGGTTCATAGACATGATACATTGGGCGGAGCACCGTCGAGTGCCTTCTCTGCTGATCTCTCTTGATGCAGAGAAGGCATTCGATCGGGTTAGCTGGCTCTATCTAGACCTTGTCCTACAAAAATTCGGCATTCATGGATCCTTCAAGCAAGCCATTTTAGGCCTATACTCCTCCCCAAGTGCAAGAGTTTTAACATCGGGACTATTGTCTTCCCCATTCCCCATCACAAATGGGACTCGTCAGGGCTGCCCCCTCTCCCCACTCATTTTCGCGATGGTCATTGAACCACTAGCACAAGCTATCAGAACACACCCGAGCATAGCCGGTCTTCAGATAGGTTCCACTGCACACAAAATTGGGCTATACGCCGACGACATTATCATTTGGCTCACTGATCCCCTATGCTCTCTGCCCCCGCTCTGCGATCTTTTACAACAATTCAGTCTTATTTCCCTTTATAAACTAAACCACTCTAAATCTGCCATGCTAGGGATATCTCTATCCCCGCAGCTCAAACTCAATATCTCCTCGATATCCCCGTTTTCCTGGGCTACCAACTCCTCTCTGACTTACTTGGGTATTCAGCTGACCTCCTCTACCTCTCTACTATTGCGTACTAACCTAGCTGGGCTCACCCAGAAGCTACAAAACCTTTCTACTTCGCTCCTACAGGTACAGACCTCATGGATAGGTAGAATAGCTCTTACTAAAATGTTCCTATTACCACATATTCTTTATATGTTCCGAACTTTGCCGATACCGATGCTTCAATCCGACATAGCTAGTTTACAACGACTGATTAACAAATTCATATGGTCGGGTCACAAACCACGGGTTAAAGCCTCCTCGCTCTACACACCGACGAAGACTGCTGGCATGGGAGTGCCTAACCTTAAACTGTACTATAAAGCAACATTGCTCGATCAATCCAGGAGGCTCTGGAATATGTCTTCACTACTACCTTGGACTCTCATTGAAGCAACGGATCTTATACAAGAGCCTTCACATCTTCTAGCTGCTGTTTGGTTGGGCTACCACCCCGATAAATCCTCTCTACCCACTGTGAACGCAACTCTGACCAATTGGAAATCCCTGCTACAAACCGCAGGAGGAATCCACCACCATGCTCTTCTCCAGCTACCCTTCGCAGCGATCTCCTTCCTCTCTCCGGATTTACCTTTACAAAGATGGATACAGCATGGTATTCGGACTATAGGAGACCTGTTTCAGGCCTCCCAGCTCCTCTCCTTTCAACAACTAACAAGCAGATTCTCTCTCCCTCACAAAGACTTCTACATTTACCTGAGAGTACGCCACATTCTCACCTCCATACCGACGTCCAGTTGCATCTCAACCAAGTCCATCATACAGCTTCTTTCCTCGCCCTCCAACAAAATCCGAGGCATCTCCTGCTTTTATACCCTCCTGACCCAGCAGTCTCAACCCGCCAACCCTCCGGCTATCTCCCATTGGGAGACCAAATTAAACTTTCATCTTCCATTAGCAGATTGGTATCGAGCAATTCACCTAATAACCAAATATTCAAGGAATATATCCCACCGAGAAACTGTCCTTAAGATCCTCTACAATTGGTATCATACACCTGTAAAACTCGCTCGCATTTTCCCTACCCACTCCAGCAAATGTTGGAGAAATTGTAATACAGACGGACATTTACTTCATATTTGGTGGGGATGTCCCTTCATCAAAGTGTTTTGGACGGATGTCACCAACTTTATTACTGGTTTAACTGGTTTGTCGCGTGTCATCACCCCGCAGATGGCCTTATTTGGTCTTGACATCTTGACCTGGCCTCCATCCTTCCAACCTATTGTTACACAAATTCTTATAGCAGCTCGGCTAGCTATAGCCCGCCAATGGAAGCAACCCGTTGTTCCCACTATCAGCAATGTCATTATTATCTTAAATGAACACCTGCTGATGGAACACCTGTTTGCAAAATCGCAAATGTCCCTGAGTAAATTTCATACCTACTGGAAGCCCTGGCTCTCTGATCCTAGAGCTAAATCCTGTACCTGATTTAATTGTACTCTTCCTCACCGGTGCTAACTTTCATTCTGCAGTATCCTTACCGAATTGCACCCTTCTAGAATAACCTGAAACCACTGTGATGTGATTGACACGCTGATAGACAACAATGTTTACTAACCTTATTCTAACCATACTTCTTTGCTGCCACTCACCTTTCCTGCTTCCTTCTACCTCTCCTCGCTTCTTCCTCCCCCCTCTTCCCCTCTTCAGCTCCCTTTGCACGGAGGGAACTGGATTGGGGACCTGGTATGTACCTTTAACTATAAGCACCTCTATAAATATTGTGCCCCTTGGCACTTCGGTATATTGCTGTTGTAGCTTATCTGAGATATGTCTCTAATCCCTTGTGTATGTATTCCTCTAATTAATTATTTTGTTTTCTTTCATGCCCTACTCTGTACTTCATTTCTTATTTTCAATAAAGCTTTTTGAAAACTAAAAAAAAAAAAAAAAGAGGGCAAGCAGCCTCTGTGTCTAGAGGCAACATGGCTGGTCGTGGACATGGTGCATCCTCATCAGCACATGGCCATGGGACACGCTTGTCCTTTTTTTCGGCAGCTGGCGGTGTTGAGCCGAAACATGTCGAAGACATGGTAGAGTGGATGACCAAGCTCTCCTCATCTTCCTCATCCTCTTTCACCCAGGCTCAGGGTACTTTGTCTGGCAAAGCAGCTGCCAACGGGGCCTCTTCCCTCAGCTCAATAGCATAAGTCACTGGCAGCCATCCACATGCCCAGTGGTTGTTAGCTTGGCTAAATTGCTAGTACTAACTGCTGCCTTTTCAATTGGTAGACTCTGCCCCCTTCCGTGAGTTTGTGCAATGTGCAGTTCTTCAGTGGCAGGTTCCCAAACGCAACTTTTTCACATGGAAGGCAATTCCGGTTCTCTAGCGGCATGTGGAAGGCAATGTCTTGGCCTCAATGGACAGGGCAGTCAGCGGTAAAGTGCATATTACCACTGACTCATAGTCCAGCAGGCATGGACAGGGACGTTACCTATCTTTCATGGTGCATTGGGTGACTCTGCTGGCAGCTGGGAAGGATGCAGCACAAAGTGCAGTAGTGTTGGAGGTTGTTCCGCCACCGCGTCTCCAAAATGCTACTACTAGTGATTCTGACACACCTCTCTCCTCCACCCCCTTTTCTTCTTCTTCCTCCATGGCCTCTTCCTGTGCTTTGTCCTCAGAACCAGCGGTGCTCCGTAGGCATTGAAGGGGCTATGCAAGCAGGCTGAGAGGTGGATGACGCCATGCCAGCTTATGCCAGGAATAGTGGTTTGTGACAATGGCACCAACCTCCTCTCTGCCCTCCAACAGGGACAACTGACCCATGTGCCCTGTTTGTCTCACTTCCTTAACTTGGTGGTGCAGGTACCCAGGCTTAAAGGATGCCCTGAGGCAGGCCAGGAAAGTCTGTGTGCCTTTCCGCCAGTCATATAATGCCAGTGCTCGGCTGTCTGACCTCCAAAAGGAATTTAACCTGCCCAAGAACTGCCTAATCTGTGACATGCCCCCCAGGTGGAACTCAACGTTGGTCATGGTGCAGCAGTTTCCCACGCAGCAGAGGGACATCAATGAGTACCTATGCAACTATGGCACCAGGGCAGAGTCAGGGGAGCTTGTTTTTTTTCTCCACGCCAGTGGGCCATGATCAGGGATGCATGCACTGTCCTGTCACCATTTGAGAAGGCCAAGAGGATGGTGAGCAGTGACAGTGCATGCATCAGTGTCACTGTCCCTCTTGTCCGCCTGTTGGAGCACACGCTGTGTGGAATAATGGACAGGGCACTTGAGGCAGAACAGAGGCAGGAAGAGGAGGACTTCCTTACCTCTCAAGGCCCCCTGTATCCAGACAGTGTTCCTGCTGCCCCGCCGACCACACAGGAAGAGGAGGAGGAAGAGGAGGAGGAGGATTATGTCAGCATGGAGGTGTAGCCTGGAACTCAGCATCAGCAGCAGTCTTTTAGGGATCATTTGCAGTCCCAAGAAACCCGTGGACTTGTATGTGGCTGGGAGGAGGTGGCTGCGGATTATGTTGTCCTTAGTGACCCAGAGAATGCCTCAGCTAACCTACGCTGCATGGCCTCCCTGATCCTGCAAAGCCTGCGGAAGGATCCTCGTATTCGTCAGATCAAGGAGAGGGATCATTACTCACTGGCAACCCTCCTTGATCCATATTACAAGGGTAAGGTTGCAGACCTTATCTTGCTGTCACAGAGGGAGCAGAGGATGAAACCTCTTTGGGAGGCTTTGCAGAAAGGTATCTACAACAGAGATTGGGAGGTTACAAATTCCTGGTCCTGGACAACGTGTTGCTTCGGTCAGTTACAGAAGGAGCAGTGGAGAAGGCGGTCGTCTGACCAATGCGTTCAGACATTTTTTTTGGTCCGTAGCCCCAAGGTATGATTGGTTCCAGCAACCATCGCCAGCGTCTGATTTACATGGTGCAGAAATACCTAGGGGCAAGATCAGACTTGGACACCTTTCCCACCGAAAATCCTCTGCGTTACTGGGTCTTGAGGATGGATCACTGGCCATAGCTTGCACATTATGCAATTGAGCTTCTGGCCTGTCCTGCATCCACATTCAGTGCTTCTGGAGGCTTTGTAACCGATCACAAGGTGTCGGGTTGATCGACTGACCTCCATAAAAATGAATCAGTCTTGGATCACCACCAGCTACCAAGCACCTGATGCTGATGTAACCGGATATTTTTTTTTGAAATGTCGGATCCCTTCAAGACTGCCAATACTGATGCTGAGTGACTATCCTCTTATGCTGAGTGAATATCCTCTTCCTCCTCAATGATCATGCTGATCTTGTAAGAACATTTTTGGTTCTGGGCACCGCCACTAGTGGCTAAGGCCTAATTTTTCAGCCCCTGTTTAACAGGGGCGTGCAATTACAATTTTTGATTCAATATTTTTCAGGAGGGTTCGTTGCTGCGCTAAACTACAATATCTGTGAGTGGTTGTGTTGTGGCACCAGCACCAGCACCAGTGCCTAAGGCCCAATTTTTCAGCCCCTGTTTAACAGGGGTGTGTAATTACAATTTTCATTGCAATACTTTGCAGCAGGGCTCATTCCTGCACTCCAACTAGATGGGTTACAGTGTTGTGGCACCAGCACCAGCACCAGTGCCTTAGGCCCAATTTTTCGGCCCCTGTTTAACAGGGGCATGCAATTACAATTTTTGATGCAAAATTTTGCAGCAGGGCTCATTCCTGCGCTCCAACGAGAGTTTCTGTGAGGTGTTGCAGTGTTGTGGCACCAGAGCCTAAGGCCCAATTTTTATGCCCCTGTTCAACATGTAATTACAATTTTTGATCTAATATTTCACAGCAGGGCCCATTCCTGTGCCTACCAAGAGTAACTATGAGGGCTTACAGTGTTGTGGCAACACCACCACCACCATCAAAGGCCCAATTTTTCTGCCCCTGTTCAACATTTGCATGTAATTACAATTCTTGATATAACAGTTCACAGCAGGGTGTTCCAGCACCCACCAAGAGTAACTTTGAGGGCTTACAGTGTTGTGGCAACATCAACACCTTAGGACCAAATTTCTGCAGAGCATAAAGGGCAGGCCCCTACTTTCAAACATCCAACTTACAAACGTCTCCTACTTGCAAACGGAAGGAGACAACATGAAGTGAGATGAAATCTACCCATAGGAAGGGAAATTCTCTCCTCTAAGAATTGATATGGGAAGAATGTGTGTCCTCTCCACTGATGCTTTATCACCAATTCTTGTTTCATTAAAAAACCCAAATTTTCTAAAAACATTTATCATTGGGACAGAAAGTGAGGTGAAATCTTCTGAAGAGGTGCACAGACAGCAAAAAAAATTAAATAAAAATGTTACAGGGGTGATAAGCCTTCCCTATGTTTTCCAAAAAGCTTAAAAATAGATATTTTGACTGGAGCTACATTTTAAAAATGTACCAGTTCAAAATTACAACCAAATTCTACTTAACAACAAATCTACAGTCCCTGTCTTGTTTGCATCGCCTGTATACTGCTGTTCAGAGTATATAGGGCCTGGGGGGCCCGCACCATTCCTTTTGTTCATTTGTGTGTGGGGTTCCCCTTAATATCCATACAAGACCCAAAGGGCCTGGTAATGGACTGGGGGGGTACCCATGCCGTTTGTCTCACTGATTTTCATCCATATTGCCGGGACCAGACATTACATTGAAGCCGCAAGCAGTTTTAAATGACTTTTTTTCCTTTAAAAATGTCATTTTGTGCAGAGACTGTTCTAAGTACGGGAAACACACGCCACTTTACAGGCATACTATAGACACCCCCCAGGTACGATATTTAAAGGAATATTTCACTTTTTTTCACTTTAAGCATCATCTGCTTCTGAAAAAACTGATGTTTTTAAAGCTTTTTTTACATTGATACATGTCCCCTGGGGCAGGACCCAGGTCCCCAAACCCTTTTTAGGACAATAACTTGCATATTAGCCTTTAAAATTAGCACTTTTGATTTCAAACGTTTGAGTCCCATAGACTTTAACAGGGTTCTAAAGTTTGCACTCATTTTTGGTCCGTTCACAGGTTCTGGTGCGAACCGAACCGCTGGGTGTTCGGCTCATGCCTAATTCTGAGTAATGGGGAAAGCAAAAGAATTGTCAAAGGATCTGCGGGAAAAGGAAGTTGAACTGTATAAAACAGGAAAGGGATATAAAAAGATATCCAACAATTGAGAATTACAATTGGTAGTGTTCAAACGCTAATGAAATAGTGAAAAATGAAGGGTTCTGTTGAATGCAAACCACGGTCAGGTAGACCTACTAAAATTTCAGCCACAACTGCCAGGAAAATTGTTTGGGATGCAAAGAAAAACCCACAAATAAATTTGGGTGAAATATAGGACTCTCTAAAAACATGTGGTGTGGCTGTTTCAAGATGCAGAATAAGGAGGCACTTGAAGAAAGATGGGCTGCATGGTCAAGTCGCCAGAAGAAAGCCATTAATTAAGTCATTTAGAGTGAAGAGACCAAAATTGGGCTTTTTGGCCACAACCATAAACGCTTCATTTGGAGAGGAATCAACAAGACCTATTATGAAAGGTACATCATTGCTACTGTGAAATATGGAGGTGGATCGCTGATGTTTTGGGAATGTGAGCTACAAAGGCACAGTAAATTTGGTCAAAATTGATGGCAAGATGAATGTTATCACAAAATACTGGGGGAACATTTGCATTCATCAACCAGAAAGCTGCACATGGGATATACTTGGACATTCCAACATGACAATGATCCAAAACACAAAGCCAAGTCGACCTGTCATTGCCTACAGCAAAATAAAGCAACGTTTTTGTGTTATCATTTATATTCTCTGAAAAATGACCAAGAAATCATCAATTCTGTCAGGGTATGTAAACCTATGAGCACAACTATATATATATATATATATATATATATATATATATATATATATGCAGGCATACATAATATACAACTTTTATACATCAAATCATAAACCAAAAATAACTCATAATAATGGTTCCATATATCATGGTGAGGAGAAAAAAAGTTCCCAACATATACCTCTTTCACAATGCTCATCATATAAACTCTTACCTAAAAATAACACAACATATATGCTCACAATTGTGGGGAGGCTTGAAGAACAAACAAAATGAATGAACTTAATTAATATAAAAATATACCAAATTATAACTCTTGTATATATTAGTGCAAAGAATAGAGTTGGGCAAATGACTCGGATGGAACAAAAGTTTGGTCCAAATATTACCTGTTTGTCCATTTGGCAAACACTCAAATTTGCAGGACCCACTGTGGGATGTTCGTCTGCTTAGTGCCCCACAATGCCTCATGCACTGCACAGTGCATTCTAAGCCCTGATTAGGTAAAGCTCTGCCTAATCAGGGCACAGTGAATGGCTGTTAAGGAGCAGGGCCAGGAAGTTGGCTGCTGCGTCCTTAACAATGGATAAGTCATCAGCTGTGAAAGGACTTCCCCACTGATAGTGATGAAAAAATAAATAAATACTGGAAATGCATGTGGTCCCCCCCCAAAACTCACGCCAGGCCCTTTGGGTCTGGTATGGATTTTAAGGGGAAACCCACGCCAAAATAAAAAGAACGGTGTGGGACCCCCCCAAGATCCATACTAAGCCCATATCCGAGCATGCAGCTTGACAGGCCAGGAAAGGGGGAGGACGAGCGAGTGCCCCTGAACCATACCAGGTCAGATGCCTTCAACATGGGGGGGTTGGGTGCTTTGGAGCTGAGGGCTTTTGCCCCCCCGCCCCAAAGCACCTTGTCCCATGTTGAGGGGGAGTGGGGACCAGGGACTCTTCCTCACAACCCTGTGCTGTGATTGTGGGGGTCTGCAGGCAGGGGGCTTATCGGAATCTACAAGGGGGCCTCCATATCACAGTCCCGCCCCATGTAAAGGAGTAGGGGGTTGGTTTTTTAATTTTTAATAAAGGAATTGTAAAAAACTGTTTTGATTGTGGTGGATTTTTTTTCTTATTGACACTTTTTTTGGTGAATGAGTAGGGGGTACAACGTACCCCCTATTCATTCACATGGGGTGGGGCCGGGATTCCAAATTACGATAAGCCCCTGGACGCAGACACTCACAACAACCATTTAGGGTTGTCGGGAAAAGGCCCTTGGCCCCATCAACAAGGTGCTTTGAGGGCATGTGGCCTGGTATGGTTTAGGGGGGTGCTCACTCTTCTCTCCCCCTCTCCTGGCCTGCCAGGCTGCATGCACAGATAAGGGTCTGGTATGGATTTTGGGGGGCCTTTGCGCCATTTTTTTTACAATTATTTCATTTTTGATGCTATCAATGCAAAAAAGTGTTAAAATATAGTTTTTAAAGGAGCAGTGATTTTAATAATGTTAAAAGTGAAACAATAAAAATATGAAATTCCTTTAAATATAGTGCCTGTGTGGGGGTCTCCTTAGTCTGCCTGTAAGGTGGCACATCTGTACCTTGTATAGAACCTGCTTCAGCAAAACTGACATTTCTAAAGAAAATAAACTTTACATTTCCAACAATACAATACAATTGCTGGTAATACAAAAAAAAACCTTTGGGTCTGGTATGGATTTTAACCCTATGTCAAATAAAAACAAAATGTTGTGGGGTCCTCCAAAATCCATATGAGACCCTTATCTGAGCATGCAGGCTGGCGGGCCAGGAAAGGGGGTGTGAGAGAATACCCCCCTCCTGAACCATATCAGGCCACATGCCCTCTACATGAGGGGTATTTTGGGGGCAAGGGCCTCTTTCTGGCAACCCTGGGCTGTGGTTGTGGGGTTCTGCAGGCAGGGAGCTTATTGGAATCTGGAAGCCACCTTTAACAAGGAAGACTCAGATAGTGGCTCCCCCCATGGGAATGAAAATACACAGTTTGACAACTCTTTTATTAAAAAAATAAAAACAATGTCCCCGATGTATATTCAACATCAATCACAACCGCTGGACCCCCCAACCACCATCTGCCTGCTCCACCACTTGACAATCCTTATATAGGTGGGGGTGAGGTCACCTGATGGCATAGCCCCTTGTAATGTTCCCGACCACATAGCCCCTGGTGGCATCACCGACTGGTCAAATGGCGGTGCCTACAGTAGGCAGTTAGCCTTAGGCTTGTGCAATTCGTTTCGTAATGAATCTAAATTCGAATTTTGCATCTTTCGGACATTTGGATGCATCCAAATGTCCGAAAGATGCAAAATTCTAATTTAGATTCGTTACGAAACTAATTACAACGAATACGAAAGAAATGATAGCAGATATAACGAATGAATTCAACATGATTTGGTAATTCTTTAAAGATCTAATCAAACAAAAGGCCAGCTCAAAGTAAATCTTACAGTCCAATCAGCTGATTAATTTTATGCTGGAGGTTGGATTACTGGCAAAGTGCATTCCTGAGAACTGAGTTAGAAGAGTGTTGTATTGTATTTGAGCCGAGGAGAAGAGATATTGTCATTGTGTGTGTTAAAAAATTCAATAAACAAACGACTTTCCAAACTACAAATCATTATCACGAATATATATACATACACAAATATCGAATTTCAACGAATATGAATGAAATCATAGCACATATAATAAATTAATTCGATATGATTCGAGATTCAGTATAACGAATATCGTCACGAATAATAACGAATTATCCGAAAACGTATTAACGTAACATAACGAATATAACAGAACAAAATTATGTATTTTACAAATGACATGGAACCGAAACGAAACAAAATTTTCCGTTGTGCACAAGTCTAGTTAGCCTTCATTGCTGGCAGAGCTCTTTTTTTTCAGGTCGGGCGGTGGTGGTGGTGTCATGATTGATGATGGATCTACATTGAGGGACATTTATGTATTTTACGAATGACATGGAACCGAAACTAACCACTTGCTTACTGGGCACTTAAACCCCCCTCCTGCCCAGACCAATTTTCAGCTTTCAGCGCTGATGCACTTTGAATGACAATTGCGCGGGCATACAACACTGTACCCAAATGAAATTTTTATCATTTTTTTACCACAAATAGAGCTTTCTTTTGGTGGTATTTAATTACAGCTGGGAGTTTTATTTTTTGCTAAACAAACAAAAAAAGATGCAAAAAAAATAAAAAATCATGTTTAATAGTTTGTTATAAAATTTTGCAAACAGGTCATTTTTCTCCTTAATTGAAGTGCGCTGATGAGGCGGCACTGATAGGCTGCACTGGTGGGCACTGATAGGCTGCATTGGTGGGCACTGATAGGCTGCATTGGTGGGCACTGATAGGCTGCACTGATAGGCATAGTTAAGGCGGCACTAATAGGCACAGATAAGGCGGCACCGATGGGCACAGATAAGGTGGCACTGATGGGCAAAGATGGGCACAGATAAGATGGCACGGATGGGTGGCACGGATGGGTGGCACTAAGGGGCACTGATAGGTACCACTGATAAATGGGACTGATGGGCACTGATAGGTGGCTTTGATAGGTGGCCCTGCTGGGCACTGATGGGTGGCACTGCTGGGCACTGATGGGCACTGGTAGATGACACTGATGGGCACGGATATGTGGCATGGGGTGCAGCACCTTTGTTGAGGCAGATTGTGGGCACTGCTGGGTGGCACTGTGGGCACTGCTGGGTGGCACTGCTGGGTGGCACTGTGGGCACTGCTGGGTGGCACTGACGGGGGGCCCTTTTTTTTAATGAGGTGGCACTGGCAGGGGGCAGGTGGGCACTGACAGGGCTGCCTGTGATCGGGACTGATGTCCCAATCACGGCCGCCGGTGATCGGCTCTTTTTTTTTCTCCTCGCGCTGTCAGCACGAGGAGGATTAATAGCCGATTACCGGCTCCGTTGTATCACATGATCAGCTGTCATTGGCTGACAGCTGATCACGTGATAAGGGGTCGGGATCGACCCCTTGCTCAGATCAGTGATCAGGCGAGTCTCATAGACTCGCCGATCACAGAGCGCGCCGCGCGCGCCCCTCAGGGGGCGCGCAGGCCGCTCGTGCACGGGACGACGTCAATAGACGTAGTCCCGGCAAAGGAGGTCCGCGCTGTAGCCGTCATTCGGCTATAGCGCAGATCTCAAGTGGCTAAACAAAATTTTCCGTTGTGCACAAGTCTAGTTAGCCTTCATTGCTGGCAGAGCTCTTTTTTTTTCAGGTCGGGCGGTGGTGGTGGTGTCATGATTGATGATGGATCTACATTGAGGGACATTTTTACATGGGGGGTGGGATCTGGGGGGTGTTAAAGGGGGCTTCAAGCTTACAATAAGCCCCCTGCCTGCAGACCCCCACACAGTGCTGGGACAAGGTCATCTAGAGCCCAGGGCGAACATGCCAAATTACGCCCCCCCATGATGTATGAGCATTATGTGTCAGCAAAAGACCCCTCCCCTAAAAAAGAACTTGAGAACCAATCTACGTGCTTACCCCCCAAGCATACCCCCTCATACAAATCCACCCCTGCTGAAATCCCCTTCCTAGCACAAATATGTCCCCCCCCCAGCTCAAATCCTCTCATTCTGCATATGCCCCCAGCACAAATCCACCTCACCCCATTAAAAAAATGTCCCCCTCTTATTACAAATCCTCTACCCCTCAAATTTGCCCTGTGAGCACAAATCCTCTGCTCCCACTCCAAATGCCCCTCCCAGCAAAAATTCTTTCCAAGCCCCCATCCTATCACAAATCCCTTCCAAAATTCCAAGCCTAGCACAAATACCTCCAATCACCCTCGCTGGCATAAATCCCCCCCCCCCCCCCCCAAACAAAAAAAAATCCCCCTAGTACAAATCTCCTCTAATCCACCTTTTCTAGTACAAACCCCTACTCCTAGCACAAATCATCTTCCACCATCCCCCCCCCCAACACAAAACCCCTCAAATCACCATTCCTAGGTTCCTAGGAGGGGACATTTGCACTTGTAGTGCAAAGTGGATTTTCCTTTAGTAAATAACCTCCAATGTAAACATATATACTCAATGTGCGGCGCTAAGAATCATGCAATATACTAAAACTCTAAAACTCTAAAAATGGTAATATAAAATAAATGAACAGGTAATAGGATAATTAAATAAAGTATCCCCAATTATAGTGCAGGTGCTCATTAATAGATGAAAAATATTGAGTGCTCAGTGTGTGTTATACACAGTCCTCAATATTGATAAGCAAGTAAAAGTTCATAAACATATCAAAAGAAAAAAAATTAACAAATGGTGTTTTCATGCAATGTGCACTCTATCCCTTCTGGTTTGCCCTCATCTTAAGGGCTTTAAAAACAAGCCTGTAGCAAATGTTAAACAAAACCTCTGTACACATTTAGAAACTAGTACACTGGTTCACATAGCATTCAAAATAAATTTCCTCATGTTTGCTATTGACCAGGCAAGGGGTGGGATTTTCAAAACTCAAAATTTTCCATTAGCCCTGATAGCCCTGACTAGTAGCATACTCAGCAAGGGTGTATATACACTTAAAGCGGTGTTCCAGCCTGGGGAAAAAATTAAAATAAAAGTCAGCAGCTACAAGTACTGTAGCTGAAGTTACTTAACCCCCCTTTCCCCTTTACATACTGGCATGGGGAAGCTTTTACACTCAGGCTGTAGCTGCTTTAGAAAGAACACAACTGGTAAGGCTAGTAGCACCTTTTGTTTTTATGCACCTGGAATGTATTTAGCCAATTTAAAGGGGTTGTAAAGGTTCGTGTTTTTTCACCTTAATACATCCTATGCATTAAAGTGGTTGTAAACTCTCCCCCACAACTTTTTCCCATGTAAATCAGCATAAAAACCCTAATGAACACTGCTTGTAGATCTCTCCTTACTTGCTTAGTATTGTTGAAATCCTTTTTGTTCTTTAGAATGACGTCACTGAGCATGCCGAGATCTCCCCTCATTTACGGCACACTCTGTGTACTTTGTCTATCTATTATCAGGACTTCCTTTTTTTACGGCACACAACACTGAAATCCCAGGAGACTGCAGAATCATTCAGAGCTTCCTCCTACACCCCATGTGACCATGTGACATCACATGCAGTGTAAACCAGGGCATAGGACAGCATTACTGCAGTCTTATCAGCTGAAGCTGAAGATGATAAGACTGACAAAGACAAACACTAGATAATTAACACATGTATATATTATGAAATAAAACAAGTCAGTTATGAACAGGGAAGCAGGGTTGCCATAGAAACGTTGGATTGTGAAGGAGACTTGGTTAACAGTACAGGAAGTGCACAATGTAAGGGCAGAAATACACTCTACTGTGGACGCAGAAAACAATACTTAAGATGGCGCTGCCTAATCCTTGGAAACAAGTTTTTTAAAGTTTCTTTAAGTTTAAACAGTAAGTAATATGCAATTTGGGCTGGATTACAGTGGCTATAGTTTGATAATTACCTATTATAATGGACTAAATGAAAAGAAGCATCAGAGTAGGAGAGTTTACTTCCTCTTTAAGGTGAAAAAACACCTGTCAGTGACCCGGCCCCCAGCCCCCCCATTTTATTTCCCTGCACCCTCAAACTTGTCCCAAGGGGACACGCTGTCTCTCTGCTAGGAGGTTCTCGGCAGCCATTGGCTCCCACTGCTGTCAATAAAATCCAATGACGAGGCCGCTGGGGTGGGGATTAGTCCTGCATTTGGCATCTATGGACACCAAATGCTGGACTCGGGAGTGCCCCTGCAAGGTAATCCCCTGGGAGGTCGCTTCTCCCATGGGGTTTTCTGATGCAGGGAGGAACAGAGAGAGCCATTGAGGGACCCCAGAAGAGCAGGTACAGGGCCACTCTGTAAAAACGAGCTACACTGTGGAGGTAAGTATGATATGTTTGTTATTTATTTTATTTTTTTCTTTCAGCTGAAGGTTTAACTGAGCTTAAAACTGCTGCCTTCCAATCTGTCACAAGATGTACAGTCACAAATAGTAGTTAGTTTGTCTTGTACTCAAAAAGGTTCTTTGCTGTCTCTTACAAATAGTTTATCGTTCTTTCTAACATGTAACTAAGTATTTACAAGTTTTGCATGGCCACCATTTAGATTCAAGCCCGCTTGGGAAGTTTGAAATTGATTGGTGGAACAAAAAACAGAAAGAGAAGCCAAGTTACAAAACACATAAGTCAGGAAGCATAATTGTAATGGACATGTGATAAGCTATGTTTGCTGTGGTTGCAGTGGAATTCATAAAAATTTAGTTTTAAGGGAATCTCTAATGGTTTTGAAATAATTTCATATTATTTTTTTAAGTGCTTATAGTTTTAAACTGATGTACTGTAAGTGTTTTGCCACATACACATTTTTTTTATATAAAAAAAAAGGGGGTGTGGCTTGGTGCGTGGAAGGAATGGCTGCTTAGAGAGGAGCTCCCGGAGACTCACGACCCGTTAGCGTCTTCCCTGGCCAAACATGCAGTCGACGATGAGCAAACAGGCTCAGCATAACCCGGGGACCAGATCGAGATGACAATCTGCCTCGTCCCAGACATGCAACATACAGGACTTGTTCCTTATGCAAGACCACTCCGCACAAGATGGCGCAGCCACGAGGAGACGAGAAGGAGATGAGCGACGGCTCCCAATGCACCGCGGACGATCTGGTAAGCGGGAATGGCAACCCCGATCACCCCCTTACGCTGGGTGACATGACTGCCATAGCATCCGACATTAAAAATACTCTTTTCACTGCGATTACTGACCTTAAAGCTGACCTCCTATCACTGAATTAAAAAATGGCCACCATGGAGAGGGCAGAGTACAGGAGAGACAAGGCTGTGCATAGACTGGAAGCTACCACAGCCTCACACACTGCTCATTTAATTTCTATTAACAGACACTTAGAGGACCTCGACAATAGGGGCAGGCGGTGCAACATCAGAGTGAGAGGGGTGCCGGAGACAGTTGCCCCTGATCAAATACCCTCCGCCTTATGCTCCATATTTAACAACTTACTGGAGAACCCGGCCGACACCCCTATTGAGTTTGTGCAAGCGCACAGGGCCCTCCGAGCAAGGCCGTCAGAAGCCGCCCCACCTAGGGACATCATATGCTGTCTCCAGAACTTCCCCCTGAAGGAGGAGATTCTCAGTCAAGCACGGAAAAATGAATGAATTCAGTTCAATGATAGTGAGCTGGCGCTTTTTCAAGACTTGTCCCCCATCACCCTGCAGAATAGGAGGGCCCTACGTCCTCTTTTGGAAGTGTTAAGGGAGAGAAATGGCGTTTTCCTTTTGCCCTGCAGGCCACTTTTAATGGGAGACAATTTATACTAAGACTACCGGAGGAACTTCCAGATTTCTGCGCAGCTTTGAACATCCCCTGCATTGATCTCCCCGACTGGTACGCGGAGTTCAAAACCCGGAAAGCTCACCCCACTCTTCGCCTGCCAAACCTCCAATGAAGAAAAGCAGAGGCGGCTAACTGAGTGCTGGCACGGGGGGGCGCCTTCAATTTTCTGCCCAGCAGTCCAGGAGTCGGGACTTTACCTAAGAGACTGGTGGGTCGTGGTCCGCTTTGGTCTAGCTCAAATTACTTGGACGTTTACATTTACCATTGCCCGGGTATATCTTATCTTATGGACACGTTTTTGCCATAGAGGACAATAATACACTGGACATTTTGCATCCTTATGCTGGACTTTTTTTTTTTTTTGTTAAACATCAGGTGTCAGTGTACTACCTCTTACAGCATGGCATCCGGTTCTTTTTGTTGGTTGCTGATCCGAGTCAACAGTTTTAGATTGAGTGCAAAGCCACTCAGTGGCTGATATTTCCCGGCCAGGGAATAGGCACTTGCAATGTTTCGCATTAGATTAGGGTCTGTGAGTCTCCCTCATGGTGACTCTGAGTTCTTGTATTACTGCTTTTTTCTCTTTTTTTTTTTTTAGGGTTTGTTTTCCCTGATTATTTGTGTTTCCTGTTACATTTATGACTATCTGCACGGTAATACTGTGAACGCCTACCCCTTCAGTGGTGTTCCTCCCACGTCCCCCACAAAAGGACAAATCGGTGCCGCTGGGTTTTTTCCTGCGTGTATCGCTCACTGCTCTCCTATCAGCTTGCAGCTTGGAGATCTGCAGGCAGAAACTGACCCCAATTGATACGCCCTGAGATTAGGACGTTCTCCCTACCCCACCCTACCCCTACCCTTGCCTTTTTACTTATTTTTTTTCTCCTGATCTCTCTCTATTTTTTTCTCTCTTACTCTCGCACTTTTTTTTCCCCACAGAGCGAGCCACCTGCAAGGGGTACCGATATCTCGACCATGGTATACTCATCGTTAGGCCACTGCCCGACTCTGATATCTCATAATGTCCGAGGCTTGAATATACCTGAAAAACGCACCTCCATTCTCCGGGAGTTGAATAAGGTAAAACCTATGTTTGTATATCTGCAAGAGACACACTTCCGACCCAGTCAAATTCCCAGATTGTTTAACAAAAATTTCCCATGGGTGTTCCATGCGACGAACCCACAGGCTAAAACGAAAGGAGTCTCGATACTCCTCCATAGGTCAGCGGGTTTTGAAGTAACTCAGCAGCTGTCTGACCCCGACGGCAGATATCTGTTTCTGAAAGGCATGTGGGGCTCTACGCCCTTAACGTTGGCCAACGTTTATTTTCCTAATAGTGCCCACATATCCTTTTGTAAACGAATGATAGAAGAGTTAAAGAGCTTTGCTACAGGCTGCATCTTACTGGGGGGGGGGACTTTAATGTGCCGCTTAACCCAATCCAGGACACTTCCACGGGTAAATCGAGCATAACCTATCACACTTTGAAACGGATAAAACAGCTGCTGCATTCTCTGACTTTGATAGACACTTGGCGCACTTTAAACTCTGAAGGTAGGGATTTTACCTGCTATTCAGCACCTCATGATAAGTACACTCGCATTGACTACACTTTCATCCCGCAGTGGGACTTGTTGGAGGTTAGGGGATCTCATATTGGACTTCAGACCCTCTCAGACTGGCCGGTTTCGGTATCTATGACGCGCCCCGACTTGCGGCCCAAGCCATGCATGTGGAGACTGAACCCCTCTCTATTGACTGATATTGAACTTATCCCAACGCTAACGCAGGCCCTTCGTAACTACTTCCGAGAAAATGTCTCGGATGAGCTTTCACCCTTAACCATTTCGGAAGCCCACAAGTGCATAATGAGGGGGGAGTTCATCAGAGCGGGGGGGTCTCGTAAAAGGAAGGCAGAGTTGCAGATCAATACCTTGACCTCGAGAATTTCCCTGCTCGAATCCCAACATAAGCAGTCTCTGGTGGCCTTAGCCTCCCAGGAATGGCTTCAGGCGAGGTCAGAGCTAAAACGTATTATGGAGACCAAAAGTAAACTCACCCTTTTTTTAAAACAAAAAATTTATTATGAACACGGTGATAAGGGAGGTAGGTTATTGGCCAGGGCAGTGAAAGATGCTGCTCTCACTAATAACATCCTAGCGATCAAGATCGATAGGCGGATGGATCCCTGACGAACCATGTAGATCAAATTGCCGATAGTTTTCACCGGTTTTATAGCAATCTCTACAACATCCCACCTCAGCATAAGCCAGGTGGGCTGCTCGGTGAGAGAAGCCATATCATACGGGACTATCTGTCCCAGAGTGGTATGCCTACACTCTCCCCAGAAGATGCAGAGTCTTTGGAGGGTCCAGGCACCTCGGAGAAATTATTGGGGACAATAAAGAGCCTTAAATCGGGAAAGAGCCCTGGTCCTGACGGGCTGACAGCGCACTATTACAAGACTTTTTCAGATCTATTAGAAAAACCAATTTTGAGAACGCTTAATTCCCTTAGAGAGCCCCATCAACTCCCAGCTACCTTTCTGGGGGCTTACATAACGGTGCTCCCCAAACCAGGGAAGGACTCTAAAATTATTGCAAACCGATTAAGACACTTCCTGCCTCAATTAATTGGCCCAGATCAGGCAGTGTTTATGCCAGGGAGGGAATCCAGGGATAATGTGACGAAGGCTTTGAATCTAATCCACCATTGCCAGAGTGCCCGTTTCGGGGTTTTCTCCTGTCCACGGACGCGGAGAAGGCCTTTGATAGAGTGGCATGGGATTATTTATTTGCCACATGCACTCATGCACCGCATGTTTTCCTGGATCTCCTCCGTATATCAAAATCCGACTGCTCAATTGAAGATTAACGGGACCCTGTCTGAACCAGTGCGGATTAGAAACGGGAAGAGGCAGGGGTGCCCTCTCTCCCCGCTCCTGTTCATCCTCACTTTAGAACCGTTCATCCGCACGGTTAACAACACACCCTCTATTACAGGTTTCTCTGTGGGGCAGAGGATTTGTAAAGTCGCTGCTTACGCGGATGATTTGTTATTTTTTCTGACCCACCCACACACCTCGATTCCAAATTTGTTGCAGGCTTTCTCGATATATGGTTACATCTCAAACCTCAAGATTAATTATACTAAATCAGAGGCAATGAACTTAACACTCCCCCCCGACACGTTGACGCAGGCGCAATCGAACAACCCATTTAAATGGGTGCCGGACTCCTTGACTTATCTGGGTATCAAACTCACCCCGCAGCTAGGCAATATCTTCCCTTACAATTTTAAGCCCATGTTGAGACAGATTGAACTAGACCTGGCGAAGTGGTCTCGGGGCCTCTTTTCATGGTTTGGAAGGGCCGCCCTCATTAAAATGATAACACTCCCGCGACTTCTTTATCTTTTTCACACCTTGCCTATCGAGCTCCCGGCCACCTATTTTAAACAACTACATTCCTCACTTTGGAAATTCCTGTGGGCTCAAAAACGACCACGCATTAGCTTACATCTGTTGACGAAACCAAAGGCGGCGGGAGGGATGGGGTTCCCGAATTTCAAACTATATTGTTATGCCACCCACTTAGCCAGAATAGTTGATTGGAATTGCCATGCAGACAGAAAGGACTGGGTTTCAATAGAAGAATGTGTGTCAAAGACACCATTGCGATTCTCCCCCTGGATCCCTTGGACTAAATGTTCTAATGAACTATCACAACACCCCCTCATTGGGGCTTCGCTGAGGATTTTCAATAATCTGACCTCACACCACAACTTTACTTCCTCCCCTGGCCCTCTCACACCGCTCCGGGGTAATCCGGATTTTCCTCCGGGAATGTCCACAAGTAACTTCTCCCGAACCGCAGACTCCCCTCTATTGGTCTCACACCTGGTGCGACATGGAAAGATTCTCCCTTTTGATGACCTACTGAGTACCCTCTCTCCTGTAACCTGCCCCCATGGAGAAAACAACCTCCTTTATGTAAGCATGTCTCCAGCAGTTGACCCACACGGAGTCAGACAGATTTAGGGACATGTGGGAGAATGCTCTCCACACCCGCTTTACGGACGCACAATGGCACAATGCATGTATCCTAGCCCACAAAGGTACTATTAGCACCAGGCTACAAGAAAATGCATACAAATTACTCTCACATTGGTACGCTACCCCGACCAAAGTAAAGAGGTGGTATCCGACGTCCTCGGACCTCTGCTGGCACTGTGGGGGGGGGCAGCGGGATACATGCTGCATATTTGGTAGAGTTGCCCCCGGATAGCTAGTTTCTGGAGTGAGATCTGCAAACTAATATTATGTATTACTAACACCACACTAAACCTTTCACCGGAGTGTTGTCTCTTGCATATATCGGACATGCCGCTGGGCAGATATAATAGATCTTTGTCTAAGTACCTGCTGATAGCGGCTAAATCCCTGATTGCCAGATACTGGAAACTCATTACGATACCCTCAGTTAGGGAGTAGGTGCAGACAGTTAATTACATCTTCACCTTAGAAGAGATGCTCGCTACTGCAAAAGATTTGGCTGATAAATTCCACAAGACTTGGTCCCCATGGGTCCAGTTTAAGTATTCCGATGCTTTTCAGGGTTTGTCCACAGGATGAGTGTTCGACCGCTGAGATTGAGACCTATCCTAGGGCATGGGACTTGATCTCTGGAAGACCCAGTTGGGAGGTGGCTTTCGATGCCGCAGGGTGGTATACCCTGTAAACTCTGTCCACTTTACTACGCTTCTTTCTGCTCACCCACCTTCTATTTTCCCTTTTCTTTCTCCTATCTTTTCTTCTTTAATTTACTCCCACTAATTCCCCCCCCCCAACCCCCACCTTCCCCCAAAAAAAAAAAAAAAAAAAAAGAAAAAGCCTACACAAGGTATGCGGTATTATTGCATCAGCTCAGTTGCAGCTCTACATAAACCCTTTTTCTAGCAGATCTTACCTGCGCATCACGCACTAGGCACGTTTATCGAGCTTTAGTTTGCTTTAGCCTTTGAGTTCTGATATTGATAACTTCGTGCCCAGTCTTGGCTAATTATAACTCTGTATACTGAATTTGCTTTTGTATTTTTTTGGATTTGCTCAATAAAATTCTATTGTAAAAAAATAAATAAAAAAAAAAAACATTTAATACTTCACACATGAGTTAGAGCATGAGTTTGTTGAACCAAATTGCCCTTAGTTTGGTTCAAACAGGTGCAGCACTTACCCCTGCAGGAGCTGCTGGTGATGATGGATCCTCTGTTCTGCCATGACTCTATTAACTGCTCGGTCCTCACTTATGCACTAGGTCACCCCAAAATTGTCTACACCTGTGGACTTAAGGGTTAGCAGTTTACTACTCTTTAAGGATGCACAGGAATAAGACCACAAATAGCTCAGTTGTATATCAATGTCTATATTATCACAATCCAAAGCAACATGGTATAAATCAGCAAACAGACAATTACACAGATAGATGATGAGCACATTTAACAAGTGGTGGCACTAAACAACAAATTGTATTATATTTACTTTTAATATTTTTTTTTATAAATTATTTTTAATAAAACTAAAGTCATTTTGGCATCCAAATGTGGTGAAGTCACCCATGTTGTGTTGCCAATGTTGACCACTAGAAGGTGCTATGAATTTATTTTGTAACTTAACAATTGTTATGAATTAAATGGCTATTAATTAATTTAACCATTAAAATTCACCCATGCTTATTTTTACTATCTAGCCATGTAAACGAGTTGATTATAATGTAATGCGAGAAAAAATAAACTAATATTGTATGGATTTTATAAGGCACATGAGTACTCTATCTAAAAGAAAATAAGAATATTTTATTAGTTGATTTCCACAGATTAACACAAATTAGACAGTCACATGTATATAGTACAACAATTATTTTCATAAAAAATTGGTATTACTATGGCCCATACTGCCTGATCACTAATATTCTCCAAAAAGGCTTATAATATAGCATATGGTACTACAATCAATAATACAAAGCCATTGATTTGGTATTCGGTAAAGAAGATGTATTCAAAATTCCAGAAGTGGTGTCAGGCGTAAGGGTCCAGATTTTTAACTATTAGGGTAGCTCGACATGTTCCGCGCTCAAATAGCGCTTCTTCAGGAGCAGTTCATACTAAAAAATATATGTACATACAAATCAAACACATAATAACAACCATTTTAATACATAATGAATCATTTAAAAAAAGACCTAAGTGTCTAAGATGCCTAAAGAGTGCCACACCGCCTAGACCCGTCCACGAAGGTAGATGGAACAGCAAAAAAGACACGTCACCAACGGGACCCCCGGAAAGCTGGGAGCAAAGTGGGAGAATGGGAGTCTGCAAAGCAGATACGCATGCAAATACAGTACAACCAGCACTGAAAGTAACATTATGCATGCACTGCCTACCAGGCTGCCGAGCAATATATACTATATAAGGATTAAACATATATTGATGCATCCATATAGAAAACCAATAGTTAATAAGTACTCGGATATGTGTAAATAAATAATAAATGGTATCAATATCCCTGTAGATAAGTTTTCTAGGGGAAAATTCTATATGAGGTATATAACCAGTATTGTGGCAGCATTGAAAAACCAATCCAAATATATGTTTTAAAAGAAGCTTACCGTAGGGTTAGAAATAGCTGTATGTAAATAATTGTCAGCTTGCTGGTAAACAAGCAAGAAGTGATGTGGAGGTGTTGGTGGCGGGGGGGGGGGGGGGGGGTCAGTTTGCATAAGCACACCACAGTTAGACTCCTCTTAGCCACGAGTAGAATAACAAAAGTGTCGCTAAATGGTAGAAATAGTAGTATGAGGTTGACGCTTTGATCAAGTATCCCAACGACAGTATCGCCACCTAAATTGCGATCTGAAACAGGGAACACATAGAGATAGTCCAAACATCATCCACAGCAGACAGCGCTCAAGTAATACAAACTCAGACTAATCAAGTTTAAGACAGTACAATATTCAAAGTTAAAATGATTTACCTCCTGTGGGGGAGCAGACACACCCGCCGTGACCAATTCCTCCCGCGTATCTGACAGAGCTATACCTACGGCGTTTTAGCAATGGTGCCCGGCGCCTAAATAGCAAACTCCGACCGTGGGCGTGCCTCTCTAGGAGGAGTCACATAGGCCCCAGCCGAAGTCTACTGCGCATGTGTCTGAGGGTGACGTCATATGATAGCACCCGGGAGGCGTCACGTGAGCAGCAAAGACGGGGAAAGGGAGGTGGTTTTTTGAATAAGTGTCAACTATCTATAAAAACAGTCTGTATGATTGGGTTTCATTATGGCCTGGTAACCGTGTTGCATTAAGGTGCTCTATCCAAAGAGTTTCTCTTTGGAGAATACATTTTTCCCACTCGCGACCTCTTGCACTTTTGGGGATGAGGGCCAGGACAGCAAAGGACACAACAGAGGTGTCACAGCGGTGATATAGATCTAGATGCCGACTCACAGGGGTTAGCATCTTACCGTTTCCCGAATAGTAAATGTGGTCATTGATTCTTTGTCTTAACTGCCTGGCCATCTTCCCCACATAGAACGAGCCACATTGGCAAGTCATAAGGTAAATGAGGCCTTGTGTAAAGTAAGTGGCTGCAAATTTAGGGCAATAAGTCTGTCCATTGGGAAGTACAATCTTAGAGCTAGTTGACACCTAGGGACAGAAAGTACAAGCCCCACATGGAGAAGTTCCAAGTGGTAAATGGGGCCTATCATTCTCAAAGGGGGTATAATGGCTCTTTACTAATTTATCCCTAAGGGAGTGAGCGTATCTAAATACGACCTCTGGCTGGTCCCTGACATATTTACTTAAGATTGGATCATCTTTTAGCAGTGGCCAATGTGCATCCAAAATGCGTCTCAGATCCTCATGTTGTGAAGAAAATTTGGTAATTACCTTGGTAGTCTGAAATGTTAATGGTTTAGGTGTTTTAAACAATAGGTTGTTACGTTGTTTCCCCAGGGCTTTATTGTAGGCCTTAGGTAGAAGTGTTTTCCTGTAACCTCTCGCCAAAAGTCATGTTCTAAATAATTTGGCCTGTTCATTAAAGTCCTTTTAATGGGTACATTTCCGGCGTAGTCTAATGTATTGGGCATATGGGATGCTCCGAATCAATCAGGGGTCACCTGTTCTGCCCCCTAGCTATTCCCCGCCTCTGCTGCTCATGTGACACCTCCCTGGTGCGGTCATATGACGTCACTCACTGATGCATGCGCAGTAGCCTTCGGCCGGGCCGTGTTTATGTGACTCCTCCTAGAGAGGCACGCCCAGAGTTTGCTATTTAGGCGCCGGTGCACCATTGCTAATACGCCGTAGGTATAGCGCTGTCAGATACCCGGGAGAAATTGGTCACGGCGGGTGTGTCTGCTCCCCCACTGGAGGTAAATAATTTTAACTTTGAATGTTATACTGTCTTAAACTTGATAAGTCTGAGTTTGTATTACTTGAGCGCTGTCTGCTGTGGATGATGTTTGGACTATCTCTATGTGTTCCCGGTTTTAGATCGCAATTTAGGTGGCGATACTCTTGTTGGGATACTTGATCAAAGCGTCAACCTCATACTACTATTTCTACCATTCATCAACACTTTTGGTATTCTACTCCTGGCTAAGAGGAGTCTAAGGTCGCGTACACACGGGCTGACTGTCTGCCCAACTTAGTCCGCCGAAACACATTTGAGCGGACAGTCCGCTCGTGTGTGGGCTTCAGTGGACTTTTTCAGCGGACAGTCTGGCGGACTAAGTCTTTTGGAATTTCCGTAAGATTGTCCGTCCAAACTTGTTTTGAGCGGACAGTCCGCCCGTGTGTGTGCCAGTCCGCTGTACTTTCGAAATGAGCGGACTTTTCCCGCCCGGAGAAAAGTCTGCTCATTTCGAGCGGGTATCCAGGTAGGCGGAGCACGCGACGGAGACGTCGCGGGCCCCGCCGCCTGGTATGGACTTAAAGGGGAACCCCAACGCCGAAAAAAATCGGCGTGGGGGTGCCCCCCAAGTCCACAACAGACCCTTGTCCGAGCACGCTACCCGGCCGGCCAGGAAAGGGGGGCAAGCGAGCGCCCCCCCTCCTGAGCCGTACCAGGCCGCGTGCCCTCAACATGGGGGGTGCCTTGGGGAAGGGGGGGCCGCGCGCCCCCCCACCCCAAAGCACCTTGTCCCCATGTTGATGAGGACAAGGGCCTCTTCCCGACAACCCTGGCCGTTGGTTGTCGGGTCTGCGGGCGGGGGGCTTATCGGAATCCGGGAGCCCCCTTTAATAAGGGGGCCCCCGGATACCGGCCCCCCACCCTATGTGAATGAGTATGGGGTACAATGTACCCCTACCCATTCACCTGTAAAATAAAAGTACCAAAAAAAAACACAACACACGAGATAAAATATTTTATTGCACAGCTCCGGGGGTCTTCCGTCTTCGGGGGTCTTCTCGCCGGACTCCCCCGCTATCTTCTTGTAGCTCTTTTGCTAGCGGAGGAGTCCGGCTTTCTTCCTCCCCGCCGCCGGCCTCTTCTCCCGACTTCGGGGGTCTTGTCCCCCTCTTTGGTTCTTCTGCCGGGCCACCGCGCCTTCTTATAGCTCTTTTACAGGCGGTGGCCCGGTCTTCTGTCGCCGCCGTCGCCGCCGCCTTCCGTTCTTCTTCTTTTTCTTCTTCTTCTTCTTCTCCAGGAGATGTTGCCTCGACGATCTCTCCAGCCGGAATGCCAGGGCCGCGCTGCGCGGCCACTTATACAGTGACAATGGGGCGGTGTCACATGGTATATGTCACATGGGTTGGTCACATGGGTTGATGTCACATGGGGACTATGACATCGTAAGGGGGCGGGGTCACCATGTGACACCAACCCATGTGACATATACCATGTGACACCGCCCCATTGTCACTATATAAGTGGCCGCACAGCGCGGCTCTGGCATTCCGGCCGGAGAGATCGTCGAGGCAACATCTCCTGGAGAAGAAGAAGAAGAAGAAGAAGAACGGAAGGTGGCGGCGACAGCGGCGACAGAAGACCGGGCCACCGCCTGTAAAAGAGCTATAAGAAGGCGCGGTGGCCCGGCAGAAGAACCGAAGAGGGGGACAAGACACCCGAAGTCGGGAGAAGAGGCCGGCGGCGGGGAGGAAGAAAGCCGGACTCCTCCGCTAGCAAAAGAGCTACAAGAAGATAGCGGAGGAGTCCGGCAAGAAGACCCCCGAAGACGGAAGACC
Source organism: Lithobates pipiens (assembly GCF_037356315.1). Taxonomy (NCBI): domain Eukaryota; kingdom Metazoa; phylum Chordata; class Amphibia; order Anura; family Ranidae; genus Lithobates; species Lithobates pipiens. The sequence goes on along the minus strand of NW_027507785.1, from coordinate 205,766,825 downwards.
CCCGGAGCCGTGCAATAAAATATTTTATCTCGTGTGTTGTGTTTTTTTTTGGTACTTTTATTTTACAGGTGAGTGGGTAGGGGTACATTGTACCCCATACTCATTCACATAGGGTGGGGGGCGGTATCCGGGGGCCCCCTTATTAAAGGGGGCTCCCGGATTCTGATAAGCCCCCCGCCCGCAGACCCCGACAACCAACGGCCAGGGTTGTTGGGAAGAGGCCCTTGTCCTCATCAACATGGGGACAAGGTGCTTTGGGGTGGGGGGGCTGCGCAGCCCCCCCTTCCCCAAGGCACCCCCCATGTTGAGGGCACGCGGCCTGGTACGGCTCAGGAGGGGGGGGGGGGGCTCGCTCGCCCCCCTTTCCTGGCCGGCCGGGTAGCGTGCTCGGACAAGGGTCTGTTGTGGACTTAGGGGGCACCCCCACGCTGATTTTTTTCGGCGTTGGGGTTCCCCTTTAAGTCCATTCCAGGCGGCGGGGCCAGCGACGTCTCCTTCGGGGCCCCGCCTACCTGGAGACGCGCTCGAAATGAGCAGACTTTTCTCCGCATGTGTGGGCGAGTCCGTTCATTTCAAAAGTAGAGCGGACTGTATGGCGGACTTAGTCCGCTGTATTAGTCCGCTCAAAAAGTGCCGTGTGTGGGCAAGTCCGTTCATTCAAAAGTTTGGACGGACTGTCTGTCGGATTGTCTGACGAACTTAGTTGGCCAGACAATCCGCCCGTGTGTACGCGGCCTAACTGTATTGTGCATATGCAAACTGACCCCCCCCCCCCACCAACACCTCCACAGCACTTCTTGCTTGCTTACTAGCAAGCTGACAATTATTTACATACAGCTATTTTTAACCCTACGGTAAGCTTCTTTTAAAACATATTTGGATTGGTTTTTCAATGCTGCCACAATACTGGTTATATACCTCATATAGAATTTTCCCCTAGAAAACTTATCTACAGGGATATTGATACCATTTATTATTTATTTACACATATCCGAGTACTTATTAACTATCGGTTTTCTATATGTATGCAACAATATATGTTTAATGTTTATATAGTATACATTGCTCGGTAGCCTGGTAGGCAGTGCATGCATAATGTTACTTTCAGTTCTGGTTGTACTGTATTTGCAAGCGTATCTGCTTTGCAGACTCCCATTCTCCCACTTTGCTCCCAGCTTTCCGGGGGTCCCATTGGTGAAATGTCTTTTTTGCGCTTCCATCTACCTTCCAGGCCGGGTCTGGGCGGTATGGCACTCTTTAGGCATCTGCATGGTTTATCTGTGATGGACACTTAGGTCTTTTTTTTAAATGATTAATTATGTATTAAAATGGTTGTTATCATGTGTTTGATTTGTATATATTTAGTGAACTTCTCCTGAAGAAGCGCTATTTGAGTGCGGAACATGTCGAGCTACCCTGCTAGTTAAAAGTCTGGACCCTTACACCTGACACCACTTCTGGAATTTTGAATATATCTTCTTTACCGAATACCAAATCAATAGCTTTGTATTATTGATTGTAGTACCATATGCTATATTATAAGCCTTATTGGAGAATGTTAGTGATCAGGCAGTATGGGCCATAGTAATACCAACTATATACACGTGACTGTCTAATTTGTGTTAATCTGTGGAAATCAACAAATTTTTTTTCCCAATATATATCGGGATGTTGGCACATTAATATTGGTATGTTCGCAGTGTCACCCTGTGATACATACTTTTTTTTACACATTTCTTAATTCTGATTATAATGTAAGTTTCATATGTGTTGATCTATCCAATGAATTACTATCTGTTGCTATCTGTTGTTAATCTAGAATTCATTTAATTTTAAAAGATTTTTACTGTTATGCCCTGTACACACGGTCGGAAATTCCGACGGAAAAAGTCAGATCGGATTATATTGTCGGAAAATCCGATTGTGTGTGGGCTCTATTGGACTTTTTCCGTCGGAAATTCCAATGGAAAAAATTTGAGAGCAGGATCTCAAATTTTCATCACGTTTGAACGATCGGATTTTCCGTCAACTTTGTCCGACCGTGTATGCAACACCAGTTTAGGACAGAATATCTGACCGTGTGTACAAGGCATTATACTTATGCAAGGTTTGTTTGTGCTATGGTTGTATAGATGAGCATCTAGTATGTACAGTCACTATGTAATTGATTAAAGTCAAATGTATTTGAGGATATCTTAATAGAAAGTGATGTATGATCGCTCAGTCTTGTCCCTACAGGGTATATAAGGTTACAATAAAATGGCGAAGATCTAGCTTCCTGAAGATGTGGAAACACAAAATGCATTGAGGCTGCATGCTTGCCCACACTGACGTCACTTCTGGTACTCCTTGGTGACCCTGAACATAGCTGAAAGTACTTGGCACCTTATAGTCAACATGTAGTCACTTCCGGTACTCCTTGGTGACTCTGAACATAGCTGAAAGTACTTGGCACCTTATAGTCAACATTGTGACTCTCTCTCAATGCAGTGTCTGAACGCTGGCCCAGGTGCAGGTCTGTCCCCTCTCCCTGATGTGGGTTACCAGGCACAAACACATGCCCTCTTAGTTCCTCTCTAATGGCTCTGTTCCTTTGTATGTGAGGCACATACCCTGACCGCAGGTCTGTACCAGTCGCTCTCTTCCCTGGACTACCCAAATCTTGATCATTTTGCCAAGGAAAACTGTGATTCTCTCTTCCACTAGGTGCAAGCACTTGTGGGAATTTAAGTCCTGTAGCCATAGTATTCAATAGTAAGAATGGTGCAGTACCCCCTTTAAGAACTATAATACCGATCAGCCATAGTTTCCACCCAGTAAGTTCTCTCTGAGGCTTTCATTGGCTCCTTCTCTTCCTCCCTCTAAATGGATCCACACTGCCAAAGGGGAAGGGGGGCGAAGCAGAAACAGAATAATTTTTTACACAGATCCACTCCTATCTCCCTCTATATAGCAGGAGCAAGGAGAGAAAGTTTCACAGCATCAAGCCTGCTCTGCAGCTCTCACATTGTCTCTTTTTGCACAGTGTACCAGCGGGGGTATGTGACCTGGGGGAAAAAAGGCTGCATTTCTTACTAGGTCACATGCTGCTGCTAAGAGAGGGAAGAGGTGAGCAGAAGATCAAATACACATATAGCCATCAGAGCATCTGGCTACACACTCCTCCCACTAAAGAACCTTTGGTCCCCCAAAATGAGATTTCATACCATTTAAAACAGATATCTTCAACCTATGGCTCTCCAGCTGAACTACACATCCCACGAGCTATTGTAAAACTCTGACATTCACAGACATGACTAGGCATGATGGGAATTGTAGTTCCTGAACAACTGGAGGACCATAGTTTGAAGACCCCTGATTTAAAATGTCCACAACCTGGTGATGTGCTTCACCCAACAGATGGTGGATTAAGTGAAAACCTGATCTGCAGGTAGCCATCACAGGGGTACTTATCTGCTCTGATGCCCTAGATGTCTAAGTCTTCCAACTTTTTCAGTGATATATACTTCAAGTGATTTATGTAAAGTCACTTGAGCACCTGAAGTGAGGAGAGCTCTTGTGAATATCCTTTCCACTAACATGGGTACCACAGGGGAAGAGCCTATCAACTTATCAGGAACTTGGGTAATATTGACTGATGTAGCAGGTCTAGTCGAGTGGACTTGATTCTTCCTTCCACAGTTATCCAAATGATGCTTCCAATGATGTCTTGGAGACTGATGGACACTCCTATCTTGGACAGAAACAAGCATATCGGAAGGGGCATATCTTAAAGACTCAAACATATTCCTCTTTCTTGCATCCCATCACAATTGGAAGCTGGTTGAAGTAGTCAGGCACCTGGCTAAATCTCAGGAATTTCTATGTGACCTCTGTGTATGCTCTTCTCCTTTCTGCCGACTTTGGCATGCACACTTGTAGTGGCCAACACCTCCACAATTATGGCAGCAGTGAGCACCAATGAAATAAGGGGCACAGAACACTGAGTACCAAATTAATAACAGACACAGATAACTAGCCAAGTAAGAAAGTGCTTTCTCCTCATGCCATAGTTCTAATTCTTGCACTCTATATGCAATGTTGTATATTACAGCTCTACTTAGTTTCATCTTAGAAACAATCTCTTATTATTTAATGGACTACTCTGCTGTCCCTTCTCTAATGCTGGCTATTTTCTAATTTTATGTAGTTTGCTGACTACTCTATAAACCTTTTTGCCAATTATCTCTGTCCAATCCCCATATTGATTATCCTCCTGCGAGCTATAGCCTGTTAGATAAAGGCCACCGGGCCCAGGCACTATAATTCAAAATGTAGGTTTCTGGGGGAACCCAAGAAGCACTGCATGTATATAAAACATCCTGGAAAAATAACTGCTATAAAGTGCAGGTGTATAGGTAATTGAAAGAACTACAGACTACTGATTATGCCATGCATAGTAGCAGGGTCACCATATGGCCATTTCATGACCCCTATTCTACAGAACATTTTCCTCGATTTGTGTACTGCAAAGTGCAATTTGTTGTGCAGTCTTTATTATTCAACATGCAGAAGGAATCTGGTCTTCTTGGAAAGCAGTATTCTTTGTTTCTTTTAAGTGAGAAAGTCTGAATCTGACATCTCAGAATTACATCTCAGAATTTGCCCCTTGAAAACAAGGACATGTGGGGGGCTTAATAATATTTAATCGTAGAAAGACCATGTCCTTCTATGGATTTATCTATGTATCAAATGTGCAGAGTGAGGGAAAACAGGCACCACGTCGCACTATAAAGAATAATTGTTTGTGTGCCCCTCTGAGACCAAAACATATTGTGCAATAGCTTCTGAGTAGAAAGATTAATGTGCACTGCAGATCATATTACAATATTTTCTTTAAGATTTAAATAAAAATGCAGGATGGCTTTATCTACAGGACATAAAGGTATATAAGTATTATCAACAAGTTACGTGCATTTTAAGGACATTTTGACAAAGGGGGTTATGTTACAACAGAAAAATATTTTAAAGTATAATACAGTATCACTTTTTTTATAATAAAGTTTTTATTGAAGACATGAAAGACATAACAGATGAGAGCATAAACGCGGGTGCAGCCGATGTGATACGCACACGGATGGAACAATATATTGGTTCAAGATAAAATATATATGGAATAATATAACATTTAACACTTGGTAAGAGGAAAATGGTCAAATAAGATTCAGTGTTGTTTTGTTCTTTCAGAGATCAACAGAAGGTGTGAAATATAGTCTTTTTTTATAGTAGATCTTGCATCTAGATTCTGGTGTGGGGATCTGAGACGTTAGGATATAGGGTTAGGATTGGGGGTGTAATGGGGGAGAGGTTGTCAGTGAGGGTGACTAAAGAGTGTTTGTTTCCTGGTGTTATGTTGAAGAGGATGGTGGAAGGGTATGTACGGAGCGTTACGCATCTCACCTCCCCACCACAGCGCCCGAGGTTGTTTCAGGCCAAATCTTGTTTGTATTCTTCCATCATGATGAAGTGTAACCATTAAGACCAGTGTTTGCTAAATTTGGAGGGGGTGTTTTTTGCTTGGTGTATTAGATCCTCCATTTTCGCATTTTTATGTATGCATCTAAACCAGTCTGTTACAGACGGTGGTTCTGGGGAGCGCCATTTAGCTGGGATACACATCTTCACAGCATTTACCATATGCATGGCGAGTGAGTGACGGTAAGATTTTTTCTGGGTCGAAGACTGAGGAAGCAAAAATTGCAATGTTGAGTAATCGTGTGTGTAAGTGGTTATTTGGTTTGTAAGTCGGTGAACCTCTTTCCAGAAAGGTTGCAATTTTGGACATGTCCACCAGATATGTAAAAGCGATCCCAGCTCCTCCTCGCATCTCCAACAGTTTGGGGAAAGCAAAGGGTAGATTTTGTGTAACCTAAGGGGGGATTCTATACCATATTGAGAATATTTTTAATGCATTCTCTTGTGTATACACATTAACTGTTCATTTGTGTATACATGTATATATATTTTCGCAGTCTGTGTCTGAAAGATCGATTGATAGTTCTAGTTGCCACTTACGGCTGGTCCAGTTTGATTAGGGTTTTGGTCTGTGAATATCATAGCGCATGTATAGGAAATCAAGTGGCACTGGGTTCAGTTTTCAAGAAAAGCGATTTGAAGGACGTGAGTTGACTCGCACAGTCAGATCGTGGTTTGGGTTTGTCAAGAAAGTGTCTGATTTGTATGTATGTCCAAAAAGGAAATGTGCCATTTGTCATCAGTGTATCTAGTTTGGATTGGGGGATGTGGTGGTCTCTTTCAAAGAAATGTTCTGCTCGGAAGGTGTGGTATGGCCATGATTCTGTCAGAAAGGATGTGGAGGTTCCTGGCGAAAAGTCTAGATTTTGGCATAGTGGAGTCATGGGGCCTAGTATCGAGGATATTTTATGTTTGCGGCAAGTTTCACGGAAGGAATGAGTGGGTAACTTTTGCAGTTCAGAGAGGTGTGTTTTGGGGCTATCCATGGGGTTTGGAACAGCTGGAGAGTGGACATGTAATGTTCCAGCTGGACCTAACCTTTAACCTGGGAGTGAATGTTCCAATTGATAATTTTGGCAAAATGGCAAGCTTGGGGGTATTTTTGTAGGTCTGGGAGACCTATGTCTCCTTTGAGTTTAGGGACGGTAAGTCTGGAATAGCCTAATCTCAGGCATCATGTGATTCAAATGAAGTCCGTACATGCTTTCTGGTACATTGAAAATAATGTGGTTGGGTGTTTTATCGGGACAGTTTGTAGTAGGTATAGAATTCTGGTTAAAATGTTCATTTTAATGATAATGGCTCTGCCAAACCAAGAGAAAAGTCTAGTGGCCCACGTCTTCTGGTCCCCTTTTATGTTGCATATTAGCGGTAGGTTGTTAGTGGCATAAAGGTCTGTGAAGATGGATGGTAGCTGGATGCCTAGATATGTGATTGCATGTTTATTCCACTTAAACTGAAAATTTGATTGGCATTGTCAGTAGGTGGCTGAGGGTAATATAACATTTAGAGCTTTGGATTTTGTAAAATTGATTTGTAGGTTGGTTAGAGCTTTGAAGGTGTTAAAGTATTTAAGTAAGTTTGGGATTGTCCTTTCTGAACCACTTGTTCAGAAAGAAATAGTGGAATGTCGTCTGCAAAGGTGGCTAGTTTGTAAGTATGTTGATCTATTTTGATTCCTTTGATATCTGGGTTCGCTCTAATGCATCTTAGTAATGTTTCAAGGGTAAGGACAAAGATCAGTGGGGATAGGAGGCTCCCCTGGCGTGTTCTGTTCAAAATTGAGAAGGCATCTGATAGATGGCCGTTTACGCGGACTCTAGCTGTGGAATTAAAGTGTAAGTATAAGGTTTATCATTTGGAAGGGAAGACCAATGGATTTTAATGCTTCATATAGTCCCAGGCCACTCTATCAAATGCCTTCTCTGCATTGAGGGAAAGAAGAAACCCCTGGCGGTGAATAGTTGTGAGCCAGTGGTGAATGTTAATAGCCTTGAGTGTATTGTCTCTTGCTTCCCTACCTGGAATGGACCCAACTTGGTCAAGACTGACCAGCTGGGCAAACAAGGGGAGAAGTTGATTGGATAGCATTTTGGCAAACCACTTGAGGTCCAGGTTCAGTAACAAGATTGGTCTGTAGTTGGTGACTAGGGAGGAATCTTTCCCTGGTTTCGGAATTACTGCTACTGTATGTGGGCTGCCAGCAAGTCTCATGGGGGCTCGGATGGTGATGTGAAGGAGTTAAAAGCCGAGCTAAAGAAGGGGGTGAGGATTTCTGAGTAGGTCTTATAGTATCCTACAGTCGGTTCATCTGGACCCAGACTTTTGCCTGCTTTAATTTGTTTCAGTGCTAGTTCAGCTTCTTTTGCTGTCAGAGGGCCATCTAGTTCTTGAGCCAGGGATTTTGATATTCGGGCAGGACTATATTGTTTTAAGAAATCAGTAATTAATTGTTTCCTTGATGTATTGTCTTTTGATGGGTCCGTTGGGGGTAGGTTATATAATTGTGAGTAATAGTCGACAAATTGTTTGGCTATTTTAGGGGATGAATTAATTGTATGTCCCAATGCATCTGTCAGGAAGTGTATCGCCGAGGTAGCTCTCCTAGCTTGTAAGGCTCTAGCTAATAATTTTCCAGCTTTATTGCCATATTCATAGTAAACTTTTTGGGATAGGATATATTTTCATTTTAGTTGTTTACCAAGTATTTCCAAAAGCTCAGTCCTGGTTTCTACGAGGGTGTGTAGGGTGTCTGAAGCATGTGTGTCTTCATGTGCACACTCCAGATTTAGCATTTGGGTGATAAGTTCCAGGAGATGTTTCTATTTCTCCTGTTTTTGTTTGGCAGCTGCTGCAATTAGGATGCCCCATATCACACATTTGTGATCTTCCCAGATAATAACTGGGGAGATATTGGTAGGTTTGTTTTCCGTAAAGTGTTGTTTGATGCTGAGCTTAACCTCTTCTGCAATATAGAGGTCTATGAGCAAAGAGGGCTCTAATCTCCAGGACCGTGGGTGATTGTGTACCTCTGGGAACGAGACAGCCATGGAATGGGGGTGGTGATCAGATAGGAACATGGGGTAGATGGATGTACTTTTAAAAAAGGGCAGATTGTTCTGCGAGATGAATAGATAATCGATTCTGGAATACCTATTGTGTGGGGTTGTTAAAAAGGTGAAGTCTGTGCCATTGGGGTTTAATGTGGAGGAAAGCACTGAAACCTCTTTTTAGACTGTTGGCTCAGAAATTGATCAGGTATTGGTGGTCCTTCCCATTTCATCTATCTTACTTCTACAAAAATAAAACATGGATTCACCACTCTTCCCAAAGGAGAACAACTGATGATACGACTAGGCCTTATCTCGCTTGATTATTCCTCCCCTTCAAGTCACAACAACACCGCATTTGCCAAGCGTTCCTCACTACAGAGCCCAATAACCCCTGTTTGGAAAGGTCAACAATCCAAATGCTCCAAGGATTCTCCCTCGCCTTGATCTCTCGGGGAACTCTTTTTTATTCTACCTTTCTTTATATTGTGGACAACTGCATCACAAGAGACTCCTCCTTCTGGAGATATCGTTTCTTAGATGATGGACTGATCTTTCCTTAGGGAACACCCATTTTTTTTTTAGATCCAGCAGGACAAAAATCCCATGACAATTTAAACTGATTCCCACTGGGGGGTGGGAAAATATAGAAATAACCTATAGAAAAAACCTTTTCTGTGGGGCGGTACACTCTTCCTTCTCTATAGTTAAAGCAGGGATGCTGGAGTGTATGTAGTGCGCCCCCCTTTGCCTTTGCGTGTTGACTTTTGTCACATGTGGTGGTGGTAGTTTGCCTGCCATTAGGCAGAACTTTCTTATTACCACCTTATAATGAGGGGTAAACATAACTATCCCTCTCTGAGGAGACCCACGGTGTTCTTTCACCATGATCTTCTGGGACCTCAACTCTATTGGGGTTTTACAATGTTTCCTGTCCTCTACTCCTTTTTCTCACTTTTCCTTTACTTTTTCAGGCACCAGGGGAGCATCAGGAACAAGTTGTTTGGAGGCCCTGATCCAACCTTACGAGGTTAGCAGTGGTTTCTGGGGAGTCATATTTGGATTCAGGTAGGACTTTACTCAATGATGCATATCCCTATTCCATTGATCCATGATGCCAGATAAAGAAAACGTACCCACTTTTCGAGTGGCAGTCCACAATGTCCAGGGATTGAACTCCCCACTGAAACACCAAAAATACTTCCAAACCCTATTATCGCGTCAGATAGAGGTACTCCTGTTACAGGAAATACATTTTCCAAAATCATATAATTATTGATTCATTCACACAAAATACTCCCAATTTTACTTAGCAGAGGATTAAACCAGAGGGGTGGGAATCTTTTCTCATACAGAGGTAATCAGAGACCCAGAGGGAAGATATATATTCTCCTCCGTGGGTTCATTGCTGGGGCCCAAAATACATTTGTCTCATACTATGCCCCAAAGCGAGGCCAGTACGCATTTTTTCATTCCATGATGGATGCGCTTTCCTAACACTTTATAGGAACATTGATTTTAGGAGGGGACTCCAATTTAGCATTAGATCAAATGCTAGAAAAAACTGGTAAGGGTCACTCCAGACTGCTCTGCCCTCCCAAACAAAGCTTAAAGACTGCTAAAATTCTTTACACCCACGGGTTAGTGGATATTTGGAGAGAATTGAATCCTACAAGTAAGGACTATACTAATTTTTCTGCTCCTCATCAAAAGTACGCAAGGATAGATCACATACTTCTAGTAGCATCCGCTACCCCCAGTGCCATCAAATCATTCATCAGAGACTCCCCATTGTCGGATCACTCGATGGTAGTCCTGCACATTACCTCTTGACTCATATGGTAGATTTCGATGACATCAGAATTAATCACTCCTAAGTGACCCAATCCAATGTCATGTACTAGACAAAGACATTGGGGAGCACTTTCGGGTCCATGATAATGGGGAGGTCTCTCCTGAAATATTCTGGGAAGCTCATAAAGCAGTGATATGGGGAAATATTACCCAAATTTCCATTCAACTCAAGTTTGAAAGACTAGCTGATATAACCAAGTTATATACAGGATTTTCTAAAACTCTCCAAAATTTACAAACAAAACCCTACTTCTAATTCACATACTCTGCTGCAATGAGCGTGTACTTCCTTAAAATTAGCCCTAACTACTAAGCAGAAAAAAATCTCTTGTGATTCAAGGCTCACTTTTACCTCCATAAAGTTTAGGTGGGTCCCAGGCTGGCAGCCAAACTGACACCCAAATCTAGAACTTTCTCGTTCCCCACAATATGTGACTCTACTGGTATACTCACGCTAAATCCCCATCTGATTATGATCGCATTTCAGGGTTTTTATGCTAATCTATATATAGCGAGTGACGTCTCTCCATCAAATCTATTCAAATCTACTGCCTAAACTGAAAAAAGGAACACATGTCCATTCTAGAAAAACCCATTACAGAATTGGAAGTACTTGAGGTTATTAAGAACCTCAAGCGGGCTCTGCTCCAGGCCCAGATGGATTCTCATCATGTTATTATAATATATATATATATATATATATATATATATATATATATATATATATAATTATTTTATATTATATAAGATAATGACCAAAATCCTAGCAAACAGACTATCAAAATGTATAAGTAGCTACATTTTACAAGGATCAGGTTGGCTTTATTCTGGGAAGGCAGAAGAACTGTAGATGTTATATCCCTTTTACAGACACAGTGGGACGGTGGTCCACATTAAGAGGGGTACTTGTTATCAGTGGACCTACAAAAATCTTTTGACACAGTGGAGTGGCCCTATCTATTTGAAGTCCTACAAAGATGGGGGTTTGGCCCTCACTTCCAACAAATCAAACCCCTTTTTAATACAGAGAGGCACTAGACAGGGATGTCCCCTATCCCCTATTATCTTTGCTATTGCAATTGAAACCCTTTCTACTGCAATTAGGAATCATACGGATATACATGGCGTTACCTGTGGCTCTTGGGTCCACAAATGTGCCCTATTTGTGGATGATCTGCTATTATTCATCACCTCCCCCCTTATTTCCACTACAAATATATTTAAACTCCTACATGACTTTGGCAGGGTATGTGGTAAATATGAACAAGTCTGTGGCACTAAATGTTACTACCCCCACACCCCTGGTAGAAAAGCTTAAAAATAACTACCCGTCCATGCATAAAAAATTGGCCACAGACCTCTTTGATTGGGGGAAGGGGGCTCTATTAAAATGATCCTTCTTCCTAGGATATTGTATTTATTTTTTTCGGGAGGCAACCTTGTGTTTTCAGGCAAAAGAAGACTTCTTCAGTAACCCTTGTTCCCCCAGACAAAGTGGGTGATTTGTGATTGGACTTTGATAAGCAGCTGTTTCTTTATAGGTACAGGGAGAGACCTAAAGAGGTATAATAGATTCAATAACAATGTCATTTTTTAATGGCATTTATCCTACCCAGCCAGGAAAGACAACATCTCAGCCGTGTATGCAAGTCACCCTCCAATTTCCAGAACATCGGAGAGTAGTTAACTGAGTATACATTGCCTATATTATGTGGAAGTTCAATTCTCAAGTATGGACCAGAGTCAGGGGACCATGTAAAACAGAAGTGTTGTTTTAATTGCTCCACTAAAATGGTGGGGGCCAAAATGTTTAAGGCAACAGATTTGGATATATTAACTGTAAGACCCGAGAGGATGCCGAAGTCCCTAAGTAGCTGGTACACCATGGGGGTGGAAGTCAGTGGAAAATTATAAATAGGAGCAATTCATCCACAAAGAGAGTGCATTTGTGTTCTCGGAGACTGCAGAGGACTCCTCTGATGTCAGGATGAGTTTTGATTGAAATAGCCAAGGTTACAATTGCAATCGCACAAATTAAAGGGGATATCATCCCTGTCTGGTTCCTTTGTTATTATCAAAAGTTTCAGAGTATCTACCCAGTAAGCATACATGTGCACTAGGGGTTGAATAGAGTGAGTGGCTAGTACACCTAAATTTAGGACCAAACCCCCATTTCTCCAAAATTTAAAAAAGGAAAAGACCAGAAAACAGAATCAAACGCTTTTGAAAATCAATTGAGAGGAGGAAACCCTCTTGAGATGGACCTCCATCCCAATGGGCGTGAAACAAAGAAATTACATCTATAGCTCTCCTAAATTTATCTGGGCCCTGCCTCACAGGGATGAAATCTACCTGATCCTTATGTATATATTTAGCAATAGAACTGGATATTCTTGAAGCAAGAATTTTTGTCATCATTTTGAGATCACTGTTAATGAGAGAAATTGGGTGGTAATTACCAACCTCGCTTGTATTTTTTCTGGGTTTGGGGATGACTGAAATATAAGCTGAGTTTAGATCTCTGTCTAAGGGTGCTCCATCTCTGATGGAGTAAAAGAACCGGGCCATATAAAAGGCTAGACAGGTTCCAAATTTCTTGGAGTAGCAGACCGAGATGCCATCTGGTCCCGGGGACAAACCCGACTTAAGGGATTTAATCGTTTCTAAAACCTCCTCCAACTTAATCGGTTTCTCAAGAAGATCCCTATGATTATGGGTGGTTTCGGGGAAGGGGAGGTCCCTTAGAAAGGTCTCTAATTTATCAGGGGAAAGTCAGTATTGTAAAGATTTGAGTATTTGAGCCATAAACATGCACAACATTTCTAGCATCCACTTTTAAACACTTGATGACCAGCCACGTCATTATACTACGGCAGGTTGGCACAATCCCGCCAACCGTTGTAGCTGTACGTCGGCTCCTTTAAGTGTGATAGCAGGCGCATGCACGCTCCCTGTTCTGTGAGGAGAGGCAGATTGTGAGTTTGTAATAGCTAGGAACCACAATTTGTCATCTCCTATAGTCAGTCCCCTCCCCTCAGAGTTAGAACACAGAGTCAGGGAACACAGTTAACCCCTTGATCACCCCCTAGTGTTAACCCCTTCCCTGCCAGTGTCATTTACCCAGTAATCATTGCATTTTGATAGCACTGATCGCTGTATCATTTTCAATGGTTTCAAAATTTTGTAAATAGCCTCAAAAGATGGGATTTTATGGGCAATAATATATATATATATATATATATATATATATATATATGTAGAAAATTTTTTAAAAGATATTTATATTGATGAAACAACACATCATAGAAATTACATTGTCAACATTGCACACTATATGAATACAATTTGCAAACATTGCACATAGGCTGTTTTAAACCATGAAGTGATAGTCCCAATCTACCTGCTGTTCCCTTTAATTGTGGTTTCTAATAAGGAATGCTGCAGAGAGGGATATCAAACGCGTTTCAAAATTATTGTTATGAATTAATACCACTTCTGAAAAAACAGCTCTTATTAGTAAAACCTTAATACAAATTCATACCCATGAATGTGAATCTATTGGTCATAGAACATACACTTACAAAAAATATGCATATGTAGTAGAGGCATTCTTCCGGAAAACATGGATGTCCTGTCAGGGCCATTGAGGGCCTGCCCCATGTGGATGTCTGGTGTTCCCATCCAGAAAAAACTATTATGGATTGCCTAAAAGGCATAGAAATAAGGGTACTGTTGGCTGAAAGAAAGCAGAAAAGAAGGATGGTAAGTCCCCGGGAAGAAAATAAGTCTCAATTCCAGGGGAAATGGTTTCAAAAATGTGTTACAAGTGTCTGATATGTCCGCCATAATGTCACAGTCCTGATAAAAATCACAGATCACCGCCATTACTAGTAAAAAATTAATAATAACAATTCCATAAATCTATCTCTTATTTCGTAGACGCTATATCTTTTGCGCAAACCAATCAATATACACTTATTGGGATTTTTATTACCAAAAATATGTAGAAGAATACATATCGGCCTAAACTGAGGAAAAAAAATAGCTTTTAAAAAAAAATAAAAAATTGGAGATATTTATTATAGAAAAAAGTTCAACATTTTTTTTTATTCTTTTTCAAAATTGTTGCTCTTTTTTAATAGCGCAAAAAATTAAAACCACAGACATGATTAAATACCACCAAAATAAAGCTTTATTTGTGGGAAAAAAAGGATATCAATTTTTTTGGGATACAGCGTTGCATGACGCAGTGCCAAATCACAAAAAATGGCCTGGTCATTGAGCAGCCAAATCTTCTGGGGGTGAAATGGTTAAATTTTCCACCAGGTTTATGGGAGGGGAGATAACTGTAATCATTTAATAGCCCCTGAACCTCCACTGACTGAAATTATTATAATCATTGTTTCCTTACTGCCCCTGCAATTGTCATGCACACACATTACTATGTGTGTACAGAGATTTGTGTTAAAAAATATGTTGGGACTTGTAGTTCCACAAAGGCTGTAGCTCTCTCTGATCTCATTAATGTATACTTGTTTCAGGCCAACAACTACTGAAATATTGAACCAGAAACATCTAGGCAGTTAACACTTTCTCAGGGAGATCAGTAGAGCTAAAACCCCTATTTATCTCATGACAAGTTCCCTGTCATCAGTATTGGATGTTTGGTTTAGGGTGTGGCATTTTCTGGTAGGTGGAATAAAGTGCCTAGATCACTGTACATATAGGTTCATGAGACATAACTCTAGACTTGATTAATCACTTGCCTGGCCAATTTTCAGCTTTTTGTGCTGTAGCACTTTTAATGACAATTGCGCAGTCATGCAACACTGTGCCAAATAATTTTTTTATCATTTTTTGAGAGAGACAGAGCTTTCTGTTGGTGACATTTAATAACTACTTTTTTGTCTCTGTAACGGATGTGCACTGATGATGCTGTACTCATGGGCACTGATGAGGCGGTACTGATGAGGCTGCACTGATATGTAGCACTGATAGGCCCCCGAAAGGAAGCACTGATTGGCACTGATAGGCAGCACTGATGGGCACTGGTTGGCACTTATGAGGCTGCACTGATGATCAGTGCCCTGATTATCAGTGCAGACGTCCCCTGTGATAATCGCCGGTTGCCGGCTCTCTTCTCCTCACACTGTTACAGCACATGAGGAAAAGACTGCCTATAACTGGCAAGTCTGTTTACACTGTGATCAACTGTAATGTAATTTCTCTTCTCGGCTCTGGGGCGCGTGTGTCCAAGCACAGCGGGAGCCAATTAGCAGGTACGGCATCTGCGATAACAGCAGGCCACCTGCAATCATTTGCTGGAGATGCAGAATGATGGTCTGCCTATGTAAACAAGGTAGACCCTCGTTCTGCCAGAAAGGAACAGAGAGATCTTTTGTTCCTTATAATCAGGAACACAGATGTCTCTCTTCCTCCAGTCATCCCCCGCACAGTTAGAAAGCACTCCCTAGGAGCACACTTAACCCTTTGATCACCCCTGATGTTAACCTCTTCCCATTCTAGTGTCATTTATACAGTGTAATTTATACAGTGAGCATTTTTTTTTAGCCCTGATCACTGTATTGGTGTCACTGTTCCCCCAAAAGTGTCACTTTGTATCAGATTTGTCCGCCGCAATGTCACAGTCCCACTAAAAATCACTGCTATTAATCGTTAAAACAATAAAAAATAAAAAAAAGTTCATAAATCTATTCCATAGCTTGTAGACACTATAACTTTTGCGCAAACCAGTAAGCTTTTTTGCAAACCTTTTTTTAACAAGAATATGTAGCCAAAACAAATTCGGGTTCCCAAGCGCTTTTTTGGGAATCTTTTTTTAACAAAAATGTGTAGCCGAAAAAAAATTAGCCTAAACTGATGAAGAAATTAAGAAATTTGATTTTTTTTTTTTTATTTTTTTTTTTTGTTGGATGTGTTTTATAACAGAAGTTAAAACATATTTTTTGTCTTTCAAAATTGTTGATCTTTCCTTGTTTAAAGCGCAGAAAATAAAAACTGCAGAGGTGATCAAGTATCACCAAAAGAAAGTTCTATGTGTGAGAAAAAAAGGACATACATTTTATTTTGGTACAGCGCCGCATGACATATCCCAGTGCCGTATCGCAAGAAAATGGTCAGGTAAAACCTTCTGGAGCTAAAGCAGTTAAGGAGGCAAAAAAAAACCTTTAATGAAATCACACATCAAGTAAAAAGTACAGGATAGTTCTGTTGAATAAATACTTGCACACAAAAATGTATTCTACAGTATTGCTTGCAGTGCTTTCATTTAAGGTCAGTTCCACCCCTCCCACTTTTGTTTCCATTAACTTTAGATAGCTCTAGGCCCTTTGTGTTTTTACAATAGATTTATACAATTATATTTTACATGATTATTTAATCTTCCTGATTGTCAGATTATTTGGATTGACTAGCATTCTATTGAAATAGACATTTCAAGGACATTTTATTGCTATATAGATTTTATGGACTTTCTGTGTATTACTTCATCATTAATATGAGATAATGACAGTTTGTTTTATTTTTGACTTATTTTATACATTAACCCTAAAAAGTTGGAAGGATTTTTCTTTCTCCTGAAACATATTTTATTCATAACCATTAAATGTTGCAAAAAGTCCTTTAGCCCTTTCACACTAAGGCACTTCTAAACTGCCCATAAAACGCTGAGGGCACTTTTGCGGTGCTTTTCAGGCATTTGCGCTGCATTTTTTAAAGGACACATGGCTCAAAAACAGCTCCAAAAACCATTTTGTGGTGCTTTTGAAGCGCTTCTCAGGCACTTTTCAGGCTCTTTACAATCATTTCATTTGATAGGGGCGTTTTTGAGGTGCTTCTTTTAGCTCTCAAAACATGCTCCAAAATTGGCTGCATGCATTTTTTTTTCAGCGCACCTCCCGCCAGCGCACCTACCCAATCTGAAAGCATTTATTGATTTTAATGGAAAGCATTTTTTGGGAGCTTTTTACAATTCACAATTCGGGAGCTTTTAATGCACTATTGTTTTTTTAACTCCAAAGCGCTTGAAAAACTCCTCAGTGTGAAAGGGGTTTTAGGTGAACTGTTGGGAGTTTGGCAAACAAACTGGAGACGTCTGCCACCACTGGGCCTCACTCAATTTTCATCATATTTTTCATAAATAGTTTAAGCTGTCTTACACATTTTAGGTTGTCCAAAAACAACAAAGTAAAAAAAAAAAAAAGCACTTATACTATATATCAAACATTCTGGAAGTGTATGATTCAAGTATTTGTAAGATGTTGTGTTGCAGTGCAATTATATGCAATGCCACTGGTGTTGTTTAAGGACATGTCAGAAAATTAGGCTGCATCCCTAGCATATGATGAAGAAAGAGGTGAAGAATTGTGCTGCAGGATTTCATGCTGCTGATTGAGGAATTGATCATGAGCCACATTAAAATAATGTCCCCAAAGGAAAAGCCAATAACAAGAAGGCCCATTTATCAGTAAATCCATGGCCTGTCAAATACAAAGTTAGGCTGGATGTGTAATGTATTACTTGGTCTCAATACTCACTTTCTGTGTGAAAGAGAAAAAATTGGGTTTAAAATGTCCAAAAATAATGTCATGCTGACTTATCTGAATCAAATCCAGGTAAATAACAAAAAATACCAGTTGAACGGGGCAGTTTTAACAAACTAGACATCCAGTGAAGATATACAAGATAAATCAGAGTGAACAATGAAAAGAAGACATGTCCTAAAGATGGATTACTGTGTTTTCACTAGTGCTGGAACCTATCCCCATGAATTTGTTGGGAAGTTAGAAGGGATGGAATCAGGAGCTTAGCTACAGGCTTTGCAAGGGTTGCACTTGCAACCTGGCCCTATGCACCAGGGGGGCCCTTGAGGCCCTCTTGTACAACTGAATAGGAGGGGTGGCATATACCGTAACCAATGCCCTCCTCCTGCATCCGCTGAATTCCTGCTTCTCCTCCTTTCCCTCCTGTAGGCATTCAGTGGCTGCAGAAGGCGGGAATAGATTCCTCTATATGTTACTGCCCCGTTGCCCCTCCTATACAGCTTTCCTCTTCTGCCCCGAGCCCCTCTCTTTCAACTTTACACTGAGCTTCTGCTTGAGAACACACCTTGTCATTACTCCAAGCAATCCCCTGCTCCAAAGTTCGGGGTGAGACATCACTGAGCTGCTGAGATCTGGATCACCAAGCAGGTGAGAGCTGTGAAGGAGAATAAGGCCCTAACCAATGGGCTTGCTTGCTGCAGGGCTATGAGCTGAGAGCGTTTCTCCCAAATGGCTCAGAGCCTGCACTGATAGCCTCCCCTTGCCCAGACCGGAGAGCAGAGAGACAATCTGCTCAATCTCCTCTCGCCCCTCCCCTCCTGTGTTCACTGCCAAAACTGTTCAACTAAGCAGCTGCTTAGCTTAACACTTTCCACTTTTGAACAAAAAAGTATATTTTTTGTTCAAAGTATTCATGACGTCAGTCAGGATAAAAAAAAACACAGGATAAGCAAAACAGAGCTGCACCGAACAATGGTTTTTATAAAACAGAAACAACAACTTTCAGTTGCAAGGCTGAAGGCTGCCTCTGTACAAATATGAACAGTATATCTCCCCCTTAAGGTTTGCCTTTGGCACTAGTTCCATAAGCACTTACATAGGTGACATATGCCCTTATGCAACATACCAGTAACTTTTTTGGAGCCCTAATTCAATCTCAATGGAGCAGGTGGTCGGGGGCAATATAGTGATGGTGGAAACCCAGTGCCTAGAAAAATTTCTAAATTTGTTGCTCACCTAGGACTAGTTTAAATCTTTTTCTAAGCCCCTGCCATTGATTGCTGGAACGTCTCATAAATTGTGTTTGTATGTTGTTAACATGTCTTCTTACATCCGCATTAACATCTAGTATGCCAAATTATCAAATATCTTTATTATTTGGAGCCCCCAGGTCTGCTTGATTATATTCTCTTTCTTCCCCCCACCCCCCTTTCTTCTTGTGGGTCGAGTACCCCTTTATCTTATGTCTCTTAACCATTTTTATTTTTCTTCCCCATGATATTTGTTTACATTATGACTCTGAATATGATCTCAGGCATATATTTTGTTTGAGCAGTGCTTATGTTTCAATATTTGTTATCAACCACACCACAATCCCTACAATCACTGTACGTTTCTGCATGTGCGTTTTCAGTGTGTTTACATGCATTTGCTGTGCATTTGGAGTGCTTTTTAAATAATTTTTTAATTTATTTTGGGTTATTTTTAACATGTTGAGGCTTCTTACATCCTCATTACCTTCCAGTATGACAAGTTATCAGATATAGGTATTGTTTGGAGCCCCCGGGTCTGCTTGATTATATTTTCTTAGTTCCACCTCCCTTTCTTCTTATGAGTCGAATACTCATTTCACTTATGTCTTTTAACCATTTTTATTTTTCTTTCCCATGATATTTTTTTACTTTATGAGTCTGAATATGATATCAGGCATACCTTATATATTTTCTTTGAGCGGTGCTTATGTTTCAATATTTGTTACCAACCAGTTATGTACTGCATCTTACTTAGTTTATGTTGCTCTGTATGATACACTGGATACTGCCTGCAATACTCGTTTACCTATCTATGTCTGTCATATGCTCACATTCTTGAAGAATGAATAAACATATGTTTGCCTTTAAAATATTATCACCACTATTCTATGAAATGACTTGCTTCCGTCTGTCAGCATGTGGTTAGGAAACATGCTGCATGCTAGGAATTGTTGAATTTACAATCTACTTTTTGAGCAGGAAAAACCTTGCCTGTGGTAAGTAGAGTAACTTACAATTAGTTATAAGTCAAACTGCCCTGGGTTTGGTTCCAGCAGAGTAAGGCAAATGTCGTACTTCAAAGAAGTTTGAGTGCTGAAATCAAATCCCATTGAAATTAATAGGAGCTAAATCTGTCAAATAAAAAATACCCATTTCCTGGGCTACAAGGCAAGGGGATGGGGATTAAAAAAATTAATTCTGAGTATTGGTCACAGCGCTGAAGAACATGTGCCAATGCATAAAACAACTCCAATTCTGCCAGGGGAGATGTTTTTTTTTTTATTTTATTTTTTTTAAATGCACTGACATTAAGGACTGGTTTACACCAAAATCCCCACATTCATTGTACGCTTCTGCATGTGCATTTACATGCATTTACAATGCATTTTCAGTGTGTTTGCATGCATTTGTAGTACTTTTTAAATTATTTTTTAATTCATTGTGGATTATTTTTTAACATGTTGTTTTTACATGTATTTACATGTGTTCATGTGTATTTTCTGTGAATTTACGTGCATTATGTGCATTTGCTGTATGCTCCAGTGCAGAAAAATGCAGCATGCTGTACTTTTCTTTTGTACTACGTACATACTTTGTTTAAAAATACACCCAGCTGCATCTGGTGTAAGGAAAAAAAAAGAGTTTAATATTCCTTTCACACTGGTGCTCTTTTGTCATGATAAAATTCACGTTTCCAGCTTAACATGAAAGCTATTCCTTATGAAATCCTATAGTACTGTTAACATCAGTCCACTGCAGGTGAGCTGTGTCTTGAAAAGTTTTGCATGCTGTATCTTTGATGCAGTTTTTCAAAAGCACACCAAAGATGTACCTTTCATAAGAGTCAATAGGAATGCATAAAAAATGCACTGCATCTGACTGCTACAACCCTGGAAAACTGACAACACTAAAAATCTCAAGAGACATTGCCGTGCTCTTGAACGTCTGTGGCGTAAAAATAAATGCCTCCAACACTTCACCTTAAATCTTCCCTTCTAAAATTCAATTCCTGCCTCTATGCTGCCAAACAAGCCTACTTTTTCTCTCTTATTAATACCTTGTCATCCTGTCTCAACCTTTAAATCTCTGCTTCATCCCCCACCCCCTCTACCCACTAACTCACTCACTGCCCAAGAGATTGCCAATCACTTCAAAGACCAGATTGATGGAATTTGTGAGGACACCTCCACTGTGCGTATATCTTCTCCACCCAACATACCTTGCATATTCAACACTCTCCTCTTTTGAAATGGCTACTACTGAAGAGGTTACAGACTTTTCTCAGATGTCCACCTAACTAATTGTCCCCTGGATCCTGTTCTCTCACAACTACTATGGTCAACCTCTTCTTCTATACTATGCTCCCTCACTCACATATTCAATCTATCCCTCTCTAGTGGCACCTTCCCTTCCCCTCTAAAACATGTGCAGATCACTCCCATACTTAAAAAGCCCTCAATGGATCCCACCAACCTGAACAACTTAAGACTCATCTCATTGCTCCCATTCACCTATAAACTTGTAGAACACTTGGTCTACAACCATCCTAGCTCCTACCTCAGTGAAAATAACCTTCTTGATCCCTTACAGTCTGGCTTTCCCTCATAGCAATCCACAAATACTGCCTTACTAAAATTCATTAACGATTTACTGCTAAAACCAATGGCCAGTATTCCATACTCCTACTACTTGACCTCTCTGTGGCTTTTGATACTGTTGACCACCCGCTCCTTCTCAATAAACTCCATCCCCTTGGCCTCCAAAGATTCTGCTCTATCCTGGTTCCCTGCCTACATATCACAGCGCTCCTTCAGTGTTGCCTACAACTCTGTCTCCTACCTCTCAATTTCCCCTTTCTGTAGGGGTCCCCTAAAGCTCTGTTCTTGTACCCCTTCTCTTCTCTATCTACACCTTCTCCCTTGGTCACTTGATAACCACCCACAGCTTCCAATACCACTTATACGCCGATGACACCCAAACTGACATATCAGCATGGATGTCGCACCACTTACTTAAATAAAATCTCTCTAAAACTAAGATATTAATATCCCCCCCCCCCCCTCCAGTGCCCCCCTCCATGACTTTTCCATCAAAATCAACAATGCAACCATCAGTCCCTCCCCTCATGCAAAGGGTACTAGGTGTAATCATAGACTCTGATTTGTCCTTTCAGCCCCAAATCCAATCATTGTCAAAAGTTTGTAGAATTCACCTCCGTAACATCTTTAAAATCCGCTCTTTTTTAACAAATGAAACCACCAAGCTCCTCATTCACTCCCTTGTTATCTCTTGACTATGGCAACTCCCTTGTCATTGGCCTGCTTCTCCATAAGCTATCCCCTCTTCAGGCTTTTATGAATGATGCTGCCAGGCTTATACACCTTACCTACCGTTCAGCGTCCGCCAAACCCTTTCCTCCAATCCCTACACTGGCTCCTAATCACCCAGCGAATTAAATTCAAAATACTAACCACAACATACAAAGTCATTTGCAACTCTGGCCCGAGCTATATCACCTATCTTGTCTCCAAATATCACCCAAACTGTCCTCTCCTCTCCTCCCAAGATCTCCTTCTCTCAAGCTCCCTTGTCTCCTCCCCCCATGCTCATCTCCAGGATTTCTCCAGAGCCTCTATCATCCTCTGGAATTCACTATCTCAACCTGTCTGACTATCCCCTACTCTTGCTACCTTCAGGTGATCCCTAAAAAACTCATTCCCCACTGTTACAACCTTTTATACCACCTCCTCCACCCTGTTAGATTGTTAGCTTTTCTGAGCAGGGCCCTCTTAATCCTCTTAAATTGTATTGTATTATAACTGTATTGCCTCCCTTTTTTTATTGTAAACTGTTGGCGCTATATAAATCCTGTATAGTAATAATAATAATAATCACAATAATGTCCATGTTTCACAAGTGCATGCTGGGAGTCAGGAAGTCAGAAAGCACACCAAAAATGCATTAAAAGCACATTAAAAATGTATGCACATATAGTCCTTGTTTTAATGACTTACCTGTTTAACGACCGCTCTGACTTACGACCAGCTTTCCTGACCCACGCAGGATGACCGCTCGGACTTAGACCAGCTCTCCCAATCCGCACACAGGACATCATATCATCAGTCTGTATCAGCCTCGTTCTCACTCCCAGATTGCTGTTTTACAGGTATGTAATGTACTGTACTCGGTTCTCCTAAATGCCCCTTCCATTGCTCTTTATATTGCACTGTTTTGTATCTTATGTCTTTATGATGCACTCTTTTATGTCTTTATGTACAGTAATGCACTGTGTGCTTGTGCTGCACAGGTATTGCCCCAACATGTCAGAAAAAGAAAAAAATGTGCTTGCATCTGCAGAAAATGCACAGAAAAAAGAAAAGCTATTGATATTGATAAGAAAATGAAGATCAGTAAGGACTATGAGGCTGGCAAGAAAGTTAAAGAAATAGTAAGTGAATTGAAACTTGCACATTCTACCATTTCAACAAAAAGGATAGAGTGAAAAAGGCATTAAAAGCATCGACAGGATATCAAGCCATAATAATGAGGCAGCGAAAAGGCCTCATTTATGAAATGGAAACATTTCTGGCTGTATGGATTGATGACCAAATAAAAAAAAAAAATGCCAATCAAGTCTTTTATTGAATCAAACCAAAGTATGCTGCATTTTTGAGAATTTGAAAGTGCACAAAGGAGAAGAATCGACTGAAACATTTACAGCAAGCAATGGATAGTTTCAAAGGTTTTGTGGGAAATTCAACCTTCATAATCGGAGTATCAGTGGGGAGGCTGCAAGTGCAGATGTGGAAGCAGCTGAAAAATTTGTGGTTGAATTTAATAAAATCATCAAAAAATGTGGCTACTGTCCAGAGCAGATATTTAACGTTTATGAAACTGGACTTTTTTGGAAAAAAAAATGCCTGAAAGGTCCTACCTACACAAAGAAGATAAAGCAATGCCTGGTTTTAAGGCTTTTGAAGACAGGGTCACAATTAAAGTCTCTCTTCATCTATCGTTCAAAGAACCCAGGTGCATTGAAGCAGGTTAGTAAGCACATACTGCCTGTTTATTATCATCCAAATAGCAAAGCATGAATGACACAAGTTTTATTTGATGACTGCTTCATCACATGTTTCATACCTTTGGTCAAGTGTTACTGTCAAAAGTTTCTCCCCTTTAAAATTATCCTCCTGTTTTATAATAGGGATCATCGGGTATTCGCCCGTTTGCTGAACAGCGAACAATATGCAGTTATTGCGGCAAATTTGAAGGCCACAAAACGCAGTTAAAGTCTATGGGACACTAACATGGAAAACCAAAAGTGCTAATTTTAAAGACTTATATGCAAGTTATTGTCATAAAAGGCCCCTCATGTCTGGTATGGATATTAAGGGGAACCCTGAGCCAAAAATTTTTTTTAAATGGTGTAGGGCCCCCCCAAAATCCATACCAGACCCTTATCCAAGCACGCAATCTGGCAGGCCACAGGGAAAGGGGCAACGACAGAGCGCCCCCCCCTCCTGAACAGTATCAGGTCCCATGCCCGTAACATGGGGAGGATGCTTTTAGGTCTCCCCAAAGCACCATGTTGGTGGGGATAAGGGCCTCATCCCCACAACCTTTGCCCAGTGTTTGTGGGGGTCTGCAGGCAGGGGGATTTTTTCCTGTGGTTGCGTGCTCAAATAAGGGTCTGGCATGGATTTTGGGAGGACCCCTACACCATTTTTTCTTTAGATTTTGGCTCGGATTCCCCTTAAAATCCAGGCCTGGTATGGATTCTGGGGGGACCTCTATGCCATTTTATTTATTTTGGCACAGGGTTCCCCTTAATATCTAAAAATTAACACTTTAGATTTAGCCCATAGACTTTTTTGAATTTTGCGCGAACACCCCAAACTGAACTGGTGAGCAGCCAATGTTTGAGTCAAACTCACGTTCGACTCGAACTCACGTTCAAACTCACGTTCGACTCGAACAGATAGCCCATCCCTATTCCTGCATTATAAAGTGCACCAGCGTGAAAGGGCTCAGAATGTTGGCAATGATATCTCCCTCCTGGCTTCCTTTTATAAATAAAAAATAGCACACAGATCCCAAAGGCCCCTCAAAAATTAATTGCAGTCTCCTAAGGGACTGTTATTTATTATGAGAGACCTAGATTTATGGAGGTATCTGTGTGCTTCTTCTTTTTTTATTATTATTTATTTAATTATTTTTTTAGAATGGGGCAATAAGGCTTTATTTAATGGTGATTTAAACTGTATAATTTGTTCTTCTAAAATGTCACTTTTTCTGTAGCACATCCTATAGCAAAGGTCTTTTTTTTTCCAAATATTTCTTTATTCACTTTTTCAGTTTACAAGGGTGAATTTGTCTTTTGAAGAGTAGAAGCAGAGCATCTGGCTCCCAGAGGTATTTGGAGAGGAAAGTTTGTAGGGTATGTAGGAATTTTTAAAGTAATGGTATAGGTACAGTACAGAATATGTACAGGATTTGTGGTAGAATTTGCATTTTGAAAGCAGCTAGTCTGCTTGACCATGAGAGGATGTGTTTACTTAGATTCTGTAGGTCTTGTTTAAGTTTTTGTTCCAGTGGTTGGTAGTTAGCCCGGAACAGCAGATCTGACTGTGCGGTAAGTTTGATACCTAGCTAGGTGACATTATGGTCGTTCCATATATATGGATATTTTTGTTGGATGGCCGATTTGTCTTGGGGGCTCAGGCCTAAGTTTAGGATATAAATAATGATAAATAGAAAATTAGGAATAACAAAAAAACAATTATTACAGTCGTTTCTCACTAAACTGAATCAGAATCAATTTAATCTTAATTTTACCATGACCTTTGAACTGCACAGTATCACATTCCTAGACGTAACCATCCACAAAGATGAAAAGGGACTCCTCAGTAGTAGTCTTTACAGAAAGCCTACGGCAGGCAATTCTATTTTGTATGCATCTAGCTTTCACCCATCTACACTCATTAACTCTATTCCATACGGCCAATATCTCAGGATTAGGAGAAATTTTTCTGACGATCATGTCTTCAAGAAGGAGGCAGACTCTCTAAAAGCTCGTCTTCTTGAACGGGGTTACTCTAATACCTGTCTCAAGAAAGCTTTTAGACGGGCCTGTGGGAGAACCAGATAGGATCTACTTGATAACACTTCTTCAAAAAGCAAAAAATCGAATCCAATTTCCATTATCACAACCTATTCCAACCAGTCCAATAAAGTCCAGGCCATAATACGCAAGTTCTGGCACGTCCTCACTAGGGATGAGCTTCGTGTTCGAGTCGAACGTACGTTCGACTCGAACATTGGTCGTTCGGGCGTTCGCCGAATTCCGAACGTTTGGGCCGTTCGCGGCAAAATTCGCGTGGCCCACAATGCACTGCGATGGCGCAGTGCATTGCTGGCTCATGATTGGTGAGCAGTGACAGTGCATGCATCAGTGACACTGTACCTCTTGTCCACCTCTTGGAGCATACGCTGCGTGGAATAATGGACAGGGCACTTGAGGCAGAACAGAGGCAGGAAGAGGAGGACTTCCTTGCCTCTCAAGGCCCCCTTTATCCAGACAGTGTTCCTGCTGTGCCACCCATCACACAGGAAGAGGGTGAGGAGGAGGAAGAGGAGGAGGAGGATGATTGTGTCAGCATGGAGGTGGAGGCTGGCACTCAGCATCAGCATCAGCAGCAGCAGTCGTATAGGGATGATTTACAGTCCCAAGAAACACATGGACTTGTACGTGGCTGGGAGGAGGTAGCTGCGGATCATGTTGTCCTTAGTGACCCAGAGGACTCCGGACCGAATGCCTCAGCTAACCTACGCTGCATGGCCTCCCTGATCCTGCAAAGCCTGCGGAAGGATCCTCGTATTCTTCGGATCAAGGAGAGGAACCATTACTGGCTGGCCACTCTCCTTGATCCACGGTACAAGGGTAAGGTTGCCGACCTTATCTTGCCATCGCAGAGGGAGCAGAGGATGAGACATCTCCGGGAGGCCTTGCAGAAAGCTCTGTGCAACGCGTTCCCAGAGACTGGGAGGTCACAAACTCCTGGTCCTGGACAACGTGTTGCTGAGGCATCAGTCAGAAGGAGCGGTGGAGAAGGTAGCCGTCTGACTGATGCTTTCAGACAATTTTTTAGTCCGCAGCCCCAAGGTATGATTGGTTCCAGCACCCATCGCCAGCGTCTAATTTACATGGTGCAGGAATACCTAGGGGCAAGGTCAGACTTGGACACCTTTCCCACTGAAAATCCTCTGGCTTACTGGGTCTTGAGGATGGATCACTGGCCAGAGCTTGCACAGTATGCAATTGAGCTACTGGCCTGTCCTGCATCCAGCGTTCTTTCGGAACGCACCTTCGGTGCTGCTGGTGGCTTTGTTACCGATCACAGGGTGCGCCTGTCCACCGAATCAGTTGATAGACTGACCTTCATCAAGATGAATCAGTCTTGGATCACCCACAGCTACCAAGCACCTGAAGCTGATGTAACCGAATAATTTTTTTTGAAATACCACATCCCTTCAAGACTTCCTATGCTGATGCTGAGTGACTGTCCTGTTATGTTGATTGTCTATCCTCTTCCTCCTCCGCTGATATGTTGGAAGAACATTTTTGGTTCTGGGTGATGCCAGCAGCCCAATTTTTCTGCCCCTGTTTAACAGGGGCGTTTAATTACAATTTTTGATGCAATGCTTTGCAGCAGGGCTAATTCCTGCAATAAAACTAGAGTATATGGCAGAGGTTGGAGTGTGGTGGCACCGGCACCAGTGCCTAAGGCCCAATTTTTCTGCCCCTGTTTAACAGGGGCGTTTAAGTACAATTTTTGATGCAATGCTTTGCAGCAGGGCTAATTCCTGCAATAAAACTAGAGTATATGGCAGAGGTTGCAGTGTGATGGCACCAGCACCAGTGCCTAAGGCCCAATTTTTCTGCCCCTGTTTAACAGGGGCGTTTAAGTACAATTTTTGATGCAATGCTTTGCAGCAGGGCTAATTCCTGCAATAAAACTAGAGTATATGGGAGAGGTTGCAGTGTGATGGCACCAGCACCAGTGCCTAAGGCCCAATTTTTCTGCCCCTGTTTAACAGGGGCGTTTAAGTACAATTTTTGATGCAATGCTTTGCAGCAGGGCTAATTCCTGCAATAAAACTAGAGTATATGGCAGAGGTTGCAGTGTGATGGCACCAGCACCAGTGCCTAAGGCCCAATTTTTCTGCCCCTGTTTAACAGGGGCGTTTAAGTACAATTTTTGATGCAATGCTTTGCAGCAGGGCTAATTCCTGCAATAAAACTAGAGTATATGGCAGAGGTTGCAGTGTGATGGCACCAGTGCCTAAGGCCCAATTTTTCTGCCCCTGTTTAACAGGGACATGTAATTACAATTCTTGATATAATATTTCACAGGAGGGCCCCTTCCTGTGCCCACCGAGAGTAACGGTGAGGACTTATAGTGTTGTGGCACCAGCACCACAACCACCAAAGGTCAATTTTTCTACCACTGTTCAACAATGGCATGTAATTACAATTCTTGATATAATCGTTCACAGCAGGGCGCTCCAGCGCCCACCAAGAGTCACTTTCAGGGCTTACAATGTTGTGGCAAAACCAACACCTTGTTCCGCCATTTCTGCAGAGCATATAGGGCAGGCCCCTACTTACTAACATCCAACTTACAAACATCAGACAGCAGCAAGTGAGATGAAAAAAGATGGACGACAAAACAAATTATACAGGGGTGATAACCCTTCCCTATGTTTTCCAAAAAGCTTAAAAATAGTATTTTTTGACTGGAGCTACACTTTAAAAATGTACCAGTTGAAAATTACAGATTCAACTTAACACAACAAACCTACACAGTCCCTGTCTTGTTTGCACCGCCTGTATACTGCTGTTCTGAGTATATAGGGCCTGGGGGCCACACGCATTTCCTTTTTTTAATATGGGTACGGGGTTCCCCTTAATATGCGTACAAGACCCAAATAGGCTGGTAATGGGCAGGGAGGGCTACCCATGCCATTTTTCTGAATGATTTTCAACCATATTGCAGGAACCAGATATAACATTAAAACCGCAAGCAGTTTTAAATGGTGTTATTTCCGTTTAATGTCATTTTGTGCAGGGACTGTTCTAAACACGGGAAACACGTGGCACTTCACAGGCATACTACAGACACCCCCCAGGCACCATATTTAAAGGAATATTTCACTTTTTTTTTCACTTTAATCGTCATTAAAATCAGTGCTCCCGCCAAAACGGACGTTTTTAAAACCTTTTTTTGCATTGACCCATGTCCCCTGAGGCAGGAGTCAGGTCCCCAAACCCTTTTTAGGATAGTATCTTGCATATTAGCCATTAAAATTAGCACTTTCCATTTCGAACGTTCGAGTCCCATAGACTTCAATGGGGTTCTAACGTTCGTTTCGAACGCGGGGACCGTTCGAAAGTTCTGGTGCGAACCGAACCGGGGGGTGTTCGGCTCAACCCTAGTCCTCACGATGGACCCGACCATTGGTCAATTTGTCTCAAAGACTCCATCTTTCACCTTCAGGAAAGCAAGATCTCTGCGCGACCAACTAGTATCAAGTGAATTCAGGGGCGAGAATCGCAGGGATCAATGTAAACGCTTTGGCACATTCACATGTGGCGGTTGCAATTACTGCCGGTTTATGAATACTACCTCTAATTTGATATTACCCAATGGCGAGCGTTACAGACCTCGCCATTATGCTAATTGTAAAACACCCGGTGTTGTTTACCTACTTTTGTGCAGTTGTAGCTGCTTTTATGTAGGGAAAACTATCCAGGAGTTTTGGAAGAGGGCTTACCGGCACTTGATTTCCCTGCAAACCTGTACCCCTACTCTCCCCCTGGGGAGACATGTTACTGCTGTTCACACTGGAGTATGTCCCAAAGTCTCCTTTGTAATTTTGGACCGTGTCCATTTTGAAATGCGGGGAGGCGACTCCAACTGGAAGTTACTCCAGTGTGAACAGCGTTGGATTTTTCGCCTGAAGGCCACCATCCCTCCCGGGTTAAATGGTACTTTATCTTTTAGACCATTCCTGGAGGGTTTCACTTCGGGTGGCAGTGAATGGGAACCCATGAATGAATAGTGAAGGCTTGGAGGGAAGTGGAGGGAAAGAGGCAGAGAAGGTTAAGAAGAGAATTTGTTTTCCTTTTTTTTTTCTCCCCCCATATCATTTTTATCCCAGGTGTGCCCCTGGGTTTTGGATGGTGCCTAATGGATCTGCCTCGCTGCTGTGACCTGTGACATTATCCTCACTCGGCGCATATGAGGCAGCCTCTCCTTCTGGTGCGGCTGCCTCCCATTATCATTCGGTCATGCGATCTAGTTCCTCTGGACCTGCATGCTCGGATGTAGTTGCGCCGCGGGACGGTGATTGCCAAACATGTGTTGCTGTCGCCCTTCCACCGCCAGATTCGGCGTTGCTTGGGCTTAGTGACACGGCCGCCTACCTGTGTTTCAGTGGGCATGTCGCTGAACACCACCGCCCCGGGGGACAACCCACAACTGACGCGTCACATTGATCTACGACGCACATGTATCTATGGCGACGGCGGGCTTGCGTGCCACACTGTGCGCTTCATGATGGTAACATCAGATGTTTGTATCAGACTCACAGACGCCGTACTCGTTGCCCTAACGATGGCAGGCGTGGTCTTCACTCCTTTAGCGCCAGTATGCATGTAACCACCCTGGTGTTGACCTCATTGGCTGTCCCTATGGCATGGGACCACTTTCTAATCCCACCCACTCTCCAATTATGGGTTGTATTTAGTCGGCGCTCAGTCCTTGAAGTGTCAGGACGTGAGCCCGGCGTGTCTAAATGCTGTATTCGCTGTAAGTTATATTTGGATTATGCATGAGGTACCCCTATAGCAGTTTGTGTATAGCCACTGTGGCTATCTATCCACACATGTATTTCTGGATTAGTATACACTGCCTTGGATGTGAGCACTTATATATGCCCTCTGTTACCTAGGGTTTACTTGCACTATATATCAATCTGCCGATTTGTGACCTGTGTCCACTTTGGACGGCGGATTGTTCAGTGTAGAGGAACACAACTCGGGCTTCCCTCATTTATTTGATCAATATTTAAGACCAGGTATATATTTATATTTATATAGTTTACTTCCACAGACTTCCTATATACATTTTGCTGTCTTTTAATGACACTCCGCTGTTTTGTTTAGGTCAACGTATATTGTTCATACATATTTATAATTTTATTAATCTTTCTCTTTTTTGTATTAATTTATGAATCTGATACACATATGTTACTCCCTTTGGGTGGATTTAGCACTTGCTAACCTTTCCCTGGATGAGTTGCTATTCTTTTTATGTGTATGACTATGCTCATTTTCTTATTGGAACATGCGCTAGATATATATATTGTCATACACAATTAATATACTGCAATCTTTTTTGCAATGTACTAAATATACTGTTTTTCACTACAGTGCTCTACTTATCCTATAGGGTTAAACCTAGGGATGTCCTTTGTGGGGACGCTGTCTTATGGGTCATTTGAGTGATGGTTGCTGATCCTATTGGTGCATTATCCATTCCCCAGCACTTGGATAGAGGGCTTCTGTGGTTACTATCTTACATCCCCTATATCATCCAGTACATTGAGTCTGGTTATTATAGTGGTGAGTTATGCTCCTCCATTTCCCCTTTTCTCCCTTTCTCCCCTTTTTTTTTTGTTATTCCTAATTTTCTATTTATCATTATTTGTTTGTGTATGTTTTTGTTGACTTAGATACCTAATTTTGTGTCATTTTGTTTTCAAATTTCCTGTTTTCTGTTTAATGCAATTTGTTTATACCCCTGATGAAGAGAGTGTATTTATGATCTCGAAACGCGTTGGGTTTTTTGCCCTTCGTCCACTGTGGGGTGCTTTCTTACAGTTGGATTAAGGAAATAGACGATATAACAGGATATGTATTTTTTATGCATTTGTTATTTTATGTCTGTAAACATATCTAATCTGTATGGTATCTTATACTGTTTTAATTATTATTATTAAACTACGCTTTGTGATTTTGATATAATTTTGTATACCTTTATGGCCACCTGCCCATGTTAAAGTCCTCTCCCTAGAGGAGTATATGTTTTTTCAAATTGTCTTGCTCATTAGGATGGGGCTTTGGTAAGCCTTCTTAGACTTGCGATCTGGGGCATCTTGTTCAATTTGTAAGTTTAGGATATAGGACTTAGAGTTGTTTACCTTTATAATAAGAAACCATGCTATATTGATGTAACTGTTTGGTCACTCTGGTCAGGGAGGACACCGGGTTCATAAGCAATAGAATTACATTGTCAGCAAATAAGCTTATAACATGTTTACGGTTATTCATCATAAACCCCTGTACTTCAGGATCTTGTCTGATGCTTGCAGCTAAAGGTTCAATTAACATATTAAAAATGAGAGGGGAGAGCAGGCGACCTTGGCGTGTTCCATTTGAGATTGAAAATGGTTTGGACAGCATGCCCAATGTGTATACACGAGCTGAAGGGGATGTGTAAAGAGCTAGGATTGCGGATAGTAGGAGTCCCTCGAATCCGAATTGTTCTAAAGTTTTTGTAAGGTACGTCCAATGAACTCTATCGAACGCCTTCTCTGCGTCCAAAGCCAGGAGCAGAGAAGGCGTTCGAGTCCATTTTCCCAAGTGAATAATATCAATTAACCTTCTGATGGTGTCTGAAGTTTGCTTACCTTTCGTAAAACCCACTTGATCCTGGTGGATGATGGTGGACATAATATCAACCAACCTTAGGGCAATCATTTTAGCATATATTTTCAGATCGCTGTTCAGTAGCGGTATAGGTCGAAAGTTTTGTGGGGTATCCAGTGTCTTACCTGGTTTGGGCAGAGTGACTATCAGTGCTTCCAACATTTCTGTGCGGAAAGAAGCAGACGCAGCAGCCGTTTCAAACACCTTAAGCAGGTGGGGGCCTAAGAGCAGTTTAAAGCTTTTATAATATTCCCCTGTTAGGCCGCCTGGTCCCGGCGACTTGTTATTGGGAAGAGTATCAATGACCTTTAGAATTTCCGACAAGGAGAAGGGAGCATTTAATTGTTGTAGTTGGGAAGGAGAAATTTGCGGCAGGCCTATGTTTGTTAGGAAATCTTGTATCTCAGATTGGGTAGGTTGTGTTGTGTGTTTATCTTGATTTAGGTTATAAAGTGAACTGTAGTATTCACTGAAGGTATCCGCAATGCTTTGAGGATCTATTATTTTACTTTTGAATACAGGGTCAGTGAGGTGAGAAATATTGGATTTGAATTTTCGGCCTTTTAATCTATGGGCTAGTGCTTTCCCAGCTTTATTGCCGGTAGAATAGAATGTCATTTTTTATCTCTTTTCCTGGAGCTCGTAGGAGCAAAGAAGTTCTATTCTAAGGTCATGTCGTAAAGAAGATAATTTGTCGCTAAGTACGGGGTTAGGGTTTTGTTTGTTTTGTTTATCAAGGTTATTAATGTCGGATAGTGAGGTGTCTAATGTCTGCTGCCTCTGCCTCTTTAATTTGAAACCAAGTTGAATAAACAGGCCTCTAATGTATGCCTTGTGGGCATTCCACAAAATGAATGGATTAACAGAAGGGGTGGAATTGATCTGGAAGTATTCGGACAGACGGCTTTCCAGAATGCGTTTTGTTGAAGGGTTGGGGATTGACCCTCAATACAAAGGCGTTGTGGTTGGGATATGAATCCCGTAGAGTTAATAGGATGGATGCATGGTCTGACCATGATATATTGTTTATTTGGACATTCTGGGGTCAAAGGATATCCCACTAGGGGAGTCCTGCACAAAGTGCACTGTTCAATGTTGAGGGGGGAATGAGGAAATGTTTCAATTTTCCGGTTATCCCGGGGGTTTGTAGACGTTGTAGTGGTAGAGATGAAGTGAGGATAGGAGCTTATTCAGTAGGCTACAGGGTTGGTATTCTTTTTGTGTTTCCTGGATACCACCTGCCATTCTTCCCGGATTTTCGAAGGACCTCCCATTTGGATGGAGGGTGTCAATGCATCCGTTATTATCCCCCACTGCCTTAATGCTGCCAAACCATCTTCCAAGGTGGATACCGATATGTTGGTGCCTTTATGACTGATGGCAAGTGTCGCCGGGTATTTCCATTTATGGAGGATACGATGGTTGCGTAAGGCCTTAGTAACAGTTGCCAGGTTACGTCTCCTCTGAAGGGTGTATCTGGAGAGGTCTGGGAGCAATTGTATAGCTGCGTATTGTTCCGGGTGGTGTTCAGCTTTACGAAAAGA
Organism: Lithobates pipiens; assembly: GCF_037356315.1. Classification (NCBI taxonomy): domain Eukaryota; kingdom Metazoa; phylum Chordata; class Amphibia; order Anura; family Ranidae; genus Lithobates; species Lithobates pipiens. The sequence continues at coordinate 205,732,277 of NW_027507785.1, read as the reverse complement.
TTCAAGAATACATTCCTTCATTTTATAGAAATGTAGCCTTAATAAAACATCCCTGGGTATGTCATCTGCGAGAAATGAGGGTTTAGGAACTCTGTGGATCCTGTCTACCGTCAATTCTAAGGCGCTCGCAGCTGGCAATAATGCAGAGAACAGATCCATTGCATACTGCGGGAGCTGTGGGGCCAGCACAGTTTCTTGGATACCCCTGATTTTCAGGTTATTTCTCCTGGATCGGTCTTCAAGGTCTGAGAGCTTGTCTTTGATCGAGGAGATGTCATCTTGGTGTACGGTGTGTGCATCTACCATTTTGTTAAATGAACTGGCGTGCTCTCCCAGTGCTTGTTCCACCCAATCTACCCTGTTTCCTAGTTTGTGAATGTCTGACTGGCATTTGTGAATCGTATGGATCATGTCAGCATGTATAGACGATCTAAGGGATCGTCTATACATGCATGTCCTTAAGAACAATGTCAGAGATAGGCTGCCATGTGGTTGGGAAGCCTGTCATGGGATCAGTCACAGCAGGATGTTAGTCTGTGGAGGTGTATTACCGTCACTCACCTCTATTACAGGGGATGGCAGGCCGCTCTTCGGGGAAGAGGCGCGCCGCTTAGTTTTAGCAGGGCTTCTAGTTGTCGGCGTGGATGCCGCTGAGGATGAGCCATTATGAGGGCTCTGTGATCCATCCCTCTGCCCATCCTGTGAAGAGACACCCGCCTCGGCCTGCCTGTTACGATCGTGCGAGCGGCCTCCATCGCCATCTTGTGGACGATGGTGCCCCTGTAAGAAAAATCTCGTCAGCTTGTGGAGCTGCGGCGGCGGCTCCTAACTTCTTCGAGGCATCTCCGAAGTGTCCCTGAGAGCTGCCGGTGTAGATAGCGGAGTGATCTGTCTCCTCAGGCTTCTATCTCTGCTGTTTCCCCTGGGTGAGCGACGCAGCTAAGCGGCCATCTATGGGCTCAGTCGCCACGCCCCCCCATAGCAAAGGTCTTTTGAATCTGCTATTGAAAGAAACAAATAAAAAATGTGTGCAGTACCTCCAGGAAAGGGTCACCACCCCCTCCAAACCATACCATGCCACTTGCCCCCTAAACCTTGGCACTTTATTGGGGTCTGGGGGGAAGAGAGCTTATTGGAATCTGGAAGCTCCTTTTAATAAAAAGAGGGCCCCCAGGTACTGTCCCCGTAAATGAGCAGTAGAAATCATGTGATTTTGCATGCATTTCAAAAAGGCATAAAAATAATTCAGTGTAACCATTCAATGTTCATGGCACCCCAAAAATTGCAAGCATGACCCATGTTTTTGAGTTGTTATATTCCGCTCTTAGGTTCAAAAAAGCTGCTGCCTCCCCTAAGGTGCTTTAATTAAAGCTCCAATGTAAGGAATTGTGTGTGTAATAGGGTGAATGGCCCTGCCTATCACCTGAAGAGTGATCCTCTCCAATAAATCACTCCTCCAAGTGAGTGCACAATAGGTAGGTATTTAGTTACTGTTGATGGCATGTCTCATCACCTGAAGGGTGACTCCCCACAGTGAGTTTCTCCTCCCAGGTGAGTATGCAAATGAGTAACTGGTGCCTGTTCCCATCACTTAAAAGGTGATTACCCAATGGGTCACTTTTTCAAGAGAAATTTAAAGGTGTGATTGTAAAGGATCGTTTTTTTTTTTAAATTACAAACATGTCATACTTACCTCCACTGTGCAGCTCGTTTTGCACAGAGTGGCCCCAAACATCCTCTTCTGGGGTCCCCCAGCGGCTCTTGTGGCTCCTCCCCACATCAGATAACCCCCTAGGAGAAGCTTTCTCTCGATGGGGCTACCTTGCGGGTGCGCTCCTGAGTCCAGCATTTGCGTCCATACACAAATACTGGACTTAGCCCTGTCCCCCCGGCACCCACATCATTGGATTTGATTGACAGCAGCGGGAGCCAATGGCTGCACTGCTATCAATCTTTCCAATCAAGAGCCGGGACACAGTGGAAAGAGGGACAGCGCATCCCCACCGAGCAGGTAAATAAAACTGGCTGGGGGGGCTGGTGACTGCCAGGTGTTTTTTCACCTTAATGCATGGGCTTCATTAAGGTGAAAAAACACAAGGGTTTACAACCCCATGAACATGTGACCTATATTGGGTAATGTGCTAGTATAGCTCTATTCTTCGTGCTTTTGGAAGCTTTATATCCAACACCTACTTCTGAAGTATTCATGCGAAAAGTGATGCTAATCTCATCAAATCATCTAGTACAGGCAATATTCATCCCTAAAAAAAAACATACAACGTGCAAATACATGTATAATAAATTAATGGTGAATTAATTATGGTATTAAAAAAAGATTAACTAAAGCAAAGTCCAGTGGGAAAAAGTATATCAAAAAAGCAATAAAGAATAAAAAATAAAAAATAAAAATTAAAAATAGAAAAATATAATGAATGGAAAATGATTATTGGTGCAAAAAATTGCATATTTAAAAGTGGATTGTGGTTGTCCGAGATGACTAGTGCCTGGATTTATCCAACAGTGTGCAGAGAATCAAGTGACCTCCGTGCTCCCCCTCAATTCCTCACTCACCAGATTCTAACACCCCTGCAGAGGTAAGACACGTATACTGAGTATACTGGCTGTATCAAGAACGGGCACCTCCACCTTAGCTCAATGGGAACTAGGGTATTCTGATCCCACAACCCCCTCCTGGGGTGGGTCTCTCCCGCTGTAATTCTTGCTTCTTTTGTGGCAAAAACACAGGGTATCCTCATGAAACAACACAAACTCAGTGTAAATTCGGATGGCCGTTTATTAAAAGTTATATTTTAAAGTTTAAAAACAAATCAATATTAAAAAAAACCTGAGTTAGTCAAGTACAAAGCTAGCGTGCCTTGATTTCAAAACATGAGTTCCCAACTGGCGTGCATTCCATGGGGTGAAACTCTGCTGCAACCAATCTCCGCTTACGTGTTTCATCACAGGACATCATCTGAGGCAGTGAACCTTATGTCCATTATAGTGAATGGTCTGCAGGTTTTAGAATTTTCAGTTTAATAGAATAATGTTCATTATATATATATATATATATATATATATATATATATATATATATATATATATATATATATATATATATATATATATATATACTTTTTTTATATATTGTTTATACTTTTATGTTTCAATCTTATAGGGTAATATTTGATTTGTAATGAAGAGCGAGTTTGCAGGGAGTAATTCCATGTCTGGATGCATAGCTTGCAAATAAGTAGGTTCCAATGGGGCAAAGCCAACCTCATAAAATTGGGCAGACAAACTTTCCTCCGGGATTCATGGGGATGTATTTAGTACAATTAGACCCAGGTGCCATATGCGGTATACAATTCCAGACTGTGAATACGTAAATCTCGTACTTTAAAACACGCCTATAGAAGGTGTAACCTGCAGACCGTTCACTATATTAGACGTAAGGTGCACCAAGATGGCACCACCTCAGGTGATGTCCTAGGGTGAAATGCGTAAGTGGAGCTTGGTATGCACTTATGTCATTTCTGGTTTCTGAGTTCTGGCCCGTGTAATGCATGCCGATCGGGAGCTCATGTTTTGCAACCAAGGTATGCTAGCTTTGTACTTGACAGAGTCAGTTTTGATTGGATATTAATTTGTTTTTAAACTTTAAAATATAACTTTTTAATAATCAACCATCCGAATTTGCGCTATGAGCTCTCGTTTATTTGGTTTATGAGGATACCCAGTGTTTTTTGCCATGGAAGAACCAAGCATTACAGCAGGAGAGATCCATCCCAGGAGGGGGTTGAAGGATCAGAATACCTCAGTGCCCGTCGAGCTAAGGTGGAGGTGCCTGATCTGGATACAGCCAGTATACATGTCTTACCCCTGCAGGGGTGTTAGAATCTGGTGAGTGGGGAACTGAAGGAGAGCATGGAAGTCACTTGATTCTCTGCAGACTGGTGGATAAATCCAGGCATGAGTCACCTCAGACAAGCACAAGTCACCTTTTAATTTGCAATTTTTTTGCACCATTTAGGAGTTGTTGTTATTGTTATTTTTCAATAATCATTTACCATTTATTATATTTTTTTATCTTTTATTTTTTTATTCTTTACCTCTTTTTTGATATATTTTTTCCCACTGGACTTTGCTTAAGTTAATCTTTTTTAATACCATAATTAATTCACCATCATTTTATTATACATGAATTTGATGAAGTATGTATTTTCAGGAATTGCCTGTACTAGATGATTTGATGAGATTAGCATCACTTTTTGCATGAACACTTCAGAAGTAGGTGTTGGATATAAAGATTCCAAAAGCACAAAGAAGAGAGCTATATTAGCACATTACCCAATATAGGTCACAGGTTAAACATACACCTTTAAATTTCTCTTGTAAAAGTGACCCATTGGGTAATCATCTTTTAGGTGACAGGAATAGGCACCAGTTACTCATTTGCATAGTAACCTGGGAGGAGTGACTCACTGTGGAGAGTCGCCCTTCAGGTGAAGGGACACGCTATCAACAGCAACTAAATACCTACCTATTGTGCACTCACTTGGAGGAGTGATTCATTGCAGAGGATCACTCTTCAGGTGATAAACAGTGCCATTCACCCTGTTACACACACAATGATGCCGCGTGCACACGATCAAACTATCCGGCGGAAAAGTCCGGCGGACTCTCCGCCGGACAATCCGCCCGTGTGTGGGCTCCGGCTGACATTTTTTTACCCAAAAGTCCGGCGGACTTAGATAGTAGTTTTGACTCAAAAACTGTCCACCGGACTCGCAGTCCGGCGGACAATACGGCCGTCTGTGTGCTAGTCCGCCATACTTTTGAAATGAACAGACTTTCCCGCATGGAGAAAAGTCCGTTCATTTTAAGCACGGCTCCAGGTAGCCGGGACTAGTGAAGGAAGTCAATGTCGCCGCCTTCGGCGGCGAGATTGACATGTCGCTGGCCCCATTACCTGGTATGGACTTAAAGGGAAAGCCCTACGCCGAAAAAATGGCGTGGGGGTCCCCCCTAGGTCCATATCAGACCCTTATCTGAGCACGCAGCCCGGCCGGTCAGGAAAGAGGTGGGGACGAGCGAGCGCCCTCCCCTCCTGAGCCGTACCAGGCCGCGTGCCCTCACCATGGGGGGGTGCTTTGGGGAAGGGGGGCCGTGCGCCCCCCCACCCCAAAGCATCTTGTCCCCATGTTGATGAGGACAAGGGCCCCTTCCCGACAACCCTGTCCGTTGGTTGTCAGGGTCTGCGGGAGGGGGCTTATCAGAATCTTGGAGCCCCCTTTAATAAGGGGGCCCCCAGATCCCGGCCTCCCACCCTATGTGAATGAGTATGGGGTACAATGTACCCCTACCCATTCACCTGTGAAAAAAAGTGTAAAAAAAAACACACAAAGGTTTAAAATTATTTATTGCACAGCTGAGGGTCTTCTTCCATCTTGGGGGGTCTTCTCACCGAACTCCTCCACTATCTTCTGCTCTTTTACTAGCTCTATTACTAGCGGAGGAGCCTGGCTTTCTCCTTCGTCGCCGCCGCCCGGGGGTCTTCTTTCGACTTCGGGGGGTCTTGTCCCCCTCTTCAGGGGTCTTGTCCCCCTCTGCGGTTCTTCTTACCGGGCCCCCACGCCTTCTTGCAGCTCTTTTACAAGCAGTGGCCCAGTCTTCTATCGCCGCCGCCTTCTCCTCTTCTTGTTCCTCTTGTTTTTCTTGTTCTTCTTCCTTGAGATGTTGACTCGACATGCTCTCTGGCCGCAATGACAGGGACGCGGTGTGCGGCGATTTATATAGGGACATCGCCGGGTGATGTCCCCGCCCATTATGATGTCACAGTCCAAGAGGATGCTAGGACTGTGACATCATAATGGGCAGGGACATCAGCCGGTGACCCCGCCCATTGTCCCTATATAAGTCGCCGCACAACACATCCCTGTCATTACGGCCAGAGACAGCGACGAGTCAACATCTCAAGGAAGAAGAAGAGAAGAACAGAAGAACAGAAGGCGGCGAAGACAGCGGCGACAGAAGACCGGGCCACCTCCAGTAAAAGAGCTGGAAGAAGGAGCGGAGGCCTGGCAAGAAGAACCGAAGAGGGGGACAAGACCCCCGAAGTCGGAAGAAGACCCCCGGGCGGCGGCGAAGAAGAAAGCCGGGCTCCTCCACTAGTAAAAGAGCTATCAGAAGATAGTGGAGGAGTCCGGCGAGAAGAACCCCCAAGACGATTGTGCAATAAATTATTTTTAACCCTTGTGTGTTGTGTTTTATTTACATTTTTTCACAGGTGAATGGGTAGGGGTACATTGTATAAGCCCCCCGCCCGCAGACCCAGACAACCAACGGCCAGGGTTGTCAGGAAGAGGCCCTTGTCCTCATCAACATGGGGACAAGGTGTTTTCTCTTTCCCCAAAGCACCCCCCCATGTTGAGGGCACGCGGCCTGGTACGGCTCAGGAGGGGGGCGCTCGCTCGTCCCCAGCCCCTTCCTGATGGGCTGGGCTGCGTGCTCGGATAAGGGTCTTATATGGACTTGGGGGGAACCCCCACACCATTTTTTCGGCGTAGGGCTTCCCCTTTAAGTCTATACTAGGTGACGGGGCCAGCGACGTGTCAATCTCGCCGCTGAAGGCGGCGACATTGACATCCTTCACTAGTCCCGGCTACCTGGAGCCGCGTTCAAAATGAACGGACTTTCCTCCGTGTGTGGGCAAGTCCGTTCATTTCAAAAGTACGGTGGATAGTCCGGCGGTTTGTCTACCAGACTAAGTTCGCCGGATAGTCTGATTGTGTGTACGCGGCATGACTCATGTTTTTGGATGTGAATTTTATTTTTTACAGCAATGAAAAGCATGACAACACAAAAAAAATGAGCATATGTACAAAATGGCTGATGTTGTGCCATGTAGTGTGAATGGGGTATGTAAGGTAGCAGAGACTGCTATAAAGAGGAAAATGTTATAGTTACCTGATGGTAATTTTCCTTTCCTGATGCAAAGCATAACAGCATATAGGTCCCTCCTGAAAGGGCTTCACAGTGATACTAAGTTAAGAGAATGTGACCTGCAGGGAGGAGACTTACTTTTATAATATAACTGGTCCTGGAATAGGGCACGGGGTGGAGTCTGCCCATACGCATATGCTGTCATACTGTGTCAGGAAAGAACTCTGTGGGAAGCTACTGCACAAACAAGATGCCCTGAAATTCAAAATCACATGATTAGTTTCAAAAAGTTAAATAAAATCCTCTCAAAAGCTTTGTAATGGCAATTTTTTTCCCTTGCTGTATGCCACATAGGGCATTGCAACAACAAAGTTACAAAAGTAGTGTTACATGTAACAAAATCGTAAAAGTCTTACTATATACAGATATACTGTATATAGTAAGACTATATACTGTATATAGTAAGACTATATACTGTATATAGTAATTACTATATACAGATATACAATACATTTAAATCATTTACAGATAGCCATTAAATCTTTTTAGATCTGTCAACTTGTCGTTTTTCCACAAGGGGATAGCTATCGTGCTCAGAACTAAAATGTGTTTCAAAATTACTGTTCTCTAAAAAAACACTGGATGTCCAGGAGATATTTTCCCAGAAGAGAACCCTTTTATTTTATTAAATGCTGGTACTTTTGAAATATATATTTTATATTCTTAAAAAGTTAAACTCCATAATAAATAATACTAGTGTTTACTATGTTTCATTTATTAACATGTGTGTCACTTTCAGGTCCTATAGATAAGTAATAGACAGAGCTTGCTCTACCTAATGTAGTGCTAAATACCAGTGCTATAATCCTCTGTATTTATAATCAAACCATATTGATAACATAAACCAACTTATGCTTGTAACTCAATCAATAAATGAAATCAATGAATGGTGAAACAAATGGCATATAAAGTGCATACATTAATAACTAACTTCCAATCTAGCTCAATGGACATGTCCCACTAGAGCTCTGCTCTGTGAAGAAGGAGAACCACTAAACAAAGACAGCCCGCCAAATTATTTCTTACAGAAACTCTGTCTGAACATTCCTGTGAGGTGAGAGAATCATTTGGACTAAAAATGGTATTGGGTTTAAAAATACCCCCAGAGGAGGCGCTCAGGCAAAGACTGCAGTGAAAATGGTGCTAGTCTCCTCAGCTACAGGCACAATCACCTCAGCAGACAGGATAAAAACAAAGCGGTCTCAGCAAGTCTCCTCAGAAGAATTATTACAAGTAGTTAATGCACATAGACTGGGAACAATCATTGTATGTGGCGATTCCAACCAGGTTCTCCTACCATTTCTGGACAAAACACAATATACTCCACCCCGTAACCACTCTAAAATATCTCTCTCTCAACTCCTTTCCAAACACAATTTAATTGATTCATGGAGAGAGAATAATCCAACAAAAAGAAATGACACCTACTTTTCACACCCTCACCAAACATTCAGTCATATTGACCACATTTTCCTGACCACAGGAATGATACCTGCGATTCTCTCATCAAATATAACCCCCATCCCATGGTCTGATCATAATGCAGTCCTAACAACTATTGCATCAACCATACCTAAAGCACAGGATAAAACATGGTATTTACCAGAGATATTACTTAAAAACCCTTTATATTGTCACAAAATTGAACATGCTCTGAAAGAATATTTAACATTCAACAAAAGCCCAGAAATTTCCCCAATAACATTGTGGGAAGCACATAAACCCGTCTTGAGGGGAACACTTCAGCAGCAGTATGGACTACTCAATAGAGAACGCAGAAATCTTGCACGTAAATTAGAAACACAATTTAACTCCTTTTTCTTAGCTTTCCAAAGCAATCCTAATCCAACTACTAAAATAATTTAGAGAAGGCATGCCTGGAATATGATCTTTTTCTTATGCCCCGTACACACGAGAGGACTTATGTCCGACAGACCTCCAAAGGAGTTCCGCCGGAGTTCCGACGGAGTTCCGACGGAGTTCTGGCGGACTTTTCGACCGAACGGACTTGGACACACACCATCACACCAAACTCAGACGGAGTCGAACGTGATGACGTACGACTGGATTCGAATAAGGAAGTTCATAGCCAGTAGCCAATAGCTGCCCTAGCGTCGGTTTTAGTCCGTCGGAATAGCATACACACGAGCGGATTTTTCGAAGGGGACCGGGTCCGGCGGAGTTCCGTCGGGAAAATTTGAAGCATGCTTCATTTCTAAAGTCCGTCAGACTTTAGCGAAGCTAAAGTCCGTCAGACTTTAGCGAAGCTAAAGTCCGTCAGACTTTAGCGAAGCTAAAGTCCGTTGCAGCCCACACACGATCGGATAGTCTGACGGACTCAGTCCGTCGGACTTTGGATGTCGAAAAGTCCGCTCGTGTGTACGCGGCCTTACAGAATCATTTGATAAATTACTGCATCGTTCCGGACATGCTTTCTTCATGAAATCTAACAAACCAGGCACATATCTGGCGAGGGCATTCAGATCAACAAATAAAGCCCCGTACACACGAGAGGACTTATGTCCGACAGACTTCCGAAGGAGTTCTGCCGGAGTTCTGCCGGAGTTCCGACAGAGTTCTGACGGACTTTTCGACTGAGCGGACTTGGCCACACACAATCACACTAAACTCCGACGGATTCGAACATGATGACGTACGACTGGACTCGAATAAGGAAGTTCATAGCCAGTAGCCAATAGCTGCCCTACCGTCGGTTTTAGTCCGTCGGAATAGCATACACACGAGCAAATTTTTCGAAGGGACCGGGTCCGGCGAAGTTCCGTCGGAAAAATTTGAAGCATGTTCCATATTCTAAAGTCCGTCAGACTTTGGCGAATCAAAAGTCCGTTGCAGCCCACACACGATCGAATAGTCTGACGGAATCAGTCTGTCGGACTTTGGATGTTGAAAAGTCCGCTCGTGTGTACGCGGCATAACTCATCTAAAAACATATATACAAGCAACCCCCTTAAAATCGTTCACAAATTTCATTCTCACTTAAATACACTATACACGGAATCAAATACATTCAATTCAAACTAAGCAGATTCCTTCTTCTCACAAATTAACCTACCTGAACTAACTGTTTCACAAAAAACACAACTTAAGATACCTATCATGGCAGAGGAAGTAGAAAAGGTCATCAAAGAGTTGAAAATGAATAAAAGACCAGGACCTGATGGTTATTCTGCATCATACTACCACACCTTTTCAGACTCTATTTCCCCTATATTGGCAGAGACATTCAATGATTTACTCGAAAATAAATCATTTTGACAAGAATCCTTATTGGCGATCATTTGTATGATTCCCAAACCCCATTCTGATGATACTTCTTGTACTAACTACCGACCTATATCAATGCTAAATCTTGATATCAAAATTTTTGCAAAGATCTTAGCATCCCGTCTAAGTAGATTCATTGGCACACTTGTAAATCGTGATCAAGTTGGCTTTATGCCAACACGACAAGCAGGCGATAATGTACGCTGGGCAGTTCTTTTAGTACAAATTGCCAAAGCATGTCGCATTCCTTCCTGCTTTCTCACACTTGCTATTCAAAAGGCTTTTGATTCTATATCCTGGTCCTACCTGCATTACACATTACAGAAGTGGGGTTTTGGCCCGAATTTTACTAACTGGATCAGGGCACTATATAATAAACCTAAAGCATATGTTAAATATGCAGGTTATAAATCTGATACCTTTAATATTGAATGGGGCACTAGGCAGGGGTGTCCGCTTTCACCCCTGTCATTTGCACTTCTTATAGAACCACTTGCCCAACAGATCAGATCAGATCCCACCATAACGGGTATTGAAGTAGGGGGATTTCAACACTGACAGCAGCACCGTGATAGAGAGCACTGACATCAGCAGTGTGACATAAAGCACTCACACCAGCACCGTGATATAAAGCACTGACAGCAGCACCATGATAGAGAGCACTGACATCAGCAGCGTGACATAAAGCACTCACACCAGCACCGTGATATACAGCACTGACATCAGCACCGTGATAGAGAGCACTGACATCAGCAGCGTGACATAAAGCACTCACACCAGCACCGGGATATACAGCACTGACAGCAGCACCGTGATAGAGAGCACTGACATCAGCAGCGTGACATAAAGCACTCACACCAGCACCGTGATATACAGCACTGACAGCAGCACCGTGATAGAGAGCACTGACAGCAGCATCGTGATAGAGAGCACTGACATCAGCACCGTGACATAAAGCACTCACACCAGCACCGTGATATACAGCACTGACAGCAGCACCGTGATATAGAGCACTGACATCAGCACCGTGATATACAGCACTGACACCTGCACCATAAGCAGCCCCAGGAGGAAGTCAGCATAGCACAGGGATGGTGGGAGCCCCTCATAATGAGCATAGCACAGGGATGGTGGGAGCCCCTCATAATGAGCATAGCACAGGGATGGTGGGAGCCCCTTATAATACGCAGCCCCAGGAGGATGTTAGCATAGCACAGGGATGGTGGGAGCCCCTCATAATAAGCAGCCCCAGGAGTAAGTCAGCACAGCACAGGGATGGTGGGAGCCCCTCATAATGAGCATAGCACAGGGATGGTGGGAGCACCTCAAAATATGCACAGCAGAGGTACAGCCCCAGGAGGAAGTCAGCACAGCACAGGGATGGTGGGAGCCCCTCATGATATGCACAGCAGAGGTACAGCCCCAGGAGGATGTCAGCACAGCACAGGGATGGTGGGAGCCCCTCATAATAAGCAGCCCCAGTAGAAATATGACACCGCTCAACCTCTTCAGAGGGTACGGGCATATTGTATGGTGGGCTTTTTTTGGACAAAGAAGTGAGCCAAATGAAGAAAGAAGGTCTCTGTGCTCGATTAAAAAAATTGTTTATAGACATATACATGGTCTACTGGTCACATGTGTTAAATTCCTCCGAGATCCATGCCTCATTCATTTTTAGAAATGTGAGGTAGTTAACACTGTCGTGAGCTAGGTGAGTACGCTTATCGGTCATGATCCCCCCTGCTGCGCTGAACATCCTTTCGGACAGTATAGGGCAGCGGTCAGCAGTAGTGCACCTCAACCCTATGTATTGTGGACCGATACCAGTCCTTATAGAATAGCAGACTGTACCTCACTCAACCCTATGTACTGTAGCACCCTTGACAGACCAAGTTACCAGTCCTTATAAGGACTTTTGTGGACCAAGTAGGTTGTGTGTGAGTGATTAGCAGACTGTATGTCAGTCCCTATACCGATGGAGGACTGCTGCAGTATAGGGCAGTGGTCAGCAGTAGTGCACCTCAACTCTATGTATTGTGGACTGATACCAGTCCTTATAGAATAGCAGACTGTACCTCACTCAACCCTATGTACTGTAGCACCCTAGACAGACCAAGTTACCAGTCCTTATAAGGACTTTTGTGGACCAAGTAGGTTGTGTGTGAGTGATTAGCAGACTGTACGTCAGTCCCTATACCGATGAAGGACTGCTGCAGTATAGGGCAGCGGTCAGCAGTAGTGCACCTCAACCCTATGTATTGTGGACCGATACCAGTCCTTATAGAATAGCAGACTGTACTTCACTCAACCCTATGTACTGTAGCACCCTAGACAGACCAAGTTACCAGTCATTATAAGGACTTTTGTGGACCAAGTAGGTTGTGTGTGAGTGATTAGCAGACTGTACGTCAGTCCCTATACCGATGAAGGACTGCTGCAGTATAGGGCAGAGGTCAGCAGTAGTGCACCTCAACCCTATGTATTGTGGACCGATACCAGTCCTTATAGAATGGCAGACTGTACCTCACTCAACCCTATGTACTGTAGCACCCTAGACAGACCAAGTTACCAGTCTTATAAGGAGCTTTGTGGAACAAGTGGGTTGTGAATGATTAGCAGACTGCACACGCTATAGTTTGCCTCTCAATCAGCATAAGGATACAACTGTGGATTACTGTGTTCGGCCGACGCATCCCTTTTGTTATGCCTTCTTTCACATTAACGTTGTAAGTGTATTTCTTCCTTTTTTACATTTTTAATAAACGGTATTTCACTATTTAGAGCATTTTTCCGTTTTATGGTCAACCTTTTCTCGACTCATTGGAACACGAACTGTGACCTGATCCAAGAGTGGTAACAGAGCTGGGAAATAAGACATCTATGTGGTCTGGCTTGACCTTTTAAGGCGTGATCTACCAGGATGTCTGGTAAGGAGCCATCTTATCCCTTTGGTGGTGGTGCACTACAGCATGGTCTATAAGTTGGAGCGACAATCAGAAAGTTGAGGTTATTTGCGACACGTGGTGTTCTTTTCATGGTCTTACCTAAGGACTATAATTAAGGACTGTTCTTTCAGTTGATTAATTTTGCATATTATATTTTGTAGTTCACTATAGAGTGGCACTTATAATTTAGGTCGTCTGTTTGCACACATCATTTTTGGCATTGTTGCTTTTGTATGTAAATGAGTGTTCTGCACATGTAATACATCTTTTTGGTGCTCATTAAGTTCACATTTTATACACAGTGGCTCTTTAATCACAAAAATTGTCCCTGCATCAAGGGACACTGCACTTGTTTATTAGTGTTTTTCTTGAAATTTTTGTCTCTCGGTTGGAGGGACAAAATACCCTATATTAACCTTTAGGGATTGCGCGGTCCTCTTTGTTTTCTTTTCTATCCTGAACTACACCTAACACCTATACCAGTCCTGAAAATAACTTTTGTGTACCAAATAGCTAGCGATTTGGGTCACTGTAATCTCTCCCTGCTCCACACAGCAACCTCTCCCTATAGTGACAGAAGAAAGAATGTAAAATGGCCGCCGGATCGGGTGTATTTATAAGTTAGGGGGAATGTCCAAGTGTCCATGTGCTGTAATGTCTCAATTGGCTGTCCTGTACCCCATGATGGATGTGTCATCATAGGTCAAAGTTATTTTACACAGTAAACGCGGAAGTCCGCCGGGCGAACAGCGCCAATAGTCCGCCGAACGGGCGGACCGCGAACAGCCAAAATTTGCCACGAAACGACCGCCGGGCGAACCGTTCGGTCATCACTATTTGTGAGCACCAAATGTCACGGTACCGCAGTACCATGTGATTTGGTGCAGTGCATTTTTAAAAGTAGTGCAAGCATTACTTTTTGCATGGTCCATTGCATTTTGCAGCTCATTCAAATGATGTACTGTCATAATGCGCCACACTCGAACACATGGGAATCACATAGGTGCACATATGTTCCCATGAGATGCCAAAGTGAACCCACCCTTAGGCCGCGTACACACGGGCGGATTGTCTGCCCAACTTAGTCCGCTGAACAGTGTTTCAGCGGACAATCCGCTCGTGTGTGGGCTTCAGCGGACTTTTTCAGCGGATTGTCTGACGAACAAAGTCTTACGGAATTTCCGTAAGACAGTCCGTCCAAACTTGGTTTCAGCGGACAGTCCGCTCGTGAGTAGGCTAGTTCGACAGACTAAGTTTGGCGCATGCTCAGAAAGGATTTACACGGCGAAGGTTGCATTGCAGTGTATTGGACGCTGAATTTTTCTTCCCGTCGTACGTGCCGTACACGTCATCGCGCAAGCTTTCAGCGGACTGTCTGCTCATCGTGTGTGGTCAAGTCCGTTCATGCAAATTTTGAACGGACTGTCTGTCGGATTGTCTGACGAACTTAGTTGGCCAGACAATCCGCCCGTGTGTACGCGGCCTAACTCTCTTTTTCCACGAATAAAGTTTTCATATCATTTTTAGCTAGCTTTTTACCTCCTTCTGAGCTAAGTAATTCTAGAAAATGGTTCATTAGTATAGCCACATGTTGTATGTGATCGTTTGCTTTTCCATTTTTAAAAACAGTTTGAATGTTTTTGGTCTATGAGTTTCACTGCTAGAAATTGTAGTACCAGAAGAATTATTTTATCAAGCTCAATAAATTATTAGTTGTCTAATGACCTTTAAACTTTTAAATGTAACTGTTAACATGAACTTTAAATGTGATCTTTATCCTGAACCTAATACAATCCTTAACCCTCAAGCATAGATTATTCTATCATGGTAACAAAAACGGTATGTCAGTAATCTGCTGTACATACATGTAACCAGAAGGATATATACTGTATCATCATTGCTGTGGCTGGCTGTCTGGAGCATGGTTAGGTATCTATGGGTTGCTGTATATTGATTATTGGTAACTCATCCTATGAATGTTTCTCTCTTGGCTACCTTGTCTTCCTGTGATGGACTTTCTAAATCACACTGCTCTTTGTCTTCTCGGTTTCCTTTGTATGTCTGAAGGTATCCTGTCCCTTTTCAGGGACATGTATGTGTGCTCCAAGGTGTCAGAAAGTCCTGATGGGCTGAGTGATTACATTCAGTTTTCTTGATATTGGTTTAAAGCTTTAGTGAAAATTAAAAAAAAAAGCCAAATTATCTGCACTAAAAAAAAACAAATTAAATTCTGTGACAATATGAAATGATCCAAGCCCTGCAATTTAAAGCTTTTCCCCCTCCCTCATTTCCAAAATCTATCTTTTAGGAATGCTATATATCCATTTGTAAAAATGGGAATTTGGCAAGAAACATCCCATCACACAGAAAATATTAGAATTAATCTACGCTGTACAAATAAAAAAAAAAGTTAAAGTCAAAGTAAATGTAACGGTGTTGATTTAAAGCTAAGCTTTGAGCACAAAAACTTTCATTAAAATATATCCATAAATGTACAAAAAGGATTTAAATCCTTTACCACAAATTAATTAAAACAGATATTACTGTGTTAAAGTAGCAACCATATCATTACTGTGCTGCACATAGGGGTTTATTTACTAAAGGCAAATAGACATGTGCAGAGTAAAATATTTCGTTTCGGAATTTCGTTTTCGTCTGAAAACTTACCGTATATACTCGAGTATAGGCCGACCCGAATATAAGCCGAGGCCCCCAATTTACCCCCAAAAAAACTGGCAAACTTATTGACTCGTGTATAAGCCGAGGGTGAGACATGCCTGTCCATCCCTGTGTGTGTGTCCGTCCATCCCTGTGTGTCCGTCCATCCCTGTGTGTCCGTCCATCCCTGTGTGTCCGTCCATCCATCCCTGTGTGTGTGTGTGTCCATCCATCCATCCATCCCTGTGTGTGTGTGTCTCCATCCATCCATCCATCCATCCCTGTGTGTGTGTGTCTCCATCCATCCATCCCTGTGTGTGTGTGTCTCCATCCATCCATCCATCCCTGTGTGTGTGTGTATCCATCCATCCCTGTGTGTGTGTGTGTCTCCATCCATCCGTGTGTGTGTGTGTGTGTGTGTGTGTGTGTGTGTGTGTGTGTGTGTGTGTGTGTGTCCAGCCTACCTGTGTCCCGAGCCTTTGTCCCGAGCCTCCGTCCCGTGCCTTGCCTCCGTCCCGTGCCGTGCCTTGCCTCCGTCCCGTGTCGTGCCCTGCCTTGCCTCCGTCCCGTCCCGTCCCGTGCCGTGCCTTGCCTTGCCTCCGTCCCGTGCCCTCTTCGTCGGCGCCTCGGCGGCCATTGTAAAATTCAAAAGCCGCGCCTCCGCCTTCGCCTGTGATAGGCGGAACACTGAATTTCCCAGCAGCCTGTGTTCCGCCTATCACGGACATCGTATCATCCTCGTCCGTAGTACGAGGATGATACGATGTCCGTGATAGGCGGAACACAGGCTGCTGGGAAATTCAGTGTTCCGCCTATCACAGGCGAAGGCGGAGCCGGAGGCGCGGCTTTTGAATTATAGAATGGCCGCTGTCTGTCTGCTCGACACGCTGATCGAGCGGGCAGACAGCGATGACTCGAGTATAAGCCGAGGGGGGCACTTTCAGCCTCAAAAAAGAGGCTGAAAATCTCGGCTTATACTCGAGTATATACGGTAATTTATTTAGTTACTCCCGAAATTCGTTTTTATTTATTTCGTTTTTCGTTCAAAAATTGCATTCGTCCGAAAATCCACATGAATTACGGTCGAATCTGTGTTTGAAGGCTTATGGTGTCTGTCAAATGTATAAAGAAGATTCGACGGAGCTAGTATATAGCATACTTTAGAACCCTATTAAAGTCTATGGGACTCCAACGTTCAAAATCTAAAGTGCTAATTTTAAAGGCTAATTTGCAAGTTACTGTCCTAAAAAGTGTTTGGGGACCCGGTCCTGCCCCAGGGGACATGTATCAATGCAAAAAAAAAGTTTTAAAACGGCCGTTTTTTCGGGAGCAGTGATTTTAATAATGATTAAAGTGAAACAATAAAAGTGTAATATTCCTTTAAATTTCGTAGGGGGGGGTTGTCTATAGTATGCCTGTGAAGGGGCGCATGTTTCCCGTGCTTAGAACTGTCCCTGCACAAAGTGTCATTTATGCAGGAAAAAAAGTCCTTTAAAATCACTCGCAGCTATTATGAATTGTCGGCTCCTGTAATACAGAGAAGACTCATTGAAAGTCATTGATAAATAAATAAATAAATAAATAAATAAAAAAAAAAGCGTGGGGGTCCCCCAAATTCAATTACCAGGCCCTTCAGGTCTGGTATGGATATTAAGGGGAACCCTGCCTCAAATTTAAGAAAAAATTTGACGTGGGGTTCCCCCTAAATATCCATAACCAGACCCTTCAGGTCTGGTATGGATATTAAGGGGAACCCCGAGTCAAATTTAAAAATAAATTGACGTGGGGTTCCCCCTAAAAATCCATACCAGACCCTTTATCCGAGCACGCAACCTGGCAGGTCGCAGGAAAAGAGGGGGGGACGAGAGAGCGGTCCCCCCTCCCTCCTGAACCGTACCAGGCCACATGCCCTCAACATTGGGAGGATGCTTTGGGGGTCTGTGACCCCTCAAAGCACCTTGTCCCCATGTTGATGAGGACAAGGGCCTCATCCCCACAACCCTGGCCGGTGGTTGTGGAGGTCTGCGGGCGGGGGGCTTATCAGAATCTGGAAGCCCCCTTTAACAAGGGGACCCCCAGATCCCGCCCCCCCCGTTTGAAATGGTAAGGGGGTACAAAAGTACCCCTACCATTTCACAAAGAAAGTGTAAAAAATGGTTAAATAAAACAAACACACTTTTGAAAAATTCCTTTATTAAAAATAAAAAAATTAAAAAAAGATTCCAGCGGCGGTAATCCACTCTTGCTATCCAGCGACGGACGGTCATCTCTCCAGCGATGTCTCATCTCATCCAGCGCAGCGAATACATCCTTCTTCTGTCTCCGTGGAGGAGACACTGCAAGGATTCCGGCGGCTGACGTTTCTTATATACGGAGGGCGGGGCCACCCGTCACCTGACCCCGCCCCCCTCTGACGCAAGGGGAAACCCGGGGTTCCCCGTGACGTATGGGTGACCCCGCCCCCCTCTGATGTAACGGAAACCTGCCTGTGTTACATCAGAGGGGTGCGGGGTTACCCATACATCACAGGGAACCCCGGGTTTCCGCTTGCGTCAGAGGGGGGCGGGGTCAGGTGACGGGTGGCCCCGCCCTCCGTATATAAGCCGCCGGAATGCCTGCAGTGTCTCCTACATGGAGACAGAAGAAGGATGGAGGATTCGCTGCGCTGGATGAGATGAGCCATCGCTGGAGAGATGACCGTCCGTCGCTGGATAGCAAGAGTGGATTACCGCCGCTGGAATCTTTTTTTTATTTTTTTATTTTTAATAAAGGAATTTTTCAAAAGTGTGTTTGTTTTATTTAACCATTTTTTACACTTTCTTTGTGAAATGGTAGGGGTACTTTTGTACCCCCTTACCATTTCAAACAGGGGGGGCCGGGATCTGGGGGTCCCCTTGGTAAAGGGGGCTTCCAGATTCTGATAAGCCCCCCGCCCGCAGACCTCCACAACCACCGGCCAGGGTTGTGGGGATGAGGCCCTTGTCCTCATCAACATGGGGACAAGGTGCTTTGAGGGGTCACAGACCCCCAAAGCATCCTCCCAATGTTGAGGGCATGTGGCCTGGTACGGTTCAGGAGGGAGGGGGGGCCGCTCTCTCGTCCCCCCCTCTTTTCCTGCGGCCTGCCAGGTTGCGTGCTCGGATAAAGGGTCTGGTATGGATTTTTAGGGGGAACCCCACGTCAATTTTTTTTTAAATTTGACTCGGGGTTCCCCTTAATATCCATACCAGACCTGAAGGGTCTGGTTATGGATATTTAGGGGGAACCCCACGTCAAATTTTTTCTTAAATTTGAGGCAGGGTTCCCCTTAATATCCATACCAGACCTGAAGGGCCTTGTAATTGAATTTGGAGGACCCCCACGTTTTTTATTTATTTATTTTTTTATCAATGACTTTCAATGAGTGTTCTCTGTATTACGGAGCCGACAATTTATAATAGCTGCGAGTGATTTTAAAGGACTTTTTTTCCTGCATAAATGACACTTTGTGCAGGGACAGTTCTAAGCACGGGAAACATGCGCCCCTTCACAGGCATACTATAGACAACCCCCCCCCCTACGAAATTTAAAGGAATATTACACTTTTATTGTTTCACTTTAATCATTATTAAAATCACTGCTCCCGAAAAAACGGCCGTTTTTAAAACTTTTTTTTGCATTGATACATGTCCCCTGGGGCAGGACCCGGGTCCCCAAACCCTTTTTAGGACAGTAACTTGCAGAATCTTTTCTCTCTGTCAAATCTTTTTTCTCTGTCGAATATTTTCTCTATATAATCTTGGACTAATAGAGGTAAGGTTAGGCACATTCGACCACAGGTTCTATAGACACAGATTGTTGTCAGAGTCATGTCGAATCTCCTATTCTATATCGAACTGTTGTAACAATGAAAACGAAAATAAAGCATTTATTTATGTCGGATCTTTCGTTTTCGGATTTTGTGCTTTCGTTATCGTTTGTCAAAACGAAAACGAAAATAGCTGAAATTCGGACGAAAATGCATTCGGACGAAAACGAATGCACATGTCTAAAGGCAAATCCACTTTGCACTGAAAGTGCATTTGGAAGTAAAGTCACTGTAGATCTGAGGAGGACATGCAAGGAAAATAAAAAACAGCATTTTAGCTTGCACATGATTGGATGATAAAATCAGCAGAGCTTCCTCTCATTTCAGATCTACCCCTTAGATTTAGAGCGACTGTACTTCCAAGTGCACTTTCAGTGCAAAGTAGATTTACCTTTCGTAAATAACCCCCATGAGAGCAGACAGAGAGCAGAACAGTGGGTAATATACTCACTGCAGGCTGCCAACAGAATACTAAAATGAGGGGCCAGGACCAATCACCCTGCACAAGAAGAGAGCAGCACTGACAGGCGCTTATTACAGGAAGATTCTTTTGCCCACATTTTAACATTAATTGTATTCTGCCATTTTAGTGGGGTCCAATACAACTTTCTCAAGGCAACCATCAACAATTCAAAGTGCCAATAAATAATCTAGGTCCCACTCATTAAGCCGCCTTAAGCCGCACCCACCTACTGGTGCTATCACCCCAATAAAACATAAAGTTGCCAAAATATGTCTGATGTAACTTACTTAAAAACTCACCCATTTTGGGGTACTGTAAGAATAGGTGTGTTCTCTGTAAAGTAACCCATGTGGATTCTAGGGCAAAGAATATTATAGATCAGTGTGCACAAGAAGTGGCATACTAAAGGGTTGTCAGTAAGGCTGGCAATGAGAGCGCAGATCACAAAACAAATAGCATACAGTCAAAATATATAGAAGACCTCTGAGTCGCAGGTTATACTGTGCTGGAAAACATAATGCGAGCATCCAGGCATGTATTCACCATAATGTGCAGATAGCAACTCCCATGTTCTCTATATCTTTATTTTCCCTGTAGAAAGATTTCCAAAGCTGGTTCCATATTTGTAACCAATTCTACATTCAGTAACATGCAGATACAATTCTGCATCATAACAAAATGAATTATTTTTTAAAACAAATGAAATTATTCCATAAAAAATCAAGTTGATTTGTAGGCATAATAATGTTTCTGTGTAAAAAGTGCATCACTGGCTACATTCCTAACGTATGTGGAATATTAATATGTATAACAATATGCACATAATGAGGCTGTGTCAGCATTAACTAAATTAACCTCCCTATCATAGAAAAACTTACTTAGTTCCTCAAGCACATGTTTTGCGTCTTTTAAATAAGATGAAAGGAATTGGTAATAAAAGGAGTAAAGAAGGGAATGGTGTAAGTATATCAGATCAAGTTGTTTAGAAAATAGGAATGGCTAGACTTTTGGGGAAAGAGATATTTATCAGAATTTAAATGCGGGATCCAACTAAATAATTTGTTAACAGAGTCACAGTATATGTTTAGTTTAAAAAGATTCTTAAATTAATTTTCTAATTAAAATAGAATAGAAGTAACAGAATCTCTACTAAACTATCTTGTAAAAATCCATAAGAGTTAAGCCAACTCCCAATCAAACCTAGTTTTAATGGAAGTGGCTTTCTAATTTTACTGATACCTAAACACATTGTTTTGTTTACTGAACCATGTATTAAACTCCTTCACTTTTTTTTTCAAAGCTGGAAAGGAATTATGTAAGTTTTTCTTTGAGTGAAAGAGCATTGTCTTTTTTGCTGATACATCTTTTTTATATGCACTCCACTTACATTAGAAATGGAGGATGTGAAGCAGATTTAGCTTGGGAATAAATATGAGCCACATTCGGGTAATTTTTTCCTTAATGCTCCATTCACACCTGGCGTTCCTGGAACAAGTGACAAAGTGCACAAAAAATGCAAGTTTCATAAATTTGTTGCAAACTGCCCACAAACACAGAAGAGCCATCAATTGGTAATGGCCCTCCAAGAGCGCAGATAGTAGATGCATGTTTTGCAGCGCATTTTGTCATATGGCAAACATGCTACAAATGTGCTAAAATGCACCATGCTCCACTCCAAAAAAGGTTCTGGAGCTTCTTTGAGGTATATTTGCACATAGGAAAACCTTGACATCTGTAGTGACTCAAGCCCAGCGTGATGCAACCTTACAGCATACCTAACCCTCTCTAAACCCGGCCCCCCCATTAACAGACAACCAGACTAAATTTGGACTAAATGGCCATCCGGCCTTAATTTATTAACAAAATATATAAATATAAACTTTCCATAAATCACTTTAATAACTGTAAAAACCATTCCAACATTTTTTAATGGGTCATGGGTAATTAGTATACCAAAACATACTGGTCACTGCGCACTACATCCATAACCTTTTATCTCTTGACCTCCAGACGGAATCCCCTGTCTCGGAGGCTATACCCAAACCAGCGCAGTGACCTACCCCTTTTTAACCCTTCCAGGTTAACCCCTTGTAACCAGGAAGTACCATCCAACCACCCCCATCCCATGAATGGGTACAATATATTTCCTACCTGAGCCACTTAACCTCTTCTACTGACTTGACCTGACAGCATGAAAGGTAGTAAACCCTTACCCTTTCGAGCACCGCCACACATGCAATCCACGCTGAATTCCTTCCTGAAGGCCCAACGCCCACAGGTCCATCCCCACGTCGTTTAAGTGGACCCCATCACCCCGTAAGTACCTCCATGTTTCAATCTCCAACTCCCGATGACAAATGGCCAGGCCCCCATTCCTGATGAAGAATCTACTTACTTCCTAATTAACCTTCACCCTAGCCATATCCACCTTTTTATCAGACAACGCCTACCTCCACAAAGTCCTGCCTATCATGTCCGACCACACTAAAACCATCTCCGGGTAGGAAGCCTTCAATCTCAGGAAATCACACTTAATATCCCTGATAAGGTCCCTCATGGACCTTGCCCCCATGTCATTGCCCCCCACATTTAAGAGCAGGACATCTGGCGGCCTGTCCAGGCGAGAGAATCTGTGGACCTCGCCCAAAACCCTGTTCCACTGCATACCAGAGACCCCGATCCACGGAACCTGTGCCTCATGTCTGGGTATACGAAGTTGTCTGCCGTTCGGCCGAATGTCAGCTCTCTTTGCACCCCAAAAGACGTATGAATGGCCCAGAATCCACACCAAGCCAGCAGTATAACCTGTGAACAAGAAGAATTAAACACACGAAAAACAAACCTAACACCGCATAATCACCAACCTCCCCAAACCCTTCAAAACCACCACCCTTATGCCAACAGTTGCGGGCGAACATATAACTTAAACCTTTATGAATCCCATCTCCCCAGTATCCGAACAGCCTCCGTACTGAGCCCAGCCCTGGAAGCCTCGGTGGCCGCCCCAATGTGGAAGGAGTGGGAGCAAATGTTCCGCAGGTCGAAACCCGCTTCCACCACACAATTCTTAAGGCCCGCACAGAACTGAAATTTGGAAAGAAAGAACCATCCACGTGTACAAAGAAGGGGCCCGTGACCTGTGGTCTCAGGTGCAAAAAATCATCCACAGCCCTTACCGGACAGATGTCGGTTTCAGAAATCCTGCCCACCTCCACTTGCACCCCTCTCCCTTCCTGATCCATCTTAGACCGTCATAGCCAGATCCAGACCAGTTCGCGGCCCGGCTCCACATCGCCCATCTCCAAACCCCCTTGCTTGTATCTCCCATCCCTACGCATATGCGTTTTTTGATAACCCTTAACTGCCTGCCTCAACCAAAATTATTTCGTATAATCCCGGTGCCCTTGCCATTTAAATAAAAAGGCCAACCCTGCCAGTTTCCGGTCAATTGAGGCTGCCGATACTCCCCGTTCCATAGCCTTGCTAAGGAAGTAGAACACAGCTTGAGCCATGCCCGTGTCGCCCGGGGCCATGCCGATTGATGCTAGGCATTCCGACCATTCCTGCCATACCCTAGAGTAGGCCTTCCATGTCACCTTACTCAGACTGTTCGATCCACTTGGTTGTGATTCCAATGCTATGCTCCAAATCCAAGCCGAGCAGCTGATCCCTTGACGCTCTGGCTCTGGTGCCAGTCCCCGAAACCTGTCCCACTGAAAATGAGACAGAGCATCAGCCAGCATGTTGTCAACCCCCGGCAGGTGCACAGTGTAGATGAAAGCATTCACCTGTAAGCAACGCAGTACCAAATGTCGTAAAAGCCTGACCACCGGCCCAGAGGCCGCTGTCAGCCGATTGACCACTTGCACCACCCCTAAATTGTCGCAATTGAAGCGCACCTTCAGGTTAGGAAAAGATTCCCTCCAGATTTCCATGGCCACCACAATGGGAAACAGTTCCAGAACAACTAGGTTCTTCAACAACCCGGCCTCAGACCACTCTGAGGGCCAACGTTCCGCGCACCATTGGCCCTTAAAGAAGGCCCCAAAGCCCATGGACCCTGCGGCATCTGTAAACAATTTCAGGTCCCAATTGGTCATCCAAAGGACCTATCCATTAAAGGATGCCAAGAAATCCTGCCATACCCTCAGGTCGTCCCTATGGTCCTGCTTCAGGGTCACATAATGTGTTGGGGCCCAGACACCCGCAGTAGCTACGGCCAGCTGGTGGCGAAAAACCTGCCCCATCGGAATAATCCGACAAGCGAAGTTCAGTTTGCCCAACAACTTGCATGCCCCGACAGTCCCACGTATTTCCTCTTGCAGCATCTCCAATTTGTCCGAGGGCAATCTGCATTCCATCTTCTCAGAATCGATCATGATCCCCAAGAAAGTGATGCAAACTGTGGGCCCTTCTGTCTTCCCCGGAGCCAGAGGGACACGAAGCGATCCGCCAGATGTTGCAGCACTCCTAACAGAACCGCACAAACATTCGTGCCTGCAGGGCCAACACATAAGAAGTCATCCAGGTAATGAATAACCGTGTTGATGCCCGACACATCCCGGACAGCCCACTCCAAAATGGAGCTGGACTGTTCAAAGAAGGCATGAAATCGAACAACCCATAGGCAGGCAGAAGTCCACATAGAACCCCCCTTCCCAGGTGGAACTGAGAAGACTAAAACTATCTGGGTGAACCGCTAAGAGTCGGAAAGCTGATTCAATGTCCGACTTAGCCATTAATGTCCCCTGGCCATAATGCCGGACCCATGAAACGGCTGCATCAAAGGAAGTATACATTACCGCACACTCCTCAGGCGCAATGGCGACGTTCACCAAACCCCCCTTTGAGAATGACAGGTGGTGAATCAACCTGAACTTGTTGGGCTCCTTTTTCGGCACCACCCCTAGTGGAGAGACCACCAAGTTAGGGAAGGGAGCCTCCCAAAAAGGGCCAGCCATGCGTCCCACCGCAACTTCTTTGCCCAACTTTTCAGTAACCACTGCCGAATACAGCAGAGCGGACTTCAAATTTTTTGCCACGGGTGGTGGCGAGATCAGTGAACAAGGAATCCTAAAGCCCGAAGTAAACCCAGCCTCTAACAATTGTGCTCCCGCCCGGTCGGGGTATCTATTGAGGAAAGGCGGCATCCTTTCCACCCACACCGGAGTCGTGCCTTTTGTTAGCAGAATCTCCGGGACGCCCCTTTCCTTTCTTAAAGCATTTTGAAAATGCGTGTGATCCCCGCAGCCGGCGCACATGTGCTTGAAACGGCAGCTCGCTCCAAACTTGCACACGCCCTTGTTAAACTGCCAGCAAAAATCCCATCGCTTTTCGGTCGGTTGCCCTGAGGTTGCTGAACCCCCAACTGAAAAAACTGACTTGGAGCCCTCGCCACTGTCATCAACTTCATCCACAAGCTAATGTCCTTGTGATCCCAGTGAAGCGACGGTTGGACCACCATCCTTTGTCGAAATTGCTCATCGTACTGGAGCCACACCGTACTGCTGTACATCCTGTGCACCTCACTGATGGCCTCCAGATACACAAACTGTGCTGAGCAGTGCTCCGGAGTTCTTTCTCCCAGGACGCTCGCCAATATGGCAAACGCCTGCAGCCAATTGGAGAAGGTACGAGGGATCAACCTGTACCTCCGCTTCTCCTCGTCCTCCTTCTTCCTTTCCTCTAGCTTCACCCGATCCAGGTTAAATTTCTCCAGCGGTAGCAAGGTGAAAATCTCAATGTACTCACCCTTCCATATCTTCTCCTTCACCTCTGACTTCAAGTGTGCTCCCAATGGACCCTCAAAGCAGATGTATACCTCACTCTTCGCCAAATCTGCCAACCTCACCAGGTCCGTGCCCTTATCAACTGGTTAATCTGAAACCCCTTCGGCCGAGGGGGCAGCAGACTTAGTCGGCGTATCCCTCCCAACCTTCTCACCAGGAGCTGCTGTGGGTGTAGGAACCCCGCTCGCCGCTTCGACCGCGGCAGCAGCTGGCACAGCCACCTGCGTCCATGCTTGGGCCGGCCCACTCACCACCCCTGGCTCAAATCTCTGAACCAGCTCTTTGAGGCTCAGTAAAAGACCCCCAGGCCTTCCTGCCCCACCCTTGTATCTTGAACCCCGACGGCGCGGGTGGGCTACCGACTCCACAGCTCGATCCCTCCCCCTACGGCTGGCAACCTCTGCAAACTACCCCATCCTAACAAATCATGCAACAATGAAGAAATTGTAAGAGAAGGGTTACACTCACCAGGCTGCCCAGGACCAGGCCTCACAGTCGCCTCCCGTGGACCAACCGCCGACGTCCGTCCTAGGTCCTCTCCTCTGTCTGATTCGGACAGCTCTCCCTCGGAACATCCACTGTCACCAGCTGGCTACGATCCTGGAGTGTAACACCCAGATGGGCCAGCTCCATCGCCTAAGGGCCTGCGGTGCTGTGCTCTAGAGTCCCGCCCCCCCTCCCACCAGCCCTGCCCTCACATCTCGGAGAAGGGCTCCTGCGCCTCCTGTCCTGCTGAATCCTGGCCTCTTGTACACCCACAGCGACCCCTCCAGGGTCCTGGCTTCCCGTCCGACCACCACTAGAGCGCCTGGGACTGGGGGCCAGATCCCCATTCGCTGTGTAACAGCCCCTGCTGACTGGGCCGGCCATTGCCATCTGCTCCAGCTGCTCCCAGTACCTGCTCCTGACACTGCCGCCGTGCAGGGGGTGCCGACCCCTGAGACGCTCCAGGCTCCCCTGCTGCTGTCCCCTGTCCTCTCCTCCTGGCCCCACTCATCACCGCATACCTGCTTCTCCCTGCCCCAGATGGGGTGGAGGCTGGGGTCTCCCACTGAGACGCCATCTGAGCTGTCCTGGTCTTCCACCATGGGTTGGTGTGGGTTCCACTCTCTGAGGCCCCGCCACTATCTGTGCCTGGAGCCATGCAGCGCCTTCCCTCTCGAGTGCTGAGCGCAGCTGCGCCATGAGACCGTCCGTAGCCGCCATATTGGAAATGCAGAGCGGTGAGGGATGTGTGCAATCACTTCATCCTCCACTCACCGACTGCTGACTTTCGCTCGGCTTTCCGCAATGTTAGGCTCCGCCCCCAAGCCCCGCCTGTCTCTCTTAAAGCGGCCACTGTATTAACTAAAAACAATGACTGTGCAGTCCCAGCACATGTCATGCCGTCCCTCCGCCCACAGCCTGCAGCTGCCAGCTCCGTGGACTTTTTCTTCAATTGAATGCATGACAAGCAGGAATGCTCTAAAAACTAGCAAAAAAAAATGCAAGCGGGAAAGCGATTTCCTGCTGTGCTCATCCATTATATATATTTTATATATATATATATATATATATATATATATATATATATATATATATATATATATATATATATAGATAGTGCTTTGCAAAAGTATTCACCCCTTTGGGCTTTTTTGTGTTTTGTTGCCTCACAACCTGGAATTAACATGGATTGTTTGAGGATTAGCATCATGTAATTTACAGAACTTGTGAAGCAAGCAAAAAATAGGACAAAATAACAGAAAAAGTCAATGTGCATAACTATGTGCATAACACTGCACACATGAATGATTGTCCCTTGACAGCTGTGGATGATCAGTGCGGTAGGGGACAACTGTGAGAATCTAACTCCCTGTATAGCTTTTCAACCGAGCTGACAACCGCTTTTCCAACTATCTCTCCCTGTGGCTGTCAGCTGAAATATCATACAGGGAGATCATGCTTACAGCTGTCCCTCCCGCCGCACGATCATCCTGACTGTTCCCTGTGTCCTCCTTCACCCCGTGTCTTCCCCTTCCCCTGTGTCCTCCTCTGGCCCACTGTGTGCTTCTCCTCCTTCCCCCTACTCGCAGATGGCTTCCCACCTCCCCTCTCCCGCCGGTTGCGGTGGATAGGTCAGGATGGAGAGCGGAGGAAGGGGCCGGTAAATATGTCATTTACTGGCCCCTTCCTGTTCTGAATTGGACACGGAGCGATCGATACCAATCACTCTAGTGTTCTCTGATAACTCAGCAGAGTAAACTGTGTTAATCTGTTTCAGTTTATGAATGAACAGCACAGTCCCTTTCTCTGTCTCATAGGGGAAATGTCAGTGGTCTGTTTAGACCCCCGATATCTCACCAGAGCCCACCAACAGGGCTGATAGAAAAAAAACGAATTCAATAAATATTACAAAATTCAATAGTTTTACAATAAAAAAAATGTAAAAAAAATCTACTGCCAACATCCCCCTACCCTACCAATACTCCCCCCCAAAAGCATTGTGAAAAAAAAAAGAAAAACAAATTAAATTGTAAAAAAAAATATATACATACAAAACTTTTAACATCATCTGCTGCTCTACTGACACTATCCATTACCCCATACCATCCCCCCTCTTGCCAGAAGCACTGAAGAACTTGAAAAACAAATATTTAAAAAATTATTTTTTTCAAAGTATATTTAAAAAAAATAGTAGATAATAAAATAATAAAATTGTAAAAAATAATAAAAACAAAAAAATGCCGGCACTGTCTTTTGCTCTTCTGACACTGTCCACTGCTCTACTGGTACCACCCACTGGCCCCCAAAAAAGCATTTGGAGAAAAAAAATGAATTGAAAAAAATAAAAATAAAGAACTACTAACACCATGCACTGTCCTACTGACACCATCCTGCACATGCTACCCACCACTGTACACTCCGCACTCCTCACCTGCACATTTTACCCACCTACATACACTCCGCACTCCTCTCCTGCACATACTACCCACCTTCATACACTCCTCCCCTACACATAATATTAGGGTTGCACCGATATCAATACTGGGATCAGTGCCTGTACTAGGCATTTACACAAGTATTGGTACTCCTAAAATGTAATGTAACTTAATGTAACTTACAACTGATACCTTCTGGCTCTGTTGTCAATAAGATTAGATGAGGAGGAGTATGTAGGATGACTGCATGGTCCACGTAGTATTGGGGCCAACAGTGCTGAGTGTTGGGAGTGCTGTGTTTCTTCATCACTTGGCCTCATACAGATGGAAATATTACACTGCACACTGATAGATGATGGAGACACCCCTCCCTGCTCTTTCTCATCTTGATCTCCCTAAATGCCAGAAATAGGTATCGTAATTGGTATCGGTAAGTACTTAAAAAAGTATCAGCACTCATAGTCATTGCTAAAAATTGGTATTGGTGCATCCCTACATAATACCCATCACTGTATACTCCATACTCCTCTCATGCACTTACTACACACCTCTATACATAATACACTCCTCTTCTGCACATACTACCCACCTATATACACTACACACTCCTCTTCTGCACATACTACCCACTTCATACATTCTGCACTCCTCTCCAGCACATACTACCCACCACCATACACTCCTAACCCCTCTCCTGCACAAACTACCCACCACTGTACACTCTGTACCCCTCTCCTGTACATACTACCCATAGATGTACACCCAACACCCCTCTCCTGCACATACCGCCAACCTCCATACACTCCACTCTCCTCTCCTGTACATAATACTCACCTCCATATATGCCACACCCTTCTCCTGCACATACTACCCACTGTCATATACTCCACACCCCTCTCCTGCACATACCACCCACTGCCGTACACTCCACATTGTACATTCCAAATTTAACATTACTACATTCTGCACTATGTAAGTCATCTCAGACTCTATTAAACCACACCCCCTTTAAGCCATGCCCAATATTAAGTGCAATTTAAGCCATGCCCACAATTCACGGCATTGCGCTGCACGTATCGCCTTTTTTTATTCAATGCTTAGGGCCCACTTTTTATCTTGCACACTGGCCCACTGATTGGGGCAGTCATGGCATCAAAGTGAACTGTCTTTGCATTGTTGGGATTTATTAAATAGGAACTTGACTTTTTTAATGCACGACTCTCTCCTTCATTTTTTGCATTTTGAAAGTAAAAAAGTCAGCTCTCCGAGCAGTCTTCCAGTGATGTATCGGATACTACCAGAGGAGATTACTGGCATGATCATAGGCACTCGTACCTCACCGTGCTCTAGCAGTTACTGTTCCAATTTAACTTGCCCCTGAGCCCGAGCTGTACCAGAGGCATTCCTCTGCATGTCATGCCGCGTACACACGAGCGGATTGTATGGCGTACTTAGTTCGTCATACAATCCGACGGACAGTCTGTCGTACTTCCCACTGAACGGACTTGACCACACATGGATGCACAAACAGTCCGTCGAAAGCTTGCGCGATGACGTGTACAGCACATACGACGGGACTAGAAATAGGAAGTCCAAGACACAGCAAAGCACCCTTCCGCCGTGTAAATCCTTTCTGGGCATGCGCCATTCTTAGTCCGTCGAACTAGCATACTGACGACCGTATTGTCCGCTGAAACCAAAGTACGACGGACAGAATTTCGGAAAAAACGAAATTCTTAGTACTCCGGACTGCACGCTGAAAAAGTCCGCTGAAGCCCACACACGAGCGGATTGTCCGCTGAAATGTGTTTCGACGGACTAAGTACGCCATACAATCCGCTCGTGTGTACGCGGCATCAGGCTCACTAACCAGGTAAGTGACAAAGAATTTCACCCACGATCAGCAGATCACGGGTATAATGCCAGCTCCTGCAGACTGTCTGTGTAGCTGTATGCCCGTACCATACCTCCAATACATGCAGGCAGTCACACACTAACAGTTAGCGCAATGAACTACAACAGCACTCATCAGCTACCTAGTAGTTAATTGAGGACTACAAGCCGTCAACTGTAAAGGATGTCAGTACTTGAAGTTCATTGATTAACAGGGATCTGTGAATCAATTATGCGGCTGTGTGGGCAAAGCTATCTTTAAATTGTGACAGCAAATATAGGGAAAAGATCCCCCACAAGGAGAATATCCCCACAAGGAGGGGGGATTGGGGGGAGAGGCACCAGATGCTGAACATGTTACATGTTACACCCTAAATATGGATGTAATACCGCGTACACACAACAGTTTTTTCCATCAGAATAAACTCTGATGTTTTTTCTGACGGTTTTTCAGACGGAGTTCCGCTGAAACAGTCTTGCCTGCACACGATCACACCAAAGTCAGATCATCTAGAACGCGGTGATGTACAACACATATGAGTGGACTAGAAAAAGGAAGTTCAATAGCCAGTAGCGAATAGCTGCCCATGCGTTGTTTTTGGTCCGTACAGACAAAAGGTTTTCCCTGATAGGAATAGATTCTGTCTGAAAGATTTAAAACATGTTCTATTTCTAGGTCATCATTTTCGGAAAAAAAAGTCAGATAAGGCCCACACACGATCGGAATATCCGATGAAAAGATTCAGTCGGACTTTTTCCGACCGCATATACACGGCATTACATGTTCAGAAAGGTGAACTTATCCATTAACATGCATTGCAATGCACTTTAAAATGCACAGCGACATGTGTCATAATGCATGTTAATGTGTGACGTGATGCTCAGGTGTGTTACAATGCATGTTGACGTGTTTCCGTTTATTTGGAAAATGCATCAGACAAAAAAAACAAGGTGTAAAATTAAGATGTTAATGATTGGCTATACTATACATAAACAAATATAAAGAGAGTTTGGAATTATACATTTTGTGAAAAAATAGTAGATGCAATTCCCTTCACTAGGGTGCTAAATATATCACTTTGCTACTTGATTTGGGGAGCCAGTTAGACCAACACAAATTAATCAGAAGGATTTGTTCCTTCAAGTTAAAAAAATCAAGAGTATTCAGTTTTCTGCTATGAAATCTTGCAGCAGAACTACATGCCTGTGCTGACCTTTTCTTAGTAGCTTCAAACATTAAAAAGTATTGAGTGCTTTTACCTATATATATGACATAGCTAATTGCAACTAATGCAGAAAAACTACAGGAAGAAACAATAAATCATTAGTTTCATGGCTGTGAAAACAGCAACATAGCAAGGGTTTCCTGCCACAGGAGTCAGAAATAAATTGTACTGATTAAAAAAAGTTCTCTTTTTGTCCACTTTACAATGTTATTTTATTTTTTCCGATCCAAATCATTATTCCTTGATGCTTTTTTAACCCGCTTATAGTCACACATTTGGGCTACATACACATGCTATTGTTTTTGCTTTTGCTATTGTTTTTAATATCTACAGTGCCTTGCAAAAGTATTCACCCCCTTGGCTTTTTACCTATTTTGTTACATTACAGCCTTTAGTTCAATGTTTTTTAATCTGCATTATATGTGATGGATCAGAACACAATAGTCTAAGTTGGTGAAATAAAATTAGAAAAATATATACATAAAACTATTTTTCAAAAATAAAAAAAATTATAATTGGCATGTGCATATGTATTCACCCCATTTTTTATGAAGCCCATAAAAAAGCTCTGGTGCAACCAATTACCTTAAGATTAATTACCTCACTAATTAATGAAATGATGTCCACCTTTGTGCAATCTAAGTGTCACATGATTTGTCATTACATATACACACCTTTTTGAAAGGCCCTAGAGGCTGCAACACCTAAGCAAGAGGCACCACTAACCAAACACTGCCATGAAGGCCAAGGAACACTCCAAACAAGTAAGGGACAATGTTGTTGAGAAGTACAAGTCAGGGTTAGGTTATAAAAAAAATATCCAAATCTTTGATGATCCCTAGCAGCACCATCAAATCTATCATAATGTAGCGGTACCCCCATGGGGCTGCTGATTTTGTTTATTTACCTTTTGCCAGACTGATCTGCTCCCGATCTCCCATGCAATCACATGACACCAAACAGAATTCCAGATTTATATTGGTTTATTTAGGAATAAATCTGTTGGGGCTATTCATTGAGGTATATGAGATGCCCCTTCTGACCCCATTTTCTGTTAAAGGGTGTTAATCTATAGCTGTAGCATTGTTAGTTAAACCCCTTATAGCGATCCTTTCTTGGTTACATTTTTCTTTATGATACAGCACTCTCAAGTTGGACAGATAAGCATTACTCTGAATAATCCCTTCTGCCAAACTGATAGGTATCCTGTGGGTGTTGAACTCAAAGTCATAGGCCAACACTGCCTATTTCCATGACTTGTATGTCAAACTTCCCTCAAACCTTGAAAGCGCTTGATACTGTGTTCCTTGGATGCACAGTATGATGTTCTGATTTAGTTCCTCTAGGTTTGCACTCCCTTTGCTCTCTCCCAATCAACAGTCTAGGTTTTAATCACAGAAAGTCGATCACCCAGTTCTCTTCCACCGCTTTGCTTCTACTTCCTCCTCCTCCTATGCTGCCTGGCATATCCCCCGCCTGGGGACATCCGGTATTTTCCTAGCTCTACATGTTAGCTCCATCTCCAGGGGCCAGACTCTCAGCCTTCCTGGACTCGCCTCCTTCCCAGAGGCTCCGGGATCTCTGAACTCCCATGCCTCCCTGGACTTGAACTCTGAACCTGAACTCCCTAGAGCATGTGACTCCCCCTTTTTATGAGAGACCTCCTCTTGACCATGTAAATTAACCATTGGTCAATCCTCTCACATGGGTTTCCTGCCATTCAGGTCTGAACCCATCCTTTCTTTCCAGCACACTCCACTGTCAAGCAGAGAAGGTATCCCTGAACCCAAGTGTAGGTGGTCACACCCTCTTCTATTCTGAACACAGCCCTGGCTAAATTTGCCTGTCTCTATATCCTATACTGTCAGAAAAAATACTATTTAACACCTACCAAAGGTAGAGGGTGCTACATCCACCCCCCACTAAAATGCACAACTGTCCTCTTTGTCAAAGTGGGGAAAAAGGGATAACATCAATGCGTAAAGTACAAAAATGACACATAACACATATTATATATGTTTAACACAACCTAGCTGCAGGTACCTACAGCTAACATTTCATACAAGCAGAACCAGAGCATTGCTCCCTTGAGAGGAATACTTTGCTTACCACAGTCCTTCATCTGTAAGATAGACAGCCGTCACATCTCCATTTCACCTAAGAGAAAACACTAAATATATGCAACTAACTATGAACTATCTTACATTTTACACTTCACCAATAGTATTGGGTTATGATCCTCTCTTTGCTGACAGAATCACAAATGAAAAATGGCATAATGGTCGGTATCACCCCCTCAAAATGAGTCTACAAGACCTCCTACAGAGTGCAGCCTGAACAGACACGCCATAGTTGTGACACACATATGCCCGTGGGCCAATATACTTTCTGTTCGGCTCCTAAACAGAAGTTTTTTTTTTTTTTCAAAGTGTCAAAAAGTGAATTGAACACCCTAGTGTATATGATGTTGTCTTTTACCAGGCACCCTGAGTGGCCACTTCCTGCTCAAATGGACATGTGAGGGGGAAAACCCACCCTAACCTATTTGGCGGTAACCTTGATCACAAATAGTACCTTGGGTCAGGCAATCTCCTTCTACTGTCCCCTTCTCCTCGGACAGAGACAGAGTAAGACCGTGTGTGCTGTCCTTCCTTCACAACAAGCACCCTGTCTTTGTGTATGGCCCTCCCGAGCTTCCACTCTTTCTTGATATCCTGAAACCGGACACACAAACATCACTCTCTGGTGTCCGTAGTGGTTTCAGAACATGCATATATATCCACACCAGTTCATCCTCACACTGCTCCCGGGAATCTTCTATCACCTGCATGAGACTTTCTGGAACATATGGGTAGTCCAGTCCCCACTCCTCAGCAACTCTCTTCTGCACACTGTGCTGAAATCTTGAAAGCCGCTTTAGTTCTTTGGGCCTTCCCTGGCCAGGCAGAACAAAGGAGTCTGGTGACCTGTTCACCCCTTTTTTACATCTTGATGCTCCAAACAAAATTCCAACAGAAGTAGAACTCTCCATAAACCCTTCCTCTTCATCACTGGAACCAGCCTCTTCTGGGAACGACCACTCAAACAAATTCTCTAGAGACCCATATTTCTCCAGCACTTGTGGTGCCCCCCAGTCCACAGCCCGACCTTTGCTCACCCGGTCTAGCTCACCCCAGGGATCCCCCTCCCTTAACTGCAGCTCCTTCTGGACCACTACAGCAAAGGTCTTGGAGTCAACCGGCTTTTCTGGGACATCTTCCAGGGTCCCTCTACACACAGTGACACCCTCCCTGTCCACAGCCAGACCACAGGCTTACTCAACATTACCTTGAGACTTTGGCTCTGAGAGCTACGAGATGAATGATCCAGGGGACATCTCCTTCTGCGCAGGGGTGGGCGACACATGACCCTCTTTCTTCCAGGTCACCTGTGTCTGTGGAGTGCAAAGTCCGGTAGTTGGTTAGATATTGTTGTACTGTGTCTCCTGTTGCACTGGTACCAGCCGAGTCAGGGGACTTCCATAATGGCCGCACCGAGCCCAGGCACGAATTCCAAAAGTGGCCCGGTAACATTCCGGACACAACATGCACAGCTTCTCCACCCCAATAATCACTCCCAAGGCCAGTGCTCCGGTAACCTCCAAGCAGATTCCGGTATCTACCAACATCCGATCCTGTATTTCAGTGGACCGCTGCATGACTGATGCACTCTGAATACAGTCAGCCATCTTCCCCCGTCTCGTGGTTTTTGGGCATTTGCAGCTTGAAAGTTATTAACTTCTCCTCAGGGGAGGGACTCTGCCCCCAATTTGTTGACTCAGTGAGGAACTGTATCACTAAATTTTCCCTGTGATCCACAGCGACACCTGGTGGCAGGCACAGTGGAATTGCAGGCTAACTGGCAGCAGTCATTAATTTCACAGTAAAAATTACCCCTTGTGATGTCCCAACTGTAAGAGACCAACTTCTCCGTAGTCCCCGTCCACGACACCCCTGTGTCCGCATTTCCAAGGGCAACAGCGACATCCACAAGCCTCATCCTCAGTTTAACTGTGAGAGCAGGACAAATTGTTTGGTGGTTGGTGGGTGGTTGTCGGGGCTTTGACCACACCAGACACCTGTAATTAAATGGCACGGTGCCGCTGTGCCGCTGTGGTTGCCACGTATAAGACAGCACATATTACAGTCCGTGAATGCTGGACTTACTTATACATTATATCCGGTTTGGTAGCCATGGGCAATGACCAGCAGGCTGACAGTGAAGGCAAATCTTGGTGGCGACCTCCATATGTAGCGGTACCCCCATGGGGGCTGCTGATTTTGTTCATTTACCTTTTGCCAGACTGATCCGCTCTCGATCTCCCATGCAATCACATGACACCAAACAGTCAGAATTACAGATTTAGTGGGGGAGGTGGCTAGCCGGCGCTGGAGATGGCTGCCTGATCTCACAGCTCCACAGCGAGGGAGAACACCTGAGCACATCAGACCCAACAGGAGGGACACATCGAGCCCAGAATCGATCCATATCTGCAATGTCCCGCAAACGGTTGGGAGAACACGGCATTAAAAAAATCACCATGTTCATGTTTCCCCAGAACAAGGTCAATGAGATCCAAGATGGCGCCAGCGGCCTGACGGAGCCGCGGGAGGTTTTCACAGACCTCCCAGACGCCGTCCACACAGAAATGGGCACAGCACCACTGCCTCTATCCCCCGTACAGGACCCAGGCTCTGACCCCCTTAACTCCAGCCCAGCCAAAGCCACGCATCCATGGCCACTTCGTGCCAGGCTAGAGACCCAGGCCAAGGCCTTTAATACTTTCCAATCCAACCAGGCCCTGCACAATTCTATGGCATCCTGTCCCACCATGGGCCAACTGGTCATAGAAACTACCCTAAAAGAAATGCTCATGTCCCTGCAAACATCTCTGATGACTGACCTATCATCCCTGTTCAACAAGATCTCCACAGACATGCACTCCATGAGCAAGAGAATTTCTACCATTGAACAGGGAATGACAGAATGCTCAACCACAGTAAATGACATCATAGATGCAGTTGATGAAGTTAAAGAGGAACAAACATGGGTCCGGGCCAAGCTGGCCTATTTAGAAGACCTCTCCAGGCACAACAATGTTAAACTACGGGGTCTCTGAATCTATACCCTCAGGAGATTTAGCAAAACACGCCCTCACACAAGACCTCATTCACACTATCCTGCCTGATGCAGCTCCCAGAGACATCATCATACACAGAATTCACAGGATAGCAAAACCCTCACACAAAATGACAAACCAAAACCTTTATCCCTCCTTCAACACAAATTCAACCTACCTCCTACAGACCTCTTCACTTACATTTGTATCACACATTGCCTTAAGGCAATCCTCCTTCCTCTCTACACAGTACACTCCAAAGCATGGGATTATCTAACGTCCTCTTCCCCCAAGACGAAAAGGGATTTCTTTATTCTACAATATCCTACACTAAAAGCTCCAATTTACTAAAAAGCCCCCTCACATCCACTGGGAACGCAACTTGGGACAGACATACACAGAAAACCAATGGAAAGAGGCACTTCTTTCGATCTACAAAGCCACAAAATTCTCTGCTCCATGGGAAACCACCCACAAAATATCCCTTAGATGGTATCTGACCCCTTCAAGGCTCACTAAATTTAACTCCTCCACCTGTGCCCAATGCTGGTGATGCAAGTCAGGCAATGGAGACATTTTCCACATCTTCTAGACTTGCCCACACATACAGAAGTACTGTACCAAAATCTTTCAAATCCTATCAGACATTTCACACCAAGACATACCTCCATCACCTGACCTAGCTATATTGAACATAAATATTGACTCTGTACCCCTGATGTATAGACACGTGATGACCTACATATTGCTGGCTGCAAGACTATCCATAGTGAGACTGTGGAAATCTGAACATTTCCCCTCCATAGAACACACTCTTGACATGGTGAACCTCCACTTTAGCTTTGAATCAATCATGGCTTCCAGTGTAGGCCTCCTGAACAAAGAACTGCAAAAATGGGAGTGCTGGAAACAGTGGACTGGGGCTGTGACATTTCTTTAATACATATGAACCTGATGTCTTTTCTTGATGTAGCAACATGTCGATATTGAAAATTTTCTGCTGTTAAGCCTTTATGATCTTCAACCTTTGTAAGTTAGATATTGCCCGCCTGAGGTGCTCCTGCCCCAGGCAACAAAAGAGTTCCCAATGGGGTTGCTGAGAGAGGGACGCTCAGGGTTTGATCAACATTTAGATACTCCAGTACGATCTTTATAGTTCCAAGTTTTCTGTTACCTTGACAATCAGTTATTCTACTTTATATCCGTATTTCCATGCACAATTTACTGTAAATCATTGTACAATTTGCACATTGTATCTTTGTGAACTAAATGCAAAATCAAAAAAAACTATTGAAGAGAATTACAGCTTTATATTGCTTTATTTAAGAATAAATCTGTTGGGGCTATTCGGTGAGGTATATGAGATGTCCCTTCTGACCCCCTTTTCTGTTAAAGGGTGTTAATCTATAGCTGTAGCTTTGTTAATTAAACCCCTTATAGTGATCCTTTCTTGGTTACATTTCTCTTTATGATATAGAATTCTCAAGTTGGACAGATAAGCATTACTCTGAATAATCCCTTCCGCCAAACCGATAGGTATTCTGTAGGTGTTGAACTCAAAGTCACAGGCCATCACTGCCTATTTCCATGACTTGTATGTCAAACTTCCCTCAGACCTTGAAAGCGCTTTATACTGTGTTCCTTCCCTGGACTCACCTCCTTCCCAGAGGCTCTGAGATCACTGAACTCCCGGGCCTCCCTGGACTCAAACCTTGAACCTAGAGCATGTGACTCCCCCTTTTTATGAGAGACCTCCCCTTGACCATGTAAATTAACCATTGGTCAATCCTCATACATGAGTTTCCTGCCACTTAGGTCTCAGCTCATCCTCTCTTTCCAGCACATTCCACTGTCAAGCAGAGAAGGTATCCCTGAGCCCAAGTGTAGGCGGTCACACCCCCTTCTATTCTGACACTTCCAACTCTGAATCAACAACCAGGCCTAGTAAAGAACACAGCCCTGGCTAAATGTGCCGGTCTCTATGTTCTACACTGTCAGAAAAAATACTATTTAGCACCTACCAAAAGTAGAGGACACTACATGAACCAAACAAAATGGCACATTTTGAGTTTGCAAAAAGGCATGTGGGAGACTCTCAAAATGTATGGAGGAAGGTTCTTTGGTCTGATGAGACTAAAACTGAATTTTGTGGCCATCAAAGAAAACGCTATGTCTGGTGCAAATCCAACACATCACATCACCCAAAGAACACCATCATGCTGTAGGGATGTTTTTCAGCAGTTGGGACTGGGAAACTGGTCAAAGTTGAGGAAAAGATGGATGGAGCTAAATACAGGGAAATTCTTGAGCAAAACCTGTACCACTCTGTAGGTGATTTGAGGCTGGGATGGAGGTTCAGCTTCCAGCCGGACAATGACCCCAAACACACTGCTAAAGCAACATTTGAGTGGTTTAAGGGGAAACTTGTAAATGTGTTGGAATGTCTAGCCAAAGCCCAGACCTCAATCCAATAGAAAAGCTGTGGTCAGACTTAAAGATTGCTGTTCATAAGCGCAACCCATCCAACTTGAAGGAGTTGGAGCAGTTTTGCAAGGAGGAATGCGCAAAAATCCCAGTGGTAAGATGTGGCAAGCTCACGGAGACTTATCCAAAGTGACTTGGAGCTGTGATAGCCACAAAAGGTAGCTCTACAAAGTATTGACTTTAGGGGGGTGAATAGTTATGCACATTGACTTTTTCAGTTATTTTGTCCTATTTGTTTTGTTTTTTTTCTTTTTTATTGTGAAGCAAACATCTTCAAAGTTGTGGGCATGTTCTGTAAATTAAATGATGCAAATCCTCAAACAATCCATGTTAATTTGTTGTGAGGCAACAAAACACGTAAAAAAAAATGCAAAGGGTGGGGGGGGGGGGGGGTTAATGGGTGAATAATTTTGCAAGGCACTGTATATTTCAAAGTCTTATAAAAATGTAATTATGTTCATTGTCCTATACCTGTTTCCCTCCTTTATTCGCTGCATCTCTGCAAGTCCTTTGAATAAGACACCTATCCTCTCTTGAATTCACTGACCTTACTGTTACAGGGAAGAAAATCTTGCTTTTTTTCTGCTGTCCCACTGGGGTTCTCTGTATGGCAAATTTCACTCTGCAAATCCTTTCAACCAACACTTTAAAGCAACATCTAACACATATTCAGCTTTTTCAATCTTGCCTGGGTTTCCAGAGGCCTCTGGCTCAGATTTTTTCTCCTTGTTAATTCAAACATATTAAAACTCGCTCTTCTTGTATGATTTTTACTTGACACACACACACCAGGCACTGACTTTTAACTCTACAACTGCTGCATTTATGCCACAATTGACAATAAAAGATAGTTATATGGTACCTTTTTACTTCCCTTACACTGTTTACAGTGCAATCTCACACAGAAAAAAGAAAAAAAAATTAATGCACTTAAGAAAAAAAAAATTCACGTTCAGAGTGATGTCAGGTGATGTAGGAAGTTTTCTAGATCTCTAGATAACTTTCTGATTAATTTAAAGTGGGAGTAAACTCCCATGGATAATTTGTACCTATAGGTAAGCCTGTAGCAAGGCCTGAAGGAACAGCATACCGTACCGTGCATGCGCAGGAGTGACATTATCATGGTTTGTCCAATCACACTGGACATTTTTACAGCTGATGTTTTTGGCATTAAACTTTATTTTACTGCAGCCAGTAAACTCCTCAGCATGTTATCCTATGTGTTCATGCACACTTATGCCGCGTACACACGGTCGGAGAATCAGTTGGAATGTGTCTTATTGCACCGTGTCGTCAGATAATCCGACTGTGTGTGGTATGCATCGGACTGATTCCGTCCGAATCTCCGTCGGACCCAATTTTCCAACATGTTGGAAATATTTCCCGACCAACTGGGCCGGTCGGACGTAATCCGATCATGTGTAGAGAATTTTGATCAGACCAAGTGCCACGCATGCTCAGATCAAATTCCTACATCAAAGCTATTGGCTACTAGCCTGAATCTAGTCCCATCGTAACTAAATTACGTCATCACGTTCTGAAAGATCGGATTTTTCGACAACTTAGTCCGACCGTGTGTATGCAACAGTTTCGGACACAATCTGTCAGACTAAATCTGACAGACGAAATCTGATGGATTTGGTTGTGGAAATCTCCGACCGTGTGTACAGGGGCTTAGGCTGTTTTCAGCAGTTTTTGGCAGGGGCGGTTTCTGGCTGGAGAAAAAGCCAGTGGCGTAATTACCAGGGTCACAACAGTCACACTTGTGGGGGGGGGGGGGCTGGCATTATGCCACTGTTGAGGCTCCAGCGGGGTTGCTAGTCACACAGCTCTGAGCTGAAAGCTTATCTCTCATGGAACAGCACAGAGCCGGCATTGACAGGTCTATCGCCGCTCAGCCCATCCTCTCTCAGGCGGGATGGGAGAGGACACAGCCAGTCTGCTCCCCCTTCTTCCCCCTCCCCTCTCCTGTGTGTGCTCCGTGGGAAGTGTGAGCTCATTAGCTTCGCACTTGACTGGCCGTGGATCACACACAGGAGAGGGGGAGAGAGAGGGGAGCAGATCGGCTGTGTCCTATCTCATCCCTTGTGAGAGAGGACGGAGGGGGAAATAGAACTGTCAATGCTGGCTCTGGGCTGTTCTATGAGATACACTTACTGTATATCTATACTTATACTGTCGGCTCAGAGCCGTGCTGAGAAAGCAGACGGCACTGATAAGTACTGATAGGAGGC
Organism: Lithobates pipiens; assembly: GCF_037356315.1. Taxonomy (NCBI): domain Eukaryota; kingdom Metazoa; phylum Chordata; class Amphibia; order Anura; family Ranidae; genus Lithobates; species Lithobates pipiens. The sequence continues at coordinate 205,690,369 of NW_027507785.1, read as the reverse complement.
ATTGATAAGCTCTAATAGGAGGCACTGATGAGCACTGCTAGGAGGCACTGATGAGCACTGATGGGAGGCACTGATGGGCACTGATAGAAGGCACCAATGGGCACTGATATGAGGAATAAATTAGCTCAGATAGGAGGCACTGATGAGCACTGATAGGTGGTTCTAATGGGCACTGATAGGAGGCATTAATGAGCTCTGATAGGAGGCATTGATGGGTACTGATAGAAGGCACTGATGGGCACTGATAGGAGGCATCAATGAGCTTTGATAGGAGGCACTCATAGGAGGCACTCATAGGAGGCAATGATGGGCACTAGGGTTGAGCCAAACACCCCCCTGTTCGGTTCACAGCAGAACATGCAAACAGTCAAAACATTCAGCAGAACAAACGAAAACCAATAAAGTCTATGGGACACGAACATTAAGAATCAAAAGTGCTCATTTTAAAGGCTTCTATGCAAGTTATTGTTAGTGATAGACGAACTTCCAACGGGATGTTTCACGAACGTGATCCGCGAACGTGCCCAAATGTTCGCGAACCTCAGGTTCGCGGAGGACCCCATTCACTTTAATGGCAGGTGAACCTTAAAAACCTCCAGGCCATATTTTCAGCCACAAAATACTTACTAGCTGTGCACACATAGTCCCACAACATGGACACTGACATAAAAGAAATATTAAGTGAATCTGGGATCGACAACGACTAGCATTCTTTTTTTATCTGTGAAATTTTGTCAATTCAGGAGCGCATGAAGGCCATGGAGGAGAGGCAAGGTCAGGCTATGAAGGGGGTGCATGAGATGATCAGTGCCACAGTCAGGGCAGCGCAGTTCTGTGCCAGTGTCCCAGTGAGCCAACGTGTGCTTGAGCCCCTGACCCCTCCCTCTGCTGGCCCTTACCCCCACCTATGCAGGGCTCCACTGCGGTGGTCCGGAGTTGCCAGTCCAGTGCTGATCCTCAGCCATGGTGCTGGCACTGCCTGCTGATTGGCTTCTCCGCTGCTATCTCCCTCACTGACACCAGCACTGAGATAGAACACTGACACCAGCACCGCGATAAAGACTGAGCATTGACACCAGCACCGAGATAGAGTGCGCACTGACACCAGCACCGTGATAGAGAGCACAGACACCAGCACCAAGATAGAGAGCACTGACACCCGCACCGTGATAGAGAGCACTGACACCCGCACCGTGATAGAGAGCACTGACACCAGCACCGAGATAGAGAGCACTGACACCAGCACCATGATAGCGAGCACTGACACCAGCACCAAGATAGAGAGCACTGACACCCGCACCGTGATAGAGAGCACTGGCACCAGCACCGAGATAGAGAGCACTGACACCAGCACCGTGATAGAGAGCACTGACACCAGCACCGTGATAGAGAGCACTGACACCAGCACCGTGATAAAGAGCACTGGCACCAGCACCGAGATAGAGAGCACTGACACCAGCACCGTGATAGAGAGCACTGACACCAGCACCGTGATAGAGAGCACTGACACTAGCACCGTGATAGAGAGCACTGACAGCAGCACCAAAATAGAGAGCACTGACACCCGCACCGTGATAGAGAGCACTGACACCAGCACTGTGATAGAGAGCACTGGCACCAGCACCGAGATAGAGAGCACTGACACCAGCACTGTGATAGAGAGCACTGACACCAGCACCGAGATAGAGAGCACTGGCACCAGCCCCTAGATAGAGAGCACTGACACCAGCACCGTGATATATAGCACTGACACCAGCACTGAGATAAAGAGCACTGACACCAGCACCGAGATAGAGAGCACTGACAACCGTGATAGAGAGCACTGACACCAGCACCAAGATAGAGAGCACTGACACCAGCACCGTGATAGAGAGCACTGACACCAGCACCGAGATAGAGAGCACTGACACCACACCAGCACCGTGATAGAGAGCACTGACACCAGCACCGAGATAGAGAGCACTGACACCAGTACCGAGATAGAGAGCACTGACACCAGCACCATGATAGAGAGCACTGACACCAGCACTGTGATAGAGAGCACTGACACCAGCACCGTGATAGAGAGCACTGACACCAGCACTGTGATAGAGAGCACTGACACCAGCACCAAGATAGAGAGCACTGACACCCGCACCGTGATAGAGAGCACTGACACCAGAACCGTGATATATAGCACTGGCACCAGCACCGAGATAGAGAGCACTGACACCAGAACTGTGATAGAGAGCACTGACACCAGCACTGAGATAGAGAGCACTGACACCAGCACCGTGATAGAGAGCACTGGCACCAGCACCGAGATAGAGATCACTGACACCAGCACCGTGATAGAGAACACTGACACCAGCACCGTGATAGAGAGCACTGAGACAAGCACCGTGATAGAGAGCACTGACAGCAGCACCAAGATAGAGAGCACTGACACCCGCACCGTGATAGAGAGCACTGACACCAGCACCGTGATAGAGAGCACTGGCACCAGCACCGTGATAGAGAGCACTGACACCAGCACTGTGATAGAGAGCACTGACACCAGCACTGAGATAAAGAGCACTGACACCAGCACCGAGATAGAGAGCACTGACAACCGTGATAGAGAGCACTGACACCAGCACCAAGATAGAGAGCACTGACACCAGCACCGTGATAGAGAGCACTGACACCAGCACAGAGATAGAGAGCACTGACACCACACCAGCACTGTGATAGAGAGCACTGACACCAGCGCCATGATAGAGAGCACTGACACCAGCACCGAGATAGAGAGCACTGACACCAGTACCGAGATAGAGAGCACTGACACCAGCACCATGATAGAGAGCACTGACACCAGCACTGTGATAGAGAGCACTGACACCAGCACCAAGATAGAGAGCACTGACACCAGCACTGTGATAGAGAGCACTGACACCAGCGCCATGATAGAGAGCACTGACACCAGCACCGAGATAGAGAGCACTGACACCAGTACCGAGATAGAGAGCACTGACACCAGCACCATGATAGAGAGCACTGACACCAGCACTGTGATAGAGAGCACTGACACCAGCACCGTGATAGAGAGCACTGACACCATCACTGTGATAGAGAGCACTGACACCAGCACCAAGATAGAGAGCACTGACACCCGCACCGTGATAGAGAGCGCTGACACCGGAACCGTGATATATAGCACTGGCACCAGCACCGAGATAGAGAGCACTGACACCAGAACTGTGATAGAGAGCACTGACACCAGCACCAAGATAGAGAGCACTGACACCAGCCCCTAGATAGAGAGCACTGACACCAGCACCGTGATAGAGAGCACTGACACCAGCACCGAGATAAAGAGCACTGACACCAGCACCGAGATAGAGAGCACTGACAACCGTGATAGAGAGCACTGACACCAGCACCGTGATAGAGAACACTGACACCAGCACCGAGATAGAGAGCACTGACACCACACCAGCACCGTGATAGAGAGCACTGACACCAGCGCCATGATAGAGAGCACTGACACCAGTACCGAGATAGAGAGCACTGACACCAGCACCGTGATAGAGAGCACTGACACCAGCACTGAGATAGAGAGCACTGACACCAGCACTGACACCAGCAACTCGCTGCGGGGCCCAAAAATATGACCCCGCTCAACCTCTTCAAACAGGAGGGTACGGGCATATAGTACGGTGTGGTTTTTTGTACAAGGAAGTGAGCCAAAGCTAGAAAAAAGGTCTGTGTGCTACATTATATAAATAGTTTATAGAGTTATGCATATACATGGTCTACTGGTCACATGTGTTGAATTCCTCCGAGATCCATGCCTCATTCATTTTTATAAATGACTGACCAGTTTGGTGATCTCATCAAATGGCCGCAGAAGTCTGCATGCATCGCACATGAGCAGCCACTGACGCAGTGAAAAAAAACCAAGCTCCCCAGAACCTGTTCTGCCGCAGAGTTCATACAGATAGTCGTTAACTGCACATTTCTGCTGGAGCAGCCTATCAAGCATATAGAAGGTTGAGTTCCATCACGTCGGGCAATCACAAATAAGACGTCTGACCGGCAGATTGTGTCACTGCTGAATGTCAGCAAAGCGAGCCATGGCCGTGTAAAATCTTCTGAAATGGGCCGAGATTTTCCTCGCCTGCCATAAGATGTCCTGGACCCCAGGGTATTTGACAACGAATCTCTGCACGACCAAGTTTAAGATGTGTGCCATGCATGGCACATGTGTAATTTTGCCCTGTTTTAATGCGCTAAGCAGATTGGCACCATTGTCACACACCACTTTACCAACTGTCAAATTGAGCGGTGTTAGCCACTGATCTGCCTGTGCATGCAAAGCTGAAAGGAGTGCAGGGCCAGTGTGGCTCTTGGCTTCCAGGCACAACAGACGCAGCACAGCATGGCAACGTCTCACCTGGCATGTCGAATAGGTTCTGGGGATCTTGGGCGGCGCAACGGAAGAGACGCTAGCAGCGGAAAAGGAGGAGTCAGCCGAGGAGGAGAGGGAGGATGGAGGAGAAGAAGAGGCAGGCCTGTATGCAATCCGTGGCGGTAAAACCAGATCTACACGGGTGCCACAGGTTACATGCTTGATGGCCGTCAGTAGGTTCACCCAGTGGGCAGTAAAAGTTATATACCTTCCCTGCCCGTGTTTGCTAGACCACGTGTCTGTGGTCAGATGTATCTTGGCACCAACACTGTGTGCCAGAGATACATTCACTTTCTGCTGAACATGGCCATATAGCTCTGGGATGCCCTTCTGTGAGAAATACTTCCTTCCTGGGACTATCCATTGTGGTGTTCCAATGGCCACAAATTTTCGAAAGGCCTCCGAGTCCACCAGTTTATATGGCAGTTGTTGGTGGGCTATCATTTCTGACAAGCCAGCCGTCAACCATGGGCCAGAGGGTTATTCGGCGTCATCATTTTTTTACGCTCGAACATTTGGCCCACGGAAGCCTGCCTTTTTTCAGAAAAACGTGAGGACGGCATGATGGTAGGTGGAGTGGAGGACAATTATGAGGAGAGAGGAGAAGGAGAAGTAGAAGACGAGGCTGGACGGTGAGAGCCTGGAGTGTGGCTTTGTGGGTTCCGTTGCTCCCACTGGGCTCAGTGATGGCAGCTCATTTGACTTCTTAAGGCAGTCATCCCTAGGCGAGTGTTGGGCTTACCGCGACTTATGCGTTGACTGCAAAGGCTGCAGATGGCAACACTATTGTCAGCAGTGGACACATTAAAAAAAGCCCACACTGCGGAGCCATGTTTGGAGCGCCAGATGTGAAGGTACATGGTTGCTGCCTTGCTCCTGATACATTAGCAGTCTGGTTTGTCCCTCCTGTGCAATGTAAGTTCCGCCTGCTTCTCCTCCCTATCTGCTGGTCCATATTTCCCTCTGAACTCCCCTCCTCTTCCTCTCTTGTTGACAACCACGTGACATCCCTAGACATGTCATCATCAACGTCACCTTCCCCACCGCTATAATTAGAGATCTCGGAGTAGACAGCAACAGCGGGAACCAATCTCCTTGGGCGGATCTGGGTACTAATTGCAAAAAAGGACTGGATGGGGACTTTAGGATTTTAAAGGCACCAGTAATAAATTTGAAAGAAATTTCTTTCTAATCAATCGGTATTGGTTTTATATAAATTTATTCCAAAAATAAGAAATCATACAGATAGAAGAGGTTAAAAAGACTGTTAGACATAAGAAATGGATCTATACACATAGGAAGGCTGCATCAGTATACATATCGAGGTACAAATAATACAGAGATTCCATATCTATACAGGCGAACTAGTCACCCACAGTAGAACAAAGATAGGTCAATAGGTATTATGATGAAAGACTGATGCAGGATCCATAGGAAGTGCCCGACATGTTTCGCGTTCTTACGGACAACGCTTCTTCTGGGGCGTGATTAAAATTACTTTATACTTCAAGAAACAAAAAAGAGAGACAAAACATGTATAAATACATAGGTACATATGACATCGATTGTTATAGGCAAAACCCTAAAAAAGGTTTACTATATACAGCATTTTCACATTATATAGAGAGAACATAATATATGTAGAAATGTATGGGAACATACTTGTCAAGAAAGGGGGCCATGCAGAATTTAGATCTGGGTACTGTCGTCAGACTGCTAAGTGGTGGTTGATGCTACCTCCTCTTCCTGATCCTCTTCCTGAGGGATGGTGGGAGCCCCTCATAATAAGCAGCCCCAGGAGGAAGTCAGCATAGCACAGGGATGGTGGGAGCTCCTCATAATAAGCAGCCCCAGGAGGAAGTCAGCATAGCACAGGGATGGTAGGAGCCCCTCATAGTAAGCAGCCCCAGGAGGAAGTCAGCATAGCACAGGGATGGTGGGGGCCCCTCATAATATGCACAGCAGAGGTACAGCCCCAGGAGGAAGTCAGCACAGCCCAGGGATGGTGGGAGCCCCTCATAATAAGCAGCCCCAGGAGGAAGTCAGCATAGCACAGGGATGGTGGGAGCTCCTCATAATAAGCAGCCCCAGGAGGAAGTCAGCATAGCACAGGGGTGGTGGGAGCCCCTCATAGTAAGCAGCCCCAGGAGGAAGTCAGCATAGCACAGGGATGGTGGGAGTCCCTCATAATATGCACAGCAGAGGTACAGCCCCAGGAGGAAGTCAGCAGAGCACAGGGATGGTGGGAGCCCCTCATAATAAGCAGCCCCAGGAGGAAGTCAGCATAGCACAGGGATGGTGGGAGCCTATCATAGTAAGCAGCCCCAGGAGGAAGTCAGCATAGCACAGGGATGGTGGGAGCCCCTCATAATATGCACATCAGAGGTACAGCCCCAGGAGGAAGTCAGCACAGCACAGGGATGGTGGGAGCCCCTCATAGTAAGCAGCCCCAGGAGGAAGTCAGCACAGCACAGGGATGGTGGGAGCCCCTCATAATATGCACAGCAGAGGTACAGCCCCAGGAGGAAGTCAGCACGGCACAGGGATGGTGGGAGCCCCTCATAATAAGCAGCCCCAGGAGGAAGTCAGCACAGCACAGGGATGGTGGGAGCCCCTCATAGTAAGCAGCCCCAGGAGGAAATCAGCACAGCACAGGGATGGTGGGAGTCCCTCATAATATGCACAGCAGAGGTACAGCCCCAGGAGGAAGTCAGCACAGTACAGGGATGATGGGAGCCCCTCATAATAAGCAGCCCCAGGAGGAGCAGGCGAAAACTGGACCAGCAGTGCATGGCAGACAATCCGCTTCTCTCTTTCTCATCTAATGAAAATTCGTATTTCGGATAGGAAATTCTTCAACGGAATTTCGTATTTCGGATAAAAACCAAACCATCAGCATCGACTGTCATATTGAGGTATATTTTTGCCTTTAAAGGGGTTTTGTACTCAAAATTGCAACTTAATGTTCTTCCAATCGCTTTGGAGAATAGATGCAGAAATGACCATGAAAAAAAATTATTATGCACTAATTACCTTTTAGCAGAAATTCTTATATTGACTTCCGGGCTCTCCTCCCGTGGGAGTAGGCGTGTTTATCGCCTTTCCCCGGCTTCGCAATGACCCCTGGGAACTTTCTTATATTCTTCCCAAGAATCCGTGGGGGGCGCCGTCATGCCGAAATCTCGTGAGATTTCGGAAGGAAGACGCCGGTCACATGACGAGGTTGTTTGTTTATGTTTTGTTGCCATCACAATGGGGCGGGAACTTCCAGCGATGCTGACCGTTGTGATGGCAACCCGAAATTCTACGGCGCTGCTCACTGATATCACTGAGCATGCGCGGGATCGAGCGGTGAATGCTGGGAGCACAGCATTCACTGCATCCAGGAAATCAGTGCTTGTGGGCTTCAAATGCCCACAATAAAAATGGAAACCGCCGGGAGGAATTTTTATAAGTTTACCTCACGGACGAAATCGCAAGGCCATCTCTAGTTATTGTCATAAAAAGAGCATGGGATCCCCCCAGTCCATTACCAGGCCCTTTGGTTCTGGTATGAATATAAAGGGGAACCCTGAACCAAAATGTAAAAAAAAATTGCATGGGGGTCCCCTAAAATCCACACCAGGCCCTTCAGTTTTTATATGGAAATTAAGGGGAATCCTGCGCCAATTTAAAAAAAATGGCGTAGGGGTCCCCCCCCAAAATTCATACTAGACCCTTATCTGAGAACACAACCTGGCAGGCCGCAGGAAAAGAGGAGGGACAAGAGAGTGCCCCCCCTCCTGAACTGTACCAGGCCACATGCTCTCAACATGGGTAGGGTGCTTTGAGGTAGCCCCCCAAAGCACCTTGTCCATATGTTGATGGGGACAAGGGCCTCATTCCCACAACCCTTGCCCGGTGGTTGTGGGGGTCTGCTGGCAAGGGGCTTATGGGAATCTGGAGGCCCCCTTTAACAAGGGGACCCCCAGATCCCAGCCTCTCCCCATGTGAAATGGAAAACGGGGCAAGACACAGCTTGAAAAAAGTCCTTTATTAAAAAATAAAAAAATAAAAATGTCCCACGATGTCCATTCATCTTTTTCTATCATGCCACCCAGACCGAAAAAGAAAAAAATCTGAGCCCAATCCACCTCCATGGGAGGCTTCCGCTGTCTGACGCATCTTTGCTTGTGACAGCTCTTATATAACTGAGGGTGGGGCCACCCAGTGATGTAACCGGGTGACCCCTCCCCCTCTGACACCACAGGAACTTCCCCATGGCTTTCCCATGAGGTCAGAGGGGGGTGGGGTCACCCGTTTATGTAACACTAATAGGTGGCATCGATGAGCACTGATAGGTGGCACTGATGATTGGGGCACTGATTATCAGTGTAAACAATTTACTGACATTCTTGATGGTTAACGGCAGTCCTTTCCTCACACAGACACAGCATGGGAGGAAAGGGCTGCAGATAACCTGCAAGTCTGTTTACATGTGATCAGATGATCACATGGTAAATGGCCACTGTGATTGTGCTCGATACATGTCCCAGGGGACACACAGGAAGCAGGGCTCTGGTAGGATGTCCATGGACACCCTCCCAAAATTGGAAGCCAGGGGCTTGGGGAGGGCCGAGGGCCCATCATGGTTTGCACCGGGGCACTGAAGGTTCTAGTTATGCCTCTGGAAAAAGCCCAGAACTAGTGGATTTTAAGAGGAGTTTTTCAGCTGTAAAAGTGCTCTAACTCTGATAAAAGCTAATAAAAGTATTATCGGAGCTTGGTAAAACCAAGAACAAAACAGCAGCTAAATAGATAATAGATAATAAATAGATAATAAAAAGTGCAGTGCTATAAAAAAATTGATCATGATACATATATGTGTGTACCAAAAGTAAAATAAAGTGCAAATGTGCAAATGCTAACAGTGACTTGTACAATATTCATGTAAAATCAACACAGTGCAAAAACACATTAAATGTGAATCCAGTATTATATAAAGTGCAAAAATAATAAAACAAACAACTGTCCACATATGCAAAAGTTCATAGCTGATTTGAGTTTGTTAGGAGAAATCCTTATGACACATGGATTCAAATGAGGGAAATCACTTGTGTAGTGTGAAACATAAAATCTAAAACTTGACCACGTGAAACCCATGACCACAGAGAGACAAGAGTCTTACTGGAAAGCCAGCGACCACCCTTACTCAGGGGGTCACAAAAAGCTTGTTGCATCTGAGATCCGTTGGGGAGATGTCCTCTTTGCTAAAAAAACACTGACAAAATGCAGCTAATTCGGCATTTATCAAATGTTTTGATCCATAAGCTTTTATGGGAGTATAGGGGATTATTTACAAAAGGCAAATCCACTTTGCATTGAAATTGCATTGAAAGTGCACATGGAAGTGCAGTCTCTGTAGATCTGAGGGGGACATGCAAGGAAAATAAAAAACAGCATTTTAGCTTGCACATGCTTGGATGATAAAATTAGCAGAGCTTACCCTTATTTCAGATTTACCCCTCAGATTTACAGCAACTGCACTTCCAAGTGCACTTTCAGTGCAATTTCAAGTGCACTTTGCAATTGTAGTTTGCACTTGTAGTGCAAAGTGGATTTGCCTTTCATAAATAACCCCCATAGTGTTGCTAAAAAAAGATAAAACATGCTACAGCTAGAAAAAGCAAAAAAAGGTGAAAAATGTTACTCTAAAAACTTTGAAAAACTCACTTTCTACTGCTAATGCTACTGGCTTTTTTATAACATCCAGTGTGCATGAGGCCTTAATATTTCTCTATTTATAGGGCTTTGCACACGCTTCAACCATTGGTTCCATATCAGCTATTCTTGCCTGAACCAGTGATCTATTGTAACAATCATCATAGAAAGGTAATAACGCTTAGCTAATAGGGAGCCTTCTTATTACCAGGTATGATGGAACCTCCATCAGGGCTGGAAACCTATCAAGCACTGCACAGATGCACAGATCCCTATGAACCTGCTTGTTTACCTCTGCTAACCTAGGAAGCTAATCAGAAGGCAGGAAATACAATGAAGAAAGAGTAGCTATCAGGATAGTCTTTTCAACATTTTTATTTTAGATTTCCTGTCTCATTCACAATGGCCACCAGAACATTGAGAGAGGCTCAATCTCATCAGCAGTGACATAGAAAACAATGAAAACCTGACAGCTATAGATGCACTTTAGGAAAACACTTGTATAATAGCCATCAGGCCAACTGTTACAAATCAAAAGAAAAGGAACGGAAAACTTGTATGATGAAGAGTGCCAGATGGTAATTGAAGAGAAAAACAAAAAAGATAGAAATAAAAAAATCAGACTAGAAGACTAAGAGCAAATGAAGAGGAATTTAAAGTAGCAAGTAGATAGACTAATGAAATTTAGAGACAAAATAATTTGGATTGGGAAGGCAGGAAGCAGGAAAAAGAATTGCTTGACAATATTAAAGTAGGGTAAGAGAAAAGAGAAAAGTTCTTCAACTAGACTGCTTCAAATATAAAACCAGACTTTATATGGGATGATGGCCAAATTAGGAAAATATGAAGATATTTTTTTCAAACAGATACTGAAATGAGAGAGAAAATGGAATAAAGGAATTCGAAAGAGGATATGTAATAGACCTGCTAGAGGTAACAAAACCAAACTGAAAGGGGATAAATCAAATTATTTAAAGCCTAACTTTGTATTAATTTAAATTTGGGCTAAGTTTATACAGCATTGACAGCAGTCATATTTCTTAGTAATGGTTATAGATTGTTTAGACCAGTTCGTCCCAAATAAAGCGCTTGTTAATGCGGAGTACCGCTGGAAAATAAATAATTAAGTCAGCAGCTACAAATACTGCAGCTGCTTACTTATAAAATAAGGATACTTACCTGTCCAGGGTGCCCTCATGGATGTCCTCACCCAAAGCCGACCCATCCCTCAGCTTCGGGTGCACCTTCTGTAAGGGAATCAGGAAGTGAAGCCTTGCGGCTTCACAGCCTGGTTTCCTATTGTGCATGCGCGATTCGCGCTGCACATTCGGAATGGTCCCTGCTGTCTTCTGGGACCTGTGTGTCTCCCAGAAGACAGTGGTGGACGGAGGAGGGGCTAGATGTGGCATAGTTTGCCGCAGATTGTGCGGCTCTCTTTTGCCAGAAGTGGGAGCAAATACCTGTATTAGACAGGTATCTGCTAACCCCTCACCCCCAAAAGGTGCCAAATGTGTCACCGGGGGGCGAACTGGATCAGTGGAAGTTACATTTCTGGGTTGAACTCCGCTTTAACCAACTTATATAACTTTATATAAGCCCCTCTGTGTCCTAATAACAAGTGCTCCTGTCTGTGTGTTTTAATTACAAAAATACCTTCTTTACCGGATTTCACAACGGTTCCTTGCTCTCTCCTCTGCCCGGCTGACAGATGCAGTGGGCAGGGCCAATATTTCCCCATTGACCTCAGCCAGGACGCGAGGAGGAGAGAAGGAGAGAGCTAACCAGTTATGTGGTTCTTGGGAACCGCTGTGAAATTCGGTAAAGGAGGCATTTTTTAAATAAAGCACACAGACATGAGTACTTGTTATTAGGACACAGGGGGGCTTATATATCATTTTAACAGTTATGAGAGCAGCAGAGGCAGAGGGGGCAGACACTGACACAGGGGCAGACAGGCAGGGAGGGGGACACAGGAGCACAGAGGTGGACAGGAAAGCTGTGGATGACGGAGGCACATAAACTGACCACAGTGTCAGGGCTCAGCAGCCATGATGAACCGAGGTCAGTTTACATAGGGGAGGGCAGAAATTGTCAGGAGTAGCCAGGTATTACAGGTGTTACAGGGGGCCAAATGACACAGCACAAGTACTGTGCTGTATAAAATGCTTTAAAGGGACGGAATCCTTTTTTTGGGCTAACAAACTCTTTAACTATTCAAAGTAGCACAAACCCTAGAGTTGGGCTTTAAAGGATAAGTGCACTTTAAGACAAAGTGTATTTATTCTCATTATCCATAGATGCATATTTACCTTGGTCTGACTTTCACAGCCTTCAGTGTTTGTTCACATCTATAGTCCCAAGTCTCACTCTCCTGGCTGCGCCAGCACATAGGCTTCTATAGAATTGTGTCCTGAGCTGGAAATGAAGGGAGACCTCAATCATTCAGTCATATACAAGCTTAAATACTGTTTTTTTTTCCTTGATTGGATATTCTATGTGAAGTAAATTTCCTCACCATTAATTAAGCCAAAGGAAATTTCCAATGCAGAGTGATCAGCCTGTTTACCTTTAGTAAATCAACCCCAGTGTTTTTTTTTTATTATTATTATTGATTATGGGCAGTATTAGAAAAAGAATGTTTTAAATATGTTTTATTTTTCTTCAGGTAAATATTAAGTATTGTTGTCAGGGCTGGGCTCCTGCTACTTGGTGAGCAGCTCTTTTGTTTCAGTGCTCAGAAGCTGCTGGGCTGTCAGTTAACTACCAGCCACTCATTGTTACCACTAGTGTTGTATGAACTCATGCACGGACCAAACATTAACTGTTCGCCCCATTCAGGGAACACCAGAATTTGCAGAGTGCTTGATGGGTGTTCGCCCAATCAGTGCAGTAAAACCTGGTTGTTAAGGATTGGGGCCGCAAAGCCCTCCACTGCGTACTTAATGAGTATGTTATGAATTTTGAGGGGGACCCAACCTCAAACCCCCACCTCAAAGCACCTTGTTCCCATGTTAATGAGGATAAGGGCCTCTTCCCGACAACCCTGGCTGTTGTCCGGGTCTGCGGGCTGGGGGCTTATCGGAATCCGGGAGCCCCCTTTATTAAGGGGGCCCCCGGATACCGGCCCCCCACCCTATGTAAATAAGTATGGGGTACAATGTACCCCTACCCATTCACCTGTGAAAAAAAGTAAAAAAAAAAACACAACACACAAGGGTTAAAATAGTTTATTGCACAGCTCCGGGGGTCTTCTTCCGTCTTCAGGGGTCTTCTCGCCAGATTCCTCCGCTATATTCTGCTAGCTCTTTTACTAGCGGAGGAGCTTTCTTCTTTCTTCTTCGCCGCCGCCCTCTTCTTCCGACTTCAGGGGTCTTGTCCTCCTCTTCGGGGGTCTTGTCCCCCCTCTACGGTTTTTCTTGCCGGGCCACCGTGCCTTCTTCTAGCTCTTTTACAAGCGGTGGCCGGTCTTCTGTCGCCACTGTCTTCTGGCCTTCTGTTCTTCTCTTCTGTTCTTCTCTTCTGGAGATGTTGCCTCGTCACTCTCTCCGGTCACAATGACAGAGAAGCGGCGTGCGGCGACTTATATAGGGGCATCCTGGATGATGTCCCCGCCCATTATGATGTCACAGTCCCAGAGGATGCTGGGACTGTGACATCATAATGGGCGGGGACATCATACGGTGATGTCCCTATATAAGTCGCCCACACACGGCGGGATTGTCCGGCAGATTTGGGTCTGCCGGACTTTTCCACCGGATTATTTGATCGTGTGTACGAGGCATTAGGCTCGTTACTGGGACTGCACTTCAATTTTTGTACTACTGTTGCCAACTTGAGCTACCTTTTGGTATTGTTGGATGCTGAACTTGGAACTCACTCTTCCTATCACAAAAAGGTTTGCTTTGATGAGCCTTCCATTACTGTGCATTGCTAAGTTAAGTGTATGTCAGACTTTATACTATTATGGGTATTTTCCTCACCAAGTTTTTCTTCTGTAGGCATGCGCAGTTTATTGTATTAGATACTATTACAACTGGCTGGGTCCACCTATGCCGAAATTATTTTTCCCTACTCAGTCCTGGGCTTCCCTTTTTTTTTTTGGAGGGCATTTTTTTTTTTGCTGTATTTAGCTGTTTCATAAACATAGATTGCTCTCTTTTTGAGAAATCCTGGTCTGTGGTCAACATTTTTGATGGATTCAGGCAAGTTTATTCTCCCTCTATAACCTTTCTGGGAACTCGACCAAACTTCTACCAAATTCTGAATCGTGAGTTATTTCGATAGATTCTAATCAGACACTTTTATTCCTCCCATTATAAGGTTGAAGACATCCTACATCCGACTTTTTGCCAACTTATCTGCCTAAGGTCCCCTAGATAGCTGAACAGGTGCATTCCCATGAGAATCCCTCTTAAAGTCATTGTCCCTAAATAGGGCAAATCTCCAGATGACCTAGCTTACTATCACCCACCATCATCCTATCTCTCTGTTAAACACTGGCACTCAAATATATGCTAAACTCCTAGCAAACCAATTAGCTAAATCATCCTTCAACTTGTTCATCTAGACAAAGTTAAATTTTTTGCTGGTCACAAGATCTAAAAAAAAAGAACAGATGATTTATTGACCTAATATAATGCACCATCTAATGCCTTCTCTGCTTTTCTCCTTAGATGCAGATAAGGCATTCAGTAGGACCCACTGGGACTATTTTGAGAGCTGTTCTCACAAGATTTGGTATGAATGGTAATATAAGCTTGGCTATCCATAAACCTTCTTCTAATGTGGACTTCGGGACTGTTCTCAGACCCATTTAGAATAACTAATGGTACTTTCCAGAAATGTCCCTCATCCTCTCTTGATTATAGCAAAGAAGGAGCCACTTGCAGAGCTTATTTGCTTTCAGATGTCACAGTCGATAACAGAGCAAAAAAATTGTCTTTATGCTGATGATGTTCTGACCTTTAACTAATCCTCTGCAGTCCTTACTTACACAAAACATACTGAAAACTTCAGTAAACTCTCTCTGTCTAAAAGCAATACTCAAAGTCTCACATGCTTGCTATTTGTTTGGACCATACCATTAAATGCCAGATTTCTCAAAGACCTTTTTCCCTTGGGCATCAACTTCCTTCCTAACATATATTGGAATATAATTGACATTGCCTGGCACGTATTCACCTTAACTATAATACCTTAGTAATATAATTTTAAACTCTATGTGGAGGCCTGCGGTCCACAAAAGCCTCGTGGGTGGGCCACATAACCCTAAGTAAAAATATTTATCTTAACTCATATGCTATGTATGTTTAGGAACATTGCCACTTCCAGTATTGCCTTCATACCTACATTTTCTCCAAACCATTGTTCTTATAGGGAAACAAAAAAACACAGATTTGCAATTTTATTCTGTGTATGCCCACAAGCCATATGAGTATACAGTAGGTGCACTGGATATCTCTAAATATTAAAAAGCCATCATACTATAACAAGCTAAACAATGGTGGATCATAAGACCCACTACTTCCTTGCTGCTAATGGACAACCTCAAAATTCTCTTGAGCACTCCTTTGCTTTGTCAACAACCTAATAAATCATCTACTGTCTTAGCAAAGTAAGCACCTCATCATTACCCCTTTCTTATTCACCAAACTCATTACTGATTATCTGATTTTAAATAAAAATACAAAAATATTTTGCACTTAGTGTAAAAAAGTGTACACAGAGTAGCACCCACTAAACATCAGAATATTGGATGCCAGAATCTATATATACACACATACAATGAGTGCGCATCCACACATATAAAAGTCCAAAAACATCAAGTGAAAAACATCAATGGTGTACAAATCTTAAAAAAAATAAAGTCCAGCAACAAGTGAAAACGTTCAGCTATTCACTGACTCCATGAATGTATCTTGAATAGAAGACCAAGACACTTGTGCCCTTCACCACAAATAATGTTGGCCTCTTAACAAATATGAAAGATCCCCACCACAGAGATCAGCCAGGCATGTAATTAATAGGCCTCCAGACATTTATTAATGGCAATAGCAGGACACCAACTTCCGGTTCCAGTTATTCCAAGAATCAACCTGTCAGATAATGCCACATCTGCACTCATAGAGGAGAACAGAAGCCACACATAGTGTCAAACCACCAAAGAATTTATTTAAACAATAGACATGTATTCACAGAGGTAAAAAAATACAGCAAGTCACAGCATGTACTGTTGCCTCACTGCTGGTCACATGGTGAAAACACTCACGTAACTAGTTAAGCCCAGCCCAACACGTTTTGCCATCAAACACTGTCATCAGAAACAGGAGAGGAAAATTTGGTAAGAGGCCAACCATTTTTTTAAATTGTATTTTTTATTGAAAAATTTCAAAAAATATACAAAAGGAAGTATAACATCAAACAATTGTCAGTGTCAATAATGTTACAGACAAAAGCAGAAGAATAAGAAAAAAAGAAAAAGCAACAAAAATGCAGTGGTCAGGCAATATCTGGTCATAAACGCACCCATTGTACTAATTCACCCAACATGTTTAAAAGAGTCAGGGGGAAGCGGCAGGAGGGGGGTGGGGAAGGATCCAGTGTGTGGGTAGGTCAAATATATGGACAACCCACATAAGAAGCATAGCCATCCACTGGATCTGGGATACGCTCATTCCCCGAGGAGCCTATACCAGACTGAGGCAGCCTCGGGGTGAAACTCACATAGGTGGAGGGGTGAGGGAGGTTACCAAAAGGATTCCTGACAGGGCTATAGGTAGGGGACAGTGGAAATACCCCACCACACATCTGTTCAAGGGGGTGAGTATTGCCAGGGGGGCTGTAGGAAGCCCTGGGTTAAGCTGTGAATGGTCCCAAACTCGGGAGAGCCTAGGCAGTATGCCGTGAATAGTAGCGGTAAGGTGCTCCATTCTATGAATCTGTTCCAGAGTTTGTAATACCTGTGGGAGCGTGGGCGGAGATTGTGATAGCCATCTCAATGGTAGGGCTCGCTTCGCTGCCAATAGAATAAAACCTATTCATTTCTAAGCATTTGTGGATAGATCAGGAAAGGGCAAGCCTAGCAGAAAATGGATTGGGGTTAGCGGGAGGGAGGTGTCGACAAGGTTTTGCAGGTATGCATGGATAGAGGACCAAAAAGGTTGGATGACAGAACATTCCCAGAAAATGTGAAAAAGAGAGCCAGTATCCTTCCGGCATCTCCAGCATAGTGGGGAGACCCCAGGATCGTATTTATGTAGGCTCTCCGGAGTCCTATACCAAAACATTAGAATCTTATAGATTGTCTCTCTTTATTCTACACATCGAGATGATTTAGAGGCTACCTCCCAAATTTTCTGCCACTGGGGAGTAGTAATGGTCCGGCTAATAATCCGGGACCACTTGTGCATATAGAGGTGACTTGAGTCAGGGAGAGAGGGAGTGATCGCAGGTATTTGTAAATCTTGGAGATGAGACGGGTTTGGTATGGGCCTTGGGAACATAGATGCTCAAAGGGGGTAGGTTTGTTTAGGGTAAAGGTGGGGTTTTTGGAGCTAAAATTGTGTCTAATTTGGAGATAGGAGTAGAATAGACCTTTGGGAACCTGAAATTTACGTTGGATGTCTGCGAAAGATAGAAGCGAATGAGTAATTGGGTGTACCAAATTACGGAGTTGGAAGATTCCAGCATGCATCCAGGTGAGCATACGAGAATAAGATAGGCTGTCTGGAATGTCAGGGTTAAACATTACATTTAATAATGGTGAACATGGGGAGGCCAGGGAGAAACGCTGGGAACATTTCTTCCATATGGAAAGAGTAAAGAGCATGGGACGTAGGCAAAGATTTCTAAGCTAATGTATGGAAGTCTCCAACTCTGCCCAGACCATCTAGCAGGGGTGGACCAGGGTTGTAATACTCATTTCAATGTCAGACCATACACTGGATGACATCCTGTGTGACCAGATGATGATCGGTTTCAAATGTGTAGCAAAATAGTATTTAAGGAGGTCAGGGGCCCCCAGTCCACCGCCGGCTCTGGGAGCGAGCACAACCGAGCTAGCTATCCTATGGGCTTTATAGCGAAGAGGCCAACCTTATTTGGGGTGAATGGCATGAGTGCCTTGGTCACATGTTCAAGATAACATTCATGGTGTCGGTGGATAGTTGAATGTTTTCACTTGTTCCTAAACTTTTACTGTTTTTTAGAAGATGTGCACATCACTGATATTTTTCAATTGATGTTTGTGGACAATTATTTGTGTGGATGTGCACTCATTCTATGTGTGTATCTTATTTTTAATACCTGTGACAATGCTACAAATGCATAGGAGACCTACTGTATATGCTAATACTCATTTAAAAACTTTCCAAGATTTTTGCTACCACATTTGTCGCAATTACTTTTATAAATACCTTTGCCTTTGTCACACATTATCTTCTCTAAAACAGAATAGCAACACCTTCACCTGAAAACTTTTAACTCTTTGACAGCCCTAAAGTTTAATGTAAGGGTATTTTAACTCTGTACCAACATTTATTCAAGCTGGAACTCTGGAATAAGCTCCCCACAATGGAATATTTGGAGAAGGAAACAATAGAGTATAACTAAAGTATATCTAGATACAACTTTTTCTTACAATTTTATACAAACCCATTCTACAACCGGAAGTGACAAAATCATTGTTGCTTCCGAGATCATTTGTCACAGAGGATTTTTTTTTTTTCAAAGGTTTTTTTTTATTTATTTCAATCCATTTTAATTGGTTTACCAAATGCATGTATACACAAATTCTCTTGGGACTAAGTAATAATCGCCTAGCCTGGTATAGACATCTTAACACTGCTATTTTTATTGGGGTTTGAATCATGCCCTCCTCGAAACTTCCCAGAAGACAAAGCTTTGCCTCTGGCTTCAATATAGTACCAAAGGTTCTCCATTTCATCTGTGGTCAGCTGCCCCCACTCCTTACCATGTCCCCATGTTACCCATGTTACCATGCCTTCAGGGAGGAATGGGAGAGGTCAGGAACCACTCTGGGTGGTTCAAGCACTGTAAAACAGATCAGGCAAGTGTGAAAAGCTGGAAAAGCTCCCCAGATACATTTTACAAGAAAGCTGATCACTGGCTTCAAAAAAAAGTATACAGCTGCAGCCTTGATTCTAGTATAACCATTTGTTGTCCAGGGCATTTATATATGTATGCAAAACAGCAAGAGGTAAGTATATTTGGATTTGGAGATATTTCCAAGGGAGAGAGCAAGAAGATTTCATCAATAAATAACAAATTGGACTGTATTTTTTCTGCAGAGTGTCTCATTTCTATTAAAAAAGCACACTTGTAGGCAGAAAGCAAGTCTATTTCAGCTAGAAATATTGCACGAAACTGTACTTTTCAGACATAGATTACAGAATTTCTACTGATGTGCATACTAGCATATAACACAAATTAAGTTGATTTGGAGGCAGAGAGTTGGCTTATTTCAATCACATCCTTCTTTTCTATTTCAATCACAACCTATTTAACGGGAAGCAGATTTGGAGGCAGAGAGTTGGCCTATGTCAGCCATAAATATTAGATGAAACTTGGAAGTCAGATTTTTAAAAATGTACATATTTGCCGAACAGAATCCCATCCTTTTTATTATGAGGGAATTTTGGAATTATGTAGTGTTGCTTCAAGGGTTACTTAATTGTTTAGTTCTAGGGGGCTTGTTAAAGTATCTACTTTGCTGATCCTCTGTTCCTCTCCTGCTAGTCCAGTGCCCACAGTGTCTTCTCCACTTTGCTCCAGTGGTCTAAAGTCCTAATGTAATCAAAACCATTGCAGGTTTTTACATGTGATGACGCTGTGGGACAGTCCACTGTTGGAGTGTGGGGGAGCACCGTCTGCTGGGGGAAAACATGCGTAAAACTGCTTTTAGTTGTCAGAGAACAGTTCACAAAAGAACTTGCCCATCTGCTAATGCCCAATGGCATTGCAGATTTCCACACAAGAATTTGTGAATGCAAATGCACATGAATGTCAATGGTGGCTAAAACAAAAATGCAGACAGATTCTGGCATCCAGTACCCTATTTAAAGCCAGCGGGATCAGTCGCTATTTGCTGGATGATCTTCAGCTCCCCATGTGTTGATAAGTTCCTGTTTGTTTGTTATTGAATTTCCTGTTACTGACCCAGCTTGCCTTTGACCTGCCTTGTCATCATTCCTGGCTTTGATCCTCGACTTTTGCCATTGACCTGCTTCTGCCTGCTGATCTGTGTATGAGCCTGGGTTGCTCTTTGGACTCCACTGTTGCCTGTTTATCAGTGTATGACCCCGGCTTCCTTCTGACTCTGCTTGCTGCTTTACCCCAGCTGATATTCCATGTATGACTAATAGCCTGGCTCCTGACCCTGTTTCTGGCTCTCTCCTTTCTGCCCAGTCTCATCTGGTAAACCTGAGGGACTCCTGCCCAGCAGTGCATCCTTCTCATCTAGTTGCCATCCAGCAGATATCTCATCACTTCAGCCTGTTGCAGCTGTGAACCCCTGCTTCTTTAGGCAAAGTACTCCCTGTTACCACCGTTGGGGGGCCCTGCACTCAGCCACAATGTAAGCCCTCTCAGCACTTTGGCCTCCGATCAGGTTCATGACAGTATCATCCTCATGTCAGAGGCTAACAAAGGTGCTTCCCTGCTCAAGATTTTGTTCCAGTAAGTCGCAGCCTTTAGTAACGAGCCTACAGGATGGATATTTTCAGTTGGAGGGTCATCTACAGAACCTGACAATGTCCTCTGCTACAGCAACTCCTAATCTGAATGCTGCAGTTGCTACATCCACTGCACCTGCCCAAGAACTCCCAACTTTCGCTCCTACTGTGGTGGTTCCACCTCTTGAATCAAGAGTACCCACTCCTAAACACTTCTCGGGTGACCGAAGGAAGTTCAGAGAGTTCAAGAATGCCTGTTTACTGCTTACTATACCTGGCCCTTCAGCCAATAACTTTTTCTTTCATCATCTGCTAGAACAAAAGAATTCCATTATTGACTCAGTGGATCATTCTTTGAAGCCATGGCCCAATTATATGATGACCCACCAGGCTTGGCCACTGCTGAATCTGCTCTTCATACCTTGCAACAAGGACTGCTCCCTGTAGAAGACTATACAGTGGAATTTTTAAAATTGCCTGCATATACAAGGTGGAATGAGGCCGCTCTCAGTTATCAATACTAGCCTGGCCTGTCTAAAGCTCTCAAGGATGAGCTAGCATAAGTGGAGGCCCCAGCAACATTAGGAGGCTCATTCAGCTAGCCATCCAACTTCACAAATGCCTGCGGGAGCAACGATCAGAACGTGCACAGCCCTTCCGGCCTTTACGGATGCTACTTAAACTTTTCTTCTCCTGCACCTTCCACTCCAGTCACTCCTAAAGGATGGCCTATGCAAATTGGCTTTCCAGCCGCTTCTCCTCCTCAGTGTGTCATGGTTATTGGTGCTTACAGCTGTCCTTCCTGCCGCACCGATCATCCCTGGCTGTTCTCGGTTCTCCTCTGCCTCCGTTCTCCTCCTCCTCTGCTTCCCGTTCTTCTTCTTCGTCCCCTCTCCTCCGGCCAGCTCCCCTCATCCCTCTGCACCCATCTTCCCTCCTCTCCTCTCCCACAGAATTTCGGGGGGTGTATCAGGATGTAGAGTGGAGGAAGGGATGGTAAATATGTAATTTATCAGCCCCTTCCTTTGCTGAATTGGACATTGAGAGTGTTCGTTACCAATCGCTCCTGTGTCCTGTGATAACTGATCAGAGTAAGCTGTGTTACTATGCTTCAGTTTATGAATGAACAGGAACCGAAGAAGAATATCCTGACATCCACTGGCTACTAAAAAGCATTTTTGAAAAATACAAAAAAAAATACAAAAAAGTAATTTGCAGAAAAAATGATTAAAAAAAAATAATAATAAAAATAAAGAACTACTGATTTTTTTTTTTTCTTCCCCACACCTTTTGCCAACTTTGTGTATTATGTCACACACGCCCCCATAGTTTATGAAGATTTTTGGGCACTTTTCCTTTATTGAGGTCAGTACCGTAGTCACCAGACTAGCGGCGGTTACAGTTCGTCATCAATATTTTTCTTATGTGCATATCACATGCTTTTATTCATTGTTTAATGATGTATATATTTTTTGTGACTTTTCTGTATGTATATTTTGTTTTTTGTGATGGTCCTGAAGAAGCTCAAGGCGTGTAACATGTAGAGCCCCAGGATTTCTATAACCAGCTTCAATTTATTACATAGCCTATAATTGTAAAATCTATGTATTTGATGTTGTTAGAAGGTTTCCTCCACATCTAAGACTTTTATAGTTTAAACTTTAATAGGTTTTGTTCAATGTCAATGTATACCTTCAGATTTTGTGATATGAACTTGATCTAATGTTGATTTTAATAATTTTTCTACAGTATATTTAATAAATTATTCTTTTTATCAGTATATTGATATGGCCGTGCCTATAAAGCCCAGGCCGCTTTTTTTTATTTTCTCCAAATTTATGGACGTGGCACTGAATATTTTAGCAGTATCCACAGTACCACTCTGTGGTGTTACACTAAATAAGCTATTCAAAGAACTACTGATACCGTCCACTGCCCTACTGACACATTCCTGCACATAATACCCACTGCTGTACACTAGGCACTCCTCACCTGTACATTATACTCACTACTGTACATACACTCCGCACTTCTCACCTGCACATACTACCCACCTCCATACACTCCTCTCCTACATATACTATCCACTTCCATACACTCCATACTCCTCTACTTCACATACTACCCACCAACATACACTCCATACTCCTCTGCCGCACATACTACCCACCACCACACACACCCCTCTCCTCTCCTGCACATGCTACCCACTGCCATACACTCCGCACTATAAATTCCTTATTTACCATTACTGCATTCTGTAATACATAAATCATCTCAGACCCTATTAAACCGCATCCCATTTAACCACAGCCAATATATTGTACAATTCAAGCCATGCCAACAGCTTGTACACTGGTGCATACAGGCCCACAGTGGGCACACGGGCCCACTGATTTCATGATACGCCCCTGAGTAACATACTATGTTGATCATTGCTTATCAGCCTCTATTTTCCTGATAACTGGAAGTATTTGAAGACACAATATTAATGTCCAGTTTTGAAAAAAGCAACTTTCTAATACACTTAAAAGTGTACAACAAAACAGTCTTTAGGAGTTATGCTGAACAGTGGAAGTAAATAGTTAGGGATTTAAATTTTGGTTTAATTTAGTGTAACAGAGCAGATGGCCATAGCAGTTTAATTGATTTGCCTTTGATCTTTAGTTGCTTGTTTAGGTTGATTTCTGTATTGATTTTTATTTCTATTTATATAAAGCTTTTAGCTCATCTTCAAAAATCTTTTCAAGCATTTAATGCTAAGGAACAAAATAAAATCAACAGCAAAAAATGTTTGAATGTTCTAAATATAATAGTAGGTAGCTGGTATATACCATGACGTCTATAAATTTTGTTTATACTAAACTGAAAATTGGAAAAAAAACAACATTATGTCATGGCAAAAACAATATAGTGGACCTGATTTAACAAACATCAAGGATAGGCGCCAGGCAGTAGGGATGAGTGAAGTGACTTTGGCTAAACAGATTTCTATCTATAGAATTGCTTGACAACTTCAGCACTGGTAACATTTTGCTAATGTGGAATTTCTCAATTTGTGGTTAATTAAAACATTGCATATAGAAAAAATTATCTACTTTTTTTCCTATTTTTAGAGATTGTGTGTGTTTTTTTTGTATTTAGATTCATTTTTCATTTACTGTTCTTTTTATTATTATTTTTTCAATGTATTTGAACGTTATGTGTGCACTATAATGTTTTTTGTTTTTTTTTATATTTACATTTTTTATTGTTTCATTGTTCTGTTTTCCTTTCAGTGAAAACGTGTAAAATAATGAGGCTAATGAGCAACTCTTCTGTATTGTAAAACAGGTCCGGGTAGATTTCTGGATAATGATGTGAGATATCTGTTCTTGCACTCTCTGGGATCTTAAATGATTTTTAGAATCATTTAGCCACTGGAGTTGGTTGACAATATTTAATGAATAATAATAAAATACATCATATAATATACAAAAGATATAATATAAAAATATATGAAACACCAAAGTCCATAAAGTGATAATGTGCAAAATCCTTGAATTCAGTGCAACACCCAGATGCAAAGACCTATCAAGGTCCATATTTGCGTTTGTTAACATTTATTAGCCCCTACATTAGGTGCAGATCATCTTAGCTTATCCAGTCTCCTCGTCTGGAACCCTTGGTGAAAACAAGCCAAAGGGAATAGCCACAAGATATCCACAGAAGGCGAACCAACCATTAGTCATATGATACAAAGAAAACTCATTGCACTGTGTCCAGATTAAAAATGGGCAATTTATTAAAATCCCCCTAATGCCTCAAACAAAAAAATCTATTCAGACTAAACATACGTTGGCAGGGCAGGAAATAGTGGTGATGTCAGTACACTCGTGAAAGTGTTAGGACGGTGCATTTCCAAATGACTGTGATTACAGTTTCATTGTAAGTATTTTAATAAATTGCCAATTTTAATCTGGACACTGTGCAATGGGTTTTCCTTTTCTCATATGTTCAAACAGCAAATAGTTAAAATAAAGACTATAAAAGGAAACACCATGTATTGGTTTTTGGTCTGTAAAATATGAGGGTTCTTCAAAAAATTGAAGAACCTTCAACTTTTTATATTTTTATTTTTATTTATTAAAGTGCGGAAACTTTTTGAAGACCCCTTGTATATAGAAAAAAATCCTAAAACTCAAAAAAACTCAAATTTACAGCAAAAAGGAAAAAAATACATGAAACAATCCAGCAACAGTGGCAACACATAAAGAATATAAGGAAGGAAAAGGGGGCAGTGTTTAAAAGATAATGAGGCTGGAGTTGCAATGGGAATTCCCTGGACACTTTCATATTAGGTGTACATATTTTTGAATAAGTGTGTATAATGTATAATGTATAATATAGGAAACAGAAGTATCTGAGGTATGATAAGCAGGCATATAACTTGGAGGGACTATTGAGAATTCTGAAAAAATAAATAAAAACCCTCCAATAGTATGAGGATGGTGAGGACACATTGTGGTCCCTCAAATGTTAGACCTGTCCCTGCGTATACTTGACCTGCTAATTCTGAAAATGGCAATTTTTTTCCATATCAGTCTAGTTTTTGAGATACAGCATAAATGCAATAAAGGACTCTTGACTCCAATCGCCCTTCAAAGACCAGGATATAAATATAGCAAAATATGTTGGGATGATTTAAGCAGCACCGTTGTAAAGTAGCCATAACCTATATGGTGCTCAATCTGCAAAAAATGAAACATTATGAGTGAGTGTCAATATACACACACTTCCTATATGATCATAACTATAATACAGTTATTATTTTACACTCTAAGATGCAATGTTTCAAATGTATAATTACAGTTGGAAAAATGTAAACACTCTCACTATATCTCTTAACTTGAATGCAAAAACACAAACAAGGTAACATTGAATGCTGTCATAAATATGGGTGACTGTATGATATGTATTAGCAGGTTGTACTGTCATTGTTAATACTATTATAATGTATGCCATGAATTGGCCGCACAGTGATCAGATTTGCAGACATTGGTCTGTGTGTAGGAGCTGCCCGGCCAAGTATCGGGTGGGTTGATGCTCCTCCATGGCTCTTTCTTCTGGCCTGAATATCCCGGTTTGAGTAATGACACTGGCTGGGTGAGGAGATCTGTGCAGCTTAAGGGGTTAATTATCTCCAGCCAAGTTTGGGTATGCAAGATTAAGTTACGTCTTATGGTCAAACCATCAGATGATGTCATGAGTGATGAAACGCGACAAGATGGAGCCATACGACAAGTAGTAGTGACGTCAGTATGTCATTCAGGGACACAGCTGGTGTCTACCACTTGACATAGAAGCTTGGTAGGGTAGGAGAAATGCCGCAATGTTACCTGATTGTGTATGCTGACTACATGTGAACAACGCTAATGTTATATGCATATTTTGTAAGTGCATTTTTTAAAGGGGGTTGTTTTTAAGAAAAAAATAAAAGGTGTTAAAACTGGATTACGCTATGATTATCCTTCCTTTTTCTCTGTGAATGATTCCATGACTTAGGGATTCAGTTGTCTGGCATCACCTGATCTAGGAAAGGAAATATCTGTGGAAAGAGTGTAATAATCTGTGATTGATGCGCACTGTTCAATACTCTTTCTGGTAAGATTTTTACAAGAGGGAGTTCCTTCACACCCCCTCCCCCATTTCTCTGCACATGTGGAGGTGTTGAGATCAGCAATCTTGGTAGATGGAATCAAAAAGGATTGAACTTTTTTACCTGCTTTGAAAGTACCTTACACAGCAACCTTTGAAGAACAGATTATGGACTAAAATGAATATGCATGTTTTCTATTAGCAGATGGAAACAGAAGAGTTAATCAGAAAGATCTTTTTCAAAAACTGACTAAAAGAATTATATACATTTGACCATATCTACAAAACTAGACATGATGCAGTCTAGCCAATGGGATTTTCTGATTGAGCACCCAGGGCCGCTGATAGGGCAGTACAACCAGCACTGTTGTACTGGGCCCGAGCAGATTTCTAGCTAAAAAAAACAAATCTGCTAAATAAGTTTATTAACCTGGGACTTTTTCTCCATTTTCGGGTGGAGGCATACAATCCCTGCTCTGCATCTGTGTACCTTGTGCTGACTTTATGCTTTCCTGGGCGGATGGATTCAATTGTAATGCGGCACCCTTCCCTCAGTAAGTGTCGTGCTGCTGCAGCCTGAAGGATAGACTGAAAGAGAGAGTAATCCAGACGCTGGTCCCACAGGTAAGCAATTCCCCTACACACATCACATCACACACACTGACACATCACACAGGCTGAGGCTTACTCCCTGACTCCCCATTGTGTGCTCATGGTCATTATGATGATCAATAGACATGTGCATTCGTTTTCGTCCGAATGCATTTTTGTCCGAATTTCAGCTATTTTCATTTTCGTTTTGACAAACGATAACGGAAGCACAGAATTCGAAAAACGAAAAAAGATCCGACATAAATAAATGCTTTATTTTCGTTTTCATTGTTACAACAGTTCGATATAGAATAGGCGATTCGACGTTACTCTGACAATAACAATCTGTCTATAGAACCTGTGGTCGAATGTGCCTAACCTCTATTAGTCCAAGATTATATAGAGAAAATATTCGACAGAGAAAAAAGATTTGACAGAGAGAAAAGATTCTGCAAGTTACTGTCCTAAAAAGTGTTTGGGGACCCGGGTCCTGCCCCAGGGGACATGTATCAATGCAAAAAAAAGTTTTAAAAACGTCTGTTTTTTCGGGAGCAGTGATTTTAATAATGATTAAAGTGAAACAATAAAAGTGTAATATTCCTTTAAATTTCATACGGGGGGGGGGGGGGTGTCTATAGTATGCCTGTGAAGGGGCGCATGTTTCTGGTGCTTAGAACTGTCCCTGCACAAAGTGTCATTTATGCAGGAAAAAAAGTCCTTTAAAATCACTTGCAGCTATTATGAATTGTCGGCTCCGTAATACAGAGAACACTCAGAGAAATAAAAATAAAAGCGTGGGGGTCCCCCAAATTCAATTACCAGGCCCTTCAGGTCTGGTATGGATATTAAGGGGAACCCCGCGTCAAATGAAAAAAAAAATGTACTGTTAATATAGGCTATATAGGCTGTCTCGGGGGCCTAGAGGCATCTGCTTTGGCCAGATGCCACCAAAGTTTCCACCGTGAACATCTCCTTTAGGATTTCCTATCATTCTACGAATTCAGAAATGTTTTTTAAAAGATTGCCAGTCTGGCAGCTATAGCTGTAGGATGCCTATCCAATTTTTGGCAAAATGTACAAGAGGGCTAAACACTAAAAATACACATATTTTTGTATGACGTAAAGACATGTACAAAATATGGTTATTGTGGGGCAATCCCACCATGTGTGAATGTAGTTTTCCTGTGAGTAAAGCATCAACAGCAATGGTCAGATGTGTTGTAAGTTTATCAGAATAGTGGTAATACAAATCCATTATAAGGAATGAGCAGTCAGTTCACAGTTCAGGCAAACAAACTGGACATATTTGGTTAGCGCACCCACCGGAGCAGTCATTTTGTGGCAAAAGCACTACCACCATAAAATGTTAGATCCCACCAGCTTTGTTTATAAACAATATGCAAGCAATTAAGGAAATATACACTGTGCTAGAGGATAAAAAAGTTGCCAGCATCAAGAGGCAAGATGCTAAACTCCAGACAATTATTCTAAACAAAGTGCAGCACTAAAATGATAATGGCAGATAAAAAAAGTAGAAGAGGAACAAACCTCTGTCAAATTATCCACCACTGTTCATAATATTAACCAGTTAAGGGCCAGGCCTTTTTCTGACATAAATTTGTATTTTTTGTACTAATTTACCGTATATACTCGAGTATAGGCCGACCCGAATATAAGCCGAGGCCCCCAATTTACCCCCAAAAAACTGGAAAACTTATTGACTCGTGTATAAGCCGAGGGTGAGACATGGCTGTCCATCCCTGTGTGTCCGTCCATCCCTGTGTGTGTGTCCGTCCATCCATCCCTGTGTGTGTGTCCATCCATCCATCCATCCATCCCTGTGTGTGTGTCCGTCCATCCATCCCTGTGTGTGTATCCATCCATCCATCCATCCCTGTGTGTGTGTGTGTGTGTGTGTATTCATCCATCCATCCATCCCTGTGTGTGTGTGTGTGTGTGTGTGTGTATCCATCCATCCATCCATCCCTGTGTGTGTGTGTGTGTGTGTGTGTGTGTGTGTGTGTGTGTGTGTGTGTGTGTGTGTGTGTGTGTGTGTGTGTGTGTCCGTGCAGCCTTGTGTGTGTGTCCAGCCTACCTGTGTCCCAAGCCTCCGTCCCGAGCCGCCGTCGTCCCGAGCCTCCTCCGTCCCGTGCCTCCTCCGTCCCGTGCCTCCTCCGTCCCGTGCCTCCTCCGTCCCGTGTCGTGCCGATGGATCGCCGCTCCAGGATCGCCGCTCTTCTCGGCGGCCATTCTACAATTCAAAAGCCGCGCCTCCGCCTGTGATAGGCGGAACACTCAATTTCCCAGCAGCCTGTGTTCCGCCTATCACGGACATCCTCTCATACTCGTCCGTAGTATGAGAATGAGCGGATGTCCGTGATAGGCGGAACACTGACTGCTGGGAAATTCAGTGTTCCGCCTATCACAGGCGGAGGCGGAGAAGGAGGCGCGGCTTTTGAATTTTAATGTCCGCCGTCTGTCTGCTCGATACGCTGATCGAGCAGTCAGACAGCGGTGACTCGAGTATAAGCCGAGGGGGCACTTTCAGCCTCAAAAAAGAGGCTGAAAATCTCGGCTTATACTCGAGTATATACGGTAGTTAGAATTCCCAAACATTATATACACAGGTGCATTTTTTAGCAGAGACCCTAGAGAGTAAAATGGCAGTTGTTGCAATATTTTATATCAAACTGTATTTGAGCAAACACAAATGTTTGTTTCTAACACAATTATTTTGGAAAAAAAATACACTTTCATGAATAAAAAAAAAAAAAAAAAAAAAACAGTAAAATTAGCCCAATTTTTTTCTATAATGTGAAAGATGATGTTACGCTGAGTAAATGGTTACCTAACCTGTCATGCTTCAAAATTGTGCACGATGTGAAATGGTCACAAACTACGGTACTTAAAAATCTCCATATGCGATGCTTTACATTTTTTTTACAGGTTATCTGTTTAAAGTTACAGATAAGATCTAGTGCTAAAATTATTGCTCTCACTCTAACGATCACAACGATACCTCACGTGTGGTTTGAACACCGTTTATATATGTGGGTGCAATTTACATATGGGTTTGCTTATGCGCAAGAGCTCGGAGGGACGGTCACTTTAAAAAAAAAAAAAAATCGTATTTATTTTACTTTTTATTTTTATTTTTTTACTGTCCCTTAAAAAAAAAAAAAGAGATCACTTTTATTCATATTACAAGGAATGTAAACATACCTTGTAATAGAAATAAGCATGGCAGGTCCTCTTTATTGGGAGATCTGTGGGTCAAAACTACCCCATATTTCACATTTACACTTAAAAGAAAAAAAAAAAAGTGTTAGAAAAGTTTTAAATGTTTATTGTGTGACTATTAGAAAAACAATAATCCTGAGACTGATTTGTTAAAAAACTTACTTCTGAGCACATTATTGTATTAACTCATTGTATTGTTTTGTCCTAATTAACTCCATAGTAAGTTGTAGAATCATTAGATTTAACTAAATATGATAGCCTAAGAATGTACAGGAAAACATAAGCTCATTGAATAAAGGTACTAGTTCGTACCATGACAACTTAATTTATGTTTTCCTCAGCCAATAGAAGCATAGAGATGTTATTCTTATGGGTTATGTGAAGGCGGGACACAGTCTTTTGGGAGACATTTTTCTTCAGCTTTCGTCCTGTAAGCATGTCTCTCTGTTGTGGGCCACATCAGAAATAAATTTTCCTGCTTCTCAGACTACCCGGAGTTTTTACTCATCACAAGGGAAATTCCTAAAATTTTTGGTCTTTCGAGCCAGGAGCAACACGCTGGTTTTCAGATCAGACTGCCCCTACAACACTTCGGTGAGTATTGGACTTTGAAGCTCACCGACCGATTTATAAGTCCCCCCAATCAATGTTATTTGGTGAAAAAGGGGCAGGGGTAAGAAAGATCTGGATTCCACTGTCTGTTTCCGAACCTTGTGTGATCCAGTCCAGGTGTTTGAGAGGTAAGATAATTTAAATTATTCTTAATTCTTTCTAAGAGTCTTTTCTTCTCTCTTTGCTTCTGGTTTAATGTGTTGTAATTGCCGACATTGGTATTGATCGTATAATATCTAGATGATCCAGTGCTCGTAGACAGAGACACTTGGGGACGTTGTCTAAGGTAAAAAATTACGTCGCCCGCTGTCCGGACAGATAACAAAAAGATTTGTGGTATACCGAATGTCAGAGGTTAAATGCCTGTCTATTTATTTTAAGCGCTGTTTAGTTAAGTGATCTAAAAAGATCGCAAGGCTAATATTTTTTTTTCTCCTTTCTCAGTGTGTTAACTTTCTTTTTTCTCATGTTTAACTTTTCTGTTGATGTTGCAAGCTCATTGAATAACGGTACTGCTGAGATACGTTTTAATTATTTTCTAATTCTCCCTATAGTGTGGGGAGGGTTGATGTTTATATTCTTCTTATATTCCTTTTGTTACCGTGAACCGAGAGTCACTATTCCAGTGTTTTATAGGTTAATGAGAGACCAGACAGACACTGACAATGGGGAGTAACCTTTGTAAGAGAATATCTTGTGCTTGTTTATGTTGCTGTGTCCCTGAGTTGCCATTAGAAGGTGATAAGAAATTTATGCATAGCAATGACCCAAAGTCTGTTCAATACTGTGCTAAGTGGGAGAGGAAGTTTGGATTTAATGGTAAATTAACTGTGAAAGGGTGTCAGGAGTTGGTGGATAAGCTGAAGTTGTTAGGACCTAAAGATCGAAAAAAGTATGGGTTAAAAATGGCTGAGTATTGGCTTCAGCATGCTAAAATTAGGGTAGAAGGGAAAAGAACAAAGGAAAAATGCCAAGCCCAATTGCCCCTAGTGGACAAAGAGGATGATCTCATCTGTTATACCCAGATACCACCTCCCTATAATGGTCCTCCCCCTCAGGTGCAAGTAACTGCCCAGGGTAACACCTTCCCTGTGACATCCACCCCTGTCAAAGGAACCGCCTCTGAACAAAACCCCAACTCCACTTCCTCAATCTCTCCAGACAGTAGTTCAGTCCTGGAGATGAACAGATCGATCCTTGAAACATTAACTGACGCCATAACTCATGCACTGGGTGCCCCAGCAGGAGCCAAGAGACTAAGTAAACCTCCTATTAGGTATGGTGTGGAGGACGGTGAGGAATACCCCTTGATAGAGGTCCCAAACCCAAGGGGAGGACAGAATGATGCACTGGGCCAGCCATATCCCTTGACTATGACTGTTTTTCGACCATGGACTGACAGTGATATACAAAAGGCTACAGAACACATAAAACATCCAAAATTAGGTCCAGCTGAATTCATTGAAAACATAGAGGGATTACGGAACAGTTATAAATTGAATGGGGTGGAAGTAGAGAGAGCCCTGAGGAGAGTATTAGGATCAGATTGGGCTTCGGTAAAGGGGGATTGGGACCCCTGCGCCCCAGCAAATGCACATGGACGGGGGGATCCATTGCCTCCAGAAAGCCCAGACTTAGGAAACAGGTTGACTGCCCTACTGAACAGATGCCAGCTTAGATGGGTACAACGGACTGATTGGCAAAAAATAAATATGACAGTACAAGAAGATAAAGAAAGTGTCAGTGACTACCTAAATAAATTACGAGAGATTTTTAGAGTGTTCTCCGGGCTCCCCGAAGCTGAAGATGTGAATAGTGCATATCAGCAACAGCTAAAGATTGCTTTTTTAAATGGATTGAAACAGGATCATAAGGATTACATTGTTAAAAACATGGTTACTTACCGAACTGCATCAGTTTTAGATGTTTTACAATATGCTAAGCATTCTGAGAAGTATTTGAAAGCAAAAGCAAAAAAGAATGTGAAAGTAAAGGTTTTTATGCAAGGTGATGAAGGAGAGGAGGATGCAGAAGAGTACACTGCTGAGGCAGAACAAGAGGGGTCTCATAGAGGGAGAGGCACAGGTGGTTTTAGAGGAAGGAACAGTTTTAGAGGAAGAGGAAGGGGTAGAGGACAATGGAGGAATAAAGAATGGGTGGAAAGAAGGGAATGTTGGGATTGTGGAAAAAAGGGACATTTGGCTAGGGACTGCCCTGAGGGGCAGGCCCTCACAAATCGGATTGACTAGAAACAGTATGTGTGAGCCACCTGGAAAAGATAGGGTATGTTGAAAGCTTACCACAGGTCGAGTTAATGGTGGAGAGAAAATGTGTACAGTTTTTAGTGGATTCTGGCGCCTCTAGGACCTTAATTCACCCTGCAGATGCGCCCCATATTGATAAATCTACAAAATCTATTTTGGTACAAGGAGTAAGTGGAAAATTGGTGAGGGAATTACTGTCTGAGTATGTCACCATTGAGGAACCAGAGACAGGGGTTAAAATCACAACCAGAGTGATCTTATCTACTGTCTGCCCTGTGAATCTCTTGGGTAGAGACCTAATGTCAGCCATGTGCATGTCAGTCAGTGCACAAAATAATGGGTTTTCAGTCCAGGTAGGACAGGGACCCATTAACCCAATAGAAGATACACACTACTATTACTCCTTAGATGTGTATATGAAAGACAAGGAGACAGTTGATACTGTTGACAAAATGATTAATTATGCTGAAACTGTGATGGAAGGGAGGACAGTGGATTTACAGACACCAAATAGAGTTCACTGCACAATGTATTTTAAGAGAACACCAGGGCCTGATAGGTATTATGCCTCCAGATTTTTCTTAAAGAAGGAAGTTACCCTGCAATTAACCAATGTTTACTGGAGTGTTGAGGGATTCTGTGTATCAGCATGTTGTATACCCCCCGAAGAACAGGTTCTGTTTAGGGAAATTGCCCCACATCTATCCTTAGCTAAACCTAAAAGCCGAGATTGGAAAGATGTAGGAGAGTTTGTGAAGGAATGTCAAGACCTAAGAGATTGGGCTCCTGTGGGCCTACCTGATTTATACAAAAGTAAGTCGACAGGTTATTTCTGTCACAAACCCTTGGGACACGAAATCATTACAACACCCTCAGCACACATGTGGGCTGCAGGAACTGAATGATACTTGGCACAAGAGGATCATCTGTTAGATGGGCTTCCAGAGACACTGTGGACTAGAGGTCCAGCAGATGTAGGACTCATAAAAGGAGTCCAACCAGTAACCATCACTCCAAAATCACACTACAGACCCCACCTTAGACAATACCCCCTTAAGAAGGAAGCAGAGGAGGGTATAGCCCCTGTAGTAGATGAACTTTTAAAAACTGGGGTGATTATTCCATGTCCTGACAGCCCTTGCAATACTCCTCTTTTCCCTGTTAAGAAGGCTCCGCCTTCTACAGGCTCCGCCTTCTACAGGCTGGAGAATGATACAAGATCTCCAAGCTGTTAACCAGGCAGTTATACCAAGAGCTCCTGTGGTACCAGATCCACACACATTACTGAATGATTTAGATCCAGGGAATGAATTCTTTTCTGTGATTGATATAAGTAATGCCTTCTTTAGTATTCCGGTGCACCCCGACCATCAATTTTGGTTTGCCTTCACCTACAGGGGAAAAAGGTACACCTTCACCAGACTGCCCCAGGGCTATTGTGAGTCCCCTACCATCTTTTCACAAGCAATGTCCTCAAACTTGGCTCAGTTTATACCCCCAGGGGGAAGCCAGCTCCTCCTCTATGTAGACGATATCTTAGTGGCGTCTTCCACAGAAGAGGTTTGTAGGGCTGATACAATGGCTCTGTTATATTTTCTCCATGATCAAGGGCATAAGGTAAATAGAGCTAAACTTCAGTTGTGGCAACAGCAGGTCAAATACTTGGGGTACAACATCTCAAAAGAAGGTCGGCACCTGGATGAGGAGAGAATACGAGCACTCCTCCAGCTGCCAAAACCAAAGACAAAGAAACAAATGATGTCCTTTCTGGGTATGACAAATTTCTGTAGAGCCTGGATTCCTGGGTATTCAATACTGACGGCCCCATTGCTACAGGCAATATACGGGAGCCCGATGGCCCCCCAGGATGCTATAAAATGGAGTGAGGAAACAGAGACTGCTTTTACTGACATAAAACAAGTCCTTTCTAGCTCATCAGTGTTAGCCTTACCAAATTATGACAAACCTTTTGAACAAACAGTGGACTCAAGGGAAGGTCACATGACATCAGTACTTACACAGTCACATGGTGGCCACCAGAGGCCGATTGCCTACTACTCTACAAAGTTAGACAGTGTAACTAGAGCACTTCCACCCTGTGTACAGGCAGTGGTTGCTGCAGCTGAAGCAGTCAAGGCCTCAGCATCTATAGTGCTATATCACACACTGACTCTCAAGGTACCACATACAGTGTCTGTTATCCTGTTACAACAAAAGATATCACATTTGAGCCCAGCACGACACCTTTCCTGTATGACAATACTCTTGACACAACCTCACTTAACAATACAGAGGTGTACTACATTAAACCCATCCACGCTACTACCACTTCCTACTGACGGGTATAAACATGACTGCACTGTTGCCATCGCTGAAAAGGTACTGCCACGAAGTGATCTGAAAGATGTACCATTATCTAACCCTGACATGATACTTTTTGTTGATGGTTCTAGTAAGAAAAATCCAGATGGCACAAATGCAACAGGATATGCAGTAGTGACACAGGATGAGATTTTGGAAGCGGGGCCACTACCAAAACATTATTCAGCACAAGTTGCAGAACTTGTAGCATTGACAAGAGCATGTATACTGTCAGAAGGAAAATCTGTAACCATATACACTGACAGTCAATATGCCTTTTCAACAGTGCATGTTTTCGCACAACAATGGAAAAACAGGGGGATGGTCACCTCCAGTGGTAAACCAATTTAACATACGGACTTCATTTTAGAACTCCTAGATGCAATACAGTTACCAAAAAAGCTTGCAATCTGTAAATGTCAAGCACATACAAAATATACGGACCCCATCTCAAAGGGAAATAAAAGGGCAGATGAAGCTGCCAAAATAGCGGCACAAGAAACACATAAAATAATGACAGAACAGGAAATCATAGTGATAGATCATACAGTCCTTACTGATATGCAGCAAAATGCCCCCCCTGGGGAAAAACAATATTGGAAAACAAAGGGTTGCACAATAATTGATGACATTTACACATCACCTGAAGGGAAACCGGTATTACCAAAATCTTTATTTAGGTATGCAGCAGTATTGACACATGGAGTAACGCATGTGTCAAACAGGGGGATGACTGAGATGTTAAATAAAGTATGTACAGCCTATGGATTCACAAACTACTCAAAAACTTTTTGCTCTCAATGTCTTATATGTGCAAGACACAATGCTCAGGGAGGTATAAGACCACAGAAAGGGAAGTTCCCTACACCGCAATATCCATTCCAACACATTTGCATGGATTTTATTGAATTAGACAAATGTGAAGGGAAGAAATATTGTTTGGTAATTATAGACGCCCTGACAAAATGGGTGGAGATATTCCCGACAGGAAGTGCAGATGCACAGACTGTAGCCAAAGCATTACTAAGAGATATTATTCCTAGATTTGGAATCCCTGAAAGGATTTACAGTGATAATGGACCCCATTTTGTAAATAAAACTATACAACATTTGACAGAAGTGATGGGTATCCAAATAAAAAACCATTGCGCCTACCACCCCCAATCAGCTGGATTGGTGGAGAGACACAATGGAATTTTAAAAAATAAGCTGAGAAAAGCTATGGAAGAAACTGGTAAAAATTGGATGTACTGCTTACCATTGGCGGTAACTAGTATGCATATTACACCCACAAAAGAAGGTTTGAGCCCATTTGAAATAATATATGGAAGGCCATATAAAATACCCTTATTGCCAAATGAAACACCAGCTGAAGAATCTGAACGTACTCTATCAGAATATATGTCTAATCTGTTGAAACAGAAGCAAATTAATGAAGTCTGTTCTATTCCAGAAGGTCCAATCCAAGGAGAAGAGAAAATCCATATTGGAGACTGGGTCCTGGTAAAAATAATAAAGAGAAAGCATTGGCACTCACCTAAGTGGGAGGGACCGTATCAAGTTCTTCTCATCACTCCCACGGCTATAAGGATAGCAGAGAGGTCTACCTGGATTCACCAGTCCCATTGTAAGAAGGTTTTACAGGCAGAGTAGGGCCAGTTGGCTACAAGAGGTCCAGAAAGTCCGGCTACAAAGGGAGGTCTCACACAAGGTGGGACTTGTCTCAAACCGGTGAAGTCTCCCTCCCCTTCCAACTCCCCTATCCTATCCGCTGGAACTCTGTAGCTGGTTAGGATGAAAGGGACAGTAATTATCCTTGGGTTACTGGTGACTCTAGGAGAGGCATCCATAAGAGGGGGTAGGCGCTATGGAAGAGTAGAGGAACCTTTGGATTGGGAAAGAACAGGAAAAACATTAAATCTAACCTTTATAGAGGGAATAACTAGCACTATACTGGTAGACTTCTGTCAGATTGAAGATTGTGGGGATACAACTGGGGCTAGAGGACTTCTATGGGCAGATAAATATATCTGCTGGCTCTGGAATAAGGCAGGATGTCAAGCATGGGATCAGGCCCTATGGACTACAGCGCATCAAGATTGGGGGTATAATCAACCAGGGGCTAAAAAGAGTGGTATAAAGGAGAGACTCATAATCACAAAAGCGGCCAACTCCCCCTGCACAAATAGTAAGAACTGTAACCAACTATTAATAACATTAACGGAGCCGAGGAAGGAAGATCAGCGGTTGTATTCCATGGGAGCATGGGTGTCAGGAACTGACCCCTCAGGAACATTTTTCCTTGAGGTATTACCAC
This sequence comes from Lithobates pipiens, assembly GCF_037356315.1. NCBI lineage: Eukaryota > Metazoa > Chordata > Amphibia > Anura > Ranidae > Lithobates > Lithobates pipiens. The sequence goes on along the minus strand of NW_027507785.1, from coordinate 205,652,527 downwards.
CTAATAAAATTAAACAACAGGAAAAAGTAGACTCAGAAGGGAAAGAAGAAGGCCATACTAAAATAGAAGTTCTGAGTAAAACTATAAGATTCACTAACCTAACAATAGAAGATGCCATAGCCTTGGAGACGGGCTACCAAGAAAAAAATGAGTGGTTAGAATGGTTGAGGTACACGGTTAGAACTCTGAAAAAGGAAAACTGTTTAGTTTGTGCCGGAGCCAGACCACATTTAGCAACAGTTCCTTTTCCTCTAGATCACAATACAGATCCAGAAGGTTTAAAATGTATGTTGCAATTGTATAATAAGAGCTATAAACCTGAAGCAAATTCTACTTGTCACACATTGAGTTTGTTGTTTCCCCCAGTACAGAGACCTCAGATACCTCCAGCGGTTACCGCTTATCCAGGCAACTTTACTTGTTTTGCACTCCCAGGGAACCGTAGCGGGGTGGATCTTGGGTCACTACCTGATGACTACTGTGTGGAGAGGATTAACACGGACAACGGTGACTGGGTTGAACATGACATTCAGAGAGCTGATGTCTGGTGGATGTGTGGGGATAAGAAACTGCGAGCTAGACTACCAGCCAATGCCCAAGGGGATTGCGCTATGGTCCAGCTGGCTATGCCCCTGAGAATCCTGTCAGAATACCCGTGGACTAAGAGTCACCGACAGTATCGTAGGGACACCTCTCCCTTGGGGTCATTTGACTCTCAGATCTACATAGATGAGATTGGGGTTCCTCGCGGGGTGCCGGACGAGTTTAAAGCCAGGAATCAGGTGACAGCTGGGTTTGAGTCTCTTCTCTGGTGGGTGACTATAAATAAAAATGTTGACTGGATTAATTATATATATTATAACCAACAACGATTTGTAAACTATACTAGGGATGCTGTGAAGGGCCTAGCAGAACAGTTGGCCCCCACATCTCTAATGGCCTGGCAGAACCGAATGGCTTTAGATATGGTCTTAGCTGAAAGAGGAGGGGTATGCAAAATGTTTGGTAGCATGTGTTGTACATTTATCCCCAACAATACAGCTCCTGGAGGGACCGTGACCAGAGCCTTGGAAGGACTGACTGCGCTATCGAATGAATTGGCGGAAAACTCAGGTATTAATGATCCATTCACAACTTGGCTTGAAGGATGGTTCGGTAAATGGACTGGATTTATCACATCATGTTTGATCTCAATCGCTGTGGCTTTGGCCGTTTTGGTCACTTGCGGATGCTGCTGCATTCCCTGTATTCGAGGACTTTCACAAAAACTCATTGAAACTGCAGCCTCAAGAACAATGTATCAAACCCTCTCTACCTCTGAGGATACCTATGTGGACATTGAAGCTCAACTTAATGACATACAGTCCGAAAGTGTATAACACAGGGACTATCATCGAAATGTGTTGAGATAAAATAGTCACACAAAGAGGAGGGAATGTTAGAAAAGTTTTAAATGTTTATTGTGTGACTATTAGAAAAACAATAATCCTGAGACTGATTTGTTAAAAAACTTACTTCTGAGCACATTATTGTATTAACTCATTGTATTGTTTTGTCCTAATTAACTCCATAGTAAGTTGTAGAATCATTAGATTTAACTAAATATGATAGCCTAAGAATGTACAGGAAAACATAAGCTCATTGAATAAAGGTACTAGTTCGTACCATGACAACTTAATTTATGTTTTCCTCAGCCAATAGAAGCATAGAGATGTTATTCTTATGGGTTATGTGAAGGCGGGACACAGTCTTTTGGGAGACATTTTTCTTCAGCTTTCGTCCTGTAAGCATGTCTCTCTGTTGTGGGCCACATCAGAAATAAATTTTCCTGCTTCTCAGACTGCCCGGAGTTTTTACTGATCACAAGGGAAATTCCTAACAAAAAGTCATTTTGTATTTATTAATAAAAAAATTGTCCCTTTAAGACCGTTAGGTGGAAGTGATGTCAGATGTCGCTCCGGTTCTCCAAGGGCATAGAGTCGAGTGGGGGCCATCTTGCCCTCACTCGACTTCCTGCCCATTGCTCCAGGGGGTCTGATCATTTCACCCTTTACCGATGGCTTCGGTAAGCGGGGGAAACGATCGGGAAGCAGTGGGGGGGGCACCTTTCCCGTTGCCAATAAAAGTAATCCCATGGCAAATCTACTGCCGAGACCACTTTTATGTGAAAGAGAATCGCCCACTGTTTAAAAAAAAGGTAGTTGCTGCCATAACCACGGTATATATCGTCAAAATAATGACGTATATATACAGTGGGCGGTCCAGAAATGGTAAATGGTATGAATAAATGGATTTACATAAACCCCTAAATTCAAGAAATTATAAATCGATAAATAGGTATACAAAACTGTGAGACAATCATAAAAATAAGGGTACACAAATATTATTAAAATATAGAGAGATTGCCCTTAAAATAAAAAGATTCACACTCTTCAAAGAAAATTCTCCTCCATGCTCCGTTATAGATGACAGACAGGTGTAGAAATCTGTGATACAGTACTGAACCAGGTTGGCAGCAAGAAAGGATCATGCTCCACAAACCAGACAGATAATACAAGCTGCTTACCAGATAAAAATGACCAATAAATCACAGGTGGTCAAAAAAAGCATGGGGCATTAGGTCTCCTTCCAACCATAAGTAGTTTACACTGCTCCAGCAACACTCAAATATAAAAGCAAGAGAAGCACTTTCATAGTGCAGTAAATTAAAACCGCTTTTACTGACAAGGATAAAAAGAAACACTTACAAGATTCGAATGTAAAACCAGCATGTATTCAAACATGACATGTGCATAGTTTGCGTCATTCCTACGGGCTACCTTCCAGGCAAGGGTCTTATACAGACCAATTGGAGAAGGATAGCATGATGATGTCACCATTGTAGGCCCCACCCTATCATTTTAGTGCTGCACTTTTTTTTTGAATAATTTGTAAGTAAACAAGCCATTGTGAATCCTGAGGGATATCATTGACCAAATGCTTACATGACCATACTTGGTCAATGATGTGAATCTCCACCTACTTGTTTACATAGATAAACTGGCTGGTGATCTGTCTTTTTTGATTGGAGTATAAGCGAAGCAGCATTGTCGGTTGATGGGTCATTTTAGTAGCAGGTCAGCATCATTATGTGAAGCTCAATGTCTCTCTGTTTCAAAGAATCTAGGTTTAGGGGGGGGGGGGGGGCCGTGGCGACCGAGCGCTAAGATGGACGCTTGAGCTGAGAGCTCCGTTCGACCACCGGAGAGAACAACCCTATAGCAACTCCATTGGTGACATATTTCCACATAAACCTATCTACAACGCAGTGTAGACACCTTCGCTTCTACCGAAGATGCCAAAAAATAGAAAGAATCAACAACCGCCGCGGAAACTTCCGAACCTTTTCAAAGCGAGCGGAATCACACAAAATGGCGCCGGATCGTGTGTGACTGAAACTCAGGAACAGGCCTCGCAACAACCTCACCTCCGAAAGACTTCCCTCAGCGATTCCTCCTCGGGGACAAATAGCCCAACGACTAGAAGCCCAGCCAAACAAAGGCAACGGATATCTTCTCCAGACGTAAACCGAGCGGACCGTGACATGGAGGTAAGCGGATCTGCTCCTGTAGGCTATGCTATACATCCACCAGCATCCGACCTGATTGCGGCCTACCCCACATCCGATCGACCGGTCTCAGATACAGTCCTTAAGGAGATGCTGATGTCACTCAAAGCCTCCATACAAGCTTACCTCACTGTAGAAATCACTAACTGCCATAGGGAAGTATTGGCCCTGGGTAATAGAGTGGATCAAGTGGAGCGCAACATGGGGGAATGCACAACTTCCTTCAATACTTTAGTAGAGGCCCACAAGTCCCATGATGAAGAGATAGCATGGCTAAAGAGTAAAGTTGCAGACCTTGAGGACCGCTCTAGGAGGTGCAATATTAAAATCAGAGGTGTTCCTGAAGCTATACCTCCAAACCAATTACTGCAGTATGTACACACGCTATTCTCCACCATTATCCCTACATTATCTCCTCAAGAACTGACCATTGACAGGATTCACAGAATCCCCAAGCCAGCATTTCTTCCTGAAGGTACCCCTCGGGACGTTTTGCTCAAGATGCATTACTACCATATCAAGGAACAAATTATGACTGCGTTTCGTACTCGGGGCAACAACCTATCTCAATATGCTGAATTGATCCTCCTCCCTGACCTATCAAGGCATACTCTGCAATTGCGCCGAAACTTAGCGACCATCACTAAGGCCCTGTGCAACCACAATATACCACACAAATGGCGTTACCCAGCAAAATTGTCCATCTCATATGATGGTACCACGCACACAGTTACCACTTTAGCTGAAGGTATCGCACTCTTGCGTCAATGGGGCATACTTCCACAACAAAGCCCTCTGGAACCACCTGCAACACAACTACGCCCTATTCCGGATGAGTGGCAAGTAGTTTTGCACAGACGAGCCCCCAAAAATGTCACTGATGGCAGTAAATAATCACACACCGTTGACAAATATGTTCTCTCCCTGGGCACAAGGATTTCTTCATCTCTCCTTGTCCTTACCCCTGACATTTGTCATTTTTGCAACTTTGTTTGCATATGGATCGCTTATATGATTCTATTTTTATTATTCTATACGTTATTGTTTATTTTTGTGGTTACACCCTTTGTTTCATTAGCACTGGACCTACACATGATGGACCCTTCATCTCCTGTCCTGCTACATATCTAAATACCATGGCAGCATCTCTTCTGTCAGTCTCATGGAGATCAGATGACTCTAATGATTCTCGAAGGACACTGTGAGTACACCTGCACATTTCTTCCCACCTGAAATATGACCATTACTTTTGTTTCCATTAATGCCAGAGGCCTCAACCACCCCGTGAAACGCTACTCGCTGTGGACCGAAGCACAGAAATTAAAGGCGGATATTTTATGTGTACAGGAAACTCATTTTCAACAGGACAACCATCCCAAATGTACACACAAAAACTACCCACATATATTCCTGGCAAATAACCCGAATAAAAAAAGCGGAGGTGTCCTTCTTGCCATCCGAGACACGGTCTCCTTCCATCTTAAGAAATCCATCATAGCCGACAATGGTCGCTATATTATTCTCCAGGGTGATATTAACTCTAAACCGTACACCATTGTATCCTTATACGCCCCAAACACCCGACAAATTAGGTTTTTGAATAGACTAATCCGTAAAATACAACCTATCCAATACGGTAGTCTCATTATTGGTGGCGACTTTAACCTCATTGTCGACCCACAACTTGACACTTCTAATGTCAAACGTAACAACAACACCTGCCTAAATAAGGTCCTACATTCTGAAAAACTGTACGACGTATGGAGATGCACACATGGCAACGAGAAAGACTTTACCTTCTTCTCCCATGTACATGGGTCTTATTCTAGAATAGACTTCTTTTTATCAGATCAATGGACCTTACAAAATGTTTCATCCTCTGAGATATATGATATTACGTGGTCTGACCATTCTGCCATATCGCTTTCTATTCATGAGAAGGGTGTCTCCCCCTCGTCACCCATCTGGCGCTGCAGTGTTAGATTACTACAGGACCCTGGTACTAGGGAACTGATTTCTCAAAACCTTAAAACATATTTCCAACAAAATGAACATTCAGTAGAGAGTCCCTTCACACTCTGGAACGCCCACAAAGCGTTTATTAGAGGCATCCTTATCCAGCTAGGAGCTAGAGCTAAAAAGAAGTATACTGCAACCATAGACTCCATTACTTCCGATATCCACAATTTAGAAACCCTCAATAAAGCATCTCCCTCTCACCAGCGGACTACTCAAATAACCTCACTTAGAGAAAAATTGAGAGATCACTTGGCCCAAAACTATGATTTCTACCTTAGACGCTTGAAGTTACGTACCTATGCCTGTGCAAATAGAGCAGGCAAATATCTTGCCAATAGGATTAGAGCAATACGCACCAAAACTAGGATTTCCCACCTGATACACCCTACATCCCTTCATAAAATCATCAATCCTCAGGAAATCGCAAACCACTTTGCACAATATTACAGTGAGCTTTACAACCTTAGCACCGACCCCCACACTCCTCAACCCACTGTTCCCAAAATACAGCATTTCCTCAAAGATTTAGATCTCCCTAAACTCTCCGAACTACAGCTTGAATTGCTGAATTCACCGTTCACAAGCCATGAAATATCATCAGTCATTACTTCACTCCCTCATGGGAAATCCCCCGGTCCTGATGGACTAAATAATGAATATTTTAAAACCTTTTCCACTATTCTTTCCCCATATCTCCAAAAGATGTTCACACGGGCAGCACACACAGCATCCTTTCCAAATGAAATGTTAAAAGCATACGTGACCACCATACCCAAACCTGGCAAAGATCCCACTACCCCTAGTAATTTTAGACCTATTTCTCTCCTAAACACGGATATAAAGATCTACGCAAAAATTATCGCCCTTAGACTGTCAGAGTTTATGCCTTCCTTAATTAAAAGCGACCAGATGGGCTTTATCAGGGGGAGACAAACTTCTGATGCTACGAGACGTATTATTAACATTGTTCATTATGCTAATTTAACTAAAACTCCTTCTCTGCTGCTCTCCATAGATGCAGAGAAGGCGTTTGATAGGGTGGAGTGGTGTTATATGAAAGAAGTTCTACAAAAATTTGGCTTTCACGGTTTCATCTCCAACGCAATGTTGGCTTTATATTCCAACCCATCCGCCCAAGTCTTAACAGCTGGAATGCTTTCCACACCGTTCCCTATTTCTAATGGCACCCGTCAGGGGTGTCCACTATCCCCAACCATTTTTAACCTTATGATAGAACCTCTGGCGGAGTCCATTAAATCCCAGGACGATATTACTGGACACGTGTTAAGATCTCGTAACCACGTTATTAATTTGTTTGCCGATGACGTTGTCCTGATGCTGACAAACCCATCTAGATCTCTCCCCTTAGTCCATGAAACTTTGAAAAACTTTGGTAAAGTTAATTTCGCTAAATCATTGATTCTAGATTTAGGAATTGACAAACGTATCAAACTCCAACTTCAAACCACCCTTCCGTATGTATGGAAAGAGGATAGCATACCCTACTTAGGTATAAAAATCACCAATTCCACGAAAACCCTAGTCTCTGTCAACATAAAGCCACTGCTTATTAAGATAGATGAAACGTTTAAATGCATAGCCAAGACTGAACTTTCCTGGATGGGTAGACTGGCAGCGTGTAAGATGTTAGTTCTTCCTCTCATATTGTATATGTTCAGATCCATACCTATACCTATCCCAACCCATTTCCTTAAGACCTTGTCTACTACTCTGTGGAAATTCATATGGAATGGTAAAAAAGCTCGTTGCTCTCCTAGTAACCTGATCCCGAATAACCGTGTAGGTGGAGTAGGACTAATTGACGTTTATGATTATTTGTGGGCATCTAGACTGGACCAACTCCAACACTGGTTCAAAACTATAGATTCACCACCTTGGGTTGAGCTGGAAAGGCATATGGCCCCAATGTCAGATCTAGTGGCACTTCTCGTGAGTGATGTCTGGAAACCCTGGGCTCTCCATTCCATGGCTCCCACCCTCATAGCCTCCCTACAGGCATGGAGGTTCTTCCTACATCATACCCATAAATCTCAAAATGCTGTGGAATACAAATTTCCGCTTAGCCTGCTCGAGCATAAAATCCCTACGCTGTCCCTAAAACAGTTCCCCAACCACGGTATCCATACCATCCAAGACCTATTGTCTAATGGTACAGCTCTTTCCAGCACACAGATTATGGCTCAATACGATCTCCCCAACAAATACCAGTTTACTTGTATCCAAGTGGCACATTTTCTAAAACGTAACCCTCCCCCTACCATAACAATGCCATCCAGTGCATGGACCTTCTTAACTCGCGAACGCCCCACCAGGAAAGGCATTTCGCTTTTCTACTCCCTTCTACATGATAAACAATTCTTTGTGAAAACAAAATCGATTGATAAATGGGAGGCGGATTTAGGGAAAACATTTACAGATGATCAGTGGACAACTACATTTCGGGAAATTCAAAAAGCCTCCCGTTCTATTAATCATTGGGCAATGACCATTAGAATTATTAACAGGTGGCAATACACGCCATGTAGACTGGCAACATTTTCTTCATCTGCCCAAAGTACATGTTGGAGAAATTGTGGACAGCTAGGACATCTACTACACATGTTTTGGGAGCGCCCCAACTTGGTTAGTTACTGGAACCAAGTGTTCCAACTAATATCATCGCTCACGGGTATTGTCACTCGCCCCAATCCATCCCTAGGGATTTTACATATGGGTATTGAACAATTTCCACATGATATGCGGATTGTTATTTCCAACATCCTTCTTTCTGCTAGATCCATGATATTACAACATTGGAAAACTGCCATGACGGTAAACATCTCTGACCTAATTAGAAGAGTGAACCAACACCACACTATAGAGCGTGCTCTTGCTATAAATACATTGAAGTGCGATCTATTTGATAAGCAATGGAAAATTAGGACCAACAAATATAAGAATTCTGTGAACTAGATCTTAATCCTGATAAGATATATTCTGTGTAGTAACCAGTATTTGCATTACTGTTTGTGTAACCACCTACTTTACCATTTCTTTCTCGTTTTTTTTCTTGTTTCTTTTTGTTTCTTTTTTTCTTTTTTTCTTCCCTACCCTTCCTTTCCCTCTCCCCTCTTCCCTCCCTCTATTGCATCGACTGTTAATTGCAACTGTAAAAGTCAACATGTCCTGTACCACTTGCCTTTGTATATCCTTTATAAAACAATAAAAATTTATTGAAAGAAAAAAGAATCTAGGTTTAGAGTATGGCTGCCCTTTTAAAGCTCTATATAGATGTATTTAGGATTGTTGAGCAAATCATTGCATATAGACCGCAGGAAAGGATATTTGGAGGGGTGACAGTACTTATCCACAAATAGGCAGACATCTATTTAAATCTCACAAGGATTTGGGTGCAAATGGTAATGATTGTCAACACTGATTTGATTTAAGACATTACTAATGATCAATCACCTCTCTGTCAAATGGAATTCCACATGAGGGCCATTCCTAAAGCATCTCTTTTTTTTAGAAAACATACAGTATATAAAGATAAAAATTACATTTAAATAGATTTTCCCTGCACGCTTTCTTTATTTTGTAAACAACAGCATGGGAAGCCAGTCTGTATGATGAGACCACAACTTAGTGCACTCGGAAAACAAAATTAGAGATTTTTTGGACACATTATGTGTGTCTCCTTGGCAGTCTTTGGATGGAAATAGCAACTAGACATGTGCACACTGAAATATTTTGTTTTGGAATTTCGTTTTCATCCGAAAAATACATTTATTTAGTTACTCCCAAAATTAGTTTTTATTTATTTTGTTTCGTTAAAAAATGCATTCAACCAAAAATCCAAAATAATTAAGGTCAAATCTGTCATTTTATGGTGTCTGTAGAATGTTCTAAGAAGATTTGACGGAGCAGCTAAATTGTACGATGCCGCAATCGTACATTTCTGGTCGAATGTTCTGCCTACAAGCTATAGAAGAATTCTAATGTTGTATGACACTAGTAATAATTATATTTATTAATTATTATTACTAGTCAACCAACATTAGAATTCTTCTATAGCCTATGGGCGGAACATTTGACCATAAATGTCAACTCGCGGCAAGTGCTTCATCAAATCTTCATGTCAAATGTTTACGTGAACGGGGTGACCCGCTCCTCTCTGACATCACGGGGAGAGCCATAGAGAAGTCCCCGCGCGTCAGAGGGGGCAGGGTCAATGGGTGGCCCTGACCTCCGTTATATAAGAAGTGTCAGAAGAACAGAAGTGTCACACGGCAGGAGACTCCCACTGAGGAGGATCATGCGGAAGGATCGGAGAAGAAGCTGGAGCGAGATGTGGGATGAGAAGAGTGGAGGAAGAAGATGAAGAAGAAGATGGAGAAGAAAAAGATGGAGGAAGAAGAAGAACACAGAAGGAAGACCAGAAGAAAGAAGAAGAGTAAAGAAGAAGAATTTAATAAAGGACTTGTCAAAAACCGTCTCTTCTGTTCTTACATTTGTACCCCATTACCAATTCACATGGGGGCGGGATCTGTGGGTCCCCTTGTTAAAGGGGACATCCAGATTCCGATAAGCCCCCCGCTGCACACTCCCACAATCACCGGGCAAGAGTTGTGGGGTATAGGCCCTTCTCCCCCATCAACATGGGAACAAGGTGCTTTCGGGGCCGCTACCCCAAAGCACCCTCCCAATGTTGAGGGCATGTGGCCTGGTATGGCTCAGGAGGGGGGCCGCTCTCTCTTCCCCCCATCTTTTCCTGTGGCCTGCCAGGTTGTGTGCTCGGATAAGGGTCTGGTATGGATTTTTGGGGTGACCCCATGACATTTTTTTTTTAAATTTTGGCATTGGGTTCACCTTAATAATGGTGAAAAAAAGAATTGCGCTAAACCAGTAACACAAATTAATTGAATTATGTGTAAATACTCAAAAACACATTAACCACACACCTATGTATGTATATACTCTACAAATCATATAAAAATGACACAATTTAACAGTGACCTTGAAATCCCAAAGTAGTGTCCAATTAAAAGTAAATGTGATTACATTAATAGTAACACCCGTGCATAACTGAAAATATAAACTTGAAAATTGTACATATAAAGTCCATCCATAAATGAATCAAATCTTCTGATTGTGAGCTATGTTCAATCCACCACCAATCTATAAAAATGTACTTCTTACCATATGACACCCCCCCCCCCCCCGCTACAGAGGGTCGTGGAGAGCTTGTAATAGAAATAAATTGCTCCTGGATTGTCAGACAATCCTGCAGACCTCCTTAATGCACAGCCTGCCCAGCGCTCCTCACTCCGCTTCTTAGGCTCAAAACTCATCGGTGTATATCAAATATCATGAAAGAGATAAGAGGCTCCAATAGTGTCAAAAACAATATTTAACCACTTAAGGACCGCCGCATGGCAATGTACGTCGGTGCAATGGCACCGACAGGTACAAGCACGTACATGTATGAGCTCGCCTTCCAGCGGGTGGGGGGTCCGATCGGACCCCCTCCCACTGGATGCGGCGGTCCGTTTCGCTGCAGGAGCGATCCGGGATGAGGGGATGGCCGTTGGTTTCTGGCCATCCCCTCTCGATCGCTCCTGGCGAATGAGAAGCTTCCTCCCACTGTGTATAGTAAACACAGGCAGGGAGGAAGTGATGTCATTCTCCTCAGGGCGGTCTTATTGACCGGACTACGAGGAGAGGACACAGTGAGTGTGCACCAACACCACACTAACACATAGGCACACACAGGTACACAACCCCCCCCAATCACCCCCCCGATCGCCCCCCAATCCCCCCCCCAGTCACAGTGTCACTGATTGCAGTGATCATTTATTTACTGATCACTGCATTCAGTGTCAGTTGTGACAGTAAAAACTGTCAGGGCAGTTAGTGTTAGGTCCAGGGTAGCCCCCTACCACCCCCAATAAAGGTTTAACCCCCTGATTGCCCCTAGAGTTAACCCTTTCACCCCCTTTTGCCAGTGTCACTAAGCGATCATTTTTCTGATCGCTGCATTAGTGTCGCTAGTGTCGCTAGGTAGCTAGTTATTTTTTTAGGTTCACCGCCAGGTTTTTATAGCGCTAGGTACCCCGATATACTACCCAAAAATGGTTTTAACCCCCTGATTGCCCCTAGTTAACCCTTTCACCCCCTTTTGCCAGTGTCACTAAGCGATCGTTTTTCTGATCGCTGCATTAGTGTCACTGATGCCGCTAGTTAGCTAGTTATTTTTTTAGGTTCACCGCCAGGTTTTTATAGCGTTAGGTACCCCGATATACTACCCAATAATGTTTTTAACCCCCTGATTGCCCCTAGTTAACCCTTTAACCCCCTTTTGCCAGTGTCACTAAGCGATCATTTTTCTGATCGCTGCATTAGTGTCACTGGTGTCGCTAGGTAGCTAGTTATTTTTTTAGGTTCACTGCCAGGTTTTTATAGCACTAGGTACCCCCATATACTACCCAATAATGGTTTTAACCCCCTGATTGCCCCTAGTTAACCCTTTCACCAGCGATCACTGTATAAGTGTCACTGGTGGCGCTGGTTAGCCAGTTAGTTATTTAGGTTCCCGTCAGGTTTTTATATAGCCCCAGGGACCCCCATATACTACCTAATAAAAATGTGAACCCCCTGATTGCCCCTAGTTAACCCTTTCACCAGTGATCACCGTATAAGTGTTACGGGTGACTCTGGTTAGTTAGTTTGCTTTTTATAGCATCAGGGCACCCGTCATTTATTACCCAATAAAGGTTTAACCCCCTGATCACCCGGCGAGTGATATCAATTAGGTTTTAGGGTCAGGGTCTGCGTCGCCCCAGGCAGCGCTAGGTTAGTGCCAGTACCGCTAACACCCACGTGCAAAGCATACACCTCCCGTAGTGGTATAGAATCTGAACAGATCAATATCTGATATAGCGTCCCCAGCAGTTTAGGATTCCAAAAAAATGCATTGTAAGCAGGATCAGCCCAGATACCTGCTAGCACCTGCTTTTTGCCCCTCCGCCCAGCCCGCCCAAGTGCAGTATCGATCGATCACTGTCACCTACAAAACACTAAACACATAACTGCAGCGATCGCAGAGTCAGGCCTGATCCCTGCGATTGCTAACAGTTTTTTTTGGTAGCGTTTTATATTTAAATCCGGAAGGCAGTGCTTGGTTTCGGGGTCCCGTACGCGGCTAGGCTCCCAAAAAGTCCCCCACATGTGGTATCTCCGTACTCGGGAGAAGCAGCAGAATTTATTTTGGGGTGTAATTTGACTTATTCCCATAGCATGTGTGAGCAATATATCATTTAGTGACAACTTTGTGCAAAAAAAAAAATAAAAATTGTAATATTCCTGCAACTTGTGGCAAAATATAAAATATTTCATGGACTCAACATGCCTCTCAGTAAATAGCTTGGGGTGTCTACTTTCCAAAATGGGGTGATTTTGGGGGGGGGGGGTTGTGCTATTTTGGCATTTTATGGCCTTTGAAACTGTGATAGGTAGTGAGGAGTGAAATCAAAAATTTGCACCCTTAGAAACCCTGAAGGCAATGATTGGTTTTCGGGGTGCCGTAACGCGGCTAGACTCCCAAAAAGTCCCACATATGTGGTATCCCCATACTCAGGAGAAGCAGCAGAATGTATTTTGGGGTGCAATTCCACATATAACTATGGCATGTGTGAGAAATATATCATTTAGTGACAACTTTTTGTAAACTTATTTTTTATTTTTTTTGTGTCATTATTCAATCACTTGGTACAAAAAAAAATATTCAATGGGCTTAACATGCCCTTCAGCAATTTCCTTGGGGTGTCTACTTTCCAAAATGGGGTCATTTGGGGAGGTTTTGTGTTATTTTGGCATTTTATGGCCTTCGAAACTGTGATAGGTAGTGAGGAGTGAAATCAAAAATTTGCACCCTTAGGCCGCGTACACACGGGCGGACTGTTCGCCCAACCTTGTTCGGCAAACAGTTTCATCAAACAGTCCGCTCAAAATTTGCATGAGCGGACTTGCCCACACACGAGCGGACTGTTTGACGAACAAGGTTGGGCAAACAGTTCGCTCAACTTTTGAAATGAACGGACTCGCCCACGTAAGGAGGAGGCAAATCCGCCCATTTCGAGCGCGTGTACAGGTAGGCGGGGCCCGCGAAGGAGACGTCGCGGGCTCCGCCGCCTGGAATGGGCTTAAAGGGGAACCCCAACGCCGAAAAAAATCGGCGTGGGGGTTCCCCCCAAGTCCACACCAGACCCTTGTCCGAGCACGCTACCCGGCCGGCCAGGAAAGGGGGGCGAGCGAGCGCGCCCCCCCTCCTGAGCCGTACCAGGCCGCGTGCCCTCAACATGGGGGGTGCCTTGGGGAAGGGGGGGCCGCGCGGCCCCCCACCCCAAAGCACCTTGTCCCCATGTTGATGAGGACAAGGGCCTCTTCCCGACAACCCTGGCCGTTGGTTGTCGGGGTCTGCGGGCGGGGGGCTTATCGGAATCCGGGAGCCCCCTTTAAGAAGGGGGCCCCGGATACCGGCCCCCCACCCTATGTGAATGAGTATGGGGTACAATGTACCCCTACCCATTCACCTGTGAACTAAAGTACAATAAAAAACACAACACAGAGAAAAAATATTTTATTGCACAGCTCCGGGGGTCTTCGGGGGTCTTCTCGCCGGACTCCTCCGCTATGTGTGTGTAGCTCTTTTGCTAGCGGAGGAGTCCGGCTTTCTTCCTCCCCGCCGCCGGCCTCTTCTCCCGACTTCGGGGGTCTTCTCGCCGGACTCCTCCGCTATGTGTGTGTAGCTCTTTTGCTAGCGGAGGAGTCCGGCTTTCTTCCTCCCCGCCGCCGGTCTCTTCTCCCGACTTCGGGGGTCTTGTCCCCCTCTTCGGTTCTTCTGCCGGGCCACCGCGCCTGGTCCGGTGGCCCGGTCTTCTGTCGCCGTCTTCCGTTCTTCTGTCGCCGCCTTCGGTTCTTCTGTCGGGCCACCGCGCCTTCTTGTAGCTCTTTTACAGGCGGTGGCCCGGTCTTCTGTCGCCGCTGTCGTCGCCGCCGCCGCCGCCTTCCGTTCTTGTTCTTCTTCTTGTTCTTCTTCTTCTCCTGGAGATGTTGACTCGACGAGCTCTCCGGCCGGAATGCCAGGGACACGCTCCGCTGCCACTTATATAGTGACAATGGGGCGGTGTCACATGGTATATGTCACATGCGTTGGTCACATGGGTTGATGTCACATGGGGACTATGACATCGTAAGGGGGCGGGGTCACCATGTGACCAACCCATGTGACATATACCATGTGACACCGCCCCATTGTCACTATATAAGTGACCGCACAGCGCGGCTCTGGCATTCCGGCCGGAGAGCTCGTCGAGTCAACATCTCCAGGAGAAGAAGAAGAACAAGAAGAAGAACAAGAACGGAAGGCGGCGGCGGCGGCGGCGATGACAGCGGCGACAGAAGACCGGGCCACCGCCTGTAAAAGAGCTACAAGAAGGCGCGGTGGCCCGGCAGAAGAACCGAAGGCGGCGACAGAAGAACGGAAGACGGCGACAGAAGACCGGGCCACCGGACCAGGCGCGGTGGCCCGGCAGAAGAACCGAAGAGGGGGACAAGACCCCCGAAGTCGGGAGAAGAGACCGGCGGCGGGGAGGAAGAAAGCCGGACTCCTCCGCTAGCAAAAGAGCTACACACACATAGCGGAGGAGTCCGGCGAGAAGACCCCCGAAGTCGGGAGAAGAGGCCGGCGGCGGGGAGGAAGAAAGCCGGACTCCTCCGCTAGCAAAAGAGCTACACACACATAGCGGAGGAGTCCGGCGAGAAGACCCCCGAAGACCCCCGGAGCTGTGCAATAAAATATTTTTTCTCTGTGTTGTGTTTTTTATTGTACTTTAGTTCACAGGTGAATGGGTAGGGGTACATTGTACCCCATACTCATTCACATAGGGTGGGAGGCCGGTATCCGGGGCCCCCTTCTTAAAGGGGGCTCCCGGATTCCGATAAGCCCCCCGCCCGCAGACCCCGACAACCAACGGCCAGGGTTGTCGGGAAGAGGCCCTTGTCCTCATCAACATGGGGACAAGGTGCTTTGGGGTGGGGGGGCCGCGCGGCCCCCCCTTCCCCAAGGCACCCCCATGTTGAGGGCACGCGGCCTGGTACGGCTCAGGAGGGGGGGCGCGCTCGCTCGCCCCCCTTTCCTGGCCGGCCGGGTAGCGTGCTCGGACAAGGGTCTGGTGTGGACTTTGGGGGAACCCCCACGCCGATTTTTTTCGGCGTTGGGGTTCCCCTTTAAGCCCATTCCAGGCGGCGGAGCCCGCGACGTCTCCTTCGCGGGCCCCGCCTACCTGTACACGCGCTCGAAATGGGCGGACTTTCCGAGCGGGAACAGTCCGCTCATTTCGAAAGTACAGCGGACAAGCCCACACACGGGCGGACTGTTCGCTCAAACACAGTTTCAGCGGACAGTTTTTCGGAATTTCCGAAAGACTTTGTCCGTCCAACTGTCCGCTGAAACTGTCCGCTGAAAGCCCACACATGAGCGGACTGTCCGCCCAAACACTGTTCAGCGGACAAGGTTGGGCGAACAGTCCGCCCGTGTGTACGCGGCCTTAGAAACCCTGAAGGCATTGATTGGATTTCGGGGTGCCGTACGCGGCTAGAGTCCCAAAAAGTCCCACATATGTGGTATCCCCGTACTCAAGAGAAGCAGCAGAATATATTTTGGGGTGCAATTCCACATATAACTATGGCATGTGTGAGCAATATATCATTTAGTGACAACTTTTTGTAAACTTTTTTTTTTGTGTGTCATTATTCAATCACTTGGGACAAAAAAAATAAATTCAATGGGCTCAACATGCCCTTCAGCAATTTCCTTGGGGTGTCTACTTTCCAAAATGGGGTCATTTGGGGGGGGGGGTTTGTACTGCCCTGCCATTTTAGCACCTCAAGAAATTAGATAAAATGTACTCTAGTTTGTAGACGCTATAACTTTTGCGCAAACCAATAAATATACGCTTATTGACATTTTTTTTTACTAAAGACATGTGGCTGAATAAATTTTGCCCTAAATGTATGACTAAAATTGAGTTTTTTCTTATAACAAAAAGTAGAAAATATATTTTTTTCTCAAAATTTTCGGTCTTTTTCCATTTATATCGCAAAAAATAAAAATCGCAGAGACAATCAAATACCATCAAAAGAAAGCTCTATTTGTGGGAAGAAAAGGACGCAAATTTTGTTTGGGTACAACATTGCATGACCGCGCAATTACCAGTTAAAGCAGTGCAGTGCGAAATTGTAAAAAGACCTCTGGTCCTTAGGCTGAAAATTGGTCCAGGGCTGAAGTGGTTAAATAACCCAGGCCCTTCAGGTCTGGTATGGATTTTAAGAGGAACCCTGCGCCCCCCAAAAAATGGCGAAGGGGTCCCCCCAAAATACATACCAGATCCTTTTCCAAGCACACAACCTGGCAGGCCACAGGAAAAGAGGGGGGCGAGAGAGCGCCTCCCTCCTAAACCGTACCAGGCCACATGCCCTCAACATGGGGAGGGTGCTTTGGAGTAGACCCCAAAGCACCTTGTCAAAGGGCCTCATCCCCACAACCCTTGCCCGGTGGTTGTGGGGGGTATTCGGGCATGGGGCTTATTGGAATCTGGAAGCCACCTTTAACAAGGAAACCCCCAGATCCCAGCCCCTTCTATGTGAATTGGTAATGGGGTACATTGTACCCCTAACATTTCACAAAAAAATGTTCAGAGATGTAAATTCATGCCGCCTGACGGACTAAAACCCCCCCCAAAAAACCCCAACCTTTCCACCTCCATGGGAGGTTCCCTCCGAATGACACTTCTTCTGGGTGGCAGTTCTTATATAGCTGGGGGCAGTGCCACCGGTGATGTAAACGGGTGTACCTGCCCCCCCCCCCCCCCCCCCCCGAGGCCACTGGGGCTTCCCCGTGGCATGATCAACAGGAGAAGTACAGACAGACAAGCTTTAGCTGTACTTCTCATTTAGGACCAGTTCACACCAGATGCAGTTCCATGCAGTTCCATTTTTTCTGCACCAATACAGTCAGTTCCGGTCAGTTTATTCATCAGAAACTGACCAGAAACTGACTGCATGGTGTGAACTAGAGCCATTGGAATACATGGAAAACACTGTGCATGCATTTTTAGCTCCAAAAAAAAAGCACACGGAACTGAATGGAACTGCGTTTGGTGTGAACTAGCCCTTAAGGTAAAGTTTATGGTGCTTTACCGTAATGGCACTTTGGGGCCAGTGCCCAGGCAGGCAGGGTTATAGGAGGCAGCATCCAGGTTGTACACACTATGATACTGTTTTACTTAAAGTGTATGTAAACGCTAACAATTAACTACTTATGGTATTATTTGTACACTTTTTGCTCTCCTGAATAGATCATTAAAAGTATTTTGTTATATTTTTTGCATAAAATATATGTTGTTTTTGTCATAATTAGAATTCAGTAAATCCTTAATGACACTTTACTGGTGGTACTTTAATCACTTCTGTAACTAATTCATGAAAGCCTTGCATCAGTTTTCTACATATTACTGACATGTGTAACATATTCAGATAGTTCTTTGCACTATTTGTAGAATGTCAATTTTGCTGTGACAAAATAATTATGCCCTGTATGCATGGTCAGATTTTCTGATGGAAATGTTCGATGGGAACTTTTTGTCAGAAATTCCAACAGTGTGTAGGCTCCATCGTGACATTTTCCATCAGAATTTCCGTCTCACAAAATTTGAGATCTGGATCTCACATTTTTAGACAACAAAATGCGTTGTCGGAAATTCCGATTGTGTGTACACAATTCAGACGCACAAAGTTCCATGCATGCTCGGAATGAAGCAGAAGAGCTGCAATGGCTATTGAACTTCATTTTTCTCAGCTCGTCGTATGTGTTATACGTCACCACGTTCTTGACGTTCGCAATTTTCTAGCAACTTTGTGTGACCATGTGTACGCAAGCCTGTTTGTATGCTAGATGGTCACACAAAGAAGTTTGAGCCAACATCTTTCGGAAAAAATCCATGGATTTTGTTGTCGGAATGTCCGATCAATGTCCAATCATGTGTACGGGGCATAACTGTTCCTGAATAAGGAAACTTATGGTAATTAAAGCATTAATAAATCCAAAAACAAAAATGCATTTTTTTGCAGCTAGCCAATGTATTGATGTGCTGGCTGCATTTGTTTTTGTTTTGTTTTTAATTCTTTTTATCCTCTATTTTCACTTGGTGATCCAAACAGTAGGTCTGTTCTGTTTTCAACTTCTTTTACAAGACCATGCTGTCTAGCAAAAGTGGCAATTAGAGTGTTGAAACAAGCCATTTACCACTGACAGGGGTGTTTACAGGTCTGTTTCTATTCATGCATGTAAAACCTTTATCCCAAAAGGAAAAAACTGTTGCCGTAACAGTTTAAAAAATGTTAGTTTTAAATTTGTCAGTCAAGTCCATATAAATCTGCTAGTCAGTAGACAGGAAGTGTATATCTGGCCAGATCACTATGTGAAAACAAAGTAAAAAAAGCCTAAAAAAAGGAAAACCAATGCTGCCGTAACATTTGTGGATAAGTAGGTTACAATAAATCACATTTTTGTTTTTGGGCTTGATACCACCTTTAAGACAAACTTTTTAAGCTGGCATAGAATCTGGTGAGTGCTGCCACTTTGCACTCTGGTCTGTTTCTCACCCTTGTCTTCACTGTGCACTTGATCTCTGCAATGGCCATATTTGGTTGATAACATCAGTCAGTATCCCCACACCTATCTTAGCATCCACATGTCGGCCAGGAATAGTCTTGGCAAGAGAATGGGACCAGAAATGCATCACCAGTTATTATTGCACTGTGCAACTAGTGATGCTTTTGGTTCAGGTGGGGTTAAAACATATACTGAAGACAGGGGTGTTCAGTGTGGAAACTAACCTCTATGCCACCCTCCTCTGTGGAGGCATACGTATATGTGAAGTACATGTTTCCAGCTAATTGCAACATTTCTCACACAGAGTGACAGCAAAATTCATATAAGGGACACATTTTTTTGAATCAAAGGGCTTTTGTCAAAGAGGAAGGTAGGAGCATGCTATTTCTTTTTGGCACATTCACAGTTATTTATCAGTACATGCAGCATACTTTGAGGGATATAACCAGGCCTTTTTTTATCTCAGAAAACAGGTGCAGGAACTCAACCACAAGCCACTCCCCCCACACACACCCTCAAACTCCATCAAATAGTGGGTGTGGTCAAATTTAATTAACATTGGGAGGGTCTTAAAGGAGCATTAAATACCAGGATTGCATTACGTGCAGAGTTGGGGGGGGGGGTAACACAGAGTGCAGGGTTCAGGTTGCGCTGCATACAGAGTGCAGAGTTCAGGGGTGCTCTACACACCCAAAGTGCAGGATTCAGCCTTCTTCCACAGCTGCTTACCTCTGCATCCCCCATTCACATCTCACTTTCACCCCTCTTCAGCTCTGACCTCTGCATGCAACCCCCTTTACTGTCCACATATTATCCCCCCTTCCTTAAAAGCTCCACCATCTTCCACTTTACTTTTGCTGCTGTATTAAGTTAAAGCATGCAGCTGGCTCTAGCACCTCCCCACACACTGTAGGTGGCTCCACCCCTCTCTTTTGCAGGGAGATCATCTATTGGGGGTGTCGGCATCCTCATTCCACCCAGCACCTGAATCTCCCTTGTCCTGATCCTGTACTGAGTGGGAGCCATTCAGGAGATTGGAGCGACGGGAGTCATTGAGAGTCAAGCTGTCACTTGTAAACACAGAAGCTGGACTACAAGTGATAGTGGTGAGCAGGGAGCAGAGGTCCTGAGCTAGAGGTGGTGAAACTGAGTTTCACCAAGTTCCAGCTGAAAAAAGCCCTGGATATAACACTGGGAAATGTGCATGTATTGCAGAGTTGTTGATGGTCTGAATCTCTGCATATAAAGTAGACAGCATTTCCATCACTTAGCGTGATGTGTCATATAATCACTTTAGTAAAAGCCAATGCCATAATTAGCAAAGTTTATAGAAAAGGGTTAGAAATACCTAGGACAGCATGATACCTAAATATGGCCTTCTTAAAGCCGGGTTCCCCCCAAAAATGGAACTTTCACTTTAAGTGATGGTGACTCCCTGAGATGCCACATTTGGCATGACATTTTTTTGGGTGCGAGTACCCAGTTTTTAAGGGCACCAAGCTCCCACTTCCTCCTCTGGCTTCACGGCACCAGAAGGAAGTTCACCCCCCCCCCCCCCCAATCTCCTAGGACACATCACAGGTCCCAGAAGATTGCCCGGCCATTCACAGCACGCAGGGCGGCTTGTGCATGCTCAGTGTGCTCGCACCCACAGTTAGAATGGCAGCGCTGTGGAAAGGAGGGAGGCTTTGTGC
The DNA here is from genome assembly GCF_037356315.1 of Lithobates pipiens. NCBI lineage: Eukaryota > Metazoa > Chordata > Amphibia > Anura > Ranidae > Lithobates > Lithobates pipiens. The sequence continues at coordinate 205,631,475 of NW_027507785.1, read as the reverse complement.
ACCCACATTGCTGGGTCGTGGGACAGGTGAGTGTCTGATTATTAATAGTCAGCAGCTACACTATTAAATGGGTGGAACTCTGCTTTAACAACATGTTGAAAGAGCTCTATCTCCGTGAATAGTAGGTTTACTGTTTAACCAGGACACTACCAGAGAGGTTTTTTTTTTTTTTTGGACAAGTGTGGAGATGCACATTCTCTTTAGTCCTAAAGATAAGTTAAATCTTTATCCCAATCATTATATATTTTCTAAAAACAGAGATAATAAAATGCTGGTAGTTGCAATGTTTATGTCACATGATATTAGCACACATGCTTACCAAACTCAAAATGTCCAGTAAAAACTACACTAAAATATAAAATACGTGGTTGCATCAGATAAACAGTCAACAAACATGTCAAGTCTTAACAATGCATGGGACCATGAAATGGTGAGAAAGGTTGTACCCAAAATGATCCATGATGCTTTAAAAAAACCTTTGCAAGTCATCAGCTTAGAGTTAACCATAAATGCTAGTCATACAATTATTGCTCCCACTCTGGTGCATGTGGTGATACTGTGTGTAGCACAGTTGCCTTATGCCGCGTACACACGACCGGACTTTTCGGCGGACTTGGTCAGGCGGACTGGAATCCATCGGACAATTCACCTTGTGTGGGCTCCAGCTGACTTTTTCTTCCCAAAAGTCCGGCGGACCTAGAAATAAAACTTGCTTCAAATCTTTCCGAAGGACTCGAGCCTGGTCAAAAAATGTGGTCGTCTGTGTGCTAGTCCGACGGACTAAAACCAACACTAGGGCAGCTATTGGCTACTAGGCTTGTGCAATTAGTTTCGTAACTAATCGAAATTCGGCCGAATTTTGCATCTTGATGCATCCGAGTCTCCGAATAAAAAAATAACGAATAACAACGAATACGAAAGAAATATAATGAATGAATTCGAATGAATTCGACATGATTCGGTAATTCTTTAAAGATCTAATGAAACAAAAGGTCAGCTCAAAGTAAATCTTATAGTCCAATCAGCTAATTAATTTTGTGTCGGAGATTGGATTGCTGGCAAAGTGCATTCCTGAGAACTGAGTTAGAAGAGTGTTGTATTGTATTTGAGCCGAGGAGAAGAGACGTTGTCATTGTGTGTGTAAAAAGATTCAATAAACAAACGACTTTTCAAACTATGAATCATTATCACGAATGTCTATACATACATAAATATCGAATTTCAACGAATACGAACGAATGAATTCAGCACTCTACGAATAATAACGAATTATCCGAAAACGTATTAACGTAACATAACAAATATAACAGAACGTAATAATGTATTTTACGAATGACAACGAACTGAAGCTAAATGAAATTTTCCATTGTGCACAAGTCTATTGGCTACTGGCTATGAACTTCCTTATTCCAAGTCATCAAGTTCGAATCCGTCACACTTTTGGAGTGTCCGGCGGACCGTCAGGTCATGTGTAAGCGGCATTATTCGTTAATAGGAGCACCAAATGCAATTATGTACATACAGTAAAGGTATGTATGCGGAGGTGGAGGGTGGGTTTAAAATATTTTTGTGCTTTTTTATCATGTGTTGTTTTATATTTAATTATTTTACACTTCAATTAATTGCTACCACATAGGAGGCTGATAGCATTGTACAAATGGCAGGTCTTCTTTAAAGTGGTTGTAAATCCTTTTAAACATTTCCTAAAAAAAACAAAAAAAACTGCAAGACAAAGGATACTACCATGAGGTGCATAGCATACTAGCACATTATGAATTACTTACCTGAGATCGAAGCCCCTACAGTGGTCCCCGTTCACCGCTCTGGTGGCTGACATCCCTCCGGGGGGTTACTTCTGGGTATCGCGGCTCCGGCGCTGTGAATGGCTGGAGCCGCGATGGCAACACTCCCACACTGTGAGCGGGAGCTGCCAGTAACCGCACAGTACAATACGTACGCGCCGTTGCTTTAGTTTGCTTAAGTGTGCATGTGCCGAGGACGTCGGCACATGCAAATACAGGGATATCTCCTAAACCGTGAAGGTTTAGGAGATATCCAGTGTAACTACAGGTAAGCCTAATTATAGCCTTACCTGTACTATAAAGTGGTTGTAAAGGGTTTACAACCACTTTAAGGAGACAAGCAATACCTGAGTCTTCAAACAAACACTCACTAAACCTGTGTACATAGCTGCAATCACTGTGGATTGATTCATCCTCAAATTTCACAGCAGATTGCATCATTCTTTATTGTTCGTTTTGGTTTACAACAAAAAACTTGAAAATCTATGTAAAAACATGTACAAAAAGATTGCAAAATGCATAAGAAAAAGCTTCAAAATAAATTGGCAGATAAAAGTTTGCAGGCACCCTAGAATAAATGGGCCTATCTTCAGGCATCCAATTTGACTTTTTTTTAATAAGAAAGTAGCACATATTTTGTATCTTGATTAGGAAAAGTGAGGTGTCTTTGAGAGGAGTATGGATAGATATGCTTTTAGGCAATTACTGAGGATTGCTATATCCTTATTCCAGACCAGTTAGGTAAAATGACTTAGCGAACAGTTTATAGAATGTGATGCTGTACCCTTTACAGCAATATGGTAGCTGAAAAATGGCTTGTATTATAAAACTCATCAATCTCATAACAATGTTTTAAAAGGGCAATTACAGTGCAACTGCTCCCTAATACTGAAATCGCTGCCTCCCTTGTATGATTAAACAAAAAACACTCTGCACCTGTTCCTGACACACTCCATTAATATGACTGTTTATATTGAACATTCAGCACTAGCTCTGTTCACTGACAACACTGAATATGCTGTCTGCACTGAGTCGCTTCACCCCATCGACCCTCTACAAAATAATTTACATCAAGTCTGCGAACAGAGAAAGCATCTCTAAATGATAAAAGGGACAGTTATGTGTCCTAAACAGAACATCACAAGGACTCAGTAATTCTAGAACATCAGTTCTCAGTGCTTGCATGCAAATTGCATTATTTGTCATTGCTGCTGGAACCACCTACCTATACATCAACTGGTTCATGGCAGTGAAGCAAGGTGGTTTTTTTGCAAATCTGTTTCTTTGCATTGAAATTGGCATTAATGCTTCAGTTGCCTGAATGTTGCAGTTTGCATATTGTAATAAATATAATATCAAAAATAAGATTTGAAATGGCCTCTACAATACTCATAAGTGCCGTATATAGGCCAACCCGAATATAAGCCGAGGCACCTAATCTTACCACAAAAAACTGGGAAAAACTTTGGACTTGAGTATAAGCCTAGGGTGGGAAATGCAGCAGCTACTGGGTAAACAATCTCCATCTGCAGCCTCACTGTGCCCATTTGTAGCCTCACTGTGCCGCCCTGTATCATCAGTGCCTATCTGAAGCCTCACTGTGCCCATCTGAAGCCTCATTGTGCCCATCTGCAGCCTCACTGTGCCCACCTGTATCATCAGTGCCTATCTGCAGCCTCACTGTGCCCATCTGCAGCCTCACTGTGCCCATCTGCAGCATTGTATCAGTGTTCCGTCTATCACAGATGAGGAGGAGGCAGGGCTTTGTTACAATGGACGGCCAAACAGACTGCATGATACAGGGGGAGACATCCGCTGTTTTAGTTATAAAAGGTACAGCTGCAGATGGGCATGACACAGCAGGAGACACCCACTGTTTTAGTAATCACAGGTACAGCTGCAGATGGGCACCCTCACTCAAGTATAAGCCGGGGGGGTTCAGCCTAAAAAATGTGCTGAAAAACTCGGCTTATACTATAGTATATATGTATATATGGTAAGTGGAATCCATTAAAAATTGTACCATCATCCAGGAATTTATTGGGAGCCTGGTCCCCAGCCAGGTGCTCACCAAAAGAACTGGGGGGCAACTGGACAATCTCGATACAATACACTAAAGGTAAGTTCAGGTAAAGACAATGGTGTAAAAAGATATACAAAAAATTATTAGTATGGACTAGGCCGCATAATCAGGAAAATATCTGCAATTTAATTAGCACATGCTCAAAAATAAAGCACATACAAAAAAAAAAAATATTTCACACAATATATGAATTTAAACAATATACATCTGTTATATGGGGCCATATAGAGGACTACTTACCCGAATCCCAGTATACACAAGGCGTCACCAGTAGGGGGGTCTCCCGTGGCGAGACCAGGAGGAGACTACAACTCGAAAGGCTAGAATCTGTATAACATAAGATGCATGGAATAGGTGGAATAGGTGAACCATGGACTGGAGCATGTGAAAAGGGAAAACAAAGGGGGAGTGGGGGTTATAAAATGGGGTGGCGGTTAAACCAAAATTGAATGAATGGGTGGAGGGTGCCAAGTGAAGGGTGAACTAACAGTTATCAAAAAAATCAATCAAGAAAAAAATTGTAACGTTTGCTGCTAGCAGTGTACAGAATGCAGACGTGTGCAATTTGCAGAGTAGGGAATACTGATATGTGCAGTTTGTGGTGTGCAGAATGTGGACATGTGTGTTTTGTAGGGTGCAGCGTGCAGACATGCGTGATTTGTGGGGTGCAGAATGCAGACATGGGCAGTTTGCAATGTGCAGAATGCAGACGTGCGCTTTACAGGGTGCAGAATGCAGACATGTGTTATTTACAGTGTGTAGAATGCAGACATGTGTGATTTAGAATGTGCAGAATGCAGACATGTGCTATTCACAGGGTATGGAATGCAGAAGTGTGCTGGTTGTGGACATGTGCAGTTTGTAGGGTGTGGGGGGAAGACCTGTGCAGAATGCAGAATGCAGACATGTGCTGTCTGCGGGGTGCAGAATGCAGACGTGTGCTATTTACAATGTGTAGAATGCAGACATGTGTGATCTACAGGGTACAGAATGCAAACATATGCGATTTAGGATGGGATAAAAACTAAGGCCTGTTAACTATGCATTTTTATAACCTCGATGAACCTTGGTGAATATCATGATGAACATTTGATGAGTAATTGATGAGTAGTACTCAAGGAGCACTACAATCTGTATGATAAATCTGGTTGTAAAAAGACTATATTTATCATTTGTATCGTCTATAGCTATCCTTATATCTATTATCATGTGTTATACAGTATATATAAAAGCTGGGTATATATGTCTATTTGATTGTATTTACTCATATTTGCCTATCTCTAAGATTGTGGACTGGCTCGTGTTGTCGCAATGTCGGACATCGCATGTTGTCACATGTGGTTGGTTCTGATCACACTGGTCGCATGTGTTTGAATCATGTTGTTGTGTGGAACACGGGTGATGGCAGTGCGTCAAGAGGTGGATCCCATAAGCATTTGGGGCAAGGCTTACATCACATTAAGCTCAAGGTCATGGAATTATCCATGACCTCATAGGAATCATTTATATGGGCGTTCTCACCTATGTTATCGGATTCCTGATAGAGATGACGGTCCACTTTGCGACAAACTGGTCAGTTCGTTTTATCAATCTCAATGGTCCCTTCAATGGTCCACGTGGCACAGAGAGGGCTGCTGATGAGTTATGTGAGGGATATCCTGTTGGACTATAATAAAGTATTTTCCCTTCACCCTCTTTTTTATTCCTCTATTGATGGTTCATCCCTATGACCCACATCCCAGACCATCTTTGTGAAATTCTAGGCCCCAGTGCAGATAGCAATAACTTAGGTGGAGAATAAGGAATATATATTATGTTTGTCCCGGGTCTCATTTGTAAGACATCCCCTGTGCGCACCCACTTTACTCCTCAGTAGGTACACCAGCCCTCTGGTAAGGTTTGGTGAAAAATGTATTTTTTTTGGTTAGACTCCATATGCTTTTGTTTTGTGTGTGTGTGTGTATTTTTTTTTCTTTCCCCATATATTGTGGCTCCTGAGTAGCTCACGGCCATGAGAGAGGGATCCTCTCTCTTTTTTAGTTGTAAGGTGTTTTTTTTAAAAGATGGCAACAAGTTCTATTTTGGTATCTTCATTGAAATGTTTTACTTATAATGTCAAAGACCTAATAATGAGTCAAAAAGAGGTCAGATCTTATATAGTTTGCATAAAGCTAGGGCCGACATCATACTCCTTCAGGAGACCCATTTTCGTACTGATGGCATTCCTGCATGTTCTAATAAACACTTTCTCTAGTGGTTTCATAGCATTATGCCTAATTCAAAGGCAAGAGGGATCTCCATCACTTTTCATAAAAATTTCCCGGTTAAGCAGTTGGAACATATAATGGTAGATATCTTTTACTTAAATTTCGGTTGTGGGATAAACTTTTTACAATTGCTAATTTTTATATCCCGAATCATGATCAGACCACGACAATTTCTTGTTATGGTCGGCTCCTAGCGGATTTTGCAGAAAGTGTCATTATTGTAGGAGGAGATCTCAATTTAGCCTTAGAGCCCCTGTTGGACACCTCTGCTCAGCGTTCCAGTATTCCTCACTCCCAGTTGAGAGCTCTCAAAAAACAATTGTTTGATCATGGCAGATCCTATATCCTAAAGATCGTATTTATACATATTTTTCAGCAGCCCATAAATCTTATAGTAGACTAGACTATTTTTTATTGGGCCCAAAGGTTTTGGAGTGGAAGCCTTCTTTGGAAATAGGATTGTTTATTTTGTCTGACCATTCACCGCTATTTTTATCAATATATCCCCCTCAGACTCAGGGCACAAATTGGTCTTGGAATTTGAATGATAGGCTCATGTCAAACCCACTCATGTCAGACCCACTTTGGAGGCAATTGGCAACTTTTGTTACTAATCACAAACAGGATGAAACAGTGCTACCACTAAAATGGGAAGCTCTTAAAGCGGTATTGCAAGGGTAGTTTATCCAACATGGTTCTCGTCTCAGGAAAAAAAGAACTGTGGCTATTGAAAATACTTTATCAAAGCTTCACTCCCTAGAAACTCTACATAAAGCCTAGCTCTACAGAAATACTAGATAAAATAGTGTCTACTAGGGCATCGCCATTAGAGTTGTTGGAAACATCTCACAGTTTATATCAACAGATGTACCTTAAGTAGTTACAGATATGGGAATAAATATGGGAGACAGTTGGCACGTATATTACATCCCGATTCTCCCCAAACTTTTATTGCTAGTATTAGAAAGTTGTCAGGGGAAACTACATCAGACCCACAATGTCTTTGACAAACATTCATGGAATATTTTTCAGCTCTTTATAATCTGGCTCAACCATCATTTCTGGAAGATACTGGAATTTATACTTGTTCTATTGAAGACTATGTACAGGAAACTCCTATTCCAACATTAGACCCTGACTATAGGAAATGATTGCACTACCCTTTCTCAAGTGAGGAATTATTGGGAGTAATTTTGGATATTCCATCAGGTAAGAGCCCTGGCCCAGATGGATTTACTCCAAAATTTTATAAAACGTTTAAAGAATATTTGTCCCCATTTATGTTCCAGGTATTCAATTCCATATCCTCCACTAACCTATTTCCGACTCAAACACTCAAAGCCCATATTACTTTGATTCCTAAACCTGATAACAACTTGACACTATGTTCCAGCTATCGTCCAATATCTTTCATTGGAGTAGACATGAAAATGTACTCCAAACTGATTGCGTCACATCTCCAATCTCTTATTCCAAGTTTAGTACACAAAGACCAAATTGGATTTTTTCAAGGAAAAGAAACATGTGATAACATGATAAAAATGCTCTTGCTTATGGGCTATGCCCAAACAACTAAAATACCAGAATGCCTTCTCTCGATTGACACGGAGAAGGCTTTTGATCAGGTTGGGTGGCCTTTCCTTGAGCATTCCTTGAGGCAAATAGGGATGGGTCCAAAGATCTTAGCACTATATTCTAAACCCAAGGCTAGAATAAGGATAAATAGATCATTGACTACAAGTTTTTCTATACAAATGGTACTCACCAAGGATGTCCTCTGTCTCCTTTGCTTTATGTTATACTAATGGAGCACTTAGCAATAGCAATCAGACAGAATCCTTCTATCACTGGCATAAAGATAGATCAGCAGGAAAAAAAATTGCCCTGTTTGCTGATGATCTTTACTCTACCTTACTAACCCACATATCTCAATGCCTTCTATTTTATCTGAACTTCAGTATTTTGTAGTGTTGAGTAATTTCAAGGTAAATGTATCAAAATCAGAAATTCTTAATGTGTCACTTTCATCACACCAAGCGTCAACAGTGAAGAAATTTTTGGCTTTCTGTACCTTTTTCAAACTATCCTTGTTCCTGTTCCTAGATCTTTTTTTCTCAATTTTACAATTTGCTTTTGCAATGTTTATATGGGGGCACAAGAGACCTAGATTAAATAGGAAAACATTTACATTACCTAAAGTGAAAGGAGGAGCGGGTGTACCAGATCTATATTATTATTATGCTGCGGCAGTTCTGACTAGATTAGTGAACTGGTTTCACCACTCGGATACCAAACAATGGGTATCAATAGAACAGGGGTTGAATCAGTTTGATCTTCAGGCACTTCCTTGGTTAAAGCTATCTTCCTGTGGTACTCAACAAGACATGCTCTCTTCTTTACCTTTTCTTACATCTCATTTATTGAGCATTTGGTATAAAATTATCTCACAGTTAGGGCTTTCTTCCCAAGTAGGACCCATGACACCCTTACTTGGCAATCCTAAATTTCCACCTGCAGTAAACACAGTTACAAAGAGTCTCACGAAGAGTGAGACAGATTCTCTGTCAGGGGAAAATACTGTGATTCTGTACTTGCCAAATATGCTGAAGAAATCTCCCTCCACTAATTCTGGCTGCAACCATTTTAACTGTGGGCAGCTGAAGCTGCTGCCTGTTTGCTTCCTAGATTTACACAGACACACAGAGGCACACCACCTCTAGCTCTGGAGCTATCATTGGCCCTCTTATGACCCCCCCCCTCCCTGGCAAATGCTCACGAGAGTGAGAGAGAGAGCTGTGCATGATGCCATAAGTCTAGGCTTTTTATTTAGACAATAAAGAGGAAGGTATATACTGGCAGAAAAAAAATGTTTCACTATCCAAAGTTAAAACGACAAGGGCAGAAGATTTAATAGATGGAAAGATGAAAGAAGTTCCGCTTTAAGCAAATCCCTGTGTAAGTCTTTCTGGAAAGACAAGAGCATGTGCTTTAAAGTGTTTTCAGAGACAGGGTTGTCTGTGGTAGAGAGTCACTGTAATCCCCATCATAATCATTATTTGTGCTGGAAGCTTCATGGTGTTTTTTGCTTATCAGAGCCCTATGGTTTGGTAAGGCATAAGGAGAGGGAGATGAGCGCTTTGTTCAATCTCTGGGTGGCAAGCCATCTGAGGGAGAGTCCTCCCTGTCAGATGGGGGGTAGCAGGGCCAAGTCCTGCGGGAACACATGGGAACGGAGTTCCTGCACTTTTTCCACAACAGGAACACAGTTCCCATTAGCAGCCGTGTCCTGCAAGACTTTGAAGTATGCGAGCTGTGTGGCAGGTGCTACACCAGCAGCTGCTGACACAGCTCACAATATTAAGTGCCGCACACCTGACCATTCAGGCATTGCCAGTAGGGGGCCCCATGACAGCTTCCGCTTTGATCTACCTGTCAATCACAGCTAGCTGATGGGTAGATCAGGTCTAAGTCTAGCTGATGGGTAGATCAGCTATTCTGCTCACAGGACATGCAGGGAGAGAGGTGAGCTGAGGGAGGAACATCAGTTTGGGGTGGTAAGCTGAGCACAATACCTGGCAAAGTTTAATGTCCGGAGGGAAGTTTATGTGGAAATATGTGAAGGGTTGGAATAGCAGCGAGTGTGTGTTGGAGCCCTGCAGAGTTTGCAGCCCCCCAAACTAACATACATCTCCTAAGCAGGAACATCACTATCTCCCCAAGCATTCTGTCCAGATAATGTGCAGTTAATTTATGACCTTTCCGTTTAACCCTGTGTTATCCAAACTCTGTTCAATGAAAAGTGTAAACTCACCACATAAACACTCTATATACAAAATACAATTCCCCAATAAAGATCAGAACATGATGTTCACATTTGCGTGGAAGCACAATTGAATGAATGCTGATTATTCCGAGAATTACCGTATTTATGTTTATTGAGGATTGTTTTTTTTATGTACTAACAGTTAAGCTTCATACACACAATACAAAAATTGGATGAAAAATACCACTTATGAAGCGTTCGTGCATATGAGTGTGTTTTTGTTTTCGGTGGGGGAGTGGATCTAGGGTGGGAGTTCCCACACTTTTTTCCCCAGGACTTGACCCCCGGGGGTAGCATAACAAGATTGCTGGGCATTCGGGTGTGCTGCTATGTGTGGAGTGGCAGAACCATCTTGGGTCTCCTCAGGCTGGGACTTAGGGGAAAAAATGAATGGCAAGGCTCCACCAGCTTGTTTTTCTTGTAAGACATAGTGCAGTGTCTGTGGGATATGTGATCATCTGTGAGGCCACAGGGAATGGTAGCTACTATAGCTGTAAATAGTTGTTTTTCTCCCACTGAGATCGGAGCACAGCACTTAAGCAGCCATTTCAGACTGTGGCCAAGCTCCGCCCCCCCACAAAAGCAAAAGTTCATTGTATCAATTTCTAATATACAGTAATCAATATAATATTGAATATAGCACTGAATACTGTATAAAGCACAAAGCAGTAGTAGCACACTATAATAACCATCCCCCTTCCCCAACCGTGTTGTTTCCAATAGCAAAATCACTTGTCCTTCACTAAATTCCCAAACACTGGCAAATTGCTGAATTTTATAGTGTGTGGGATGCAACTTAAAGTGGTGTTTCCACCCCAAAAAAAAATAGCTTAAAATTCATAAAAAATAAAAATAAATAAATAATTGGAAAACATTTTTTTTTTACTCACCTCTAAATGCCTGTTGCTAGGGGGTCCGTCGTAGTCTGCCTCCTTCAGTGCTCGGGCACTTCCCCTCAGCGCCGCACAGTCATCTGGGACCTGTCACGTGTCCCAGATGATGCAGTGGGTGCCCGGCTGTGAAGCCACAGCCGGGTGCCCACAGTAAGAATGCCGGACCCTGGGAGAGGTAAGCTGCAGTATTTGTAGCTGTTGACTTTTACATTTTTTTCTTTAGGGGGCACCCCAGTTTAAATCAAAACCATAATTGGTCAAACTTTTGCACCTGAGCAGAAATCAAATGCAAGATTTTGCTCTATCAATGCTTTATGGGATGTTTCCAAAAGTTCAGGATTCAGTCCAAACACTGAATTCCCCTAGCAGAGTGTCAATGAAACAAATCTTTTAAATGGACAAACATGATCCCAGACAGTCATGCATTTGCGAAATGCAGGAAGTGAGGATTTAGTTTTCTAAGCCTGCAATCTTTTGGAAAATGTCTGCAACGATTAACAAAGAGCCACCCTTTTTACGAATAAGGCTTGGGTAGTATGCTGGTATGTCTTTTGGGGTGCAGTGTTGTTATAGTGATAACAAAAGCATTATTAGTAAGGCTACTTTCACAATGAGGCGCTTTACAGGCGCTAAAGAGCTAAAAATAGCGCCTGTATAGTGCCTGTAATGCGCCTCTCCTGTCTCCAGTGTGAAAGCCTGTGGGTTTTGAAGTCCAGCCCCCCTTGTCCTTCCCACCAGGCCTTTCACAAAGTGCAGCGTGCTTTGTGCATGCACAGTAGGGAATTGGCTGTGAAGCCGCAATACTTCACTGCCGGTTTCCCTTACAAGCAATCGTGGAGGCAACACCGTAGAGCTGATGGAATAAACAGCTGGGGTGAAGAGACCGCTGGATTCCTGGGCCAGTAAGTGTCCTAATATTAAGGCCTCGTGCACACTGGATGTTTTTTTTTTAACGTTTTTAAAGCAGCTATTTTTGGCTGTAGATGTTTTTTTCTACAGTCATTAAACTCTCAATCATGTTATCCTAAGTGTCCATGCACACATAGGCTGTCATCAGCAGTTTTGGGCAGTGGCGTTTTTGAGCAATAAAGAACAAAAACAAAACTACTGAAAATGCTCTAACGCTGATAAAGGCTGATAAAAGTTGATAAATGCTCAAAAATTTCGCTCGCCAGTTTTTTAAATGTTTTTTGATCCATTAGGAAAAAAAAGACATAAAAAAGAAAAAAAAATTGAGCACGTCTCCAGGTAGCTGGGGCCAGCGAAGGAGGCGTCGCTGGCCCTGTCACCTGGTATGGACTTAAAGGGGAACCCCTACGCCGAAAAATCGGCGTGGGGGTCCCCCTTAGGTCCATATCAGACCCTTATCCGAGCACGCTACCCGGCCGGCCAGGAAAGGGGGTGGGAATGAGCGAGCGGGCCCCCCACCCCAAAGCACCTTGTCCCCATGTTGATGAGGACAAGGGCCTCTTTCCGACAACCCTGGCCGTTGGTTGTCGGGGTCTGGGGGTGGGGGGCTTATCGGAATCCGGGAGCCCCCTTTAATAAGGGGGCCCCTGGATACCGGCCCCCCACCCTATGTGAATGAGTATGGGGTACAATGTACCCCTACCCATTCACCTGTAAAAAAAAGTAAAAAAAAATACAACACACAAGGGTTAAAATAGTTTATTGCACAGCTCCGGGGGTCTTCTGTCTGTCTTCTGGAGTCTTCTCGCTGGACTCCTCCGCTATCTACTGCTAGCTTTTTCGCTAGCGGAGGAGCCCGACTTTCTTCTTCGGCCCCGCCCTCTTCTTCCGACTTCGGGGGTCTTGTCCCCCTCTTCGGGGGTCTTGTGCCCCTCTTCGGTTCTTCTTGCCGGGCCACCGCGCCTTCTTCTAGCTCTTTTACAAGCGGTGGCCCAGTCTTCTGTCACCGCTGTCGCCATCTTCTGTTCTTCTGTTCTTCTGTTCTTCTCTTCAGATGTTGCCTCGTCGCTGCCTCCGCTCACAATGGCAGGGACGCGGCGCGCGGCGACTTATATAGGGACATCACTGGATGATGTCCCCGCCCATTATGATGTCACAGTCCCAGCATCCTCTGGGACTGTGACATCATAATGGGCGGAGACATCATCTGGTGATGTCCCTATATAAGTCGCCGCACGCCGCGTCCCTGCCATTGAGGGGGACAAGACCCCCAAAGTCGGAAGAAGAGGGCGGCGGTGAAGAAGAAAGCCGGGCTCTTCCGCAAGTAAAAGAGCTAGCAGAAGATAGCGGAGGAGTCCGGCGAGAAGTCCCCCGAAGACAAACAGAAGACCCCTGGAGCTGTGCAATAAACAATTTTAACCCTTGTGTGTTGTGTTTTACTTTTACTTTTTTCCACAGGTGAATGGGTAGGGGTACATTGTACCCCCTACTCATTCACATAGGGTGGGGGGCCGGTATCCAGAGGCCCCCTTATTAAAGGGGGCTCCCGGATTCCGATAAGCCCCCCGTCCGCAGACCCTGACAACCAACGGCTAGGGTTGTCGGGAAGAGGCCCTTGTCCTCATCAACATGGGGACAAGGTGCTTTGGGGTGGGGGGGCTGCGCAGCCCCCCTTCCCCAAGGCACCGCCCATGTTGAGGGCACGTGGCCTGGTGCGGCTCAGGAGGGGGGAGGGCGCTCACTCGTCCCCACCCCCTTTCCTGGCCGGCCGGGTAGCGTGCTCAGATAAGGGTCTGATGTGGACCTGGGGGGGACCCCCACGCCGATTTTTTGGCGTAGGGATTCCCCTTTAACTCCATACCAGGTGATGGGCCAGCAACGCCTCCTTCGCTGGTCCCGGCTACATGGAGACGTGCTCAAAATGAGCGGACTTTCCTTCGCGTGTGTGGGCAAGTCGGTTCATTTCAAAAGTACGGCGGATAGTCCGGCGGACTTAGCACGCCGTATTAGTCCGCTGAAAAAGTGCCGTGTGTGGGCAAGTAGCTCGTTCCGAAAGTCCGGCGGACAGTCCGGCGGTAAGTCCGCCAGACTAACTCCGCCGGATAGTCGGCTACGTGTGTACGCGGCATAACATTTTTATAATGTTATTTTAACATCCAGTGTGCATGAGGCCTTAAACTCACTCTTAAGCCCCATACACACTATCAGTTTTTCTGCTGAGTTTTTCCTTAAGATTTACCAAAACCATATAATATGAGGTCAAACCTTAGGAGTTTCAATGTGCATGCAATCAGACAGGCCCTTGCACTACATGGTTTTGGTAAACCTGAAGGAAAAACTCAGCAGAAAAACTGATAGTGTGTATGGGGCTTTATTTTTTTTCTGAAGGAGCCTGGACCTCCTCTTTAAGATGTATGGTTGAGCACAGTAATCTCAGTTATGCAGTTTGACAGTAGTTGAGCCACTGTCACAGCAATAAGAAACTGAAGAGTTAAAGAAGTGAATAGGACATTGTTTAGTAGAGGGGCAGCCAAATGGGAGGTAGAAAGCATAATGTTTTTTCAGGCATACAGTAAAGGTCTTAGCTGATGGTGTACGCACCAATACTCTACCACATTGTACAATATACACTACTCACAGGGGGCACAGGGTAGAAAATGTGTCTACTACTGATGGGTAAATGTGAAGAGATGTAGCAGCTATTTGTGTGCTGGGGGCAAAAGCTGAAGCAGCTGTTCAAGGATAGAGAAAAGGCACTGTGGAAGATACATAAGTACATAAGGTAAGAGATGATAATCAAATGGACACATAACAGGGTGGTGCAGATAATAGGGAAATAAATGATATTTAAAAAAAACATGGGCACATTTTGGTATAGTTGTGTCTGGATGGTAAAGGGACTTCCAAAGGAGAAAACCATAACCACCTCCACCTGCCCTCTTTACCGTCACCAACACCGAGACTGCTAGTAGTCCTTAAGATATTTTCATTGTGTTCAGGCTAGAAATTAGTGGTATTTTGAGGATGAAGGGGTCTCAAAGCAGCAGGAGAGGAGCACCTAAAGTCATGTACACGCGGTCAGACTTTATAACGGGAAATGTTCGATGTGAGCTTGTTGTCGGAAAGTCTGACTGTGTGTATGTTCCATCGAACATTTGCTGTCGGAATTTCCGCACACAAATGTTTGAGAGCAGGTTCTCAAGTTTTGTTGTTGGAAAGTCTGGTCGTGTGTACACAAGTCCGTCGCACAAATGTTCACATATGCTCTGAATCAAGCAGAAGGAGCCGCACTGGCTATTGAACTTCCTTTTTCTCGTCTCGTCATTTGTGTTGTATGTCACCGCAACCCCACCATTTGGTCTTAAATTGATATTAAAGAGGGATTTCACTGTGAAAAAAAATATTAAAAGCCAGCAGCTACAAATACTGCAGCTGCTGACTTTTAATAAATGGACGCTCACCTGTCACAGGATCCAGTGATGTCGGCAGCCGAGGCCTATCGCTCGCTCGCTCGGCTCACGGCTGCTGCCGCCTCCATTCTATGTGTGGGAATCAGGAAGTGAAGCTTTGCGGCTTCACTTTCCAATTCCCTACTGCGCATGCACGAGTCATGCAGCGCAATAGGAATTGTCTGCACTGTCTCTGGGACCCGTGTGTGTCCCAGCAGACAGCACGCAGGCACAGGAAGAGGCATAGACTCCTGTGAGAGATTATGCCCAGAAGTGGGTGCAAATACCTGTCTTAGACAGGTATCTGCACCCCCCTCCCCCCTGAAAAGTGCCAATTGTGACATCGGAGTGGGGGAGGGTTCCGATGAGCGGAAGTTCCACTTTAGGGTGGAACCCCACTTTAAAGTCTCTTTAGTCACTTTAGGGTGGAACCCCACTTTAAAGTCTCTTTAAAAAATAAAACAAACATGGTATACTCACCTGCTCTGTGCTGTGGTTTTGCACAAAGCAGCCCTGATCTTTCACTTTTCAGATCCCTCGCCAGTGCTCCTTCCTCCCTTCCTCCTGCCTAATGCCCCCAAAGCAATGAGGCAGCCGAGCAGGCTCGCTCATGAGCTGTGGCTCTACATGTTAATTCACAAACAGAGCCATGACTCAGCCCCAGCTCCTCTCTCTCCTGATTGGCTCAGTTGCTGTGATTGACAACAGTGGGAGCCAATGCTGTCTCAACAAATGAGGAGGCAGAGTTCCCGAAGAGCCGGGGCACTTGTGTACATCATGGATTGAGATGGGGCTTAAGTATTAGGGGGGCTGGGAGGGGACGATGCACAGAGAGGGTAAAGAACCTTGAGCCTTTAGAACCACTTTAACCACTTAAGGACTGCCTCACGCCAATATGCGGCAGAATGGCATGGCTGGGCACAATCACGTACCAGTACGTGATTCTTTAAGTGCCCAAACCGGTCCTGTGCTCCATAACCATGGCTGTGGGACCAGCGGACCCGATTGCCACTGGTGTTCCGCGATCGGGTCACAGAGCTGAAGAACGAGGAGAGGTCTGTGTAAACAAATCTCTCCCCGTGCTTCCTTGTGTGGCTGTCACCGATCGTCTCTTCCCTTTTATAGGGAAGGACGATAAGTGACGTCACATGCCAGGCCATGCCCCCTACAATAAAAAAAAACACATAACATCATACATAACACTACACTGTCCCACTTAACCCCTACACTGCCACCCCCTGGTTAACTCCTTCACTACCAGTGTCATTTACACAGGAATCAATGCATTTAAATAGCATTGATTGCTGTATAAATGACAATGGTCCCAAAAATGTGTCAAAAATGTCTGATGTGTCCGCCATAATGTCGCAGTCATAATAAAAATTGATGATCACCGCCATTACTAGTAAAAAAAAAATATTAATAAAAATGCTATAAAACTATCCCCTATTTTGTAAAAGTTATAACTTTTGCACAAACCAATCAATAATCGCTAAGTGCAATTTTTTTTTACCAAAAATATGTAGAAGAATACGTATCGGCCTAAGCTGAGGAAAAAAAAATGTTTTTTTATATATTTTTGGGGGATATTTATTATAGCAAAAAGTAAAAAAATATTGAATTTTTTTCAAAATTGTCGCTCTATTTTTGTTTATAGCGCAAAAAATTAAAACTGCAGAGGTGATCAAATACCACCAAAAGAAAGCTCTATTTGTGGGGAAAAAAGGATGCCAATTTTGTTTGGGAGCCACGTCACACGACCGCGCAATTGTCAGTTAAAGTAATGTTAAAGTCGAATCGCAAAAAGGGGCCTGGTCCTTTGGCTGCAAATTGGTCCAGGGCTTACGTGGTTAAAAGAAAAAGAAACATTATTTAAATTGGTATCACTGATGGTTGGACTCTCTAAAGTGATGGCATTTAGGGCCGGTTCACACAGCAGGCGAGGCGAGGCGTCTCCGACTTGCCTCGCCGCGACCTGCGGCGACCTCAGCGGCGACTTGCAGATGACTTCTGTATAGAAGTCAATGCAAGTCGCCCCGAGGTCGCCCAAAAGTAGTACAGGAACCTTTTTTCTGAGTCGGAGCGACTCGAGTCGCTCCTCTCAGAACGGTTCCATTGTACAGAACGGGGGCGACTTGCGGGAGCGAGGCGAGGCGAGTCGTGTCGCCTCGCATCGCCCGCTGTGTGAACCGGCCCTTAGTGGATGGCAGGGATTCTTTGACCTTAGCTTTAGCTGATTTACTCTCTAATTTAGCAGCCACATGATCGGCAACATTCACCAGTCCAAAAGTACTTATAGCATTAGCAGCTATCCTTTTACGATAAAAAATACAAATTTTCTTTTTTATTGTTCTAAGCAGATGTTTTTTTCCTACTGCATCATGTTAATGAACAACTATTCTAACAATTGCTATGAGGTCTCAGATCTTGTTTTTTAATGCATCAGTGTTATCTAGTGCAGTTTACACCAAGATGTTTCAGTTCTGTTCTCCAAAGTGTTTAACAGCTGAAAGATTATCTGCAGCAAGACAGCGTTTTCTTTCTCAAGCATGTCAGTTATTATCCTGCTGATTTTACCACTGGCAGAGCAGATGGAGAATTGCTGGTAAAATGGCCATGAAACTACCACTTCTTTCATCTCTCCACTGTGTTGTTTCCATGCAGCACACAAACGAGGTTAATAAAGCAATTTATGAGATGGATCCAGCCAAAGTTTATAGTCTTAAAATGCTCTGTTAGCTTTCCTTTATACTTTAGCATCTTTCCTATTGGATGAATAATAATTGTAATGTTTTGATTTAAAATGAGAAATTTTCAAAACCACACATTCTTATTGTTTGCAAAATGTGTCACTGTTATTTAAAATTCAATTATTCAGATTTTTTTTTCCAGGTTTTTCATGATCCAATTTCATTTGAGCTGTGCTTTACCAAGTGCAAATTAATGCTTATTAACATATTTAGTTAAATCAGTCCATTCATTTTTAATGGTTTCCAATACACCCCAGTTTGTCTAAAGCCCCATACACACTATCAGATTGTCTGCTGATTTTTTCCTTCAGGTTTACCAAAACCATATAGTGGAAGGGCCTGCCTGATTGCATACACATTGAAACCCCTAAGGTTTGACCTCATATTATATGGTTTTGGTAAATCTTATGGAAAAAATCAGCAGAAAATCTGATAGTGTGTATGGGGCTTAAAATTAGACTTGACCCTTTTTTTATGGGGCAATAATGTGGTGCCCTACAATTCAGGTGCATAGAGGGGCCATTCAAAATGAATGAATGGCATTATTCCAACTTGCCACAATGTGAAAGTGTGGGTCAGCCCTCAATTCTGATTTATCTTCTTGGTGCATGTGTTTTAACTCAGACATCGCATGTGATTCACACCTCAGTGCTGTACAGATTGTATGGCTGAATTTGCATTGCATTCGGACCAAAATGTGTTCACATCCATTCAATCCGATTCCTGTCCGAATTCACAGTTTGCACTGCGACATGCAAACTGATATGGGGGTGTCATTAACTTTCTATTGACACCCGCAGCGGTTTGCATAGGGCAGTGTGTACTGCCTGCGAGTTCTGCACTGTGATTGCGCTGGTTCCCACTTTGCATACGTGTGAACCAGCACTTAAAGGGGTTGTAAAGCTTTGTTTTTTTATTTTCTAAATAGGTTCCTTTAAGCTAGTGAATTGTTGGTTAACTTACCTTTTCCTTCAATTTCCCTTCAAAATGTTTTTTTTCTTTGTCTGAATTTCTCACTTCCTGTTTCTTCTCAGTAAACTTCACACCATCATCCGAGCGGTGTTTAGTCAGCCAGAACAGCTTACTGAACAGCTTACTGAGGAGGAACAGGAAGTGAGAAATTCAGACAAAGAAAACAAAGAAAAAAAACATTTAGAAGGGAAATAGAAGGAAAAGGTAAGTGAACCAACAATGCATTAGCTTAAAGGAACCTATTTAGAAAATAAAAAAACAACCTTTACAACCCCTTTAATGTTTTGTTGATTCAGAACTATACTCACCTCGGCTCCAGCTTGGTGTCCCCGAGTTCCTTGACTGGCTATCTTTCAGTGACTCCCAGGCATGCACAGGAGTTCATTTAGATTCAACCTTGCTGAATTTGTACAGTGAGGTGCATGGCTCACTGTACAGGAGCAAACAGGCAGGTGAGCAACTTTAATGCAGAAGAGACAAAGCATGTCTGTTCTGCATTAAAATTCCTGCCTGTTCATCCATTTTAAATTTTGCCCTAAAATTTCTCATTCAATGCTTTATAAATATACTCTAATACAGTGATGGCTAACCTTGGCACCCCAGATGTTTTGAAAATACATTTCCCATGATGCTCATGCTTACTGCAGAGTAGTTGAGCATTATGGAAAATGCAGTTCCAAAAGAAGTGCCAAAACAGGTGCCAAGGTTCGCTATCAGTGCTCTAATGTATTAGATAATAGATATTTTTAAATCCTGTTATTAGGATAACATAGTTTTTTGTTTTGTTTTTTATATTACCGTATATACTCGAGTATAAGCCGAGATTTTCAGCCTCTTTTTTGAGGCTGAAAGTGCCCCCCTCGGCTTATACTCGAGTCATCGCTGTCTGCCCGCTCGATCAGCGTGTCGAGCAGACAGACAGCGGCCATTCTATCATTCAAAAGCCGCGCCTCCGGCTCCGCCTTCGCCTGTGATAGGCGGAACACTGAATTTCCCAGCAGCCTGTGTTCCGCCTATCACGGACATCGTATCATCCTCGTACTACGGACGAGGATGATACGATGTCCGTGATAGGCGGAACACAGGCTGCTGGGAAATTCAGTGTTCCGCCTATCACAGGCGAAGGCGGAGGCTTTTGAATTTTACAATGGCCGCCGACGAAGAGGGCACGGGACGGAGGCAAGGCAAGGCACGGCACGGGACGGGACGGGACGGAGGCAAGGCAAGGCACGACACGGGACGGAGGCAAGGCACGGCGGCAAGGCACGGCACGGGACGGAGGCAAGGAGGCAAGGCACGGGACGGAGGCTCGGGACAAAGGCTCGGGACACAGGTAGGCTGGACACACACACACACACACACACACACACACACACACACACACACACACACACACACACACATGGATGGAGACACACACACACACACACACACATGGATGGAGACACACACACACAGGGATGGATGGATGGAGACACACACACACAGGGATGGATGGATGGATGGATGGAGACACACACACACAGGGATGGATGGATGGATGGACACACACACACACAGGGATGGATGGACGGACACACAGGGATGGACGGACACACAGGGATGGACGGACACACAGGGATGGACGGACACACACACAGGGATGGACAGGCATGTCTCACCCTCGGCTTATACACGAGTCAATAAGTTTGCCAGTTTTTTTGGGGGTAAATTGGGGGCCTCGGCTTATATTCGGGTCGGCCTATACTCGAGTATATACGGTAGATTGTATTATTGAAGTTTGTTCATGCACAATCCATTTATATAAAAAAAATCCAATAATATGTTGCCCTTTGGATACAAAGAAAAAATAACTACAGTTCACTGCCCTTACATATTTATATGTACCGTTTTTATACTTTTTCCCCTTCCATTTTCTAAAACACTTCAAATAACACCACTCTACATCAAAAACAAGTATATTTTGTTATAATAACCTGTCCAGCAGTCCTCTGTAGGACCAAAAGTGATAATCAAATAACATCCCCCGTTGACTTCAAAGCAATTCAAAATTCTAATTCTGACTGGGTCTAATTTAAGTTTAATAGAAAATTAGAATCTTAACACTATTCTCATGTGCCCCCATTTTAGCTATATTACAGAATTTCCACCCTGGCACTTCTTTTTTCCCCTTAGGTATCAAATTCCTACATCTGGTGGCAGCTTACTTTTCTGCCAACTTTAACACACTGACATTCCTTATCTTTTTCCCATGTCAAAAAGCAAATAGCAAAAAGTTGACTAAAGCTGTATATCTTCAGTCAATAAAAGTGCTTTCATGCAATCCAGGACAAGGCTGAAATAGAGTAGTATAGTGTAATAGAAAGTTTGACAGAGGAAGACAGCACCTGGGCAAGTAAGTGATCACAAGGCATGGAGTGACCAAGGCCGCTATAGGGACAGAGGGCTCTGTTCACAAAGAATTATCCTCCCGCATCTGAGTATGCGGTAAGATACCACATAGCATTTTTCAAAAAGTTTTTTTAGCATTTGCTAAAAAACGCTAATCCAATACCATGTGAGTTATTTTATAAAATCATGCAGTATTTTAGTAGTAAAAGGTTGCATTAATTTACTACTGGCAATAGCAGACATCTTTACCACAGGCCACCCCAAAGCACCCTCCCCATGTTGAGGGCATGTAGGCTGGTACGGTTCAGGAGGGGGGGGTTCTCTCAACCCCTCTCTTTTCGTGCGGCTAATAAGGGTCTGATGTGGATTTTGGTGGGGACCCGTACCTCATTTTAATTTTAAATTTGGCAGAGGGTTCCCCTTAATATTCATACCAGACCCAAAGGGCCTGCTAATGGAGGGGATCCCATGCTCTTTTTTCAATTATCTGTATCTATATTGCCAAGACACGACAATTCATTACAGCCTGTGATCAGTTTTAAATGACAATTTTTCCTTTAGAAATGTAATTTTGCTGCAGTATTTTTTTAAACATGAGAAAAATGCGCCATTTTATAGGCATACTATAGACACCAAACAAAAAGGTGCAGCACAATGAATACAGTTCATAAATTGATTAAAATGCTGGATGATGCTGTGGATAAACACCCGGTGATAAATGCAATCTTCTGCTATATCATCTCAGTGATAAGTCCTCCACCATAAGAATGAGGTACTCTTACCAAATATGTTGGACCACTGAATAAACAAATGGTCAGAAGAGCAAATTCCCACATATGGGTGAAGATGATCAATCCAGCGCAAATGGCAATCAGGAATCAGTCATATGAAAAAAGGAGAGATCTCAGTGCAGACTGTACAGACCGTAATTTATTCCAAAAAGTAAAATGGCTAAAGTGCCGGTGTACAAACAACTGTAATGCCCCATACACACTATCAGATTTTCTGCTGATTTATTCCTTCAGATTTACCAAAACCATGTAGTACAAGGGCCTACCTGATAACATACAAATTGAAACTCCTAAGGTTTGACCTCCTATTATATGATTTTGGTAAATCTGAAGGAACAACTCAGCAGAAAATCTGATAGTGTGTATGGGGCTTAAGGCATAAATGCCTGGTAAAATCTCAGCAACATAAATTGTAAAAAACAGCAGAATGGGAACCGGTCTCAGATTTCAGATGGAACACGGGTGACGACCATAATCAGCGGCCCCTCCCCTGTACGTACACATGTTCTTCCAAAATTTTTGCCTGTTCGCATGTTCTGCTGCGAACTGAACAGGAGGGTGTTTGGCTCATCCCTATTCCTTAACAACTGATAAGTCACCAGCTGTCAGCAGAGAATCAGAGCTGAAAGTAAAAAAAAAAAACTATTAAAGAGAGTGTTGGTGTCCTGGGAGCCGCGCATGAAGTCAAAGCCTGCTGTGTGATAGTGAATGGCAGTCTCAGCCTGGACCCACCAGGCTACGCCCCCAATGCGCTTCACTCCGCCCACCGGAGCTTACTCATGGGGATGTTCCTTTGTCTAGAGCAGGGGTCTCAAACTGGTGGCCCTCTAGCTGTTGCGAAACTACAAGTCCCATGATGCATTGCAAGGCTGACAGTTACAAGCATGATTCCCACAGGCAGAGGCATGATGGGACTTGTAGTTTTGCAACAGCTGGAGGGCCGCCAGTTTGAGACCCCTGGTCTAGAGCATAGACAAGCTCCCTTCCTAACCAGCACTCACAAAGATGGGTACATTCATTCCACAACAGGAAGCAAAGCGAGTAAAGCAATGTCCTTGTGTATGAAAAACAAAACTAAAATCCCATTCTTATACCACCATCACACTAATGAAATAGATTTAAACTCCATCGCCAATGCATTTAGTGCATATTATAAAGATCTCTACAATATTAAACACTTCAGCCCCGGAAGGATTTACCCCCTTCCTGACCAGAGCAGTTTTTGCGATTCGGCACTGCGTCATTTTAACTGACAATTGCGCGGTCGTGCGACGTGGCTCCCAAACAATATTGGCATCCTTTTTTTACATAAAAAGAGTGTTGTTTTGATCACCCCTGTGGTTTTTATTTTTTGCGCTATAAACAGTAAAATAGCGACAATTTTGAAAAAAATGCATTGTTTTTTACTTTTTGCTGCAATAAATATCCCCCCAAAAATATGTAAAAAAAAATATTTTTTTTCCTCAGTTTAGGCTGATACATATTCTACTAAATATTTTTGGTAAAAAAAAATCGCAATAAGTGTTTATTGATTGGTTTGCGCAAAAGTTATAGCATCTACAACATAGGGGATAGTTTTGTGGCATTTTTATTAATATATATTTTTGTTATTCGTAATGGCAGCGATCAGCGATTTTTATATCGTGACTGTGACATTATGGTGGAAACATCAGACAATATTGACACATTTTTGGGACCATTGGCATTGATACAGCGATTAATGCTATAAAATTGCATTGATTACTGTAAAAATGTCACTGGCAGTGGAGGACTTAACCACTAGAGGGCGGGGAGGGATTAAGTGTGTCCTGCGGGAGTGTTTCTAACTGTCTGGGGGATGGGTACATTACTTTGCCCAGCCGTGCCACTCTGACGACGTATATATGTCGACAGCGGTCGGCAAGTGGTTAAGGATGATAAAAGAAGAAGAAAATATGGCTGCGCTATGGATAGTGAATTTTAAATAAATGTTACAAAGGTACAATCTGCCTCTACCATATATTTCCAAACCAATTTGGGTGGAATAAATGTGTAAAAGAAGCAATAGATAGACGTGGAGCTAAACCTTAGTACATCCAAAAAAAGTTTGAGTTTCTATCTGAAATATGAAAGAGACCTCTATTTCTTTTTTATTTTTCCCAGAGGTCTCTTTCATATTTTAGATAGAAATCAAACTTGTTGTTGGATTTTTTAGCAACACGTCTACCTACTGCTTCTTTTAAGGATGATAAAAGCACTCATCAACCATCTTAGGAAGAAATTTCAGCCTTCCTAGAGCAAACTAACCTCCCCTCAATATCACCACAAAAACTTTTATCTCTAAATACCCCCTTCACTATCCCTAAAATACTGCACACAATGACCTCCCAAATTCCAAATACCCAGGGCCGGATGGCTTCACTGGAGAATACTATAAAAAATGTCAACATATCCTAGCCCCTATGTTATGTAGGACCTATAATTCAGCTGCTTCCTCTTTGACTTTCCCCACTGAAATGCTTAGTGCATTGATATTGATCCTCCCAAAGCCAGGAAAAGAACCCTCTCAACCAAAAAATGTCTGACCTATATCCTTGCTCAACATAGATTAAAAAAAATCTATGCAAAACTTATAGCAAATAGATTAGTTGACATCTTACTACCCTTATTCACAAGGATCATTCGAGATCACCAAGTCACCAAGCCTCAGGCGCCACCAGAAGAGTAATTGATGCTATCCATCATGTAGAAAAATCTGGCACACCTTCAATATTCCTATCTTTAGACACATAAACATTTGATAGGGTGAACTGGGGCTACCTCTCATCAGTATTGTCCAACTTGGGGATACAAGGACAAATTTACAATGCCATAATGGCCTTGTACCCTGTCCAATTGGCTCAAGTATATACAGAAGACACCCTCTCATTGCCATTCCAGTTCTCGAATGGAACGACACAAGGATGTCCTCTTCCCCCCCAATCTTTAATATTATTATGGAACCCGTAGCTGAAAGCATCAGATCCAACAAAAAAATCTCAGGAATGTCCATTGCACACCAAGAGCATAAAATCAGCTTACTTGCTGATGACGTTATTCTCATGGTCACCGACCCAGTTAACTCCTTAATGGAGATTCAAAAAACTCTTACCTGGTTTAGTAATATTTTTTACTACAAAGTAAACAAAATAAAATCATATATCTTGAACCTGGGTGAGAACAATGCCACTAGCGAACGTCTCCAACAACAATTCCACTATACTTGGGCAGATAAAAGTATAACCTTTTGGTGTACAATTAACCAACTCAACTAAATCACTATTTCAACACAACTATTTACCACTCCACACTAAACTTCAAGAGGACTTCACCAGACTAGTGTTGTTTAAATTCTCATGGGTGGGGTGCTTGGCAGCCTATAAAATGCTTAATTTTACCCAAATCCTCTATCTATTTAGAACCCTCCCAATCCCAATTCCAGCTAGAATTAAGCAATGCCAGCGGGAGGAATTGGCTATGTAGACTTTTATGATTATTACTTGGCCTCTGTGCTCACACAAACAAAAATGGTTTCTATCTACCCCCTCCACATTATGGGGAAAATGGAAGCATCCACTATTCCAGGTGGCAATTTATCTTCATGGCTATTCTCTATTACATTAACTATTTTAGCAACACTCAAAATCTGGGATCAGTTTATAAAAAAGTAGCTCATCACACCCTCTCAAATCCAATCTCCAAATTCCTCTAGAGGCATTGCATAATTTTATGTACTCAACATCCTATAAAACCTTGAAAGTGAAAGGAATAACGTACCTAATTGATCTGCTAAGCAAGGAAAAAATCACTACTCAAAACAGTTTAGACATAAAATAACTCATATATTATTGTCAGCGAGACTTTACCAGAAAATTGAAAAAACTGACCCGCCCACACTGGGTTATGTGGCGAACACAACCCACGTACACTTCATCTATGAACAAACACTAGCATTAAGATACAAAAAGAAAGATCACACTTATAGATTGTGACAACCATGGATAAACTGGACTAGCACCCCAGGAATTGTCAGGGCTCTTAGCTCCTAACCTCACCATCTAGAAATTCTTT
This sequence comes from Lithobates pipiens, assembly GCF_037356315.1. NCBI lineage: Eukaryota > Metazoa > Chordata > Amphibia > Anura > Ranidae > Lithobates > Lithobates pipiens. Next base: position 205,605,256 of record NW_027507785.1, on the reverse strand, counting down.
TGTTCTTGTTCAATGGTTTAAAGTTAAATCTTTGAGTCACCTTGAAAATATATTTAACCAAAATGTTTTTATTAATTTTTTGAGTACAAGTATATAAAAAAAAAAATAGAGAAACAAGCCAGTATACAATAATGTCAATACATTGCATATTCAATAGGACACTCTTTTGTAGATATTATTGCATGGTCTAATAACAATGACTTTTACTAACATTAACTGGAGAGCCTGAGGGAGTATTGTGAATTGGAATAGGTACTACAAAAAGCCTGTCACCCCAAACGGGAGCAAACTGGGAGCAGGCTATCTCAATATGATCTCAGGATCTATGGTTGCGGCCCAGCTCTTGGCCAACAGTAGCAAAGTAAAGTATCCTAGTATAATACTATTACCCTTATCAAATGACGCATTGACAGAGGGAGGAAAGGCTACCTTTGATTCGAGGATACAGGTAGGCTTGTATACCTAGTAGATGTGTAATCAAAAACCAAATAACCAAACAAACATCAGAAACAGATCAGCAGTGTCATGTTCAAGACCTCTGCAATGTTATTATAATTTCACCAAAAGATACTATTAATTATCCAATACTCCGGTATGACTTGTTAGTAGAATATCAACCCTAGAGGCTCTAGTAAGATGAGGTCCAACTATCCCAGAATTTATGGAAGGTACTTGCTCTTCCTTCCTTATAGGCTAATAATCTTTCCATTAGACTTTGTGAGTTCACTCTATGAATAACTTCTGCTATGCTTGGGGAGTGGCAGATCTCCATTTGGCTGCTATTGAGATACGAGCCGCATAAAGAATGTTTACTACCACTTTCCGTTGTCTATATGGGAAGGAATCTACACTTGGATTGAGTCGTTTTCGATATAAGAGAGAAAACGTCTCCCCAAAACTGTTTCAGAGCCTTGCATAGTCACAGGACATGTAGTAGGTTACCTGTGTGATTGCAATGTCTCCAGCATAAGGGAGAGAGAGCCAGGTTCATGGTGTGTAGACGCATTGGAGTTAGGTACCATCTATGGAGGATCTTATGGGAGTTGTCCCAATGATCTACACATGCCAAGGATCTATTGTTATATTTAATAGCTGCTAACCATTGTGGAAGCGCAAAGGATCTACCAATGTCCGCTTCCCACTTGTGCATAGATGGGAGTTTGGAATGCACGGTATGGAAGTTGGAAAATTTGTGATATGCCTTTAACATGTGGACCACTTTCTTTCCTTAGGTAATCCCAAATTTTTAAAGGTAGTACTATAGATGTAATTGGATTTTTCATGTGGTAGTGTTTAATTTGTTGTATCATAAAGGTGTCTAATGCTGTGGTTTGCCGTAATTCATCAATGGTATAGTGGATGCCCTTTTGTTTCCAATGATGTGTAGAGAAGTTTTCTATAAGGTAAGCATATGTTGTCAGGGGTATATTAAGGGTATGGAGAGTTTCATCTGGAAATGTAATTTTTGTTAACAGGGACCAGGCTTCTAGCGTTGCTTGGATCGTTGGGTAAGCTGGAATGTGAGGTCTATGGTGAATGTTGAATGCCATCAGTAATGCTGTAAGGTCATGCCCTGGAGTCACTTCTTGTTCTATGCAGGACCATAGTTTATCCTCTTGACACGAGAACCAATATTTTAGTTGATCCAGTAGTGAGGCCTGATAATATGTCTAAGCATTGGGTAGGCCTCCTCCACCTATTTTTCTATGTTTATATAACATTGCTAAAGCTATTCTGGGCTTCTTGTTTTGCCATATATATTTATTCAGGTTTTAGGCCAATTTGGAGAAGAACTTTTGTGGTATGGGGATCGGAAGAGCCCTGAAGAGGTAGAGTATCTTGGAAATAAGATAAATGCAGGGGAAGGGCATAGAATTTAGTGGTATTAATTTTATAATATGTTATTTTACCAAATTCATGTAGCAGTTCCTTGGCTTTGGGCAGAGAGGCTTCAGGGTTGGTTAAAGTGAGAATAATGTCATCGGCAAATAGTCCAATGTTGTGTTCTTTCTGTCCTATTTGAAGACCTTTTATGTCAGTAGTAATCCTAATAAGTTCAGCTAGGGGTTCTATGACCATGGAGAATATTACTAGGGATAAGGGACAGCCTTGTCGGGTTCCATTGGTAAGGTTGAAGGGGTCAGAGACCATACCTGAGGTATATACCTTAGCAGTGGGGTTTGTATAGAGGGACATAATCGCAGAGTGGACAAAACCTCTCAGTCCAAATTTGGAGAGTGTTTCGGATAGATAATGTCAGTGCACTCTATCAAATGCTTTTTCCACATCGAGAGCAACAAATATACTGGGCGTCTTATTGATTTCCGCGTACGTCATCAGATTAATCATCCTTCTCGTGCTATCTGGGGCCTGTCTACCTTCGACAAATCCTACCTGTTCCAGTCCAATAAGAGCGGGGGTCACTGTCATTAGTCTGTTGGCGGGTGCTTTGGCATACATTTTGAGGTCAGTATTTAACAAGGAAATGGGTCTATAATTCTGGGGATGGGAGGGGTCTTTTCCGGGTTTTGGTATTGTCACTATTATAGCTTGCAACTTTTATTTGGGAAATGTACCAGTTTGTGCGGCTAAGTTGTAAATCTCTACTAATCTGGGGGTGAGTATTTGCTCAAATGCCTGGTAATATTCGGCCGAGAAGCCATCCGCCCCCGGGGATTTATGTTTAGGTAAATTTTTAATCACCGCCTGTATTTCGGTCTCTGTAAAGGGTGTGTTCAGGTGTTGTAGTGATTCCTGATCCAGAGAGGGGAGGTCAATATTATGCAGAAATTTATTAATGTCTGCCAATGTGGGTTGGTGAACTTGCTTATCTAAATTCAAGTTATATAACGATTCATAAAAATCTTTAAATGTGTTGGCAATGTCTTTGGGGTTGTGATGTGGGTGGTTGTCTATATGATGTTTAACCTCCCTGGCGGTACGATTATTTCGGGTTTTAGGTGCTAAAAGCGGTACCATTATTTTGCATGAAAATTTGGCGTTTTATATTGTAGTCCTGCAATTCTTAGGAATAACTCACTTAAATCTGTCCAAACCAGAGTCTAGCAGACATCCCGGGTATAATAAAGTTTGAAAAATGAAATCATAAATTATAATATAATAAATAATTATAAATAATTGTACCAAATAATAATATAACAATAATAAAAATTATTCAATAATGTAATCAAATCAAAAACACTGAAATTTGCTCAGTTGCAGAATTGTCACTGTCATTACTTTTCAGTATTTGATGACGGATCTCCCCACAAATCGCTATCGCTCAATTCTGCGAGTGATTCCAATTTATTATCGCTGTTTTCTAGCTGGTCTAAAACCATTTTTGATGTAAAGGGACAGTTTTGGTTGCTATGGACAATCTCCATTTTCCAGGCATAAAGAACAGTTTTTATTACATAAAACTGCATGCAGGACACTGGGCAGACCACTAGGGACAACGGGGATGTGAAATATTTACATACAGCAATGTAATCTGTAAGATTACATTATACTGTATGTATACTGTTTGTTTCACTTTTTGAATTTGGCGCCGATCTCCGTCCCCGTGCGTCGCAACGCTCGCAGGGCACGGAGATCGGCTCCGTGATAGATCGAGCGAGACAAGGCTCGCTCATACAGCGGGGAGACAACGCTGGATCCGAGGGAGAAGGTAAGTAAACCTCCTCCTGGATCCAGCGATGCAGTCCCGAGTCTGGCTCGGGGATACTGCTTTTGGTATGAAAATTCCACCCCGAGCCAGACTCGGGAATACCGCCAGGGGGGTTAAGCACCGAAATATTAGCACGGTTCACCCGCTTCTTTAGTTGTGAGGCCAACAGTTTGCCAGCCCTGTTGGATTGGGAATAATATGTTAGTTTGAGTCTTTTAAAGCAGATGTCATAGTCATGTTGTAATTGTAATATTTGTCTAAGTTCCTCTCGACAGGAGTTTAGTTGCTGCAGTATGGAATGGTCTGCTGTGCGTTTATGTTACGATTCTAGGTCAGAGATTTGAACCTGCAGTTGTGTAACGTGTTGCGACTTTTTTCTCTTTTCTCTGGCAGCAATTCAATGTGCCCCTAGAGACTGCTTTGTGGGCACACCAGATCGTATTTCTGGGTGTTTCCGGTTGGTCATTCAATCTAAAATATTCTTCAAGTAAAATTTTTATTTCTGACTGAATTTAAGGTTTGGAGAGAAGGTAAGTATTATTTTGCCATACGGGCACAGATTTTGATTGATTTGAGTCGGTTATTTCGATCGTAATTGGGGCATGGTCAGACCATGTAATATTATGTATATTAGCTTTTAGTACGCTTTGTAACAGATATTTGTCAGTGAGAAAAAAATAAATTCTAGAATAGTGTCGATGAGCCAGCGAATAGTATGTGAAATCTCTTTCTGTGGAGTGGAGGCACCGCCATGGGTCATACAGCTCTTCGGATAGGCAGTACTGTCCCAGAGAAGGTCTGTTTCTCCGCCCCACAGAGGAGGAATCCATTGCTTCGCTCATAAGCATATTAAAGTCCCCACATATCAGTAAACTACCCTTTTGTAATGCTTTAGCTTTTTGTACTGTCTTGCAAAAAATTTAATCGATTTCTTATTAGGTGCATAAAGATTTACCAAGGTATAGAGTTTGTGATTGATTTCAGCATTAATAATAATAATAAACCTACCACTACTGTCTATCAATTTGTCTATGAGATTAAATGTAACGGAGTCTCTGATGGCAATTAAGACACCATTATGTTTGCCAAAGTCATTTGCCGTAAAGATGTGCGGATATTTATTGTGAGAGCATCTGGGGGGATTTTGACTTGAAAAATGCGTCTCTTGCACGAATAGAATGTCACATTTCTGTTCCTGAGCCGTCTTCCACAGTGTTCGTCGCTTGAATGGGCTATTGAGTCCTCTAGCGTTGATGGATAACATTTTAATGGACATAGCTGTTTTCGGAGAAGCCTAGTCGGCATCTACTGGTGAAATAGGATAAGCGCAATGTAAAGGAACATTTTCCAAAGCAGAGGATTGGAACAATGGGTATGCCAATGCAGGCATAGGAAAGATCCAAGATCCTGGATGAGCCAAACACAAACTGTTTAAAACTAAGAAAGGAAAACTAGAGAGAATCATAGTCAATCAAATGAATTTGGGATAATCCCAGAAACGGAAGTGGGGAGAAATAGTTCTGATACGGTCCAATACAGCCGAACATCAGGAGTATTCTGTTTCAGTTGAAAATGGCGTGTACTGCTTTGGTTAAGACGAGGGATATTGTCACCTCCATGTCAGGAAAGGCGATCAAACTGGAGACTAGCCTGCTCCATTTTCCACTCAGGGCCTTTATCTCTTTGTGCGCTGTGCGGGAAACCTTTGTTATGTCTTGCTGTATAGCCCCCCTCAGGGTGAGGATCATAGCTTTCATAATAGTATCAGTCAGGGGCTGACCAGAGGCAGGAAGAGCATCTAGTTTCTGAGTGCATACATCAGACTTATCCATCTCCTGCCCTTCATCCCCCAGCTCACCTCCTTCTTCATCTGGAGAGCAGAGTCTCCTTTTTTGTTTCAGGGGACTATTGGAGGCTGACAAGGGAGATAGCGGGGTAATTCTACTGTCAAGGGACTCACCATCTCCCTGAGTTGCCGCGCCGCTGTGATGAGAAAGCAGCTGTGAGGTAGAATGCCCTGCACTGGCGCCATCTTGGATGATCCCGGCCGGGATCGCGGAGTAAAAATCTGTCAGTTTTCTGGGTCCCTCTCTGGTTTTCCTCTTGGCCATCATGAGGATTACAGTGATCTCGTCTTCTGTCGTGGATGTGTGCCGGTTTAGGCTGTCGCACGCTGCTGTGAGTTGCTTCTATTCTCCTGATGCGATGGAGCTCTTCTCTCACCGCACCATTCACTCCGGCCGCCGGCTCTGCCCCCCCCACCTTGAAAATATAGATCTACACGATTATGGTATACATTATGAGAGGGAAAGGGTTGTCTCCAACCCGGGCACAGTATTGCACCCATAGGGGTGTCCGGAATGGTAGTCAACCCTGCTACCTCTATCCTATACTGAAAACCTAATAAATTGAATAACGAACGGATGTCGCTATACCACCTCATATGTAGGTATATATAGATGGCTAATGATACAATCCAACATTACTCAACAGATACTGTTATTTGTTTGTCTGTATGTATACTTGTCGACTTACTTCTGTTATATATGAAAATATTTATAAAAATGTATTGTAAAAATGCTGATTCATTAATAGAATATCTCATTTTCCAAAGTTTACTATCATATTCACATTTTTATTCTGGTACTGCTAGCTGACAAATACAGACTACATTGTATATTGAATCAACTTTAAAAGAACGCAACAAGAAATGTAAGGGTGAAATCAGGGGGCTAAGATAGAGGGTCCTTAAGGAACTCAGTAAAGTAATTGCCAACCCATTGTTCCTAATTCTTACAAACAGTCTACTGACTGGAATGGTACCAGCTGATTGGAGAAAAGCAAATGTAGCACCAATATGAAAAAAAGGGCCAAGCTACATTCCTGGGAATTACAGACCAGTTAACCTAACATCAACAGTATGCAAGCTCTTGGAAGGGATGATAAGGAACTATAAACAAGATTTTAGTAATGACAGCGGTATCATTAGCAGCAATCAGCTTGGATTCATGAACTATCGTTCTTGCAAAACCAATTTATTAACCTTCTATGAGGAGGTGAGCTGGATTTTGCAAAAGCATTTGATACAGTTCCCCATAAACATCTACTGTACAAAGTATGGTCTGTTGGCATGAACCATAGGGTACATGGATTGAAAACTGGCTACAGGGGCGATTTCAGAGGGTAGTGATAAATGGGGAGTACTCTGAATGGTCTGGGGTGGAAAGTGGGGTCCCCCAGGGTTCTGTCCTGGGACCTATCCTATTCATTTTATTCATAAACCACCTGGAGGATGGGCTAAACAGCTCAATCTCAGTACTTGTGGACAATGCGAAGTTAAGCAGGGCAATAACTTCTCCGCAGGATGTGGAAACCTTGCAAGAAGATTTGAACAAATGAATGGGGTGAGCATCTACATGGCAAATGAGGTTTAATGTAGAAAAATGTAAAATAATGAATTTGGGTGGCAAAAATATGGATGCAATCTATTCACTAGGGGGGGAACTTCTTGGGGAATCTAAGATGAAAAAGGACCTGTGGGTCCTAGTAGATGACAGGCTCAGCAACGGCATGCAATGCCAAGCTGCTGCAAGCAAAGCAAACAGAAAATTGGCATGCATTTAAAAAGGAATTAACTCCAGAGATAAAACGATAATTCTCCCACTATACAAGACTCTGGTTTGGCCACACCTGGAGTATGCCATCCAGTTCTGGGCACCAGTCCTCAGAGGGATGTGCTGGAACTGGAGAGGGTCCAGAGAAGGGCAACAAAGCTGATAAAAGGACTGGAGGACCTTAGTTATGAGGAAAGGTTACGAGCACTGAACTTACTCTCTCTAGAGAAGAGACGTTTAAGAGGGGATATGATTTCAATGTACAAATACCATATTGGTGATCCCACAATAGGGATAAAACTTTTCTGCAAAAGATTATTTAATAAGGCACTTGGCCATTCACTAAAATTAGAAGAAAAGCCTTTTTACCTTAAACTGCGTAGAGGGTTCTAAAATGTAAGAGCAGTGAGGAGTTGGAATTCTTTTCCACAGGCAGTGATTTCAGCAGGGAGCATCCATAATTTCAAAAATCTATAGAAAAACAATTAGATAAGCACCTGAATGACCACAACCTACCGGGATATACAATGTAATACTGACATAAAATCAAACACATAAGTCGGACTTGATGGTCTAGACTTTTTTCGGCGTTGCCTACTATGTAACTATGTAAGATGTCCCACACACATTTGTAGAAAATATGTTTTCTTCCAGTTTCACCCTCAGTCTAAAATATCAATGTAAAAAAAAAAAAATATTTAACGCTATAAGTAAAAACTCTGCGCTTAGAGCATTTTTTTTTTTGGTTGACTTTGGAAAGGGACAGCACACTATTTTAATCTAGACTAATATAACATGTTTAATCATATGATGTTAGTTATTTTATGTGACTGTAATTTTTCCTTCACAATGTTCATTTATATACAGTACATATGCCATTGGTTTTTAAATACCTAGCTATTTACCACTGAAAGCAGTTTAATTAATTCTGAACAATTGAAAACTGTACATACGTTTTACTTTTTTCACAATGAATCGATATTTCTCAGCCCTTGTACACACGGTCGGAGAATCTGTCGGAATGAGTCTTATCGGACCGTGTCGTCAGATAATCCGACTGTGTGTGGTATGCATCGGACTGATTCCGTCCGAATCTCCGTCCGACCCAATTTTCCAACATGTTGGAAATATTTCCCGACCAACTGGGCCGGACGGACCTAATCCGATCATGTGTAGAGCATTTTCATCGGACCAAGTGCCGCGCATGCTCAGATCAAATTCCTACATCAAAGCTATTGGCTACTAGCCTGAATGTAGTCCCATCGTAACGAAATTACGTCATCACGTTCTGAAAGATCGGATTTTTCGCCAACTTGGCCCGACCGTGTGTATGCAACAGTTTTGGACAAGATCCGACGGACAAAATCCGACGGGCAAAATCCGACGGATTTGGTTGTGGAAATCTCGGACCGTGTGTACAGGGGCTCAGAAATTTTTATTTTTCTCTACCTCAAAATGCCAAATTTTCTAAACTTCTTCTAAAAAAAAATCCTCACAATTAACATCATCAGCTATATTGATGGTCTGAGCTGCAGTGAATATCTTCTCCCAGGGCTCCCCATATTGCACCCCACAGCCTACAGTGTAAATGTCCTTACTATTGCGCGAGTGTGTGAACTGAGAATAGCATAATAGCCAGAACAGAGGGTAGTGACACCTTTTTCATGTATATGTACAGTGCCTTGAAAAAGTATTCACACCCTTTGATTTTTTTCCACATTTTGTCATGTTACAACCAAAAACATAAATGTATTTTATTGTATTTTATTTGTGATAGAAAACGGAACATAATTGTGAAGTGGAAGGAAAATTATAAACGGTTTTCAAAATGTTTTACAAATAAATATGTTAAAAATGTGGGATGCATTTGTATTCAGCCCCCCTGAGTCAATACTTTGTAGAACCACCATTCGCTGAAATTACAGCTGCAAGTCTTTTTTGAGGATGTCTCAAAGCTATGCTTTTTTTTGTTGTGCCATATGTAGGCTGAAACAGCCTTTTTCATTATTTGAATATCTTTGTATTTCATCAGCAGAGATATGGTTTGGAGGGAGAATAAAAGGGGATGCAAAAAAAAAAACCATCTTGAATAGGGAGCATCTCCCAAAGAGCGATAGAGAAAGCTCCATCCAGGTTTCTAATTGACCCACAATTTTAGAGGGGGGGGGATAGTTGTATTGGTAAAGGGAGGAAGGTTCCCTACCTATTTTTATGCCTAGGGTGGTAACATGTTTTTTATTGGTGGAGAAGGGGGATTATAGTGCACATATGCATGATTTCTGTGCATTGAAAGGGAGAATTTCACTTTTGCTAAAGTTTATTTTAAGGCCCTAACATAGATGAAATGAGTTAAAAAATATGTTGTATCTGTAGATACCATGGTGCGGGTACGTACTCGTTGTAGAGTTCATACTGTGTGGGGGCTATACTTCAGGAATTATCTCAGGATGACGGACCTCGTTTTTCACCATCTGTTGGCTATGCTCACCCTTTATATCAGCAGACAGGATACCCGCATGCGGCAAGCCATCACTCCGGAGCAGATGCTATTCGCCACCTTGTGGTACTTGGCGAATGGGAGAAGTCTGCAGGACCTCAAGTTCACAACAGGCATCTCCCCCCAGGCTCTGGGGATCATTATTCCAGAGACCTGTTCTGCCATCATTCAGGTCCTGCTGAAGGACTATAGTAAGGTAAGTTTTCTCCTTTAACATCACATTATATGTATTTAATGTTTTCTAATGTATTGTATTTATTTCATCATTCCCTAATTACTATGATTGGAATATGCTGTGAATGTCCCCTTTATCTTCATGCTGGAAGCTTTTAATGCTCCTTTTTTGGTCTACATGCATATTTGCCTTCATTAACCTCCCTAGCATGCTATCCTGGGCCCATATACACTTATAGCCTAGTCCCTTAACAATGTATATTGTCAGCTCCATTGTACTGCTTTCCTGGAAACACCCCCATTGTGTCCAAATGTTATGCGTGCCCTTAAATTCAGGTGGAGTGCTGGAGGCTTTTTTTGTTTTTGGCTCCCAAAGTCACCTCAAACCCTCCCCCCCATACCATTTTTATCAATGGGCCATCAGAGGGGGTGAGGAATCTAATAAGTGGGCCTTATATTTTTGTCTTTTTAAATACTTCTTAAAATAATGTTATACTGATGTATCATAAGTTGTGCAAGAATGTTTTTGTGTAATCTGCTTGCAATGTTATGCGCAAATGTACTTATATATTTTTTTGTTGTTTAACTTCACGGTTTCCATCAATGCCACAGGAATGGCAGACTGTGGCCTACCATTTTGCTCACTGTTGGGGCTATAGATGGGAAGCATGTCCACATTGTGCCACTACCCCATTCGGGGTCTTACTATTATAACTATAAGGGGTTTAATAGTGTAGTGTTAATGGCGGTGGTGTCGGCACACTATGAGTTCCTCTATGTGGACATGGGGAAGAATGGCCGGATGGAGGAGTCTTTGCCCAGACGCAGTTTTACCAGCGTCTCCAGACTGGAGGCCTGGCATTGCCACCTGAAGCAGATAACATGGAAGGACTCCCCTTCATTTTTATTGCAGATGAAGCCTTTGGTTTGGGCAAGCACCTGATGAGGATATTCCCCCAAAGGACCCTAACCCTGGAGGAGAGGGTTTTGAACTACCGGCTGGCCAGAGCGAGAAGATTCATTGAGAATACCTTTGCGATAATGGCCAGCCAGTTCCACCTGTTTCTGACAGCAATTCATATGGCAGACTACAAAATCAACCATATCATCCTATGCTGCTGCATACTGCATAATTATTTAAGAAAAAAATCCCTGAATTATCTAGCCTCAGTTGGGCCTGAGGCCAGACTTATTACAGACAATTCCCTGATGGGCCTGGATACTGGCCATACTGGCTTGGAACCCCAAAGATGGGTGTGATGGGTAGGAGAGCCATCGCAATGCCCGGACAATGTCTAAAGCTTTTAGTAGTAATACAACATTTTCAGATAAAATGTAGAATTGTCTTTATTGCTTGCTTTTCTTTTTGGATTTTCCTTTAGTAAATAAGCCCCATTGTCACTGTAAACACAAAATTACTTACAAAACTGTTATTGAGCATTGAAAGAAGAAGCCACACATTGTTGTATTTCAAAATGTTTACACTGTGCAGATTCACACATGTGCATTTAGAAAATGTGTTCATTTTTTTTTCTCAATATTTTGTTTTCTTTTTTACAAACACGCATGTTTTAAAACATAACATACACAACTCTGGAACTTACAAAGTTCAAAGTATAAAAACTGAAGGCAATATCAGACATTATAGTGTCAAAAATGTCTTGATATTGCCGTAAATCTGATGGGGTGATGTCACCCCTGTAAAAGCCAAATTTTGAAGATGCACACAAATTGGGAGTCCAAATGGGTAATGTCAACTTGTGCTATCTCCCATCATGGGGGATCAATGGACGTGTTTTTGGGGTGCAACCCCTTCCTCTCACCTACTAGAGTTATGAGGAAGGGGTTTCACCTACAAAACGCGTACATTGAGATCCCCTGATGGCAGATAGCACATGTTGACACACCGTGTGCATCTTCACAATTTGGCTTTTAAAATGGACAATAAAAAAAAGTTTTTGGGGGAATATAAAAAAAACATGTTTTCCCCATTCCAGGTCATTATTTGCTGGATGAGGCTTTGGGCAATGGCCCCAGTGAAAGTTTCCACCACTTCCTCTTCCACAACCAGCACATCACCTAAAAATTGCTTAATAAAAACGTATTTAGAAATATGCATTACCTATAGATTACCTGGAGCTGAGGTGTCAGACACTCACCTGTTGGGGTGCCCATCTCTCCAACTTCCTCCACCTTTCCTTCCTCAAGTTCCTCAGGGGGGGGCTTGGGCTAATTTGCCAATTAGGTTGACGATGTCGGGGTCCCTGGTGTCCTCTGAGTGCTGTCTGAGTTTTTTTCTCCCCTATGAGAATGAAACATAAGGTATACTTAGCATACAGATATTTGAGCCCAGAAATAGGAATATTAAACAATGTGGTGGAAGTGGTGTAAAAATAGTTTGGGCAGAGATCCAAGTTGAAGACATGATTAAAATTCCCTTTTATTCAAGCTGGAATACTTACCTTTTTGACCAAGTTTCACAGATAGAGACACTCCAAGTATCCATTGGAGCACCTGTGTAGGTTACCCTAAAACATATGCTCTGGTGTCCCACACTAGTGCTTCGGAGTTCAGATGTGGAGTGTCCTCTCCTTACATTCAACTGAATCAAGTTTGCAATTCATTATAGTTTCAAAGACATCTAGACAACAATGTACCGTATTTGCCGGCGTATAAGACGACCTTTTACACTTAAAAAAACTGAGCAAAAAGGAGGGGTCGTCTTATACGCCGGGTCCGCTGCTGGGATGCCTTCTGGCTGTCCGGTAATACTGTATGTAGCTTCGGCTACATACAGTATATACCACTGAACCAATCCCAGTGAGCGATGTATTCAAATGAATACAGAGCCTGCTCGGATTGGAGCAGCAATCTCTGCCAATCCGAGCAGGCTACACACAGTAGCCTGCTCCGATTGGCTTTGAGAGTGAGGCGTGGGCTGATGATGTAACAGCCTCCGCCAATCCCAGCAGGCTTTGTATTCATTAATAGAATACATTGCTCGCCGTGATTGGCTCCAGCACCAGAAGGAAGAAGGAAATGGCTCCAGCAAGAACGAAGAAGAAGAGGGATATGAAGCGTCGGAAGCCTCGGAATCGGGGGTCGTCTTAAACGGTGAGTACGGGCAAAACATTTTAACTGTGCAGGTTTTTAGGGGGTCGTCTTATATGCCGGGTCGTCTTATACGCCGGCAAATACGGTACTAAACTTCTTTTAATAAGACAAATTAGCATGATCAAAATGTAGTTAAAACCCTGTATCAGCTAAATACATTGCATTTATTTGCAAACGAACAATGTTTCCTATGATCAGTGTTTCCTATGAACGATGTTTCCTACGAAAAATGACTGTGCCCACGAACATGAAAGTAGCCATTTGCAGCATGCAAGTTAAAAATCATAATAGGAACACACGACAAGTACTTACTTTTTTGAAGCACCTTCTTTATTTTTCGATACTGATACAACTCCCTCAGTTTAATGGCAGACCAGCACTTCCTTAATTGGTCTTTGGACCATGGTACCCCAAACTTATGCTCAAGAGTGTTTACAATTGTTGTTATGATTTGGTCCTTGCGCAAATTGGGATGGGTGTACGAACCATGTTTCCCATCATAATCCTCCCTCCGCAAGATCTCAACCATCTCCACCATTTCCTCAAAGGCCATGTTAGTCGCCCTAAATCTTCTCCTCCTGGATCCGAACGTTTGGGGCTCCAGGTTTTCCTCCTCACTAGATGACAGACTGCCAACCACCTGTGTCTCCGCCATGTTGGGGCGGGGAATATTTGTGAAAAATAATGTCAGGGGTGGGTGGCGCGGGCAGAGTTTGACACATGCGCAGTGTATAGAAAGCTAACACGCATCTGGCATGTGTCGTACATACGATCTGTATGTGTGGAGGATGAATGAACGGAAGTGGCGAGCGTGCTAAACAAATGTAAAATTTGAACTTGACCCATCACAATGGCCTATACTGATTCAAGATTGAGGCCTATATTGGGATAAGATAATGAGAGTTTAGGCTGACATTAGTGTTTTTGTCTTGTGTATTGTCTTACAGCAAAGATGAATCAGTTCAAGGACCCAGAATTCATGGGCAGTTTCATAGACAGATACAGGGAGATCAGGGATTTGTGGGAGGTGAACACACAGCTTATATTATAATAAACAAGCTAGGAGGTCATCGCTGGAAAAACTTCTGGAATTTTTGAAGACTCGGGTCCCCAAAGCAAACATGATGTTTTTGGAAAATAAAATTGGGATCTTGAGGAACATGTATAAGAAGGAGCATAATAAGATCCAGAAATCACTCCGATCAGCAGAGAATGTTTATGTCCCCAGGCTGTGGTACTTCAACAAACTGCGGTTTCTGGACGATCAGACTGAAGCTATAGAATCACTTTTGACCCTTCCCTGCAGTCTTCCCTCCACCCTTCCCTCAACCCCAGCAGAGGCTGACGAGGGACAACCTGGGCCTTCCACCCTGGAAGAAGTGGATGCGCCCAGCTAGAGTCAGGTATATAATTTTTTTACATATTTATTGTCCCAATATTAATGATGTTAACTAGATGTTATAATTAATTACAAATCAATGATTTTATCCAAAAAATTTGGTATACATATCACTAGACAGTAGTGGGCAAAAATGTTTGGGACCAGCTTGGAAAATGCTGGGGTCAGAATTATAGTCTTTTCTATTTATTAACATAAAATTTGCAAGTCATGAGCTGAAAAATGTGTGTGTGATTGATGAAGCAAAAACTACAAATATGTCCCTGTATTATACACAGGATGAGCTCAGCCAGGAGGAAGGTCTGGAAAGCGTCAGCCAGAAGGAGGCCGTGCCCAGTGTCAGCCAGGAGGAGGCCGTGCCCAGTGTCAGCCAGGAGGTGGCTGGGCCCAGTAGGAGCCTCAACTAATACCAGGTGCCTCCCCTCTGCCTTACCACCAAAAGGCCCAGGAAGGGGACAATGACAGAGGAGGCAGCACTAGGAATCATTAGGGAAGCCAGCCATTTCCTCAGGAGCCCCCCCCCCCCCCAACGCTGAAGAGGTCTATGGCTGCTATCTAGCCACAAGGTTGCTGGAATTTCTAGAAGGGCCAAAGCCTCCTTTGTGATGGATATTTTTCTGATGCCCTTCAGAAGGGGTTGAGGGGCCAGCTTAATGAGAACAGCCACATACAGTATGTGTGCTTGCTCATCCTCCTCCTCCTCCTGCCACAAGTCCACCACCAGAGCCACAGGCTCCAAGGAAGGCTACGGGGAAGAGAAGAAAGTGATGGCCTGGGTTCAGTCTGGTCTGACAGAAGATGCAGGCTGTTGTAGTACCACAAACTGGGGACAGATATGTCCTCTGCTGCTGGTCCTGATCTCTGACATTCCTGGACCAGATTGTGATCCCTATTATATTTACTCCTCAAGCTACCAAGTTTCTTTTCCACAGAATTGATGTGTGCCATGGATAGAGGCAAAAAGGCTTCGCAAATTCAAAAAGTTTGTCCAGCGTTGCCTTCCTTTGTATTTTGTTACCCAGAATAAATGGATATTTTATTTTCACAAAATACTTTCTTATGTGTTTTCTTCAAAAAGGACAGTTTGTTTGTGAGTAGGCAGGTACATTTATAAAAGACAATGTCAAATTAACAAGGGACACCAACCTCCTTGAGGTTAATAAAAAATATACGATAATAATGTTATTGTGGTAAATTGACACTCCAAAAAAACTGATTATATGGACATCACTAGAAAACTATTTTTAAGTAATCATAAAATAAATCTTGATGAAATAAAAAATTATGATGAGTATAAAAAATAATTGTAAACATTATTATGGATAAATAATGAAGAAAACAGTTTGTGAGAACTCTGTGTGAATATGAGCAGCAAAACAACTTCATTCTTCCAGCATTCTAAAGAAGAAAAGAATGTGCTGCATTAAAAGATCACAGAATTAGCAGTGTGAGGGATGTGCTAGCTCCAATATGAAAGCTAGTTTTATCACATCGAGCGCTTCCGTCTCATACTTGCTTCAGGGCCTATGTGGTTTTTGGTTCGTTGGAACAGCATACAGATGAACGGTTTTCCCAAGAGAAATTGGTTCCGTCGGAAATATTTAAAACATGTTCCATTTCTAGGTCCATCAGAATTTTTCTAAAAAATAGTCCAATGAGGCATACACACGATCGGAATATACGATGAAAAGCTTCCGTCTGACTTTTTCTGTCCGATATTCCGCTCGTGTGTATGCAGCATAACTCACAAAAAAGAACTTAGAATTAATCAGAAATAACAGGAAAATGCTAATATTTTCAGGCTCTAGATAACAATGGGTGGAAGCTTACATCTTAAAAAACAGAAATGCCTAAGTTGCAAAAAACAGAGTATGTCAGCAGAATTAGAAGTTAACGTCTAACTCCAAAAATCGATTAAGCATGACTATATAATATTTAAAATAAAAGCATAATTCTTACAGTATGAATACTTTTCAAGGCATTATATGCCTTTAATATATAATTTACATAATTTAATTTAATATATTGTTAGAACAGTCTTCCTTTTGTGTTTTCTATAAGGCGCACATTAAAAAAATAGTATTAGAGCGCATGCGCGGAGTCTCCCAAGATGGCCGCCGGCTTCTAGAGCTCCGCTCCACCACAGCCCTGTAAAGACCACCACGGAGCACAGAGCGCCCTAACGCACAGCAAACAGGCGGATCCGAACGGGGGAATACTCCGGGATCCCGCGGATGGCGACCCCGAACGCCAGGAAGGATCTATCCGGCCGCATGAAGGCTGAAAGCGGCCCTGTCAGCTATGCCAAGATGGCGGCGGCGTCACGAGGCCTCCCGGCCACAGCGCCACAGGACACCTCCATTGCGGATCAGGACCAAGAACATTTGCCTTTCCAAGGTACAGACTGTGCCCCCTTACAGATAGCTAACTCTCCCTCCTCCACTGAATCCCTGCTGGGTGGATTGAGCACAGGATATCCCTCCACCCCTATGAGGGATCCACATACAGGCCTGCTGCTTGCAGTCAGTGAGGCACAAGATGATCTCCCCCCCCCCACAGACTTTCCTTCCATGATGACTGCTTTCTCTCACATGTTGTCCAAAAGCCTTGCAGTGCAGGCAAACCAGATCACTACCTCTCTACAGGCAGATTTACAGCAGATAGGTCAGAGACTGGACACTGTGGAACGGAAAACTGACCAGGCAGTATCCCGGATCAACCAGAATTCGGCCAGATTAGAGGAGGTTCAGGACCAACTGGAAACAGCGTTTTCAAAAATCGATGACCTTGAAAACAGATCGAGAAGATACAATTTCAGGGTGAGGGGGATCCCCGAAACTGAAAAAGAGGTACATAAGGTGATGAGATCTCTCATTAAGAATTTGATCCCAGACATCCCAGAGCGCCATTTGGAATTGGATAGAGCTCACAGGGCTCTCCAGGCTCCCCGTACTGACGGCTTACCCAGAGACATTATAGTCAAACCCCATTATTACTCTGTGAAAGAAGAGGTCATGCGTAAATCCAGATATGCGGAGAACCTATCGTTTCAGGGTCACAAGATCCAGATATTCGCTGACCTCTCCCCATACACTATACAGAGGAGACGATCGCTCAAACCATTACTACAAGTGTTATTGGATAAAGAAATCGCATACAGATGGTCATTTCCTTTGCGGCTGAATTTTTCATATAAGAACAAAAGCTTTGGTTTCTCCTCGTTCCAGGAAGGCGAAAAACTTTTGACTCGAATTGGCCTGATACATTTGGAACCCACAACGGAACAATCCAACAGGGGGACCCCTGCATCAGTCAAGAGACCGTCCCCAGCGAGTCCGCTGCAACAGATCTGGCTGACACAAAGCTCCAAACGTTCAAAGGAAAATTTACCACCTTGAGACAGCTTTTGTTTCCCCTTCTGGGGATGCTCTTCTACCCCCTTTTTTTTTTGAATGGATCCCCTGATTGTACCACGTGCTCTGGGACACAGGGAAATTTGGGAGCCCCCCTCACTCCCTCTTTGATGTTCAGGGAAATATGAGGGAGGTCTTCTCACATCTGGAGAAATACATGTTGGGCCTTTATTGCTCCATTTTTTGGGTGTTTTTTTTTTTTTTTTTTTTTTTTCCTACAAAAAAGATCTGTTCTTTGCCATAGATCCAGGATGGCCTCTTTTACTTCCTGTCTGAAGTATCGGTAACTGACTCTCATAACTTTTGCAGTTGGTGAAACAGGCTATTTTCACAGCGGCAAGACCAGACATGTGACTATCCTGTTGGTGATAATATTGGGTCTGCTCTCAGCGGCTACAAGGGATGTCCCAGGGGGCCTGCTTTAGTTAATGTTTATGTTTATCTTGTTGTACAACTTAATACGGGTCCTAGGTAGAGATTCGATAGAGGTTGGGTCAGTGCATCACCATACCTATGTGCGGGAAAGGGGGAATGGGGTGGTGGGACTGGATCGACTTACCGGGTGCATACCTTTTGATATGGGTCTAGAATTTCAGTTACCCTGTTTCAGCTCATTATGGGCGCTCTGTTAGCAGTTAAATATGGGCCCTTGCCGGCCCAATAGTTTATATAGTTAAAGGTGGCGGGGTGGTGGTGGTTTCAGTGCGCTCCTCCTGGTTCAGAGGCACTTTCGGCGCTTCTGAGCCGCATTCGGGATACCCTCATCTAGGGTTTCCCCGAATTTTTGCAATTAAGGGTTGGTTGGGGGGATTCTGACCTCTCAGGGGGTTTGATGGGGACTGGGGTCGCCTGTAGGAATTTATTTGATAGCATATTGTTCATGCGACATGGTTTTTCTCATGCTACTGTCCGTTCTCCTTTTGTTTTTCCTTTCTTCTTCATGTTCTTTTCTTCCCTTCTTCTCTCTCTCTATGTATTTTGCAGGTATCTCCAATTCAGCTTTGACATCCAGCCTGCACTCCGGGACTTTTGTGGTTATTACTGGTGGCTCATGAATTGCAGACAGTGTGGCCCTCTTCATGGGAGCGGTGAGTCTTTGATCTTTTGTGTAGTTTGCCCTCCTCTGGTCCATGACTGACACACCCATTAGGCCGCCCACCCTTAAAATTCTTTCACATAACACTCAAGGCCTTAACTCCCCACTCAAACGACGGAAGCTCTTCGAACATTACCGCTCCGTACACGCGGACATTATCTTACTTCAGGAAACACACTTCCCTTCTACTTTCAAACCCACATATCTACATCAACATTATCCTCAATTTTTTCTAGCCTCCGCAGAGAACAAAACTAGAGGGGTAGCAGTGTGTATCTCCAAACATATTAATCTATCTCAACCTGAGACTTTTATGGACCCTCAGGGTCGATATATACTGGTATCCGGACACATAGATGGGGAATGCTACACTTTTGTTTCCTATTACGCGCCCAACAAGGGCCAAAGCACCTTCTTTACATCCATGCTGGGGAAGCTGCGACACCGCCTTAAGGGCACGGTGTTTATTGGAGGAGACTCGAATGTAGCATTTGATTTTTCTCTTGACAAGTTAGCATCGGGTAGGTCCAAACCTAAACGTCCGTCGAAACAGAGCGTTAACATTGCCCACACAATCCACTCTGAGGGTCTGATTGATACTTGGAGAGAGATGAACCCACGGGCAAAGGACTATACACACTTTTCGGCCCCACACCACACTTATGCTAGAATAGATCACATTTTTACAAAACCCCAAACGATCCCCTTGCTAGAACATGCGAGAATTCTCGACTCGTCATTATCGGATCACTCCATGGTGGTTGTAGTGTCCAGGAGACCTATGGGTTCAGGGAGTCGCCCGTGCTGGCGTCTCCGGGAATCCATTCTGAGCGATCCTGCACATAGCGCAGATATAGCGGCTTCTATCAGAGAATACTTTGAGCTGAATGATACAGGGGAAATATCGCCGGTTACACTATGGGCTGCACATAAAACTGTAATAAGAGGCAAGTTGATACAGTTGTCCTCTAATCTCAAAGCACAACATCAGGCCGACACTCTCAAATTCACAAAAGAATTCCGTTCACTAGCTAAGGCACATAAACAACGACCCACGGCAGATTCCCTAGCCAAACTAGACGAGGCCAAGGCCCGACTAAACATGTCCTTGACTACAGCGGCTGCTCAACATCTTACCTGGACGGGGGCCAGATTTTATTCTCAGAAGGACAGGATTGGCTCAAAATTAGCGGTAAAACTGACCCCCAAGCCACGTTCACACTCTTTTCCTAAGATCAGGGTTCATTCAGGGGACCTGTCTCAGAATCCCTTTAAAGTAATGGAAACTTTTATGCGGTTCTTCTCGGAATTATATAAACAAGGCCCTGTCCCCCCTACAAATGTCAGCGAGACATTCCTGAATGCTCTCCCATTGCCCGAGATATCCAAGGCACATAAGGATCTGTTGGAGGATCCGTTCACTCTTGCAGAAGTCCTTGACACTATTAAATCTCTTACCGTGGGTTCTGCTCCGGGTCCGGATGGATTCTCCAATGGGTATTATAAGAAGTTTGGCCCTGGTCTGGCCCCTTATCTGGTGAAAATGTTCAATTCTCTCAGGGATGGAGCCTCCTTGCACCCGGATATGAACTCGGCATTTATTTCAGTGATTCCGAAACCCGGAAAGGATGCCAGCGAGGTGGGCAATTATCGGCCTATTTCGCTTATGAATAATGACATTAAAATAATGACAAAAATTCTAGCGAACAGACTTTCAAGCTTTATCCCTAGATACATACACAAAGATCAGGTGGGATTCATCCCTGGGAGACAGGGACCAGACCAGATTAGACGTGCAGTAGATATAATAACACTCCTTAAGGCACAGTGGGATGGGGGTACCCCGCAACAAGGATTTCTGTTATCCATCGACCTTCATAAGGCTTTTGATTCCATTGACTGGTCATACCTAACTGATATTCTGGGGAGATGGGGGTGCGGCCAGTACTTTCTGAATCTTATATCGGCACTATATTCGCATCCTACGGCTCAGGTACGTCTAATGGGTAGGTACTCTAACGCATTTAGCATCGGTAGGGGGACAAGACAGGGATGCCCACTATCACCGCTTCTCTTTGCCATAGCCATAGAAACTTTAGCCATTGCCTTACGCTCCAACCCCGACATTAGGGGAGTCATGTGCGGGTCTTGTGAACACAAATGTGCTCTTTATGCGGACGACCTCCTCCTTTTTGTTACCTCGCCCTTAACCTCTATGCCCATAATTAACCGGACTTTATTGGATTTTAGTAGGATCTCGGGCCTAAAGGTCAATATGGAAAAATCTTTAGCTCTGAACGTTACGATCTCCGCGGATATGCTCTCCCAATTGTCGAACAATTTTACCTTCTCCTGGGCTCACTCCCAGCTTCCTTATTTAGGGATCAATCTCACTTCGGACATACACACGCTATTTCAAGCTAACTATCCTAACATGGCGAAAAAATGTAGAACGGATTTGACTCGTTGGTCTGGATGTGGGATTTCCTGGCTGGGTAGGATTAATGCGGTGAAAATGACACTTTTACCGCGTCTTTTGTACTTGTTTCGTTCCCTCCCAATTCCGATCCCCAAAACATTTCTGAACAAATTACAAACGGACATTGTGAGGTTTGTTTGGGGAAAGAAAGGTTACAGATGCTCCTCAAACACGCTTTACCGGCTGAAATCTCAAGGGGGTCTGGGTCTTCCCAACTTGTGGGGTTATTATCAAGCAGCGCAATTGGCCCAGATATCTATGGCTTTTTCCGGTTCGGTAAAACCGGATTGGTTGTTGATGGAAAGACAGTCTACTCCTCACCACACGATAGATTTCCTGATGAGTTGCAACCCTAAACGCAAACCGGCGATTCTAGCTCCCACCCTTTCACACTCCATGGCGCTGAGCTCTAACCTTTTTAAACGGGAATCGCTGATCTCCCCTCTTAAACCGCTAACACACATTTTCCACAATGGGGATTTCCCCCCGGGGGAAGATATAGAAGCTTTTAAATGGTGGACGGATAAGGGGTTATACAGAATTGGACACTTCTTTTCCCCCACAGGCCCTCTATCCTTAGCACACTGCAGAAAGAAACTAGATATGCCCGATTCGGAATTATACAGATTTACACAACTCACACACTTTTTAAATTCCATTTGGACCTCTAAGCCACTTCCCCCTTTTATGACACAATATGAACAATGGTGTGCTCAGGCTACGGACCAGAGGGGGGGCATCTCACTGATCTACACGGCTCTTTTGAAGACGGACAATAAGCCCCCTTATGCTCGGGCTTGGGAAGCTGACTTGGGCCACACCTGGGAGTCGAAACAATGGTATGGGGCTGCGATGAGAGCTCACAAAGGTATCCTGAATATCTCGCTCGTAGAGGCGAGTGTCAAAGTTTTATTTAGATGGTACTATGTTCCTTCCAGGCTGGCCAAGATCTTTCAGGGCTCCTCGTCAGTGTGCTTCAGGGGCTGTGGTCTGGAAGGTGACATGTCTCATGTCTGGTGGTCTTGCCCTCGCATCCGCACTTTTTGGCGGAAAGTGTTTTGCACAATTAGCTCCATTACAGGGACCACCATAGCCCCACATCCCAGTACAGCCCTGCTAAATCACATTATTCCGACTCTACCCAAACATTTGCAGCAACTGGCGTTTTTTATTTTTCTTGGAGCCAAAGTTACGATAGCTAAAGCCTGGAAGAAACACACGGTCTCCTTTAAGATGTTTAAAACCAAGGTAACTTGGATTATGGTACAAGAACAAATAGTGGCCAAATGGAAAGACAAAACAGAGAGATTCCGGTTGATTTGGGAACCTTGGGCAACAAAGTGTAATATTTCTCTCATTCCGGGGGTGCGGCCTGGAACCCTGGCCTATGGAGTGAGTAATGCCTGAATAGCAATTTACATTCTTTATTCCTTTTTCTATCATTTCCAACGTTTTCTCTTTTCCCTCCTTTGCCACCTCTCTTGGTGTACTATGTGGCACCCCGAAAGGGGTTAGAAGACAGACAGTAGCTATCTTTTGGATTAGTTGATTACACAATTTTCTAGCGGTACCTCAAATTTTGGACCTCGGATGAGATGGATGGGGAGTGCCCTGGTCTTGGTGAGCGAGCCCGGCCCCTGGTCTGCAGCTTGATCCCGTTTGGGGCATCAGGGGCTACGGGCTTGTGAGCCTTGCCTGGACATTTTCCACGGTTGGGAATTAATTGTATGCTATGGGTCCTTGACACTGCAGTTGATATGGAAACACCATGTCTGGTTGTTATACAGATCTGTACTGTTAGGTTTTTGTCTAGATCTATGTTTTTCTAGATTACCCTTGTATATGCAAAAGTGGATTTTACTTGCTTATTATAAGGAATGTTCATCTATTTTGCTTTGTTATACTGAAAATCTTCAATAAAAATTATTGAAATAAAAAAATAGTATTATTCTTGCAGTATCTCACACCCACTTAATTTTCCACACAGTTGCCTATTCATGTTCTTTTAATTATACATTTAATACTACCATACTGTCTTTGGATAACATGTTTTGCCCATGCTGTGAATTTTTTTTTTTACAGTCATGAAGCACTTTTTTAAATAGAGCAGTAGATGAAGGAGGAAGTTTGTGCAAAATAATGCTGGGGAAGCTTTTAAGCTTTTTGCACTATTTTGCAGCTTCATATTTGACTTCCAAGCATTAAACAAAGAACAAAGATGTTTTCAAAGAAAATCCTTTGAGAATTCCTGTGCTGGTGTTCTACACATAGGTCCTGCATCTTTCCTCTATTTAAAAAAAAAATGTCACAAAAGAAGCATAAAAGGGGTTTATGTATGCGAGACATTTGCTCACAAAAATGTTTTTTTATTTTTTTTATTTTTTTTAAATAGACCTTCAGAGAGTATAAGGGCTGATGCTGAAATCTCATAGGTAGATTACAGTGCAAATGATTGCAGAGTTTTCATGACCACAGCACAGGCTCGTATAAATGCAAAACAGGTGTGATAAACTGCACAACTGCTCCTTCAATCTAATTCCCATTAACTAGCTGACACAGTATTGGCATATCATCATTATGAAAAGTAAACAGGACTCCTGGAAGCCAAGGGAAAAGGATGACCAAAACATACATCTATTCAGTAAGGTAAAAGTATAAAAAAAATATATTGTCAACAATATGGAGAAAAATAATACATCTTTATCATACTTATGAATAAATTGACATCCTAAAACACAAACAAATCCATAATCAATATTTATATGTATAAGAGACAGTACATGGAGATTTAGATGAACAATTACAAATTAAACCAAACAGTAACGACTTGCTAGTGCACGTTTTGATTTAAACAGAATTATGTGGTCACAATTTTTTTTAATTGTAGTAACCCAGAACAGTAGCTTTCTAGGAAACTGTGGTTTCAAAGTTACTTATTTATCGCTATGGCAACCAAGTCTTAACTATATGCCACTGGATAGGCAATTTATATAATTAAGATTTTCACTGTTTCATGAAACCTTGGATTACTATAAAAGCCTAATCAAAATATATAAATATATAGATAAGAACATTTTACAAAGTGAATGGCAAAGCTTTGCAGTATAAGTTGGCTGTCAAGGTGCGGGGCTGGGAAGCCAGCCATGGCGTCCTCAACAACGAAGAGTCATCAGCTGTCAATCGGTTTCCCCGTTGACAGCTGAATAAAAAATAAATAAATTGCAGGTAAAAAAAAAAAGAAAGTGAAAAAAAATGGCGTGGGGTTCCCCCCAAACCATACCAGATCCCTGGTGTCTGGCATGGGGTCCTCCCTAAAATCCATATAAGACCCTTATCTGGGCATGCAGCCTGGCTGGTTAGGAAAGGTGGAAGAGTGAGTGCCCCCCTCCTGAACCATACCAGGCCACATGCTCTCAACATGGGGTGGTTGTGGGGGTCTGCGAGTGGGGGGCTTATTAGAATCTGGAAGCCCCCTCTAACTAGGGGGCACCCATGTGAATGAGTATGGGGTACATAGTACCCCTACCCATTCAACAAATTTTTTTTCAAAAAGTAATAAAAACACACACACACAGTTTTTGACAATTGCTTTATTAAAAAAATAAAAGTGTCCCCTAATGTAAATCCATTGTGAATTGCACTGCATGCCGCACCTGAAAAATAAAAAAACAAAAATGTTCCTGCCGTCTATGAAGGCTAGCCGCCTACTGCAGGCTCCGCCATTTGATAGTTCTTATACAAGTAAGGGTCGTAGACACCTGGCGACGTCACCTGGTGGCACCTCTCCTTGTGACGTTGCCGACCCAGCATGCACTGGTCCATGACATAACAAGGTCCCCCCTCTTTCTAATGCTTGCTCCCCCCTTTCCTGCCCTGCCAGGCTGCATCCCCGAATAAGGGCCTGGTATGGACTGGGGAGAGGAGTCCATGCAATTTTTTTCTCAATTTTTTTTTCAATAGCCGGGTGCTGGCAATTGCAACTGGGAGTCAATTTAAAAGTGATTTGACTCGTTTTTTTCCTTTAAAAATGTAATTTACACTACAACATGTTCTATGCATGCTACAGATGTGCCACTTTACAGGTAGACGAAGGGAACATCCCAGGCACTATATTTAAATATATTTTAAAAGTGTTGCAAGTTAGCATCATTAAAATCACTGCTCCTGAAAAAAAAAATAGTTAAAAAAAAAATTTGTATTGATTCATGTCCCCCAGGGAGGTACCCAGACCCTCATACCCCTTTTATGGTCAATTACTTGCAGATAAGCTTTCAAAATGGTAATTTTCATAGACTTCAATAGGGTTTGCCATTTGGCCCATCTTTACTACTGACCCCTGCATTCTCTGGACTGCATACTACTGACCCCTTTATTCTGTACACTACACTTTCCTGATTTCTGTATTCTATACAATATTTACTACTGTGCTCTGCACTCTCCGTTCTACATATTACTGACCCATGCACTCAGGGTGTTATGTAATGCTGGCTCCTGCATGGCGTGCATGATCTACTCTCAACCACTGCCCTCTGTGCGTTATATACTATTGACCCCTGCACTTTGTTTGTTAAATTATCCTGACCCCTGTATTCTGTACATTAAAAACTCCTGAACCCTAGACTCTGTGTATCGTGTACCCCTATCCACTGGACTCTGTACACTGGGCTGTACATTACATACTCCTGACACCTGTATTCTATATGCTTTATTTTACATTACATATTATATATTTTGTGGGTACATGGACTATGACATATGTGCAAGTATGTTTAGGTTCTATTTAACCATTTCCCCTTTTAAGTCTCTCATACTATTGCAATGTGACCCCACATACTTTTTGCAGCATCACACCACACAATTGCTTCTTTCATGGTATCCCAGATATTTTGTAATCTTAGCAAAGTCCTTGCTAGTATATGTACAGTAGAAGTTTTTTTGTTTTGTTTTTTAAGAAGGGAAAAGCTAACCTGATAAGCATACCTCAGAAAATCTACTTTCTGGCATTTTGTCTAGTTTGATGCTGAAATCCGAGTTATTAAATAAATTATAAAGTAATAGTAGTTGTAATAAATTATAAAGAAATTTGTCAAGTAGAAGTATAGTGTCAGAAACTCTTCTGTAGTCCCTTGTTCAACCAGGCAGCGGGTGGTTTTGTTCATATCATATCAAAAATATTGAACCTTAATTACTTAACCACTTCCCGACCAGCGCACGACGATGTACGTCGACAGCATGGCACGGGCAGGCATATTGGCGTACATGTACGTCCAATATTCGTTGCCGCCGTGCCATCGGGAGCACGCCGCCGGCGGCGCGCTCCCGCGCTGGTCGGGACCCCCGTGAGTCCGGTCGCGGGACCCGCGGACTTGATCGCCGTGGGCATCCCCGCGATCGTCTCACGGAGCGGCCGAATGGAGGAAATGCTGTATAAACAACATTTTCCCATTCTGCCTAGCAACTAGTGACGCTGATCTCTGCTCCATGTGATTGAAGCAGAGATCAGTGTACACTAAATGAAAGCCCAACCCCCCCACAGTTACTAACACACCCCTAGGAACACTTAACCCCTACACTGCCACCCACTGGTTAACCCTTTCACTGCCAGTGTCATTTACACAGGAATCACTGCATTTATATAGCAGTGATTACTGTATAAATGACAATGGTCCCAAAAATGTGTCAAAAATGTCCGATGGGTCCCCGACAATGTCGCAGTCACAATAAAAATCGCAGATCGCCGCCATTACTAGTAAAAAAAAAATAATAAAAAATAATTAATAAAAATGCTATAAAACTATCCCTATTTTGTAAACGCTATAACTTTTGCGCAAACCAATCAATAATCGCTTATTGCGATTTTTTTTACCAAAAATATGTAGAAGAATATGTATCGGCCTAAATTGAGGGAAAAAAATGTTTTTTTATATATTTTTGGGGGATATTTATTATAACAAAAAGTAAAAAATAATGCATTTTTTTCAAAATTGTCGCTCTATTTTTGTTTATGGCGCAAAAAATAAAAACCGCAGGGGTGATCAAATACCACCAAAAGAAAGCTCTATTTGTGGGAAAAAAAGGACGTCAATTTTGTTTGGGAGCCACGTCGCACGACCGCGCAATTGTCAGTTAAAGCGACGCAGTGCCGAATCGCAAAAAGTGGTCTGGTCTTTGACCAGCAAATTGGTCCGGTCTGAAAGTGGTTAATAACAGCTTCTTGCAATCAGCTCTAAAGAAGCCCTCTATTTGGCTTTTGCTTCAGTATTTATTCATTGGGCTGCAGATAGAGAAAGGACACTGCATTCCTTAAAGCTGGATTTTACTGTATCTGAGTACCACAAAACACTATTTAATGTGGTTTTATTATTCAATGTAGACTCACCCATCCATGCATGTCTCCATGCTTTATCTTATTGAGAAATCGCTTTGAAAAAAAAACCTTTATTTCAACATTTCAAATAAAATCCACATGCGTATAGTAGAATGCATCACAAAGTTAGTATGGCTCACACATAAACATAAACATAAGGCAACACATTTGTGGAATAGGACATTATCAAGGTACTAAGATGGTAATAGGATGGTGCAATCTATTGATAATGTCAATAATAAGAATAGAATATCAGGTGTTTTAGGTGTAAAAAGTGGATATATTAGGGAACATCATGCTAGGCTTGGTATGGCACTGGCTTGTGTCTAGGACCTTGCCATACTGGGTAGTATATCATCATATGGAGCTGGGAGTAGGTTTATGTGAGGTTTATGCTCCTACAATCTGTGATCCAAGGGTCCCACTTGGAGTAAAAGCTAGCTAATGTCAGGTTCACTTTAGCAAACAAATATTCATTTTAGCAAACAAATATTCAAGCGAGAAATGATTATTAAAAATAAAGACCATGTCAGAGAGGGATGAAGGATGTGGACATTTCCACTTTCTCGCTAGAGCTAGATTAGCCACTATAATAGTATGAGTAATAAAAGTGTGATATTTAATAGGCCATTTAGGCATTTCCAAAAGCAGTAAGACTGTTTGTGGTGTAGGTTAAAAAAGAATGTGGGTTAGAGAGGTAAAACAAATTAGCAATATCAGACCAGTACGAATAAGATTGGAGCAGTCCTACCATATGTGAAAAATGTAACCATTATGCCCACAATTTCTCCAGCAGTCCACAGAGGAAGATTAATGGCTACAAGCCTACTTGGCATAAGGTACCATTTATGGAAAATCTTTTGAGTACCTTGCCAATAATTTATGCAGTGGGAGTTTTGTAAGGGCCGTTGATGGTTTGGACAAAAGTCTGTAGATGAAGGATATTCATTGTCACGTTACAGAAATCAGTTTGGGATGATTTGAGCTTTGTGACATGGTGCATTATACTGCTGGAAGTAGCCATCAGAGGATGGGTACAATTTAGCCATAAAGGGACGGACATGGTCAGCAACAGTACTCAGGTAGGCCATGGCATTTAAACAATTGATACTAAAGAGTCCAAAGTGTGCCAAGAAAAGATCCCCCACACCATTACACCACCAGCCTGAACCATTGATACAAGGTAGGATGGATCCATTCTTTCATGTTGTGTACACCAAATTCTGACCCTACCATCTGAATGTCACAGCTGAAATCGAGACTCATCAGACCAGGCAACATTTTTCCAATCTTCTTTTGTCCAATTTTGGTAAGCTTGTAAGCTTGTGAGAATTGTAGCCTCAGTTTCCTGTTCTTAGCTGATAGAAGTGGCACCCAATGTGGTTTTCTCTTGCTGTAGGACATCTGCTTCAAGGTTCGATGTGTTGTACATTCAGAGATGGTATTCTGCATACCTTAGTTATAACAAGTGGTTATTTGAGTTATCATCTCACACCACTCTGCCCATTCTCTGCCTTCCTCTCACATCAACAAGGTATTTTCTCCACACAACTGCTGTTCACTGGATTTTTTCTCTTTTTCAGACCATTCTCTGTAAACCCTAGGGATGATTCTTCGTGAAAATCCCAGTAGATCATCAGTTTTTGAAATACTCAGGCCAGCCCGTCTGGCACCAACAACTGTGTCAAGTTTAAAGTGACTTAAAAACCCTTTCTTCCCCATTCCTATGCTCGGTTTGAACGTCAGCAAGTCCTCGTCACCATGTATAGATGCCTATATACATTAAGCTGATTAGCAATTTGTGCCAAGCAATTGAACAGGTGTACCTAATAAACTGATCACAGTAAAAAAAGAGAGAATTAACGCCAAGAGATTACTGGATAATTGTGGATTCCAATGCTGCCACCCAGTCCTAGTGTCTCACTAGTAAATAGTCAAAGAAAAAAATCACAGCTCAACTCTATAGAAAGCCCACAATCACAAAAACTAATGATGATGAACTCCTTATAATTAATGCCTATACTGATACCTCTCTACAAATGCTATATTACCACTGCAAATACATATTTGACTTGTGTTATGTTAAGTCCTGAACCAATATATATATATATATATATATATATATATATACACACACAGGTGTCACCACACTCTTCCGTGCAGCCAAATCAAAGATTCTTCTGCATAAAAACTGTTAATTATTAGTGATTTAGTGATTAGTGATCTACATCTCACAAATGCCTGAAAATAAATATTCTAAAAACTGCATAGAAAGATCTCCATAATGTAATCTAATTTTTTTCAAATAATTCGTTTATTAAAACTTGCATAAAACACACTCACATTTCTTAAATGTCAGCCTGACACTAGGGAACAATCATATGCTATTATCTTATGTTTCTTTGCTCCTGGTTGTAATCCTAAGCCATAAGCCTGAACTACTACTGAGGAAGCCCAATTAGAGGGTGATGCGCATGTAGAGGGGAGGAGCCGAGCCCATGACATCACGCAGCCACTGTGGTGATCGAGCGGACACATCAGATCTTTGTTATGCGAGTTTGAATTGATTATCCTGTAAGTGTGTTTTTTTATCGGGGCGTTTTAATAAATAGCAATACGGAGAGCACTATGTATTTGTCAGAAACCATGAATCAGAACGAGACAGAAGTACATTTAATCACACTAGTTTAATAATAATAAAATAAACAGAGTAAGTGTAGTCAATACATAGCCAGAGTTCAGTAACCAGATCGGGTAGTCAGCCAATGCCAATGTCAGAGAGCCAGAGATCAACGTAGTAGTACAGCAAGCAGGATCAGGAGCCAGAAGGGACATCAGCCGAGCAAGTCTTTTACAGGAACTCAGGAGAAAGTCTTTGAGATGTAACCAAAGGCAAAGGCAGAGACAAAGTGAGCTGGATGGCTTTAAGTAGGCAGTACTGACGAGCAGATCATCAACAGCCCAGTCACTGTGGAGAGAAAGGAGCTGGCAATTAGCAAACAGCTGAGTGGCCAGCTCAGAGAAGGAAGAGCTGAGCCCAGCCCTGACAGTATCCTTTGTTTTTTATTGCATGATATTGGAGACATATCTAGAGAGGAAGCATTGAGCTGTATTACTGGAGTGGAGGAAGGAGACCTGTGTAGGATAGATCATTATCTCGATCCAATTGAATCACCTGGGACTGACAGGGTAGCTGGCCGAATGTGGAGGAGTGAAACGGTAGTGGAGTGACAGTAAAGAAATGTCATCTGAGTCTTCCTGACTCATTGTTGATGTGAGCAGGTATAACGGCTGATGATGGTGTGCACAATTTAGGATTATCTAGTTCGAGTTCACAACAATCAAGAATTTACAAATTTTGTATTCACATATTCACATATGAACTTTATTCAATAGGACATTTATTTATTTATATAATGATTGGTTTATGAAATTTTGCATGTAATATTTTGCATTAAAGTTTTTTTGGTATCAGCATTTATTTTAGCAGTATTCACATGAGAGATAGCAGTGCTGCACTATATATAAATAATTAATATGTCACAATACCTAATCCTAACTATACACATAGTAGCTATTTTTTAAAAACAATGTCATGTTTTACCTTCATTCATAAATATCAAAACACGGGAACTGCCTGTTCATTACATAGGAAATTGCAGTTAACCCGGTCTAAGGCACACTGATACCTCCTACATTTATGGTTATTTGTATGCAGCTATCCAAACTATATAGCTTTGGAGTCATAATATATCCCAAAATGCTATTTAATTGGCTTGATATCTAAAGTTAGTGTTTTTATTTATAAAATTATAGCGTATCACTAATGGAAAAATCCTAATGATATTGCATACCAAAAAAAGCACCGCAGCAAATAAATTCCCTATTAAACATCTAAAATTCTGCTCCCCAATTCGATAAATTCATACAAATAATCAATCAAACAACATACAAGAGTTATAAGAATAACTCTGACCCACATCTGTATTCAGAAGTTGGTCAGAAAGCAATTTAGATCAATATCTATGTTCAACCTATACGGGTGCAAAGTAGGTTGAATCATAGATGTTCAGGGATTTAATGTCATATATATTTTTTCATGATAACTGAATCAAAATCAATCCCTTTTCTTATTTCAACCGCAGACCTTGTGCAACCACACCAGCCCAGGGCCCTTACATCTAGCATCTTCACCTCCAAGATCGTCTGAGACCAGCCACCCGGACAGCTGTTGCAACAATCAGTTTGCATAACAAAGAATTTCTGCACAAACTGTCAGAAACCATCTCAGGGAAGCTCATCTGCATGCTCGTCATCTTCATCGGGGTCTCAAACTGACTGCAGTTCTTCATCGTAACCGACTTGAGTGGGCAAATGCTCACATTCAATGGAATCTGGCACTTTTGAGAGGTGTTCTCTTCATGGATGAATCACGGTTTTCACTGTACAGGGCAGATGGCAGACAGCATGTATGGTGTTGTGTGGGTGAGCAGTTTGCTGATGTAAACGTTGTGGTTTGAGTTATCAATGGTGGCGGTGGGGTTATGGTATTGCTATGGACAGCAAACACGAGTGCATTTTATTGATGGCATTTTGAATGCACAGAGGTACCGTGATGAGATACTGAGACCCATTGTTGTGCCATTCATCCACGACCATCACCTCATGTTGCAGCATGATAATCATCTTGCAAGAATCTGTACACAATTCCTGTAAGCTGAAAACATCCCAGTTCTTGCATGGCCAGTATAATCACCAGACATGTCACTTGAGCATGTTTGGGATGCTCTGGATCAGCATATACGACAGCGTTTTCCAGTTCCTGCCAATAGCCAGCAACTTCACACAGCTATTGAAGAGGAATGGACCAACATTCCACAGGCCACAATCAACAACCTGATCAACTCTATGCGAAGGAGATGTGCTGCTTTGCGTGAGGCAAATGGTGGTCACAGCACTAATCATGTTGTCTATTTAGCATCTTAATATGTCACACGTTTGAGGTGGATGGATTATCTCAGCAAAGGAGAAGTGCTCACTACCACAGATTTAGACAGATTTGTGAACAATATTTGAGAGAAATAAGCCTTTTTATGTACATAGAAAAAGTAGTAGATCTTTGAGTTCAGCTCATGATAAATAGGGGCAAACACGAAAGTGTTGCGTTTATATTTTTGCTCAGTGTATATATATATATATATATATATATATATATATATATATATATATATATATATATATATATATATTGGATCAGCACTTGCACTTTAATTTTTATATATAATAAACAAGTGAAATATGTATTTACAGTGGTAATATAGCATTTGTAGAGAGGTATCAGTATAAGGCCCTAATTATAAGGGGTTCGTCATCATTAGTAAAAATCTCCTCATGACTAGCATTCTGGTGCTGTTCCCAATGAGCTGCTTGGCAAGAGTTCTGGCGTCTTTTTATGTCTCTCTTGTGGTACCCAAATGGCCAATGGTTTTGAAATGCTTGATATTGAGACTACAAATAGAAACAGTGTGCTCTGCTGCACATGTACTGAAGGCTCATGTAGGTGAGTGGACCAGAGGACAACAATGCCCTGAACTCATGGAGCTTTGCCATTTGTTGAAACAGAGCTTCAGCTCCCTTAATGATTTGCCCCTGGAGGACAACCTGCCTTGCTGGAGTTATGCTTCCCCCTCACATCCCTCCTCTCCTCTATGGAGCATACAGATATGGTCATGACCTCATAATCATCCCTTCCCTCCTCTTTGCTTCAGCCAACTCAATAGTATGTTTCAGCTGTGGGAAAATATTGTAACTACCAGTTGGTTTTCTCTGCCTAGTGTCCTCTCCCTCTAGGCTCCCATTACCTTCCTCCTCAACCTCAGAGCTGATTCATTGTGGCACACCTTCTTGCAGCATGTGGCTCCAGCTGTGCTCAAAAAAATCAACAGACTCCTCCATGACAGTTAGCAGGGCAGTGGCAGGAGTAGCTGTGGATAGGGAGGTGGAATGGGGCATGTTGACATAGTAGCTATAACACTAACAGTACAAGAGGGGGTGGTGGGGGCTATTTGGTTGGTAGTTGAGCCGGACGGACTCTGATCGGCCATGGCTGGAGGATTTTTTTTTTATATATATTAATTATTTATCTGCTCAGCTTGCCCGGGCCCCCCTGCTGGCCGGGCCCGGTACAACAGGACCAGTTGTACTGGCCTATCAGCGGCCCTGTGGCCACATAATAAATGTTACTTCATAATTTATATGGAAGCAAGTTAACAAAATTTGTTTAGTCATCATCCTTCAATTTATCAACTTGCTTCTCATGGATACCTTGACTCTACCAGTGCCCAGCATATAGCCTTTGTATTTCTGTTTTGGATATCTCCTTTCCTCCAGCGGATTGCATGCAGCAGGGGACTGGGTCAATAGGATGCATGTTACTACCACACATAACTGCAAGCCTACTCTAGAGTTGAGCGCCTTGAGTCTGTTTGTTGTATTTTACACAGAATGTGTGCAGAATGCCCCCCAGAAACATAATTTCCTGCTTGTGTTATTGGCTCACTGATTTTTCCAGAAGTCTACACTTCTAAGATACAAGTTAGATATCTCCTTGTCAAAAAATATGAATCAGACTGAGAGAGAAGTACAGTTAAATCACACTTGTTTAATAATAATAATAATAAT
Organism: Lithobates pipiens; assembly: GCF_037356315.1. NCBI lineage: Eukaryota > Metazoa > Chordata > Amphibia > Anura > Ranidae > Lithobates > Lithobates pipiens. The sequence goes on along the minus strand of NW_027507785.1, from coordinate 205,570,752 downwards.
TCACCAACTCACGTGGTTTTTCTGCTATTTACTGCCACCATTGGTCAACTTCTGTATTGTTGTCTGATCATTTGCATGAGCATGCGTGTTTGTAAAGTCTGATGGTTTTCTGTACACAGGATTGGATTTTGCTCCATCAGACTTATGTTGTCGAAAAGTTTGTCTGTACGCACAGCCAACATTTGTCCTATGAAAACCGAAAAAGTTTGTCCAATGGAGCATACACACGGTTGGATGTTTCCTTAAAACAGCTAATTTGCATGTTTGTTGTCAAAAAGTCAGATTGTATGTACAGGCCTTAGGACGAAGGCAGAGATCATCTGTAATGCTGGACTGACGAGCAGGATATCATCAACAGGTGAGTCAATGTGGAGAGAAAGGAGGTGTCAATTAGCTGACAGCTGAGTGGCCAGCTTTGAGAAGGAAGGGCTGAGCCCAGTCCTGACAGTACCCCCTCCTCAATGACCGCTCCCCCTCAGAGCACTACTGGGCTTGAGGGGAAAACATCTAAGGAAATCACCGAGGAGGACAGGGGCATCTACGTCCAAGGATGAGACCCAAGAGTGTTCCTCTGGACCATACCCTTTCCATTGTACCAGGTACTGTATGCACCCACGGTACATACGGGATTCAACAATGGACTGTACTTCATACTCTGCATGGTTCTCAACCTGTACAGGGTGAGAATGAGGCACCAAGGCGGTATAAAACTTGCAGACCAAGGGCTTTAATAAGGAGACATGAAATACATTTGAGATACGCATATTAGAAGGAAGGTCCAATGCATAAGCCATTGGGTTAATCCTGTGAACAATAAAGAAAGGTCCAATAAACCGAGGTGCGAACTTCAGAGAGTTTGCGAGATGACAGCCAGACCCTGTCCCCAACCTGGTAAGAAGGAGCAGGTAGGCATCTGCAGGCATCTGCGGTCAGCATGGAGTCTGTACCTATCATTAGCCTCCTGGACTTTTGCCCAAGTAGAATGAAGACCACGGAAATGTTTTTCTAATGCAGGAATAGTCTGCGGAACAAATGAGTCAGGCAACGTGGAAGGTTGTTAACCATAGTTCGCCATAAATGGGGACAATCGGGAAGCAGAATTCAAGGCACTATTGTGAGCAAACTCCGCCCATGGTAAGAGGTCTGACCAGTTGTTATGATGGTCAGAAATATAGCAACATAGGAATTTCTCCAAGAACTGTGTGGCTCATTCTGCGGCCCCATTAGACTGCGGGTGATACGCAGAGGAGAAATCAAGCTGAATTCCCAACTGAGCACAAATGACTCGCCAGAACCTGAACACAAACTAACTACCCCTGTCTGAGATAATCACCTTGGGTAGCCCATGTAAGAGAAAATTCAAGCCAGTTCCTTAGAAGTGGGCAACTTCTTAAGTGGAATACAATGTGAAATTTTTGAGAAACGGTTAACCACCATAAGGATAACTGTGTTGCCCTGGGAGTTGGGTAACTCCACAATGAAATCCATAGACAGGTGGGTCCAGGGCCTCTCTCCATTGGGTATGGGTTGTAGGAGGCCCACTGGAAGGTGTCGTGGAGTACTCTGAGCACACACGGAACAGGCAGCTACGAAGGCGGTTACATCAGCACGTAGACTAGGCCAGCAGAATTGTTGGGAAATGGCCCAAAAGAGTTGATTCTTCCCAGGGTGGCCAGCAACCTTGGGAGAATGGTAAGTCTGGAGCACAGCAGTATGGAGATTCTCTGGCACAAAGCACCGGTCACAAGGTTTCTCAGGAGGAGCATGGACTTGAGCTGGAAGTAATTTGTCACCCAAAGAAGAGGTGAGAAGCCAGAATACGATCAGGAGGAATCACAGGAACCGGAACCGACTCCATCTTGGAAGTGGAGGAAAATTGTTGTAAGAAAGCGTCAGCACTTACATTCTTTGTACAGGGTAAGAATGAGAACATGTAATTGAAACTAGACAAGAAAAGAGCCCATTGCGCCCTTCTGGGAGAGAGGTGTTTAACCTCAGACAAGAATATGAGATTCCTATGGTCAGTAAGAATGACAACCAGCACAGTGGTACCTTCGAGGAGATGTCTCCATTCTTTTAGGGCTGAAATGATTGCAGGAACAGTCTCAGAACAAGCCAGGCCAAACAGGAGCAGATATCAGATTTTAAGGGAACACATACACAGAGCTGCAGAGCAAACAGAAACATTGCCTATGTCAGGTAGGTTTAAATAATCCGCCAGACACTAACAGGCTGGTGCATAGGTGCCCGCAATTGCACACCAGCAGGTCTAACTTGTCTGTTACTGGCAGGATCTACCTGACATTGCCCCCCCCCCCCCCAAAGGACAGCCTCTGGATGCCCATCCGGGCCCATTTTTCAGGATGGGACCTCTTGAAGGATTGGACCAAACTCTGAGTATGGATGTTTTCTTCAGGTTCCTATGAATTTTCTTCGGGCCCATAACCCTTACATTTGATTAGGAATTGAGTTTGATTGTTTCTTCTCCTGCAATCCAGTATTGCTTCTACCTGAGACTCCTCTTCCCCGTCTACTAATACAGGGTCAGTAGGATCCGAGCTTTGGCCAGGAAAGGGATTGGCAACAGAGGGTTTTAACAATGTTACATAAAAAACGGGATGAATTTTAAGTGACTCAGAAAGTTGGCAACAGAGGGTTTTAACAATGTTACATAAAAAACGGGATGAATTTTAAGTGACTCAGAAAGTTCCAGCTTGTAAGCCACTTCATTAATTTTCCTTTTTACAGGAAACGGGCCAATGAATTTTGGACCCAACTTTTTCAAAGGACATGCCATCTTCAGGTTCAGTGTAGACCACCAAACTAGGTTACCTGGTGCCAGTAACAGTTCCCCACATTTCTTTTTATCAAAAACCTCTTTATTGTGTTCCTGTGTCCTGGCCATAGTTTCTTGCAAGAGCTGATTGCTGAGAGATAAAAAATGTATTGTTTCATGAACTGCTGGTACCGGACATTCTCGGATGAAGCTAGGCAGAAATAATTAATTTGCAAAAAATGGGGTTTATTTCGTAGCGGAGTTTGTAGAATTATTGTAGGCAAATTCAGCCAGAGGGAGTAAGGAGATCCAGTCTTCTTGGGTAAACGAAGAAAAGCAGTGGAGGTATTGTTCAAGGGTTTGGTTGGTCCCCTCTATTTGCCCATTTGTCTTGGACTGATAAGCAGAAGAGAATGATAGCTCAATCTTCAAAGCTTTGCATAAGGACCTCCAGAATTGGGAAGTAAATTGTACCCCCCGTTCTGAGACAATGTTGGCCGGTACTCCACGAAGTCTGATGATTTCTCTGATGAATACCTGCACAGTCTCGGAAGCTGAGGGAGTACCTTTCATAGGAATAAAGTGTGCCATTTTTGACAACCGGTCTACCACCACAAAGATAGTGGTAAGGTCCTCTGCTGAGGGTTATTCTACAATAAAGTCCATGGATAACATCTTCCAGGGTCTATCCGGAACAGGCAGCCGGTTCAATAATCCCCAGGCTTTATCTCTACTGCTTTTGTTCTGAATGCAAGTGACACAGGTTTCCACAAACTTTCTGCAGTCTCTACCTGCGGCCACCAGAAGGTATGTTGTACCAAATTTATTGGTTTTGGTTATGCCAAAATGTCCAGCTAGTGCATGATCATGACAAAGTTCCAATATAGGGACTCGTAACCTTTTAGGTAAAAGAAACATCCAGTGGGGGGTGCCTGGATCAAGCAGGCTGGATCAGCCTGCTTGATCCAGGAGAGCAAATATTCCTGCAACAAAAGAAAATTCCCTGGGGACAAGATGGTATCAGGGAGAGTCATTTCTTTAGATTTGTGGAACATTCTGGATAGTGTGCCAGGTTTTGTATTTCTAGAGCCTGGTCGATAGGTGACATGAAAAGAGAACCTGGAGAAAAACAATGCCCACCTGGGTTGCCGTGGTTTCAACCTCTCTGCCAACCTCAAGTACTCCAGGTTCTTATGATTAGTGATGATCAAGATTGGGTGAGTTGCTCCTTCTAGTAAGTACTACCATTCTTCTAGTGCAGATTTGATTGCAAGCAGTTCTCGATCTCCTACATCGTAATTTCTTTTGGCAGCCGATAGTTTGTGGGAGAAGAAGGCAACTGGGTGGAGCAGCGCCTTGTTTCCTTGGCGTTGGGAGAGTACAGTTCCTACAGCGATCTCAGAAGCATCCACTTCAAGTACAAATGGCAGGGCGGAATCGGGTGTTTTAAAACAGAGGCAGATGTAAATAATCCTTTGAGAGTTTATAAGGCAACTTGGGCTTCCAAGGGTCCAATTGAAGTGAACTCCCTGTTTAGTTAATTGAGTAATAGGGGCAATAATGGCAGAGAGACACTTAATGAATTTCAAGTAAAAATTAGCGAATCCAATGAAAAGTTGGATTCCTTTTTTATCCACAGGAACTGGGCAGTCAAGTATTGCAGCAATCTTCTGAAGGTACATCTTGATGCATTTTATGGAGATGATTAATCCAGGAATGGTATAATCTAATTTTTTAGACTTTGCGTAAAGGCCATGCTGTCGAAGTCATGTCAAAACGCATGTAATGTGTCTGTGATGAGCATCTAGGGAGGCAGAAAACATTAGAATATTGTCTAAGTAGACAATGAAAAACAGATCTAAATAGTCCAGAAAAACATTGTTAATAAAATACTGGAATGTGGCAGGAGCGTTACACAACCTGAAGGGCATTACTAGGTACTCAAAGTGTCAAAAACGGGTGTGGAACGCCATCTTCCACTCATCTTCCACTCATCTCCTTCCCTGATACGGACCAAGCTATAGGCTCCTCAGAGCTCAAGTTTGGTAAAAATAGTAGCAGTTTTTAGCCTCTGGAATAACTCAGGAAAATTGAAGGGGATACCAGTTCTTGACGATAATTTTATTTAGCTCATGGTAGTCTATGCAAGGCCACAGGGTGTGTTTCTTCTTCTCTACAAAAACGATATGCACCTGCCGGAGAAGTAGAAGGATGGATGAAAACCTTCTTTAAGTTTTCATCAATATATTCCTTAAGGGCCACTTGTTAAGGGGAAGATTCTGCTTAAGGGAATTTCAGCCCCCGGAAGGAAATTGATGTGGCAGTCATAGGCCCGATGGGGTGGTAGGGTTTCAGCTCCTTTTTTGCTGAACACATCAATGAAATCATGGTAGACCTCTGGGACAGATTAGCATAGCTCAGTTTCAGTGTCCAGACAGAGCAAGGAAGAAAGGCCCATGGGGTCCTTCGAGCCACAGAATTGCTGGCATAAAAGGAGAGGAAAATGTAACTTCCCATGTGGCCCAGTTTATAACAGGATTGTGGGTAGGGTTATCAAACAAAAACTCCCTTTCATAATTCATCCCGACTCCGGTGTCAAACTTACTAATCCTAAAGACATAGCTGATGCATTCAGCTCTTATTATAGTAGTCTTTATAACCTTAAAGAGGACCCTAGCACCCCCCAACCCACCACAGAGTTGATAGAAGAATTTTTGAGGAATATTAATCTCCCTACTGTGCAACAAGCAGATCTGGACACTTTGAATGCCCCCTTTTCAGTGCTGGAGATTCAAAAAACAATAGTGAGTCTACCGGTTAATAAAGCGCCCGGCCCAGATGGGTTTTCTTCAGAGTACTATAGATGCTTTGCTAATACTCTGATCCCAAAACTACAAAAGGTGTTCCATGCTGCTGCCTCGTCGGCCTTATTCCCAGATGAAATGTTCCAAGCTACTATAATCACTCTTCCTAAACCGGGGAAGAAGCCAGATAGGACACAAAACTTCAGGCCCATATCTCTCTTGAATGTGGACCTGAAGGTTTACGTCAAGCTGTTGGCGAATAGGATAGCCCGGATGCTTCCTTCCCTGGTACAGCCTGACCAGGTTGGTTTTGTGGTGGGCAGGCAGATACGGACGCTACGAGAAGGGTATTAAATTTGATCCACTCGGCGTCCGGGGGCAGAAGCGCAGCGGTGCTTCTGTCCCTGGACGCCGAGAAAGCTTTCGATCGAATTCACTGGGGTTACCTCTCAGCGGTTCTTTTGAAATTTGGATTTGAGGGCCAGGTTCTCTCCGCCATCTCAGCTCTATATTCGAAACCATCAGCGCATGTCTTTGCTGAAGGAATGTTTTCAGAACAATTTTGTATCACCAATGGGACATGGCAAGGCTGCCCATTGTCCCCTTTAATTTTTGCCCTAATGATGGAGCCCTTGGCGGAGAGGATTAGGACCCACCCTCTCGTTAAAAGTATACAGATTGGGAAATCTAGACATGGGATCACACTATTCGCCGATTACGTTATTTTGTCTATAGAAGATCCCGCAAGGTCTTTGATTGCTATACATGGAATACTGGAGGAGTTCAATAATATCTCCTACTATAAGATTAATGCTGCAAAATCCAGTATCTTGAGGCGCATGCGCGGCAGCTCACAAGATGGCCGCAGGCTGCTAGAGCTCCGCTCCACCACGGCCCCAAATTGAGAACCGGAGCGATCACCACCAGGCCTGTCAGATAGGCGAGACCGCCCGGAACCCACCGATGTCGGTCTCGCACCCGCGGCGGAATCTCCTGGGTCAGATGTCCACGTCAAACGTTCCTGTCAGCTATGCCAAGATGGCGGCGGCGGGGCCTAGGACAACACACAGCGCGGATCTCGCTGAGGAGTCCATAGCTGACCAGGACCTGGCCCCTCCATGCTCCCCAGGTACAGACTTTCCTCCTCTCCCCCAGGCAGTCTCTCCTGCATCCACAGAATCCCTGCTAGGCAGATTGGACAGGGAACTTCCTTCCACCCCCATGCTGGATCCTCACACAGGCATGCTTCTCTCACATGCTGAAACAGATGCTGCAGCCCCCACTCCCAATGACTTTCCCTCTATGATGGAAGCTTTTTCTCAACTTCTAGCCAAAAGCCTGGCAGAAAATGCGGCACAGATTACTGCATCTATACATTCTGACTTGCAGCACATAGGATTGAGAATGGATACTATTGAAAAGAAAGCAGATCAGGCAGTAGTGAGAATTAATCAGAATACAGCCAGATTACAGGATCTGCAGGATCAGCTTGAAACCGCATGCGCAAAAATCTACGACCTCGAGAATAGATCGAGACGTTACAACTTTAGGATCAGGGGACTTCCCGAAACAGAGAAAGATGTCCCTGCTGCTGTGAAGCTGCTGATTAAGGATTTCATACCTGACATTACTGAGCAACGTCTGGAACTCGATAGGGCGCACAGGGCCCTACAGCCTCCCCATTCAGATGGCCTCCCTAGAGACATTATTGTTAAACCACACTTTTATTCTGTAAAGGAAGAGGTGATGAAAAAGGCTAGGTTCTCAGAAAACCTCAAACTGCTGGGACATAAGATTACAATTTTTGCAGACTTGTCACCATATACGGTACAGAAAAGACGCGCCCTCAAGCCCCTACTTCAACTCCTGGCGGATAAGCAGATCCCTTACAGGTGGTCTTTTCCTCTTCGCCTTAACTTCTCTTATAAGAATAAGAGTCACAGCTTCTCCTCGTTTGCTGACGGTGAGCGACTTTTGTTACAGCTGGGTTTGATTCCTCAAGACCCATCCTCCAGGCAGACCTTCAGAGGGACCCCGGCTTCTTCTAAGAGACCACCTCCAGCCAGTCCTCTTCAACCCAATTGGCTACAACAGCATTCCAAACGTTCCAAAGAAAATCTCCCGCCCTGATGTGGAATCGTCTACAGAAGAATGGATCTATGATCCTGATATTTTCACAAACTCCCTTTTTTTTTTCGGTCTTCGGCCACCTCCGGAACTATCCAGTGACCCCCACTGAGTCTCCCTCCTTTGGCCCTGGACCCTTTGCCTGATCTAATACATTTTTTATTTTTTCGTTGCTATTTGACTGGTGGACTCAGGAGAGGGGGGGTATATTGGAGGGATTGTGGGGTCTTAGCTCTTGGGGGGAGGTTGGGAGGTTGGGTTGTGAAAGTTTTGTTCATCTAAGGTTCTACAGGACTCTAGAAGGTCATCTTTATCCTAACCTGGGGTTCACTTTAACTCTCTCTACTTTACATTTGTTACTCTGGGTTTTTCCTGTCAGAAACTTCGGCTTTCGGGCCCGGCTGGCACACCTTTTTCTGCTGGCGACTCCTGGAGGAGGTTTTTGGCAGACGGGGTCCCTGATGTTGTAGCGGGCTGCCTGCCCCAGCCCTATGCCCGGCTGGAGTGGGCTGACTCGCCGGGGCCTTGTCTCTGGGGAAATGGGGGTATGGGAGCGGTTGGGCCTACAGAGTAGGTATCTTGATTGAAACCTCAGTGACCAGTAACAGGGTTCTGTTATTTGTATTTTTCCTTTTTTGCTTCTTTACTGGTGGTGTGTACTATTTTAGATTTGTTCTTCATCTCAGGGACATTCTGAATATAAGTGTTCTGATGGGCTTTAGTTACAGCCCTCACTTTCTTGTTTTAGTTCTCCAGTTACTGGGGCTGTGGTGGACCCAGTGCACCTCCGACAGGTTTCCAGAGCACCTCTAGTGCCCTTGGGAACTCTACTGGTTGTCCTATAATTAGGACTAACCGGTCCTCTTAGATTACAGGGACGGAATGACCCATACATTCCGCCCGAGGGATGGGAAGGGGTTTGGGGACCCCAGCTTTCATTGGGTAATGTTTTCGGTAAGGTATATGAATACATTTGATATCACACAGGTTTTATTAACCTTGTCTCTTTCTTCCCTTTCTCTTTTCACCTCTTTTCTATGGCTCCTCTCTTTTGCTCAATTTTGCAGTACCTGGATCCATGACATACCATGGTCTTCCTTCCCAGGCCCCAGCGAGTTGGCTCCCACTATGCTCCTACTCCTCCAAGTAGCACTGTTTCGCTACACAGGTAAGAATGCTGCCTACAAGCTAGCCTCTACACACCTTTTTCATGACTAGTCCCACCAATTCTGCACCCACTCTCAAAATCTTTTCACATAACACTCAGGGACTCAACTGCCCTGTCAAACGTAGGAAAATGTTCCAAAGTTATCGGTCTATGCATGCAGATGTTCTCTTATTACAAGAGACTCACTTCCCCGCTTCATACAATCCTGCCTTTCTCCACCAACACTTCCCCCAATTTTTTCTGTCCTCCGCAGCGAACAAAACAAAGGGTGTGGCCGTTTGTCTGGCCAAGCATATTAATCTTTCACACCATGAGACTGTAGCGGACCCGCTAGGAAGATACATTTTGGTATCAGGGAAGATTGATGGAGAAATGTATACCTTTATATCCTACTATGCCCCCAATAAAGGGCAGAGGGCTTTCTTTGACTCCTTACTTTATAAGATTAAACCTCATCTTAGGGGTACTATTATTCTTGGGGGAGATTCGAACATTGCTTTTGATTCTTCCTTGGACAAATCGGGTAATGGCTATCAAAAACCCAGACATCCGCCTAGACAAAGCGTTAAGATCGCCCAGTTGCTTCACTCGGCAGGTCTGATTGATATTTGGAGAGAGGTCAACCCCCGTACAAAAGATTACACGCACTTTTCAGCGCCCCATAATACTCTGGCCAGGATAGACCACATCTTTATCCGCCCCACATCGATCCCCCTTGTCATTTGTTCTAAGATTGTGGATACTCCATTATCCGATCACTCAATGGTCACTCTGTGTATAAACAGGCCAATGGGGGTGGGGTCCCCTCCTCGCTGGCGGTTACAGGAATCCCTTTTAAGCGATCCTGCCCATTGTTCGGTTATTGAGGGCATTATTCAGGACTATTTCCGTAACAATACGACTGATGACGTTTCCCCTATGACGATCTGGCCATAAGACAGTTGTTAGGGGAGAAATCATCAAATTATCGGCAAAACTTAGAGCGGAACATAAAGCTGACACGACAAAGCTGACTGATGATTTCCCATCGTTGGCTAAGATTCACAAGCGTCACCCTACTCCGGTCTCCCTTGCTCAACTGGATAAGGCTAGGACCCTATTGAATTTGCACTTAACGACAGCAGCGGAAAGACACCTTAGATGGACAGGTGCTAGATTTTATAGTCAATGAGATAGGATTGGTTCCAAACTTGCTGTTAAACTAAGCCCCAAACACATCTTAGCATTTCCTAAAATTAAACTACCCTCGGGAGAGTTATCACAGAATCCAGAGAAAATAATGGAGGCCTTTCTTCAGTTTTATACTGAACTTTATGAAAAGTCACCCGGTCTCTCGGGATCGACTCAGAAGACCTTCCTAGATTCCCTCCCACTGCCCTCCCTGACTACTGATCACAAAGACCTCTTGGAAAACCCGTTTACCCAGGAAGAAGTGTTACATACAATCAACTCCCTGAAAATAGGCTCTTCCCCCGGTCCAGATGGTTTTTCTACGGGTTACTAAAAGAAATTTGGCTCCACCTTAGCACCTCACCTGGTCTCCCTATTCAACTCCCTTAGGAAGGGGTCACCTCTGAGTTTAGATCTTAATTCGGCCTATATTTCGGTAATACCCAAACCAGGTAAGGACGTCAGTGAAGTGGGAAACTACCGTTCAATATCTCTCATGAATAATGACATTAAAATTATGACTAAGATATTGGCCAATAGGTTAGCGAGCTTTATTCCCTCATACATACATAGAGACCAGGTGGGTTTTATTCCCGGGAGACAGGGTCCGGACCAGATAAGACGGTCCATCGATGTCATATCTCTCCTTAATTCCCAATGGGATGGAGGTCCCCCTCAGGAAGGGTTCCTCCTTTCGATCGATCTACACAAAGCGTTCGACTCGATTGACTGGGATTATTTATTGGATATCCTGAACAGATGGGGCTTTGGCCCTTCTTTTCTTAATCTGATCAATTCACTTTACTCCACCCCTTCAGCCCAAATACGCTTGATGGGTAGATATTCTGCCCCGTGCCACATTAGAAGAGGTACTAGACAGGGCTGTCCACTCTCCCCCCTGCTGTTTGCGATTGCCATAGAAACCCTGGCTATAGCTATCCGGACGAACCCTGACATTCGGGGGGTGGTTTGTGGGGGCCAGACTCATAAATGTGCATTATATGCAGATGATCTCCTTCTGTATATTACCTCTCCCCTAATTTCTTTACCAATGATCTATAAAGTGTTAGGTAAGTTTAGTGAGATTTCTGGACTTAGAGTTAACATGCATAAATCGATGGCATTAAATATTAACATTCCGCCGGACCGCCTTCTGCAGCTTGTTAGAAACTTTGATTTTGTTTGGGCTCCCAAAGAAATCTCTTATCTGGGGATCAAACTGGCTCCTAACATCAAAGATCTGTTTAATGGAAATTATCCCCCTATGTTAGCCAACTGCAGAAGAGTTCTGGATCAGTGGTCGGGGTGTGGTCTGTCCTGGCTGGGTAGGGTGCATGCTGTCAAAATGACGCTCCTTCCCCATTCTCTGTACTTGTTTCGGTCTCTTCCCATACCGGTCCGAAAACAGTTCCTCAACAAATTACAATCTGAGATCATTCGCTTTGTCTGGGGGAATAAGGGTTACCGATGCCCATCTAGAATTTTGCTTCGCTTGAAATCTCAGGGAGGGTTGGGTCTCCCTGATCTTTGGAGCTATTATCTAGCAGCACAATTGTCGCAAATTTCTCTGATCTACTTCAAAGGCCCAAAACCGGATTGGCTTTCTATGGAGAGGAAAGCAGTCCCGCTTCACACGATCGACTTCTTTCTTTGGTGTGATCCGAAGGTGCGACCAGCCATTATGTCACCTACACTATGCCACTCTGTAGCCCTTTGTTCGAAGATATTCAAACGTAATACTTTGACCTCTCCATTGAAACCGCTGGCCCACCTATTTCACAATGCAAATTTCCCGCCTGGGTTGAACATTCAGGCTTTCATATGGTGGACTGACAAAGGGCTATATCGCATAGGCCACTTTCTTTCTCCTGTGGGTCCCCTGACCCTTTCTCACTGTAGAAAGAAACTGGAAATGCCGGATACGGAATTATTCAGATTTTCCCAAATATCTCATTTTTTAAAATCTATCTGGTCTGATCAACAGACACCCCGCTCCATCACACCTTACGAAAAATGGTGTGTTAATACTTCGGACCAGAAAGGCAGCATCTCTCTGATTTACACAGCGCTCCTGACGAGGGTGGGAAAGCCAACGTACGCTCGGGCCTGGGAGGAAGACACGGGAAGTTCATGGTCCCTGACCGAGTGGTTCCAGGCAGCTACACGTTAATTCAAAGGTATTTATAATATTTCATTAATAGAAGCCAGCTTTAAAATTTTATTCCGTTGGTATTATGTCCCCGCTAGATTGGCACGGATGTACCCGGGTACTTCATCCCTATGCTTTAGAGGCTGCGAGTTGGAGGGTACTATGATACATATATGGTGGACCTGCCCACATATCCGTTCATTTTGGCAGAAAATTTTCCGTACCATCAACATAGTATCCAATACCACTGTACATCCTAACCCAAATGTAGCTCTCCTTAATCAATACATCCCCAACCTATCCAAACATCAACAGAAACTTACCTTCTTTATATTGTTGGGAGCTAAAACTATGATAGCGAAAGCCTGGAAGAAGCCTACGGTCTCTTTCCAGTGTTGTAGAAGGAAAATCTCTTGGATTATGTCGCAGGAACACCTAGTGGCTAAATTGAATGATAAGGTTGAGAGTTTTTATGCCACCTGGGATCCCTGGGCTGCTTATTGCCACTTTCCCCTTAGACCTGGCTTGTAATGTTGATTGTGGATACACAAGTACTACCCTCTCTGTTTCTATCCTCCTTTTCGCTCTTTCTTTTCAAACGTTTTCTTCTTTCCTCTCTTGAGGGGTGTTTTTACCTCCCTCTCTATTTGTTCTACAAAACCTGTTATGGCACCCACACACATTAGGGGGTAGGAGGTGGGTTGGGGGGTTGAGGGATTACAGTCTGACCTCCTACCTATCTGTACTTATCAAACAGTTTATCTACCTTTGATTTGGTGGCCCAGGAAGCCCGTTATGTGGGCAAACTTTACCAGTGGGGGGTGGGTTTGGTTGGGGGTCTCGGGGCGCTCCCTGGGAGTTCTAGGCTCTTACACAGTTAGCTCCCATTGGGGTGGGGGGGCCTGGACTCTCGGGGGTCACTCTGGGGCCTTATACCGGATCCCCCGTTTATTTTATTCTTGCTTTTATTATACTTCTGGTTTTATGGACCGGACTGTTCTGTACTGGACGGGTTTCACCTGACAGTTCAGACCATTATGAGGGTGTTCATGGATACGTTATGTTATGCTTAGTATGTGGCTGTCTCACGGTATTCTGTATGTTTAAATTACACTTACTTCATTTGTTTAGAGGTACATGTGTACCGGTTGACTTTCTGTTATATGAATCTTTATTATACTTGAGTCATTGATATTCTGTTTAACTATGAAAATACAATAAAACTTTCTTAAAGTAAAATCCAGTATCTTGAACTTAGGGGTTGATTCGGAAGTGAAGAAACAAATTCAGGACAGGACCCCGTATCCTTGGACAGAGGGAGCGTTGCAATATTTGGGCATTCAGGTGTCCAGCTCTATCTCTCATCTTTTTAGTCTTAACTTCGAACCTATGATAGGGGAATTGGAGAAAGAAATAAATAGGCTCAAAAAGTATTACTTGTCCTGGTCAGGGAGGCTAGCGGCCTACAAAATGTTTTTGCTCCCCAAGTTGCTCTATTTGTTTAGGGGGCTTCCAATACAGCTGCCTTCATCCTTTTACCGTAAGTTACAAAGTCAGTTAACTAACTTTATATGGGCAGGGAAAAAGGCAAGGTGCAACTTTAACATTCTGACTAAACATAGGAAGGCCGGGGGCATGGCGGTACCGAACCTTAAGGACTATCATGTAGCGGCCATTATAGATCAACTTCGGTTCTGGTTTTACTCTCCTGAACTGAGGTATTGGTGTAGTTGTGAACAAAGTCAAGTAACTCAGGGTACCCTAGTGGAGCTTATTTATGATACGGTTATCGGTAATCCAAAACAGTGTCCTCAACACCCCACAATTGCAGCCACACTTTAGGCGTGGAATTATCTTATAAACAATAGAGATGTAGCAACTAAACATAGAACTATCCCCATCCCGATAACGACATTATCGCTCTTTACCACAGATTTAAGATTAAAAAACTGGTTAGCTCATGTAATATTATTTGTCCACGATTTAATGGAAGGCAAGCAAATAAAGCCCTTTAGTAAACTTCAGTCCCAATACTCATTGCCTGCGACTGAGTTTCTGACTTAAGCAAGTCTAGTGAGCATAGTACCTAATACAGGCACCTACCATTTTGCAGTCCCAGAACAAATCTGGGAAATGTGGCAACCAGCGTTCAGTCACAGGAAAGGAATTACGAGGATATACAGTATTATCGGAAATAAATAGTAAAAAAGAATGGTGTTGCGCTCCACACAAAATTAATTAAATCTAGTAACAATAAATAAATAATCGCATATAAAATCTAAAAGACGCACCTATGCGATTAAACTTAATTTAAATTATATCTACAACCTATGTGCATAAAATCATTCAAAGTGATTAATGGGGTGTTCAGAATATACACATATTCCTAGTGTTATTCATACTAAGATCAAATAAAGAGATATAAATAATCTATCCAATCGTAATACAGTGCAAGTGAAGTAATACAAACGAAAAACGCAGATCCTGATAATATCAATCCAGAAAGTTGTGAAATCAAAAAGGTGTGTCTCAGTCCATAAAAGTGCATCCAAGTGCCAGCGTGTATACAGAAAATTGTGTAAGGGTAAAATCCAACAAATAAATGAATAAAAATGTGTATAAAAATATATCAAAGAATAAATAAATAAACCTAAAAAAACAGCAATTCAAAAAAGGTTTCTTAAAGTGTCTCTAATTGACATAAAGGACTAGCAATCCATATCAGTTCATGCAAGATAAAGTGAATCCACGCTGTGCTGTGTGAAGGGTTAATCCTGTGAATAAACAGGGGGTAGTTCCACCGGTGATCTTACAGTTCCTCAAAGTGGGTGCTCACACACTGAGTGCAGTGGGTACCTTACCTCACTGC
This sequence comes from Lithobates pipiens, assembly GCF_037356315.1. Lineage (NCBI taxonomy): Eukaryota > Metazoa > Chordata > Amphibia > Anura > Ranidae > Lithobates > Lithobates pipiens. Next base: position 205,555,689 of record NW_027507785.1, on the reverse strand, counting down.
TGTCAGTTAGACAGCAATATGCTCCAATATTTAAGGTGTATGTCCTCGATTAGGGTGTATATCCTCAGTTGGTATAGGTACAGCAGTATACTCCAATGGTTTGCGGTGAATATCCTAAGTGTAGTGCAAGCACCCCAGATATTTTCCTCCAGGTACTCCGCAAAGGATCACAGGTCAAACCCGAAAAAGAGAAAAGGGGCTCCAATAGTGAAGTAAGTCACACAAATTCTTTATTATAAAAAGGACCAAGTCCTGGGTACTCACATTTAAGTAATAAAATTCAAACGTTTACAGCTAAAACAACGAACGGCCTCCTCGTTCGTACCCCGGATGTCGCTTCCGGTATCCTCCTAGGCAAATCCCACGCGTATCGTCATTGATCACGTGACTTCATCAGGGACTAAAGCATAGGAGGTGGACGAACGTTTAAATAATATCTCTAATTCACGGCCATTTTCCTGTAGCCTGTACTATCTATTCCTATTCGCGGTCACGAATCTGGCTACACGGCCATTTTCTAATAGATTTTAGTACCGAACGTTTCCCGGCCTTTTTTCTTATAGGTTCTAAGAGAGTCATAGCAACTATTCGATTAGCGGCGGCCATTTTATCGTAGTTTCATCATCTACACTCATCTAGTGAGCGGATGCTATGTTCGCCGCCATTATCTCATCGTTTAGATAGAGGAAACGAAGGTAAACCCATGTCCAACTTTGCGGACTAGGTTCAGTTCAGACACCCGGTGGTTACACTTATTCAGAGAGGTAACAACACGGGATCCTTTCCTCCGCCTCTATGACTCTAAGTAACATTAATAGTGTTAGTAAAGGATTAAAAAAGTTGATTTATAATTATGGAATTAAAACGAAGGGATCAGAAAAAATTCATAAGAGAATGGCTTAAGACAGGAGGTATTATTAAAATATTAAATGGCTTAAGACAGGAGGTATTATTAAAATATTAAAATATTAATAAGTTCTTTAATCTATGGGTAAAACCGGATTGTATCTAAAAACAATATATCATAGCATCTTCTAGTGTAGAGATAAGGTAACCCCGACGGTTTATTTAACGGTAATCTAGGTATCAAATGCCTCACATATATATGCGATTTGGAGGATGGATACCGGAAAGGAAGTCCAGAGTTCCCATATCTCCATTCCAGTATATCTTCCTAAGCATAGTAAATCAAAGACAAAATTTATATATGATAATACTTAAAATATATAAAATTCCAATCCGTAATTAAAAATATCTAAAAGTCGCTGATAAAACAGTTAAGATCAAACTCTATGTTGAGCCCTTGGGGTGTGAAAGTATCTAAAGTGAAAATCCATTTTGATTCTAATTGGCTAAGTGTTCTCACTTTGTGGCCTCCCCTCCAGTGCTTCCTGTAGGGCTCAATACCCCAAAATGTAAGATGAGTGGGATCTTTGTTGTGGTGTGTCAGGAAGTGCTTTGACACACTATGTTTGTCAAATCCATTAATTATGTTTTTGACATGTTCCTTTATGCGTACTCTCAGGGGTCTTTTGGTGCGGCCTACATACTGTAGGCCACAACTGCATTGTAGAACATGCACGGCCCCTTCCGTGTTACAGCATATAAACTCTTTGATGTCATAGGAGTTCCCAGTACTTGTGGAGCTAAATTTGAATCTTTTTTCAGGTGGGCGTTTTGTTTTTGTACACACAAAGCATCGCTTGCACGGAAAGAAGCCTTTCCCGTGAAGAAAGTCACCCCATTATATGGTGGGTCGGGGACGTTCCTGACGATCTTATCCCTCAATGTAGGTGCCCTTTTATACACGAATTTTGGGCATTGTGGTAAGAGGTCCTTCAAATGCACGTCTGAGCGTAAGATATACCAGTGTTTTTTAATGATCGCCTCAATTTTTTTATATTGGGCATTATAATTCAGTATGATTGGTACTTTGCCAGCTTCCAGCTTAGGAGTTTGTTTATCTTTAACCACTTCAGCTCCGGACCAATAAACACCTTAAGGACCAGAGGTCTTTTTGCAATTTCGCACTGCGCTGCTTTAACTGGTAATTGCGCGGTCATGCAATATTGCACCCAAACGAAATTTGCGTCCTTTTCTTCCCACAAATAGAGCTTTCTTTTGATGGTATTTGATTGCCTCTGCGATTTTTTTTTTTTGCAATATAAATGGAAAAAGAGCGAAAATTTTGAAAAAAAAAGATATTTTCTTCTTTTTGTTATAAGAAAAATCGAATAAACTAAATTTTAGTCATACATTGAGGGCAAAATTTATTTAGCCACATGTCTTTAGTAAAAAAAATGTCAATAAGCGTATATTTTTTGGTTTGCGCAAAAGTTATAGCGTCTACAAACTAGAGTACATTTTCTGGAATTTACACAGCATTTAATTTATGACTGCCGATCTCATTTCTTGAGGTGCTAAAATGGCAGGGCAGTACAAATCCCCCCCAAATGACCCCATTTTGGAAAGTAGACACCCCAAGGAAATTGCTGATGGGTATGTTGAGCCCATTGAATATTTATTTTTTTTATTCTAAAGGATTGAATAATGACAAAAAAAAAATAATAATAATTTTTTTACAAAAAGTTGTCACTAAATGATATATTGCTCACACATGCCATGGTTATATGTGGAATTGCACCCCAAAATATATTCCGCTACTTCTCCCGAGTATGGGGATACCACATGTGTGGGACTTTTTGGGAGTCTAGTCGCGCACGGCACCCCGAAAACCAATCACCACCTTCAGGATTTCTAAGGGTGCAAATTTTTGATTTAACTCCTCACTACCTATCACAGTTTCGAAGGCCATAAAATGCCAAAATAGCACAAAACCCCCCAAAATGACCCCATTTTGGAAAGTAGACACCCCAAGCTATTTACTGAGAGGCATGTTGAGTCCATGGAATATTTTATATTTTGCCACAAGTTGCGGGAATATTACAAACTTTTTTTTTTTTGCACAAAGTTGTCACTAAATGATATATTGCTCACACATGCTATGGGCATATGTGAAATGACACCCCAAAATACATTCTGCTGCTTCTCCTGAGTACGGGGATACCACATGTGTGGGACTTTTTGGGAGTCTAGTCGCGCACGGCACCCCGAAAACCAATCACCACCTTCAGGATTTCTAAGGGTGCAAATTTTTGATTTAACTCCTCACTACCTATCACAGTTTCGAAGGCCATAAAATGCCAAAATAGCACAAAACCCCCCCAAATGACCCCATTTTGGAAAGTAGATACCCCAAGCTATTTACTGAGAGGCATGTTGAGTCCATGGAATATTTTATATTTTGCCAAAAGTTGCGGCAATATTACAAACTTTTTTTTTTTTTGCACAAAGTTGTCACTAAATGATATATTGCTCACACATGCTATGGGCAGAAGTCAAATTACACCCCAAAATAAATTCTGCTGCTTCTCCCGAGTGCGGGGATACCACATGTGGGGGACTTTTTGGGAGCCTAGCCACGTACGGAACCCCGAAAACCAAGCACTGCCTTCCGGATTTAAATATAAAATGCTACCAAAAAACCTGTTAGCGATGGCAGGGATCAGGCCTGACTCTGCGATCGCTGCAGTTATGTGTTTAGTGTTTTGTAAGTGACAGTGATCGATCGATACTGCACTTGGGTGGGCTGGGCAGAGGGGCAAAACGCAGGTGCTAGCAGGTATCTGGGCTGATCCCGCTAACAATGCGTTTTTTTTGGAACCCTAAACTGCTGGGGACGCTAGTATAGATCTGATCAGATCAGATATTGATCTGTTCAGATTCTATAGCACTACGGGAGGTGTATGCTTTGCGTGTGGGTGTTAGCGGTACTGGCACTAACCTAGCGCTGCCTGGGGCGACGCAGACCCTGACCCTAAAACCTAATTGATATCACCCGCCGGGTGATCAGGGGGTTAAACCTTTATTGGGTAATAAATGGTGGGTGCCCTGATGCTATAAAAAACAAACTAACCAGAGTCACCCGTAACACTTATACAGTGATCAGTGGTGAAAGGGTTAACTAGGGGCAATCAGGGGGTTCACATTTTTATTAGGTAGTATATGGGGGTCCCTGGCGCTATATAAAAACCTGACGGGGAACCTAAATAACTAACTGGCTAACCAGCGTCACCAGTGACACTTATACTGTGATCGCTGGTGAAAGGGGGTGAAAGGGTTAACTAGCAGCAATCAGGGGGTTAAAACCATTATTGGGTAGTATATCGGGGTACCTAGCACTATAAAAACCTGGCGGTGAACCTAAAAAAATAACTAGCTACCTAGCGACACTAGCGACACTGATGCAGCGATCAGAAAAATGATCGCTTAGTGACACTGGCAAAAGGGGGTGAAAGGGTTAACTAGCGGCAATCAGGGGGTTAAAACCATTATTGGGTAGTATATCGGGGTACCTAGCGCTATAAAAACCTGGCGGTGAACCTAAAAAAATAACTAGCTACCTAGCGACACATGCAGCGATCAGAAAAATGATCGCTTAGTGACACTGGCAAAAGGGGGTGAAAGGGTTAACTAGCGGCAATCAGGGGGTTAAAACCATTATTGGGTAGTATATCGGGGTACCTAGCGCTATAAAAACCTGGCGGTGAACCTAAAAAAATAACTAGCTACCTAGCGACACATGCAGCGATCAGAAAAATGATCGCTTAGTGACACTGGCAAAAGGGGGTGAAAGGGTTAACTAGCGGCAATCAGGGGGTTAAAACCATTATTGGGTAGTATATCGGGGTACCTAGCGCTATAAAAACCTGGCGGTGAACCTAAAAAAATAACTAGTTACCTAGCGACACATGCAGCGATCAGAAAAATGATCGCTTAGTGACACTGGCAAAAGGGGGTGAAAGGGTTAACTAGCGGCAATCAGGGGGTTAAAACCATTATTGGGTAGTATATCAGGGTACCTAGCGCTATAAAAACCTGGCGGTGAACCTAAAAAAATAACTAGTTACCTAGCGACACATGCAGCGATCAGAAAAATGATCGCTTAGTGACACTGGCAAAAGGGGGTGAAAGGGTTAACTAGCGGCAATCAGGGGGTTAAAACCATTATTGGGTAGTATATCGGGGTACCTAGCGCTATAAAAACCTGGCGGTGAACCTAAAAAAATAACTAGCTACCTAGCGACTGTAGCGACACTAATGCAGCGATCAGAAAAACGATCGCTTAGTGACACTGGCAAAAGGGGGTGAAAGGGTTAACTAGCGGCAATCAGGGGGTTACAACCATTATTGGGTAGTATATCGGGGTACCTAGCGCTATAAAAACCTGGCGGTGAACCTAAAAAAATAACTAGTTACCTAGCGACACATGCAGCGATCAGAAAAATGATCGCTTAGTGACACTGGCAAAAGGGGGTGAAAGGGTTAACTAGCGGCAATCAGGGGGTTAAAACCATTATTGGGTAGTATATCGGGGTACCTAGCGCTATAAAAACCTGGCGGTGAACCTAAAAAAATAACTAGCTACCTAGCGACTGTAGCGACACTAATGCAGCGATCAGAAAAACGATCGCTTAGTGACACTGGCAAAAGGGGGTGAAAGGGTTAACTAGCGGCAATCAGGGGGTTAAAACCATTATTGGGTAGTATATCGGGGTACCTAGCGATATAAAAACCTGGCGGTGAACCTAAAAAAATAACTAGCTACCTAGCGGCACATGCAGCGATCAGAAAAATGATCGCTTAGTGACACTGGCAAAAGGGGGTGAAAGGGTTAACTCTAGGGGCAATCAGGGGGTTAAATCTTTATTGGGGGGTGATAGGGGGCTACCCTGGACCTAACACTAACTGTCCTGACAGTTTTTACTGTCACAACTGACACTGAGGCCGCGTACACACGCGCGGACTGTTCGCCCAACCTTGTCCGCTGAACAGTGTTTGGGCGGACAGTCCGCTCGTGTGTGGGGCTTCAGCGGACAGTTTCAGCGGACAGTTGGCCGAACAAGGTCTTACGGAAATTCCGAAAAACTGTCCGCTGAAACCTTGTTTCAGCGGACTGTTCGCTCGTGTGTAGGCTTGTTCGGCCAACTAAGTCTCGCGCATGCTCAGAAAGGATTTCCACGTCGGAAGGTTGCATTGCAGTGTATAGGACGTCGTATTTTTCGTCCCGTCGTACGTGCCGTTCACGTCATCGCGTACGGTTTCAGCAAACTGTTCGTCCGTCGTGTGTGGCCATGTCCGTCCATGCTAAGTTTGAGCGGACTGTTTGCTCAAACTGTTGGACGGACAAAGTTGGGCCAACAGTCCGCGCGTGTGTACGCGGCCTGAATGCATTGATCAGTAAAGAAATGATCAATGCAATCAGTGACACTGTGACTGGGGGGGGAGGGGGGGCGGGGGGGATCGGGGGGCGATCGGGGGGGGATCGGGGGGGGGTTTGTGTGCCTGTGTGTACCTACATGTCAGTGTAGTGTTGGTGCACACTTACTATTAGTCTTCTCCTCGTAGTCCGGTCAAAAAGACCGCCCCGATGAGAATGACATCACTTCCTCCTTCCTGTGTAAACAATACACAGTGGGAGGAAGCTTCTCATTGGCCAGGAGCGATCCAGAGGGGGTGGCCGAAAACCAACGGCCATCCCCTCATCACGCAGCGCTCCTGGAGCGAACCGGACCGCCGTATCCAGCGGGAGGGGGTCCGATCGGACCCCCCACCCGCTGGAAGGCAGGCACGTACATCTACGTGATTGTGCCTGCCTGTGCCATTGTGTTGACGTACATTGGCAATACGGCGGTCCTGAAGTGGTTAATCATCTCCATACGATCCATGTTTTTGACTTCTAAAATCTTCATTCTGATTTCTTCATCCTTATACCCTTTGTTTGTAAACCTTTGGCCAATCTGCTCTGCTTGTGTGAGATATTCTTCAATTTTTGTGCAATTTCTGCGTTGTCGCATCAGCTGCCCTTTTGGGATATTGCACAACCAGTTTTCTGTGATGGCAGCTCATGACTGGCAGGTAGCTGTTCTTGTCAACATTTTTAAAGTGCGTTCTTGTGCGTAGGGTTTTATTTTCTTGTAAGATTTCTAAATCAAGAAAAGATATGGATTCACTATTAACTACCCACGACAGTTTAATATTCCTGTCGTTGCGATTCAGTGTCTCCAGGAATGCGATTAAGCTATCAGTATCTCCTTTCCAAAATATGAGGATGTCATCTATATACCTCTTATACAGCATTAGCTCTTCAGGTTTACCAGGCAGTACCACATCCTCTTCCCATTGAGACATAAAAAGGCAAGCTACACTGGGTGCAAACTTAGCTCCCATCGCCACTCCAGTTTTTTGGTAATAATATTCGCGATCGTACCAAAAATAACTATTCTTTAGGCAAAAGTCCAAGCATTTAACTAGGTATTTCCGCTGAACGCATGGCAATGTACTATATTTCCTTAGGCCCCACTTTACAGCCTCACAAGCTTGGTGGTGCAGGATCACTGTGTATAATGAAGAAACGTCTGCTGATGCCATAATCCATGGGCCTTCCTCTTTTGGCAGTCCTTCCAGGGTTTGTAATACCTGTTTAGTATCTCTAAGGTACGCTTTTGTTTGCTTGACCACTGGTTGCAGATATTTATCGATATATTCCCCCATTCTTGAGGTTAAAGAATCGATCCCATTAACTATGGGTCTCGGGGGTGGATCCACTTTATCCTTATGGATCTTAGGGAGCGAATAAATGATCGGGGTCCTGCATGCCTCAGGGATCAGATACTTCGCTTCTTTTTTGTTCAAGATGTTCCTCTTCAATCCAAGGTGTACCACCTGTTCCAACTCTTTTCTGCATTTAAAGACTGGGTTCCTAGACAGTTTTGTGTAGGTAGTGCTATCCGACAATAATTTCGTCATACTATCTTTATACTGTATTTTGGAGAGGATTACAATGCCTCCCCCTTTATCAGCGGGTCGGATAACTATATCTTTCCTCTTTATTAATTTACTGATGCCACTCTTTATACATTTGGGTTCCTCTAATTTCTTGATTCTTAAACCTTTCAAATCTTGTAAGACCACTTTTTTAAAAACTTCAATGTGTTTATTATTCGAAACCATAGGGTTAAAAACGGATTTATTCCTTAATTCACTACGTATGATACCTTGATCCTCATTCTGGATTCGCTTTTTAATCGGGTTACCAACTAGATATTTCTTAATATTCAGAGTCCTTACATATTTCTGTATTCCTACATATGTCTCAAATTTATCTAGATTCTTCGTCGGGGCATATTTAAGTCCTTTATCCAATACACCAATCTCTTCTTGGGATAGAGGGAGGCCACTAAGGTTAAAGATCCCCTCCCCTTTTATTCTCTTCTTTGCCTGTATTCTTTTTCCGGACCTCTTTCCTCTCTTCTTACAGGACTTCTTCTTAGATCTCTCTGATCGTTTGGACGTCTCGTGGGTGATTCTCTATGCCCCTCCCTAAAAAAGGCCTGTTTTGATACTGATCCTGGTAATAGCCATAGGATCTCCCATCTCTATTTTCCTCATAGTGGTCCCTTAAGGGAGCGTAGTAATTATATGTAGGTATTGGATAGCGTCCATCAGAGTGGGGGTGATCTTGAGGTGCACCCCAATTATCCCTATGTCCAGTCCCATAGTTATATGGGGGGCTTCTGCCTCGTTGGCCATATATTCCTTGGGGTGGACCTCTATTTTCCCTTTGATCCCTAGGGTCATATGGTGGCCTATTATAGTTGCCATTCTGTATCCTTTTCTGATTATTATTTTTCCAATAGGGCTTCTTACCCCCATTATGTGGGGTTTGGTTTGAGTAAGGTGGTCTCCTCTCGGTTCTTTGTGGTGTAGAGAAGTTATGGTCATTCTCTCTCTCGTTGGTCCTTGGATGGCTAGATGGCTCCGGCAAACTTCCAATTTGTGGATCATTCCGTTCTGATCTATATTGGATGACCTCTTGTTGTATAGTTTTCTCTGGAGTAGAGAATGTAGAAATCGGATCAAGATTACCTCTCTGTCTCTGCCATTTAAAAACATCATCGTTTTTAAAATCATTAATGTCCCTTGTGTATTTCTTGCTTTTCCTAGTCTGGACTTCTTTGTCCTTCTTGGCTAGGTCTTTATTCAATTGTGACATGAGCAAGGTGAGTTCAGGTTTATCCTTGTGTGTTTCCAGTTCCCCTTTTATTTCTCCTATGGTTTGATCTATTTTCTTCAGTTTCCTCTGCTTTCTCCTTAATAGGAAAGTGAGCAATTCTAAACCTTTTGCATTAAAAAAAGTGAACCATTCATCGATTGACTCCTGGTCAACCAGACCGTCATTTGGTGTAATATCCCATCTAAGTCGTCTAGGCACTATGCTATCTTTCTGGTACTGCTCGAAAGTGGTTATATCCCACCATAGGCTCACTTTTTTCTCCATATTGTGGCCCAGTTTCCGCATCAGACTCTCCAAACACCCATTTTTTATTGTGTTAGAGTCTGAGCTGTTGAAAACTTGTTCTAAATCAATTTTTCTTTTTTCCATAAAGGAAAACACCTCCATTATGGCTGCAAGGATATATGGGAGAGTAAATCAAAATGGTAATAGTAGGTTATCCTCGCGCTACAATGGTGAATTAAACAGAACTGGTATGGTTGCAGCAAACCACCGACAAAGGTGCAAACCCTCCCCTCAAGTGATAAATAGTAAAAAAGAATGGTGTTGCGCTCCACACAAAATTAATTAAATCTAGTAACAATAAATAAAGAATCGCATATAAAATCTAAAAGACGCACCTATGCGATTAAAATTAATTTAAATTATATCTACAACCTATGTGCATAAAATCATTCAAAGTGATTAATGGGGTGTTCAGAATATACACATATTCCTAGTGTTATTCATACTAAGATCAAATAAAGAGATATAAATAATCTATCCAATCGTAATACAGTGCAAGTGAAGTAATACAAACGAAAAACGCAGATCCTGATAATATCAATCCAGAAAGTTGTGAAATCAAAAAGGTGTGTCTCAGTCCATAAAAGTGCATCCAAGTGCCAGCGTGTATACAGAAAATTGTGTAAGGGTAAAATCCAACAAATAAATGAATAAAAATGTGTATAAAAATATATCAAAGAATAAATAAATAAACCTAAAAAAACAGCAATTCAAAAAAGGTTTCTTAAAGTGTCTCTAATTGACATAAAGGACTAGCAATCCATATCAGTTCATGCAAGATAAAGTGAATCCACGCTGTGCTGTGTGAAGGGTTAATCCTGTGAATAAACAGGGGGTAGTTCCACCGGTGATCTTACAGTTCCTCAAAGTGGGTGCTCACACACTGAGTGCAATGGGTACCTTACCTCACTGCTGTCAGTTAGACAGCAATATGCTCCAATATTTAAGGTGTATGTCCTCGATTAGGGTGTATATCCTCAGTTGGTATAGGTACAGGGAGGTAAGGTACCCACTGCATTGTCGGATAGCACTACCTACACAAAACTGTCTAGGAACCCAGTCTTTAAATGCAGAAAAGAGTTGGAACAGGTGGTACACCTTGGATTGAAGAGGAACATCTTGAACAAAAAAGAAGCGAAGTATCTGATCCCTGAGGCATGCAGGACCCCGATCATTTATTCGCTCCCTAAGATCCATAAGGATAAAGTGGATCCACCCCCGAGACCCATAGTTAATGGGATCGATTCTTTAACCTCAAGAATGGGGGAATATATCGATAAATATCTGCAACCAGTGGTCAAGCAAACAAAAGCGTACCTTAGAGATACTAAACAGGTATTACAAACCCTGGAAGGACTGCCAAAAGAAGAAGGCCCATGGATTATGGCATCAGCAGACGTTTCTTCATTATACACAGTGATCCTGCACCACCAAGCTTGTGAGGCTGTAAAGTGGGGCCTAAGGAAATATAGTACATTGCCATGCGTTCAGCGGAAATACCTAGTTAAATGCTTGGACTTTTGCCTAAAGAATAGTTATTTTTGGTACGATCGCGAATATAATTACCAAAAAACTGGAGTGGCGATGGGAGCTAAGTTTGCACCCAGTGTAGCTTGCCTTTTTATGTCTCAATGGGAAGAGGATGTGGTACTGCCTGGTAAACCTGAAGAGCTAATGCTGTATAAGAGGTATATAGATGACATCCTCATATTTTGGAAAGGAGATACTGATAGCTTAATCGCATTCCTGGAGACACTGAATCGCAACGACAGGAATATTAAACTGTCGTGGGTAGTTAATAGTGAATCCATATCTTTTCTTGATTTAGAAATCTTACAAGAAAATAAAACCCTACGCACAAGAACGCACTTTAAAAATGTTGACAAGAACAGCTACCTGCCAGTCATGAGCTGCCATCACAGAAAACTGGTTGTGCAATATCCCAAAAGGGCAGCTGATGCGACTACGCAGAAATTGCACAAAAATTGAAGAATATCTCACACAAGCAGAGCAGATTGGCCAAAGGTTTACGAACAAAGGGTATACGGATGAAGAAATCAGAATGAAGATTTTAGAAGTCAAAAACATGGATCGTATGGAGATGATTAAAGATAAACAAACTCCTAAGCTGGAAGCTGGCAAAGTACCAATCATACTGAATTATAATGCCCAATATAAAAAAATTGAGGCGATCATTAAAAAACACTGGTATATCTTACGCTCAGACGTGCATTTGAAGGACCTCTTACCACAATGCCCAAAATTCGTGTATAAAAGGGCACCTACATTGAGGGATAAGATCGTCAGGAACGTCCCCGACCCACCATATAATGGGGTGACTTTCTTCACGGGAAAAGGCTTCTTTCCGTGCAAGTGATGCTTTGCGTGTACAAAAACAAAACGCCCACCTGAAAAAAGATTCAAATTTAGCTCCACAAGTACTGGGAACTCCTATGACATCAAAGAGTTTATATGCTGTAACACGGAAGGGGCCGTGTATGTTCTACAATGCAGTTGTGGCCTACAGTATGTAGGCCGCACCAAAAGACCCCTGAGAGTACGCATAAAGGAACATGTCAAAAACATAATTAATGGGGGGGCGTGGCGACCGCGCAGCGTGATGGCCGCTATCTAAAAGAGCTCCGCTCAGCGCTCGGGGAATCAGGCAGCAATCGCCCGCTATAGACCTGCAAGAACCAGCAGAACGACCGATCCGCATCTCGGAGACACCCGCCGTGCATATCAACATGCCGCGGAAACATCAGAAGCAGCCAAACGAGCTGAAATTGTCGGATTTCTACCCGGCCATAGGTCGCGGGCCACAGAAAGATGGCGGAGGGAGACACACACCGCAACTACAGCAGCCTCCAGTGCGCACAGAGGCTCGAGCGGAAGATGCAGCGCAGATGGAGGAAGATACAGGAACTCCATCTTCAGACTCTGACTCTCCCAACACGTCTCCGTCGTCCAGGAGCCCAGTCAAGTCGAAAACCCAGGATGGAGCCAGTCACCCACCCACAACCCAGGGCAACAGACAGGGATATGGAGGTGAGTGGCCTGACCAGCGGCCGACCTACCCCTCAGTGCACGCAAGACCCTTTTGCACAGTTTCCGACCACAGGGCAACCCATTTCTGACACTATGCTAAAAGAACTATTAATGTTATTGAGATCCTCATTGCAAACTGACATAACAACATGCTTACGCCAATGCAGAGTTGAAATAAACGAACTAGGTGACAGGGTACAACAGGTGGAAGACAAAATGAGTGATGTCACCTCCTCATTTAATACACTGGTGGACTCGCACTCAGCACACCATGAAGCTATCGATAAAATCCAACGGAAAATGGCGGACCTTGAGGACCGTTCCCGTAGGAACAATCTTAAAATTAGGGGGGTCCCAGAAATGGTCACTACACAACAACTCTTGCCCTATGCCCAAGACCTCTTTCGCACCTTAGTGCCGTCATTGTCACCACTGGACCTGACAATCGACAGAATCCACAGGGTCCCTAAACCGTCTTTCCTGCCTCAAGAAATTCCCAGGGACGTTCTGCTTCGACTCCACTTCTATACCACTAAAGAGAAAGTCATGGAAGCATTACGGAAAGGGAATAACTTACCTGAGGGTATGTCCACCCTTAAGATTCTACCCGATTTGTCGCAATACACTTTGCAACTTCGTCGCAATATGGCAACGCTAACTAAGGCCATGAGGAATCACAACATCTTATATAAATGGAAATATCCCGCTACCCTACAGGTAACCCATAACGGTTCCACCCACATCATCCGCTCCTTGGAAGAAGGTCTCCCTTTTCTGAGACAATGGCAAATTGTGCTTCCCGACTCAACGCCTTCTGTTCATCAACAGATAGAACACCTTCCAGCCAAGATTCATGACGATTGGCAAGTGGTGAGGCCCAGAAGGTCGAAAACACGTCGCACCTGATCTGATCTGTTCACATGTTCTCCTCCCGTTAATGGATCCATAAGAATTCCCCGAGCGCACCAGGTACCTGTCATCGTACCATTACCCCTCCACATTGGGCACATCAGTGCCCGGTCTCTAAAGGCCTTACTTTTTATTCTGGTTACGTCGTTTTGTGTTTTTTTGTTTTAGGTTATTTACCCCTTTTTTTCCCAATTATTGCTTTCGCGGTTGAATATCTCATGGCGCTTAGCCTCGTTCAAAGGTTGACAGACTACAGATGGAACTATTCCTTTACAGAATGCCTTCCTCTGTTAACTACCCTACAAACTTTCTTCAGCATTTCGTATATATTCGATCATAGGTGGTCACTTCCTACAAGATTGTGCTAAATTTTTGTTTTTCCATTGCTTTCTGATGGGAGTATTTTCTAGGACAGCGAGTTGGAGTCTATTACATTATAGCACACGTCGCTCCATGCTATTGACCTATGAGCATTAATATAATGTCACTTAACGCGCGGGGTCTCAACCACCCCGCAAAAAGACGATCTTTATGGCAAGAAGCAACTAAACTGAATGTAGACATATTGGCGGTACAAGAAACCCACTTCCACAAAATGTCCATGCCGCCTTGCACACATAAAAACTTCCCATTCATTATGCTCTCTTCGATTTCAGCTAAAAAAAGGGGGGTAATGATTGCGGTAAGAGACTCAGTTGATTTTGTACTTGATAACTCTTTTATTGACCCTGATGGAAGATTTATTGTTCTGGTGTGTAAAGTGAACAAAATCCCTATTACTTTTACGTGTATTTATGCTCCTAACTCGCACCAGTTAAGGTTCCTGAAGAAAGTTTTTAACCGCATAGAACTGATGCGAGTTGGCAGCATCCTGATTTGTGGGGATTTCAACATGATACTAGATAAAGATTTAGACACGTCCTCTGGAGTTCGGAATCATTTCCCCAAATTTAAAGATTTCTTGATTAAAGAGGAACTATTTGATGCCTGGCGTTGCCTTAACGCCAGTGAAAGATCTTACACATATTACTCCCCCAGATTTAATTCCTACTCCAGATTGGATATGTTTATTACGGATAAGAACATGTTACATAGAATTACAAAATCTTCTATTTTTGACATTACATGGTCGGACCATGCTCCTGTTCTAATTCATATTGATAGTGGTAGATCCCATGTCCCGGTACGCATTTGGAGAAATGATGAAACTGTACTACAAGACCCGAAACTGCATAAAGAAATTGCCCAACAGCTCGATGAATACTTCATCCTTAATGACCCTACTAATACTAGTCCCTTCAACAATTGGAACGCACACAAAGCGTATATAAGGGGAATCTTAATTAAAATTAAATCCAAAATCCCAAAAATCCGAGCTTCCACGCTAAATGACCTATTAGCTGACTTGCGTAATCTAGAAACCCGCAATCAATTAAACCCATCTGCTGACCTCGCAAACCAATTATACAATGTACGCTACAAACTTAGAGAATGGTACTGCACAATACATGACCGAGCCATGAAAAGGCTCCGACTTAATTATTATGGACATAATAATAGGGTAGGTAAGTTCTTAGCCAATCGCCTAAAAGAAAAACGTATCAAAACAGCAATTCCATTCTTATTCCACTCTAAAACTGCACAGAGACTGGAACACCCTCAAGAAATCGCAAATGCATTTGCGGATTATTATGCAGCCTTATACAACCTACACGCTGATCCCAACTCCTCCAGACCATCTAACGAACAAATAAATTCCTTTTTAGACAAAATTCAACTACCTTCACTATCCAATACCCAACTACATGACCTTAATGAGCCATTCACACTTAGCGAATTAGAGAAAGCTATACACTCCCTGCCTTTAGGAAAGTCCCCTGGCCCTGACGGACTATCAAATGCATATTATAAAACTTTCTCCAAAATACTGTCCCCTCATCTTCTTTCTATCTTTAATACAGCCAGGACGACAGGTTCATTTCCAACAGAAATGCTCAAGGCCTATGTCGTTACCTTACCCAAACCAGGTAAATCTCCTGATACACCGGCTAATTTTCGCCCCATCTCCCTCCTCAATGGAGACATTAAATTATATGCCAAAATGGTAGCCAATAGAATTTTTGATCTTATGCCAACCTTAATAAACCCGGATCAAACTGGTTTCACGAAGGGGAGGCAGGCATCGGACGCTACACGGCGCTTGCTTAATATTATACACCAGGCAACGGCTCGGAAAACGCCTTCTCTGCTTCTTTCTATAGATGCAGAGAAGGCGTTTGATAGAGTCCAGTGGGACTACATGGCGGCGGCTTTGCAAAAATTCGGTTTTCGGGAGGAGGCCCTTTCTTCTATCTTAGCATTGTATTCCAACCCCTCAGCTCAGGTGTTTACTATGGGACACCTGTCTAAATCCTTCCAAATATCGAAGCCCCCTGTCTCCTCTTATATTTAATCTGATGATAGAACCCCTGGCGGAGACCATCAGATCACATCCACACATATCAGGTCTCAAAGTCCTCCACAAAAATCATATAGTTAATTTGTTCGCAGATGATCTCATCCTATACTTAACTAACCCAGCTGTATCTCTACCTTTCGCGCATGAAATCTTAGAAACGTTCGGTCAAATTTCGTACTATAAGGTGAATTTTACCAAGTCTCTAATATTGAACTTAGGAATAAACCAATACACGAGCTCGCATCTCAAAAAAACGTTCCCGTACGTATGGACCTCCAAACAAATCCCCTACTTAGGCATTCAACTAACGACTGACTTATCTCATATAGCAGAAGTAAATATCAAAAACCTTCTACAAGATGTGAAGAAGACTATTTCACAATTCTCTAAAACAGAGTTATCATGGGCAGGAAGAATAGCGTCCTACAAAATGATGATTTTGCCAAAAATACTATACATCTTCAGAACCCTACCAATAGTATATAAGCAGTCACACTTCCAGGACATAGGTAAGCTCCTTAAACAATACATATGGCAGGGAAAGAGGGCTCGATGCCCTTCTAACAAACTTATATTACATAGAAATGCGGGAGGAATGGGCCTCCCTGACATTAAGGACTACTACTGGGCAGCAGTTCTAGCGCAAGCCAAGCATTGGTTCCTACAGGGCTCTGAGCCTTTATGGACTAACCTAGAAGCTTCCATAGCGAACACCTCCCACTTAAGTCTTTTTCTACTGGCTGACGCTTGGAGACCTAGAACCTTAACCTACCTTTCCCCTACAATCATGGCAACTATCCTAGCCTGGAGACACTTACGCCTGCAACAACCGAGGGAAAACCTTGGTGCCACCATCAGGTTCCCAATTCAAACACTGAACATTCTACTCCCGTATAGTAAAGTTACTTTATGGAAGGAGAATGGGTTAGAGTGGGTTGACGACTTATACTCCGATTCAAAACTAATTCCTTTCCACTCCTTAAAATCTACATATGCAATTCCCCAAACGAGTGAATTTTTGTATAACCAGGTTTCATCCTTTCTCCTAAAGATTCCTCCACCAAACATTGAAATTGACAGCTCGGCATGGAAGTTCCTTCTCTCCCCCACCACGGTGGGAAAGGGTATCTCAGTGTTCTATAACATCCTCCAATATAAAAAGGAAATGGTGAAGTCCCCGTCCATGCTAACGTGGGAAAAGGATTTGAACAAATCTTATGATGTTATCCAATGGAGCAGAGCCCTTAAATGCACATATATTGCTACTCGATGTGTCAGCCACTGGGAGCTCACTCAAAAGATTTTACATAAATGGTATAGGACTCCCCGCCAACTAGCTAGAATGTTTAATACACAATCTCCTCTCTGTTGGAGAGATTGTGGTAAGGTAGGTACGACATTGCACATATTCTGGCATTGTAAGAGCATTTCTAGTTTCTGGAGGAAAATGTTCACCATCCTCGCTGAAATTACAGGTGTGCTACAATCTCCAGACCCCGCCTTAGCAATTCTGCACCTCGGAATTGATACTTATCCGACCCAATTCCGTACAGTAGTAATTCAAATTCTGAACACAGCTAAATTGATTATCGCACGACATTGGAAAAGCTCACTATCCCCAAATCCATCAGAAGTACTAGCTCAAGTGAATCTCAATTTTCAATATGAAAGGTTATTGTCTCTTAGGAACTCGTGTGGTAAAAACGTAGACATGCAATGGAAATGTTGGACGGATTGGTATAGAAAGTAGCCTCCTCTATGATGTTCAATGCAATTCCACGCCTTCTGTGGAAAAAGTTACTCAACAAGGCTCGGTATGACACCTCTGTCACAGCGTGATCCCACTTGGGGTGCGGAGGAGTCATACGGAAACCGTTACCTTATAAGGGCATATGTTTCATCTTAAAATACTAGTTACTTATGTTGCGCTAGAGTTGAATGTTGGAGATAAACCTATGAAAAAAACCGGTTTCATGTTGTCAACCGTACTGCAATTCCTTTTTTCTTTGTCCTGTTATTTTCCCCTTGTGTTCTTTTTTTTTTTTGTTGTATTTTTTTCTGTGATCCAGCATATCTTTTTTCTTTTTTTTACTTTGTTTGATATTTGTCATGTACCTGTAACATTTTTTCATCTGAAATGAGTACATTATACCTGTATTGTATACCGTTTCTTTTCAATAAAAACAATTTAACCTTAAAAAAAAAAAAAAAAAAAAAAAAAAAAAACATAATTAATGGATTTGACAAACATAGTGTGTCAAAGCACTTCCTGACACACCACAACAAAGATCCCACTCATCTTACATTTTGGGGTATTGAGCCCTACAGGAAGCACTGGAGGGGAGGCCACAAAGTGAGAACACTTAGCCAATTAGAATCAAAATGGATTTTCACTTTAGATACTTTCACACCCCAAGGGCTCAACATAGAGTTTGATCTTAACTGTTTTATCAGCGACTTTTAGATATTTTTCATTACGGATTGGAATTTTATATATTTTAAGTATTATCATATATAAATTTTGTCTTTGATTTACTATGCTTAGGATGATATACTGGAATGGAGATATGGGAACTCTGGACTTCCTTTCCGGTATCCATCCTCCAAATCGCATATATATGTGAGGCATTTGATACCTAGATTACCGTTAAATAAACCGTCGGGGTTACCTTATCTCTACACTAGAAGATGCTATGATATATTGTTTTTAGATACAATCCGGTTTTACCCATAGATTAAAGAACTTATTAATATTTTAATATTTAAATAATACCTCCTGTCTTAAGCCATTTAATATTTTAATAATACCTCCTGTCTTAAGCCATTCTCTTATGAATTTTTTCTGATCCCTTCGTTTTAATTCCATAATTATAAATCAACTTTTTTAATCCTTTACTAACACTATTAATGTTACTTAGAGTCATAGAGGCGGAGGAAAGGATCCCGTGTTGTTACCTCTCTGAATAAGTGTAACCACCGGGTGTCTGAACTGAACCTAGTCCGCAAAGTTGGACATGGGTTTACCTTCGTTTCCTCTATCTAAACGATGAGATAATGGCGGCGAACATAGCATCCGCTCACTAGATGAGTGTAGATGATGAAACTACGATAAAATGGCCGCCGCTAATCGAATAGTTGCTATGACTCTCTTAGAACCTATAAGAAAAAAGGCCGGGAAACGTTCGGTACTAAAATCTATTAGAAAATGGCCGTGTAGCCAGATTCGTGACCGCGAATAGGAATAGATAGTACAGGCTACAGGAAAATGGCCGTGAATTAGAGATATTATTTAAACGTTCGTCCACCTCCTATGCTTTAGTCCCTGATGAAGTCACGTGATCAATGACGATACCCGTAGGATTTGCCTAGGAGGATACCGGAAGCGACGTCCGGGGTACGAACGAGGAGGCCGTTCGTTGTTTTAGCTGTAAACGTTTGAATTTTATTACTTAAATGTGAGTACCCAGGACTTGGTCCTTTTTATAATAAAGAATTTGTGTGACTTACTTCACTATTGGAGCCCCTTTTCTCTTTTTCGGGTTTGACCTGTGATCCTTTGCGGAGTACCTGGAGGAAAATATCTGGGGTGCTTGCACTACACTTAGGATATACACCGCAAACCATTGGAGTATACTGCTGTACCTATACCAACTGAGGATATACACCCTAATCGAGGACATACACCTTAAATATTGGAGCATATTGCTGTCTAACTGACAGCAGTGAGGTAAGGTACCCATTGCACTCAGTGTGTGAGCACCCACTTTGAGGAACTGTAAGATCACCGGTGGAACTACCCCCTGTTTATTCACAGGATTAACCCTTCACACAGCACAGCGTGGATTCACTTTATCTTGCATGAACTGATATGGATTGCTAGTCCTTTATGTCAATTAGAGACACTTTAAGAAACCTTTTTTGAATTGCTGTTTTTTTAGGTTTATTTATTTATTCTTTGATATATTTTTATACACATTTTTATTTATTTATTTGTTGGATTTTACCCTTACACAATTTTCTGTATACACGCTGGCACTTGGATGCACTTTTATGGACTGAGACACACCTTTTTGATTTCACAACTTTCTGGATTGATATTATCAGGATCTGCGTTTTTCGTTTGTATTACTTCACTTGCACTGTATTACGATTGGATAGATTATTTATATCTCTTTATTTGATCTTAGTATGAATAACACTAGGAATATGTGTATATTCTGAACACCCCATTAATCACTTTGAATGATTTTATGCACATAGGTTGTAGATATAATTTAAATTAATTTTAATCGCATAGGTGCGTCTTTTAGATTTTATATGTGATTATTTATTTATTGTTACTAGATTTAATTAATTTTGTGTGGAGCGCAACACCATTCTTTTTTACTATTTATCACTTGAGGGGAGGGTTTGCACCTCTGTCGGTGGTTTGCTGCAACCATACCAGTTCTGTTTAATTCACCATTGTAGCGCAAGGATAACCTACTATTACCATTATCGGAAATAAGTCCCAATTTGAAATGATGCCCCCACTGCTTAAATGGGAAAAGGATCTAAACATAACAATCACACAAGTTCAATGTATGAGCGCAATTAAATGCAATTATACCCTTACTAGATGTTCAAACTTTAGAGAAGCTGCTCAAAAGATAACGTGGAGGTGGTACAGAACCCCTTACATAATGGAGAAGTTTGGGGGAAGTGGTTCAAATTTGTGTTGGAGAGAGTGTGGCAAGGTGGGTACTTTAGCACATATGCTTTGGCATTGTGTATCTGTGCGCAGCTTCTGGGGTACAATCGCAAAGGTAATAGCACGGATAACGGGTATTTTAAATCCGCTTAGACCTGAGCAGGCTCTATTAAGTATTAACATGGAAATATACCCTTCCTCGTGTCGCACTTTAGTTATGCACATATTATATGTGGCCAGATTAACTATATTGAGAAAATGGAAGTCCACTACTTCACCTAATATAAGAGAAGTATTATGTTTGGTTGATGACTCTTATTCTTACGAAAAAAGCATTGCATTTAGAGAAAATAGTATGGCATTGTTTTCCAGGAGGTGGGAATTGTGGGAGCCATTATATAAAAACCATCAGTATATGTAATGGAAGGAGCTCTATGAATGTTTAGTGGGATATAATCTTGCATTACTTATTAAGCTAGTACTGGATGGAGGTGGAGTCTGCGTACTCCTCAGTTATATTTCGTTTTTTCAATGTAACAATCTTGTTGTTTAAGCGTCTGTATTATATAAAACCCAATAACAGGATTGTGGGCTTGCAGCCAGGGCATTCCAAGGATCACAGGGAACAAAGGTGAGGAGATAATGTCCATACAGAGTAGTTCATGGTGGGTACCGCCAATGGTGACTGGCAAGGGGGAAGTCGCTTGGGTGACCGGCCCAGATTTTATGGTGGATCCATCAGCCAAGTGAATGGACAGTCTTTGGGACCTGGGAAGAAAAAGAATCTGATGTCTTGCTGCAAAAAGATTAATCCATAAAGCAGCTGCAGGCTCCTGAATCAATAATGGCAATGAGATAGAGAGAGCAAGGTGAGAAGAAGTCTGGATTCCAGTAAGCGCAAGATCAGGAGATTTCAACAAACACTTATGGAGTTTGGTAGGGTAGTTCCTGACATAGTGCCCGGGTTTACCACAGTAAAGACATAGATTATTTGCCCAGCGACGTTGAAGCTCTTCCATGGTAAGAGAAGGGCAAAGTACCCCCAACTGCATGGGTTCCGATATGTCCTTAGTAGGGGTAGGATGAGAGGCAATGGCCGGATGCAGGTGACTGGGCACTCTGGGTAACATCCAGGTTGGTTGGGACAATCCAGTCACTCTTTCTGTCCGACGTTCCCTCAGACGCTGGTCAATACGAATGGCAAGGTTGATTAATGTGTCTGGGGTACAGACAGTCCCATGCAAAACTGGTAACGAAGCGCAACATTATTCCAGTCAGTGTCTGCACTCCACCGCTGGAATTCAGCCATATAATCTTCCTCTGCCCAGCGCCTCTGCCTCAGGGGGAGTGCAATGTGGCTTTGGCAGTTGCAGCAAGCTGAGGGTCTTCATAAAGTTTGATCATAGCATTGAAGAAGGTGGTAAGGTTGACCAACACTTCGGCTTTCTGCTCCAGGAGGCGATAAGCCCAGGTTTGGGGTGCACCTGAGAGCAAAGAGACAACAAAGCCCAACTTTACTGGCTTCCAAAGAAAAAGTAAGTGGCTGGAGGGCAAAGTATAGCTCACAGGAATTGTGAAACGCCCTGAATCTTCTCTGTTCCCCGGAATACTTTTCGGGTGTGGGGGCCCGTGGTTCAAGTGGAAGCATCACCACAATAGGAGAGGATGCTGTGCCCGTTGCGGAGGTTGAAGCTTGAGGGGTTCCTTCATGAAGTCACGTGATCCTTGACGAACACGCGCCGGGACTGTCTGCCACCGGAAGTGGCGCTAATCGAGCTCACTGCTCGTTTGTACACTGCTCTGTTTTCCTTTTGTTTTTGTGAGTACCTGCTTTTATTTTATTTTATTTTTTTTATTTAAATACTCTTTATTGAAAAGGATTTTTTTTTTTTACATGAGACATAATTGTGGAAAATTATCATATAAGACAACAAACAATACAAATTCTTCCATCATAAAATTTACCAAAAAAAACACAGGCGTAATCGTACACCTCATGCTAATTATCCCTGACCCGCCTGCTAGGCTTCCCCCCCCCCCCCAAGGCCCCATTCTTCGAACACGCGCTACCGGCTCAGGCCAGACCAATTCGGGCTGGCCGGCTAGGAAGATGGCAGATCCCTTCGGGGACAGGAATGGAGAACATCAACAGGTTCTCGAACCACACCAAGCCCAGACCGAGTGAATACTCGCTAAGTCTTGTCATCCACTATCTCATCCAGGGGGTAACCAATATCTCTCAACCATGGATTCCATAACGCCCCAAATTTTTTTATATTATTTTGTCTAATAAACATTGCTCGTTCACACCAAATTGTGGAATTTATGGCGTTTACCCATGCTTGTAGTACTGGGGGACTCTTTGCCTGCCAGTTCAGAGCAATTAGACGTCTGGCCTGGTATAAGCACCTCAGTATAGATGTCTTTGTTGCAGCAGATATTCTACCCCCTTCCATAATCCCTAATAGGCAAGTCTTAGCTTCTGGTTTCAAGGTGGTGTTAAAAGTCCTATTAATTCTGTGTACAATTTCTATCCAGTACTGATACAATTTTGGGCACTTCCATACCATATGGAGGAGATCCCCTAATGCCCCACATCTGGGGCAATTACCATTAGATTTTCTGCTTATTTTCCACATTTTTTTAGGGGTATAGTATGCCCTGTATATAAAGAGCTTATGGGACACACGCTGTGATGGGGAAATAGATACCAGGTTCCCCTGTGCTAGGGTCTCATCCCATTGTTCATACTTAAGTGGTCCCAAATCTGCCACCCATCCCCTTCTACTCTTGTCAGGGCCCTCTCCTTTCAACACTTTATCCTTGAGTTTTGTATATAGCCTAGAAATCTGGCCCTTTGTTTGCCTTTGATCAAGAAATTCCTGAAGTAGGGGGGTTTTTATCCTCTCAATGGTAAGTGTACGATACTGTGCTTGTATCCCATGTCTCACTTGCAAGTATATGTAGAACGTTCTATTAGAAATACCAAATTCCTGCCGAAGGGCTTCAAAGGATCTCATAAGGCTCCCCTGGTAAAGATGCACTAACCTAGTGATCCCCCTTCTCTCCCACTCTAGTGGCCTACCTATACTGTTTAATTCGGCCAGGTCTCCGTTATTCCATAAGGGTGTATACTCAGTTACTCCCTCATAGTCCAGGAGTTGCTTGGCTGTCTGCCATACTTTCCTCGCCAATACGTTAGTAGGACATTTACAAGCAAATGAGTTGGCCTCCAAAACTTCAGCTAATGTTTTATGGTATGCTTTGTCGATCATCAATTTATGATTTGGGCAACCACCTCCTTCAAGCCCAGCTCCAGTAAAATGCTGGAGCTGGGCTGACAGAAAGTATGTTCTTGGATGTGGTATCGCTATTCCTCCCTTTTCTGCAGAAAGCTGCAGCGTCTGCAAACGAATGCGACGCTGTCTCTTCCTCCATATTAGCTCACGGATCAGCACCTCCAATCTGGTAAACCACTTCTGGTTAATCCAGATTTGGGAATTATGAAGAATATATAGAATCTGTGGCTGCCAAATCATTTTTACTAAGTTGCAGCGGCCTGCCACAGACAGGGGGAGGCGACACCAGTTGTCAAACTTTTGCTTCAGCTTCGCCAGTAATGGTACTAGATTCTCCTAGACATACTGGTTTATATCTCTAGAGATCCAGATACCCAGGTATTTTAGCTTGGGCACCACTTCTAATCCCAAAACCGTAGGTAGTATTGGGTCTCCAGGCCCCGACAATGGCATAAGGGCTGATTTACTCCAGTTAATAACCAGACCTGATTGTTGTCCGAATTCCTCCATCAACTGCACGACATTGTTCAGAGTAGAACCCATATCCCCAATAAAAAACAGGACATCATCTGCAAATAGGGCCATTTTCTCCTCCTCCGGTCCGCGCCGGAATCCCTGGATGTCCGGGCGCGATTTCGCCAGAACAGCCAGGGGTTCCATAGCCAGTACGAACAGGAGGGGAGACAACGGACACCCCTGTATCGTTCCTCTTTCTAAATGAAATGTATCGGAAAATAGGGTCCCCATTTTAATCTTTGCCCTCGGTCCCCCATAGAGTAACTTTACCCATTGGATAAATAAGGGGCCGAAGCCAAAGCGTTCCAGCACACCCCAGAGGTAACCTCACTCCAGGCTGTCAAAGGCTTTAGTAGCGTCTAGACCCAGTATGGCGCCTGGGCCTTCATTGTCTCTAGATATTTGTAGATTTAAAAAAACCCTCCTAATGTTAGTACTAGTTGTTCTACCCGGGATAAACCCGGACTGATCTGGATGTATTAATTTATGGATATAGTTATTTAATCGAGTTGCTAGGGCCTTAGCTAAAATTTTTACGTCTGAGCATAACAGGGATATCGACCGATATGACGAGACCTCTTGTTGGTCCTTCCCCTCCTTTAGAATTAAAGTGATATTGGCCTCTAGCATTGAAGCAGGGAGCTCTCCCGCTTCTAATGCATGGTTTAATGTTTCCAGTAGTGCCGGCATCAGCTGTTCGCTGTAGCGTTTATAGACTTCTACTGGGAGCCCATCAGGGCCAGGGGATTTATGGTTGGGCATACTAGTCATTGCACTTTTTAGCTCTTCCAGCGTTAGTGGCAGATCAAGATTCAATTTATCCTGGTCTGAGAGCATAGGAATAGCTGTTTGATGTAGGAAGTTAGTGGCCAGATGTCTATGTTCCTGTATGGTCGATTTATATAAGTTTCTATAATAATCACTAAGTGCCTTCATAATCTCAGGGGGTCTGGAGACAAGGTCTCCATTCTGTGTTTTAATTGCTTGTATTACAGTAGAGGGGCCATTAGATTGAACTAATAGAGAAAGAACTCGACCCACGCTCTCTCCTTCGCCAAAATAATATTGGCGTTGGAAGATACGCTGGTTTTCTGCCTTCTTTAAGAGGGCCATTTTATATATCTGTTGGCAGTCCACCCAGGCCTGTTGTTTCCCTGGCGATGGGTCCTCCACAAACACTCTCTCTGCCTGGATAACATTATTTCTAATTTCTTTCTCTTGCTCGCGAGCTTCTTTTTTAGTTATTGCAATTTTCTGTATAAGTATTCCTCTAAGAAAGGCTTTTAAGGAGTCCCAAACAATTCCGGGTGCCGCTGTCCCTCTATTAATTTAAAGAAAATCCCCTATCTGTGCCCCTAGAAGGTTAGAGCTATCAGTTAATTCCAGCCAAGCAGGGTTTATTCTCCACTCTCCCAGTAGGGCACTCTCTCCCGTGTTCATAGTTATAACTAGGGGGGAATGATCTGAAATCCCGCGTGCCTCATATACTATATCTGCCACCAGTCCTGATGCCTCCCTATTCCCCAAACCCATATCTATTCTCGATAACGTCTGGTGGGTGCTAGAGAAGCAAGAGTACTGCCTATCCTGGGGATGTTGTATACGCCAAATATCCTTTAGTCCGACTTCTAGCAAGAATTCGTGTAATCGGCCGGTTCTGTTCCCCACTGGGCAAGGAAATCTGTCCAAGCTCTTATCCATAGTTTCATTAAAATCTCCAGCTATTATCCATGGGACCCCTAGTTTACCCAGGCTAAACATGAGGAATTTATGCATAACCTCCAGTTTAAAAGGAGGAGGTATATAGATATTAGCCAAGACATATTCTTGCCCATCAATCAAACAGTGTAAAAAAATAAATCTCCCCTCCCCATCAACCTGGGACTCTTTACACAGAAAATCTGTACCCCTCCAAACTAGCACACTCACACCGCGGGAGTATGATGAATAGAAAGAGTGATAGTATGCCTGGAAATTCCGGTTGTGTAGATGGGGGGCCGCAGTTGGGGTTAGATGGGTTTCCTGTAAAAAAAACAGACCAGGTCCCCTCCTCTCCATCTCCAACATCACGGACCCCCTTTTCTTAGGGTCTCCCAGGCCCCTCACATTCCATGAGATTATATTCCACCTACCCATCGACTCCAATGGCTGATATGCCCAGGGATGGGGGGGGCGAGGGGGGAGGGAGCCGCTTCCTCCCCCCAGCACCACCCCCCATCTCAACCCACTCCCCGTCACCATCCCAATGCCAACAGTGCGTGTTCGAAGACTCACCCCCCTCCCCCCTCCCCCCAACCCTGCCCATTAGAGCAACCCCTAGGGGTCTCGATTGTAGCCGGTATAATCATACCCCATTCAAACATACCCTTGCTCCCCGCCCCCCAAAAATGATCCTGCCATAACCGTTTGACACAAGTTCCAGGTGGGGTCATAGTCCCTCCATAACACCAGTTGTATCCCTCAAAGAAAAGGAAAAAAAAAAAAGAGAGGTGCCGTTATGGCTTCAAAAGCACAGTGGTTATAATATTATATACCCTTAGACTATAGATATATCCCCACTACCCCCACCCCCACCACCCCCTCAGGTCACCCCCTCCCAACTCAGCTATAGGGCCTCGTTTGCATCAGCTAATATGGAGTAGTATAATATTTAATTTTCCTTACAATATCGTGGTGTTCTATAACCCATAATGCTTACCCATTCCCTAATCAGTTTATTATCTCTTTATCCCTCTTCTCTCAGGTGACAAACAGTGACATTCTACCTTCCCATCCGTTCATTGACAAATTCATAAATAAAATATTGCTAGTGATATTTATACACAGTTTTATACTCTTCTCCCTCACACCCCCCCCCCCCCCCCACCCTCTCACCGCAGCTGTGACTACATCTTACGTAAACTTTGTACACAATGTAATTCACCATATAATCATTAACATAAATTCATAAGTGAGGTATTACTAGTGGTATTTATACGCGTTTTTATATTCTTCTCCCTCACACCCCCCTCCGCCACAGCTGTGGCTATTCCTTACATAAACTTTATGCGAAATGTCAATCACCATATAGTGCACAATAACCCGTAATGCATTGGCCCCCATCCCTAATTAATGCATTATATCCACCTGCTCATCCCCCTCCCCACCCCACCCCATTAACCATTAGTAACATGAGACAATACAGAGCAAGATAAAAACAGGACAACCAGAACCCACACAAAAAACAAAAAACAAAAAACAAAAACAAAAAAAAAACAAAAAAAAAAAGGAAAAAAGGGCAAGCCCACCCCTGCCCCCCCCCCCCCCCAAGAACTAGTACAAAAGGTGGTATACGGCGACTCTAAATGCTGCTAAAAAGTCCCCTTATGTTCCTCCAGTCAGTTCATAACCTCCAATGGAGAGCTGAAAAAAAAATGTTGAGCCCAAAGCAGACACACGAAGTCGGGCCGGATACAATAAAGCGTAGGCTATCTTATGCTTTTGCAGAGTACGCTTAACAGGTACAAACTCCGCTCTCTGTTTCTTTCAAAAGTTTTTTATTTTTTTGATTACAACAGTACAAAGCAATAGAAACATCAATGTACAGGATGAATTTGATGAGCGAAACAAGTTACAGAAATATAGCTAACCAGCCATAAAGCCAAAAATGTTACTCAGTTCGTCAAAAAGAAACAAACACAAGAGAATAAAAAAAAACAGTACCCGTATGAGGCTAGAGTGGGAGTGACAATAAGCTGTCTAAGTTGGATTTACATCCCATAACATAAAAGCGAGATAACAGATCATACAAAAAAAAAAAAAAAAACAGGGTGAAGGGGAGCAAGAAGGTGGAACACCCAGGGGAGAAATAAACTTCCCCACCCACCCGCAATGCAACACGGTGGAGCAAAGAACAAGAGACCTCCCCAGCCGCCCCTTACGGGAACTTGCTGCGACCGGGGACTCCCCCTGCCCATCCCCCCCCCCGCTAGCTAACAAGGCTCCACCCCAGTGTGGGAAACACAAAAAAAAAAAAGGGACCTCCAATGACTCCCCAGCCAACAGGACGGAGGGTTATCTTATTTAATTATTTCCACAGAAAGTGTAGCATAACTAAGCATGTGAAAGCCCCAGCACCGTAAACCAAGTAACAATGGAGGAAGGAGGTAGAGGGATATACCTCTCCTCCCACCTGATCAATTATGGTACTAACCATGTTAAAACCAAAACCTAACCTATATAGACCAGACATTAGCAAGAATAGAAGAAAGATAAAGATATCAATAAAGTAAAGAGAGCAGAGGAAAGTGAGCTAAAGTAAGAAAAAGGTAAGAAGTAGAAGAAAGGAGAAAAGAGAAAGAGGAGAGAAACCGAGAGAAGGTGGGACACCCAAAAGAACCATCAGTTAGAGAAAGAAAAACCCGGGTAAAGTGGGATGTGGCAATATTTGGCCCAGGGTTCCCATATAAGCTCAAACCTGCGCTTCTTGTCTTGTATGGTACTGACTATTTTCTCCTGTGTCATGATCCAGGAAACTTTATTTTTCACCGCAGAGAACGAAACTGTCGTTTTTTTCCAGTGGGCAGCTATTGTAATTCTCGTGCCTAAGAGGATGAAGAAGATCAGCGCTTGAGCATATTTGGAAATGCCTTCAATTTTGAGGTTTAATAAAGCAACATCTGGCGTTTGGGGGATCTGGGCACGTGTAAGTTTGCGAAGCAGAGCAAAGGTCTTATTCCAAAGGCCCCTCAAACGTGGGCATGACCACCAGGTGTGGAGTAGGGTACCGATATGATTACATTGACGAAAACATAACGGAGATGCGTCAGGATAAATTTTTGCAATAAGGTAGGGAACTCTGTACCATCTAAGAAGAATTTTGAGACTAGCTTCAATCAGAGACACATTCATAATGCCCTTATAGGACCGTTGGAGGCAGGAGAACCATTTGTCGCTCTCCCATTGCAAGTCTAGATCCTTCTCCCAAGCCTGGGCATAAGAAGGTTTCGACATAGCCGAGGCCAAGGATGAATAGATGATGGAAATTCCTCCCCTCTGATCAACTACATCTGAGCACCATGTTTCATAATTTGTAACTTTGAGGGGGATTGATTTATCCGGCCATAAAGAATGAAGGAAGTGTGAAATCTGTGAAAAACGGAACCTCTCCTCATTTGGCATTTCCAGTTTTTTGCGGCAGTAGGAAAGGGAGAAGGGACCTGAGGGGGTGAAATAATTCCCTATTCTAAATAAGCCTTTATTGAGCCACCATTTGAAAGCAAAAATATTCAATCCAGGAGGGAATTTAGGGTTATGAAAGATATGCGTCAGTGGGCGCCATGGAGAGATCAGGGCTGAATTTTTATACAAAAGGTCACACAGGGACAAGAAGTGAGAGAGAGTGGGGGCTAAAATTGGAGGTCTCATTTTGGTTGGAACTCCGATGAGATAGTCTAACGTGTGTCTAGGGACTGCTTGTCTCTCCATAGCAACCCAGTCAGGTTTGGTACCCCTAGTATAGACAATGGAAAACTGTGCTAGCCTCGCTGCTTGATAGTACCACCATATATTAGGTAGGGCAAGTCCCCCTTGTGATTTAAGACGATATAAGATATGTTTAGAGCATCTCCTACCTTTGGAGCCCCAGATAAATTGTAATATGCTGGATTGGATTTTATGTAATTGCGATTTACGAATTGGGATAGGGAGAGCCCTAAATAGGTATAGGATACGTGGGAGGAAAGTCATTTTTATAGAATTAATGCGTCCTAGCCAAGAAAGCTCGAATTTGGACCAGGAGGACAGGTCAGCAGTGAGTGATTTAAAGGCAGCTGGGAAGTTCGCAGAGAAAAGGGTTTCGAATTTCGGCGTGAGATTAATTCCTAGGTATGGGAAATGTGACGTGCACCAATGAATTGGAAAGTGGTCCTGAATATTCTGTAGTAACTCAGGAGGAACCGTGATATTTAAGGCTATGGATTTGGAGACATTAACATGGAGACCTGAAATTCTACTAAACTGGTCAAGCAGGGAGAGTATATTGGGCGTAGAGATTAGTGGGGACGTAACGAACATGAGGATATCATCCGCAAATAGTGCGCATTTGTGTTCTTGTCCTCCGCAAAGGACACCTTTAATGTTAGGGTTATGCCTGATCGCTATGGCCAAAGTCTCAATGGCGATAGCGAAAAGGATGGGGGAAAGTGGGCAACCTTGTCGTGTCCCTTTTTCAATTGGGAAAGGGTCAGAATAACAGCCTTGTAAACGAACCCGGGCACGGGGGTTCGAGTACAAAGCTCGCAAGATCCCCAAAAATCGTGGGCCAAAACCCCAGTGCTCCAGGACCTTAAAAAGATAGGGCCAGGTTACTGTGTCGAATGCCTTTTGTAGGTCAATGGAGAGGAGGTAGCCTGTTTGCTGAGGGCCACCGTCCCATTGTGAATTGAGGAGGGAAATAATATCAATTGCTCTCCGAATTTGGTCTGGTCCCTGTCTCCCCGGGATGAAGCCCACCTGGTCTTTGTGGATGTAAAGTGCTATATAAGAAGAGAGCCTATTGGATAAAACTTTCGTCAAGATTTTGAGATCGTTATTTATTAAAGAGATCGGGCGATAATTAGATACTAAAGATGCATCTTTGCCCGGTTTGGGAATGACTGAGATATAGGCCAGGTTCAGGGCTCCATCCAGGGGAGATTCGGATCTAATATGGTTGAAAAATCGGACCATATAAGGGATGAGTTGAGTTGAAAATTTTTTATAGTATGCTACCGAGAAGCCATCAGGGCCTGGAGCTGATTGTGTTTTAAGCTGTTTAATAACCTGAATAACTTCCGCCTCCGTAACCGGGCTATCCATGATATCAGAGTGTTCCTTAGAGAGTTTCGGAAGCGGAAGATTACTCAGAAAATCAACTATAGGAGTAGAAGAATCAGTAGTGTCATTTTTATAAAGTGAGGTGTAGTAATCCTGAAATGCTTTCATAATCTTGCACGGGTTTTGGGTAAGATCTCCAGTTGGCATGCGTATCCTAGGGAAGTGAACAGATCGAGGTTTAGGAGACAATTTCGCCGCCAGTTTAGTACCAATCTTATCTTTTTGGAAATAAAAACGGGCACCAGACCAGCGAAGCTGTTTTTCAGCCTCCGTGGTTAAAGCTAGATTTAAGGCTACTCGAGTGGATTCAAGGGATTCCAAAGAAACCTTGGTGGGGTTTCGTTTATGAGATTTACTGAGTGCTTGAAATGACCTTTGGAGGTCAGAAATAACCGCTGCTCTCTCTTTCTTTAGTCGTGAGGTGATCTGAATGATTTTCCCCCTAATCACCGCCTTATGGGCGGCCCAGAGGGTGTCTGGGGATATAGAGGCCGTGTTATTGATGCGGAAATATTCTAAAATTTTGTGCGCAAGAATTTCACATTGTGCCGGATCACTTAAAATGCTTTCATTAAGCCTCCAGGTGAAATGCTTGGGAGAGTTATGAGAACGGAGTAGAAAAAGAACAACTAGGGAGTGATCGGAAAGGGAGGTGTCCCTGATGACTGCTTTCTGAGCCTCAGGAATGTTTTGTGATTGAATAAATATATGATCTATCCTAGAATAGAGGCGATGAGGGGCAGAGTAATGTGTATAATCTTTAGATCTTGGGTTTAATTCCCTCCAAATGTCCACCAGGCCCAGGGCCCGAAAGAGAAGAGGCTATTTTGGTACTTTGCTTAGGAGGCCTCCGGATATTAGGGCTGCCAGAGCCTGATTTATCCAGAGAGTGATCGAAAGGAATATTCGTGTCACCACCCATAATAACTTTACCTTCCAGCTGAGGGCCGATGGAGGACATCATGGAGGCAAAAAAGGCAGCCTGGCCTTTATTAGGGGTGTAGTAAGAAACTACGGAGTAATGTACGCCGTCTATCGTGCCTTTAACCAAAATATATCTGCCTAATTGATCCCTCACCACTTCTGAAGGGGAAAATTTGAGATGTTTTCTGAAACAGATGGCTACTCCCTTCGTCTTATTCTGTGCAGTGGATAAAAAAAACTGAGGGTATGAGCCATGTATGAAGGGAGGGTTATAAGAAGATGGGAAATGGGTTTCCTGAAGAAGGAGTATATCAAGTCCCTGGGAACTGTAGTGGTTGAACAATTTGCGCCGTTTAACTGGCGAGTTCAGCCCTTGGACATTATGAGAGGCAATCTTTAGTGGGACCAGATTAGTAGTGTCAGAATGCATCGATCAGAAGGGGAGCAACACGCAACATCAACATTAAAGACCTTACCGAAACTAATAGTAGGGAACGGGAGAGCTCAAAAGGTGCAGGCCTCAGGTGAACAGAGAACATCTGGTGGTCATCAACCACAGTGCAGGGTGTCCCACCGACACGAAAGAAGAAGGAGAAGAGGAAGGAAAAAGAAACTATAAGAGAAAAAAAACATGGGTTAGTATTAACAGTCTGGTCATTCAAACAAATAGTAGAACAATGAAATCCTGTGAGAACAAGCATCGGATATGAGTAACTCATTTCTGGATTAGCAAAAAAGTGAAAAAAGAGAAAAAAGAAAATCAAAAAATTATGTGAAGCAAACAACAATAAAAGTGAATTAAATAGATGAAAAGATAAAAAAAAAGCAATAAGCACCAAAAATAAAAAAGGGTGCGGCTTAGATGTTAACCAAGATCTCATGTGGGGTAGGACAGCCGCCGTCCTGGCCCCTAGGATCTCCCTTCCCTGGGGTCTACCCAAGGGAGGGTCAAAAGTGGTCTCCAGGTGGGCCCAAGAAAACAATCAGGGGCTCACTCTGAAGCACAGGGAGGCGAAGTGCAGCCGCTCCAGCCATTCCGCCTAAAACAGGGGGATATGGGAGGAGAGGGCCCTAAAACATGTTGAGAGAAAAAGGAAAAAACACACAAAATATAGATGCAAAAAGAAAATTCTGAGGATACTTCAATGGACCACCGGAAGAACTAGGGCTGAAAAATGAGCACGCCCGTTCAATAAAATCAAAAAGAAGAGTTTTTGAGTTCGCTTTAGGGTGGACGACCGTCTTTAGAGCGTTTTGCTTGCTGCTTTTGCCATAGAGGTTGGATGGGGCTAGAAGGAGGAGGACGTTTGGCCGATGGCGGGTTCCTGGAATCAGGTGTCGAAGCGGGAGAATGGGATATGAGGCCCAGTCGAAGAAAGAGGCGTTCCCCTTCCGCTAAGTTGGAGAAACTGTAAGGTTTGTTCTGCAATGAGAAGTTCAGGCGCAATGGAAAGGACCATCTGTAAGTAATTGATTTTTGCATCAGGACTTGTAAGAGGGGCTTGAGTGATCTCCGTTGCTGTATTGTGTACGGTGAAAGATCAGCGAATAGTTGTATCGGGTGACCCTGGATGGAAAGGTTTTCGGTGACTCTGGCTTTGCGCATGACCTCCTCCTTTACACCAAAAAAATGAGGTTTCACCACAATGTCCCTAGGAAGGCCATCTTGTCGTGGGGATTGAAAAGCTCGGTGGGCTCGGTCCAGCTCCAGGCGGTGATCAGGAATGTCAGGGATCAGAGTTTTGATGAACTCACGAACAATCTTGTCTGTGTCTTTAAATGATTCCGGGAGGCCTCTGAGCCTAAAGTTGTATCTGCGAGATCTATTCTCGAGGTCATCTATTTTGGAGTATGCAAAGTCCAGTTGTTCATGTAGGTCTTGAATCCTGTCAGTATTTTGATTAGCCACAGCTGCCATTTGGTCCGATTTAAATTCAATAGCTTCAATTCTGGTTCCCAAATGGAGAAGATCAGCCTGAATGGTGGATGTAATTTGAGCAGCAGTTTGGGCCAATCCTCTGGCTAACATCTCAGAAAAGGTGTTCATCAGAGAAGATAGATCATGAGGGGAATGTTGGGCAGTATTAGGGCGAGTACTATGGAGATCAGGGGAATTGATGATGTCCTCCATGGGGGAGGTGGGGGGCCCATCCAGCACTCTGCTCAATAGGGACTCCGTGGACGCAGGGGACAGAAATGATTGAGCTAGCTTATCACTCACTGTCTGAGGATGATGTCCCTCCGTTAG
The DNA here is from genome assembly GCF_037356315.1 of Lithobates pipiens. Lineage (NCBI taxonomy): Eukaryota > Metazoa > Chordata > Amphibia > Anura > Ranidae > Lithobates > Lithobates pipiens. The sequence goes on along the minus strand of NW_027507785.1, from coordinate 205,521,321 downwards.
AGTGTCCCAGCCTTGCATCTCCGCGGCGGATTGGCCTGGATTGTGAGGTAGGCCTCGCGGGGAAATGGCGGCCGCCATCTTGGCACGTTCTGAGGCCTGAGCTCCGGGGTCGAGTTGGCGGGATAAATCCCGTCTGGCGGAGCCGCCGGGCATACGAACGGGATCCCCGGGGCTTCGTGCGGACGGTGAAGCGATCTGGCCGGTGTTCTCCCGCTAACGTTCGCTCTGGCGGGCGTATCAGGCTGGAGCGGAGCGGAGCTCTCAGGGGAAGCGTCCGTCCATCGAGCTGCCGCGCATGCGCCTTCCGCTCTCTGTTTCTGCAGATCTGATGAGAAATCTGGATAGAATGACACTCTAGTCCCTCTATAGAAGATGTCTCCCAATCCCCTAACTCTCTGCATCAAGATAATTTGATCGTTATAGTTGATAAATTTCAGTATCATTGGCCTGCAGCGTCCTTCTGCTAGATGCGACCTAACCGGAACTCTGTGGGCTTTTTCAATGCAAGAGAGCGAGGAGAAGGAGACATCTCCCAATATTTCCTTGAACCAGTTCTCCAAAAAAATTATAGGGTTAGGACCCTCGCTTCCCTCAGGAAGGCCAATTAATCGCACATTATTCCTGCGGCTCTTGTTTTCCATGTCGTCGATTTTAGATGCTTGTGCGATAATTTGTTTCTGGAGTATAACAATTTTTCCCTGTAAGGGGGATAGTTCATCTTCCACCATACTTAATCTTCCCTCTAGGGCATTTGTTCTATCGATGGTATTACTTAATAGTTGGCTCATGGAATGCAATTCATTTTGAATATTTCTTAATTGGCTGTCAAAACCAGAAATAGAAGTTTTACACTCATTGATCGCTGACAGAATCTCTCGTAGGGTAGGTTCACCGCCCCCTACGGATTTTTGGGACATCTTATTCTCCTCTTGGGATGACTCACCCCCCCCCCCCCCCCCCAGGAGGTAGAGTACCAGAGTCTGCTGCCAGGTAGCCCGCACTTCTCCTATCCCCCAGCGTCCCCTGGGTTTTTAATTGGCCAGATGGATGGTGCTGTGTTTTCCTGCCAGGAGAAGTCGCATGTGCAAAACGCTCAAGTTTTGAGGCCGCTGAGGCTTGATTAAATTTTTCCTTGGCAGCACGTGTTTTTTGGTTCCCCTCCCCATGTAACATATCCTCCACGGCTCTTTTACTAAGCATAGTAGTATTTGCTAAAAAAAAAGAAAAAGAAAAAAGGGGGGAAGAACAATAAGCCAGTAGGGAGTTGTTATAGAGTAGTGTATCCCCCCAAAACTTTCCAGCAAGAAGGATCCACTTTTAGCTAAAAGCACTTGGAGAGGGAGAAAAAAAGCTATTAGTCTATAAGTCCCACAATGCCAAGAACATACACCGATTATTTTATGGAGCTAAACTCTCACCGACTGGCAGTTCAAAAAAGAAAAAAGAAAAAGAGGGGGAACAGGCATTCCATCAGAGCGGGGGGTGCCAATATGCTGCTGTGCTAGTAAGTTTGAACAAGCCTGCAATCACCGTCCTCAGTGCTCTAAACGTGCAGATCCCATCCGATTTTTCTGCTGGCTACCAGCCAGCCTTGCTGGGCTATTCAATATACACAGAATACCTTAGGGTACCTCAGGCCTCTGGGGAAGGGATTTACGCTGGTCGAACCCTGGTGATGCACTCTACCGGATTCCGTCGGCAGTGGTATCCCGGTCCGGGCCGGTCACGGAGCCTCCTCTATGTGTCCCCATACAGTGTTGAGTGAGAACGTTCGGCTTTGGGTCTCGGAATCTCGCGATAACCCGAGCCTCCACAAAATCTCTGCTCGGACAATCTCGGCGGCTCACTGCGCTTTTCCGACGGTCTTCAGCAAGCAGGGGGAGAGCGAAGACGACATACAATCTCCCGAACGCTCAGAGCGCAGCCTTGTCAGGGAGAAATAGCTTGCATTCTTCGGATCTCAAGGCGGAGGCAGGGAGCCCGGGCATTACTCACGCTCTCTCACTCGCTCACTCCCACCTCCATCCGGCCACTCCCCCTCCCCAAAGTGTAGTAGCTGCACTGGCTGCCACCTGCTTTTATTTTTTAATTCAATAAATGCTGTTTAACCACTACAATACAGGGCACTTTTGCCCCCTTCCTTCCCTGCCCAATTTTCAGATTTCAGCACTCTCGCAATTTCAATGACAATTGTGCGATCATGCTACGCTGTACCCAAATTAAATTGTTATCATTTTGTTTGCACAAATAGAGCTTTATACTGGTGTTATTTATTAACAACTCCGATTTTTATTTTTTGCGATATAAGCGAAAAAAGAGCGGAAATTTGGAAACAAAAACAATATTTTCTTCTTTCTATTTTAAAAGAAATCCAACAAAATCTAATTTTGTCATAAATTTAAGCCAAAATGTAATCTGCTACATGTCTTTGGTAAAAGAAATTTGGTTAAGTGTATAATAATTGGTTTGTGTGATCACAGACATATGTACGCAAATGATCACGGACACATGTGTGCAGATAATCATTGGGACATGTGATTTTAGTGGGACTTATGTGGGGGACATGTGTTTTTATTATTGGGGACATGTGTTTTTATTATTTGGGGACATGTGTGTGAGGCCGCGTACACACGCGGGGACTGTTCGCTGAAACTTTGTTCGTCAAACAGTTGCCGCAACAGTCCGCTCAAAATTTGCATGAGCGGACTTGCCCACACACGAGCGGACTGTTTCAGCGAACTGTTTGCCAAACAGTTCGCTCAACTTTTGAAATGAACGGACTCGCCCACGTAAGGCGGAGGCAAGTCCGCCCATTTCGAGCGCGTGTACAGGTAGGCGGGGCCCGCGAAGGAGACGTCGCGGGCACCGCCACCTGGAATGGACTTAAAGGGACACCCAACGCCGAAAAAAATCGGCGTGGGGGTTCCCCCAAAGTCCACAACAGACCCTTGTCCGAGCACGCTACCCGGCCGGCCAGGAAAGGGGGGGCGAGCGAGCGCGCCCCCCCCCCTGAGCCGTACCAGGCCGCGTGCCCTCAACATGGGGGGTGCCTTGGGGAAGGGGGGGCCGCGCGGCCCCCCCACCCCAAAGCACCTTGTCCCCATGTTGATGAGGACAAGGGCCTCTTCCCGACAACCCTGGCCGTTGGTTGTCGGGGTCTGCGGGCGGGGGGCTTATCGGAATCCGGGAGCCCCCTTTAAGAAGGGGGCCCCCGGATACCGGCCCCCCACCCTATGTGAATGAGTATGGGGTACAATGTACCCCTACCCATTCACCTGTAAAATAAAAGTACCCAAAAAAAAAACACAACACACGAGAAAAAATATTTTATTGCACAGCTCCGGGGGTCTTCCGTCTTCGGGGGTCTTCTCGCCGGACTCCTCCGCTATCTTCGTGTAGCTCTTTTGCTAGCGGAGGAGTCCGGCTTTCTTCCTCACCGCCGCCGGCCTCTTCTCCCGACTTCGGGGGTCTTGTCCCCCTCTTCGGTTCTTCTGCCGGGCCACCGCGCCTTCTTGTAGCTCTTTTGCAGGCGGTGGCCCGGTCTTCTGTCGCCGCCGCCTTCCGTTCTTCTGCCGGGCCACCGCGCCTTCTTATAGCTCTTTTGCAGGCGGTGGCCCGGTCTTCTGTCGCCGCTGTCACCGTCGCCGCCTTCCGTTCTTCTTCTTCTTCTTGTTCTTCTTCTTCTTCTCCAGGAAATGTTGACACGACGCTCTCTCCGGCCGGAATGCCAGAGCCGCCCTGCGCTGCCACTTATATAGTGACAATGGGGCGGTGTCACATGGTATATGTCACATGGGTTGGTCACATGGGTTGATGTCACATGGGGACTATGACATCGTAAGGGGGCGGGGTCACCATGTGACATCAACCCATGTGACCAACCCATGTGACATATACCATGTGACACCGCCCCATTGTCACTATATAAGTGGCAGCGCAGGGCGGCTCTGGCATTCCGGCCGGAGAGAGCGTCGTGTCAACATCTCCTGGAGAAGAAGAAGAAGAACAAGAAGAAGAAGAAGAACGGAAGGCGGCAACGGCGACAGCGGCGACAGAAGACCGGGCCACCGCCTGCAAAAGAGCTATAAGAAGGCGCGGTGGCCCGGCAGAAGAACGGAAGGCGGCGGCGACAGAAGACCGGGCCACCGCCTGCAAAAGAGCTACAAGAAGGCGCGGTGGCCCGGCAGAAGAACCGAAGAGGGGGACAAGACCCCCGAAGTCGGGAGAAGAGGCCGGCGGCGGGGAGGAAGAAAGCCGGACTCCTCCGCTAGCAAAAGAGCTACACGAAGATAGCGGAGGAGTCCGGCGAGAAGACCCCCGAAGACGGAAGACCCCCGGAGCTGTGCAATAAAATATTTTTTCTCGTGTGTTGTGTTTTTTTTTTGGGTACTTTTATTTTACAGGTGAATGGGTAGGGGTACATTGTACCCCATACTCATTCACATAGGGTGGGGGGCCGGTATCCGGGGGCCCCCTTCTTAAAGGGGGCTCCCGGATTCCGATAAGCCCCCCGCCCGCAGACCCCGACAACCAACGGCCAGGGTTGTCGGGAAGAGGCCCTTGTCCTCATCAACATGGGGACAAGGTGCTTTGGGGTGGGGGGGCCGCGCGGCCCCCCCTTCCCCAAGGCACCCCCCATTTTGAGGGCACGCGGCCTGGTACGGCTCAGGAGGGGGGGCGCGCTCGCTCGCCCCCCTTTCCTGGCCGGCCGGGTAGCGTGCTCGGACAAGGGTCTGTTGTGGACTTTGGGGGGACCCCCACGCCGATTTTTTTCGGCGTTGGGGTTCCCCTTTAAGTCCATTCCAGGCGGCGGAGCCCGCGACGTCTCCGTCGCGGGCCCCGCCTACCTTCACACGCACTCGAAATGAGCAGACTTTCCTCCGAGCGGGAACAGTTTGCTCATTTCGAAAGTAGCCTACACACGGGCGGACTGTTCGCTCAAACCAAGTTTCAGCGGACAGTTTTTCGGAATTTCCGAAAGACTTTGTCCGTCAAACTGTCCGCTGAAACTGTCCGCTGAAAGCCCACACACGGGCGGACTGTCCGCTGAAACACTGTTCAGCGGACAAAGTTGGGCGAACAGTCCGCCCGTGTGTACGCAGCCTTATGGGGACATTGTGTTTATACTGTGTGGGGACATTGTGTTTTCACTAGACTGGTGATCAGTGAGTAAAAAGCTGTAAAAAACAGCTAATACTCACTGATCATCAGCTGGCTGCAGCGATCTGCTCTCCTCTCCTCAGCAATGACTTCCGTGTGAGGAGAGGAGGAGCCGACTGCCTAGCAACCGGCTGTTTGTTTACATCACATGACGGCCGTGATTGGACAGGGCCGTCATGTGATCAGGAGGGCCAATCACAGAGCCCTCCTGCAGATCCAAGATGCGCCGTGTTGGGGTGACATGGGCGCATCGGGATTGTGCCGCTGCGCGGACACGCGCGCGCGCGATCCCCCTACTTCTGATGGACGTTCAGGAACGTTCACTCAGAAGTAGAGAGCTCCCACCCGGCCGTATATGTACATTGGCCGGGTGGGAAGTAGTTAAATACTACACTATGGGGCATACATCCTCTCTTTAAATCCCTACATACAGTATATGGTATACTGGTGAGACCCTCCCTCCTGGACACCCAAAAAACTACCCTTAAAGGGGACGCACACACGCTGTGAATAGGCTGGATAGGAACGCCGGCAAGAACCTGGGATGCCACATTAGGATCCTTAAAGGGGACGGTCGCCAAGGACCACAAAGATACACAAGTCTATGCTGTTACCTTACGGAAGTAAGGTAAGGGGACAACCATATAATTACCACAAAGGACCGTACAGGACTCGCAGCACTTTTATGTTGAATTTTGTGTATGAGCACCAGCACTTTACTTTTTGGATTCAAAATACCACCACACCGTGCACTTTAGGATCTTTTATGAATGGAAATATTTATGGACATTTTTTAACTATACACTCCTTTTATGCTTGATGCTTTATTGATTGTACTTTGTTTTATATCTGTGATTGCACGTTGAGATACCAGCACTTTATTATTTTTATAGCACATGGGTTTATCACCATTAACACTCACTGCTACACCTGCATATTTTGGCACACACTACGTGTACGGAAACGCATATTCTTTTACTTATGTTCTTTATGCTGTCTTTGTTCTAATAAACACTTTATTGCACATCAGTTATGCGATACCATTTCTGAATTCCTTTATTAATTCTAAATGCTCACCTGTGTAATTCTATTACCTGATACCTTTGCTCTGACCCTAGCCCTTTCTGTACAGTGCTCCACTATCTTTTTACCTTTAATTTTTTGGGGTTCAGATAATTCCCTCAGTGAGTGCAGCAGTACGCCAGCTAGTTTTTTCTTTGAGTTGGCACAGGAATACCTATTTTTACCCTTTATCTGTTCCTTGAACTACAGTGGGACAAGACAGTACTTTGAACCATTCCTCCAAAGGTGTATCCTTTCTGGAGACTCTTGACAGCCTGGATTTGGCCTCTCAAGTGCAAACAAAGTTCCTGGATAGGAGAGGCTTCCTGCTTAGGCTCAGACATGGCTGTTTGCTACTGTTACATACCTATGGGTGAGCCCAAATTGCAGAGGATGGCCTCTCTTACAACTCCAACTCGAGGCCCCTGATAGAGAAGACAGAGGTGCAGGAGTGAGGAGTGGTATGATTGCCTGGCAGGATCAACAAAAGATGGATCAGATGGCCGGCACAAGCAGGCAGGATGGTTTAGAAGACAGGCACTGGGGACTCGACAGCTCAGCAGACAGGACCATCAGACGGGATGGATCAGAAGACTGGATGGATCAGCAGACAGGGATGGCTCAGCAAAAAAGCCCAGCAGACAGGTGAGAAGACTGGATGGTCCATCAAACCAGATTGAACAGAAGATAAGTCCAGAAGACTGTATGGATCAGCAGACAGGTGAGTAAACTGGATGGCTTAGCAAACAAGTCAGCAGATCGAATGGATCAGTAGACAGGTGAGACAAACTAGGACTGGAGCTGGATGGCTTCAGCAGGTAAGTATAGCAGACTGGAGGAGAGTGGTGGAGCATCAGACAGGCTGGGTCGGTAATCAGCCTGGCAAACAGAGGTACAAGAGGAGCAGGCAGAGGAATCGTCAAACAAGCCAAGGGTCAGATGCAGACAGATAACAGGAACAGTCTCAGAACAAGCTGAGTCAAACAAGAGCAGATATCGGATTTTCAGGGAACCCATACACAGAGCTCAAGAGCAAACAGCAATGTTGCCTATGTCAGACAGGTTTAGATAACCCGCCAGACACTAAGAGGCATGCGGGCATGTTTCTGTGCGTGCATATGCGTTCGCATAGGCACCCGCAATCACGCAGCAACAGGTCTCACTTGCCTGTTACAAATAGAACTAGTTCCCCCACAAGCAGGGTTTTTAGGCAGCAAGAGACAGTAATAGAAGCCAATAGAAGTAGTATAAAAGGTATTTTAATAATAATAATTGGTAAAAACAAACATGAGCTTCACCTGAACACTTGGATAACAGACAAAATCATGTATATAAAGTACATATAATGTCACATGGAAGTAAAATAACAGACACAACTATGTTACACTGTATGAGTAGATAACAGTGAAAGCATAAAGCTAACGCGTTTCGACCCCAGAGGGGGTCTTCTTCAGAGATGGTGGTCTGTTAAAAGAAAAACAAGATTACACTGAATAAATAAATCCGGTGTTATACATATTAGGGATACCCAATATCAATTTAAAAATGGTTTACCCAATAATGTACTTCCAGGTAGGTAGGATGGATTGTAGTGCTTCAGAAGAAAGGTTCTCCCATAAGGCAATGTCTCAATTTCCTTTACACATCTTGAGTGGTAACTGGTCCGTATGTATTGCCAAGATGCCAGATGGAAGAAGAGGCAGTGTCACACACCCACTGGCGTGACTCACGGGAGGTCACACTATTGCCTTGCCCCCCAGAAGAGGAAACTCCGGGGGGGTAGGTGCGAGTAAGGTTACACCGAAGATATGTCGGGTCACACCTGCAGCAAAATCCCAACAATGGCAAAAAATTAATTAATTAAATAATTGAAAGCAAGGATTATTTAGTGTTGGAGACATGGAGTGCATACATAATATGGGGATAATGATATCATATCCCCGTTATGTATGCCAAAGGTTGTGCACATGTACATATATACATATACACACTTGCACCCCCAGTTGTCCAAATGTCCACATAACATGCTTGCTAAAACCCGGACAAAGAGAGAAAGAAGAGGGGGGGAAAGGGAACCACGCCTGGGAGTCCAAGGAGCCTAAGGAAGAGGGGAACGAAGGAAAAAATGGCCTGGGATGAGTGGGTGTGCAAATGTGTGTCAGTGTGTGAGCTCTAATACGCAGAAGAAGGGGGACGGGAAAAAAGAAAATAGGGAAAAAAAGAGGAATAAAGGTGATGGGAAGTGGGCTGTGTGAAAACGGTGTGAGTATGCGCTTAAACAGAGAAAGAAAGAGTGCGCAAAGGAATGGTGAAAAAGTGAAAACATGAGTAAATAATAATATATGCGGGTCATATAATAAACAAACAAGAAGACACCACATGTGAAAGTGTGCAAAAACAGGATGCGCTAAACTAGGTGACATTGGTAAAGGACATGATCAATAAGAGTGTCAAGTGCATGATGATATATACATGTAAGAAAAGTGTGTAAATGTGGTGTGTGAGAAAATACCACACCGGTGTATTAGCGTCATTGGAATAGCCAGGCAGGTGGTGAGATTATTACCTGAATTGTAAGACCTAATAGGAAACTGTTCCAGAAGGTAAAGATGAGGGACGGCGACTTAGGCGTTAATCCACAAGTGGTAACTGGCGCAGTCCCTACAACGTATTTCCTGAAGTCCGATCTGTAAATTAGTTTGGATCAGTCCTCATATTAAACAGCCAGTAAAAAGGGCTTGTTTTGGTGCAGTATATCACCAAATATAGGTCAAGTACAAAGGGGAAATAAGTGCTCACCTAACCACGGGTACAGGTTTCTTTCCTCCTGGATGAATATACACCTCCTATGAATGAAGGTTCGTATATAAAGCCTGGAGATTGGCTGCAGGTGCAAACGCCCACCAATCAGTCGGCGTATCCAAACGTGTTTTCTGCTTGAATAGGATCAGCCTCGTGTGGCCGCCCCGGCGTCCTGGAAGGCCGGAAACCGGCCCCGAAATTTCGTCACTTCCGTCGCAGAAACGTGGCGTCACAACGTCGCGCACGTCCGCTCGATCGAACGGACGCGCGCGAAGTATATATCACGCACGTTCGCCCAAACGAGCGGACGCGCCCGAGGTATGCGCCCGGAAGTGTCCGAGGATGCCACCGGCAAGGGAATATATGTCCACCATCCCTCCACAAGGGGGGAGGGGGAACCAATGGAGAGGCCTGTCCGTAAAATACAGGCAGAAACCCCTCCTGCCCTTGCCGGGGAGTCAGAGCAGGGGGCAGACACATTATCCCCTCCTCCCCTCTGTAACTCGGCAAAGGACCGTTGGAGATTTCGAGGGAAGAGAGACATATTCTCAACGGAAGGAAAAAAGTTGTTATATCATAAAAAAAAAAAAAAAAAAAAAAATTAAGCGATGTCAAAAAGCCGAGACTAGCCAGGTACCCCCTAAGCACCCACCCGGGATCTTCAAGAGGACAGAAAAAAAAAAAAAAAAGGAGGTTGTGCTCGTGAAGGGGAAGAAGATCCAAGGGTGGGGGAAAAGGAGAGGTAGATGGCAGGTTGGGGCATACCATCACAAAAAGCCAAGTGGAATTCACCAATCAAGTTGTATAATTCTATAATACTCTTCAAAGTTTAATGGCATCTATTGTCATGTAAATATAAGTCTCTATCAAGAGCCTGAGCGGAGCAAATATGCAAACTAACTGTTTAACTGTCATGCGCTTCAATTGATGTACATTTTACTATAGTTTGCATATTTGCTCCGCTCAGGCTCTTGATAGAGACTTATATTTACATGACAATAGATGCCATTAAACTTTGAAGAGTATTATAGAATTATACAACTTGATTGGTGAATTCCACTTGGCTTTTTGTGATGGTATGCCCCGACCTGCCATCTACCTCTCCTTTTCCCCCACCCTTGGATCTTCTTCCCCTTCACGAGCACAACCTCCTTTTTTTTTTTTTTCTGTCCTCTTGAAGATCCCGGGTGGGTGCTTAGGGGGTACCTGGCTAGTCTCGGCTTTTTGACATCGCTTAATTTTTTTTTTTTTTTTTTTTTATGATATAACAACTTTTTTCCTTCCGTTGAGAATATGTCTCTCTTCCCTCGAAATCTCCAACGGTCCTTTGCCGAGTTACAGAGGGGAGGAGGGGATAATGTGTCTGCCCCCTGCTCTGACTCCCCGGCAAGGGCAGGAGGGGTTTCTGCCTGTATTTTACGGACAGGCCTCTCCATTGGTTCCCCCTCCCCCTTGTGGAGGGATGGTGGACATATATTCCCTTGCCGGTGGCATCCTCGGACACTTCCGGGCGCATACCTCGGGCGCGTCCGCTCGTTTGGGCGAACGTGCGTGATATATACTTCGCGCGCGTCCGTTCGATCGAGCGGACGTGCGCGACGTTGTGACGCCACGTTTCTGCGACGGAAGTGACGAAATTTCGGGGCCGGTTTCCGGCCTTCCAGGACGCCGGGGCGGCCACACGAGGCTGATCCTATTCAGGCAGCCAACACGTTTGGATACGCCGACTGATTGGTGGGCGTTTGCACCTGCAGCCAATCTCCAGGCTTTATATACGAATCTTCATTCATAGGAGGTGTATATTCATCCAGGAGGAAAGAAACCTGTACCCGTGGTTAGGTGAGCACTTATTTCCCCTTTGTACTTGACCTATATTTGGTGATATACTGCACCAAAACAAGCCCTTTTTACTGGCTGTTTAATATGAGGACTGATCCAAACTAATTTACAGATCGGACTTCAGGAAATACGTTGTAGGGACTGCGCCAGTTACCACTTGTGGATTAACGCCTAAGTCACCGTCCCTCATCTTTACCTTCTGGAACAGTTTCCTATTAGGTCTTACAATTCAGGTAATAATCTCACCACCTGCCTGGCTATTCCAATGACGCTAATACACCGGTGTGGTATTTTCTCACACACCACATTTACACACTTTTCTTACATGTATATATCATCATGCACTTGACACTCTTATTGATCATGTCCTTTACCAATGTCACCTAGTTTAGCGCATCCTGTTTTTGCACACTTTCACATGTGGTGTCTTCTTGTTTGTTTGTTATATGACCCGCATATATTATTATTTACTCATGTTTTCACTTTTTCACCATTCCTTTGCGCACTCTTTCTTTCTCTGTTTAAGCGCATACTCACACCGTTTTCACACAGCCCACTTCCCATCACCTTTATTCCTCTTTTTTTCCCTATTTTCTTTTTTCCCGTCCCCCTTCTTCTGCGTATTAGAGCTCACACACTGACACACATTTGCACACCCACTCATCCCAGGCCATTTTTTCCTTCGTTCCCCTCTTCCTTAGGCTCCTTGGACTCCCAGGCGTGGTTCCCTTTCCCCCCCTCTTCTTTCTCTCTTTGTCCGGGTTTTAGCAAGCATGTTATGTGGACATTTGGACAACTGGGGGTGCAAGTGTGTATATGTATATATGTACATGTGCACAACCTTTGGCATACATAACGGGGATATGATATCATTATCCCCATATTATGTATGCACTCCATGTCTCCAACACTAAATAATCCTTGCTTTCAATTATTTAATTAATTAATTTTTTGCCATTGTTGGGATTTTGCTGCAGGTGTGACCCGACATATCTTCGGTGTAACCTTACTCGCACCTACCCCCCCGGAGTTTCCTCTTCTGGGGGGCAAGGCAATAGTGTGACCTCCCGTGAGTCACGCCAGTGGGTGTGTGACACTGCCTCTTCTTCCATCTGGCATCTTGGCAATACATACGGACCAGTTACCACTCAAGATGTGTAAAGGAAATTGAGACATTGCCTTATGGGAGAACCTTTCTTCTGAAGCACTACAATCCATCCTACCTACCTGGAAGTACATTATTGGGTAAACCATTTTTAAATTGATATTGGGTATCCCTAATATGTATAACACCGGATTTATTTATTCAGTGTAATCTTGTTTTTCTTTTAACAGACCACCATCTCTGAAGAAGACCCCCTCTGGGGTCGAAACGCGTTAGCTTTATGCTTTCACTGTTATCTACTCATACAGTGTAACATAGTTGTGTCTGTTATTTTACTTCCATGTGACATTATATGTACTTTATATACATGATTTTGTCTGTTATCCAAGTGTTCAGGTGAAGCTCATGTTTGTTTTTACCAATTATTATTATTAAAATACCTTTTATACTACTTCTATTGGCTTCTATTACTGTCTCTTGCTGCCTAAAAACCCCGCTTGTGGGGGAACTAGTTCTATTTGTATCTACTTGGGGTGAGCAGCACCCTCCTAGCTTCTTATAGCACTGTGTTCTTATTTGATTGTCACTTGCCTGTTACTGGCAGGATCTTCCTGACAACTCTGCAGGTGACAATTTCTTTGAAAAGTAGGGACAAGGTAGGACATTTAGACAGAAGGGCGTCTCAGAAGCATCAACCTGCAGAATAAAAGGTAACGTAGGATCAGGATGTGCCAACACAGGAGCAGAAACAACGGCAACATTGAGACTCTCAAAAGCCTTAATCGACTCCAGAGACCAACTCTGTGGGTTATCATCCTTTCTGGTCATATCAGTCAGGGGCTTGACCAAAGACGAGAAGTTAAAGCCAAGAAAACGCTGCAGAGTATGTAAACCCATGGGTCAGGGCCACTGTAGGACTGCTGAAAGATTCTCTGGGTCCATCGAAAAACCAGCAGTGGAAATGACATAGCCCAGGAATTTAACCTGTTCACCATGGAATTTGCACTTTTCCAATTTACAATAGAGATTGTCCTCTCTTAGTTTCTGAAGCACATAACAGACATCTATGTGGTGGTTCTCCAGGGACTTTTGAAATTTGAGGATATCGTCGAGATAAATCACCACACATAACTGCAACAAATCTTGGAGGACATTGTTTCCTGGAAAACTACCGGGGAGTAACAAAAGGAGTTAGGTACTCATAATGGCCTGTTCTGATATTAAAAGCGGTTTTCCACTTGTCGCCCTCCTTAATATGTGTATGATTGTATGCCCCTCTTAAGTCAAGCTTTGTGAAAACCGTTGCTCCCTTGAGGCGGTCAAATCACTCCATAATCAACAGAATTGGATAGGCATCCGTAATTGTGAAATGATTGAGACCCCTATAATCAATACAAGGTCTCAGTTCACCACTCTTCTCCTTCACAAAGAACAAACCAGCACCAGGAGGAGATTGGGATTTGCAGATGAAACATCGAGAAAGTGTGTTTGCAACATACTCCTCCATGGCCTTATCCTCTAAGACCGACAAAGAGTAAACCTGGCCATGATGGGGTATGGCACCAGGTTGAATGTCAATTACGCAATCTTACAACCGATGTGCAGGCAACTACCGGCTTGACCGATGTCAAAGACATTGCTAAAATCACGGTACTCCTCCAGCAGGGAGGAGAGTGAAGAGGTTCACAGGACCTTGGCTACCTTCTGAAGCATAACTCACTGCATTGTGGCGACCAGGAGAGAACCTCAGTACAGAGCCAATCAAAAGAAGGGTTGTGCTTCTGTAACCAAGGATAACCAATGAACAGCAGAAACTTAGGTGAGGAAACTTGGAAATAGATTATCTTATGGTGAAGAGCCCCTACGGCCATGGACAACAGAACTGTCTCATGGGTCACATGGGAAGGCTGTATAGGTCTCACTTCAAGAGCCTCAATGGCAAGTGCAGTGTCACTCAAGACACCCAAGAAAGAATAACCAAAACCAGGCTCTTATCCCTCTGGATAACTGGGGATAAAACAATGCCACCTAAGGTCTGTCCGTGACAGGACCTCAAGGTTCGGGTGCTTCTGGACTGTTAGGACAAGACTTCAAAAAGTGACCTGCCTGGCCACAATAAAGGAACAATCTCTCCCTCCCCCTAAGGGTTCTCTCATCTTCATAGAAATGCGTGAAGCCTGAGTGCATGGGTTCCTCTGCACAGACTGGCTTGGTACCGAGAGGCATGAGAGGTTAGAGAGGCAAGGGTGGGACTGCAAAGTTCGGAGACAAATGTACAGGAGGTTTCCGGAAGCACTCTTTAAAAGGAAGTCTTTGAGTCTGGAGTCAATGAGGATGGCAAACGTGATCAACTTCTCCAGCTCAGTGCATATATCTCGGGCTGCTATCTCATCCTTAATGGTATCTGAGAGACCATGAGAAAAAGCAGCCACAAGGATCACATTGTTCCAGGCAACCTCTGCTGTCAGAGTACAGAATTCAATGGTGTAATTGGCAACGATTCTTGTACTCTGTTTGATGGACTGGAGCCACTTGGCAGCAGAAGCGGAGCGTGCTGGAACATCAAATACCCCTTTAAAAGGAGCCACAAACTATGTGTAACTCAAGACAACAGGTTTTTGTGTCTCCCATAGAGGGTTTGCCCAGGCCAAGGCTCTCTCAGAAAGCAAAGATATCATGAAACCTACTTTGCTTCTGTCTGTGGGAAATGCCTGTGGCAGCATCTAAAAGTATAACTCAACCTGGTTGAGAAACCCCCTGCATTGGACTGGATCGCCCCCAAATCGCAGAGGAAGTGTAGGGAAACCAGACATACCTCTTATAGAGGTAATACTAAAGGTGGGTGCCTGCACAGAGATTGGATCAGCAGCAGGGATGGCCTGCAACACAGGTTGTACTGGAGCAGCTACAGTGGGAGATTTCAGGTGAGCTGTGAGACTGTGGAGTGTTTGTAACGCCATGGCAAACTGATCCATGCAGTGATCCTGCTCATCCAATCTGGAAAAAATATTACTAACATGTGGGCTGACTGCATCTTCTGATTCATGGCCTTCACCTACTGTCAGAAACCATGAATCAGACTGAGACAGAAGTACAGTTAAATCACACTTGTTTATTAATAATAATCATAATAATAATAATAATAATAATAATAAAAGATAAAGAAAGTAAACATAGTACAAACATAGCCAGAGTTCAGAAACCGTAATGGATGGTCAGACAAACCAAAACGTCAGGGAGCCAGTGATGAGAGCAGTAGAACAGCAAGCAGGATCTGGAGCCATAAGGAATGTCAGCCAAGCAAGTCCTTAACAGGAACACAGAAGAGCGTCTCTAGAGATGTAGCGAAGACAAAGGCAGAGAGCATCTGGGCTGCAGCCCAGTCCTGACACTCCTGCAACAAAAATGTCATTTTTGGTGAGAAAATCCAAAGAGAAAATCACGTCTACATGGATGCAGACCCTGCTAATCTCCTCATTAGAGTCCTGCAGGTGCAGCAGCTGTTTGATAATTAAGAAACCACTCCAGTTAGATTCACTTATCCCTTGAACACAGACAAACACACAGGAATTTAATTCAGAATGACAAAAGATAGGAATCTGCAGCAAAGCTTTTTAAAGTCTTTGCAATGTACATACTGTAGAGCACCCAGAAGTGAATGTTTTTTTCTCAACAAAAGTGGAGTTGCCAATCGCAGGAAATCCATGGATGTCCTCGGTTTGCAGTGGTTATACCAGGATGTTTCCTGCACCTGCAGCCATCATTTCCGCAGGAAAATTTTCAGCTGGCGATTCCCTGTACTGCAGAAGTGATTTGAGCAGTTGAACAGCTACTCGATCACTTCTGCGAGTGGTCGCTGCCATCTTGCCTGGGCTTTGCTGTCCAATCGCAGAGCCCGGGAGCGTTGCGATGATGGTGACTGCACAGCATAGGGACTGAGGAACTGACATTGTTCCTCCCTCTCTGTGACCCTGGAACCAGCAAACGACGAGTTTGTCGGGGAAACAACCAATCAGACGGATTTGTGTCTGATCGGCTAAATTGGAGGCCAGAGAAGAGATTTGGGGTCCAATAGACCTGAGATCTCTTCATAAAGAGGACTTGTCACAGCCCATGCTGTCACAAGGGATGTTGTTCATCCCTTGTGATAGCAATAAAGTTAATACAAAAAAAATAGGGTAGCACCTACCCTACAATTTAGGGTAGCAACTACCTAAGTAAATTTTAGTGATAAGGTTTTGATTAGCTCATAAGATTCCAAAGTCAGTTTTGCTAGTACTAAATATTTTTCTAGCCGAATGTGGAAAACTTACGGCACTCAGGTGCTGAAAAAATGTTTGCAAATTCTCAGAGGACAACAGTAATGTTGCTCTTTAATTCTAAAGTATTATTAATGGTTATGCCAATGTATAAGCGGAACTATTTTCTAAAGTAGCAGACTTGCGGTTTCATTTTTTTAATTGTAGATTGGAGGATGAAGCCAGCTGGCTGATATGAAGACCGGCTCAGTTTTTGTTTTTCTTCAGTTATTAGAAATCCACCCCTTAAAATCAGTAAAGCAAGCACATTCTGAACCTTTATGAATGCATATGTAGGCATTTAATAAGCTTTACTGCACATTGCCAATGTAATTCATTCTGAGTGTGGAATGTATGTGGTAACACTGCCAAATAAAGCATCATTTTTCTAATCAAATAACTTAATGAATTTGACATGCTAGGCTACAGTTTAAATGCTGCTGCTTTCTAATTTATACACAACTGCGTTCCAATATTTTATATTAAAAACACCTGTTGTAATTGTGATAATAATAGAAATAAAATGTTAAAGACAAATTTTTATTTTACATCTTTGGTTATATAGTACTGTTGTGCTACTGCAACCCCCACCCACAACCCCCCCATCCTCCTTGGCACATCCAAAAAATAAATAAAATCTTGCTTTGCTGTTGCCCCTTGGTCATATTATAACACTGTCTAGGTGCCTCATCCCATAGAAAAAAAAATCATATGTATCACTGTCATTAGCGTCTATGGTTGTCAACATAATATTGTTAGGACTGCTTCAGCAACTGTGCTTTAATCGGCTTTGTTACCCAAAATTGAAATGTTGTAAAGACAACAGACCCAAACCTCCCTTCTAAAATTATTCTCAGTGAAACCTATTCATTCGTAATTGTTTTGCACATAAAACAACTCCCATGTATGGCTAGTTTGTTATCTAGAATATAAGCTGAAACACATTTTTTCCCAGTTCTGCACTCCAGCATGTTTATTACATCATCACAGTGAAGGGGCAGATGCAGGCTATAACCTTTCCCTCCAAGATCATGCACATGCCCTAGGACAGTGATGGTGAACCTTGGCACCCCAGATGTTTTGGAACTACATTTCCCATGATGCTCTTGCACTCTGCAGTATAGTTGAGCATCATGGGAAATGTGCCCTAGGACTAATTCCCAATGCTAACAGACAGTGATAAATTATTATTTTTAAAAAGTGACTCTAACGCCCCATACACACTATCCAATTTTCTGCTGATTTTTGTCTTCAGATTTACCAAAACCATATAATATGAGGTCAAACTTTAGGAGTTTGAATTTGTATGCAATCAGGCAGGACTACATGGTTTTGGTAAATCTGCAGAAAATCTGATAGTGTGCATGGGGATTTATTTTCAGGACAAAAATATAAATTGAAGTGCCACGTCACTGCTAAATGGTCCAGATATGAATTTATCTTAATAAAAGTCATAAGGCATTAGTAATGCAATGTAAAAACAATGTAAATGGACTAGAAGTAAACTGGATCTTTACTGGTATTTCTTCCTGTGTGATTAAAAGTGTGGCTTTGGGAGTTGCTGGTTTGGCAGCACTTCAATTTACATTTTTGTTACATTACACTACAAGCCAAGGAGACTGTGGAGATCCAGTGGGTGTAGAAACCAGGTCACCAACATCAAGATAAGATAACAATATCAATAAGATAACCTGATGGTCATGCTCACACTTTCGCTATTTATTTTCAGGAATCTAAGGAGAATTGAAAATGATGGTCACATGGCAAAATAAAGATCCTTATCCTTGTGTTATAGCTTTGTGAATTAAGCTCCCAGTAGTAAAATTGAAACGGGGGGGGGGGGGGGGGGCGTGACTTGCCGACATTGCGAATGGCTGCCTAATCTGTATGCTCTGCACAGCACCCAGTTAATAGCGGCTCCACAGTGCGGCGAACAGGAAACAAACCACCCAAACTCTCGGTGGGTCACACAACACCTTGGCACAATGACAAAAGGGAGGAAGCAGTTAAACATGCTTCAGAAGCTGACAAACCTCTTCTCACCAGCTGGAGCGGGCCACGGACAAGATGGTGCTGGCAACACACACAGGCATGCAGCTCAGCTGTCTCCTCACGCTGGCAGAGGCAGACCACAATGCCCAGGCTTTCCCTCACAAGGAAACTGTGAGTACTCCCTACCCTCCTCAACTACCTCTGCCTCTTCAGTAAAATCCAAGCTCAGGAGAGAGGATGAAATCCCAGGGCAAAACCCCAGTATATCCTTCACCTTACCTCCTAGGAATCCTACCAGATAATCATCCATAGATGGTATTTAAAGCCTTACTGACTATCTAAAATGTACACAGGTCACCCTCCCTACTGCTGGAGAAACTGCAGCAGCATAGGCTCCATCGCCCATACTCTTTGGTTTTGCAAATCCTTGAGTTCCTTCTGAAAATTCACTCTAGTCTCCTCCATTACTGGGACACCCTTGTCCCCGACTCCTGCACTAGCCCTGCTACATATTGGCATAGAAAAATATCCACCTCAATCTAGAGATGCTGTCATACACTTACTATATGCTGCCAAACTAAACATTTTATGAATAACTACTGGAATCCCTTCCATTTCAAGCACTATTGCTTATCTCAATTTCCAGTGTGAAATGGAAAGAATAGTAGCTAGGAAAAACTAGCACTTTATAGCTTTATAGCTATGTGGTCACTTTGGTTACAACATCCAAAATGTAATGTTTAAGTATAATCTCTTTAATCTCTTTATCGCAGGTCCGTTGGTGCCCTCCCTCCTCCCATCCCTCCCCTTCCCCCCTCTCCATCTAGATCCTCTCCCTGAACAACTACCTTAGCTTCACCCAACCTCATTTAAAAATGTACTGTTTGCATTTAACATGGTGTTGCTCATTAGAAGAGCCTGTTTCTAGTCGGAACATCTGTACTTGTTATGGCTATAACATGTATGTACCTTTCTGAAACTCCAATAAAGAAATATCAATAAAAAAAGCTGAAACATGCATTGCATTAGGTTTAGCAATCATGTGATCATTCTCCTGTATTTAATTCACACTTAAGATTTGAAGGCAGATATATATTGATATATTGGACATATCATGTCAGCATTTTACTTCAAAACTTTTGTATTTGTTGGTGTATAACACACGCCGGCGTATAACATGCATCCCAAGTTTAGGAGGGAATTTTAAGGAAAAAACTTTTAGGAGGGAAGTTTAAGGAAAAAAAACATTTAAATGCCCATCAATGCAGCTTTATCAGTGTCCATCTGCAGCCTTGTTCATCATTGCAGCCTTGCCCAGTGCCTTTGTAGCCTTGTGTCTTGATTGCAGCCTTGTGTCATTGCAGCCTTGTGTCATTGCAGCATTGCCCAGCCTCATCGCAGGCTATTTAAAATTGGCGCTGATCTCTGCTGATTGCGAGAGGAGTGGAGTGAGCACCGCCAACATACACAAAGCGGAGTGTACTCGGCTAGGCTCGGCTCCTCTCGGCTCAGTTCCGCCCAGTCCTGCCCCTATGATGGACATAACATAGGTCCAATGGCAGGTACTGGGTGTGACTGTGAGAGGAGCTGAGTGGAGCCCAGCCTAGCTGAGTACGCTCGACTTTGTGTATGTCAGCTTCGCTCGCTCCACTCACAATCGGCAAAGATCGATGGGGATTGGTGTATAACACGCACCCACAATTTTCCCCTGATTTTAAGGGGAAAAAAGTGTGTGTTATTCCATCTAAACCAAACTTGTTAGTAAATTGAATATATACCTGTATAACTATATACTGTATATACACTGTAGTCTGTTTACCTGTATGTACACATTGCAGGTGCAGAGCTAGCATCAAGGAGCTGGTGTTTACACATATGTTTTAGTAAATTAGGCCGGTGTGTGTGTGTCGCGTGGGACTTCATTGCATTGTGTAGTGGTAATGACTTGTGACATACATCAAAGGACAGAAGGATAGGGAGTAAAACAGACATGATATCTTAGGCTGGTGTCATCAAATGCACTTTGCAGGTATATTAATTTGCCACATATGGTTTCAGTACAGCTACACTTTAAACAGAAAATAAAACACTAGTTTTCTTATTTGTAGCATTATGAAGCAAATGTTCATATTTGCTGATGTCTGTAGACTGCATAAATGCTGTTTAGTTCTATTTAAATAAAATATAAGACATTTTAATTGGAACCAACCCCCTATTGTGTTCATATGCTTACTTTTAGACTGAGATTCTAAAAACTCAGTACATATCAAGACAACTAAACAAAAGTCTTTGGAAATCTATTATGTTCAGAAAAACACTGAATAACATTATTAGTTCTGTTAAGTATAATGCAACATAATTTTTTTTTTTTTTAAACTACGCACTTTGGTTTCTGTGAAATGAACTTTTATGAGTTTAGGCTTAATCAAATCTGAAAAATCACTCTATAGTTTTCAAGGTGTCCCTTTAAACCAACAGCTTTATGTCAACAAAGTCCCTGCATAGCGATTTTGAAACCCTGGAACATTTCTACAAAAGAGATTTTCAGGGCTCTTTAGAGAAATCAAATTTCCTTTTAAGTCATGCTGTCTTATTCTTTTTTTATTTCTGAGTCTGTCATACTGCTTAATGCATACTTGCCTTGGAATAATAAATCAGAATGGAAAGAGAACACTACTACATATAGCTGATCTACTTTGCATTATGTTGTATAACTTGATAACTGAAGGATATTGATTACAAAAAGAAGACATGTTCAATGTATGGTCCATCCTAGCATCTAGGCAGGACAGAGGAAGTCTAAAGCCCCGTACACACGAGAGGACTTATGTCCGACAGACTTCCGAAGGAGTTCTGACAGACTTTTCGGCTGAGCGGACTTGGCCACACACAATCACACTAAACTCCGACGGATTTGAACGTGATGACGTACGACTGGATTCGAATAAGGAAGTTCATAGCCAGTAGCCAATAGCTGCCCTAGCGTCGGTTTTAGTCCGTCGGAATAGCATACACACGAGCAAATTTTTTGAAGGGACCGGGTCCGGCGGAGTTCCTTCGGAAAAATTTGAAGCATGTTCCATATTCTAAAGTCCTTCAGACTTTGGCGAGTCAAAAGTCCGTTGCAGCCCACACACGATCGAATAGTCTGACGGACTCAGTCCGTCGGACTTTGGATGTTGAAAAGTCCGCTCGTGTGTACGGGGCTTAAGCCCTTGTACACACGGTCGGAGAATCTGTCAGAATGAGTCTTATCGGACCGTGTTGTCAGATAATCCGACTGTGTGTGGTATGCATCGGACTGATTCCATCCGAATCTCCGTCCGACCCAATTTTCCAACATGTTGGAAATATTTCCCAAACAACTGGGCTGGACGGACCTAATCCGATCATGTGTAGAGCATTTTCATCGGACCAATGCCACGCATGCTCAGATCAAATTCCTACATTAAAGCTATTGGCTACTAGCTTGAATGTAGTCCCATCGTAACGAAATTACATCATCACGTTCTGAAAGATCGGATTTTTCGCCAACTTGGCCCGACTGTGTGTATGCAACAGTTTCGGACACAATCCGTCGGACTAAATCCGACGGGCAAAATCCGACGGATTTGGTTGGCAAAATCTCCGACCGTGTGTACGTGGGCTCAGAATAGGAGTTTTGTTTGGTTAGGCCGTCGGGCCGCTGCAAACAGCCTACAGGTATAGCATTAAAACTAAGCAAATATTTTAGAAGCTGCAAAGTGTTGTTTAATCTGTTGGGACCTTTTGACTGCTTATTAAACTATATTCAAAAAGGTTGATTTATCCCTTAAAGTAGTTGTGATCCCATTAGTTATTGATGACTGAATTGATTTACAGAAATTAGTATGATATCTTAGGTTTGTATAATTTGCAGCATCAAATGTTTTCTGTGGTTCTCCTGCATAGCCAATTAAATGAGCTACTAAAGGGGTCCCCTTACAAAATTGATATCCTCTATTGGGAAGCAAGCATTCTGGGCCTGGGGATCATCAAGCACATCATGCCCTTTTTTAGACATACACTATATTGTCAAAAGTATTGGGGCACCTACTTTGACACACACATGAACTATTAATGGCATCCCAGTCTTAGTTCATTGGGTTCATATTGAATTGGTGCATCCTTGCAGCTGTAATGGCTTCAACTTTTCTAGGAATTAGGAATGTGTCTATGTGAATGTTGGACCATTCTTCCTGAAACACATTTGGGAGGTCAGGCACCGATGTTGGAAAAGAAGGCCTGGCTCACAATCTCCGCTCCAATTGATCCCAAAGGTGTTCTATCAGGTTGAGGTCAGGACTCTGTGAAGGCCAGTCAAATTCCTCCACCCCAAACTCGCTCATCCATGCCTTTATGGACTTTGCTTTGTACACTGCTGCAAGTCATTTTGGAACTGGAAGGGACCATACCCAAACTGTTCCCACAAAGTTGGGAGAATGAAATTGTCCAAAATGTCTTGGTATGCTGACTCCTTAAGAGTTATCTTCACTAGAACTAAAGGGCCAAACCCAGCCTGTGAAAACCAACCACACACTATAATACCCCCTCCACCAAATTTCTTGGACCAGTGCACAAAGCAAGGTCCATAAAGACATGAATGAGTGAGTTTGAGGTGGAGAAACTTGACTGGCCTGCACAGAGTCCTGACCTTAACTTGATAGAACACATTTGGGATCAATTAGAGCGGAGACTGCGAGTTAGGCCTTCTTCTCTAACATCAGTGCCTGATCTCACAAATATGCTTCTGGAAGAATGGTCAAACCATAGACCAGTGATGGCAAACCTTGGCACCCCAGATGTTTTGTAACTACATTTCCTGTATGCCGTCACTGATCTACCCCCTCTGACGCTGCGGGGAAGCCATAGGGATGTCCTCGTGTGTCAGAGGGGGGGTCACCCAGGTGCATCACAGTGTGACCCGGCCCTCAGTTATAAAAGAACTTTCACCTGAGAGGATCGTCATTATGGCAACTGCCTGCCATGGAGGCGGATCGGTGGCGGCATGCAGGTTTTTTTGGATGGAGAGAAGTGAGGGCCTGTCTAAAGATATCGTTGGTATCTGTGGAAATCCTGCCCTGTCTGATTGGAGGCCCCAAGAGTAGGAATTCATTGTCTGGATCCAGGAGACACATACACATAAGTACAGCTAGACCTGTAGAGGTCTTTATCGGAGGTGAGAGTCTGGGGCAAACCACAGTCGCACTATGGATGGTGGAAGTTGTTCATGATTTGGATTAATTGGATTCTATTTTTCTTATTTTTCTTCACACAAGCACTTTTGTATATGAACTTTCTTTGATTGAGCACCTTGATTATTTATTGCAGTGTAACTTTGAATATTGTGGCACATTATGGTGCGTGAAAATCACATTATTGGACATTTGATTGACTGTCACTTTTGTATTTTGCACTTAATTGAAGATTATTTAGATGTTATTGCCTATTAAATGAGTGCCACATATACATTTTATTTAAAGGGGTTGTAAACCCCTGTGTTTTCACCTTAATGCATCCTTCTGACAGTGACCGGCCCCCTCGCCTCCCCGTTTTACTCATCTGACCCCCCTTGATCCCTCGGTGGAGATGCGCTGGACCTCTCTGCCCATGGGATAGATTGATAGCAGCGCAGTCATTGGCTCCCGCTGCTATCAATCAAACCCAATGATGGGGGCGGGCTGAGTCCTACATTCTGCGTGTATGGACGCAAATGCTGGACTCAGGAGCACACCCGCAAAGTAACCCCCTGCGAGAGATTTTCTCCTAGGGGGTTATATAATGTGGGGAGGAGCTGATAGCACCACCAGGGGACCCCAGAAGAGGATGATCTGGGCCACACTGTGCAATACGAATGGCAGAGTAGAGGTAAGTATGACATGTTTGTTAATCAAAAACAGGAACAAAATGTGGACAGCTGCACTCAAAAACCTTTTTTTACCTTTTATTCAAAAATTCTTGTGAACAAAAATACAAGCCACAGCAGGAACAGACAGGAGCTAATGCGTTTCACACTTCAATGTAGTGCTTAGTCATAGCTATGACAAGAATTTTTGAATAAAAGGCAAAAAAAATTTTTTTTTTGAGTGTGGCTGTCCAGATCTTCTTCCTGTTTTTGATTGCTATATGCATTGCCGGCACCTGGGCTTCCAAGCTGGATGAGAAGGTTTTCTTCTGTCGCTTGACCTACCTGGAGCGGTGATATCTATCTCTCTACTGTGACATGTTTGTTATTTAAAGCGGGAGTCCGCCGGGATTTCCGCCGTTTTTTTTTTTTTTTTAAAAGCCAGCAGCTACAAATACTGCAGCTGCTGACTTTTAAAATAAGGACACTTACCCGCCCAGCGCGCCCGCGATGTCGGCACCCGAAGCCAATCTCTCGATCATCTCTCGGGTGCTGCCGCCGCCATCTTGGGTATGGGAATCAGGAAGTGGAGCCTTTCGGCTTCATTTCCCGGTTCCCTACTGCGCATCCGCGAGTCGCGCTGCACAATAAGGATGGACCCGCTGCCTCTGGGATCTGTGTGTTTCCCAGCAGGCAGCGGGGGACTTTCGGAAAGGGGCGTAGATTCTTCAGAATCTACACCCCTTTCCGCAGAGAGCTATCCTGGAAGTGGGTGCAGATACCTGTACTGTACAGGTACCTGCACCCCCCTCCCCCCTGAAAGGTGCCAATTGTGGCGCCGGAGGGGGGGAGGATTCCAATGAGCGGAAGGTCCACTTTAGGGTGGACCTCCGCTTTAAAAAAACAAAACAAAACAAAGCTTTACGATCACTAATTTATCACTGTGTGGGAACACTTTTTCACGTTGGCAGCTACTCAGCTTTATTTATATTTATAGTTATTTGGTTTGTGCATTAGTTTACTCACTAGTTATGCAATAATGCTACAGTAACCCCATGATACCAGTGACACCATAACACTTTGCCACTGATGTGACAGGTAAACTAGAGGTGTAAGTGGCACTGCCAGTTATTACTTGCTTGAACACCTGTGTACAAACTGAACTAATGAATCAATAACAGTGCTTGCTGAAAAGTGTATCTCTTAATACAAAATCAAAGTATATGCCAACCTTATTATCCCACACTCTCACATGTGAAAATCATTCTCCAATATAAACAAATAAATTCCCCTCCAGAAATAATAAAGCACTATAGTGCTGTAGTAAATATAAATATGTGCATACCAAAAAAGAGAGAAATGTATAACGAAAGAAAGGAAATAAATATATAGCCTTCCAACAAATATAGAAATATCAAAAATAAATAACATGTTATCTATCACAGCGCTCCTTCCGTGTTACCTACAACTCTGTCTCTTCCTCTCCATTGTCCCTTTCTGTGGGGGTCCCCCAAGGCTCTGTTCTTGGACCCCTTCTCTTCTCTATCTACACCTCCTCCCTTGGTCATTTGACAACTACCCACGGTTTCCAATGACACCCAAATCTTTCTGTGTACTCCTCACCTCACTCCTTCAGTCTCCTCTCGCATTACTAACTTACTAACTGACATATCAGCATGAATTTTGCACTACTTCCTTAAACTAAATCTCTCTAAAACCGAGCTAATAAGATTCCCCCCGACTGTGCCCCCCTCCCTGACTTTTCCATCAAAATCAATAATGCAACCATCAGTCCCTCCCCTCATGCAAGGGTACTAGGTGTAATCCTAGACTCTAACTTGTTATTTCAGCCTCAAGTCCAATCAGTGTCAAAAGTTTGTAGAATTCACCACTGTAAGATCTTTAACCACTTAAGCCCTTTTTGCGATTCGGCACTGCGTCGCTTTAACTGACAATTGCGCAGTCGTGCAACGTGGCTCCCAAACAAAATTGGCGTCCTTTTTTTCCCACAAATAGAGCTTTCTTTTGGTGGTATTGGATCACCTCTGCAGTTTTTATTTTTTGCGCTATAAACAAAAATAGAGCAACAATTTTGAAAAAAATGCAATATTTTTTAGTTTTTGCTATAATAATTATCCCCAAAAAATATATATATAAAAAAAAAAATTTCCTCAGATTAGGCCAATACATATTCTTCTACATATTTTTGGTAAAAAAAAAGTCGCAATTAGCAATTATTGATTGGTTTGCGCAAAAGTTATAGTGTTTACAAAATAGGGGATTGTTTTATAGAATTTTTATTAATATTTTTTTTTTTTTTACTAGTAATGGCGGCGATCAGCTATTTTTATTGTGACTGCGACATTATGGCGCACACATCAGTGTCAGCCACACTAGGAAGCACGGGGAGAGGTTTGTTTACACAGACCTCTGCTCGTTCTTCAGCTCTGTGACCCGATCGCGGGACACCAGCGGCGATTGGGTCCGCTGGTCCCGCGGCCACGGTCACAGAGCTCAGGACCACGTGCTTCCGACCCACGGCTGGGCACTTAAAGAGCCACGTACAGGTATGTGATTCTGCCCAGCCATGCCATTCTGCCGAAGTATAGGTGAGGTGGTCCTTAAGTGGTTAAAATTCACCCCTTTTTAACAAATGCAACCACCAAGCTCTTCAATTACTCCCTCGTTATCTCTCGCCTTGACTATTGCAACTCCCTTCTGATTGGTCTGCCTCTCTACAGTCTATCCCCTCTTCAGTCTATCATGAATCCTGCTGTCAACCGCTCAGTGTCTGCCAACCCTCTCCTCCAATCCCTACGCTGGCTCCCAATCACCCAGTGAATTAAATTCAAAATACTAACCACAACATACAAAGGCATTCACAACTCTGCCCTGAGCTACATCACCAACCTTGTCTCTAAATATCACCCAAACCATCCTCTCCACTCTTCTCAAGACCTCCTACTTTCAAGCTCTCTTGTCTCTTCCTCCCATGCTCATCTCCAGGATTTCTCCAGAGCCTCTCCCATCCTCATGAACTCACTACCTCAACCTGAACAGCTATACCCTACTCTTGCTACCTTCAGGCTATCACTGAAAACTCATCTCTTCGGGGAAGCTTATCACGTCTCCAACTAATCTTTTACCACTTCCATCAGCTCATTCCCCACAGCTACAACTTTTTGTACCACCTGCCACACCCTATTAGATTGTAAGCACTTCTGAGCAGGGCCCTCTTAATAATCTTGTATTTTATTGTATTATAACTGTATTGTCTCCTTTTTATATTGTAAAGTGCTGTGTAAACTGTTGGCGCTATATACATCCTGTATAATAATAGTAATAATAATAATATTCATAAGCCCTTCAACTTCAGGTGATTGGTGCTTATATATTGGTGCGTATTATAACTGTCAGGTGAACAGGTGAGATCACGTGTGCCCCCCCTTATAAACCACACTCACCCAATGGCTAGACCCCTCAAAATCTTTTTTTTTGTCCCATAGATACAACCAGAATTAAGTTTTATAAAATGAACAGCAAATTATGTCTGTCAAAATGACAGCTGGGAATTGTTATGTATTATACAGCAGAAGCCACTGCAGAAATGTAACTGCTCTTGTGTGAAATTACACTTTAAGATAGTCTGCAGATGTCATTGAGTAGAACAGTGTATTGTTACATTGTATGAACTATTTTATTCATATGTAGTAAGGCTGACCATACAAATTTATTTCCTGAAACCCGTGGTTGCAGGAAAAAAAATTGCACCTTCTACGGCTTGCCTTACCTTTTGATCTGCAAATGATATTAGAATTCTGACATTTCGCTATAATCAGCCCCAGCTAACTTTTTGTTTCCCTTAGCTAATAAATGTGTGCTGTTTTTTTTATTATTTATATTTTTTTACCATCAGTATTCACATAAAAAAAATCTCTTCTTTTTTATATTTAGTGTCATTTTAAATGGGGCAACTTATAGAATAAAATGTATACTTCTTATTTACAATAAATCTACTTAACTAGCACTGATCACAATAGGAAAAAAAGTTTTAATTTTTATGTCTTTTGGATATAGAATACATAAAAAATAAAATATTTTTTGCAAAAAGATATTGTCAAAAAATGTCCAGCTTGTCCAAACAAAAAAACAATGTATGTATTACTTTTCCTTTGTAACAAGTGCCATTTTAAAATACTGTTGCAGCTCTGTCCAGCATCTCCCTGCAGCAGTAGACTGCTGATTGCAGCCAGCGATAGATCACTATTAGAAGTTAGCTGTTGCTGCACAGCTGCAGGGGGGTTTGGATCTCCTCTCCACTGACCAGATCCAGACCCTTCATGAACATAATTAATCACCAGGTTTAAACAATGATGTTGGATGATGTGGATGACATTTGTGTTTAGTGCACACGTACAGTAAGTGAATACAATGTAATTATAATTTTTACCAATTCGATTTTTACTGATCACTGTTGTGCTAATTTGTGCCTTCATGAATCTGACTAAAGCAGGTCATAGAGTATGCAATTATTTTTTTATTTCCATCACGGATGGCACGGATGGAAGAGAACAAAAATTGCTTGATTCCACCATCAACACAGTCAGTGGCCACACCACAAAGCTGAAAAAGCTGCTCTGGGACTCATGAGGATTTAGGGAGGAAAAGGAATATACTCAAGAGTCTAGACCTATAGTGGAAATATAAAAACATACCTGGTCCATAAGAGATATAAATATATGAGATCTGTAATGGTTAAAAAGCAACAGGGGTCACTGAATTTTTTTTTAAAGAGTCTGAAGACTTACAGAAGACTTAGTCTCTATACTTTTTAAAAAGAGTTTTTCATTCTAAAACATGTTGAAAGGTTGTTGCAGCCTAGAGTGTAGTGACTCATTTTCTTTCTGACTGATTCACCAGAGTGCCACAAGTTCGACCCGCACCCAGGGATTTTGCAGTGGACCCTGGCATGAGTCAATTGTTTTGACCGGTATACTTTCTATTTTGTGGAACCTTTCTATCAGTTCCCTTCTAAGCAGCAAATCAGCAAGTTTCCTGTAGGAGCACAGCCATGAGTGAGTGGGTCCAAGTGTGGAGTGCCGTATGGGCTCTGGGGTCTTCATCCCCTTACAGCTGTCCAGGCTTCAAGCCAGTCAGGAGGAAAAGAATAAAGGCATAGCCTTCTTCTGTAGCCTTGTTGCTGGCCCCAACACTGGCTGTGTTCCATCACCCTGCCATGCATCATGTACTTGTCTTTTCTGAATTATGTGAGCGCACTAGTTTTCAATTGCTATAAAAAAAAAAAAGTTATGTTTATTATGGATATCGGGGAACTGGAGAAAGTGCAGAGAAGGGCAACCGAACTGATAAGAGGCATGAAGGAACTCAGCTATGAGGAAAGATTAGAGGAACTGAATTTATTCACTCTTGAGAAGAGGAGAATAAGGGGGGATATGATCAACATGTTCAAATATATTAGGGGTCCATATAGTGAACTTGGTGTTGAGTTGTTCTCTGTACGGTCAACCCAGAGGACAAGGGGGCACTCTTTACTTCTTGAGGAAAAGAGATTTCATCTTCAAGTACGGAAAGGTTTCTTCACAGTTAGAGCTGTGAAAATGTGGAATAGACTCCCGCCAGAGGTGGTTCTGGCCAGCTCAGTAGATTGCTTTAAGAAAGGCCTGGATACTTTCCTGAATGTACATAATATAAGTGGGTACTAACATAGGTAAAGTTGATCCAGGGAAAATCCGATTGCCTCTTGGGGATCAGGAAGGAATTGTTTTCCCCTGCTGTAGCAAATTGGAGCATGCTCTACTGGGGGGTTTTTTCGCCTTCCTCTGGATCAATTGTGGGCATAAAATTGGGTATTTGGATTGTACGATTATTTTTTATTTTATTTATTTGTTTTTAAGGTTGAACTGGATGGACTTGTGTCTTTTTTCAACCTGACTAACTATGTAACTATGTAACTATTTTCATTAGATTGTTACACTCTCTCTTTTTGTTTTTTTCATCTTTTAGTCTAATGCTATGCAACAATATTTGGCTTAGCTTACACATAGTGTATCTTAAATGGTATCCTATAGCACATGCTCACAAAACTTAGCTTTGTTATACCTTGCTCTTGTAATAGGTAACTGAGAAAGATTTTCTGACTTCCATGCTAGTTACAAACACTATTGTCTTGTTACCTTACATAGAACGTTTCATGTGTCAGTGGCTTCCTATGATTTCTGCTGCGTTACTCCTACTTCACCTTGGTAAATGTATAGAACATAGTTAAATAGTTAGTAAGGTTGAATAAAGACACCAGTCCATCCTGAGTGAGTGTCTACACTTGTCCCTATCCCTGTACATTGCACACTCACATTGGTCACTACCCTCAAGGAGCCCACAATCCAAGGTCCCCATTCATATACTAGGGCCAATTTTGGACAGAAGCCAATTAACCTACCTGCATGTCTTTGGAGTGTGGAAGGAAACCAGAGTACCCAGAGGAAACCCACACAGGCACAGGGAGAACATGCAAGCTCCAGGCAGGGAGTGCCGTGGTTGGGATTTGAACCAGCAACCCTATTTACGGCTAGATAAGAGTGCTACCCACTACTCCACTGTGCCGACCTAATGATAGCATGATAGCTTTAAAGAAAATGATTCCAGTAGGTGCAAAATTGAAGATTTACTCTATTTCCTCTTCCTTGCCATTTCCCCTAAAATCTTCTTACCAATCACAAAATTCATTTTGTCTGAAAGACTCAATAGCCTATACAGTAAATATGTGGATGCAGCAATGATAGGGTGAGATTTACTAAAACTGGTGCACACACAATTTGATGCAGCTGTGCATAGCAACCAATTAGCTTCCAGGTTTTATTGTAAAAGCTTAATTGAACAAGTTGACATTAGAAGCCAATTGGTTACTATGCACAATTGCACCAGATTCTATGTGCACAAGTTTTAGTAAATCAAATTCATAGTGTGAAAACAGCAGTGTTGGCAACTAATCAGATTTTCTTGTCAGCTCAGGGAAAAATACATGTGGTTGCTATGGTTTTCTACATTTTGCGTTTGCAGATTATTTTTCCCTTATTATGCTGAGCTGCATATGATCCACAGGCATGAAAACAGGATGAGCTTCTTTAACACTTATCCCTCCTGGTCCCCATATGCACCTAGCAAATGTTGTTCTAGGCTGTTAGCAAAATGTTTCTCTAGTTCATTAAAGACTGTATCTAGTACAGGCATACCCCACTTTTAAGTACACAATGGGGTTTATTTACTAAAGCTGGAAAGTGCAAAATCAGGCTCACTTCTGCATAGAAACCAATGAGCTTCCAGGTTTTATTACCCAAGCTTAATTGAACAAGCCGAGGTTAGAAGCCCATTGGTTTCTATGAAGAAGTAAGCCTGATTTGGCACTTTCCAGCTTTAGTAAATAAACCTCATTGTGTACTTAAAAGTGGGGTATGCCTGTAGAGCTCCCCATCTGGTCTTTGTACAGAACCACATCATTCATGCAATTCAAACTTGTACCTTTTAACTTGCAGAATACAGTGCCAACATAAATGCCAAAGTACCCCTAGTCATGCACAACTCCTCCTTTCTGCTCTCTGGTGCAATGACAGTTCCTCTTGGTCTGCTACAGATTCATGTGGAGTAGCACTGACTACATATGTATTGTGTCTTGTCCTACTGCCTCTTGTTAAGCAACTCTCCAACCCACAAAACCACCTGGTTCATGAGGGATACTGAATACATCACACCAGTCAATCTTCACCTTAAATCCTAATCCTTTCCTCTCACACACATAGTGCAGGTGAGTGTAGGATATGCGCTTGTATTTTTTAGAACTATGCAAAGCATGCTTGGTTTCATTTCCTTTATTCACTTCTCTGTGCCAGGGACTCATCTGCCAATAGTTATTGCAAAGAGCATGCTCCATCACCTCCACCTAATCATAAACAATCTCACACTGTCCATTCACTGGATTTACTGCCAGCACAGAGTCTTACAGGCTTATCTAACTTCAGTCTGTGGGAAGCTGAGGGAAATGAGAAGGCTTAGATGCTGAGTACTTCTTTGAGAATTATCTTGTGATTCTGTGTAATGTGAAGAAAACATTAAAACATTCTCTGCCAATGTTACAAAGATACAAATGACACGTATGTGAAAATTATGACAATTAATTTCCTATAACATGTTATATTATTTAAACATTCTGTTTATCCACATTCCCCAGTTCTGTGTAACCACAAATCAGCCTGATACACACACACACACACATTTATTTATTTATATATATATATTTCTTATTTATTATTACTATTGAAAAAAACAACATTTTTTGCTTTGTTTGTATATATTGGAGTTTGGATTATCTCTATTGTTACTGAAGTAAGTTACTAAAGAAAAAACAAAGAAATATGCAAGCTTGAGTCCCAAAACCTGTATGCTAAGAATTATTATATTAACTATATATTATAGTTAATAATATTAATTATATTAACTAATGAATTGTGACCCCATACACCTTTTGAAATGAATTCCAAAATGATTTTATGAGAATATAAAGTACATGATGACATATTTGCTAAACCCCACCAAAAAAGATGAACCTGTTGGCCGTGACGGTGAGCTCAGTACATGGCTCTCCACATACCGGTAATATCTACAAATAACAATAAAATAAATACGGTATTTTTTTTTTTTCAATTATTTTATTTATTTAGTCAAAGGACACATTCGAGAACATACATAGGAGAAAATATAACACGCCATTAAATTTGAACATCTCTAATTTAGAACTCATCATTATATAAACCGTACAGTAAATTGGGTCGCCATCTAAAAGAACTCTCCCATTCAACAATAATTACTAAAAAAAAAAACACACAAGGGAGACAAAAAACAAGGAGAAAAAAAGAGAAGAAAAAAAATGGGGAAAGAAAATAAAGCCAATACATGGAGGAAAACCTCAAGTGTGCTCGCATATCAAGGGGGAAGTTGAGATGAAAAGCTTAAATACCCGCCCTAGCTTTTCAACTTATTATGAAGAAGGGTGCTTCCCTCCTCTGAGGCTAAAAAAACATTCCAAAGCGACCAGGTCCTGGAGTACTGCGCTGGCTTATGTCGTGCAGAGAGAACCAAGTCCTCTAATTTGCTAATCTCCTTAATTTTACGTAACCACATCCCTATTGTCGGGGGTAGTGGGGATTTCCATGTCAAAGGGACACATGCCTTAGCAGCATTTAAAAGGTGACAAATAGATTTCTTGTATACCTTTTCTGGTATGTGAGATGCATAGGGAAGAAAAAAGGCCGGATCTTCTGGTATCGTATGACCCATAAACATTTGAAGGATGCGTCTAACCTCTGTACAGAAGTTCTTTAATTTGGGGCATTTCCAAAAAATATGTAACATAGTGCCTCTATCTCTCTGACATCTCCAACACAAGTCAGAGACATCAAGAAAGATTCTCTTCAGTCATACTGGCGTTCTGTACCACCAAGTAAAATTTTTTAAACTAGTCTCTTGAGTTTTCATACAAATCGATGATTCGTGCTTAAACCTAAGAATATGTTGACACAGTTCAAAGAGTCAGTTTACATAGGTGAAATTAATAATTCATAATTGGCCGATAAGATATTGGACATTGCTTCTACTTCTGAACAAAATTTCCTACCTACCACTACCACTGGAGCTGAAAGAGTACTGAGAAAGTGGGTGAGCTGAAGAGCACTCCAAAATCTTAGTCTAAACATACCCACCTGTTCAGTCAACTCTGGGATTGTCAACCACTCTCCAGCCTTTATGCAGCTGGACATTTGTGTGCAGCCCATATTCCATAGGTGCCTAAAGGCCACATCTTCAATCAAAAGGGGGTTCCTCAGTATCGGGTATAAGGGAGAGGTCTCAGGTGTTATACCCATAGTGGGGAGCAGGGGCGAACAGAGTTTGGCAGTATTGCCTATTAAAGGGTGTTTAATAAGTTCTTTAAGGAGGTAGTCAAAGCACCAATGGGCTCTGTCCAGTGGGACGGGCGACTGGGCATATTCAATCTGCATCCAAAGTTTAGGATCTATATGTCTATTCCAATCAACTACCCTACTCAGATGTATAGCTTGATAGTATTTGCGTATATCTGGCACTGCTAATCCCTCATATATCTTGAGAAGTATTAGTTGGTTGCATTGTAACCGAGGCTGCTTAGGCGTTTTCGGCAGCACTAGTTAGTGTTATTTTCCCTAAACCAAGATGGCGTTTTTCGCCTCAGCTCTGGGGTCAAACCGAGGCTTGGTTTATTGCTTGTATTATTTAAGCGGTGCGTCAGGATGCCGCCCATACCCCGTGACCACGTCCTATAGTGACGAAACGCGTAGGGAGGAGGAGCGACGTCCTGACGCCACCATCTCGTGTTGTTTGTTTGCGGAAGTATTGGGCGCGAATCGAGAGCGGCCGGCTCGGATTTGCTTAACGATCGTTTTAATCTTCATTTCTGTAAGTGGGCATTTGTCTCTTACGTTCGATTAAAATTTATTTGGGTTTTACACTATTGTGAGTTTTATTACTTTTTATGTAAACCTGTGAGTGGGAGTGTATTGAGAGGCGAACGGGTTCCAGAGTTCCTTCGCATCCATCTGTGAAAACCCTGGACTGGGGGAATCAGTCATCCGCTCTGCATGGTTCTCTGTAATAAGGAACCATACACCTTCGGTAAGTGGAGATGAATATATAGAGAGATCTAAAAATCTACAAAAAATTTTAGAAAAGGAAGAAAAAGATCAAAAAATTAAAAAGAAAAAGAAATATAATAGAGACTTGGGTGATTATGAGTCTTCATTGGTTTTCGAGTGGCAAAAGAAAATACTGGCGGAAAAGGGGGATGGTACTAATGTTGCCATGGAAGTAGCACCATCTGGTTCCAACTTTGGGGCTAATCAATACTTAGGTCCTCCTTACCTTCCAACTGTTCCAGTGGTAGGCCAAAATCGTTCCCCAAATGGTGCCACACGACCATCCAATCAGAGGGGGAGGGGCACTCGCCCCCCTTCTTTAAATTTTGGTAGGGGAGGGGGAGGTCCCCCGTCTTACCATAATCAGAGTAGGGGAGGAGCGGGTCCCTACAACGGGGCTCTGATGGGTAGACCTTCTGGACAAGGTCAATCGCGAGGTCCCCAACGCAACTGAGGTCGAGGGCGGAGTCAAGGTCCCCCTAGGGGACAAGACTCCAACTCCAATTTGAGGTATGCTGACAACTATGCATCGGGGCATAACTATCCCTCTGATCAGGGTTATGGTCCATCACAGCCCACTAATTATAATTATAGTCCATCTGGTCCTTTTGAGGACCAACGGGTGATACATTATGATAGTAATACATTACCAGATTATAACATCCCAGTATATAATCAGTATTTTCCATTGAGAGACAACATGGACTCTAACAAGGTTTTCTGTGACCCTTCTCTGGGGCCACAAAATAATGCCCACATGAATAGTGGTCATTCCGGTTTTGAGCAGGGGGGACATCAGGACCCAAGAAATACCATGGTATACCCACAACAAAATTGGGGTTTTCCCAAAACCGGTCAAGGAATAAAAAGAATAGTCGAGCTCCGAGAGGAACTAGAGGGGGGAGGCGCATTAAGTCCAAAAAGAGCAAGGACTTAGGGGGTACAGGTATTTTTAATTTGAGCTCCCATGTGCTAACGGACTTGGAATTGGATGTTTTGGATAGGGGCTTAAAATTTGCCCCTGTTCATAATATTAACAAATTTCAAACTTACATGGATTTACAAAAATATGTACGCAAACTTAATGTACAGCGATACATGGCCTCTAATTCTTATAATCCACCTAGAGCCCTGCTATCTACCTTTTCACATTCCGGCCTAGCGAATGCTTCTTTATTCAATCCGCCAGGACAATTAGCCCCATCCTTAAAAGTTTTTAGGGATTTGGCCCTTGGAGATCTAGAGGCTATGCGGGTTCGACAGGTGAAAAATAAGGAGAACATAGATAAGGGCATTGAATCCCTCTGTACCAATCATAATTTAGTCATTCGTCCAGCTGACAAGGGAGGGGGGATTGTCGTCTTAAATAAGGACGACTATATGAAGGAGATGCGTCGCATTTTAGGGGATATCACTACCTACACTCCGCTATATTATAATCCCAACGAAAAATATAGGAAGGAGTTAGAATATATTGTTACTATGGGTTTTGATAATTCGATTTTAAATAAGAAGGAGAAAGCTTTTTTGGTGCCTCGGGCACCTAGAGTACCGATAATGTACTACTTACCAAAGATACATAAAGATGTTACTTGCCCCCCGGGTCGTCCTATTGTAAGGGAATAGATTCAGTCACGTCCCGGGTGGGCAAGTACATCGATTTCTTTCTCCAACCCCTAGTTCGTTCTACCCTTCTTATATAAAGGATACAAGGGATGTTATTAATCTTTTGTCTCAATATAGACCTAAAGTAGGGATGTGGCTGGTAACAGCCGATGTTACTTCACTCTACACTGTGATTCCTCATAATCTGGGTCTAGAGGCTGTTCGTTGTTTTCTTGAAAGGGGGTCTAACCTTCCACAAGAGCAGATTGATTTCATTATGGTCCTTTTAAATTACGCAGCAACACATAATTTTTTTTGGTTTGACGGACATTTTTACCGTCAAGATAAGGGAGTCGCCATGGGGGCTAAATATGCCCCCAGCCTGGCTAACCTTTTCATGGCCAAGTGGGAGGAGGACGTTGTCTATGTGGAACCCAGGTCAGAGGTCATCCTCTGGGTCCGGTATATAGACGACGTCCTCCTCCTCTGGGATGGCGATTTACCTGCTCTTTCTGAGTATATGGATTTCCTGAATACTAACAACAGAGGGATACATTTTAGTTATGAAGCAAGTTTAGAACAAATTCATTTTTTGGATCTGGCCATTTCTGTTAAGGAAGATAGGTTTATCACTTCCACCTATTTTAAGCCTACAGACAGGAATGCCTATATACCCCGAGACAGCTGCCATCACAAATCATGGCTTAACTCAGTCCCAAAAAGCCAATACCTCAGAATTAAACGCAACTGCTCAGAGGATAGTACCTTTTTGACACAGGCGGAGGTCCTCACTAAGAGGTTTTTGGATAAGGGGTACAGTTCCGAATTCCTTAAAGACGCTTTAGATCAGGTTATTGGCACCAATCGAGGAGATCTATTGGAGGCCAAAGAGAGAAATGAGGGTGGAGTCGGTTCTTATAGATGCCCTTTTATCACTACTTTTTCGCGCCAACACTTCAGCGTGAAAAATATTATGAATAAATATTGGCACATTTTGAAGAGTGATAGGGTTTTAGGTGCCATTTTACCTGATAAGCCAAAGGTTGTCTTTAGAGGTGTGCCTAACCTCAGAGACAAATTGGCCCCTAATGTTGTAAACCCCCCTAGAGAGAGAACAAATTTGTTCTCCGAATTAAAGGGATACTATCAATGTAGAAGATGCCAGGTGTGCCAACTCAACCGATGCACTACGAGAAGGACCACCAGTTTTTCTTCTACCTGTACTTCTAAAACTTTCCCCATAGATTCTTTTATCACTTGCTCTACTACCGGTGTTGTTTATTTGCTCCAATGTCCATGCGGCCTGCAATATGTGGGCCGGACTAAAAGACCCCTCCAGGTCTGGATCAATGAGCACATAGGCAACATCAGGAAAGGGTTTACTAAACATTCCGTTTCCAAGCACTATTTAACTGTTCATAACAGGGATCCTTCAAATACGTTGTTCCTCGGCATAGATAAATATAGGCCGAACTGGAGGGGTAGTTGCTTGGTTCACAGTATTTCCAGGTTGGAGATGGCCTGGGTACACAGGTTAAAGAGTTATACCCCTTTTGGGTTAAACATTGACGTTGATGTCAATTGTTTTATTGACAACTCCTAATACTGTATATTTTCTCATTTCCTCTGTTTACTAAAAATATTTTTCTGATATTTGGATTTAATTTTCATATTTGTGCTCTTTACATCTGAACTCTTATGTACCATTTTTAGGAGTCATGCATGGCCCTATGTCCCTCATATTTTTAAGACCATGAGTGTAGTATGGCATAGTTTCTAGTTGACCATTGTGATGTAACAACGGATGTAGCGCAACTTTACTCTAATTCCATTATGGCCATTCATTAAATATAACAGATATCTATAGTCTGACTTTTTGGTATGGGATTATACATGGGGCTAAATTTATCTAGGGGTTCTGCCTAGGTCTCCATATACATATTGTAGTT
Source organism: Lithobates pipiens (assembly GCF_037356315.1). Lineage (NCBI taxonomy): Eukaryota > Metazoa > Chordata > Amphibia > Anura > Ranidae > Lithobates > Lithobates pipiens. The sequence continues at coordinate 205,482,910 of NW_027507785.1, read as the reverse complement.
TTTTTTGGGCTATGCATGGCTCTATTGTCCGCACATATATCTATGGTTCTGTCATTGGGACGTAATTATAGATGTAATATATTTTTGTTCCAATTTTATTATTGGTATATATTATTTGAGGTTAAAATTGTTTTGCATGAGCTGTACTTGTATGGTTTGACCTTTGGGATTGAGGGGATCACACATGCGGTTAATTCATTTAGATGGCTCACCTGATCCAATTAAGTTTAAATGGAGCCCTTTCAAGTTTTTATTTATGCATTTTTTTGGGCTCTTTAATGTGACCATACAGAGAATCAGAATATGTTTGTTCTTAATATATATACCTTTAGGGGCAAAAAATGTTTTCTATTTTTTCCCCTTTTTTTATGGTATGTACATTCCTCGTTTGATTACAGAGATGTTTAAATTTATATTTTATATTTCCATTGTTTTTATTTTGTGTTAAATTCATTTATTCAATATGATGGCCGTTTTCGGCAGCACTAGTTAGAGTTATTTTCCCTAAACCAAGATGGCGTTTTTCGCCTCAGCTCTGGGGTCAAACCGAGGCTTGGTTTATTGCTTGTATTATTTAAGCAGTGCGTCAGGATGCCGCCCATACCCCGTGACCACGTCCTATAGTGACGAAACGCGTAGGGAGGAGGAGCGACGTCCTGACGCCACCATCTCGTGTTGTTTGTTTGCGGAAGTATTGGGCGCGAATCGAGAGCGGCCTGCTCGGATTTGCTTAACGATCGTTTTAATCTTCATTTCTGTAAGTGCGCATTTGTCTCTTACGTTCGATTAAAATTTATTTGGGTTTTACACTATTGTGAGTTTTATTACTTTTTATGTAAACCTGTGAGCGGGAGTGTATTGAGAGGTGAACGGGTTCCAGAGTTCCTTCGCATCCATCTGTGAAAACCCTGGACTGGGGGAATCAGTCATCCGCTCTGCATGGTTCTCTGTAATAAGGAACCATACACCTTCGGTAAGCGGCAGTAATATCTGTGGTGGAGGTTGTGCACGGGTCACGTTTGTTTTGGATATTTATGCTGTCACTATACCACCGTGGAATACTTTGCAAATAGAGACTTTCTATGGACTTTATGAACACTCCAATATTCTATGTTATGATTACAATTTTTTTTCACATATAACTATGTTTTATTAATGTTTAGGGCAACTGGCTATTGGATGACATATTGCTTCTTTGTAGGTTCACATCACATTATGATAATTTATATTATTTAACCACTACAATACAGGGCACTTTCGCCCCCTTCCTTCCCAGCCCAATTTTCAGCTTTCATCGCTCTCGCGCTTTCAGTGACAATTGCGCGGTCATGCTACACTGTACCCAAATGAAACTTTTATCATTTTGTTCGCACAAATAGAGCTTTATTTTGGTGGTATTTATTCATGACTCTGTTTTTTATTTTTTGCGATATAAGCGCAAAAAAGCGGAAATTTGGAAAAAAAACAATATTTTCTATTTTAAAAGAAATCCAATAAAATCAAATTTTGTCATAAATTTAAGCCAAAATGTATTCTGCTACGTGTTTTTGGTAAAAAAAATTCCGTTAAGTGTATAATAATTGGTTTGTGTGATCACGGACATATGTACGCAAATGATCATGTACATAGGTGTGCACATAATCATTGGGACAAGTGATTTTAGTGGGACATATGTGGGGGACATGTTTTTATTATTAGGGACATGTGTTTTTATTTTTTGGGGACATGTATGTTTTGGGGACATGTATGTTTTGGGGACATATGTGGGGACTGTGTTTACACTGTGTGGTGTGTTGTGTGTTTACACTAGACTGAAGATCAGTGAGTAAAAAGCTGTAAAAAACAGCTCATACTCACTGATCATCAGCCGGCTGCAGCAATCTGCTCTCCTCTCCTCAGCGATGACTTCTGTGTGAGGAGAGGAGGAGCCGATTGCCTAGCAACCGGCTGTTTGTTTACATCACATGACGGCCATGATTGGACAAGGCCGTCATGTGATCAGGAGGGCCAATCACAGAGCCCTCCTGCCGATCTGAGATGCGCCGTGTCCCGGTGACACGGGCGCATCGGGATCGCGCCGCTGCGCGGGCACGCGCGCGCGCGCGATCCCGCTCCTCCTGATGGACGTTCCTGAACGTCCTATCAGGAGTAGATGGCTCCCACCCGGCCAATGCACATATACGTGGTTAAGGTGTCCTTATTGATAATATTGGTACATATTCGCTATCTATACCCAGTATAATTCCATCTTCAGGTATAGTTATTAACTTAATAGCTATTCTTTAGAGTTTATTATATTTTTATGTAGGGGTTTTTCCGCTTATAAATACTAATTTTATTTTTGGTGCAGCCCACCCCTTTCTCTAATTTTCACATTTATTCGAGTATCCACTATCATTTTGGTGTTTTTATGAATAATATTAAGGTATATTTGCTGTCTTCACAGATTTAGCACTTATTATCTTTATATGATCATTCAAATTTCCTTGCACTTAAAACTTTTCCGCATAGGATAGATAAATTATCAAGTCAAAGTTTTTGGAGTTTTTTTCACGTAGGTGCATTTTTTGTTTAGTAGTTTTTTTGTAGCACAACCCACTCTTTTTTCCCGAGGCTGCTTATATGCCTAAATGAAATCAAAGATTAACTTCTGGCTCTGTTTAAATTATGTAGATGGAATGCGTATTGGTAGCGTCTGTAAAAGATGAAGACATTTGGGGAGGATGCTCTTCTTAATGATATTACAGCGTCCAAGCCAAGAGTGAAGGGCCATTTTCCATTTACCCAGTAAAGTCTTAACTTTTTGAAGTAATAGGGGAAAATTTAACCCAAAAATCTTAGCTATGTTAGGTGAGAGCAACGTACCCAGATATGTTTGCGCTTTGTCGGTCCACTTAAGCTTAAAGTTTTGCTTAAGTTGCTCAATTGATATTTAAAGGCAATTAACCCCCATTGCCTGCGACTTATTCAAATTGATACAGAGATTGGAAAGAGAACTATACGTCTCAAACTTCCTCATTACATTTGGAATCGTGATCAAGGGCTTTTTTTTTGGCGAGAACAGTATATCGTCCGCATAAGCTGTGATTTTATATTGGGCTTCTCCTAACTGTACTCCTCTAATATCCTGATTTAGACGTATTGTGCAGAGAAACAGTTCCAATGACAGGGCAAAGAGGAGTGGGGACAGGAGACACCCCTGGCGTGTCCCATTTGAGATTTGGACAGTATCTTAGAATACTCTGTTGTCTTGTACTCAGGCCACCGGACAAGAATACATGGAGATAATCCACTGCAACATTTTACTCCCAAAACCTCCATGACATAGGACTGCCAACATAAAATTCAAATTCACCTAACAAAGGCGTTCTCCGCATCTGTGCTTATAAACACGCATTGTGTCTGGGTTTTGTTCACTACTCATAGGAGGTTCAGGACTTTTGTGGTGTTATCTCTTGCTTCTTGTGTGGGAACAAATCCCACCTGGTCCAAATGTATCAAGTTTGGGATATACTGTTGAATCCTATTTGCCAGAATTTTGATAAAAAATGTGAGATCTGAGTTAAGCAGGGAGATTGGTTGATAACTTCCACAGGAAGCCGGATCCTTTCCCTCTTTCGGTATCACCAAAATATGGGCTAACAGAGTATCCTTTGTTAGTGTTGCTGATGAGCCAAGAACATTAAATAGTTTGACCATATATTAAGCAAGAGAAGGAAGCAGGATCTTATACTATTGGGCCGTCAGACCATCGGAACCCGGAGCTTTACCCAATTTAGTGGCCCTTATTGCTCCCTGAAGTTCTCCCATTGTTATGGGATTTTCAAGATTATCACTATCTGCGTCTGATAATCGGGACATTAATGATCGTAAAGGTACAAATCTATCTGAGCTTGAGTAGGAGATTTAGTCTGCAGATTATACAGAGATTTGTAGAATTCTTGAAATTATTGAGCTATATCACAAGGTTTTGTGACCTTAGACCTATTCGATGAAACTAAATGTGGGATGTAATTCATTAATTTCTGCTCTCGTAAAGTCCTGGCTAGAAATCTCCCGCACTTATACCCAGACTCATATGAGAACTTCCTACATATCTTTAATGCCGCCTTGGCCTTAAAATGAAGAAGGTCTGAGATTCGTGTTCGTTTTAACAAGAAGATCTTTCTCTAGAGAGAGGGATTGGGCCCTTTTATGATGGAGCCCCAAAATAGCCAGTTCTTCAAGTAATACTTTTAGCTGTTCCGCACATTCCCATTTAATCTTGGCTCCATGCTTAATCTTCACCCCTCTGATAACCACCTTGTGTGCTTCCCAGACGATCACAGTCTGGGGTATCATTAATGCTAAAATAAAAATATAACTCCTTAATTACGCCCTCTAGGACATCTTTATACTGTAGGAGGCTCTCATTCAGTCTCCACTGAATACCCGAACGTCAGCCTATATGGGGTCATGGACAGAGATAGTCGGAAATAGAGCTCCGGGGATATCTGCCCCTCCTGACCATCTGAAATATCTTTCATAAATATAAAAAAAAAAAAAAAGCCAACATTCTGAAATATATCAATCAGCCTATATTACTGCATATATTACTGCAACCTAGCAGCCTATGAATCATGGGAGCGATACCATAGAATTGACAGCTTATAGTCTAAATATATATGATAAATTCCCCTCAATGTCAAAGAGCCTCCCTTTTCCAAAAAAACATCTCTCTCTCATCCCCCTCTATATAAAAAAAAAGTCCTCCTTATAATACATGCCTTCAAATCAGGTTCTAGAGAGCCCACCCACCATATGATTATATACCAGCTGTATATCTATTAAGATACTAAATCAGGGAAGCTAAAAATACTTCTTCCTCCTTCGATCTCGAAAGTACCATAGACATATACCTAGAAGGGGAACTTAAAAGCAACATAACATATAACCTATTCCCCTCTCCCAAAAAACAGAGAACGGAAGAGGTCATAGGGGCCATCACTAAGAAGCCATAAACTCCTTTTCCCCATCCCCCTCTGCTGACAACTTCCCCTAAAAAAAAAAAAAAAAAAAAAAAAAAAAGTGGTTATTGCATCAATGTAGTGAAACCAAAACAAGTGCAAAAATATATATATATATATATATATATATATATATATATATATATATATATATACTATCGCTGTTTTCTAGCTGATCTCAATGTAGTGAAACCAAAACAAGTGCAAAAAAAATAAAAAAAATAAAAATATTATTTTATAGAAGTAAAATAGTTTTTTTTTAAATATACTGTATATATATATATATATATATATATATATATATATATATATATATATATATATATACTATTGCTGTTTTCGAGCTGGTCTAAAACCACTTTTGACATAAAGGGACACTTTTTTGTTGGTATGGACAATCTCCAAATTCCAGGCAAAAAAAACACAATTTATAGCATAAAAGTGCGTGCAGGGCACTGGACAGACCACTAGGGACAAAGGGGATGTGTATTTTTTTTTATACAGTACTGTAATCCTAGTATGGGAATGATACAGAGAAGCATATGATTCCATTATGTGACCAATCTGCTATGTTACCACTTTATAACTGTATAAGAAATGCAGAAATGCAATGCAGGTGCGTTCCATTAGTGCATTGCAAATTCAATGGCACTGCAAGGCACTTGCACATACTTTATGGTAATGCATTGCATAGGTGTGAATAAATATAGATTATATATATATATATATATATATATATATATTATATATCATATACGAGTTGCAAAACTGCAAAACTGCATGGGAAAATAGTGATGCCATCGTGCCCTTAAAAAAAGAAAAGAAAAAAAAGGTAATTATTGCATCAGTGTAATAAGACGAAAACAGATGCCTTAAAATGTTCAAGATGAAAATTAGTGACTTGGGTGAGCAAACACGCAAACACACAAACAAGCAAAAAAAAAAAAAAAAATAATAATAATAAAAGGGTGATTATTACATCAATGTAAGGAAGCAAAAACAAGTGCATTAAAAATACATATGATATACGAGTAGCAGAAACTGCATCACGAAATTTTTTTGCAGCCAACGTGCCAAAAAATAAATAAATACAGCATTTTGCTGATTCTCCAGCACTCACAGTGTGTCACGAGTCTCCTAAAACCACATTAATATTTATTTTCACCTATTGATCCTGTTAGTAACAAACTTCCAGTCCTAGGGTAATACTCACTCACAGTACAGGTCACAGAGGCCATCTCTAAGCAGCCATAAACTCCTTTTCCCCATCCCCCTCTGCCGACCACTTCCCCTGAAAAAAAAAAAAGTGGTTATTGCATCAATGTAGTGAAACCAAACAAAAAATATATATATATCATATACGAGTTGCAAGAACTGCAACATGGGAAAATAGTGCTGCCATTGTGCCCTTAAAAAAAAAAAAAAGAAAAAAAAGGGTAATTATTGCATCAGTGTAATAAAACAAAAACAGGTGCCTTAAAATGTTCAAAATGAAAACTTGTGACTTGGGTGAGCAAACAAACAAGCAAGCAAAAAAAATTTAAAATTTAAATAAAAGGGTGATTATTACATTGATGTAAGGAAGCAAAAACAAGTGCATTAGTGCCGCCGAGCTCTGTTCCCTGTGATGTTGTGACGCACGGGAATGCAGCAGCAGTTCGCATAGGGCAGTGTGAACTGCCGCCGGGAGGCATGTGATGCGGGAACCCGCCGCGCATTCGTGGCGTTCCCACATCGCTCCAGTGTGAACCCAGCCTAATAAGCGATCGTTTTTCTGATCACTGTATTAGTGTCACAGGTGACGCTAGTTAGACAGGTAGGTATTTAGGTTCGCCGCAGCTTTTTATAGCGCCAGGGACCCCCATATACTACCGCATAAAGCCCCCTGATTGCCCCCTAGTTAACCCTTTCACCAGTGATCACCATATAACTGTTACAGGTGACGCTGGTTGGTTAGTTATTTTTTTTATAGTTTCAGGGCACCCGCCATTTATTACCTAGTCTCACTAGTGTACCCCTAATTTTAGGGGTGTCTACTTTCCAAAATGGGGTCATTTGGGGGGGGTTTGTGCCATCTTGGCATTTTATGGCCTTCAAAACTGTAACGCCCTTAGAAAGCCTGAAGGCGGTGCTTGGTTTTCGGGGCCCCGTACGCGGCTAGGCTCCCAAAAAGTCCCACATATGTGGTATCCCCGTACTCAGGAGAAGCAGCAGAATTTATTTTGGGGTGTCATTTCACATATGCCCATGGCATGCGTGAGCAATATATCATTTAGTGACAACTTTGTGAAAAAAAAAAAAAGTTTGTAATTTTCCCGCAACTTGTGGCAAAATATAAAATATTCCATGGACTCAACATGCCTCTCAGCAAATAGCTTGGGGTGTCTACTTTCTAAAATGGGGTCATTTGTGGGGGTTTTGTGCCATCTTGGCATTTTATGGCCTTCAAAACTGTAATAGGTAGTGAGGAGTGAAGTCAAATATTTACGCCCTTAGAAAACCTGAAGGCGGTTCTTGGCTTTCGGGGCCCCGTACGTGGCTAGGCTCCCAAAAAGTCCCACATATGTGGTATCCCCGTACTCAGGAGAAGCAGCAGAATTTATTTTGGGGTGTCATTTCACATATGCCCATGGCATGTGTGAGCAATATATCATTTAGTGACAACTTTGTGAAAAAAAAAAAAAAAAAATTAAAGTTTGTAATTTTCCCGCAACTTGTGGCAAAATATAAAATATTCCATGGACTCAAAATGCCTCTCAGCAAATAGCTTGGGGTGTCTACTTTCTAAAATGGGGTCATTTGTGGGGGTTTTGTGCCATCTTGGCATTTTATGGCCTTCAAAACTGTAATAGGTAGTGAGGAGTGAAGTCAAATATTTACGCCCTTAGAAAACCTGAAGGCGGTTCTTGGCTTTCGGGGCCCCGTACGCGGCTAGGCTCCCAAAAAGTCCCACATATGTGGTATCCCCGTACTCAGGAGAAGCAGCAGAATTTATTTTGGGGTGTCATTTCACATATGCCCATGGCATGTGTGAGCAATATATCATTTAGTGACAACTTTGTGAAAAAAAAAAAAAAAAATTAAAGTTTGTAATTTTCCCGCAACTTGTGGCAAAATATAAAATATTCCATGGACTCAAAATGCCTCTCAGCAAATAGCTTGGGGTGTCTACTTTCTAAAATGGGGTCATTTGTGGGGGTTTTGTGCCATCTTGGCATTTTATGGCCTTCAAAACTGTAATAGGTAGTGAGGAGTGAAGTCAAATATTTACGCCCTTAGAAAACCTGAAGGCGGTTCTTGGCTTTCGGGGCCCCGTACGCGGCTAGGCTCCCAAAAAATCACACACGTGTGGTATCCCCGTACTCAGGAGAAGCAGCAGAATTTATTTTGGGGTGTCATTTCACATATGCCCATAGCATGTGTGAGCAATATATCATTTAGTGACAACTTTGTGTAAAAAAAAAAAAAAAAAAATATTTTTTTGTCATTATTCAATCGCTTGAGGCAAAAAAATAAAATATTCGATGGGCTCAACATGCCACTTATCAATTTCCTTAGGGGGTCTACTTTCCAAAATGGGGTCATTTGGGGGGGGGTTTGTACTGCCCTGCCATTTTAGCACCTCAAGAACTGAGATAGGCAGTCGTAAACTAAAAGCTGCGTAAATTCCAGAAAACGTACCTTAGTTTGTAGATGTGACAACTTTTGCGCAAACCAATAAATATACAGTTATTGACTTTTTTTTTACCAAAGACATGTGGCTGAATACATTTTGGCCTAAATGTATGACTAAAATTGAATTTATTGGATTTTTCTAATAACAAAAAGTAGAAAATATCATTTTTTTTCAAAATTTGCGGTCTTTTTCCATTTATATCGCAAAAAATTAAAATCGCAGAGGCAATCAAATACCATCAAAAGAAAGCTCTATTTGTGGGAAGAAAAGGACGCAAATTTTGTTTGGGTACAACATTGCATGACCGCGCAATTACCAGTTAAAGCAGCGCAGTGCCAAATTGTAAAAAGACCTCTGGTCATTTACCAGCAAAATGGTCCGGTCTGAAGGTGGTTAAATAGTACTATGCAAAGGATACCCAATCACGTATGAGCAAAAACAAAAAAATATATAACATTTCTCTAATAATGTTTATTACAGACATGCTTTATTCTTTCTTTCTCCACTATGCATGATATTCATGAAGGCAGATAGTGTTTTCTATGACAAGATGCATTTAAAAATCAGTGAGCTGGCTAGGATCCTTTTGACTAGAAAATCTAGTAATCCAGTTGTCACAATGTATTTTTTTACAATCTGTTGTACTTGTTGTCTATGTTGTTGGATCACCCACTTGATTGTTTATTATTCACTTTTAGGCCTCAGGTACACGTTAAAGGATAAGTTCATCTTTGGGAATGTGTTACATGTTCCACCTGTTTTTAGGGTGGACTATGTAACATGTTCCCACTGCTGCAGCCGCTTCCCACTGCTCTTTCTCCCTGTGACAGCGGTACAGGGAGAAGTTCCCCATTTTAGCTGTCACTTTTTGAAAAGAGCATGGCCACGCGGGGCTCCGCTCACATGGCCACATCGTACATTTACACATTTCTATGAATTAATGAACTACAAGTCCCAACATCCTTTGTGGCTGTTTGCTTGTAGTTCTCAGTGAACTATCACGGTACTGTTGAATGCTCTAGGCAGTTCATCGAGCCTTCGTGTCAGTGTGAAACTTCCTGGCCATACATGACCTGCATGGCAATGCTTTTCAGGCATCTAAAAAAAAAAAAAATTGTAAATGCACATTTTTTTACCTGGAAAAAGATGTGCATTTTTTTTAAGTGAACATATCCTTTAAAGTTGAAGTTAAAGTAGATCTTCACTCAAAAAAAGAAAGTATTGCTTACAATTCTCCTCACATATCTGAGTTTTTTTAATTTATTTATTTTTTAAAGGGGAGCTACTTTTTATGGCAGGTGCATACTCCCACAGTCCAAATTTTCAATTAAAAGTGAGAATGATATCGCTCATCCTGTCAACTTCCCCACCTGTAGCCTCCAGGAATACATTACATGTCCCAGGTGGCTGCAAGCCCAGTCTCACTGCCCTACTCAATCTCAGGCATTTCCAGTGGGGAATCAGGTACTTACCAGTCCATGGAGTTAAGGGCTGTCTTACTGTAGATGATACTTATCACTGCTGCAGGTCCTCTGTGTCACCATCTTGAAATTTGGGAGCTGGCTGTGACTTCCTGATGAATTACAGCCAGATCCCAAACTTCAAGATGGAGACACAGAGAACCTGCAGCGGTGATAATTATAATCTATAGTAAGACAGCACTGAACTTCATGGACTGGTAAGTACCTGATTTTTAAAGAATTTGTAGCTGCTGAATTAATTTTTTTAAAATAAATGAATAAAGTTGCATTCCCTGTATTGAGGTAACAAACTCTTTAGCACTTGCTGTGCGCTCCACTTAGCTGATTCCTCTATTTATCCAGCACAGTGCCTGACTGTGTCTTATCTCTCCTCATTTCCTGTCATCACAAGAGTCTCTGAGAGCATCAGGAGCCATTGGCTCCTGTTGCTGTCAGTCAAATCCTTTGAGAAGGGAGTGAGGGGTGAGGCTATATGTCTATGGATGCACAGAAGAGGAAGAGGGGGAGAAGAGAGCACTGGCAGGAGGCCCCAGAAGAAGAGGTAAAGGGATGCACTGTGCAAATGCATAGCAATGAGCAGGTAAGCGTAACTTGATTGTTTTAGTGGTTTTAACCACCTTCAGACCGGACCATTTTGCTGGTAAATGACCAGAGGTCTTTTTACAATTTGGCACTGCGCTGCTTTAACTGGTAATTGCGCGGTCATGCAATGTTGTACCCAAACAAAATTTGCGTCCTTTTCTTCCCACAAATAGAGCTTTCTTTTGATGGTATTTGATTGCCTCTGCGATTTTTATTTTTTGCGATATAAACGTAAAAAGACCGCAAATTTTGAAAAAAAATGATATTTTCTACTTTTTGTTATTAGAAAAATCCAATAAACTCAATTTTAGTCATACATTTAGGCCAAAATGTATTCAGCCACATGTCTTTGGTAAAAAAAAAGTCAATAATTGTATATTTATTGGTTTGCGCAAAAGTTGTCAAATCTACAAACTAAGGTACGTTTTCTGGAATTTACGCAGCTTTTAGTTTACGACTGCCTATCTCATTTCTTGAGGTGCTAAAATGGCAGGGCAGTACAAAACCCCCCCAAATGACCCCATTTTGGAAAGTAGACACCCTAAGGAAATTGATAAGTGGCATGTTGAGCCCATTGAATATTTTATTTTTTTGCCTCAAGCGATTGAATAATGACAACATTTTTTTTTTTTTTTTTTTTTTTACACAAAGTTGTCACTAAATTATATATTGCTCACACATGCTATGGGCATATGTGAAATGACACCCCAAAATAAATTCTGCTGCTTCTCCTGAGTACGGGGATACCACATATGTGGGACTTTTTGGGAGCCTAGCCGCGTACGGGGCCCCGAAAGCCAAGAACCGCCTTCAGGTTTTCTAAGGGCGTAAATATTTGACTTCACTCCTCACTACCTATTACAGTTTTGAAGGCCATAAAATGCCAAGATGGCACAAAACCCCCACAAATGACCCCATTTTAGAAAGTAGACACCCCAAGCTATTTGCTGAGAGGCATGTTGAGTCCATGGAATATTTTATATTTTGCCACAAGTTGCGGGAAAATTACAAACTTTTTTTTTTTTTCACAAAGTTGTCACTAAATGATATATTGCTCACGCATGCCATGGGCATATGTGAAATGACACCCCAAAATAAATTCTGCTGCTTCTCCTGAGTACGGGGATACCACATATGTGGGACTTTTTGGGAGCCTAGCCGCGTACGGGGCCCCGAAAACCAAGCACCGCCTTCAGGCTTTCTAAGGGCGTTACAGTTTTGAAGGCCATAAAATGCCAAGATGGCACAAACCCCCCCCAAATGACCCCATTTTGGAAAGTAGACACCCCTAAATTTAGGGGTACACTAGTGAGACTAGGTAATAAATGGCGGGTGCCCTGAAACTATAAAAAAAATAACTAACCAACCAGCGTCACCTGTAACAGTTATATGGTGATCACTGGTGAAAGGGTTAACTAGGGGGCAATCAGGGGGCTTTATGCGGTAGTATATGGGGGTCCCTGGCGCTATAAAAAGCTGCGGCGAACCTAAATACCTACCTGCCTAACTAGCGTCACCTGTGACACTAATACAGTGATCAGAAAAACGATCGCTTATTAGGCTGGGTTCACACTGGAGCGATGCGGGAACGCCACGAATCCGCGGTGGGTTCCCGCATCACATGCCTCCCGGCGGCAGTTCACACTGCCCTATGCGAACTGCTGGGAGTGTCAGTGAAATGTTAATGACACCCCCAGATCAGTTCGCATATCGCAGTGCGATCTGCAAACTCGGATCGCATGGTGTGAACACCCATGCGATCCGATTCTGCTGCGGACCAAAAAAAGGGTCCCGTGCGAGTTTGCGGCGGGTGCGGCGGTTGCGACACGAATTCAGCCATACTATCTGTATGGCTGAACTCGAATCGCACAGAGATCGGATGTGATTTGCACTGCAGTGCGGTGCGAATCACATCCGTTCTCATAAACCGCTGCAATGTGAACCCAGCCTTAGTGACACTGGCGACGGGGGGTGATCACGGGGTTAAACCTTTATTGGGGGGGTTAGGGGGGTACCTTAGAACTAAAGGGGGCTAACCCTAACTGCCCTAACAGTTATTACAGTCACAAATGACACCCGCCGGGTGATCAGGGGGTTAAACCTTTATTAGGTAATAAATGGCGGGTGCCCTGAAACTATAAAAAAAATAACTAACCAACCAGCGTCACCTGTAACAGTTATATGGTGATCACTGGTGAAAGGGTTAACTAGGGGGCAATCAGGGGGCTTTATGCGGTAGTATATGGGGGTCCCTGGCGCTATAAAAAGCTGCGGCGAACCTAAATACCTACCTGCCTAACTAGCGTCACCTGTGACACTAATACAGCGATCAGAAAAACTATCGCTTATTAGGCTGGGTTCACACTGGAGCGATGCGGGAACGCCATGAATCCGCGGCGGGTTCCCGCATCGCATGCCTCCCGGCGGCAGTTCACACTGCCCTATGCGAACTGCTGGGAGTGTCAGTGAAATGTTAATGACACCCCCAGATCAGTTCGCATATCGCAGTGCGATCTGCAAACTCGGATCGCATGGTGTGAACACCCATGCGATCCGATTCTGCTGCGGACCAAAAAAAGGGTCCCGTGCGAGTTTGCGGCGGGTGCGGCGGGTGCGACACGAATTCAGCCATACTATCTGTATGGCTGAACTCGAATCGCACAGAGATCGGATGTGATTTGCACTGCAGTGCGGTGCGAATCACATCCGTTCTCATAAACCGCTGCAATGTGAACCCAGCCTTAGTGACACTGGCGACGGGGGGTGATCACGGGGTTAAACCTTTATTGGGGGGGTTAGGGGGGTACCTTAGAACTAAAGGGGGCTAACCCTAACTGCCCTAACAGTTATTACAGTCACAAATGACACCCGCCGGGTGATCAGGGGGTTAAACCTTTATTAGGTAATAAATGGCGGGTGCCCTGAAACTATAAAAAAAATAACTAACCAACCAGCGTCACCTGTAACAGTTATATGGTGATCACTGGTGAAAGGGTTAACTAGGGGGCAATCAGGGGGCTTTATGCGGTAGTATATGGGGGTCCCTGGCGCTATAAAAAGCTGCGGCGAACCTAAATACCTACCTGCCTAACTAGCGTCACCTGTGACACTAATACAGCGATCAGAAAAACTATCGCTTATTAGGCTGGGTTCACACTGGAGCGATGCGGGAACGCCATGAATCCGCGGCGGGTTCCCGCATCGCATGCCTCCCGGCGGCAGTTCACACTGCCCTATGCGAACTGCTGGGAGTGTCAGTGAAATGTTAATGACACCCCCAGATCAGTTCGCATATCGCAGTGCGATCTGCAAACTCGGATCGCATGGTGTGAACACCCATGCGATCCGATTCTGCTACGGGCCAAAAAAAGGGTCCCGTGCGAATTTGCGGCGGGTGCGGCGGGTGCGACACGAATTCAGCCATACTATCTGTATGGCTGAACTCGAATCGCACAGAGATCGGATGTGATTTGCACTGCAGTGCGGTGCGAATCACATTCGTTCTCATAAACCGCTGCAATGTGAACCCAGCCTTAGTGACACTGGCGACGGGGGGTGATCACGGGGTTAAACCTTTATTGGGGGGGTTAGGGGGGCACATTAGAACTAAAGGGGGCTAACCCTAACTGCCCTAACAGTTATTACAGTCACAAATGACACCAATGCAAAAAAAAAAAAAAAAAAAAAAAGCAATTGGTGTCACTGTGACTGGGGGGGCAGGGGTAATTGGGGGGTGATCGGGGGGTAAAGGGGGGTGTGAGTGTGCCTGGCATGTTCTACTGTATGTGGGGTGTGTTGGTGCAACTCACCGAACCTCTCTCCTCGGTGCCGGAACGAAAACTACCGACACGGAGGAGAGAATACATCACTTCCTCTCCTGTGTTTACATTACAGGAGAGGAAGTGATGTCACCGGACATTTTCATTCGCCGGGAGCGATCGCGAGGGGGTGGCCATGAATGAATGGCCGTCCCCTCGTCCGGGATCGCTCCCGAACGAATACCGACCGCCGCAGGCACCGGGCGGGGGCCCGATCGGGCCCCCGACCGGCGGGCAGGCAAGGACGTACATGTAAGCCCTTATGCCTGCCCGTGCCATTCTGCCGACGTACATCGGCGTGCGGCGGTCGGCAAGTGGTTAAAGGAAAATTTATCTTTTTTAAGAATTTTTTAAAAATATTTATTGGGAAAAAGCACCAGGGATATAGCTTACCTGAATAAAGTGTATCTATGAATCTTTCAGACTGATGATTCATGTAGAAATCCTCCCTTCTTTAACCACTTAAGGACCGCCGCATGGCAATGTACGTCGGTGCAATGGCACCGACAGGCACAAGCACGTACATGTACGTGCTCGCCTTCCAGTGGTTGGGGGGTCCGATCGTACCCCCTCCAGCTGGATGCGGCGGTCCGTTTCGCTGCAGGAGCGATCCGGGATGAGGGGATGGCTGTTGGTTTCTGCCCATCCCCTCTCGATCGCTCCTGGCGAATAAGAAGCTTCCCCCGCTGTGTATAGTAAACACAGGCAGGGAGGAAGTGATGTCATTCTCCTCGGGGCGGTCTTTTTGACCGGACTACGAGGAGAAAAATGAAAGTAAGTGTGCACCAACACTACACTGACCCCCCCAATCACGCCCCCCTCCTCCTCCCAGTCACAGTGTCACTGATTGCAGTGATCATTTATTTTCTGATCACTGCATTTAGTGTCAGTTGTGACAGTAAAAACTGTCAGGGCAGTTAGTGTTAGGTCCAGGGTAGCCCCCTACCCCCCCAATAAAGGTTTAACCCCCTGATTGCCCCTAGAGTTAACCCTTTCACCCCCTTTTGCCAGTGTCACTAAGCAATCGTTTTTCTGATCGCTGCATTAGTGTCACTGGTGCCGCTAAGTAGCTAGTTATTTTTTTTAGGTTCACCGCCAGGTTTTTATAGCGCTAGGTACCCCGATATACTACCCAATAATGGTTTTAACCCCCTGATTGCCCCTAGTTAACCCTTTCACCCCCTTTTGCCAGTGTCACTAAGCGATCATTTTTCTGATCGCTGCATTAGTGTCACTGGTGCCGCTAAGTAGCTAGTTATTTTTTTAGGTTCACCGCCAGGTTTTTATAGCGCTAGGTACCCTGATATACTACCCAATAACGGTTTTAACCCTCTGATTGCCCCTAGTTAACCCTTTCACCCCCTTTTGCCAGTATCACTAAGCGATCATTTTTCTGATTGCTGCATTAGTGTCACTGGTGCCGTTAGGTAGCTAGTTATTTTTTTAGGTTCACCGCCAGGTTTTTATAGCGCTAGGTACCCCCATATACTACCCAATAATGGTTTTAACCCCCTGATTGCCCCTAGTTAACCCTTTCACCAGCGATCACCGTATAAGTGTTACGGGTGACTCTGGTTAGCCAGTTAGTTATTTAGGTTCCCCGTCAGGTTTTTATATAGCGCCAGGGACCCCCATATACTACCTAATAAAAATTTGAACCCCCTGATTGCCCCTAGTTAACCCTTTCACCAGTGATCACTGTATAAGTGTTATGGGTGACTCTGGTTAGTTAGTTTGCTTTTTATAGCATCAGGGCATTTATTACCCAATAAAGATTTAACCCCCTGATCACCCGGCGGGTGATATCAATTAGGTTTTAGGGTCAGGGTCTGCGTCGCCCCAGGCCGTGCTAGGTTAGTGCCAGTAACGCTAACACCCACGAGCAAAGCATAAATCTCCCGTAGTGGTATAGAATATGTGGGAAGAAAAGGACGCAAATTTCGTTTGGGTACAACATGACCGCGCAATTACCAGTTAAAGCAGTGCAGTGCGAAATTGTAAAAAGACCTCTGGTCCTTAGGCTGACAATTGGTCCGGGGCTGAAGTGGTTAATGCCGGTTTTCTTCACAGTGGTGAACTTCCATCTTGGCTGCCTGTGTGACAAGATCCCATCCAGGCATTCTGACTATGCCTTCATCTACTACCCCCCCACCCCGTCCACTTATAGAACTCATTGAATTCTTTCAGAATAATACAAAACATTCTGTGAGTGAAGGAAAAGCAGATGAATGACAAGATCCCCTCCCTTCACCCAAAGGATATTTTTCTTTCTTTAACCACTTTCAGACCGGACCAATTTGCTTGTCAAAGACCAGACCACTTTTTGCGATTTGGCACTGCGTCGCTTTAACTGACAATTGCGCGGTCGTGCGACGTGACTCCCAAACAAAATTGACGTCCTTTTTTTCCCACAAATAGAGCTTTCTTTTGGTGGTATTTGATCACCCCTGCGGTTTTTATTTTTTGCGATATAAACAAAAATAGAGCGACAATTTTGAAAAAAACGCATTATTTTTTACTTTTTGTTATAATAAATATCCCCCAAAAATATATAAAAAAACATTTTTTTCCCTCAGTTTAGGCCGATACGTATTCTTCTACATATTTTTGCAAAAAAAAAATTGCAATAAGCGATTATTGATTGGTTTGCGCAAAAGTTATAGCGTTTACAAAATAGGGACAGTTTTATAGCATTTTTATTAGTAATTTTTTATTATTTTTTTTTACTAGTAATGGCGGCGATCAGCGATTTTTATTGTGACTGCGACATTGTAGGGGACCCATCGGACATTTTTGACACATTTTTGGGACCGTTGTCATTTATACAATAATCACTGCTACAGTGGTGTGAAAAAGTGTTTGCCCCCTTCCTCATTTCCTGTTCCTTTGCATGTTTGTCACACTTAAGTGTTTCGGAACATCAAACCAATTTAAACAATAGTCAAGGACAAGTAAACACAAAATGCAATTTGTAAATGAAGGTGTTTATTATTAAAGGTGAAAAAAAATCCAAACCATCATGGCCCTGTGTGAAAAAGTGATTGCCCCCTAAACCTAATAACTGGTTGGGCCACCCTTAGCAGCAACAACTGCAACCAAGCGTTTGCGATAACGTGCAATGAGGCTTTTACAGCGTCCTGGAGGAATTTTGGCCCACTCATCTTTGCAGAATTGTCCTAATTCAGTTACATTAGAGGGTTTTCGAGCATGAACGGCCTTTTTAAGGTCATACCACAACATCTCAATAGGATTCAGGTCAGGACTTTGGCTAGGCCACTCCAAAGTCTTCATTTTGTTTTTCTTCAGCCATTCGGTGGTGGACTTGCTGGTGTGTTTAGGATCATTGTCCTGCTGCAGAACCCAAGTTCGTTTCAGCTTGAGTACACGAACAGATGGTCGGACATTCTCCTTCAGGATCTCTTGGTAGACAGCAGAATTCATAGTTCCTTTTATCACGGCAAGTCTTCCAGGTCCTGAAGCAGCAAAACAGCCCCAGACCATCACACTACCACCACCATATTTTACTGTTGGTATAATGTTCTTTTTATGAAATGCAGTGTTCCTTCTACGCCAGATATACTTGGACACACACCTTCCAAAGAGTTCCACTTTTGTCTCATCGGTCCACAGAATGTTGTCCCAAAAGTCTTGGGGATCATCAAGATGTGTTGTGGAGAAATTGAGACGAGCTTTGATGTTCTTTTTGCTCAGCAGTGGTTTTCTCCTTGGAACTCTGCCATGCAGGCCATTTTTGCCCAGTCTTTTCCTGATGGTGGAGGCATGAACGCTGACCTTAACTGAGGCAAGTGAGGCCTGCAGTTCCTTGGACGTTGTTGTGGGGTCTTTTGTGACCTCTTGGATGAGTCGTCGCTGCGCTCTTGGGGTAATTTTGGGCGGCCGGCCACTCCTGGGAAGGTTCACCACTGTTCCATGTCTTCGCCATTTGTGGATAATGGCTCTCACTGTGGTTCGCTGGATTCCCAAAGCTTTGGAAATGGCTTTATAACCCTTTCCAGACTGATAGATCTCAATTACTTTCTTTCTCAATTGTTCCTGAATTTCTTTGGGTCTCGGCATGTGTAGCTTTTAAGGATCTTCTGGTGGACCTTACTGTGTCAAGCAGCTCCTATTTAAGTGATGCCTTGATTGTGAACAGGTGTGGCAATAATCAGGCCTGGGTGTGGCTAGAGAAATTGAACTCAGGTGTGGACAACCACAGTTATAGCAACCAAGGGGGGCAATCACTTTTTCACACAGGGCCATGATGGTTTGGATTTTTTTTTCACCTTTAATAATAAACACCTTCATTTACAAATTGCATTTTGTGTTTACTTGTGTTGTCCTTGACTATTGTTTAAATTGGTTTGATGTTCCGAAACACTTAAGTGTGACAAACATGCAAAGGAACAGGAAATGAGGAAGGGGGCAAACACTTTTTCACACCACTGTATATAAATGCAGTGATTCCTGTGTAAATGACACTGGCAGTGAAGGGGTTAACCAGTGGGTGGCAGTGTATGAGGTTAAGTGTTCCTAGGGGTGTGTTACTAACTGTGGGGGGGCTGGGCTTTCATTTAGTGAACACTGATCTCTGCTCCAATCACATGGAGCAGAGATCAGCATCACTAGTTGCTAGGCAGAATGGAGAAATTCTGTTTACTCTGCATTTCCTCCATTCGGCCGCTCCGTGAGACGATCGCGGGGATGCCCGCGGCGATCGAGTCCGCGGGTCCCGCGACCGGACTCACGGGGGTCCCGACCAGCGTGGGAGCGCGCCGCCGGCGGCGCGCTCCCGATAGCAGGGCGGCATTCAATATTGGACGTACCTGTACGCCAATATGCCTGCCCGTGCCATTCTGTCGACGTACATCGTCGTGCGCTGGTCGGGAAGTGGTTAAAACGAATGCAAGGAATTCTGTGAGTGGTGGAGGAGGGAGAGGAGAACTTAGAGAACTTAGGCAGATAATCTTGAAGGGATCTTCTCACACACACACACACACACACACACACACACACACACACACACACACACACACACACACACACCCATGGATCATTGGAAGTTCAACACTGTAAAGAGGACTGGCATCAGTGAAGGGAGACTGTCTACAACAGGGATCTGCAATTAGCAGACCTCCAGCTGTTGCAAAACTACAAGTCCCATCATGCCTCTGCCTTTGGGTATCATGCTTGTGGTTGTGGCTGTCAGAGTCTTGCTATGCCTCATGGGATTTGTAGTTCTGCAACAGCTAATTGCATATCCCTGGTCTACAAGAACCATTAGCCTTGAGGATGTGGGGTACCCTATATTGCATGTCATTTATATCCCTGGTTCTTTTTTTCTAAAAAAAAAAAAAAAAATTCACTAAAATATAGCCTAATGTCTCTAAACATGTCACATACCTTCTTTGGCTCTTCTGGCCCCTCTCTCCTGTTGAGTGCCCCCACAGCAAGCAGCTTGCTAGGGGGGCCCCCAAGCCGAGTCACAGCTCCCTGTGTCCATTCAGACACGGAACCCTGGTTTGGCCCCGTCCCCTCTCTCTCCTGATTGGTAAACTGACTTTGATTGACAGCAGAGGGAGCTAATGGCAATGCCATTGTGCCCCCTGTGCCACTGCTGTGTCTCAGCCAATCAGGATGGAGAGTCCCAGATGGCCAGGCACTAGTGGACATTGCTGAAAAGAGATGGTAAGTATTAGCCGGGGCTGGGGCGGCTGCTGCACAAACACTTTAATGTTAAATTGAATAGAATTATTTCCCAGGCTAGTAAAAAATGTCACCCTTGCCATGGGTTCTACTGGATAGTAGTAGTAGTAGCAAAAGGTTTCTTCCCTGACTAGCAAACAGAGTGTACATGGTGTGTGCCTGTGCGTGTGTGTGCTTGTCCATCAAAGTTAACAAACATTACCTACAAAGGTTTTAGTAGCACAAAAAACTGTTAGTCACCATCCATAGAAATCTACCATGGCATGCACTGTGACAGTCTTTATAATAATTTTAAGAAAGGGATTTTCATATAACTCAGACTAATGTATGGCCTAGTTTTCATGTATCTGCTTATATTTAGCTGTCACTGGGTAGAACAGATGTACTTTAATACTTAATATTTACAAGATCATATGCCTTTTTGGAAGTATATATTATAATATAACAAAACTACCATTACCTTTATTTAAAAAAGTAATAATGCAAATTAATTTATTATTGAATAATTTACTAGCTCCAATTGGCAGTACAATATCAAAAAACACCGAGCATAGTATGTAGATTTTATAAATATATTAATGTTGAAATCACAGGGTGTAAAGTATAGTTGTGAACAGCTTGAAACACACATATGTCCCTCTTTCGCTACTTTATATTCAGATCTACTATACAGCTCCTCTAGGTGTTTATATTTCCCCTAAAAGTCTTTGTTGCAGACCTTTTTAATCCTCACCCTTAAGGTTAAGTGAGCAGTATTTGATATGACACATGGTTTGTGTCATCTCTTACCTTAAGGCCTTCATGCTGAAAGCTTGTTCCGTTCAGCATGTCAAGTAAGGAAGTCCATTATTTAAGAACATGTGTCTAGCAGTGTAACACTACAGTCCTTGACCCCCTGCTCTATCCTGTCTGACACCAGATGGGCTGGGATTTTAATGACACTCAACTGCACTGATAAAAATTAAATAGATATAAAGACTGCATCAGCTGTGGCGGTTGACCCAATTAATAACCAGAAATAAGAGTTAATTGTACTTTTTCTGGCTTTATTTTATTTAGACAAACAATAAGGGACACCTTTTTGACCCAGTTCACCCTTCTATAAGCATAATATATTTGAACCAAAAGACAAATTGAAAATCAATTAACCCTCAACTTTCAAAGGAAAGTGAATAAACAATTGACACAAACTGTTTTAATTTACAGTATGTGTGTTAAAGCATGTATAAACAATTTGTTTGGTATACAACAAAAAATATTAGAATCCCTGTCAAAATAAAATTGGGATCAAGGCTAAATAGAGAGAAACATATGCAGAAAACCTCCTGAAGGACATTCATGAGATAGAAGCAGTACAATAGCTAACTCCACATATTGGCAGACCTCGTGGCTCCAGGAGAAAGCTTGAGTTTACTCTGCCTTTATAAGGCAAAAACTAAAACCGAAATTCATAAACTGAAAGCATACATTCTATGAACATGGTAACAAATGCAGCACAGTTCTGTTTTGTAAGGTGTAGCATCTTGAAAATGAACATTATGCCCCATATCTTATATCTACTACAGACACTATCTATCCACATTCCTCCCTTGTATTAAAAAGTTCTAAATAGGTTATTTTTTAAATTTCTTTGAGCTCACAAACCCCCAAGAATTCCACAATCAACTCTGTAATTTACTAAACGTCAAGGAGGCATGGTGTTACCGTACTTATGCAGATACCAATCAGCATGCTACCTAACCACAAGTTATTGAATGGTGTCAACATGGCCCATTTGAACAACAGGGGATAATCAAACAGGCAGCCTCCAATATCCCTTTATCTGCTCTTCCAGCACAGGTAACATTCCACCCAACATCTAGTCTCACTCCATCTTAAGTACTACCTGAAGATTTGTAGGAAAGTGGTCATTCTCTTCATTTTAGGTATCCTTTCTGGCAGGTTTGGAAGACCCATTTTTCTGTGAACAAGGAAAGGAAAATATTTTCACTACATTGAAAATGTTTATTAGCCCACACAAGAATAACTAACCACACACTTCTTATTAAACAATCTGAGTTCAACTATCACATTTTCTTACTTCACTTCCTCCAGCTAAAGACTTCATTGGTGGAATTACACAATTTCACATGAAAGTGAAAACACGACTACTAACAAACATACAATCTCCATGATGTACAATCTGCCTAACAACCCCTCCCCACCCCACCCCCCCCCCCCCCCCACACACACACACATGCACATTTTACACAGTATATCCAAATTCAGATACATTTGAATACAATTTTGCCCAAACAAACAGACAAACTTCTCTTTCTCATGCATAAAACTTTCACATGCACTAAATACCAGGAATAAGGATATAAAATCCTGACAAGATGGTTTAAATCCCACATATATACGCCAAAGTCAACTCCAAAAAAAAGTACAGTGGCATTTTTGCAGTAGAGGGCAGCCCATTCAAGTTAATAATATTGTTCCAGAAAAGAGCAAAAAAAAGGGCAAAAAAAAGCACAAAAAACATGATGCTCCTACATCGCTCATATATTAATGGGGCCTTACTCTTACTCTTTTCTATTCAACTGCAGATCAAAGAGATGAGCTTCAATCTACTGTTTGTCATGTATAAACAACTTGAGTACAAAAGAGTCTTTTAAAAACTATATATATAATTTCTTATTACAAATTTACCTTAATAACCTTAGGTAGCTCATTTCCTTTCTCCCCTTAGTGATTTTTTTTTTTCTGTAATTTTTGTCTTTATTTTTGTAACCATTGGTAATGAAACTTTTTTCATTCCTATTCATTTTGTTTCCTAATTGTTCAGGCGTTACCTTAGGGTCCTTTCACAGTTCTGATCCGCCCCGTGGATATCCGTGGATATCCGCTTGCTCAGCGGGGATCACTCCGTCGATCCCCGCTGAGCAGGGAGATGACAGGTCTGTCTCTGCACACTGCGCAGGGACGGACCTGTCACAGCGCCGCTCTCCCCTATGGGAGATCGGATGACGACGGACCGCAGTGCCCATCGTCACCCGATCCGATCCGCAGACGGATGGAAAAATAGCTTTTTCCTCCGTTACACTTATTCGGATCGGAGCGGGTCGGATGTCAGCGGACATGTCACCGCTGACATCCGACGCTTCATAGAGCTCTATGGAGCACCCGTTCAGGTCCGCCTGAAAAACTGACAGGCGGGCCTGAACAGGACGTCAGTGTGAAAGGGGCCTTACAGAGAGTCTTTGCTTTGTTTGTCAATAACTTTTCAAAACTTTATATCATATTTATATATTTTTTTTTTGCTATTTAAAAAAAAATACAAACTATAGAATCTTTTTTTTTTTTTTTTTTGCAAATACTGAGCAATGTAGGAAAAAAGTGTGTATTTTGTTACTTTGTTGCCTATGGATTGCATGAAAAATTAAATACTTTCCTAAGACACATACTCGTCTAACTACCCGGTATTGTTTAGGCAATGTTGCCTTCTTCTCAAACCTCAAAAATATACTAAATATCTTGGCTTAGCATTCAAAATGATATTTCACCAGAAACACATTTACATATTCCAAATGCTGTCAGTTACAGTCCCTGCACATATATTCACCATCCTCCAGAGGCAAATATTGACTTATAAGAAAAACAGAAATGGAAGGCGTGCACACCTAGTGCATTACCAGAGATAATTTAATAATAAGAATTTTTTGTATAAAAATGGGTACTTACAAAATGCAACTGACAAAGGGCCATAAACACAGTGCATGGACATGCACAGAACACGGGGTACAGCTAATGCGTTTCGGGGGTGCACCCCCTTCCTCAGAGCTAGGCTAGTCACGGACACCATGGGCAAGCGCTTTTATAGGGAATGGTAGAATAGAAAATTGTGTGCCAAAAGAGCCATGCCCCCAAAGGAGCGGGAAAGCAAAAAGATAAAAAATGTATCAATTTAATTTTAAATAAATTGTTGATAGGAGACGTGGCCTGGCAAGCAATGGAGTAAGACGTGCTGTGAGTGAGCTCCCGTTCGCCGTTACTCCTCTTCACATCCTGTGCACAGTAATCTAGCCAGAAATAGAAGACAGACTGCTCACACCCTGGCGGAGTACCGAAGGCAGATGTCGCCCACCAAACGAAACCCTGGGGCCGCGGACAAGCTGGCACAGTTCCGCCGGCCGGGTGCGGACAGGCAGGCCGAAGATGGCGCAGACACGTGCGCGGATGCAGAGCGCCAGGCCACAGACACAGCCAAGGTATTAGACGCCATAGCGGGACTCCAGGGGACACTGACGGCCAAAATAGACGATGTCAAAACAGACATTTCCCTACTTAGGCAAGATATGTCCAAGCTCCGGGACAGAATTACCGAGGCAGAAACAAGGATAGGGGCGGCCGAGGACATCCTACACCCGCTGAGACATACCGCGGAGGAGATGCAAAGGCAGATACACATGCTGCACTCTCATCAGGGCGACATGGAGAACTGCCTGAGGTGCAACCTCCGGTTTATTGGACTCCCAGAAAAAATAGAGGGAACGGATCTGCCGAGTACCTGGAATCCCTTCTTATCAATACATATGGAAGAGCAGAGTTCTCAGTGATGTTTGCGGTGGAACGCGCACATCGTATCCCTATGAAACCCGCGCCGCCTGGAGCGCTTCCCCACACATTTATAGCAAAGTTTTTGAATTTCCGTGACCGGGACAAGATCCTGAGACTCACCAGAGAAAAAGGCAACACCCAAGGGGAAAATTCCAGGGTAGCAGTGTTCCCGGATTTCTCCAGCGAAGTGCTAAGGAAAAGATCCCTTTTCCAGGAAGTCAAGCGGCGTCTCCGCACACAACACCTTAAATACGCCATGTTGTTTCCAGCCAGGCTGAGGGTCGAAGAGGATAGCCGTGCTCAGTTTTTTGATGACCCGGCGGCTGTGACAGCCTGGCTGGACCAGCGGGGTAGGCCTGCCTAGTACCCGAGAAACCAGAGGTCCCGTGAGTATCCCTGCCTCTTGTCTGAACATGTGCTATATTATGCTGGCCCCAAACGATTACCGTTGTGGTCCGGGGGATCCTCCTTATAAACTTGGGGAAATTATTATATTGTCCCATCTCCAGGGGAGCAATCATAAACTGAGACTTTCACCGCTGCCACATGCCTGATTCACCCCGAGGGGACAAAGAAGGGGGGAGAGGGGCTGATGTTCCCCTGAAGATTTCTTCCTATACTTAGTACTATTGCCCCACCGTGTCTGTCACCTGGACGGATGGAGGAGTGCAACGGACCTGCCATGCTATGCAATTTACTTACAGGGGGCTTGCACCGCAGACTTATACTGTATTATTTTACTGTTGACTACAGTGCAGGGAAGGGACATGACACGGTGGGTGAAGCAGTTGGACTCTCTCCAGCATTGCAAACGATAAATTAAAAGGCGGGGGAGCTCACACCGGGGGATCCCAGGTGTACTGGACTCTGCCACACCGCAGAGCTCCGCTGATTGACAGTGTGAAGAGTTGCCTCCAGAGGACTGTTCTTACCCTGGTGTAATATGCACAATAATGTTAAATATGATGTACCTCCAGTTGTGTTTTTACATTGGATGATAAGCACTGGGACTATAGTTCGGGAAGATATGCTTTCACCATGTTGGGGCGGTGTAAAGCTGGGCGGAAGGGGTTGGGTTTTATTGTTTGGTTATTGTTTACAAGGGAAATACCTATTTACTGTATGCTGGTTGCGGTATGAACAACCGAGAGGAGGGGGGTGGGTTCGGTTGTGTATGACCGAGGAGGGGCAAGCGGTTTGCGCCGCTCCCGGGTCGGCCGCACCGGAGCCGCACCGGCCCCTCGTGTATATGTTGGACAGAGATATGGCATCTATGAAGTTTATAACCTGGAATATTAGGGGGATGTGTAACAAGATTAAACGAACCGCAGCCCTGAACTTCCTCAAGACCCAGAGGGCTGATGTAATAGTTCTGGTAGAGCCGCATATAACAGGTCACTGAGACGGCCGTGGGTGGGGTGGGTGTTTCACAGCACCTATACTAGCCAGTCCCGGGGGGCCTCGGTGCTGGAGGCTAAGAAGGCCCCCTTTGAACTGATAGCAATGGAGATGGACCAACAGGGTAGGTTTGTGTCTCTGCACACCCTGCTATAGGGGAGCCCATTTCTCCTTTTGGCCTGCTATGTTCCTCCCCCATTCACGTTTGAGGTGATTACAAAGGGATTGGCGTATATGGCACAGAACCCCTCGGTACCGGCGGTGTGGATGAGGGATTTCAACATGACTATGCATCCGGGGCTGGACAGGTCGGGAGGGGGGGCACAACAGACTGACGGACATAACTTAACCCGCTTTGGCAAACTGATGACGGAATTTGCGTTGACAGACGCATGGACAGACGCATATCTATGACGTTGACAGATGCATATCTATGATAAAATGCACATTCATTTATATTTAGTGAGATGAATACAGCTGTAGAAACACATAAGCAAAAAATATGCAGGATTGATAAGTGGGCCAACTATGTCTCACCTCTCCATGCCTGAAGTAGCTGCGGGGGGAGGGGGTCCAAAACCTGCACACTGGGATCACCCGACCGGAAGCTTCAGAAAAGCCAGGAACAGGAGCCCCAACAGACACCACTGCAGTGCACACCCAATGTCACATAAGCACCTTACCAGACCCCAGGGAACCGACGTAGTGCCAGGGAAATCCACTTCCTGGAAACATAGGAAAACACCTAAAGACAACAAATTACATCATTTCTAGGGTGGGAGCAGTACAACGGTGTCCCTATGGACATGAATGAGCAAAGATAGATGTAAGAAAAAAAATTCCAATACTTTTTTTAAATAATGATATTCAAAAATTAAGAAAATAACAAAAGATTCTCTGACAACTGGACCACAAAAAAATAATAAAATGACAACAAAAAGTTATATATTTCGTAAATAAAAATATTGGATTTTTTTTTATTGCGATGAATTTTGCACAACGGTAATATTGTGCAATGTGAAGCAATTAATGAAAAGCGCTGAGCCCCGGAGTACGTGAAAGCCAACCCTCAAATAAAATCTATAAAAGTTTGTTGCTATAGTAATTGGTAATTAATAGCAACTAGTTGTTAAGAACAATGGTAGATTCAAACAAAAATTGTAATAATAATAATATATAAGTATGAATATGAAAATAAAAGTAAAAAAATAAAAAATAAAGATTAAAATGTACACATGTACTTGGATAAAAAATAAGAAAAAGGAAACCAAAGAGACAGAAAATGTTGGTAAATGTTGGTGATGATGTCCAGTTGGAAGCATTCTTGGCCCATTTTCAGAATAATTTCGTTGAGAGTGAATTTACCCATGTGCTTAACCACTTGACCACTGGGCACTTAAACACCCTTAATAACCAGACCAATTTTCAGCTTTCGATGCTCTCACATTTTGAATGACAATTACTCAGTCATGCAACACTGAACCTATATGAAATTTTTGTCCTTTTTTTCACACAAATGGAGCTTTCTTTTGGTGGTATTTAATCACCGCTCATTTTTTTTATTTTTTGTGCTATAAAAGAAAAAATACAGAAAATTCTGTAAAAAAATGAATTTTTCTTTGTTTCTGTTATAAAATTTAGCAGATTACCGTAGTAATTTTTTCTTCATAAATTTTGGCCAAAATTTATACTACTACATATCTTCGGTAAAAATAAGTACAAATTGGTGGATATTATTTGGTCTTTGTGAAAGTTATAGAGTCCACAAGCTATGGTACCAATATCTGAAAATTGATCACACCTGAAGTACTGACGGCCTATTTCAATTCTTGAGACCCTAACATGCCAGAAAAGTACAAATACCCCCCAAATGACCCCTTTTTGAAAAGAAGACATTCCAAGGTATTTAGTAAGAGGCATGATGAGTTTTTTGAAGTTGTCATTTTTTCCCAAAATTCTTTGCAAAATCAAGATTTTTTTAACTTTTTTTTTTCACAAAATTGTCATATTATCAGTTTATTACTCACACAGCATATGCATACCACAAATTACACCCCAAAACACATTCTGCTATTACTCCCGAGTACGGCGATACCACATGTGTGAGACTTTTACACAGTGTGGCCACATACAGAGGCCCAACATGCAGGGAGCGCCATCAGGCGTTCTGGAGCACCCAGGACAATTCTGACATTTCTCTCCTACATGTAAAAATAATCATTTATTTGCTAGAAAATTACATAGAATCCCAAAACATTATATATGTTTTTTTAGCAAAGACCCTGGAGAATACAATGGTGGTTGTTGCAAAAAAAAACTGTTTGTTTAAAAAAAAAAAAAACACAGAAAAGTTAGCCCAATTTTTGCATAATGTGAAAGATGAAGTTACGCTGAGTAAATAGATACCTAACATGTCACTCTTCAAAATTGCATAGGCTCGTGGAATGGCACCAAACGTCGCTACTTAAAAATCCCCATAGGCGACGATTCATTTTTTTTTTACTGGTTATATGTTTTGAGGAGGTCTAGGGCTAGAATTATTGCTCTCACTCTAACGTTCACAGCGATACCTCACATGTGTGGTTTAAACACCGTTTTCATATGTGGGCGGGACTTACGTATGCGTTCGCTTCTGCATGCGAGCACATGGGGACAGGGGCGCTTTAAAAAAAAATGTATTGTTAATTTTACTTTATTTATTTCAGTTTGAAATTTTTTTCCCCAAAAATACATTTTTTGATCACTTTTATTCCTATTACAAGGAATGTAAACATCCCTTGTAATAGGAATATGGCATGACAGGTCCTCTTTACAGTGAGATATGGGGTCAATAAGACCCCGCATCTCACCTCTAAGCTGGGAAGCCTGAAAAAAAAAAGATTCTGGATTTGATCGTATTGGCGAGTCGGTAGAAGCACCGGAGGGCGGCGGGAGGGGGGGGGTGTCTATGGCTGGGTATTGCAGGGTATCACCGACTATGGCTGGGTATGGCTGGGTATCTCAGAGTATGGCTGGGTATCTCAGAGTATGGCGTTGCAGAGTATTGCGTTGCAGAGCATTGCAGGATATTGGCGGGTGTTGCAGAGCATTGCAGAGTGTTGCAGGGTATTGGCGGGTGTTGCAGAGCATTGCGGAGTGTTGCAGGGTATTGGTGGGTGTTGCAGAGCATTGCAGAGTGTTGCAGAGCATTGCAGAGTGTTGCAGGGTATTGGCGGGTGTTGCAGAGCATTGCAGAGTGTTGCAGGGTATTGGCGGGTGTTGCAGAGCATTGCAGAGCATTGCAGGGTATTGCAGAGTGTTGCAGGGTATTGCAGAGTGTTGCAGAGTATTACAGGGTAATGCAGAGTATTGCAGGGTAATGCAGAGTATTGCAGGGTATTGCAGAGTAATGCAGAGTATTGCAGGGTATTGCAGAGTAATGCAGAGTATTGCAGAGTAATGCAGAGTAATGCAGAGTATTGCAGAGTAATGCAGAGTAATGCAGAGTATTGCAGGGTATTGCAGAGTAATGCAGGGTATTGGCAGGGTATTGGCAGGGAATTGAGGGGTTAATTTTCGGTGAGCAGCGATGTGGGCACTGCAGATGCAGCCCACATAGCTGCTGACACCGATCTCTTCCCCCTCCGCTGTTCCGATCGGTACAGAGAGGGGGAGGGAGGAACCGGTGTCATAACATGACGCCGGTTTGTTTACAAGTGATCACTCCGTCAT
Organism: Lithobates pipiens; assembly: GCF_037356315.1. Classification (NCBI taxonomy): domain Eukaryota; kingdom Metazoa; phylum Chordata; class Amphibia; order Anura; family Ranidae; genus Lithobates; species Lithobates pipiens. Next base: position 205,452,933 of record NW_027507785.1, on the reverse strand, counting down.
TTGACGGAGCGATCACGTGGTAAACGGCCGCTATGACTGATCACGGATGCTCTCGAGTGCACGCCCCAGGGGCCGTGCGAGAGCGGAATTCTGGGAGGACGTCATATGAAGGCCTCCCAGAGTTAAGAAACCGCCCTGTAGCCGTCATTCGGCTATAGGGCGGTTGTTAAGTGGTTAATAGCCAGAAGTTGATGTTTTTAGACCTTGAACTGATGGTGCATGATTAAACGTGTATTTTTTCTGGTACCCATTTCAAACCATCAGCAGGTAATTCATGCCTTCATGTCTGCAGCAATCACCATCCCGGATGGATCAAAAACGTACCTCTTGGTCAGTTTTGCCGGCTCCAAAGGACCTGCTTGTCAGGGCTGGCTCAGCCCTTCCTTCTCTGAGCTGGCTGCTCAGCTGTCGGCTAATTGCCAGCTCTCATCTCTCTCCACAGTTACCCAGCTGTTCCTGATACTGCTCATCTGACCTGCCTACTTAAAGCTGTCCAGTTCACTTCGTCTCTGCCTTCATCTTGGTCACATCACAAGAAACCATCTCCTGCGTTCCTGTTTAAAGACTGGCTTTGCTGACATCCCTTCTGGCTCCTTATCCTTCTTGCTGTTCCTCTACTTGGATCCCTGACTTCTGGCTTGGTTGATTACACAATCTGGTTACTGAACTCTGGCTTGGCTGATTACCTGATCTGGTTACTGAACTCTAGCTTGGCTGACTACCTGATCCGGTTACTGGACTCTGGCTATGCTTTGACTATGCTTACTCTATTTATCTTTTTATTTTTATTAATAAATGAGTACGCTTTTACTGTACTTCTGTCTTGGTCTGGTTCATGATTTCTGATACTGCTCTCATCTAAAAGATTATGATGAACAGAGCAGTGTACTGAGTAAAAAATGTTTGTAAAAAGGGCTATGATCCCGCCATCATTGAAGATGCACACATCAAATATAGGCTGAAATACCCTAAGTTCACCAGGAAGGCGAATTCCCAGCATTAAGTGGGGTATACCAAATATGATGGGAATGGCTCAGTCAAGGAAAATACTTGTACTTGCAGTCATTCTGATGTGACTTTTAACACTCTGTACACAAACAAGGTCATCCCTATTAAGCGGATCATAGAAAAATATTGGGGTATTCTCCAACAAGAACCTTGTTTGACCAATGTTATTCCAGAACGCCAGAATGTCATTTTCCGTAGACCCAAGAACTCAAGGGGACATAGCTCCAAGCAGAGTCCGTAAACACAAAACTGTGGCCAACCAATGTTGGCACATTTTATTTCACCAAAAGGGTTGCTTTAAGTGTGGTTTCCCCAACTGTGGAGCATGCTAATACATGTGGCATAGGAAATAGGAGGTTACAGGTAGTGATGGCCAAACCCATGCCATTTGGCAATTCATCAATTGTGGTTCACAATTGTAGTATATTGCCTGATATGCCGCTGTGGTCTTCTTTATGTGGGCCGCACCATCCTGGCTTTATGTATACAGTTTGGGGAGCATAAAAGGAATATATTCAAAAGGGTTGGCAACCATTCACTACCATTACAATTTTTGTATCAATATGATCATTAGACATGTGCAGAGTAAAATATTTCGTTTCGGAATTTCGTTTTCGTCTGAAAACTTAATTTATTTAGTTACTCCCGAAATTCGTTTTTATTTATTTCGTTTTTCGTTCAAAAATTGCATTCGTCCGAAAATCCACATGAATTACGGTCGAATCTGTCTTGGAAGGCTTATGGTGTCTGTCGAATGTATAAAGAAGATTCGACGGAGCTAACTATATAGCATACTTTAGAACCCTATTAAAGTCTATGGGACTCCAACGTTCAAAATCTAAAGTGCTAATTTTAAAGGCTAATTTGCAAGTTACTGTCCTAAAAAGTGTTTGGGGACCCGGGTCCTGCCCCAGGGGACATGTATCAATGCAAAAAAAAGTTTTAAAAACGGCCGTTTTTTCGGGAGCAGTGATTTTAACCGCTTCCTGCCCGCCCTATAGCCGAATGCCGGCCTTAGGGCGGGCGGCTTCCCTCGCCTGGCCGTCCCTGGACGGCCTGGTGTTTACTTCCGCAATGCGCGCCGCCGCGGGCGCGCATCGCGGAAGTTCTGTGTTTGCCGTGTCCCCCGGGGACAGGCAAACACAGATCGCTGTAAACGGCCAATCACAGCGGCCGTTTACAGCGTGATCGGCGTGTCCAATGGGAGATGATCTCATATGTAAACATATGAGATCATCTCTCAGCGCCGCTCTCCCTCCTCACACAGACAGCGTGTGAGAGGGGAGAGAAGAACGGCTGCAGCAGCCGTCAGTGTAAAAAAGAAAAAAAAAAAAAAAAAAAGTAAAAAAAAAGTTTAATAAAAAGTGCCATCCTCCCCCAGAGCCATCCTCCCCCAGTGCCACCCCCCCCCCAGTGCCATGCCCCCCCCCAGTGCCATCCTGCCCCAGTGCCATCCTGCCCCAGTGCCATCCGCCCCAGTGCCATCCTGCCCCAGTGCCATCCGCCCCAGTGCCATCCGCCCCAGTGCCATCCACCCCAGTGCCATCCACCCCACCCCAGTGCCACCTGCCCGCAGTGCTATCTGTCCCCAGTGCCACCTGTTGTCAGTGCCATTTGTCCCCAGTGCCATCTGTCATCAGTGCCACGTATAAGTGGCATCTGTCATCAGTGCCACGTGTTATTAGTGCCACATAGTGCCATCTGTCATCAGTGCCACGTATTAGTGCCATCTGTCATCAGTGCCACGTATCAGTGCCATTTGTCATCAGTGCCACCTGTCAGTGTCACGTGCCATCTGTTGTCAGTGTCACGTGTCATCAATGCCACTTATCAGTGCCATCTGTCATCAGTGTCACGTGTCATTGGTGCCACGTATTAGTGCCATCTGTCACCGGTGGCACGTATTAGTGCCACGTATTAGTGCCACATGTCATCAGTGCCACGTATTAGTGCCACGTGTCATCAGTGCCACATATTAGTGCCACGTGTCATCAGTGCCACGTATTAGTGCCACGTGTCATCAGTGCCACGTATTAGTGCCACGTGTCATCAGTGCCACATATTAGTGTCATCTGTCATCAGTGCCACGTGTCATCAGTGCCACGTATAAGTGTCATCATTGCCACGTATCAGTGCCATCTGTCATCAGTGTCACGTGTCATTGTCCTGGTATTTCAAAAGTGTAATAAGTAGTCAACAAGTTAGATGTGTAATATATGCTCCTAGAACACGTGATGGCGCTCCCTGCATGTTGGGCCTCTCTATGTGGCCAGGCTGCGAAAAAGTCCCACACATGTGGTATTGTAATACTCAGGAGGAGTAGCAGAATTTTTTGGGGGGTGTCATTTGTGGTATACACATGCCACGTGAGAGAAATAACCTATTACAATGACAATTTTGTGGAGAAAAATAAAGAAAATGAAAAATCTTCATTTTGCAAAGAATTGTGGGAAAAAAATGACAACATCAAAAAGCTCACCATGCCTCTAACTAAATACCTTGGAATGTCTACTTTCCAAAAAGGGGTCATTTGGGGGGTATTTGTACTTTCCTGACTTGTTTGGGTCACAAGAAGCGAGATAGGCCACCAGTACATCAGATGTGATCAATTTTGTGCGATTCGCACCACAGCTTGTAGACTCTCTAACTTTCACAAAGACCAAATAATATCCACTAATTTGGGTTATTTTTACCAAAGATATGTAGCAGTATAAATTGTGGCCAAAATTTATGAAGAAAAATTAATAATTTGCATAATTCTGTCACAGAAACAAAGAAATATGCGTTTTTTTTCAAAATTTTCGGTCTTTTTTCATTTATAGCGCAAAAAATAAAAACCCCAGAGGTGATCAAATACCACCAAAAGAAAGCTCTATTTGTGGGAAAAAAAGGACACAAAATTCATTTGGGTACAGTGTTGCATGACTGAGTAATTGTCATTCAAAGTGTGAGAGCACCGAAAGCTGAAAATTGGTCTGGGCAGGAAGGGTGTTTAAGTGCCCAGTAAGCAAGTGGTTAATAATGATTAAAGTGAAACAATAAAAGTGTAATATTCCTTTAAATTTCGTAGGGGGGGGTTGTCTATAGTATGCCTGTGAAGGGGCGCATGTTTCCCGTGCTTAGAATTGTCCCTGCACAAAGTGTCATTTATGCAGGAAAAAAAGTCCTTTAAAATCACTCGCAGCTATTATGAATTGTCGGCTCCCGTAATACAGAGAACACTCATTGAAAGTCATTGATAAAAAAATAAATAAATAAATAAATAAAAAAAAAAGCGTGGGGGTCCCCCAAATTCAATTACCAGGCCCTTCAGGTCTGGTATGGATATTAAGGAGAACCCTGCCTCAAATTTAAGAAAAAATTGGACGTGGGGTTCCCCCTAAATATCCATAACCAGACCCTTCAGGTCTGGTATGGATATTAAGGGGAACCCCGCGTCAAATTAAAAAAAAATTGACGTGGGGTTCCCCCTAAAAATCCATACCAGACCCTTTATCCGAGCACGCAACCTGGCAGGCCGCAGGAAAAGAGGGGGGGACGAGAGAGCGGCCCCCCCTCCCTCCTGAACCGTACCAGGCCACATGCCCTCAACATTGGGAGGATGCTTTGGGGGTCCGTGACCCCTCAAAGCACCTTGTCCCCATGTTGATGAGGACAAGGGCCTCATCCCCACAACCCTGGCCGGTGGTTGTGGAGGTCTGCGGGCGGGGGGCTTATCAGAATCTGGAAGCCCCCTTTAACAAGGGGACCCCCAGATCCCGGCCCCCCCCCCTGTTTGAAATGGTAAGGGGGTACAAAAGTACCCCTACCATTTCACAAAGAAAGTGTAAAAAATGTTTAAATAAAACAAACACACTTTTTAAAAATTCCTTTATTAAAAATAAAAAAAAGATTCCAGCGGCGGTAATCCACTCTTGCTATCCAGCGACGGACGGTCAGCTCTCCATCGATGTCTAATGTCATCCAGCGCAGCGCAGCATCCTTCTTCTGTCTCCGTGTAGGAGACATTGCAGGCATTCCGGCGCTGACGTTTCTTATATACGGAGGGCGGGGCCACCCGTCACCTGACCCCGCCCCCCTCTGACGCAAGGGGAAACCCGGGGTTCCCCGTGACGTATGGGTGACCCCGCCCCCCTCTGATGTAACGGAAACCTGCCTGTGTTACATCAGAGGGGTGCGGGTCACCCCTACGTCACGGGGAACCCCGGGTTTCCCCTTGCGTCAGAGGGGGGCGGGGTCAGGTGACGGGTGGCCCCGCCCACCGTATATAAGAAACGTCAAGCCGCCGGAATGTCTGTAGTGTCTCCTCCACGGAGACAGAAGAAGGATGCTGCGCTGCGCTGGATGACATTAGACATCGATGGAGAGCTGACCGTCCGTCGCTGGATAGCAAGAGTGGATTACCGCCGCTGGAATCTTTTTTTTATTTTTAATAAAGGAATTTTTCAAAAGTGTGTTTGTTTTATTTAACCATTTTTTACACTTTCTTTGTGAAATGGTAGGGGTACTTTTGTACCCCCTTACCATTTCAAACAGGGGGGGGGGGCCGGGATCTGGGGGTCCCCTTGTTAAAGGGGGCTTCCAGATTCTGATAAGCCCCCCGCCCGCAGACCTCCACAACCACCGGCCAGGGTTGTGGGGATGAGGCCCTTGTCCTCATCAACATGGGGACAAGGTGCTTTGAGGGGTCACGGACCCCCAAAGCATCCTCCCAATGTTGAGGGCATGTGGCCTGGTACGGTTCAGGAGGGAGGGGGGGCCGCTCTCTCGTCCCCCCCTCTTTTCCTGCGGCCTGCCAGGTTGCGTGCTCGGATAAAGGGTCTGGTATGGATTTTTAGGGGGAACCCCATGTCAGATTTTTTTTAAATTTGATGCGGGGTTCCCCTTAATATCCATACCAGACCTGAAGGGTCTGGTTATGGATATTTAGGGGGAACCCCACGTCAAATTTTTTCTTAAATTTGAGGCAGGGTTCCCCTTAATATCCATACCAGACCTGAAGGGCCTGGTAATTGAATTTGGGGGACCCCCACGCTTTTTTTTTATTTATTTATTTATTTTTTTATCAATGACTTTCAATGAGTGTTCTCTGTATTACGGGAGCCGACAATTCATAATAGCTGCGAGTGATTTTAAAGGACTTTTTTTCCTGCATAAATGACACTTTGTGCAGGGACAATTCTAAGCACGGGAAACATGCGCCCCTTCACAGGCATACTATAGACAACCCCCCCCTACGAAATTTAAAGGAATATTACACTTTTATTGTTTCACTTTAATCATTATTAAAATCACTGCTCCCGAAAAAACGGCCGTTTTTAAAACTTTTTTTTGCATTGATACATGTCCCCTGGGGCAGGACCCGGGTCCCCAAACACTTTTTAGGACAGTAACTTGCAGAATCTTTTCTCTCTGTCAAATCTTTTTTCTCTGTCGAATATTTTCTCTATATAATCTTGGACTAATAGAGGTAAGGTTAGGCACATTCGACCACAGGTTCTATAGACAGATTGTTGTCAGAGTCATGTCGAATCTCCTATTCTATATCGAACTGTTGTAACAATGAAAACGAAAATAAAGCATTTATTTATGTCGGATCTTTCGTTTTTCGGATTTTGTGCTTTCGTTATCGTTTGTCAAAACGAAAACGAAAATAGCTGAAATTCGGACGAAAATGCATTCGGACGAAAACGAATGCACATGTCTAATGATCATAAGCCATCTGATCTTAGGCTACTTGGCTTGAAAGTTATGCGTGAGGATGCCGATACTGGCAGGCCCTTTCGGAGACTTGTAGAAGAGAAACCTATTGGATACATCGCCTAGGGGCCTGAATGTGGGGTTGGATGTTTAGACTCTTATGTGACCCCCTGGTCCTATTAACCCTTCTGTTTTCATTCTGTTTTGTGTTTTTTGCCTTCATGTTTGAGGCCCATTCTGACAATGGCTTCCAACTGGCTATCATCACCAACATTTACCAACATATTCTGTCTCTTTGGTTGCTTTTTTCTTCTTTTTTATCCAAGTCTTTGTGTACATTTTTATCTTTATTATTATTTTTATTTTCATATTCATACTTATATTATTATTACTGTTATTATTATTATTATTATTATTATGATTATTATAAAAAATTTGACTTGAATATATTATTGTTCTTAACGACTAGCTGCTATTAAAGAGGAAGTAAACCCTGATGGGTTTTACTTCCTCTTTTGTTCCCCGTAAGGCCTGCAAATGAAAAGCATAATGGGCTAGTATGCAATGCATGATATGACACTTACCTGCAAACAAAGCCCGCGCTGTCCCCTGAGAAGGCCGCGTCCATCTTCGCCCCTCTTCCTTCTGGGGCCACAGACTCCAGCTCTGTGACTGAAAGAGTCGCGTGATGTCACTACCGGGCATGCGCGTGGGAACAGTAAGTCACGGCACATGCTGGGGGAAGAAACGGCACAGTGGTCCATTTCTTCACAGCACATGCACTGATGATGACATTGGCACACTACATGTGAAATATCTCGGTGCACGTTTAGGAAATATTTCCACTACTTATAGGTAAGCCTTATTCTAGGCTTACCTATAGGTAAAAGTCACCAAAAACGGTATACAACCACTTTAATTACCAATTACTATATATAATAACAAACTTTTACAGATTTTATTCAACATTTCGCTTTCACGCACTAATTAATTGCTTCACATTGGGAAATCATTATTATTGTTGTGCAAAATTCAACACAATAATATTTTTTCAATATTTTTAATAGAATTTCTGAAATATATAACTTTTTTCCATTTATTATTTTTTGAGAGAATTTATATATATATATATATATATATATATATATATATATATATATATATATATATTTTTTTTTTTTTAATGATCTTTGCTCATTCATGTGCATGGGGACAACTTTGGACTGCTCCCGTTCCAAAAATGATGTCACTTGTTGTCATCAGTCATCTTTCTGTGTTTCCAGGAAGTGGCTGTTTTTGACACACAATTTTCAATTCTACCATTCCCAGTAAAAGCATTTTCCCATGGTATACGAGACTAGCCTAGCTCTCAGGAAGGAGGTGTGCCCCGAAATGCGTTGGATGTACCCCATCTTCTGTGCATGTCCATGCACTCTGTTTATGGCCTTTTGTCAGTTGCATTTTGTGAGTACTCATTTTATACAAAAATTTCCAACTTTCTGACTATTACAACACAACAAACCTACCTTTATGGGTAACGTTGGAAGCTCTGGAAATACACCCAAATTAGTGGAAAATGCTACTTTGGATCCTTCCTAACTTGTGCAAGGAAATTGATAACTCCATTATAATACGGTTATTGATGGTTAAATACTCCAGCAAACTAATGTCCCTCTGTGCCTCGTCAGATTTCATCATTCACTCAATGTTTCCTCCAGGTTATACAGAACCAACTAAATTCAATTGGTGGGTGACAGAGTGCCTATGTAGTACCTATGATCTAATTACCCTTGCAGGCATAATTTGCATAATTTGCATAAAGCTCCATCACTGGAAACAGTCCAAAATCTACAAATTAAAAATTGTGTGGGCTGTATTATAAAATAATCTCTATACTTACAAACCTTAAAGACATTTGAACATATTTGTTGCAGTCATCCTCTAGCTAGGGATTTTAATCTCTACAATATACGATTTCCTATAAGAGGGGCAGGTACCTACCCCCTTCCATATGTAGAATTCTGGGAGAAAAATCTTGGATGCAGGGGTGCATACACGGCTTGCAAGATAGTGGACACTTAAGAGTCTAGCTCCAGTCGCTGTTCTTCCCTCCAGGCTCCTGCACCACTAAAATAGCTTCCAACGTCACAGGACCCCCACTGCCTGCTTCCAGAGCCCTCTGGGCACCCCATGGGCTTTCAAAAGCACATTTACCAGGGGATTATTCCGCCACAAAAGTTCTTGCCAGCACAACACATGGAGCGCTTCCTGCTTAGGCCGCAATCCCCGGCCTTGAGTAATCTGGCGGGCCCGCCAGGTCCTGCGGACCTGCTCGCATCACCCCAGGTATATTACAAAATAATCGCCCACCTCAGCAGCCAGAATCCACCGAAATGGTTACAGTAGCAGTTCTGGACTTAAAATGACATGCCCTATTGCAAGACCTGACTCATAATATTGTCAAAGAAGTCAGGAAAATTGCTCAGGAACTTAGAGGGGAAATCGATCAGCTGGGTGAACGTACTGATACATTGGAAAACAAGTTTGATGAACTTATTCAATACGTACATTTCCTAGAAGAGGAAAATTCTGTCCTCAAGCACACTTTTTCCTAGATCCAATTGCAGCAGAAAGATTTGGAAAACAGGGAACCCCTAAGGACCTAAGGATCTGTGGGGTCCCTGAAAATGTAGGTGATAGAGAAATACGTCCATATCTTCTAGGCCTGTTTGTCACTTTGGCCCCATACATCCCAGAAATAGATTGGTGCCTTGACAAAGCTCATAGATCCTTAGCTCCTAAGCCACCACCAGGATCTAACCCGACAAATATTATTGTTCGTTTTCACTACTACCAAAGTAAAGAAGCTTTCACAGTGGCTACATGTAACAAAACCTGCATAGACTTTAAAGAATCCAAGATTCAAATCTTCAGTGATCTTTCACCCATCGATCTGGGGAAGAGACGCAACCTCTGCCCTATAACTGCTCATCTCCAACACCACCAAGTTGCATATGGGTGGGATTTCCCTTTCCGACACTCTGCCTCAAGAGATGGAATACAATACTCTATAAAAGATCTCCATAAATGCGAGGCCTTTGTATGCAACCTAGGTAACCTTCCACCCTTTTCTGAGGAGGAACTTTAACTTCCTACTCTGGCTCCAAAATCTCTCCTGATGCCTCCAAAGTTTGTCAGAGGCCGCAGAAAGCTTCATCCACCCCTCAATGTGCTATCCCATCCAGATTCCCCACCTGAAGTTCTACTGCTCTCTTGAAGTTCTTTTTTCCCCCTACAGATGAACAGGACTTCATCTGATGTTTATTGGTCTCTTAAAGGAGATGGATTTCATTCTTTGTTTCCGAGATGTTTCCAAGATGTTGGTCTTTTTTGCTGCCTGTATGGTTCCAGTTTGTCATGTTATGTTTATAAGTTTTTCAAAAGGGATGGGACCTGTTTCATCGGATCTTGCAGACCGTCATGCACCTATTCACATCCATGGGCAGTTGCCTTGAATTCTTGAAGGTTTTTTTCCTTCAGGCCTTCACAATAAATTTTTCATTATTTTTATACTTTTATTTCTCTTTTTCCCTCAGGTCCTTTTTTTGACCTGCTTTTGATACATGATTCTAACTTGTTCATCACTGTCTTACAATGTTTTTCTTTCTTATATGTGGATTTTACTGTCCTTTGCACCATGGAACCTTTTTTGCATCTACAGTATATTGCTCAGATAATGTATGATATCTTTTTCATTGACACGATGTGGCTTTAAAAGTATTTTCTTATAATGCGAAGGGCTTAAATTCCATACACAAGCGATGGTTAGCTTTGAAGGTATTAAAATCCTCTGGAGCTGATGTGATCATGGCTCAGGAGATGCACTTCCATCCAGAGGGCTCTTTCAACCACTTGCTGACCGCTGCACGCCGATATACGTCAGCACAATGGCATTGGTGGGCAAATGGGCATACCTGTAGGGCCCCTTTAATTGGCAGGACTAGTACACATGTGCCTGCCACGTACAGTGTGACCATGTCCCGGTGATTATGTCACGGAGCCGCAGAACGGGGAGATGCCTACAAAAAAGGTATTTCCCCATTCTGCCCAGTGACATGGCAGAGATCACTGCTCCCTGTCATCGGAAGCAGTGATTGCTGTCATGTGAGTGGTAGCTCACCCCCCCACAGTTACAATCACTCCTTAGGACACACATAACCCCTTGATGGCCCCCTAGTGTTTAACCCCTTCACTGCCGGTGTCATTTATACAGTAATCAGTGCATTTTTATAGCACTGATCGCTGTATAAATGACAATGGTCCCAAAATAGTGTGAAAAGTGTCCAATGTGTCCACCATAATGACATAGTCATGATAAAAATTGCAGATTGCTGCCATTACTAATAAAAAAATAATAATAATAAAAATACCATAAAACTATCCCCTATTTTGTAGACAATATAACTTTTGCGCAAACCAATCAATCTATGCTTATTGTGATTTATTTTTTACTAATAATATGTTGAAGAATAAATATCGGCCTAAACTGAGGAAAATAATATATTTTTATATATATTTTGAGGGATATTTATTATAGCAAACAGTAAAAAAAAAAATAGCTTTTTTTTCAAAATTGTCGCTCTTTTTTTGTTTATAGCGCAAAAAATAAAAACTGCAGAGGTGATCAATATACCACCAAAATAAAGCTCTATTTGTGGGGAAAAAAATGATGTTAATTTTGTTTGGCTGCAACGTCGCACGACTGCGCAATTGTCAGTTAAAGCGACGCAGTGCCGAACCGTAAAAAAGTGCTCTGGTCAAGAAGGGGTAAAATCTACTCGAACTGAAGTCGTTACATTTTCCTCCAAGCTATTCCCTACTACTTTTGTTGCTTCAGACCCTTCAAGGAAGACCGAAGTAGCAATTTTGATTAAACATTCTAGCCCTATTCAAATTCATTCTTAAGTTCTTGATCCTCATGGTCGGTTTGTTCTCCTGAGCTGTGCTTACCTGAATACATCCTTTACCTTAGCTAATATATATGCACCAGGATATACCAAGTCAGGACAGATTTGTTTTCTCATGAAGGTCTTTGAGAAAATACAGTCTTTCTCACAGCCCTTGTAGGAGGTGATTTCAACATGTGTATGTCTCCAAACAGATAGATATGCTCTCTTTCAATCTGCCCCACCAGTCCACGCTCAGAAATTATCTACCTCCTTTTGCAAACTAATTTGATCCAATTTATGACAATATACATTTTAACCCCCCCACATGAACTATATTCCAGATTAGACCACTTCTTAGCGACGCCCCCTTATTACCTAATTTTGTTTCCTCAGAGATAAACCCTATCACATGGTCTGACCACATCCCTGTTACTCTTGATCTTGCCTTATCTACCTCGATGCCCAAAACATGCCATTGGTGGCTTAACAAGTCCTTTCTGCGAAACATTGAAACTAAGGATCGATTGCAACAGCAATTATCAGAATTTTTTCATTTGAACATAGCTACTGTCTTAGAAACTTCCATCTTGTGGGAAGCCCATAAGGCTTTTTTTAGGGGTGAATGCATCCTACTAGTTTTCGAATGAAACAAGAGACTACTAAGCTGAGAACTGAGCTTCCTGCACTTGCATTTACTTCACTCCCTCACGGTGGCTCGTTGGCATGCTGTGGTGTCTGTCCACAATTGTATTAAATCATTAGACATGAGCAGAATATCCAAATCAATGTTATGATCTAGACAAACGTTTTATGAATATGCGAACAAACCAATAGGATGCTGGCCCATAAGCTTAAGCCACGTTGATTCTTATCTATCCCTGATCACATAATGCAGCCAGATGGTACCCCTACCTATTGCCCCCGGACTATGTCTAAAGTATTTTGAGAATTCTATGAAAGACTTTATAATTGTTTGAATTCAGATCCACATGCCCAATTTACACAAGAGACATTTGACACTTTTTTAGCCCTGATGGACTTCCCTACTCATACTACAAAACCTTTCTTCCACTCCTAGCCCCACATATGCTGAACTTATTTGCCTCTCTGCTAAAGGGCACCCTTCCACATTCTCACTTTCTACATGCATTCATAACCATCATTCCTAAACCAGATAAAAATCCGTCAATACTCGATAATTACTGTCCTATTGCCCTGTTAAATTCAGATTATAGGATTCTTACAAAGATATTGGCGAATAAACTCTCACTGTTATTGCCGTCACTGATACACAGGGATCAGGTAGGTTTTGTTCCCACAAGACATGCAGGTGATAATACGAGACGTATGATAGATCTTATAGATCTTCTGACTAAAACTAAACGCCCTGCTTTAGTGCTAAGTTTAGATGCTCAAAAAGCCTTCAACTGCCTAAATTGTCCGTTTATGTTTGAAATCTTATCCCATTATGGGTTCTCAGGCCTTTTCATCCAGGCTCTATAGGCATTGTATTCAAAACCTACCTCTCAGGTGCCACTCTCCTCCCATCTTTTGCGTCCATTCCCCCTCAGTAATAGTATTAGACAGGATTGCCCTTTGTCACCTTTACTTTTCATTCTCAGTTTAGAGCCCATTGCTGCGGCCATTAGAGGCATCCCAGATATCCACGGGGTTCACTTGCGACAACAAGAGTATAAACTGTCCCACTTTGCTCATGATGTTCTCTTGACGCTTACACATCCACACACATCTCTTCCCTCTTTACACAACATTTTTTTTCGGGATTCAAAATCAATTCTGACAAAACAGAAGCTTTACCTATTAAATCCCCACCTCTTTAAAAAAACTTTGACTACCACTGGTGTCCCGATGCATTTAAATATCTGGGAGTTCAGCTTACGTATTCTTATTCCACTCTGTATCAGGCTAACTTTCCCCCTATGTTCATAGAAATGAATCATCTTCTGACCCATTGCCCCACCCTTCCTCTCTCTCCCTTCTTGGAATCAATGTTCTTAAAATGCCAATACTCCTCAAATTACTTTATCTATTTGCTCCCAGTATTGATTCCACTGTCACAACTGATAGCTCTTGAGAGGAGATGTCTCCATTTTATATGAAATAATGCTTCCAACTGGATTACAGGATCAGTGGTACTGGCTCTGAGAAATAGAGGGGGTCTGGGTGCCCCAGATTTTATCAAATATTATTATGCTTCACATTTACTAATATTGTCCTCCTAGACATCCAGGAAAGCTCAGAATTGGTGGTCTGAGATTGAGATGAGTGTCACTGTATCGGTACACCCTTGATATATACTATGGCCATCCTCTTGCAAACATATGCCCCAATTAAGAAGTATATGTCTAGCTCCAATGTTATTTACTTCGTCAATATGGAGACAATGCTTCCAACGATATTCTCTCTCTTCCTCATGCCCTCCACTTCTAAATGTGTTTTTCAATCCAGACATCCCAGATAGTCTGTCCTATGATCGAATGCTACCCTGGACTCAAGCAGGAATTTTCCAGTTGCGCCAACTTGTAAATCCAAGGACCCATCATTTTTTGACCTTTTCTGACCTGCAAAAGAAACATCAGATTCCCAAAACAGTTTTCTATTCCTATTTGCATTTAAAAAAAAAAAAATTCGACTAGATCCCCATCCCTGTCATTAGAGACATCCCTCTCATTAGAAAAACCAATTGATTTTGAAATGTTATGTGCCAGAGGCCCATATGAATCCCAGTTAATTTCTACTATTTATAAAACTCTACACAAAGCCATTCCATTAACTGAGTGTAGTCACAATTATATGATAAAATGGTCTCGGGTCCTACAGCAAACTATTTCCTTGTCAGATTGGGAGTCCACATCCAAAATCGCCCGATGTGTGACCCACAAAGAAACGGCATCTAAGATTCTTTTATTTTGATACAGGACCCCAGATATCTTACACGCCTGTAACCCAGCAGATTCTGGGCAATGTTGGAGATGCAATGACGATGTAGGTACACATATTTTCTGGGAGTGCCCCTCTATTAGCCAATTTTGGGCTCAGATTCAAAATTGTCTGCTAAAACTGTTGGGGACTTCCATTCCTTTGACCCCTATACATCATTTGCTGGGTCTCCCTTTCTTAGGTATCTCTAGGGCTGAAAGGAGGTTGATGTCCTTTATATTGTTAGCAGCTAAATGGATTATCCCCAGACTTTGGTTATCTATCTCACCCTCCACATTTTCACAATTTTTAGCTACCTTGGCAGACATACGTCAGATGTAACATCTGACTGCATTAATAGATGGGTCAGTATAACAATTTTCTAAAATTTTGCAGGTATGGGATGAATCTGAATATTGCTCTGAGGCAAACAGCTCAATACAGTAGGTAAATAGACTACATGCAATTCATTTTTTTGGCCCTAGTGATGATGAAAGTTGTGTACATTACAGTCTTTGTTGCAAAACCACGTTCTTTTTCTACATAATTATATAGTGGGATATATTCGCATAACCCAATACAAGTCAAGATATAAATTAATGTTGGTTCATACCATATCTTTAATACTCATTGTTTTCATGTTTATATGACAGACTATATTTGAAATACCTGAAAAGTTTTATTTTCTATATAGTTCTGGAAACTCTGCAAAAATTCTATAAATAAACCATTAAAAAAAAAAAGATCTTGGATGTAACCTAGAACAAGAAGATTGGAAACAAATTTGGGAAGGTACAGCTTATTGTTCAATTAATGCATTAGCAATATAATCTAATTACAGATTACGCATGCGCTGGTACATGGTCCCACAGAATTTAGCTAAATTTGTTCCAACTGAATCTGACCAATGCTTCAGGTAATGTCAAACACAAAGTTCTATCCACTACAGCTAAACAATTCCTTGCTTAAGCATGGTGCTCATTAACCCCCCAGATGGGGATAGATTTTGTTTCAAATTGATCTGACTACCCGAGATCAGGGCTGTCCAAACTTTTTTCAAAGAGGGCCAGATTTGATGAAGTGAACATGCATGAGGGCCGACCATTTTCCCTGACATTCTTTGAACCAATAAAATTCAGTCTAAGTGTGTTCGTTTGAGCACTAATACACTGCTCAACAAGAATTTTCTTGCCTTTGTGGCTGTGTGTGGTGAAGAGTTGATCTCGGGCATGTTATTTGGATATACCGTATTTATCGGCATATAACACGCATCTTCACTTTAAGGGGGAAGTTTCAGAAAAAAAATAATAATTAAATAACGAATTGTGAAGCAAAATAAGAGTCAGTGCCCATGAATGTGGCATAATCAGTGTCCATCTGCAGCCTCACCATTGCCATGAATGCAGCCCCACCATTGCCATGAATGCAGCCCCACCATTGTCATGAATGCAGACTCACCATTTCCATGAATGCAGAATCACTATTGCCATGAATGCATACCCACCATTTCCGTGAATGCAGAATCACTATTGCCATGAATGCAGAATCACTATTGCCATGAATGCAGACCCACCATTGCCATGAATGCAGCCCCACCATTGCTATAAATGCAGCCCCACTATTGCCATGAATGCAGACTCATCATTGCCATGAATGCCAATTCACCATTGCCATTAATGCAGCACCCTCATTGTCATGAATGCAGCCCAACCATTGCCATGAATGCAGCACCCTCATTGCCATGAATGCAGCCTCACCATTTTCACAAATGCAGCCTCACCATTGCCATGAATGCAGAACCCCAATTGCCATGAATGCAGCACCCCTATTGACATGAATGCAGCACCCCCATTGCAATGAATGCAGAACCCCCATTGACATGAATGCAGCCCCACCATTGCCATGAATACAGCACCCCCACTGACATGAATGCAGCACCCTAATTGACATGAATGCAGCACCCCCATTGACATGAATGCAGTACTCCTATTGACATAAATGCAGTACCCCCATTGCCATGAATTCAGCACCCCCATTGACATGAATGCAGCACTCCTATTGACATGAATGCAGCACCCCCATTGCCATGAATACAGCACCCCCATTGACATGAATGCAGCTCCACCACTGACATGAATGCAGCGCCACCATTGCTATAAATACAGCCCCACTGTTGCCATGAATGCAGCCCCACCATTGCCATGAATACAGCCCCATCATTGCCATGAATGCAGACTCACCATTGCCATGAATGCAGATTCACCATTGCCATGAACGCAGCACCCTCATTGCTATGAATACAGCCCCACCATTGCCATGAATGCAGCACCTCCGTTGCCATGAATGCAGCCCCACCATTTCCACAAATGCAGCCTCACCATTGCCATGAATGCAGCATCCCAATTGCCATTAATTCAGCACCCCCATTGAAATGAATGCAGCACCCCCATTGCCATGAATACAGCACCCCCATTGCTATGAATGCTGCACCCCAATTGACTTGAATGCAGCACCCCCATTGACATGAATTCAGCACTCCTATTGACATGAATGCAGCACCCCCATTGCCATGAATGCAGCACCCCATTGACATGAATGCAGCCCCACCATTGCCATTAATGCGGCACCCACATTGCCATGGATGCAGACTCATCATCAGTGCAGCCTGATCGATGTCCATCTCGGAGGGCAAAGGAAGGGGCGGGACAAGCGCCAACACATTACATACAGGAGAATCTGTTTTCTCTGTGGCTTCTTTAATCTTTAATTTTCTTTAACAGTCCCGCCTTCTATGATGGACAGAACAGTCAGCCAATGGCAGCGGAGGACCATTGCCATGAATACAGCCCCACCATTATCATGAATGCAGACTCACCATTGCCACAAATGCAGATTCACCATTGCCATGAACGCAGCACCCTCATTTCCATGAATGCAGCCCCTCCATTGCCATGAATGCAGCACCCCCATTGCCATGAATGCAGCACCCCCATTGCCATGAATGCAGCCCCACCATTTCCACAAATGCAGCCTCACCATTGCCATGAATGCAGCACCCCCATTGCCATGAATGCAGTACCCCTATTGAGATGAATGCAGCACCCCTATTGACATGAATGCAGCACCCCCCATTGACATGAATGCAGCATCCCCATTGACACGGATGCAGCACCCCCATTGACATGAATGCAGCCCCACCATTGCCATGAATACAGCACCCCCATTGACATGAATGCAGCACCCCAATTGACATGAATGCAACACCCCCATTGACATGAATGTAGCACTCCTATTGACATGAGTGCAGCACCCTCATTGCCATGAATGCAGCACCCCCATTGCTTTGTGTGTATTAAAAATGTTTTTTATTATTTTGTTATCCTGTGTAATGTAAAAAATATTTACTGGGCACAGACTGACTGACTGACCAGGACCTGGTAGTGACAGCTGAGGCTAGACATTGGCACAGGCCATAGTATAGACACAGAGTGCTTGGTGGAATCACAAAGAGGCAAAGGATACTGTAGAGACTAAATATTCAAAGACACTGAAGGGGATGGAGTCAGCATGCCTGCTCATTCAGCAAAGAAAAGCTGAGGTGAGCAGTGATGGGTTTTGCTGCTGCTAACTCCCAGGTTGGCGCCCTCTGACTTACTCAAACAGGTAGAATACAGGTGCTCAGAAAAGAGTGTCTTGCAGAACAGGGATGTGAATGAGATAACACTGGGATAATGGAAGCAGACAAGAGTACATAGTACTGTATCAAAGGATTATGAAGCAGGTTGTAGACCATGAAGGTCACAGGAGCTGGATGCAGGCTGAATTTCATAGGGTCACAGGAGCAGGTTGCAGGTTGGAGTGCAATGGGGTCACAGTAGCAGGACACAGGCTGGAGTACTCAGGATGTTCACAAGACGCTGGAGAGCAATGGGGGGCATAGTAGCCTGTTACAAAGCCACACAACAGCTATCCCTTTATGAAAGCACCCTTTCCATGAATGGTGCACTGGCAGGATCTGGAAGCCAGCTGAGTTGTCCTGGAAAGGAGAGAAAAACCTGCAGCATGGAACAGGAGAGTGTGACAAATACTCTAAACTCTGCCCATTGCAGAAATGTGAAAATTGCCCTGGTCCATAGCAGGTTTATAGGTGTTAAAGATAAAGTGGTTAAAGTATATGTGAACCCTTAAAACATACTGTATTAACTCTGTTTTCAGCTGCATAAAGAATGTGGAGAGATGAGGGATGGAGAAAAATCAGTTCACTGATCTCTGCACAGAATGGCTATGCATAAGGCTGTGTCAGCACAAATTGGCAGGGTCACCAGGTATTTCACATAATTTCAAACAAAGGAAGCAGTGGGCATCTGATGCCCCTATTATTTTTATTCAAGGAGCAAAAAAAATCATTCAACTCCTTGAATAAAAATAATACGGGCATCAGATTTGTACATGAGGCAAGTCTGGAGAAAATTAACTTTTTGGATATCATTATCTCGAAGGATGGGGATACCTTTAAGACAATTTCATATTTTAAGAAGACAGATCAGAGCGCCTATATACCCTTTAGGGAGTTGTTATCAGGACTCTTGGCTTAAATCAATTCCCAAGAGTCAGTTCATTAGGATGAGACGGAACTGTATGACTCTGGAGGATTATAGGATCCAGGCAGGGATTCTCAAAGATAGGTTGGAGGAGAAAGGTTATGAGGGTGGTGTATTGGAGAAAACATTGGAGGAGGTGGCGATTATTGATAGAACTATCTTACTCTCGGAGGACCCTATGAAAAAAGCAGATGAGAGACCCACTTTACCCTTCATTACTACCTTCTCAAGTCAACATTATTGTATCAAGAAAATTTTCCGGAAACACTGGCATATATTGGGGAATGATAGTTATTAAAACCTTTCTCCCAATACAGCCAGATATTTAGGGGGGGTCCTTCTCTTAGGGATAGAATTGCCCCTAACGTAGTGAATCCCCCTAACAAAAAGGTCTCCTTCTTTCAAAATCTTTCTGGATACCATCAGTGTCGCAGGTGTCAGGTCTGCACACTGAATGTGAGTAAGCAAAGAAAGAAGGAGGCCTTTGTTTCCACTAGTACATCAGCTACACACAAAATTGAACCATTTATCACCTGTAGTTCAACAGGCATTGTCTACTTGTTACAATGTCCATGGGGGCACCAGTATATCGTTAGAACCAAGCGATCCATGCAGGTTCGCTTGGGTGAACATATCACCAATATTAAGAATGGTTTTAAATACCATTCTGTTTCTAAACATTATGCGATTCACCATAATCACAATCCAGCTAACACACTGTTTTTGGGAATCGACAAATGCAGTGCCCACTGTAGAGGGAACTCCCTAGTTAGGGAACTCTCCAGGTTAGAAATGATGTGGATATACAAGGTATGGTGCTACACCCCCCCATGGCCTCAATGTTGAGACAGATGTCAATGCATTTATTGACAACAGTTGAGTCCATGGGGGGATTGTTGATGTAGGGTGTCACTCATGGATAATGGCTGAATTTCTATGTGAACTAGCGCTGAATTCCTAGTGAACCTTAATTAAAATACATTTTTACCAACGTTGGGGGATTATTTCGGTATGAAGGATGTGGTACCTCATTTTCTCCTTCTTCTTGGTGGTATGTTTCCCCTTCTTCTTTTTTTTTTCCTCTACTGTTGAAATAATTCTCACAGTATTGAACAAAATTTTTTTTAGATCATGATGATGATTCGTCTTCTATTTGTGAATCAAATTTGGCAGATAGAGACACTTTAATTCGGTGATTATTTTGCCTCTGTTTGAGGTTAAATTAATCTACATATGGTCTCTCCTTATATTCTTTATAACCTCTTCTACATTTTTTTGAGATGTAGTTTTATAATCTTTTATATATTTAATTATGGTATTAATTTTGTGAAAATGTAGCTGAAAAACAGCAGCTAATAAACTCCGCGCCACTTATAAAAATGTGCAAAGAAGAATAGACTAATAGTCAGTGAATCAAATAAACTAAGTGAAACACTAATAGCTGCTCCCTAAAAACAAGAAAAAAACTTGTCATGCTGAAAATAAAATAATAGTAGGGGCGCTGAAAAAATTATAAATATAAACGTCAATTACAAATGTGAAAATTAATAATCATAGAACGCCTCAAGTAATAGACAACCTATCACCATGAATGAAAAAACAAATGGTTGCAAAGAAATGAATAATATAGATAATACAATAAAAAATAAAGTCCCAATTAGATACTAGAAAAACAAAAATATCCACAGTCCAAGACAGTGATTCATTCAGTGAAAAACTCAGTCTACATCCGTATGCCAGAAGGCGGCTGAAATCTTCTACAAAGTTGTGACACATCCCTTCACCAAAAAATTTTTTTTTTGGACACAGAAAACACACCAACTGTGAAGATAAAGTTGTCTTCTTACCAGATGCTGTTGACTACTTTATTTAAAAAGATAGTCAAAAAGGCTTATGCAGGTGAATTCCCTGCTCGCATGGAATATGGTGGACCTCTTATGGAAAAAACCTTCTACTCATAGATTCAGACAGGTCATAAAAAAAGGAGAGCAAACAAAATCCATAGTGTGACACCGTTTAATAATAAAAATAAATTAAAAAACATAAGGCCAAATGGCTGCTTACATATGCCGGTGACCTGGCACTGGGGCTGCTCGCTTAAAACAATCGTTTCGTAATAGATGCGTAGTTCCTCGTTGTGTGGGACGTGCGTTCCACCAAGAAACAGCCGACAACCAAAAACTTCTTGAACTGTACGTATACGAACGTGACTAGGTACCGCCTCGACGTACGTTTCGTTTGACACGTCATCAGGAAGCGTACCTAGTCACAGAGTCAACGTTCTTTATGGTGTCTCGATCGATCGAAAAGACCAATAGAGAAACACTTAATTTAGTACGCAGCCTCAGTCCCACTCAAGGCTTAATAGAAATCCATTGTTTATAAAAACATGACTGGCTTCCATACTTAACAAATAAAAAACAAACAGATAAAAACTAAACATAGTTCACCCTAGATCACAGGGAAGAACTATACATAACGAAAAATGTATTAAAAATAAAATTAAAATTAAAATTAAAAAATAAAAATTTAAAAATAATAAATAATAAATAATAATAATCCTGTCAATTAATTCCTATTAAAAGAAAGGAGAGGGAATTACTTTCTTGTAATTTACAAGATTAACCTCTAGATGTCAGTCTATAGGTGAAAGTATCTGATATCAATCATTAACCACTTGCCGACCGCCGCACGCCGATGTACGTCGGCAGAATGGCACGGGCAGGCATAAGGGCTTACATGTACGTCCTTGCCTGCCCGCCGGCCGGGGGCCCGATCGGGCCCCCGCCCGGTGCCTGCGGTGGTCGGTATTCGTTCGGGAGCGATCCCGGACGAGGGGACGGCCATTCATTCATGGCCACCCCCTCGCGATCGCTCCCGGCGAATGAAAATGTCCGGTGACATCATTTCCTCTCCTGTAATGTAAACACAGGAGAGGAAGTGATGTATTCTCTCCTCCGTGTCGGTATTTTTCGTTCCGGCACCGAGGAGAGAGGTTCGGTGAGTTGCACCAACACACCCCACATACAGTAGAACATGCCAGGCACACTCACACCCCCCCTTTACCCCCCGATCACCCCCCAATTACCCCTGCCCCCCCAGTCACAGTGACACCAATTGCTTTTTTTTTTTTTTTTTGCATTGGTGTCATTTGTGACTGTAATAACTGTTAGGGCAGTTAGGGTTAGCCCCCTTTAGTTCTAATGTGCCCCCCTAACCCCCCCAATAAAGGTTTAACCCCGTGATCACCCCCCGTCGCCAGTGTCACTAAGGCTGGGTTCACATTGCAGCGGTTTATGAGAACGAATGTGATTCGCACCGCACTGCAGTGCAAATCACATCCGATCTCTGGGACCCTTTTTTTGGCCCGCAGCAGAATCAGATCGCATGGGTGTTCACACCATGCGATCCGAGTTTGCAGATCGCACTGCGATATGCGAACTGATCTGGGGGTGTCATTAACATTTCACTGACACTCCCAGCAGTTCGCATAGGGCAGTGTGAACTGCCGCCGGGAGGCATGCGATGCGGGAACCCGCCGCGGATTCATGGCGTTCCCGCATTGCTCCAGTGTGAACCCAGCCTAATAAGCGATAGTTTTTCTGATCGCTGTATTAGTGTCACAGGTGACGCTAGTTAGGCAGGTAGGTATTTAGGTTCGCCGCAGCTTTTTATAGCGCCAGGGACCCCCATATACTACCGCATAAAGCCCCCTGATTGCCCCCTAGTTAACCCTTTCACCAGTGATCACCATATAACTGTTACAGGTGACGCTGGTTGGTTAGTTATTTTTTTATAGTTTCAGGGCACCCGCCATTTATTACCTAATAAAGGTTTAACCCCCTGATCACCCGGCGGGTGTCATTTGTGACTGTAATAACTGTTAGGGCAGTTAGGGTTAGCCCCCTTTAGTTCTAAGGTACCCCCCTAACCCCCCCAATAAAGGTTTAACCCCGTGATCACCCCCCGTCGCCAGTGTCACTAAGGCTGGGTTCACATTGCAGCGGTTTATGAGAACGGATGTGATTCGCACCGCACTGCAGTGCAAATCACATCCGATCTCTGTGCGATTCGAGTTCAGCCATACAGATAGTATGGCTGAATTCGTGTCGCACCCGCCGCACCCGCCGCAAACTCGCACGGGACCCTTTTTTTGGTCCGCAGCAGAATCGGATCGCATGGGTGTTCACACCATGCGATCCGAGTTTGCAGATCGCACTGCGATATGCGAACTGATCTGGGGGTGTCATTAACATTTCACTGACACTCCCAGCAGTTCGCATAGGGCAGTGTGAACTGCCGCCGGGAGGCATGTGATGCGGGAACCCGCCGCGGATTCGTGCCGTTCCCGCATCGCTCCAGTGTGAACCCAGCCTAATAAGCGATCGTTTTTCTGATCACTGTATTAGTGTCACAGGTGACGCTAGTTAGGCAGGTAGGTATTTAGGTTTGCCGCAGCTTTTTATAGCGCCAGGGACCCCCATATACTACCGCATAAAGCCCCCTGATTGCCCCCTAGTTAACCCTTTCACCAGTGATCACCATATAACTGTTACAGGTGACGCTGGTTGGTTAGTTATTTTTTTTATAGTTTCAGGGCACCCGCCATTTATTACCTAGTCTCACTAGTGTACCCCTAAATTTAGGGGTGTCTACTTTCCAAAATGGGGTCATTTGGGGGGGGGTTTGTGCCATCTTGGCATTTTATGGCCTTCAAAACTGTAACGCCCTTAGAAAGCCTGAAGGCGGTGCTTGGTTTTCGGGGCCCCGTACGCGGCTAGCTCCCAAAAAGTCCCACATATGTGGTATCCCCGTACTCAGGAGAAGCAGCAGAATTTATTTTGGCGTGTCATTTCACATATGCCCATGGCATGCGTGAGCAATATATCATTTAGTGACAACTTTGTGAAAAAAAAAAAAAAAAGTTTGTAATTTTCCCGCAACTTGTGGCAAAATATAAAATATTCCATGGACTCAACATGCCTCTCAGCAAATAGCTTGGGGTGTCTACTTTCTAAAATGGGGTAATTTGTGGGGGTTTTGTGCCATCTTGGCATTTTATGGCCTTCAAAACTGTAATAGGTAGTGAGGAGTGAAGTCAAATATTTACGCCCTTAGAAAACCTGAAGGCGGTTCTTGGCTTTCGGGGCCCCGTACGCGGCTAGGC
Organism: Lithobates pipiens; assembly: GCF_037356315.1. Lineage (NCBI taxonomy): Eukaryota > Metazoa > Chordata > Amphibia > Anura > Ranidae > Lithobates > Lithobates pipiens. Next base: position 205,428,568 of record NW_027507785.1, on the reverse strand, counting down.
TCCCAAAAAGTCCCACATATGTGGTATCCCCGTACTCAGGAGAAGCAGCAGAATTTATTTTGGGGTGTCATTTCACATATGCCCATAGCATGTGTGAGCAATATATCATTTAGTGACAACTTTGTGTAAAAAAAAAAAAAAAAAATTTTTTTTTGTCATAATTCAATCGCTTGAGGCAAAAAAATAAAATATTCAATGGGCTCAACATGCCACTTATCAATTTCCTTAGGGTGTCTACTTTCCAAAATGGGGTCATTTGGGGGGGTTTTGTACTGCCCTGCCATTTTAGCACCTCAAGAAATGAGATAGGCAGTCGTAAACTAAAAGCTGCGTAAATTCCAGAAAACGTACCTTAGTTTGTAGATGTGACAACTTTTGCGCAAACCAATAAATATACAATTATTGCCTTTTTTTTTACCAAAGACATGTGGCTGAATACATTTTGGCCTAAATGTATGACTAAAATTGAGTTTATTGGATTTTTCTAATAACAAAAAGTAGAAAATATCATTTTTTTTCAAAATTTGCGGTCTTTTTACGTTTATATCGCAAAACATAAAAATCGCAGAGGCAATCAAATACCATCAAAAGAAAGCTCTATTTGTGGGAAGAAAAGGACGCAAATTTTGTTTGGGTACAACATTGCATGACCGCGCAATTACCAGTTAAAGCAGCGCAGTGCCAAATTGTAAAAAGACCTCTGGTCATTTACCAGCAAAATGGTCCGGTCTGAAGGTGGTTAAACAGAGAATGGTTTTTAAACCTGAATATTTAATTACACTTTTTATAAGATATATTAGTACCATTCCTAAAAAATATTTAGCAATAATCTTATCTATATATGTAAAGAAAAAACAAAACAAAACCCTACATCATAAGATAAAAAATATATATATATATATTTTTTTTATTAAAAATGGGAAAAGAGAAACTTTAGAGCAAAAAAGGGGGAATTCAATCATTGGACAAAACACAATTTAAATCAAGCTCTATGTTCATTCCTAAAGGCTGCATTGTCTTTAATTTATATATCCATTTTGTTTCATTCTTTGATATTTCCCTTTTCATGTGTGTTCCTCTCCAGTGTTTTGAAATCTTATCGATCCCATAGAATTTTCAAAGTGAAGGATCGCTATTATGATGTGATTTAAAGTGTCTTGACACACTATGATTGGGAAAACCTTTCTTAATATTTGTGAGATTTTGGCCTTATGTTTTTTAATTTATTTTTATTATTAAACGGTGTCACACTATGGATTTTGTTTGCTCTCCTTTTTTTATGACCTGTCTGAATCTATGAGGAGAAGGTTTTTTCCATAAGAGGTCCACCATATTCCATGCGAGCAGGGAATTCACCTGCATAAGCCTTTTTGACTAAATTTTTAAATAAAGTAGTCAACAGCATCTGGTAAGAAGACAACTTTATCTTCACAGTTGGGGTGTTTTCTGTGTCCAAAAAAAAATTTTTTGGTGAAGGGACGTGTCACAACTTTGTAGAAGATTTCAGCCGCCTTCTGGCATATGGATGTTTTCACTGAATGAATCACTGTCTTGGACTGTGGATATTTTTGTTTTTCTAGTATCTAATTGGGACTTTATTTTTTATTGTATTATCTATATTATTCATTTCTTTGCAACCATTTGTTTTTTAATTCATGGTGATAGGTTGTCTATTACTTGAGGCGTTCTATGATTATTAATTTTCACATTTGTAATTGACGTTTATATTTATAATTTTTTCAGCGCCCCTACTATGGTATTAATTTTACCTTTGTATTTCAGCCTATAGTGATGTGGATACACACGTATGGGCTGCATATGAATTATAATGTACTTATACACAATGAGAGATCACTGGGGGAGGGCATAGTGGTAAACCTAAATGCCCACTTAGGCCGCGTACACACGAGAGGATTGTCCGTCCAACTTAGTCCGCTGAAACGTGTTTCAGCGGACAATCCGCTCGTGTGTGGGCTTCAGCGGACTTTTTCAGCGGACAGTCTGGCGGACTAAGTCTTTCGGAATTTCCGTAATATTGTCCGTCCAAACTTGGTTTCAGCGGACAGTCCGCTCGTGAGTAGGCTACTTCGACGGACTAAGTATGGCGCATGCTCAGAAAGGATTTACATGGCCGAAGGTTGCATTGCAGTGTATTGGACGTCGAATTTCTAGTCCCGTCGTACGTGCCGTACACGTCACCGCGCAAGCTTTCAGCGGACTGTCTGTTCGTCGTGTGTGGGCGTTCATTCAAAAGTAGGATGGACTGTCTGTCGGATTGTCTGACGGACTTAGTTGGACGGATAGTCCGCCCGTGTGTACGCGGCCTTAGTGAATGGCGGAAGGGGAGGTTTGCCAGGAGTTCAGCGCTGGGCGTCCACTTCCGTGTCTTAATGTGCTTATATGGCGGTGGGTCAGCACGCCGCCCGTGCCCCTGGAAGACGTCATCTGTGACGAAACGGCTTAGGGAGGAGAGACGTGCTGACATCACCGCATATCGCAATGGACCCGGAAGACACAGGCAGCATCTATGAGCCGGCCGGCTTGATGATTTTAATTGAAGCGCTTTATGAAACAACATTTGTAAGTGCGATAAATTCTTTTATTTAATAAATATTTTGTGTGAAGAGTTACACTATGGAGGCTTTTCTGTTTTCTACATGGGGGAGGAATACTGCCTAGAATACCCTGTTACCATCTGGGACGTAGTTGTGGGGACTACCCTCCTGACTCTTAAAGTGAACCCCTGTCTGTGAAAGGAATCACAAGCTCTTGTAGATCTCCCTAAAAAAGAGATCTCAGAATCTGGTAAGCAACAGTGTGAACAGTGGTGGAGGATCTTTCCTTTGGAACTTGTCACTGCTTCCCGGGTGTTTTTTTGTGTGATGTCACGATTAACAGATCATTAGGTATCAAGCATATTTGGTGGACTTTATTTTTGTACCGGCTTTTCCAGGACTATATTATTCATCCATTGCTTTAATCAACCATTTGTTTTGTTTTTGGGTTATGTCATTTCACTGATTGCTTTGATATATCACTTTAATGTCTCACTAAGTTCATTTGTCTTTGGTGGTAATTTATGTAAAGGTTTTTTTCAGCGCAGCTAATAGGTTTGGAATTGTTATTTTGGTGTGGGTATCTCACATTATTTAGTTGCAGCAGTTAAATGAGTATTTATTCACATTTTTTTAGGACAGTGCGGTATTACATTATTGTATATAGTGTTAAACTGTCAGTAACGCACAAAACTAGATGGCGTTAAACTGACAGTAACGCACACAAAACTAGATGGCGTTAAACTGGCAGTAACACACACAAAACTATATGGCGTTAAACTGGCAGTAACCCACGCAAAACTGTATGGCGTTCAACTGCCAGTAATGCACACAGAAGTAAATGGAGTTAAACTGACAGTAACGCACAAAACTATGTGGCGTTAAACTGACAGTAACGCACACACAAAACAATATGGCATAAAACTGGCAGTAACGCACACATAAGTAAATGGAGTTAAACTGGCAGTAACGCACACAAAACTATATGGTGTTAAACTGGCAGTAACACACACAGAAGTAAATGGTGTTAAACTGGCAGTAACACAGACAGAAGTAAATGGCATTAAACTGGCAATAACGCACAAAACTATATGGCGTTAAATTGACAGTAACACACAAAAAACAATATGGTGTTAAACTGGCAGTAACGCACACAGAAATAAATGGTGTTAAACTGGCAGTAACGCACACAGAAGTAAATGGCGTTAAACTGGCAGTAACGTAAAAGTAACTCAAATAGAGGGTGTTCAACCATCACTACACTGCACTAATGTAAAGATTACTGACACGGTCTCACAACACTATAGGGAAACTATCTAAGCTGTCCCTACTCTAGCTGCACACTATGCAAAGCTGACTGATGGTCCTCCTCACTACACTCATACTATCCCTAGACTGACACTAAACTAATATTTTACACTGACAATTGAAGCAAAATAGTATAGCACAATAACTAACTAATAGCACTGAACACAGCCCTGTTCTTTCTCTCTCCACTCCAAAATCACACTGAAAATTGCTGCCATTGAAAGAATACTTTTATAGTGTGGGGTGGGAATGAGCTATGATTTGATAAAGTCATGATGACAGTGTCCAATCTTGACTCTGACAGTGCTCTGTGCCCTGATTGGTTGAAGCTTTCACTGCTTCAACCAATCAAGGCTTGCAATGCATTGTTCAGCACCGCAATGCATTGTGGTCAGTTCGGGAGGGTGAACAAATGGTCCAGCAACCCGTTTGTCCAGCTGTTCGCAGAATGACTGAAAAACAATAGTTTGGCCCGAACTTATGCTCGAGCTGAACCATTCGCCTATCCTTAGTGTAAACACACAAATCCCAGTTCGGGGGAGAGGAGACAGATTGTGTGTCCGTACTAAGTAGGAACAACGATCTGTCTCCTCCTGTAGTCAGTCACACTTCCCCTGCATTTAGAAACACACATAGGGAACACAGTTTACCCCTTGATTGCCCCCTAGTGTTAACCCCTTTCCTGCCAGTGACATTTATACAGTAATCAGTGGCTATTTTTAGCTCTGATCGCTGCATAAATGTCATTGGTCCCAAAAAAGTGTCACAAGCATCTGATGTGCCCACCGCAATGTGGCAGTCCCGATAAAAATCGCAGATCACCGCCATTACTAGTTAAAAAATAATAATAATAAAAACGCCATCAATTTATCCCCTATTTTGTAGACGCTATAACTTTTGCTCAAACCAATCAATATACACTTATTGTGATTTTTTTTTACCAAAAATATATAGAAGAATACATATCGGCATAAACTGATGAAGAAATGTATTATTTTTTGGGGATATTTATTATAGCAAAAGGTACAAAATATTATGATTTCTGTTCCTTTATGTGTATTTTCCGTATACTGTTATCTGACGGCCACTCAGGCCTATGTTTTGTGTTATGGAAAATAAAAACCTTTTTAAAAGTAAAATATTGTGATTTTTTCAAAATAGTTGCTCTTTTTTGTTTATAGTGCAAAAAACAAAAGCTGCAGAGGTGATCAAATACCACCAAAAGAAAGCTGTGGGGAAAAAAGGACATACATTTTGTTTGGGTACAATGCCGCATGACCGCGCAATTGCCAGTTAAAGTGAAGCAGTGCCGTATTGCAAAAAAATGGCCTGGTCAGAAAGGGGGCAAATCCTTCCGGGGATGAAGTGGTTAAAAAGGACCTTCACCCATTAAAATCCTTTTCTCCTACTGACTTTTCCTCTTACACAATCACATAATTTCTTAGTTAAAAAAAAAAAAAACTGTTAAAGCTTTAATACTAACAACTCCTTATTCCTTGTTGAGGATGACATAAGTCAGGCACACATTATCTCTTGGGGTTTCTACATCACACATCACAGGAGGCAGTATTTCAAGGCTGTGAGGGACCTTGCATGTGCACAGACATGCTGCATGATTAACTTCATGGACAAGTAAGTATGTTTTTTTCTTTACATTGTGTTCTAGCTATGTAGGGCTATACAAGTTGATTTCATTAAGGCACTTGCCGATGTCAAGTGCCCAACAGTGATGAGTAAATTAATTTGCAATGCAGGTAAATCAGCTAACAAAAATATGCATACACATTTGTTCAATCTGCAGTGGATCATACAATTTATAAATCTAACTGCCTGCATTTATGAATTACCCTATTCTCCACAGATCCCATAGATCTACACTAAAATGTATATGCACATCTAAAATTAGTCTATCAATAACTATCAAAATTATAGTTATAATTAGGGGCAGATAGCACTTGTTTATTACTTTCACTATGGGGTTGTCACCAGATAACTTTTGCTTGCAAAATTGATTACTATACTATACTAGTGTAGCTCCGGCTCCTGACGAGCACGTGCTATATGTTTTTCTCAATTTAATATTCCTAAAACCACAGTTGGGTTTTGGGGTTAATTATGCCAAATTTTGGTTTCAGTGCCAGTCTTGCTGGGTTGCACTGGGTTCTCCTTGGCCACAGGTTTTGCTGTCACTACTGGCAAGTGTGAGAACTCGGTTTTGCTAGGCGTATTGAATGCCATTCTTTCTCGGAACCAGTCCAGTGGGAGTGTCATCCTGCTGTGCATTCTGGGAGAGGGTATTTAAGGTACTGACATCACATGCTTCTGGGTTCCGGTCCAGAAGATTCTTCTGTCTGTTTGGTCCTGGTCCACCTGACCAGCCCCTATGGCCCTCATGACCAGGGGGACTTTGTTCAAGTGTTCTACATTCAAGTCTGTGGCAGAGACTTTGTTCAAGTGTTCTACATCCAAGTCTGTGGCAGAGACTTTGTTCTACTTAAACACTCTATCGGCTGCTAGGCCTAGTGGGAGGAAGTCTATCCGGTAGCTGTGAGAATCCAGTTGTGAAACAGTAATTCTCTGAAATTCTATTGTGAGAAACTTCTTTTTTCTGCAGTTCCAAAAAAAGTACCTGAACTTCTTTCCTAACCCTCTACCCTTCATTTAAGAGACTGTGTTATCTTTTAAATAAATATCACAAAAAGAGGATCCAGTGTCAGTTTCTGCAGTTCTTTGGGCCATCTACCATGGGAAACCCCTAGACGCATACGAGGTCAAGAAGGTAATGGTAAGCCCAATAAAACCAGCAGCTCCTTCGGGGGTCAGTGCTACACTAGTAATAGTGATAAATTACTTACATTTACAAGTTATCTTTTGTAATATTTGTTTTGCTATCTTGCTGCACATGACATTATGTCTGACATTAAGGCTACAACTCTGATCCAACCAGGAAAAAAGTGTGTCTGGATGTATTACGTTCTTGCTTAAAACTTTAAAACATATTTTAGGGGGAAAAAAGGGTTAAAATTAAGTTATAACAACTTCCCATCACCCCATATTGCCAAATCCACTTGACCTCCTTCATCCCTGTGTAAGCTGAAGCAGCACCCTAGTTGTCTTATCTGTTCACAAGCTGAGACAGCAAAGTAAAAGAGCTGTAGCAGATATGTTAATATCACATTTTCCTGGTAAGATGATTCCCTGGAACATTTCCTGTTTTATTATCATTCCTCCCATCAGGATGTTATACTGGGATGGCCCAGTCTCACAAGTGATAAATACAGCAATTAAATCTTTGTTAACGGCAAATCACGCCTTTAAATAATGGCAAAGGAGAAGCGTTTGCACATTTTTGTTCTGCAGACTTTGAAAAATCTTTGACCTTATTCACTTATTAAAAAAATAATCTTAAACATTTAGAAACCAAGGGTAAAAAAGCAGACTGAATTAACCATCTACTGAGAGATAAGACAGTACTATGAATTAGATTTATGCTCTGTAGAGTAATACAGAAAGTTATTTTATTCACAAAATAAAAACCCTTATAGAACATTTGTGTGCATTTTATATTATGCATTAAAATAAATTCTGTTTAAATGTTTACAATTCAGTTTAATTTAACTCTAAGCTTTTGATTTATAAGCAATAAAACAGTGATGTAGGCAGTGGCAGCATCTTGTAGAATGCTTTCCCTGTGGTCAATGTATTATGTCAGAAAAATAGAAATAAGGATTAAAGTTGATCCCAAAATTCAGATGAAGTTACATTTGGACTTCATATTAGGAATTGTGATGTTCCAGGCTGAATCCAAACTTCAGTGTTATTTTTGGCAATTTGGCTTCTCAAAAGGTTTCTAGGAGAGAGGAATCAAAAGATGTTCCAAAGACTGTTTCTGCCTTATGTCTGCTTCTGTTGTTGTTTTGGCACCCTTAGCTTGACTCCAACCCACCTTATCCATCTTGGTGCCCATAGAAAACTGTTAACAAGTGCTAGCACATTGTGGTGTCATATGTGTTGAATTGTACCCAAATGCATTAGGGCGATGTGCAATTCACTTGTGTTGCAGTGTCCCACATTGCTGAACAGTGCAATAACAATGTGTTGTGGTGTAGTGTGTTGAAAGAAAAGGATGCATATCTATTTTTTGTCTTTTCTGCTACACTGACAGCCCATTCATTTGGTTGAGCTGTCCTAACTCAATGCACATTAACTTGTGACACATGTGGTAATGCCTTTGCATTAATGCAATAAACCAGAATAGAAAAGTCAGAATGGGTTCTGAAGAAAGGGGCTCAGGCTGATTTTTGATTGCATCATCAAGGCTGTAAGGAGCTTCGAATTTTGCATTATTTGATGTTCAGTAATACACATTTTATGACAGGTAGATTTATACCTACAGGTCAGCCTATAATAAGGTTACAGTAAATATCTCCTAAACGTGCACCGTTTAGGAGATATTTACTTTAGAAGCACTGGTGATATCACTGAAGCATGTGTACTCATAGAGAGAGCTGAGGCCGTGACTCTCACATGCATGAGTGGGAGTGATGTCATCTCGGCTTGGCCAAACAGTGGCTGCCCATGAACCTGGAAGTAAGACAGGGTGAAGATGGATGCATCGCATACTAGCACATTATGATATTTATTTGCAGGAGGAAGATTTTGTTTTTGTTTTTTAATTTTGTTGTGGTTTGCTACCACTTCAATTTCCAGTTCAGAAATGCTTTCCATTTTCTTCTTTGCAAATTTTTAAAATGTTGGCCAAATGACAAGTAAACAAACTTTAAAGAAGTGTGCTGATCTCTGAAAAGGACCTTGTGTCTCAACTTCCTCATCTATACATGTTTCTAGATAAAATAAAAGTTCTAATATAAAATTTAATTTGCAGCATTTTCAGTTTTTGAGCTATGTACCTAAAATATTAAAATAGACCTTTCTCCACATGCAAATAACAATAGTGCTGATGTGTAGTAGCTTACAGCAGCCAGTCAAAAATCATCTATCATTCATTTGTTCACTCTAAGCTCCAGGAAGCCAAATTCTGATTAGTTGTTATTTATTACTGTGCATTGTGTGAGAGTTTGCATTGCATTAATAAGTAAGCTCATATATTTCAAATCTAGTAATTGAAATAATGTGTTGGCAAGTAGTATGAAGGGTTATAAAATCATTTACAGAAAAAGTAATTGCCCAAAAGTAAGAACTGTACAGTGGCATATACAACATCAGACTGTCTGATGGGTGTAAGGTCAATAGGATCACCCAAAATTATTCCCTCAAGTAAAGCAGCAGTTATGTATTATTTTTTTTTATTTTTTTTTAGATTTGGTTAGAATAGGATGCAGAAGGAAACACGTTTATCTTTTTATTCAGTGTCTGTGTTTCCAATGGAAAAAATCACCCTGACTATTGTCACTAGTCATGGGAAATCCAAAACTTTATGCTTGTCCCAGGAATAGAAGGTGTGACCAAATCTTCCAGTGGGGAAATGTGGGAGACAGGCAATGAAAATGTTCTGTCTTTATAAAGATAAAAATGTAATAGATATACTTCATGAAACTACATAACATTCTAGATTCAAGTCTCTGCACATATTGCTTTCAAAGCCATAGCGAGCTAACATGTAAGTGTACATAAAATGCATTCACTTTAAAAATATTGAAGTAAGACTGAAAAGGAAATATATGCATCCTTGGTATTCCAATTGTGTGCATGCCTCATCAGACTTTTTTTTTCAAAAATTCTGACGGACCTAGAAATAGAACATGTTTTAAATCTTTCCAACAGAATCAATTCCTATCGGGAAAACTGTAATCTGTACGCTGTTCCGACAGATTAAAAATGACTCATGGGCAGCTACTGGCTATTGAACTATCTTTTTCTAGTCCCATCGTGTGTGCTGTAATTCACCATGTTCTAGATGATAGGACTCTGGTGTGATCACGTGTAGGCAAGACCGTTTCAGCGGAACTCAGTCGGAAAAACCGTCAGAATTTATTCTGATGGAAAAAAGGTCCGTGTGTACGCGGCATTAGGAGTTTCAATTTGTATGCAATCAGGCAGGCCCTTGCACTACATGGTTTTGATAAATCTGAAGGAAAAAAGCAGCAGAAAATTTGATAGTGTGTATGGGGCTTTAGGTGCACATTAATATAAATACCATTCAAACACCATACTCTTCCTGCTTAAGAAAATCTTACATATTCTTACAGAGCTCAGATGCAGAGAAAATTTGTAGTTCAGCACCATGCCAAAACAGGAACACACAACCACTACAAACTACTGCTCAAATTTGGGTTCTAGCATAGAGTGCATCTTTCCTTAACCGTGGAATGCTAGTTAAAATAAAAATGTGCCTTTTCCTAGTATATGTAACATCGACAAATTTATATATTGCATTATTCCAATTGCTGATTGAAACAACAGTCTAGTTAAAGTTAAACAATTAGCATGCTCCAGAGCTTTACTGTGCCTGTGCAGCTAAATGTGTCTGCTCACAAGCACTTCCTTAAACCATTGTCAGTATCTGTATATTCATTTCAGCACAGCTCTGATTAGCTATGCATCTGTCCCACCCAGCCTCACCCCCGTTCCACTTGAACCCCCCCCCCATTTATAAATGGCACTGGATAAATAATTATCTACCATTTTGGTGTGGCAATAGTGAGGCGGTAAACATTACATTGTTATGGTATGAAGAACTATTTTAACTCTTTTCGCTCAGGTAAATGCCTCAAATAACGGCAACTATAGACAATGTAATGCACTATTTTATTAGGAATGACATCTAAGGAAACATTGTCTAAAATACTGTCATCTTCAGCATCGTCTCACAGCTCAGTAGGATCTCATATCACTTCCACTCATTTATTGCATGGAATTCTGGTACATTAGTCAAGCCTTGGAGTGAGAAATATATGGACACGCTACTCTTCTTTGCCTTGGACTAAACAAACAAGTCAATACAACATCAAAGGACTGGAGGAAGCCCAAATGACCAGAAAACAGCAAATTGTTAATTTGGTGCATTTCCCACAAACACTTTCCTGTTTCTACTTATACTGGATCCCACACCAGAATCATGATAAGTAAAACAAACAATATGCATTCTATATCCTAAAAGTATTCCCCAATTCATACTGTTACGGGCCGTACACACGATCGGATTTTCCAAAGGGAAATGTTCAATGTGAGGAGGCTGAGGCTTTGCTTTGTATGAAAGTTTTAGTTTATTGGTCATCAGTCACACACAATTTTGAGCTCATACTGTAACTGTTGCAAATTTATTGCTAACAAATAGAAAAGACTATCATTCGGACCCCAGCATTTTTCATTCTTGTCCAAATCATTTTTGGCTACTACTGTCTATTGATATGTAAACCACTTTGTTAAATCATAAATTAGTGATCAATAATAGCATCTAGTTAACATAATTACATTTTTTACAAGAAATATGTTGAACAATGCTATACCTGACTCAAGCTGGGCTCCTCCACATCTTCCTGGGTGGAAGGCCCAGGTTGTACATCTGAAGTCTTATCTGAGGTGGAAGGAAGAATGAAAGGAAGAGTGGAAGGAAGGGATTAGAGTGATAACCTGGGTTCACCATGGTCTGACAAAAACTGAAGTCTGTCATAGTACCATATAAGTGATCTGCTGCTGCTCCTGATCTCATGTAATCCTGGACCTTCTTGCGCTATCTATTATATGTGCTCCTCAGGCCACCATTTTTGCACTTCAAATAGGTGATGTCTGCCGTGGGAATCAGTTGATCCAACACTGCCTTCCTCTGTATTTTGTTATACTAAAATGGGTGTTTCACTTGCCACAGACAGGGCAGCTCTCTGTACTTATCAATAAAGTTGGGGAGGAAATCATGGTCATTAAATGTATCCATTTTCTCTGCAAGACACAACACAAGACAAACCCTAATGTCAGGCTAGATTCTCCTAATATTGTCCCAACATAGGCCTCAATCTATAAGCAGTATAGGCCACTAACCACTGATGCCACAAGTTAAAATGGCACCTTTGTTTGCCTGATCGACGCTTATGCTATTCTGTCCTCCGCTACTCCGCCCTCTGCTACTCCGTCCTCCGCTCACAGATCATACATACGACACACACGTGTTATGCTTTATCCACACTGCGCATGCATAAAACTCCACCCCTGACCTTCTTTCTAGTATATTCCCCGCCCCTTCTCTTTCGGCGCAGTGGGAGAGCACAGGGCAGAGAGACAACAGGTGCATGATATTATCAGCTACAAGGAGGACAAGGAAAGCCCAGACCCACAAACATTCCAATCCAGGAGGAGATTTAAGGCATCAAATATGTCCTTTGTAGAGATGGTGGAGATGGTGGACATCTTGAAGAGGGCCAACTATGATGGGAAATATGGACCGTACAGCAACCCAAATGTGAGAAAGGCCAAGATCATGACTAAACTTGTCAGAAGTCTGCAGAAGAATTTTGGAGTATGACGATCCAAGGAGCAATTGAGGAAACACTGGTCAGACCTCAAATTGAGGGAGCAGGATCAGTACAGAAGGATCAAGAGAGTGCTGCAAAAAAGTAAGTCATTTGTTGTTTGTTCCAATTATTATTACTTGCATGCTGCTACATGTGCTTTTCTTTACTGTTGTACATTTTAAAATGGTGTGGGGACAGTAATAGTCGGTCACAGTAAACATTGTTTGTGCACACTAAATTTCATTCGACCCTTAATATGATGTTTTTGCAGGTTAACTACATTTGTTCAGGCATATTTGTATGAAAAGAAGTTTAGTACATTGTTGTCTAGATGTGTTTGTAACTAGAATGAAATGCAAACTTGATTCAGTGTAAGGAGAGAACACTCAGCAGCTGTTTACACATCTAGAAGCAGGAGCACTAGTGTGGGACACCAGAACACCCATTTTAGGGTGTTCCACGCAGGTGCTCCAGTGGATACTAGGGGTCTCTCCATCTGTGAAACTTTAATAACAAAAACGATAAGTATTACAGCTTTAAAAAGGGGAAAAAAACATGTTTTCAACTTGAAACTCTGCCAAAACTGACAATTGTACAACACTTCCAAGCAATGTTTCATATTCCTATTTCTTGCCTCAAATATCTGTGTGCTAAGTATACCTTATTTTTGCTTCACATAGGGGAGAAAAGACTTGTGACATCTGAGGACACCAAGAACACCACACCTCCTAAAGAAGTTGAAATCGCCACACACCCTGAAGAAGATGTGGAGGGATGAGAGGTTCACAACAGCTGAGTGCCTGAGACCACAACTTCAAGTAATAGATGTATGCATGCATATTTATAATATATGGTGTGTCTTTTTATTTTTAGGTGGTGTGGTGGATGTTGTGGAAGAAGAATCTCATTTCACCAGTGCAAGTGCACACATCCTCATTGGGGAGATCATGATGTGCAATCGAGAATTAGAGAAGATAAAGGAAACATCAATGATATTGACAAAAGACTCAACAACATCATTGATGGCAGAATATAAAACACCCAAAAATTTTGACATTTGAAAGGCACATTTTGAAGACGCACAAAGTGTGTCTACATGTGTTATCTGCAATCATGGGATATCAATGTACGCATTTTGTGGATGCAACCCCTTCCTTGCAACTCAAGTAGATGAGAGGAAGGTGTTGCACACCCAAAACACTTCCATTGATCCCCTATGATGGGAGCTAGCACATGTTGACATTAGGCATGGAATCAGGAGGGAAATCCACATTTTCACTCCCAATTTGTGTGCATCTTCAAAATTTGGCATTTACAGGGGTGACATCACCCCATCTGAGGAAGACAAAAATCAACAGTTATGACATACTAGTGTCACATATTGCCTTCAATTTATCCAAGTTGAACTTTGTAAGTTCCTGAGTTGTGTATGTTATGGTTTTAAACATGCCTGTTTAACCCAAAAAAATGATTTTTCTACTGTCAAACATAAATATGTTATACACCAAAGATGTTGTTTTGTTAAAAAAAAACTTTTCTAATGCACATATGAATGTGCTTTGAGTAAAATATTTTATACTCAACAATGTGTGGCTTCTTATTTCAATGCTCAGTACAAGTTTGTAGTAAGTTGGTGTAGTTTACAGTGACAATGGGGGTAATTACTAGTAGGGATGAGCCGAACACCCCTCGGTTCGGTTCGCACCAGAACTTTCGAACGGACTCCAAATTCGTACGAACGTTAGAACCCCATTGAAGTCTATGGGACTCGAACGTTCGAAATGAAAAGTGCTAATTTTAACGGCTAATATGCAAGATACTGTCCTAAAAAGGGTTTGGGGACCTGGCTCCTGCCCCAGGGGACATGGGTCAATGCCTAAAATGTTTTTAAAAATGGCCGTTTTGGCGGGAGCACTGATTTTAATGACGATTAAAGTGAAAAAAAAAAGTGAAATATTCCTTTAAATATGGTGCCTGGGGGTGTCTGTAGTATGCCTTTGAAGTGCCACGTGTTTCCCGTGTTTAGAACAGTCCCTGCACAAAATGACACTAAACGGAAATAACACCATTTAAAACTGCTTGCGGTTTTAATGTTATATCTGGTTCCTGCAATATGGTTGAAAATCATTGAGAAAAATGGCATGGGTAGCCCTCCCTGCCCATTACCAGCCTATTTGGGTCTTGTACGCATATTAAGGGGAACCCTGTACCCATATTAAAAAAAGGAAATGCGTGTGGCCCCCAGGCCCTATATACTCAGAACAGCAGTATACAGGCGGTGCAAACAAGACAGGGACTGTGTAGGTTTGTTGTGTTAAGTTGAATCTGTTTGTAATTTTCAACTGGTACATTTTTAAAGTGTAGCTCCAGTCAAAAAAACTATTTTTAAGCTTTTTGGAAAACATAGGGAAGGGTTATCACCCCTGTATAATTTGTTTTGTCGTCCATCTTTTTTCATCTCACTTGCTGTTGTCTCCTTCCGTTTGCAAGTAGGAGATGTTTGAAAGTAGGGGCCTGCCCTATATGCTCTGCAGAAATGGCGGAACAAGGTGTTGGTTTTGCCACAACATTGTAAGCCCTCAAAGTGACTCTTGGTGGGCGCTGGAGCGCCCTGCTGTGAACGATTATATCAAGAATTGTAATTACATGCCATTGTTGAACAGTGGTAGAAAAATTGACCTTTGGTGGTTGTGGTGCTGGTGCCACAACACTATAAGTCCTCACCGTTACTCTGGGTGGGCACAGGAAGGGGCCCTCCTGTGAAATATTATATCAAGAATTGTAATTACATGTCCCTGTTAAACAGGGGCAGAAAAATTTGGCCTTAGGCACTGCTGCTGGTGCCACCACACTGCAACCTCTTCCATATACTCTAGTTTTAATGCAGGAATTAGCCGTGCTGCAAAGCATTGCATCAAAAATTGTACTTAAACGCCCCTGTTAAACAGGGGCAGAAAAATTTGGCCTTAGGCACTGCTGCTGGTGCCACCACACTGCAACCTCTTCCATATACTCTAGTTTTATTGCAGGAATTAGCCCTGCTGCAAAGCATTGCATCAAAAATTGTACTTAAACGCCCCTGTTAAACAGGGGCAGAAAAATTGGGCCTTAGGCACTGGTGCTGGTGCCACCACACTGCAACCTCTGCCATATACTCTAGTTTTAATGCAGGAATTAGCCCTGCTGCAAAGTATTGTATCAAAAATTGTAATTAAACGCCCCTGTTAAACAGGGGCAGAAAAATTGGGCCTTAGGCACTGGTGCTGGTGCCACCACACTGCAACCTCTGCCATATACTCTAGTTTTATTGCAGGAATTAGCCCTGCTGCAAAGCATTGCATCAAAAATTGTACTTAAACGCCCCTGTTAAACAGGGGCAGAAAAATTGGGCCTTAAGCACTGGTGCTGGTGCCACCACACTGCAACCTCTCCCATATACTCTTGTTTGATTGCAGGAATTAGCCCTGCTGCAAAGCATTGCATCAAAAATTGTACTTAAACGCCCCTGTTAAACAGGGGCAGAAAAATTGGGCTGATGGCATCAACCAGAACCAGAAATGTTCTTCCAACATATCAGCGGAGGAGGAAGAGGATAGACAATCAAGATAACAGGACAGTCACTCAGCATCAGCATAGGCAGTCTTGAAGGGATGTGATATTTCCAAAAAAATTATTCTGTTACATCAGCTTCAGGTGCTTGGTAGCTGTGGGTGATCCAAGACTGATTCATCTTGATGAAGGTCAGTCGATCAACTGATTCGGTGGACAGGCGCACCCTGTGATCGGTAACAAAGCCACCAGCAGCACTGAAGGTGCGTTCCGAAAGAACGCTGGATGCAGGACAGGCCAGTAGCTCAATTGCATACTGTGCAAGCTCTGGCCAGTGATCCATCCTCAAGACCCAGTAAGCCAGGGGATTTTCGGTGGGAAAGGTGTCCAAGTCTGACCTTGCCCCTAGGTATTCCTGCACCATGTAAATCAGACGCTGGCGATGGGTGCTGGAACCGATCATACCTTGGGGCTGCGGACTAAAAAATTGTCTGAAAGCATCAGTCAGACGGCCACCTTCTCCACCGCTCCTTCTGACCGATGCCTCAGCAACACGTTGTCCAGGACCAGGAGTTTGTAACCTCCCTGTCTCTGGGAACGCGTTGCACAGACCTTTCTGCAAGGCCTCCCGGAGATGTCTCATCCTCTGCTCCCTCTGCGATGGCAAGATAAGGTCGGCAACCTTACCCTTGTACCGTGGATCAAGGAGAGTGGCCAGCCAGTAATGGTCCCTCTCCTTGATCCGAAGAATACGAGGATCCTTCCGCAGGCTTTGCAGGATCAGGGAGGCCATGCAGCGTAGGTCCGGAGTCCTCTGGGTCACTAAGGACAACATGATCCGCAGCTACCTCCTCCCAGCCACGTACAAGTCCACGTGTTTCTTGGGACTGTAAATCATCCCTACAAGACTGCTGCTGCTGCTGCTGATGCTGATGCTGAGTGCCAGCCTCCACCTCCATGCTGACACAATCATCCTCCTCCTCCTCTTCCTCCTCCTCATCCTCTTCCTGTGTGATGGGTGGCACAGCAGGAACACTGTCTGGATAAAGGGGGCCTTGAGAGGCAAGGAAGTCCTCCTCTTCCTGCCTCTGTTCTGCCTCAAGTGCCCTGTCCATTATTCCATGCAGCGTATGCTCCAAGAGGTGGACAAGAGGTACAGTGTCACTGATGCATGCACTGTCACTGCTCACCATCCTTGTGGCCTCCTCAAACGGTGACAGGACAGTGCATGCATCCCTGATCATGCCCCACTGGCGTGGTGAGAAAAAACCAAGCTCCCCTGACCCTGTCCTGGTGCCGTAGTCGCACAGGTACTCATTGATGGCCCTCTGCTGCATGTGCAGCCGCTGCAGCATGGCCAATGTTGAGTTTCATCTGGTGGGCATGTCACTTATAAGGCGGTTCTTGGGCAGGTTCAACTCCTTTTGGAGCTCAGCCAGCCGAGCACAGGCATTAAATGATCGGCGGAAATGCACACAGACTTTCCTGGCCTGCTTCAGGACATCCTGTAAGCCAGGGTACCTGCCCAAGAACCGCTGCACCACCAGGTTAAGGACGTGAGCTACACAGGGCACATGGGTCAGTTGTCCCTGTCGGAGGGCGGAGAGGAGGTTGGTGCCATTGTCACAAACCACCATTCCTGGCTTAAGCTGGCGTGGCGTCAACCACCTCTCGGCCTGCCCCTGCAGAGCTGACAAAACATCCGCCCCAGTGTGGCTCCTGTCCCCCAAACAAACCAGCGCAAGCATGGCATGGCATAGTTTTGCCTGCGTACTTGCGTAGCCCCTGGAACGCCTACGAAGCACCGCTGGTTCTGAGGACAGAGCACTGGAAGAGGCCATGGAGGAAGAAGAAGAGGAGGGGGTGGAGGAGAGAGGTGTGTCACAACCAATAGTAGCATTTTGGAGGCGTGGTGGCGGAACAACCTCCAACACTACTGCACCTTGTCCTGCATCCTTCCCAGCTGCCAGAAGAGTGACCCAATGGGCCGTGAAAGACAGGTAACGTCCCTGTCCATGCCTGCTGGACCATGAGTCAGCGGTAATATGCACCTTACCGCTGACCGCCCTGTCCAGCGAGGCAAGGACATTGCCTTTCTCATTCTGGTAGAGAGCCGGAATCGCCTTCTGTGAGAAAAAGTGGCGTTTGGGGACCTGCCACTGAGGAACAGCACATTGTACAAACTCACGGAAGGGGGCCGAGTCTACCAACTGAAAAGGCAGCAGTTGAAGTGCTAGCAATTTAGCCAAGCTAGCATTCAACCGCTGGGCATGTGGATGGCTGGGAGTGAACTTCTTTCGCCGGTCCAGCAGCTGGGGCAGGGACATTTGCCTGCTATAATCGGACGTGGGTGTACCGCTAGCAGAGTTCCCGGAAGCACTTGGCTGTGAAACACCTAATTCTACACCTTCATTCCTCTCAGAGCAGGTTTCAGAGAGGACTGAAGGTCTAGTGGGGTTGGAGATGCCAGCTGATGAGGAGCAAGGAGAGGTCCGCTTTGTTCTTTGGTGTGGGTCTTTGAGGTAGGCTTGCCAACGAGCTGCATGGCAGGTCAACATATGTCTGGTCAAGCATGTGGTGCCCAAGCGGCTGATGTTTTGGCCACGTGAGATACGCTTGAGACATATGTTGCAAATAGCAGCGGTGCGATCTGATGCACTCGTCTCAAAAAAGGCCCACACCAAAGAACTTTTAGAATAACGCGCAGAGGCAACGCTCTGCACAGGCATCCTGCCTCGTTGGACATGTGCCTCCTCCTCCTCCCTCCTTCCAGGCACCCACGTGGAGTCAGTGCCCTCATCATCCCCTCCCTCTTCATCGCTGTAGCAAACCTGGCAGTATGCTGCAGCTTGTGGAACATGACTGCCAGATTGCTGTCCTTCTTGAGCATCCCCTCTCTCTGCGCTCACGCTACTGCCTTCCTCTAGCTGAGTGTCATCATCAGAGCCCACAAAACACTGGGCATCCTCCGGGAGCATGTACCCAACACTGTGCTCAAAGAGTTCAGGAGACTCCTCAGGAGGACGTGGTGGGTCTAGGGAAGGAGTCACTGATGATGACATTGAGAGGAGGGAAGACGATGCGTTGGCAGCTGCTTTGCTAGTACCCTGAGACTGGGTGAGAGAGGATGAGGAGGATGAAGAGGGCTTGGTCATCCACTCTACCAAGTCGTTGGCATGTTGCGGTTCAACATGTCCAGCTGCCGAAAAGGACAAGCGTGTCCCATGGCCACGTGCTGATGAAAATGCACCGCGTCCACGACCAGCACTGTTGTCTCTAGACACAGAGCCTGCTTGCCCTCTTTTATTGGCTCGCGCCTGTCTGCCTCTCCTTGCTGGCCTTCCAGACATGTTAATGGCCTGAAGGGAGTTGGGTAAAAAAGCAGTTGGGTAGTGTATATTGTGCTAGAGGCACACAACACCCACTAACTCCTGCAGATGCCTTTATTATAGAACACCAGAGATAAAGGGGTATATACAGATGTATACTGTGCTGTGCTGGAAGCACACACAACTTCCAATAACTCCTGCAGATGACAATCGGGCCCAAATAGAGAACAGCTATGTAGGTGGATATAACGGTATGTACTGGGTACAGAGCACGCAGACAGCACGCACTATCTCCTAACACTACTGACTGCAAGCTCTATTATAACAGATAGATCACTAGCTATATAGGTGAGGTGAATATAGCGGTGTATACTGCAGTCAGGGCACGCAGACAATAACCAGAGAACACCAGAGATAAAGGGGTATATACAGATGTATACTGTGCTGTGCTGGAGGCACACACAACTTCCAAAAACTCCTGCAGATGGCAAGTGGGCTCAAATAGAGAAGAGCTATGTAGGTGGATATAGCGGTATGTACTGGGTACAGAGCACGCAGACAGCACACACTATCTCCTAACACTACTGACTGCAAGCTCTATTATAACAGATAGATCACTAGCTATATAGGTGAGGTGAATATAGCGGTGTATACTGCGGTCAGGGCACGCAGACAATAACCACTACACAACAGCAAGATCGAAAATCGGCCGAAAACGATTGGTGTGTACTGTGTTGAAGGTACACAGAACACCCACTGCTTCAGACGCCAACACACTACACAAGGCCACCGCGCTGGCGGCCTTATATAGTGTGGGGCGTGCACTACACAGCCTGAGCTATGATTGGCCACAGGCATCCTGCCTGTGGCCAATCATGGCTCTCCTCGCTGCTGGCGCTGCGATTGGCCAAGCATGCGGGGTCACAGTGCATGCTTGGCCAATCATGAGCCAGCAATGCACTGCGCCATCGCAGTGCATTGTGGGCCGTGAGCGCCACACGAATTTTGCGCGAACGGACCAAAATGTTCGGACTTCGCTGAACGGACGAACAGCCAATGTTCGAGTCGAACGTACGTTCGACTCGAACACGAAGCTCATCCCTAATTACTAGTACAGTGCTCTACAATTTGCCACAATCACGCAATTTTAGGGACTCAAAGCAATTCATTCATGGAGCTGAATGGATGATTATTTTTGTCATGAATGCATTACATACATTAATAACAAAAAACAATGTGTGTGTATAGCAGACCCACAACATAATAATAGTTAGCTGAAGAAGAGGTTGTCACCTCATGTATCAAAGAAATTACATTTGCAGTATTAAAGAGGGATTCCACCAAAAAAAAAATATTAAAAGCCAGCAGCTCTAAATACTACAGCTGCTGACTTTTAATAAATGGACACTCACCTGTCCCGGGTTCCAGCGATGCCGGCAGCCGAGGCCGATCGATCGCTCGGCTCTCGTCTGCTGCAGTCACCATTCTAGGTGAGGGAATCAGGAAGTGAAGCGAATCGGCTTCACTTCCCGGTTCCCTACTGCGCATGCGCGAGCCGCGCCGCGCAATAGGAAATCTCCGCGCTGTCACTGGGACCCGTGTGTGTCCCAGCAGACAGCGCGGCAGGGCAGGAAATGGCGTAGACTCCCACGGGAGTCTATGCCCGGAAGTGGGGGAAAATACCTGTCTTTGACAGGTATCTCCACCCCCCTCCCCCCTGAAAGGTGTCAATTGTGACACCGGAGGGGGGGAGGGATCCGATCAGTGGAGGTTCCACTTTAGGGCGAATCCCGCTTTAAAGAAAATGGGCAAAAAATACATTGGAGCACCTAGGAGGCAGCTAAAAGAAACACAAGCAGTGAATCAAATGAAATAGTAGTTCAGTTTATCAAAAAATATTTATTTAAAAAATGTTTCACACATTGGCTGGCATATCAATGCCCCCCCCTACCCGCAAAGTACGCAACATACTTCTGTTTAACTTTGCGGGCACTTTGGGGGGGGGGGGGGTTCAAGCCAAGACGACCAGGTTCAAGTGCTGTTTGAAATCCAGCCTCAGCCCCAACTGAGGCCACATAGTTTGTTGCACAGTGGTAATTGTGGAGAATGCAGCAAGCAAGTATAATATGGTTCATTTTATATCCCACCATGTGGATTTCTGTCAGAAATAGGCGGAACCGGCTGGCCATTATTGCGAACGCATTCTCCACGACAATTCTGGCTCTGGCCAGCCAGTAATTAAATACCCTCTGGTCCGGGGGGAGGGTCCTCGTGGGGAACGGCCGCATCAGGTGGTCTCCCAGCCCAAACACTTCATCAGCAATGAACACAAAAGGAAAACCAGCCGCATTGTCTTCGGAAGGTGGCGAGCCAAATCTGCCATTCTGGAGTCGTCTGTAGAACTCCATCTGGACAATGACTCCACCATCTGACATCCAGCCATTCTTCCCCACGTCCACATACAAAAACTCATATGTTGCCGACACCACCGACAACAGCAAAATACTATTAAACCCCCTATAACTATAATAGTATGACCCTGAGTTGGGGGGGTGGAACAATGTGGACATGCTTCCCATCGATTGCCCATATGCAGTTAGGGAAGTCCCACTGCTGAGAAGACTGGGTTGCCACAGTCGGCCATCCCTGTGAGTTTGAAGGAAACTGTGGAGTCAAACAAGAAAAAAAAAATAGTACTTTTGGACATAACTTTGCAAGCAGATTAGACACAAACATTCTTGGCCAACATAAGTATAACATTTATTGAAATGAGTATTTTCAGACAAAAGTATAAGGTCCACTTATCAGATTCCTCCCCCTCCCTGATGGCCCAAAATAATGTGTGATACTTTGGCCACCCCCTCCTTACTTACACTATTGGCAGCCCACTGGACAGGTAAGAAGTGTCATAATCCAAAAATAGGAATGCACACCATACAAAGTGAAGCACATTTTTACATTCTGCAATTACCTATAAAGATAATAGGAAAACAACACTTTAAACAGTACCATTTGAAAGTATTCAGGCAGGCCCTTGCACTACATGCTTTGGTGAATTCATCCATAAATATGACCTTAAAAGAGGTAGGTATAGTGTGTATGGGTTTGGCAAAGTCAGCAGATAGAGTATTGGTATCAGCTGACTTAGCGGTGGGAGGTTCCAAATTAGTTTTGCCCCCCCCCCCAAAAAAAAGCCTCTTGCACTCTGCCTGAATTTAAGGACAAAATAACATTTGGACACATTTTAGGAGGTGTTTAGGGTAAGCACTAAAATGGAGCTGACAAAATACATTATTAAGTGACTAGGCTAGGTGTGTATGGGCCCAGGATAGCACCAAATGTGTCTTGCCTACAGTCAAGCATACTGGTGGGAGTGTCATGGTCTGGGGCTGCATGAGTGCTGCTGAGACTGGGTAGCTACAGTTAATTGAGGGAACCATGAATGCCAATATGTACTGTGACATACTGAAACAGAGCAGGATCCCCTCCCTTCCAAGACTGGGCCGCAGGGCAGTATTCCAACATGATAACAAACCTAAACACACCTCCAAGATGACCACTTCCTTGCTAAAGAAGCTGAGGGTAAAGGTGATGGACTGGCCAATCATGTCTCCAGACCCAAATTCTATTGAGCCTCTGTGGGGAATCCTAAAACAGAAGGCGGAGTAGCACAAGGTCTCTAACATCCGCCAGCTCTGTGATGTCATCATGGAGGGGTGGAAGAGGACTCCAGTGGCAACCTATAATGGTGGCCACACAAAATAGTGACACTTTGGGCCCAATTTGGACATTTTAACTTAGGGATGTACTCACTTTTGTTGCCAGCAGTTTAGACATTAACCACTTGCTTACTGGGCACTTAAACCCCCCTCAGTCCCAGAGCAATTTTCAGCTTTCAGCGCTGATGCACTTTGAATGACAATTGCGCGGTCATACAACACTGTACCCAAATGAAATTTTTATCATTTTTTTCCCACAAATAGAGCTTTCTTTTGGTGGTATTTAGTTACAGCTCGGAGTTTTATTTTTTGCTAAACAAACAAAAAAAGATGCAAAAAAAAAAAAAATCATGTTTTAATAGTTTGTTATAAAATTTTGCAAACGGGTCATTTTTCTCCTTCATTGAAGTGCGCTGATTAGGCGGCACTGATGGCTGCATTGGTGGGCACTGATGGGCTGCATTGGTGGGCACTGATGGGCTGCATTGGTGGGCACTGATAGGCTGCACTGGTGGGCACTGATAGGCATAGTTAAGGCGGCACTAATAGGCACAGATAAGGCGGCACCGATGGGCACAGATAAGGCGGCACTGATGGGCAAAGATGGGCACAGATAAGATGGCATGGATGGGTGGCATGGATAAGTGGCACGGATGGGTGGCACGGATGGGCACTGATAGGTACCACTGATAGATGGGACTGATGGGCACTGATAGGTGGCACTGATAGGTGGCTCTGATAGGTGGCACTGCTGGGCACTGATGGGCGGCACTGCTGGGCACTGATGGGCGGCACTGCTGGGCACTGATGGGCGGCACTGGGTCGCAGCACCTTTGAGGCAGATTGTGGGCACTGTGGGTGGCACTGTTGGTGGCACTGCTGGATGGCACTGTTGGTGGCATTGTGGGTGGCACTGTAGGTGGCACTGTGGGCACTATGGGCACTGATGGGGGGCACTGATGGGGGGCACTTACTTTTATTCAGGATGGCACGGCGGTGGGCAGGTGGGCACTGGCAGGGGGCAGGTGGTCAGCTGTATTGCTGGCCGTGATCGGGACTGATGTCCCGATCACGGCCGCCGGTGATCGGCTTTTTTTTCTCTCCTCGCGCTGTCAGCGCGAGGAGGAATAATAGCCGATTACCGGCTCCGTTCTATCACATGATCAGCTGTCATTGGCTGACAGCTGATCACGTGATAAGGGGTCGGGATCGACCCCTTGCACGGATCGGTGATCAGGCGAGTCTCACGGACTCGCCGATCACAGAGCGCGCCGCGCGCGCCCCTCAGGGGGCGCGCAGGCCGCTCGTATCCGGGACGACGTCAATAGACGTAGTCCCGGAAATGTAGGTCCGCGCTAATGCCGTCATTTGGCAATAGCGCGGATCTGTAGTGGTTAATGGCTGTGTGTCGAGTTATTTAGAGGGGACAGCAAATGTACACCGTTATACAAGCTGTACACTCACCACTTTACATTGTAGCAACGTGTTATTTCCTCAGTGTTGTCACATGAAAAGATATATTGAAATACTCACTTTTGTGAGATACTGTGTGTATGTATATATATATATATATATATATATATATATATATATATATATATATATATATATACAGAGAGAGAGAGAGAGAGAGAGAGAGAGAAAGTCAAATACTTGTCTTATTTGTTTTATGTATAATTTTATTGAAAAATGATGCATCACATTCACTATATGTCATCAATTTTCTCTTAATCTGTTTTGGTATTACAAAACTAGAGACATACAGTAAGTTTAGAAAAAGTAACATGACTAGTATTAGCTACTTCTTTTACATGGAAATATTAGGTGCGTGATATTACCATCAAACAGTTGGTTCAGCAGAATTAAACAGAAGCTCAGATGTAAGCTAGAGTGCCATGCTGAGAAAAAGACATTTTGGTTGGTTGACAAATCCCTAATCTGACACCAGTATGTCTAAAGTGTAATAATTTCCGTAAGACAGAAAGCTTAGAATGTCTCTGTGCTGTACTTGTCACTGTTAGGATTATAATGAGAACATATTCTATCCAAACTCAGACCAAGTGGAAAATTCAATTAAGTGAACAAGTGTACGGTGTTTTTGCAATTAACAAATGAGGCAGCTTTCAGGAATCCTGCAGACCCAGGTTCATAGATATAAATAAGGAACAGAGTTTCTGTGAAACAAGATGGTTAATATCATTTAAAAACATGTACAGTTAGACCTGTATGAAAAAAAAACTTCAACAGTGTGCAGATTTTCAATTTACAACAGATTTCAAAAGCAGGATATTGTAAGTAAAATGCTGTTAAATCCTTAAATGTAACAGCTTCTTTGCTATAAATGAGCTGTTAATTTCTTGCTGACATGATTAAAGATAAGGAGGTGACTGACATTATTGTCCTCTCTTTCTGAAAGTGCTAGTTCTCTGGCTGCCAAGTTGGTTTAATGGTTTCAGGACTTTCTAAGGCACTGACTTGGAACAGATATGCAGATCGGAGGTGCTGACTTTACTTTGACTTTTGTAACCTGCATTCTTGTTCCAGGTCAGTGCCCAAAGTACTGAAGCCAGAGACACCAGTCAACTTGCATTTTTTAGAAGGAGGCCAGTAAAAACACTCAGTAAGCTACCTGCCCATATCTTGTATGGGCAGTCAGTTACTAGATGGCAGGAAGAATCAATGTACAACAAGAGTGCTCACCAGTACCCTAGCAGTTCACTGATAACTACAAGCCCTTAAAGTGGATGTAAACCCAATGTCATCCTTTTTAAAATACTGCCATAGGGGTTATCTATAAGGATATGCATGCCTCCTGCATGTATCTTTACCTGTCAAATGTCTCCCCTCTGTCTGCTATGAGACTCGAAAAACTGCATATTCTGTGGGTGGGTCTGTTGTTTCTACACTCCCCTTGTCCATATGCATATTCTCCTGTGTATTTCTTACACTGAACTTCTACTATGATCACTAACATCCAGCAAAAAGACAGCAAAGTAACCACATGACTTCAGCATTCCAAATCATGCTGAGGTGGGGAACATCCAATTCTGGCAGAGCAGCAGAAGAAAGGAGTGGGAGGGAATTAAAAAATATTGCATGTCTCATAGGCTAGTGCATGAGATATGTAAATCACCTGTCACTCACAGCAAGGGGAAAGATTTGACAAAGTTTTTCTCTGTTTGTCAAGATTTAAATCACTGAAAAATAAAAGAGGATTGCTCAGAGATGGATTAACTCTTTGTGGCAAGACTGGGCTCAAACGATAGGTAATCTTATACTCTACATGACATCCACTTTAACCGCAACGGTGATGGTACTTATAGGCCTGCATTCACAAGAAACTGTGAATGAATGATGTGGCCCTGTGGGCAGTGTCCTGCTTGGATGCACTGTTTTTAAATAGCGACAGTGGGTGCAGGGAGAAAATACCTTGCCTGCTGTCACAGGGAGGGGGGATCAGGGGAAGAATAGGCAGGTGCTGGAACATGTTAAATGTATCACCCTAAATACAGGTGGAACATGTAACACGTACTAAAGGTGAACTTAGCCTTTAAGCCTAATAGGCAGAGTATTGTCACGCAAAAGGCATGGGTAGCTGGGCCCCAGCATGGCAGACATATACCAATGCAGAAAATATTTTTAAAATGCTATACAGATGTTAGCAGATCCAACTTTAATGCAACGTCAAGGGTAACCTCAGAAAAACACTAATGCCACGTACACACAAGCGGACTTCTCGTCGGACTGAGCTCCGAAGGAGTTACGCCGAAATAGACTTGCCTACATTTTGGTGGTGATTCAGGGATGTGAGATATAGTATTTGTTCTATTCAAGTGGTGGAATAAATGCCATTATATTTATTCAGCAGTATCAGAACACCAGAAAGCATTGGTAAAAATTACCAATTTCCAGTTCACTTCCAAGCAGTAGAGTAGTAGCAATATCACACCAGCCAAAAAAATCCCATTCTCCACTACCTGAATGAGCCAAGAGAACCAGTGGAATCCAATAGGAACCCGCATTTTAAGGCTACAAGGGAATACAAGGTAAATGCCTGGAATCTCCTCAAGTAAGTATTGGCATGAAATAATGTTTCACATATGTCCTAACTCCCAGTCAATCTTTGTAAATGCTTTTTATTTTCTAATTAGTAATTAGAGAAAAAACAATTCAGTTTACGCCTACAGTTCCTAACCCATTCTGTTTTTTTTAAAGATAAATCACAATGTATATTTTTTGATTTATATAACACCCTACGTCAATCAGCAAGTGCAATTTAAAAAAAAATGCAATACATAGAAAGACAGAGCAACAACTAAAGGAGTAATTTATTAAATGATTAGTGAATACGTATGTGTCCTAATCATCTAAGCAAATTATATATATATATATATATATATATATATATATATATATATACAGTGGTGTGAAAAAGTGTTTGCCCCCTTCCTCATTTCCTGTTCCTTTGCATGCTTGTCACACTTAAGTGTTTCGGAACATCAAACCAATTTAAACAATAGTCAAGGACAACACAAGTAAACACAAAATGCAATTTGTAAATGAAGGTGTTTATTATTAAAGGTGAAAAAAAATCCAAACCATCATGGCCCTGTGTGAAAAAGTGATTGCCCCCTAAACCTAATAACTGGTTGGGCCACCCTTAGCAGCAACAACTGCAACCAAGCGTTTGCGATAACGTGCAATGAGGCTTTTACAGCGTCCTGGAGGAATTTTGGCCCACTCATCTTTGCAGAATTGTTCTAATTCAGTTACATTAGAGGGTTTTCGAGCATGAACAGCCTTTTTAAGGTCATACCACAACATCTCAATAGGATTCAGGTCAGGACTTTGGCTAGGCCACTCCAAAGTCTTCATTTTGTTTTTCTTCAGCCATTCGGTGGTGGACTTGCTGGTGTGTTTAGGATCATTGTCCTGCTGCAGAACCCAAGTTCGTTTCAGCTTGAGTACACGAACAGATGGTCGGACATTCTCCTTCAGGATCTCTTGGTAGACAGCAGAATTCATAGTTCCTTTTATCACGGCAAGTCTTCCAGGTCCTGAAGCAGCAAAACAGCCCCAGACCATCACACTACCACCACCATATTTTACGGTTGGTATAATGTTCTTTTTATGAAATGCAGTGTTCCTTCTACGCCAGATATACTTGGACACACACCTTCCAAAGAGTTCCACTTTTGTCTCATCGGTCCACAGAATGTTGTCCCAAAAGTCTTGGGGATCATCAAGATGTGTTGTGGAGAAATTGAGACGAGTTTTGATGTTCTTTTTGCTCAGCAGTGGTTTTCTCCTTGGAACTCTTCCATGCAGGCCATTTTTGCCCAGTCTTTTCCTGATGGTGGAGGCATGAACGCTGACCTTAACTGAGGCAAGTGAGGCCTGCAGTTCCTTGGACGTTGTTGTGGGGTCTTTTGTGACCTCTTGGATGAGTCGTCGCTGCGCTCTTGGGGTAATTTTGGGCGGCCGGCCACTCCTGGGAAGGTTCACTACTGTTCCATGTCTTCGCCATTTGTGGATAATGGCTCTCACTGTGGTTCGCTGGATTCCCAAAGCTTTGGAAATGGCTTTATAACCCTTTCCAGACTGATAGATCTCAATTACTTTCTTTCTCAATTGTTCCTGAATTTCTTTGGGTCCTGGCATGATGTGTAGCTTTTAAGGATCTTCTGGTGGACCTTACTGTGTCAAGCAGCTCCTATTTAAGTGATGCCTTGATTGTGAACAGGTGTGGCAATAATCAGGCCTGGGTGTGGCTAGAGAAATTGAACTCAGGTGTGGACAACCACAGTTATAGTATGTTTTAACAAGGGGGGGCAATCACTTTTTCACACAGGGCCATGATGGTTTGGATTTTTTTTCACCTTTAATAATAAACACCTTCATTTACAAATTGCATTTTGTGTTTACTTGTGTTGTCCTTGACTATTGTTTAAATTGGTTTGATGTTCCGAAACACTTAAGTGTGTCAAACATGCAAAGGAACAGGAAATAAGGAAGGGGGCAAACACTTTTTCACACCACTGTATATATATATATATATATATATATATATATATATATATATATATATATATATATATATATATATATATATATATATATATATATACAAAGGCTTTCAAATGGGAACAAACTACGCCATCAGCGATTGCACAGCACTACTTGATCCTTAGAATCCAAAGTACATAGTGAGCTGAATAATTCAATACACACAATGCTTTTTCAAAATATTTAGTTTGCTTCATGGAAAAGGAAGGCATTTAAAGTGTCTAGTCTTAGCCCTTGTACACACGGTCGGAGATTCCGACTACCAAATCCGTCAGAGTAATTCCGACGGATTAATTCCGGAAGAGGTCCGGAAGTGATGTTGCATACACACGGTCAGACTAAGTTGTCGATTGTACATAACGTGATGACGTTATTTCGTTAGTCGGTACTATGTTCAGGCTAATAGCCAATAGCTTTGGTCTAGGAATTTGATCTGAGCATGCGTGGCACTTTGTCCGTCGGAGTAGGCTACACATGATCGGAGTATTCCGATAGGAGCATTTTGTCTGAAAATTTTACCGGCGAGTTGGAAAACGGAAACAGTCTGATGCAGACCACACACAGTCGGAATATCCGACAAAACGGTCCGATAGGACACATTCCGTCGGAATCTCCGACCATATTGTCGGATAATCCAACTGTGTTTGGTCTCCATCAGACTGTTTCCGACAACATGATCCGATAGGACTTTGTCTGATCATGTATAGAGAATTCCGATCGGACAAAGTGCCACGCGTGCTCAGATCGAATTCCTAAACCAAAGCTGTTGGCTACTAGCCTGAACTTAGTCCCATCCTAACGAAATAACGTCATCACGTTAAGTATGATCGGATTTTCTAACAACTTTGTCCGACTGTGTGTATGCAACAGTTTCGGACAAAATCCGTCGGACAAAATCTGACGGATTTGGTTGTCGGAATGTCCGACCGTGTGTACAAGGGCTAAAACTGCATTGTGGACATATTAGCTCAGTGATGTGTATGTGCTCAGATATGTGCAGCTGTGGAGCTGATTGGGTAGGCACAAATCCTTACTTTAACCGTAAACTACCAATCCCTATCCTCCATGCAATAAAGTAGAACAAAGGCAGAGATGTTTGCAGTACATCCAGTGTGTCAACCATGGCTCCCTCCATAAAGACAGTGTAGAGGGAACAGGAATTGCATTATTTGCATGTTCACTAGGTGAAAATAAAGGGGTAAAAAAAAAAAACTTAAACAGGCACCTCATCTCTGGACTGATGACCTCTAAATGACTTTGTTTGTTTTGGTTTCAGATATACTTTAACTATGATGATATTTTCAGCAATAGATGTCATCAACATTATGCTCTCCTCATTTTCTCCACTTTCCATCTTAAAAGCTAATGTGAAGTGAAATTATAAAATGGCTTGATTGCCAATTATATACATTATATAAACTTTTAGAAAAAAAAAAAAAAAAACTTCAAATGTGTTGTTTCATTTTTAATATACGGTATTTATTGTGCAATAATGCAATATAAATAAAGTGTGTCCTGATATTAGCATTCATTAGTAGATTTTTTATGTCCATTAATTTGCTCTGACAATATTAGGCACTCATTTATGCTATTAATAACCACACATTAATAGTTATTAGCGTGCACTGAAATTCATTAATACTTCCAGTGCTCAGAGGTTACAAATACTGAATGATACATGAGGATGTACATTCAGATTTTGTATGTTTTGAAGATGTTCAGGACTTCAGGATAATGAGAATGGAGTGGAATTTGACTATGTGCCACCTCTTTCTCTTAAAACATTGAAAATTACAAAATAAATGAAAGAACAGAGCTGCCACTTGTCCTCCCAGCTGAGCCCTATTTCAGTTTTGGCTCTGAACAGATCCATTCCCAGTGAATCTATAATGTGTCGGGAACCAGGCAGTTTAATTAGAAGATATTGATCGAGGAGAAAACTTTGGACTAAACCAAAACAGACAACACAGCAAAACTTTTTTATTTTAACCATTCATTGGCACATTTATGAGTGGTACTATTTTTTCCAACAACCCTGTTATGTTACATTACAAAGAAGACTGGGATCTGCTAAAATAGTAATAGAAAAAAGATTGTAGTATTTACATATTGTCCACAATTCTATCATCATTGTGAATAATTCATTTGGAAAGGTTCCCAGGTTATCCTGTTACCAAATTTCTTTAAAGACTAAAATCTTGTATCAGCAAACAATAATTTGGCTGTATAATCAATTTATGAAACTTTTAGTATTTTGCTATGAGTGTCTGTGACTTGCAGCTTTTATTTATAAGCTGCAAAATGATTGTGGTTTGCTGCAGTATCCTGTAAGATGCCATGTCATTATGACAAAAAATTTAAAACATCACAGAGTAGTCCATTAGGGAAGGAAGATACAGGATTTTATAGAGGTGGCATCATAAAGGAATGTTCTTCTTTACAGGTCCTTATAACCAACAGGACAGGAATAGTTTCTCTGAGTGTAGGAATTTGATCCAAGGCAATTGGCTTAAGGGCTCCTAGGGGCAAAACTTGGAACTCACATGAGTGCAAAAACTAAAACTTGTGGGAGTTGGTGTAAGAGTGTGACACAAAAAAAGTTATCTTCTGTGTTGGGTGTGCTGACTCTATAAGACAGGGATCTGCAATTAGCGGACCTCCAGCTGTTGCAAAACTACAAGTCCCATCATGCCTGTGCCTCTGGGTGTCATGCTTGTGGCTGTCAGAGTCTTGCTATGCCTCATGGGACATGTAGTTCTGCAACAGCTGGAGGTCTGCTAATTGCATATCCCCGCTATAAGAGAAGGCAGTTGGTGTTTGTTTTTGTATAGTCAGGAATTGGGGCAACAGAGGTCACATGAGGGAATCAGTCATAGGCATGACTTGTCATTATAAGGTTGCCTGAGCTTTTGTAAGCAAAGCTGCTATGTTCAGACACCCCTCTGTTAACCTTGTTATAAGTGACACAGGGGTTAGGTAAATGTAGCTTTACTGAGATAAGCTAACTGTTGAAAATCACAACCCATGGTGTTTAAATAGATTTGTGCTACATGCAGAAATGAGCTGTGCCATATATAAATCTGCCAAACCCAAAAGTAGGTGGTGGTAAGCAGGGGTGATCTGAAAATACCTGGGTTTGGTTCAGGGTAGGTTTGTAAAACTGTGTTAAAATTATGATTGTTAATACTAACCCCATTACTCATGAAGAGCCAAATATGTAAAATCAATCCTAGTTATTTTCTAGGTAAGGAATTGTCAAAGAGAGAATATGGAGAGCTGAGCACTGCCCTGGGGAACATGTCATAATAAAAAAAGAAAAATTGTTTGGTGAGGAGCAGCGATTTTGCTTACCTCAGTATTGGAAAGTTTCACCCCCTTCTTGCCCAGGCTTTTTTAATAGCCTGGGCAAGCACAGTGGTGTAGTGGTTAGCACTCTCACCTAGCAGTAAGAGGGGTCGCTGCTTCGAATCCCAACCTCGACACTCCCTGTCTGGAGTTTGCATGTTCTCCCTGTGCCTGCGTGGGTTTCCTCTGGGTACTCCAGTTTCCTCCTACACTCCAAAGACATGCAGGTAGGTTAATTGGCTTCTGTCCAAATTTGTCCCTAGTATATGAATGGGGACCTTGGATTGTGGGCTCCTTGAGGGTAGGGACCAATGTGAGTGTGCAATGTACAGGGATAGGGACAATTGTAGATACTCACTCAGGTTGAACTGGATGGACTGGTGTCTTTATTCAACCTTACTAACTATGAAACTATGAATATTTCAGCACTGTCATAATTTGAATAAACAGGAACACATGATCCTCATTAGCATGACATTATACATTTATTGAGAGAAAGAAATAGAATACTTACAGTTAAAATTCTTGAAAATCAGCATGAGTAGGCAGTAGCAGCAGTAGAAAGTACCAGAAAAACCAAAGCAAGGCTGCGTGCGGCAATGGCTTTGGTACAACCAGCCTGTAAGAGTTTTCCCATGCAATCACTGTCAGCAGTTATAGCCGCCAACACTGATCATTGTTTTCTGATGGCTGGGAAAACTTCCACCATCAGAATACAAAAGCACCGTAGGAGAGATTCCCTCATCAGCGCTGACTGTGTTGATGTGGGAATCAAGAAATTTTGTTTCCTTCAACCCTTGGTTGAAGAAAAGAAACATTTTAAAATATATGGCTCATTAAGAATAGAAGGTGGCCATAAAGATTTGAGGAATGAAAGCCTGCTAATGCCAAATTTGGTATTGGTTTGTGCAATAAGGTTTCCCATGGGTTCTTAGTGAGATTGCGGGACAATTCAGTAGTTGAGGTATATACCCAATTCCAGAATCAATTTACAATGGGGCAATTCTGCCATAGGTGTGAGTGAGAGCCTAACTGGGTACATCATAAATGCATTGGTTCAATTGCTTTCATTCGCAGCACTTGAAGGAAATTACAATAAACTATGTTGCCATTTTCATTTCCAATGAGTAGTTTAAGGTCCTTCCTGTTATCAAAAGCCATTAAATATGAATCTTCACACTCTGCACATGCTTCTGATAACACTGTGGGTCCTTCAATGTGCATTTTTTAAAACTGACTGCTATTTTATTATTTATCAGAAAGGTTAGTAGCTAAGGCAAGCATTCCTGTCTGACAGCTCCTGAAAAGCAAGGCACATTTATTTGTTT
The DNA here is from genome assembly GCF_037356315.1 of Lithobates pipiens. Taxonomy (NCBI): domain Eukaryota; kingdom Metazoa; phylum Chordata; class Amphibia; order Anura; family Ranidae; genus Lithobates; species Lithobates pipiens. Next base: position 205,394,901 of record NW_027507785.1, on the reverse strand, counting down.
GCTTCACATATGGCATTTTTTAACTTCTGAATTTTTCATAGAGCACTGAGAGTCTTATAAACTGGCCACCTTAAAAGATAGATTTTATGCTCATTATTTAATTATTGGAGTCACAAATGACATGGACATTCAGTAAGATTCTTGGCTGAAGACATTTCAGCACTTATCCAAGAAGCTTCCTCAGTTCAAATTAGTATCAGCGACATACCTTAACATTCACTCTCCTAAATCTAAACATCAGAGTGTCATATAATCTATCAAGTTAGCTGGTGATTGTGTAAAAGCATGATGGGAGGCACTGTTGTACCATGAATCCTGAGACAGGTGTTAATTTTTTTTAGATTTCATGGCTGAAGCCTGACTTTATTGTCAAATAGGGATGAGCCGAACACCCCCCGGTTCGGTTTGCACCAGAACTTTCGAACGGACCCGAAACGGCTAATATGCAAGATACTGTCCTAAAAAGGGTTTGGGGACCTGGCTCCTGCCCCAGGGGACATGGGTCAATGCCTAAAATGTTTTAAAAATGGCCGTTTTGGCGGGAGCACTGATTTTAATGACGATTAAAGTGAAAAAAAAGTGAAATATTCCTTTAACCACTTCCCGACCAGCGCACGACGATGTACGAAGACAGAATGGCACGGGCAGGCATATTGGCGTACAGGTACGTCCAATATTCAATGCCGCCCTGCCATCGGGAGCGCGCCGCCGGCAGCGCGCTCCCGCGCTGGTCGGGATCCCCGTGAGTCCGGTCGCGGGACCCGCGGACTTGATCGCCGCGGGCATCCCCGCGATCGTCTCACGGAGCGGCCGAATGGAGGAAATGCTGTGTAAACAACATTTCTCCATTCTGCCTAGCAACTAGTGACGCTGATCTCTGCTCCATGTGATTGGAGCAGAGATCAGTGTTCACTAAATGAAAGCCCAACCCCCCCACAGTTAGTAACACACCCCTAGGAACACTTAACCCCTACACTGCCACCCACTGGTTAACCCTTTCACTGCCAGTGTCATTTACACAGGAATCACTGCATTTATATAGCAGTGATTACTGTATAAATGACAATGGTCCCAAAAATGTGTCAAAAATGTCCGATGGGTCCCCCACAATGTCGCAGTCACAATAAAAATCGCTGATTGCCGCCATTACTAGTAAAAAAAAATAATAAAAAATTATTAATAAAAATGCTATAAAACTATCCCTATTTTGTAAACGCTATAACTTTTGCACAAACCAATCAATAATCGCTTATTGCAATTTTTTTTACCAAAAATATGTAGAAGAATACGTATCGACCTAAACTGAGGGAAAAAAATGTTTTTTTATATATTTTTGGGTAAATAGTAAAAGTAAAAAATAATGCGTTTTTTCCAAAATTGTCGCTCTATTTTTGTTTATAGCGCAAAAAATAAAAACCGCAGGGGTGATCAAATACCACCAAAAGAAAGCTCTATTTGTGGGGAAAAAAGGACGCCAATTTTGTTTGGGAGCCACGTCGCACGACCGCGCAATTGTCAGTTAAAGCAACGCAGTGAGGAATCGCAAAAAGTGGTCTGGTCTTTGACCAGCAAAATGGTCCGGTCTGCAAGTGGTTAAATATGGTGCCTGGGGGGTGTCTGTAGTATTCCTGTGAAGTGCCACGTGTTTCCCGTGTTTAGAACAGTCCCTGCACAAAATGACATTAAACGGAAATAACATAATTTAAAACTGCTTGCGGTTTTAATGTTATATCTGGTTCCTGCAATATGGTTGAAAATCATTGAGAAAAATGGCATGGGTAGCCCTCCCTGCCCATTACCAGCCCCTTTGGGTCATGTACGCATATTAAGGGGAACCCAGTACCCATATTAAAAAAAGGAAATGCGTGTGGCCCCCAGGCCCTATATACTCAGAACAGCAGTATACAGGCGGTGCAAACAAGACAGGGAATGTGTAGGTTTGTTGTGTTAAGTTGAATCTGTTTGCAATTTTCAACTGGTACATTTTTAAAGTGTAGCTCCAGTCAAAAAAACTATTTTTAAGCTTTTTTGAAAACATAGGGAAGGGTTATCACCCCTGTATAATTTGTTTTGTCGTACATCTTTTTTCATCTCACTTGCTGTTGTCTCCTTCCGTTTGCAAGTAGGAGATGTTTGTAAGTTGGATGTTTGAAAGTAGGGGCCTGCCCTATATGCTCTGCAGAAATGGCGGAACAAGGTGTTGGTTTTGCCACAACATTGTAAGCCCTCAAAGTGACTCTTGGTGGGCGCTGGAGCGCCCTGCTGTGAACGATTATATCAAGAATTGTAATTACATGCCATTGTTGAACAGTGGTAGAAAAATTTACCTTGGTGGTTGTGGTGCTGGTGCCACAACACTATAAGTCCTCACCGTTACTCTGGGTGGGCACAGGAATGGGCCCTCCTGTGAAATATTATATCAAGAATTGTAATTACATGTCCCTGTTAAACAGGGGCAGAAAAATTGGGCCTTAGGCACTGGTGCTGGTGCCACCACACTGCAACCTCTCCCATATACTCTAGTTTTATTGCAGGAATTAGCCATGCTGCAAAGCATTGCATCAAAAATCGTACTTAAACGCCCCTGTTAAACAGGGGCAGAAAAATTGGGCCTTAGGCACTGGTGCTGGTGTCACCACACTGCAACCTCTCCCATATACTCTAGTTTTTTTGCAGGAATTAGCCCTGCTGCAAAGCATTGCATCAAAAATTGTACTTAAACGCCCCTGTTAAACAGGGGCAGAAAAATTGGGCCTTAGGCACTGGTGCTGGTGCCACCACACTGCAACCTCTGCCATATACTCTAGTTTGATTGCAGGAATTAGCCCTGCTGCAAAGCATTGCATCAAAAATTGTAATTAAACGCCCCTGTTAAACAGGGGCAGAAAAATTGGGCTGATGGCATCACCCAGAACCAGAAATGTTCTTCCAAAAAGATCAGCGGAGGAGGAAGAGGATAGACAATCAACATAGCAGAACAGTCACTCAGCACCAGCATAGGCAGTCTTGAAGGGATGTGATATTTCAAAAAAAAATTATTCAGTTACATCAGCTTCAGGTGCTTGGTAGCTGTGGGTGATCCAAGACTGATTCATCTTGATGAAGGTCAGTCAATCAACTGATTCGGTGGACAGGCGCACCCTGTGATCGGTAACAAAGCCACCAGCAGCACTGAAGGTGCGTTCCGAAAGAACGCTGGATGCAGGAAAGGCCAGTAGCTCAACTGCATACTGTGCAAACTCTGGCCAGTGATCCATCCTCAAGACCCAGTAAGCCAGAGGATTTTCGGTGGGAAAGGTGTCCAAGTCTGACCTTGCCCCTAGGTATTCCTGCACCATGTAAATCAGACGCTGGCGATGGTTGCTGGAACCGATCATACCTTGGGGCTGCGGACTAAAAAATTGTCTGAAAGCATCAGTCAGATGGCCACCTTCTCCACCGCTCCTTCTGACCGATGCCTTAGCAACACGTTGTCCAGGACCAGGAGTTTGTAACCTCCCAGTCTCTGGGAACGCATTGCACAGACCTTTCTGCAAGGCCTCCTGAAGATGTCTCATCCTCTGCTCCCTCTGCGATGGCAAGATAAGGTCGGCAACCTTACCCTTGTACCATGGATCAAGGAGAGTGGCCAGCCAGTAATGGTCCCTCTCCTTGATCCGAAGAATACGAAGATCCTTCTGCAGGCTTTGCAGGATCAGGGAGGCCATGCAGCGTAGGTTAGCTGAGGCATTCGGTCCGGAGTCCTCTGGGTCACTAAGGACAACATGATCCGCAGCTACCTCCTCCCAGCCACGTACAAGTCCACGTGTTTCTTGGGACTGTAAATCATCCCTACAAGACTGCTGCTGCTGATGCTGAGTGCCAGCCTCCACCTCCATGCTGACACAATCATCCTTCTCCTCCTCTTCCTCCTCCTCATCCTCTTCCTGTGTGATGGGTGGCACAGCAGGAACACTGTCTGGATAAAGGGGGCCTTGAGAGGCAAGGAAGTCCTCCTCTTCCTGCCTCTGTTCTGCCTCAAGTGCCCTGTCCATTATTCCATGCAGCGTATGCTCCAAGAGGTGGACAAGAGGTACAGTGTCACTGATGCATGCACTGTCACTGCTCACCATCCTTGTGGCCTCCTCAAACGGTGACAGGACAGTGCATGCATCCATGATCATGCCCCACTGGTGTGGTGAGAAAAAACCAAGCTCCCCTGACCCTGTCCTGGTGCCTTAGTCGCAGAGGTACTGATTGATGGCCCTCTGCTGCAGCATGGCCAACGTTGAGTTCCACCTGGTGGGCATGTCACATATAAGGCGGTTTTTGGGCAGGTTCAACCCCTTTTGGAGCTCAGCCAGCTGAGCACAGGCATTAAATGATCGGCGGAAATGCACACAGACTTTCCTGGCCTGCTTCAGGACATCCTGTAAGCCAGGGTACCTGCCCAAGAACCGCTGCACCACCAGGTTAAGGACGTGAGCTACACAGGGCACATGGGTCAGTTGTCCCTGTCGGAGGGCGGAGAGGAGGTTGGTGCCATTGTCGCAAACCACCATTCCTGGCTTAAGCTGGCGTGGCGTCAACCACCTCTCGGCCTGCCCCTGCATAGCTGACAAAACATCCACCCCAGTGTGGCTCCTGTCCCCCAAACAAACCAGCGCAAGCACGGCACGGCATCGTTTTGCCTGCGTACTTGCGTAGCCCCTGGAACGCCTACGGAGCACCACTGGTTCTGAGGACAGAGCACTGGAAGAGGCCATGGAGGAAGAAGAAGAGGAGGGGGTGGAGGAGAGAGGTATGTCACGACCAATAGTAGCATTTTGGAGGCGTGGTGGCGGAAAAACAACCTCCAACACTACTGCACCTTGTCCTGCATCCTTCCCAGCTGCCAGAAGAGTGACCCAATGGGCCGTGAAAGACAGGTAAAGTCCCTGTCCATGCCTGCTGGACCATGAGTCAGCAGTAATATACACCTTACCACTGACCGCCCTGTCCAGCGAGGCAAGGACATTGCCTTCCACATGCCGGTAGAGAGCCGGAATCGCCTTCCGTGAGAAAAAGTGGCGTTTGGGGACCTGCCACTGAGGAACCGCACATTGTACAAACTCACGGAAGGGGGCCGAGTCTACCAACTGAAAAGGCAGCAGTTGAAGTGCTAGCAATTTAGCCAAGCTAGCATTCAACCGCTGGGCATGTGGATGGCTGGGAGTGAACTTCTTCCGCCGGTCCAGCAGCTGGGGCAGGGACATTTGCCTGCTATAATCGGACGTGGGTGTACCGCTAGCAGAGTTCCCGGAAGCACTTGGCTGTGACACACCTAATTCTACACCTTCATTCCTCTCAGAGCAGGTTTCAGAGAGGACTGAAGGTCTAGTGGGGTTGGAGATGCCAGCTGATGAGGAGCAAGGAGAGGTCCGCTTTGTTCTTTGGTGTGGGTCTTTGAGGTACGCTTGCCAACGAGCTGCATGGCAGGTCAACATATGTCTGGTCAAGCATGTGGTGCCCAAGCGGCTGATGTTTTGGCCACGTGAGATACGCTTGAGACATATGTTGCAAATAGCAGCGGTGCGATCTGATGCACTCGTCTCAAAAACGGCCCACACCAAAGAACTTTTAGAATAACGCGCAGAGGCAGCGCTCTGCACAGGCGGAGCTCTGCGGTGTGATTCAGTCGGTGTGCTGCCCCTAAGCTGGCCCCCGGAGGGCATCCTGCCTCGCTGGACATGTGCCTCCTCCTCCTCCTCTCTCCTACCAGGCACGCACGTGGAGTCAGTGCCCTCATCATCCCCTCCCTCTTCATCGCTGTAGCAAACCTGGCAATATGCTGCAGCTTGTGGAACATGACTGCCAGATTGCTGTCCTTCTTGAGCATCCCCTCTCTCTGCATTCACGCTACTGCCTTCCTCTAGCTGAGTGTCATCATCAGAGCCTACAAAACACTGGGCATCCTCCTGGAGCATGTACCCAACACTGTACGCAAAGAGTTCAGGAGACTCCTCAGGAGGACGTGGTGGGTCTAGGGAAGGAGTCACTGATGATGACATTGAGACGAGGGAAGACGATGCGTTGGCAGCTGCTTTGCTAGTACCCTGAGACTGGGTGAGAGAGGATGAGGAGGATGAAGAGGGCTTGGTCATCCACTCTACCAAGTCATTGGCATGTTGCGGTTCAACATGTCCAGCTGCCGAAAAGAAGGACAAGCGTGTCCCATGGCCACGTGCTGATGACAATGCACCGCGTCCACGACCAGCACTGTTGTCTCTAGACACAGAGCCTGCTTGCCCTCTTTTATCGGCTCGCGCCTGTTGGCCTCTCCTTGCTGGCCTTCCAGACATGGTAATGGCCTGAAGGGAGTTGGGTAAAACAGCAGTTGGGTAGTGTATATTGTGCTGGAGGCACACAACACCCACTAACTCCTGCAGATGCCTTTATTATAGAACACCAGAGATAAATGGGTATACTGTAATGGAGTCACACAACACCCACTAAGCCCTGCAGATGGCTCTATTAGAGAACAGCAATAAAGGGTAGATACAGGTGTATATTGTGCTGGAGTCACACAACACCCACTAACTCCTGCAGATGCCTTTATTATAGAACACCAGAGATAAAGAGGTATACTGTAATGGAGTCACACAACACCCACTAAGCCCTGCAGATGGCTCTATTAGAGAACAGCAATAAAGGGTAGATACAGGTGTATATTGTCCTGGGGGCACAAAACACCCACTAACTCCTGCAGATGCCTTTATTATAGAACACCAGAGATAAAGGGGTATATACAGATGTATACTGTGCTGTGCTGGAGGCACACACAACTTCCAATAACTCCTGCAGATGGCAAGTGGGCTCAAATAGAGAAGAGCTATGTAGGTGGATATAGCGGTGTGTACTGGGTACAGAGCACGCAGACAGCACGCACAAGCTCCTAACACTACTGACTGCAAGCTCTATTATAAAAGATAGATCACTAGCTATATAGGTGAGGTGAATATAGCGGTGTATACTGCGGTCAGGGCACGCAGACAACAACCACTACAGAAGAGCAAGATCGAAAATCGGCCGATAACGATCGGTGTATACTGTGTTGAAGGTACACAAAACACCCACTAACTGCTTCAGACGCCAACACACTACACAATGCCGCCACGCTGGCGGCCTTATATAGTGTGGGGCGTGTACTACACCGCCTGAGCTATGATTGGCCACAGGCATCCTGCCTGTGGCCAATCATGGCTCTCCTCGCTGCTGGAGCTGTGATTGGCCAAGCATGCGGGGTCACAGTGCATGCTTAGCCAATCATGAGCCAGCAATGCACTGCGATGACGCAGTGCATTGTGGGCCGTGAGTGCCACACGAATTTGGTGCGAATGGCCCATTACGTTCGGAATTCACCGAACGGGCGAACAGCCGATGTTCGAGTCGAACGTATGTTCGATTCGAACACGAAGCTCATCCCTATTGTCAAACCAGTGGTGTAAGATGGTCAGCCCTTTGACTGCCAAGGATGTATCCTACACATTCTGGCAATCAAATACAAGCTCATAGCTGCAATATTTTGAAATTTTACAACTGATGTTTTCCCCTGCCATGGTCCTTGAGTTTAGCTTTTGCTCCTGGGAGTGGTAAAAACATTTCAGAACAACAGATTATGACCATATAGGGGACCATTCTTTTAATAGCTAAAGGGAATATTTTGCCCAAGGATCTTCTGGTCCCAAAACTTCTTGGATGTTTGACACCTGGCAGCTGGTTTATGCCTTTACTGCTCATACTGTTACAATAAACTGCCTCCAGCAGCTGCAATCAACAGGCAGCAACACTAACAGTAAGGTGTTCTTGATACCTGTTGATTGTTTACAGGGGATCCTTGTCTGGTTGTTTACATGAAATCTTTGTTTGAATATTTACAGGAGATCCTTGACATAAAACTTGTTCCTCCAATGAGGACTAAGGCCTCATGCACACGAGACGCAGTTAAACGCGCGTTCAGATGCAGGTGGACAGTTTTTTCAACTGCCCCTGAACTCATTCAATGTTATCCTATGTGTCCATGCACACAGTCTCGTTTTTTTCAGTTTTTATGCAGTTGCGTTTAATCTCGTTTTTCCAGAAGCAAAAAAATGCGTTCAGAAGCAAAAATTTCCACGTTTCAGACGCAAAACGCGGCAAAACGCGGTAAAACGCGGCAAAACGCCGCTACCGCGTTTAGCCGCGTTTGCGTTTATATGCGTTTTTAAAGGTGACCTTTTTTTTACATTAAAAATCTCAAAAATGATTGCAAATGATGAAAAACCATTAGAAAAATATTTTAAACAATTGCAATTGCAAGTGGACAATCCACAACTTGTGGCAAGTGACATGGCAGGTGGCAAGTGACGTGGCAAGTGGACAATCCACAACTTGTGGCAAGTGACATGGCAGGTGGCAAGTGATGTGGCAAGTGGACAATCCACAACTTGTGGCAAGTGACATGGCAGGTGGCAAGTGACGTGGCAAGTGGACAATCCACAACTTGTGGCAGGTGATGTGGCAAGTGACCTGGCAGGTGACGCGGCAAGTGACCTGGCAGGTGACGTGGCAAGTGGACAATCCATAACTTGTGGCAAGTGACGTGGCAAGTGGACAATCCACTTGTGGCAGGGGACGTGGCAAGTGATGTGGCAAGTGGACAATCCACTTGTGGCAGGGGATGTGGCAAGTGACGTGGCGAGTGGACAATCCACAACTTGTGTCAGGTGACGTGGCAAGTGGACAATCCACAACTTGTGGCAGGTGATGTGGCAAGTGATGTGGCAAGTGGACAATCCACTTGTGGCAGGTGACGTGGCAGGCGACGTGGCAAGGGACGTGGCAAGTGGACAATCCACAACTTGTGGCAGGTGACGTGGCAGGTGACGTGGAAAGTGATGTGGCAAGTGGACAATCCACAACTTGTGGCAGGTGATGTGGCTGGTGACGTGGCAAGTGGACAATCCACATCTTGTGGCAGGTGACGTGGAAAGTGGTGTGGCAAGTGGACAATCCACAACTTGTGGCAGGTGATGTGGCTGGTGACGTGGCAAGTGGACAATCCACAACTTGTGGCAGGTGGCATGGCAGGTGACGTGGAAAGTGGACAATCCACATCTTGTGGCAAGTGACGTGGCAGGTGATGTGGCAAGTGACGTGGCAAGTAGACAATCCACAACTTGTGGCAGGTGATTTGGCAAGTGACGTGGCAGGTGATGTGGCAAGTCACGTGGCAAGTGGACAATCCACAACTTGTGGCAGGTGATGTGGCTGGTGACGTGGCAAGTGGACAATCCACAGCTTGTGGCAGGTGATGTGGCAAGTGGACAATCCACTTGTGGCAGGTGACGTGGCAGGGGACGTGGCAAGGGATGTGGCAAGTGGACAATCCACAACTTGTGGCAGGTGACGTGGCAAGTGGACAATCCACAACTTGTGGCAGGTGGCATGGCAGGTGACGTGGAAAGTGGACAATCCACATCTCGTGGCAAGTGACGTGGCAGGTGTTGTGGCAAGTGACGTGGCAAGTAGACAGTCCACAACTTGTGGCAGGTGATGTGGCAAGTGACGTGGCAGGTGATGTGGCAAGTGACGTGGCAAGTGGACAATCCACAACTTGTGGCAGGTGATGTGGCTGGTGACGTGGCAAGTTGACAATCCACAGCTTGTGGCAGGTGGCATGGCAGATGACGTGGAAAGTGGACAATCCACATCTCGTGGCAAGTGACGTGGCAGGTGATGTGGAAAGTGACGTGGCAAGTGGACAATCCACAACTTGTGGCAGGTGACGTGGCAGGTGATGTGGCAGGTGATGTGACAAGTGGACAATCCACATCTTGTGGCAAGTGACGTGGCAAGTGGACAATCCACAGCTTGTGGCAAGTGACATGGCAGGTGGCAAGTGATGTGGCAAGTGGACAATCCACAACTTGTGACAGGTGACGTGGCAAGTGATGTGGCAGGTGATGTGGCAAGTCACGTGGCAAGTGGAAATCCACAACTTGTGGCAGGTGATGTGGCTGGTGACGTGGCAAGTGAACAATCCACAACTTGTGGCAGGTGGCATGGCAGGTGACATGGAAAGTGGACAATCCACATCTTGTGGCAAGTGACGTGGCAGGTGATGTGGCAAGTGACGTGGCAAGTGGACAATCCACAACTTGTGGCAGGTGATGTGGCAAGTGACGTGGCAGGTGATGTGGACAATCCCCAACTTGGGGCAGGTGACGTGGCAAGTGACGTGGCAAGTGGACAATCCACAACTTGTGGCAGGTGATGTGGCAGGTGACGTGGCAAGTGGACAATCCACAACTTGTGGCAGGTGACGTGGCAAGTGACGTGGCAGGTGATGTGGCAAGTGACGTGGCAAGTAGACAATCCACAACTTGTGGCAGGTGATGTGGCAAGTGACGTGACAGGTGATGTGGCAAATGACGTGGCAAGTGGACAATCCACAACTTGTGGCAGGTGATGTGGCTGGTGACGTGGCAAGTGGACAATCCACAGCTTGTGGCAGGTGGCATGGCAGATGACGTGGAAAGTGGACAATCCACATCTCGTGGCAAGTGACGTGGCAGGTGATGTGGCAAGTGACGTGGCAAGTCACGTGGCAAGTGGACAATCCACAACTTGTGGCAGGTGACATGGCAGGTGATGTGGCAAGTGGACAATCCCCAACTTGTGGCAAGTGACGTGGCAAGTGACGTGGCAAGTGGACAATCCAAAACTTGTGGCAGGTGACGTGGCAAGTGACGTGGCAGGTGATGTGGCAAGTCACGTGGCAAGTGGACAATCCACAACTTGTGGCAGGTGACGTGGCAGTTGGGCAATCCACAACTTGTGGCAGATGACGTGGCAAGTGACGTGGCAAGTGACGTGGCAAGTGACGTGGCAAGTGACGTGGCAAGTGGACAATCCACAACTTGTGGCAGGTGATGTGGCAAGTGACGTGGCAGGTGATGTGGCAAGTGACGTGGCAAGTGGACAATCCACAACTTGTGGCAGGTGATGTGGCTGGTGACGTGGCAAGTGGACAATCCACAGCTTGTGGCAGGTGGCATGGCAGATGACGTGGAAAGTGGACAATCCACATCTCGTGGCAAGTGACGTGGCAGGTGATGTGGCAAGTGGACAATCCACAACTTGTGGCAGGTGACGTGGCAGGTGATGTGGCAGGTGATGTGGCAAGTGGACAATCCCTAACTTGTGGCAAGTGACGTGGCAAGTGGACAATCCAAAACTTGTGGAAGGTGACGTGGCAAGTGACGTGGCAGGTGATGTGGCAAGTCACGTGGCAAGTGGACAATCCACAACTTGTGGCAGGTGACGTGGCAGTTGGACAATCCACAACTTGTGGCAGATGACGTGGCAAGTGACGTGGCAAGTGACGTGGCAAGTGACGTGGCAAGTGGACAATCCACAACTTGTGGCAGGTGCCGTGGCAAGTGACACGCTAAATACAAGTACACTGCAGCTCTCACAGCTGCTGCTACTCACTCTGGTCTCACAAAATTGCTGAAATAGTTAATAATACAGTTTTTTTGAGCTGGGGAGGGTCTATGATGTTAGCTTAACTAAACGCTTCTAGACGCAAACGCGCTAAAACGCCGCTAAATCGCGGCAAAACACGCGTTTCTAAACGCCGGTTTCAACATGTGTCCAGCAGCGTTTGCATCTGTGTCTCGTGTGCATGAAGCCTAAATGTGTCTTTCAGAAGGGAAAGAGGCACAAGATGAAACAATTCCCACCCTTTAAAGACTTCATATACAGTAGTTTAATTCTGTTCACATTTTTTTACTTAAAGCGGAGTTCCACTGGTTGTTAAGATTAATAAAAGTCAGCAGCTACAAAAAGTATACATGCTGAGTTTTAATAAACAGCTACTCACCTGTCCCACAGTCCAGCGATGTGGCCGCCCGAAGCCTCCATTCTCTCCTCCTCCTCTTCACGTCACCAACATTGTAAACGTTGGCGCCCGGCTGTGACAGTTTGAGCTTCACAGCCGTGTGAGCACTGGGCATGTGCGAGTCGTGCTGCACTCTGTCAATGGCCAGGTGATCTCCTGGGACCTGTGACGTCCCAGAAGATTGCCTAGGGGCTGCCTAGGGGGAGAGAATGAGTCGCTTAGGTGGGCAGAAGTCGAAAAGAGGAAGTGGGACAGGAAGTCCCACTCAAAGCCAAGTATCCAGCCCGGGTAGGTTGTTCCAAACATCTTAGACATTAACCACAGGTCTTATGTGGATATAGGTTGCCTCAAATCATTCTATCTCTTCGTGGAATCCCAGACAGACTCAATGATGTTTAGATCAGGGCCCTGTGGGGGCCAAACCATCACTTCCAGGACTCCTTGTTCTTCTTTATGCTGAAGATAGTTCTCAATCACAATGGCTGTATGTTTGTTATCATTGTCCCGCTGCAGAATACATTTGAGGCCAATCACACACCTCCTTGATGGTATGGCATTATTTATAAGTATCTACTTGTATTTCTCAGCATTGAGGACACCATTTATCGGGCAATGTAGAGGACTATAGATGCAGAGGTCAGCCAAGGAAATGTAATGCAGAACATGAAAGACACATCATCATGCTTACTTCCCTTCAACATTGTAAGATATTCAGCAGTGCCATCAACACAGAACAAGGCAAAGCGCAAAGCGACATTCCCATTATTTTCTTTGTGTTTACATGTATTACTGTTTTGAATAATAATACATAGTAATAAATAAAAGAGAGGGGGGGGGGGGGGAAGAGACAAGTCTCTTTAAAGAATAATGGGATTTTAACTGAGGCAAGGTCTATTCATAGGGTAGGCACATAAGACACCAATTTAAAAAAAAATATATAAATTATATATATTGTGTGTTGCATAATATTGAATAGAGGAGAAAAAACTGGATTAAATTATTGAAGCAGCCGGAATGGATGTTAATATAAAGGGACTATCTGGGGGGGGGGGGGGGGTAGCGTTGCACGTGCTCCGTATTTGCTAGCTACCCGCCCATACCTTACACCTACGGGAAACTGAGAACCCAGAGGTAGGTGTGGGGGAAACTTGAAAGATATTCCCCATAGGGGGTCCTCTTCCTTTTTTTTTTTTTCCCTCTTAGCCCAGACAAGATGGAGGGATTACGTGTAACATCACTTAATACCAGAGGACTTAATGTTCCCGAAAAACGTAAAATGCTATTAAATGATTTAAAACGCTCCAAAACTGATATTGGCATGGTACAAGAAACACATCTGAAGGAGGGGAAATTTCCCTATCTCCAAAATAGAAACTTTCCAAATGTTTATCATGCCATAAATCAAGAGGCCAAAACCAAGGGAGTGGCCATTTTAATTTCTAATTGTATAACGTGGTCTCTGTTGGATAAATGTCAAGAACCAGGGGGAAGATATCTATTCCTTAAGGGGCTTATAGGAAATGTTAAAGTAACTCTTGCTACAGTTTACGCCCCAAACATACATCAAGTTGGGTTTTTGAATAAAGCCTTATCAAAATTAATGGAATTTAAGGAAGGGATACTTATCATAGGGGGGGACTTTAATGTCCCTCTAGATCCCAAACTAGACACTTCGAATGGGACATCTTCTGTTTCTGGAAGAATTAGGAAAAACATCCTTCACAAACTAAACAAACTTCAATTGGTTGATGTATAGAGGGCTTTTCATGCAGATGAAAGGGATTATACATTCTTCTCAAACCCCCACCAATGGTATTCACGCATCGATTTCTTTTTACTATCTCAGCAAACATTATCGTTAGTACAGGACATATGTATAGGAAATATAACATGGTCTGACCATGCGCCAGTCACGATCAATATTTTTCTGAAGGAGGCTACACATAAGATAGATTGGAACTGGAAATTGAATGAAAGCCTCCTGCAATGTCCTGAAATCCGAGAAGAGTTGGTTAAAGAAATCGATTCGTATTTTAAAATTAATGATAATGGAGAGACTGAAATGGGGATAGTGTGGGAAGCCCATAAAGTAGTAATTAGAGGAATTCTAATAAAACATGGGTCCCTTTGCCTCACCCACAAATGCGTGCATAGAGAAGCTCCGCAATACCTAATGGAGAAAATCATTACACACCAAACCGCAGTCTTCGATCAGCCAACAAAAACCTCCTCCTCGTGCCCAAAGCCCAGTATAAATCCAAGGGTGATCGGAGATTCGCTGTCCAAGGGCCTCGGCTATGGAATGCTCTACCAATCAACATCCGCCTGGAAGAAAATCACCTGGCTTTTAAGGAAAAAACTCAAGACCTTCCTCTTTTAGCAGATGATCAAAGCTCGCCACAGCGCCTAGAGGCGATTCAGTTCGCATTGTGCGCTATATAAGTATTTCATTCATTCATTCAAAGAGAGCTAGAGAGGAGGAAACAGGTAGATTATTAGAGAGGATAAGGGAGATAGAGATACAACATAAGAGGTCAATGGAGAAGGACATAGGGATAGAATTAGCACATTTAAGAACACAATTATCTGATCTCCTTCGGTATAAGGCAAGGGCTATTTTATAACAAGAGAGGAGAGTAATATATGAATCAGGAGATAAATGTGGTCAAGTGTTAGCAAGGAAACTAAAAAAGCAACGACTCCGCTCATATATACCCCATATCAGAACAAAAGGAAATCTTAAAACCTCATTACCGAAAGATATTGCAGAGGAATTCAGACAATACTATACTTCATTGTATAATCTTCCAGTTCCCTCCCATCCCTCTTCATCATTAGAAGAATATCTCGAATCCTCACATTTAGCGAGATTGTCATCTCCAGCGCGAAAAATACTTGAGTTACCAATAACAACAGAAGAAGTAACTTCGGCAATAAAGATGCTGAGGCAAGGAAGGGCTCCTGGTCCAGATGGATTTACTCTGCAATACTTTAAAAGTTTTCATTTACAACTAGTCCCCTATATGGTGAAAACATTTAACATACAAGGGAAAACCGTGCCTCCACCTGTAGAAGCATTAAGGGCAAATATTGTACTTATTCCAAAAGAAGGAAAGGATCAATCAATATGTAGTAGCTATCGTCCAATATCACTACTAAACACGGACTATAAAATATTCATGAAGATACTTGCATCTCGCCTACAGCCGTTTATGACGCAGTTGGTCTATTTGGACTAAGTGGGGTTTGTCCCCACACGTGAAGCTAGGGATAGCACAATTAAGGTTTTCAATTTAATTCAATATGTAAACCATAGGAAGTTGCCGAGTATCTTTGTCAATACAGACGCAGAAAAGGCCTTCGATAGGGTCAATTGGCCCTTTATGTTAGGAGTCTTAAAACAAATGGGCCTTAGGGACCGAATGTTGGACTGGATAGCAGGAATATATTCAAAGCCACAAGCATTGGTGAAGGTTTATGGGATAAACTCAGAAAATTTCCCAATATCTAATGGGACGCGTCAGGGATGTCCCCTGTCGCCTCTTTCATTTGCGTTGTCATTGGAACCTTTGTTAAATAGAATTAGACAGAACCCCGATATTAAAGGCATTCCCTTAGCGGATCAGGAATATAAACTTTCAGCATATGCAGATGACTTACTATTTTCACTTTCTAGTCCACAATTATCACTACCCAATTTACTGGGGGAAATAGAGCGAAAAGAGACTGTAGTTTTAAAATAAACTACAGTAAGTTGGAGGCGATGGGAATATCACTGGAAGGTTCCATTCAAAAAAATCTGGAGGACAATTTCAAGTTTAAATGGACAGCTACAGCGCTGAACTATCTAGGGATACAGATTCCACCTAACTTAATAGAAGCATACGCACTGAACTTCCCACCTTTATTAAGGGAAATTAGCATAACGTTGAATGAATGGAGCAAATCCTCACACTCCTGGTTTGGGAGAAGTAACATCTTGAAAATGAACATAGTCCCTAAGTTTCTTTATCTGTTCCAGGCGTTACCGATCCGGATTCCACTTGCCTTTTTTAGTAAAATCCGAACAATTTTTATAAAGTTTATATGGGCAAGCAAGCATCCTAGGATTAATAGGAAGCTGTTAACACTGCCCAAAGAGGCGGGTGGAATTGCAGCTCCGGATTTGTACAAATACTACCAGGCTACTCAGCTTGGTAGAATTGTGGACTGGTGCCGTCATAGAGACAGTAAAAGGTGGGTCGCTATGGAACAACAAGTAAGCTCCATCCCTTTAGATAGAGCCATATGGTGCAGCACGGCTATACCACCTATATTAAGAGCCCATCCTTTAATAGGACCCACGTTCCAGATGGGAGCTAAAGCCATACGGATCCCCAGAATCTCAACAGCAAAATCTCCTTTATTTCCCATTCTTGGGAATCCACATTTCCTGCCCGGCCTGGAACCAGGAGTATTTAGAAATTTAAGAGAGAAGGGATGTTTTCAGGCATCACATTTCTTGAGGTCTAAAAAATGGCCATCAATAGAAATGTTAATGCAATCAGGAGGACAATACGAACTACCCTTTTGGCAGGCGTTACAGGTTAAACATATCTTGGATACTTTGGGATCAACTGAGGATTTTGATCGGCCACTTACTAAGTTTGAAGGATATTGTGAGGAGAAGGAGTCCCTTTCCCATATCATTTCTAAGATATATGCCTTATTAATTTCTCCTGTGGAGGATATTGATATAATAAGTTTGGATAAATGGGAAACAGATCTCGGACAAACCTTTACCCCGGCCCAACGTCAGAAAATAATACATTTGACTTTTAAATCATCTAGATGTGTCAAGATACAGGAACTAAATTATAAAGTATTAATGCGTTGGTATTATACTCCATCACGAATGCATACTTTCTTTCCAGAGTCATCGGATAAATGTTGGAGGTGCGGTAAGGAGAGAGGCACTATTGCCCATATTTTTTTTTTTTCCAAAGGTTTTTATTGGTTTTCAAAATACATCATACAGAAGAATAATAACACATATGTATATATATATATATATATATATATATATATATATATATATATATATATATATATATATATATATATATAAAACAGGCAATCCATATTGAGCATGAATAATACAAACAGATTGTATATGGTGATACAGTAGATGTAGAATGTAGCCTTAGGTCTAAGTAAACATTTAACAACATGTAGAAATCTATGGAAGAGATTCCAAATGCAGACAAAATCAGAACGTTTCATTGCGTACGTGTAGGGTTGTACTAGGATCAACAGGTCTAAAGTTGGATTGCCCAACCGCGACAATAAAGAACGTGTCGAGGTAAGGAAAGATCAAGAAGGAGGTAAGGGGGGATGCTATAGGTTTACACCTTCTATTCTGGAGGTGTGTATCTTTTTCGGGGAAAGGGTGAGGGGAGGGAACTATGTAAATGAAAGACGGGATAAAGAACGAGTGGGAAAGGGCAGAGAGAGGGGAGATTGTTGCTTCAGGTAAGGGAATCAGATGGGGGTTCAGGAGATCTGCTACTCGCCGTCCACGAACTAACACCCTTTTAGGGTGAACGGTTGTGGTGTCGTATGTTAGGAAATCCAGGGGGTACACGGTGTTAATTACTGGTACCTAAGTATTCAATGGGTAGTCAGGAGGGGTTTTGTATCAGGTCGTGAAAGTCAGCAGTAGTCCGAAAGTGGAGCCAAGGCGCCCATTTGGAGCCAAAATTTGTCGGAGTGTCAGTGTGTATGTGGATCAGTTCTTCTATGTTTGCTATCTTGTCTACTCTACAAAGCCATTCTGCAATGGAAGGGACGGTAGGAGACTTCCAATAGATCGGGATGCATTGCTTCGCTGCACTGATTAAGTGAAGCGTGAGAGATTTTCGGTAAGATGTGCTAGAGTGGGCATTGTGATGTAGCAAGAAAAGAGCTGGAGAGAAGGGTATGGTCGAGTTTGTAATTTGTTAAATTTTCCTATGTATTATCTGCCAGAAAGGACGTATGGCTGAGCAGAGCCACCACAAGTGTAGGAGGGTGCCGCCTGGATTGTGGCATCTCCAGCAGGTATCCGGAATCTTTGCATCCCAGGAGTGGATCAGAGCAGGAGTACGGTACCAGCGGCATTGTAGTTTATATCCATTTTCCTGCGTTGAGACGTTCAGCGAACCTTTATGAATATGTAGAAAGATACGTTCCCAATCTTCCTGTGAAAAGGAAGATTCCAGGTCTTTCTCCCAAGCCTTGCAAGCCAACGAGGTGCCAGGGTTGTAATTCTGAAATAGAAGGGAATGAGTCGAAGAAATAAGGTGAGTCAGGGGGGTCTGTGAGGAGCAGAGTTTCTCGAAGGGAGTCAAAGATCTAGTACAGTCATATTGTTTATTCGTGTATTGCAGGTAATGTCGAATTTGTTGGTAGGTCCATGTGGGGATTGGGGGCATTTGCAAGTTCTCTGCGATTTGTTGTGTCGTGAGCAGTCTTCCTTTGTTGTAAAAGGATTTAATGAGAATCGGATCGTTTGTCCAATGTTTAACCAGGAAGGATTCGTGCATGCCTGGCGGGAAGAGTGGGTTCTGTTTCAGTGGAGTCATTGGTCCAGGATTGGATGAAATTTCCTTTTGAGCACATATAGTAGAGAAGCATTGTAAAGTTGGGGCTATTAATGGATGGGATTTAGTCGAAGCGAACATGTGTGAACTCTGTATCCATGGAAGATGTTGAAGAGGGGAGTCTACGAACGAAGCTTCTAGAGCAATCCAATCTTTGTAAGGTGAGTGAATGTTCCAATCAATTATCCTCGTCATATGGGTGGCTTTGTAGTAGTTAGTGATGTCAGGAAGACCTATGCCACCTTTGGTTTTGGGTAGGGAGAGTTGGTGGTAGCTAATTCTGGGTCTGTGCATATTCCACAAGTAGTTCGTACACGCTCGTTTGTACGATTTAAAAAAAGCTATGGGGAGTTTAATCGGGACAGCTTGTAAAAGGTACAGGATGCGAGGGAGAATGTTCATTTTGAGAATGGAAGCCCTACCGAACCACGAAAAGATTGGTTTGTTCCATAGTTTTAAGTCCAGCAATATCTTATGTAGAATGGGTAGGTAGTTTTTAGCGTATAGGTCGTCTAAATTTTTGGGGAGTTGTATGCCCAGATAGGTAATAGTCTCATTTGTCCATTGAAATGGGAAGTTAAGTTTACATTGTTCGGCCAATTCATGGGGTAAAGAGATATTGAGGGCATAAGATTTACTAAAGTTAATTTTTAAATTAGACAAAGTATTACATGAGTCAAATGCTTTTAAGAGGGATGGGATCGTGATAAGGGGATTGGTGAGAAATAGCAAGATGTCGTCAGCGTACGCAGCGATTTTATATTCTTTTATTTTGGATTTAATTCCATTGATATCTGGGTTATGTCTTAAGCTATTTAAGAAAGGTTCCAAGTTGAGAATATATAGAATAGGGGACAGGGGGCATCCCTGTCTAGGCCCATCTTGTATGGAGAAGGCATTCGATAAGGTGTTATTCACTCTGATCTTCGCTTTCGGGTTAATGTATAGGGCATTAATAAAGCGGAGAAAGCGAGGTCCTAATCCGATGGTTTTCAAAACACAGTGCATGTAATCCCATGCTACCCTATCGAATGCCTTCTCCGCGTCAAGGGAAAGGAAAAAACCTTTTTGTCCAGAGGTTTTGATTAAGTGATGCAAGTTAATTGCTTTAATTGTATTGTCCCGGGCCTCACGGCCAGGGACGAATCCGACTTGGTCGCAAGAGATCAATTTAGGGACAAGAGGAAGAATTCGGTTAGCAAGAATTTTAGAGAAGAGTTTCAAATCAACGTTAAGTAGCGAGATGGGTCTATAATTTTCAGCTTTGGTTGGATCTTTGTCACCCTTCGGAATTACCACTATATGGGCTTCTAGCATATCCTGATGAAGGGGGGTAGTGTCTGAAATGGAGTTGAAGGCTCTACAAAAGGGATCTAGGAGAACGTCTGAGAAGGTTTTGTAGTAAACCGCGGGCAGTCCATCTGGGCCTGGGCTCTTTCCAGTTTTGGTCTGCTTAAGGGCGGTCTTCCATTCTACAGGGGTAATCGGGTCCTCTAAAGAGGATATGATGTCTGGGTTTTGAATTTTGGGGCAGAATTGTTGTAAAAATCCCTCCATCGTGCGTTTTCTGTGAAGTTTAGCTAAGGGGGGTACATCAGAGTTCTTAAAATTGTATAAATTAGAGTAGAAGCATTCGAATTCTTTAGCTATCTCTTCGTTCGAGATGAGTTTTTTACCTGTGGGAGTATGCAAGGAATGTACAATCGTCTTTGACCGTTTGGTTTTCAAGGCTTGGGCTAGAAGATGACCACTTTTATTGCCGAACTGGTAAAAGAGTTTCTGAGAAAGCATATATTTTTTCCGGATAGATTTCCCTAATTCCTCAGGAATGGAGGAACGGATGGCTTGTAAGTCGTGGAGGGTCTGCTCAGCCAGCGTACATTTGTGTGCTGCCTCTAACTTTCTAAGTCGCATGAAGAGATCGGATAGGCGACGTTTTCGTTCTCTATTAATCTCAGCAGAAATGGATATAAGTTTCCCTCTGATAACACTTTTGTGAGCTGCCCATTGAGTGACAGAATAGGTATCTGGGGTAGTGTTTTCAGTGAAATAATCTGTGAGACATTGTCGGAGTTGCGCAATGCGAACAGTATCAGTCAGGATACTTGGGTCCAATTTCCAGATATATGTACGGTCATGAGTCTCAGGGAAAGTCAGTGTGATCGAGATAGGGTGATGATCCGACAGGACCATAGGTTCTATAGTCGCATGTTTGAGATAGGATAGATCAGACTGGGTTAAGAAAAGGTAGTCAAGTCTAGAGTATTTGTCGTGAGGGTTAGAATAGAAGGTGAAGTCTTTTTCGGTCGGATGAAGAGTTCTCCATGTATCGTGGAGAAGGAGGTCTTGTAGTGTCAGTTTAATTTGTTTTAGGGCCCTGTAAGGGAGAGTAGAGGATCCGGTCGAGGTGTCTATCAGAGGATCTAGGGGGACATTAAAGTCACCCCCCAGAATCAACATGCCTGATTGAAAAGCAGCCAATTGATTCGAGATTAACCTAAAGAAGGGGACTTGTGCTGAGTTAGGGCTATATATATTTGCTAGTGTAATCGGTTTGTCGTGTACAGAGCCCTTAAGAAAAATGTATCTACCATGATCATCGACCTTGGTATCAGTAATTTGTAAGGGAGTCTGTTTGGATATGAGAATGGATACACCTTTCGTTTTAGAGTTCGGAGTGGTTGAGTGATAACCCTGAGGGTAGTGTAAATTGGAGAATTTAGGCGTGGCCTGAGAGCTAAAATGGGTTTCCTGAATGAAAATGATATCAGCTTTCATAGATTTCATATGGGCCAGAAGTTGAGATCTTTTTTCGGGCGTGTTGAGACCTTTCGCATTTAGAGATACTATCTTGAGAGATCTAACTTGTGGTGTGCGGATCGAATTCTGGGAGGGCATGATGAACGAAATCATAAGTAAACAGCAGAAGAGTAGACGGCGAGTAGCAGAAAGCCTAAGGGGTTGGGAAGGGGAATGCGAAGGGAAGGATAATAAACTATAGGAAAGAAAGAGGGGGGGAGGTGAGGGATCAGATACGACAGTAGGAAATCTGTGAACAAAGGTAAGTGTATCTTAGATAGTATGTGATAGAAAAGGTGGGATTTTGGGGTATAAATACAACTGGGGTCCGGAAGTATTAGTAGAAACTTCCCGACAGTAAATAATACCAGTAAAGATCAGGTGGATCTCATAGAGATTCCTGTGATGGAGAGTGTTTGGTAACCGAGCAAAGACGGATATATGCTCTATGTCCCTTGAGGTCGAGAAGGGATAAGGAGGGATATCTGTTCGTTTGTGACGACAAAGGTATCATGAGGGGAAATACAAAAACATGGAAGAAAATGGAGATATTGCTATGTAGAGGTACGAGGAGTGGGTAGATTTGAAAAAGAGATCATGAAGAGAGTCACTTCTGATCAGGAAGGTGCACATTATAACTGTGAGGGAACGGAGGGGAGCTCTTAATACCGTACTCTATATAAGCAGAAGGTAATCTTTATAACAACCATTGGAGTGAGTAGGCAGGGTCTGAAAACATACATACTGAGGTTCAAGTTTACTGTATATTCAATGAATTAGGTGGGATTGACTCTCCTCGCGAAGGCTGCCTCAGAGATAACAAGTGTTCGTAGCAATTTATTCAATGAATATACAGTGTTATGCGGTACTCATTCAGAAATCGAATGAGAAGGTAACTAAGTAAACAACAGTAACTGAAAATCTATAAAGCATGTCTAACTGAACGGATACACTCGTCGTGTGGCTGGTTTGTCAGGTAAACAGAGATCCAATAAAACTTGGTAAAAAACAGCAAAATAATATACCAATAAGTAGAAAAGGAAAAGCAAGATAGAGCTGCATCACAAAAAGAAAAAAGAAAAAGGAAAAATTAAATATGAGATTATGGCAAGGTCCATGGGTAAGTTCACTAACTATTAGGGTTCAAATCGTGAGTATAGATAAAGTCCCGCCAGACAGCTTACCTACATGTTTGACGATCGAGGTCAGATGTAAAATAGCAGAGTCTTTAGGTGGTACGGTGAAGATTCGGGAGAACATACGTTGGAAAAGTCTCTGACCGAGTGTATCCGGAGTATATTCTAGGTCAAGACTATGCAAAATTTCTCATATATCAATAGTGGTTGTCGAATGAAAAAAGAAATAGAAGTCCTCAGAGTAGCGTTGGTTCTAGGTTTCATGGGGGAATGTACTTAACTCAGGTAACAGGAAAAACAGAGAACAAGGTTCGTTGGATTGTGTGTCAACGAGACTGATTTCCAGTAAGAAGAGACTTTACGATCTCCTGGGCTTTCGGTGGTCCGGTGAAGCTGTAGGGCTGAGATTGCGCACGTTGCCTCGTGCGCTCGGTGATGGGGCAGGGGGATGGCTCCTTCTGCGTCTGCCGATGTTAAAGTTGCCTGCCTCTGCTATGCCTTCCATAGATTCTGCTCTCCGTAACCCGGGGAGACGAAAATCACTGTACCAGTCAGGCACTTCAACATGGGGCAAATTGAGAGTACTACAAAAATGATCAAGATCTTCAGGAACTCTGAGGTTGACCGAGTGACCATTATAGGTGACTGATAGACAAAGAGGGAATTTCCATCTGTATGGAATAGCGCGGGCTCTCAATAGATCCAGGACCGGTTTCAACTCTCTTCTTCTCTGCAGAGTAATGGCCGACAGGTCCTGGAAGAGTTTAATTTCAGTGCCTTGATGAAGCAGCCGCCCTCCATTCCTTGCCCTCCGCATAATTTCTTCCTTAAGGATATAGTCAGCTATGCAGCATATAACATCCCTAGGGGATCAGCATCTCTTCCCCTGGGTCGTAGGGCCCGATGAATGCGTTCTAGAACAATAGGCGTATTGGGGGGCCTCTCTAAGAGGCCATTGAAAATGGCCGTAACAGAGCGGGCAAGCTGTGTAGGTTCCACAGACTCTGGAAGACCTCGTACTTCCACGGTTGTCAAGGTCTTCCAGGTGGCGATTAATGTCCCTGAAGTGGACCGCGTGGGATTCAGAGACTTGTTGCATTCGGCAAAGAATAGTGTCATGGCGGGCTTGTGTTTCTTCTATATCTTCCACTCTCAGGATCATCGACTGAAAGTCAGCGCGTAATTCGGAGACCGCAGCCGCGAGTGCTCCTTTGATGTCCGCCGTCATGGCTTTCAAATCTGCAAGACTGAGCGATTGAGACGACGGTGGATCCGGGGGTTGACATTGTGGGCTCCGGCTTCTGGATCTGTTAGGCCCTCTGCCATGAGGTGAATCGTCGCGCGGTGCTGCTTGTGAGTCAGACGCCGCTCCTCTAGGCCGCGCACGGAATATCTCCGGTATGTGTTGGTTTATAAGGGCGTCTTGGCTCCTGGACGAACGGGAGGGTAAACCAGAAGGGTTTTGCGGTGTGCTCCCCATGATTTTCGGTGAAATAGACATCCGATGAATAGATAGCTGGACCTCCGGGAGAGAGAGCTTAGAAGCGAGCGTCCATCTTCCTCAGGCACCAAGCCACGCCCCCCATATTTTTTGGTATTGCCCAGTAATTAGACAGTTTTGGGAAGAGGTTCGGAAAATCTCTCAACTGTTTACTGAATATTATCTCGAGGAAGACCCGGCCTTTTTTCTATTACAATGTACACATATTCCATCAGAGAGATACAAGAATTCTATGCTATGTCATCTGGTGAATGCAGCTAAAAGCTGCATCACCACTTGCTGGAAGGAAACAGGGGCATCGCAAATTTCGCAATGGTTAAACAAAGTATTTTTTTCAAAAGAATTAGGGATCATATGTTACCTTTACTAAAGTGTCTGTGCACTACGGCTTTAAATAGACACATTGGTCTTCAACATAATTTTGATTCCACTCTAGTCGGCTTCTACGCCCTTGAGCATGTACCCATACATGCGCGGGGCAGCAAAATCGACACAACTTTGCTACAGTTAGAAACTAAGTGGATACATATTCTGGATGCCACCAAATACCCAGGCCTCAATGAGTATATTAGCTTTAAATCCTTCCTTTAATTTCAGGCAGTCACTGTCATATTGTACATGATTATTGATAAAAACTGACTAAGGCCGCGTACACACGGGCGGACTGTTCGCTCAACTTTGTCCGCTGAACAGTGTTTCAGCGGACAGTCCGCTCGTGTGTGGGGCTTCAGCGGACAGTTTCAGCGGACAGTTTGACGAACAAAGTTTTTCGGAAATTCCGAAAAACTGTCCGCTGAAACTTGGTTTGAGCGGACAGTCCGCCCGTGTGTAGGCCACTTTCGAAATGAGCAAACTGTTCCCGCTCGGAGGAAAGTCCGCTCATTTCGAGCGCGTGTGCAGGTAGGTAGGGCCCGCGACGGAGACGTCGTGGGCTCCGCCGCCTGGAATGTACTTAAAGGGGAACCCCAACGCCGAAAAAAATCGGCGTGGGGGTCCCCCCAAAGTCCACAACAGACCCTTGTCCGAGCACGCTACCCGGCCGGCCAGGAAAGGGGGGCGAGCGAGTGCGCCCCCCCTCCCGAGCCGTACCAGGCCGCGTGCCCTCAACATGGGGGGTGCCTTGGGGAAGGGGGGGCCGCGCCTACCTGCACACGCGCTCGAAATGAGCGGACTGTTGCCTCGTGTGTGGGCGAGTCCGTTCATTTCAAAAGTTGCGCGGACTTAGTACGACGAACAAAGTTTGCCGTATTTGTCCGCTCAAAAAGTGCCGTGTGTGGGCGTGTTCGTTCATTCAAAAGTTTGAGCGGACTGTTTGACGAACTTAGTTTCGGCAGACAGTCCCCGCGTGTGTACGCGGCCTAACAGAACTTATATTTTCTTTTTGCGCCCTTTCAGGCTTAATCCACGGGACTATTCTGTCCATGATTTCCCACTTTAGGCATATGTGGTATCCTTTGTCACTCCTTGATACCTATGTGATGGTGTCTGGCCAACAACGGACTAGGGCTACAGGTACTATGCAAAAAATTATTATTTTTTTTAAAACAATTTTTTTTTTTTTTGCATAGTCCTGTGCCCATGTATATTGTACTGCTAAACTATAGGGTTTCATTTTTTGTTATTTCAATGCTGCTTAGTATGATCTATCTGACTATAATCAAATTGTTTCAGTTTTTTATTTTCTCCTTTTTTTCTTTTTCTGTTTTGCGTTAATTTTATGTTTATTTTATATAAATCTTCGTATTTGCACTGTTCTTAAAGTGTATTTATGATTTACTTCAAAAGAAAACACTATGTATTGTTTACTTATTTGACTAAAATTTTCCCACTTAATGGTTGCTCTGCTTGTGGGTCTGCGACTTGAGACTTGGATAGTCAGTGTCCATGCATGGTTGTTGGGACAGGTCCATACGTTCCACACATGTGTTTCCTTTCCGCCATCGCCCCCTCCTGCCTCTATATGGCCATAATTAATAGATCTCCTTTCCCCTTTGCTGTTCCCCCCCTCTTTTCTTTTGACATCCCTTCCCTTTTAGCCTGATGGTTTTGCGTGTGATCCTGTCAGTTGGTGCACATGCTTGCGGCTATCCTTGGCCGCCCGTAGCTGTATGGACACCCAAGGGCCCGCTAGGTGGATAGCAGGCCCGCCCCCTTGACTCCCGGTGCATACGCCATTTTTCTATACTTTCTCATCTTGATATGCCTATGAACCCTTCTATGGGCCTGTCTCTTCCATCTGGTCCTTAATACATCGGGCTTCTGTGATTGTTTTTAACGGTGATCTGTCAGCCTTACTAGCTGTCATGTGATCCTGTCATGTGATTGCAGCTACAGTGCACTATGGGTGTTGTAGGCATTCAGGTGATTGAGCGGGCCCTGTGGAGTCTGTTTTTGTCCGCTCCCGCTAGGCAGTGACGTCATCACGCCGCGCGGGTGGGGGGTTATTTTAAGGGCTGTGAATCCAGCATTCATTTGCTGGGTTCCTGGAGGCGCTGCAGGTTGATCGCTGTGTGTATCTCAAGGTTAGCACTTGGACTGGTGGGGAAACCATCCACATTGTTCCCCTTCAGTGTCTGGGCTATATTAATCCTATGCATTGTTTGTATTCGTTTTCTATAGATCACTTCTTCGCTCTATTGTTGAGGATTGATTTGAACTCCTGTATATCCTTGGACAGTTTGATGGTCTAATACTTGCTCCCCTTACGGAAGTAAGTAATTAAATAATATAACAATAAATATTTTTTTTTTTTTTCCTTTGTTGCATTTCTTTACCGTTAAATGATATTGGGGTTATACCCGTGAATTCATTCTTCTTTTTTGTTCTGATTTTTCTGTTTCAGTTTTTTACCGTCAAACAACATTGAGGTTTGACCTTTGATTATCTTTATTGTTGTTAATTGACCCCTGCTGTTCAGTGCGATTTCTCCAGTGCCTCCTTCGTTGTCTTTTTCTTCAGTTTTTCTGTGAATTTGGTAGGTAATTAATGAAGGCCATGATGGCTTGTTTGTATTTATACTATTTATTTATGTCTTAAGTTCTTGATGCACCAAAGGTTTGGGGTAATCTTGATACTATGGACGCTATGAAGTTATATATTTATATACTTATTTTTCCTTTTCCATCTATTTTTCCTCCTTTTATATTTATATTTCTCTATTTTTTATTTTTTTTTTAGTTCTTACTTACTTTAGTTCTTTAGTTCTTACTTCAGCCCTTCAGCCCTGCAGCTACACTAAGGTGGTTACAAGGTGGTCGCTGCTTGCATGATTGCGTCCCGGCGGTCTTTCATGTGAGGCCATTAAGGGGTAGGTATTTGGCCATGGGGGGGAATATTGGAGGGGTGGGTGGGTGGGGGATGGATAGATTGATGTTTTTAGGTCTATGTCGTTGGCCCACATGTATTGTGCAATTTTCTTTTTCATATATTCTAATCAGTATATGTTTTCTTTTTTTCTGTTTTGTTTTCCCTTTTTCTTTTTATATTCTGTTTTTTGTAGAATTTTTGCTATCCTCCTTGGATTTGTATTCTATTTACCCCTGAGGAAGCCATTGGTATGGCGAAACATGTAGGGAAAGATTGATCAGACAGAATGTAAAGGCCAATACCAGCTGTGCCCAACATGCTCTATATTTAAGGCTGTCTGATAACTGGATAGAATATATACATTGTATGTTTTAGTATGTAATTGTGTCTTTGTCTATGTTGGATTTATATTGTCTATTGTATTGTTATACTTTTTTATTCTATGTGATATTTATTAAAAATTGTGATAATATAATCTATGGTTCTTTTTCTATTCTTCTTTTGATTTTTGCACCGCAATAATCCCTTTTCTCCCCTGTTGTGCTTTCCTTCTTACCGTTGGAGTGTGTTTAGCTGTTTTTCCTGATGGAGGCAAAGGAGTACTAACAGCTGATAGACCCGGAATGTTGGGGTCTAAATCCAATACTTGTGCATCTTATGCAACTGGGTGAGCTGGGATTATGGCCTTCAATTTAGAAAGAGAGTCCTTCATGGTTTGTTTAAGTAGGTCAGCCACCTGTTGGCCTTCTAATTCCCGGCTGGCTGTGTAATCCCTAAGACAGTCTCTGCAAACAAGCTTATCAGGGAGTGGAACCGCACCACATGCCCAGCACTTTTTCCTTGATACCCGCGGTGGGGATAAAGCAGAATGACAATGTCTTTGAGATCCTGATCTTCTAGAAGACCTATGGTGTGAGGAACGTGACCTCCGCTCAGGACTATCGTCATTGTCCTGGTGCCTTGAGGACTTTCTGGACCGCTTTGAAGGAACAGGGCTGAAACAAACAAAGTTTTTTTTGTCAGTGGTACACTTTTTTTTTATTCTCATGTACAGGTGGTCCCATACCTATTGGATACAAGAGGATCTTGGCTTTGCTACGAATGGCTCATGGTGAATTATAGGAGGATTAGCTGTAAGAAGGTGAAAAAAGAGACAAAAGAAAAATACAGAGTCTATTTGCAAAAAATAAATGAAACAAGGCTACCGCAATGGAAATAGGATAAAAGTGTGTCACACCTGAATCACTGAAGTAATTTGGACTGCAGGGCACACACTTGTTATGCAGAGCAGCCCTGAGCCCAATTTGAAACCAAAATTTAAAGATAAAAGGGGAGGGGAAGTTTAATTAGAGTGACCTACCCTATTACTGGAAAAAAAAGCTGAATTTTAGTATTTTTGCCTACACCAAGATGGCCACTGAAGCCTCACCAACCCACTGCACTAGAACCAGGAAGGCTAGGTAAGCCTTTGGAAACACACTCCGAGCTCTGGATTGCGCCTGCATGCCGCTGTTGGGGAGGATAACGGAGCACCCCCCACTTTCCACTGTTCACACAGCAAACAGGAAGAGGAAAAAAAGGCACCAAAACAGTTAAGAAACATCTGGAGCACAAACGGGACTCTAGGGGGTAAAAGCGGGAAGCCCGGAATGCACACGCGCAATGCGAGAATAAAACTCTTAAAGGGGACACATTTTACTGCAGAGCAGAAATGTATTCCACAGTATCTTTATCAAAATAACATATTCATATAACAGATCAAGCACATTTCTTAAGGTTATGAGGGAAAGGAAAAAGAATCTAACCTGACCCAGGGAAACCAAAAAGATCTTATTCTCCTGTCCCATGCATCAACATTCGTTTGTGCTTGATTTTGTCAGCGGACTGTATTCCTATGAGGAAACTCTGACCCCAAAGATCCATAGAAGGGGTTCCCAGTCTTATCAGCACTAATAGCGGCCCAAGAACAGGGACTGCGCACGGGAGAGGCTGAACCTGGCGGATGCTGCCGACTGCAGAGGTATGGACGTACTGCTACTCCACCAGTCAAAAGGTATGAGGAAAAAAAAGAGAATGTTGGGGGGGGGGGGGGCTATGCCCTTTAATTTATGCTATTCACTAATCCTGAAGGCGGAGTAGAGGCAGAGCTCTACCACAGGTATGCTGCCATGGATGCACCAGGAAAAAGTAATATACAAATTATATCTCTGCAAAGCATCTGTAAAGCGCCTCTCCTGTCACTCCAATGTGAAAGCCTGAGGGCTTTCACACTGGAGTGGTGCGCTGGCAGGATGCTAAGAAAAAGTCCCGCAAGCAGCATCTTTGAGGCGCTTTCGGAACAGTGTATACACCGCCCTGAAAGCGTCCCTACAGATTGAAATCAATGGGCAGCGCCACCGAAGTTTCCTTTAACCCTTTCTCGGTCACGAGCAGGGGTTAAAAGGTTAAAAGTGCCCCGCTAGCAGCAGAAAAGCTCAGCTAAAACAATGGTAAAGCACTGCTAAAAATAGTGGCGCTTTACCGCAAACACCCCCCTCCCCACCACAGTGTGAAAGTGCCCTAAAGGAGAAGTAAAGCCAAAGGTCATTTGGCTGTACTTCTCCTGTGGTTCACAGAAGTGCAATTTTCAGTTAATTTTGCACTCCTGTGACCCATTTTCAGCAGACAGCGGGCTGAAGTCTGCTGTCGAGTGACATCACAGAGCCGGTTCAGGCTTGGCAAGATTATGTCAGTGAAGCAGGGATCTACACACATGTGAGCAACTGAGAGTCTGAGTCGGCCGCTCCACCCCCTCCACAGCCCAGCACTCCAGTGAGCATGAAGAGGCAGAGCAGAGAGCTGCTGACAGACAGTCACCAGATCTCTGCTCACGGAGCTGTGAGAACCGAGCGATCAGAGGTGTTTGATCGCTTGGTTCTCAGTGTTAGAGGCGCTGGTGGACAGATGCAGCATCAGGCCGATGCTGCATCCACCTAGTAAGTATGAATCTTAAAAAAAAAAAACATACATCTCTTTTAAAATAAATCATTTAGACTAGATCAGGGGTAGGCAATATCAGTGCTCCATTTGTTTTGGAACTAAATGTCCCATGAGTATTGGAAGACTCTGAAAGCCACAGGCAGAACTGCCAGAAAAAAAGGCATTAGGGAATTTGTAGTTTCATCACAGCTGGAGTGTCAAGGTCACTCGCCCCTTCACTGGATTGATATGTTCTAGTATAAATGTTTCCCGGTTTAACCGCTTCCCAAACGGCTCCTGTAAATACATGGCGGCAGAATGGCTCTGCTGTGTGAATCGTCATATATATACTGTGGAAAACTCTAAGAGCCATGGCAGACGCATGTGTGCATGCACCCGCTGCATGGCGGAGGACACCGATGCGCATGGTCAGCGCACGCGATCTCCGCCAGCCACCCGCGACTGCAGGCATGAGAGCAGGAACAGGCATTTGTGTGTTTAAACACACAAATCCCTGTCCTGTCAGGGTATTAGAAACATATCATCTGTTCCTACTATTTAGGAACAACGATATGTCTCCTCCCCCAGTCAGTCCAATCCTCTCACAGTTAGAACACACCTAGGGAACACACATTTAACCCCTTGATCGCCCCTAGTGTTAACCCCCTTCCTGCCAGGGACATTTATACAATAATCAGTGGCTATTTTTAGCTCTGATCGCTGTATAAAGTCAAAAGTGTCCGATCTGTCCGCCGCAATGTCACAGTCCCGATAAAAATCGCTGTTCACCACCATTACTAGTAAAAAAAATAATAAAAATGCCATAAATCTATCTCCTATTTTGTAGATGCTATAACTTTTGCGCAAACCACTCACTCTATGTGTAAAGCACATTTGTTTTAGCACTTTACCACTAATGCCCGCTCGCCCCAGTGTGAAAGGGGTCTTACTATTCCCCAGCAAATGTCCCTGGTCTTCCCCCTCAAGTATCCCCCCAAAAGTAACCGTGTCCCCATCCACACATAATCTCTTCTTTCCCTGTCCACAGCTCCACTCTGCACCCCCATCAACATCTCACCTCTGCACCCCTCTAACTACAGCTTACACCCCCACTCCACAACTCACCTCTACACCTCCATCCATATTATCTCTGCTCCCCTTCTGGACCCCCATCTAAAGCTCACCCCAATCCACAGCTCTCACCTTTGCCACCCACCTCTGCACCCCCAGGTTTCCCTACAGCTCTCACCTCTACACAATCTCCCCCACCCTCCACAGCTCTCATTTTACACAACCTGCCTTCTGCCCTCTGCAGCTCTTACCTCTATACAAAGCTCCCTTTCAAGTTCTCCACTCTGGACAAATTTCCACCCCCCTTACCTTTCACAGTTATCCTCACACTGTAAACTTAGTCTCTGGAGGGCTCCCCCCCCCCGCTTTTTTTTCATTCAGAACTCCTTCACCTTTTCCAATGCTGATCCAGTGCTCCCTGTGTTATGTGCAGATTTTTCAGACAATCGAGAACTGGAGCTGGGGCAGAGTTTCAGGGCTCCTCTGCTCCCTGCTCCCTGCTCCATGCTACAATGTGAGAAGAGACAGCGATGGACGCTGCCACTTGAATCAACACAGGCAGCTGTATTTGGCTGTGCTGGGACCTGAAGATCTCAAAAGGCAGCAGCCCTGTGTGAGCAGCGGTAGTGCGAGATACATTATAGGTCAGAGCAGAGAGGGCTGCCTGTCATAGGTGAAGGAAATGTGTTCCGCCGAGTTTTGTAAGAAAAAAGCCTGGGTTATAAAGCACAACACCAAACTGTGAGATAAAGGCGGAGCAGTGCAGAAAGCTGAATCTGTGATCACATGTGTCTCTACAGCCCACCGCTCAGCTGCTTTCGCCTGTTTCTTTCTCCCCACAGCTGCGGCTCCTATGATGTCTGTCCTACAAACAAACAAAGAAGAGGAGTGCACACCAAGTACAGTAGAGTTAAAGGGTTTATTGTTAAAATCAAATGCAAATTGGTCACTAACCAAATTAAAATAGAAAAAAGCATATACTCAACCCTCCCAGCATTGGCCCCTGGCAAATTTGCCACTCAACAAATTAAAATAGAAAAAAACATGTACTCAACACTGCCAGCATTGGCCCCTCACCAAATTAAAATAGAAAAAAAAAAAAAGATGTGCTCAACACTCCCAGCATTGGCCCCTGGCAAATTGTCCACTCACCAAATTAAAATAGAAAAAAGCATGTACTCAACACTCCCAGCATTGGCCCCTGGCAAATTGTCCACTCACCAAATTAAAATAGAAAAAAGCATGTACTCAACACTCCCAGCATTGGCCCCTGTCTGTATTCACAGCTATAGTTCTGGATAGCAGTGCTGTCAAACAGAGGAAAAACTTAAGCTGAAGAAGAGATGAGAGCTCTGTACACAGGCCCAGCGTGTTACAGGGGTATCTCCTGGATGACATCACATGCGGGTGGAGCAGTGGGCATTGATAAGGGATTTTGAAGGACCTCCTTCTTTGTCAAGCCTATGATGCCTGTCCCTCTCCTCTCAGATGCAGCTCAGCCAATAGAAATGGTGGGGCTATAAGAGTTGGTAACCTCTATGCTAGCAGAAGAAGGGGAGAGCGGTAGCTGTAGAAATAAAGCAGGCATAATAGGAATGGCGGCTGCATTAGAGAAAGAGGCTGGTGGGGTGAAAGCTCTGAGTGGTGAGGCTAATTAGGGATTGAGGAAGACAGAAAGGGAGCCATGTGTCAGTGGCACAGCCTGTGATTGGAGGAGGAAGCATACTTTAAGTGTCCTTGGAGTCATGGCCGACATCCACCTATTGGTTAGGATGCCAGGAAGTATCTCCATGTGACTGCCTTTTAATGCAAGCTATGATTGAACACTTTCTAAATCTTTCCTTACCCCCCTTTTTCGTTGCATTGACATTGTGGGCTCAGTCTCTGTTTGGGGGGGGGGGGGCATGCATTTGCTCCTTATGCACATCTATGAGCCAAACAACCTATGTACTGATAATCTCACCTGCCCAATACCTATCTATAAGACAATAAATAAATGAGAATTTTTAGACTAATTTTAGGATTGATTTACAACAAGTTTAAACAATTGATTTCACAAACTAGTTATATGTTACTATAGAGATTTTTTTGGCAATGGGACATGCAGTATAAACTTGGCATTCATGTAAATGTACATCAATTAGTTCATTATCATATATATGGAATATACGTTACCCAGTCTATATAGCATAATTTCTAATTCCGCATTTTTTAGTATTATCCATATACATTTATATGATCAACAAATAAAATATAAACTAAGACATATATTAATATTGATGGAAATCTAGATCCCTATTTGGCACAGGTAGGATGCATTATCTATATAAATAAACAGGTATAGCACCTATTCTAATTCAATCAAGTTTCAATTATACTCATTTTGTGCTATATATGCTATCATCTTTACCTACAGAGTGACGCCTTCTTTTTTGGCTTCAGCGTTTCTTAGCTGTTCTTTGACCTCTGGGGGAGTTTGTCATTTTCTCAATTTCAGTTGCTTTGTTTCTATGCAACCATTAAAGCATACCAGCAAGATCAGCTATTTTGAGCAGAAGGTTTATGGAGACACAGTTCTGTCTGTGATTGTTTTTAATAGTTCTATGGAATGCTTTCATTGGTGACACCACTACAATATATGTGGGTTTGTTTAAATTCATTTAATGTAGTGATATTATATTTTATTATTGATCACTATATAATAACATTTATGATCTTTTGAAACCACTATATTGTAGATACATGATTGACGCTCTCTTAATACCCCTGAGGAAAGAGTTATCTGATACTCTGAAACACGACAGATGAGCCTAGAGAACTCCAAGGTGTAATCTAAGTGGTGATTTTGTACAGCTACTGTAATCATTCCAATATATTTTACTGCTAATTTCTACTATGTTTAATAAATGATATACAGTACTGTTTTCAACAATTTATTTAGTCAGTGCTGTTAAAGTCCATTTAAGGGTTTTTCTCTCTGTGTTTAACTTGTTTGGGTGTTGGCACTGTATAGGAATATGATCAACGATGCTATTTATTAACATGTGTAAGACGCCTGTCATTCATTCCTCTGAAGCTGCCCTTCAAGCTGATGAAGAGAGTCATGTAGGGTGGCTTTTAGGTTAAAGGAGAGAATAAGTGATTAATGGGAAGAGAGCAGACACAGTCAGGGTGGAAACTAGGGATGAGCTTCGAGTTTGAGTCGAACTCATGTTTGACTCGAACATTACTTATTCACCTGTTCACTGAACAGTGAAAAATTTGGGGTGTTTGCGGCAAATTCGAAAAGCCGCAGAACACCCTATACAAGTCTATGGGACATTTTTTCGGGAGCAGTGATTTTAATAATGCTTAAAGTGAAACAATAAAAGTGTAATATTCCTTTAAATTTCTTACCTGGGGGGTGTGTATAGTATGCCTGTAACGGGGTGCATGCTTCCCATGCTTAGAACTGTCCCTGCACAAAGTGTCATTTCTGCAGGAAAAAAAGTCATTTAAAATCACTCGCGGCTATAATGAATTGTCGGCTCTCCGTAATACAGAGAACAGTCATTGAAAGTCATTCATAAAAAAAAAAGCATGGGGTTCCCCCAAATTCAATTACCAGGCCCTTCAGGTCTGGTATGGATATTAAGGGGAACCCCGCGTCAAATAAAAAAAATTACGTGGGGTTCCCCCAAATATCAATACCAGACCCTTCAGGTTTGGTATGGATTTTAAGGGGAACTCCACGCCAAATGTAAAACAAAAAAATGGCGTGGAGTTCCCCCTAAAAATCCATACCAGACCCTTTATCTGAGCACGCAACCTGGCCGGCCGTAGGAAAAGAGGGGGATGAGAGAGAGCGCCCCCCCCTCCTGAACCATACAAGGCCACATGCCCTCAACATTGGGAGTATGCTTTGGGGTCCCCCCCAAAGCACCCTGTCCCCATGTTGATGAGGACAAGGGCCTCATCCCCACAACCCTGGCCGGTGGTTGTGGGGGTCTGCGGGCGGGGGGCTTATCAGAATCTGGAAGCCCCCTTTTACAAGGGAACCCCTAGATCCCGCCCCCCCTGTTTGAAATGGTAAGGGGGTACAAAAGTACCCCTACCATTTCACAAAGAAAGTGTAAAAAATTGTTAAATAAGACAAACACACTTTTGAAAAAGTCCTTTATTAAAAATAAAAAAAGATTCCAGCGGTGGTAATCCACTCTTGCTATCCAGCGACGGATGATCATCTCTCCGGGGTCCAGCGATGGCTGATCTGATCCAGCGATGGGTGATCTCTCCCTCCAGCGCAGCACATCCATTCTCTGTTTCCACCGTCTGAGACACTGCGGGGACCCTGGCAACCTGACACTTCTTATATGAGGAGGGCGGGGCCACCAATCACCTGACCCTGCCCCCTCTGATGCAAGGGGAAACCCAGCTTCCCCAATGATGTGCGGGTGACTCCGCCCCCCTCTGATGTAACGGAAACCTGCGTTACATCGTAGGGGGGCAGGGTCACCCGCACGTCATTGGGGAAGCCGACTGGGGACAGACTGCTTTATGGTGGTCACTAGTAGACATGTGTGCCGTCAATAAATTTGTTTTCTTTCGTTTCGTTCCATTTCATATTAGCCGTTAATTCATATTTTGTAATTCGTGTCCGAAATTCAATTTGATTTAGTCCGAAATACGAATTTTCACTAGGTTCGTTAACTTTTCGTAACAATTAAAAATGTTCGTTATGATAAATTTAAAAAGCAAAAAATATCTTTCTCAATATAGATGTTGTCGACTCATTATTCTCATTATGGGGGGCTCCCACTATCCCTGTGCTGTGCTGACTTCCTCCTGAGGCTGTACCCCTGCTGTGCTCATTATGAGGGGCTCCCACCATCCCTGTGCTATGCTGACTTCCTGGGTTTGTACCCCTGCTGTGCTCATTATGAGGGGCTCCCACCATCCCTGTGCTGTGCTGACTTCCTCCTGGGGCTGTACCCCTGCTGTGCTCATTATGAGGGTCTCTCACCAT
Organism: Lithobates pipiens; assembly: GCF_037356315.1. Lineage (NCBI taxonomy): Eukaryota > Metazoa > Chordata > Amphibia > Anura > Ranidae > Lithobates > Lithobates pipiens. The sequence goes on along the minus strand of NW_027507785.1, from coordinate 205,358,603 downwards.
CCCTGTGCTGTTCTGACTTCCTCCTGGGGCTGTACCCCTGCTGTGCTCATTATGAAGGGCTCCCGCCATCCTTGTGCTGTGCTGATTTCCTGGGTTTTTAACTTCATCATAAGGAATAATCGTAATTATTATGACAGTAATAAAATTATATTAACGAACATTCTCATTTTGTCTGATTCTGAATCTACCAGTACCAGTCCCCCACTCCCATATTAAAAAAGGTAATTTTCCCAACCCTCACTCAGCAGCAGAAGAAAACCTCTGATTGGTCAACAAAACACCAGTCACGTTTCCTTTGTAATGAAATTTCGGTCTGAAATACGTCAACTAAATTTCGTATTTCGTATACAATTCAGAAGTATAGAAATTCATATTTCGGATGCTTCCGAATGTAGGAATTTTCGGAAATTCGTATGAATTTTCAATTTGTACAAAACGAACCGCACATGTCTAGGGTTTCACTGATACCGGTATTGGTATCAGTGCCGATACTAAGCATTTGCATGAGTATAGGTACTCATGCAAATGCACTGAAACCTAAAACCAATACTTTCAGGCTCTATTATTTCAGCTGTCAGTGGGATTCCTGATGACTCGGCGTCCTTAACAACCGATGACTCATTCAGCTGTCAGTCAATGGGGTTCCCCTTTTGACAGCTGAAGTGTTAAAGAAGTCCGGCAATTGGAGCTGTCAGAAAAAAAAGCAGCCAGGCAATGTTTAGCAACAGCATTGCTCAGCCGCTGAAACATTAACCCCTTCCCGCCGAGCGTACGCAGATCTGCGTACTCAGCTTCCGGGGGGTATACCGGGATGATGCCCGCACCTGCAGGCATCATCCCGGTACCGTTTTGTTCAGCGGGCGATTGGCTTTCCAGCCATAACAACCGATGTGGCTAAAAGCCGCTCGGCTGTTATGCCGGAGGAGCGGGAGGGGACGTCCCCCCCTCCCGCCGCCTCTCGCCGCTGTTACCGGTGCTCCCGCTCGATCGGGAGCACCGATTAGCGATCCGTCAGCTCTGGCTGCTGGGGAGGAACTGGAACGAAGCCGTAATCGGCTTCGTTCCAGTCTCCTCATCGTAAACACGGAAGCGACGTCATGACGTCACTTCCCGTTTACTCGGCTGCCAATGGCGCCGGTTTTAAAAAAATATCCGGTATTCAGAATCGCCGTTTTCAGCGATCTGAATACATTGAAGTGTAAAGGAGGGGTGGGGGGTCTTTTAGACCCCCGATCCCTCCATAAAGAGTACCTGTCACCACCTATTACTGTCACAAGGGATGTTTACATTCCTTGTGACAGCAATAAAAGTGATCAATTTTTTTTTTTTTTTAAAACAATTTAGTCATTTTAAAATAAATAAAATAAATAAAAAAAAAAAAAAAAATTTCAAAGCGCCCGCCGTCCCCGCGAGCTCGCGAAGCAAAGAAAACGCATACGGAAGTCGCGCCCGCGTATGTAAATGGTGTTCAAATCACACATGTGAGGTATCGCCACGATCGTCAGAGCGAGAGCAATAATTCTAGCAGTAGACCTCCTCTGTAACGCTAACCTGGTAACCGTAAAAATTTTTTAAAGCGTCGCCTATTGAGATTTTTAGGTACCGTACTTTGTCGTCAATCTACAAGTGCGCGCAATTATAAAGTGTGACATGTTTGGTATCTATTTACTCGGCGTAACATTATCTTTCACATTACGCAAAAAAATTGGGCTAATTTTACTGTTTTTTTTTTTTTTTATTCATGAAAGTGTCCCTTTTCCCAAAAAGTTGCGTTTAAAACACCACTGCGCAAATACCGTGTGACATAAAATATTGCAACAATCGTCGTTTTATTCTCTAGAGCCTCTGCTAAAAAAATATATATAATGTTTGGGGGTTCCAAGTAATTTTCTAGCAACAAATATGGATTTTAACTTGTAAACACCAAATTCCAAAAATAGGCTTAGTCATGAAAGGGTTAAAATAAAAAGAAGCCTTGTTTCTTTTTGTATCTTTCTGTTTCTTCATCTGCAGGTCAAGGGGATGAACTTCAATCTGCAGACAAAGTCAATTTAAAGCAACATGTCAAGTAAAAAAGCATTTTTTTGTGCTTTTTATTAAATGTTCCTGTGTTCAGTCCCTTTTTAACCCTTAATTTACTCTAATCAGCCTTAACTCCTTATTCTCCACCATTTAATTATTATTTTTTGCAGATTTTTTTCACTTCTATTTTATAAAGCATTAGTAATTTAAAAATAGCTTTTGGTTGCTTTGTTCATTATTAATTTTACACCTTTAACATATATTTACATGTTTCACACAGAAAAACACAAGTAAAAAAATAAATAATAATAATTATTTTAATTGTAAATAACTTTTCAATGATTTGCTGACAGCTGAAGCGTAATCAAAACAGTTGCTGGAGGTATAGGTAATTATTATCAGCGAGTACTAAAAAAAAAAGGATCGGCACAAGTATTCGAAAAAAAAAAATGGTATCGGTACATCCCTAGTTGTCACCAGGCAGTGTATGGATATGGCAGAATCAACCAGCTTTTTTCTCATAGCATAGATTTAGAATACATTTTTTTAAAGTAACACACACTACATTTATTAAAGGGGTTAATGATTTTTTTTTTTCATTTGTGATGGAAATGATGACATGTAAGGGTAGGCTGTGACTGTCTCCCTGATGTAAGTTAAGAGCTTGAGTTTGGGGGTTATAGCACAAAAGGCCTATGTAGGGAGGGTTAATATATTTTTAATGAAACTACTTTTGTCTTTTAGGGGGAAGATCCTTATTTGTGGTGAAATAAATGTGCAATTATGAGAATTTGTATCAAATATGGTGGGTTTTAATAGGTATCATTGAAAATGATTTACTTAAAGTGGTGTTCCACACACAAAAAAAATGCTTAAAATTCCTAAAAATTCCTAAAAAAATAAAAACAAAAAACATTTGGACATTTTTTTTAACTCACCTCTAAATGCCTGTTGCTAGGGGGTCCCTCATAGTCTGCCTCCTTCAGTGCCTGGGCTCCTAACACCACTTTCCCTCGGTGCAGGAAGCGCTCAGCTCCGCCCCCTCCCCCCTCCCTCCTGTCAGTCATCTGGGACAGGTGAAAGGTGCCAGATGACTGCACGGCCAATCACGGCACGCGGCGCCACTCGTGCATGCGCAGTGGGTGCCCACAGTTGCAATGCCATCACCACCGAGAGAAGGGGGGGATGAGCAGGGCTTTGTTCCCTGGCATCGCTGGACCCTGGGACAGGTAAGTGTCCGATTATTAAAAGTCAGCAGCTGCAGTTTTTTTTAAGTGAAACTCCTCTTTAAAGATAAAGGTAATAATTCACAATCTGAACAAATGAAAAAGTGATCAATACTAGTCAAGGTAACATTGATCTATTAGAAATGCAGCCAGTGCAATTGAAATCTGCATTTCCCATTGTAAAAAGGAAAATGTAGATTTTAGGCAAATTACAGTATATGAAAAGATCAGGCAAATGCCTAGGGTATGTAGTGTTTAAATGCAGAAAATGATTTGATGGATATTTGATTATTAATGTCTTTTTAAACATCCTTGGTTACCCTTATATGTGGTTTAATTACTATTTATAATTAACTTTTAAATTAGATACTTATCCTATGTTTTCATGTAGGATTGGCGGTTCCATTGTAGTTATAAAATGTTCTGGAATTTCAGATCTAAATCAGATTCATAGTCTGCTGAAAAAGGACAGCTGCACATATCTACTTATTGTCATAAATTCTTGACTGCTCTTAAAAAAATAAAAAAAAATAAAAAATAAAAACACACATAATTCTATAATACACTCCCCTTCTTCAAAAAAGTAGGAAAAGGAATCATCTCATCTGTCAGTCAGATTTTGCCCCCACGTCCTCCATTATATGCTTTTCAGGACCCTCAGATGAAAATTCCGCCAGTGACATTTGAGTGAGAACGGATTTACGATCGCAAGAAACGTGTCAAGTTCATTTCATTACTGCAAGAAAGTAAAAAGCAAATTTATCTATGAAAAAGCAATTACTTGTGGACTGACCGGTTCACAATAACAATATAGCAGAGATCTCTCATTCTCTTCCCAAATCCTCAGCTAGCACAGGGATGTTTGATTTTGCTTTAAAGCAATTTTACCTTGTTTGAATTGCAGAGGCATTTAATCTTCATAAAGTAGGTTATTATAATGGAGATGGGCTCACAAACCAGCTGAGACAAACAGTGACTAGTTATTCATTAGCCCAAGATGCTGTGATGTTTAATATGCAAGGTTTCTTATCTAACCATTCACTCTATTAGTCCAAACATGGGGATCAGCCAACTTTACATTTGTGTAATGCATTAGGACTTTCCCTAAAGATGTAAAGTAACTAAATCATCTGAAGTTCAGCCTACGAATACAGTCTTTCTCATTAATTGGAGAACTAAAGGTTTTATATTTTGTACAGAACTAGCAAAAGTGTGCCCCTTTGTTGAACAGGTTGAATATGGAAGGGCATGCCACTGCAGTAGTTGAGAGCACAGAAGTGGGCATTGGTACAGTGGCAGCATTATGCATGCTTTGGTGCAATGACAGTGAATGTACAGGGGGTCACTGATGTAGTTGTATGTGAAGGTGGTCAGAGCAGGGGGAGAGGAAGGGGACCAGGTTCAATGGTAAGGACGTGATCATGGTACAAATTAGATGTGTATTTGGAGTTATTGAAGACACACATTTTTCTCCTCTTATGACTGAAGGATTATGATATACTGTATATTTGTTGGACTTTTTATGTTTTGAGTGTTGAACATGTGTTTATGGATAAATACACAAGTGTATTTAAATTTTACAGAGTTTGTAATTACTCATGACCCCCTGACATGCCACATTTGGCATGTAATTTTTTTGGGGGGTGACCAGGTACCTAGTTTTCACAGTTACCCAGCTCCCACTTCCTCTCCTGGTATGGCAGTGGCGGAAGGAAGTTCACCTCTCCCCCCTCCCCCCTCCCTCCCTGCAATCTTCTGGGACATATCACAGGTCCCAGAAGATTGCCCGGCCATTCATAACGCGCAGTGCGGCTCGTGCATGCGCAGTACGTGCCCGGCAGTGAAGCCACAGCTGGGCGCCCCCACTTGCAATACCGACACCACAGACAGGAGGGGGAGAGAAGTAACACAGGGTTTGTGATTGGTTAAGCAATACATTAATGCAGTGCCACATTTATTATTTATTATTAAAGATGTTTATTGTTATGCGAATCACAAAGCAGTGCAGACAGCAGGGCTGGATCTAGCCTGTCCGATGTGGGGGTGCAGTAAAAAAATGTCAGGGGGGTCGAGGATGCAAGATCAGCACGGCAGTGTATAGTAGTAGGTAGGGCAGTGTAAAGAATCAACAGGGCAGAGGATAGGGTCAGCAGTTTGTAGGGCAGTGTAGGGGAGCTAATCTGGAAGCCCCCATTTAACCAGGGAGCCCCCCAGATACCCGCCACCCCTATGTGAATGAGTATAGGGTACTATGTACCCTTACCCATTCATGAAAAAGTAATAAAAACACAGAGACAGTTTTTGACAATTCCTTTATTAAAAAATTAAAAAACAGTGTCACCCAATGTAAATTCATCGCCAATCATGCCACCTGCTGCACTTGAAAAAAAACAAAATAGCTTTGCCTTCTTTGACGGACGACCACCAAATGCCTCCTCCGCCGTTTGACAATTCTTATATAGGTAAGGGCGGGCCACCTGATGACATCATCTGACTCAGTATGCGCCGGTCTGTTTTTTTTTTCTTTAACCACTTGCCGACCGCCTAACGCCGATGTACGTCGGCAGAATGGCACGGGCAGGCATAAGCACGTACATGTACGTGATTTGCCTCCCGCGGGTCGGGGGCCCGATCGGGCCCCCGCCCGGTGCCTGCGGCGGTCGGTTTTCGTTCGGGAGCGATCCCGGACGAGGGGACGGCCATTCATTCATGGCCACCCCCTCGCGATCGCTCCCGACGAATAGAAATCCCCGGTGACATCACTTCCTCTCCTGTAATGTAAACACAGGAGAGGAAGTGATGTATTCTCTCCTCCGTGTCGGTATTTTTCGTTCCGACACGGAGGAGAGCGGATCAGTGAGTTGCACCAACACATCCCACACACAGTAGAACATGCCAGGCACACTCACACCCCCCCTTTACCCCCCGATCACCCCCCCAATTACCCCTGCCCCCCAGTCACAGTGACACCAATGTCATTTTTTTTTTTTTTTTTTTTTTTTTTTGCATTGGTGTCATTTGTGACTGTAATAACTGTTAGGGCAGTTAGAGTTAGCCCCCTTTAGTTCTAATGTACCCCCCTAACCCCCCCAATAAAGGTTTAACCCCGTGATCACCCCCCGTCGCCAGTGTCACTAAGGCTGGGTTCACATTGCAGCGGTTTATGAGAACGAATGTGATTCGCACCGCACTGCAGTGCAAATCACATCCGATCTCTGTGCGATTCGAGTTCAGCCATTCGCCGCACCCGCCGCACCCGCCACACCCGCCGCACCCGCCGCAAATTCGCACGGGACCCTTTTTTTGGCCCGCAGCAGAATCGGATCGCATGGGTGTTCACACCATGCGATCCGAGTTTGCAGATCGCACTGCGATATGCGAACTGATCTGGGGGTGTCAGTAACATTTCACTGACACTCCCAGCAGTTCGCATAGGGCAGTGTGAACTGCCGCCGGGAGGCATGCGATGCGGGAACCCGCCGCGGATTCGCGGCGTTTCCGCATCGCTCCAGTGTGAACCCAGCCTAATAAGCGATCATTTTTCTGATCGCCGTATTAGTGTCCCAGGTGACGCTAGTTAGGCAGGTAGGTATTTAGGTTCGCCGCAGCTTTTTATAGCGCCAGGGACCCCCATATACTACCGCATAAAGCCCCCTGATTGCCCCCTAGTTAACCCTTTCACCAGTGATCACCATATAACTGTTACAGGTGACGCTGGTTGGTTAGTTATTTTTTTATAGTTTCAGGGCACCCGCCATTTATTACCTAATAAAGGTTTAACCCCCTGATCACCCGGCGGGTGTCATTTGTGACTAATAACTGTTAGGGCAGTTAGGGTTAGCCCCCTTTAGTTCTAAGGTACCCCCCTAACCCCCCCAATAAAGGTTTAACCCCGTGATCACCCCCCGTCGCCAGTGTCACTAAGGCTGGGTTCAGATTGCAGCGGTTTGAGAACGGATGTGATTCGCACTGCAGTGCAAATCACATCCGATCTCTGTGCGATTCGAGTTCAGCCATTCGCCGCACCCGCCACACCCGCCGCACCCGCCGCAAATTCGCACGGGACCCTTTTTTTGGCCCGCAGCAGAATCGGATCGCATGGGTGTTCACACCATGCGATCCGAGTTTGCAGATCGCACTGCGATATGCGAACTGATCTGGGGGTGTCAGTAACATTTCACTGACACTCCCAGCAGTTCGCATAGGGCAGTGTGAACTGCCGCCGGGAGGCATGCGATGCGGGAACCCGCCGCGCATTCGTGGCGTTCCCGCATCGCTCCAGTGTGAACCCAGCCTAATAAGCGATCGTTTTTCTGATCGCTGTATTAGTGTCACAGGTGACGCTAGTTAGGCAAGTAGGTATTTAGGTTCGCCGCAGCTTTTTATAGCGCCAGGGACCCCCATATACTACCGCATAAAGCCCCCTGATTGCCCCCTAGTTAACCCTTTCACCAGTGATCACCATATAACTGTTACAGGTGACGCTGGTTGGTTAGTTATTTTTTTATAGTTTCAGGGCACCCGCCATTTATTACCTAGTCTCACTAGTGTACCCCTAAATTTAGGGGTGTCTACTTTCCAAAATGGGGTCATTTGGGGGGGGTTTGTGCCATCTTGGCATTTTATGGCCTTCAAAACTGTAACGCCCTTAGAAAGCCTGAAGGCGGTGCTTGGTTTTCGGGGCCCCGTACGCGGCTAGGCTCCCAAAAAGTCCCACATATGTGGTATCCCCGTACTCAGGAGAAGCAGCAGAATTTATTTTGGGGTGTCATTTCACATATGCCCATGGCATGCGTGAGCAATATATCATTTAGTGACAACTTTGTGAAAAAAAAAAAAAAAAAAAAAAAGTTTGTAATTTTCCCGCAACTTGTGGCAAAATATAAAATATTCCATGGACTCAACATGCCTCTCAGCAAATAGCTTGGGGTGTCTACTTTCTAAAATGGGGTCATTTGTGGGGGTTTTGTGCCATCTTGGCATTTTATTGGCCTTCAAAACTGTAATAGGTAGTGAGGAGTGAAGTCAAATATTTACGCCCTTAGAAAGCCTGAAGGCGGTGCTTGGTTTTCGGGGCCCCGTACGCGGCTAGGCTCCCAAAAAGTCCCACATATGTGGTATCCCCGTACTCAGGAGAAGCAGCAGAATTTATTTTGGGGTGTCATTTCACATATGCCCATGGCATGTGTGAGCAATATATCATTTAGTGACAACTTTGTGAAAAAAAAAAAAAAAAAAAAAAAGTTTGTAATTTTCCCGCAACTTGTGGCAAAATATAAAATATTCCATGAACTCAACATGCCTCTCAGCAAATAGCTTGGGGTGTCTACTTTCTAAAATGGGGTCATTTGTGGGGGTTTTGTGCCATCTTGGCATTTTATGGCCTTCAAAACTGTAATAGGTAGTGAGAAGTGAACTCAAAAATTTACGCCCTTAGAAAGCCTGAAGGCGGTGCTTGGTTTTCGGGGCCCCGTACGCGGCTAGGCTCCCAAAAAGTCCCACATATGTGGTATCCCCGTACTCAGGAGAAGCAGCAGAATTTATTTTGGGGTGTCATTTCACATACGCCCATAGCATGTGTGAGCAATATATCATTTAGTGACAACTTTGTGTAAAAAAAAAAAAAAAATTTTTTTTTTGTCATTATTCAATCGCTTGAGGCAAAAAAATAAAATATTCAATGGGCTCAACATGCCTCTTATCAATTTCCTTAGGGGGTCTACTTTCCAAAATGGGGTCATTTGGGGGGGTTTTGTACTGCCCTGCCATTTTAGCACCTCAAGAAATGAGATAGGCAGTCGTAAACTAAAAGCTGCGTAAATTCCAGAAAACGTACCTTAGTTTGTAGATGTGACAACTTTTGCGCAAACCAATAAATATACAATTATTGACTTTTTTTTTACCAAAGACATGTGGCTGAATACATTTTGGCCTAAATGTATGACTAAAATTGAGTTTATTGGATTTTTCTAATAACAAAAAGTAGAAAATATCATTTTTTTTCAAAATTTGCGGTCTTTTTACGTTTATATCGCAAAAAATAAAAATCGCAGAGGCAATCAAATACCATCAAAAGAAAGCTCTATTTGTGGGAAGAAAAGGACGCAAATTTTGTTTGGGTACAACATTGCATGACCGCGCAATTACCAGTTAAAGCAGCGCAGTGCCAAAGTGTAAAAAGACCTCTGGTCATTTACCAGCAAAATGGTCCGGTCTGAAAGTGGTTAAAATTCAATTTTTGCTGCAGCATGTTCTACGCATGCTACAGATGCACCACTTTACAGGCAGACTAAGGAGACCCCACAAGCACTATATTTAAAGACATTTCTCATTTTCATTGTTGCATTTTAAGAATCATTAAAATCACTGCTCCTGAAAAAACGTGTTTTTTTTTTAAGAATTGCATTGCTACATGTCCCACAGGGCAGTATCTGGACCCCCATATCCCTTTTATGGCCGATTACTTGTATAAAAGCCTTCAAAATGGAGACTTTCGATTTTTCCTATTCAGCTTCCATAGACTTTAATGGGGTTCGTCATTCGGGTTAGAACATTTCCCCTGTTCAAGAGTTCTTCTGTAAACTGAACAGGGTGGTGTTTGGCTCATCACTACCTTAAAGTATACTTGCCCTGTTTGACTACCTTTCCTGACCTTAAAGTGACATTAAAGCCTTGTTTTTTTTTGTTTTGTTTTTTATAACAATCATGTTATACCTACCTGCCCTGTGCAATGGTTTCGCACAGAGCTGTTCCATTTCTTCTGGGGTCCCCTGCTGGTGCTCTAGGCCCCTCCTCTTTGGCAGGTGCCCTCCACGGAAAGCTGCTTTCCGCTGAGGTACCTGTGCATGCTCGCCGATGGCTCCTTCTGCTATCAATTCTACCATCAAGGAAGGAGACAGTGGCTGGAGCCGCTGCTGTCTTGCCCATCGCTGAATCGGGCTCAGGTAAGAAAAGGGGGGGGGGGGCGGAGCTGCAGCACAGGAAGTTTTTCACCTTAATGCTTACAATGCATTAAGGTGAAAAACCATAAGGCTTAGAACCACTTTAACTAACTCACCCTTTCTCTCCCAGCTGTATACTTTACAATGGCATTTTTCTAAGCTTACATCATGCTGCCCTGGATCTGTCTGTGCTTATGCTGTCAATACCTATATACTTCCATGGGGCTCCTTAGCCAGGGGACATACGGAAAACAGACCTATAGAAGTCTACAGGGATAGACTGCATGACTAGCAGAAATAATTTTTTCAGGTTGGTAGGGTGTAACGGTGTCACACTCATCTGTTCCGTGGTTCAGTATCAACTCTCCCCTCTGGTGCAGCTGCTGGCTTCCTGGCTTTACTGGCAACACAGCCAATCAGAGAGGGGTGCTGTCTTAAAGGGATAGCTGGCATCTGGTTCAGCATTAAAAAAAATATATATATTCATGCACAAGCAGCAAGATCGCTCAGTGCCTCTGTATTTTTCCCCAATGACTCTTGAGCCTCCAAAGATTTCCAGGATACATCCCGTGACCCAGAACACTACAGTCTTAGTCCTACTACAGTGACCCCATGCACACCAGCTCATAGTTTGCTCCTGTTCACTCCTAGCTCAGGTGCACTATAGCCTGTTGTCTGATTCCTGTTTCAGGGAGTGTGTGTATTCCATCCTGTATCCTGTTCCAGTGACCCAAATATTTTAGTCTATAGCCTGCTCCAGTGATCCCATGAACACCAGCCTGTATCTTGCTCTTGTAACCCTGTGCATTCTCAGTCTGTAACTTGCTCCAGTGCCCCAGCTTGTATTCAGTTTCAGTGACCCTCATGCACTCCAGCCTGTTTCCTGTTTCAGTGACCCCCATCTACCCTTTCATGTATCCAGCTATAGGGTCTCTATGTGACCTCACCAGCCCCTGTGCAATACAATTCTGTTCTCTGCATTCTGTTGCCTCTACCACCACAGCCTGCCACAGAGTTAACTTTAGTATTGCAAAAAGTATATGTAGTCAGTTCCAAAATCTATTATTAAAGAGTATATGGCATCACCATCCCTAAATATACATAGAGAACAAGATTTAGACGTGGGATTTTGAAGGTGCACTTTTACTTACATACACATGGTACCACAATTTAATAAAACAACATATTTCATTAAAATTGATGAAAAGGATTAAAATAGCATTATATAATATACATGCATGTCCGTTTTGGGTAGAAAAGGACACGTTTTGATGTTGTAATGCTGTAGTTCATGCTTGTATTCTACTTTTTTTGCTGTAAGGTTTCTTCAGGAAAAATGTGAAATCTACTAAATAACAAAATATACATATCAAGAAATGTTATTAAATTTTACAAAATACAGTATAGATAAAGAAAAAAACAGATGGATGCACCCACCCACCCAACAGCACTCCCAAATAACTGGCTCCTACCTCATGATGCTGAGGATCTGGGACCAGTTGATGGCCTGTGGCAGAGGAGGGAGTGAAGATCACTGGCCCTATGCATCCAACCAGTGGTGGTCACCTCAGAAAAGCTGAATCTCCCGCAGGAAGGGGTATTAATAAGGTGTATTCATTTGAAGGGTACAACCTACAATTCAATCAAAAGCAAATTAGTTATCTCTGTACAGGATTATGCCCTCAACAAAGCAGCATTGAACTGCACTATTAATCCAGTAAATAATTCTTACTTGAAAGAGGTATCTTGGTAGCCTACAGATTCATCCGACATCATCAAGCGCAAGGTTCAACAGTGACCAGCTTTACTAGGTTCTATAGAGTAAACAACAGAGAATTTCTTCTCTAACAAATCCATGTAATCCATCAGAATTATACAAATGGCAATTTAAAGCAGTCCAAATGTCATGCAACTTCAAATCACCATAGCAGCGCTCATATCAAACTATATGCTTATGACATACTTTGTATACAATTCCTTATAAAAGAGAGAGTACCCATGAAGTGGTATCAGGTGAATAAATCAGGTTTTCTTATAGGTGATGAAAGTTCATAAGTTCATACACCACACACCCAGACTTGTCACCACGTGGATAGAAACTCACCCCTTTGGGGTTAAACTCACCAGAAATATGATAAACTCAAGCCTCCTAAATATATTTTGTTGCCACTTCTCGGGAATATCCACTGACTCTGATAGTATTCCTATTAGGTATGGGCATCTCCAATAAGCCTGGATTATGTGAGAAGATAAAAAATAACATAGCATAATCTCATTTTATACACTTTATTGAAGCCAAACACAGCCCCCTTACAGGTTATATGTACAAAATAAAAGAATTTAAGAAGCATTAAAATGTCAACCGTACCGTTGCTACCAATCACCTGTATCAGGGAGACATCAGCGTCAAATGGACCATCTCACATGAGATGATTCATGGTTTCTCGGCTGATGATGACCCACAGACATCACTTCCGGCTATCGTGGAGCTATGACTAAGCACTTTTGGGAGTGTGAAACATGTCAGTTTTTTATCCTGTACCCTTCTGTGGTTTGTACTTTTGCCCCACAGGCAGCAGACAAATCTAGCCAGAAAATCGTGAGGCTATACCCCAATAATGGCCTTGGGCTTTCGTACAGGAATTCATTGGCAAAGGGGCAAATCCCCTAGACGGTCACGGATTAAAGTGATAGTCCAAGAATTGTATGGAAAAATGTTTTTTTCAATATCTCCCCCTTGTTCATGATCTGGGATATGTTCTAAAGCAAAGAATTTTATCGATTTTAGATCATAGTTATGATATAATCCCACATGCCTGCTGATGGGTGTCTCCATTTTATGTTTGGATATTAGGGAGATGTGATCTCTAATTCTGTGATAAAATGGGCGCTTTGTTTTCCCCGCATAAAAGGCTCCACAGTAGCATTTCATGATGTAGACTGCCTGACAGGTCACCCTATATCTGGAAGTCCACATGTTATTGTTTTGGAGAGAGACATTACCACTTCTTAAGATGAGCAGGCAATAATCACATTTACCACATGGGTATGTGCCACGGGTGCCTGATGACCCTAAACCATCCCCCATGTGGTGACTAGCCATCAGATTGTACTTGAGGGACATCTTTTATAGATTATCTCTGGATAGGGTTTAATGAATTTGGTAATTCTCTGATTAGAGGTAAGAAGATACCAGAATTTTTGATAAATACTGCATACCTTACAGTGTTTGTTGCACTTGGTAACAATTCTTATTGATGTTTTTGTTTTTTGCTCCTTAGACTTGTAAATTAGTGAGTGTTCCTCTTGGGTCTTCACTTAGTTAAAGGCCTTCCTAAGGCGTGTCTTACTGTACCCTCTCACCAGAAGACACTCCCTCAGTTAGCTTCCCTCTAGAAGTCCTCATCCAATGTGCAGTTGCATCTTAGTCCCAAAAATTCACTCAGATCAGGGGTTCAGGATGTGAACTGTAAAGTAAAGTATTTCCAGCTAAGGGTTTTCTGTACAGGGTAGAAGAGAGAGCCCTAGCTTAATTTATGAATATCTCTACATCCAGAAATGTCACCTGCACTCCTTGGGCATGTGGGATGGAGTTGTAGAGAGCCTCTATGTCTATAACAGCTAGCCAAGCTCCATCTGGGATATGTAGTCCATCAATGATTTTGAGCACTTCTATGGTGTCCTTTACATGGGAGAAAAGGCCCTTGACTTATGGGTATAAGTAGTCATCGATGATCATACTGGTATTCTCAGTAAGTGAACACAGCCTAATATAATTGGTCACCCTGGTGGTGGCACCAAGCTTTTTTGCACTTTGTGTAGCACATAGAAGGTTGGGGTCCTGGGGTTGACATTATCTAAAAACTTGAAGGTATTCATATCAATAGTGCCATTGTGATAAACTCTTATCACAATGTCCTTATTTTTTCTAATACTGTACGCAATGTAGGACTTCGATACTGGTCTGTACTAGTCACCATTGCATATAATATTATAACACATCTTCTCACATCTTCTCATAGCCTTCAACATTCATTATTACAAGGTTCCCACCCTTGTCTGAGGGTTTGATAATGATGTTTCTAATAATTCTTAGGGATTTAAAAGCCTTGTTTAATTCTACTGGTAGATTGTGACAAGGTCCCAGCCTCCCATTTGTCGCCTCTATTTCTTTGGTCACCTGAATGACAAAGACCCAAATGTTTGGATTTCATTGTAGGATGGGGAAAGATTTCGATTTTGGTTTATATGTCTTTGGTGGATCAAATAGAGGTGTAGAGGGATGGTGAATGGTGAATACTCAACCATCCTCTTCTGGATTACTCTCATCCCAGAACTCTATAAGGTCTTGGAGAGGTCTCCCATGGTTACATTTTCTAGCACAGAATTGTCATGGACAGGGTTTTGAGTGTCTCTATGGTCTTTATCATACAGGACTTTATACATCAATTACTTTACTATTACTGTTATCTACAATCCCAGTGCTGCTAGAAACTCGTCCACTATATGTGCACAGTCCTAGGCAGCTGCCTGCATGGATGAGAGACACAAACTGGGAGCCATCAGCAACAAAAGCCAGGAAGCTTCATCAGACTGTGCACATCAGTCCTTCTTTGCAGAATACACAGACATTGTAAGTTCTCATGCTTTGCTGCCACCAGGTATCTTGCATCTCTTGTACTACTTTGCCACTCTGGCAGGGCCTTAGGTCATTATTTTTTTATGGGAGGTTTCACCTTATAGCTGAAATGCATTTTCACCCCCCCCCCCCCCCCCCAACTGCTCCCCCTTAAGCTATAATGGCATAAGGGGAGGCAAAATAAAAGGCTTTTGCACTCAGCAGGCAGTAGCTCCTATCAAATGTTACCCACTCACCATGTTGTTGTGGCACAGCGGTGCAGGTATTTAGGGGTTAAAATAGGCAGTGAGAAGAGAACATTAATGCCTACTCACAGATGTATAAACCTAAACATAATAAGAGAGATCTAACACCTTGTCTGAATCTATTGTGAAGATGAACTTCATTAAAATCAAAAAATTGTGTTTTGCTGTTGAAAAAAAAGAAGAAGTAAAAAACGTTATTATCATACTTTAACATATGGAACACAGAACATGTATGGGGTGCAAGGGTAAGACTGGCTATAAACAGATTTTAGTCTGGTTTAGAGACCAGTCAAATTTCTACCAATGTATAGGTACTATGTTTGCATAAGAATCGTTCTACCTCCCTGTCAGATTTTCCTGGGAATGGATCAAAATTTGGCTGGTCCCTGTTGAACGGACAAGTTGGAAAACATTTGTCGATCAGCGACCACAGCCACTGATCAGTATATTATGACAACACAGGGTCCAGCTGTCAGAATACAATGTAACATCATGCATATCAATGCAGTGGATATGTGTGAACTCAGACTTAGGGAAAATAAGGCTACATCCAGAGGCAGTCGCAAGTATCTGTAGACCAGCAGTTTTAAAGCTGCCTGCACTGTGAGCAGGTTTGCCAACTCCCCGACTTTTTTTACTGATAAAATATTTACTGAAGGAACACATTTTTTAATGGCATCATGAAATATAACAGAACTTCCTATTATAAACAAAGACAATCAATATTTAACCACTTGACCTCCAGAATATTTACCCCCCTTCATGACCAGGCCATTTTTGCAATATAGAACTATATTATTTTAACTGGCAATTGCGTGGTCATGCAATGCTATATTTAAATAAAATTTATGTCATTTTGTTTCCACAAATAAAGCTTTCTTTTGGTGGTATTTGATCATCAAAAAAATAAACATTTTTTGACCACTTAAGACCCGGACCATTTTGCTGGCTTAAGACCAGAGCACTTTTTGCAATTTGGCACTGCAACGGTTTAACTAACAATTGTGAGGTCGTGCGACGTGACTCCCAAACAAAATTTACGTCCTTTTTTCCCACAAATAGTGCTTTCTTTGGTGTTTTGTTTTTTTAACTTTTTTATTT
Source organism: Lithobates pipiens (assembly GCF_037356315.1). NCBI lineage: Eukaryota > Metazoa > Chordata > Amphibia > Anura > Ranidae > Lithobates > Lithobates pipiens. The sequence continues at coordinate 205,342,429 of NW_027507785.1, read as the reverse complement.
TTACCAAAATCCATTATACAAAACAACTTGTAATAAAATCTTACATTTATCATCGTCATCAACCAAGCAAATTACTTTTCATTAAACTCTATATTTACTATTTTTAACCTTGCTATTTACATACTATTTTAGAGATTTTCCTTCAATTTTGGGCATTCATTTTTTGCAACCACCCTTTAGTGAACTTGCAATAATTTGCTTGTCTGATTAAAATAGCTTTTTCTGACCATATTACCTCGTTCATTGCTTTCTCCCGATCTTCTGGGGTTGGGGGGATCGGTGATTGCCACTTTTGTGCGACCAATTTTCTTGCCTGGTACAGGCCTCTTATTGCCGCTGTCAATATGCATGTTGGACCAGTCCCTTTTCTGACGAGGCCCAATACACATATTCTGGGTTCCAAATCAATATTCACCCTAAATGTCGTATTAATTATATTTACGATCTCGGCCCAATATCGATGCAGCTTTGGGCATCTCTAAAACATGTGTATAAGGTCACCCATCCCAGGACATCTGGGACATTTATCGTCCATGCGACGGCCAAACATGCTCATCTTCTTAGACGTGTAATACACTCTGTAAAAAAGGAAGAGGTGAGATACTTTTTGCGAGGGAGACACCGATAACAACTGTCCCAGCTCTAAAATCCTTCCCCATTGTTCTGCTGTTATACCTCCCACATCCTCTTCCCATCTTATTTTTTTTTTAAATAGGCCCTTATTCTTCTTTTTTTTTTGCCCATTAATTGCCAATACACCATTGAGATCAATCCCTTGTTAGAGTCAGCCTTAATTATTCTCTGGAGGGGGGGATCTCACACTGTTGCAAGGAGTTGTTATTAAACAGTTTTCTCAGAGCATGTCTTATCTCTAAATAGCTATAAAACACCTTATTTGGTATCTCATATTCTAGTCTTAAATCTATAAATGCTTTTAGGGTACTCCCCGTATCAATTTGAGTTACTTGGCGTACACCATGTTTTTCCCACTCCTTATTCTTTTCTACATTAAGGAGTTCTTGCAGGTTTTTATTGTTCCATATAGGTGAATATTTGGTTACACCCTTATACCCCATCATCCTTTTAACTGTTTGCCATATTTTTATCATTAGTTTTAAAGTTGGTCGCCTTAAGTCCAAGGACCCTGCCTTTAATGCCTCTATTATCGAGCTGTGTGGGGAGTCTAACAACAACAATTTGTTATTCCACTTCCCCCCTCCCTTGTTAGCCCATCCTCCCAGATGTTGCAACAGGGCAGCCAAGCAATAAATATATGGTTGGGTTATGGCTAAGCTTCCCTCACTTGTTGGACTTTGTAGAGAATTTAAACTGATTCTGGCCTGGCCTTTGCTCCAGATTAGTTCTCTGAACAGAGTTTGTATCTTCCTAAACCATTTTTCACTGATCAAAATTGGGGAGTTATGGAGTGAATAAAGCAATTGTGGCATCCAGATCATTTTGACCAAGTTGGCCCGACTGGTGGTATTTGCTCACCTCTGCGGTTTTTATTTTTTGCGCTATAAACAAAAAAAGAGCAACAATTTTGAAAAAAACTCATTATTTTTTACTTTTAGCTATAATAAATATCCTCAAAAAATATATAAAAATGTTTTCCCCAGTTTAGGCCGATACGTATTCTTCTACATATTTTTTGTAAAAAAAATTGGAATAAGCGATTACTGATTGGTTGACACAAAAATTATAGCGTTTACAAAATAGGCTAGTAATGGTGGTGATCAGCAATTTTTATTGTGACTGCGACATTATGGCGGACACATCGGACATTTTTGACACATTTTTGGGACCATTGTCATTTATACAGCAATCATGCTATACAAATGCACTGATTCCTGTGTAAATGACACTGGCAGTCACGGGGTTAACCATTAGGTAGCAGTGTAGGGGTTAAGTGTGTTCTAGTGACCTGTTTATAACTGTGGGGGGCGTGGCTGTGATTTACAGATCGCTGATCTCTGCTCCAATCACATGGAGCAGAGATTAGTGCCACTTGTTGTTAGGAAAAACAGGGAGATGCTGTTTACATCGGCATCTCCCCGTTCTCCCTCCCTGTGAGATGATCACGGGTATCCCCGCAGTGATTGAGTCCACAGGACCTGCAGTCGGACTCAAGGGGGTCCCGACCGGCATGCGCGCGAGCCACCAGTGGCGTACGCAATGGCTTGGCGGCAATTTTAAATGGACTTACCTGTACGCCAATTTGCCTGTCCGTGCCATTCTGCTGACGTACATCATCGTGCAGCGGTTGGGAAGCGTTAAACAAATCCAATAAAAATAATGATGAAAAAGGCTTCATACATTTAGGCCAATATGTATTCTGCTACTTGTTTTTGGTAAAACAAAATCCCAATAAGTGTATATTGATTGGTTTACACAAATGTTATAGTGTCTACAACCTATGGTATATATTTATGATAATGGCGAAGATCATCGACTTATAGTGGGATTGCTATATTATTATGGCAAAACAACCGGACACTAACTGACACTTTTGGCACTTTGCAGGAACCATTGACACTAATACAGTGATTAGTAATAAAAATATGCACTGTCACTGTACTAATTACACTGGCTGGAAAGGGGTTAAACATCTAAGGTGATCAAAGGGTTAACTGTCTGCCTAGCCAGTGTTTTTGTGTACTGTTTATACTGCTTTTAATAGAGGAAGATATGGATTTTATTCCCTGCTTTGTTAAAAATGAAGCAGCATGTCACTTCCATTAGGCATTGGTACTTATCAGCCGTCTCCATAAATTTTACTGGTATTGCACTGTAACGGAACATATAGCATTAACAGTATAGTGAAGCATTTCTAAAGTGTTAAAAATAACACAAATAAACCACCAAATATTTAATAGAGGATAATGCTACGCAATATATTCACAAAACCTCTAACCATAAAAATCACAAAGAAAACAAACAGTAAATTAATGCAAATAATATCAACATCAATAACTAAAACCACCAATATAGTGGAAAATTAATAGTCTGTTCACATTTGTGCCAATTAAAACATTTAGGCTCATTTAGGAAAGGAGCCGAGAAATTGTGTGGATAATTCACATTGATTATCCAGTCATATTGAATATGTAAACTAACTGTTTATTCCACAGAAATCTAGTACTGTGACACATAATATATCTACTTTAAAGGTAATAAGATCATTAACCACTTAACCACCAGGCTATAGCCAAATGATGGCTTGATAACTCTGGGAGCAATCACTTGTAAACAAACCGGCATCATGTCCTTGTTCCTCTCTCCCCTCTCTTTACCGATCAGTACAGTGTAATTGGAGAGGGGAGAGATCAATTGCAGCAGCACTGTGGGCTGGATCTGTAGTGCCCACAGCCCTGCTCTGTGCCAGTTCAGGGATTCATCTATCCATCCATGCTCAGCCATCCCTCTGTCATACTCATCAATCGATGCTCAGCCAAACATACTCAGCGATAGTCATCCATCCATCTATGCTCAGCCATTCACACTCAGTAATACTCATCCATCCGTGCTCAGCCATCCCATCCACCCCCAGTCATACTCAGCCATACCCAGCCATTCTCAGCGATACACAGCCATACTCAGCAATACCCAGCCATGCTCGGCAATACCCAGCCATACCCAGCCATAAATCAGCCATACTCAGCAAAGCCCAGCTTTACCCAGCTGTACCCTGCCGTACCCAGCCATACCCAGCCATACTCAGCCATATTCACCGATACCTAGCCATACTTAGCAATACCCAGCCATACCCATCCATGCTCAGCCATCCCATCCACCTTCAGCCATACTCAGCCATACCCAGCCATACCCAGCCATACCCAGTGATACCCAGCCATACCCAGTGATACCCAGCCATACTCAGCAATACCCAGACATACATCAGCCATATTTAGGAAAACCCAGCTATACCCAGCTATAACCAGCCGTACCCAGCCATACCCAGCCATACTCAGCCATATTCAATGATACCCAGCCATACTTAGTAATACCCAGCCATACCCATCCATGCTCAGCCATCCCATCCACCTTCAGCCATATTCAGCAATACCCAGCCGTACCCAGCCGTACCCAGCTGTACTCAGCTGTACCCAGCCTTACTCAGCCGTACACAGCCATACCCAGCCATACTCAGCCATACCCAGCCCTACTCAGCCCTACTCAGCCCTACTCAGCCCTACTCAGCCGTACTCAGCCATAACCAGCCATATCCACACTCAGCAATACTCATCCATCCATGCTCAGCCATCCCATCCACCCCCAGCCATACTCAGCCATACCCAGCCATACTCAGCCATACCTGGCCACACACAGTCATTCTCAGCGATACCCAGCCATACTCAGCAATACCCAGCCATACTCAGCCATACTCAGCCATACTCAGAGATACCCAGGCATACTCAGCAATACCCAGCCGTACCCAGCTATACATCAGTTATACTCAGCAAAACCCAGCTGTACCCAGCCGTACCCAGCCATACCCAGCCATACTGAGCCAAATTCAGCCATACCCAGCCATACTCAGCAATACCCAGCCATACTCAGAAATACTCAGCCATACCCATCCATGCTCAGCCATCCCATCCACCCTCAGTCATTCCCAGCCATACCCAGTTATGCCCAGCCATACTCAGCGATACCCAGCCATACCCAGTGATACCCAGCCATACTCAGCGATACCCAGCCATACTCTGCAATACCCAACTTTACTTAGCCATACATCAGCCATATTCAGCAAAACATAGCTATACCTAGCTGTACCCAGCCATACCCAGCCATATTCAGCAATACCCAGCTATACTCAGCAATACCTAGCCATACTCAGAAATACCCAGCCATACCCAGCCATATTCAGCCGTACCCAGCTGTACTTAGCTGTACCCAGCCATACCCAGTCGTACTCAGCTGTACCCAGCCTTACTCAGCCGTACACAGCCGTACCCAGCCATACTCAGCCATACCCAGCCGTACCCAGTCATACTCAGCCGTACTCAGCCATAACCAGCTGTACTCAGCCGTATTCAGCCTTACTCAGCCATAACCAGCCATACTCAGACATCCCATTCATACTCAGCCATACACATTTATGGCTCAACCATGCTCAGCCATGCTCATCCATGGCTCATTCATCCCCATTCATACTCATCCATGCCACATCATTTTTCATCCATGCCACTACAGTGCCTCACAAAAGTGTAATTGGTAGTCAAATTAGATTAGAGAAATGTATGCCCCTAGAACACCTGATGCTGCTCCCTGCATGTTGGGCCTCTGTATGTGGTCAGGCAGTAGAAAAGTCTCACACATGTGGTATCACAGGAGGAGTATCACAGGAGGAGTAGCAGAATGTGTTTTGTGGTATGCCTATGCTGTGTGTGAGAAATAACTTGCTAATAGGACAATTTTGATAGCAGTATAAATTTTGTCCAAAATTTATGAAGAAAAATTACTAATTTGCAAAAAATAAACCCACCAATGACTAAATACCACCAAAAGAAAGCTCTATTTGTGTGAAGAAAATGACAAATATGTCATATTGGTACAGTGCTACATGACTAATTGTCATTCAAACCATGAGAGTACTGAAAGCTGAAAATTGGTCCGGTTAGGAAGGGGTTTAAGTGCCCAGTGGTCAAGTGGTTAAAAAAAATAAAATAGATAGGGGCAGCAACAGAGGTCTTACGGTGAAAATAGCATGCACTGATCAGTTCAGGTCTAGTATCTGACAGATGTAAATCTTTGCTGGAAATGATAATCTGAGTGGCACATCGCTGTGAGCTGCATTGTTAGGTGACAGAATTGTGTCAGTAACTAGATAGCATTGATATGACATGAGAAATTGAGCATTCTGACAACAAAAAATGTCATCAAACTGGGGGCCTGATTTAAAAGAAATAAACATAATTTCCATATAGTTTGTTTTTAAGTATAATGTTTAGCTTTAAAAACATACATTTTCGTTTTTTTTTTTTTTTGTATTTCTTTTGAGTCATATGAATATATAATATTGCATAACACTATTTAATATTTATCCTTTTGCAGCTGATCAGTAAGTCTAGTACTCCAAGCTTGCCAATGTCTAGTTTATCTAGTTAATGTCGTCTTTAAATTTTCTGCTAATTTTTTCCTTCAGATTTACCAAAACCATATCCTATGAGGTCAAACGTTAGGAGTTTCAATTTGTATGAAATCGGGCAGGCCCTTACACTACATGGTTTCGGTAAATCTGAAGACAAAAATCAGCAGAAAGTCTGAGTGTATGGGGCTTAAATATTACTTATACTTGTGTCTTATACTTGTGTATACTTGTTTGTCGTGCATACAAAGTGGAATGAATCAGCTGAATGATTCAGAGGAGGGACACAGAATAATACAATTATAAAAATGGTGGAAACGATTAGTCTATAAACATTTAAACAAAGTTAACCACTATACCTAGCTTTTAATACATTAGGATTTTGTAATTTGTGATACAGAACAGCAAAATCTAAGGGGTCAAATTTTTTTTACCCCTCGATTCGCTCAAATCTCTGGATTCACCCATTTTTACAATTGAATTCAATTATATGTGTGAATCGTGGGTAAATGGCTACACCATGACCAAAGAAAACCCTACCAACCTTACCCGTGACTTTCTAAGTATTTAAATCAAGATGTAAGAGAAAAGCAAACTTAAATGACACTATTATCATTATTTTATGCTTAAAGGATAAGTTCACTTCCGATTCTTTTGCCATATGAGGAGGAGGTGAGCAGATTCAGCTCCTGCTGCGCACCTCTCAATTCCTGCATCCCAAAGCCTGCTACTATTTTGGGATGCCCCCCTTATACTCTGGAAGCTGGCGGAACGTTCCTTTGACCTGTGGGCAGAGCAAAAAGAAGTTTCTAAGACGTCCTGTTCTGCCTTACATTTCCACAGATTTGGTAACAAAGCAGGGAAACTTTTAGCCAGGCCACATATATTTCTGCTCTAATGAATGCTGCAGGCTCCCTTGATACCTCTCCTGTTTTGATTAGTAAAATACTGGCAGATTACTATACTTCCCTTCATTCTGAACATCCGATCGATCAGAAGGCAGCAGAAGCTTTGCTAGCCAAAATGCACTACCTCAACTCTCTTTGGCTCGTTTAGAGTCTCTTAACCACTTGAGGACCGCCGTATTGCCATTGTACGTCAGCACAATGGCACAGGCAGGCATAATCACGTACATCTACGTGATTGCCTTCCAGCGGGTGGGGGGTCCCATCGGACCCCCTCTCGCTGGTTACGGCGGTCCGATTCGGTCCAGGAGCGCTCCGTGATGAGGGGATGGCCGTTCGTTTTCGGCCACCCCCTCTGGATCGCTCCTGGCCAATGAGAAGCTTCCTCCCCTGTGTATTGTTTACACAGGAAGGAGGAAGTGATGTCATTCTCCTCGGGGCGGTCTTTTTGACCGGACTACGAGGAGAAGAGTAAAAGTAAGTCTGCACGAACACTACACTGACATGTAGGTACACACAGGCACACAAACCCCCCCCGATCCCCCCCCCGATCGCCCCCCGATCCCCCCCCGCCCCCCCTCCCCCCCCAGTCACAGTGTCACTGATTGCATTGATCATTTCTTTACTGATCAATGCATTCAGTGTCAGTTGTGACAGTAAAAACTGTCAGGACAGTTAGTGTTAGGTCCAGGGTAGCCCCCTATCACCCCCCAATAAAGATTTAACCCCCTGATTGCCCCTAGAGTTAACCCTTTCACCCCCTTTTGCCAGTGTCACTAAGCGATCATTTTTCTGATCGCTGCATGTGTCGCTAGTGTCGCTAGGTAGCTAGTTATTTTTTTAGGTTCACCGCCAGGTTTTTATATCGCTAGGTACCCCGATATACTACCCAATAATGTTTTTAACCCCCTGATTGCCGCTAGTTAACCCTTTCACCCCCTTTTGCCAGTGTCACTAAGCGATCGTTTTTCTGATCGCTGCATTAGTGTCGCTACAGTCGCTAGGTAGCTAGTTATTTTTTTAGGTTCACCGCCAGGTTTTTATAGCGCTAGGTACCCCGATATACTACCCAATAATGTTTTTAACCCCCTGATTGCCGCTAGTTAACCCTTTCACCCCCTTTTGCCAGTGTCACTAAGCGATCATTTTTCTGATCGCTGCATGTGTCGCTAGGTAGCTAGTTATTTTTTTAGGTTCACCGCCAGGTTTTTATATCGCTAGGTACCCCGATATACTACCCAATAATGTTTTTAACCCCCTGATTGCCGCTAGTTAACCCTTTCACCCCCTTTTGCCAGTGTCACTAAGCGATCGTTTTTCTGATCGCTGCATTAGTGTCGCTACAGTCGCTAGGTAGCTAGTTATTTTTTTAGGTTCACCGCCAGGTTTTTATAGCGCTAGGTACCCCGATATACTACCCAATAATGGTTTTAACCCCCTGATTTCCGCTAGTTAACCCTTTCACCCCCTTTTGCCAGTGTCACTAAGCGATAATTTTTCTGAACGCTGCATCAGTGTCGCTAGTGTCGCTAGGTAGCTAGTTAACTAGGCTCCCAAAAAGTCCCCCACATGTGGTATCCCCGTACTCGGGAGAAGCAGCAGAATTTATTTTGGGGTGTAATTTGACTTCTGCCCATAGCATGTGTGAGCAATATATCATTTAGTGACAACTTTGTGCAAAAAAAAAAAAGTTTGTAATATTCCCGCAACTTTTGGCAAAATATAAAATATTCCATGGACTCAACATGCCTCTCAGTAAATAGCTTGGGGTGTCTACTTTCCAAAATGGGGTCATTTGGGGGGGTTTTGTGCTATTTTGGCATTTTATGGCCTTCGAAACTGTGATAGGTAGTGAGGAGTTAAATCAAAAATTTGCACCCTTAGAAATCCTGAAGGTGGTGATTGGTTTTCGGGGTGCCGTGCGCGACTAGACTCCCAAAAAGTCCCACACATGTGGTATCCCCGTACTCGGGAGAAGCAGCAGAATGTATTTTGGGGTGTCATTTCACATATAACCATGGCATGTGTGAGCAATATATCATTTAGTGACAACTTTTTGTAAAAAAAAATTTTTTTTTTTTTTTTGTCATTATTCAATCCCTTAGGACAAAAAAAATAAATATTCAATGGGCTCAACATACCCATCAGCAATTTCCTTGGGGTGTCTACTTTCCAAAATGGGGTCATTTGGGGGGGATTTGTACTGCCCTGCCATTTTAGCACCTCAAGAAATGAGATCGGCAGTCATAAATTAAAAGCTGTGTAAATTCCAGAAAATGTACTCTAGTTTGTAGACGCTATAACTTTTGCGCAAACCAAAAAATATACACTTATTGACATTTTTTTTTTACTAAAGACATGTGGCTGAATACATTTTGCCCTCAATGTATGACTAAAATTTTGTTTATTCGATTTTTCTTATAACAAAAAGAAGAAAATATCTTTTTTTTTTCAAAATTTTCGCTCTTTTTCCATTTATATCGCAAAAAAAAAAAAATCGCAGAGGCAATCAAATACCATCAAAAGAAAGCTCTATTTGTGGGAAGAAAAGGACGCAAATTTCGTTTGGGTGCAATATTGCATGACCGCGCAATTACCAGTTAAAGCAGCGCAGTGCGAAATTGCAAAAAGACCTCTGGTCCTTAAGGTGTTTATTGGTCCGGAGCTGAAGTGGTTAATGCTCCCATCTCTGTAGACGACATTCGGACGCCTATTAAATCTCTTTTGTCAGCTAAGGCCCCAGGCTATACCGCCAAATTTTACAATTTTACAAGCTCACCAAAGACTTAATTCCTGATACTCTAAAACATGTTTTTACTTCTATATGGCAAGGTGGTCCCTACCTTAAGGTGGTTCCACACATTAAGCTCATCTCACTTCCGGTTCCGGCGCCACATGAGGAGGAGGTAAGCGGACTCTGCTCCCGCCGCATACCCCCTGAAAACCCGCTATAAAGCAGCGAATAGCCTCGGGGACCCCCCCTGTTCTTTGGGGAAGGTGCAGAGCCGTGGATGGACCGCTTTGTGGAGCGGTCCGGGAACCGATCGCTGGCCGCAGCGATGCCCGCGCCGGCGGACACGGCCGCGTCCATAGGCAATATGGCGCCGATACAAGGCCTTACTGAGCCATCGCTCGTTCCATCCCTGCTCTCTGGCGCGGAGGCGCCTCATACGGCGGACATAGCCCAGGCAGTTGTGGCTTTATTAACCCCTACCTTAACTGCATCTATAGACTCTGCTATCCAAAAGGCCATGGAACACTACAGAAACGAATTGCAGGTCCAGTCACAGCGCTTAACACAGGCAGAGGAAAGGATCTCCCTCATGGAAGATGACACCACTGCTCAAGCTGCTGCTCTAGCTCGCCTCACACGTACCACCAGAGATCTGTGGATCAAATTGGATGATTTTGAGAACAGAGCAAGAAGGAACAACCTGAGAATAGTGGGTTTGCCTGAATCAGTCACTGCGGGACAGCTCATGGACCTCTGCATGGTTACTATCCCGGCTAGACTAGGCCTCACTACCCCCTGTGTGGTGGAACGAGCACACCGCCTGGGACAGCTCTCTGAACAGCGCAGCAAGCCTAGAGCGGTCATAGCTAGATACCTGAACTATGCAGACAAGCACGCTATCCTGCAAAAGTTTCGCTCTCAACGCACCCTCACGATTGACGGCGTTAATCTACTTTTATTTGCTGATTATTCTGCTGAAGTTATGCGATTGCGTAAAGAATTTTCACCGATCTGTGCCTCTCTCTTTAAGAACCATATTAAGTTTACTTTGGCCTATCCTGCAATATTACATGTTACTCTTCCTAATGGCACTCGCCGCACCTTCAATACACCTTCTGAGGCGGAACGTTTCACCAATTACCCAGCAGACATGGATACCACACGTGACCCTTTGATTGAGAGTCCAACTGCTGACCCTGCTGCGGCCCCCCAGGCCACTACTGCTAACCAGCTGAGCCCCTCCAAACCACCTTACAAAAGGATTCGCTCCACTAATCAGCACCCACGCTCTGAGATCCGCTGACTCTGTCCTTGGAATCCTCCTGGCACTGCGCCCGGATAAGGGTACTGTTTAGAGTGTTTCTCACTTGTTGGTAGTCACAGCTACTACTCTAGCTGTGAGGTCCTCTGTAAGTTGGTTACCTATGATGGTGCCTGTGCACGATTACTTTGTTTGATATGTAATGTTCCACATTTATTTGTTTTTCACTGGGTCTATTGCCCATTTTTTTTTAGCACTTACTTCTAATATACTGTTTAAGCGTGTCAGCCGGCCTATTTCACCTTCCCGATTGGTTGTCCCATTCTTCATATACAGCAAACAGGCTGTACCTTTACAACTTGGGGATTGACCCCCCTTCCCTAACCCCCAAACCTTCCCCCACCCCCAACCCGAGATGCTGCTGATTATTCTCGCTCTTCCCATATCCTTCCCCCTACCCTCGTCCCCCCCCGGGGAACATTATCGGCCTATCCCAGGGGGCTACTGCGCCCACTGGGAGCCGACTACCATAGATGCAACCCATGTGGAAAAAGGTGAAGTGGGCTACGGCTACTCTATGGTGGATACACCTATTATGTTTGGTTACTTTTCATATTGTATGGATCTGTTCACTTTTCCCTGTCTTTTTCTTCTCCCATTCCTTTCTCTATCCTGCTACGGCTTATCTTTTCTCTCTCCCTTATACCTCTCCACAAACACCCCTGGGGATCTCCATATATATGCGCACTCCTGGGATAGACTTGGTCTGTCTCACTGTTAACTTACATTCTCCTCATCTTGATACTACCTCACTTCAAGGCCCCTATGGCTGATGCCTTTAAAGACCGACTGAATGTAGTATCTTGGAATGTTAAAGGCTTACGTTCACCCTCCAAACGCATGAAAATCCTCCGTCATCTGAAGCGATTAAAGACAGATGTGGCGCTCTTACAAGAGACACACCTGACTGACGGAGATTTTTCACGCCTTCGTAAACTGTGGGTTGGCGAAGTATTGGGTTCCCCGGCTGTGGGTCGCAAGGCGGGGGTGATTATTCTGCTTCATAAACAGCTGCAGTACACCATTCGTAATGTACGGGTTGACTCGGGGGGTCGTATGCTCACTTTGCACCTGACACTAGCTTCTAAAGACATTGCTATAACTAATGTATATGCGCCCAACTCCCCAGACTTGTCGTTTTTCGGTGAATTAGGAACTTGGATCTCCCAGGTGTCAGAGACACACCACCTGATAGGAGGGGACTTTAACTCAGTTATGAGTCCCTCTGAGGACAGGACACATACTAACCCCCGCGGGCCTACGCCTTTAACTCAAACTAGTAATGACACCACCCCCCTGGACCGTACGTTCTCGTCGCAAAAGTTCACTGATGTGTGGAGATTGTCCCATCCAACGGAGCGTGAATTCACGTTCTATTCACACCCGCACAAGACGTTCTCACGACTTGACTATGTCTTTGTGTCCCCTGCACTCTTGCCGCTGGTGAGGGACTCTGACATCAAGGACATGGCCATTTCCGATCATAGCCCTGTTACGGTTAGCTTGTTGAATGTTAAGCCTTCCTCTTCCTCGCCCATATGGCGTTTCCCCTCCTATCTGGCAAATAATGAGGACTTTAAACACATGTTACTCACTAGTTGGACCGAGTATACAGAGACGAATGGGGAACATATCGCCACCCCAAATCTTTTCTGGGAGGCGGGTAAAGCCTTCCTCCGAGGCAAGATTATGGCTTATGTGACACAATACAAGAGACACTCAAAGCAAAACTATATTCAAGCTAGCGAAAAACTTCGCTCCATGCACCTTGAGCTCCAACATAATCGCACACAGGCTACTGTCAGGTCATGGCAGCTAGCCAAGCAAGACTTTGATCTCTGGGCAGAAAGGCAGGAACAGATTGCCTCCTCCTATCTGTCCATGCGCCTCCACAAGTATGGCAATAAGGCGGGTAAGCTGTTAGCCAGGCTCTGTTCAGGCTTTAAAAGACCGACCCATATCCATGCTTTGAAACACCCTGACGGATCAGTTGCTACCTCCTCTAAATTGATCAGCCAACTACTAACTGATTATTATTCCTCCTTATATGCAGAGGACCCCATCGACCACTCCGTCGCTGACCAGGTGCTCTCGAGGGTGAATCTGCCACAATTGACTGGACCTCAATTAGAAGCCATAAATGCTCCTGTTACCCTGGAGGACATTAGGGCTACAATAAAATTGATGCCCCCTTCCAAAGCACCTGGACCCGATGGATACTCGGCTGAATTTTATAAACTTACCCGTGACTTTATACCGGCCACTTTATCTAAAGTTTTTACGGCACTATGGGATGGTGGTTCTTACCCCCCTACGGGTTCCCAGGCCTACATCAAGCTAATACCCAAACCGGGTAAAGACCCCTTATGCCCAGGTTCGTATAGGCCCATTTCTCTTATCAATGTAGATGTTAAAATAATGTCCAAAATTATAGCTTCACGGTTAGCTACCATCCTTCCTACACTCCTCCACCAGGCCCAATCAGGGTTCACTACTGGCAGGTCCGCAACATTGAATATCCGCAAGGTGCTTCTGGCACTGGAAAAAGCGAAATTATACCCGGAACAGGATTTAGCCATCATCTCTATTGACGCCGAAAAGGCTTTTGATAATATCAATTTTGCTTGGCTATTTAAGGTACTACGAGCCTTTGGCTTTTCGGGTCCAGTCACGCACTTCCTCTGCCAGATGTACAATGCCCCTACTGCCAGATTAGTTACGCCGGACTTTGTCTCGCCCACCATCTCTCTCACCAAAGGGACAAGACAAGGATGTCCCTTGTCTCCCCTGTTGTTCAATCTAGCAATTGAACCTTTATCTAGGTTATTAAATTCACCGGACGGTATCAGCGGTATTATGGTTGGGGATCAAAATCTTCAATCTGCGTTATTTGCGGATGACATTTTACTCTTTTCGTCTAATCCCCCGGCCGATTTTGTTACACTCCGTGACCTATTTGCAGAATATCGCCTATGTTCGGGATTTCGAATCAATTTTGGTAAAAGTGAGATCTTATCCTTAAATTTGCGAACAGCCATCTCCTGGCAATCTTCCTCGCCTTTTACAATGGCACAACACCACATAACCTACCTGGGAGTGCGCATAGGTCGAGAACCCTCTTCCCTCTATACCCTCAATTACCCACCCTTGATTTCTAAGATTGTACAGGAGTTGGAGACCTGGGCGGGGCTGCCGTTGTCACTCTTTGGAAGATGCCATCTCTTCAAAATGGTTTCCTTTGCGAGGCTGCTCTATCCAATGCAAACCATCCCACTCCTCCTTAAACATTCTGATGTGCAAAAAATACATACAGCTTTATCCGCTTTTCTCTGGGCCAATAAAAAGCCACGCATTGCCCTTCAAAAGTTGTGTCTTCCGAAGATTGACGGAGGGGCGGGTCTGCCCAATCTCCGTTTCTATAACCTTTCATGTCTCCTGAGACAGGGCCTTGACTGGATAGCGGGCAAGTCAAGATATTCCAATCACCATCTCGAAAAGGCGTTGGTACATCCCTACACGCTCTCGGCGATCCTTCACTCCAACGTTCACGTTTTACCACCTCACCTTAAAAGCAACATTCTTATTCGGGACACTGTGGTGGCTTGGAGGGAGGTAAGGAAGCTCCTGGGCTTGCCCACAAATATTTCTGCTCATCTATCTATTCAAGGTAATCCCATGTTTCCGCCTTCTACCATTCATTCAGCTTTTGCTCAATGGGAACAGCGGGGTCTACATACAGTGGCATCCCTCTACGAGCAGGGGCGAGGAACACTTAGATCCTTTCGATCATTGTCTCAGGAATTCTCACTACCCTCTACTCACTCGTTTTATCATCATCAACTGCTGAGTTACCTGAAATCCATTGGAGGTCTACGTCAAGATTGCCTCCGAAAGTCACCTTTGGACACTATGCTTCGACAGGGCGACTACTCCATTTCGACCCTATATTCCCACCTAATCGACTACCAGGCGGAAAAGTACCACATTGCTCCCTTCAAACAATGGGCTTCGATATTTCATGATACTACCTTGCCTGAAAGGATCCTGAAGGGATACAGACTTGTTTCCAAACTGGTTATCTCAGAAAAGTGGAGAGAAACTCAATTTAAGATCACCCATAGAGCCTACTACCCGTTCCGTACTACCACTAAGGAGCCCTCGGAAGCCAAGTGCCCCTGGTGCTCTCAAGATCGACCTACCCTACTACACCGTTTCTGGGACTGCACCTCTATATCTACATTTTGGGATTCAGTCTTGGACTACATCCACTCGGTTACCGGGACACTGATACCCAAAGACCCGTTGATTTGCCTGTTTAGCTGCGACCCTCTACCCGAGTCGCTAACCTCTCCAAGTCCACTCACCCTCTCGCATTGGTCCCACCTATGCCTCCTGGCGGCACGCAGGACTATTATGAATTACTGGATTTCCACGACGCCACCAAGTCTAACTGGAGTTCAACAAACCCTCCTGTCGCTGTTCCACATAGAACGACTTGATGTTATCTCCTCCCAATTTGTTTCCACTCCCCGCTTCTTTACCAGATGGAGAGCTTACATCGAACGATCCTTTACCTCAGAGGAAATAAATAATATCATTTCCCCCTTTCGCTATACCAACTGGTACTTGCAACGAGACATAGGCAATGCATTGGGGAAACTCAAGCTGACATCATTACCGGACCATTTACCTCCCTCACAAGATGCCGCTCTTTTACTAGCTCAATTATCGCTGGACGGGTCTGAACCTACCGTTTCTGCAATGGAGGAACACCATCCCTCAGCTCAACCTTCCACATCTCAATAATTCTTCGTGGACTGGGACCCCGGACTAAGCCAAATGTTACTGTCCCTTTGTGATCCTCAGTGTAGGAGATTTTCATTTCTGTACTTCTGTATGTATAGATGATATTGTTTCTCATCTTCAAATTCTATTGTGATACCATGCAGCACCTAAATTGTGATGCGATCCTTGTCCCCCAGGGTGTTACCCCCTACCCCCCTATCTCCTTCTCGTCTCTCTTTCTTTCTTTCTTTTCCGTTTTCTCCTCTCAACTTCCTTCTCCACTCTCTTCTCTCTTGAAGGATTAAACTGCCTAATAGTTTGGCCCTTGGGGTCGATGGAGCGTTTTGCTCCTTCTATTTTAAGCTGCTCTGATGTTTCATGTTGTTACTGCTTCAGAAAGATACTGTCCACTTCGACTGTCATTTAATTGTTTACATTTATCTTGTTTGTTCAATAAAAAATATATTTAAAAAAAAAAAAAAGCTCATCTCAAAGAAAGGAAAAGATCCCTTACACCCTGGCTCATATCGACCGATCTCCTTAATGAATATAGACATCAAAATGATTTTTAAAATAGTGGCATCCCATCTAGCTTCTCTGCTACCTTCCATATTCCATACAGCCCAGTCCAGTTTTGTTCCAGGACGGTCTGCAACCCTGAACATTTGTAGAATTTTGCTGGCACTGGAGCATGCTAAATTGCACCCAAATCAAGATGTCGCCATCATCTTACTCGATGCTGAAAAGACCTAGCTTTTCCTGGCTATTTAGAGTGATGGCTGCTTTCTGTTTCTTGGGTCCAGGTGTAAGTTTCATACAACAAATGTACAAATCCCCAACAGCTCACCTCGTCATTCTTGATTTCATCTCGGACACTATTTCTTTGACAAAGTAAACAAGACAGGGATGCCCTCTTTCTCCTTTACATTTTATTTTTGCTATTGAGCCTTTATTCAGGCTTCTAAACTCCCCTGCTGATGTAAATGGCATCGCTGTTGGAGACCAAGTCTTTCGATCCACCCTTTTTCGCAGACAACAACATCCTACATCAGATTTCAACAAGCTTTAGGAGATATTTGTGGCCTTTCAATTCAGCCCTGGTTTTAGAATAAATTTTGACAAAAGTCAAGTCTTAGCATTACATCCTCAACTGTCCACCAAATGGCGATCATCTTCTCCATTTACTATTGCCAAACAGCACATTACTTACTTAGGTATAAGCATAGGCCAAGAACCTTCTTTTATATGTAGCTTTTTCTTTTTTTTATATAGATAGCTATATGCTTAAATGGGCAAAGGAGAAATGGAACTAAGGTTACAGAAGAAACACATATACCTTATCAAATTTTAGGTACTGGAGACGTGGATTCATGAAGCAAAGATAAAGAAGAGAGAGAGGGAGCCAGTCAGGGGAGAGTGCCCTCCCCTTCCCATCGTGGGGAGGAGGTGAATGCCCCCAAATAGCACCCTTCATGGTGAACCAAGACCACCTGGGTCGCCTGAGGTGCTGATTTTCTAGACAATAAAACTTTATATTGCATTGATCTCATATGTAGTACATTTAGTCAGTTAAACAGATTTAGTAATTGTATCAGTAAATGGCAATAGAGACAAGAGGAGTAGATGTTGAAAGGGGAGATGAGGAGGAACATAGAGAGTTTGTACGGTCCTCTGAAGTGACTACTAAATAGGTCCAGGACTTCGTCATGGTAGATTAGATGTCTTATCCTTAAAGAATGAGCTTCCATGTATTGGTTAGTAAAAGAGAAGATTCCTCAGGAATGGTAGAAAGGCTAGGGTAGCCTTCCACCTCCAGAAGTGATCAAGTGGATGTCATGGTCTTTTGCTCAGAAAGCGAGACGTTGTTCCATGATGAGACAAGTCTATATCTATTTTTTTCTTACGTAGTAGACTCATGAGTTCTGGTTTGACATCCGAAAGTGCACAGGGGGTAATGTAGGCTAATTTCCTTAAAATGGCACAGCTCACGAAGCACGTCGATAACCAGGCCTTGTTTTGCTGAGTTAGTTGCCGTTGGGTTATAGCGTGGTCTGAGGAACTTGCCTCCAGGTATCTAAAGAGTAGGGGGAAGAAATCCTTAGATGGGGATCAGCCCTGACAGAGCCTTCAAAGCTCTCGATTTGGTCCCAATAGTCGGCAATTGAGGGACAAGACCAGACTGTGGAGCAGTGTTGATCTGGGTTGACCACATAGGAGGCATTGGTGGTTGGTCTGTGGGGGTCGACTAGACAGATGGGTGATATAGGCTCAAAATCGTTGCTCTTGCCAAAATTCATGTAGTATTGTATCCTGCTAGAATCCGTTCTACGCAGGTGAGGTAGCTTGTAGATAGTAGAGATTTTGAAATGTTGGGTTTCCAAGTGTCCATTGTAGAAGAACAAATTCTTTGAGGTCTGTTTTGGCACAAACCTGCAACATAACGGGTGGCCTGATGCACATAGAGATAGTGATTTGCAGGCAGATCAAAGTGTGACAGATCAGGTGGGAGACCTGAAGAGGAGAACCTGTGGACTCATCAAAAAATTTAGCAAACCTGTGAAGCACATGGGAAGCCAACACACCGCAACCAGCATACTGTTGGACTTGAGGGAAATTAGGGTTCATATGAATCGGAAGATGGAAACATACTGAGGGAGATAGGTTACGTTTACGTCTTGTTTCTCACCATGCCACACGCATATCATGTATTAACAGTAGAGATGGCCTTGCGGTTCGCCTGGCGGTCGGTTCATGGCGAATTTTGCTTGTTCGCGATTTCGCCAAACCAGCAGACTTCTGGTGCTGTTCGCAGCGGCCATATTTGTTTGCATTGTGAAGAACTTTGACCCATGATACATCCATCATGGGGTACAGGACAGCCAATTGAGACATTTCAGCACATGGACATATCCCCTACCTTATAAATAGACCTGATCTATCGGCAATTTTACATTCTGTCTTTTGTCATTGTAGGGAAATGATGTTGTGTGGAGAAGGGAAAGTCAGTCAAATCACTAGCTAGCTAATTAGCTATTACTATTAGGTCCACAAACGTCCTTTTAAGGACTGGTATAGGTGTACAGTATATAGGGTTGTAATAGACCTATAACATACTTTCTTTCAAATATAGAAAGTATATTATGGTGCACTGCTGTGCTGCTGAGTGCTGACCAATTCTGCAGCTGTCTTTTATCAGTGTAGGGACTGAGGGAGATTTTGGTGTTTGGAGCAGGGACAGTCTGCAAATCACTAGCTACTAGGTCCACAAAGGTCCTTTTAAGGACTGGTATAGGTGTACAGTATATAGGGTTGTACACGTATAATATACTTTCTTTCAAATATAGAAAGCCTATTATACTTCACTGCTGTGCTGCTGAGTGCTGGCCGATTCTGCAGCTGTCTTTTATCAGTGTAGGGACTGAGGGAGAGTTTGGTGTTTGGAGCAGGGGCAATCTGCAAATCACTAGCTACTAGGTCCACAAAGGTCCTTTTAAGGACTGGTATAGGTGTACAGTATATAGGGTTGTACACGTATAATATACTTTCTTTCAAATATAGAAAGCATATTATACTTGACTGCTGTGCTGCTGAGCTGAGTGCTGAGCGATTCTGCAGTTGTCTTTTATCAGTGTAGGGACTGAGGGACAGTTTGGTGTTTGGAGCAGGGACAGTCTGCAAATCACTAGCTACTAGGTCCACAAAGGTCATTTTAAGGACTGGTATAAGTGTACAGTATATAGGGTTGTACACGTATAATATACTTTCTTTCAAATATAGAAAACATATTATATTTGACTGCTGTGCTGCTGAGCTGAGTGCTGACCGATTCTGCAGCTGTCTTTTATCAGTGTAGGGACTGAGGGACAGTTTGGTGTTTGGAGCAGGGACAATCTGCAAATCACTAGCTACTAGGTCCACAAAGGTCCTTTTATAGGTGTACAGTATATAGGGTTGTACACGTATAATATACTTTCTTTCAAATATAGAAAGCTTATTATAGTGCACTGCATGCAGTGCTGCTGACCAATTCTGCAGCTCACGTTTCTCAGTGTAGGGAGGGACAGTTTGGTTTTTGGAGCAGGGACAGTCTGCAATTCACTAGCTACTAGCTAGCTACTATTACATCCACACAGGTCCTTTTAAGGACTGGTATAGGTGTACTATTTGGTGTGCAGTATATAGGGGTGTAATACACGTATAAAATACTTGCAAATATAGAAAGCACAGTGTAGTGCATTTCCACTGTGCAGCATTGTGACTGCTGAGCGGTTCTGCAGCGATACCACAAAGACTGACACACGCAATTAGAAAAAAGTATTATAACTGGTGTGATAGACCAGTGCCCTCCCAAAATGACAGATTGAAGCGGGGTGTTATATACCTTCTTCCACATATACTGCACTTCTCTAGAGACTTTTGTCACAGGGTCATTTAAAAAATGACAGGCAGAGGAAGAGGCAGGCCCTTCCACTGGGGTGGCAGGGGTAGGGCAGGAGCAACAAGCTTGAGCCAAAGTGGGAAATTGCAGAAGGTGCGTTCGATTACGTCAAAGGAAGCAGCAGACTTGGTTGAGTGGCTCACTCAGCCTTACTCTTCTGCACCCTCCTCATCCTCTCGATCTGCACCCTCTTCTTCACTCTCTGCTGTGTGCACCCCCAAAGACACTACCACCAACACCACCACCACCACCATATACCCTCTGCTTGAGTCACAGGAATTATTTTCCGATCCATCACAAGACATTGCCGATGCGCAGCCACTCTTGGCATTGGATCAGGAAGAGGAGGTAACAACAACCGCCACTCAGCAGTCTGACGACAGTACCCAGATCAGCCCATGAAGGAGGTTGGTCCCCGGTGTTGCTGCCTACTCCAAGATCTCTAATTATAGCGGTGGGGAAGGTGACGTCGATGATGACGTGTCTAGTGATGTCACATGGGTGCCCACAAGAGAGGAAGAGGAGGGGAGTTCAGAGGGAGATATGGACCAGCAGATAAGGAGGAGAAGCAGGCGGAACTTACATTGCACAAACTGCTAATGTATCAGGATCGAGGCATCAACCATGTACGGTCACATCTGGCGCTCCCAGGATGCCGGCACATGGCTCCGCAGTGTGGGCTTTTTTTAACGTGTCCGCTGCTGACAATAGTGTTGCCATCTGCAGCCTTTGCAGTCAACGCATAAGTCGCGGTAAGCCCAACACTCACCTAGGGACGACCGCCTTAAGAAGGCACATGAGCTGCCATCACCGAGCCCAGTGGGAGCAAAGAAACCCACAAAGCCACATCCCAGGCTCTCACCGTCCAGCCTCATCTTCTACTTCTCCTTCTCTTCTCTCCTCCCAATTGTCCTCCACTCCACCTTCCATCATGCCGTCCTCACATTTTTCTGGAAAAAGGCAGGCTTCCGTGGGCCAAATGTTCGAAAAAAAATGATGATGCCAGATAACCCTCTTGCCCAACGGTTGACGGCTGGCTTGGCAGAACTGATAGCCCGCCAACTACTGCCATATAAACTGGTAGTCCACCAGTGGCCAGTCCACTGAGGCCTTTTGAAAATTTGTGGCCATTGGAACACCAAAATGGAAGGTCCCAAGAAGGAAGTATTTCTCACAGAAGGGCATCCAAGAGCTATATGGCCATGTTCAGCAGCAAGTGAATGTATCTCTGGCACACAGTGTCGGTGCCAAGATACATCTGACTACAGACACATGGTCTAGCAAACACGGGCAGGGAAGGTATATCACTTTTACTGCCCACTGGGTGAACCTTCTGATGGCCGTCAAGCATGTAACCCGTGGCACCCGTGTAGATTTGGTTTTACCGCCACAGATTGCATGCAGGCCTGCCTCTTCTTCTCTTATTCCATCTTCCCTCTCCTCTTCGGCTGACTCCTCTTTTTCCGCTGCTAGCGTCTCTTCCGCTGCACCGCCCAAGCTCCCCAGAACCTATTCGACATGCCAGGTGAGATGTTGCCATGCTGTGCTGCGTCTGTTGTGCCTGGAAGCCAAGAGTCACACTGGCCCTGCACTCCTTTCAGCTTTGCGTTCACAGGCAGATCAGTAGCTAATTTCCAAATATAATTATAATTGTGCTACCAAAAAAAACATAAATGTAGCAGCCAGAATCAACAATGATACAATTGCATAAAGAAAAATTGAATAAACCATGCAGTGCTCAAAGTGAAAAAATCACCCAGTAGTGAAAAAAAATGAAATGAAAATACCAATGAATGGCGTAGCATAAGCTAGGCCTAAATATAAACAAAGAAAAGAGATACAGTGTATATAATTAAGCAAATAAAGAGATCCACGTGAACCGTAGCACATGAATCAAAAAACTAATATATAGGATAAATAAATGATGACCATGGCTTAAAACCCAAAAAAATATGATAAATAGAGAAACACTCGTCCCTTTAACAATAGATGATTCCTTCTCAATAAGGAGTAGCCGGAACCAACAGCAATGCCCAACTTCCAGTGTTTAAAGAATGGAACAATGAAGACACCATCAAGGCGACATCCCTCAGAGTCTCTTCATACAGGTACCACAGCGTACTGAGTAAATAGAAAAAAGGCAATGGGTACTCTTACCCGAAGGTGTGGACCCACACACCTTAGTGGTGAGTCATTCAGGCATCAAGCTGCGACCGACAGCAATCCTCCCATGGGGGTTATGTAAACCTCAGCTCCACCAAACTCCACCATATCATTGGCTTAAGCTCCAAATAAGTGAGATGCATTCGCACCAAATTAGGTGTGAAACACCTAATTTACTTACACCTAATTTGGTGGAATTTGGGCACCCTTGCACAACCTGGCAAGCATTTTACCTGGCTTGTTGCCAAATTTGTGGTATTTCAGGTCACGGTGGGATTTATGGATGTGCTCCTGTGTTTCAGCCCACAGATCAAAGTTGTGTTTGGCTTCTCGCCAAAAGTTCATGTGCATAGGGGAGTTGATATGCATCAAAGAGATTGGGCCGCACGTAACCAATCGCTCACTTCGCAATAGTTTTTGAGGACATTCTTTTTGTGAGTAGCTGCAAAAGCAATAATCCTACTGTGTAATGCAGCTTTGCCCGTTTCCCAGAATAGGTTGGGATCGCATCACTTTCTTCCACATGTAGTCCACCATTCATATGACAACGTAACCAGAGGAGTAGAAATTGTTGACCAAGGATGGCAGCTGGCATTATACAGAAAATTGCGTGAATTAGGAAGTGAGGGTATCCCTCCCTTCCATTGCATGAAAAAAGCCTCTCCACTTCTCCGATAAGGCTGAAATTATAATTAAAAAATCAGCATGCAAACAAAACTGTATAACAAGGTATATGTTGGTAGAAACAAAAGCTAATAACCCTCAAGAAGACCTAGAGAGGTACATTTAGGAAGAGCAGAGGGCTTAGCAGTGTCCTCACTAGCGGGGCATATGTTGCCTGGGATCATTAGATTAGCAAACTCTCTTCAGAGGATCTTTGCATGGGCTACGCTCATCCCTAGGGGTGGCAGGGGGAGGGCTCACCTCCATTGGAGAGATTTCCTGCATGATGTGTAAGTAAATGAACCAGAACCTGTGGGTGTGTTGGACAGTCAGGAATATGAAGTGGCATTTATTCTTGATTCCAGACTAGTATGCAATTCCTTACAATATCTCGTTCATTGGAAAGGTTTCGGCCCAGAGGATCTATCTTGGATCCCAGCTCGTGAGCTTCATACTGATCGTCTTAAGAAGTTCCATCTACATTATCCAAGTAAGCCTGGGGGTGCAGGAGCAAACCCCAAGAAAGGGGGGTTACGGCCAGTACTAGGATCCATTTAGGGCCCAGCACAATTCACCTGACACAGCCTTTGCCTGGGAAACACCAGTGATCGGCCAGCAATTCCAGCTGATATCTGCTCTCTGTATTTTGTGTATGACCCAGCTCGTTTGACCCTGCTTGCTTGCTTCTGATTCCGTACTGTTTGGACTCTGATCTACCTGCTTGCCTAGATTACACTTTGCCTGATTCTACTGTAGTACCTTCATCTGCAACGGTGAACTACAAGCACCAGCTAACATCTACCCTCATCTGCAGTGGTGAAATACAAGGTACAGCAAACATCTACCTTCATCTGCAGTGGGGGAGCTACAAGTGCCAGCTGACCTGCTCTGCTCAGACCTGCCCATGTTATGTGCTCTTGTTCTTTGAACTCTAATTAGCACACCTGAACTGTTACCTGTTATCTGCTCCTAGCCTGACAGGTGCGCCTTAGAATAGCGGGGTATGCTAGAATGAATTTTACACCCTTTAGGTGTAAAGCCAAGCAAATAGATTGAAAGTCCTTCCATCTGTGGGAGACTTCTTGGGAGTAATCAGCGAACAGCATCAGCTTGTGGCCATCCAGTTGGAAGGTGTGGGCATTTCAGAAGGATTTTAATATGGTTACTCTGTCCGAATAATTTAGATAACTGGCAATGCTGGGTCATGGGGTGTGTTTTTCATTTGAGGGGGCCACCATACATTAGGCTCATTCTACTGTGCATGGGGATGTAATCCTCAGGGCTTCAGGGATGCGTGAGGTGCACAGATCCATCAGAGAGCCAGAACTGTAGGTTTCAGGGCGGTTGATGATTCCCAGGTTGTTTCTGCAAGAACGATTTTCTAAATCATCCAATTTATCTAGGATCTATTTCTAGGTTTGAGAGGCTTGGTGTGCTGCAGTTTGAGAGCTTTGGATTTTATCTTCCAGCTCTGAGATTCGGTGTTCAGCCTCAGATATCCTGCCTGCATGATCCCTCATCTCCTTGCAGAGCTGATCAATGCCCACTGACACTGCTCTATCCACTTCTGCTGTGATGTTGGGTGATATCAGGCCTGGCACAGCCTGAGCTATCCTGCTGTATTCTCCCTCTGATAGAATGGGAGCTGAGCCGACAGGCATGGCTGGGAAGCCTGTGTTGGTTGAGACTGCACTGTCGGCCATCTTGGGCAGGTGTGTCTCTCCTGCCAGTGTGTCGGGGAGAGTACCTGGAGCGGGACCGGGTCTGCTGCGTATGAGTAAGTGATCCAGCCACACTCAGGATGCATGTGAAATGGGAGAAAGGGCAATCTTCCACAACCTTGTGTGGATATAGCCAGCTGTGTAAGCAGTCCCCTCTGGAGCCACTGCCTTGCATTCCTTTTACATGGGAGATGTCGCCTTTTTAAAATGGTCTCATTATACCCACTGCGAACCTTACCACTATTATTGAAACACTATGATGTACATAAAATACATAAAGCACTGCCTATGTTTCTGTGGTCTGGCAAAAAAAACATGTGTAGCTCTCCAAAAGATGTTATCTCCCTAGGTCCGAGGGTGGTGCAGGGCTGCCCAATATATGACTTTATAATCTCTCCTGCCTACTTAGACAAGGCCTAGAGGGATATCTGGAAAGTCTTGCTATTCAAATATTATGCTTGAGAATGCCCTGTTCACCCTTCCTGCTGTTCTACAGTCCTCTCTGAGAGCACTGCCACCTCACGTTCAATCTAATGTTATCATTTGAGACACAGACATTGCTTGGAGGGAAGTTGATAGAGCTACCCTCAAATATATCCTGCCATTAACTATCCAAGGAAACCTTATGTTTCTTTAGTCAACTATCTATAAAACATTTGACCATTGGCGCACTCATGACCTCATCAATATATCTTGTACCATAGCATTTCTGCTGCATTCAAAACTTTCCAGACCCTCGAACAAGAATACTCTTTGCTTTCATCATCAACAACTACTTAGCTACCGATTTGACTGCCACAGCCCTCAAGTTGATCCTCTCCAAAAATCCTTTGTTGATGTGGTGTTCCAACGTGATGATTACTCTAGTTCCAGCCTTTACTCTGAACTCATCAGGCAGATAAATATCATCTTGCCCTGTACAAAAAGTGGGCTTCCATCTTCAGTGACGCAGACCTCCCAGAGACACTTCTAAAAAGCTACCGCTATATCTACAAACTTGTCATATCAGAGACTTGGAGGGAAACCCAGTTTAAAATCATTCACAGAGCTTATCCCCCTTCCATTTTAACACAGAAGATTCCTCGTAAGCACAGTGCCCCTGTGCACAATATCATCCCCTTCACTGCTACACCACCTATGGGACTGCTCAGCTATCTCTATACACCAGGACTCTGTTATCGCCGGCATTTCCAAAATCACTAAGACCCATCTACCCAAAGACCCTCTGTTATCCCTCTTTGGGTGCGAAGTCCCAACTTCTCCACCTTCATTGAAGACAACGCAAAACCTTTCTCAATGGACCCAGATATGCCTACTTGTAGCTCGTATGTTGATTCTAAATAACTAATAAAATCCTCATCGCCTTGCCTTACAGCTGTAAAACAGGTGCTGATTTCACTCTTCAACAAAGAAAAAAAAGTTTATGGAGTTAATATTTACCCAGGAAGAGCTATCAGCTGCAATGCACCCTTTCTGCTATATAGAATAGTATCTAAAGTGATACCTTACCAACTCTCTAGGCAGACTGAAACTACAAGATCTCAATGAGCCCTTTGACTTCTCTTTCTCTCCTAAATTCTTGTGCTGCTGGGGGGGCTCCCTTCCCAAAGCCATATGTTCATGTTAGGTAGCCTTGTTATTCTATTACTGTTACTACTTATTCCTTCTATGGTCACCACCGTAATACATGCTGTTCTGCTTCCACGCCTGAGGGTTGTATTACATATTTTTATATCGCTTTGTAATATTGTCATACTATTATGTATGGGTAAATTTGCCCCCCTACCCCTCTTCACTGCTCCCCCTCCCCCTTCCCTTCTTTTTTTGCCCCAATTGGGCTATTGTTTTTGTTATATGTATGCATATTACACAGAGCTTGTATTTTCAAGCTCTATATGTTCTTTGATGTTCTCTATCTTTGTATTGTGAAAACCTGATAAATATTTTTTTATAAATTAAGTATAAGTTCACCTTTATGATCATGATCTGTGTTACACTCAGGGCTGTCTTTAAGGCACGGAAAAAGGGGCATCTGCCCTGGGCCTTGTCATTGTTGTGGGGCCCAAAGCAGCTGCCTCATACTTGCATACTATCCTGGTTCAAATTCCCTTGCCCCTTGAAGTTTTAATGTGTGCTGTAACCTCTAGCAACCAGTCAGTAAGCAGTAATGATATGCTGTAACCGCTGGCAACCAATCACAATTGCTGCCTGATCTGATACAGTAAACTGATTTTAAGTCTAGCTGATATTTATTGTATGCATCAGAGCAGGTGGAGAGTGAAATTGCATGGGGGGGGGGCCCAAGAAATTTTTTGCCTAGGGTCCAATCAATATTAAAGACGGCCCTGGTTACACTCATGTTGTGAGCACTCAGCCATGTTGTGATTGATTCTTCTTGCATTTCAGTAATTGTATGGGAGGTACGGGCAGCTTTACAGGCTACAGTGCAAAAAAGAAAAAAAGAAATGCATTTTTTTTACCTGCAAAAATATGTGCATTCATTTTTTTTATAGGTAAATGTAATTTTTAACAGGAAACAATGGCTGTAATTTTGTGCATTATTGTTATATGTCTAGGAATGCCCTGCCCTACTTAAAATTCTACTTATTGTTTCTAGTTTAGTTTGGATTAGCAATGGTGTAAAAATCATCAGACTAGTGAATTATGAAAGCTTCTGTCTGGTTCTGATAGTGGTCTGACTTCCTTTCCCATTACATCTCAAGGTGTTACAAAATCTCACGAGAAAAAACGTTAATGTCATACTCAATAAGCTTTTGTTTTTTCTGCAGTGTTATATACTTTTATGGTAAAAGTAAAATTAAAGGTGTTGTAAAGCCAGAAGGTTTTTTTTTATCTTAATGGATTATATGCATTAAAGCAGGAGTCCACTGGAAAAAAAAAAAATATATATATATTAAAAGCCAGCAGCTACAAATACTGCAGCTGCTGATTTTTTATAAATGGATACTTACCTGTCCAGGGTGCCCTCTATGTCGGCAGCCGAAGCCGATCAATTGCTGCCGCCATCCTTGGTGAGGGAATCAGGAAATGAAGTGTTGCAGCTTCACTTCCCGGTTCCCTACTATGCATGTGCGAGCTGCATATCCCAACTTGTCCCCGCTGTCTCCTGGGGCCCGTGTGTGTCAGCAGACAGGGCGGGGGGACGGGAAGAGGTGTAGACTCCCGTGGGAGTCTATGCCCGGAAGTGGGTGCAAATACCTGTCTTGGACCGGTATCTGCACCCCCTCCCCCCTGAAGGGTTCCAAATGTGACACCAGAGGAGGGAGGGTTCTGAAAAGTGGAGGTTCAATTTTTGTGTGAACCTCCACTTTAAGATAATAAAACCTTCTGTGTGCAGCAGCCCCCCATCCCCTCAGCCCCCTAACATTTACCTGAAGTCCCTCTCTGTGCAGCGATGTCCACGAGTGTCTCAGCTGTCCAAGATTCTCCCTCCTGATTGGCTGAGACACAGCAGCAGCACCATTGGCTCCCGCTACTGTCAATTAAAGTCAGCAAGCCAATCAGGGGAGAGAGGTGTGGGGCCAGGTCAGGGCTTCATGTCTAAATGGACACTGAGAGCTGTGACTAGGCTTGGGTGCCCCCATAGCAAGCCGCTTGCTTTTGGACACTCAATAGGAGGGAGGGGCCAGGAAGAGGGGCCAGGATCACACAAAAGGCATCCGAGAAGAGGATGATCAAGGCTGCTCTGCAAATCCCCTGCAACAGAACAGGTAAGTATGACATGTTTGTTATTTTTATAGGAAAAAAAAAACGAGATTCTACAATCACTTTAACCACTTCAGCCCCGGACCATTTTGCTGGCCAAAGACCAGACCACTTTTTGCGATTTGGCACTGCGTTGTTTAACTGACAATTGCGCGGTC
Organism: Lithobates pipiens; assembly: GCF_037356315.1. Lineage (NCBI taxonomy): Eukaryota > Metazoa > Chordata > Amphibia > Anura > Ranidae > Lithobates > Lithobates pipiens. The sequence goes on along the minus strand of NW_027507785.1, from coordinate 205,313,724 downwards.
ATGTGACGTGGCTCCCAAACAAAATTGACGTCATTTTTTTCCCACAAATAGAGCTTTCTTTTGGTGCCATTTGATCACCCCTGCGGTTTTTATTTTTTGCGCTATAAACAAAAATAGAGCGACAATTTGGAAAAAAACGCATTATTTTTCACTTTTTGTTATTATAAATATCCCCCAAAAATATATAAAAAAAACATGTTTTCCCTCAGTTTAGGCCGATATGTATTCTTCTACATATTTTTGGTAAAAAAATCGCAATAAGCGATTATTGATTGGTTTGCGCAAAAGTTATAGCATTTACAATATAGGGGATAGTTTTATGGCATTTTTATTAATAATTTTTTTTTACTAGTAATGGCGGCGATCAGCGATTTTTATTGTGACTGCGACATTATGGCGGACACATCGGACATTTTTGACACATTTTTGGGACCATTGTCATTTATACAGCAATCACTGCTATACAAATGCAGTGATTCCTGTGTAAATGACACTGGCAGTGAAGGGGTTAACCAGTGGGTGGCAGTGTAGGGGTTAAGTGTTCCTGGGGGTGTGTTACTAACTGTTGGGGGCTGGGCTTTCTTTTAGTGAACACTGATCTCTGCTCCAATCACATGGAGCAGAGATCAGCGTCACTTGTTGCAAGGCAGAACGGGGAGATGCTGTTTACAACGGCATCTCCCAGTTCAGCCGCCCCGTGAGACAATCGCGGGTATGCCCACAGCGATCAAGTCCGCCGGACCCGCGACCGGACTCACGGGGGTCCCGACCAGCACGTGAGCACACCGCCAGCGGTGCGCTCGCAATGGCAGGGCGGCATTTAAGATTGGACATACCTGTACGCCAATATGCCTGCCCGTGGCATGTACATCGCGTGCGCTGGTCGGAAAGTGGTTAAGGAAGAGCATATATAGTAACATTCATTTGTCATTCTTTGTTGATGCTGGGTAAGAAATAATAGTAGTAAAAAAAAACATTTTTAATTAATCTTGTTGTATTTCAGATAAATCTAAACACCTTTTTTACAAATAACAATTTCCAACATTAGTTAAATAAAGCCAGTGCTTAATGTTTCTGTTCATTGCTATTGTTAGAAAGAGTATTCCCTGACCCAATTAAAACCATGTATTCTATTCAATGAATTGCTTCTCTTTCAGAAAATTCTACACAATGTTTGTCTGACTGTCATGTTAACCCAATGGGCTCATTACTTTCTAAAGCTGGGAACAAAGTGATAGTCCTTTCGTTCAACCCAGTGGATTGAATGAAAAAAAAAACTTGTTAGATCGCAATATCAACACAGACAATTTTGGAGTGGCAGTCTTCCCTGCTGTTGTATTGAATTCCATTGGCTGCAAATGCTGATCAGGTGCTGGTTTTTCAGCATATCCCTTTTAACGTTTGTTAGACCGGCTTATATTGGACAGACAAATGTACATACTGACTGAAAGTTGGCCGATTCAGCAGGAACCAACACATTTTCTGGTACATTTGCCTTTATTTAGTTAAACAAAGCCAACATACAGGCTTGAGGAGAAGAAAGCAAAATGATCCCACACAGGGGAACAAACATCAAATCATCTGTGAATACAAACAAAACATATTTCCAATGTTTCAAAGCAAGCAGTAGGAGCATCCGACACAAGTGTCAGAGGCTGTAATGAGTAACCAGGCATGGGGGCCCTAGAACCAACACATTTTCATCCAGTGTGTACCCAGGTTTAGTCATTGACCAGCAATGCTGATTTTAGAGGCCGGAGACAGCCTGGTAACTAATAGTTTGAGAATCAGGTCAACAATGACAGTCCCTAATTTTTCCTCTGTACAGGTTCCTGTTTCAATAATTTTTATTACATGTTATATTAAAGCATATACAGTCAGTATACAGATTAAAAACGAAGAAACACAAACCTCTACCTTTGGCAAAAATTAAGAAAAACAGGAGTAAATAAATAATAATTTAGTCTGGATATTATGAATTTAAAGTAGTTGTAAACCCTCTCATATACCCAGTGAAGTGAATAGCCTCAGATGATACACAGAAATAAAACAATTCCTCCTACATACATTTTACTTGTTTATCTGCAGCCATATCTTCTCTACATTCCTTCAAAAGGGCAGAATCATGTTAAAATCCTTCTCGATCTATCAGGAGCACAGAGGAGTGGGGCAGAGAGCTGCAGTTACAGTGTGTGAAAGCTGATTGGAGGAAAGGAACACACCACCTTCACATAGCACACAGGAGTGAAGGAAGGATACAGAGCTGTGTTCTGAATAGACAAACTCTGTGCTGAGCTCCCTCATCACAAATTTATCTCATGTGTGTTGAAAACTTCTCAGAAATGACACATGCTGATAACAGAGGAACGAAACACCAGAGAGAAACGACACTTATAGCTTTGGGGAGAGATAAGTAAACAATATAGATATACTGTATGTGCTTTGTTCAGATTTTGTGACTGAGGTCTACAACCACTTTAACTTAGAATCAAGTATACAATAAATTACGCATATGATCTATAGACAAAATAGAAAGACCGGGGGGAAAAAAGACATACAAATGGTTGATTGAAGTAATTTCACATAAAGGTTTAACCACTTTCAGACCGGACCAATTTTCTGGTCCAAGACCAGACCACTTTTTGCAATTTGGCACTGCGTCGCTTTAACTGACAATTGCGCGGTCGTGCGACGTGGCTCCCAAACAAAATTGACGTCCTTTTTTTCCCACAAATAGAGCTTTCTTTTGGTGGTATTTGATCACCTCTGCGGTTTTTATTTTTTGCGCTATAAACAAAAATAGTGCGACAATTTTGAATAAAACGCATTATTTTTTACTTTTTGTTATAATAAATATCCCCCAAAAATATATAAAAAAAAATTTTTTCCCTCAGTTTAGGCCGATACGTATTCTTCTACATATTTTTGGTAAAAAAAATCGCAATAAGCGATTATTGATTGGTTTGCGCAAAAGTTATAGCGTTTACAAAATAGGGATAGTTTTATAGCATTTTTATTAATAATTTTTTATTATTTTTTTTTACTAGTAATGGCGGCGATCAGCGATTTTTATTGTGACTGCGACATTGTGGGGGACCCATCGGACATTTTTGACACATTTTTGGGACCATTGTCATTTATGCAGTAATCACTGCTATATAAATGCAGTGATTCCTGTGTAAATGACACTGGCAGTGAAGGGCCAGTGGGTGGCAGTGTAGGGGTTAAGTGTTCCTAGGGATGTGTTACTAACTGTGGGGGGGTTGGGCTTTCATTTAGTGAACACTGATCTCTGCTCCAATCACATGGAGCAGAGATCAGCGTCACTAGTTGCTAGACAGAATGGAGAAATGTTGTTTACAACGGCACTTCTCCATTCGGTCGCTCCGTGAGACGATCGCGGGGATGCCCGCGACGATCGAGTCCGTGGGTCCCGCGACCGGACTCATGGGGGTACCGACCAGCGCGGGAGCGCGCCGATGGCAGGGCGGCAAATTTAAAGGGACGTACATGTACACCCATTTGCCTGCCCGTGCCATTCTGTCGACATACATCGTCGTGCGCTGGTCAGCAAGTGGTTAAAGCTGATCTATCAATCCAAAAACCAAAGTGTGTAAAAGGTCGGGCCTCACAAAAAAAAAGGGGGAGGGCTTAAGGTATTTTACCGGCCAAGACCAGGACATAGGGAGAGGATATATGAAATGCTCAAAATAGGTAAGAGAAAAAAACAAAAACAAAAAGAAAAGGAATAAGGAGTAGACTTAAGAAGAAGGAGAGAAAGTCATGGAAGAAAGGGGAAATACAAAGGGTACCTCAGGGACTCTGGTTGGCATTGGCTGATGTGGTTATACAGGGCCTTGCGAAAGTATTCGGCCCCCTTGAACTTTTCAACCTTTTGCCACATTTCAGGCTTCAAACATAAAGCTATACATTTTTTATTTTTTGTGAAGAAGCACCAACAAGTGGGACACAATTGTGAAGTGGAACGAAAGCTATTGGATTTTTGAAACTTTTTTAACTAATAAAAAAATGAAAAGTGGGGCGTGCAAAATTATTCGGCCACCTTGCGTTAATACTTTGTAGAGCCACCTTTTGCTGCGATTACAGCTGCAAGTCGCTTGGGGTATGTCTCTATCAGTTTTGCATATCGAGAGACTGAAATTCTTGCCCATTCTTCCTTGCAAAACAGCTCGAGCTCAGTGAGGTTGGATGGAAAGCGTTTGTGAACAGCAGTTTTCAGCTCTTTCCACAGATTCTCGATTGGATTCAGGTCTGGACTTTGGCTTGGCCATTCTAACACCTGGATACATTTATTTGTGAACCATTCCTTTGTAGATTTTGCTGTATGTTTGGGATGATTGTCTTGTTGGAACATAAATCTCCGTCCAAGTTTCAGGTCTTTTGCAGACTCCAACAGGTTTTCATCCAGAATGGTCCTGTATTTGGCTGCATCTATCTTCCCCTCAATTTTAACCCTCTTCCCTGACCCTGCTGAAGAAAAGCAGGCCCAAACCATGATGCTGCCACCACCATGTTTGACAGTGGGGATGGTGTGTTGAGGGTGATGAGCTGTAATGCTTTTACGCCAAACATATCGTTTTGCATTGTGGACAAAAAGTTCGATTTTGGTTTCATCTGACCAGAGCACCTTCTTCCATATGTTTGGTGTGTCTCCCAGGTGGCTTGTAGCAAACTTTACTCGAGACATGTTATGGATATCTTTGAGAAATGGCTTTCTTCTTGCCACTCTTCCATAAAGGCCAGATTTGTGCAGTGTACGACTGATTGTTGTCCTATGGACAGACTCTCCCACCTCAGCTGTAGTTCTCTGCAGTTCATCCAGAGTGCATCTCTGATCAGTCTTCTCCTTGTCTGAGCTGAACGTTTAGAGGGACGGCCAGGTCTTTGTAGATTTGCAGTGGTCTGATACTCCTTCCATTTCAAAATGATCGCTTGCACAGTGCTCCTTGGGATGTTTAAAGCTTGGGAAATCTTTTTGTATCCAAATTCGGCTTTAAACTTCTCCACAACAGTATTACGGACCTGCCTGGTGTGTTCCTTGGTCTTCATGATGCTCTCTGCGCTTTCAACAGAACCCTGAGACTATCACAGAGCAGGTGCATTTATACAGAGATTTGATTACACACAGGTGGATTCTATTTATCACCATCAGTCATTTAGGACAACATTGGATCATTCAGAGATCCTCGCTGAACTTCTGGAGTGAGTTTGCTGCACTGAAAGTAAAAGGGCCAAATAATTTTGCACGCATCACTTTTCAGTTTTTTATTTGCTAAAAAAGTTTAAATTATCCAATAGATTTCGTTCCACTTCACAATTGTGTCCCACTTGTTGGTGATTCTTCACAAAAAATTAAAATGTTATATCTTTATGTTTGAAGCCTGAAATGTGGCAAAAGGTTGAAAAGTTCAAGGGGGGCGAATACTTTCGCAAGGCACTGTAGCTCTATGAAGCAGAAGGTCATATGAAATAAAGAGAGGAGATCTAGCCAAGGCTTCCAAGGCTTCTGTACAGGTTTCAATAAACAGTTCTTAAAATTCTGTCTGCTAAACAAAGTAAAAAAATCTACACATCCTGCAGTATCTCAAATAAATAAAAGTACATTTTTGGCAAAGGTCAATTTCCAAAAGTAGTTAAGAAAGACGATGCTTGATGTTTCTGTTCATTGCTTTTGTTAGCAGAGGTACTTCCTGATCCAATTAAAACTATTAAACAAAGTTAAGTGTTCTATTCAAAATGTATCAAACTGCTTTTGAATAAAATAGAATTCCTGTCGTGTCTCAATAAATAGAACATGCAATCTCCCATGCAGGTTGTCAAATAAAATACAACAAAATTATTGACATATGTGATGTGGAGATCAGCTAACCAGTTAAAAAAGTCTTCAAGTAAAACATTATAGTGCCATCTTATCTTACATTTTGAGGGATTACTGGAAATGGGAGAAGCAACAAGTGTGGGTAATAGTAACCAGAAAGTTCTGAAATTCCAGAATTTGTCACAACAAAGTATGATCAACAGACCTATGTAACCCTTTCAAGAGGCTGGCATCAGGAACAGCCTGTTTGCTTTCGAATATTTTTATTCTTTTTTCAAAAAAATACAAAAATAACGTTAACAAATGTGATGTAAACAGTATACAATAGGCCAACGATACATCTCTTATGAATGGTATGCTAGTCAGACCAAAAAGATAAAGGAGCAAGCAATCCTGCTACGGTACCGGTAGCCTGTCAAAGATCTCAGGCCAAAGTTTAGAAAAGGAGAGGTACCAACCCAGCACTCCTAACGGGAACTAACTTTCAGGATAGCCTCCCCCCCGCTTCCATAGAATACCAACTTCATATGCTAGCCTGGAGCGTGTCCAAAATGATAGAGATACGGGCACCTGATATGTGTGCCTCTGAATGTGGTCCCTTTGACCGAAAAACCAAATGACAAAAATGGCTACAAAAACAGTCTGGCTATATATTGCGCCCTTGTTACAATCTTAATAAAAAGAATAAAAGCAAAGATAGAAGGGAAGGAGGAGAAAGATAGGAAAAAGACCATAACAGATAATGCCTGATACATAAGACAGACCGGGGACGGTGGTTGGAGACAGGGCAGGAGAGGGGTTAGATAGGGAGGAGGTAGAGACAATCGATGGGGCATATTCCTACCAAACACAGTCGAACAGTGGTTAATTGGGTGGGAGGCACACTATTGCTGCTGTGGGAGAGGGAGCAATTGGCAGAGAATCCATCCCATGTATACCGGGTCTTCATTATAGGAAGCAGTGATCAAAGTCTTCTGAACTGATATCAGACATATAGCAAGTGATATAGAGACGATAGAACATCAAAATCGCAAAAAGAATGATTTTATTGAAGCACATATAATATTACATAGTGGTCAAGTTATACAAAAATTTGCTTTGTGAATGTCTCGTCATTCACCCAAGCGTAATGAATATTATCCATAATGTGTATAAAATGTTTGTAACTTCAGTTTCTATTTGTTAACTTTCACCGGGTGAATGTAACATTCTCTAACATTCAATCCTAGAAGGATTACCATGAGAACTTTCAACCATAAGGCCGCGTACACACGGGCGGACTGTTCGCCCAACCTTGTCCGCTGAACAGTGTTTGGGCGGACAGTCCGCTCGTGTGTGGGCTTTCAGCGGACAGTTTCAGCGGACAGTTGGACGGACAATGTCTTTCGGAAATTCCGAAAAACTGTCCGCTGAAACTGTGTTTGAGCGAACAGTCCGCCCGTGTGTGGGCTTGTCCGCTGTACTTTCGAAATGAGCGGACTGTTCCCGCTCGGAAAGTCCGCCCATTTCGAGCGCGTGTACAGGTAGGCGGGGCCCGCGAAGGAGACGTCGCGGGCTCCGCCGCCTGGAATGGGCTTAAAGGGGAACCCCAACGCCGAAAAAAATCGGCGTGGGGGTTCCCCCCAAGTCCACACCAGACCCTTGTCCGAGCACGCTACCCGGCCGGCCAGGAAAGGGGGGCGAGCGAGCGCGCCCCCCCTCCTGAGCCGTACCAGGCCGCGTGCCCTCAACATGGGGGGTGCCTTGGGGAAGGGGGGGCCGCGCGGCCCCCCCACCCCAAAGCACCTTGTCCCCATGTTGATGAGGACAAGGGCCTCTTCCCGACAACCCTGGCCGTTGGTTGTCGGGGTCTGCGGGCGGGGGGCTTATCGGAATCCGGGAGCCCCCTTTAAGAAGGGGGCCCCCGGATACCGGCCCCCCACCCTATGTGAATGAGTATGGGGTACAATGTACCCCTACCCATTCACCTGTGAAATAAAGTACAAATAAAAACACAACACAGGGGGAAAAAATATTTTATTGCACAGCCGGGGGTCTTCTCGCCGGACTCCTCCGCTATGTGTGTGTAGCTCTTTTGCCAGCGGAGGAGTCCGGCTTTCTTCCTCCCCGCCGCCGGCCTCTTCTCCCGACTTCGGGGGTCTTGTCCCCCTCTTCGGTTCTTCTGCCGGGCCACCGCGCCTGGTCCGGTGGCCCGGTCTTCTGTCGCCGTCTTCCGTTCTTCTGTCGCCGCCTTCGGTTCTTCTGCCGGGCCACCGCGCCTTCTTGTAGCTCTTTTACAGGCGGTGGCCCGGTCTTCTGTCGCCGTCGCCGCCTTCCGTTCTTGTTCTTCTTGTTCTTCTCCAGGTGATGTTGACACGTCGCTCCCTCCGGCCGGAATGCCAGAGCCGCCCTGCGCTGTGACTTATATAGTGACAATGGGGCGGGGTCACATGGTATATGTCACATGGGTTGATGTCACATGGTGACCCCGCCCCCTTACGATGTCATAGTCCCCATGTGACATCAACCCATGTGACCAACCCATGTGACATATACCATGTGACCCCGCCCCATTGTCACTATATAAGTGACCGCACAGCGCGTCCCCGGCATTCCGGCCGGAGAGCTCGTCGAGTCAACATCTCCAGGAGAAGAACAAGAAGAACAAGAAGAAGAACACGAACGGAAGGCGGCGACGGCGACAGAAGACCGGGCCACCGCCTGTAAAAGAGCTACAAGAAGGCGCGGTGGCCCGGCAGAAGAACCGAAGGCGGCGACAGAAGAACGGAAGACGGCGACAGAAGACCGGGCCACCGGACCAGGCGCGGTGGCCCGGCAGAAGAACCGAAGAGGGGGACAAGACCCCCGAAGTCGGGAGAAGAGGCCGGCGGCGGGGAGGAAGAAAGCCGGACTCCTCCGCTAGCAAAAGAGCTACACACACATAGCGGAGGAGTCCGGCGAGAAGACCCCCGAAGACGGAAGACCCCCCGGAGCTGTGCAATAAAATATTTTTTTCCCCTGTGTTGTGTTTTTATTTGTACTTTATTTCACAGGTGAATGGGTAGGGGTACATTGTACCCCATACTCATTCACATAGGGTGGGGGGCCGGTATCCGGGGGCCCCCTTCTTAAAGGGGGCTCCCGGATTCCGATAAGCCCCCCGCCCGCAGACCCCGACAACCAACGGCCAGGGTTGTCGGGAAGAGGCCCTTGTCCTCATCAACATGGGGACAAGGTGCTTTGGGGTGGGGGGGCCGCGAGGCCCCCCCTTCCCTAAGGCACCCCCCCATGTTGAGGGCACGCGGCCTGGTACGGCTCAGGAGGGGGGGCGCGCTCGCTCGCCCCCCTTTCCTGGCCGGCCGGGTAGCGTGCTCGGACAAGGGTCTGGTGTGGACTTGGGGGGAACCCCCACGCCGATTTTTTTCGGCGTTGGGGTTCCCCTTTAAGCCCATTCCAGGCGGCGGAGCCCGCGACGTCTCCTTCGCGGGCCCCGCCTACCTGTACACGCACTCGAAATGGGCGGACTTGCCTCCGCCTTACGTGGGCGAGTCCGTTCATTTCAAAAGTTGAGCGAACTGTTTGCCCAACCTTGTTCGTCAAACAGTCCGCTCGTGTGTGGGCAAGTCCGCTCATGCAAATTTTGAGCGGACTGTTTGATGAAACTGTTTGCCGAACAAGGTTGGGCGAACAGTCCGCCCGTGTGTACGCGGCCTAAGAGTTAAAAAACATTCATAGTTACAGTACATAGTTGTTAAGGTTGAATAAAGACACCAGTCCATCATGTTCAACCCGTGTGGGTATGGGTTTGTGGGTGCATGTGTGTGTTTATGTCCAAACTATTTCCAATATCCCTGTATATTGTGATCCCTAAAGTGACCATCTAAGAGTTGTTGTTTTTTTAACTATTTATGTTCCCCACAGACACCACAGACTGTGAAAGGGAGTTGTACATCCTGACCTCTCTAACAGTAAAGAACCCCCAATGCAGTTCAAGATTAAACTGTTTCTTGTCCCACTTCATTGAGTGGCCATGTCTCCTCTTAAGTGACCTGAGACTGAAAAGTTTCCTCCCTATGCTAGAATCACCATTGAGATATTTGCATATTGCTATCATATCCCCTCTTAAGTGCCTCTTCTCCGGGGAGAATAAGTGGTTGTAGTCATTTTTCATAACTGAAGTCCCCTGACTCCTTATTAGCGTTGTTGCCCTTCTATAGACCATATCCATTCCATCACATCCTTCATGAGGCCCGTGACCAGAACTGGACAGCATACTCAGGATGTGGCCAGACCAGTGTTTTGTAAAGTTGTAGATAGAATTACAGTCTTATCTCTTGAGCAAATACCTTTTGAATGCATGCAGTGGGATATATTAGGCAGCAAGTAAACATATTGTTCCTGAAGTTGATGTATTGAAAGCAGGAAAAATGGGCATCACAGATTGGTGTGTAGCTGCAGACTGGTCATCCACAGTCAAAAGTAACTACAATGGGCAAATGAGCATCATAACTGGACCATAGAGCAGTGGAAATAGACTGCCTGGTCCAAAGAATCATGTTTTCTTTTACATTATGTGGATGGCCAGGTATGTGTGTGTCACATATCTGGGAGAGGGATGGCACCAGGATGCAGGCAAAACCAGAAAGAAGACAAGCTGGCAGGGGCAATGTAATGCTTTGGTAAACCTTGGTCTGCTAATCATGTGGATAATACTTTGAAATATTGTTGCTGACCAAGTACACTCCTTTACGGAAAAAGTATTCCCTGATGGCTGAGACCTTTTTTTCATTAATATAATGTGCCCTGCCTCACTACAAAAATGGTTAAAGAATGGTTTGAGGAACATAACAATGAATTTGAGATTTTGACTTGGCCTCCAAATTCTCCAGGTCTCAATCCATCTCACATGTTATCCATGAAGGTCCCACCTCCCAATTTATAGGTCTTAAAGTATCTGCTACTGATGGCTTTGTGCCAGATACCACAGCATACCTTTAGGCCGCGTACACACGCGCGGACTGTTCGCCCAACTTTGTCCGTCAAAAAGTTTCGGCAAACAGTCCGCTCAAAATTAGCATGGACGGACATGGCCACACACGACGAACGAACAGTTTGCTGAAACCGTGCGCGATGACGTGAACGGCACGTACGACGGGACGAAAAATACGACGTCCTATACACTGCATTATAACTTTCGGCGTGTAAATCCTTTCTGAGCATGCGCGCAACTTTGTTTGACGAACAAGCCTACACACGAGCGGACTGTTCGCTGAAACAAGGTTTCAGCGGACAGTTTTACGGAATTTCCGAAAAACCTTGTTCGTCAAACTGTCCGCTGAAACTGTCCGCTGAAAGCCCACACACGAGCGGACTGTCCGCCCAAACACTGTTCAGCGGACAAAGTTGGGCGAACAGTCCGCCCGTGTGTACGCGGCCTTAGAGGTCTAGTGGGGTCCATGTTATAATGGATCAGGGATGTGTTGGAGGCAAAAGTGGGACCTCTTTAGTGTTAGGTGGGATATTATAATGTTAATGCTAACCCCCCCCCCCCCCCTAAAAAATGTAGCGTGCCCTCCCCCCATTTAAGCACATATGTATGAAATTGTGATTTTAACATTTCTTGCAAGGGTCCATCCTGTGGTTTGCTTGGATATTTATCAAAAGGTCTGTACTAATGCACTAACAAAGCAATCTGTGCTGACTGTGAGGTATATACAAATAGATAAATAAAGTGCTAAGTGGAAATAAAAAAGCAGCTAAACTTCTAAAGTGTTACCAACTCCCATAAAAACTGTGTATAAAAAGTGCAGTAGCGCTAATTAAACCAATCTAGTAAACAGGTGAATAAATATCTGACCGATTATCAACAAGGGATATGCGTATCCATAAACAGTGATAAGTAAGTTCAAAGAAATATTAATGATAATCCCACAACACATGATCTAAAGCAATATACGTAAAACTGCAATAAATTCTGATGTGAAAAAAACCCCAAAAAAATAAAATTTCAATTGGAATAAAGTGCAATGTTGATAAAATATAAAGTGTGATATTGGAAAAATATAATCCATAGAATATGAGCAATCCAAACAAAATAAATAAATAAATATATGTGTATGTGTGTGTATATAAATATATATATATATATATATATATATATATATATATATATATATATATATATATATATATATATATATATATATATATGTGTGTGTGTGTGTGTGTGATATGAATAGTCCAATAAAGCAGCAATAAATAGTGAACTAATGCTCTAAAAATGCACTATAAATAAAGTGCAGTGCCTTGTGCAAAAATTGGCATATCATCTAAAAATCTAATCATCTAATAAAGATCAAATTGAAAAAATAAAAAGTCTTGCAACAATACCACTCTCTTTCTATAAAAACAAATGGGAATGAGAGGGAAAGAGCTGGTGTGGAAGTCCAACAAAGGGAATCATATAGTTCAAATTGAAAGAAAACAGAATTCCGTCTCCAAATAGTCCTGCACTAATATCACTCTTTTCCTATGAAGACAAATAAAGGTGGTTGGGGGGGGGGGGGGACAGGTATAGGAGTCCATCATAAGGTAAATTCATCAGTCCACTTTGGAATGTAGAAAAAACACAAATAGCTTGATACAATCCTCACCCAGTGGTGCCAGCCCCTTACCTCACAAAAAGACCCCAGATGGGTCTAGTAGTGCATCAAAGGCCAGAGTGCTCTGGTGTCTGGGAAGTTAGCTCCGTCCTGCGCAGTATGGCGTATCTCAGTCAGAGAATCTTTACCTGGATCGGAGTTGCGGTGTGTCAGACTGACATGACTTGGGTGCGTATCGGCTTTTTATTCTGAAAGATGTCATATGACATCTGGTCAGGATAACACAACCACTTTGCCGTCATCATTTTGCTATATAGCGGGTGACAAGTGGTTAAATAATAGCAGTCCAGTCTCAATTTGTACCTCAGAAATTTGTGACAATGTTTTTTTCTCTTTGTTAGAAGCAAAATAAAATATTTTCTGTGCAGTAATTGATGATGGAGTCTACCTTTTCTCTCTTTCTTTAGATTTTGTGTCAGAAAATGATAGTCTAATTGATAACTTTTGGCTAAAATGTGACATCTCTCTGCTTCTACAACAAAATAATATTTTAGGGCCAGTTAACAGCACATTAACACAGTCCAGATGCATTCCGGATGCGTTTCTGTATGTGAGTTTACATGAGTTTTGTATAAATTGCGGTATGTTTTTTGATACTTTTTTATAGATTCAGTTTTCTTCCCTACTATATAACAAGGGAAATCACATTATTTTCAGTGTGACTAAGCACAGTGCAACTTTGGAAAAGGTTCCTGCACTAAACTCAGGTGTGATTTCAGCCCATAGACTTCTATCTCAGAAGTTGCATTAGCGTTAGATAAGAAGCTATGCATCTTCTATACCACTTTGATGGATCAGTGGTTTTTATCTTTAACCGCTTAAGGACTGCCTTCTGCACATATACGTTGGCAGAATGGCACGACTGGTCACAATCACGTACCTGTACGTGGCTCTTTAAGTGCCCAGCCATGGCCGAGCTCCGTGACCGTGGCCGCGGGACCCACGGACCAGATTGCCGCTGGTGTCCTGCGATTGGGTCACATAGCTGAAGAATGAGGAGAGGTCTGTGTAAACAAACCTCTCCCCGTGCTTCCTACTGTGGCTGTCACCGATCGTCTGTTCCCTGTTATAGGGATTGGGAAAGACGATCAGTGATGTCACATGCCAAGCCACGCCCCCAACAGTAAAAACCAACACACACATCACACATAACCCCTCCCCGCCCCCTAGGGGTTAACTCCTTCACTGCCAGTGTCATTTACACACGAATCAGTGCATTTAAATAGCACTGATTGCTGTATAAATGACAATGGTTCCAAAAATGTGTCAAAAATGTCTGATGTGTCAGCCATAATGTAGCAGTCTCAATAAAAATTGCTGATCACTGCCATTACTAGTAAAAAAAAAAATATTAATAAAAATGCTATAAAACTATCCCTTATTTTGTAAACGCTATAACATTTGCACAAACCAAACGATAATTGCTAATTGCATTTTTTTTACCAAAAACATGTTGAAGAATACGTATCAGCCTAAACTGAGGAAAAAATGTTTTTTTATATATTTTTTGGGGATATTTATTTTAGCAAAAAGTAAAAAATATAGAATTTTTTTCAAAACTGTCTCTCTATTTTTGTTTATAGCCCAGAAAATAAAAACCGCAGAGGTGATAAAATACCACCAAAAGAAAGCTCTATTTGTGGGAAAAAAGTATGCCAATTTTGTTTGGGAGCCACGTCGCATGACCGCGCAATTGTCAGTTAAAACAACGCAGTGCCGGATCACAAAAAGGGGCCTGGTCCTTTGGCTGCAAATTGGCCCAGGGCTTAAGTGGTTAACCCTCACCTCTCCTCCCAGGTCATCCTTGCTGACTAAAATTCTCCTTCCAAGCACATCACAATGACAACTGAGTGTAGCAGAAATGCACACTTCCACTCACTTTTTTATGCATTTTCATGCACAAAGGGCAGCCCATTCGGTGAACAAATGCTCCAAACCTGCTTAAGAAGCTTCCCAGTTGTGAAGCACTGAGTGTTTTGGTGTGTTTGTAGAATGTTTTGTTACGTGGCAAAACACACATCTGCTAACTGCAATTGGGGTGTCATTAAGAATTAAGTTTCATTTACATCTTGCAAAGAAAACATGCGCTTTGGAATGTGTTTTGGAAAGGCGTGGAAAACTCGCGTCACTCTTGAGTTACATTTAGGCTGCGTTCACATTTGCGAGTTTCTGAACCTGCTCAGAAAATACTTGTTAGGCCATGCGTGTTCATAGCACACAGCAACAGTGCATTGCGCTTGCGTTACCATTTAGGCTGCATTTGCATCTGTGCATTCCTGAATGCACTGCAACCCACTCAGAATACACATTTTGCTGTGCCTTTCTATAATATGTGGTAAACGCACATCAAGCTTGCAGAGCTGTTTAGACTGTGTTGGCACCTGCCTGTTTCCAAATGTGCAGCAACCCACAAAAAAAAGGTGCTCTTTGCCATGCATTCCAGGAACGCGCTGCAAACCCACATTGCGGTTGTGACTCCATAATGGCAATGCAGAGGCAATGCATTTTTGCAGCAGCTTTCTAAAACTTGTGGCAAAGCATGCATTTTCTGTAGGTTTGGAAATGCACAGATGTGAATGCAGCCTTTAATGACATCCTACTCACTGTTAGCAGTCGCATGTTTTATTTTTTTGTCAATAGATTTTTATTTGACTTTCAAAATAACAAGGTCATCAGGTAAATGATTGTGGGCACAGCCGCTAGATTGCATTGTGAAGAACAGCGATTTGAAGTCTAGTGTAGCATGAAGATGCTGTCAAAATATTACAACATACAGAAATGATAACATAATGCTATATAATATAAAAGTATATAATGTAATATACTGTAAACCGCAGAAGGAACACGGGTTGTACTCAAAGGTATAATTTGGCTTTATAGATAAGTGTCAACAGATCAATGGTTGTACCAATCAAGCCTTGGCTTCCAAGCCTTGTCAAAGCTTAGGAGTGTGTCAGAATGTACAGCTTTTGCTCTATCATAAGAGTAGTGTAGATGCGTTGTATTCACAGCTTCCAAAGGATTAGGGGCAAGATCTTAGCAGTCACGTGTTTTACCAAGTATCTGATGCTTAAAAAAAGTTTACTTCTGCCCTAGACCACAAGTGACATCATGACGTTGCTCCAGTCCTCCTAGATCAGGGGTCGACAACCCCCCACTGCTGAATGTCTGGTCTCGCACTGCCCGTGATTAATTCACGGGCACCCGGCCAGTGGACGTTTTCACCACTGTCCTCTTCATTGGGCTGGATGAGGGCAGGAGCTGCTGGAGTTTACTTTTTCTTTAAACAGCAGGTGATTGGTTGCCGGGCAATCCTAGCAACCAATTAGTAAAAATGGTTGGACTCATGAGCTATGGCATGCTATTGCCATCATCCCGTAAATAGTAGATACAGTTAAATGACACCTCAAATTTATTTGGGATTTTTAAGGCAATATAGAAAAAAATATATTATACTAAAATGTATATGAAAAAATATATAAATTTTTATTACAAATATCAAACAACATTACAATACCACAAAAATCCATAAAATGACAGTGTTGTGCTAACATATGTATATGGCATAGAATATTACTACATGCGTAGACTCTATACAGCAAAACAGGCAGCTCTTTTCCTACGCGTTTCGAAAAATATGTATTAATAACTTCTTCTTCAGGGAGGCCACTGTCTGTAAGCACACAACAAGCAATCAATATTACAAAAAAATCACATATATACAAGTGAACATAATATATTAAAACCCAATACTTGAATACTCACATGCTGATTTTTTATGCCAAAATAGGCATTTTCTCTTGTTTTGGCGACCGTCCCAAAGACAGAAAAATTAGCCAAGAGAAGAGAGGATAGAACCAAAAAAGTGAAGATGGTAAGGATGGTAAGGATCTGTTACAATATCACCGCATTCAAAACCCTGGAGTTGAAAAAAACTCAACAAAGGATGGGAATAAAAGATTCCTTTACATAGATGTCCGATGGCCCATCAGATGGGAAAATGTTATATTATATGAGCCTCAGTCTTGTCTAGGAAACCTAAAACAAAGAGAACCAAGGAATATTTTAGTCTAATTCCTATCGTTACACTTGTCATAAAAAAGGGGTTCCTAAAACGTAGCTTACCGCCATATCGAGGTTCAACGTTTCCCAGTCTTTTTACCAATATCACCAAATCTGGAAAATCCAAGGGACATAAGAAAAATTCCCACCTGCTTCTGGCGTCTGCCTTAAATAGCCCTTATTGAGTGGATTGGCGCCAAAAAGTTTCCCCAATGGAAATGGAGACTCCTCCCATCTATCCAGCAACTCATTTCTAATAGGAGGTTCTTTAATGAATTCCTCCTCGTTTATAACAGCATCTTTTTTCATTGGAGATCACACTTGGCAATTACTCCAAGTATGAAGTCCCTTATTAGTCAAATAGCGGCGTTTTTGCTGCCGTTTGTCGCAATTCCGGTGCGTCATCTTCCACCGGAACTGGAAGTGACGCCATTTTCACCCGGAACCGGAAATGCCATCATTTCCCGGAACCGGACGTGGTGCTTTTTAACTTCCGGAGGTGACATCCTCTCTCCACTGAACAATAACTGTATACAATAACTGCACGTGATTTCAAACACACGGGAGGAAACAAATAAATAATGGATCGCTGAATCTATTGCAATCCACTTCAAAGGGCTTATCTCAATCGACTCTTATTAAAGGGCATGTGGAAATTAATCCACACGGGAGGAAACAAATAAATAATGGATCGCTGAATCTATTGAAATCCACTTCAAAGGGCTTATCTTAATCGACTCTTATTGAAGGGCATGTGGAAATTAATCCACAAAGGTGACCAAAATTCCGCAGAGGAACACCAATTTAAATTTGTCCCCTGCGATATGTCACTAAGGCAAGAACTAAAGCCACCGACACAGAAATAAATTAGGTAAACACCCCACCGCCATATAAAGTGGCCATCAGGGGTAAAGCCAATGCCCACGTAGGTGGCGAAAAAGAGAGGGGAGCAGAAAAAGGGGTAAAATATAACCCCATCAACAACCCCCTCTCAATAAGGCCACACAGGTGGGCTTACCTGTGCCGGGAACGCGGTGACCACAGATCCCATCAAACCTATTATAAATCGCACTTATGAACATGTGTTAGAGACATCAAGTATTGTTCACATAGAAAAAATTATATACAAAAATACCACTATGTTTATTTTTTATTTATAAGTTTGAAGGAGAGAAGAAAAAAAAAAAGGAAGATCACATCTAGGTGAGGAGCCCAATTGTCCACCAACCAACTTATTATTCAGTTTTCCCTGAAACATAACCCTCTAGGAATGGCCTAAAACTTTCAGTTTCATTGAGCCCTGGATAGATTGTAGCTTCCAAAAGTTTAATCCAGCGCATTTCACGTTGCAAGAGTGTTTTGTTCCAATCCCCCCTCTAATTGGTATATGTATCCGATCTATCACAGTGAAGTTTACAGCAGGCATCCTATGTGCGTGAACCTCTGCAATATGTCTCCCCAAAGGGAGATAGAGGTTGCAAATCCTCATGGCGGACAAATGTTTACTTATACGTTGACCCAGTTCTTGTTTGGTCTTTCCAATGTAGAAAGCCCCACACTCACATTGGAACAGGTAAACAACGCCTTTGGTTTTACAATTAGCAAAATGCTTTAATCGGAAACTCTCGCCATTGGGTAACTTAAAAGTTGTCCGTTGCTTTATATATTCACAACAGGAACAGGACCCACATGGGTATGTTCCCCAAATTTTACATTGATCTAGGCGTTGGTTACCCTTATATTCACTTTGCACCAATGAGTCCCCAAGGGAGCCGGCTTTACGAAAAGTGATTTAAGGTTTTGGGGTGACAACAGTCAATAGTATTGGATCCTCTGTTAATATTAACCAATATTTTGTAAGAACACTTTTTATTTTTTCATGTTCATTCGAAAACCGTAGTAATAATCTAGTTGTATTCTCGATCTTATTAGGTTTATTTTTTCCGAATAGCAAAGTTTGTCTATCTTGATTTTTGACACGGTTGAAAGTCTTTTTTAGGCAGGTTTTTGTATACCCTCGTAGCAATAATCTCTTACTAAATTCGTCCGCCTCTTTTTGAAAAGCTTCATTAGTTGTACAGTTGCGTTTGATTCGCAACATTTGACTATATGGAATGGATTTTTTCAAAGATTCAGGATGGAAACTGCTGGCATGCAAAAGCGTGTTGCCGGCAGTTTCCTTCCTGAATAATTTTGTGGTAAGTCGCCCTACTGCATTTTTCATGATGGTAATGTCTAAGAAATCAATTTGGGTCTGATTGTAGGACATTGTGAAAAAAAGATTCAAATTATTTTGATTCATCACTCCCAGACATGTTTTTAATGTTTCTTCCGGGCCATTCCAAACCATAAATACATTGTCTATATAACGTTGCCACAGTACGATGTTCTTGGTATATATGGCCCATGCATCATCAGACAAAAAGGTTTTTTCCCACTCCCCCAGGTACAAGTTGGCATATGAGGGCGCACAACATGTGCCCATAGCCACCCCTTGCACCTGGAGGTAGTGGGATCCTTTAAACAAAAAAACATTATGCCTAAGTATGAAGTCAAGCATTGATAAAATAAAATTATTAAATTTCCATTCAACAGTCGACCTTTGTTGTAGGACACGTTGTATTGCCTTTATTCCTAGATCGTGGGGAATTCTATTGTAGAGAGATTCAACGTCTATGGTCACCAATATTGCTGTATCAGGGATTATCAATTCCTCTAAGATTTGCAATAAGTGAATGGTATCTTTAGTATATGATGCTAATTCTAGAACATGTGGTCTCAAATGGTCGTCCATGACCTGGCTGGCAGTGTCAGGAATCCGTCCGTTCCATTCGACCGGCTCTCCGTGCGCGCACACGCGTTCGTGTTGCGGGTCGTCGTAGGCACGAGCGCCTTCCGACGCGCGCGGGTGCACGACGATCGTATGTACGCGCAGCGCACGCACGCACGGGCGTACGTTAGCTTGATTGGCGCCAGTGGCCCTTTTTAAGGGCACAGTTGTTGTGGTTCTGTGCTGTCTCGTCTGCAGCTAGTGCCTGAAGTTACCTGTTACCTGTCTGCTACTCATCTGATACCTGACCCGGCTCCGTTTGACCTTGCTGACCTCTCCTGCTCCGACCCCGGCTTGTTTGACCCTTCTTGGACTGTTTCCCTGTTGCCGAACCTCCTGCTTGTACCTGACACCTCTGCTTGATTCCTGCCTGTTCCTGAGTCGGCTACCTTCTCGTCCAGCGGACCTTATCCATCCAGGATCCACAGTCAGCAGCCTTCTCCTTGTCTCTTCCATACTACTGAGAGTTCCTGCTCCAAGGATCCTTACCTACCCAGCACCGGTTGCTGCACCTGGCCGGACTCTTCTACCCCGCTGCGCTCCTGTCTCCCTGTCCCCATTCCAGAGAGACCGGAACCAGAGCCGTAGGAGAGGTCCCCTTCCACCAAGTCAGACTCAATACCAGACGTTCCTAACAGTACGAGACAGCCATGTCTGAGTCTGCGGAAGGGACCTCCGCCATGAAGGAGATTTGCTCCCACCTTGCGGCCCTCACCCAGGCCGTGAAATCCCTTCAGGATGGCTACTCCAGGTTGGAGGAACGTGTCCAGCACCTCTCTACTCCGGGATCATCTGACGCCATACCTCAGCCTCCTCCTGTCCAGCCAGCTGCACATTCAACAGTCATGATGCTCCCACCTGAGCCTAGGGTTCCCACTCCTGAGAGATTTTCTGGGGACCGCTCCAAGTTCCGGGCTTTTCGCAACGCGTGCCAGCTTTACTTTGCCCTCCAGCCCAGGACTTTCTCTCTGGAGGCCACCAAGGTGGGGTTTGTCATTTCTCTCCTGCAAGGAGAGCCTCAGTCCTGGGCCCACCATCTCCTGGAGAATGACAGCCCCCTTATACAGACTCTCGCCACCTTCTTCGAGGGGATAGCGCAACTTTACGATGACCCCCAACGGGCTACCACCGCAGAGTCTGCATTAACTGCGCTCCAGCAAGGCCGCAGGACGGCTGAGGACTACGTCTCTGACTTTAGACGCTGGAGCGCAGATACCCTGTGGAATGAGGCGGCCCTTAGACACCAATTCCGTATGGGCCTGTCTGAAAGCCTCAAGGATGAATTAGCTCGTGTCTCCACTCCTGACGCTTTGGAGGACTTAATTGCTCTGGCCATCCAAATAGACCGCAGACTTCGCGAGCGTAGGGCCGAACGCTCTTCCCAACCACTGAGACCTGCCTGGATGACGGCTAGGACCTCGTCTCCCACACCTTTCTTCCCTCCGCCTCCTCAAAGAGGACCTACCAGTGTGCCTCCTGCTCCTGAGGAACCGATGCAACTTGGACTACTCCGACCCTCTCTGCTTCCTGAAGAGCGAGCCCGCCGCCGTCAAATGAACTTGTGCCTATACTGTGGCGGCCCCGGACACTACGTGGCCAACTGTCCTGTAAAGCCACGTAAGTGCCTCTCACCTGTGTCTCACAGTTCCTTTAACCCACCTTCCAACCCTCTCCATGTTGTCCTTCTGCTCTCGTTTCAGCTGCCGGGAAGAACCATACACGTTAATGCCATTCTTGACTCCGGAGCCTGCGGCTGCTTCATCGACTCCGCCTTCACCGACCTGCATTCGATTCCACTACAGAAAAAGACTCATGGACTTGCTATCTTTTTGGCCGATGGTTCTCAGATTAAGTCCGGCCGAGTCACCCAGGAGACCCTTCCACTATCCGCCTCTACTCCTTGCCAACATTCTGAACTATTAATCCTGGATGTCATCTCATCCCCACTTTTCCCTGTGATTCTGGGCATTCCGTGGCTGCAGGCCCATAATCCCTCCATCGACTGGACTTCAAGGGAGGTGAAGTTCCTCTCCCCTTACTGCCGGGACCACTGCTTGCCTGGGGCTTCTACACACACCAGAACACTCCTCTGCCTAGACCCAGACTTGGACTTATGCCAATCTGTCCCCGAACCTTACCATGAGTTTCTGGACGTTTTCAGTAAACGGGGGGCTGACTCCTTACCCCCACATCGTCCCTATGATTGCCCCATTGAGCTCCTTCCTGGGGCTGAGATCCCGTTTGGACGTGTCTACCCTTTATCCGAAAAGGAACAAGAGGCCCTGAAGGCTTACATTTCCGAGAATCTCCAAAAGGGGTTCATTCGTCATTCCACATCTCCTGCCGGGGCTGGAATATTCTTTGTTACCAAAAAAGATCAATCTCTTCGACCCTGTGTGGACTATCGGGAATTGAACAAGGTTACGATCAAAAATCGCTACCCCCTACCTCTGATTCCTGAGCTCTTCCAGAAGCTGAGGTCAGCTACCATCTTCACTAAATTGGACTTAAGAGGTGCCTATAACTTGGTCCGCATACGAGCAGGCGACGAATGGAAGACCGCTTTCCGAACTCGTTTTGGGCACTACGAGTATCTGGTAATGCCTTTCGGGTTGTGTAATGCCCCAGCCACCTTCCAACATTTAATTAATGATGTCTTCCGTGATTTCTTGGATATCTTTGTCATCGTATACCTTGATGACATTCTGATCTTCTCCAGGTCCCTGGAGCAGCACCGGGGGCACGTCGGCAGAGTTCTGCTTCGGCTCCGGGAACATGGACTCTATGCTAAAGCCGAGAAGTGCAAATTTGAACAGCAGGAGATCCAATTCCTCGGTCTCGAAATCTCCCCAGCAGGCATCAAGATGGACCCGCAAAAGGTCGCTGCTGTCCTCGAATGGCCAGCCCCTACTGACAAGAAAGGCATCCAGCGCTTTGTGGGCTTCGCTAATTTTTATAGAAAATTCATTAGAGGGTTCTCTGCCATTATTTCCCCCATCACCCAGCTTACCAAGCAAAATACACGCTTTCTTTGGGGTCCTGAAGCCCAGGCTGCCTTCAAGAGACTTAAGGACCTGTTCACCTCCGCTCCTATCCTCAGCCACCCGGATCCATCCAGACCTTACATTCTAGAAGTAGACGCCTCTGAGATAGCTGTAGGGGCGGTAGTCTCCCAGCGCCTTGGCGTGGACGACCTGATGCACCCCGTAGGGTTCTTTTCCCGAAAACTCTCTCCAGCGGAAAGGAATTATGATGTAGGCGACCGGGAATTACTTGCCATTAAGTCCGCTTTGGAGGAATGGAGATATTTACTCGAAGGGGCGGTACACCCCGTGCTCATCTACACGGACCACAAAAACCTCGAGTACCTCCGCTCCGCAAAACGCCTGAAACCTCGGCAAGCTCGCTGGGCCCTCTTTTTCTCCCGGTTCTGTTTTCATATAACTTATCGTCCTGGATCTAAGAACGTTAAGCCTGATGCACTTTCCCGTATGTTTGACAGCCCTAAGGACACCACACCCCCGGATACCATCCTCCCTGCTAATACTTTTCTTCTCATCCAACCAGATCTAGTAACTCTGCTCAAGAATGCCTCCTCCTCCTCTCCCGGTCCCCCGGGAATCTCGCTAGCATCCAGGGAGGGTCTGCTTTGGAAGGACAACTTGATCTTCGTCCCTGAAGACGTGAGAATTAAGGTCTTGGGTCTCTGTCATGACCACCCGCTCGCTGGGCACTTTGGTGTCCGCAAGACTTTAGAACTAGTACAGCGTTCCTTCTGGTGGCCAGGCGTGAGGGAATTTTGCAAGCAATATGTAAACACCTGCCCCGTATGCAGCCAGAATAAGGTTCCCAGAAATCGGGCTTGGGGGCTGCTTAAACCTCTTCCCGCACCCGACCGCCCTTGGCAGATGATCACGATGGACTTCATTGTGGAACTTCCCCCTTCTGAAAACTGCACTGCCATATTTGTAGTTTGTGACCGTCTGACCAAGATGGCCCACTTCCTACCCTTAGCGGGAACCCCCTCTGCAACCGAGACTGCCCATGTCTTTATTAAGGAAATAATCAGGCTCCACGGGGTACCCACCAATATTGTGTCCGATAGAGGGGTCCAGTTCACCTCCCGCTTCTGGCGAGCCCTTTGCGAATCTTTAAGAATTGAACTAGCTCTGTCCTCCGCCTACCACCCACAGACCAACGGGCAAACGGAGCGCACCAATCAGACCCTCGAGCAATATCTTAGATGCTTCTCTTCTTTTGTCCAGGATGATTGGGTCCCCCTGTTACCTCTGGCGGAATTCGCCTATAACAATGCCAGCCATGCCACCACTGGGCAGTCCCCGTTTTTTGCCAACTACGGTTTTAATTTGTCTTTTCTTCCCGATGTCCCTACAGAATCCCAGGTTCCAGCGATCCAGGATAGGATATCCTTCCTGCAACAGAATAATCGGACGCTTCAGGAGGTCATAACCAAAGCTCAGGCTGACAGAAAGAGGAGCTTCGATCGAGGAAGAAGGGGAGAACTAATCCTTCAAGTCGGGGACCAGGTATGGCTGTCTTCCTCTAATTTAAAGTTAGCATGCCCCTCCAGGAAATTGGCACCCAAGTTTCTGGGTCCATTTCCCGTTAAGAGAAAAATCAATGAGGTGTCTTATGAACTGCTCCTGCCTGATTCCATGAGAATTCACCCAGTTTTTCACGTAGCTCTTCTTAAGCCTGCTGTACCTGATCCCTTCCCTGGTAGAGAAACAAGACCACCTGACCCTGTGCTAGTTGATGGCAATGAAGAATTTGAAGTTGAGGCCGTTCTGGATTTCAGAAGACGACGGGGACAAGGTCAGTTTCTTATTAAATGGAAGGGCTATGGCCCAGAGAGTAATTCTTGGGAACCTGCTTCTAATGTACATGCCAATAGACTGATCCAGGCTTTCTTTGCTGCTCACCCGGAGAAGAGAGCCTCTAGGGGCACCCGGAGGTTGCCCCTTGTGGGGGGGCAATGTCAGGAATCCGTCCGTTCCATTCGACCGGCTCTCCGTGCGCGCACACGCGTTCGTGTTGCGGGTCGTCGTAGGCACGAGCGCCTTCCGACGCGCGCGGGTGCACGACGATCGTATGTACGCGCAGCGCACGCACGCACGGGCGTACGTTAGCTTGATTGGCGCCAGTGGCCCTTTTTAAGGGCACAGTTGTTGTGGTTCTGTGCTGTCTCGTCTGCAGCTAGTGCCTGAAGTTACCTGTTACCTGTCTGCTACTCATCTGATACCTGACCCGGCTCCGTTTGACCTTGCTGACCTCTCCTGCTCCGACCCCGGCTTGTTTGACCCTTCTTGGACTGTTTCCCTGTTGCCGAACCTCCTGCTTGTACCTGACACCTCTGCTTGATTCCTGCCTGTTCCTGAGTCGGCTACCTTCTCGTCCAGCGGACCTTATCCATCCAGGATCCACAGTCAGCAGCCTTCTCCTTGTCTCTTCCATACTACTGAGAGTTCCTGCTCCAAGGATCCTTACCTACCCAGCACCGGTTGCTGCACCTGGCCGGACTCTTCTACCCCGCTGCGCTCCTGTCTCCCTGTCCCCATTCCAGAGAGACCGGAACCAGAGCCGTAGGAGAGGTCCCCTTCCACCAAGTCAGACTCAATACCAGACGTTCCTAACAGGCAGCCTCCGAGATGCATCCATTACCCGAGATGATCGGTCTTCCCGGGGGATTCTGAATATTTTTGTGTATTTTTGGTAATGCATACATAGTAGGTATTCTTGGATATTTAGTGCGTATAAAATCCCACATCTCTACAGTAATGGCACCATCTCTATAGGCCTCATCAACCAGGTCATAGAATTTTTGGTTGTATTTATCTAAACAATGCGCCGAGATTCTACAGTAGCATTTCCGATCATTAAGGATTTTAAGGCACATGGCTTCATACATGGAATTATCCATTAAAACGATGTTGCCCCCCTGTCTGATTGTTTTATTGTAATTTCTACATTGTTTTGGAGTGATTTTAATGCGTGTTTCTGTTCTAAATTACGATTTTTTGGTTTACCCTTATCTTTTTTCATTCTTTTGATTTCTGTGGTTGTCAATTTGACAAACAATGCTAGGGCTGGATTGGAGCTCAAAGGGGGAAATTTGTTGGATTTTTTCTTGTACACTTTTTTTTACCACAGATGAAGAGCTCTGACCAAGATCCTCATCTGGACTATCTTCACTATCAGGTTCCTCTTCCCAATCCTCTAATACTGATTCATTCTCTTGCAGCAGCTGATTGAGGTCACGCAGGGCCCTAAAATCAGCTGCTGAAAGATTAGGTGGAATAACTTCCTGTTGTTTCGGTTGTTTACTGTATAGACATTTGAAAAGTACCTTACGTGCAAATAGATTAATGTCTTTGATGACTTCAAAGTCATCTAATGATTTATCTGGGCAAAATGAGAGCCCAAGTGAAAGTACCTGGCTTTCAATTGCCGTGAGTCGGTGTGACGATAGATTTATAATATTTAAACCGCCTTCGCCTGCATTAATACCTGCTTCTGTTTCTAGGACTATGTTAGAACTGGGGTTTGGGTTGCGTGACCTCAATCAGCTGCTGCAAGAGAATGAATCAGTATTAGAGGATTGGGAAGAGGAACCTGATAGTGAAGATAGTCCAGATGAGGATCTTGGTCAGAGCTCTTCATCTGTGGTAAAAAAAAGTGTACAAGAAAAAATCCAACAAATTTCCCCCTTTGAGCTCCAATCCAGCCCTAGCATTGTTTGTCAAATTGACAACCAAAGAAATCAAAAGAATGAAAAAAGATAAGGGTAAACCAAAAAATCTTAATTTAGAACAGAAACACGCATTAAAATCACTCCAAAATAATGTAGAAATTACAATAAAACAATCAGACAAGGGGGGCAACATCGTTTTAATGGATAATTCCATGTATGAAGCCATGTGCCTTAAAATCCTTAATGATCGGAAATGCTACTGTAGAATCTCGGCGCATTGTTTAGATAAATACAACCAAAAATTCTATGACCTGGTTGATGAGGCCTATAGAGATGGTGCCATTACTGTAGAGATGTGGGATTTTATACGCACTAAATATCCAAGAATACCTACAATGTATGCATTACCAAAAATACACAAAAATATTCAGAATCCCCTGGGAAGACCGATCATCTCGGGTAATGGATGCATCTCGGAGGCTGCCAGCCAGGTCATGGACGACCATTTGAGACCACATGTTCTAGAATTAGCATCATATACTAAAGATACCATTCACTTATTGCAAATCTTAGAGGATTTGATAATCCCTGATACAGCAATATTGGTGACCATAGACGTCGAATCTCTCTACAATAGCATTCCCCACGATCTAGGAATAAAGGCAATACAACGTGTCCTACAACAAAGGTCGACTGTTGAATGGAAATTTAATAATTTTATTTTATCAATGCTTGACTTCATACTTAGGCATAATGTTTTTTGGTTAAAGGATCCCACTACCTCCAGGTGCAAGGGGTGGCTATGGGCACATATTGTGCGCCCTCATATGCCAACTTGTACCTGGGGGAGTGGGAAAAAACCTTTTTGTCTGATGATGCATGGGCCATATATACCAAGAACATCGTACTGCGGCAACGTTATATAGACGATGTATTTATGGTTTGGAATGGCCCGGAAGAAACATTAAAAACATGTCTGGGAGTGATGAATCAAAATAATTTGAATCTTTTTTTCACAATGTCCTACAATCAGACCCAAATTGATTTCTTAGACTTTACCATCATGAAAAATGCAGTAGGGCGACTTACCACAAAATTATTCAGGAAGGAAACTGCCGGCAATACGCTTTTGCATGCCGGCAGTTTCCATCCTGAATCTTTGAAAAAATCCATTCCATATAGTCAAATGTTGCGAATCAAACGCAACTGTACAACTAATGAAGCTTTTCAAAAAGAGGCGGACAAACTTAGTAAGAGATTATTGCTACGAGGGTATACAAAAACCTGCCTAAAAAAGACTTTCAACCGTGTCAAAAATCAAGATAGACAAACTTTGCTATTTGGAAAAAATAAACCTAATAAGATCGAGAATACAACTACCGTATATACTCGAGTATAGGCCGACCCGAATATAAGCCGAGGCCCCCAATTTACCCCCAAAAAAACTGGCAAACTTATTGACTCGTGTATAAGCCGAGGGTGAGACATGCCTGTCCATCCCTGTGTGTGTGTCCGTCCATCCCTGTGTGTCCGTCCATCCCTGTGTGTCCGTCCATCCCTGTGTGTCCGTCCATCCATCCCTGTGTGTGTGTGTGTCCATCCATCCATCCATCCCTGTGTGTGTGTGTCTCCATCCATCCATCCATCCATCCCTGTGTGTGTGTGTCTCCATCCATCCATCCATCCCTGTGTGTGTATCCATCCATCCCTGTGTGTGTGTGTGTCTCCATCCATCTGTGTGTGTGTGTGTGTGTGTGTGTGTGTGTGTGTGTGTGTGTGTGTGTGTGTGTGTGTGTGTGTGTGTGTGTGTGTGTGTGTGTGTGTCCAGCCTACCTGTGTCCCGAGCCTTTGTCCCGAGCCTCCGTCCCGTGCCTTGCCTCCTTGCCTCCGTCCCGTGCCTTGCCTCCGTCCCGTGTCGTGCCTTGCCTTGCCTCCGTCCCGTCCCGTGCCGTGCCTTGCCTTGCCTCCGTCCCGTGCCCTCTTCGTCGGCGCCTCGGCGGCCATTGTAAAATTCAAAAGCCGCGCCTCCGCCTTCGCCTGTGATAGGCGGAACACTGAATTTCCCAGCAGCCTGTGTTCCGCCTATCACGGACATCGTATCATCCTCGTCCGTAGTACGAGGATGATACGATGTCCGTGATAGGCGGAACACAGGCTGCTGGGAAATTCAGTGTTCCGCCTATCACAGGCGAAGGCGGAGCCGGAGGCGCGGCTTTTGAATTATAGAATGGCCGCTGTCTGTCTGCTCGACACGCTGATCGAGCGGGCAGACAGCGATGACTCGAGTATAAGCCGAGGGGGGCACTTTCAGCCTCAAAAAAGAGGCTGAAAATCTCGGCTTATACTCGAGTATATACGGTAGATTAATACTACGGTTTTCGAATGAACATGAAAAAATAAAGTGTTCTTACAAAATATTGGTCAATATTAACAGAGGATCCAATACTATCGACTGTTGTCACCCCAAAACCTCAAATCACTTTTCGTAAAGTCGACTCCCTTGGGGACTCATTGGTGCAAAGTGAATATAAGGGTAACCAACGCCTAGATCAATGTAAAATTTGGGGAACATACCCATGTGGGTCCTGTTCCTGTTGTGAATATATAAAGCAACGGACAACTTTTAAGTTACCCAATGGCGAGAGTTTCAGATTTAAGCATTTTGCTAATTGTAAAACCGTTGTTTACCTGTTCCAATGTGAGTGTGGGGCTTTCTACATTGGAAAGACCAAACAAGAACTGGGTCAACGTATAAGTAAACATTTGTCCGCCATGAGGATTTGCAACCTCTATCTCCCTTTGGGGAGACATATTGCAGAGGTTCACGCACATAGGATGCCTGCTGTAAACTTCACTGTGATAGATCGGGTACATATACCAATTAGAGGGGGGATTGGAACAAAACACTCTTGCAACGTGAAATGTGCTGGATTAAACTTTTGGAAGCTACAATCTATCCAGGGCTCAATGAAACGGAAAGTTTTAGGCCATTCCTAGAGGGTTATGTTTCAGGGAAAACTGAATAAGTTGGTTGGTGGACAATTGGGCTCCTCACCTAGATGTGATCTTCCTTTTTTTTTTTCTTCTCTCCTTCAAACTTATAAATAAAAAATAAACATAGTGGTATTTTTTGTATATAATTTTTTCTATGTGAACAATACTTGATGTCTCTAACACATGTTCATAAGTGCGATTTATAATAGGTTTGATGGGATCTGTGGTCACCGCGTTCCCGGCACAGGTAAGCCCACCTGTGTGGCCTTATTGAGAGGGGGTTGTTGATGGGGTTATATTTTACCCCTTTTTCTGCTCCCCTCTCTTTTTCGCCACCTACGTGGGCATTGGCTTTACCCCTGATGGCCACTTTATGTGGCGGTGGGGTGTTTACCTAATTTATTTCTGTGTCGGTGGCTTTAGTTCTTGCCTTAGTGACATATCGCAGGGGACAAATTTAAATTGGTGTTCCTCTGCGGAATTTTGGTCACCTTTGTGGGTTAATTTCCACATGCCCTTCAATAAGAGTCGATTGAGATAAGCCCTTTGAAGTGGATTGCAATAGATTCAGCGATCCATTATTTATTTGTTTCCTCCTGTGTGTTTGAAATCACGTGCGGTTATTGTATACAGTTATTGTTCAGTGGAGAGAGGATGTCACCTCCGGAAGTTAAAAAGTGTCACTTCCGGTTCCGGGAAATGACGTAATTTCCATTTCCGGGTGAAAATGACGTCACTTCCGGTGCCGGCGGAAGATGAGGCACCGGAAGTGCAACAAATAGCGGCAAAACGCCGCTATTTGACCAATAAGGGACTTCATACTTGGAGTAATTGCCAAGTGTGATCTCCAATGAAAAAAGATGCTGTTATAAACGAGGAGGAGTTCATTAAAGAACCTCCTATTAGAAATGAGTTGCTAGATAGATGGGAGGAGTCTCCATTTCCATTGGGGAAACTTTTTGGCGCCAATCCACTCAATAAGGGCTATTTAAGGCAGACGCCAGAAGCCCTAAGCTGGTGGGAATTTTTCTTATGTCCCTTGGATTTTCCAGATTTGGTGATATTGGTAAAAAGACTGGGAAATGTTGAACCTCGATATGGCGGTAAGCTAAGTTTTAGGAACCCCTTTTTTATGACAAGTGTAACGATAGGAATTAGACTAAAATATTCCTTGGTTCTCTTTGTTTTAGGTTTCCTAGACAAGACTGAGGCTCATATAATATAACATTTTCCCATCTGATGGGCCATCGGACATCTATGTAAAGGAATCTTTTATTCCCATCCTTTGTTGAGTTTTTTTCAACTCCAGGGTTTTGAATGCGGTGATATTGTAACAGATCCTTACCATCCTTACCATCTTCACTTTTTTAGTTCTATCCTCTCTTCTCTTGGCTCATTTTTCCGTCTTTGGGACGGTCGCCAAAACAAGAGAAAATGCCTATTTTGGCATAAAAAATCAGCATGTGAGTATTCAAGTATTGGGTTTTAATATATTATGTTCACTTGTATATATGTGATTTTTTTGTAATATTGATTGCTTGTTGTGTGCTTACAGACAGTGACCTCCCTGAAGAAGAAATTATTAATACATATTTTTCGAAACGCGTAGGAAAAGAGCTGCCTGTTTTGCTGTATAGAGTCTATGCATGTAGTAATATTCTATGCCATATACATATGTTAGCACAACACTGTCATTTTATGGATTTTTGTGGTATTGTAATGTTGTTTGATATTTGTAATAAAAATGTATATATTTTTTCATATACATTTTAGTATAATATATTTTTTTCTATATTGCCTTAAAAATCCCAAATAAATTTGAGGTGTCATTTAACTGTATATCCTAGCAACCAATTACCAGTCTGTTAATGAAGAAAAGAAAGTATGGGCGATGAGAACCCAAAGAAGACACCACATTCATTCACACATTAATTTGTTTATAAAATGATACATTTTATTAAATAACAGTACCTTTAAAATGACAAACAGTAGTCAAATACATGAATTTCATACACTGTTGCAGCCACTTGTGCTCAACATGTTTTGCTCAAGAGAGCATCCTCAGGAGACTGCGGCAAGAAGCTGATACTGAAAAAAGAATAAATAATTGTAAATATTGAACAATATTATCAACAAAATATTTTTGCAACAATGAAGTTACAATGAGTATATATTTGCATTTTACATTTCACAAAATTGCATATAATTTCTATCAGGCTGAGAGAAAAGACCTACCGGATGCTTTAAAATCAAATCTTGAATCAATTGAATCAATTCAATTGAATCTGACAATTCTTCCAGATTCTAGGTCAAGGCAGCACGTTGCAACCATAGGGAGGAGGACATTTTCTAAAACTATATAAAGGAGGTATTTTAATATAATTGAATGGATCAATAATTGTATCTGATGAAGAAAATTCTGGTTAAACCTAGGTGTAAGTATGACCAACTGGTTCATCATTTACTTAAAAATAAATAAATAGCTGCTGGGATTTAGAAAGGGAAGGCAGAGGAATTTTCCTGATAAATAGGGGGGCCCACAAAAAAGGAGCATAAAACAGTGGAAACCCCTTCTGCTATATAAGCTTGTTTGCTCAAGAAATCGTCCAGCAAAAGTCCTAAAGAAAAGGAGAGGAAAGAATATATGTGTAATATATTTATATAATATATATCTCATTGAGCGTTATCATTGTATGGGACAAGACGGGGAAACAAAGTCAATCAAAGTGGGGAACCGAACAATCACCCTTCCCATAGGAACGATCAAAAAATGTGGCTAGTGATGGTAAATTAACCCTTCCATAGGAAGAATGGTGATCTGCTTATTTCACGTCTCATCCCTGGTTCAGAATAAAACATTGTTTGAAAAAAATATACTCACAGACAATAGAGTAGATACAGTGAAGAGGTCCTTTCTCTCTCACAGATCCTCCTTCAGGAATGATGGCTGAATGCCATGATTTTAGCTTCTCCCTGTCCTGGCGGCTTCTGACGTCACCAGTGAGACACGGACGTATTGATATCACTAATGCGCATGCATGAACCCAAGATGGTGGATGTGACATTATATGCATATTATGGAGACACATTGCCATCTGGAAATCCACTGCCCATGTGCAGAACAAGGGACAGCCAGATGAAGTTGCGTTCTATACTTCAGCGTCACAGAGCTAAGAGGAAATGATGCGGAGAGCAAATATAAGGCAATGCAATTGTCAGATGTAGATAGAAATCCCATTAGCAGGCACAAACAGCACTAAGAGGGCTCAAGCTTAGCAAGGGCAATTGGTCTAACACTCTGTCACGGTCCCTACCATGTCTTTTAGACGGCCAGGCGTGGTCACGCCCCAAGTGGCTCTGGGTGGTAATGAACTAATGACTGTTTGTTCTTGCTCCTGTTTCTTTACCTCTGAGCCACACCTCAGTTCTATTCTGCCTGCTTTGCAGCCATGCCTAGTTTTGCATAAAGTACTGTGGGCAATTCTGTTTGTACCTGTCACTCTTGGATCAGCTGTGGCAGTTTACCTAATCAGCTGGGTATAAAACACTGCCTCACTCTGAGGGCTTTGTCAGTTCATTGTCTCTTGTCACCAAAGGTACCTGTGTTCCTGGTTTCAAGTTACAGTGTTCCAAGACTGACCCTGGCTTCTGACCCTGGCTTATATATCATTTATGCTGACTTCTGGAATCCCAGACAACAGCTTTACTTCGACAATCCCTTGGCTTTTCCTGTCAAGCCCCCATGCACAGATTCACAGCCCAGGTAGCTTATGTCTTTGTTACCATGGGGTGTGTCTATTTTCATTTTACATTTCTGCACCATGGACTCCAACCAAGGTAAGCTCTCGTACACTCTCCAAGTAAGTGCCTGGGGCATCTGTATGGTTGCTGGAACCAAGACCCAAGATCTTGAAATTATGTTTACAATCTAAATCTAAACAAATACATAAGATTCTGTTAAGATATTACCTTAATCCTATCAAGGGAAGGGAGCTATTATCTCAGCCTGATATGTACATAGAATAAATATGAATGCAGTACATAAATTGACATGTTCAGAAATAAATAACATGACAACTATTTTAGAAGTAACCCATCTTAAAATGAGATGAACAAATCTGGGCCAATCTTATGAGGTGAATCAAAAGAAGGGATCATAGTGAATGAGAAACAGGACCACTTATAAAAAGGGCTTGTAACTGAAAGCATCTTTTAATCATGGGGGTTTGAGAGCCAACAAGTTGTGAATCCAGCGAGCTTCTTGCTGCAGTAACAACCTGTCATTATCTCTTCCTCTCTCATTTAGTGGTAAGTATCCAAAGCAAAGAAATGCATCTTTGATCGATCCAGTTCGTGAAATAAACCCATGTGTCTGCTAATAGGTGTCTCCATCTTGGACTTGGAGACTAGAGAGACATGGTTATGAATATGGTGAAAAAAAGGCCTCTTCGTCTTTCCCACATAATAAGCTCCACAATCACTTATCATAATATAGACCAACCCTATTGATTCGCAGTTAACTGAGAATTTGGCTTTAAAGATGTGTCCATCAGGTAGTTTAATTTCTTGGGCTCCATGAATGCATCTACAAAAATTCCATTTATTACAGGGGAAAGTTCCCTTGATTTTTTTTTCTTGTTTGTTATTTTAGATTGGCGATGGTTATGGACCAGACCGTCTTTCATTGATCTCGATCTTCTAAAGGTTATCTCAGGGTAGATTTTAAGATGTTTTGTTACAGTTTCATCAGCCAATAGAAGGTACCAATATTTTTGTATTATCTCACAAACGTGTTTTTGTTGACCTGAGAAACAGGTAATCAATCTTACCCCAACCTTAGATTTTTATTTTTTTTTACCATACATGAGTTGCACCCTATCTTGATTTTTGGCTCGATTATAGGCCTTTTTTGCGGCATTTCCTGCTGTACCCTCTTTCTTGAAGGCACAACTGTAGTGCCTTGGCCTCTTTTTCAAAGTCAGTACCTCTACTGCAATTCCTCCTTATTCTCAAATATTGACTATAAGGGATGCTCATCACTAAAGAGGTGTAGTGAGTGCTATCTGCATGCAGGATAGAATTTCCTGCAGATGATTTGTGGAATAATGTGGCGCCAACACTGCTATCAGGGTTAACAAAGATTTTAATGTCCAAAAAGTTCATTGTTTGCTGGTGAAAATCTAGGGTAAAATTTAGATTGAAATCATTATATTTCGGGGTTTCAAAAAAGATGAGCAATTCATCTTGTGTTCCCATCCATGTCAAAAAAATATCATCAATAAAACAACGCCAAACTAGTAACTTGCTGAGAAACTGTTGCATATCCTCCCTGTTGGAAAGGTCATGTTCACACCCCCTGGTACAGGTTTGCATAAGATGGGGCACACTTGGTCCCCATGGCCACTACCTGCACATGGAGGTAGTGGGAACATCCAAAAAGAAAAACATTGCTTGTCAGTATAAAACAAAGAAGGTCAAGAATAAACCTATTGTATGGCCAGTTGTACAATTTCATTCTGAAATGAAGCCCCCCACAACTCCAACCCACAACTCATGAGGGATGGAGTTGTAGATGGCCTCTACATCGATCGCCACCAACCATGCCACTTCAGGAATATGCATCCCATCCCAGTCCTTAAAAGATCCATAGTGTCCTGTATGTAAGATATTAATGCCTCCACATAGGGGTAGAGATAATCATCCACCATTTGACTGACTGCCTCAGTAAGGCATCCATTCCCGGAGACTATTGGTCACCTCGGGGAATGAATTAAGTTCTTGGGTTTGGGCAACACACAAAGGGTAGGTGTTTTTGGAAATAGTTTTTTGGTTATCAAATTGTTGTGATATGCAGAACCTATACATTTTCTGAAGCATATATCAATGTTTTTGATGAACCCTTCAGATACTTTTTTGTACCAATTATAGTTATTAAGGTGGTCCATGACCATAGTTTCATATTGAATACTGTCCATTACAATCAAGTTACCCCCTTTATCAAAGGGCTTGATAATTAACTCAGGATTTTCTTGCAAAAAATGGACTGCCTCCTGTTGGCCAGATGTTAAGTTGGAATGAGAGATTCCCTTCCATTTGTTTGTTGAATTTCATTTGTGACCTGTTTTGTAAAGGCCTAAATGTTCAGGTTGGCTTGGAGGGCCAGGAATGCTCGGGATTTGGGTTTATATTCTCTAGTAAATAGTGAAATAAGTGTATCAGCAGTGGGGGAGGGGGGTGTCCACCAGCTGGGATCAAGATTCCTCTGGTTTGGGGACCCAATCTCATCAATGTGACCCTCCTCCCACAGCTCCATCCAATCATCAAGAGCTTTTATATTGTTAATTGTGATTTCATTCCACAAGGGATTATCTAAGGGTTGCAGTGGAGTTAGTGATTGTTTTTTGTCATAAAAAACTTTGAACATTAATTTACATGAAAATAGGTTTAAATCCTTAATACGTGTAAATTGGTCTATTCTCTGGGTGGGACAAAATGTTAGACCTAAACCCAGCACTTGCATTTGTTCACTAGATAAAGGATATGATGATAAGTTGATTACTTCAAATTTATTTTTATCATGGGTGTTATTTGAGTTACTTGTTCCACATTAAATACTTTCTTTGGGTCTAGTGCCTGTTCAGAAAAAATGGGTGCCTGACGCAAAGCTGTCTGGTGAGAGTTCCCGTTTGGGATTTGGTGCATTTGTGGAAGGTGTTTGGGGAGTACTCAGTGATGGGGTTCCTCCTGATTGCTCCGAGGAACCCATAGACTGTGAGGTGGAGGATTTGGCCTTTGCTAATCGCCGACCCATAGTGGGGGGTGGACTTGGTTGTGGATAATTGTGCATTTTCAATATCCTGCTTATGTTTGTGAGGCCTTTGCTGTGATAATATGTCCAAACCATTGTAACTCCATTTTGTTATGCTTCACCATTTTAGGTTATAAGTTTTTATCATTTTAGCTTAGTTTACAAGATCTTGTCATTTTAGCTTAAACCTGCAAGCATGAAAGAATGCTCAGACAAATGCTTGCACAGCACTATACATATATATATATATATATATATATATATATATATATATATATATATATATATATATATATATATATATATATATATATATATATATATATATATATACCTCATTGTGGGTTTGTTTGTCCTTTCCTGTTCCCTGTTCTGTAGGCAATGGGACAGGATGTATGACTTGACTCATAACCAGATGGTTTATTGACTCTTGTGAACTCATGATAAGTGTATTTTAAGGGTCACTGACTTGTATAACCATCTATTTTATATAAATACATAATTTACTAATCACTCCCCTCTTCCCTCTTTTGATTGATATGATGAACCATATATAAGCTGTAACGCACCTAATAAAGGCAGACATTTTACAAATGCACAACATGCATCTCGTTTCATTCTGTATCTCCAGATATCTGAGGGCCCTGTTGGTGTACCTACAAAAAGGGTGTTCGTCCAGAATACCTACTGTTTCCTTTCACTTGTGTCTTACCTGTGCACTTGCGTTTGTGCACCCGTGAAGAAGACATGGAAGAAAATGATTAAGTATCAGAGTCATTAGGGTAATTTGATGGTTCTTTTGATCTAGGGTTTTTATTGTTACGTCTCTTATTTCTGGCATGTGTCCAGTTATAAGCTGTATTATTATTGTAAGCTAATTTGTCACGCATGAATTTCTTCTCTTTTGTTTTCAAGATTTCAGCAACAAATATATTTTGTTTACTATTTAGGGTTGATTCCCGGGAATTAAAAAGAGGATCAGATACAAAATTTTCATTAGCCTGATAAAGATCTAGTGAATCCAATTCAGGTGAATACTGCTGGCAGAGCAGGTCCATCATCTTGATGGAACAAGCCTGCAAGTTATCTCCCCAGCTGGATCTGTAATCGGGTTCTATCTTATTGGAGAATATTTGTATTCTCAACCCCCATGGAGAGACTCTTTCTTTAATATATTTAAGAAAATACCATTTATTCCAATAGACTCTGGATTTTTTCTCTAACATACATTGGAGTCGTAGAAAAAAACCTCTTCATGGAGAGACCACCATTTTCTGCATTCTGGGATTGATGAATTTTGTCCATCAACCCACTGAATTACTGGCCATATTGGTATGGAACCAATTAAAACTTAACCGAACTTGATTGATTTATAGAGTATGAACAAATGTGATTCTACGTACTGCTAAAGATCCAATGCACAAATAACAATTTAAATTATAGATTGACAAATAGTTTGGATATTCAACACCCAAATTAATGGGTGGGTGCACCCTGATTTAGTGAAAAATTTGAGTATGGGCGATGAGAAACCGAAGAAGGTACCACATCGCTAAGGATAATAGATTTTAAAGGTACAAAAAAGCGGAAAATAGACAGTTTGTTTAAAAAATTATAAAATGTATTAAATAACAGTATCTTTAATATGATAAAGAGTAGTCAAATACATACATTTCATACACCATTGCAGCAACATGAAGAAAGAGGGTACAGTAGGAAATAACTCAAAAAGGCCTATAATCAAGCCAAAAATCAAGATAGGGTGCAACTCATTCATGGTAAAAAATCAAACAAATCTGAGGTCAACTTCTCAGGTCAACAGGTTTGTGAAATAATACAAAAATATTGGTGCCTTCTATTGGCTGATGAACCTGTATCAACACATCTTAAAATCTACCCTGAGATAACCTTTAGAAGATCAAGGTCAATGAAAGACAGTCTAGTCCATAACCATCACTAATCTAAAATAACAAACAAGAACAAAATCAAGGGAACTTTACCCTGTAATAAATGTACGTTTTGTAGATACATTTATGGATCCAAAGAAATTACACTACTTGATGAACATATCTGTAAACCTAAATTCTCAGCTAACTGCCAATCAATAGGGGGGGTCTATATTATGATAAGCGATTGTGGAGCTTATCATGTGGGAAAGGCGAAGAAGCCTTTTTTCACCATATCCGTAACCATGTCTCTCTAGTCTCCAAGTCCAAGATGGAGACTCCTATTAGCAGACACATGGGTTTATTTCAAGGATTTGATATATCAAAGATGCATTTCTTTGCTTTAGAGTACTTACTACTAAATGAGAGAGGAGGAGATAATGATCAGTTGGTACTGCAGTGAGAAGCTTGTTGGATTCACAACTTGTTGGCTCTCAAACCCCCAGTAGTAAAAAATGTTTTCAGTTACCTACACAGCGAGTGCTTGTGGGGGACAGGGGGCAGAGAACACTACAGTGTAGGAGGGGGTGCAGAGGACAGAAAACGGTACAGTAGCGGGTGCAGAGGACAAAAACACTACAGTGGGGGGTGCAGGGGACAGAGGACGCTACAGTGGGGGATGCTACAGTGGGGTGATGCAGGGGACAAAGAGTGGGGGGTACAGGGGACAGAGGACACTACAGTGGGGGGGGGTGCAGGGGACAAATAACACTACAGTGGGAGGGGTGCAGGGGACAGAGGGCTCTACAGTGCAGGGGGACACTACAGAGGGGGGTGCAGGGGACAGAGAACACTACAGTGGGGGTGCAGGGGACAAAGGATACTACAGTGGGGGGGTGCAGGGGACAGAGAACATTACAGTGGGGGTGCAGGGGACAGAAAACTTTACAGTGGGGGGGATGCAGGGTACAAAGAACACTACAGTGGGGAGTGCAGGGGACAGACAACCCTACAGTGGGGATGCAGGGGACAGAGAATGCTACAGTGGGGAGGACGCTAAAGTGGAGGGGTGAAGGGGACAGAGAACACTACCGTGGGGGGGGGTGCAGGGGACAGAGAATGCTACAGTGGAGAAGACGCTACAATGGGGGGTGCAGGGGACAGAGAACACTACAGTGAGGGGGGCTGCAGGGGACAGAGGACGTTAAATTGGGGGGTGCTACAGTGCAGGAGACATAGGGCACTACAGTGGTGGGTGCAGGGGACAGAGAACACTACAGTGTGGGGGTGCAGGGTACAGAGGATACTACAGTGAGGGGGGAATGGGACAGAGAACAATATAATGGGGGAGTACAGGGGACAGGGGACGTTACAGGGGGGGGATGCAATAGTGGGGGTTGCAGGGGACAGAGAACACTACAGTGGGGGATGCAGGGGACAAAGTACACTGCAGTGGGGGGGTGCAGGAGACAGAGAACACTACAGTGGGGGGGTTCAGGGGACAGAGGACACTGCAATAGGGGGGACCCTATTAGGGACCCCATCACCCCTGAGGACAGGGATCCCTTCTCACCTGGGGACAGGGACCCCATCACCCCTGGGGACAGGGACTCCTTCTAGCTTTGGGACAGGGACCCCTTCTTGCTTGGGAACAGGGACCCAATCTCCCCTGGACCCCAGGGACCCATAAGGGCAGAAGTCCCATTTTCCCTAGGGACAGGAACCCCATCTCCAGACCATCCTGGCTGGCAGGGCTGGTGTCAGCCACCCTTGGGTGCCAGGGTGGGGGAGGGGGGCAGTAAAATCTGAATATCCAGCTACATACTCCCTCAGGGTGAACTGGCTTTGTATTAATGAATCACTTTAAAGTGAGATAAACCTGTACTGTTATTATTACTATGTTAGGATTATTATTATCTTCATTTATTTATCTCAAGGTCATGTCCCACTGGTACCTAGTTCCCACTCGTGTCACCAAATTTTATCCTCAATCCTCCTCCCTTATGCTTTAGAGGCTGCGGCCACTTGGGTTCCCTCCTCAACATCCTATGGGAATGCCCCAGAATTAGAGGGTACTGGAACAGAATTTTTAATGTAATCCGCAAATCCACTGGATTGGCGGTGAAACAAGACCCCGCCATCGCGCTCCTGAATAGTCAAATTCCAGAAGTACTAAAAATAACCCAGCCCCTAATTCACTTTATTTTCCTGGGAGCCAAAATAACAATAGCTTGAGCGTGGAAATCCCCCTTAGTCTCCTATCACCTGACCAAACAAAACATTTCTTGGGTAACGTCCTGGGCATGTTAGAGAAATTCAAACTCATCTGGGTTCCCTGGGCTAAACACATCGGAGTGTCTCTACATCCCTAAGAAAGAAGATTCCTTACTATGTCATAGTAAGCCAAATACCCAGACCTTACCCCCAGCTCTCTGTGAATGTTCTTTCCTCTTCTCTTTACTTCCCCCACTAGTCCTTTATCCCATATATTTTCTGGCTCCTTTTCTTCTCCCCCCCCCCCCCCCCATTTCCTCTCTCTCCCTACTCTCAGGTCAACCATAAGCCAATTCGAGCAATCAAATCACCTACTGTAGCAGTAGCAAATGCTCCAGTACGGTTTTACTTAAAGACTGACTGCATGAGATTCAGAGAGAGTGGGCCTTTTACACTCTCCCTAAGCCCTTGTACACACAGTTGGACATTCCGACAACAAAATCCGTCAGATTTTTTCCGACCGGTTTTGTCCGAAACTGGTGTTGCATACACACGGTAGGTCAAAGTTGTCTGAAAATCCGATCATTCAGAACATGATGACGTTTGTTCGTTACGACAGGACTACGTTCAGGCTAGTAGCCAATAGCTTTGGTCTCATAATTTGATCTGAGCATGCGTGGCACTTTGTCCGATCGGAATTCTCTACACATGATCGGACAAAGTCCGATCAGATCATGTTGTCGGAAAAATTTTATATATAGCTCTCAAACTTTGTTGGTCAGACATTCCGATGGAAAAAGTCTGATGGAGCCCACACACGGTCGGATTATCCGACAACACGGTCCGATCTGACATTTTCTGTCAGAATTTCCTACCGTGTGTACAAGGGCTTACAGTCTCCAAAGGCTATTTTGTACTAGTTCTCACCAGCCCAGATTGATAGAATGATATGGGTCTCACTACTTTGCTTTTTCCTGGTATGAAAGATGCACAACCCTTTCCTCGTGGATCCGGCGCAACCTCCCGGCGGGTTACCCCTTGCACAGCAGGCTCCCACGCGGTCTGCGAGAGGTGGTAGGAAGGAAGGCCATCAGATGAGCCTTTTAGCCCTTGTACACACGGTCGGACATTCCGACAACCAAATCCGTCAGATTTTGTCCGATGGATTTTGTCCGAAACTGGTGTTGCATACACACGGTCGGACAAAGTTGTCGGAAAATCCTATCGTTTCTAACGTAATGGCGTTATTTCATTATGACGGGACTACGTTCAGGCTAGTAGCCAATAGGTTTGGTCTCGTAATTTGATCTGAGCATGTGTGGCACTTTGTCCGATCGGAATTCTCTACAAACGATCGGACAAATTCCGATCGGATCATGTTGTCGGAAAATTTTATAGCTCAGCTCTCTAAAACTTTGTCGGTCGGATATTCCGATGGAAACAGTCCGATGGAGCCCACACAAGGTCGGATTATCCGACAACATGGTCCAATCGGACATTTTCCATTGGAATGTCCGACCGTGTGTACAAGGCCGTAGAGATATATTTCTCATGCCTTTGTTTCTTATGTTTTTAATCTTGCTTGCTCTTATTTCTTTTCAACCAAATACTGGATTTTACTACCGTCTAATTTTGTATAAGTGTTATATTTTTCAATAAAAACAAAAAAATTTTTTTAAACAAATTGCTTCAGCCATAACACTGGTAGACCACTTCAAAGCTGCAACCTATATATACGTATTGCGATTTTGAAAAAAAAAAAAACACATATTTTACTAAAAGAATTGCCTCTTATCTATGCTGATGTAACTTCTGTGAGCATTTAACATAGAAGTCTATGGGGCCGAAATCACAGTGCACCATTGAAAACAATGTGATTTCCTTTGTCATGAGATCCTGTGCTACTTAATTCCCATCAGAAGTAGTTTGAGACATGTGTGTTCTGTTGCATTTTTGATGCATTACAGCGCGTTCCAGTACAGTTCAATGCAGAAAAAAAAGCAGCATGTTCTACTTTTTTCTGGAACTAGAATGCACTAGTCATGTGAACTACCCCATTGGAAACCATATAACCTGCTATCCATGCATTTTGATGCATAAAAAATGCACTGGACTGCATGTGGTGTAAACTGGACATAAATGGATAAA
This sequence comes from Lithobates pipiens, assembly GCF_037356315.1. Classification (NCBI taxonomy): domain Eukaryota; kingdom Metazoa; phylum Chordata; class Amphibia; order Anura; family Ranidae; genus Lithobates; species Lithobates pipiens. The sequence goes on along the minus strand of NW_027507785.1, from coordinate 205,271,590 downwards.
AGTCTGTCCATCAAATCTTGTACCAGTAAAGTCCAATCAAATGTTTCCCTTTGTGTTAAAGTTTTTTTTTGTTTTTTCTTATTTATTCTTCATTTACTTTTGGAGGAAAAAAAAACACAACAATTTCTCATTTGTAGCTGCAATCCTTTTGCTTTTGTCCTCAGAATAAAAGACCTGCCTGAAAAGTATTGAAAGCTGTGCAGTAAATTTGCAAAATGCGTCCTTCAGTCTGTGAAAAGGAAACCTAATTTTATATTGCAAGATACAATCTACTTATGCGCTCCCTCAGAAATTGTGGCCTATCCATTCCGGCTCCATTTGCACGTGAGCTGTCTGCAGCTTGTTTTTTTTTTAGCTTTTTTGGGGTTTTAGTGGAGCATTTTTGGAGCCATACCATTCATTTGAATGGTCCTCCCTCCGGTCCAAAAAGGCTCCAAAGAAGCTCATGTATCAAATCTTGGCACTGAGCCAGGACCGTTTGCGGGTGCCATTAAGAAATAATGGCATTGCAAGCGTGTTCCTCATTTTGCTATGATTCTGGAATGGTGGGTAGAATCGCCACAATTCTGTTCATGATGCGGATCGCTCAGGCGTGAACAGAGTCTCAGGGTAAGAAATGGTGCAACTCTGTACAATGTTTATTTTTTTTAAATGAAAACAAAAATTATTTTTTATTTTGGTTTACAGATACAATATATCCCTCAATCCCTCAGACATTGCAGCCTATACAAAAATGTTAAGTAGCTATTGTGCAAATGTGTTAATTTTCTCAATCTTCAGCTTTCAAAATAGATTGTTTTTTTTATTTCCAGATGCAATGGGTCCACTCAGTCACTCAGAAAGGATGACCTGTTCATGCAGGCTTAAAAGAAGACATGTTTTTTTATTTCCTGATGCAATGTGTTTTTACTTTCTTTCAGAGATTGCAGCCTATCCAAAAAAAGGTCTTTGTGTGCTATAAATCTGTAACATTTTTTTCCTTTTTCAGTTAAAAATAAAAACATGAATTATTGATTTCAAGCTGCATTATGCTTGCTCTGTTCCTCAGAAAGTGTGGTCTGTCCAAAGGGCTTAATAGCTATTTCAGGATGCAATATGCCTGCTCAGTCTCTCAAACGTTATGGCCTGCCAATGCAGACTTAAGGGCTGTGGTTCAAAACTGTAAAATTTCCCTGTCTCCAGTCTGAGAAAAGGCACTAATTTTCTCTTTTCAGATGTAATCTGTTTGCTCTCTCCCTCTGAAATTGCAGCCTATTCAATAGACTTCAAAGGTTGAAAGTTGATACAATGAAATTAAATACTTTTTTTGCTTTTCAGTTTACATTTTTTTCTTAGATGCAATATGCCCTCTTAATTGCTCAGAAAATGTGTTCTGTCCATACTGGCCTAATGGATGTGGTATAAAACTATAAGATCTTTATGTCTCTGGTCTGAATCAGGACACTTATTTTTAATGAACTACAGCCATGGATGGAGGTACAGATGACAAACAACAAATAACGTGTGAGCGATGTGATGTGGATACCTCTGGAGTAATGGAAGAATACATCACCCACTATGGGATACATCTCTTAATCAGCCATCCCTCTCCATGTATATCTACCACATTCTACAGAGTTTCTTTTACTTGCCAAGGCTCTAATGAAATGGAAACACTTCGAAACGCATTAGCATATCTTGATTATTAGCCCTTGTATGGGCATAACTAATTTTTAATTAATATCTTGTAACCTAGTTTGTATGAATTTGTAGTCACTTCTTTGCACTCATCTATTTTGTTTATGAATAAACTATATCACTTTGATTCATGTGTTAGATCATGTCCCTTCCATCCCCTCATTTCCACTCAGCCTCTTTCAGACCACCCCTGGTCAGTTTAGGCCGCGGGGCATGCATGATCGTCCTATACTACTTGCCATTAGAAATGATTACTATTTTACATTAATACCGCCTGCACGAGTGCAAGAGAAACACTTTTTCTGTTTATACGTTTAATTCATTTTTAATTTCCAGATGCAATATGCCTGCTCAATCACTTGGAATTTGTGGCCTGGCCCAAAAGGTTTAATAGCCGTGATGCAAATCTGTGACAAGTTTCCATCTTAAAAGTCAAAAAAATGACAGAAAATGAATATTTCCAGATGAAATCTGCTTTCTCTCTCCCTGGAAAAAATTACTACTTTGCCCATAAAAGTATGTTTCAAATATGTACTTATCAGTCTTCAGTCTTAGGCCCCTTTCACACTGGCACGGTGGGTGCACCGGTGGTAAAATAGTGCTATTTTTAGCATCAATTTTGTGGCTCTATTCAGCTGCTAGTGGGGTGCTTTTACCCCCCGCTAGCAGCCGAGAAAGGGTTAAAAAATGGTTAAAGGGTTAAAACCACCGCAAAGCGCTGCTGCTAGAAGGACCTTTTTTAGCCCTCTGGGCTTTCACACTGGAGAGACAGCAGCAGCTCTTTCAAGGTGATTTGCAGGCACTATTTTTAGTGTTATAGCGCCTGCAAAGTGCATGCAAAGTGCCCCAGTGTGAAAGCGGTCTTAGAAAATAGATAATAATTGTTTTTTTTTTATACATTAAATATTCCTTCTCTCTTTCTCTGAAATAGTGGACTATCAAAAGGCTTCTCAAACTATGCTGATTTAGGTCTTCAGTCTCAGTCTCTGTCTCTGGCTTTTGACTGTGACATAATAAACTGAATTTTTTTCTGTATTCACATTTTGTTATGCTTTGTCCATAATACAGTGTGCTACTGAAAATAAAATCACAAGCTATACTATATAGTTTGTTTTTAAACTGATCGGCAACGTGTATAAAATTAACAGCTTTCACTTTTTTTTCAAACTGTGTAGTTTTCAATGAATGTTAGTGTATTGTCTCTGCTACTTCCACTGTTCAGTGATGGCCTATCACTGCAACACAACAAAATAATTGCTGCAAAATCTACCTAATAAAGACTTTTTTGGAACTTAAATTAGCCATATTGGGTTCCTGCTGCTGTGTAAGCCAATAAATAATTTAAAAGTAAATACATTTCTAACACATGAGGCTACAAATTAGCATTGCTGATGCTGTTCCTGAGAGTAATCGTGTTCTGTAAAACCACATACACCTATAGGGAATCCCCCAAGCATTTTATTTAAAATACTTTTTATTTTTATTTTGAATGTTGACCTTTAAGCAGCCTGAAAAGACACTCTCCCCACTGAATGATAATTATTTACTTTTGCTTTAAAACATGTACTCCACGGCAATACCCGGCAATCCATGCCATTTGATTAACAATCCCTATGTCTAAAACAGGGGGTCCCCAAACCATGGCCTGTAGGCCAAATCCAGTACACTACAAGATTTTATTTGGCTAGCAGGAACCCAGGTTGTGTATCATAATATAGAGACTGACAAATCCTCTGGTCAGCCAGTAATGATGCTCCCCCAGTCGACAGTGCAGCTACCCTATTCCTCCAATGTGTTTTTTGCTAGGACCCCCAGGGTCAATGTGTTTTCCCAACCCCCTACCTCCTGCATTTACTCGAGGGTCGGACTTCCTGGACACAGACATTCTCCACTTCGATGTTACCAGAAAGGTAAGGGGGGGGGCTCTGCTGTAAAAAAAAACAAAAACAAAAGGAAAGTGGTTAATGCGTGTCTAAAAAGATAAAATAAGAGAAACACAATTTAACCATTTGTCGACTGCTCTGTGCAGGTATACTTTTGCAGGGCAGGCACTCTGATCACGTATCTGGCATGTGATCAGCACTTACAGGTAGGGAGTTGCCCCAGCCGGTCCAGGCACAGGCAGGCAGGCACAAGCACGTAGATGTACGTGCCTGCCTTCCAACGGGTGGGGGGTCCGATCGGATCCCCTCCCGCTGGATACGGCGGTCCGTTTCCCTCCAGGAGCGATCCGTGATGAGGGGATGGCCGTTGGTTTCTGGCCACCCCCTCTGGATCGCTCCTGACCAATGACGAACTTCCTCCCACTATGTATTGTTTACACAGGAAGGAGGAAGTGATGTCATTCTCCTCGGGGCGGTCTTTTTGACCGGACTACGAGGAGAAGACACAAAGTAAGTGCACCAAAACACTACACTGACACATAGGTACACATAGGTACACAAACCCCCCCCCCCCCCCGATCCCCCCCCGATCCCCCCCGCCCCCCCTCCTCCCCCACGTCACAGTGTCACTGATTGCATTGATCATTTCTTTACTGATCAATGCATTCAGTGTCAGTTGTAACAGTTAAAACTGTCAGGGCAGTTAGTGTTAGGTCCAGGGTAGCCCCCTATCACCCCCCAATAAAGATTTAACCCCCTGATTGCCCCTAGAGTTAACCCTTTCACCCCCTTTTGCCAGTGTCACTAAGCGATCATTTTTCTGATCGCTGCATCAGTGTCGCTACTGTCGCTAGGTAGCTAGTTATTTTTTTAGGTTCACCGCCAGGTTTTTATATCGCTAGGTACCCCGATATACTACCCACTAATGGTTTTAACCCCCTGATTGCTCCTAGTTAACCCTTTCACCCCCTTTTGCCAGTGTCACTAAGCGATCATTTTTCTGATCGCTGCATTAGTGTCGCTACTGTCGCTAGGTAGCTAGTTATTTTTTTAGGTTCACCGCCAGGTTTTTATATCGCTAGGTACCCCGATATACTACCCAATAATGGTTTTAACCCCCTGATTGCCCCTAGTTAACCCTTTCACCCCCTTTTGCCAGTGTCACTAAGCGATCATTTTTCTGATCGCTGCATCAGTGTCGCTACTGTCGCTAGGTAGCTAGTTATTTTTTTAGGTTTACCGCCAGGTATTTATAGCGCTAGGTACCCCGATATACTACCCAATAATGGTTTTAACCCCCTGATTGCCCCTAGTTAACCCTTTCACCCCCTTTTGCCACTGTCACTAAGCGATCATTTTTCTGATCGCTGCATTAGTGTCGCTAGTGTCGCTAGGTAGCTAGTTTTTTTTTTTAGGTTCACCGCCAGGTTTTTATAGCGCTAGGTACCCCGATATACTACCCAATAATGGTTTTAACCCCCTGATTGCCCCTAGTTAACCCTTTCACCCCTTTTGCCAGTGTCACTAAGCGATCATTTTTCTGATCGCTGCATTAGTGTCGCTAGGGTCGCTAGGTAGCTATTTTTTTTTTAGGTTCACCGCCAGGTTTTTATAGCACTAGGTACCCCGATATACTACCCAATAATGGTTTTAACCCCCTGATTGCCCCTAGTTAACCCTTTCACCCCCTTTTGCCACTGTCACTAAGCAATCATTTTTCTGATCGCTGCATTAGTGTCACTAGTGTCGCTAGGTAGCTAGTTTTTTTTTTAGGTTCACCGCCAGGTTTTTATAGCGCTAGGTACCCCGATATACTACCCAATAATGGTTTTAACCCCCTGATTGCCCCTAGTTAACCCTTTAACCCCCTTTTGCCAGTGTCACTAAGCGATCTTTTTTTTTGATCTCTGCATTAGTGTCACTAGTGTCGTTAGGTAGCTAGTTATTTTTTTAGGTTCACCGCCAGGTTTTTATAGAGTTAGGTACCCCCATATACTACCCAATAATGGTTTTAACCCCCTGATTGCCCCTAGTTAACCCTTTCACCAGCGATCACAGTATAAGTGTCACTGGTGGCGCTGGTTAGCCAGTTAGTTATTTAGGTTCCCCGTCAGGTTTTTATATAGTGCCAGGGACCCCCATATACTACCTAATAAAAATTTGAACCCCCTGATTGCCCCTAGTTAACCCTTTCACCACTGATCACCGTATAAGTGTTACAGGTGACTCTGGTTAGTTTGCTTTTTATAGCATCGGGGCACCCACCATTTATTACCCAATAAAGGTTTAACCCCCTGATCACCCGGCGGGTGATATCAATTAGGTTTTAGGGTCAGGGTCTGCGTCGCCCCAGGCAGCGCTAGGTTAGTGCCAGTACGTCTAACACCCACACGCAAAGCATAAACCTCCTGTAGTGGTATAGAATCTGAACAGATCAATATCTGATCTGATCAGATCTATACTAGCGTCCCCAGCAGTTCAGGGTTACAAAACGCATTGTTAGCGGGATCAGCCCAGATACCTGCTAGCACCTGCGTTTTGCCCCTCTGCCCAGCCCACCCAAGTGCAGTATCGATCGATCACTGTCACTTACAAAACACTAAACACATAACTGCAGCGATCGCAGAGTCAGGCCTGATCCCTGCGATCGCTAACAGTTTTTTTTGGTAGCATTTTATATTTAAATCCGGAAGGCAGTGCTTGGTTTTTGGGGTCCCGTACGTGGCTAGGCTCCCAAAAAGTCCCCCACATGTGGTATCCCCGTACTCGGGAGAAGCAGCAGAATTTATTTTGGGGTGTAATTTGACTTATGCCCATAGCATGCGTAAGCAATATATCATTTAGTGACAACTTTGTGCAAAAAAAAGAAAAGTTTGTAATATTCCCGCAACTTGTGGCAAAATATAAAATATTCCATGGACTCAACATGCCTCTCAGTAAATAGCTTGGGGTGTCTACTTTCCAAAATGGGGTCATTTTGGGGGGTTTTGTGCTATTTTGGCATTTTATGGCCTTCGAAACTGTGATAGGTAGTGAGGAGTCAAATCAAAAATTTGCACCCTTAGAAATCCTGAAGGTGGTGATTGGTTTTCGGGGTGCCGTGCGCGACTAGACTCCCAAAAAGTCCCACACATGTGGTATCCCCATACTCGGGAGAAGTAGTAGAATATATTTTGGGGTGCAATTTCACATATAACCATGGCATGTGTGAGCAATATATCATTTAGTGACAACTTTTTGTAAAAAAAACATTTTTTTTTTTTTTTTGTCATTATTCAATCCCTTGGGACAAAAAAAAAATATTCAATGGTCTCAACATGGCCCTCAGCAAATAGCTTGGGGTGTCTACTTTCCAAAATGGGGTCATTTGGGGGGTTTTGTGCCATCTTGGCATTTTATGGCCTTCAAAACTGTGATAGGTAGTGAGGAGTAAAATAAAAAATGTATGCCCTTAGAAATCCTGAAGGCGGTGCTTGGATTTCGGGGTCCCGTACGCGGCTAGGCTCCCAAAAAGTCCCACACATGTGGTATCCCTGTACTCAGGAGAAGCAGCAGAATGTATTTTGGGGTGTCATTTCACATATGCCCATAGCATGTGTGAGCAATATATCATTTAGTGACAACTTTGTGCAAAAAAAAAAAGTTTGTAATATTCCCGCAACTTGTGGCAAAATATAAAATATTCCATGGACTCAACATGCCTCTCAGTAAATAGCTTGGGGTGTCTACTTTCCAAAATGGGGTCATTTTGGGGGGTTTTGTGCTATTTTGGCATTTTATGGCCTTCAAAACTGTGATAGGTAGTGAGGAGTCAAATCAAAAATTTGCACCCTTAGAAATCCTGAAGGTGGTGATTGGTTTCGGGGTGCCGTGCGCGACTAGACTCCCAAAAAGTCCCACACATGTGGTATCCCCATACTCGGAAGAAGTAGCGGAATATATTTTGGGGTGCAATTCCACATATAACTATGGCACGTGTGAGCAATATATCATTTAGTGACAACTTTTTGTAACTTTTTTTTTTGTCATTATTTAATCCCTTAGGACAAAATAAATAAATATTCAATGGGCTCAACATACCCATCAGCAATTTCCTTGGGGTGTCTACTTTCCAAAATGGGGTCATTTGGGGGGGGTTTCTACTGCCCTGCCATTTTAGCACCTCAAGAAATGAGATAGGCAGTCATAAATTAAAAGCTGTGTAAATTCCAGAAAATGTACTCTAGTTTGTAGACGCTCTAACTTTTGCGCAAACCAAAAAATATATGCTTATTGACATTTTTTTTACTAAAGACATGTGGCTGAATAAATTTGCCCTCAATGTATGACTAAAATTTAGTTTATTCGATTTTTCTTATAACAAAAAGAAGAAAATATTTATTTTTTTCAAAATTTTCGCTCTTTTTCCATTTATATCGCAAAAAATAAAAATCGCAGAGGCAATCAAATACCATCAAAAGAAAGCTCTATTTGTGGGAAGAAAAGGACGCAAATTTCGTTTGGGTGCAATATTGCATGACCGCGCAATTACCAGTTAAAGCAGCGCAGTGCGAAATTGGAAAAAGACCTCTGGTCCTTAAGGTGTTTATTGGTCCGGGGCTGTAGTGGTTAAATTGGGCTAGTATTTTACATTAATATTTCTGAAGATACTTTTTTTTACAGCGTGTATAATCTTAACAATTTAATGAACTCTTTGAAAAATAATTTTAGAACTATACAATGAGATATTACATGCTAGGACCTGGGTTAGGTAGAATGTTGTTTCTCTTCCTCATTATCAGTTCATAATACAGACCGTTAAAACATTATTACAAAATAAAACCTAATTATTAACCCTGAATAAAAAAAATTTATGTAGTTTACCAATGTGCTGAACATGAATAAAACTAGCTAAAATGGTCAATGTGAAAGGCTATAAGCAGACCATATTTACATGTTGTTATTTATTTATTTATTTCAGGTACTTGTATAGCGACGTCATTGTTATTACTTGATCTCCCTTCTATATTAACACCTTTATTCTCATACATACAAGGTACGCCTATAAAGCTATATATGCTTCATTGTTATAAATTATGTTAACAAGCATCTTTACATCAGCACACTAGAGGTGATCAATCATGTGTTGGAAAAATTATCCAATATCATGTGTTGGAAAAAACATCAACATTAATTTGTCAAAAGCCTATGGAAGAATACCCAAACTTTGATATAGTCTCTAAATTACATACATTATACAATTCTCTTATTCAATTTCCTTTAGTTTTACCTTCAGCTATGTAGTGCAGGGTCTGCCTGTTTACATACAAACCTCATAGTATATAACCTCATAGTATACAGTTTTGGTGAATCTAAAGGAAAATTGTACAAGAAAATTGTATAGCATATGGCCAGAATAAGGTGCCTATGTGTGAGGAAACTATATTTGGGTCTGATTGCCCACAACTGAATGCCGGTTTGGTGTCTTCTGCTTTAGGTCACTTTCACACTGGTACGACATACACTCTGACTTTGGGAGCTCATGTCGCATGATGTGTGTAAATCAATGATTCCCTATGAGAGCCATCTTAACTGGTCTGACAAATGTCGGTCCGACTTTGAAAAAGGTTCCTGCACTACTTTGGTCTGAGGCTGGGTTCACACTTATACGACACGACTGTTGTACGACTATCCTCCTACTTTGCCCTGCAACATCTGTCCTGCTTCGGTCCTACTTCCATCTGATTCTTATCCTGTTCATTCAAGTCAGATGGAAGTAGGACCGAAGTAGTACCAATGTAGCAGGGAAAAGTACGATGACAGTCGTGTCATACTAGTGTGAACCCGGCTTTAGGAGGGGAGAATGTTCCAGCTGTGGAGTCATGATTAAGAGTCGATGTAGCATGAATCGCATAGACTTTCCTCATCCCCCATGGTGTTTTGTTGCTGTGTATGTTGCTTTTATTATCTAATAAAGATGAACTTCTAGATTGTAAGCTCTAAAGAGCAGGGCCCTCTAGTCCCTCTTGTATTGATTTGTATTGTAAGTGTACTGTTTGCCCTCATGTTGTAAAGAGCTGCGCAAACTGTTGGCGCTATATAAATCCTGTATAATAATAATAATAATAATAACTTCTTTGGTGTGCAGCTGAACTTCTGAAAACATACATGCTTCAATATGGTGAGCTGAGATGGCACCTGTATGGAATATTGTGTGCAGGACTGTGACAGCAGACCAGCCTGGAGCAGAAAAATTAGAGCCACTATGTATACTTTTTTCATTGCATTTCAAGGTTTGAGATGTAACGTTACAAACAATATAAGTGAAGATTTGACAAAAGAGAGAAACCCACCCACATGGGTGAAAAAATTCTGCTTGCCCAAAACATTATAACAAAACCAGAAAAGTGCTCCCAAGGGGTTTTAGGCAGCAAAAAAGGTCAAACTAAACCATAAATGGGTATAAAAACATTTTTTTATTCATATAAAATAGCATAAGATTTCAACTCCACTTAAAAACATGGGCTGCACAGAATGTGAATATGCCCCCCTCTACACACTTCCCCTTATTTTGTCAAGCATGTATGTCTTTTAAGGATATTTGTATTATATTGTGTTATGTAAAAAAATCCAATAAAAATTGTTATTAAAAAACAAACAAACCATGGACTCTGGTATACATGGCCTCCATATAAAGGAGATGTCCAAATTATACTGGCAAATAACAATATATACATGAAAATGAACTTAATTTTGCAGCTCAGAAAGATCCCAATTTTTTTTGATTATATTAGTTCAATTCTTCCTCAGGGGGATGTGGACATCTATATCGTAGAGGGGGAAGAAGAAGCGTCATTTGGTGGGAGCCTCTCATGGAGGCAGAGCTGTTGTGTTTTTTTTCTTTTTTCAGTTCATCTGGCGGCGTGATAGAAGATGAATGGACATCGTGGGAACTTGTCCCTAAGTGTCTCCTGTCTTTTTTACTATTTTTGACACTTTCTTTTGTGAAATGGTAGGGTTACAATGTACCCCATTACCAACTCACATAGGGGGAGCTGGGATCTGGGGGTCCTCTGGGGTCCTCTTGTTAAAGGGGGCCCCCCTGCTCGCATACCCCCACAACCACCAGGCAAGGATTGTGTAGATGAGGCTCTTGTCCACATCAACATGGGGACAAGGTGCTTTGGGGGGCTACTCCAAAGCACCCTCCCCATGTTGAGGGCATGTGGCCTGGTACGGTTTGGGGGTCGCTCTCAACCCTCTTTTCCTGCGGCTTGCAAAGTGGATTTTGGGGGGGATCCCGTGTCATTTTTTTTATTTTAGTGCAGGGTTCCCCTTAAAATCCATACCAGACCTGAAGGGCCTGGTAATGGACTGGGGGGACCCATGCAATTTTTTTTCAATGAATTTTATCTATATTACTGAGACCTGACAATTCATTACAGCACAATCAGTTTTTTTCCTTTAGATATGTCATTTTGCTGTGGTACTGTTATAAACACGGGAAAACTATGCCACTTTACAGGCATACTATAGACACCTCCCAAGCACGATATTTAAAGGAATTTTTCATTTTTATTGTTTCACTTCAAGCATTATTAAAATCACTGTTCTCGAAAAAATGTTAGTTTTTTAAAACTTTTTTTGCATTGATACATGTCCCCTGTGGCAGAACCCGGGTCCCCAAACACTTTTTATGACAATAATTTGCATTAAGCCTATAAAATGAGCACTTTTGATTTTTCATGTTTGTGTCCCATGGACCTTCTCGTTTTTCTGGCGGTTTCAAATTTGCCCCAAACACTGCATATTGTTCGTGTCTGAACCGTTCGCCCATTCCTACTAGGTCGTTTCCAGATAGTCACCCACCTAGGAAGTGCAGATGGTCCAAAACAAGCCAAATGGGAGATCACACCTGATGGATGTGAGGAACACAAGGGGAACGAGAAACCACAGCATAATTCTATATAATTTCCTGGGAAAGAGCCCCATAGTGGGTAAGCTATGATCACACAGACACACAATACTTGCAGCATACTTAAATTTGGTTACATCATACTCAACTGACGATTCATATTGTAGATGTGCATGTGCCCCTCGTGTCCCTCACATCCAGCAGGTGTGATCTCCCATATGCTTGTTTTGGACCATCTACACCTCCTTGGTGGGTGACTATCTGGAAACGACCTAGTTTTGGTGCTTTTAGTTCGCTCTGGCTATATATAACCTCTCTATTAAGGTCTAACTCTATGGTTATTGAACAGTTGATAATATGATGTGTATATGTACATATATGTACATATTCTTCTATGCATATACTTTAACATACATGATATGATCTACACTCTAGATGTCCACATCCACTGAGGAAGAATTGAACTAATATAATCGAATTGTGTTGAGGTCTTTCTGAGCAACAACATTAAGTTGAAATTTTCATGTATATATTGCTACTTGCCAGTATAATTAGGACCTCTCCTTTATATGGAGGCAATGCATACCAGAGTTTTAAGTGACATTGAAATCATATGCTATTTTGTACAAATAAAAAACATTTTTATACCAATTTGTGGTTTAGTTTGACCTTTTTTTGCTGCCTAAAAGCCCTTGGAAGCACTTCTGGTTTTGTTATAATTGAAGATTTAAGGCTATACCGTGAAAACAAATTAGCTTTGTACTGTATATACCAGATTTTACCCTTTTAGAAATAGCATGTGTGTGCACACATTGGGCCAGATTTTTTTAATTGAATGAAGAGCAGGGATCAATCATCAGGGTATGTATGTATATGTTGGGAAGAGGCATGAATGCTTGAGAGGGTTCCTGACGAGGCAACAGAGGGAGGGTAAACTTTGCGGTTTGGAGAGTTCTTGCTTAGAGGTAGGGATGAGTGAACACCCTCCTGTTCGGTTTGCAGCAGAACATGTGTGAACATGCAAACAATTTGGCAGAACATCGTTAAAGTCTATGGAACACGAACATGAATAAGCAAGTGCTAATTTAAAAGACTTATATGCAAGTTATTGTCATAAAAAGTGGGACATGTATCAATGCAAAAGTTTTTATTTTAAAAAAGATGTTCTTTTGGGAGCAGTGATTTTTTTTAATGCTTAAAATGGAACAATAAAAATGAAATATTCCTTTCAATATCATGCCTGGGGTGTGTCTATAGTGTGCCTGTAAAGTGGCATGTTTCCAGTGTTTAGAACAATACCACAGCAAAATAACATTTCTAAAGGAAAAAAGTAATTTAAAACTGATCGCGGTTGTAATGAATTGTCGGGTCGCAGCAATATAGTTAAAACTCATTGAAAAAAAGAGCATAGGATCCCCCACCAGTCCATTGCCAGGCCCTTTGGGTCTGGTATGAATATTAAGTGGAACCCCAAACCAAAATGAAAAATAAAATTGCGTAAGGGTCCCCCTAAAATCCATACCAGGCTCTTTGGGTCTGATATGGAAATTAAGGGGAACCCTGCGCAAATTTTTAAAGAAAAATTACGCAGGGGTCCTTCAAAATCCATACCAGACGATTTTAAGAGGAAGCCTGTGCCAAAATAAAAAAAATAGTGTAGGATCCCCCCAAAATCCATACCAGACCCATATCCAAACACGCAACCTGTCAGGCTGCAGGAAAAGAGGGGGGATGAGAGAGTGCCCTCCTGAACCATACCAGGCCACATTCCCTCAACATGGGGAGGGTGCTTTGGGGTAGTCTCCAAAAGCACCTTGTCCCCATGTTGATGGGGACAAGGCCCTCATCCCCAAAACCCTTGCCCAGTGGTTGTGGGGGTCTGTGGGCGGGAAGGCTTATTGGAATCTGGAAGCCCCCTTTAACAAGGGGTTCCCCAGATTCCAGTCTCCTCCCTGTGTGAATTGGTAACGAGGTACAAATATACCCCTACCATTTCACAAAAAAGTGTCAACATGGTAAAAAAGACAAGAGATAACTTGGGACAAGTTCTTTATTAAAAAATAAATAAATATAAATGTCCCATGGTGTAAGTTCACGCCGCCTGACGGACCGAAAAAGCAAAAAAAGCAACAACCGATCTGCATTCATGGGAGCCTACCACCGACTGACACGTCTCTCTGTGACAGCTCTTATATAACTGAGGGCGGGCCACCCGGTGATGTAACCGGGTGACCTCACCCCTTTGACGCCATGGGAGCTTCCCCATGGCTTCCCTGTGGTGTCAGAAGGCAGCAGGGTCACCCGTTTATGTCACCAGGTGGCCCCGCCTCCTGACACCACGGGTGCTTCCCATGGCTTCCCCGTGGCATTAGAGAGGGGTCACCTATTTACATCACCAGGAGGCTCCTCCCCTTTGATGCCACGGGAAAGCCATGGGGAACCCCAGTGGTGTCGGGGGTGGGTTACGTCGCCGAGTGGCCCCACCCTCAGTTATATAAGAGCTGTCACAGTGGAGATGCATCACTCTGCGGGAGCATCCCATGAGGCGGGTCAGTTGCAGCTTTTTTTTTTTTTTCCTTTTTCGGTCCACCGGGAGGTGTGAACTTACACCGTGGGTTATTTGTTTTTTTAATAAAGGACTTGTCCCAAGCTGTCGCTTGTCTTTTTTACCATTTTGACACTTTTTTGGTGAAATGGTAGGGTTACATTTGTACCCCGTTACCAATTCACACAAGATGAGTGGCCATGATCTGGGGATACCCTTGTTAAAGTGGGCTACCAGATTCCGATAAGCCCCACTCCCGCAGACCCCCACAACCATTGGGCAAGGGTTGTGGGGGTGAGGCCCTTGTCCCTATCAACATGAGGACAAGGCGCTTTGGGGGGCTACTCCAAAGCACCCTCCCCATCTTGAGGGAATGTGGCCTGGTACGGTTCAGGAGGGGGGGGCGCTCTCTCTGCATGCTTGGATTAGGGTTGGGTATGGATTCTTTGGGGCCCTACACCATTTTTTTATTTCGGCGCAGGGTTCTCCTTAAAATCCATACCAGACCCTAAGGTCTGGTATGGATTTGGGGGGACCTCTGAGCCATTTTCTTTTAAATTTGGTGCAGGGTTCACTTTAATTTCCATATCAGACCTGAAGTGCCTGATTTTAGGGAGACCCCCACGCAATGTATTTTTCAATTGTGATTCGGGGTTCCACTTAATATTCATACCAGACCAAAGGGCCTTATAATGGAAGGGGGGATCCCGTGCTTTTTTTTTTTTAATTATCTGTATCTATATTGCTGAGACCTGACATTACAGCCGCAATCAGTTTTAAATGACAATTTTTTCCTTTAGAAATGCAATTTTGCTGTGGTACTGTTCTAAACATGGGAAAACTGTACTAATTTACAGGCATACTGTAGACACCCTCCAGGCATGATATTTAAAGGAATATTTCATTTTTATTGTTTCACTCTATACTTTACATCATGCTGTCTTCCTGCATTCTGTGCACTGAGCTCTATGTTATGTACTACTGACCTCTGAACCCTGTATGGGAAAGAATTCTGACTATGGTGCTTTTTATGTTGGACTGTACATACTTCTGATCACTGCACTTCATACAATACATTGTATGGCAGACTGATAACCTGCTTTAGGGTCGGTTTATTGTATGTAGCTGCTACTACCTACAATTTGTACAGCGCTGACAGCTGCTGCATTGATTAGTAAAGGAAATAGTATTTTTTTTATACTACTATCATAGTATTCCTGCAGTTAGGGTTTACCCTATTTTAAAAATGAGATCAACTTGTTGTTTATTTATTTGTATGGTCTGATTCATATCATATGATCATTAAGTTTGTATTTGTGTGTAAAGAATATATTATCATAAGGGGTTTATTTTGCATATTGAGCTTTAGCTCAATACCCACATCACATATTAGACTATAAAGAACACGGAAAGAAATTTGAAAAAGAGAAGGACAGTCCCTGCAGACTTCTAGACCTAGTCAAAGCATAACAGGGATAAATCAGAATTCCCGGCATTAATGTCTCCAATCTCCATTAATAGAGCAAATCTATTTTTTTCTTATTCTTTTCTCTATTAATATTTTAAAAAGGGGGTGCTTACTATAACTATCACGTAGATGGGGAAGATCGCAATAATCTCTAAAATATCATATTAATAAACCATAGATTATAGTCAATATTAATACCTAGAAATTCTCAGTTTGAGCTGTATAATCATTGGCCATTTTATCCCCTACCCACTGTATATCTTTGAAAGAACTGTAAATGAAAACCAACTTCCAATGTTGTAAAGCATTTTCCTCAGGAGGCTAAAATAGATTTATTATTTCTCTGGACCAGAAGTGTGTACACTGTACCACTAGGGGACAGTCTATTAGAGCATATTTACAAGCCCACAGTTTCCTACAATGCATCAAATACTTTGTTATTCCAAACATACTATGTGCTGGGTTCTATACCAAAATATAACTAATACAATTGTACTCAGGGATGGCATACCCAGTACTTACTCATCATTGGCTCCAAGCTAAGTCTCTTTTTAAATGTTTATTGCCCACAATGCTGTCACTGACTATAAATGCATATCTAAAATTAATAGCAGAATACTTCATTATGAACAGTCCCCTTTTAGTGTGTCTAAAACATATCCATTTCATAGCAGCATACATTAGTTGAGCCATAATATGTTCACATTAGTGAATACATATCTAAAAAGTTAACAGATAGCAAGGTGCTCAATAAAAGTGGTTCTAAATAAGTTCACCTTAATAGAGTTAACCAATAAAGTTCTATTCCTTCCATTAAACCTCACACCACTTTCCTAGCTACAACCCTAGTCACATGCAGACCTTCCCCTGGATGTAACCACAACACGTATGCAGACTTTGCCCACAAAATGCAGTGATAACATGGCAGGCACAGTGCAGCATCTCTGTTCACCAGAGGGGCATTACCTACTGCCCGTCTGTCACATGACAAAGGGATTTTCAAGATGGCAGATACAGTTCAGTATATGGATGGCCATACATAAGGGGGTACACCAGATTACCAAACCACCGGCCATATAGTACAATTAATGTAACAATACTGACAATACATTTCTCAACTAATAATTGCCACTGGGAGTTAGAGTATGCTTATACCATATAAGCAGAACGCCATCATGCCCGCTGTGGTGGAAAAACCATTACATCTCCCACAGTCTTAATTCTATAAATATTTGCAGATTAGACACTCCTATTCCTCACAAAATCCTTTAAGAGCTGGAAGTTCAGGATCAGGTTTTGAGCAATTATGTAGGATATTATCCAGGGACAATGGTACCGTCTCTACTATCTATAGACGCCTAAGTGGGCAGGGTCTTCCTGCTAAGTCTTCCTCAATGACTTGTTGGGAAGCTGAGATGGCTACGAGTTCTCTTCTGAGGATTAGTTTGATATGCTCTCTAATATACATAAAAGTACATGCTCCATGACAGTTAAGGAGACAGTTGTTAAACTCTATACAAGATGGTATTATATCCCTAAGCTACATAAGTTTTATGGAGGGGCTCTCCAGATATTTTGGAGCTGCAATGCACTTAAGCCACTTTGGCAATAGTCGTCCACTAAGGTGGCTCAGATTGCTGGAGTACCATTGACATTTACCCTGTACCTTCTACTGATCTGTGTTTCAATAATTTTGCTCAGGAATATCAAGCTTCCCTATGAGACTGAAGGCCACACTCACCTCAAATAAACTTTTTCCCCAGATACCACCAATTGAATAAACAAACAGGATTGAATTTGGCAAAATATTGGCTGCTGCACATTTATTGGTTTACATATTTCAAAATGCATTTTATTGTAAAAAATACATGTCAGCGTCACTTTAATGAAAACAAACATTATTAAATTGCCTAGTTATTACAACTTGAGCAGCAAGGCATCAACATTGTACCATATACAAAAACGCCCCACAAGCCCAGCCCATCCCCACCACCCTGGCCATTTCAATCCCGTACTGCAAGCCAAGGTTAAATATATCAACACCAACATCAGAGAGGTGTACCCCATCTGGCCTGTATAGCCCAGGGATTCCACCCTCCAGATCCTTGTTGATATAATACCCCACCGATCAAGGGTATGCATTTTTCCATTGCCTTGTTCACTCTTTTTCTCATCTTCTCCATAACCCTCCTCTGGGGCAAGGACAGCCAAGAAAGATATGGAACAATCTCAGAAAACAAAATAGTAGTACCTGGGGAAGTCAAGGTGAAACAGTGGAGATCCTGTGTCATACTGAACAGCAAATCCAACATTCAAATTTTTCCCAGGTCATTACCCCCTAAAATCACAACTAATATAGAGGGTGGGGGCCAAACCTGCAATAACCTGGATAAGTGGAAGTATATCTGGTGCCACCTCTTACCTCTTTCCAAAATACATTCATGGATTCCGGAATTAATGCTAAATTTACAGAATAATTACGTTGAGCCACTCTTTTTTGCGCCCAGTAAATGAAAGAATGTCCCAGAATACACACATTGTGATGTAAATCTGAAAAATTAAACAAACAAGTTAGGCCTCACATATACTTGAAAATATTTTGACCTCCACCTCCCCATTGCTTTAATGGCTGACTCTTGCCAAACCCTCCTGGCCACCTCAGAAGCCGGGCCAATTAAGAAGGAATAAGAAGAGAACTTAAACTCGTGTAAACCCATGTGGCTGAGGCATTTACTCAAAGTAAAATCAAACTGGTACTTCGTTAGTGGTGTTAAATTCAAATGTACGAGTAAATGCCCTGACACTGGGGGCCTGACCCCTAACAACTCCTGAACTACCAATAAAGGGCACACTGATTTGTTAACCTAAGCCCACAAAGTAACCCATGAACCTCTCCCACAAGGGTCAGTTTTGAAATGTTGCAACCAAATGGGAACTGCTGATTGTTCCATAGAAATATGCTCATAAGGTATACCCGAACTGCCCATTTTGGAACCCGGAACAAGCTCCGATATACAAAATGCCCCAAACAATGCAAAGAAAAATTAAGTCCTAAACAGCAAAGCTTCATATGCAAAAGGACAGACTGTTGGTGTTGCCGCTCCCAGACCACCCAAAATGTTTAACGATTGGCCTCCTGCCATCGGGCACAACCGTTATCCTTTTGTAACCTTTGACTGTCTGCTTAACCGAGAAGTAAGACATACAAGAAGCTAGGCCCCTCAACCGAAAGAAAAAAGAGAGACCTGCCAACGTCTTCACTAACTGCCTGCAAGAGTAATGTTGTAGCATGAGGGAGGTCATAAAAGCCAAAACACATCCTTCCATCTGACATCATCAAAACCCCTATCGTTCACAAATGACAGTCAACTCCTCCAGGCAGCGGAATAACTTACCCATGTCTTTGAAGCAACCAATTCCTGTATAGCTTCTGCCACCAGCTTCATATTATCTGCCACAGTCCCTCCAGGCAGACGAATGCCCTGCTCGTCTGCATTTGGAAGTAACTGACAAAAGCGGTCCATCTTAAACCGGGACAAGGAATCAGCTATAACGTTCAAACTACCAGGAGTGTATTTAGCTTTTAACCATACGTTGTACTAAAGACATAAGAAAACAATCTGTCTCAATACCTTTGTTACAAATAAAGAACTAAAAGAAAGGCAATTTAAAAAGAACGCCCTTCTTATCTGTTTCCACCAAAATTCTCCTATTTGCAAAGCAAAGGCCCCAAAGCTCCATGGCTAACAAAATTGGGAACAATTCCAAAAGGATTACATTCTCTGTGGCGTTTTTTCTAACCCAAGAATCTGGCCATGCTGCACAACACCAATGCGTATCCCAAATTGCCACAAAACCTTTGGAATTGGCCGCATCGTTGAACGAGTGAAAATCCGGGGCAGCAACTAATTCACTCTGAAAGAAAGACCACCCATTATATGTATCCAGAAACTTAGCCCACACCAACAAATCTTCCTCAAGGGGATTAGACAGTCTGATATGTGCAAACTGAAACTTGAGTCCTGATATAGAAAGGTACAAACATTGAGAAAAAATCCGACCTACCGGCATGATCCTGCATGCAAAAGCTAAATTACCTAGAAGTGATTGCATGTCCCTCAGAATTACTTTCTTTTTTTGTAGGAAACATGCCAGTAAAAACTTTAATTTCAGAAGCTTCACCTCGGGCAAACGGAATTAGATTCTGCACGTATCTATGTAAATCCCCAAGAATTCTACCAATGAGATAGATAAACATATCTTTCCCTCTGCTAACGGGACGCCAAAATCCTGGACGATACTGCAAAATGTTTGCAACAATTCCGCACAGAGATTAGAGTCAGGCAGTCCCACAAATAAAAAATCATCCAAATAATGGATCACATATATCTGGGCTAATAGACAAAGGGATATTAAAAAGTAGCAGTGCTTAGAGTAAAATATTATGAATGCCCACTTCTTTTAAATAACATACCTGGAAGATGCCATAATCCTGCCTGTGAAGAGGCCCTTCTCTGTGATGTACCAAAAGTGCTGCAGCAGCACTAAGGCCGCGTACACACGCGCGGACTGTTCGCCCAACTTTGTCCGTCAAACAGTTTCGGCAAACAGTCCGCTCAAAATTAGCATGGACGGACATGGCCACACACGACGGACGAACAGTTTGCTGAAACCGTGCGCGATGACGTGAACGGCACGTACGACGGGACGAAAAATACGACGTCCTATACACTGCATTATAACTTTCGGCGTGTAAATCCTTTCTGAGCATGCGCGGAACTTAGTTTGACGAACAAGCCTACACACGAGCGGACTGTTCGCTGAAACAAGGTTTCAGCGGACAGTTTTTCGGAAATTCCGTAAAACCTTGTTCGTCAAACTGTCCGCTGAAACTGTCCGCTGAAAGCCCACACACGAGCAGACTGTCCGCCCAAACACTGTTCAGCGGACAAAGTTGGACGAACAGTCCGCCCGTGTGTACGCGGCCTGACATTTACAAATAAATAAAGTGTTTAAAATTGCCAGAAAATTAAATTGTATTCCCGGATTAAAAAAAACAAAATACGGGGTGCACTGAATGGACATGTACAGATTCCAAAAGGAGATACCCCAATGGGGCAGCAGCACTTTAATGGATGTGAGGTTGTCACTGAGGTAAACACGCACAGATTGGTTAAAAATAATTTTCTTTATTATACATAAAAGTTAAAAACCCATACATGGGTCATCATAACCATATTGATTTGTAAAAAAAAAAATATTAAACAGGTAAACAACTACATCAGCAGCTGAACATAGATCATCAAAAAGAGTTTACAAGTGGTATTTTATACAATTAGTTTCCATAGCACATTAAGTTCCACAGTATTTTGCAGAGCTCTTCTGCTTCTTCAGGGAACTTCTAAATGTGTCAATTTCATCAGTAGAACACATAAACGAACATCACGGTTCAGAAAGAAAGAAGATGTAAATGGTGTGTCAACTGACCCCTGGCAGCCGCCAAGGGGTGGTCAGATGGACACTGGACCACTCAAGGGTGATGTTTGTTTATGTACTCTACTGATAGAGTTGACACATTTAGAAGTTCCCTGAAAAAGCATAAGCGCGATGCGAAACGAGTTGGAGCTAATGTGCTATGGAAATGAATTGTATGAAATGCTGTTTGTAAACTCCTTTTATGGATCTTTGTTCAGCTGCTGATGTAGCTGTTTACCTGTTTAATGCATTCATGTTTTTTACAAAGCAATATGATTATGATGACCCATGTATGGAGTATTAACTTTTATGTATAATACATTTGTGCGAACATGCATACCCTATTAATGTCTATGGGACACGAACATGAACAATCAAAAGTACTCATTTTAAAGGCTTGTATGCAAGTTATTGCCATAAAGTATGAATGGGGACCCGGGTACTGGCCCAGGGGACATATATTAAAATCATTTTTTTTTTCAGGTGCAGTGATTTTAATAATGTTTAAAGTAAAACGAAAAAATAAAATATTCATTTAAATATCCTGCATGGGGTCCCCTTAGTCTGCCTGTAAAGTAGTGCATCGTTCCTGTGTTTAGAAAAGTAAAGTGCCTGTAAAGTGGCACATCTGTCTGATGTGTTTTACAGTGCCTCAGCAAAATGAAATTTCTAAATGAAAAAATGTCATTTAAAATTGCTTGCCACTGTAATGTATTGCCGGTTCACGGCAATATAGATAAAAATCAAGGACAAATTTGCCATGGGCCCCCCCCCCACCCCCAGTCCATACCAGGCCCTTTGGGTCTGGTATGGATATTAAGGGAAACTCTGTGTCAACATTTTTTCAAAAAACAGTATGCGGTCCCCCCAAAATCCATTTGAGGCCCTTATCCGAGCATGCAGCCTGGAGAACAGGATAGGGGGGGCAAGCTAGTGCCCCCCCTCCTAAACCATACCAGGCCGCATGCCCTCAACATGGGGAGGATGCTTTGGGGTCCCCATTGGGACAAGGGTCTCATCCCTACAACCCTTGCCCGGTCATTGTGGGGATCTGCAGGTGATTCTGGTAGCCCCCTCTTCAACAAGGGGGCCTCCAGATCCCACCCCCCTATGTGAATGGGTATGGGGTACATTGAACCCCTACCCATTCATCCAAAAAAATTGTCAAAAAGTGAAAACCACAAAAGACAGTTTTTGACAATTCCTTTATTAAAAAAGAAAAGAAAAAAAAGTATTCGCGATGTCCATCCATCTTCAATCGCACCCCCCAACGGACCCGAAAATAGAAGAAACCCCTCAAAAATACTCCATCTCCAAGGGAAGCGTGCCGTCGACTGCTGTCTTTTCACTGTGACAGTTGTTATATAGGCAAAGGAGGGGCTTCCAGATTCTGATAAGCCCCCCACCTGTAGACCCCCACAACCACTGAGCAAGGGAGGTCTGCAGGCGGAGGAGACGCTAGTTAACCAGGTAAGTATTTAGGTTCAGTGTCAGCTTTTTATAGCATCAGGTAATCCCATATACTACCTAGTAAAAGTTTTAACCCACTGATTGCCCCCTAGTTAACCCTTTCACCAGTGATCACCGTATAACTGTTACGGGTGACGCTGGTTAGTTAGTTTGTTTTTTATAGTGTCAGGGAACCCGCTGTTTATTACCTAATAAAGGTTTAACCCCCTGATCGCCCGACAGGTAATATAAGTTAGGTTTTAGGGTCAGATAGGATCTGCGTCACCCCAGGCTGTGTCAGGTTAGTGCCAGTACCGCTAACACCCACACACACACAGCATACACCTCCCTTAGTGGTATAGTGTCTGAATGCATCAATATCTGATCTGATCAGATCTATACTAGTTTCCCCAGCAGTTTAGGGTTCCCAAAAATGCAGTGTTAGCAGGATCAGCCCAGATACCTGCTAGCACCTATGTTTTGCCCCTCCGCCCAGCCCAGCCCAGCCCAGCTCAGCCCAGCTCAGCCCAGCCAAGATTATTATTGATTGTTCACTGTCACTTAAAAAAACACTAAACACATAACTGCAGCTTTCGCAGAGTCAGGCCTGATCCCTGCGATTGCTAACAGTTTTTATGTCAGCATTTTGATACAGTCGCTGACAGTCAGGAGCTTTTTTACCTGTGAGTCTCACTAGTGTACCAGTAAATTTAGAGCCCAAAATGGCAAATCGAAGGTACACTAGTGAAGAGGCCTACATGTTTCTGAGCATGACAGGTAGAGAAGAGGAAGTCACTCATCTGTCAGATTCAGGCTCAGAATACACTCCTGTAGACAACATTGGCTCCATGACAGATAGCTCTGACGTGACCAAAAGGGAAGAATTACGAGAGCTAATGGAACAGGAAACCAAAAGAATCTATAATCAATTGGCCAAAGAAAGATACCAGGAAGGTAATAAACCCACTAAGTATTTAGCTAAAATGCTTCAAAAGAAAAAAGCTATTAATTATATAGAGAAAATCCAAACAGAACACGGGGCAATGGTATATACAACAAAAGAAATAGCAGAATCATTTAGAATCTACTATAATCGACTCTATGCAGTAAAAAATAAGGAAAAGGAAAGGGAAATAAGAGGAAAAAAAAAGGAAAATAGATGAATACTTAAATAATGCTAGATTACCTACGATTACTGAAAATGAAAAAGAAAACTTAGAAAGTCCCATTACGGAGGAGGAAATAAATAAAGCATTGATAGCCCCCGGGAAAAGCCCTGGACCCGATGGACTAACAATTTACTACTACAAAAAATGTAAAGATATTTTGATTCCTAGACTTTGTAAATACATGAATGGGTTAGGGCTAAAGTATGAAATGAGCAAAGTGGCACTGACAGCCTCAATTACTGTAATCCAAAAAGAGGGAAAGGACAAGACTATGTGTTCCAGCTACAGACCGATATCGCTGTTGAATGCAGACACTAAATTATTTGCTAAAATATTAGCAGGAAGAATGAAAACATTGATGAATTCACTGGTGCATCCGGAGCAGGTCGGGTTCGTAGCTGGGAGGGAAGGCAAGGATAATGGGGTGAGAACTCTCCTGTTGCTATCTCAGAGGGAGGAGACAGAATCACCGGTTCTTCTACTGTCGACGGATGCTCAAAAGGCCTTCGACAGGGTGGACTGGGGATTTATGTTCCAGACATTGGAAAAAATGGTAATTGGACCAAGGATGATCCAATGGATTAAAACATTATATTATCATCCTACAGCAACTATAAAGATAAATGGGTCTCTCTCCTTGCCCTTTGAGATGGAAAATGGGACTAGACAGGGGTGCCCTCTGTCTTCCCTTTTATTTGTATTATCGTTAGAGCCATTACTTTCTACGATTCGAAATAACCCGGAAATTACAGGAATTGAAGTGGGGAAAGATGTACATAAATTGGCTGCCTTTGCGGACGACGTATTGTTCTATATTAGCAACCCTAAGAACACATTAACTAAGTTAAATAAGGCCCTGGAATATTACGGGGAATTGTCGAATTTTAAAATTAACCAAATAAAATCTGACATTTTAAACATCAACCTTAGTAAACAAGAAGTACAACAGATCCAAAAAGAATGCAAATATACATGGAGTAAAGAGTTGAAATACCTAGGTATAAAACTGGCAAATTCCTTAAAGAAGATATATCAACTAAATTACATCCCACTATTAAACTAAATTAAAAAAGAACTTGGAAGACTTGGTAATAGTCCATTATCATGGCTGGGACGTATAAACGCATTAAAGTTTATCCTCCTAAAGATCTTATACAAATTCCAGATGATGCCGATTGAAATCCCTGCTGGTTATTTTTCCCCCTTATTGCTCAAATTTATATGGAAGAATAAAAAACCAAGGATTTCCTATTCAATATTAAAACAGGGGAAAAAGCGAGGGGGGCTTGCAGTCCCGAATATATACAACTATTTTAAGGCAATAGTGCTGTCTAGAATTGTCGAATGGGTGGGCGAGACAGGAAATGAGAAAAGGTGGACACACCTAGAATACACATATAGTAAGGCACATTTAGATAAAATAATACGGAAACCTCCAAATTTTAGGGTATTGGATGCGAACACAAATGAGCTGACACGAATAGCATTTAAAATTTGGGATGGGGTTTATAAAAAATTAAATGGGCACTTTAATTCACCATTTATAGCACTGAAGGAAAATTAGTTTTTTCCCCCGGGGAAAAAGGAAATAGGAGGTAATTGGATAAAAAAAGAAAAAATACAAATAAAAGATATTATGAAAGAAGGGAAACTCAAAACACTTAGGGAATTAGCACATAAGGGCTTAATGGTAATGTGTGAATGGCGGTATCTCCAGCTGGCCCATTTTATTGGAAGCTTACCTCAACCAATAAGATCTGGAGAGGAGCTGACCATGTTGGAGCGACTCTGTACAACAGACAACTCTAAAGGAATCATATCCAGGATGTATGGACTGTTGATGTCGGTGGAAGAGCTGGAGACCCCGCCATATATCAAAAAGTGGGAAAAGGAATTAGGAACACAGAGGGATAAAGACACAATAAGTAAAATATTAAGATTAAAACATTGCTCGGCAATAGACAGTAAAACAGCCGAAATGAACTATAAGTGCCTAACTAGATGGTACAACACGCCGGATAAGACTGCAAAATACCAACAGGGAAGATCGGCAGAATGTTGGAGGGGCTGTAAAACCACAGGAACAATGGCACATCTATGGTGGGGATGCCCAAAAATCCAAATCTATTGGGGAAAGATCTTGCAAAAGATAAGAGAAATAACTAAAATAAGCGTGAAGGCGGATCCTTGGATTGTACTTTTCCACGGAACAAAGAGTAACGAAAAACAATATCAAGAAACTATCATCCCACACCTCCTTAATGCAGCGAAGAAATTGATCCCTATAAAGTGGCAGGAGGTGGAAAGTCCAACGATGTGGGAGTGGGTGGATGCAGTTGAAGAGGTGTATAAGATGGAAAAGTTGAGTAGTGGAGAAGATAATAAAAGAGAAGCAGTAATAAAAAAATGGAAATGTTGGAAAGATTTTTTCATTATTAACCATTATTTGCTTAGGAGGTACGCCATTCAGCTGCAGCACAGATTTATTTATCTTGACAGCAACAGCGTTTACGCCCACGATAGATAAAGCTGTGACTCCAGCACTGTTGGAGGTGATTTCACCACCACAGTTAAAAAAAGAGCATACTGTATATGCCAAAGCATGGGGGCAGCAGGGGTGGAGGAGCAATTTACTCGTTACTTTTGGGGCGAATGCCCCCATGCTTCAGCCTATTTTTTTTAGGCCATTCAGCTGCAGCACTGATTTATTTGCCAAAAATTTGTGTATAAATAAGAGCTCCCACCATTAGAGATAAAATTGTAAAAAGTATTCCAGACCCCCCACCCCTGCAAAAGATGTTACACATGTATAAAAACTAAACACCCAAATGAAAAGAAGAAGAACTTCACTTCAACGAGTACCGGGAAAACCTATGAGATTAAAGAGTACATCTGTTGTAATACACTGGGAGCAGTATATGCCCTCGAATGAAGTTGTGGACTCCAATACATAGGCCGTACCAAGAGACCACTCAGGGTTCATATAACAGAACACGTGCAGAACATTCAAAAAGGTTTTAATAAACACAGCGTATCAAAACACTTTGGCACTCACCACAACAAAAATCCAACACAATTGGAATTTTGGGGAATCGAACCATACGTAAAACACTGGCGTGGGGGGCATAAAGTAAAGA
The DNA here is from genome assembly GCF_037356315.1 of Lithobates pipiens. NCBI lineage: Eukaryota > Metazoa > Chordata > Amphibia > Anura > Ranidae > Lithobates > Lithobates pipiens. The sequence continues at coordinate 205,244,893 of NW_027507785.1, read as the reverse complement.
CTCTGAGTCAGCTTGAGTCCAAGTGGATTTTTACCTTGGACACTGTCACGCCATGTGGCCTCAATATTAAATTTGATCTCAATTGTTTTATCAAGGACTTTTAACTCCTTTTTTTGGATTGTTTACATCTCAAACGGCACTCTGATGAGCGATCCACTCACTCTCCTGTTTTTTTGGATACACACATACCCCCTGAGCAGTATCCCTAGTGGGTGGTATCCCTTACCTACTTACATAATTCTTAATTTCAATAAGCCTTCTGAAGAGCAACCCCCCCACGCACTTCTTCTCTCCTTTACACATATCTTTTTATTATTTGACACCTTTCACTTTGGGGAACTCTATTTTCCCTCTGGCTCTTTTTAAGATATACTGGTTTCATGGTTTCATAGTTAGTAAGGTTGAATAAAGACACCAGTCCATCCAGTTCAACCTGAGTGAGTGTCTACCCCTATCCCTGTACACTGCACACTGCACACTCAAATTGGTCCCTACCCTCAAGGAGCCCACAATCCAAATTCTCCATTCATGTACTAGGGCCAATTTTGGACAGAGGCCAATTAGCCTACCTGCATGTCTTTGGAGTAAGGAAGGAAGCCGGAGAGCCTGGAGGAGTCCCACACAGGCACAGGGAGAACATGCAAACTCCAGCCAGGTAGTGTCGTGGTTGGGATTTGAACCAGTGACCCTTTTTGCTGCTAGGTAAAAGTGCTACCCACTACACCACTACACCACTGTGCCACCCCATGGTCTCCTATCTTTTTTACAATTTTAAACTTGTGTATATTATATATTCTGTATTATTCCATTGTAATGATTATGTGTTATCTATCTCGTTATAATGTTGAATGAGATGTAATTTCCGGCCACTATATGCATTTTTAAATTTTTTCTTATATATGTTTTTATACTGTGTCGTTTTTATCAATTTTCCCGTAGGGTTACTTACAAAAAATGTTTTTTTTTTTTTGCCCATCCATATTCAATTTGTGTCAACGTTGCGTTTTTAGCCATATTTATACACATGGGTATTCGTTTTTTCCCCCAACATATTTTGGCATTTGGCACCTATATGCCTATGGGCTTTCTTTTCTCCGCCGCTGCAACACCTTCACAGTTTGCACGATGTGGCCACTGTTCTTAGTTTCCTGGTGGTTTACAGCCTTTTCTAACCGGGAAGATGGCCGCCATGCAACTTCCGGTGATCGGGTCTCCAACAAAATGGCCACCGGATTATTCAATTCTATGGCTTATAAAAGGACACTTTCACAGGCACTAGTCAACCCCTGATGAAGTCACGTGATCCGTGACAAACACACATCGGGACTATCTGCTACCGGAAGTGACGCTAACCGAGCTCGCCGCTTGTTTGTACACTGCTCTGTTTTCCCTTTGTTTTTGTGAGTACCTGCTTTTACACTATGGAGCATACCTCCTCTTTTGAAATCCCTACATATATGGTATACTGGTGAAACCCTCCCTCCTGGACACCCCAAAAAAACTACCCTTAAAGGGGACGTATATACGATGGGAATAGGCAGGATAGGAATGCCAGCAAGAACCTGGGCTGCCACATTAGGATCCTTAAAGGGGACGGTCACCAAGGACCATAAAGATACACACGTCTATGCTGTTACCTTACAGCAGTAAGGTAAGGGGACACCCATATAATTATCTCAAAGGACTGCACAGGACATCCACCACCCGCAGCACTTTTACAGTATATTGAATATTGTGTATAAGCACCAAGACTTTACTTTTGGATTCAAAATATCACCACACCATGCACTTTAGGATCTTTTATGAATGAAAATATTCATGGACTTTTTTTAAATAATTTTATGTTTGATTTTTTTTTATACTTTGTTGTGTATATTCGTGATCACACGTTGAGATACCAGCACTTTATTATTATTTTTTAAGCACGTGGGTCTACCACCACTAATACTCACTGCCACACCTGTTGTATTTTGGCACACACTTTCTGTACAGGAACGCATATTCTTTCACTTATGTTTTTTTATGCTGGCTTTGTTCTAATAAGCACTTTATTGCACATCAAGTTATGCAATACTATTTCTGAATTTCTTTTATTGATTTTAAATACTTACCTGCGTAATTCCCTTACCTGATACCTTTGCCTACTACCAGTGGCGGTATTGCCATTGGCTACCTCATTCTTTATAGTGCGATTCTATCTCAGTTCCCTCTGTACAGCGCACCACTATATCCTTTTTTTTTACTGATTTATTTAACTTGGCAGCAACAGCGTTTGCTCCCACGATACATAAAGCCGTGACTCCAGCCTGTAGGAGGTGATTTCACCACCACAGTTAAAAACAAAATGGTGCATGTATGCCCATCATTAGAAGTGGGTGGATGAAGGGAGATATTCTAATGGTGGGCATACCCATCGATCAATCTCTTTTTTTCTTTCAGCCCACAGGCTGCATGAAAAAATAGATTACAATATATGCCCAACAAGGACCAGCAACGTATTGGTATGTTGCTGGAACTTTGAGTGGTTATACCTGAATCATGCCTATGGGTTTAGGTATCATCTTGGCATAATTCTTTTTAGCCAGCGGTCGGCTTTCATGTAAAAGCAATCATAGCAGCTAATTAGCATCTAGATTGTTTTTACAAATAGTGGGAGGGAATGTCCCCCCCCCCCCCACCGTCTTCCATGGTTTCTTTGGCTCTCCTGTCCCAACAGAGAACCTGACAATGCAGCCGGTGGTTCCAACAGCTTACCATAGAGCTGATCAGAGACCAGAATGGCTACAATCATCTCTATGTCCTAAGAAACTGGAAGCTAAGAGCATTTTATGACTTAGATTTTGCCGGATATAAACAGCACCATTGGGAAATTTGGAAAGCATCCGATCCACACCAATCTTGGTGTGGTCAGATGCTTTGAGGGCAGAGGATAGATCTAGGGTCTAATAGACCCCATTTTTTTCAAAAAAGAGTACCTGGCACTACCTATTGCTAGGGGATATTTGCATTCCCTGAGATAAGAATAAAAATGATAAAAATATATATATAAATGAAAGGAACAGTTTAAAAATAAAATAAAAAATAAAAATAAATAATAAAAAAAATCACCTCTGCCCCTCCTGCTCTTGCGCAAGGTCAGTCGGTCTGGTGTCATATGTTCCCAATTGCACCTTGCATGTGAGGTATCACTGCGAAGGTCAAATCGAGGGCAGTAATTTTATCAGTATACCTCCTCCATAAATGTAAAGTGGTAACCTGTAAAGGCGTTTAAAAACATTAAAAAATGTATGTAGTTTGTCGCCGTTACACGTTTGTGTGCAATTTTAAAGCATGCCGTGTTTGGTATCCATGTACTCGGCCTAAGATCATCTTTTTTATTACATCAAAAATTTGGTCAATATAGTGTGTTTCAGTGCTATAAAAATTTAAAAAAGTATGTTTTTTCCCCAAAAAATGCGTTTGAAAAATCACTACGCAAATACTGTGCAAAAAAAAATAAACACCCACCATTTTAATCTGTAGGGCCTTTGCTTTAAAAAATATATATATAATGTTTAGGGGTTCAAAGTAATTTTCTTGCAAAAAAATGTTTTTTTTTCATGTAAACAAAAAATGTCAGAATGTGCTTTGTCTTTGGGTGGTTAGAAGAGTGAGTGATGTGTGACATAAGCTTCTAAATGTTGTGCATAAAATGCCAGGACAGTTCAAACTCCCCCCCCCCCCCCCATGACCCGATTTTGGAAAGTAGACACCCCAAGATATTTGCTGAGAGGTATGTCAAGTCCATGGAATATTTTATATCTTGATACAAGTTGCGGGAAAAGGACAATTTTTTTTCATAAAGTTGTCACTAAATGACATATTGCTCAAACATGCCATGGGCATATGTGAAATTACACCCCAAAATACTTTCTATTGCTTTTAGGAGCCTAGCCGTGTATGGGGCCCTGAAAACCATGTGCTGCCTTCAGGCATTCTAAGGGTGTAAATTTTTGATTACGCTATCACAGTTTTGGAGGCCATTGAATGCCCAGATGGCACAAAACCCTCTCAAATGACCCCATTTTGGAAAGTAGACACCCCAAGCTATTTGCTGAGAGGTATGGTGAGTATTTTGCATATCTCGCTTTTTGTCATAAAGTTTTGAAAATTGAAAAAGAAAAAAAAATAGATTTTTCTTTTCTTTCTTCATTTTCAAAAACAAATGAGAGCTGCAAAATACTCGCCATGCCTCTCAGCAAATAGCTTGGGGTGTCTACTTTCCAAAATGGAGTCATTTTTTTTTTGCTATCTTGACATTTTATGGCCTTCAAAGCCGTGATAGGTAGTGAGGAGTGAAATCAAAAAATTAACTCCCTTAGAAATCCTGAAGGTTTTGCTTGGTTTTTGGGGCCCCGTACGTGGCTAGACTCCCAAAAAGTCAAACACATGTGGTATCCTCGTACTCAGGAGAAGCAGTAAGAATGTATTTTGGGGTGTAATCCTACATATGCCCATGGCATGTGTGAGCAATATATCATTTATGCCACGTACACATGATCAGACTATCCGGAATTAGCCGGACATTCCAGTGGAGGTCCGCCGGACTTTCCGAACTAGCGGACTTGCCCACACATGACCACACGCGACCGGATTTTTCCTGCGGACTAGGTCTGGTGGACAATCCGCCGGACTTGTGACGGAGATCTGCCAGACTTTCCAAATGAATGGACTTGCCCACACATGGAGTAAAGTCCATTCATTTTGAACGTGACTTCAGGTACGACAGGACTAACAAAGGAAGTCAATGTCGCCGCCTCCATCAGCGAGATTGACACCTTGCTAGCCCCGTTGCCTGGTATGGATTTAAAGGGGAACCCCTACGCCAAAAAAACGGTGTGGGGGTCCCCCCAAAGTCCATACCAGACCCTTATTCAAGCACGCAGCCTGGCCAGTCAGGAAAGGGAGTGGGGACAAGAAAGCCCCCCTCCTGAACCATACCAGGCTACGTGCCCTCAACTTGGGGGGGTGGGTGATTTGGGGAAGGGGCGCCGGCTAGGCTCCCAAAAAGTCCCACACATGGGGTATCCCCGTACTCACGAGAAGCAGAAAAAAGTATTTTGTGGTGCAATTCCACATATAACCATGGCATGTGTGAGCAATATATCATTTAGTGACAACTTTTTGTAAAACTTTTTTGTTTTTTTTATTTTCATTATTCAATCAGTTAAGACAAAAAATAAAATATTCAATGGACTCAACATGCCTCTTAGCAATTTCCTTAGGGTGTCTACTTTCCAAAATAGGGTTATTTGGGGAGGTTTTGTACTTCCCTGCCATTTTAGCACCTCAAGAAATTAGATAGGCAGTCATAAACTAAAAGCTGTGTAAATTCTAGAAAATATACCCTAGTTTGTAGACGCTATAACTTTTGCACAAACCAATAAATATGTGCTTATTGACATTTTTTTAGCAAAGACATGTGGCTGAATACATTTTGGCCTAAATGTATGACTAAAATTGAGTTTATTGGATTTTTCTTATAACAAAAAGTAGAACATATACGTTTTTTTCAACATTTCAGCCATTTTCCATTTATATCGCAAAAAAATAAAAATCACAGAGGCAATCAAATACCATCAAAAGAAATCTCTATTTGTGGGGAAAAAAGGATGCAAATTCGGTTTGGGTACAACATTGCATGACTGCACAATTACCAGTTAAAGCAGCAGAGTGCCAAATTGTAAAAAGTCCTCTGGTCTTTGGTCAGCCAGAGACCAAAGACCAGTATATATATATATATATATATATATATATATATGTGTGTGTATATATATATATATATATATATATATATATATATATATATATATATATATATATATATATATATATATATATATATATATATGTGTGTGTATATATATATATATATATATATGTGTGTGTATATATATATATATATATATATATATAGATATATATATATATATATATGTAGATATATATATATATATATATATATGTATATATATATATATATATATATATATATATGTATATATATATATATATATATATATATATATATATATATATATATATATACATACTAAACTGCCTGTACACAACTGGCTAACCAGACCCTATCTAATGTTCTCACAATCATAACACTATATATGACTGCCGTTTAAGCAGCTTTATATAGTGTGGGGTAGGGATGAGCTTCGTGTTCGAGTCGAACGTACGTTCGACTCGAACATTGGCTGTTCGTCCGTTCGGCGAAATCCGAACTCTTGGTCCGTTCGCGTCAAAATTCGTGTGGCGCGCACGGCCCACAATGCACTGCGATGGCGCAGTGCATTGCTGGCTCATGATTGGCCAAGCATGCACTGTGACCCCGCATGCTTGGCCAATCGCAGCGCCAGCAGCGAGGAGAGCCATGATTGGCCACAGGCATCCTGACTGTGGCCAATCATAGCTCAGGCTGTGTAGTGCACGTCCCACACTATATAAGGCCGCCTTTGAGGTGGCCTCGTGTAGTGTGTTGGCATCTGAAGCAGTGGGTGTTCTGTGTACCTTCAACACAGTACACACCGATCGTTTTTGGCTGATTTCCTATCTTGCTGTTGTGTAGTGGTTATTGTCTGTGCCCTGACCGCAGTATACACCACTATATTCACCTCACCTATATAGCTAGTGGTCCATCTTTAATAATAGAGCTTGCAGTCAGTAGTGTTAGGAGATAGTACGTGCTGTCTGCGTGCTCTGTACCCAGTACATACCGCTATAATCCACCTACATAGCTGTTCTCTATTTGAGCCCAATTGCCATCTGCAGGAGTTATTGGAAGTTGTGTGTGCCTCCAGCACAGCACAGTATACATCTGTATATACCCCTTTATCTCTGCTGTTTTCTGGTTATTGTCTGCGTGCTCTGACCGCAGTATACACCGCGATATTCACGTCACCTATATAGCTAGTGATCTATCTTTAATAATAGAGCTTGCAGTCAGTAGTGTTAGGAGATAGTGCGTGCTGTCTGCGTGCTCTGTACCCAGTACATACCGCTATAATCCACCTACATAGCTATTCTGCAATAAAACAGGGCTAATTCCTGCAATAAAACTAGAGTATATGGCAGAGGTTGCAGTGTGGTGGCACCAGCACCAGTGCCTAAGGCCCAATTTTTCTGCCCCTGTTTAACAGGGGCGTTTAAGTACAATTTTTGATGCAATGCTTTGCAGCAGGGCTAATTCCTGCAAAAAAACTAGAGTATATGGAAGAGGTTGCAGTGTGGTGGCACCAGCAGCAGTGCCTAAGGCCACATTTTTCTGCCCCTGTTTAACAGGGACATGTAATTACAATTCTTGATATAATATTTCACAGGAGGGCCCCTTCCTGTGCCCACCCAGAGTAACGGTGAGGACTTATAGTGTTGTGGCACCAGCACCACAATCACCAAAGGTCAATTTTTCTACCACTGTTCAACAATGGCATGTAATTACAATTCTTGATATAATCGTTCACAGCAGGGCACTCCAGCGCCCACCAAGAGTCACTTTGAGGGCTTACAATGTTGTGGCAAAACCAACACCTTGTTCCGCCATTTCTGCAGAGCATATAGGGCAGGCCCCTACTTTCAAACATCCAATTTACAAACATCTCCTACTTGCAAACGCAAGGAGACAGCAGCAAGTGAGATGAAAAAAGATGTACGACAAAACAAATTATACAGGGGTGATAACCCTTCCCTATGTTTTCCAAAAAGCTTAAAAATAGTTTTTTTGACTGGAGCTACACTTTAAAAATGTACCAGTTGAAAACCTACACAGTCCCTGTCTTGTTTGCACCGCCTGTATACTGCTGTTCTGAGTATATAGGGCCTGGGGGCCACACGCATTTCCTTTTTTTAATATGGGTACAGGGTTCCCCTTAATATGCGTACAAGACCCAAATAGGCTGGTAATGGGCAGGGAGGGCTACCCATGCCATTTTTCTGAATGATTTTCAACCATATTGCAGGAACCAGATATAACATTAAAACCGCAAGCAGTTTTAAATGGTGTTATTTCCGTTTAATGTCATTTTGTGCAGGGACTGTTCTAAACACGGGAAACACGTGGTACTTCACAGGCATACTACAGACACCCCCCAGGCACCATATTTAAATGAATATTTCACTTTTTTTTTCACTTTAATCGTCATTAAAATCAGTGCTCCCGCCAAAACGGCCGTTTTTAAAACTTTTTTTTGCATTGACCCATGTCCCCTGAGGCAGGAGGCAGGTCCCCAAACCCTTTTTAGGACAATATCTTGCATATTAGCCGTTAAAATTAGCACTTTCCATTTCGAACGTTCGAGTCCCATAGACTTCAATGGGGTTCTAATGTTCGTAACGAACGTGGGGTCCGTTCGAAAGTTCTGGTGCGAACCGAACCGGGGGGTGTTCGGCTCATCCCTAGTGTGGGGCATGGACTTAGCCCCCTGAGCCATTTTTGGCTAAAGGCACCCTGCCTTTGGCCAATCATGGCTCTCACAGCAGAGCATGCTGTGATTGGCCAAAGCATGCAGGTCAGGTGCATTCTTTGCCCAATCATCAGACATCAATTCACTGCAATCTAGCAGTTCATTGTGGGGTGATTGATGGTGCTCAAATTTGGCACAAACACCTCATAATGTTCAAGCCTGCTTGCCTTATGGGAAAGGGGGCTGCTATAGGTGAACACAGTAGCCAGATATAGTCTCTGACCACCTGTGTTGGGGAATATGTGACAGATTTGTCCCTATTGGGAATCTACTAAGCTCTATTGGGATTCATTGTTGGCTCTCCATTCCCATTAGATCCAGTCCATTTTCTTCTAGGGCTATCCCTACTGAACACGGCTAAGCCAGCTGCCAAATTGACCAACTAATCTAACTGCTGTTAGATGCTTGATAGCTTTGATGCGGAAACCACAAATGCCACCTTCCTAAACTGGCCTTCACAAAAGTGTCTATGATATCCACAATAAGGAATACTTGACAGCTCGACTCCATAATACCATCACTAAATTCAACAAAATTTGGCAACCCTGACATTTTCTAGAATCCTAATCTTATCAGTGAACATAACCTTTCTGTGTCCTATCATCATTATTGGATTGACGTCAGGACTCTGTTCAGGCTAGTCAAGTTCCTCCCCCCCAAACTCACTCATTCATGTTTTTATGTACCTTGCTTTGTGCACTGGTGCACAGTCATTTTGGAACAGGAAAGGACCATCCCCAAACTGTTCCCACAAAGTTGGAAGCATGAAATTGTCTAAAATATCTTGATATGCTGATGCCTTAAGAGTTCCCTTCACTGGAACTAAGAGGCCAAGCCCAACTCCTGAAAAACAACCCCGCACCATAATCCTCCCTCCACCAAATGATTTGGACTAGTGCACAAAGCAAGGTCCATAAAGACATGGGTGAGTGGATTTGGGGTGGAGGAACTTGACTGGCCTGCACAAAGTCCTGACCTCAACCTGATAGAACACCTTTGGGATGAACTGGGGCAGAGACTGTGAGCAAGGCTGTCTTGTCCAACATCAGTGTCTGACCTCACAAATGCACTTCTGAAAGAAAGGTCAAACATTCTCATAGACATTCTAATAGGCACACTCCTAAACCTTGTGGACAGCCTTCCCCAAAGAGTTCTAGCTGTTATAGCTGCATCCCCTCTAATACTTAACTGAGCCCCATATAGATCCAGCGATGTCGTAGGAGTATCTTGGCTGCCCGGGACTCCCCTCCTCATTGACAGAGACAGCAGCATGGCGCCATTGGCTCTTGCTGTTGTCAATCAAAGCCAGTCAGCCAATGAGCAGAGAAAGGTGGTGAGGCCAGGCCACAGCTCCATGTCTGAATGGACACAGGGATCTGTGACTCAGCTCTGGTGCCCCCATAGCAAGCTGTTTGCTGTTGGGGCACTTAACAGTAGGGAGGGTCCAGGAGCACCACAGAGGGACCCGAGAGGTAGAGGATCTGGGCTGCTCTATGCAAATCCACTGCACAGAGCAGGTAAGTATAACATGTTTGTTATTTTTAACAAACAAAAAAAGACTTTAGTATCACTTTAATTTTAAAAGTGAATTTTGACTTTGAGCCTAAGTTATAATGAATGCTTATCTTGAGAGAGTTTTAACAATTTAATTTTGGGGTAAATATTTGTGGGCACCACACGTGATTTAAACAAATGATAGGAAAGTGATTTTTTTTCCTTTATTTCCACTAAAACAATGCTTAAAATTTTAAATAAAATGTGTCCAAAACTACTACATAAAGCTCTGAATTTCAGATTAGGTGTTGTTAGCCCTGTCTACATAATTTCTAAACCATTAAAAAGAACACAGACTTCTCCTTGCCTCCATAATCCATTCTTGTACGGAAGTTATCAGTTTACAAGCTTTCTGTTAAAAAAAAAAGCTTTTGCACTTAAAGAAACAGATATAACAAATAATTTTTAATAGTGTACATACGCTTTAAGTGGTAGTGTGTACTTATGTTTCCAGGCAGTTGAAAAAATAATTACCAGCAAGAAGTGGCGGACACAGCATGATTTTTTTTCCCCTCTAAAACCAGCAACACTATGCTCTAAATCCCTATTGGTGTGATATACACAGTGGACCCCACAGTATACTTGCAACAACAGGCTACACTAATCACAAATAATAAAAATAATAATAATAATTTACACTAATAACAATATAATTTGCTCATGGCATGATTTGAGTTCAACTCTATGACCTGCATGAAACACTAATACCATCTGTTGATGCTTCTGTTCTGTATTTTAAATAGGCAAAGGACCTGGACATTAGCTAAACAGATAACAAAATACATTGTAAAATTATGAGGGGTTCAAACTTGTATGGTATTAAATTCAGACCACAGCAGGTGCAATATACGGGATAATTTGCAGGTACTGCTGAAAGGGACATTTCTGGGCAAGAAGAATAATACAGCTATTGCAGGTCAGTGAAGGGTTAGGAACATATAATCTGTGAAATAAACCAGTGGTGGGTGAAAAAGGTATAGCATTCAGCTGGCCAGCTTGTACATGGCCTATGTTTTATTGATAATTTCACACAGCAATCTGTTGCTAAAATTAGTTTTCTGATGTGACCTCTAAGTCTTAAAATTCCATTCTAGTTACAAAAATTTGGCAAGTGTTAAACTTTTTTTTGTGTTAAGGAATGGTGAAACATTAAAATGCTAAAACTATTCATTCTTTTTTTACCGTTATGTGTTTCTGAAAACATTATACCTATATCATATAGCAAAAAAAAGGCCTTGTCCTTTTGCAAGATGTCAGGTCTAGAAAAGCATTCATATTAAGAATGAATGCTTGGCAATTTTTAATTGACTACAACCAATTACGTTTGTTACAAGTTGTTTAAACCCAGCTCAGCCTTAGCTATATTTTTGGCTTTGTAAAGAAAGGGGAAAGATTTTGAATTTTTGACAGGCTCTGATGATGATACTCAGCTAGAGGAAGGCAGTAGCATGAATGCAAAGAGAGGGGATGCTCAAGAAGGACAGCAATCTGGCAGTCATGTTCCACAAGCTGCAGCATACTGCCAGGTTTGCTACAGCGATGAAGAGGGAGGGGATGATGAGGGCACTGACTCCATGTGGGTGCCTGGTAGGAGAGAGGAGGAGGAGGAGGAGGAGGCAGGATGCCCTCCGGGGGACAGCTTAGGGGCAGCACACCGACTGAATCACACCGCAGAGCTCCGCCTGTGCAGAGCGCTGCCTCTGCGCGTTATTCTAAAAGTTCTTTCGTGTGGGCCTTTTTTGAGATGAGTGCATCAGATCGCACTGCTGCTATTTGCAACATATGTCTCAAGTGTATCTCACGTGGCCAAAACATCAGCCGCTTGGGCACCACATGCTTTACCAGACATATGTTGACCTGCCATGCAGCTCATTGGCAAGCGTACCTCAAAGACCCACACCAGGGGCGCATGCGCGAAGCTCGACATGGCAGACGCTCTCCCTTAGAGCTCCGCGCTCCTCGCTGCAAGATCGGATCAATATCAATCATCTGAACCCGCATTTCACCACGATATCACCCGGATCACCTTTGAGACAACACTGGCGTCTCTCGGGATGGTACTCACGGGACCGAAGGGCAAGAACAAGCCGAAACCCATCAAAGAAGCCCTGGCCCGGGCTTCATCCAAAATGGCGGCTAAGGCCTTAGCTAAACACCACGCTGCCTCTCCTGCGGCCTCCGACCAAGCGGACAGCGGCGATGAGGATGAATCGGACTCTAACCTTGGTGGTTCCCCACCTCTACCCTCCTCAGGTATGTCTCAAACTGCCTTTTTGAAACACATGGAGACTATGCTCCAAAAGGCTCTCAAGACTACATCGGAACAAATAACGGACAGGCTATCACGGGAAATCCGTGAAATAGGTCAGCGCACGGCTGACCTGGAGACAAGAGTTGATGACATGGAGCTCACTCTTCAAGAACACTCTCAAAACTTTTCTGTGTTAAAAGAGGAGAATGCCACCTTACTCTCCCGTTTGGAGGATGCCGAAAATCGCTCCCGCAGGTCCAACCTGCGCTTACGCGGCATCCCAGAATCTGTGGAAGATGTGCAATCTTTTACGACCGCACTGTTCCAGGAACTCTCACCTTCCATTCCAATCGAACGGCTGGAGTTCGACAGGATTCATCGTGCCCTCACAGGCCGCCAAACGGACGGTCCCCCTCGGGACATTATTGTGAAACTACATTTCTTTCGCACGAAAGAACAGTTACTGAATGATGCCCGTAAGAAAGAAGAACTGCTCTTCCAAACGCATAAATATCAGCTTTTCTCCGACCTGGCTCCGCTGACTATAGCTAAACGCCGTGCCATGAAGCCTCAACTTCAAGTTTTAATGCAGCACCAGCTCAAGTACACTTGGAGGTTCCCCTTCGCCCTGCAATTCACACACCAGGGCCAGCAGCATTCGTGCTCAACCCTGGAATCCTTACAACATTTGCTGGAATCCCTTCGTCTGACCTTGCCGGTTCAAGTCTCGGAGACTGCGCTACCCCGCACCCCGGCTCGATCCAAGGCTCCTCCATATTCGGCTACACCGAAGCGCAACCCGCTGGACCTGACATCTATCCGTAAGGGGACACCTTCACGTCGTCCGGAAGATGCCTTCCTCAGCCCAAAGTCCTGCACGCCTCGTTGATATACCTGAGGGTGCTCCCTCTTTTTCCCTCAGTACTCTCAGAGTACCTCCTTGTGGTCCCGACCTCTGGACCTCCAATGTAGCCCTGCTGTTGCAGCACTTCCTTTACTGTTAATTTTTTTCTGTTTGTCACCCCGTGTTTTGTATACTTTTTTGTATTATTTCTCCATTTTTGCCCTTTTTTCTCATTTTTTCGCTCTCCACATTTTCATTTTTTTTATTATTTTCTATTTTTGTTTTGTTTTTTCCTTTTGTTCTTAATTGATAATGTGCTGCTATCTGGGTGACAATAGCTGGGTGTGCTTGCGACGCCCTTACTTAGGTGTCACACGAGGTCTCTATGTCCCCCTATGGGGATATAACTCTGGTTCAGTTATTCCTATTTTACATAGGTATACTGCTATATACTTCATTGACTTCATCTGTATGCATACCATTTCCACGAATATTTTTTTCTTGTGCTTTTTTTTCTCGCTCCTGTTTTTATTTATGTTTGTTTCTTTTTTGGTTGGTCTGCTGGGGGAGGCGAGGGGGGGGGGGGCTGGGCGGGAGTTGGGGATGTGACTTGCTCGTCTCCCCTCCTCTCGTCCCGGCACCCTGCCCCTCCCTTTTTCATTTGATGTCTCCTTTCGCACCTCCTCCAGCACTCCACTTAATCAAGAGTGATGTATGTTTTTCAGCCTGCTTCCATTTATGCTACTCGTGGGCTGGCTATTTCTCTCCCTTATTCCCCCTCCTTTTACCCTCCCCTGCTTCCCCATTTTCTTCCTCTCCTCCTATTTCCCTCATCCCCCCCCCCCTCCCTTTCTCCTCCTCCCCTCACCCTTCCCTTGCTTTCCCCACACCCGCCCATTCCCCTTGCCTCCCTTCCCTCTGATCCTTTCTTTATCCCCCCCTCCGACCTGCGATAGCTGCAAACCCCTTATATTTAGAAGGCTATGGTTACTGCCGTTTATCTCCTGTTTAGTTTATGTTACTTTTGCTCAAGATGTTGTCCTAACTTTAATTATATGGTTTTCACTGTTAGATCCGCTTGCAGTGGGGAGTTGTCACTGCTCCCCCACCTCCAGTGCTCTCCCTCTTCGGTCGGTCTTCTCTGGCTGAAGAGCTAGCGCACTATTTGGTTGGGCACTACAGATACTTTGTTCAGTTTTTTTTAAATCATTGTGATGCCCTACGTTTTGTACACTACTTCCCCTCTTTTCTTCTCCCCCTGCTGTCCTTTTTCTCCTTTGTGCTTCCTTCTTGCTTCTTTCCTTCCTTTTTCTCTCCCTTTCTGGCCAGGTGGCTCACCCTCCTCTCTTCACCCACATTTTTTATATATATTTACCCTTCCCCGCTCGCATAGATGGCCCCTTTAAATATAATTTCCCTTAATGTTAAGGGACTTAACTCCCCTCATAAGAGAACAAAGGCCTTCCGCACCTTTGTTTCCTTGGGGGCCGACATTGTTGCCCTCCAGGAAACTCATTTCACTGTCCGCAACACCCCCAAATATTTTAGCTCCCGTTATCCGTTAGTGTATACCGCCTCTGCAGATACTAAACACAGAGGTGTTTTACTTGCTTTCCGCCACTCCCTGCCCTTCACATTACAAACGGAGATCAAGGACCCCTCAGGCCGCTATATTATATTGGTGGGCCTTTTACAGGAAGTGGAAACTACGTTTGTCTCCTATTATGCCCCAAACGTCAACCCGATCCCCTTTTTCACCCACCTCTTGCGGGTAGTTAAGACACACACCAAAGGCACATTATTTATGTGCGGCGATTCAAACTTGGTACTTCATCCACATCTGGATAAGTCTCCCTACTCCCCAGATCATTATTCCCCTGCCTCACAACTTCGCAGATTGTTGCAACAACACTCCCTTTTAGATTCCTGGAGAGAGTGTAACCCATTGAAGAAAAATTATACTTACTATTCCCCCCCGCACAATTCGTTTTCTAGAATAGACCATATCCTTGTACCAATCGCATCCTCCCCAATTTTGCTGAAATCCTCCATACAACCCATCTCGTGGTCAGATCACTGCGCTGTTGTAACTACGATCTCGTCATTAATACCCCGCCCTGACAACAAATCCTGGTGTATGAATGAGGCCCTCCTTACCAACCAGTCTTATTGTCTCGATATTCAAACTGCCCTTAATGACTATCTTCAATTTAATGCTAGTCCAGACATTTCGCCGACCCTCCTCTGGGAAGCGCACAAACCGGTGATCAGAGGTACTTGTATCTCAGTTGCCACTCATCTGAAGCGTGACAAAAGACTCAAATTACAACGGCTGGAGGCTGACTTCCAACGCCAGTTTCTACAATTTCAAGCGACCCCTTCTAATGATAATAAGAAACAGCTTGAGGTAACCAGGTTGGAACTGAATCTGCTCTTGGCTGAATCTGCGGAGAAAGCTCTCCGCCGGTCCGGCCACAAGATCTACACGAAGGCCAACAAGCCGGACACCTTACTAGCGCTGAGTCTTCGGCGACCAGACCGTATACATAAACCTATTAGACTCCGGCTGGCTAATGGCACTCATACTAGCAACCCTGTTAAGGTACTCTCTGAATTCCGTAAGCGTCTTGCTAATCTATATGAATCGAGGGGGTCTCTTCCCTCTTCTGAGGCGGAGATGCTCTTCCAAGATTTACCTATACCTTCGTTGCCTGTTGCTAGCCGGGAGTCTATAGATAAACCTATCTCGGTTGAGGAGGTCCTTGGCGCCATTAAATCACTTAAACCTCATAAACGCCCTGGCCCGGATGGTCTTCCTGCTGTATATTACAAGAAATTCGCACCCACTCTTGCCCCACTTCTTTCTAAATCCTTCAACGCCCTGCTACAGCAACAATCCCTTGGCCGAGACTCGCTGACTGCCATTATTGCCATGATCCCTAAGCCCAATACTGACCACACCCTCTGGTCCAACTATAGGCCCATATCCCTTTTAAACGTAGATGTGAAACTACTAGCCAAAATCCTTGCCCTAAGACTCAACCCGATCATTGGAGGCCTGATACATAAGGATCAAGTAGGATTCATTCCTCGCCGCCAGGCTGCCGACAACATCCGTCGGGTGATCCTTCTACAACACATAGCTATGTCTCGTAAGATTCCCATGCATCTTTTATCCCTTGATATTAGGAAAGCTTTTGATACAGTCTCATGGCCCTATCTTCACTACATTTTGGGACGTTGGGGTTTTGGCCCCAACTTCTTGCAATGGGTAAGTGCTCTGTATACTCACCCACAGGCATATGTTAAGTACTCGGGCTTCAGTTCAGAGTGTTTCCCAATTAGTAGAGGGACAAGGCAGGGTTGTCCCTTATCCCCGTTAATATTTGCCTTAGTAATTGAACCCCTTGCTGCCTTGATTAGATCTGATCCCAATATTCATGGTGTAGAGGTCGCTTCTACATCTCACAAAATATGCCTTTTCGCAGATGACGCCCTGTTATTTGTTACATCTCCGCATGTCTCCCTACCCAACCTTCTACAACTCCTGTCTAAATTTGCAAGAATATCTGGATTAGAGGTAAATCAAGAGAAATCCAAAGCCCTCAACGTGACGCTCCCTCCAGAGGTCCTCGACCTTATAAAAAGTAATTTCCCCTTTCAATGGTCCTCCTCCTCCATTTCCTACTTGGGTATCAAACTAACTAGTGACCCTGCCCATTTATTTCGTTCCAATTATCTCCCAATGTTTAAACACTTGTCCTCCATGCTTGACACGTGGCTACCTTTACACGTCTCATGGCTGGGGCGGATCGCGGCTGTGAAGATGTCATTGTTGCCGAAGTTGTTGTACCTGTATAGAGTCCTCCCGGTCGCGATTCCACCATATTTCCACAGGGCGATCCAGAGTCGGGTATACAAATATATTTGGGGCACCCGGGCCCCCCGAGTCTCACGTTCAACCTTGCTCCGCAGTAAGCTCAACGGGGGTCTTGGTGTTCCCAATTTTCTCCGTTACTTTCATGCAGCTCAACTTGCTCAGTTGACCCTTTACCACGCAAAAACGGAGATCCCTCTCTGGGTAGCTTTGGAGGCAATAGATCTACATCCCATACTTATCACTAATCTTTTATGGCTCCCCCCCACTGCCCGGGGTCCTATTCATAATCCTATAACCCTACATTCTATGAAAATCTGGGACAAATTACGTAGACCTTTTAAATTGATTTCCCCGCACCTACCCCTACTATCTCTTCTTGGCCACCCACTATTCCCTCCCGCATTTTCTCAGCCTGCCTCTTTCCTGGCCTGGTCTCGTGCCGAGACTTCATCTCGAATGGTGTCCTGAAACCCTTTCCATCTATACAAGCCCATTCACATCTCCCCTCCCGGGAGTGCTTTAGGTACCTCCAAATTTCCCATTTTATCCAAACCCTCTTGAGCTCCCAAAGGGTGCTGAACAAATTGTCTCTCTTTGAGAATATATGTGACTCAGACCCCCATGCCCCGGGCATAATCTCCAGCCTCTACGCATATCTCACGTCCCCCTCACCCCTGCCTCCCTCGTATGTTTCTGCTTGGTCCAAGGACCTATCCTTGGACCTGGATGATAGCGATTGGTCAATGATATGGGCAACTACTAAGCTTTCCTCACAGAATGTTGTTGCGCTAGAGGCCAGTTATAAAGTCCTCATGAGATGGTACCTGGTTCCTACCAGGATAGCTAGATATCTACCATCATACTCCCCCAATTGCTTTCGTGGTTGCGACACTGGTGGCACCCACTTGCATATTTGGTGGACGTGTCCTGTGGTGCAACGCTTCTGGGCGGCAATATTTCACATGGTTTCAACTTTATTTGATGTGACCCTCCCTCCCGACCCATCTTTGGCCCTACTTAATCTTCCACCGCGAGACTTTACTAAATCACAACTGCGTCTCTTTTTGCAACTCACTACAGCTGGCAAGCAGACAATTGCGAAGGCATGGAAGTCCCCATTTCTGCATATTGCGGAAGTTAGGAATAGGGTCACCCAGGCTATGATACACAGCAAAATAGAGGCCACAATAGTGGACAGGATCCCACAACATCTTAGGGTCTGGCGCCCTTGGCTAGACCACTTTCTTCCCCCTGGATTTGATAGTCAACTTTTGAAACCCTAAGCTTGGCTCATAAGGAGCCGGGGAGGCTCTCACCCCTTTGTGACATCCTTGAGCCACCTGGTCAGTGCCACCTTTCCTCCCAACCCCCCTCTTTCCTTAGTTCCTTTTCTTCTTCTGTGTTGTATCCCTAGTTCTGGTTCTTCCTCTTCTTTTCTCTCTTATCTCTTGCTCTGTCTTACCTTTCTCCATTTCCCGATATCCTCTTTTGATAATGATGCTCAACCTACACAATATGTGTATGCTCACTGTTGTCACAGTAATCTGGGCAGAGCTCCGCTCCCTTCTACTTTTTCTAGTGTTAACTGGACTCTGTCCTTGTGATACTATTGGTAATGTGAGTTGTAGGCCCAAGTTCTAATCCACGCTTTAGCATGGAGTACATTTCGTATATCTGAATGTAGCCTGACTCTGTATCTATGCTTGATACTTTGATGTAATGTGTTATTTTTTCTTTGGAACATATGTTTGTAACAGTGACTGTTTGTTCTTTAAGCTTGTTATCAATAAACTATTTGAAAGTAAAGACCCACACCAAAGAACAAAGCGGACCTCTCCTTGCTCCTCATCAGCTGGCATCTCCAACCCCACTAGACCTTCAGTCCTCTCTGAAACCTGCTCTGAGAGGAATGAAGGTGTAGAATTAGGTGTGTCACAGCCAAGTGCTTCCGGGCACTCTGCTAGCAGTACACCCACGTCCGATTATAGCAGGCAAATGTCCCTGCCCCAGCTGCTGGACCGGCGAAAGAAGTTCACTCCCAGCCATCCACATGCCCAGCGGTTGAATGCTAGCTTGGCTAAATTGCTAGCACTTCAACTGCTGCCTTTTCAGTTGGTAGACTCGGCCCCCTTCCGTGAGTTTGTACAATGTGCGGTTCCTCAGTGGCAGGTCCCCAAACGCCACTTTTTCTCACGGAAGGCGATTCCGGCTCTCTACCGGCATGTGGAAGGCAATGTCCTTGCCTCGCTGGACAGGGCGGTCAGTGGTAAGGTGCATATTACCGCTGATTCATGGTCCAGCAGGCATGGACAGGGACGTTATCTGTCTTTCACGGCCCATTGGGTCACTCTTCTGGCAGCTGGGAAGGATGCAGGACAAGGTGCAGTAGTGTTGGAGGTTGTTCCGGCACACGCCTCCAAAATGCTACTATTGGTTGTGACACACCTCTCTCCTCCACCCCCTGCTCTTCTTCTTCCTCCATGGCCTCTTCCAGTGCTCTGTCCTCAGAACCAGCGGTGCTCCGTAGGCGTTCCAGGGGCTACGCAAGTACGCAGGCAAAACGATGCCATGCCGTGCTTGCACTGGTTTGTTTGGGGGACAGGAGCCACACTGGGGCGGATGTTTTGTCAGCTCTGCAGGGGCAGGCCGAGAGGTGGTTGACACCATGCCAGCTTAAGCCAGGAATGGTGGTTTGCGATAATGGCACCAACCTCCTCTCCACCCTCCGACAGGGACAACTGACCCATGTGCCCTGTGTAGCTCACGTCCTTAACCTGGTGGTGCAGCGGTGCTTGGGCAGGTACCCGGGCTTACAGGATGTCCTGAAGCAGGCCAGGAAAGTCTGTGTGCATTTCCGCCGATCATTTAATGCCTGTGCTCGGCTGGCTGAGCTCCAAAAGGAGTTGAACCTGCCCAAGAACCGTCTTATATGTGACATGCCCACCAGGTGGAACTCAACGTTGGCCATGCTGCAGCGGCTGCACACACAGCAGAGGGCCATCAATGAGTACCTGTGCGACTACGGCACCAGAACAGGGTCAGGGGAGCTCGGTTTTTTCTCACCACGCCAGTGGGGCATGATCAGGGATGCATGCACTGACCTGTCACCGTTTGAGGAGGCCACAAGGATGGTGAGCAGTGACAGTGCATGCATCAGTGACACTGTACCTCTTGTCCACCTCTTGGAGCATACGCTGCGTGGAATAATGGACAGGGCACTTGAGGCAGAACAGAGGCAGGAAGAGAAGGACTTCCTTGCCTCTCAAGGCCCCCTTTATTTAGACAGTGTTCCTGCTGTGCCACCCATCACACAGGAAGAGGATGAGGAGGAGGAAGAGGAGGAGGAGGATGATTGTGTGAGCATGGAGGTGGAGGCTGGCACTCAGCATCAGCAGCAGCAGCAGTCTTGTAGGGATGATTTACAGCCCCAAGAAACCTGTTGACTTGTACGTGGCTGGGAGGAGGTAGCTGCGGATCATGTTGTCCTTAGTGACCCAGAGGACTCCGGACCGAATGCCTCAGCTAACCTACGCTGCATGGCCTCCCTGATCCTGCAAAGCCTGCGGAAGGATCCTCGTATTCTTCGGATCAAGGAGAGGGACCATTACTGGCTGGCCACTCTCCTTGATCCACGGTACAAGGGTAAGGTTGCCGACCTTATCTTGCCATCGCAGAGGGAGCAGAGGATGAGACATCTCCGGGAGGCCTTGCAGAAAGGTCTGTGCAACGCATTCCCAGAGACTGGGAGGTTACAAACTCCTGGTCCTGGACAACGTGTTGCTGAGGCATCGGTCAGAAGGAGCGGTGGAGAAGGTGGCCGTCTGACTGATGCTTTCAGACAATTTTTTAGTCCGCAGCCCCAAGGTATGATCGGTTCCAGCAACCATAGCCAGCGTCTGATTTACATGGTGCAGGAATACCTAGGGGCAAGGTCAGACTTGGACACCTTTCCCACCGAAAATCCTCTGGCTTACTGGGTCTTGAGGATGGATCACTGGCCAGAGCTTGCACAGTATGCAATTGAGCTACTGGCCTGTCCTGCATCCAGCGTTCTTTCGGAACGCACCTTCAGTGCTGCTGGTTGCTTTGTTACCGATCACAGGGTGCGCCTCTCCACCGAATCAGTTGATCGACTGACCTTCATCAAGATGAATCAGTCTTGGATAACCCACAGCTACCAAGCACCTGAAGCTGATGTAACCGAATAATTTTTTTTTAAATATCACATCCCTTCAAGATTGCCTATGCTGATGCTGAGTGACTGTCCTCCTACGCTGATATGTAGGAAGAACATTTCTGGTTCTGGGTGATGCCATCAGCCCATTTTTGCTGCCCCTGTTTAACAGGGGTGTTTAACCACTTTCAGACCGGACCATTTTGCTGGTAAATGACCAGAGGTCTTTTTACACTTTGGCACTGCGCTGCTTTAACTGGTAATTGTGCGGTCATGCAATGTTGTACCCAAACGAAATTTGCGTCCTTTTCTTCCCACAAATAGAGCTTTCTTTTAAAGGTATTTGACTGATTCTGCGATTTTTATTTTTTGCGATATAAACGTAAAAAGACCGCAAATTTTGAAAAAAAATGATATTTTCTACTTTTTGTTATTAGAAAAATCCAATAAACTCAATTTTAGTCATACATTTAGGCCAAAATGTATTCAGCCACATGTCTTTGGTAAAAAAAAAGTCAATAACTGTATATTTATTGGTTTGCGCAAAAGTTGTCACATCTACAAACTAAGGTACATTTTCTGGAATTTACGCAGCTTTTATTTTATGACTGCCTATCTCATTTCTTGAGGTGCTAAAATGGCAGGGCAGTACAAAACCCCCCCAAATGACCCCATTTTGGAAAGTAGACACCCTAAGGAAATTGATAAGAGGCATGTTGAGCCCATTGAATATTTAATTTTTTTGCCGCAAGCGATTGAATAATGACAAAAAAAAAAATTTTTTTTTTTTTACACAAAGTTGTCACTAAATGATATATTGCTCACACATGCCATGGTTATATGTGGAATTGTACCCCAAAATACATTCTGCTGCTTCTCCTGAGTACGGGGATACCACATGTGGTCGACTTTTTGGAAGGCTAGCCGCGTACGGGGCCCTGAAAGCCAAGCACCGCCTTCAGGATTTCTAAGGGCATACATATGTCATTTTACTCCTCACTACCTATCACAGTTTTGAAGGCCATAAAATGCCAAGATGGCACAAAACCCCCACAAATGACCCCATTTTAGAAAGTAGACACCCCAAGCTATTTGCTGAGAGGCATGTTGAGTCCATGGAATATTTTATATTTTGCCACAAGTTGCGGGAAAATGACAAACTTTATAAATTTTTCACAAAGTTGTCACTAAATGATATATTGCTCACACATGCTATGGGCATATGTGAAATTACACCCCAAAATAAATTCTGCTGCTTCTCCTGAGTACGGGGATACCACATGTGTGGGATTTTTTGGGAGCCTAGCCGCGTACGGGGCCCCGAAAACCAAGCACCGCCTTCAGGCTTTCTAAGGGCATACATTTTTAATTTCACGCCTCACTACCTATTACAGTTTTGAAGGCCATAAAATGCCAAGATGGCACAAAACCCCCACAAATGACCCCATTTTAGAAAGTAGACACCCCAAGCTATTTGCTGAGAGGCATGTTGAGTCCATGGAATATTTTATATTTTGCCGCAAGTTGCGGGAAAGTTACAAACTTTTTTTTTTTTATTTATTTTTTTCACAAAGTTGTCACTAAATGATATATTGCTCACGCATGCCATGGGCATATGTGAAATGACACCCCAAAATAAATTCTGCTGCTTCTCCTGAGTACGGGGATACCACATATGTGGGACTTTTTGGGAGCCTAGCTGCGTACGGGGCCCCAAAAGCCAATAACCGCCTTCAGGCTTTCTAAGGGCGTAAATCTTTGATTTCACGCCTCACTACCTATTACAGTTTTGAAGGCCATAAAATGCCAAGATGGCACAAAACCCCCACAAATGACCCCATTTTAGAAAGTAGACACCCCAAGCTATTTGCTGAGAGGCATGTTGAGTCCATGGAATATTTTATATTTTGCCGCAAGTTGCGGGAAAATGACAAACTTTTTTTTTTTTTTTTTCACAAAGTTGTCACTAAATGATATATTGCTCACGCATGCCATGGGCATATGTAAAATGACACCCCAAAATAAATTCTGCTGCTTCTCCTGAGTACAGGGATACCACATGTGTGGGATTTTTTGGGAGCCTAGGTGCGTACGGGGCCCCGAAAGCCAAGAACCACCTTCAGGCTTTCTAAGGGCGTAAATCTTTGATTTCACGCCTCACTACCTATTACAGTTTTGAAGGCCATAAAATGCCAAGATGGCACAAAACCCCCACAAATGACCCCATTTTAGAAAGTAGACACCCCAAGCTATTTGCTGAGAGGCATGTTGAGTCCATGGAATATTTTATATTTTGCCACAAGTTGCGGGAAAATTACAAACTTTTATTTATTTTTATTTTTTTTTCACAAAGTTGTCACTAAATGATATATTGCTCACACATGCCAGGGACATATGTGAAATGACACCCCAAAATAAATTCTGCTGCTTCTCCTGAGTACGGGGATACCACATGTGTGGGACTTTTTGGGAGCCTAGTCGCGTACGGGGCCCCGAAAACCAAGAACCGCCTTCAGGATTTCTAAGGGTGTAAATTTTTGATTTTACACCTCACTACCTATCACAGTTTTGAAGGCCATAAAATGCCAAAATAGCACAAAACCCCCCAAAATGACCCCATTTTGGAAAGTAGACACCCCAAGCTATTTGCCGAGAGGCATGGTGAGTATTTTGCAGCTCTCATTTGTTTTTGAAAATGAAGAAAAAAAAAAATAATGTCTATTTTTTTTCTTTTTTTCAATTTTCAAAACTTTGTGACAAAAATGAAGGTCTGCAAAATACTAACCATACCTCTCGGCAAATAGCTTGGGGTGTCTCCTTTCCAAAATGGGGTCACTTGGGGGGATTTTGTGCTATCTGGGCATTCCATGGCCTCCGAAACTGTGATAGGCAGTGAGGAATGAAATCTAAAATTTACACCCTTAGAAATCCTGAAGGTGGTGCTTGGATTTTGGGGTACCGTACGCGGTTAGGCTCCCAAAAGGTCTCACACTTGTGGTATCCCCGTACTAAGGAGAAGCAACAGAATGTATTTTGGGGTGTAATTTTACATATAACCATGGCATGTTTGAGCAATATATCATTTAATGACAACTTTGTGCAAAAAAAAAAAAATAATAATAATAATGTATTTTTTCCACAACTTTTGTCAAAATATAAAATATTCCATGGACTCGACCTGCCTCTCAGCAAATAGCTTGGGGTGTCTACTTTCTAAAATGGGGTCATTTGGGGGGGTTTTGAACTGTCCTGGCATTTTATGCACAACATTTAGAAGCTTATGTCACACATCACCCACTCTTCTAACCACTTGAAGAAAAAGCCCTTTCTGACACTTTTTGTTTACATGAAAAAATATTTTTTTTTGCAAGAAAATTACTTTGAACCCCCAAACATGAAGTGTTTTTTTAAAGCAAAAGCCCTACCGATTAAAATGGTGGGTGTTTCATTTTTTTTTTTCACACGGTATTTGCGCAGCGATTTTTCAAACGCATTTTTTGGGGAAAAAACACACTTTTTTTTATTTTAATGCACTAAAAATCACTATATTGCCCAAATGTTTGATGAAATAAAAAATATGATCTTAGGCCGAGTACATGGATACCAAACACGACATGCTTTAAAATTGCGCAGAAACGTGCAGCGGCGACAAACTACGTACATTTTTAAAAGCCTTTAAATGCCTTTACAGGTGACCACTTTAGATTTACGGAGGAGGTCTACTGCTAAAATTAGTACCCTCGATCTGACCTTTCGTGGTGATACCTCACATGCATGGTGCAATTGCCGTTTACATATGCCACCAGACCAACGCTTGTGTTCCGCGTTGCGCCTTAGCAGGGGGGACAGGGGTGTTTTTTTTTATTTTTTTTTTTTTATTATTTTTTTTGCTTTTTTATTTTTTTTTAAACTGTTCCTTTCATTTATATATATTTTTTTATGATTTTTATTGTTATCTCAGGGAATGTAAATATCCCCTATGATTGCAATAGGTAGTGACAGGTACTCTTTTTAAAAAAAATTAGGGTCTATCAGACCCTAGATCTCTCCTCTGTCCTCAAAGCATCTGACCACACCAAGATCGGTGTGATAAAATGCTTTCCCAATTTCCCAATGGCGCTGTTTACATCCCGCAAAATCTAAGTCATGAAATGCTCGTAGCTTCCGGTGTCTTAGGCCATAGAGATGATTGGAGCCATTCTGGTCTCTGATCAGCTCTATGGTCAGCTCGCGGAACCACCGGCTGCATTCTCAGGTTCCCTGTTGGGACAGGAGAGCCTGAGAAAACCATGGAAGATGGTGCGGGGGGGGGGGACATTCCCTCCCACTGCTTGTAAAAGTAGTCTAGAGGCTAATTAGCCGCTAGGATTGCTTTTACATAAAAGCCGACCGCTGGCTGAAAAGAATGATACCAAGATGATACCTAAACCTGCAGGCATCATTCTGGTATAAGCACTCAAAGTCCCGCAACATACCAGTATGTTGCTGGAACTGGTTGGGCATATATTGTATTTTTTTTTTCATGCAGCCTGTGGGCTGAACGAAAAAAAAATATTGATCTGTGGGTATGCCCACCATTAGATACCACCCTTCATCCACCCACTTTCTAATGGTGGGCATACATGCACCATTTATATATGCCGAAGCATGGGGGCATCCTCCCGCAAAAGGTAGGAGCAGATCGCTCCTCCACCCCTTATGCCCCCATGCTTCGGCATATATGCTCTTTTTTAACTGTGGTGGTGAAATCACCCCCGACAGTGCTGGAGTCGCGGCTTTATGTATCATGGGAGCAAACGCTGTTGCTGTCAAGATAAATAAATCCGCTCTGCAGCAGAATGGCGTACCTGCTAAGCAAATGATGGTTAACAATAAAACAAAGTAACATTACAGTATAACAGTAGGACTTTCCATACCTGCAAAGCAAATACAAAAAAAATCGCAAAAAATAACACATTTAACACAATCTGTGCCTAAAATATATATATGCCGAAGCATGGGGGCATCCTCCCGCAAAAAAGTTATGCCGCGTACATACATTCAAACTTTTCCACGGGCAAGCCCTCCGTCGGAATTTTGACTGTATGTACGTGGCATTAGGAGCAAAATCGCTCCTCCACCCCTTATGCCCCCATGCTTCGGCATATATGCTCTTTTTTAACTGTGGTGGTGAAATCACCTCCGACAGCGCTGGAGTCGTGGCTTTACGTATCGTGGGAGCAAACGCTGTTGCTGTCAAGATAAATAAATCCACGCTACAGCTGAATGGCGTACCTGAAAACAAAAAATGGTTAACAATAAAACATTGCAGAATAGAATACAGTACAAAGGAGCAGAACAATAGAGAGAGAATAGAGAGAGAGAGAGAACAATAAAACGACAACTATTTTTGGTTTTTTTATTTTATATTTTTTTTGTTTTTTTTGGTTTTTTTACTTTTTTTTTTTTTTTTTAACACTTTTTTATGTAACTTTAACACTTCTGTTGTAACGGTTCCAGCGGTTTGGGTCTCTCAAAATGTGATGGCATCTTGGGAGACCCTGTGAACGTGTGCCTAGCTTGTGCAATGCTGTACCCTACGCTAATACTCAACTAGTTCATGGTAGCGTTCAAAACACTCACCCTGACAAAGACCAGGCTGGCCAGGACAGCGGGGACAATAAGAACGGGTGTCACGCCTGAATCCGCGCTTTTTGCAGACACGACATTTTCTTTGGGGGGCTCGTTGGGTAGGGGTACTCGGGAGGACATAAGAATAATGCCTCTCATGCAGCCGGCTTACTGCATCTGGTAGGGGAAGGTGAGGTGGAGCACCGCCTGGATACAGAAGGGCTCTGACGATATCCTCCTGGAATTTGAGGAAGGATCCAGTCCGTCCTGAAGCTTTGTGTAGTACATAAGCATTCAGTATAGCCAATTGGAATAAATAAACAGACACTTTTTTGTACCAGCGTCTGGACTTACGGGCAACTAGATACGGCGCCAACAACTGGTCATTGAGGTCCACCCCTCCCATGTTAAGGTTATATTTGTGGACACAGAGGGGTTTCTCCACAATACCAGTCGCCGTAGAAATTTGGACCGTCGTGTCTGCATGAAGGGAGGTAAGAACGAAAACATTCTTATTATCCCTCCACTTCATAGCGAGCAAATTATTACTGCGCAAGCAGGCTCTCTCCCCCAGCCTAAGACGGGACTCTACAAGCCGCTGGGGAAAGCCCCGGCGATTAGGTCGCACGGTGCCACATGCTCCAATCTGATGATCAAATAAATTACTAAACAGTGGCACGCTGGTGTAATAGTTGTCCACGTACAAGTGGTACCCCTTTCCGAATAAGGGTGACACCAAGTCCCACACTATCTTGCCAGCGCTTCCTATGTAGTCAGGGCAGTTCTCCGGCTCTACGTGACTATCTTTACCCTCATAAACCATGAAACTACGTGTATAGCCTGTGGCCCTGTCACAGAGCTTATACATCTTGACCCCGTATCTGGAACGCTTGTTGGGGACGTATTGTTTGAATGACAAGCGACCAGAAAATTTAATCAGGGACTCATCAACGCAGACAACTTGATCGGGAGTAAACAAGGCTGCAAAACGTTGGTTGATGTGGTTTATGAGGGGCCGAATTTTGTAGAGCCGATCGTACTCAGGGTCTCCACGAGGACGACAGAGTTCATTGTCGCTGAAGTGCATGAACCGCAAAATCATCTCGTATCGTGCCCTGGACATGGAAGCAGAGAACAAGCGCATATGGTGAATTGGGTCAATGGACCAATATGACCGCAACTCACTCTTTTTGGTTATGCCCATGTTGAGGGAGAGGCCCAGAAAGATTTTAAATTCGGAAACCGTAACTGGTTTCCATTGTCTGGCAAGGGCGGACTGGGGAATAGTGGCGATGTGTTGAGCAGCGTACAAATTGGTTTGGTCCACAATAGATCTAAAGAGATCTTCGGTGAAAAACAGTGAGTAAAAGTCAAGTGTCGTAAAATCAACGACACGACATCAGTTTCCACGTTAATGCCAGGTTGGCCAGTGAATGGGGGAAGTACGGGTTCTGCAGAAGTGGTGGGCACCCAAATAGGATTGGCGAATTCTGCAGGAAGGGCACTATGGGTACGACGGGCCTGTCTTTGTCTTCTTGGTGGCAGCGGGACACTACTTGTGCTTGCCACCTCGCCAGCTTGAACTGCACTTATGGGACTCGCCACGTCACCACGTGTTACTGCAGTGCTGGATGTAGGTCCAGGGTGTACTAGGCCGCTGGTGCTTGCCAGTTCACCAGAAGGATGAGCGGCTCTAGTACGTCTCTGCTCCATACGAGTGACCTGCGGTTCCTGCACCTCAACAACAGAATACATACGGGATTGGGCACACCTGTTCTTAGCAGCGGCCTCATCTCCGTCGTCAGAGCTATCTGTCATGGAGCCGCTGTCCTCTACAGGATCGTATTCTGAACCTGAATCTGACAGATGAGTGACGTCCTCTTCACTATCTGTCATGCTCAGAAACGTGTAGGCCTCATCACTAGTGTACCTTCGCTTTGCCATTTTGGGCTCTAAATTTAGGGGTACACTAGTGAGACTCACAGGTAAAAAAGCACCTAGCCTGTCAGCGACTGTTTCAAAACGCTACAAAAAAAACTGTTAGCGATCGCAGGGATCAAGCCTGACTCTGCGAACGCTGCAGTTATGTGTGTTGTGTTTTGTAAGTGACAGTGATCGATCGATACTGCACTTGGGTGGGCTGGGCTGGGCTTGGCGGAGGGGCTAAACGCAGGTGCTAGCGGGTATCTGGGCTGATCCCGCTAACAATGCGTTTTGGGAAACCTAAAATGCTGGCAACGCTAATATATATCTGATCAGATACTATATTACTAAGGGAGGTGTATGCTTTGCCCGTGGGTGTTAGCGGTACTGGCACTAACCTGACGCTGGGGCGACGCAGGCCTTATCTGACCCTAAAAAACTTATATCACCCGCCGGGTGATCAGGGGGTTAAACCTTTATTAGGTAATAAATGGCGGGTGCCCTGAAACAAAAAAAAAATAACTAACCAACCAGCGTCACCTGTAACAGTTATATGGTGATCACTGGTGAAAGGGTTAACTGGGGGGCAATCAGGGGGCTATGCGGTAGTATATGGGGGTCCCTGACGCTATAAAAAGCTGCGGCGAACCCAAATACTTACCTGCCTATCTAGGGTCACCTGTGACACTAATACAGCGATCAGAAAAAAATCGCTTATTAGTGACACTGGCGACGGGGGGTGATCATGGGGTTAAACCTTTATTGGGGGGGTTAGGGGGGCACCCTAGAGCTAAAGGGGGCTAGCCCTAACTGCCCTAACAGTTATTACAGTCACAAATGACACCAATGCAAAAAAAAAAAAAAAAAAAAAAAAAATGCACTT
Organism: Lithobates pipiens; assembly: GCF_037356315.1. Lineage (NCBI taxonomy): Eukaryota > Metazoa > Chordata > Amphibia > Anura > Ranidae > Lithobates > Lithobates pipiens. The sequence continues at coordinate 205,215,267 of NW_027507785.1, read as the reverse complement.
GGTGTCACTGTGACTGGGGGGGGCAGGGGTGATTGGGGGGTGATTGGGGGTGATCAGGGGGGTGAAAAGTGTGCCTGGCGTGTTCTACTGTAAGTGTAGTGTTGGGTGCAACTTACCGATCCTCTCTCCTCCCTGCCGGAACGAAAAAGACCGACACGAGGAGAGATTACTTCACTTCCTCTCCTGTGTTTACATTACAGGAGAGGAAGTGATGTCACCGAGCATTTTCATTCGTCGGGAGCGATCGCGAGGGGGTGGCCATGAATGAATGGCCGTCCCCTCGTCCGGGATCGCTCCCGAACGAATACCGACCGCCGCAGGCACCGGGCGGGGGCCCCGATCGGGCCCCCGACCCGCGGGAGGCAAGGGACGTACATGTAAGCCCTTATGCCTGCCCGTGCCATTCTGCCGACGTACATCGGCGTGCGGCGGTCGGCAACTGGTTAATTACAATTTTTGATGCAATGCTTTGCAGCAGGGCTAATTCCTGCAATAAAACTAGAGTATATGGGAGAGGTTGCAGTGTCGTGGCACCAGCACCAGTGCCTAAGGCCCAATTTTTCTGCCCCTGTTTAACAGGGACATGTAATTACAATTCTTGATATAATATTTCACAGGAGGGCCCGTTCCTGTGCCCACCCAGAGTAACTGTGGCACCAGCACCACAACCACCAAAGGTCAATTTTTCTACCACTGTTCAACAATGGCATGTAAATACAATTCTTGATATAATCGTTCACAGCAGGGCGCTCCAGCGCCCACCAAGAGTCACTTTGAGGGCTTACAATGTTGTGGCAAAACCAACACCTTGTTCCGCCATTTCTGCAGAGCATATAGGGCAGGCCCCTTCTTTTAAACATCCAACTTACAAACATCTCCTACTTGCAAACGGAAGGAGACAACAGCAAGTGAGATGAAAAAAGACAGACAGCAAAACAAATTATACAGGGGTGATAACCCTTCCCTATGTTTTCAAAAAGCTTAAAAATAGTTTTTTTGACTGGAGCTACACTTTAAAAATGTACCAGTTGAAAATTACAAACAGATTCAACTTAACACAACAAACCTACACAGTCCCTGTCTTGTTTGCACCGCCTGTATACTGCTGTTCTGAGTATATAGGGCCTGGGGGCCACACGCATTTCCTTTTTTTAATATGGGTACGGGGTTCCCCTTAATATGCGTACAAGACCCAAAGGGGCTGGTAATGGGCAGGGAGGGCTACCCATGCCATTTTTCTCAATGATTTTCAACCATATTGCAGGAACCAGATATAACATTAAAACCGCAAGCAGTTTTAAATGATGTTATTTCCGTTTAATGTCATTTTGTGCAGGGACTGTTCTAAACACGGGAAACACGTGGCACTTCACAGGCATACTACAGACACCCCCCAGGCACGCTATATAAAGGAATATTTCACTTTTTTTTCACTTTAATCGTCATTAAAATCAGTGCTCACACCAAAACTGCCATTTTTAAAAACATTTTAGGCATTGACTCATGTCCCCTGGGGCAGGAGCCAGGTCCCCAAACCCTTTTTAGGACAGCATCTTGCATATTAGCCGTTAAAATTAGCACTTTTAAATTAGAACGTTCGAGACCCATAGACTTCAATGGGGTTCTAAAGTTCGTACGAATTTGCGGTCCGTTCGAAAGTTCTGGTGCGAACCGAACCGGGGGGTGTTCGGCTCATCCCTAGTTGGGTGAGTGGTAGCCATTGGAGGAGTTCACAGAGAGTTGTGGCAGGCACAGAGTGGTAAGGTGGATGAGTCTGGCAGTATATTCCTTAAGAAAACCCTCCCATCATTACCACCCACATGTGATGACATCATAAAGTGCAGGTCAAAAAGGTCAAAAGATCAAAACTCCAGCAAAGATATGGCAGGCAAATGTCAAAATAGAAAGCACAGAAAAGCAGCAACTTTTTAAATGATACATTTAAATTGTTTGAGAAGTCCTGGAAACGCTGGTTTAATTATATGAATAATAAATCCAAAGATGTATCCATTTAACCACAATACCAGGCACTTTCTCCCCTTTCTGCCCAGGACAATTTTCAGCTTTCAGCGCTGTCACACTTTGAATGACAATTGCACGTTCATGTAACACTGTACCCAAACAACATTTATAATTTCTTTCCACAAATATAGCTTTCTTTGATCACCTCTGGGGTTTTTATTTTTTGATAAACAAACTAAAAAAGACCCACATTTTTGAAAAAAAAAGTTTTACTTATTTTTTTGTCATAAAATTTTCTTTTCCCCTTCACTGATGGGCACCAATGAGGCAGCACTGATGGGCACCGATGAGGTGGCACTGATGGGCACTGATGAGGTGGAACTGATGGGCACTGTTGAGTTGGCACTGATGAGGATGCAGTGATATGTAGAATTGATGGGCATTGATAGGCAGTACTGATATGAAGCACTGATGGGCACCAATAGGCAGCACTGATATGCAGCACTGTTGGGCACTGATAGGCGCCACTGATAGGCAGCACTGATGGGCACTGACAGATGGCACTGATGGGCACTGACAGGTGGCTGTGATGGGCACTGACAGGTGGCATTGATTGACACCGATAGATGGTACTGATTGGCACTGACAGGTGGCACTGATGGGCAGCACTAATGATGAGGTACTGATGTGTTACTGCTGGGAACTGATTTGCACTGTGGTGGGCACTGATTGGCACTGTGGTGGAATCTGATTGGCACTGTGGTGGAATCTGATTGGCACTGTGGTGGGCACTTGAAGGCTTTTTTATTGGGGGAATGCTGGGCACTGACATCTGAGCACAACCCCCCCCCCCCCCCCCCCGACAGGGAGAGCCGCCGATCAGCTCTGATTGGTTCTCCCTGTTAGCGCGAACCGAGGAATGCTGTTTACCGGCACTTCCTGGTTCACGCTGTCATCAGCTGTGATAGAGGCTTCTTATCACGATCGAAGATGTGGGGTGTCAGACTGACATACCGCAATCCCGATCGCCGCACTGCGTGCCCCCACGGGCGCACTCCGGCATGTTATCCTGCTGGACATCATATGACGCCCAGTAAGGATAACAGAACCACTTCCCGGTCATCATTCTGCTATAGGTCGGGCAGGAAGTGGTTAAGGTACTCGTATACACAGATGAATTGACATACAATACTTCATATCTGTCACTTCTTTCTTCCATATCTCTTTCTCTCTTCCCTTTCCTGTTTCTGACTTCCATTATGGTCTAGTAAGATCTCAGTCAGATCCGATGAGACATCTATTTTCCAAAAAGGATGATGTATAAAAACACATCCTTATTGTATTGGATAATTTAAGTGACTCTATGTATATTGTGGCAGCAGGCAGGTAAAGTCACCTGGTTGTATCCAGGATGGTAAATATGTGTGTCCTAGATTCAGGCTTTATGCAGACTTTTACAATTAGAGGGGAAGAGTTAATGAGCCCAGCTGAAGTAAGTGGGCTCATTAAGGCCTCTACAAAAAACCCCAGCATGCATAGGGAGATGCTCCATCCTGGAACCAGTTTTGTGTGTATAGACTGGGGAGTCTGAGATCTGTTCTGTGCGGTGAGTTAACGCCTGTGTGGCAAACCCCTACAATAGAGACAGGGACTGGGGCAGCACAAGGCTGCACCCAGTTGTTAGACAGGGAGTCTACGTGTGTAGTTAGAGGTCAAGCTGACCAGGATTTATTTTCTTGTTTTATTTTGTTTGGCTGTTATATGTATCACTGCATGTAGCCTAAATAAACCGGATCTTTTGTTTTTGCACCTACACCGCTGTCTGCTGTGCCTGACTTTGTGTTGTGAACCCATCCAGGGGGTCACACACACCCACTACCGAGCTAAGCCCCTCACAGTTGGTGGAGAATTTTGGCAGTTTTTTTTCAATTTTTTTTTTTTAAGGCCAGCATGGAGGAGATACTGAGACAGCTGACTCTAGCAAATGCAAATCAGCAGCAGGCAAATGCAAATCAGCAGCAAACAAATGCGGGTTTACAAAAGAGCCTTGCAGCTCAGCAACAAGCCCAGCAGCAGGCAAATGCAAATCAGCAGCAGATAAATGCAACTTTGCAGCGGAGTCTGGAAGCCCAGCAGCAGACAAATGCAACTTTGCAGCAGAGTTTGGAAGCTCAGCAACAAGCCCAGCAGCGATCTGAAGCCCGCTTCATAGACCTGTTGCAGAAGCAAGAGCAGAATTTTCAACAGAAAATAGAGACATTAATACAGCAACATCTGCAGACCAATGAAGCAAGTGGTTACAATAATACCGCATCCTTTGGTGTGAGCCGTTTATTGACAAAAATGACTGGAGAGGATGATCCGGAGGTGTTTTTGACCACATTTGAAAGGACTGCTGAAAGGGAAAAGTGGCCTAAGGAGCAATGGGCTGGACTGGTGGCCCCTCTGTTAAATGGGGAATCGCAGAAAGCTTATTATGACCTAGAGCCTGACCAAGCAAAAGACTATGTGGTGCTAAAAGCAGAAATATTGGCACGGCTGGGTGTCACCCTGGCAGTCCGGGCTCAGCGTGTGCATAACTGGACTTTTCAGGTTGGAAAACCTCCCAGGTCTCAAATGTATGATCTCATTCACCTGAGCAGGAAGTGGCTGCAGCCAGAGATTTTGACCGCACCAAACTTTGTGGAACGTGTGGTTATGGATCGTTTCCTGAGAGCTCTTCCTACTGCCATCCAAAAATGGGTAAGCCATGGAGACCCAGAAAATGCAGATAAACTTGTGGATCTGGTTGAGAGGTACTTGGCTACAGAGAACTTGACCACCTCTTCCAGGGACTCACGGACTTTCCCCCCTAAGACCAGATCATCCCCAGTGGCGGGTAGGATGACTCCAAGGGGTGAGGGTGGAGAGAGTGAGAGGGTGGGAGTTCTACCTAAGGTCTGGCGGGAGCAGCCCAGGAAGCCCATGCTGCAAGAGGCAGCGAAAAAGATTATTTGCTACCGCTGCCGGCAAGAGGGACATATTGCAGCCAATTGCCCCGTTGTGGATGAGCCTATGCAATGTGACTTTATAAGGGAGAGACGTCAGTCGCTGTTTGCGACAGTTGCATGCACTGCCATTCGGGGACCTGAGAAACATTTATGTAAAATGTGTATTAATGGTAGACATGTTGATGTGTTGCTAGATTCAGGTAGCCTGGTAACATTGATAAAAGCTGAATTAGTTACTACAGAGGTCTCTGGGAAGAACAGGGTGGCTGTTATTTGTGTACATGGGGACACCCGAGAGTATCCTGTAACTTCAGTGTTTTTTGAGACCCCCAAAGGTAACCTCTCTCATCAGGTGGGGTTAGTGTCTCAGTTACCACATGATGCTATTGTGGGAAGGGATTTTCCAAAATTCTGGGAACTCTGGGATTGTCCTGAGGCCCCCATTGGTGCCCCTATAAACCAGGAAGATGACCAGAATTCCTCTGGGAGTGGTGAGGACTCTCCTGAATTTCCCTTGTCGGTATTGGCGGGGGAAACTCGAGAAACTGGGGAGGAGCCAACATCCTCAGATGAAAACATGCCATCTGTGGAGTTTTCGGATCTTGAGGTTCACAGGGAAAATTTTGCCACAGAACAGTTAAAAGACCCCACCCTAATAAAGGCACGGGAAAATGTGGTGAAAATAGATGGCGAGTTAGTGAACCCAGATAAGACTAGCACTTATCCTTACTTCACTATGGAAAGGGACCTGCTATATCGAGTGGCTCAAAGGGCAGAAGAAACCATTGAGCAACTTGTAGTGCCCAAACCTTACAGGAAGTTGGTGTTAGAAATTGGCTCATGGACACATTCTGGGAGGTCATCTGGGGACAGAGAAAACCAGAGAGAGGGTATTGCAGAGATTCTATTGGCCTGGGGTCATGAAGGAAATAGAAAAGTATTGTTCCTCCTGCCCTGTGTGTCAGAAGTCGGCACCTATGCCACATTTCCGTAACCCACTGGTACCTCTTCCTATCATTGAGGTCCCCTTTGAGAGGATCGCAATGGATTTGGTAGGTCCGATAATGAAGTCTGCTAGGGGGCATCAGTACATTTTGGTTATATTGGACTATGCCACCCGTTATCCGGAAGCAATTCCTCTCCGAAATACCTCGGCCAAAACCATAGCCAAAGAGCTATCCCTTGTTTTTAGCCGCGTGGGTATTTGTAAGGAACTGCTTACGGACCAAGGTACACCCTTTATGTCCCGGGTTATGAAAGAATTATGCAAGTTGTACAATGTGAAGCAATTGCGTACATCTGTGTATCACCCCCAAACAGATGGGTTGGTTGAAAGATTCAACAAAACCCTAAAACAAATGTTAAAGAAGGTGGTGGATAGAGATGGAAAGAATTGGGATTGTCTAATACCCTATCTGATGTTTGCCATTAGGGAGGTACCCCAATCCTCTACGGGTTTCTCACCCTTCGAGTTGCTCTATGGGAGACACCCAAGAGGGCTGCTGGATATCACCAAGGAAACTTGGGAAAACAAGAGTTCTCCCCACAGGAGTGTGATTGAGCATGTCGCCCTGATGCAAGATAGAATTGCACAGGTAATGCCAATTGTAAAGGAACATTTAACCCAAGCGCAGTTAGCACAGCAGAGAGTGTACAACCGTGGGGCCAAGACCCGTACTTTTTCCCCGGGGGATAGGGTCTTGGTGCTAGTCCCCACGGTTGAAAGCAAATTTCTGGCCAAATGGCAAGGTCCATATGAAGTAATTGAAAAAATTAGTGAGGTGAACTACAGGGTTAGACAGCCAGGAAGGCGAAAGCCGGAGCAGATCTATCACGTTAATCTGCTGAAAGCCTGGAGGGATAGGGAATCCCTAGTCGCAGAGACTTTGTCACAAGTACAGCCTGATTGCTTAGTTCCTGAGGTTGGAATAGCAGACACCTTATCGAAACCCCAACAACAGGAGGTTAAAGAGTTTGTACTTCGTAACAAAGAGATTTTCTCTGAGCTTCCAGGACAAACATCTGGCGTAGAGCATGACATTATCACCCCGCCAGGAAAAAGGGTAAAACTAAAACCTTATAGAATACCAGAGGCCCGACGGGAGGCAATACGTGGGGAGGTTCAAAGGATGCTGGAATTGGGTGTGATAGAGGAGTCCCAGAGTGACTGGTCCAGTCCTATCGTACTAGTGCCCAAACCTGATGGGAGCTGGCGGTTTTGTAACGATTTTAGACAATTAAATAAAGTTACAAAATTTGACACCTACCCCATGCCACGTATAGATGAGTTGATTGACCGGCTGGGAACAGCCCGATATATGACAACTCTTGATCTCACCAAAGGGTATTGGCAAATTCCCCTGGCCGAGTCGGCCAAGGAGAAAACTGCGTTTGTAACCCCAGATGGGGCATTCCAATATAAGAGAATGCCGTTTGGGTTACAGAATGCACCGGCAACATTCCAGCGGAAAATGGATAAGATTCTGAGGCCCCATCAGAAATATGCTGCAGCTTACCTGGATGATGTGATTATCCATAGCACAGACTGGGTCTCACATTTGCCAAAAGTACAAGCAGTCCTAGACTCTATCCGGGAAGCTGGGTTTACGGCCAATCCAAAGAAGTGTACCATTGGACAGGAGGAGGCCAAATATCTTGGGTACACTATTGGGAGGGGGGGTGATAAAACCCCAAGTCAATAAAGTCGAGGCCATACAGAGTTGGCCACGTCCCAACAGCAAGAAACAGGTACGAGCCTTTCTGGGAATCGCTGGCTATTATCGACGATTCATTCCCCATTTTGCTTCTCAGGCTGTGCCCCTCACCAACCTGACAAAAGGGAAAGAGTCGGTTATGGTTAAATGGTCCCCAGAGGCTGAGGAAGCATTTCAGTCCTTAAAAACAGCCTTATGTAGCCAGCCAGTGTTGTACTCACCAGACTTCTCTAAGGACTTTGTTGTACAAACTGATGCATCAGACGTTGGGTTAGGAGCAGTGTTATCCCAGGTCTGGAACGGGGAAGAGCACCCAGTCATTTACCTCAGCAGGAAGTTAAAGTCCCATGAGGTAAATTACTCCACGATTGAGAAGGAATGTTTAGCAGTGAAGTGGGCTCTAGATTCCCTTCGGTACTATCTGCTAGGTAGGCACTTTGACCTGGTGACTGATCAGGCTCCTTTAAAGTGGATGGCTCAGAACAAGGAGACCAATAGAAGGGTAAATAGGTGGTTCCTAGCCCTACAGGAATTTAACTTTACAGTTAAGCATCGCCCTGGTGTTAAAATGGGGAATGTGGATGCTTTGTCTCGGATACATGCGTGTCTGACTGCTGGTGTTACAACCCCAAGGTTGAAACAAGAGGGGGGGTATGTGGCAGCAGGCAGATAAAGTCACCTGGTTGTATCCAGGATGGTAAATATGTGTGTCCTAGATTCAGGCTTTATGCAGACTTTTACAATTAGAGGGGAAGAGTTAATGAGCCCAGCTGAAGTAAGTGGGCTCATTAAGGCCTCTACAAAAAACCCCAGCATGCATAGGGAGATGCTCCATCCTGGAACCAGTTTTGTGTGTATAGACTGGGGAGTCTGAGATCTGTTCTGTGCGGTGAGTTAACGCCTGTGTGGCAAACCCCTACAATAGAGACAGGGACTGGGGCAGCACAAGGCTGCACCCAGTTGTTAGACAGGGAGTCTACGTGTGTAGTTAGAGGTCAAGCTGACCAGGATTTATTTTCTTGTTTTATTTTGTTTGGCTGTTATATGTATCACTGCATGTAGCCTAAATAAACCTGATCTTTTGTTTTTGCACCTACACCGCTGTCTGCTGTGCCTGACTTTGTGTTGTGAACCCATCCAGGGGGTCACACACACCCGCTACCGAGCTAACCCCCTCACAATATATATATATATATATATATATATATATATATATATATATATATATATATATATATATATATATATTGGCTATGAATTACAATTGATACATTCCTGATTTCTTTAGTATCTCACATTTTGTTATCACATTTGGTGGCTATCTACATATATATATTCTCATAATTTAAACATCTATACCCATACATATATTTGAGATCTTAAGTTGCTTTGACTTACAGTCATCCTATCTATTATTACAATGTTATTGTACATTCTAAATGTCAATGTAACCAAATTATTTTTTCTGTACTACTTCATTCTTTCATTGAAATTCTGAATTCTGAAATTCTGAATAAAAACAATGAAGCAAAGTGGTATGTGCAAAATTATTATAAATAAAAGATGAAGCCAAACCCAGACATCAATGGCAAGTGCTAAAACAAGAAAAAGGGATTATATCATGCTGCCTAGGCTGCCTAGGCAAGACGGTTGCCAGGTTGGGATAGGAGAAATGGTGTACAGTTAAATGTATGGGAAAAATACAATATAGGTGCTGTAGTACAACGTGCAGTACCAGAGATGCAGATCAAGAGACAAAGACAGGCATGGACCTGATGTAAACAATCCCCAAATACATTTTCATAAAGTGCAACTGTTCAGAACAACTAGAATATGCATATAAACTGCATCATAAATTGCTTTCCTTTAAGTAATGGAGGTTATTGTATTCATGCTACCTAGTCTAAAGTGGAACAAGACCTACATTGTAAAAGGGTGTGCCTTCACTAATATTTCTCTGCCTTTCTTGTTAGTAAGTGCCTGCTTCAGCTTGTGAAAGGAGATATCAACAGATATTAAGCCACACCATTAATTGCGGGCCACACAGCAGTGCACACCTATTGGGTCTTTTACCCATCAGCGATTTGGGGAGCCTCAGCGGGGGCTGACAAAAATGTTGTCAAGGGGCGACTTATTTTAAGCAAAATCTTTTTATATAAAAAACCCCACCCTCAGCCTTTGGGGAAGTGGATGTATACATAACATCACCTCATTGTGGAACAATTTTTGGAGGAATGCTCCGTGAGCTATACTGTCAGCAAAAGACTCGTAAATTGCGGCTACACTATCTTGGCATCTCTAAGCATTCCTACCTTATGTATGTATATATATATAAATAAACCATAAGGCATTACTTATAACTAAATACAGTAAACATATATATTGCCCCTCATAGGTTATGAACCAAAAGGAAAAAATTTACAATTCTAAGTCAGCGATTCAAAAACAAGAAACATATAAAGTAGAATCAAACAGTACTGAAAATGTATGTGATAACATAAAGTCCATTAAAAGTCCAACTGGAGAAACACCCTGTGTAGAAGGGATCTATTCAATCGTAAAACTTTTCAATCAACGTGAAGTAAAACCAGGTGCACCTCCACCAGACAAGTAATAATAGCCCCTTACCAGACGTCCCGGTAGGGAGCGCTTAATCACAAAATGGGTCTGAAGATGGATCAAACTTGAGCCCTCCAAATGGAACACTTTTACGTAGGACAGGTTAGGAGATACGCCAGTCATAAACCATCCAGCAGGGGAAAACGCTGTTTGAAGCGGGACTCAGATGTGTAGCATTGTAGGATCAAGGAAGGTTCACCATAGGGAGGAAAAGATGCTCCAAATAGTGTAAAATCATTTATTAAAACAAAAATATAAAACAAGAGATGCACTTACAAACATGAAAGAACATCGGGCATATCATCAAACTGGGCAAGCGTCGGCCGATCGCGAACACCAATCGATATCCCTTCTGGTACCAGTTCACATGAGGCAAGTCAGCGTGTCACGCCACCCAATGCGTTTTGTGAAAAATTCACGTCGTCTGGGGTATGGGTGACACGCCATATTGCCTCCATTATATAGTGAATGTTGGAACAAGCCACCTCCTCCGTTGTGTGAGAGCCTGTTTCACTTCCGGGATCAAAGGACCAGGCCTCACTCTCATATCCAATAGAGTGAGAGCCTGTTTCACTTCCGGGATCAAAGGACCAGGCCTCACTCTCATATCCAATAGAGTGAGAGCCTGTTTCACTTCCGGGATCAAAGGACCAGGCCTCACTCTCATATCCAATAGAGTGCGAGCCTATTTCACTTCCGGGATCAAAGAACCAGGCCTCACTCTCATATCCAATAGAGTGCAAGGTCAGAGAGCCAAGGCGGCGGAAATGATCCATGCAATCACCCGCCCCTCCCTGTTTACGGCTGTAAAACGACGCTCCTTACAACGGCGTGACAACACGCCGTACGTAACGAGCGGTTGACGCCACATCGTACGTCACGAGCGGATGACAACACGTCGTACGTAGCGAGCGGATGGACGGCGCACATCACCCACTACAAGGAAGTATGTGCGCTCCATCTGATGCCAAGTCTCGCTTTCAATACAATGTACGTAATGAGCGGATGACAACACACCGTACGTAGCGGGCGGATGGGCGGCGCACATCACCCCCTGCAGGGAAGTGTGTGCGTTTCATCTGGTGCCATGTCTCGCTTTCAATACAGTGTAGTCGTGGCTCCAGACCTCCATAGCAAATAAATCTTCCTCCATATCACGAAGGAGGAAGAATAAAGAATTATATATATATATACCTCAAATAAAATTAAATTAAAAAGGGAGGAGGGGACTAGTCCAACCACAAAATTAAAAATTATTAACTAACACTTAATAATCAAAAATGGATAAAACATACAAGGCACTTTGTAATACATGGCTAACTCAATATGTGGTTAAACACTTCATAATATTAAGATAGCGGTATTAACTAAGCTACAAAGTTCACACACAGCAAAAAGTGAAAGGGGCATACACAACTGTATTATGTAGAACTCAATACATTATGAGAAAAAAGATGAGAAAAAAGATATTTCTCTCTCAAAATGGAAAGAATGGGAGCTTACAAGAAAAACCATCAAACGCTACATTGAGGTAGAAAAATCCACAAATATCCAGATCCCACAATGTCTGATGGAAAAAGTCATAAATGCTTTACGTCTGTGCCTAGAACACTGGCAGGAACAACACGTTAAGCATTATTAATAAACGCATTAACGTCTGTATCTGTGTTCATACCGTAAGGGGTGTAAGTTTTTAGTCTATGGATCCACGACATCTCCAGCCGTGAGATCTCTCTGACCAGAGCTCCCCCCTCCAGTGGGGTTTGTACTTATCAATCCCCATGTACAAAGTGTTAGACGGATCCCTTCCATGTTTCTCGTCATAATGTCTAGAAAGGGGATGTTTGTCAAAACCCCGTTTAATGTTGGCGATATGCTCATTCAATCTGACCTTGAGGGCTCTCTTAGTTCTCCCCACGTACTGAAGCCCACAAGGACATTGGATGAGATAAACCACTGCTTCTGACGAGCATGTGAATTCCTTTTTGTATTTAATCACTGGATCCCTGCTAAGCAGGGAATAAGTCTCCCTGTCATCAGTAATGCGATGCAACTCTTTGAGATAGTCGCACCTGTCCAGGATGGCAATGCCGCCCCCTTTATCTGCAGGTCTGATGACAAGGGACTTATTGTTGCAGAGGGAATCCAAACCTGGATTGCGCAGTTCTCTTCTTTTTCTTTGTTTTTATATGTATATTTCACTTTGGGTATATATTAGAATTGCTGCATCACACATTTTCGTTAAGTATACACCGTAGCGCAGATTTCCTCTTCCTTTTTTCTCTGCTCTTTTCCAAATAATAATCTCGCGGCTTCAGTAGATAGGTTCAGTCCTACACTATGGACATCTTTGAGTTTAGAAATAAGAGGGTGATAGACACGGCTGGGGTTTTTGATTCTACACCCATATCTGCGGGTTCAGATATGAAAGGTGTATTCACCAGACTAAAAAATCTCACCACCTCCGAATTACATGCCCAGTGGGACATTGCTTTCTTTGAGACATATCTCAGAGAGGGCATGGTCCCCAGGAGTCTCAGGTGGGAGCTGAGCCCACACAGGGATGAGTCCGACATGGAAGGGTGGCAAAAGTTTTTTAATGATTCAGAGCTCTGTCTTTTACGATTTCTAGCTCAAAAAAAGAGCGAGAAATTAGCCCGCCTTGACGAAGAAATCAAACTAATCAAGGAATCACTAGTTCCTCTGAGCACTACTGAAGAGTATAAGGAGTGTTCTAAGAACCTCCTTAAAACTCTTGAGAAAGAGGAGAAAGAGCAAAAGCTCAAGAAGAAAAAGAAGTTCATCAGGGACAAGGAGGATTACCAGTCTGGGATCATCTTTCTATGGCAGAAGAAATTAGCCATGGAAAGAGAACAGATGGATACTCTTCCTCCCAATGCTCCTAATAATACTCAGAGGGGTCCTCCTGAGGCAGTCCCAAGGGACAACATAGTGCATTATCCCACAGAATGGGTACAGGGAGTCAGAGTCACACCGAGCAATCAGGCCCATTCGGGCACAGGTCCATGGCAGCTACGAGGTAATACCTCTTTGTCTCTGGCATCTCCAAGACCCCCGTGGGCTTCCCCGGGGAGGGGACCCGTAAATGGGAGATACAATAACAAAAACAAGAAAAAGTACAATAAGGGCCCATATCAGGGAGGTCATCAGAGACCTACCCTAACTCAAGGACCTGGCAGTTATCCAGTATGGGACTCCATTCAAGGGTTTGACCAAGAGAGGTCGGTATACTCCAATAGGAGAAATCAACCTTGGGAAGTTCCAACTCAAAACCGTTTCTTCCCGTTGGCAGACTTTGAAGCCCCATACATGGGGAGCCAGAGAGAGGATAATCCCCAGCAAGCACCATACCCGATTGGATCACGGAGGGTAGATCAAAGTGCAGTGTTTAGGCCCTCCCAACCCAGTCATGACTCCATTAATAATCGTGGGTGGGATTTTCCCAGGGACCACAGAGGCCTAAAAAGGCCTATAGAACCAAGAGGGGAGTCAGAGGGGGGAGGCGGATACAAGCAGCTAAAACGAAAAAGGCATTAGGGGAGGGTATTTTTAATCTCAGCACCCAGGCACTTTCTGACCCCGAAAAACGGCTTTTGGATAAGGGTCTGAAATTTGCTCCACCAAGATGGCTGAGCAAATTTCAGACCTACATGTACATACACAAGTTTGTACGCAGATTAAACATCAAGCGGTACATGTTGGGTAACCCCATTCAGGAGAATAATAGGTCGAGTCCGGTCTTTCAACATTCCGGCCTTGCCAATGCATCCCTTTTCAATCCCCCAGGGACACTGGCTCCTAGTATCAAAGTCTTTAGGGATCTAGTACTTAAGGATTTGGATGGGATGAAAGTAAAGAAATGCAAACTTCGGGGTGATCTGCAGAAGAGTTTGGATTCCCTCTGCAACAATAAGTCCCTTGTCATCAGACCTGCAGATAAAGGGGGCGGCATTGCCATCCTGGACAGGTGCGACTATCTCAAAGAGTTGCATCGCATTACTGATGACAGGGAGACTTATTCCCTGCTTAGCAGGGATCCAGTGATTAAATACAAAAAGGAATTAACAGGGATTGTAGATGAGGGCTTCCGTAGAGGGATCCTTACGGACAAGGAAAAATCTTTCCTTATACCTATGGCCCCTAGAACCCCAGTTATCTATTATCTCCCGAAGCTACATAAGAGTACTACCTGCCCCCCTGGTCGCCCTATTGTTAGCGGTATAGACTCGGTGACGTCCAGGGTGGGCAGGTATATAGACTTTTTTCTTCAGCCACTTGTGAAGAAAATCCCATCATACGTGAGGGATACCAAGCAAATCCTTAATATGTTAAACTCCTACAAACCAACCCCAGGCTTATGGCTCGTGACAGCCGACGTCACATCACTTTACACCATTATTCCCCATGAATTGGGTTTTGAAGCCGTCAGGGTTTATTTGGAGCGAGACTCTGGTTTAACACAGATCCAGATTGATTTCATTTTGGCCCTTTTAGATTTTGCAGCCAAGCACAATTATTTCTGGTTCGACAACCAGTTTTATCGTCAAGATAAAGGGGTTGCCATGGGGGCCAAATATGCCCCCAGTTTGGCTAACTTATTTATGGCCAAATGGGAGGAGGATGTCATCGATTCTCCCAGACGACCGGAGATAGTGCTGTGGGCACGATATATTGATGACGTCCTCCTCCTGTGGGATGGTGACGAACATGAACTCCATGCCTTTATGGAAGGGCTAAATAACAACTCGAGAGGCATCAAATTTAGCTATGAAGCCAGCCAGGAAGGTGTGAACTTTCTAGATTTAAACATCAAGGTTAATAGTGAGAGTTTTGTTACCTCCACCTTCTTCAAATCCACAGATAGGAATTCCTATATTCCTATGGGCAGCTGTCACTTGGACTCCTGGTTAAGGTCGGTCCCTTTGGGACAGTACCTACGCATAAGGAGAAACTGTTCTGATACCAACAAGTTTGATGAGCAAGCCAAGATACTATCTCAGCGGTTTTCGGAGAAAGGCTACGCGGCAGACCTGTTGACCGAGGCTTATACAAAAGCACGGGAGAGAGACAGATCTACCTTGCTGGCAGATAGGGAGAGTGAGGCCGATGCCAATCAGTCTTTATTACCCTTCGTTACTACCTTCTCGATGCAACATCAGAAGGTTAAACAGCTGATCCGTAGACACTGGCATATTTTGACCAATGACCAAACTCTTGGAACTATCCTACCGGAAGTCCCTAGAGTAATTTTTAAAGGAGTCTCTTCACTAGGCAATATGATTGCTCCTAGTGTACAGAACCCCCCTGTGAAGGACAGATGCTTCTTTCAGAACCTCAAAGGGTTCTATAGGTGTAGGAATTGTCAGGTGTGCTCCTACAATAAGAACAAAAATTCTAAAATCCTTGAATTCGTCTCCACCAGCACCCAGAGAAGGTATACAGTGGAGCCGTTCATCACATGCTCGTCAGAAGCAGTGGTTTATCTCATCCAATGTCCTTGTGGGCTTCAGTACGTGGGGAGAACTAAGAGAGCCCTCAAGGTCAGATTGAATGAGCATATCGCCAACATTAAACGGGGTTTTGACAAACATCCCCTTTCTAGACATTATGACGAGAAACATGGAAGGGATCCGTCTAACACTTTGTACATGGGGATTGATAAGTACAAACCCCACTGGAGGGGGGGAGCTCTGGTCAGAGAGATCTCACGGCTGGAGATGTCGTGGATCCATAGACTAAAAACTTACACCCCTTACGGTATGAACACAGATACAGACGTTAATGCGTTTATTAATAATGCTTAACGTGTTGTTCCTGCCAGTGTTCTAGGCACAGACGTAAAGCATTTATGACTTTTTCCATCAGACATTGTGGGATCTGGATATTTGTGGATTTTTCTACCTCAATGTAGCGTTTGATGGTTTTTCTTGTAAGCTCCCATTCTTTCCATTTTGAGAGAGAAATATCTTTTTTCTCATCTTTTTTCTCATAATGTATTGAGTTCTACATAATACAGTTGTGTATGCCCCTTTCACTTTTTGCTGTGGGTGAACTTTGTAGCTTAGTTAATACCGCTATCTTAATATTATGAAGTGTTTAACCACATATTGAGTTAGCCATGTATTACAAAGTGCCTTGTATGTTTTATCCATTTTTGATTATTAAGTGTTAGTTAATAATTTTTAATTTTGTAGTTGGACTAGTCCCCTCCTCCCTTTTTAATTTAATTTTATTTGAGGTATATATATATATATAATTCTTTATTCTTCCTCCTTCGTGATATGGAGGAAGATTTATTTGCTATGGAGGTCTGGAGCCACGACTACACTGTATTGAAAGCGAGACATGGCACCAGATGAAACGCACACACTTCCCTGCAGGGGGTGATGTGTGCCGCCCATCCGCCCGCTACGTATGGTGTGTTGTCATCCGCTCGTTACGTACATTGTATTGAAAGCGAGACTTGGCATCAGATGGAGCGCACATACTTCCTTGTAGTGGGTGATGTGCGCCGTCCATCCACTCGCTACGTACGACGTGTTGTCATCCGCTCGTGACGTACGATGTGGCGTCATCCGCTCGTTACGTACGGCGTGTTGTCACGCCGTTGTAAGTAGCGTCGTTTTACAGTCGTAAACAGGGAGGGGCGGGTGATTGCATGGATCATTTCCACCGCCTTGGCTCTCTGACCTTGCACTCTATTGGATATGAGAGTGAGGCCTGGTTCTTTGATCCCGGAAGTGAAATAGGCTCGCACTCTATTGGATATGAGAGTGAGGCCTGGTCCTTTGATCCCGGAAGTGAAACAGGCTCTCACTCTATTGGATATGAGAGTGAGGCCTGGTCCTTTGATCCCGGAAGTGAAACAGGCTCTCACTCTATTGGATATGAGAGTGAGGCCTGGTCCTTTGATCCCGGAAGTGAAACAGGCTCTCACACAACGGAGGAGGTGGCTTGTTCCAACATTCACTATATAATGGAGGCAATATGGCGTGTCACCCATACCCCAGACGACGTGAATTTTTCACGAAACGCGTTGGGTGGCGTGACACGCTGACTTGCCTCATGTGAACTGGTACCAGAAGGGATATCGATTGGTGTTCGCGGACGGCCGACGCTTGCCCAGTTTGATGATATGCCCGATGTTCTTTCATGTTTGTAAGTGCATCTCTTGTTTTATATTTTTGTTTTAATAAATGATTTTACACTATTTGGAGCATCTTTTCCTCCCTATGGTGAACCTTCCTTGATCCTACAATGCTACACATCTGAGTCCCGCTTCAAACAGCGTTTTCCCCTGCTGGATGGTTTATGACTGGCGTATCTCCTAACCTGTCCTACGTAAAAGTGTTCCATTTGGAGGGCTCAAGTTTGATCCATCTTCAGACCCATTTTGTGATTAAGTGCTCCCTACCGGGACGGCTGGTAAGGGGCTATTATTACTTGTCTGGTGGAGGTGCACCTGGTTTTACTTCACGTTGATTGAAACGTTTAACGATTGAATAGATCCCTTCTACACAGGGTGTTTCTCCAGTTGGACTTTTAATGGACTTTATGTTATCACATACATTTTCAGTACTGTTTGATTCTACTTTATATGTTTCTTGTTTTTGAATCGCTGACTTAGAATTGTACATTTTTTCCTTTTGGTTCATAACCTATGAGGGGCAATATATATGTTTACTGTATTTAGTTATAAGTAATGCCTTATGGTTTATTTAGTCATTAGTTTGGTGTGTTAGAATAATAGATCACAAGATACACTTCTTTAAGGTAGAGTGGTTTACATCCTAATAGAAGTATTAGGGATTGCGCAGTTCTCTTCTTTTTCTTTGTTTTTATATGTATATTTCACTTTGGGTATATATTAGAATTGCTGCATCACACATTTTCGTTAAGTATACACTGTAGCGCAGATTTCCTCTTCCTTTTTTCTATGTATATATATATATATATATATATATATATATATATATATATATATATATATGGAGGAGTGCTGGTGACAAGAATTACCACAAATTACCACGCTATCGCTATTTTCCGCTCTCCACCCCTGATGAAAGTTCTGTAACAACAAAAACTGGAAACGCGTCGGGTTTGGGATACCAATGAGAGTATTAGTGGTTCTCGTAAAGTGTTTTTTTTTGTTTAAGTGCAATTTTATATGTTTGTATACTACACTGGAGGCATTTTTTGTCTGGGTGTCTCCTTTTCTACTATTTTGTATTGTTTAAATAAACATAAGTTTTACTTGCGAAACTGGGTGGTGTTGGTGGTCTAATAAAGTCCCATTTAGGGTGTTTCCTTCTTTTTTTGTATCAACAGATATTGCACTGGAAGCCAGTGGGTAACATCACAGTTTTCTAGATTGAGCCCTTAATTGTCAGGTTTGCACTGCTGCACAGGGGCCCAGGGCATCCAGATTTGTGTTATCCCATGACTGCAATGAAGAAGAGTGAAAAGACTGAGATTTTTTATCAGCAGTATGCAGCCTGTGTATAAATAAGCAAAGGGGTTGCAGCTTTTTAAACCCTGTATATCTGAGCTTGTACTACTACTTTAATTTTCTTTAGACTTTCAGGACTTGTGAATATTACTTCTTTGAATGTTTGGAATTGTTTAAAATTCAAATTGTTTGCTATGAATAACTAATATTTACACATGATCGGTACTTTCTAATTTATTAAACAAGTTTGGTAATTATGTATGAGGAATGAATTGCAACAAATCAATTTCACCTGCAATTTGGCAGAACAGACTCTTCCAGCAGTTAGTGATCAGTATTCGGAGAATAGACAATCTTCCTTTTCCCTCCTACTCATCAACTTCCAGTAAGTTGGTGTACAGGATCCAACTGGGATGCTGCTTGTATTGATTTATACAGAGAGCAGCTAATGTTGGAGAGAGGTTCCATAATGTTCTCACACTATAATCTATTGTATTCTCTGCCAATCAATAAAAGAGATCCCCTTTGGATCCAAGGGAGATTAAAGGACCACGTTTCAGGGTCACTGGCTAAGCATTGTTTGCTCGTGGATCAGTGATAGTGGGACTAGCATTTTCCAGCAAAGAAATCAGCTGATCTAGGTCAAATGCTAATTTGAGAAAATTACTGAACACAGTTGAAAATGTTACAGAATCCATAGAATTGTCATTAACCTTTTTTTTTTTTTTATCAGTGACCTGTGAAAAGAATTGTGTATATGTTCACAGATAAGTAAACCATGTAATGATAAAATCATTATTAAAAAAAATCTGAGCTCTTGGGGGCACTATAATGGCTGTAAAATATAATCACATTCAAAATAAGGCAGAAAAAGTGGAAAGCCAAACTCTGGGGGTTATTTACGAAAGGCAAATCCAGTTTGCAATACAAGTGCACTTGGAAGTGCAGTCGCTGTAAATATTTTCCTTGCATGTCCCCCTCAGATCTACATCGACTGCACTTCCAAGTGCACTTACAGTGCAGAGTGGATTTGCCTTTGGGAAATAACTCCCACTATCTTAAATTCTTCATATTGTTTAATTCCATAAAAAGTGTATTCATCTATTCTGTCCCCATCCAAAATACCCCCAATTACCTACTTTAATCCCCGTAAGCACGCCCTTAGGAGTTAACCATATCTGGGGAGTGTGGTATGTTGGGTAATGAAAAAATGTACGCATGTTTGGCTTTCATGGAATAAAACAATGTGAAGGATTTAAGATGGAGCATCACTTTTAACTTTTTCTACACTTTTGTGGAAGTGGAGATGGGTTAAAAGAGGGGCTACAGGAGCCAGCACCCTAAAAGCTTATAAACCATGAGCGGAGGTGGATTGGAGCATTGTTGCAGATTTTGGTATGTGATTACTATGCAGAAAATGTAGATATAGAAGGATTGCAAAGAAGTTATGTGAGTTATTGAAGGAACTGCCCAAGCAATGCTGAAATTGGGGTTCTATTCTAGCTGCTGCAACCCTTGTTCCTACTCCATTGCTTACATGAATGGTTACTTTTGCTATTATACTTCAGTGTTCTTTACAGTATATATTACAGCATAAACCACACACATTTTCCCAGCAAGTGGAGATGTTTGACTATATTGATTTTTATTTAAGTAATGGATATATTTTTCTCCTTTAAATGTTTACTTATAATGGCATAAGTCCAAGATATAAAGTCTGAATATGACAAGAAAAACATACCATACTTAAAACTAAGAAGAAGTAATTGAGGAGCTCCTTGAGGCAACTCCCTTTAAATGAATATTAAACAAAAGAAAGCTGGGGGAAATTTCTGAAGGGTTGACATATTAAACCTTGATGGCACTTAAGAGAAAATAGTATTCTCCTTGAAATATAGCTATTAAGCGGATTACGTTTGAAGAGAGGCCTGTTACTGAGCTGCATTATCTAAAGTATTAGAAAGCTTTTTATTCTTTGATCGGAGGTAATGGAAACTCTGCAATAATTCAGATTCTTTCTATTACATTGTTTTACATTTTTTCTAAAGATTTCAAAATCAAGCATCAAATGTCAGGGAAACTCTATATTTACAGTTCATGTTGCATTGATTTATTTTAAATGTACAGTATATTTAGTTTTTGAAGGCATTGTTCAAGGTAGTATCCACGTTAAATCATGTTTAAGAGGTAACATGATGATCATCCATTAGAGAAATTGAGGATAGTTTAATGTATTATGGTTTGTTGTACCCAATTTAGTAATCCTCAAAGGCTGCAGGAATAATTAGTGTTACCAAGGATTCAGGACAAGCATGAACAGGCTACTAATTGATTAGCCATATTATGTATATTGTGGGATGAAATGGCAAACAATGGTCAATATATAAAGGATATTTATATAAAAAATATGCAATGTTGAAATCAGATTGCATATTTCATATTTAATTTTCAAATAGATGCAAACAATTTGGTTGTTTTGATAAGATGATAACGGTTGTGTAAAGCTCACCCTCTGACCACTTTATACTCGCTTCTTCATTGCTTTCTATGTCAGAGTTCAGAGGGAGTGATGACATCATCCCTCTGTCATGCAACAGTCCTCGGGCCTAGTGATTGTCTGCTAAGCCAAGCACTGTATTATGGAAGGAGGTAACATGCATCTCCATACCCAGAATAACTGGATATTTTGCAGCATCATCCACAGAAGAAGGAGCAATGGGACAATGCTGGAGAGGTGTGTAAATAATGGGGCTTTGCCCTGAATGATCAAGAGCACCATCTGGCTATCTTGCTAGGGGAACAAAGCATGTTCACTTTACAAAGTGAATTTTACATTTACAACCGAATTTTCACTTATTTTAGCAATTTTTTTTACAAAGAGTGAGTATTCTCTGCAAAGTGAATTTTATTGCATGATTACAATTACGAAGTGCGATAAAATTTTCAGGCAAAGTAAAATTTGCACACATTTTCAATTACATGTGTAAGTATCGGTGAGGGGGGACACTGAACACCGTTGCTGCCATTGTGCAATTTGCTGGGTGTCCAGTGTGCCCCTGTGCCTTGGTGAAGTGGGCTCCCTCCTCCCATACCTGTTTTCAATCCTTCCTACTATGGAGGCTTTCAAAGTTTATAGTGTTAGGGCTGCAGATAATACTGAGGGCCTCTGCAGCTTACATACACTATATTAACAAAAGTATTGGGACGTCTATCTTTAAATGCACATGAACTTTAATGGCATCCCAGTCTTAGTCGACTTGTCAGACCAAATCCTCTCAAGTGTTCAAAATAGCACAACCAAAAAAAAAAAATACTCCACAAAGTGAATCCGTATAAACATATACATTTATTAAGAGTTGGAAACACTCACATTTAGAATGTAGATCAAGTGCTTGAACAATAATGGTTTTGGGTAACGCAGTGACATCAACAGGGCATCTAAAGAGAAATCATCTTTAGATGAAATGCGTTGGCTACAGTTTGGTGCCAATTGTAAACACTGATTGCTGGTAGTGGCATTACTGGCATTGCTAGCACTTACTTGTAATCAGGGCACTGATGATCAGTGCCCTGATTACATCCCTAGATGTCCTCTGTCAGGAGATGCCACTGATTGACTCTCCTCTTCTCAGACACTGTCAGTGTGAGGCGAAGGGGGCTGATTACCTTCATCTCCATGTTTACATGTGACCGGCTGTGATTGGACACAGCCGATCACACGATTAAAGAGTAGCGGCTCTTTACACAGATCAAGGTCATTCCATGTCCTAGCAACATGGCGTGGTCGCAATTGCGGGATCGCTAGAGCGGTCATCTGGGGGACCATCATATAATGTCCACCCAGAATGAGAGCCCCACCGCTCATTCATCATTTGATGGCCGGCGGGCGGTAAGAGGTTAAAGTCCAAAACTGTGACCAAATTTCTAAAAGTGAATTGTGTCCTGGAACTCTGGTTATTCTGTTATATACAGTATAGTTCTTATCCATCCTATACACCTTTTCGATTTTCTTAAGATCTCTATTTGGTTAACCTTTCTGTAAAAATCTATGTTTTAATACCTCAGCTTGCCTAAAATAATCTGTGTATCATGATCATTGATCACATCGTAGATGTAGCATTTATAGTAATTGTTCTGGTCTATTCCTAAGTATAGTTCAGATCTCCACTTGGCCATAAAGGAAATAACCTTTTGCACCCATGGCTACTTTGTTGATCTGCCTAAAGACTTACCTCCAAACCAAAAGTAATTATGTTCAAGACCAAATTATGAGGCTCTAAGGCTCTGTCAGCCTTCCCTCCTCCTCCCTTTATTGTTTTTCTACTGTTACTCTTGATACCGGAAATGCTTTATTATTGTATGTATATCTATAAATTCAATTCTTTGTGGAATATATCAATTCTTCGTGGAATAACATATCTCGAAGGACATCGTTATAGACTTAATATGCCATTTAGTTCACTTCAGGCAGGGCACCAGGCACTTCAGGCAGGGCACCAGGCACTTCAGGCAGGGCAAAGGGTACTTCAGACACTGCAACAGATACATCAGGCAGAGCAACAGATACAACAAACTGGACAGTGGGTACATCAAACTGGGCCTCAGGCAACAAATCACCAAACCAGACAGCAGATACTGGATCATCAGGCCAGGGAGCAGACTGGATGGCAGGCTCCAGGCTATCTGGTTGTCCAGCAAGCTCCAGGTCATCTGGCTGGGCAGCAAGCTCCAGGTCATCGAGCTGGGCAGCGAGCTCTGGGTCATCAAGCTGGGCAATGGGCTCTGGGTCATCAAGCTGGGCCGCATGCTCCAGGTCAATTAGCTGGGCAGCAGGCTCTGGGTCATCGGGCAGGGCAGCGGGCTCTGGGTCGTCAAGCTGGGCAGCAGGCTCCGGGTCATCAAGCTGGGCAGCAGGCTCTGGGTCATCGAGATGGGCAGCAGGGTCATTGGACTGGGCACCAGGCTCATCGGGCTAGGCAGCAGGCTCCGGGTCATCAAACCGGGCAGCAGGCTTCAGGTCATCGAGCTGGGAAGCAGGCTCTCGGTCATCAAGCTGGGCAGCAGGCTCTGGGTCATGGAGCTGGGCAGCAGGCTCCGGGTCATTGAGCTGTACAGGAATTTGGTTGTTAAGGTATGTTATGATGTTCATCTTCCAGATAAATAGAAAATTAGACTGATAGTAAGTAACTGCTTCCATAGACAGAGTAAAAATCAAGGCGTAAAATTATTTTCTTATGTTAGACAAGTTTTGAAAGAGAGTGAAGTCCACTACCAGAATTGGAAGCATAATGTGGGGGAAGTACGACCAGAGACTGATAAGCCCTTAATATCCAATAGTAGAAAGAACCCGCATTGTTTAGAGGAGGTCAGACACTATTGCAGGTTCAATGCTTTTATAGCTTTGACTTCCCTACCAGGGATGAAATCCACTTAGTCTTTGACAACTGGGGAGGTGAGTAGTGAAAACAGACAGTTAGCCAGTATTTTGGCATAAAATGTGATATCCCTTCAAGATATTTAAAAATTGCTTCATATCTTTTACATACGATTCCGTAGTACCAAAGGCTATAAATAAAAGTTGACATATTTCTGTAACCTGGCCATCCAATTGTCAATGGAATTTATTCCCTGACGGAAAGGTTACAGAAATATGTCAACTTTTATTGAGTCTTTATGTATCTTTGGCAGATAACAAATGGTTGTCACATTACCCTCTGTAGGTATTAAACGTCTTTTCTTCTTATTTAGATCTTCTGAGGATCTGCCTTCTTTCACTAATTGTACCAAATACTTTTTTGTTATACAAAGTGTGATCTCTCCTTATGTATCATATATATCTTGATCCGACAAAAAATTCATCATCTCTTTAATATAATAATCCCTCTCCAATACAATGATTGCACCTCCCCTTTCAAGAGGAGAGATTCCTAAGAGCGATTCAAGAGGCCTGGATTATATTAAGAGCGCTTTATGACCTTTGTTGGCGGGGGTCATTTTCAGAAGGCGAGAGTGTGCTCAAAGAGGAAATCAAGGTGGAGGCTTTTGTTTTGCACACAATTTCACAAGATTTAAGAAAAAAAAATCACTGGAGGCTGATTGCTCATGTACTATTGCACTTAGCGACCGTTTAATATAATCTGCACTATTGTGATTACACAGTGGTATTAGCATTTTGGATAATTTTTTTGTGGACTTCAGAACAATTTTAGTTTTTTCGCATATTTGTTTCATCACAGATGTATTTAGATGATTTATTTACACAATCTGTGTGCAAAATAGTTTTGTGTTTTTTGTGCACAGAATTGCTTTTACACTATAAACTAGGCTGCATTTTTAACATGAGAGACCCATCCAGCTTTAAATACAGAAATCAACATTATAGTGTATGTATTTGAATGAGAAAAAACTAAAAAGTTTTAGTAACTGCACAACCCTTTCACTGGACCACATTTTGAAAAAGATCCTTTAATAAAAAAAATCTTGTAATAAAAAAAAAATGGAAGTATTTATTATACTGAAAATGACAGCAAATAAGCACTTTACTAGGCCACATTTTTTGACTGGATGACCAGCCGGGTTTTAATCAAGTAATCACAAATACATTGTATTATTTTACATAAAAATGCCAAAAATTGTACAGACTTAATGCACACTATGTAAGCAGCTTTATTAGACCACATTTTAAAATGGCGGGACCAGGCAGGTTTATTATAGAATTAAAATTATAGCTTGATTGGTGCAGTTAAATGTATTTGAGACTGCGCACAAAGTGCATATTGAGACCTGTGCTGTTATAATCAGCTGGTTGTCCATACATCTAAATTTCCATCCAGTGCTTTATTTTAAAATTATGCAAAAACATACTGTATGTCTTTTTAGAGCTGCATCAGACACACATAAACAAAGAAAACAAATGCACATTTCATGAATTTTCCATTTATTTTAGTACAGGAAGTACCCTCTATCCCCCCAAAAATTTAAAAAACATCCCCCCCAAAAAAACAATGTGAGAAAAATTAACTTAAAAAAAAGTATTCTTTTGCATACAAAATGATTGCTAAACATGTAAACTGCTGGAAGGCTAATCACACAATCTGAATCGCTTCTGCCATCAGGGAGAACTGGCCAAACATCCACTCTGCAGTACACATACCACAGTATTGTGGGAACTTAATGTTTTACAAATAAACCTCATGATTTTTTTGCCCAGGATTCTGCGGTCCTACATTTTCTCTATTGATGCTTAAGATGATTGTGCTGCTTGTACCTTAGAAGAAGGAGGTTACCTCAGAAAGCTTGTCCTGAAAATGTCATTGTTAATGCAAATAAAAATGGATCACAGTCAGTATTTATTGGTGCTGAATATCAGATTTTGATTTTCTTTCAAGCTAAACTTCATGCATATGTATAATGAGTGTATTCCTTTAAAAAAAAAAAATGTAATGTATTTTTGCATACAGCCAACATACTATACGTATCTATGTGCTAATATTAGCCATCTTTCATCATCTGCAGCACTCAGACTTGGCAAAGAAAGGGCAACAATATGAACCATTTTGAATCTCCTGCATGCACATGTGCTGACAGGGAACAAGCTGACATGATGAGAGAGCAAAATGATCATATATCAGTGTATTGCTGCACGTTCATTGTTGAATCATCAGGAAGCAGGTGTGGTGGTGATAAAACCATATACCTCAACTTTCCTCAAACAGAGCAGGTGGTATTACCCTCCAGAGTGTGTTGTCTGGCAGAGTCCTTTAAATCACAGAAGTGGCTTAAAGAGGAAGTAAACCCTCTCTAGAAAAACAAAAAAAACAAAAAACACCCTGCAGGACAAAGGCATACTAGCTCATTATGAATTACTTACCTGAGATCAAAGCCCCCATAGAGACCCTCGTTCAACTCCTCCGTCGCCGCCATATCTCCCTGAGTGACTTCCGGGTATCGCTGCTACGGCGCTGTGACTGGCCGGAGCAGCGATGATGTCAGTGATGGCATGATCGCCTTCACTAATGGCACGCTTAGTGCACCTGCGGCGTTGTCTATGGTGGGCAGGCGCCATAGACATCGGTGCCCGTTTTTTGGAAAATATCTCCTGAACCATGTAGGATAAGGAGATATTTCTTGCACCTACAGGTAAGCCTTAATCTAAGCTTACCTGTAGGTTAAAGTGGTCTGTAAGGGTTTACAACCACTTTAATAGAATTGTAAATCTTTTGGCAGGTAAGAGTGTTTGTATTTTAATTGTGTATGTAGCCATTTGCTGAAAACTTAGCTTTAGTTGTATACATAAAGCCACATTTTTAATTTTTTTTTTTTTAAAGTGTAGGAAGGGGCTATAATTGTCAGGTATTTATTGCTGACTATGTCCAGACTGTAGATATTCTCTCTCTCTCTGTTTGCCCCAGTACTTTTACAAAATGATCAAAACAAAAGCTTGGTGATCGTTTTTTTTTCTCCAGTGCCACATAGAAGTGCTGCCTATCAGTGTAAACGATCAGTGCCCATCACTGCCTCCTATCGGTGCCCATCACTACTGCCTCATCAGCGTACATCAATGATGAACAAAAATTACCTGTTTTAAAATGTTATAATACATTTCAAAAAAATTCGGTCAAAACATATTTGTGTTCATATTTAGGATAAATGGAAAATTATTTGTTGAAAATATGTGGAATAGTGTTAGTTAGGCAAAGTAGGTTTAGTTTTTACCCATTTTTGGCCATTTTGCTGCTTATTATAAACAAATATTCAGGGTAATTTTAAAAATAAATGACCAAATTTAAAAGTGCCCATATGCCCATAATTTTGATATTCAAGGCAATTCAAAATTTATTTTTGAGTAAACCACTGCATATCAAAAGTGCAAAATGTTGTCTAATTGTGCATTTTTTTTTTAAAAGTGTAGGAAGGGGCTATAATTGTCAGGTATTTATTGCTGACTATGTCCAGACTGTAGATATTCTCTCTCTGTTTGCCCCAGTAACAATTATTATTGAAAATGAAAGTTAGGAAAAATCCAACATTTTGAACTGCCACCTGAGCAGGAATAAAGGGGAAATATTCCAATGGGGATACTTTCTGCTTTTACAACTCTTTGTGAAAGGATTTCCCTTGCTTTTGGGAGATATTCTGTCACTACCTATTGTGTTAACAGGACATAAAGTGAAGGGGAATTTCCCCAGTGGGACAGATGGAAAATAAAGCATAACAGGAAATGTAACTATTCCGACATCTATCAAAAGCAAAAAAAAAAAATTTGACTTTAGTGTAGCTTTGCTATAATCTTTTCCTGATTCCCCATTGTATATCAATGCCTTTCTGGCATCATATGTAGGGGGAAGGGGGCAGAAAATGATCAGTAACTACCCTGAGTGTTAAAAAAAAGGTATAATTAAAATAAAATTTAAGGACCCTATCCCCCCCTCCCCACAACACACACGCACACATACATACACAGAGAAGGTCAGTAAGCACATAGATGAACTAATCCCAATTACATATTACATGTCTACGTACATACATCTTCCTCACACATGTCAGTTATAGAAGACTTAATTTAGTGCCATCATTTCAGTTAAAGTGGAGTTCCACCCAAAAGTGGAACTTCTGCTCATTTGCCCCCCCCTCCCCCTTTCATGGGGGTGGGGGAAGCTGGTACCAGGTATCCTATCCCCACATCTGGGAGACAAGGCCGCGGGGGCTTTACGTCAGCAGCTCGGCTCCCTCCTCCTTCCCTCGCTGCCAGGCCAATAGGAGAACGCAGCAGTGCCTCGTGAATGCCCAGTAGGGACGCCGTAATGCTTCACTACCGTGTTCCCTTACCCACAATGGCAGTGGGAGCACCTGACATCACTTGACTCCAGAACAGGTAAGTGTCCTATTTATTATTAAAAATCAGTAGCTGCAGTATGTGTAACTGCCAACTTTTAATTATTTCAGGGAGGGCAGACCTCAGCTTTAAGGTTTGATCTGATAGTCTGCAATTACTTTTTTTTTACAAGCACATACAATATTTAGCCTGGAAATGTTTGTTTTTTTAACTTGACACAGTCTAATTTTCTACAGATGTATTCATGTATATTCTTTTTAGAGATACAAATGCTTATATTTATTGTGTGTATGGAGAACAATTTTCTTAAAGGGGTTCTGCACTCATAATCAAACATTTGCCCATTCTGTTGCCTCTAGTTCATATATTTCATAATTCCACCTGTTTTTTTTTTTGGATTCACCTACCTTTTGTAATCTGTAGTAATTTATTTTAAACCCCTGCGGCGATGGGCGGTCTCTTGCGGGGATCAGCGTCATTTCCTGCTGAAGCCCGCACTGTCTCCTGGGATCTCGTTGAAGTAATCCCAGGAGACATTGCGGCTCGCGAGATGTCGGGTGCATTAGCCGCAATGTCTCCTGGGATTACTTCAACGAGATCCCAGGAGACAGTGCGGGCTTCAGCAGGAAATGACGCTGATCCCCGCAAGAGACCGCCCATCGCCGCAGGGGTTTAAAATAAATTACTACAGATTACAAAAGGTAGGTGAATCCCAAAAAAAAAACAGGTGGCATTATGAAATATATGAACTAGAGGCAACAGAATGGGCAAATGTTTGATTATGAGTGCAGAACCCCTTTAATTTCACATGTATCTTTTATATATTTTTTATATATTTATTTATGCATATGTTTTAACACATACAATAGTTTTATAGTTTGTATTTATATGTTTTTTTGCAATTTTGTATATTTGTGACATAGAATTCACCGTGATGGCCACGTTCATAGGTTTTTTCAATTTGTTAATTGTCAATTAACATTATACACACTAACGTCTAGATGTTTAGATGTATATATATGCCAGTATGTAAGGTATGTCCAGCACTCTAGCTATGATTATCCCCCTGACATCCACGCTATGGCTGAATGATGGGACAACGCGGATGTGAATTCCTGGGAGGGAGTTATATGACGGCCTCCCCTGTGCACGCTGACCTGTGTCACTGAGACTCGGGTGATCACCAATCTGAGTAAGGGGCCGGTCCCGGCCCCTTGCCATGTGATCAGCTGTCAGCCAATGACAGCTGATCACATGATCAAAACAAAAGCTTGGTGATTGTTTTTTTTTTCTCCAGTGCCACATAGAAGTGCTGCCTATCAGTGTAAACGATCAGTGCCCATCACTGCCTCCTATCGGTGCCCATCACTGCTGCCTCATCAGCGTACATCAATGATGAACAAAAATTACCTGTTTTAAAATGTTATAATACATTTCAAAAAAATTCGGTCAAAACATATTTGTGTTCATATTTAGGATAAATGGAAAATTATTTGTTGAAAATATGTGGAATAGTGTTAGTTAGGCAAAGTAGGTTTAGTTTTTACCCATTTTTGGCCATTTTGCTGCTTATTATAAACAAATATTCAGGGTAATTTTAAAAATAAATGACCAAATTTAAAAGTGCCCATAATTTTGATATTCAAGGCAATTCAAAATTTATTTTTGAGTAAACCACTGCATATCAAAAGTGCAAAATGTTGTCTAATTGTGCAGGTTTTATTTACCCTGGGACTTGATGGGGTTAATAAAGAAGCTCTGTCACATATAATTGAAAATATTAATATATATATTTTTTTATTTACAGTATACAGTATCTAAACATAAAAACAAAATCTAAAACAGAAAAGAGATAACATAAAATAAACTGTATTTACAATCACATAAATCTTATAGCACACACACACACACATATAAATAATATGATATATGTCCAGGTCACTGCCATTAAAATAAAGGTTGGAAAGCCGGCCAAGATTTTCTCAAATAATTATATATATATATATATATATATATATATATATATATATACAGTAGTTGCATACCTGCTGCTTTGTCAAATTTATGATAATAAGACAGTATGAAAGAGTTTAAATGAAAAGTGAAAATAAGACTTCCTTGTACAACGAGAATATAAAACATGCTATATTCTCCTAAACATCTTTAATTCATATAATAAAATATTATATAAAAAACACATGATCATATCAGAGGCTGTGGCAGGATGGCTTAAGCGTTCACAAAGTGACCATATGGATATAGTTAAGGGCTATGCGTATTAGCCATCTCAGTAAAAATTCAATTTCATGTCGTATGGCTGATGACAGACTGTATGCTTTTGCCAGCCTTAAATACTGAACGACAGATGTTGACAAAAAATTGCATTTGCCCAAAAGCAATCTCACACCAGCACCAGATGCAACAAAATTATGTCATGTACTACCCGCCAAACCCATGACAAAGACTGGGGACAAAGATAGCATGTAATTAGCAGTATACAGTATATAATATGTTATAAAAAAGCCCAACATCAGTTATAATTTTTTTTCTAGTTTGCAATAATGTGGGTAAAAGTAAATGTTTTTATGCCTATTTGGGGCCTCACTGGGCAGATTTGCTTCCTCTTCAAGCCTTGGTCAATCCAGAGCAAGAAATGAGAGAGTGTGGGTGTCACTAGGACAAAAACAATAAGATAGCAATAAAAAACAGATATGTAAAATGTATTCATAAGAGTTGGTCCAGTGTCATAATTATAATGATTCTAATGTTTACGGATCACATGTCAAAGCAGAAATCTTCATAAGAGCTTTTAAATAAAATAAAAAAAAGTGAGCTACAATTAAAAAAAAAAAAAAAAAAAGATGAAAGAATGTTAAAAAGGCAGGTAGAATCTAG
This sequence comes from Lithobates pipiens, assembly GCF_037356315.1. NCBI lineage: Eukaryota > Metazoa > Chordata > Amphibia > Anura > Ranidae > Lithobates > Lithobates pipiens. The sequence continues at coordinate 205,183,782 of NW_027507785.1, read as the reverse complement.
TTCCTTGGCCAAAAAAATGTTAATTGGTTTGACTGAGGTTGATAAAAAAAGCCACTTAAAATCTATCTCATTTGCCAAAAAATGCTAATCGGTTTGATTCAGGATGATATTAAGCTTTCTTGATTTGGCTCAATATTTTTAACATCCATGCTTGAGCCAAAAATAGCCACAAACAATGAACAATAGGTTTCATTAAGCTGTGTATGAAATGTCAGTATATGATTAAATGCTTCAAATGTGTCACACAGTATAGGTTCTTAGTATATATGGTATGTGTGAATTGTTTTAATACATTTTAGTAGGGATAAGCTGAACACCCTCTGGTCTGGTTCGCAGCAGAACATGTGAACTGGCAAAACATTTGGCAGAACACACAAACACCGTTAAAGTCTATAGGACATGAAGATGAATAATCAAAAGTGCTCATTTTAATATTATATTAAAGCTTATATGCAAGTTATTGTCATAAAAAGTGTTTGGGGACCTGGGTCCTGCCCCAGGGGACATACATTTTTTTTTCTTTAAATGGCCTTTTTTTGGAAGCAGTGAATTTTTTTAATGCTTAAAGTGAAACAATAAAAATGGATATAAATATAAAGTGATCTCGCGCGGTAATTAAAATCACTCTAAAACATTAGAAAAAATCCAATAAGGAATAACTAATGTGCAGAAAATATTAACCAGGGACCAGCCTCGTTTTGAGATTTTGGTGTTTAATGTTTAAAACAGTATTTTTTGCTAGAAAATTACTTAGAACTCCCAAAAATTACATATTGTTTTTTTTTCTAACACCCTAGAGAATAAAATGGCAGTCATTGCAATACTTTTTTCACACCGTATTTGCGCACTTTTTTTGGAAAAAAGTCACTTTTGAAAAAATAAGACAGCAGTAAAATTAGCCCAATTTTTTTATATTGTGAAAGATAATGTTACACAGAGTAAATTGATACCCAACATGTCATGCTTCAAAATTGCACCCACTCGTGGAATGGCAACAAACATTTTCCCTTAAAAATCTCCATAAGCAATGTTTAAAAAATTCTACGGGTTGCATGTTTTGCGTTACTGAGGAGTTCTAGGGCTAGAATTATCTCTCTGTTGATCGCGGCGATACCTCACATGTGTGGTTTGAACACCGTTTTAATATGCGGGCGCTACTCACATATGCGTTCGCTTCTGCGCGCAAGCTCGGTGGGATGTGGTGCGTTTAATTTTTTTTTATTATTATCATTTATTTTACCTTTAATTTTTTATTTTTACACGGTTTAAAAAAAAACATTTTTATTCCTATTACAAAGAATGTAAACATCCCTTGTAATAGAAAAAAAACATGGCAGGTCCTCTTAAATATGAGATCTGAGGTCAAAAATTCCTCAGATCTCATATTTTTTTTGACGTCGCTTCCACCTAGCAACTGTATGGAGACGGGTGGGGGCCATCTTCCCCTCACTCGAACTCCATACTGAGCCAGCAGCAGGATGCAATCGCCCCCAACAGCTCCGGTAAGCGGTGGAAGGCACCAAGCGGTGAAAGGCACCGGTTCGTGGCAGAAGGGGGGGGCGCCCTCTCACACCACTGATAAAAGTGATCTTGTGGCGAATCTGCCGCAGGGACCACTTTTATCTTGTAGCAGACTACCCGCTGAAGAAGGGGATACCGGGGTTATGGCAGCTAGCTGCTGCCATACCAATGATATCCTCCTTCAAACAGCCGCCGTAAAACTGCGGTGGGCGGTCCGTAAGTGGTTAAAGTGCAAAATAATGATACATATGCATGATATTATACATTTGCCCAGCCACTTATTTGGAGTCCCTTTCAATATTTTATACCTCTTTTAGGATGTTAATAGTGTTTTTTATTTTTAATAATCCACTTATTCATCCATTTTTTTAGGACTTTTACTGTTATTTTTTTATGTTTTCTCTTTGCATTGTTTGCACCCTCTAGTAGAGGTATCATTATTTTGCACATTAAAATTTCCTGCACTTTAGTTATTCCTTATTGGATTTTATCTGATGTTTTAGAGTGATTTTAATCTCCGCGCGAGATCGCTTTATATTTACATATTTACATTTGTTTATTTGTGTATTGTGAACACTATTAGGTTTTGCTGCTGGTTTTATTTATTCTTATCATTCTGTAGAATTGAAAGAAAGAACTTGGTCCCCCCCCCCCACCCCCAGTCCATTACCAGGCCCTTTGGGTCTGGCATGAATATTAAGGGGAACACCCGAACCAAAATTTAAAAAAAAAATTCATGGAGGCCCCCCTAAAATCCATACCAGGCTCATCAGGTCTGATATGGAAATCAAGGGGAAACCTGTGCCAAATAAAAAAAAAAAACGGTATTGGGTCCCCCCAGAATCCATATCAGACCTGAATTGTCTGGTATGGATCTTAAGGGGAACTCTGCACCAAATGGTGTAAGGGTCCCCCCCAAAATCCATACCAGACCCTTATCCGAGCAGGCCGCAGGAAAAGAGGGAGGACGAGAGAGTGCCCCACCTGAACTGTACCAGGCCACATGCTCTCAACATGGGGCCTGACCCCAAAGCACCTTGTCCCCATGTTGATGAGGGCAAGGGGCTCATCTCCACAACCCTTGCCCGGTAGTATGTGGGCGGGGGCTTTTCAGAATCTGTAAGCCCTCTTTAACACGGGGACCCCTAGATCCTGGCCTCCCCCCTGTGTGAATTGGTAATGGGGTACATCGTACACCTACCATTTCCCCAAAAAGTGTCAAAGATGGTAAAAAAGACATTCAGCAAATTTTTTCAATTTTTGTTTGCAAATGCAATGAAAATTAAGTTCAAAGCATGTGTTTACTAGCCACTAATTTTGTGAGAAAGCATACCTTAAAGTAGCCTCAGACTACCAAACTTAAAGTCATTGTAAAGTCTTGTTTTAAAAAAAAAATAACAAACATGTTATGCTTACCTCCTCTGTTCAGTTGGATTTGCACAGAGCAGCCTGGATCCTCCTCTTTTTGTGTCCCTCTTTGCTGCTCCTGGCCCCTCCCTCCTATTGAGTGCCACCACGGTCAGCAGCTTCCTATGGGGCACTGCAGCCAAGTCACAGCTCCGTGTGTCCATTCATACATGGAGCCCTGACTCGGTCCTGCCCCCTCTCTCCCCTGATTGGCTGGCTGACTGACTTTGATTGACAGCCACGGGAGCCAATAAATATTGTTCCTGCTGTGTCTTAGCCAATCAGGAGGACTGTTCTGGACAGCTTAGAAATCCATGGACTTCGCTGGAGAGAGAAAGGGCTCTGGGGTGCTGGGGTGGCTGCTACACACAAAAGGGTTTTTATCCTAATGCATAGAATGCCTTAAGATAAAAAAACTTCTGCATTTACAACTCCTTTAAAGAGGAAGTAAACCTTCCTGTATACTTTGTACCTATAGGCCGTTTAGGAGATATTTACTGTATACTGCACTGAGGATGTTAATGGTACATGCGCTCTGAAGTTACAGCTGCCCGTGCCATTTCTTCAGAAGCGTGTTCTGTGATCGTTTCTTCAGAAGCATGTGCCATGACCGGCGGCTCCCACGCGCATACGTGGGAGTGACGTCATGTGGCTCCATCCAGTCACACAGCCGGAGCCTGCGGCCACAGAAGGAAGAAGGGCAAAGATGGATGCGGCCTCCAGCGGGGACTACGCCGGCTTCGTTTGCAGGTAAGTGTCACATAATGTGATAGTATTACTTCCTCTTTAATGCAAATGAATGTTTTCAAACCCAAAAATCCAAATCAATAAAAGCAGTATACATTTGACAAAAAAAGATAAATTCCATGAGGTACTTTGAAAAGCTGAGCTGAACAAAAGAACATGATTGCAAGCATTCTAAGTTACTAGTTACTAGAGGAAATTGCAAATTGTGCAATGTGACACAGAAAAAAATTTAATAAAAAATCATTCAATTACATATCATTCCACCAGCACTAGTTATTAGATAAAAATAAGTGTACTGGATGTTCTGTATGTAATTTGCAATAGTAGGAGATTTAAACCGGCTCCAGTGCAAATTTGTACATGGGGCCCTGTGCATCTTTTGGTTCGGTTCAGGTCTGAATTCTGCCAAAATTGGAACTAAAATGGTGAACAAGGATGCACCGGACCCCTGCTATGAGCCGCATGCGAACATAGTGTGAACCCAGCCTCCGACATTATTTATTATTATAATTGTGAATAGGGACATCAGTGGATACCAGCAAGCTGGAAACACAGGTGTTTGATGACAGATGCTCAGCCTGCCCAAAGCAATGCCAGACTGACAAGAGCCATGGTTGCCCACTTCTTTTCATATTTATCCAACTATTGAGCAGTTACCTGGGGTTAGGGATAGATGATCAGTCCTGGACACCATCTGCCTGTGTCCAGGGGCTTTCACCTGTCCCAAGCAAAAGGTAGCATCTAGATGTGTGAATAAATGTAAACAGTGGCCTCAGATAGCATCGGGAAGATGCAGATCTTTTACTAATTGAAGCACTGTTAGAAATATTACCCCTCATTTCCCTATCACTCCCGAACCACCCTGTCTGTGTCTATAGACACAGACAGCAGGACTCAGCCCCGCCCCAGCCCCCTCATCATAGGATTTGATTGACAGGCTTGGAGCCACTGCTATCAATCTGCCCAGTAAGGAGGGACAGAGCCAGGGGTGGTGCAGCTCTTGTGCACAGCCTAAAATTCACCTCTCATATGTACCAATATATCAATAATGTACCTCTGTTACACAAAAATACAAGTTTTCTTTGGTTTTGAAAACAAAGCCTTACCTCAGCCATGGTTATATTTCATAGATCACTTCAGAAACTTCTTGGTATACAGACACAGACAGACTAGCCAGTAAGACACAGGAAGGAGTTAACCAGCTGACTTAATTAGCACACCTTCACTCATCAACTACATTTTCACAGTACCCCTGGCATTCCTCCATGCGTGCATTTGCCTGGCTTCCCCAACGTCCCTTCAGACAGAAAAATTACAAATCACCCACACTTCCGGGGTCACATGGGGCATGATGATGTCAGCACGTAGCTCCGTCTGACATGTTTTGTCATATGTGATGTCTTCCTGGGGCATGGGCGATGTGCTGACATTACATACCACAATATTGAAACCAGGCCTCATTTTCACTTAGCTGCCATCTTGTGATAGACTAACAACTGATTAACATTTTTGACATGGGAAAAAAGGGAAACCAAGCCTCGATATGACTCAAAAGACCTTTGCCGCTGTCAATTCATTTGAGATATAAAATTGAACCAATCAGAAAAATTTTCTATATACCACATAGTATTACCCCTATGAGTAAGACTTAATGAACACATTGGGAACATTAGGAGAGGCTTTAAAGGTCACCCAGTCTCTAGACATTACCTTGAGGTCCATAATCGAAATTCCAAAGGCACTTTGTTTATTGTGATATACAAGCTTAAACTACTTTGGAGAGGTGGACCCAAAAGACGGGATATTTCCAAACTCGAAATGAGTTGGATATACAGAGTTAAATGTCTGAGACCATTGGGCCTCAATGATGATGTGGAAATGAATGGCTTTATTGATAATGCATAAAACCAATAATTTTTTTATCGTAAATGTCCTTTATTTTAGCGTTATTCAGTTGATCTGTTTGTTTGGATGAAACGTTGGATAGGCTTATGTATTCTTGATTATATCCACTTAAGGTCCTCGTTTTGGTGTGACAACTAGAGATTAACCTTAAAATCAATTTTTTTTTTAATAACAATTTTTCTTTAATAACAATTTTGGTATATACAAAATCTTTCTGTTTGTTTTTATTTTATGTATAAAACTCATCTTGTATATTGACATCTGCAAAGGTTTCAGTCTTTTGAGTCACAATGAGGCTTGGTTTCCCTTTTTTCCCATGTCAAAAATGTTAATCAGATGTTAATCTATCACAAGATGGCAGCTAAGTGAAAATCAGGCTTGGTTTCCATGTTGTGGTATATAAGGTGATGACTCAGCACGTCGCTCGTGCCCCAGGAAGACATCATGTATGATGAAACATGTCGGGCGGAGCTATGCACTAAAAACAAGGGTGAACAGCGGCGCTAGATATGGTGATAACATAAAATTATATAACAACTGGAATATAGGTATACATAAAATGTGTGTGAATAAGCACATATGATATTAAAACATTTGTTTAAAACATAATGTCCATAAATGATCCGAGATCTTGTATGATTAGCACCTGGAGGCAGCTCCCTTAGAGTGAAGCGATGAGCTCTGTGTAGAAATGGGAACAGAGGGGCGCCAGACTGAGTGCAGTATAAATCATATATTTAATAAAAACAAGTAGTAACTCACAGGTTAAATTAGATGAGTTCAGTATGCAGTGAAAATCAGTCCTGGAGTCTCATAAATGTCTTCCCTTTGCAGCCTGGGGCACTGGTGTGATCTTACAGGGATCCAGAAAATGCTGGGAACCAGGAGGCAGGAAACAAGAAGCAGCTGGTCGTGACTTCACAGGAAAAGGAAATGTGATTATTCACAGTGGCAAGGAATGGTAATGCATTTCGAAGCTACAGCTTCTTCATCAGACCATGATTGGCTGGCAAACCTGGCAGTCTTATATTGCAGAGGAAATAGAAACAGAGAGATCTGATGGGCTGGCCAGCCCGTCAATCAAATACACAGATTCAAAGAGGTAGATGGCTGGAGACCGAAGAGAATGTAAATATGAGTAAGAAGCTTGCTGATTAATAGTGGACGATAAGTTTATAACGTTTGCAGAAATCGATCAATTCACTAATTGATTAAATACATAAATATAAAATGTATAAATATACCTCAAATTTAAAATGAATACATTTTTATAAGTAAATTAACTAAAAAATGAATTAAGAAAATTATTAGCAATTTGGAAATCAATTGATTATTATAAATTATAATGAATTAATAAAATGGTGAGAATGGAGGAAAGAGAGGACTCTATGCTAGGTATAATATTAAGGTTCTAAGTTATATCATGACCAAAACATCATGTACATGTTTACAACATGCAGTTGTAAACATGTACATGTGCAACAAACGCATGTATATACGTGAGTATATACAAACATCTTTCTGTCCCAATACTCTCTAGAGCAGGCATGTCCAAAGTCCGGCCCGCGGGCCAATTGCGGCCCGCGGTCCGGTTTTGAACGGCCCGTCTGGTCTTTCTCAATTTATTGTGCTGCGGGATCAGGGCTGTCAGATCAGCCGATCCCTGGCACTGTGAGAAGCTCCGTGAGCTTCAAAAGTGAAAGTAAAGTGCAGAGGATTGTTCTGTGCTCTCTGCTTCCCCCTACAGTGCAGTACCCGGCTGAATGAGGAAGCAAAGGTACTGTACTACAAGTTAGATTAGTGTTAAAAAGGCCTTTATTCATGTGTGTGTATGTATGTGTCTGTGTATGTGTGTGTGCACATGTGTCTGTATGTATGTGTGTGTGCACATGTGTCTGTATGTATGTGTGTGTGCACATGTGTCTGTATGTATGTGTGTGTGCACATGTGTCTGTATGTATGTGTGTGTGCACATGTGTCTGTATGTATGTGTGTGTGCACATGTGTCTGTATGTATGTGTGTGTGCACATGTGTCTGTATGTGTGTGTGCACATGTGTGTGTATGTATGTGTGTCTGTATGTGTGTGTCTGTATATATGTCTGTATGTACGTGTGTGTGCACATGTGTCTGTATGTATTTCTGTATGTGTGTGTGCACATGTGTCTGTATGTATGTCTGTATGTGTGTGCATATGTCTGTATGTGTGTGCGGCATGCATTTGTCTGTATGTGTGCCTGCATTTGTGTGCTTGTGTCTGTGTGTATGTTACTTTTAATCCGGACCCCCCCCCCCCCCCCCCATTCTTATACCATCAAAACTGCTTTTGTAGGGCTTGTGTGTGATATTAGCCAGGACTGCTGGTCCTCTGAAAAGCAATCCATGCACAGATCTTTTCAGAGGTATTTGAATGGCGGTAAAGAGGCATTATGTTGCCTCCTCACCACCTGTTTTAAGCCCGTAAATGCAACATCTGTGTGGCTGTGTACTGTGTGTAGGGCAGCCCATTAATTTCAATGGACTTCCCTACTCACAAAAATGCTGGGAAAGAAGTTCCCGAGCTTTTTTTTTTTTTTTTTTTTTTTTTTTATTGCACTGCACCAAAAGCACCCTACATTTTCCAATGTGTGGGGTACCATTAAGAATTAACGGTGCCCCCTAAAGTGCAGAGCATTCGTCTGTGTTGGGAACGAGTGCGACAAAGGCAAGAGAATTCTTGTTGGGCAGTGTATTAGTGCTCGGATGGACACACTTAGACCGAATTTTCAATGGTTCAAAGAATGTCAGGCAAAATGGTCGGCCCTCAGGCATGTTCACTTCATCAAATCCGGCCCACTTTGAAAAAAGTTTGGACACCCCTGCTCTAGAGGGAACATAATATTGTATAAAAAAGAGGAAGGGGAAGAGAAAGAGAAAAAAAAAAAAAGGGGGGGGGGAGGGGGTGGTAAAAACAAAAACAAAAAGGGGGGTGGTAAAAAAAAAAAAAAAAAAGGCAGTGCCAAATTTGTGTCTGTTGCCCAAATGAGCTATTTAGTGGATAAAACTGGGTATCCATTCACCAGTAACCGGGCAACCCACTGAGGCATGACCAGGGGAAAATCACACCAGCACCTGATTAAATAACAGTGCTGATTTCGATCTCCTCGTTCATTCCTCTAGGCGACATAGTATCCTATGCACTAACATCATCATGCCCCACGGGCCCCGGGAAGTGTGGGTGATTTGTAATTTTTGTTTGCCGGCATACGTTCGTTTTAACTCTGAATTTTTTATGCTACATGCGTTTTAAAAACAAAAATAGTGCAGCACGAAATAAAACTAGACTAAATCACTAAGGATTAATAAATGTATTATTCTAAAATCTTCAGAGAGAAAATACATGCATATAAATGAGTAAATAGGGAGTAAGGCAGATAAAGTCTGCAGCTGTGAACACTTGTGCTGGTTAAGATGCTTTTCAATCTGGTGCAGATTTGTGAAAATACCACCACTGACAGGAATACAGTACAGGCCACTCACCTTGCACAGTGGACCTACTGAGCTAACAGATGGGTCTACAAAAGCCTTCCCCTCACAAGGGGTTAAAGAGGAGGAGCCGAGCAGCCGGTGACGGTGAGGAGTACATTGAGGAGGAGGACGAGAGTGAAGCTGGTAGGATATTCATAGTAAAAAAGGGGACAGACAAAAAGAGAGAGAGAGAGAGAGAGAGAGAGGGGATGTTACTGGGAGCCCCAGGAGGCAGAAGCCATGCCATGCAGGGGACAGAGACTGATGTGCTCTGTCCACCATCCATCATATTACTTCTCCAGTCCACATCATTCATCAGTGTGCTGTGCACAGTGCTGCCCTGACCTGTGGAGAGGTGAAAGGGGCACAGGAGGAGGACACAGCACACTGATTATGTGGAGAAGTAATATGATGATGGACAGAGAAGCTACTGTGAGGGGGTGAGGAGGACAGTATCATGCCCGCAGCCTCTGTCCACCTCCTGTAATATGTCCACAGCCTTTAACCATCTCTTGTCTTTTATCATGTCTGCAGTCTCTGAGGGGATCCTAAAAAGGAGTCAAGAGTAGGAGCACCACCAGGATGGAGGTTACGGGAAGAGACAGACATGTGTGGACTGTGGAGAGGAGACTATAGAATAAAACCAGAGCCGCCAAGCCGGAGCCGTTTGACTGAGCCCTGCACGGTGCACATGAGAGATGGTCAGTAACAGCGCCTCCAGGCCAGTCTGAGGTCTACTGTAGCAGTCATCGATAAAGGACGAGAATGGTGGTGTGTGTATGTGTGTGTGAGGGGGGGGCGGCATTGAAGGACCCGCCCTTGGGGCGGAAAAGGGAGTAAATCATGCATACATGTATTAATCTTTAGTGGCTTAGTCTAGTTTTATTTAGCGCTGCACTATTTATGTTTTTAAAAGTTTACTGAGGATTTTTATTTTTGACCTTGAGTGCTATGGCAGCTTTTTAGGTTAGGATATTTGTTTGCGCTGATTGATCACTATTTATTTTTACATGCGTTTTAAGAAATAAACAACAATTTTTGTGGTAATACACTATTGGAGCCTTTTTTGCACATACTGTATGGCACTGAGCTGACAGGGGGCCCCTAGATGAGATTCGGATGCAGAATTTGTATATTTGCATATTTGTGTCCTAATACTTACTGATTTCAACACATTTTTTATATTGTAGCCCGTCCCCCATACAGTTAGTAAGCACACCCAAGGAACACAGTTAACCCCTTGATCGCCCCTGATGTTAACCTTTCCCTGCCAGTGTCATTAGTACAATGTGAGTGCGTATTTTTAGCACTGATCACTGTAACAATGTCACTGTTTACCCCAAAAAATGCAAAAATGTAAATTAGGTGTCTGATCTGTCCCCCGCAATGTTTCAGTCCTGCTAAAAATCACTAATTGCCTCTATTACTAGTAAAAAATAAATAAAATGCCATAAATCTATCCCCTATTTTGTGGACGCTATAACTTTTGCGCAAACCAATCAACATATGCTTATTGTTTTTTTTATTTTAATTTTTTTACCAAAAACATCTAACAGAATACATATTGGCCTAAAAAGAAATTATATATTTATTTATTTTTATTATTGGGTATGTTTTATAGCAGAAAAATAAAAAATTGACGGTCTTTTTTGTTTATAGCACAAAAAGTAAAAACTGCAGAAGTGATAAAATATCACCAAAAGAAAGCTCTATTTGTGGGAAAAAAGGACATCAATTTTATTTGGATACAGCATTGCACAGCTGTGCAATTGTCAGCTAAAATTACGCAGTGCCGTATCGCCAAAAAAATGGCCTGGTCATAAAGGTGGTAAAACCTTCCGGAGCTGAAGTGGGTTAAGTAGGGTTAGGTTCTAAAAAAATTCCCAAGGTTTGAACTTCTCACAGAGCACTGTTCAATCCATCATCCGAAAATGGAAAGAGTTTGGCACAACTGCAAACCTACCGAGATATGGCAGTCCACCGAATCTGACAGGCCAGGAAAGGAGAGCATTCATCAGAGAAGCAGCCAAGAGGCCCATGGTAACTTTGATGGAGCGTACACACAGTCGCATGTTGCCTCAAAACAGCTAATTTGTTGTCAAAAAGTCCAATTGTGTGTACGGGCCTTTAGAATGTTGGTGGCTATAGATGCAGTGATTTTAGTTTTAGCCTGGACTTCCACTTTAATTATGTCAAATAGAGAAGATGAAGTGGTCATAGTCAGGATCTGTCAGAAAGCGTTAAGAAAAATATTAGAATTCAGTGTACAACTGAACTTCCAGTAGTCATCCAAAACTATGACCCTGATTTGGTTAGGAATACACCTTTCCGTCCTTCTATGTATTTACACAACATTAGAGATTAGCGTTGTTCATTTTTTTCACTCAGGCCATTTTATTTGCTTTAAATTTGCAAGCCCAGAAGTGCACAGAAAATGCAGGAAGCTTTTTGTTTTTGTCAAGCAATGATCTCTCGGATATTAAAGCAAGAGCTGAGAGGCACAAACCACCTGTCACATGCTCAATCCCTCGCTGCTTCCTTTCATTCACACACTGGATGTCATCAATATTTTAGCGGGAACATTGTTTCACAATGAGTAGCACTCAGGGTTTGCGTGCTTCCTTCTTAGTATAATTTTATTTTTCTTAGAGCAAAAAATAAAGAGTCAAGAGAAAAAAAAAGTGAATGATGTATGGTGACAGCAGCTGACAGTTAGCATGATTAATTTGCTGTTCAATGGTATGAGTCGTTGCTGGCTGCATGGGGACCAGTTTAAAGCGAGACATATGGAATCGGCTTCGCTAATCTACTCAATCATGTCATGCTTTAGCCTTACTTCTTGATATCATTTTAATTGCTGCAGTTTTGAGGCCATCTGGGGCTACACTGGTGGCAGAACTATCTTCCCTTGTGTTTTCTGAGAAATTAAACACTGTCCCCTCTAGAGGGGTAGAGGTGGCCTGTTGTACAGCACTGGAGCAGAATGTGAGAGCTGGAGAGATAATTTGATATATTTTTTTTTATGCAGCATATTTAAGCTACCATTAGGAACAGAAATACAGACAGGAAAATGAAAGAAATAACACAATAAGGTTTTCAGTGAATGATATAAGCTTTGTCATTAATGTTATGCTGATAGAGAACAGATCGCCAAGCTTAAACTGTATTTCTGAAAGCAGACATTTATTGTTAAATCTCTAGTTGCATAGTTTTATGTTTAGCTTGATAACCCTTATGAGCCTGAGGAAGCATTCAGCATTTTCTGGGTATGTACAGCATATTACTTGTGTCCTCCTGAGTACCAAAAGCGAACAGCAACACTTAAAAAAGAAAGTATTTAAAGCTAAACTCTAGATATAAAGGCACAATTTAATGCAGCTACAGTATGTAATTATCAGTACACCATTATTTTGTTTTTATTGCAAGCTGTGTAAGTACATGCGTTTAATTCAGGATCAGCCTCTTTGTACAGCAGAGATGAAGTGTGAGGGGAAGAAGCAGTACAAGCAGCCAATCAGTTCATGTGCTGACAAAAAGCATGCTGATAGGAAAAGAAATAAATGTGAAAGACAGATGATTTCATCATTTTGCCTGTAAGACCCCTTACAAACTTGTGCAGCGTTAGCGCTAAAGCGCTGCTCATTTTAGCAGCACTTTAGTGCTGTTTAAGCTAAGGTTTTTGGCTGCTAGCTGGGCCCTTTTAATCCCCAAAAAGGGGTTAAAAAGCCCGTATTGTGGCACTTCAGAATCACTTTTCAGGCGCATACACATACACAGATCCCCATTCTGGCTCTCTGTGGAGTGATCACAGGTAGCCAGTGGACATCGCAGTCGCCAGTGATGCATATTGGCTCTGGCGCCCCTATCACTCTTAAAACGGCCAACGTATGGCGGCGACTGGTCGGCAAGTGGTTAAGCGGCTGTTTTCAGCCGCTAGCGGGTAACCCCAAAGAAGGGGTAAAAAATGCCCGTGTTGTGGTGCTTCCAAAGCACTTTTCAGGTGCTCTGGAAGAGCTGCCCATTCATTTTAATGGGCATAGCGTTTAGGACCGCTAAATACAGCACTTCCAAACTGCCTCAAAGATGCTGCTTCTAGGACTTTTCCCAACATCCCCCAAGCGCACCGCCCCAGTGTTAAGTCACACTGAAATGAATGGAAGGTGGTTTTCAGTTTTGCAGGTGCTATTGTTTTACAAGTGCTATCTCTACCGCTAAAATGCCTGAAAGCGGCCTCAGTGTGAAAAGGGTCTAATGCCACGTACAAACACTATCGGAATTTTGGTCAGAAAAAGCTCTGATGATTTCCAATGAGATTTCACTCAAGCTGTCTTCCATACACATAGTCACACCAAATTCCGACCGTCAAGAATGCGGTGACGTACAACACGTATGACAGGACTAGAAAAAGGAAGTATATTCAGTAGCCAATAGCTTCCATCTCATAGTTGAATCTAAGCATGCGTGAGTTTTTGCATGTTGGAATTGCATACACACAATTGGAATTTCCGTCTGAAAAATTGAGAAGCTCTTAAATTTTTGCTGGCGGGAATTCGGCCAGCTAAATTCCGATGGAGCATACACACGGTTGCATTTTCCGGTGAAAAGCTCTCATCGGTCTTTTGCTGGACAAAATTCTGATCGTATGTACGCTGCATAAGTGATACTGAACGCGGGTATCCAGCAGCAGCAGGGACAACCAACTCAGTGTAGCTGTACCTGAGAACTTAGTATGAAACTGAGTATGATTAGATACACCAACAAATCATAAGCAAGTAAAAATTAAACATGACAGTAAAGCATAACCAAACCAACGACCTAACTATAATACACTGTATACAAATTGAGGGAAGCTGACATAAACAAGCCATGACCAGGACTGGGACTGAAAACAAGGGGATCAGAGATGGGATAACAGGATGCAGGAAACATGATCAAGGTACAGAGCAAGGCAGGGTTTCTATAATTAATGTGTTTCACAGGCTGGGGTGGGTTCAGCATTATTTGGGATAAGTGGAAGTGGGTTGAATATTGTTAGCCAAGAGGCAGAGGACATTAAAAAGTATTAACAGAAAATGTATTGTGCATTTAATCTTGAAATTAAAGGTACATATTGCAGCAAAAGCTAAGTTTTCATATTCTATCTTTTAATTGGCTATTCATTTTTATCTTGTTATTTGGCTGCGGATCTGCTTTAAAGGGGGACATGGTATTCCTCTGATCCCTGATCTGGTTAGTAAGACCCCTTTCACACTGAGGCAGTTTTCAGGCGGCTTAGCACTAGAAATAGCCTCTAAATAGCGCCTCCCATTAATTTCAGTGTGTCTTTTCACACTGGAGCGGTCCACTTGAGAGACGTTAGGAAAAGTCCTGCAAGCAGCATCTTTGGGATGGTTTGGAGGTGCTGTATATTGTGCTCCAAAAACACCCTGGCCATTGAAATGAATGGGCAGCTCTTCCAGAGCACCTGAAAAGTGCTTTGGAAGCGCCACAACACTGGCATTTTTTACCCGCTAGTGGCCGAAAACAGTCGCTTAACCACTTGCCGACCAGTTGTCACCATACGTTGGCCGTTTTAAGAGTGATAGGGGCGCCAGAGCCGATACGCATCACTGGTGGTTGCGATGTCCGCCAGCCACCTGCGATCACTCCACAGAGAGCCAGAACGGGGATCTGTGTATGTAAATAAACAAATCCCCCTTCTGATAGGGAAGTAGAGAGAGATCTGCTGTTCCTAGTAATCAGGAACAGTGATCTCTCTCCTCCTCCAGTCAGTACACTCCCACCACAGTTAGGAATACCTCCCTAGGGAACACAACCCCTTGATCGCCCCCTAGTTTTAACTCCTTCCATGCCAGTGACATTTATACAGTAATGAGTGGCTATTTATAGCTCTGTTCACTGTATAAATGTCACTGGTCCCAAAAAAGTGTCAAAAGTGTCCGATCTGCCTGTTGCAATGTTACAGTTCCACTAAAAATCTCAGATGGCCACCATTACTAGTAAAAAATAAATAAATAATAAAAATATCATAAATCTATCCCCTATTTTTTAGATGCTATAACTTTTGCACAAACTAATCAATATAAGCTTATTGCGATTTTTTTTCTTCCCAAAAATATATAGTAGAATGCATATTGGCCTAAACTGATATAATTTTTGGGGGATATTTATTATAGTAAAACAAATATTTTTTTTTCAAAATTGTCACTCTAATTATGTTTATAGCACAAACAATAAAAAGGTGATCAGATACCACCAAAAAAGCTCTATTTTGAGAAAAAAAGGACTCCATTCTGTTTAGGTACAAAGTCGCACAACCACGCAATTGTTAGTTAAAGAGACTCAGTGCCATATCGCAAAAAATAGCTTGGTCATTAAGGGGGAAAATCTTCCGATCCTTAAGTGGTTAAACAGCGGTAAAGCTCCACTAAAACAAACAACGCTTTAGTGCTAACGCGGCCGCGGATCAGTGTGAAAGGAGTCTTAGCCCTTGTACACACGGTCGGAGATTCCGACAGAATGTGTCCTATCGGACCATTTTGTCGGATGTTCCGACTGTGTGTGGTCTGCATCGGACTGTTTCCGTCGGAATATCCGACTGACCAAGTTTTCCAACTTGCCGACAAAATTCTCCTATCGGACATACTCCAATCATGTGTAGCCTACTCTGAAGGACAAAGTGCCATGCATGCTCAGATCAAATTCCTAGACCAAAGCTATTGGCTACTAGCCTGAACGTAGTCCTGTCTGTCCAAAACGTCATCACGTTATGTACAATCGGATTTTCCGACAACTTAGTCCAACTGTGTGTATGCAACATCACTTCCGGACCTCTTTCGAATTAATCCGTCGGAATTACTCAGACGGATTTGGTTGTCGGAATCTCCGACCATGTGTACAAGGGCTTAGATACTTTGCAGGGATGTTAGTGTGGATTGTTGAATATTTCTACCTACTACAGTTGAATTTAAAGCCCAACTCTAGGTAGATGCCGGAGCTCTCCCCCAAAAGCATTTACACCTCTCACCTTCCGAGCTCAAACCCAGTGGAACTAGTAAAGTACTAAGTCCTAATGTAAAAAAAATTATAATAAAATTTGGTGCTGTAGACATCAGTACTTTCCATCCTTTGCAGGTCTGTTTTTAATATAGGGCTGGTTCACACCAGATGTAGTCCAGTGTATTTTTTTTCTGCATCACACATGCATGGACAGTAGGTTTTATGTGTTCCAGTGGTATAGGTTCACACAATACAATGTGTTCCAGTGCAGTCCAAATGCACAGGAATGTGTTTTTACCTAAGCTTTCTGTTGGTTGTTAGGTGCTGGCACCCACCAGCCTCCTAACAATGATGAGTCACCTCGACTGCAGACAGCAAGGATAAATCATTGGCTGTTAAATTGGCACTAAACCCACATCATAAATGTATTACATGCGGTTCATACCGTACTAAGTCATTATGAGATTTATTTTCTATATTCTGCAAAAAACCTGGTTGATCCTGCTGCTCTCTATCTCCACCTTCTGTTCATGTCCCCAATTCAGCTAGGGATTTTTGCAACTGTGGTGGCAACTCTGTACATGCTCAGTTTTCAGTGAGTTTCTATGCTGAGCATTTCCTCCCTAACACATCTGAGCAGCCCATGTGACTATAGAGTCACATATGTGGGTATATAAACAGTGGTAAATGACAACCCAATCCTTACCTCCTAATCCATGTCCACTAACCAGCTAAACACAATTGGGGTAGGATATTACATGTAGATTGATGGAGGCTTCATCTCCTTCTTAGGAGCTGGAGGGGCGTGACACACCCACCCCCACACCATGTTATTGCCAAAATATAATAAAGGTGTGAGTTCAAATATATTTTAATGACAATTTAAAACAGTTTATTTATATGTATTTTTATGAATTATTTATTTGACTCTATATTCCACAGGCAGTTTTTTTTCTGAACATGTGACCAGCAACAGAGGACTGGAAGCTTTTCCTGCTTATATTTCCCTACAGACAGACTGGGAAAGAGCTGGGTCATTGATAGCTGTATATCGAAAAAGATACTTAAATTTTTTTATTATTAAAATAATTACAATGCTATCCTCCACATATAGAAATAGAAGGGACAATGTAAATTAAAGAGTGCGTGTTTAGTATCACTTTAAGTATCACCAACACCTGCTTGTTCCCAACAACTTTGAGCCATCCCTGCTGTCAACATGGGGGCTCTCCCCCCCCAAGTAACCTGGCCCTTTGAATCTGGTATGGATTTCCAAGTAGACCCCATGCTCAGTAAACAATAATCAATGCCAGACCCTTATCCAAGTATGGGGCCAGCAGGTAGGGGAAAGGGGGAGGGGTGCAATACTTGGCCACATGCCCTTAACATGAGGGAGACACTTTGCCGGGGGGTCCTCCGCTGCTGCAAAGCACCTTGTTCCTATGTTGATGAGAACAAGGGCCTCTTCCCTACAACCCTGGTCAGGTTCGTTGTGGGGGTGCATGGGTATCTTACCAGAATTTGGAAGCCCCCTTTTACAAGTGGCAGGGGGAGTGGCTGTCATTTGGCGAGTGTCTTGCAACTGGAGCGCTTATGTTCGGCAGGCAGGGTTTTTTATTTGTATGGGTCAGCAGCTGGCATTCATTATGATTGATGATGGGTACTTCAGGGGACATTTTTTTTTTACTGCTCACAGTAAGTATACTGCAAGCAGGAGGCAGGTACAAGCACAATCACGGACCTGTACATTGGCTTATGCTTCCAAGTTCGTTGGCACGCATGTACATTCCCCAGCCAACCTGTGCTGTGATTGGACACAGCACATGTTTGGCAGCTGAGTTCAGCCATTGGTTTTGGCTGAAGTCAGTTAATCAGTTGTGTGCAATCACAGACAGAGTTCTGTGTGTACAAAAACCCAGAACTCTCTGTACAGGGCACAACAATCGGTCTATTTCTTGTACTAGCAATGCAGGGAGAAAAAAAGCCAAATATTAATGTAAAAGCAGCTAACCTCTTGATTGACCTTAGATGTTGACCCCTTCCCAGCCAGTTTCATTATTATAGTGTCAGTGTACAGTATAATCCCTAATCACTGTATCAGTGTCACTAGGGATGTTAGTGTCAGTTAGTGACCCTCCCAGATCAAATACCACTAAAAGAAAGCTCTATTTGTAAGCAAAATAAATTGAATTTGTGTACAGTGTTGCATGACCATGCAATTACTAGGTAAAGTGCTGACCAGCAAAAAATGGTCTGGTCATGAAGAGGGCCACATGACCTGCCGTCAAGTGGTTAATAACATGTTTGTGTTTTTATTTACTTTTGACATTTGTTTAGTGAATGAGTAGGGGGTACTATGTACTCCCTGCTCATTCACATGAGAGGCCGGGATCTGGGGCCCCCCTTGTTAAAAGGGGCTTCCAGATTATGATAAGTTTCTCCACTACCACTGGGACAGGGTTGTGGGGAAGAGGCTCTTTGCCTTCCTCAACATTGGGACAAGGTGGTTTGCTGGGGGGTCCCCCTGTGTTGAGGGCATGTGTATGGTTCAGGAGGGGGGGGGGGGCACTCGCTTGTCTACCTCTTTTTGTCCTGCCTGGCTGTATGCTCAGATAAGGAGGGTCTAGTATAGACTTTGAGGGTTGATCTAACACTGTTTGCTTTTTTAGTGTGGGGTTACTCTTGAAATCCATACCAGACTGATGGGCCTGTTATGGATTTTGAGGGGGGGCCCACATATTTTTTTGCATGAGGTCTTCTTTAACCAGAGGCAGTTTTCAGGCGGCTTAGCACTAGAAATAGCCTCTAAATAGCGCCTCCCATTAATTTCAGTGTGTCTTTTCACACTGGAGCGGTCCGCTTGAGGGACGTTAGGAAAAGTCCTGCAAGCAGCATCTTTGGGATGGTTTGGAGGTGCTGTATATTGTGCTCCAAAAACACCCTGGCCATTGAAATGAATGGGCAGCTCTTCCAGAGCACCTGAAAAGTGCTTTGGAAGCGCCACAACACTGGCATTTTTTACCCGCTAGTGGCCGAAAACAGTCGCTTAACCACTTGCCGACCAGTTGTCACCATACGTTGGCCGTTTTAAGAGTGATAGGGGCGCCAGAGCCGATACGCATCACCGGTGGTTGCGATGTCCGCCAGCCACCTGCGATCACTCCACAGAGAGCCAGAACGGGGATCTGTGTATGTAAATAAACAAATCCCCCTTCTGATAGGGAAGTAGAGAGAGATCTGCTGTTCCTAGTAATCAGGAACAGTGATCTCTCTCCTCCTCCAGTCAGTACACTCCCACCACAGTTAGAAATACCTCCCTAGGGAACACAACCCCCTTGATCGCCCCCTAGTTTTAACTCCTTCCATGCCAGTGACATTTATACAGTAATGAGTGGCTATTTATAGCTCTGTTCACTGTATAAATGTCACTGGTCCCAAAAAAGTGTCAAAAGTGTCCGATCTGCCTGTTGCAATGTTGCAGTTCCACTAAAAATCTCAGATGGCCACCATTACTAGTAAAAAATAAATAAATAATAAAAATATCATAAATCTATCCCCTATTTTTTAGATGCTATAACTTTTGCACAAACTAATCAATATAAGCTTATTGCGATTTTTTTTCTTCCCAAAAATATATAGTAGAATGCATATTGGCCTAAACTGATATAATTTTTGGGGGATATTTATTATAGTAAAACAAATATTTTTTTTTCAAAATTATCACTCTAATTGTGTTTATAGCACAAACAATAAAAAGGTGATCAGATACCACCAAAAAAGCTCTATTTTGAGAAAAAAAGGACTCCATTCTGTTTAGGTACAAAGTCGCACAACCACGCAATTGTTAGTTAAAGAGACTCAGTGCCATATCGCAAAAAATAGCTTGGTCATTAAGGGGGAAAATCTTCCGATCCTTAAGTGGTTAAACAGCAGTAAAGCTCCACTAAAACAAACAACGCTTTAGTGCTAACGCGGCCGCGGATCAGTGTGAAAGGAGTCTTAGCCCTTGTACACACGGTCGGAGATTCCGACAGAATGTGTCCTATCGGACCATTTTGTCGGATATTCCGACTGTGTGTGGTCTGCATCGGACTGTTTCCGTCGGAATATCCGACGGACCAAGTTTTCCAACTTGCCGGTAAAATTTTCAGACAAAATTCTCCTATCGGACATACTCCAATCATGTGTAGCCTACTCTGAAGGACAAAGTGCCATGCATGCTCAGATCAAATTCCTAGACCAAAGCTATTGGCTACTAGCCTGAACGTAGTCCTGTCTGTCCAAAACGTTATCACGTTATGTACAATCGGATTTTCCGACAACTTAGTCCGACTGTGTGTATGCAACATCACTTCCGGACCTCTTTCGAATTAATCCGTCGGAATTACTCAGACGGATTTGGTTGTCGGAATCTCCGACCATGTGTACAAGGGCTTAGATACTTTGCAGGGATGTTAGTGTGGATTGTTGAATATTTCTACCTACTACAGTTGAATTTAAAGCCCAACTCTAGGTAGATGCCGGAGCTCTCCCCCAAAAGCATTTACACCTCTCACCTTCCGAGCTCAAACCCAGTGGAACTAGTAAAGTACTAAGTCCTAATGTAAAAAAAATTATAATAAAATTTGGTGCTGTAGACATCAGTACTTTCCATTCTTTGCAGGTCTGTTTTTAATATAGGGCTGGTTCACACCAGATGTAGTCCAGTGTATTTTTTTTCTGCATCACACATGCATGGACAGTAGGTTTTATGTGTTCCAGTGGTATAGGTTCACACAATACAATGTGTTCCAGTGCAGTCCAAATGCACAGGAATGTGTTTTTACCTAAGCTTTCTGTTGGTTGTTAGGTGCTGGCACCCACCAGCCTCCTAACAATGATGAGTCACCTCGACTGCAGACAGCAAGGATAAATCATTGGCTGTTAAATTGTCACTAAACCCACATCATAAATGTATTACATGCGGTTCATACCGTACTAAGTCATTATGAGATTTATTTTCTATATTCTGCAAAAAACCTGGTTGATCCTGCTGCTCTCTATCTCCACCTTCTGTTCATGTCCCCAATTCAGCTAGGGATTTTTGCAACTGTGGTGGCAACTCTGTACATGCTCAGTTTTCAGTGAGTTTCTATGCTGAGCATTTCCTCCCTAACACATCTGAGCAGCCCATGTGACTATAGAGTCACATATGTGGGTATATAAACAGTGGTAAATGACAACCCAATCCTTACCTCCTAATCCATGTCCACTAACCAGCTAAACACAATTAGGGTAGGATATTACATGTAGATTGATGGAGGCTTCATCTCCTTCTTATTCTAGGAGCTGGAGGGGCGTGACACACCCACCCCCACACCATGTTATTGCCAAAATATAATAAAGGTGTGAGTTCAAATATATTTTAATGACAATTTAAAACAGTTTATTTATATGTATTTTTATGAATTATTTATTTGACTCTATATTCCACAGGCAGTTTTTTTTCTGAACATGTGACCAGCAACAGAGGACTGGAAGCTTTTCCTGCTTATATTTCCCTACAGACAGACTGGGAAAGAGCTGGGTCATTGACAGCTGTATATCGAAAAAGATACTTAAATTTTTTTATTATTAAAATAATTACAATGCTATCCTCCACATATAGAAATAGAAGGGACAATGTAAATTAAAAAGTGCGTGTTTAGTATCACTTTAAGTATCACCAACACCTGCTTGTTCCCAACAACTTTGAGCCATCCCTGCTGTCAACATGGGGGCTCTCCCCCCCCAAGTAACCTGGCCCTTTGAATCTGGTATGGATTTCCAAGTAGACCCCATGCTCAGTAAACAATAATCAATGCCAGACCCTTATCCAAGTATGGGGCCAGCAGGTAGGGGAAAGGGGGAGGGGTGCAATACTTGGCCACATGCCCTTAACATGAGGGAGACACTTTGCCGGGGGGTCCTCCGCTGCTGCAAAGCACCTTGTTCCTATGTTGATGAGAACAAGGGCCTCTTCCCTACAACCCTGGTCAGGTTCGTTGTGGGGGTGCATGGGTATCTTACCAGAATTTGGAAGCCCCCTTTTACAAGTGGCAGGGGGAGTGGCTGTCATTAGGCGAGTGTCTTGCAACTGGAGCGCTTATGTTCGGCAGGCAGGGTTTTTTATTTGTATGGGTCAGCAGCTGGCATTCATTATGATTGATGATGGGTACTTCAGGGGACATTTTTTTTTTTACTGCTCACAGTAAGTATACTGCAAGCAGGAGGCAGGTACAAGCACAATCACGGACCTGTACATTGGCTTATGCTTCCAAGTTCGTTGGCACGCATGTACATTCCCCAGCCAACCTGTGCTGTGATTGGACACAGCACATGTTTGGCAGCTGAGTTCAGCCATTGGTTTTGGCTGAAGTCAGTTAATCAGTTGTGTGCAATCACAGACAGAGTTCTGTGTGTGCAAAAACCCAGAACTCTCTGTACAGGGCACAACAATCGGTCTATTTCTTGTACTAGCAATGCAGGGAGAAAAAAAGCCAAATATTAATGTAAAAGCAGCTAACCTCTTGATTGACCTTAGATGTTGACCCCTTCCCAGCCAGTTTCATTATTATAGTGTCAGTGTACAGTATAATCCCTAATCACTGTATCAGTGTCACTAGGGATGTTAGTGTCAGTTAGTGACCCTCCCAGATCAAATACCACTAAAAGAAAGCTCTATTTGTAAGCAAAATAAATTGAATTTGTGTACAGTGTTGCATGACCATGCAATTACTAGGTAAAGTGCTGACCAGCAAAAAATGGTCTGGTCATGAAGAGGGCCACATGACCTGCCGTCAAGTGGTTAATAACATGTTTGTGTTTTTATTTACTTTTGACATTTGTTTAGTGAATGAGTAGGGGGTACTATGTACTCCCTGCTCATTCACATGAGAGGCCGGGATCTGGGGCCCCCCTTGTTAAAAGGGGCTTCCAGATTATGATAAGTTTCTCCACTACCACTGGGACAGGGTTGTGGGGAAGAGGCTCTTTGCCTTCCTCAACATTGGGACAAGGTGGTTTGCTGGGGGGTCCCCCTGTGTTGAGGGCATGTGTATGGTTCAGGAGGGGGGGGGGGGGGGCACTCGCTTGTCTACCTCTTTTTGTCCTGCCTGGCTGTATGCTCAGATAAGGAGGGTCTAGTATAGACTTTGAGGGTTGATCTAACACTGTTTGCTTTTTTAGTGTGGGGTTACTCTTGAAATCCATACTAGACTGATGGGCCTGTTATGGATTTTGAGGGGGGGCCCACATATTTTTTTGCATGAGGTCTTCTTTAACCAGAGGCAGTTTTCAGGCGGCTTAGCACTAGAAATAGCCTCTAAATAGCGCCTCCCATTAATTTCAGGGTGTCTTTTCACACTGGAGCGGTCCGCTTGAGGGACGTTAGGAAAAGTCCTGCAAGCAGCATCTTTGGGATGGTTTGGAGGTGCTGTATATTGTGCTCCAAAAACACCCTGGCCATTGAAATGAATGGGCAGCTCTTCCAGAGCACCTGAAAAGTGCTTTGGAAGCGCCACAACACTGGCATTTTTTACCCGCTAGTGGCCGAAAACAGTCGCTTAACCACTTGCCGACCAGTTGTCACCATACGTTGGCCGTTTTAAGAGTGATAGGGGCGCCAGAGCCGATACGCATCACCGGTGGTTGCGATGTCCGCCAGCCACCTGCGATCACTCCACAGAGAGCCAGAACGGGGATCTGTGTATGTAAATAAACAAATCCCCCTTCTGATAGGGAAGTAGAGAGAGATCTGCTGTTCCTAGTAATCAGGAACAGTGATCTCTCTCCTCCTCCAGTCAGTACACTCCCACCACAGTTAGAAATACCTCCCTAGGGAACACAACCCCCTTGATCGCCCCCTAGTTTTAACTCCTTCCATGCCAGTGACATTTATACAGTAATGAGTGGCTATTTATAGCTCTGTTCACTGTATAAATGTCACTGGTCCCAAAAAAGTGTCAAAAGTGTCCGATCTGCCTGTTGCAATGTTACAGTTCCACTAAAAATCTCAGATGGCCACCATTACTAGTAAAAAATAAATAAATAATAAAAATATCATAAATCTATCCCCTATTTTTTAGATGCTATAACTTTTGCACAAACTAATCAATATAAGCTTATTGCGATTTTTTTTCTTCCCAAAAATATATAGTAGAATGCATATTGGCCTAAACTGATATAATTTTTGGGGGATATTTATTATAGTAAAACAAATATTTTTTTTTCAAAATTATCACTCTAATTGTGTTTATAGCACAAACAATAAAAAGGTGATCAGATACCACCAAAAAAGCTCTATTTTGAGAAAAAAAGGACTCCATTCTGTTTAGGTACAAAGTCGCACAACCACGCAATTGTTAGTTAAAGAGACTCAGTGCCATATCGCAAAAAATAGCTTGGTCATTAAGGGGGAAAATCTTCCGATCCTTAAGTGGTTAAACAGCGGTAAAGCTCCACTAAAACAAACAACGCTTTAGTGCTAACGCGGCCGCGGATCAGTGTGAAAGGAGTCTTAGCCCTTGTACACACGGTCGGAGATTCCGACAGAATGTGTCCTATCGGACCATTTTGTCGGATATTCCGACTGTGTGTGGTCTGCATCGGACTGTTTCCGTCGGAATATCCGACGGACCAAGTTTTCCAACTTGCCGGTAAAATTTTCAGACAAAATTCTCCTATCGGACATACTCCAATCATGTGTAGCCTACTCTGAAGGACAAAGTGCCATGCATGCTCAGATCAAATTCCTAGACCAAAGCTATTGGCTACTAGCCTGAACGTAGTCCTGTCTGTCCAAAACGTTATCACGTTATGTACAATCGGATTTTCCGACAACTTAGTCCGACTGTGTGTATGCAACATCACTTCCGGACCTCTTTCGAATTAATCCGTCGGAATTACTCAGACGGATTTGGTTGTCGGAATCTCCGACCATGTGTACAAGGGCTTAGATACTTTGCAGGGATGTTAGTGTGGATTGTTGAATATTTCTACCTACTACAGTTGAATTTAAAGCCCAACTCTAGGTAGATGCCGGAGCTCTCCCCCAAAAGCATTTACACCTCTCACCTTCCGAGCTCAAACCCAGTGGAACTAGTAAAGTACTAAGTCCTAATGTAAAAAAAATTATAATAAAATTTGGTGCTGTAGACATCAGTACTTTCCATTCTTTGCAGGTCTGTTTTTAATATAGGGCTGGTTCACACCAGATGTAGTCCAGTGTATTTTTTTTCTGCATCACACATGCATGGACAGTAGGTTTTATGTGTTCCAGTGGTATAGGTTCACACAATACAATGTGTTCCAGTGCAGTCCAAATGCACAGGAATGTGTTTTTACCTAAGCTTTCTGTTGGTTGTTAGGTGCTGGCACCCACCAGCCTCCTAACAATGATGAGTCACCTCGACTGCAGACAGCAAGGATAAATCATTGGCTGTTAAATTGTCACTAAACCCACATCATAAATGTATTACATGCGGTTCATACCGTACTAAGTCATTATGAGATTTATTTTCTATATTCTGCAAAAAACCTGGTTGATCCTGCTGCTCTCTATCTCCACCTTCTGTTCATGTCCCCAATTCAGCTAGGGATTTTTGCAACTGTGGTGGCAACTCTGTACATGCTCAGTTTTCAGTGAGTTTCTATGCTGAGCATTTCCTCCCTAACACATCTGAGCAGCCCATGTGACTATAGAGTCACATATGTGGGTATATAAACAGTGGTAAATGACAACCCAATCCTTACCTCCTAATCCATGTCCACTAACCAGCTAAACACAATTAGGGTAGGATATTACATGTAGATTGATGGAGGCTTCATCTCCTTCTTATTCTAGGAGCTGGAGGGGCGTGACACACCCACCCCCACACCATGTTATTGCCAAAATATAATAAAGGTGTGAGTTCAAATATATTTTAATGACAATTTAAAACAGTTTATTTATATGTATTTTTATGAATTATTTATTTGACTCTATATTCCACAGGCAGTTTTTTTTCTGAACATGTGACCAGCAACAGAGGACTGGAAGCTTTTCCTGCTTATATTTCCCTACAGACAGACTGGGAAAGAGCTGGGTCATTGACAGCTGTATATCGAAAAAGATACTTAAATTTTTTTATTATTAAAATAATTACAATGCTATCCTCCACATATAGAAATAGAAGGGACAATGTAAATTAAAGAGTGCGTGTTTAGTATCACTTTAAGTATCACCAACACCTGCTTGTTCCCAACAACTTTGAGCCATCCCTGCTGTCAACATGGGGGCTCTCCCCCCCCAAGTAACCTGGCCCTTTGAATCTGGTATGGATTTCCAAGTAGACCCCATGCTCAGTAAACAATAATCAATGCCAGACCCTTATCCAAGTATGGGGCCAGCAGGTAGGGGAAAGGGGGAGGGGTGCAATACTTGGCCACATGCCCTTAACATGAGGGAGACACTTTGCCGGGGGGTCCTCCGCTGCTGCAAAGCACCTTGTTCCTATGTTGATGAGAACAAGGGCCTCTTCCCTACAACCCTGGTCAGGTTCGTTGTGGGGGTGCATGGGTATCTTACCAGAATTTGGAAGCCCCCTTTTACAAGTGTCAGGGGGAGTGGCTGTCATTAGGCGAGTGTCTTGCAACTGGAGCGCTTATGTTCGGCAGGCAGGGTTTTTTATTTGTATGGGTCAGCAGCTGGCATTCATTATGATTGATGATGGGTACTTCAGGGGACATTTTTTTTTTACTGCTCACAGTAAGTATACTGCAAGCAGGAGGCAGGTACAAGCACAATCACGGACCTGTACATTGGCTTATGCTTCCAAGTTCGTTGGCACGCATGTACATTCCCCAGCCAACCTGTGCTGTGATTGGACACAGCACATGTTTGGCAGCTGAGTTCAGCCATTGGTTTTGGCTGAAGTCAGTTAATCAGTTGTGTGCAATCACAGACAGAGTTCTGTGTGTACAAAAACCCAGAACTCTCTGTACAGGGCACAACAATCGGTCTATTTCTTGTACTAGCAATGCAGGGAGAAAAAAAGCCAAATATTAATGTAAAAGCAGCTAACCTCTTGGTTGACCTTAGATGTTGACCCCTTCCCAGCCAGTTTCATTATTATAGTGTCAGTGTACAGTATAATCCCTAATCACTGTATCAGTGTCACTAGGGATGTTAGTGTCAGTTAGTGACCCTCCCAGATCAAATACCACTAAAAGAAAGCTCTATTTGTAAGCAAAATAAATTGAATTTGTGTACAGTGTTGCATGACCATGCAATTACTAGGTAAAGTGCTGACCAGCAAAAAATGGTCTGGTCATGAAGAGGGCCACATGACCTGCCGTCAAGTGGTTAATAACATGTTTGTGTTTTTATTTACTTTTGACATTTGTTTAGTGAATGAGTAGGGGGTACTATGTACTCCCTGCTCATTCACATGAGAGGCCGGGATCTGGGGCCCCCCTTGTTAAAAGGGGCTTCCAGATTATGATAAGTTTCTCCACTACCACTGGGACAGGGTTGTGGGGAAGAGGCTCTTTGCCTTCCTCAACATTGGGACAAGGTGGTTTGCTGGGGGGTCCCCCTGTGTTGAGGGCATGTGTATGGTTCAGGAGGGGGGGGGGGCACTCGCTTGTCTACCTCTTTTTGTCCTGCCTGGCTGTATGCTCAGATAAGGAGGGTCTAGTATAGACTTTGAGGGTTGATCTAACACTGTTTGCTTTTTTAGTGTGGGGTTACTCTTGAAATCCATACCAGACTGATGGGCCTGTTATGGATTTTGAGGGGGGGCCCACATATTTTTTTGCATGAGGTCTTCTTTAACCAGAGGCAGTTTTCAGGCGGCTTAGCACTAGAAATAGCCTCTAAATAGCGCCTCCCATTAATTTCAGTGTGTCTTTTCACACTGGAGCGGTCCGCTTGAGGGACGTTAGGAAAAGTCCTGCAAGCAGCATCTTTGGGATGGTTTGGAGGTGCTGTATATTGTGCTCCAAAAACACCCTGGCCATTGAAATGAATGGGCAGCTCTTCCAGAGCACCTGAAAAGTGCTTTGGAAGCGCCACAACACTGGCATTTTTTACCCGCTAGTGGCCGAAAACAGTCGCTTAACCACTTGCCGACCAGTTGTCACCATACGTTGGCCGTTTTAAGAGTGATAGGGGCGCCAGAGCCGATACGCATCACCGGTGGTTGCGATGTCCGCCAGCCACCTGCGATCACTCCACAGAGAGCCAGAACGGGGATCTGTGTATGTAAATAAACAAATCCCCCTTCTGATAGGGAAGTAGAGAGAGATCTGCTGTTCCTAGTAATCAGGAACAGTGATCTCTCTCCTCCTCCAGTCAGTACACTCCCACCACAGTTAGAAATACCTCCCTAGGGAACACAACCCCCTTGATCGCCCCCTAGTTTTAACTCCTTCCATGCCAGTGACATTTATACAGTAATGAGTGGCTATTTATAGCTCTGTTCACTGTATAAATGTCACTGGTCCCAAAAAAGTGTCAAAAGTGTCCGATCTGCCTGTTGCAATGTTACAGTTCCACTAAAAATCTCAGATGGCCACCATTACTAGTAAAAAATAAATAAATAATAAAAATATCATAAATCTATCCCCTATTTTTTAGATGCTATAACTTTTGCACAAACTAATCAATATAAGCTTATTGCGATTTTTTTTCTTCCCAAAAATATATAGTAGAATGCATATTGGCCTAAACTGATATAATTTTTGGGGGATATTTATTATAGTAAAACAAATATTTTTTTTTCAAAATTATCACTCTAATTGTGTTTATAGCACAAACAATAAAAAGGTGATCAGATACCACCAAAAAAGCTCTATTTTGAGAAAAAAAGGACTCCATTCTGTTTAGGTACAAAGTCGCACAACCACGCAATTGTTAGTTAAAGAGACTCAGTGCCATATCGCAAAAAATAGCTTGGTCATTAAGGGGGAAAATCTTCCGATCCTTAAGTGGTTAAACAGCGGTAAAGCTCCACTAAAACAAACAACGCTTTAGTGCTAACGCGGCCGCGGATCAGTGTGAAAGGAGTCTTAGCCCTTGTACACACGGTCGGAGATTCCGACAGAATGTGTCCTATCGGACCATTTTGTCGGATATTCCGACTGTGTGTGGTCTGCATCGGACTGTTTCCGTCGGAATATCCGACGGACCAAGTTTTCCAACTTGCCGGTAAAATTTTCAGACAAAATTCTCCTATCGGACATACTCCAATCATGTGTAGCCTACTCTGAAGGACAAAGTGCCATGCATGCTCAGATCAAATTCCTAGACCAAAGCTATTGGCTACTAGCCTGAACGTAGTCCTGTCTGTCCAAAACGTTATCACGTTATGTACAATCGGATTTTCCGACAACTTAGTCCGACTGTGTGTATGCAACATCACTTCCGGACCTCTTTCGAATTAATCCGTCGGAATTACTCAGACGGATTTGGTTGTCGGAATCTCCGACCATGTGTACAAGGGCTTAGATACTTTGCAGGGATGTTAGTGTGGATTGTTGAATATTTCTACCTACTACAGTTGAATTTAAAGCCCAACTCTAGGTAGATGCCGGAGCTCTCCCCCAAAAGCATTTACACCTCTCACCTTCCGAGCTCAAACCCAGTGGAACTAGTAAAGTACTAAGTCCTAATGTAAAAAAAATTATAATAAAATTTGGTGCTGTAGACATCAGTACTTTCCATTCTTTGCAGGTCTGTTTTTAATATAGGGCTGGTTCACACCAGATGTAGTCCAGTGTATTTTTTTTCTGCATCACACATGCATGGACAGTAGGTTTTATGTGTTCCAGTGGTATAGGTTCACACAATACAATGTGTTCCAGTGCAGTCCAAATGCACAGGAATGTGTTTTTACCTAAGCTTTCTGTTGGTTGTTAGGTGCTGGCACCCACCAGCCTCCTAACAATGATGAGTCACCTCGACTGCAGACAGCAAGGATAAATCATTGGCTGTTAAATTGTCACTAAACCCACATCATAAATGTATTACATGCGGTTCATACCGTACTAAGTCATTATGAGATTTATTTTCTATATTCTGCAAAAAACCTGGTTGATCCTGCTGCTCTCTATCTCCACCTTCTGTTCATGTCCCCAATTCAGCTAGGGATTTTTGCAACTGTGGTGGCAACTCTGTACATGCTCAGTTTTCAGTGAGTTTCTATGCTGAGCATTTCCTCCCTAACACATCTGAGCAGCCCATGTGACTATAGAGTCACATATGTGGGTATATAAACAGTGGTAAATGACAACCCAATCCTTACCTCCTAATCCATGTCCACTAACCAGCTAAACACAATTAGGGTAGGATATTACATGTAGATTGATGGAGGCTTCATCTCCTTCTTATTCTAGGAGCTGGAGGGGCGTGACACACCCACCCCCACACCATGTTATTGCCAAAATATAATAAAGGTGTGAGTTCAAATATATTTTAATGACAATTTAAAACAGTTTATTTATATGTATTTTTATGAATTATTTATTTGACTCTATATTCCACAGGCAGTTTTTTTTCTGAACATGTGACCAGCAACAGAGGACTGGAAGCTTTTCCTGCTTATATTTCCCTACAGACAGACTGGGAAAGAGCTGGGTCATTGACAGCTGTATATCGAAAAAGATACTTAAATTTTTTTATTATTAAAATAATTACAATGCTATCCTCCACATATAGAAATAGAAGGGACAATGTAAATTAAAGAGTGCGTGTTTAGTATCACTTTAAGTATCACCAACACCTGCTTGTTCCCAACAACTTTGAGCCATCCCTGCTGTCAACATGGGGGCTCTCCCCCCCCAAGTAACCTGGCCCTTTGAATCTGGTATGGATTTCCAAGTAGACCCCATGCTCAGTAAACAATAATCAATGCCAGACCCTTATCCAAGTATGGGGCCAGCAGGTAGGGGAAAGGGGGAGGGGTGCAATACTTGGCCACATGCCCTTAACATGAGGGAGACACTTTGCCGGGGGGTCCTCCGCTGCTGCAAAGCACCTTGTTCCTATGTTGATGAGAACAAGGGCCTCTTCCCTACAACCCTGGTCAGGTTCGTTGTGGGGGTGCATGGGTATCTTACCAGAATTTGGAAGCCCCCTTTTACAAGTGGCAGGGGGAGTGGCTGTCATTAGGCGAGTGTCTTGCAACTGGAGCGCTTATGTTCGGCAGGCAGGGTTTTTTATTTGTATGGGTCAGCAGCTGGCATTCATTATGATTGATGATGGGTACTTCAGGGGACATTTTTTTTTTACTGCTCACAGTAAGTATACTGCAAGCAGGAGGCAGGTACAAGCACAATCACGGACCTGTACATTGGCTTATGCTTCCAAGTTCGTTGGCACGCATGTACATTCCCCAGCCAACCTGTGCTGTGATTGGACACAGCACATGTTTGGCAGCTGAGTTCAGCCATTGGTTTTGGCTGAAGTCAGTTAATCAGTTGTGTGCAATCACAGACAGAGTTCTGTGTGTACAAAAACCCAGAACTCTCTGTACAGGGCACAACAATCGGTCTATTTCTTGTACTAGCAATGCAGGGAGAAAAAAAGCCAAATATTAATGTAAAAGCAGCTAACCTCTTGATTGACCTTAGATGTTGACCCCTTCCCAGCCAGTTTCATTATTATAGTGTCAGTGTACAGTATAATCCCTAATCACTGTATCAGTGTCACTAGGGATGTTAGTGTCAGTTAGTGACCCTCCCAGATCAAATACCACTAAAAGAAAGCTCTATTTGTAAGCAAAATAAATTGAATTTGTGTACAGTGTTGCATGACCATGCAATTACTAGGTAAAGTGCTGACCAGCAAAAAATGGTCTGGTCATGAAGAGGGCCACATGACCTGCCGTCAAGTGGTTAATAACATGTTTGTGTTTTTATTTACTTTTGACATTTGTTTAGTGAATGAGTAGGGGGTACTATGTACTCCCTGCTCATTCACATGAGAGGCCGGGATCTGGGGCCCCCCTTGTTAAAAGGGGCTTCCAGATTATGATAAGTTTCTCCACTACCACTGGGACAGGGTTGTGGGGAAGAGGCTCTTTGCCTTCCTCAACATTGGGACAAGGTGGTTTGCTGGGGGGTCCCCCTGTGTTGAGGGCATGTGTATGGTTCAGGAGGGGGGGGGGGCACTCGCTTGTCTACCTCTTTTTGTCCTGCCTGGCTGTATGCTCAGATAAGGAGGGTCTAGTATAGACTTTGAGGGTTGATCTAACACTGTTTGCTTTTTTAGTGTGGGGTTACTCTTGAAATCCATACCAGACTGATGGGCCTGTTATGGATTTTGAGGGGGGGCCCACATATTTTTTTGCATGAGGTCTTCTTTAACCAGAGGCAGTTTTCAGGCGGCTTAGCACTAGAAATAGCCTCTAAATAGCGCCTCCCATTAATTTCA
This sequence comes from Lithobates pipiens, assembly GCF_037356315.1. NCBI lineage: Eukaryota > Metazoa > Chordata > Amphibia > Anura > Ranidae > Lithobates > Lithobates pipiens. The sequence goes on along the minus strand of NW_027507785.1, from coordinate 205,151,265 downwards.
GTGTGTCTTTTCACACTGGAGCGGTCCGCTTGAGGGACGTTAGGAAAAGTCCTGCAAGCAGCATCTTTGGGATGGTTTGGAGGTGCTGTATATTGTGCTCCAAAAACACCCTGGCCATTGAAATGAATGGGCAGCTCTTCCAGAGCACCTGAAAAGTGCTTTGGAAGCGCCACAACACTGGCATTTTTTACCCGCTAGTGGCCGAAAACAGTCGCTTAACCACTTGCCGACCAGTTGTCACCATACGTTGGCCGTTTTAAGAGTGATAGGGGCGCCAGAGCCGATACGCATCACCGGTGGTTGCGATGTCCGCCAGCCACCTGCGATCACTCCACAGAGAGCCAGAACGGGGATCTGTGTATGTAAATAAACAAATCCCCCTTCTGATAGGGAAGTAGAGAGAGATCTGCTGTTCCTAGTAATCAGGAACAGTGATCTCTCTCCTCCTCCAGTCAGTACACTCCCACCACAGTTAGAAATACCTCCCTAGGGAACACAACCCCCTTGATCGCCCCCTAGTTTTAACTCCTTCCATGCCAGTGACATTTATACAGTAATGAGTGGCTATTTATAGCTCTGTTCACTGTATAAATGTCACTGGTCCCAAAAAAGTGTCAAAAGTGTCCGATCTGCCTGTTGCAATGTTACAGTTCCACTAAAAATCTCAGATGGCCACCATTACTAGTAAAAAATAAATAAATAATAAAAATATCATAAATCTATCCCCTATTTTTTAGATGCTATAACTTTTGCACAAACTAATCAATATAAGCTTATTGCGATTTTTTTTCTTCCCAAAAATATATAGTAGAATGCATATTGGCCTAAACTGATATAATTTTTGGGGGATATTTATTATAGTAAAACAAATATTTTTTTTTCAAAATTATCACTCTAATTGTGTTTATAGCACAAACAATAAAAAGGTGATCAGATACCACCAAAAAAGCTCTATTTTGAGAAAAAAAGGACTCCATTCTGTTTAGGTACAAAGTCGCACAACCACGCAATTGTTAGTTAAAGAGACTCTGCCATATCGCAAAAAATAGCTTGGTCATTAAGGGGGAAAATCTTCCGATCCTTAAGTGGTTAAACAGCGGTAAAGCTCCACTAAAACAAACAACGCTTTAGTGCTAACGCGGCCGCGGATCAGTGTGAAAGGAGTCTTAGCCCTTGTACACACGGTCGGAGATTCCGACAGAATGTGTCCTATCGGACCATTTTGTCGGATATTCCGACTGTGTGTGGTCTGCATCGGACTGTTTCCGTCGGAATATCCGACGGACCAAGTTTTCCAACTTGCCGGTAAAATTTTCAGACAAAATTCTCCTATCGGACATACTCCAATCATGTGTAGCCTACTCTGAAGGACAAAGTGCCATGCATGCTCAGATCAAATTCCTAGACCAAAGCTATTGGCTACTAGCCTGAACGTAGTCCTGTCTGTCCAAAACGTTATCACGTTATGTACAATCGGATTTTCCGACAACTTAGTCCGACTGTGTGTATGCAACATCACTTCCGGACCTCTTTCGAATTAATCCGTCGGAATTACTCAGACGGATTTGGTTGTCGGAATCTCCGACCATGTGTACAAGGGCTTAGATACTTTGCAGGGATGTTAGTGTGGATTGTTGAATATTTCTACCTACTACAGTTGAATTTAAAGCCCAACTCTAGGTAGATGCCGGAGCTCTCCCCCAAAAGCATTTACACCTCTCACCTTCCGAGCTCAAACCCAGTGGAACTAGTAAAGTACTAAGTCCTAATGTAAAAAAAATTATAATAAAATTTGGTGCTGTAGACATCAGTACTTTCCATTCTTTGCAGGTCTGTTTTTAATATAGGGCTGGTTCACACCAGATGTAGTCCAGTGTATTTTTTTTCTGCATCACACATGCATGGACAGTAGGTTTTATGTGTTCCAGTGGTATAGGTTCACACAATACAATGTGTTCCAGTGCAGTCCAAATGCACAGGAATGTGTTTTTACCTAAGCTTTCTGTTGGTTGTTAGGTGCTGGCACCCACCAGCCTCCTAACAATGATGAGTCACCTCGACTGCAGACAGCAAGGATAAATCATTGGCTGTTAAATTGTCACTAAACCCACATCATAAATGTATTACATGCGGTTCATACCGTACTAAGTCATTATGAGATTTATTTTCTATATTCTGCAAAAAACCTGGTTGATCCTGCTGCTCTCTATCTCCACCTTCTGTTCATGTCCCCAATTCAGCTAGGGATTTTTGCAACTGTGGTGGCAACTCTGTACATGCTCAGTTTTCAGTGAGTTTCTATGCTGAGCATTTCCTCCCTAACACATCTGAGCAGCCCATGTGACTATAGAGTCACATATGTGGGTATATAAACAGTGGTAAATGACAACCCAATCCTTACCTCCTAATCCATGTCCACTAACCAGCTAAACACAATTAGGGTAGGATATTACATGTAGATTGATGGAGGCTTCATCTCCTTCTTATTCTAGGAGCTGGAGGGGCGTGACACACCCACCCCCACACCATGTTATTGCCAAAATATAATAAAGGTGTGAGTTCAAATATATTTTAATGACAATTTAAAACAGTTTATTTATATGTATTTTTATGAATTATTTATTTGACTCTATATTCCACAGGCAGTTTTTTTTCTGAACATGTGACCAGCAACAGAGGACTGGAAGCTTTTCCTGCTTATATTTCCCTACAGACAGACTGGGAAAGAGCTGGGTCATTGACAGCTGTATATCGAAAAAGATACTTAAATTTTTTTATTATTAAAATAATTACAATGCTATCCTCCACATATAGAAATAGAAGGGACAATGTAAATTAAAGAGTGCGTGTTTAGTATCACTTTAAGTATCACCAACACCTGCTTGTTCCCAACAACTTTGAGCCATCCCTGCTGTCAACATGGGGGCTCTCCCCCCCCAAGTAACCTGGCCCTTTGAATCTGGTATGGATTTCCAAGTAGACCCCATGCTCAGTAAACAATAATCAATGCCAGACCCTTATCCAAGTATGGGGCCAGCAGGTAGGGGAAAGGGGGAGGGGTGCAATACTTGGCCACATGCCCTTAACATGAGGGAGACACTTTGCCGGGGGGTCCTCCGCTGCTGCAAAGCACCTTGTTCCTATGTTGATGAGAACAAGGGCCTCTTCCCTACAACCCTGGTCAGGTTCGTTGTGGGGGTGCATGGGTATCTTACCAGAATTTGGAAGCCCCCTTTTACAAGTGGCAGGGGGAGTGGCTGTCATTAGGCGAGTGTCTTGCAACTGGAGCGCTTATGTTCGGCAGGCAGGGTTTTTTATTTGTATGGGTCAGCAGCTGGCATTCATTATGATTGATGATGGGTACTTCAGGGGACATTTTTTTTTTACTGCTCACAGTAAGTATACTGCAAGCAGGAGGCAGGTACAAGCACAATCACGGACCTGTACATTGGCTTATGCTTCCAAGTTCGTTGGCACGCATGTACAAAAACCCAGAACTCTCTGTACAGGGCACAACAATTGGTCTATTTCTTGTACTAGCAATGCAGGGAGAAAAAAAGCCAGATATTAATGTAAAAGCAGCTAACCTCTTGATTGACCTTAGATGTTGACCCCTTCCCAGCCAGTTTCATTATTATAGTGTCAGTGTACAGTATAATCCCTAATCACTGTATCAGTGTCACTAGGGATGTTAGTGTCAGTTAGTGACCCTCTCAGATCAAATACCAGTAAAAGAAAGCTCTATTTGTAAGCAAAATAAATTGAATTTGTGTACAGTGTTGCATGACCATGCAATTACTAGGTAAAGTGCTGACCAGCAAAAATGGTCTGGTCATGAAGAGGGCCACATGACCTGCCGTCAAGTGGTTAATAACATGTTTGTGTTTTTATTTACTTTTGACATTTGTACACTATGTACTCCCTGCTCATTCACATGAGAGGCCGGGATCTGGGGCCCCCCTTGTTAAAAGGGGCTTCCAGATTATGATACGTTTCTCCACTACCACTGGGACAGGGTTGTGGGGAAGAGGCTCTTTGCCTTCCTCAACATTGGGACAAGGTGGTTTGCTGGGGGGTCCCCCTGTGTTGAGGGCATGTGTATGGTTCAGGAGGGGGGGGCACTCGCTTGTCTATCTCTTTTTGTCCTGCCTGGCTGTATGCTCAGATAAGGAGGGTCTAGTATAGACTTTGAGGGTTGATCTAACACTGTTTGCTTTTTTAGTGTGGGGTTACTCTTGAAATCCATACCAGACTGATGGGCCTGTTATGGATTTTGAGGGGGGGCCCACATATTTTTTTGCATGAGGTCTTCTTTAACCACCTCAGCCTGGAAGTTTTGGCTGCTCAATGACCAGGCCATTTTTTTTGCGATATGGCACTGCATCACTGACAATTGTGCGGTCATGCAACGCTGTAACTAGACAAAAGTGACATCCATTTTTCCAACAAATAGAGCTTTCTTTTGGTGGTATTTGGAAGTAAAGTCAAATGTAGATCCGAGGGGGATATGCAAGGAAAATAAAAAACAGCATTTTAGCTTGCACGTGATTGGATGATAAAATCAGCAGAGCTTCTACTCATTTCAGATCTACCCCTTAGATTTAGAACGACTGCATTTCCAAATGCACTTTCATTGCAAAGTGGAGTTACCTTTTGTAAATAACCCCCAATATCTTTCACTGTTTGCTATAATAAATATCCCAATTCTTTAAAAAAAAACACATTTTTCTCTCAGTTTAGGCCAATATGTATTCTTCTACGTATTTTTGGTAAAAAAAGTCACAATAAGCGCATACTGATTGGTTTGCGCAAAAGTTATAGTGCCTACAAAATAGAGGATAGATTTATTGCATTTTTATTATTATTATTATTATTTTACTATTTTATTATTATTATTTTACTAGTAATGGTGGTGCAGCAGAAAAATATTGCAGCAGAAAAATTGGACACTTTTAACACATTTTGGTACCACTGACTATCATACAGCGATCAGTAATATAAAAATGCACTGATTACTGTATAAATGTCACTGGCAGGGAAGAGGTTAACATTAGGGGGTGATCAAGGGGTTAACTGTGTTCCCTAGGTGTGTTCTAGGCGTGTTCTAACTGTGGGGGGTATGAACACACGATCTGTCTCCTCTCCCCTGAGAGAACCGTTCTGTCACGAGTAAGGTGCCTAGCGGTCATCACGCCCGCCGCTCTTGGCACATGGCACACGCTGGGTCAAAGGGCCGATGTACTGTGAAGCCACAGCTGGGTGCTCACAATTACAATGCCAGCGCTGCCGAATGGAGGGGGAGACGAGCGGGGCTTCAATCCTCCGCATCGCTGGACCCTGGGACAGGAAAGTGTCCGATTATTAAAAGTCAGCAGCTGCAGTATTTGTAGCTGCTGACTTTTATTTTATTTTATTTTTTAAATGGGAACCCCGCTTTAATGAGACTAATGCTGAGGGCCTGGTGCCTTCTGTAGTAAGTGGGGATGGGGGGAAGTAAACTTCTGGTTACAAATATTTTTTATAAATGTGATAAATAATACCGTGCCACTTGAAATCACCCCGTACATTTAAAAAAAAAGCTAGGGTTTAATACTACGTAATGCTTTATTTTTTTTTGGCTTAGCTTTCTGTGATGTCTCCTGACTTATCACATGACATGCTGGGTCTTCTTTCTCCTCAGTCCACTCTCAGCGTACACATACGGAGTTATGGAACCAGTACTCAACACTATCTAATGTAATATGGGCATTCTATGCTTGCTAAAGTTCAAAACTAGAAAGGCTTATACCCTCTTCTGCCTAAATAAAATGTCATAACTTCAGCCAAAAAGGGCTTTGGCTCTAATATTAAAAATAAAATCTGCCTTTGGTTTATGTTGCCACTGCTTGCTTCTATTACCTGGATATTTTTTACCCATCAATACTGGAAGGCATTAGCTCTAATTTGCTTAGGAAGGTGGCTACATGTGCCTTATCAAAAGGTGTGTACTAATGCGCTAACAAAACAATCTGTGCTGACTATGAGGTATACAGTGGTGTGAAAAAGTGTTTGCCCCCTTCCTCATTTCCTGTTCCTTTGCATGTTTGTCACACTTAAGTGTTTCGGAACATCAAACCAATTTAAACAATAGTCAAGGACAACACAAGTAAACACAAAATGCAATTTGTAAATGAAGGTGTTTATTATTAAAGGTGAAAAAAAATCCAAACCATCATGGCCCTGTGTGAAAAAGTGATTGCCCCCCATTGTTAAAACATACTATAACTGTGGTTGTCCACACCTGAGTTCAATTTCTCTAGCCACACCCAGGCCTGATTATTGCCACACCTGTTCACAATCAAGGCATCACTTAAATAGGAGCTGCTTGGCACAGTAAGGTCCACCAGAAGATCCTTAAAAGCTACACATCATGCCGAGACCCAAAGAAATTCAGGAACAATTGAGAAAGAAAGTAATTGAGATCTATCAGTCTGGAAAGGGTTATAAAGCCATTTCCAAAGCTTTGGGAATCCAGCGAACCACAGTGAGAGCCATTATCCACAAATGGCGAAGACATGGAACAGTGGTAAACCTTCCCAGGAGTGGCCGGCCGCCCAAAATTACCCCAAGAGCGCAGCGACGACTCATCCAAGAGGTCACAAAAGACCCCACAACAACGTCCAAGGAACTGCAGGCCTCACTTGCCTCAGTTAAGGTCAGCGTTCATGCCTCCACCATCAGGAAAAGACTGGGCAAAAATGGCCTGCATGGCAGAGTTCCAAGGAGAAAACCACTGCTGAGCAAAAAGAACATCAAAGCTCGTCTCAATTTCTCCACAACACATCTTGATGATCCCCAAGACTTTTGGGACAACATTCTGTGGACCGATGAGACAAAAGTGGAACTCTTTGGAAGGTGTGTGTCCAAGTATATCTGGCGTAGAAGGAACACTGCATTTCATAAAAAGAACATTATACCAACAGTAAAATATGGTGGTGGTAGTGTGATGGTCTGGGGCTGTTTTGCTGCTTCAGGACCTGGAAGACTTGCCGTGATAAAAGGAACTATGAATTCTGCTGTCTACCAAGAGATCCTGAAGGAGAATGTCCGACCATCTGTTCGTGTACTCAAGCTGAAACGAACTTGGGTTCTGCAGCAGGACAATGATCCTAAACACACCAGCAAGTCCACCACCGAATGGCTGAAGAAAAACAAAATGAAGACTTTGGAGTGGCCTAGCCAAAGTCCTGACCTGAATCCTATTGAGATGTTGTGGTATGACCTTAAAAAGGCCGTTCATGCTCGAAAACCCTCTAATGTAACTGAATTAGGACAATTCTGCAAAGATGAGTGGGCCAAAATTCCTCCAGGACGCTGTAAAAGCCTCATTGCACGTTATCGCAAACGCTTGGTTGCAGTTGTTGCTGCTAAGGGTGGCCCAACCAGTTATTAGGTTTAGGGGGCAATCACTTTTTCACACAGGGCCATGATGGTTTGGATTTTTTTTCACCTTTAATAATAAACACCTTCATTTACAAATTGCATTTTGTGTTTACTTGTGTTGTCCTTGACTATTGTTTAAATTGGTTTGATGTTCCGAAACACTTAAGTGTGACAAACATGCAAAGGAACAGGAAATGAGGAAGGGGGCAAACACTTTTTCACACCACTGTATACAAATAGATAAAGTACTAAATGGAAATAAAAAGCAGCTAAACTTTTAAAGTGTTACCAACACCCATAAAAACTGTGTGCAAAAAGTGAAGTAGCACTAATTAAACCAAACTAATAAACAGGTGAATAAATATCTGACCAATTATCAACAAGGGATATACGTATCCATAAACAGTGATAAGTAAGTTCAAAAAATATTAATGATCCCACAACACATGATCTAAATCAATATAAATATAACTGCAATAAATACTGATGTGAGGGGGAAAAAATCCAATTAGAAAAAGGTGTAATGTAGATGAAATATAAAGTGCAATATTGAAAAAATAAAATCCACAGAATATAAACAATCCAAATAAAAATAAATAAAAATAAATTATATATATGTGTGTGTGTAGCGCCGGCTCCTGAAGAGCATGCGCTATAATTTTTTCAATTCATTTAAGGTTACACCTGAACTGCAATTTTGTTTGGGTAAAATTGTTTAAATTTGGACCTCAGCATCAGTCTGACTGGACTATGGGATGTTCAGCCTGGCCACAGGGGGCACTTTCCCTTCTGGCAGGCATGGAACTACAGTCTGGTTGGGTGCTTTAAGATTACTCTCTCTCAGAGCCTGCCCAGTGGGAGTGGCCCTCTTGCTGTGCTTTCTGGGAGAGGGTACTTAAAATGCAGATGTCACGTGGTTCGGGGTTCTGGTCCAGAAGGAAGTACTGACTTCATGGTCCTGGTCCTCCTGGCCAGCCCCCAGGGAGGCTATGGCCTGGGGTGTGGATCCACCCAACTTGTTGTCTCGGGGCTGGCTAGCCTGAGGCAAGGAAACTAAAGGAGGATTCTGGGGTGTTTGGGTGCTGTCTCCGGTTTGGGAGAGACCCAGTGACTTCATAGCTATCCAGGGGAGGACTCTTCAGAAGAAGGCCACGTACAGGTTGGTTTCTTAGCAAGAGCCTGGAGGAGCTGAAGTACCTAAGAGAATCCGATCTCGTGGATATCGCCAAGCTGGCTTAAAGATCCAGGTATCACACAAGTGTTCTGCAAGCTTAGTTTTCCTACGTGTTCTACAACAACGTCTGTGGCAGAGACTTATTCTTGTATGTTCTACAACAACTTCTGTGGCAGAGACTTGTTCCTGAGTTAAGCAACTTATTGGCTGCTAGACCTTGTGAGAGAGGGACTACCCAACCTGAGTGAACATCCAGTTGTGAATGGCTATTCTCTGGATGCAGTCAAAGCAAGTCCTTCATTATTGACTTTGACACTTAGCCCTTGTACATACGGTCGGAGATTCCGACTACCAAATCCGTTGGAGTTATTCCGATGGATTAATTCCAGACCAGGTCTGGAAGTGATGTTGCATACACACGGTCGGACCAAGTTGTCGGAATTTGCGGTTGCCAAGAACGCGGTGATGTAAGCCGTGTACGGCGGATCTACAAAGGGAAGTTCAGCACCATGTCCAGCACCCTTTGGGCTCCTTCTGCTGATCTCGTGTCTATCGCGTGTTAGTAGAAGTTTGGTGAGAGACGATTTGCCCTTTTCAGATTTGTGATTCAGATCGCTACTGCTCTTCGGTTTGTGCTTGTCTTTGCGTATCTGATAATCAGTGCGTGCAGTCAGTAAGTATTTGTTTCTCATTGTGGACTATATCTTGGTATAGTACACTTTTATTTGCATTTCTTATTGTCTGCTTGCTTCTGCTATTCAGTTTGTTATGACTCTCATAAGGGGACCTTATACTTTAGGCTTTAAATACTCAGTTCCCAAAGTGTTATACTAATCTTGGCCAAAAATGTTGGTGTCTAATCTGCTTGCAATTTTGATTATTTAAATTACTAATTTTGGTTCTTGTTTCACTCCACAGTGTCCTTCAACGCCACAGGAATGGCAGACTGTGGCCTTCCACTTTGCCAAATGTTGGGACTTTCCCAATTGTGGAGGAGCAATAGATGGGAAGCACGTCCGCATCGTCCCACCACCCAACTCGGGGTCGTACTATTATAACTATAAGGGGTTTCATAGTATCGTGATGTTGGCAGTGGTGTCTGTGACATATGAGTTTTTGTATGTGGACGTGCGGCAAAATGGACGGATGTCGGATGGTGGAGTCTTCGCACGGACTGAGTTCTACTGGCGTCTCCAGAGTGGCAGTCTGGGTTTGCCACCCCCAGAGGAGAATCAGGAAGGACTCCCGATTGTCTTCGTCACGGATGAGGTGTTTGCCCAGGCGAACCATCTGATGCGGCCTTTCCCGATGAGGACCCTCACCCCAGGCCAGAGGATTTTTAATTTCCGCCTGTCCAGAGCCCGAAGAGTGGTGGAGAACACTTTTGGTATACTGGCCAGCCGGTTCCGCCTTTTTCTAACGCCTATTCACATGGCGGAATACAAACTCAATCATGTAGTGCTGGCGTGCTGTGTTCTGCACAATTTTCTTAAAAAAGTTTCTGCGAACTATGCGGTCTCAGTTGGCCAACAAGAAGCAGACTTGCTGGAAAATGATGAGAACCTCACGGACCTTGAACCTGCTCATCCTGGCTTGCCCCCCCAAAGCGCCCGTGAGGTTAGAACCCAATACATGGACTACTTTGTGGGTAGGGGGGCCATTGAAATGCCAGACAATGTCTGAGAGGCATTTTCCCAATACATTTTTCTTTAAAACTCCTTCATTTACTGCTTGGCTTGGTTTTAGGTGTCTCCTAGGTATATTTAGTTTTTTTCTTGTTGTGCCTTTTCACCAACAGTGCAAACCCAATTTCAGAGCGAGATGAGGGGACAGTCTTTTCTTCAGATAATCTTATTATGTTGTGGGTCTGCTACACACACACCTTGTTTTTGGTAACTAATGTATGTAGTGCATTACTGACCAAAATTGTGCTCATTTTCAGCACCATGCCAGGAAAATGACATTATTGTCCAAATTTACACACCACTATGCACTACAAGTGCACTGCAAAAGTGCACCTGAAACTGCACTTGGAGTGCAAAGTGGAGTTTCCTTTAGTAAATAACACCCATTCTCACCGCAAACTAAAATTTTACTCCAAATACATTTTTGGCGCAATGAAAAAGAAAGCCACACATTGTTGATAATTTAACTTTTTAATCCAAGCACATTCACATGTGCGTTTAGAAACGGTTTTTACAGCAAACCAAGAAATTGTGTGTATCATAAACAGACTTTCAGCTAATTTTTGTTTACTTGGTGTTTTTGTGTAAACAGGCATGTATCAAAGCGTAAAATACAGAACACAGGAACTTACAAAGTTCAACTTTGAAAAGTAAAGACAATATCAGACATTAGTATGTACAAACTGGGCTGATATTGCCTTCATCACATGGGGTGTCACCCCTGGAAAATCCAAATTTGGAAGATAATAAGAATTATATTGAAAAGGGCCCAGGCGCTACCTATAATAACTAAATAGAGCTCTGTGTGTGTATGTGTAAAAATGTGTATACACACACGTGCACCCCCAAAAAAGGGTAATGTCCACCAGAAGATCCTTAAAAGCTACACATCATGCCGAGACCCATAGAAATTCAGGAACAATTGAGAAAGAAAGTAATTGAGATCTATCAGTCTGGAAAGGGTTATAAAGCCATGTGAAAAAAAATCCAAACCATCATGGCCCTGTGTGAAAAAGTGATTGCCCCCCATTGTTAAAACATACTATAACTGTGGTTGTCCACACCTGAGTTCAATTTCTCTAGCCACACCCAGGCCTGATTATTGCCACACCTGTTCACAATCAAGGCATCACTTAAATAGGAGCTGCTTGGCACAGTAAGGTCCACCAGAAGATCCTTAAAAGCTACACATCATGCCGAGACCCAAAGAAATTCAGGAACAATTGAGAAAGAAAGTAATTGAGATCTATCAGTCTGGAAAGGGTTATAAAGCCATTTCCAAAGCTTTGGGAATCCAGCGAACCACAGTGAGAGCCATTATCCACAAATGGCGAAGACATGGAACAGTGGTAAACCTTCCCAGGAGTGGCCGGCCGCCCAAAATTACCCCAAGAGCGCAGCGACGACTCATCCAAGAGGTCACAAAAGAGCCCACAACAACGTCCAAGGAACTGCAGGCCTCACTTGCCTCAGTTAAGGTCAGCGTTCATGCCTCCACCATCAGGAAAAGACTGGGCAAAAATGGCCTGCATGGCAGAGTTCCAAGGAGAAAACCGACAGTTTCAGCGGACAGTTTGACGAACAAAGTTTTTCGGAAATTCCGAAAAACTGTCCGCTGAAACTTGGTTTGAGCGAACAGTCCGCCCGTGTGTAGGCTACTTTCGAAATGAGCAAACTGTTCCCGCTCGGAGGGAAGTCTGCTCATTTCGAGCGCGTGTGCAGGTAGGCGGGGCCCGCGACGGAGACGTCGCGGGCTCCGCCGCCTGGAATGGACTTAAAGGGGAACCCCAACGCCGAAAAAAATCGGCGTGGGGGTCCCCCCAAAGTCCACAACAGACCCTTGTCCGAGCACGCTACCCGGCCGGCCAGGAAAGGGGGGGCGAGCGAGCGCGCCCCCCCTCCTGACCAACCCATGTGACATATACCATGTGACACCGCCCCATTGTCACTATATAAGTGGCCGCTCAGCGCGGCTCTGGAATTCCGGCCGGAGAGAGCGACGTGTCAACATCTCCTGGAGAAGAACAAGAAGAACAAGAAGAAGAACAAGAACGGAAGGTGGCGGCGACAGCGGCGACAGCGGCGACAGAAGACCGGGCCACCGCCTGCAAAAGAGCTATAAGAAGGCGCGGTGGCCCGGCAGAAGAACCGAAGAGGGGGACAAGACCCCCGAAGTCGGGAGAAGAGGCCGGCGGCGGGGAGGAAGAAAGCCGGACTCCTCCGCTAGCAAAAGAGCTACAAGAAGATAGCGGAGGAGTCCGGGGAGAAGACCCCCGAAGACGGAAGACCCCCGGAGCTGTGCAATAAAATATTTTATCTCGTGTGTTGTGTTTTTTTTTGGGTACTTTTATTTTACAGGTGAATGGGTAGGGGTACATTGTACCCCATACTCATTCACATAGGGTGGGGGGCCGGTATCCGGGGGCCCCCTTATTAAAGGGGGCTCCCGGATTCCGATAAGCCCCCCGCCCGCAGACCCCGACAACCAACGGCCAGGGTTGTCGGGAAGAGGCCCTTGTCCTCATCAACATGGGGACAAGGTGCTTTGGGGTGGGGGGGCCGCGCGGCCCCCCCTTCCCCAAGGCACCCCCCATGTTGAGGGCACGCGGCCTGGTACGGCTCAGGAGGGGGGGCGCGCTCGCTCGCCCCCCTTTCCTGGCCGGCCGGGTAGCGTGCTCGGACAAGGGTCTGTTGTGGACTTTGGGGGGACCCCCACGCCGATTTTTTTCGGCGTTGGGGTTCCCCTTTAAGTCCATTCCAGGCGGCGGAGCCCGTGACGTCTCCGTCGCGGGCCCCGCCTACCTGCACACGCGCTCGAAATGAGCGGACTGTTGCCTCGTGTGTGGGCGAGTCCGCTCATTTCAAAAGTTGCGCGGACTTAGTACGACGAACAAAGTTTGCCGTATTTGTCCGCTCAAAAAGTGCCGTGTGTGGGCGTGTTCGTTCATTCAAAAGTTTGAGCGGACTGTTTGACGAACTTAGTTTCGGCAGACAGTCCCCGCGTGTGTACGCCGCCATAAAAAGAACATTATACCAACAGTAAAATATGGTGGTGGTAGTGTGATGGTCTGGGGCTGTTTTGCTGCTTCAGGACCTGGAAGACTTGCCGTGATAAAAGGAACTATGAATTCTGCTGTCTACCAAGAGATCCTGAAGGAGAATGTCCGACCATCTGTTCGTGTACTCAAGCTGAAACGAACTTGGGTTCTGCAGCAGGACAATGATCCTAAACACACCAGCAAGTCCACCACCGAATGGCTGAAGAAAAACAAAATGAAGACTTTGGAGTGGCCTAGCCAAAGTCCTGACCTGAATCCTATTGAGATGTTGTGGTATGACCTTAAAAAGGCCGTTCATGCTCGAAAACCCTCTAATGTAACTGAATTAGGACAATTCTGCAAAGATGAGTGGGCCAAAATTCCTCCAGGACGCTGTAAAAGCCTCATTGCACGTTATCGCAAACGCTTGGTTGCAGTTGTTGCTGCTAAGGGTGGCCCAACCAGTTATTAGGTTTAGGGGGCAATCACTTTTTCACACAGGGCCATGATGGTTTGGATTTTTTTTCACCTTTAATAATAAACACCTTCATTTACAAATTGCATTTTGTGTTTACTTGTGTTGTCCTTGACTATTGTTTAAATTGGTTTGATGTTCCGAAACACTTAAGTGTGACAAACATGCAAAGGAACAGGAAATGAGGAAGGGGGCAAACACTTTTTCACACCACTGTATTGTGGTAAAATATTTCCTCTGCTGAGTGCTCTCCTGTATTCTCATATGCATGAATATGCTGAAAGGCACTGCTTTTTATCTTTTTTCTCCATCCTATAAAAATAAAGATGATGGAATAAGCTAAAAACACAGAATAAGAGAATTGCGACAGTAAAAATAATAGAAAATCAACTTAGATGATAATAAGAAGCATCAAGGAGAAAAGGTTAAAGGTTTTCTAATATCCCAGTTAGATTCCCTAGATCAAGGTCAGTCCATTTGCCTCCAAAGGTATTAATATAATTCACAATGAATTCCTCTAACGTTCACACCAAGCTATTTTTGGCTTGCTCAGATCTTGTACCTAGTTAACTCCTGTCCTTACTAGCAAACTGCTCATTAGCTTATTCTAAATGCAATTTCAAATACATCTATTGTCTGCAATAGCTATTTAATACTATAGGTAAATCAGTAGTGTCTAGGGGAGAGGCTACATTTCATACGTCTTATGCTGGTGACATTTCAGCAACTATTTGACATTTTAAAAATGTAAATGCATACACATCTTTTCTCATATTCCTCTATCATCTATTGTCCTCAGACTCTCACTTGCAAAAAAATGCAAAGTAAGTTGCACATACATACACAATATGTATATGTGTGTGTGTGCGTACATGTGTATGTGTGTGTGTATATATATATATATATATATATATATATATATATATATATATATATATATATATATATGTATATATACACACAGTATCTCACAAAAGTAAGCACAACCCTCACGTTTTTGTAAATATTTTATTATATCTTTTCATGTGACAACACTGAAGAAATTACACTTTGCTACAATGTAAAATACTGAGTGTACAGCTTGTATAACAGTGTCAATTTGCTGTCCCCTCAAAATAACTCAACACACAGCCATTAATGTCTAAACCACTGGCAAGAAAAGTGAGTACACCCTTAAGTAAAAATATCCTAACTGGGCCCAAAGTGTGGCCATCATTATTTTCCAGTACAAAAAGACAATGATGGATAGTGGCACTAGGCTGATGTGGATGTGCAAGGATGACAACTGGAATGACCAAAAAAACATGGTGCCAGGCCAGAAGTGACATCACAAGAATAGATGATTGGCATTCAGAAGTGAAGAGGGCAGTAATGCATTTCAAAGCTACTGCTTATTCTTCAGACCATAATAGGCTTAATAGGCAATATTTCAGTCTCTCAACTTGTCTCCGGTGTGCCGTGCGTGAGGGGGTGTCGCAGGAAAAAAATCTCTAATACTCTCCCAGGCCACCTCTCAAAAATAGCAAATACATTACTGTTCTCTTCACGACTGAATGCCAATCATCTGTTCCTGTGACGTCACATCTGGCCCACGCCATCTTGCGGTTCATGCTGGTCATGGCCACGATCAGCGGCTTCCCGGTTCCTGGCATCTGGTTCCACCACACAAATCATCTGTGCTCAAGGCTGCCACAGCCACAAGGATGATCCAGATAGACTCCATGACTGGTGATTATCAGTACATATACCTTAATGATTCAGGAATCTTGTGAGTTGCTCATTTGCTTTTATTGTTACACCTATAATTTATACTGCACTTAGTCTGGTGCCCCTCGGTCCCTACCATTATTGTCCAGTGCTTTCTTAACCCACTTGGGAATGGAGTTCACCAGAGCTTCACCGGTTGCCACTGGAGTCCTCTTCCACTCCTCCATGAAGACATCATGGAGCTGGTGGATTTTAGAGACCTTGCGCTCCTCCACCTTCCATTTGAGGATGCCCCACAGATTCTCAATAGGGTTTAGGTCATGCTTGGCCAGTCCATCACATTTACCCTCATCTTCTTTAGCAAGGCAGTGGTCATTAGGGATGAGCCTAACACCCGCTGGTTAGATTCGCAGCAGAACATGCAAACAGGCATAACAATTGTGTGAACACTGTTAAAGTCTAATTTTAAAAGCTTATATGCAAAGTTTTTTCCATAAAAAGTGTTTGGGGACCCAGGTCCTGCCCCAGGGGATATGTATCAATGCAAAAAAAAAGTTTTGAAAACTGATTTTTTTCCCCCGGAACAGTGATTTTAATAATGTGTAAAGTGAAACAATAAAAATTAAATATTCGTTTAAATATCATGCCTGGGGGAGTGTTCTTAGTATTTCTGTAAAATAGTGCATCTTTCCCATGTTTATAACAGTGCCACAGCAAAATTATATTTCTAAAGGAAAAAATGTAATTTAAAACTGCTTGCAGCTGTAATGTATGGTCGGATCCTGGCAATATAGATAAAATACCAAAAAAACAACAAAAAAAAAAAAAATGGCGTGGATGTCCCCCCAAAATCCATACCAGGCTCTTCAGGTCTGTGTTATGCCCCGTACACACGAGCGGACTTAAGTCCGACAGACTTCCAAAGGAGTTCCGTCGGAGTTCTGCTGGAATTCCGACGGAGTTCTGACAGACTTTTCGGCCGAACGGACTTGGCCACACACAATCACACTAAACTCCGACGGATTCGAACGTGATGACGTACGACTGGACTCGAATAAGGAAGTTCATAGCCAGTAGCCAATAGCTGCCCTAGCGTCGGTTTTAGTCCGTCGGAGTAGCATACACACGAGCGGAGTTTTCGAATGGGACCGGGTCCGGCGGAGTTCCGTCGGGAAAATTTGAAGCATGCTTCATTTCTAAAGTCCGTCAGACTTTGGCGAATCAAAAGTCCGTTGCAGCCCACACACGATCGGATAGTCTGACGGACTCGGTCCTTCGGACTTTGGATGTTGAAAAGTCCGCTCGTGTGTACGGGGCATAAGGGTGTTTGTCTTAAGATATTTTTAATCCTAATCCACACTTTTTCACTTTTTTCATTAACCCATTCTACTATTCCTGAGATAATAACTGATGTATAGTATCTATTTATGTCTGGTGCTGTTAAGCCCCCATGTTTTTTTTTTTTTCCTAGTGATTAGTGCAAATTTTACTCTCAGCTTTTTGATTTGCCAAATATACATCATTATCATTGTTTTTATTATTCTGAAAAAACTCTGTGGTATATCTATTGGTAACATTTGGAATTTATATATTACCGTATTTATAGGCGTATAACGCGCGCTGGCATATAACACGCAGCCGAAGTATAGGAGGAAATTTTTTTTTTAAGGAAAAAAACCTAAAATTTAAATGCCCATCAATGCAGCCTTATCAGTGTCCATCTGCAGCCTTGCACAGCATCCATCTGCATGCTTGTCAGTGTCATTTACAGCATTGCAGCCTTGTCAATGTCCATCTGCAGCCTTCTCAGTGTCATTTGCAGCCTTGCAGCCTTGTCAGTTTAATTTGCAGCCTTGCAGCCTTGTCAGTTTTATTAATAGCCTTGCGGCCTTGTCAGTTTCATTTGCAGCCTTGCAGCCTTGTCAGTTTTATTAATAGCCTTGCAGCCTTGTCAGTTTCATTTGCAGCCTTGCAGCCTTGTCAGTTTCATTTGCAGCCTTGCCAGTGTCATTTGCAGCCTTGCAAGTGTCCATCTGCAGCCTTCTCAGTGTCATTTGCAGCCCTGCTCAGGCTGCCGTTAAACTGCAGTGACATGTCAGTGTCACTACAGTTTGAAAATGGTGCCGCCGAGATACACAGAGCTGGTCCTGTGTATCTTGGCTCTTCTTGGCTCCTCTTGTAGTCCCACCCAGTCCCACCCTATGATGGACATAACACAGGTCCAATGGCGGGACTGGGCGTGACTGTGAGCGGAGCCGAGCGCCGCTCCATATACATACATAGCCAAGTGTACTCAGCTAGGCTCAGATAGCCCCGCTAACAGTCCCTGTGTTATGGCCATCATAGGGCGTGACTGGGCGTGACTGTGAGCGAAACTATCCAAGGATAGGCGAGTACACTTGGCTATGTATAGATATCAGCGGCGATCGATCCCCTGCTCACAATGAGCGGGGGATCGGCGTATAACGCACCCACGATTTCCCCCTGATTTTAAGGGGAAAAAAGTGCATGTTATACGCGGATAAATACAGTATTTTTGGAAGGATCACCATTTTAAACATATTTATCCTTCCCATCCACAAAAGGGATTGCAGTGAGCCCTTCTTTAATTTTGCTTTAACCTCATCAATAATGGGATGTAGTTTGTCAGGTAGAGCTTCTTGACAGTAGATGTCAATTTGATTCCCAGATATGACCCACCCACATGAAAGGGAATTCCCTTTTGTAATGCAAGTTCCTCTTTTTTTTTCTACTCCAATATTTAATATTTCTGTTTTTATGAGGTTGAGTTTAAAATTTGAGCGTTTGCCGTATTTTTTTATTTCTCTAATTATGTTTGGCAATGTCACCCTTGGGTTGGTTACATACATCAAAATGTCATCCACATATGCTGCAATCTTATATTCCTCTTCCCCCACTCTCACCCCTCCTATGTCTCCATTATTCCGCAATGTCGTGATAAATGGTTCCATTGATAGTACATACAGGAGTGGCGAGAGAGGGCATTCCTGTCTTGTTCCGTTATACATTTCAAAAGACGGCAACATTTTCTTGTTAATTTTAACCATCTTATTATACAATTTGAATCCAACACATAATTTTAGGTCCCAGTCCTAAGTGTTGAACCGTATCCATCATGAATCCCCAGTCTACCCTGTCAAACGCTTTTTAAGCATCAATTGACAGGAGTAGTACTGGGGATCCCCTATTTTTCCCATTTCGCAACATTAACACTGTTTTTATGCTACCCTCTCTGCCAGGTATAAATCCTGTTTGATCTGGGTCCACCCACTCTGGCTATGGGCCTATAGTTAGAACAGATGGTTTTATCTTTTTCCATTGTGGGTTAATAATGACTCACGCCTTATTTCTTCATCCTCCCCTATCTTGGTCAGATAGTCGCACAGTTTTGGGATCAATTGGTTTTGAATTTTTTTGTAGTATTTAATCGTGAACCCATATGGTCCTGGGCTTTTCCCTATAGGAGTTTCTTTCAGTGCCATTTTAATTTCATCTGGCGTAATTTATTTTTCCAACTCCGTCAATTTTTCCACTTGAATTTTTGGTAGTTTGTGCTTCATTAAGTAATCTTGTCTGTTCCTTTTTCTTATTTCTTTTTCATCTTGTGTCTCTTCATTTCTTATTGCATAGTGAGCACTATAGTACGATAGGAAGGCCATTGTGATATCTGTTGTCTTAGTTACCATTTCTCCTCTCTCATTTTTTATCTCTTCAATATAATTTAAGGTCTTCTTTGTTCTTAAAATTGTTGCGAGAAGTTTCCCCGGCTTATTACCCCATGTATATCTCTACTGTGTTACTCTGTTAAACTCATTCTTAGTTTTCTGTTCCATCAGGTCTTTTAGTTAAGATCATATATTTCTTTTACAATTTTCCCCATGGTATTTTCTCTCTCCTTCTTTTTTTCTTCCCCCGATGGAAATCAATTTTCCCCTTATGACAGTTCTGTGTGCTTCCCATATAGTTGCTTTTGTTAGTTCTGGTTCCTCAGAAAATATTGATCAATTTCTTTTATTATGATCTTTTCTATTTCCATATCTTGTATTAGATCTTCGTTTAATCTCTATGGGCCTTTCCCCGGGGCTTCCCCATGTAATTTCATAATTATTACAGGAGCATGGTTCGACATTGTTGTTATTCCTATTGTTGGTTCCATTACTAATACCTCCAGTTCTCTGTGCTCAACCAAAATATAATCCAGCCTGGAGTACATATCATGCACGGCCAAGTGATATATATAATCTTTTGTGCTTGGGTGTTGAATTCTCCAGATGTTGATTAATTGATGCTCGTGTATTTTATTTTTTGAACGTTCTTAATTGTTTATATTCTCTGTCCAGTGCAGCAGACATACTGTCTAATTTATGATCCATAGAAAAATTAAAGTCTCCGACTAATATTAAATTGCCTTGTTTGAATTCCATCACGTCATTTAATATTCCTACCAAATATTTTTTGAGGTTTTTGTTGGGGCAGTATACATTTGCAAACGTGTATTTTGTGCCCTGTAAGGTCCCTCTCAGAAAGAGGAAGTGACCTTCTGGGTCCACTTTTCTCTTTTCTACTATAAAGCGAAAGTTTTTCCCATAAAAACAGGGGATATATATTAAACTGTGTGGGGGGATAAACAAGATGATTTAAAATATGTAGCTTTTAACCACAAAACCTCTGGATCGTCATCTTGTTTATCCCCCCACACAGTTTAAGATATATCCCCCTAATATTTATTAATTGGAGCTTCCCAAGGGAGGTCCCATGTTTTGAGTCCACGAAAATCAAAATGAATAATTCTTTTAAAAAAATCATAAATTAACGTGTTCCTCATGATCTTTTTTCCCCGGGTGTTCACTTCCCAATCAAACTGCATACCTTTGAGCATGACATATACAACTGCCAAAAATTACACTCCATCTCCAGTCCCATCCTTCCCCCCTCTACCTCAGCCGCACATATGTAGTTCCCCTCGTTCTGTGTTTTTACTATTTCCATGGTTACAAGACGTTTTTGTCCAATTACAATCTAGCCCCTAGTATTTATGCCCACTTCCAACATGGCTGCCAGAAAAGCATAACGAAGGAGCACGCATGCTCCGAACGCGAGTACCGCCCGCCTCCTGAAAGTGACATCAACTACGCTGTGCTGTGCTGTGAATCACGGCATATCCCCTTCCTGCGCTCCACAAACCAGGAAGTGCTTACCATCTGCAGCATCTCCGGAAATTTCACAGAGACACAGGACCTATAACAGATGATTTACATTTACAGCCCATGACCTCTTCCCATACCGTGGAACACGCGGATGACACATACTATTATTGATATGCTGGCACAATAATACTCAAATGTGAGTGTTTTTATACCTTATAAATAAATGGTTTTACTGTACATTCTGCACTTAGAGGGCTCCGTCCTTTCTTTGTGTCCCCTCCCCCATTGCAGACATCTTTATTGTTATTAAGACTTAAGTATTAGATCATTTTATTGTAGTTGCTCTGATTGTCTGTTTCCTAGGGATCAACTGCAATTGTTCTTCTTTCTGTGTCGTTCTTTCTTGCCTTGTAGCTATCTCCCAGGTGATTTAAACATAACTTTATGTTATAGTAAAGTGTAATTTCCTCAGAGTTGTCACATGAAAAGATATAATAAAATATTTACAAAAATGTGAGGGGTGTGCTCACTTTTGTGAGATACTGTATATCTAGAGATTTTTTTCCTTATCACTTTGTATTAATGAATTTACATGATGTTAACAAGCCGGTAAGCAATTCGGGAAATTGAAATATTGCCGTACTATAGCTGATGTTTGATAGAGTTATCAGATATTAAATGTAGATCTGAAATTACACCAAAACCTCAGAACAATGGCTTTGATTCAACTAGCTGTAATTGAATGTAAGGTGTATTATTGTGACTTCTACACTATATTATCAAATGTAATAATATTGCTTGAGAGTCAACTTTGGCCTGCCTTAAGGGAAAACTTCTATGTATGTGTGTATGCATAAAATTAAATATTGAATTCACCAGAACTTTCAGTTACAGTATAAGGTATGATTGCTCAATGTCAAATGTCTGACTGCGCACACATAACCTGGGACATAGAATATGAAGTAAGCCAGTCAACAGCCTATCCAGGGCTGGAACAAGGGGAGGTTGAAGGGGCAGAAGCCCTGGCCACAAAAGTTTACCGGGGGGTGAAGTCCTGACTCACATTGCTCAGAGATCACCCGCACCGAACACTTGCAACTACATTGACAGTGTAGTGTTGAGTTACACTGTTACTAATAAGGCTTTTCTACTGAACTGGCTGGAGTGTTTATCTCTTTGAGGGAGGGGGCAGCATGAAGAGGTTAATGTACTGCCACTAGTCACTGATACATTAGTGACCAGTGTTAGGAAATGAACCCATTTGTGTTGCATTACTGGTGCCAGTGCCATTGTTCATGAACCCCGTTATGCTTTAAATATACCAAGGAAACCATATCCAATAAATACAATCTAAAGAGGGAGACATACAATATGTGTAAACATATCATATCTGGAGCAAACATTTATTTCATTATTTCCTCTGCATTTAACAGTTTGTTTTTGGTCAGGTTATTCCTAATAACTCAGAAAATGGGTTATAACAATTTATATTTACAAGTCATCCCTTCAAATAATCAGAAATGGGAATTACTAAAAGAAGCTCATAATAAAACAGAAATATGTTAATATCAAGATAAAGAAAGGGATTTGTCTTAGTAGATTAAGAAGATTAAGCAATATCTAGATAGTCTTGAGCTAGCTGGGCTTAGCTTCTGATTGTCAAAGCTGGCTCTCTATTCTTCTAAGACACCAGATTAAAGCCCATTTCAAGGTCAGGTCGACCTGTCATTGTGAAGCATGGGGGAGATTTATTGGGCTGTAACGTACATATATGCATTTGATCTCTCTCTTTACTATCACCTAAGAGAGGCATGAAACTGAGTAAAGAGGAAAAAAACATGAATTATAAATATATAATTATGATATACCAAATATGTTCACATGCTTAGGTTTTCAGGCAATAAAAACAAAGCTAACATTAAAAAATAAAGCAGAACTTCTTAAAAATAATGAGTTTTTGAGATTTATAAAGACTGTGGGGGTCATTTACTACAGCGCCACAGTGCTAATTGGCACTAAAATGGTATTCACTATAGCGCGGGTGAAAAAATACTCCCAAAATTGAATTTACTATAGCTCCCAAATCCTTACACAGCTAAGACCTGGAGTAGTGCACATGGAAATAATGTTTAGAGCATGATATAATTGCCTAAATGGTACTGAAATATTTGTTATATTGTTTAAAGATAGACCTGCTTTTAAACTGTGTGAAAAAAATAATTTCTACACTGAAATATCTTTAAAAGTCTGAGAAGAGATAAATTCCCAGTCGCTGTACAACTAGGTGGCAACACAACTGAGCATGCTCAGACCTGCAAACAACTCTCATTTTAACTTCCATGGCAATATTTAGACCAAGGTTCCACATTTGATTCTAATGGTACAATTGTAACTTCCCGAAAAAAAATATTTTCAAGCTGAGATGAAATGTATCTTTCTCTCAAATAAATTGTCTCTGCAACAATGTTGCTTCGACTTGATCTTTTTTGTTTTTAAGAATGCTAGAAAGTGGAATGTTTTGGTAAAATATCTTTTTCTCTGCCATTTTCACTTGTTACTCTACATTTCACAAACATCTTTACGCATACTCACACAGGTTACAAACCACAAACAATACCATTGCTAATGCAAATTTAAAATGAGTCGCAATTTTGTGTGTTTTTTATTATTTGCAAATAATCATAATTTAAGCACCAAAAAATATGATATGTGTACCAACATCAGAAATCAAAATGTAATTCCCAAAAATTAGAGGGTAACATCACTTTTCTACACTCACCCACCAAGAACAGAATCACAGAATAAATAAAGAAGAATAACTCTAGAGTAATGTAATTCCACCAACTACATGTCCAAAGAAATGCAGTATATGTGTATTTATATGTAGGAGGTTTCCACATGTGGAAGCTCCATGGCTTAGAGGTTCTAACTTCTGCTTAGCCTCTCTGAGGGTCTGGGTTTGAATCCCAAGCATGCCGCTTGATGTAAGGAAGTCGTCTCATCTTCCATGTTGTTAAACATAACTCCTGACTTAGGTCCTAAAACTATGTCTAAATGTAGTATTTATGTGTAGGAGGGTTCCACCACCATTGTAAATCTTGCCAGATACACTATCTAGCCAAAATTATTGGGACCCCTGCCTTTACACACCCAGTCTTAGTACGTAGGGTTAAAATTTGATTTGGCCCACCCTTCACAGCTATAACAGCTTCTGGGAAGGCTTCCACAAGATTTAGTGTGTCTATGGGGATGTTTGGCCATTTTTCCAAAAGCACATTTGTGAGGCCAGGCACTGATGTTGCATGAGAAGGCCTGGTTTGCAGTCTCTGCTCTAATTCAGCCAAAAGGTGTTCCAACGGGTTGAGGTCAGGACTCTGTGCAGGCCAGTCAAGTTCCTCCACCCCAAACTCCCTCATCCATGTCTTTATGGACCTTGTTTGTGCACTGGTGTGCAATCATGTTGGAACAGGAAGGGGCCATCTCCAAACTGTCCCACAAAGTTGGGATCATGAAATTATCCAAAATGTCTTGGTATGATGATGGCTTAAGAGTTCCCTTCACTGGAACTAAGAGGCCAAGCCCAATCCTTGAAAAACAACCCTAATTCATAATCCCCCCTCCATCAAATTATTTGGACCAGTGCACAAAGCAAGGTCCATAAAGACATGGATGAATGAGTTTGGGGTGGGGGAACTTGTCTAGTCTGCAGAGAGTCCTGACCTCAACACAACAGAACACCTTTTCCCTGAATTAGAGTAGAGACTGCAAGCAAGGCCTTCCCGTCCAACACCAGTGCCTGGCCTCACAAATGCACTTCTGGAAGAATGGTCAAACATTGCCATAGACACACTACTAAACCTTGTAGACAGCCTTCCCAGAAGAGTTGAAGCTGTTTTAGTTGCAAAGGGTGGGCCAAATGAATTTTGAACTCTACGGACTAAGATTGGGATGCCATTACAGTTCATGTTCGTATAAAGGCTCGTGTCCCAATACTTAGGACAATATATTATATATTGCTTGTAACACTGAGCATGGCTATGGATTTAGGGCTGCTTCACACCACAGAGATGCAGACTACTTGAGTGAGGCTGCCCACTGGCTAAGTGGGTAGCAATTCTATCTAGCAGCACTGGGGTTGCCGATTCAAGTTCCCAACCTGCTAATGCTTGTGTTGAACTGTATATGTTCTCCCTGTGTGGGTTTCTCCCCACAATCCAAATACTTGCTGGCATTTTATTGGTCTCCTGTTGAAATAGTCTCTAATGTAAGAAAGTTAGTTTTGGACTTTAGACTGGAAGCTCATTGCAGCCAGGGACTGATGTTAATGTTTGTCAGCTCTAATCATGCCCAGGGACTTATGTATTATTTAAAATTTTAGGGTTTACACTATACAGGTACATATGCTTAGAAAGCTGTTGCTTGGTTTACGTGCATGCAAATGGACTTCGATCTTCAGCCTGTAGTTGTTGATTTGATGCACATAGCCAAGGGCTAACACAGTTGCAAATAGTATTATGTTTTCCTGCTCATCAGGTGCAATCACTTTAGACACACATGAAGAGACAGATTGAAAGACACTGGTGGGCGTGTGCTTCTATTGGGCGTGTGTCAGTGTGCTAACAATACAACCTATATCATATAAAGGATTGCAGTGTGGAGGGGGGTTCATTTGGCCTGAGAAGCAGCCAGTTTTTTTTTTTTTTGCTGTGATTTGTGGGGAAGAAGGGATGGTAACTGCATAATGACAAATGCCCCATTAGAGCTGTTTATTTGCTGAAATTATAGTGCATTCTTTCCATCAATAGTGGGTTTATGTGGACATGATGTCAATGTTGTGTGTGTGTATTGTTCCTGTCTGACCATGCATTCATGGTTTGGGAGCATCTGCTGACTGTCTACTCTTTGATCTCATTGCTTAATCATTTACACAAAAAATTCAGCTTCCAGCAGAGCATGGTCACCAATGTATGTGTGTGGATTTTGGGGTGGTGGTTGGTGTTATAGTTTGTATAAATGCCTTTTTTAATATTATGTAGGAATGCTTTGTAAGAATAATGACTGCCAAGTGTTTTACTATGAAATGTGTTGCACATTTTACACTGAAAGTAAAGCTGTGTCCACTCTAAGGTTTAAACAAATTTTAGATTGTTAGCTCCTATGAGGAGGGACCTTAAAACCCAATTGCTAACTGTTTTGCTAAATGTAGCACCATATATACTGTATAATAATTGTTTATGCTAGTAAATGAATGTACATTATTTGGTTTCTGCTGTCAAAATAAAAGTACATTTTTTAATTAGTTTTGGGGGTGGTGGTTTTGGGGAACTGCAATATCTTACTTATACCTTGGAAATGTAAGTGTATTTCTTATGTTTACACAATAAATAGCCCTCACAAAATTACGTTAGTCCCCCCCTTCTTTTTTATCCTCATGGTTGGATTGACTTGCCCGTGTATATTTAATCTGTTGAATCCACCATCTTGGAACTGTCTTCTGGAGGTTGTGTCCATACAGTGAGTCTGAGCCATTCTGGTTATTTCACAAAGCTTTATTGACTCATCAGCTTTATACCTGTATGAGTTCAAGCTCTCCGGTAAGCGACTGGTGCTTCTGGCGGTGGACTTTCATTGTGTGCAAAATTGTGCAACTTTCCCTGTGACTCCTGTGTCCATAGACCTCAAGATTACACGGGCATTGATTAAAGGTGCATCAAAATCGTAGCAAAAAAAGTGATGAAAAATTGTGCGACTTTCAGGTTGCACAAGTGTGAAAGGGGCCTAAGGCACTGAGCTGAGTACTATACCTAGAATATAAAACAATCCCACCATCAAACACTAGTAAATGTATGTACTCAATATAATTGCATTCAAATGGCTGAAATTCACACAGATGGTATCACCTACTGAAATCTTGCATTGTACTCAGCGGCATATGCTGAAAAGAGGTGAATGCCTATTAGCCAATGCCACATCAGCATGAGTATGGTTGTTACGATAATATTAATCCCTGAAATACAAAATATTATTGTATATAATCAAACATTAGTAAATGTATTTTCTACATAGGTCTATGCTCAGCTCTGTAGCATAATGGTATGCACTGCTACCTTCAAAGGTTCAAGCCATGAGTTTGAATTCCTCCAATGGTATCACCTCCTGAAAACATGCATTGTACTCAGCAGCATAATTAGCCATCATATTGGTTTATTCCATAATATTAACACTTCAAATGCATGTAATGGTATGAAAAAAAATGTCTGGTATGGACTTTAAGGGCAACCCCACACCAAAAAATAAAAATAAATTGAGGTGCCCCCCCCCTCAAATCCATACCAGACACTTATCTGAGCATGCAGCCTGGAGGTCAGGATGTGGGGATAAGTGAGCACCCGCCCTCCTGAACTATTCCAGGTCACATGCCCTCAACATGGGAAGGGTGCTTTGGGGCCCCCCAAAGCACCTTGTCCCCCATGTTTATCAGAATCTGGAAGCCCCCTTTAACAAGGAGGACCCCAGATCCTGCCCCCCTATGTAAATGGGTATGGGATACACCAAAAAAGCAGTGAAATGTAAAAAAAAGCAATATCTGTATTTTGACAAGGCCTTTATTGTAAAATAGCTTTGAGCCATCTTATTCCCTGAGCTGTCTTCTCCTGCTGCTGTCTCTCCCATTGTCATCTTCTCCCCAAGCTGTCTTCTCCCAAAGCCATCCCTCCTGCTGCCGCCATCTTTTCCATCTGCTGTGTTCTTCCATGCTGCTGGTTACCTGGCCTTGAAGGACTCATGGGTTCAAATCATACAGGGGGATACTAAAAGATTGCATTGGTGAAAAAAGGTGAATGCCAATTAGCCAATGCACTTTAGTTTGGCTGATTCTATTATATTAACTCTTCAAATGCATGCAATGGTATGTAAGTATTATGTAATATTATGGTGTGGAATTCCAAACATCACACATTAGTTAATGGGCAGTTTACATTTCTTTGTTAGTTTATTTAAATTAGCTTGTGCACTGAAAAAATAAACACAACTGGTGGATGGTAGGGATTTGAACTCATACCTTGAGCGCTGTGGAGACATCTGAGCAGACCCCCAAGCCATTGTGCTAAGTACACTGAGACCTGCATAATAGTGTAGTATGATTAAAGAATGAACATAAATAATTACCGCTTTATACTCACCTAAATAAAAAATAATAAAAAAAATGAAAAAAACAACATACGACAAATAGGTAACCTAAATGTTCAATACATGTAACTTTACAGAATAGCAAACATTACTCTGTAATAATCATTCATAACTGCATTAATTAGCAAAAGAAGGAAAAAAACTAGGACTACTAATTTCAATATACATCAATAGATGCACATGAGGTAGAGCACATTTCACATAAAAAAAGTTTCTTCCACATACATGGATCATGGTTGCAGTGCAGTGCTATATAATAACTTAGTAGAATTTGGCATTTGCATATCCACGGAACTGCTAATTAGCGCTGATTACGAAATTTACTAATGTATGTTCGCCGCTAATAGTGCTCTTTTTCAATTGCACGTTGGCCTGTTGAAATCTTAATTGCCTAAAATGGGCGCATGTAATAGCGCCCAGTACTTCCCCGACACTATAGTGAATGACCCCCATTGTGTTCTGTTATTGCCTGTTTATGCAGATCAATTATTTTCTAATTCATTCTATTCTATATCTATTAAAAATCAGGCAGCCTTTAGTCATAAATTGAAAAACGAATGAACGTTCTAGTTAATTTTACAAGCGCTAATGTATCACTATGCAAAGGGCCCTAACTACACAAGGTACAATCGCTATTAGCAGTGTCACACAAGGTTGGACTTTTTCCAAAGTAAAGCATTAGAATATTGAGTATAAGGTTTGGTTTCTTAGAGCTTATTAACATATTATTTAAATCTCAGCATTTTTCTTTACATTAACAAATACAACCCCAACCAACTAAACATTCCCCAGTAAACTATTTCTTCATATTTTTGCCTAAAAATATGAAGGGGACATGTATTAATGCAAAAAAAAGTTTTAAAAACAGTAGTTTTTCCAGGAGCAGTGATTTTAATAATGCTTAAAGTGAAACAATAAAAATGAAATATTCCTTTAAATATCGTGCCTGTGGGAGTGTCTATAGTATGCCTGTAAAGTGGCACAGTTTTCCCGTGTTTAGAACAGTACCACAGCAAAATGACATTTCCAATGGAAAAAAGTAATTTAAAACTGGTAGAATTTGGTCCGACTAATTTAAATTGGCACCACATCCCAAATTAGAACATGAAATATATAAAGGATGGAAAGAATAGGGATTTTAACTGTGCTTTAAATATCGATTTCAAAAAGAAAATACATTTTTTTTAAATATAATATTTATTAAAGTCAAAGTTAAAATAGATTCATACATAAAACATGCCGTGATTTACATAAGTGGTGGTCTTTGAGGTCAAAAGTGATTTTAACAGAAGTATCGATTGAACATTATCCCAACATGTTTTGCTGATACACTTCTTCAGGGGATATGCAAGCTATTACCAAAGACACCCAAGCCGTTTCCATCTACTGAGAACCACTGCCTGATATAGCATACCTGCCACCAAACCCCAGAGTATTGTGTCCCCATACGGCCATAGAGGGCAGCAAAAGCCAAGTTAAAACACAAATTAAGATAGCATGGGTAGGAGGGCGACTTGAAATACCCTGCACCACAAAGGCAGAGGAATAATTGGTCTAAAGATGAAATACGATGATATTGATTATATGTAGCAAAGTCATACCCTCCAGCTCGGGATAATGTGCAATCGATACTTCTGTTAAAATCACTTTTGACTTCAAAGACCACCACTTATGTAAATCACTGCATGTTTTATGTATGAATCATTTAAAACTGATTGCAGCTGTAATGAGTTGTTGGGTTTTGGCAATATAGATAAAACTCATGGAAAAAAGGGCATGCCCCCCAGTCCATTACCAGGCCCTTTGGGTCTTGAATGAATATTAAGGGGAACCCCGAACCAAAAATAACAATTAAAATAGTATGGGGGTCCCCCTAAAATCCATACCAGGCTGTTCAGGTCTGGTATGGATATTAAGGGGAACCTTGCGCCAAATAAAAAAAAAAATGGTGTAGGGCCTCCCAATATCCATACCAGAACTGAATTTTAAGGGGAATCCTGTGGCAATTTTTTTTAAACGGCGTAGGGGCCTCCCCTAATCCGTACCAGACCCTTATCTGAGCACACAACCTGTCAGGCCACAGGAAAAGAGGGGAAACAAGAGAGTGCCCCCCTCCTGAACCGTACCAGGCCACATGCCCTCAACATGGGGAGGGTGCTTTGGAGTAGCCCCAAACATGGGGCTCAACATGGGGACAAGGGCCTCATCCCCACAACCCTTGCCCGGTGGTTGTGTGGGTCTGCGGGTGGGGAGCTTATTAAAATCTTGAAGGCCCCCTTTAACATGGGGACCCCCAGATCCCAGCCTCCCCCATGTGAATTGGTAACAGGTACATTGTACCCCTACCATTTCACAAAAAAAGTGTCAAAATAGTAAAAAAGATGGGGACATTTTGGGACAAGTCCTCTATTAAAAGATAAAAAAATGTAAATGTTCCACGATGTAAATCCATCTTACACTGCCTGATGAGCCGGAAAAAGAAAAAAAAGCCACAACAGCTCCACCTCCATAGGCGGCCTCCCGCTAAGTGACGCTTATTTTTGGTGACAGCTGTTTTATAGCTGAGGGCAAGGCCACTAGGTGACATAAACGTGTAACCCTGTCCTCCTCTGACACCATGTGACGTCAGAGGAAGGCGGGGTCACCCGTTTCGAACACTAGTTCTAGCTGGGAACATGCAAGCAAGGGTGGCTCCATCAAATCCTACATGGATATGTAGCCACCCTACAACAAGAACACTTGATCGGTAATCATAAGAGCAGCAGCAAGTGGAAGAAAGGCAAGTTTTAAATAACAAAAAAGCTGCATAAAGGACATGTGCTGATGTGAGCAGCTAAAATTGCTAATACGCATAGGATTTAATTACAATTTAAGACTGAATTGGCTGTAGCTTTGTAGATCCGGTTCCTGTTATGTTTTTATTTTTTAATATTGTGGATAAGAATTTGAATTAGTCAAGTTTTTTATTCCTGTTTGTGACCTCATTGAGGACATTTTGTCTCTCTTCTTCTTGTGACACTCATATAATAAAGAGAAGGTTTGGGCTTCACCTCCCCTTCTTTTCTCACAATATGCTTTATTGTCTGTTCCCTCAGTGTAGATATTTACCATAATTTCTTGACAGGTAGGGAGATAAAATCTCCCTACAGTGACAGAAACCTGACAGTTTCTAACCTTTTCTCACACTATCAAGTGCAGAATTTTGACTTGAATTGCAATTTAAAGTGGATGTAAACCTGACAAAATGTTTTTTAATGAAGACTTCTACCTGGCACAATAGAGGATGTCAAGTCATCTGTGCCCAGTCTTGCCACGAAGAGTTAATCCAGCTCTGAGCAATCCTCTTGTCTTTTTGTAGTAAGATAAAAAACAACACAGAGAAGTTTGTGTTGCACATCCCCCACTGCTGTGACTGACATCTGATTTCTTTATCTCATGCATGGCATGAGAGCAGAGAAAGTGTCCACGATTCCAGCTTCACATCTTCACCTTTCTTCTCCAGCTCTCTCAGGATTGGCTGCTTCACACCTCAGCATGATTGGGCATGCTGTAGTCATGTGGTGCCTTTCCTGAATTTTGACTGGATGTTACTCAAAACTCAGGAATAGGAGAGTGGAAGAGTGTAGAGGTGGGCGGGGAGTCCTGTGACATCACAACTTCGCCCACCGAGCTCCGGCAAAAGATACCCACCCACCAATTCCAGCCCTTTGCGGGGTTCCTACTGCTGAAGGGGGTGACATTTGCAAGGTAGGGATACATGCAGGAGGCTTGCATGTATATATACGTGAATACTGTGCCATTAGTTTATACTGGGTGAGTGGTGGGTTTACATCCACTTTAATTCTAAAAATGCCTTAAGGCTTTTAGTAAACTGCATATTCCAATGTGCTTCACCCATAAACTGAAACTTGTAGATGCTCAACAGATTGTCCATTGCTATTTTGGTTTCTGTTTCTACTTGATTTTTTTTTAAATCTACAGTAAATTGTACTATTATGAAGGTTGTTCAAAGTTCATGGCTGCAGTAAGGGTTAAAAGGCATTTAATTGTGTATTAAAAATTTCTATTATTCTAGCTGGGTATCGAGATGCTTCCAAACAGAGATGAAATGCAAGTGCTCTGATTATTCAGCATTATATCTCCCTGCTCGCTTTTATGAAAGACTATTTGCCTAATCAGAATTCCTTTGTGATACAGCTCCCATTATGACACCGACTCTGATTTAATGCCAAGCTAAGATGTATTCTATTTTTTTCTGTGTGTGTGAAGATTTAAATATCAGTCTAAGGAAACATAACCTGGCATTTAGGACAAAGTCTTTTAAATACTGTGATGAAAGGAAGTAGAGAAAAAACATAAAATTATACAAAAGAGTGCTTTTAAATGCTTCAGGAGATGGCAAATATATACTTTTCATCATAGGATTAAATGAGGTCTTCAGTATGAAAAATGATGAAAAAAATGGGTGAGGCTTAGCATGTCTTTTGTTCTTGTATTAAAAGAAAAAGGCAAAGAGCAGTCTTACCATGTAGACCTGTAAATACATTAGAGTTTTAAAACAAAGGAAACATAAGCATCTATTTTGGCTAAAATCTCTTACAACATCAATGTTCTGGTCAATATAAGTGACAACTTCTAGAACGCTCTTTTGTTCCTGTTCTTTTTTAACCACTACAATACAGGGCACTTTCACCCCCTTCCTTCCCAGCCCAATTTTCAGCTTTCATCGCTCTCGCGCTTTCAGTGACAATTGCGCGGTCATGCTACACTGTACCCAAATGAAATTGTTATCATTTTGTTCGCACAAATAGAGCTTTATTTTGGTGTTATTTATTCACGACTCCGTTTTTTATTTTTTGCGATATAAGCGCAAAAAAAGCGGAAATTTGGAAAAAAAACAATATTTTCTTTTTTCTATTTGAAAAGAAATCCAATAAAATCAAATTTTGTCATAAATTTAAGCCAAAATGTATTCTGCTACATGTTTTTGGTAAAAAAAATTCCGTTAACTGTATAATAATTGGTTTGTGTGATCACGGACATATGTACGCAAATGATCATGTACATATGTGTGCAGGTGATCACGTACATATGTGTGCAGATAATCATTGGGACATGTGATTTTAGTGGGACATATGTGGGGGACATGTTTTTATTATTAGGGACATGTGTTTTTATTATTTGGGGACATGTATGTTTTGGGGACATGTGTGGTTTGGGGACATATGTGGGGACTGTGTTTGTACTGTGTGGTGTGTTGTGTGTTGACACTAGACTGATGATCAGTGAGTAAAAAGCTGTAAAAAGCAGCCCATACTCACTGATCATCAGCCGGCTGCAGCGTTCTGCTCTCCTCTCCTCAGCGATGACTTCCGTGTGAGGAGAGGAGAGCCGATTGCCTAGCAACCGGCTGTTTGTTTACATCACATGACGGCCGTGATTGGACACGGCCGTCATGTGATCAGGAGGGCCAATCACAGAGCCCTCCTGCCGATCTCAGATGTGCCGTGTCCGGGTGACACGAGCACATCGGGATCGCGCCGCTGCGCGGGCACGCGCGCGCGCGATCCCGCTACTTCTGAATGACGTTCAGGAACGTCCTATCAGGAGTAGACGGCTCCCACCCGGCCGTATATATGCATTGGCCGGGTGGGAAGTGGTTAAAGCATAATAAATGTAATATAAAATACACTGTAAGAAAACACAATACACCTCTATTGTAGCTGAAAAATATACATTCAGTTGAAGGTCCTTTAAAACTTGCGCAATGGTTTCACAAATGCTTTAAAATATATATGAAACACCTACTAATTTTGAAAAGCTGAACATACCTGGGTTCAGTTCTGGGTACGTTCGCCAAACTTTACATAAGTGTGGATGCTGAACATAAACCCCATTGAAGTCAAGATTTAAAGCGGTAGTAAACCCCGCAATTTTTTTTTCTTTTTTTTAAACCTGCAAAGCAAAAGGCATAATGAGCTAGTATGCACCGCATACTAGCTCATTATGAAATACTTACCTTAGAACGAGGCCCCGACATCTGGCCCGATCCACGCCGAGGGAGCTGACATACTCCCTTTTTTCCGGGTATCGCGGCTCCGGCGCTGTGAGTGGCCGGAGCCGCGATATCGTCACTCCCACGCATGCGCGCGGGATATTTCAGTCCGGCCGGTCGGCCGCTGCCGGATTTTCACGGCGAGAACCCCCTTGTGCGTATGCGCCGCTGCAGTCAGCGGCGCATACCGAGGGGAATATCTCCTAAACCGTACAGGTTTAGGAGATATTTTTTTTACCTACAGGTAAGCCTTATTATAGGCTTTCCTGTAGGTAAAAGTAAAAAAAGTGAGCATACAACCACTTTAAGTGAAGTCAAGTGAAGATAGGTAAGATTATCAAACAAAGGGCATGGGAAGCTGACCATTATCCTGTACCAAAACAAAAATAATAAAAAACAAAATAAATAAAATAATCTGGGCAGGGAGAAGAGATTTAAAAAATTATTTATGGGACATTTTTGTTTTATAAAGGACTTGCCAGGGGCACATGTATGGCTCGTAAGAAGGCGGACGCACTAGACTAAAGCTCCAGCCTAGTCTCGCCTATCCGAAGCTCCCACTCCACTACATCAATGGCTACAGCTCTGGGAGTCCCTCCACTCGATCCGGGAACTATCCAGCTACCCTACGGACGCTGTATGGGTAAGATTGGAGACCAGAGGCACATATACCAAAAGCGTTTCTCTCAGGCCACATTACAGCCCTCATACCTCATGGACAGATATCTGCGTAGTCCACAATCCCGGACCTCGATTAGCATTAGAACCCTATTAAAGTCTATGGGACTCGAAAGTTCACAATCTAAAGTTTCTTATAGTCCAGCCATCGCTGGATCCCGGAGAGATGACCATCCATCGTTGGATAGCAAGAGTGAATTAGCACCGCTTTAATCTTTTCTTTATTTTTTTTATTTTTAATAAATTTTTCAAAAGTGTGTTTGTCTTATTTAACCATTTTTACACTTTCTTTGTGAAATGGTAGGGGTACTTTTGTACCCCCTTACCATTTCAAACAGGGGGGACGGGATCCCCTTGTTAAAGGGAGCTTCCAGATTCTGATAAGCCCCCCGCCCGCAGACCCCCACAACCACCGCTCAGGGTTGTGGGGATGAGGCCCTTCTCCACATCAACTTGGGGACATGGTGCTTTGAGGGGTCACAGACCCCCAAAGCATCCTCACAAAGTTGAGAGCATGTGGCCTGGTATGGTTCAGAGGGGGGGGCGCTCTCTCGTCCCCCCTCGTTTCCTGCGGCCTGCCAGGTTGAGTGCTCGGATAAAGGGTCTGATTTTTTTTTTAATTTGATGTGGGGTTCCCCTTAATATCCATACCAGTCCTGCAGGGCCTGGTAATTGAATTTAGGGGAACCCCCACGCTTTTTTTTTATTATTAATGAATGAATTGTCAGCTAATACAGAGAACACTCATTGAGTGTTCTCTGTATTACGGGAGCCGACAATGGAAATTGATTTTAAAAGACTTTTTTTCCTGCAGAAATGACACTTTGTGCAGGGACAGTTCCAAGCACGGGAAACATGTGCCCCTTCACAGGCATACTATAGAAAACCCCCAGGTACGAAATTTAAAGGAATATTACACTTTTATTGTTTCACTTTAATCATTATTAAAATCACTGCTCCTGAAAAAACGGCCGTTTTTAAAACTTTTTTTCGCATTTTTTCGCATTGATCCATGTCCCCTGGGGCAGGACCCAGGTCCCCAAATACTTTTTAGGACAGTAACTTGCATACTAGCCTTTAAAATTAGCACTTTAGATTTCTCCCATAGACTTGTACAGGGTGTTCCGGCTTTTCGAATTTCCCGCGAACAGCCCAAATTGTTCACTGTTCGCTGAGCAGGAACATGAGTTCCATTCGAACTCGAAGCTCATCCCTATAGAGAATAAAGAAAGAAATTGCAGTAACATTAGATATAACAACGCAGGTATAAACAAACCCTTCTAGCTTGACTTATAATCGGCCTGGTGTAGTTAGGTTGTGTTCTATATGGCCAGGAAGAGCCGACTGGGAAACCACCGAAGTGAGTACTAGGGAGCTATTGACAGGTATATGAAAACAAAAATTACCCCCTGTCTGGACAGGCCCACGTGAGGTAATACAGTTCAGGGGTATCAATAAGTCATTTCAGCTTTCTCATTTGTAGACTGAGTTTCTGTACTCAGAGAAAGTACATGAAAAAGAGGGAAAGAGAGGAAGGAAAAGGGGGAGAGAAGGAAAAGGGGGTGGAGGGATGGGTGAGGGTGGGGAGGGAATCGAGAATTGAGGTGGTAAGGGAAGCTTCCAGTGTTGGGTCTATGACCTAGGCAGGGCTAGCATCCAACTTTTGGGTCTAGGACCCGCAGTTAGGGGGAAGGGGTGAGGACATCACCAACTACCCTTCCCCAGATCTGATGACCCTGCCCTAACTGCTTCAATAAGATTGGTCTACAGGTAGGTTTTAGAGGTTCAGAGTATTGGTATTTACTTCCTGTATGGCTTCTCTATATTGTGTGGAATTTCTAAAAGATAACCAAGGTTCCCAGGTGTGTGCAAATTTGTCTGCTCTGTCCGAGGAGATATGAATTAGCTCCTCCATTTCCACTATGCGGTCAATCCTCCGCAACTATTCCATCACTGAGGGTGGCCATGACAGCCTCCAGTGCACAGGTACACACATTCTTGCTGCATTCACCATGTGCATCGCAACTGATTTGTAGTAGCGTTTCTTAGGGAGAGTAGATGAGTGTAGTAGATATTGTGCCGGGGAAAAGTCTAGTTGGAGGGCAGAAACCTCCACTATTATTTTGTGCACACTCGACCAGAATGATCTCATATCCCGACAGTAGCACCATATATGGGCTATTGAGCCCCTTTCCTTCCCACAGCGCCAGCATCTATCAGATACCTCTGGGTGGAATTTATGTAACAAATCTGGAGTTCTGTACCACCGTGTCCGGATTTTGTAACCACTCTCCTGCACCGAAACATTCAGCGACCCTTTATGGCTGTATAGGTTAACGCGCTCCCATGTCTCATCCTCCACTTCTATTCCCAAGGCAGAACTCCAGTAGGCACGATCTGCTTGGGATGCTTCCATATGAGTCTCAAATAGCGAGGCATACAGGAATGAGATAACATGGGTCTATGGCTCCGTCTGGGTGCAGAGTGCCTCCAAGGTTGTGTCTGGCTTGATAAACTTATTTCTCCTCCTAGGGTCATCAAGAAAATGTTTAAGCTGCATATATGACCAGAACGGGAAGGATCCCGTTTCCGAGATCTCCGCCAGTTCCTCTTGCCTAAGAAATTGGCCTCTGCGGAAAAATTGCTTGGCTCTCATCTCATCTGTGGGCCACTCAGCTTGAGCGAAAGCCCCTGAAAGTCCTGGTGGGAAGTCTGGATTACCCCTTATCGGAGTACGAGGGCTCAATACGTCAGAGACCGAGTGAACTGCACATGTTCTCTCAAATGCCTGTAGGGTAGCACCTACCAGGGGATGAGCTAAAACCCAAGCGGGCCTCTTATTCTTTGCTATCCACGGCGCTTCCCGTAAATTGTAATTTGTTATGCGGTTTTCCAAGGCCACCCATCCCTTACTAGCACCATGTACATTCCAGTCTACCACCTGCACTAGATGAACTGCCCAGTAGTACCGCTGTATATCGGATAGACCAATGCCTCCTTTTAGCTTCGGTAGGACAAGCTTTGCCCATCCTAGTCTAGCAGTTTTATTTCCCCAAAGAAATTCCCTGCATATAGTTCTGTATTGTGTAAAAAATTTGGGTGGAAGTTTGATTGGTACTGTTTTCAGCTTGTATTATAGGCGGGGAAGTATTGCCATCTTGAGGATGGCCGCCCGCCCAAACCATGAGATGGAGGCTCTATGCCATCGCTGGAGGTCTTGGCGTATATTATTTAACTCTGTTTGGAAGTTTCTGGTATATAGTTCGGTGAGCTTAACCAGGAGTTGGATGCCCAAGTATGTAAGCGCCTCGTCTTTCCATTTAAATGGAAATTTGTCTTGGCACTGTTGGTTAATGTCTGCGGGAAGAGAAACATTCATAGCGAAAGACTTAGTGTAGTTGATTTGTAGGTTTGACAGTTTTTTTAACTGTTCCAAGACTTGCAGGAGGTTAGGAAGGGTCGTAAGGGGCGCAGTCAGGAATAGCAACACGTCATCGGCAAACGCTGCTGTTTTGTACTCTCTCTCCTGTACTAGAATTCCCCTGATGTTGTGGTTCATACGAATACTTCTTAAGAGGGGTTCTAGGGTGAGGATATAGAGCAGGGGGGAAGGGGGCAGCCCTGCCTCGTCCCATTATGGATGGAGAAAGCATCTGACAGGTGTCCGTTAACTCTGACTTTGGCAGTAGGATTAGCATACAGGGCCATAATATATTTTCGCATGTGCGGCCCAAGCCCCAAGTGGCCAAGGACCGCCGCCATGTAATCCCATGCCACCCTGTTGAACGCCTTCTCTGCATCCATTGCCAAGAAAAAACTTTCCTGCTGGGATGTGGTTAGCCAATGATGTAAGTTGAGGGCTTTAATCGTGTTGTCCCTGGCTTCTCAGCCAGGGACAAATCCCACCTGATCTAGGCCTACCCAATAAGGCACGTGAAGAGCTAATAGCGTTGCCAAGATTTTTGCGAACAGCTTCACGTCCACATTAAGCAACGAAATCGGGCAATAGCTGGTTACGTTCGAGGGATCTTTCCCTTCTTTCGGGATCACTGATATGTACGCCTCCAGCAATTGCCCTGATTTGCTGGGTTCTGAGGCAAGTTGATTGAAAGCTTTTAAAAATCTGGGTGCAAGAAGGTCCGCAAAGCTTTTATAATATTGGCCTGAAAAGCCATCCGACCCTGGGCTTTTACCTGGCTTTGTAGCTTTCAGCACTGCTGTGAATTCCTCTAGTGTCAATGGGGTTTCTAATAGTTGGGCATCTGCCTCAGATAAGGCTGGAGGACCATATAGGGCTATAAAATCTAGAATCTGTGTGGTCTGCATCGTGGGATCGGCAGGCTCCCCCCCCTCCCCTTGGAAGGTTGTATAATTTTTCGTAGTAATTCTGGAATTGATAAGCTATACTTTCATTGTTCGAGTGAATGTTACCTAGGGCGT
The DNA here is from genome assembly GCF_037356315.1 of Lithobates pipiens. Classification (NCBI taxonomy): domain Eukaryota; kingdom Metazoa; phylum Chordata; class Amphibia; order Anura; family Ranidae; genus Lithobates; species Lithobates pipiens. Next base: position 205,112,235 of record NW_027507785.1, on the reverse strand, counting down.
CGGTGACGTGGTGAACAGTAGAGCGTAGCACTCTCTGTTGGGTTGCTCTAGCCAGCAATCTGCCTGGTTTGTTGCCCTGCTCATAGAATACTTTCTGAGATAAGATTCTCCGTCGCCGGGCCTTTTTGTACAGCTCCTCCGCTAATTGTATCCTTAGGCCGCGTACACACGGGCGGACTGTCTGACGGACTTGGTCCGCTGAAACGTGTTTCAGCGGACGATCCGCTCGTGTGTGGGCTTCAGCTGACTTTTTCAGCGGACAGTCTGGTGGACTAAGTCTTTCCGTAATATTGTCCGTCCAAACTTGGTTTCAGCGGACAGTCCGCTCAGAAAGGATTTACGCGGCCGAAGGTTGCATTGCAGTGTATTGGACGTCGAATTTCTAGTCCCGTCGTACGTGCCGTACACGTCATCGCGCAAGCTTTCAGCGGACTGTCTGTTCGTCATGTGTGATCAAGTCCGTTCATTCAAAAGTAGGACGGACTGTCTGTCGGATTGTCTGACGGACTTAGTTGGACGGATAGTCCGCCCGTGTGTACGCGGCCTTAGTTCCTGCAAGTCTTGGGAGATCTCAACGGCTCGAGTATTACGTTTCTATACTGGTTCCTTTTTTAATCCAATTAGGAAACGTGCCTATATTTTCACTCTCCAAGTTCACCTCTACAGATTTAACTATATAAGTATACATTATATGCTCTTTACGTCATGGTTTATGCAGAACCTATGTTTTTTTAATGTAATGCGTGCTTTGTCCACAATATACTTTTATGGCTGTTAGTATGTTCTCATGCAATGTTAAAGGCCCGAACTCCATTCGCAAACGATGGCTGGTGTTAAAAGAGTTCAGAGCCTCTAGCGCAGATATGATCATGGTCCAGGAGACCCATTTCAAGACAGAGAGCTCATTCAAATTCACGACTAGACACTTCCCCACAGCCTATGTTGCTTCTGACCCCTCCGGAAAAGCTGGGGTGGCTATTCTTCTCAAACACTCCTCTGTCATACGAGTAAAATCCTCTTATCTTGACCCACAAGGCCGTTATGTTCTTCTGAACTGCGATCACATGAACATCTCTTTTACCTTAACTAATGTGTATGCACCCAATTCGAAACAAATTGGGTTTCTAGAAAATTTCTTTGAGAAACTTCACTCCTTCTCCCAGCCCTTACAGATTATTGGGGGGGATTTTAACCTATGTATGTCCCCGAACAAAGACAGAGCTGCCTTGTTTCAAACCATTCCCTCTCTTCAGGTACAGAAATCTTCCTCCTCATTCCATAGAACAATTAGGACACACACGGATTGTTTGACTCTTGGAGAATAAAACATCCAACCGCCAAACAGTTCTCATTATTTTCCCCTCCCCATAAACTGTACACAAGACTTGATTATTTCTTTATCTCTGCTTCATCACTGCCTTACCTGGTTGACTCTAACATTCTCCGCATCACGTGGTCAGACCATGCGCCCATAACCTTAGACCTCCTCTTATCTGCGCCTAACCCCAGGAGGTCATTGGCGTCTTAACGAAACACTCCTTAATTCTTCTGTGACCCAAATACCCCTGCAGGAAAACTAACTGAATATTTTCAGATAAACAAAAATTCGGTATCGGAGATCTCCACCTTGTGGGAAGCTCACAAGGCGTTCTTCAGGGGCGAATGTATTGCCACTGGAACGCTCCTCAAAAAAGATTGAGCCTTACAACGTTCAACCTTATTGACTCAACTATCAGGCGCTGAAAAAAAGCTTCTCAAACTCCCCACGATGGAGCATCCCTGTGCCGTAATAGCCCTACGCAACCGCATTAAAACATTGGACCTAGCCAGAATCACTAAATCCATGCTTTAGTCAAAACTAAAATTTTATGAATTTGCCAAAAAACCTCATAGAATGCTAGTCCAAAAACTAAAACCAAGACCCCAAGCTTCTATACCTGACTTTCTGACACAACATGATGGCAACTCTACATATAGCCCCCAGGCTATGACTAATGACTTTGGAGATTTCTATCAGAAATTATACCACATGTTTGGCCACAGACCCAAACTCCCATTTTACGCAGGAGAAATTTGACGGCTTTATTAGCTCTCTAAATCTTCTCAGCCTCTCCCTGGACAACCGTTCAGGACTCAATGCACACATCTCGGCTGAAGAAATCACAAACGTTATCAAACAACTCCCAGCCCACAAATCTCCAGGCCCTGACGGGCTCCCCTATTCATATTATAAAAAATTTATTCCTACCATACTACCTTCCATGGAGATGCTCTTTGCCTCATTGATGACAGGGAAGATCCCCCATGCTAATTTCTTACATGCTTTCATCACAGTGATTCCAAAGCCAGAAAAAGACTCCTCACTACCAGACAATTACCGTCCCATAGCCCTCCTAAATTCTGACTACAACATTTTTACAAAAATACTAGCCAATAGGTTATCCTTACTACTCCCACGCTAATACATAAGGACCAAGTTGGATTTGTCCCCACCAGACATGCAGGGGACAATACCAGACGTACCATAGACCTTATAAACCTCCTGACCAAAATCAAAAGACCTGCTATAATACTGAGCTTAGATGCTCAGAAAGCATTTGGCTGCTTGAACTGGACATTCATGTTTGCCACACTATCATGGTATGTTTTTTCTGGCCCCCTTTTTGCAGGCCCTAAGAGCATTATATTCCACTCATACGTCCCAGGTACAGATGTCCTCTCATGTCTCTGCATCATTCTCCCTTAGCAATGGTACTAGACAGGGCTACCCCCTGTCACCCCTGCTCTTTATTCTCAGCCTTGAACCTCTGGCGGTAGCAATATGTTGTCACCCAGATATTCGAGGGGTGAGTACAAGCTATCTCTTTTTGCGGATGATATATTACTGACAGTCACTCATTCGCATATTTCACTCCCATCACTTCATTCTACCCTACAAACATTTGGCAACCTATCTGGTTTTAAAATGAATTCAACTAACACTGAAGCCTTAACCGTAAATCTCTCGACCGAATTAACGACAATCCTACAAAACAACTTCAAATTTCGATAGTGCTCTCATTCACTTAAATATCTTGGTGTTCGTTTATCCTCCTCTTATTCCACCTTATACCAAGTAAACTTCCCTCTATTCTCAGAAATCAACACGCTACTAAAGAACTGGATGGCGCTTCCCCTGTCCCTCATAGGGAGGATTAACGTCCTTAAAATGTCTATACTCCCCAAATTGCTATATCTTTTTGAAACTCTCCCCTTAATGATCCCAATGACTCAACTTAAAATGCTCCACAGGACCTTCTTGAAATTTATTTGGAATAATGCGTCTCATAGAGTGGCTAACTCGGTTCTCCTGGCTCCCTGCTTATGCGGGGGACTGGGAGCCCCGAATATCAGAAGGTACTAATACGCTACCCATCTAAAAGCCATTTCTTCCTGAACATCTCGATTGGGCTTGAACAGATGGTCAGAGATAGAGATGAGTATCACAGCTCCTGCCCACCCGTGCTGTATTCTATGGCCCTCTTCTGATAAATGTACCTCCTAACTACGAAAAATATGTCTAAATCCTATGCTATTCACACTCTCAATATGGAAGCGCTGTTCCAGTAAATACGCACTATCCTCTCAGTGTTCACCATTAATAAATATTTTATTCAACCCAGAAATTCCAGACAGCCTTTCCTATGATTCCATGCTACCCTGGACAACTAAGACACTTGGTACACCCAGTGACATGCAAACGACTTCCTTTTTCTGATTTACAAACTAAACATAAGATCCCAAACACACTTTTTTATTCTTCTTTTCAAAGATTTTATTGGTAACAAGTACATTGTATACAAAAATGTGGGTGTAGCTTAATACAACAGGCACAGACAAAGTAAATTGTCATTTAAGGACTTATACACGTATGTCAAGAGTAAAGTACGAGTCAATGACAATTAACCTGAGTATATTTCGAGATGGCGATTGCTTACTAGGTACCAACAACAATAGGCTAAAGCCGCAACTGATATTAACAGTAGGAGGGGATGTTTCACTGTACAGTTGGGGGGATCAAGTGAGCTAAACCTTACATTTTGTGCGTACATGTCATCAGTAGGTGTGACAGGGGTAAGGGAAAATGGGGGCGGGAGAGAAGAAGTGAGAGAAGAGGGGGAAGCCAGTTAGACTAGCCAGGGGCTATAAAGAGGGCAAGAAGAGGGGGGAAGTTCGGGCCGCCCACTCGGGCCCCTAGTGTTCTACATTCTTGGGCTTTGAAACGGTAATGTGGGTCACGGTGCCATTAGATGTTCATCAAAGTCTGGAGGTAGGAAATGGTCGATCCATGGTTGCCAGATTTTAAGGTGACGGGGAATTTTATCCATGATGGTGGCTTCAATTTTACCGTGAATCATCGCCTGGGTGACCCTATTTTTGACTTTGGCTATGTGCAAATTTGGGCTTCTCCATGCCCTGCGGTGGTAAGTGGCTGCAGTGGTAAGTTGTAAGAGAAGGCACTGTTGTGCTTTAGTGAAATCAGTTGGGAATCTATTTAAGAGAGCCAATGATGGATCAGGGTCAAGAGTTTCCCAAAACATCTTCGAGATCATCTGGAACACTGTCGCCCAAAAGCTATGCGCTATGGGGCAGGTCCACCAAATGTGCAGGTGGGTGCCCCTTTCCCCACAATTCCGGAAACAGTTTGGAGAATATGATGGTAAGAATTTGGCAATGCGGACTGGCACTACATACCACCGCATTAGGAATTTATAGCTAGCTTTGAGGGCAACAATGTTCTGAGAGGATATTCTAGTATTGGTCCAGATACTAGCCCAGTCCTCAGTCCAGCTCCACCGAAAGGTCTTTGGCCCAGTGTTGCGCATATTGGGGGATTGTGGTCGGAAGGGAAGTAAGATAAGCGAGATATAATGCCTGGGGCGTGAGGGTCCGAATCACACATTTCCTCGAATATTGACATGGAGTCCATTTCGGAACCGGAATCCATAATTGTTTTTAAAAATGGGAGATTTGTAGATATCGGAAGCACTCTCTGGGTGGAAGTTGTGCCCGGGATTGAAGCGAGGAAAATGCCATAATGGAGTTACCATTCACTAGATTGCGTATGCGGCTCAATCCCGCACGCCCCATGCTTGAAATGACAGAGGTTCAGAGAAGGCTGGATAGAAGTGGGGGTGGCCCAAAAAGGAGAGAAGTGGGGAATGAGGAGAGCGTAGTTTAAATGGGGTCCGCAGTCTGTCCCAGAGTCTAAGCGTATGGAGGGTTATAGGGTTAGACATAGAGCCTCGTGTGGATGCTGGCAGCCATAATAGGTTAGATATGCAAATGGGGTGAACCTCAACAGCCTCCAAGCTTACCCAGATGGGTATTTCTTCTTCAGCACAATACAATGCCATTTGAGCTAATTGGGCTGCTTGGTAGTATCTTACAAAATTAGGTACTCCCAGGCCTCCAGCTGTTCTGCTATGGAGCAGGACGGATTTTGGGACTCTAGGCCTTGTGGTACCCCATATGTATCTAAACACTCTGCCCTGAATGATATGAGGAAAATAAGGGGGGATTGCTATCGGGAGGACTCTGTACAGATAGAGGAGTTTGGGGAGCAGTGTCATTTTGACAGCTGCGATGTGTCCGAGCCAAGAGATACACAGGGGACGCCAGTCGTTAAGGAGGGAGGATAGATGTTTCAGCATGGGAAGGTAGTTAGCATGAAAAAGATCTGAAGATTTGCTGGTAAGTTTTATACCTAAGTAAAGCAGGGAAGAGGTAGACCACTGGAATGGAAAATTATGTTGGAGCTGGCTGAGTATGTCAGGTGAGAGGGACACGTTGAGGGCCCTAGACTTAGTTTGGTTGACCTCAAGGCCAGTGACCAAGGCAAATTTATCGAGAAGCTGAATGAGGTTCGGGAGCGTGGTGTGCGGGGACGTAACAAATAGGAGGGCGTCATCGGCGAACAAGCACATTTTGTGCGTCGTTGAAGCCAGCTCCAAGCCACGAATATCTGGATTTGCTCAGATGAGTGCCGCTAGGGGCTCAATCGCCAGGGCAAACATCAATGGAGATAGGGGGCAGCCCTGCCTGGTTCCCCTTTGTATTGGGAAGCACTCGGAGCGAAACCCCCGAGTACCTCACAAAAGCCAGAGGGTTGGTGTATAGGGCTTTGATCCATTGGAGAAAATGGGGGCCAAAGCCCCAGCGCTCCAGAATAAAGTTCAAGTATGACCAGGAGACAGTATCAAATACTTTCTTAATATCAAGCCTCAGGAGGTGCATGGGTATCTTACGTGTTCTAGCTACAAGTTGGAGCAGAATAACACGACGAATGTTGTCACTGGCCTGGCACTTAGGGATGAACCCCACTTGGTCCTTGTGAACCAGTTTACCTATAAGTGGGTTGAGTCACAGTGCTAATATTTTGGCAAAAAATTTAACGTCTACGTTAAGTAGCGAGATAGGTCTAAAGTTGGACCAAAGGGTATCGTCAGTGTTAGGTTTGGGTATCATTGAGATCATGGCTGTCAAGGTGTCCCTACCAAAGGTTTTCTGATGTAGGAGAGCGTTAAAGGATTTAACAAGGAGAGGGGCTAAAACAGCTGCAAACGTTTTGTAATAGGTGCTGGGGAGGCCGTCAGGGCCGGGGCGCTTATTAGGTTTGAGGGATTTTATGGCAGTCAAAACCTCCTCGACCGTGATTGGACTCTCCAAAGAGGCCCTGCTCAACTCAGACATCTTAGGCATTGGCAAATCATGAAACAATGATTCAGCTTGTTGGAGCTGGAACTGATTCTTGGACTCATACAAGGCCGCAAGTCTCCTGCGGAACTCAATGAGCACCCTCTCAGGGTTACTTGTATGGATACCGCTAGCCAGTTTAAGTCTGATAGGTTTGTGGATACGGCCTGATCGGCGGAGGCGTAGAGCCATAAACGTATCGGGTTTATTGGCCTTAGTGTTGATAGTGTGATTGGATCTGCGCAATGTTTTTTCAACTGATTCAGCCAAGAGGAGATCCAATTCTAGGTTGGTTTTTTCAAGGGTTGTCCTATTAGAATCGGTAGGGGAAGCTTGAAATTGAGGAATTGTTGATGGTAAGCTGTTTCTAGTTGTCCTAGTTTCTGCTGTTTGTCTCTTTTTAAGATGTGTGGCGACTGATATGCACTTGCTCCTGATGACAGGCTTATGTGCCTCCCATAGGAGGATTGGGGAGATATCAGGGGTGGAGTTATGATGTAGATAGTCCTGAAGGGCCTGTTGGATATCAAGGAAATAGGATTTGTTAGTCAGGTGGGACTCATTCATGCACCAAGTGTTATCTTTGGGTTGAGGGATTAGTGAGGAGATCGTCGTGACTACTGCACAGTGGTCTGACCAGGTGATCGGACAGATCCCAGACTGGAGCACTATTGGGAAGGAAGCTACTGGTACAAATATATGGTCAATCCTTGAAAAAGATTTGTGAGGGAATGAGTAGAATGTAAAGTTTTTCTTAGCTGGGTTACACTCCATCCAGGTGTCAATGAGGTAAGCTTTCTGGAGCTGCTTGCGGAATTGAGGTGATAAGTTGTGATGTTCCACCGAGTAGGGAGATTTATCTAGGTGTGGGAGAAGTGTAAGGTTAGAATCACCACACATAAGAAGTGTGCCCTTGCAATGTAGCTTGAAAACTTGCAGGAGGTGAGAGAATAAGGGGTTTGGGTTGGTGTTGGGGGCATAGTAGGACAAAATTGTGGTGTCTACATCCTGTAGCGGGCCGACCAGGACAATATAGCGGCCCTCAGGGTCTCTTAACTCTATCGTGGGAGTGAAGGAGAGGGTGTGGTGAAAAGCCCGAAGTACTCCCCTATGTTTAGAGGTGGCTGAGGCAGTAAAGACCTGAGGATAACGTGAACTAAAATATTTAGGTGTGTGCTTAACTGAGAAATGGGTCTCCTGGAGGGCAACGATGCCCGCTTTTAGGGAAGCAAAATTTTGGAAAGCCTTAACCCTTTTATTAGGAGAATTAAGTCCCTTAACATTAAGGGAAAGTATATTTATGGGGGCCATGGGTGGGGGGGGGTTGGGAGAGTTATAATTAAATGTGTGGGCCACGGGGGCAGACCGACCAGAAAAGAGAAGTAAAAGTATAGAGGAGAGAAGAAAGCAGGGTGAGAATAAAGGGGAGGGGTGGGGTGGGGAGGTTGTTTTAGGCAGATCATGTACATGTATAATAGCAATAGTTTATTGCTCCTTTTTATGGACTCTTGCCTCCTTGGGCACTCAGAGAGGTTATGGGATATGTGCCATGTCAATATTTGCCCCCCAAGTCTAGTTCGGTATCCTGAAAACTGTATGTCAGATCCGCTAATCCAAAGTATTGTTACTTCACATGTTCTACTCCCCTGCGTGGGAGATTTGTTGTTACATTATTGCTTTTGTCTCAATAAAATTTCTTTTAAAATCAAAAAAAAAAAAAAAAAAAGTACAATGGCAAGTCCCAAAGGATCAGCGAGGCGGGCGAGACTTAGGAGTGGAGAGACGTTCACCCGACAGTTGAGCTGGAGTCCCCTTTCGGATAGACGAAGGTCCCGGTCAAGTACGATTCGGCGTGGCTTAATACAGGTGTGCAGCAGTGCGGGCAGGGGTACAAGGAAGAGTAGAGTCCGAACGATGATCCGGTGCTGTGAGGTGGAGTGTTTCCAAGAGGCGTTGCAGTGATTCCGGGGGAGAACAGGAATGCTGCTGGCCTTGAAATGAGAATTGTAAGGCAAACGGAAAACGCCAGGTATATTTAATCTGGTGGTGGAGGAGAACTTGCAACTGCGGTTTCATGGCTTAGTGGTGAGAGGAGCTAGGTCAGAGAAAAGTTGGTATGGGTACCCCTGGAACACCAGTGCTCCCTTATTGCGAGCTGCTGCAAGAAGCTGTTCTTTAGTGCAAAAAAAATGCAGCTTCACTATGATATCCCACGGTGGCCCATCACTCTGGCGGCGTGTGAGGGCCCTGTGAATCCGATCGAATTCCAAACACTCTATGGGTATCGATGGGGACAGTTCCTGGAATAGAGCGGTGGTGAATGATTGGACATCATCAATCACTTCAGGGATTCCCCGGAGCCTTAGATTTGACCTACAAGAACGGTTCTCGGCGTCTTCCAGACGCGAGAGCAAAGTAGCGTTCTCCTCCCGGAGCGCTGTGTGTTCTTGGGCATGCTCCTGTAAAGTTAGCTCAATGTCGTCCACTCTGGCCTCAAGGTCGGTGGTGCGCTGGCCTATCTCGTGGATTTCCCATGAAAGCCTGTTGGTGATCTGGTCGAAGGTAGCTTTCAGGGCCTTCTGGAGCATAAATTCCATATGCTGGAGGAAAGCCGTCTGGTCCATACCTGAGAGCGGCATCACAGGGGGGCTACCGACACTGAAATCTGGATCTTCATCCTCCCCACTGTTCAACTGGTCCAGTGCAGTGGGATATGCGGCTAGTTATTTAGTCAGGGCCTTCGCCACCATCTTAGAGGAGGCACGAGCTAGGGCTTCCTTCTTCGGCTTAGCCTTATTCTTGCCTTGGTGACCCGTCAGCACCATCCCGGTGGGTTCTGGGGTGTACGCGGAGATGATACCTGCGAGAGCGGACCTCGATGACAGCCCGGATGGCTATACGGAACCCGAGTTGGTGGCGGGGAGTGAGGAGCTCTAGCAGGGAACGTCCACTATGTTAGGCTTCGCGCATGCACCCCCCCCCCCACACTTTTTTATTCTTACCTGCAGATAAAAAATTATTTTACTGCTAAGTCCCCACAAACAACTTTAGACATACCTACAGAATTTGAAATGCTATGCTCAACTGACCCTCATGAACTCCACCAAATTTCCACTATCTATAAAATCCTTCATAGAATAGTTCCTGTTACTGAACAAAATCACTCATATATGAGAAGGTGGTCCCAGGTCCTTCACAGACCTATTTCTTTGGCAGAGTGGGGAAGGATTTGGGATGCTACTTCTAAGGTTTCCAGGTGTGTAGCCCAGAAGGAAACAGCCTACAAGAATGTTTTGTTATAGGACTCCCACATTTCTGGAAGCCCACAAACTTTCACCCTATAGTCACTGCTGGAGATGCGGCTCTTCCCTAGGTACCCACTTCCACATATTCTGGGAATGTCCCATTATCACCCACTTCTGGACAAAAGTCCATGTTCTTTTGGGAAAAGTGCTGGAAATTCCCGTCCCCTTTAAACCTATACACCTTCTACTAGGCCTACCTCTTAAGAAAATCACAAAACCACTCAAAAAATTGATGGCATATATTATTTTAGCAGCTAAACGGGCTATACCGCAATGTTGGCGTACTACCAACCCCCCTACCTTTACACAGTTTCTCTCAGCCGTCACAGATATCCATAGAATGGAACATCTTACAGCAGTCATAGAAGATTCCCTGCCAAAATTTGATATCACATGGGGAAAGTGGAATTCTTCAGAATACAATATGGATGCTCAACCTTCCACACTGGGTTAGTTATAAGTCACTGATAATTCAATATGTATCTGTAAATGAATCACTAAATCAATATGATCTTTTAATATGCTGATATTCATTCAAGTTTCACATTATACCATGATGTAATACCATTAATTGGTTTGTTCCTTTTTTTGTATCTTGTATCTGTCATTCAGACAACTTGAACAATATAAGCAATTTCATTATCTTATTATTATTAATGCTTGTAACCTCATCTTATGTTACATACAGAATGTTACATTTGCTTGTATTTCTTGACAAAAATTTTACAAATAAACAATTTATAAAAAAAAAAAAAAAAAAAAAAAGACTTGCCAAAGTGTGTGGTGTGTTTACAGTATTTACTGATTATATTTTTGTGAATGAGTAGAGGTACTTCTACTACTTTGTATCCTTTACTTTTCACATAGGATAGGAATCCCGTATCTGGGAGCTGCATGTTTCAGGCTACATGCTCCAAGGATCTGGTATAGTTTTTTGGGGGGCCACTTTTTCGAATTGCTTTTTGTGGTTGCTAATTCCATAACGTCCAGCTTAAGAAGGAAGCTGTCAGGTTTATCAGCAATAGCAATATCTGCTTAATGTTCACTTTCTGATGCAGTTAGAGGTTTGGTTTGGCTGGAGACCACAATTGGTTTGGTTGTCCATCTAACATGTAAAATTCATTCTACCTACTAACCGAACACCCAGTTTTTAAAATCAAAATGACTGAATCCAACCATACTCTAAAGTCAATGTGTATAATACACACATAGAGAGATGAAGTAGTTCTAGATTTCAACAGTGGAACATATGAGTGTTAAATCAAAATTGCCCCACTAGTGCAGTTTGCATGAGGATGATATTCTCATTTTAAAGTGTTACTAAACCCACAACAATAAAATCAGTCTGTATATGCAGTAAAGCATGCTTGTTATACTCTGTACTGTATTCTGTTCCACTATACTGTGGAACCTAAGGGGTAATATCCTGCATTGTGTATAAAGTCTGTGTGACCCTGTCTCTCTGGTCCTCCTCTTCTTTAACTGTCTCCAACCCATCTACTGATAGAACAGAGCATTAGGTGTCAGGCTGCACATGCTATGTTTGGTATGCTTTGGTTTTGCTTTTTTATTGGGATAGTGCATGTGTTTAGCACTGTCCAGACAGAGGATCAGGGGGGGATTAAAACTCCTCCTACAAGCTTTAACCACTTGACCATTGGGCACTTAAACACCCTTAATAACCAGACCAATTTTCAGCTTTCGGTGCTCTCACATTTTGAATGACAATTACTCAGTCATGCAACACTGGACCTATATGAAATTTTTGTCCTTTTTTTTCACACAAATGGAGCTTTCTTTTGGTGGTATTTAATCACCGCTGGGTTTTTTATTTTTTGTGCTATAAAAGAAAAAATACAGACAATTCTGTAAAAAAAATTAATTTTTCTTTGTTTCTGTTATAAAAATTAGCAGATTAGTAATTTTTTCTTCATAAATTTTGGCCAAAATGTATACTACTGCATATCTTTGGTAAAAATAAGTACAAATTGGTGGATATTATTTGGTCTTTGTGAAAGTTATAGAGTCCACAAGCTATGGTGCCAATATCTGAAAATTGATCACACCTGAAGTACTGACGGCCTATTTCAATTCTTGAGACCCTAACATGCCAGAAAAGTACAAATACCCCCCAAATGACCCCTTTTTGGAAAGAAGACATTCCAAGGTATTTAGTAAGAGGCATGATGAGTTTTTTGAAGTTGTCATTTTTTCCCACAATTCTTTGCAATATCAAGATTTGTTTTCCTTTTTCTTTTCACAAAATTGTCATATTATCAGTTTATTTCTCACACAGCATATGCATACCACAAATTACACCCCAAAACACATTCTGCTATTACTCCCGAGTACGGCGATACCACATGTGTGAGACTTTTACACAGTGTGGCCACATACAGAGGCCCAACATGCAGGGAGCGCCATCAGGTGTTCTGGAGCACCCAGGACAATTCTGACATTTCTCTCCTACATGTAAAAATCATAATTTATTTGCTAGAAAATTACATAGAATCCCAAAACATTATATATGTTTTTTTAGCAAAGACCCTGGAGAATACAATGGTGGTCGTTGCAACTTTTTATCTCGCACGGTATTTGCGCAGCAATTTTTCAAATGCTTTTTTTGGGAAACAAACGGTTTTGTGCTTAAAAAAAAAAAAAAAAAAACACAGTAAAGTTAGCCCAATTTTTGCATAATGTGAAAGATGAAGTTACACCGAGTAAAGAGATACCTAACATGTCACTCTTCAAAATTGCACAGGCTCGTGGAATTTCGCCAAACGTCGCTACTTAAAAATCCCCATAGGCGACGATTAAATTTTTTTTTACTGGTTATATGTTTTGAGTTACAGAGGAGGTCTAGGGCTAGAATTATTGCTCTCGCTCTAACGTTCGCAGTGATACCTCACATGTGTGGTTTGAACACCGTTTTCATACGTGGGCGGGACAGGGGCGCTTTAAAAAAATATATATCTTTTTATTGTTAATTTTACTTTATTTATTTTAGTTTGACATTTTTTTCCCCAAAAATAAATTTTTTGATCACTTTTATTCCTATTACAAGGAATGTAAACATCCCTTGTAATAGGAATATGGCATGACAGGTCCTCTTTACAGTGAAATATGGGGTCAATAAGACCCCGCATCTCACCTCTAAGCTGGGAAGCCTGAAAAAAAAAAAGATTCTGGATTTGATCGTATTGGCGAGTCGGTAGAAGCACCGGAGGGCGGCGGGAGGGTGGGAGGTGTCTATGGCTGGGTATTGCAGGGTATCACCGACTATGACTGGGTATCTCAGAGTATGGCTGGGTATCTCAGAGTATGGCGTTGCAGAGTATTGCGTTGCAGAGCATTGCAGGATATTGGCGGGTGTTGCAGAGCATTGCAGAATGTTGCAGAGTATTGGCGGGTATTGCAGAACATTGCTGAGTGTTGCAAGGTATTGGTGGGTGTTGCAGAGCATTGCAGAGTGTTGCAGAGCATTGCAGAGTTTTGCAGGGTATTGGCGGGTGTTGCAGAGCATTGCAGAGTGTTGCAGGGTATTGGCGGGTGTTGCAGAGCATTGCAGAGCATTGCAGGGTATTGCAGAGTGTTGCAGAGTATTGCAGAGTATTGCAGGGTATTGCAGAGTATTGCAGAGTATTGCAGGGTAATGCAGAGTATTGCAGGGTAATGCAGAGTATTGCAGAGTATTTCAGAGTATTGCAGAGTAATGCAGGGTATTGCAGAGTAATGCAGAGTAATGCAGAGTAATGGCAGGGTATTGCAGAGTATTGGCAGGGAATTGAGGGGTTAATTTTCGGTGAGCAGCGATGTGGGCACTGCAGATGCAGCCCACATCGCTGCTGACACCGATCTCTTCCCCCTCCGCTGTTCCGATCGGTACAGAGAGGGGGAGGGAGGAACCGGTGTCATAACATGATGCCGGTTTGTTTACAAGTGATCACTTCGTCATTTGATGGAGCGGTCACGGATGCTCTCGAGTGCGCGCCCCAGGGGGGCGCACGAGTGTGGAATTCTGGGAGGACGTCATATGACGGCCTCCCAGAGTTAAGAAACCGCCCTGTAGCCGTCATTCGGCTATAGGGCAGTTGTTAAGTGGTTAACCACTTTCAGACCGGACCATTTTGCTGGTCAATGACCAGAGGTCTTTTTACAATTTGGCACTGCGCTGCTTTAACTGGTAATTGCGCGGTCATGCAATGTTGTACCCAAACAAAATTTGCGTGCTTTTTTTCCCCACAAATAGAGCTTTCTTTTAAAGGTATTTGACTGACTCTGCGATTTTTATTTTTTGCGATATAAACGTAAAAAGACCGCGGGGGCGTGGCCTAACCGGGGACTGAGATGGACGCCTGAGCCCTTTCCTCCGGCGTACAGGGAGCTCCTAAACCTCACACAGGGCCAATCCGCCGCCATCCGACCATGGGAAAGGGGGATCGGAGCGCTCCGGGATCCAGGGAAACCTCTGAAGCAGGTCATTCCCTTCTTACCAGCATTCCGCCGATGTTTCGCCTGGCGCATGGGGAAGGCCTCAAAGCCGCGGCCTCGCCTAAATCATCCCCCCCGCTCGGCACCTCCGGAGGTGCGACGGGCGGAGCGAACGGTCCGCCAGGCCTAAACAAGGACAGTCTCCCCCCAATAACCCAGGCTGGATCCCCCCAAGCTTCCCCAGCCACACAGGCCCTAAGTCTTGCTGATCTCCAGGCTGTAGCACTGGACATTAAGGCTACACTGTCAGCAGCCATTACAGATCTGAAGTCTGACATTCAGCACATGGCAGCTAGAATTGGAGCAGCTGAACAAACTGCATCACGTCACTCTGATGCACTGAAGCAAATACAAAGATCATCTGATAATCACCTTAGTCACCTCATAGAGATGCAACGCCACATCGAAGACCTCGACAATAGAGGAAGGCGCCACAACATCAGAATCCGTGGGGTCCCTGAGACAACAGACCAAACCCCTGTAATGCAAACTGCAACGTCCATTTTTAATGACCTGCTGGAGAGACCCCCTGACTCCCCAATTGACTTTGAAAGAATTCACCGTGCTCTCAGACCGAGAGGAAGAGACACTGACCCACCAAGAGACATTGTCTGTTGCTTGGTAAATTTCCCACTAAAGGAAGCCATCCTTAAAAAAGCCAGAGAAAAGAACAGGGTGCTTTTCAACGGTCACAAAATCAAATTGTACCAGGACCTCTCCAACATTACCCTACAGCAACGCAGGGCCCTTCGCCCACTACTGGACCAACTCCGGACCAGAGGCCTTCCCTATAGATGGAAGTTTCCATTCTGCCTGTCCGCAACATGGAGAGGTCACACAGCGCTTCTACGCACTCCTGATGACTTGCATTCATTCTGTGAATCGCTCAACCTCCCTGTAACGGAGGTACCGGACTGGTACAACTCCTTCCAGATTCACGACACATGGATCGAAGTAACAAACAACTCGACTCCCAGAGCGCAGAGAAACAGAGACCGCAGACGAAGGTCCCCATCAGCGCCGCACCATGGAAGGGGAGCAGAGCACGGAAGCCCATGCATCTCCCCACCTAGAAGACGAGACCGAATCGACAGGCCAGATCTCATGGACACCTAAACCGCAGTCCATCATCTCCTGCACGCTGAAACTACCTGAAACATTTATCTTGTAGAAGCCCCAAGACCCTTTTTGATCTTCCTCTTCGCCGACTCTCCGTTGTTCCAACTGTCCCACCATCATCTTTTCCAATGATCTCACTCCGCCAGATTACACCTTGTTTGCAGCTTGAAACTATACCCAGAAAACGCTCGCTACCCTCATCCAAGTCTGGGTAAAACAAGTTTGCCCCAAAAGGTATGCCCCTCCAGGGGGTTCTTCTAAGCCCTTATTCAGGTTCTTCCGGCTTCTGAGCAAAAAGTATACTATATCGCCTCGCTGGAACCTGGTTAGCGTTTGGGCCTGCACTCACATTGACCTACAGTTGCCCACTCACAACACGCTTATTTTTCCTGCTTTCATTATTCTTCCTTTTTTTCTTGTTTTCTGGGGAAAAGACTGAACTGAGAATGTTATAATAAAGTCTTTTTTTACAGGTGAACTCACAATCAGATGGCGAACACTATCTCAATGCCCACCTTGAAATGGGCTAATATATGAATACACTAGGGGGTCAGTCTAATTTTGAGTTTGTTTCTTTTATCCAGTTTTGCTCACTGTCTACTATGTGGAAGTTAGCTAGTTTTCTCGTATCCTTTTTTTTCCTTATGACAACATACAAGAGCCCCAAGGCTCTAATTATCTTAGGCTTGTCTCTCTCATGATCTCTAGAGACTGGGTTATCCCAATATAAGTCATATTTAAAGGTTTCTTTCAGTCTGGCTCGACCCCCATCCCACTAAGGTTACTGAGGTAAATTGTATTTTTTGTTCTTCCTTCTTCTTTACCATTATATACATAAAGCTTAAGTCTGTGCTTGACTACAACTTTTGTTTGTTACCAGTTAGATGCTCCTGTAAGGGGTATAACCCCTTCTCTCTTTTGATACAGCTTATGTTAGTTGGGCGAGTGGAGAACCCCGCTAGTGCACATCCCCCTTGGATCTGAGTAAGATTTATCCTAACTATCCTGCTCGATGTATAGACACAACTCTTCTGCTAACAGGGATCAGCACTAGTCTCCAAACTCACTGACACAACTATTTGTTGTTAATTCCGGGCTCCGAGCTCGGTGATGCCTGGCGGGATTCTCGGTTCGCCCTATTTCTTTTTCATTTTTGTATAAGGTTAAAGGTATTGTTATTAAGATTGTTGTTTAGAAGAATCCTTTGTTTCACACTATTACCAAGCAACATATTTAGTCAATCCCTTCAGAGGGTGAAAGGGTCTCATCCCCCTGAAGCATTGACTCATAACACATACAAAATGGTCTCACTTAACTTGTTTCGATGGTCTTTACAAAGAGATATGCACACCCACGGTCCAAGGGTGATCACTTATTCACACTTCATCTCACTGCAACATAGGCTTAGCTGGCTCTGATCACAGTACGCGATACTACCACGCTATCCCCCTTCCAACTCCTTACATCACAACCCTGTTCAGTTTTAAATTACCATGCGCACTGGAGCTCCCTGGGCGCCGATCCGTCTTATCTTATCGCAAACACCTTACCTTGTGTTACACCATCTGACACTCGCTTGTCCCCCCTTTTGGTCATCGAACCCACACAAGGAGTGTTCTCCTACATCGCTCCTTGACCCTACCGGCATATACATATAGGTTGGTTTAGCTGGTCTAATCCTCCCTCCGGTATTTGTTCTACCTACCTGTTTCAGGTAATCCCTTCATCCCCCCTTTCCTTTTTTTTTTTTTCCCCTACCCCCCTCATTTTATTTATTTTTTCTTCTATTACTTTACTTCTTCTTTTTTCTTTCCCAACACCGCTGGCAGATATTTTCAGTGATGCCGTCTCAGGGATCACATACCTCAACCCTCTCCCTCAAATTACTATCTATTAACGCCAAAGGGCTCAATATCCCAACTAAAAGAACTAAGTTCCTTTCTGAGTTTCACAAATACAGAGCCAACATAGTATGTATCCAAGAGACTCATTTTAAATCTAACAATGTTCCAAAATTCTCGGATGGACGATTCCCCACTGTTTTCCACTCCACTAACCCACTAGGGGAAGACAAAAGGAGTCTCCATCCTCATCTCGAAACACACTCCACTGCAGATACAAGATACAATGGTTGACCTGGGGGGAAGATACATCTTCCTTAAGGGAGAGGTGTCATCACGCCCGGTCACGATTGCCAACATTTACGCCCCCAATACGAAACAGGTAGCTTTTTTTCCTAAGATCAAGGACCTTCTAACAAATTTTGCTTCCGGTATTCTAATACTGGGAGGGGACTTCAATGTTCCCCTCGACCCCATTGCCGACACCTCGAATGGCTCTTCGAGCATTCCCTTCAGGGCTCTTAAACAAATTAAATTACAGCTGCAGCTGCTAACGCTACACGACACGTGGAGAACTCTCAACAGTCAATCTAGAGATTATACTTACTTCTCAACAATCCATCAAAAATATTCCAGAATCGATTACTTCTACATCACACAATCAGACCTTCCACTCCTGACGAACACAACTATTGAGCCAATGACTTTATCTGACCACCACCCAATTACACTAACTTTGACTTTCCCGGAAAAAATCACTAAATCTAAAACTTGGAGAATGAACACCACTGTACTTAAAGACCCTATAGATATTCTCCGCTTTAGAGACATACTCACCGACTATTTTACTCGTAATGACACTGACGATACCTCCAACATCATTCAATGGGAAGCCCACAAAAGTGTCATCAGAGGCGAATTTATTAGGAAACTAACCCAACTTAAAAAGGAAAAGCAAGCTAGAATCAAATCCCTAGTAGATCACATACACAAACTAGAACTTCTACATAAAAAAACTATGGCTGTCTCCGCGTTTGAGGAGTTGACTAAAGCTAGAGACTCACTTGCCGACGAACTGAATCTAAAGGCCAAAAGGCAATATATATTACGTCATAAAATATACTACGAACAAGGCAATAAAAGTGGCAAACTTCTTGCAAGAGCAGTTCAGAGTAAGAAAGCCGCTTCCACCATACACCAAATAAAAGACAACAAAGGAAAGTCGTATTCCTCGAATGAGGAGATAGCCAACCAATTTGAGCAGTACTATCAATCACTTTATAATATCCCTTCCAACCCCAAGTTTCCCCCAAACTCAGAGGCTAGAACTAAACTCATTCAAGAGTATTTAGACAAACACAGTCCCCCGAAAATAGCACACAATATCGCCCTGGAACTCGAATCTCCCATTAATGCAGAAGAATTTGATAGAGCTTTAAAGGACATGAAAATTGGCAAAGCCCCGGGTCCAGATGGTCTCCCACTTCAATATTACAAAACTTTTCTCGACATTCTTAAACCCAGGTTCTTGAAAACTTTCCAATCACTCCATTCCGAACGAAACCCCCCCAAACAGGTTCTGGAAGCGCACATAACAGTCATTCCCAAAGAAGGAAAAGACCCAACCCTCGTCACGAACTACCGCCCAATTTCTTTAATAAACGTAGACATTAAAATTTATGCCAAAATCCTCGCCAATAAAATATTACCCCTACTTCCATCACTAATCTCCCTTGACCAAGTGGGATTCATCCCGGGTAGGGAGGGCCGGGACAATACCATTAAGGCCCTGAACATAAACAATTGGCTGACTTCCAAAAAGAAACAGGGATTCTTCCTCTCTCTCGACGCTGAGAAGGCATTCGACAGAGTGGCCTGGGACTTTATTGATGCAGTCCTTAAAAACATCGGCTTACTGCCTAGGATGAGAGCTTACATTGCTGCACTATACTCAAATCCAACTGCTCGCGTTCGCACCAACGGCCACCTGTCGAGGGCCTTCACCCTTAAAAATGGGACGCGTCAAGGTTGTCCCTTGTCCCCGCTACTATTCGTTCTCACCCTAGAGCCGCTTCTTAATAATATCAGATCCAATCCGGACATAAAAGGCATTGAAATAAAAGACCATTCCTATAAAATCGCTGCTTTCGCAGATGACATGCTACTCTTTCTATCGCAACCCCTTATTTCACTGCCTAATATAATTCAAGAACTTGAGGCGTTCCAATCAATATCCAATTTAAAAATTAACCACTCCAAATCGGTAGCACTAAACATATCCTTACCCTCCAATGATGTTGCACTATGTAAGCAAAATTTCCCATTCACGTGGTCTCCTAAACATATTACCTATCTTGGGATAGAAATACCCTCAAATTTAACTGACCTTTTCAAACTTAATTTTCTACCCCTACTAAAAGACTCGCAAGAAGATCTTATAAGATGGAACTCCCTCAATATTTTGTGGTTTGGTAGGGCCTCATTGATAAAAATGACTATTCTTCCCAGATTCCTTTACGCTATGCAAACGATCCCTATCAGATTACCATCTTCCTTCTTTGCCGCCTTCCGCAAAGCGTGTACCACCTTTATATGGAGGAGTAAACCTCCTAGAATCAAATACACAAGATTAATTCTCCCAAAAAATAAAGGTGGAATAGCCCTCCCGGACCTGAAAAAGTACCACCAAGCAGCTATGCTCACACGTATAGTTGACTAAGAAAAACTGGAGAGGAAAAAATCTCACTTTATGCAGACGATATCCTATTGTTCTTAGGGGATATGAGATACTCACTACCAAGGGCAATGGGACTGGTGCAAGGGTTTGGAGGCTTCACAGGGCTGGAGATAAATTGGGAAAAATCGGAATGTCTTCCTTTGGACCCAACTGGTCAGCAAACGGCCCTGGGAACCCCCCAAATGCCAATAGTGGATAAATTGAAATATCTGGGAGTAACCTTGTCAAGGGATTCTAAGCAATATATAAGTCATAACTTAGTCCCATTATTGGCTAAGTTTAAACAAAAAATTGCTATATGGAAACGAATGCCTCTCTCGGTCGCTGGCAGATGCAATCTGATAAAAATGATATGGATGCCCCAACTTTTATACATATTACATAATGCCCCAATATGGATTAACAGAAGCTGGTTTAATAAAATCGAGATGTTGTTTAGGGAGCTAATATGGAGGGGAGGACAGGCCAGATTGAGATTGCGGATGCTTCAGCTACCGGGAGAGGAAGGAGGATTCGCGGTCCCTTATCCGGAGTGCTATTTTTGGGCGTCCCAATTACAACAGCTAGGGGGGATCGATGAGAAGAACGGAGGAACCCCAAATGGGAGATTAGTATTAACAGGCTCCCCACATAGTACCCTGATTGAGACCCTGGAAGCGGACTCATTCCAGTGTAGATGCCCTACAGTAAAAATGATGTTAAAGTTATGGGGTACAGTTAAAAAAAAAATGGGATATAGTGAAATAACAAAGTATACGCCTCTATGGAACAATAAGAAGCTACAGGAAATATGGCGGGTTGGAAAAATTGCAGATTGGGAAAAATGTGGCATTGTAAGGCTTAGCCATCTATATGGCGGCAGGGGTATTAAATCTTTCGACCAGCTGCAAAGAGAATTTAAGATATCACAAAACTCATTTTATGCCTATATACAAGTGAGGCACGCTTTAAGGACCCAGTTTGGAAACCTGTTATTAACATGGGAGGAACTGCCCTTGCTATACCCAGTAGCACAAGCAGGACCCACTAAAGGATTAATATCTAAATTCTATGCCCAGCTGGGTGAACAGATTAATAGTGAGAGGAAAGGGAGGGTTGAGAAGGAGAAATGGGAGCAAGACCTAGGTAATATAACACGAGTACAGTGGAAAAATATCCTAGCGGCATGCCCAAAGGTCTCGGTCTCTCCTCCTCAGAGGATTTCCCACTTGATGGTAATTAATAGAGCATACTATACTCCCCAGAAATTATTTAAATTTGGTAAGAGAACAGATGACTGTTGCCCCAGGTGTGGGGGGTCAGGGAATTTAATGCATATGCTTTGGAAATGTCCCAAATTATTTAGATACTGGGAAGGAGTGGTAAAGATAATAAGTAGGGCCTTTGGGACGGTAATAGAATTAAATCCCATAGTGTGTATTTTAGGTTATAGAGAGGAGGAAGTAGAGAGGAAGGGAACAACAACGGTAATCCTAAGATGTTTATTTCAAGCTAGAAGGATGATAGCTAGGAGATGGCAATCAAAGCTAGCCCCTACAGTAGAGGATTGGACAAGGGCGGTAAATGATTATCTATGTAAGGAGAGGGCAGTATATGCAAAACGAAATAACCTAAAAGAGTTTAATAGGAACGAGAGTGGATAGAAGTGATGCATACCCCAGTTTAAACCATGATAGGAAAGGGAAGAGGGGAGGGGGAGGGGGGATGGGTAATGGGAAGAAGTAGGGTAGGGTACATTAAAGGTACGGGAATCATTATAACACAATTATGCTATACTGTAGGATAAAAGCACCAATATATATATAGGAGGGGAGGGGAGGGGGGGTGGGGTTGATAGAAAGGGTGGGAGGGAGGGGTGGGGTTATATCAGTAGGAAAAATGTAGGAATTGTAAAAATAGTGGTGGTAGGAGAAGGGGGGATATGGTATTGTTTAGATAGTGTGCTTTTTTTTTGCTTGCTAAATATATGTGATGTATGGATGTATCTTCATGTCCCCCTTCCCTTCCTAGAACTCTAAAACTCAGATTTCGGAATGGAAGAAAGATGTATTTGAATCCTGGCAATGTTATTTTAAAATGTGGTCTGTATAAATGTGAAAATTTAATAAAGATTAATAATTTAAAAAAAAAAAAAAAAAATAGTTGACTGGAATTTACACCAGCCTATCAAGGATTGGGTATCACTAGAACAAGCCCAATTCCCCTTCCCAATCAATCATCTTCCATGGATAAACCCCAAATACCACTCAAAAGAGATTAAATCTCATCCTCTTATCGGTCCCACGTTAGCAATATTTCATGACACGTATAAAAAAAGTGACCCCACCCCTTGGATCCATTCCCTAATGCCTCTCAGAGACAACCCCGACTTCCCCCCAGGAAACAAACAAAAAACTTTCTTAGCAAACTGGCCCCACAAAAATGTACTGATCAAACACTTCTTACGCAACGGGAAACCTCTTCCCCTCGAGGAAATCAATAAAGACAACGACCCAAGACTAGTCTCCCACTGGACGTACCTCCAAATAAGACATTTTCTCTCCACGGAAGTATTGACAACTTTGAGTTCCAAATCCCCCAAGACCATTGAAACTCTATGCTCAGGTATGCACCCTCAAAGACACAATATTTCAATTATCTATAACTCATTATTCGACGAGTGTCTAGAGTTCTCTTTCTCATCCTGTCTAGCCTGGGAAAACGACCTCAACCTTTCATTCACTAACAAAAATTGGGAAACTATTTTCATGTACGCTCACAAAGGCTCACTCAATGACGCTACTCAGGAGTGCGGGTTTAAGATTCTAACCAGATGGTATAGAACACCCAGCACCATACAGAAATTCAACCCCCAGATCTCCAACAAGTGCTGGAGGTGCAGTGGTGAAGTGGGATCATTATTCCACATATGGTGGTCTTGTACTCATATCCAACCATTTTGGAAAATGGTTCATGAAACCATTACATTTATAACCTCAGAACCGTTGGATTTCGACCCAGCCCACTTTCTACTACACCACAACACAATCCCCTCAAAAAGATATTTGAAATCCCTAGTGATGATAATGACAAACGCTGCTAGACACTGCATCCCCTCCCATTGGAGGTCAACTTCAATCCCAACGAAAAAAGAATGGTTCAGAAGGATCACCTCTATTGAAACTATTGAAGAGCTTATCAGTATCTCGCAAGAAAGAATGCTACAATTCACCTCAACCTGGTCAAAATGGCTAGCTTTTAAAGATACTCAGGAATACAAATCGTCTATTTAAGTATTATTTGCTGCCGATTCTCTGTCAGCGATCTATGTTTTTGTACTTGAGATGTTCATACAGCGCAGGCCGCTGTTCACCCTTCCTCAGTGCCTAATCTTCCCTCCTGCCACTACGCCTTAATATAAACTCCCCCCCTTTTTTTTTTTTTTTTCTTTATCCTTTTTTCTCCTTCCCCCCCCCCCCCCTTCCTCCTCAAGAATATTGTTATTTTATCTTTATATACGCTTTGATTCTCTTTTCGCCTTATCTGACGAATACAATTTTTCATTTTTGTCTAAAACATCCTATACTGTAACTGTTCAATCCTTGTGAATTTTGCAATCTCTTATGTATCTTTGCTTACATTTAAGATATCGTGTTGAAATTTAAACGTCACTGTGCAATTCAATCTTGATTGTAATGTTCTGTTACTTTTCAATAAAATTTGTGTAAAAAAAAAAAAAAAAAGACCGCAAATTTTGAAAAAAATTATATTTTCTACTTTTTGTTATTAGAAAAATCCAATAAACTCAATTTTAGTCATACATTTAGGCCAAAATGTATTCAGCCACATGTCTTTGGTAAAAAAAAAGTCAATAACTGTATATTTATTGGTTTGCACAAAAGTTGTCACATCTACAAACTAAGGTATGTTTTCTGGAATTTACGCAGCTTTTAGTTTATGACTGCCTATCTCATTTCTTGAGGTGCTAAAATGGCAGGGCAGTACAAAACCCCCCCAAATGACCCCATTTTGGAAAGTAGATACCCTAAGGAAATTGATAAGAGGCATGTTGAGCCCATTGAATATTTTATTTTTTTGCCTCAAGCGATTGAATAATGACAAAAAAAAATTATTTTTTTTTTACACAAAGTTGTCACTAAATGATATATTGCTCACACATGCCATGGTTATATGTGGAATTGTACCCCAAAATACATTCTGCTGCTTCTCCTGAGTATGGGGATACCACATGTGGTCGACTTTTTGGAAGCCTAGCCGCGTACGGGGCCCCGAAAGCCAAGCACCGCCTTCAGGATTTCTAAGGGCATACATTTGTAATTTCACTCCTCACTACCTATCACAGTTTTGAAGGCCATAAAATGCCAAGATGGCACAAAACCCCCACAAATGACCCCATTTTATAAAGTAGACACCCCAAGCTATTTGCTGAGAGGCATGTTGAATCCATGGAATATTTTATATTTGGCACAAGTTGCGGGAAAATTACAAACTTTTATTTTTTTTTATTTTTTTTTTCACAAAGTTGTCACTAAATGATATATTGCTCACACATGCTATGGGCATACGTGAAATGACACCCCAAAATAAGTTCTGCTGCTTCTCCTGAGTACGGGGATACCACATATGTGGGACTTTTTGGGAGCCTAGCCGCGTACCGGGCCCCGAAAACCAAGCACCGCCTTCAGGCTTTCTAAGGGCGTACATTTTTGACTTCACTCCTCACTACCTATTACAGTTTTGAAGGCCATAAAATGCCAAGATGGCACAACCCCCCCCCCCCCAAATGACCCCATTTTGGAAAGTAGACACCTCTAAATTTAGGGGTACACTAGTGAGACTCACAGGTAAAAAAGCACCTAGGCTGTCAGCGACTGTATCAAAACGCTACAAGAAAAACTGTTAGCGATCGCAGGGATCAGGCCTGACTCTGCAAACGCTGCAGTTATGTGTGTTGTGTTTTGTAAGTGACAGTGATCGATCGATACTGCACTTGGGTGGGCTGGTCTGGGCTTGGCGGAGGGGCTAAACGCAGGTGCTAGCAGGTATCTGGGCTGATCCCGCTAACAATGCGTTTTGGGAAACCTAAACTGCTGGCGACGCTAATATAGATCTGATCAGATACTATATTACTAAGGGAGGTGTATGCTTTGTGCGTGGGTGTTAGCGGTACTGGCACTAACCTGACGCTGCCTGGGGCGACGCAGACCTTATCTGACCCTCAAACTTATATCACCCGCTGGGTGATCAGGGGGTTAAACCTTTATTAGGTAATAAATGGCGGGTGCCCTGAAACTATAAAAAAATAACTAACCAACCAGCGTCACCTGTAACAGTTATATGGTGATCACTGGTGAAAGGGTTAACTAGGGGGCAATCAGGGGGCTTTATGCGGTAGTATATGGGGGTCCCTGGCACTATAAAAAGCTGCGGCGAACCTAAATACCTACCTGCCTAACTAGCGTCACCTGTGACACTAATACAGCGATCAGAAAAATGATTGCTTATTAGGCTGGGTTCACACTGGAGCGATGCGGGAACGCCACGAATCCGCGGCGGGTTCCCGCATCGCATGTCTCCCGGCGGCAGTTCACACTGCCCTATGCGAACTGCTGGGAGTGTCAGTGAACTGTTAATGACACCCCCAGATCAGTTTGCATATCGCAGTGCGACCTGCAAACTCGGATCGCATGGTGTGAACACCCATGCGATCCGATTCTGCTGCGGACCAAAAAAAGGGTCCCGTGCGAGTTTGCGGCGGGTGCGGCGGGTGCAACGCGAATTCAGCCATACTATCTGTATGGCTGAACTCGAATCGCACAGAGATCGGATGTGATTTGCACTGCAGTGCGGTGCGAATCACATCCGTTCTCATAAACCGCTGCAATGTGAACCCAGCCTTAGTGACACTGGCGACGGGGGGTGATCACGGGGTTAAACCTTTATTGGGGGGGTTAGGGGGGTACCTTAGAACTAAAGGGGGCTAACCCTAACTGCCCTAACAGTTATTACAGTCACAAATGACACCAATGCAAAAAAAATAAAAAAATAAAAATGCAATTGATGTCACTGTGACTGGGGGGGCAGGGGTGATTGGGGGGGGGGGGTGATCGGGGGGTGAAGGGGGGGTGAGAGTGTGCCTGGCATGTTCTACTGTGTAGTGTCGTGTTGGTGCAACTCACTGATCCTCTCTCCTCGGTGCCGGAATGAAAAATACCGACACGGAGGAGAGATTACATCACTTCCTCTGCCTGTGTTTACATTACAGGAGAGGAAGTGATGTCACGCCTCACTTCCATTCGTCAGGAGCGATCGCGAGGGGGTGGCCATGAACGAATGGCCGCCCCCTCATCCCGGATCACTCCTGAACGGATACCGACCGCCGCTGGCACCGGGGGGGGGGGGCCCGATCGGGCCCCCCACCCGCGGGAAGGCAGGGACGTACAGGTACGCCCATATGCCTGCCCGTGCCATTCTGTCGACGTATATCGTCGTGCGGCGGTCGGCAAGTGGTTAAGCAGACACTGATACAAGTCACAAGACTGCTCTAACTGCTGATGAGAAAAGGTATTTAGCAGTTTATATTTTTGTTCTGTATACGGTGTGAGACCAGATATAGTAAATGCAGGGTCCTGGGTTTAGTAACACTTTAAGGTTTTTGCAATAATTTTAAAAGGAATTTGTCACTGAAGAATCAACATTTCCATCTATTTACAGTATATATAGTATCTCACAAAAGTGAATACACCCCTCCCATTTTTGTAAATATTTTATTATATCTTTTCATGTGACAACACTGAAGAAATGACACTTTGCTACATTGTAAAGTAGTGAGTGTACAGCTTGTATAAGGCCGCGTACACACGCGGGGACTGTTCGCCCAACTTTGTCCGTCAAACAGTTTCAGCAAACAGTCCGCTCAAAATTAGCATGGACGGACTTGCCCACACACGACAAACGAACAGTTTGCTGAAACCGTGCGCGATGACGTGAACGGCACGTACGACGGGACGAAAAATACGACGTCCTATACACTGCATTATAACTTTCGGCGTGTAAATCCTTTCTGAGCATGCGCGGAACTTAGTTTGACGAACAAGCCTACACACGAGGGGACTGTTCGCTGAAACAAAGTTTCAGCGGACAGTTTTTCGGAATTTCTGAAAAACCTTGTTCAGCGGACTGTTCGCTGAAACTGTCCGCTGAAAGCCCACACACGAGCGGACTGTC
The DNA here is from genome assembly GCF_037356315.1 of Lithobates pipiens. NCBI lineage: Eukaryota > Metazoa > Chordata > Amphibia > Anura > Ranidae > Lithobates > Lithobates pipiens. The sequence continues at coordinate 205,084,780 of NW_027507785.1, read as the reverse complement.
CGCCGAAACACTGTTCAGCGGACAAAGTTGGGCGAACAGTCCCCGCGTGTGTACGCGGCCTTACAGTTGGCAACAAAAGTGAGTACACCCCTACACGAAAATGTCCAAATTGGGCCCAATTAGGCATTTCCCCTCCCCGGTGTCATGTGACTCCTTAGTGTTACAAGGTCTCAGGTGTGAATGAGGAGCTGATGGAGCCCACACATGATCGGATTTTCCGACAAAACACGATCCGATTGCACACTACCGTCACAAAGTCCGACCGCGTGTTACAGAGCATTATACAAGCTGTACACTCACTACTTCACATTGTAATAAATAGGGATGGCCAAACTGTTCGTCCAGCGGTCGTTTCGTGGCGAATTTTGCGTGTTCGCGATTCGCCCGATCGGCAGACTATTGCCGCTGTTCGCCCAGTGGACATATGTGTTTACAGTGTGAAAGAACTTTGACCCATGATGACACATCCATCATGGGGTACAGGACAGCCAATTGAGACATTTCAGCACATGGACAATTGGACATTCCCCCTACCTTATAAATAGACCTGATCTGGCGGCCATTTTACATTCTGTCTTATTTCAGTGTAGGGGCAGGATGCTGTGTGGAGCAGGGAGAGACTGTAGTGCCACAAATCGCTAGCTATCAGGTCCACAAAAGTCCTTTTAAGGACTGGTATGGTATAGGTGTAGTACAGTATATAGGGTTGAGTGCACTGCTGTGCTGGTGATTGCAGCAGCCTGTCTTTTGTCAGTGCAGGGAGGGACAGGATGCTGTGTGCAGCAGGGGCAGTCAGTTTAATCACTAGCTATTACTATTAGGTCCACAAAGGTCCTTTTAAGGACTGGTATAGGTGTACAGTATATAGGGTTCAGTGCACTGCTGTGTTGGTGATTGCAGCAGCCTTTCTTTTGTCAGTGCAGAGAGGGACAGGACACTGTGTGCAGCAGGGAACTTTCAGCCGCGTTCGCGGTTCGCATTCACGAAACGTCCGGTCGGAAGTTCGTCCATCTCTAGTAATAAAGTCTAATTTCTTCAGTGCTGTCAAATGAAAAGATATAATAAAATATTTACAAAAATGTGAGGGGTGTTCTCACATTTGTGAGATACTTTACTTATTACACTCTCATTTTCTGCCATAGCCGTTACTTGCATATTTTTCCACATGGGTTACCCTCCATTTAGGCCTACAATCTGCTTTTCTCTATATGCTCTTCCTTGCGGGGTATCAGCGGTCTTTGTTTCGATCTGGGAGCTACGATGTGTCACAAGGGAGGTTTCATACCTCCTGCTGTCCCTCCCTGCCTGCTGGAAAGATGGAGCAGCACATCGGCGTTATGTCCTTACACCCACCATGTGACGTCTGCTCTCCCATGGAGTCATTACAGTTGGGTACATTGTGTCATCTTGGATGGCTGGGGTTTCTTGTCCACCATTCACCACATGGTGTTGGGGGGCAGAGCCTGGTGTGCTCATCCGAGGTTATGAATCAGGGGTCTGACATGGCAAGAATTCCCATCTCAACAGTGGTTTCACTCCACATGCAGAAGTTCTCTGTTGAGAGCTAGCACTCACTCACCTCACTCATGTACACTCATATACTTCCCTACATTTTTTTACTTTGAGCAGTCATTTTTGAGTCTACCATTGGACATTTGTCATATATTTTACCAACTGTTTCTTCCTTTTTCAGATTGCCTTCCCTGACACTCCTGTTGCTCCCTGTCTCTCTTCATCAATCTTTCCCTTGGTCTCTATGTCCATACTACCATTGGACTAGGCTGTCTCATTCATATGTGTATACGCATATCACTACACTAATTCATGTTACTTTGCCACTACATCAACCTTTGAAATACACATTTATGTTTACAGCTAATATTCGCAATGAACATCTTTCATACTCACCATGTCCGCCCTTTGGTTGCCCCCTGGTGGGTTTCTGCCTGGTTCTGTGCCTCGGGTAATACCATAATACAACTACTATTGTGTTATTGTGAGAAACCATGAATCATACTGAGACAGAAGTACCTGCTAAGCAAGTCTTTAACAAGAAACAGGAGAGCGTCTCTAGACATGTGACCAAGCTGAAGGCAGAGATCATCTGGGCTGGAAGGCTTAAGTAGGCAGGACTGATGAGCAGGATATCAGTAACAGGTGAGTCACTGTGGAGAGATAGGAGCTGGCAATTAGCCAACAGCTCAGCGGCCAGTTTAGAGAAGGAAGGGCTGAGCCCAGCCCTGACAGTACCCCCTCCACAATGACCCCTCCCCCTTGGAGGACCACCAGGGTTGAGGGGAAAATGTCTATAGAAATCATAGAGGAGGGCATGGGCATGCTCATCCGAGGATGAGACCCAAAATCATTCCTCCGGGCTGTACCCTTTCCAATACACCAGGTACTGTATGTGCCCACGGAACCTACGGGAGTCAACAATGAACTGGACTTCACACTCCTCATAGTTCTCAATCTGTGCAGGGTAAGGACGAGGCACCAAGGTGGTCAATCTGTACAGGGTAAGGACGAGGCTCCAAGGTGGTAAAGCGGTTGCAGACCAAAAGGTTTTAATAAGGAGACATGAAATACACTGGAGATATGCATATTAAATGAAAGGTCTAATGCGTAAGCCACTGGGTTAATCCTGCAAAGAATACAGAAAGGCTCAATAAACTGAGGTGCGAACTTCAGAGAGGGAACACGAAGTCAGAGGTTGCAAGATGACAGCCAGACCCTGTCCCCAACCTGGTAGGACGGCGCAGGCAAGCATCTGCTGTCAGCATGGAGTCTTTACCTATCACTAGCATGTCGCAAAGCCTCCTGGACTTGTGCCCAAGTGGAACAAAGGCCTCGGAAATGCTCCTCCAACACAGGAATACTCTGCGGAACAAATTAGTCAGGCAATATGGAAGGTTGGAAACCATAGTTCACCATAAACGAGGACAATCGGGAAGCAGAATTTAAGGTACTATTAAATTGCATGTGATACGCAGAGGAGAAAGCAAGCTGAATTCCCAACTGTGCACAAAAAGCAGCGGTCACAAGGTTACTCAGGAGGGCCAAGGACCTGAGAAGCAAGAATTTTGTGACCCAAAGGAGAATCACAGGAATCAGAACCGACTCCCTCTTGGAAGTGGAGGAAAACTGACATGACAAAGCGTCAGCCTTTGCATTCTTAGTACCGGGTAAGAATGAGACAATGTATTTGATGAACCCATCGTGCACTTCTGGGAGAGAGGCATTTAGCCTCAGACAAGAATGTAATATTCTTATGGCCAGTAAGAATGAGAGCCGACACGGTGGTACCTTTGAGGAGATGTCTCCATTATTTCAGGACTAAAATGATCACTAACAGCTCTCTGTCACCAATCTCGTTATTAACACTCCGCAGGTGACAATTTCTTGGAAACGTAGCCAGAAGGATGCATAGTGCTCTCAGAGGTACAACGTTGAGACAGAAGGGTGCCAACTCCAGTCTCAGAAGCATCAACCTCAAGGATAAAAGGGATCAGAAGATAACGTAGGATCAGAATGTGCCAACACAGGAGCAGAAACAAAGACAGGCTTGAGACTCTGTGGGTTACCGTCCTTTCTGCTCATTTCAGTCAGGTGCTTGACCAGAGATGAGAAGTTACTTCTGATAATAGTTGACAACCAGAGATGAGAAGTTACTTCTGATAATAGTTGACAAAGCCAAGAAAACGCTGTAGAGAATGTCAACCCCTGAATTGGGGCAATTGTAGGACTGCTGAAAGTTTCTCTGGGTCCATCTAAAAACCAGCAGTGGAAATGACATTTCCGAGGAATTTAACCTGTTCACAACGGAATTCATATTTCTCCAATTTACAATAGAGATTGTTCTCTCTTAGTTTCTGAAGCACACAACAGACATCTGTGTGGTGGCTCTCCAGGGACTTGGAAAATATGAGGATATTGTCAAGATAAACCACCACACATAACTGCAACAAATCTCAGAGGACATCGTTAATAAATTCCTGGAAAACTGCCTGGGTGTTACAAAAGGCATTATGAGGTACTCATAATGAGGTATTAAACGCAGTTTTCCACTGGTCTTTTCCACTTGTCGCCCTCCTTAATCCTCACAAGATTGTATGCCCCTCTCAAGGCATTACAAGGTACTCATAATGGCCTGTTCTGGTATTAAACGTAGTTTTCCACTCTTGTTTTCCACTCGTCTCCCTCCTTAATCCTCACAAGATTGTATACCGCTCTCAAGGCAGGCTTTGTGAAAACCGTTGCTCCCTTGAGGTGGTCAAATAACTCCGTAATCAATGGAATCAGATAAGCATTCTTAATCGTGAAACGATTGAGACCCCATATAATCAATACAAGGTCTCAGTTCCCAACTGTTCTTCTTCACAAAGAAGAAACCAGCACTACCAGCAGGAGACGAGGATTTGCCGTTGAAACCTCCAGAAAGTGTGTCTGCAACATACTCCTCCATGGCCTTATCCTCCAAGACCGACAAAGGATAAACCCGGCCACTAGGGGGTATGGCACCAGGTTGAAGGTCAATTGTGCAATCATACAACCGGTGTGGAGGCAAACTATGAATGTCAGTACATGTTATAACAAACATTTACACTTGTAAAAATGCATATTGACATGTTGCACTATAATAAGAATAAGACACCGCTAAAATCGCGGTACTGCTCCGACAGGGAGGAGAGTGAAGAGGTGCACAGGACCTTTGCTACCTTTGGGAAGCATGTCTTACTGCAATGTGGCGACCAGGAGAGTGCCTCTGTAACAAGGATAACCAATAACCAGTGGAAACTTATGTGAGGAAATAACTTGGAATTTGATTATCTCATGGTGAAGAGCCCCTATGGCCATGAACAACGGAACAGTCTCATAAGTCACATGAGCAGGCTGTAGAAGTCTCCCATCAAGAGCCCCAATGACAAGTGGACTGTCACGCAGCTGCAGCGGTATCGAGTGGTTCAATACAAAGGCAGCATCAATGAACAGGCCTGCAGCCACAGAGTCGATTAGAACCTGTATCTTGACAGACGACTCAGCCCAAGAAAGGTTAACCAAAACCAGGGTCTTATCCTTCTGAATAACTGGGGGCAAAACAATGCCACCTAAGGTCTGTCTGGATGGGTAGGACAAGACTTCAAAAAATTACAATCTCTCCCTCCTCCTAAGGGTTCTCTCATCAACAGAGAGACACGCGAAGCCCAAGTGTATGGGTTCATCTTCACAGACTACTGTAACTCGGTACTAGGAGCATGGGAGGTGAGGGTGGCAAGGGTGGGACTGCAAAGTTCAGAGACAAATGTACAGGAGGCTTCCACAAGTGCTCCTTAAAAGGATGTCTATCTCTGAGTCTGGAGTTAATGAGGATGGCAAACGTGATCAACTTTTTCAGCTCAGTGGGTATATCTCGGGCTGCCATCTCATCCTTTATGGTATCCGAGAGACCATGAAAAAAAGCAGCCACAAGGGCCTCATTGTTCCAACCAACCTCTGCTGCCAGAGTACAGAATTCAATGGCGTAGTCGGCGACAGTTCTCGCACTCTGTTTGATGGACGTGAGGCACTTGGCAGCAGAAGCGGAGCATGTGGGAACATCAAATACCCTTTGAAAAGAAGCCACAAACTCAGGGTAATTCAAGACAACAGTGCGTCTCCCATAAAGGGTTTTCCCAGGCCAAGGTCCTCTCAGAAAGCAAAGATATCAGGAAACCTACTTTGCTTCTGAACGTGGGAAATGCCTGGGGCAGCATCTCAAAGTATATCTCAACCTGGTTGAGAAACGCTCTGCATTGGACTGGATCACCCCCAAATCGCTGAGGAAGCAGAGCAGAATCAGACATACCTCTTATAGAGGCAATACTTGAGGGGGGTGCCTGCACAGACAAGCAGCAGCAGGAGCAGCAGCGGTGATGACCTGCAACACAGGTTGTACAGAGCAGCCACAGTGGGAGATTCCAGGTGAGCCGTGCGACTCAGGAGCATTTGTAACACCATGGCAAACTGATCCATGTGGTGATCCTGCTCATCCAATCTTTTTAAAAATATTACCAACAAGTGGATTGCCTGCATCTTCTGAATACATGGCCTTCGCCTACTGTCAGAAACCATGAATCAGACTGAGATAGAAGTACAGTTAAATCACACTTGTTTAATAATAATAAAAAAAGGTAAACAGAGTAAACGTAGTCAAAACATAGCCAGAGTTCAGGAACCAGAACGGATAGTCAGACAAGCCAAAACGCCAGGGAGCCAGAGATGAGCGTAGTAGAATAGCAAGCAGGATCTGGAGCCCGAAGGAATGTCAGCCAAGCAAGTTTTTAACAGGAACATAGGAGAGCGTCTCTGGAGATGTAACCAAAGCAAAGGCAGAGATGCTCTGGGCTGGATGGCTTAAGTAGCATCTGCAGGACTGATAAACAGGATATCATGAACAGGAGAGTCACTGTGGCAAGATAGGAGCTGGCAATTAGCCGACAGCTGAGTGGCCAGCTTAGAGAAGGAAGGGCTGAGCCCAGCCCTGACAGCTATACATTCTTTGTGTTCTATTTTAGATACATCACACACGCATCCACCCCTGAGGGAGCTAGATGTGCCTTGTGAAACACACTGTGTAAATTAGATGCTTGTGTGTTATTTTATCAGCCATTTTACTTGAATTACCTATGTTATATGTATCATTCCATCGGGTTGGCATCCATTCATGCTCTTATGTATGTATGAACCTTCTTGAAAACATTTCAGATTGTATTTACCTTTGTTATGTTTATTGGCTAATCTGTGCTCACCTCACTCAAAGTCCCAGGGTGAATTTCTTATACAGTTTGCTTTAGAGCATTTCTGCTGTGTTTTTTTCATTTTTACAGCAATTTTACAGTGATTTTGACCCAAATTGCATTTTCTATGCTTTTTTGGGCAAATTTGTTGTTGGGCAGATTAAAAAATGCAAAACTTAAATTGCTGCAAAATTGAGGTAAAAACAGTGTAAAAATACACTATGTGCTTTTCTGCAGCTTCTCCATTAAAATCTATTGAACCAAAAAAGCAAAAAAAAGCACTGTTTTGCATTTAAAAAAATCCCTGACCCTTTCCAAATATAAAGCGGCACAAAATACATTGAACTCATGTTAAAAATAATGTCCTGCGTTTCTGCAAAAAGCATGAAAAAAATAACATTGGAGTAAATTGAGCCTACAATACATGAGGCAAATGAGGCATGAGGCAATTGTGAAAATGTCCAGTAGGCAGGGACCCAACTCTTTGGCAGGACTACACAGTTAAAATCTGCAAAATGGGTTCTTACCACGTTATCAGCTATCAACCAATGACAGCTGATCATTTGACGTAAACAGAGCCAGTAATTGGCTATTTTTTCTTACTGGTAGCATGGGGAGAACAAAAAAAGCCAATCACTGGCGGCTTCAAGAGGGACATCGGCCCCGATCGTGGAAGTGCCATCTACTAATGCCCACCAGCACCACCTACCAGTGCCCACAGTGTCACCAATCAGTGCCCACAGTTTCACCTATCAGTGCCCACAGTGTAACCTATCAGTGCCCACAGTGCCACCTATAAATCTCCAATCAGTGCATCATCACCAGTGCTGCCTATCAATACCACCTACCAGTGCCCATCAGTGCCATCTACCAGTACCCATCAGTGCCACTCATCGGTGCCACCCACCAGTGCCACCCACCAGTGCCACCCATCAGGGCCCATCAGTGCTGTCTTATCAGTGTCCATCAGTGTCGTCTTATCTGTGCCTATCAGTGTCACCTTATCTGTGTCCATCAGTGCCCATCAGTGCAGCCCATCAGTGCTCATCAATGCAGCCTCATCAGTGAATACCAATGAAGGAGAAAAATTACCCCTTTGCAAAATTTTATAACAAACTATGAAACGTGTTTTTTTCAAAAATTTCTGTCTTTTTGTTTGTTTAGAAAAAAATAAAAACCCCAGCTGTGATTAAATACCACTAAAAGAAAGCTAAATTTGTGTGAAAAACATGAAAAAAATGTAATTTGAGTACAGTGTAGCATGACCGCGCAATTGTCATTCAAAGTGTCTCAGCACTGAAAGCTGAAAATTGGTCTGGACAGGAGGGGGGTTTAAGTACCCAGTAAGCATGCTGCATAAATCTTAATTGATCTTTATGCACATCTCTGAGTTTACATCCACCCAGGATCAAAGCACAGCTCTAAACAGAGACAGGCTGCATTCAGAAACAAGTATGGGTCCCACAGATGTACATTCTGGGATATGCATAAAAGATCAGTAAAAACCCATGCAGCCTGTCATTTACTTTATTAGGTTTGCTGCACGTAGCTGCACAGATCACCTGTGCTTTCCCGGTGAAAAACATACTGTATCTCTCTGCACAGATACACCGATTCTTGTGTCCATGTGAATAAGCTATTACTTTGCTGAACCATAATTGTGTACCCCTGCCATCCTTCTAATGTAAACACACAGCTACCTGACTTCAGAGTGTTTGTTGGGATCTTTGAAAATCTTTGAGTATGAATGTCTTCACACTACAAGCAGCTTTAAAGGTCAGAGATAACTTGAAGGCTCATTCACAGAGCTTGCTTAGAATATGAAAATATCACATAATGCCATTTATGCAAAACTATGTATATAACTTGATGCTATGTGTTTCTACAATAATGAATAATAAAATATTGTGCAAAGAACAGCCACACTCACGGACATCAGGATAGTTAAACATCGAAACCATATATGCAAAAAAAAATGTGCGTATACAATTTGTGGAATTCCGCAAATAAAAAATAACACAAATGTGGCAGTAAAAGTAATTTGCCTTTTAATAAATAATCATTAATTTGTTTGTTTTTTAATAGCATGCCATTGTGTAAGTATTACTTTCTTTTAAAAATATAGATTGCAAGTTGCTTCTCTGTTTCCCTTAGAAAAAAAAAGTCGAATGAATAAGGTACAAGATGCTAAAAAGCAGGGGAAAGAACATGGCTGCCTTTACCCTACAGCAAGAATTAAATCTGATTAAAATAACAGAAAGTAGCACTTTGCTATCTAGTTGCCAAAATTGATGGGCCAAATCAGTTGTCAGAGAGGATATTTGTCCATTTTAATGTGCAGGGAGAAAATTGTGAAATGTATCTCAGCCTATAATTAAAATTTAATAAAATATAGTAATTAGTTTTTGTACATCACCCTTTTCCTCTCGTCTTACAATTATACAGTGCCCAAGAAGACAGATCAGAATTTGATTTAACATAGCAATTAAGTCCTCAGTTTGCTCTAATTCAATGGTTTTACATAGTGTTTCCATTCAGAGCACTGAGGCTCCAATGTATCATTTTTATTTGGTTTATAACAACACTACAGAGCAGAATTCCTTGAATGTTTACAGTTGAGCAGATCTACCAGACTGCCTGTCATTTGTTTGGGAGCTCACCGAGTTTAAATGAGTAACGTGCAGTATAAAAGAATATGGATATTTGCTCATTCACAGACTTGCCTTGCAACTGGTATCTTATATGTTGGAATACGGCATTCAGTGTCAGCAAAAAAACTAAAATACCACAACATGTATATAAATTATATATGTTGATTAAATTCATTATGCCATTTTCAAAGTAGATGTAACAACCAAATGAATGGCATTTTCTACAATGGCATAAACTATTTTTTTTTTTATATACTTTCATTTTTCTCATCCTTATTTTCATCACAGTGCTTCTGATCTCTTCCAGCCTCTTGTATCTATTTCCTGCATCTTGGGGAAGTGCAGGAGAACAAGTGGAAGTTAGCTGTCATCCAATACTTGGAAATACTCGAACAAGCACCTTCACAGTAGAATCAAACAATTTTAATTTAATGAAAGTACCATTTAAAGAGAATGCAATTCAATTATGTGAAAACCTTTATAAGATTTTAATGACTGGGTTTAGGTCTACTTTAATGTTTTTCTGAGGGCCAATTTAAACTTAAGCATTCCATTGAAGTGTATTAATGCACACACGTTAACATGCACTATGGCACTTGTTAACATGTGTTATGTTAAAACAATTCATTCATTATGATGCACCAAAACAGATGTAAAAAAACCATACATATTCCTTTTTAAAAAAACAGTACGTCATAAGACTTATATGCATTGTGGAGCATTACAGTATGTTTTGTGTTGGGCTCTACTGTTCAATGCATTCTCGAGCCATTTACAATGAATAGCATTATAACGCATTACACATAGAGCAGGTGCATTGGCATACATTGTATTAATGTGTGTGTTTTAGAGTGCAGTGCCACAATACACAAGTGTAAGACCCCTTTCACACTGGGGCCACCCATGCGTTAGCGCTAAAGCTCCACATTCTTTAGCGGCACTTTACCGCTGTTTAAGCCATGTTGCAGCACTTCCGAAATGCTTTTCTGGTGCTTCTGAACCGCTGTCCATTCATTGCAATAGCCAGGGGCATTTTGGGAGCACTGTATACAGAAACCACCCTAAAGATACTGCTTGCAGGACTTTTGTGAAAGCAGCCATTGCAATGAATTGGAGGCAGTTTTCAGGTGCTTAATAGGGGCTATGTTTAGTGCTAAAACACATCAAAACTGCCTCAGTGTGAAAGGGGTCTAAGTAGGCCTTAGATATAATATGCCTTGCTAAGCTCCTACTTTAGTCTTCTAGTATTTTCATGTGCAGGCAACCGGAAGATATACTAAATCACAAAATAAATTTGGTCTTGTGAGTCATCAGTTGCCACTTTATTGGGCCCCCTATTCACGTAGCAGTAGGCTGAAAACTCTTTGGTAAGATGGGGAAAACGTAAAGTGAAATATTTTTTTAGAACCCTGGGAATGGTTCCAGTAATTCATGTCCTTAGTTTGCGTGTCTTCAGCAAACTGTTTTCTGGGTTTTCTTGTGCATCATCTTTAGAAGAGGCTTCCTTCTAGTACGATAACCATGCAGACCAATTTGATGTATTGTGTGGCGTATGGTCTGAGCACTGATAGGCTAACCCCCCCCCCACCCCTTCAACCTCTGCAGCAATGCTGGCAGCACTCACATTTATTTCCCAAAGACAACCTCTGCATATGGATATGATGCCGAAGATGTGCACTCAACCTCCTTGGTCGACCATAGCGAGGCCTGTTCTGAGTGGAACCTGTCCTGTTAAACCGTCTTGGTCTTGGCCACTGTGCTGCAGCCCAGTTTCAGGGTTTTGGCAATTTTCCTACAGCCTAAGCCATCTTTATGTAGAGCAACAATTTTTGTTCAGATCCTCAGAGAGTTCTTTGCCATGAGGTGCTATGTTGAACTTCTAGTGACCAGTCTGAGAGAGTGAGAGCAGTAACACCAAATTTTACACACCTGCTCATCATTCACACCTGAGACCTTGTAACACTAACGAGTCACACGACACTAGGGAGAGAAAATGGCTAATAGCGCCCAATTTGGACATTTTCACTTAGGGGTGTACTCACTTTTGTTTGCAGCTGTTTTGATATTAATGGCTGTGTTTTGAGTTATTTTGAGGGGGCAGCAAATTTACACTGTATTACATGGCGTACACTCAATACTTTAAATTGTAGCAAAGTGTAATTTCTTCAGTGTTGTCACATAAAAAGATAGAATAAAATATTTACAAAAAATGTGAGGGGTGTACATACTTCTGTCAGATACTATATATATATATATATATATATATATATATATATATTCTATATACTGTATATATCAACAGACTCCTAATGCTGCTCCTAATGCTGCTTGCCGGACTTTTTTTTCTCTAACTGAAGAGTGAGGGGACTGACTAGAGGAAGTGACGGATCGTGGTTCCTAGCTAATAGGAACACACAATCTGTCACTCCTCTCAGAACAGAACAGGGAAGTGTGTGTTTTCTGTCTCTCGTGCTTGCGATCACTTGTGGCTAACGGTCATCGCAACCATTGGTCATGAGCATCGGCACCCCCTCTGTGCAGCGGGCACACACGCGCCTGCAATCCTGATCCGACATATATAGCCGACATATAGCTACGACGGTTCGTGGGATCGTGCCAACCTGCCACAGTAAAATTACAGTGGCTGGTCGGCAAGCGGTTAAAAAGCTAATCCTAAAGTAGAAAGAAAAGTTTTAATTCTCATACATTTAAAGCTTAACTGTAAGCATCAAGAAAATGTCAGGTAACCGAGCTGAACAAACTATTCTTCTAAAAAATGTCACCATTACTACTTACCTTTTACTATCTTTATATTTGAGAACTTCTTTCTGACCAGCTCTGTGGTTGCACAGTAGTTATAAAGTCACTGAAACTACAGAGTGATTCAGAATACCCTGGCCACGGTCTACACTCACTAGTTTTGAAACCATCTTGTTGGTTTGAAACCATATGAAATCTCTTTTATGACATGCTTGTTTTTATCATCTGTTATGTAGGTATATTGATTATGTTTTAATAAACTCAAAGTGCTTTTGATATACTACACCATGAAGTGGTATCTGCTCTTACATTTTCTGATCTAAGGAGAGATGCTTTGAGAGGGGACCACGGCATTGAATCCTTGTTGGTGCAGCCTACAGTGGATATGATTCAGAACAGATTGGTGTTTGAGCGTTAAGGACCGCCTATAACCTAGAGGCCCATTCCTGATGTTAAGAGGCCCGGCTTGTTGTGGTTTTGGTGGAGGATCTTTGTTCATCTGCAAGACAATTGTCATTCACATTGTAGGTGCTTCCTGGGAATGATGGACTTCTTTTTCTTAATCTAATGGACATTTATGCGCTGCATTTCCTTTATAATTTTTTTATATTGTTGCCCACAATATATGCTAGCTGCTGTCCACCTGCCTGTCAATTTAACTCAAGCACAGTAATTCTTTTATATTTTTAACCACTTGGGATCCGCGCTATTGCAAAATGACGGCAATAGCGCGGACCCACATTTTCGGGACTACGTCTATTGACGTAGTCTCGGTTACGAGCGGCCTGCGCGCCCCCTGAGGGGCGCGCGCGGCGCGCTCTGTGATCGGCGAGTCCGTGAGACTCGCCTGATCACCGATCCGTGTAAGGGGTCGATCCCGACCCCTTATCACGTGATCAGCTGTCAGCCAATGACAGCTGATCATGTGATAAAACGGAGCCGGTAATCGGCTAGTATTCCTCCTCGCGCTGACAGCGCGAGGAGAAAAAAAAAAAGCCGATCGCCGACGGCCGTGTTCGGGACATCAGTCCCGATCATGGCCAGCAATTTAAAAGGACACCTGCCCCCTGCCAGTGCCCACCTGCCACCCGCAGTGCCATCCTGAAATAAAGTAAGTGCCCCCCTGTCAGTGCCACCCAGCAGTGCCCATAGTGCCCACAGTGCCACCCAGCAGTGCCCACAGTGCCACCCAGCAGTGCCCACAGTGCCACCCACAGTGCCACCCAGCAGTGCCACCCACAGTGCCCCCCAAAATCTGCCTCAGGTGCTGCACCCCAGTGCCGCCCATCAGTGCCCAGCAGTGCCGCCCATCAGTGCCCAGCAGTGCCGCCCATCAGTGCCCAGCAGTGCCACCTATCAGAGCCACCTATCAGTGCCACCTATCAGTGCCCATCAGTCCCATCTATCTGTGGTACCTATCAGTGCCCATCCGTGCCACCCATCCGTGCCACTTATCCGTGCCACCCATCCGTGCCATCTTATCTGTGCCCATCTTTGCCCATCAGTGCCGCCTTATCTGTGCCCATCGGTGCCGCCTTATCTGTGCCTATTAGTGCCGCCTTAACTATGCCTATCAGTGCCCACCAGTGCAGCCTATCAGTGCCCACCAATGCAGCCCATCAGTGCCCACCAATGCAGCCCATCAGTGCCCACCAATGCAGCCTATCAGTGCCGCCTAATCAGCGCACTTCAATGAAGGAGAAAAATGACCCGTTTGCAAAATTTTATAACAAACTATTAAAACATGATTTTTTTTTTTTTGCATCTTTTTTTGTTTGTTTAGCAAAAAATAAAACTCCGAGCTGTAACTAAATACCACCAAAAGAAAGCTCTATTTGTGGGAAAAAAATGATAAAAATTTCATTTGGGTACAGTGTTGTATGACCGCGCAATTGTCACTCAAAGTGCATCAGCGCTGAAAGCTGAAAATTGGTCTGGGACTGAGGGGGGTTTAAGTGCCCAGTAAGCAAGTGGTTAAAACAGTACAAAAATATTTTGCAAATAATTTACAGTGCTTTTGGTAGGTGTATGCACTATTTAAAAAAAAATAGCCACAATTTTTTTCATGTTTTACTAAATAAAAGAGAAAAGACCAAATCATTTGAAAAAAAAAAACAGCTGAATCCACTTTTTGTTATAAAACATATCAAAATTAACTTTTTTTCTTCAAAAATGTAGATCAAAATGTCCAGTATTCTGTAGGGAAGGGGGTGAGTGGGTGTAATCATACCCAGACATGTAGAGGCAGGAGAGGGGTTTATGAAGGGGGGAGGATGTCAACCATGTACAGACAGGAGGGGAGCACCTCTTGACATTTGAGGATATTCTTACACTGAGAATTTAAAATGTATTCCCCAAAGGTTAGCTGTTGTTTAAATTCATTGGTTTAACATAGTGAAGTATGATAGTTACACAGTTAGTCAGATTAAAATAAAAGACAAAAGTCTGTCTAGTCCATCCAAAATGTAACCTCAAAAAAGTCCCCTCTTGAAATACTGTGCCTGGAAAAAGAAAACTTACATATACAGAACCCTATACCCAGAGATGACCCAGAGGAAGGCAAACAAAAGTGTAAATCATAATCTAGTTTGCTTGAGTGGGGGAAAATTAATTCCTGGTGCCCTGAAGGCATTTGGATATTCCCTGGCTCAACAATCTCTGGTGTTACTACCAATAAATGTTAATTTCCCTTTATATTTTGTTCATTTAGGATTGCATCCAGTTCTAAATTCAATCTAGTGAGCTGGCCAGTAATATATTTCTTGAGTGACTATATTCCAAATTTTCGCAACTCTTGCTGTGAACACGCCTTTCCATATGGTTAAACTTCTTTTCCTCCAGATGTAAAGAGTGCCCCCTTGTCCTTTGTAATAACCTTAAAGTCAATAACTCTGCACCGAGTCTACTATACTGTATAGACCACTTATGTATTTATACATGGTGATCATTTATCTCCTCTTCTCAAGAGAGAATAAATGCAGTTCAGCTAATCTTTCCTCATAGCTGAGGTCCCCTATGCCTCTTATCAATTTGGTTGCCCTTCTCTGCACTTTCTTTAGTTACCCAACATCATTTTTGTAAGCTGGTAAAAATATTCTGATCTCATGCTGGCAGCCGTGATCGCGGCTTTGTTTACAATGTGGGGTCCGGGCATGAGGTTATGACCTCCGACGGTCATAGAGATGACTGGAAATCTCTATGCTCATCATCCAATGGTGGGCGATTCTTTCTCCGGGCCACCGATGGCACGGGAGAGCCCCGAGAAGCACCGGATGGCAGCGGGAGGGGGGGACATCCCATCCTGTCGCTTATAAGAATGATCCACTATGATTGTTCTTTTCATGCACAGAATCGCCAACCGAAAAGAATGATATCTGAATGATGCCTGTAGCATTTGATATCCCCCAAAAAAGTAGAGGACGTCATTTTACTATGGCCCAGTAGTGGTTAAAGCTGATCGCGGCTGTAATGTTATGTCGGGTCTCGGAAATATAGATACAATTCATTGAAAAAAAGGGCGTAAAGGTCCCCTCCAAAATCCATACCAGACCCTTATCTGAGCACACAACCTGGCAGGCTGCAGGAAAAGAGGGGTGGAAGGGAGAGAGTGTCTCCCCTCCTGAACCATACCAGGCCACATGCCCTCAACATGGGGAAGGTGCTTTGGGGTCTCACCATGTTGATGGGGACAAAGGGCTCATCCCCACAACCTTTGCCTGGTGGTTGTGGGGGTATGGGGGCAGGGGGCTTATCAGAATCTGGAAGCCCCCTTTAACAACGTGACCCCCAGATCCCTGCCTCCCCCATGTGAATTGGCAGCGATGTAAATTCAAGCCGCCCGACGGACCAGAAAAAAGCCGCAAAAGTTCCACCTCCACGGGAGGCTCCCGCCGAGTGACGCTTTTTATGGGTGACAACTGTTAAATAGCTGAGGGTGGGGCCACCTGGTAATGGAAACGGGTAACCCCGCCCCCCTCTGATGTCATGGGGGCTTCCGCTCTCTACAATAGATCAGGCATCCCAAATAGCTCAGTGAGATGAGTCAACAGACACTGAAGAGGTCACAGGTTCGAGCCCAGGTCCTAACAGTAATCCTCTCCTCTCAGGATGTCCTCTGGATGTCTTAGGGCTGGGTTTGTGAGGAAACCTCTTTTGGAATTTTCTTGTTAATCTAGGGGCATGAACGTTCTCCTCAGGCTTCCAAGAATTTTCTTCTGGCCCATATCCTTCCCCTTTGACCAGATATTGTAGCTTGTTTCTAAAGATCCTGGAATCAATAATTTTCACCCACCACAAATTCTACTTCACCCTAAAAATGAGCCATCTTAGTAAGACGGTCAACAACGACCAAGATGGTGGTCATTTCCTTTGAGGGATCTAAATCTACCACAAAGTCCATAGAAATTGAGCCCCATGGTCTTGATGGAACAGGGAGTGGCTGGAGCAACCCCAAAGGAGAAGCTCGGGGAGTCTTACTGCGTGGACAGGTCCGGCTTTAGGCCACATAGTATTTTAAATGTTTCTTATAGCTGGGCCACCAAAGGAACGTGACAAGAGCTCTTCTGTTTTGGAAATCCCAAAATGCCCAGCATGTTTTGAGTCATGAAACAACCTGAGGGCTTTAATCCAAGCAGATTCAGGTACATAAAGACTACGTACATGAGTCCAAAAGCCGTTCTTATACACATAGGCAGATGATTGAGAAGAGGGTCATTTTCATACCCCTCCTTTAGGAGACTCAAGAATGTCTTGAAACCTGTGGCCCCTATGAAGTTCTTTTGAAGCAGGATAGTACATTCAGGGTTGTCTTCCTGGCATGGTTCATTCAACATCCTCGATAATGCATCAGCCTTACCATTCCTTGACCCAGGTTGATACGAGATGATAAAATTAAACCTGGAAAAGAACAGTGACCAATGTGCTTGTCTAGAAGACATCCTCTTGGCAGAACGAATGAATTCTAGATTTTTATGAACAGTGAGAACAGTTACTGGATGGTTATCCCCTTCTAGCAGATGCCTCCATTAAGAAAAGGTTTCCTTAACCCCATCCCGCCGCAGATGTGCGTACTCAGCTTCCAGGGGGTATACCGGGATGATGCCCGCACCTGCAGGCATCATCCCGGTACCGTTTTTTTCAGCAGGCGATTGGCTATCCAGGCATAACAACCGATGCGGCTAAAAGCCGCTCGGCTGTTATGCCGGAGGAGTGGAGGAGCGGGAGCACCGATTCACGTTCCGCTGCCTCCGGCTGCTGGGGAGGAACTGGAACAAAGCGGTAATCGGCTTCGTTCCAGTTTCCTCATAGTAAACATAGAAGCCACGTCATGACGTCACTTCCCGTTTACTCGGCTGCCAATGGCGCCGGATTTAAAAATATATACGGTATTCAGAATCGCCGTTTTCAGCGATCTGAATACATTGAAGTGTAAAGGAGGGGTGGGGGGTCTTTTAGACCCCCGATCCCTCCATAAAGAGTACCTGTCACCACCTATTACTGTCACAAGGGATGTTAGTTTACATTCCTTGTGACAGCAATAAAAGTGATCAAATTTTTTTTTTTTAATTTAGTCATTTTAAAATAAATAAAATAAATAAAAAATTTTTTTTTTAAGGCGCCGCCGTCCCCGCGAGCTCGCGAAGCAAAGAAAACGCATACGGAAGTCGCGACCGCGTATGTAAACGGTGTTCAAATCACACATGTGAGGTATCGCCGCGATTGTCAGAGTGAGAGCAATAATTCTAGCACTAGACCTCCTCTGTAACACTAACCTGGTAACCGTAAAAAAAAAATTAAAGCGTCGCCTTTTGAGATTTTTAGGTACCGTACTTTGTCGTCAATCCACAAGTGCGTGCAATTATAAAGTGTGACATGTTTGGTATCTATTTACTTGGCGTAACATTATCTTTCACATTATGCAAAAAAATTGGGCTAATTTTACTGTTTTTTTTTTTAATTCATGAAAGTGACCCTTTTCCCAAAACGTTGCGTTTAAAACACCGCTGCGCAAATACCGTGTGACATAAAATATTGCAACAATCGCCGTTTTAGTCTCTGCTAAAAATATATATATAATGTTTGGGGGTTCCAAGTAATTTTCTAGCAAAAAATATGGATTTTAACTTGTAAACACCAAATGCCAAAAATAGGCTTAGTCATGAAAGGGTTAATTACCAATAGCTCCTTATTCCCGATGTCATAATTTCTTTTGGCTGATGACATTAAGCGAGAGAAATACGCACAAGGATGAAGCTGCATTTTTTGCATCTCCTTTTCGCTGGGAAAGAATAGCTCCCACAGTCTGAGGCATCCACTTCCACTATAAAAGGAACTTCCGGATCGGGATGTACCAATATTGGTGCAGAAGTGAAAAGAGTCTTTAGCTTAATAAAAGCAGTCTGTGCCTCAGCTGGCCACACAAAGGGCATCCCTTTCTTTGTCAACTGTGTATTTGGTGCTATCACTTTAATGAAGTTTCTTATGAATTTTCTGTAGAAGTTGGCAAAACCAACAAATCGTTGTATCTCTTTAACATTTCTAGGAACTAGCCAATCCACCACTGCTTTGATCTTCTCAGGATCCATGCTTACTTCTTTAGGGGAAATAATATATCCCAAGAACTGCATCTGGGTTCATTCAAACTCGCATTTCTCCAATTTAATATACATTTGGTTCTTTAATAGCCTTTCAAAGACAGTGCAAACATGTTTGTGATGTTCCTCCAGGTTATTAGAAAAGATGAGAACATCATCAAGATAAGCAATCACAAACTGGTCCAATTCACAAACTGGTCACATAGGTCTCGAAAAGCATCAATGATAAAGTGTTGGAAAGTGGTAGGGGCATTGGAGAGATCAAAAGGCATAACCAGGCACTCAAAATGACCATATCTGGTACTAAAGGTGGTTTTCCATTCGTCTCCTTGGCGCATGCGGATGAGGTTTTATGCCCCATGTGAGTCTAGTTTTGTGAAGACTTTGGCAGAGCGGAGTCTTTCCAACATTTCAGAGATTAAAGGAAATGGATAGCGGTTTTTAATAGTGATTTAATTGAGGTCCCAGTAGCCAATGCATGGACGCAAGGTGGAATCTTTATTTGCAACAAAGAACAGGGCTGCCTCTGCAGGAGATGTTGAGGGTCTAATGAAGCCCTTCTCTAAATTCTCATCAATCTATTCCCTGAGAACCTTTAATTCAGGTTCTGAGAGATGCCCCTGGGAGCAGTTCAATGGGACAATCATATGGGGGATGAGTAGGTACCTGATCAGCATTCTTCTTATCACAGACATCCCAGAACTTATGATATTGCGGAGGCAGGTTGTTATATGACTGCATAGTAACAACATCCACCTGTGATTCCTCGACCAGCAAATAACTTGACAAGGGGGGGGGGGGTGTAAAGTTTATAATCCATGTTTCCCATTTGATGGAGGGATTATGGGTGGAAAACCAAGGAATGTCCAGGATGACAGGAAATTTGTGTGAAGTAAGCTGCTGAAAATGGATGGTCTCATGATGGTTAGCCTCAAATTGCAGTACCAAAGGGACTGTTTCATGGGTAACAGGTCCTGAAGTTAAGAGTGAACTATCGACTGTCTCCATATCGATAGGAGCAGACTTATTTCTTGTTTGGATATTATTACTGAGGGCAAATTCTATGCCCATACAGTTCCCCCTAGCCCCTGAGTCCAACATAGCAGAGCAAGGAATTTCAATACCATCAGAGATGAGTTTAATAGGGATGATAAAATAAGATAGTACAGAATTAAGTTTATTCTCTTCATGAATCAATGGAGAGATTGACTGTGTAATAAAGTTTATTTGTTCAGGCATGATCACATCAGTCGCTGCCATTGTTATTCTATCCTTGTTAGGACAGTTAACTGCGTAATGCCCAGAGTCTCCACAATATAAACACAGGTTTTCTGAACGTCTTCTCTCTTTCTCCTGAGTATAGGTGGATCTCCTAATTGCATCAAAATGCATAGGTTCAGCTGTGTCAGAATCTGGATAAACTCTTGGATCCCAAAAAATTGACTAATCACCACCATTACTTCCAAACATTCCCAGTCTCTCCTTCCTCCTTTCTGTAAGTCTTTGATCAATTTAGATACATAGTTGGATGAAGGCCTCAAGATCATTAGGAGTCTCAACTCTGGCAAGCTCATCTTTTACCTGTTCAGAAAGCCCTTGACAGTACTGACTTTTTTGTGCTCCTGGGTTTCAAGTGGTATCTGTGATCCAACGTCTGAATTCAGCTGTGTACTCAGCAACAGAACATTTAACCTGCCGTAAACTATGCAACTTTGCTTCAGCAGTAGCACAGCTGTTGGAATCAACAAAAACCTGATTTATTGCAATCAAAAGTCTTGAAATTATTCAGCATGACACTGTCATGGGAGGGATGCCTAACACAGGCATCCAGCACAGAGTAAACAGATCAATGGGCTGCACTAAAGGAATCAGGCTCAAAGGTAAGTGAAAATGTATATATATATATATATATATATATATATATATATATATATATATATTTATATATATTTATATATATATATTTGTTAAGGATAAAGACACACGTGCAAACCAAACACAGCAAACCATGAACAAGCAAGAATGCAAATAATACACAGCAATCCCAAACTCTAACCTAACTAACTATATATACACACAGAAAGGGAACATATATATATAACAACAAGGCAGATGAGAGACAAGGGGAACAGGAAGCCAGGTGGAGGAAGCAGAAGCAAGGGGAGCCAAGGCAGGGATCAGGGGACAAGTCTCAGGAACCAGGTACAGGAAATAGAGTCCAGGACAGGGCAGGAAGCAGATCAGGAGCAGGTTTCTGGCAACGGATGAGATCAGGCAGGGACAAGGCTTGCAGGAAGGAATTCTGAAGCACTGAGCCTCAGTGAAGGGCGGGCTTATATACTCCTATATACTCCCAGCAATTCCACATCAGGTGCAACTTGATCACTAGAATGTCCATTTTCTGGGAGACACCCGCTGGTGGCCACCAGAACTGCACCCATTGATACCGAAAGAAACAGTGACACCAGCAGGCAATCCAAGCAATAACACTGTTCCTGACAGGCACTGTCTTGTTCTATATAAGGGAAGGCCCCAGGCTAGAGCTTCCCCAGTCAGGAGGTTGATAACAAATATTACCTTCTGTTTTTTAAAAGTAAATGCAGCGGGTCACATTTGGAAATATATGCGACACTGGTTAAGAAAACCTCTAATGGCTGCGATGTCCATTAAACTTGGGTGTGTGAGGCATATGTGTTCTTGGGAATGTAGGTCCAGCAACTGTTTTTGCAGAGCATGGATGTCTTTGTGTTACCCTTTCACCACATTTTCTAGTCCGGAAAATATTTTTGGTAGATGACACCAAACTCCTGAAGCTCTGCATTTTGCTCCCTGATAGGAGCCACAGTGTTTTATATAGCGGCCTCCATGTTTTAGGCCAGGTTATTCTGTTACGATCAGGTGTCAGGCTTGAAGACCAGTAGCTATAGCAGTTGCAGGACTACCACCAACCAGCAGGATCAGTACACAGGCAGTCACCCTGGCAGATGACACAAACTCACCTGAGGTGCAGAGTCTAAGCACTAACCGGTGTTCACCAGAGCTTCTGATGGTGGAGATGGATTTATCAGGTCGCGGTTCTCAGGTTTTCCCCACAAGAGTGTGAGCAAGCAAGGGTCCAGAAGCGGATGAGCAGAGAAGGATCAAAGAGAGTGGTCAGTAAACAAGCCAAAAGGTTGGTAATGAGTAGTTGCAGGTTGGGATTAGGCAGTCGAGTAGTCAAGGAACAAGCTAAAGGTTGATCACGAGTGGTAGCAAATACAGGTGGCAGCAGGGAAGCCAAGAGCAAGGCACTGGCTGAGAAGGCACAATAACCTGGCAAAGAGGAATTGCTGAGACAAGGCTTATATAGGAAGTTCATGGGAGGAGCAAGGAGTTCAAGGTTCAACAGCAATCAAGACACAAGGCAGGGTTATCCAATGGATCAGATAGGATTTTCCAATAGATCAGGCAGGGAGCTGTCCAGCATCCCAGATAGTTCAGATGGATGAGTCAACGGCAGACTCTGAAGAGGTCCCAGGTTTTGAGCCCAGGTCCTGACATTTTATCTATATTGCCAAGACCCGATAATTCATTACAGCCGCAATCAGTTTTAAATAACAATTTTTTCTTTAGAAATGTAATTTTGCTGTAGTACTGTTCTAAACACGGGGAAAATGTGCTACTTTACAGGCATACTATAGACACCCCCAGGCACGATATTTAAAGAAATATTACATTTTTATTGTTTCACTTTAAGCATTAAAAAAATCACTGCTCCTGAAAAAACGGACGTTTTTAAAAAACATTTTTTGCATTGATACATGTTCCCTGGGGCAAGACCTGGGTCCCCAAACACTTTTTATGACAATTACTTGCATATAAGCCTTTAAAATTAGCACTTTTGATTTTTCATGTTAGTGTCCCATAGACTTTAACGGTGTTTCGGCATTTTTCAAATTTGCCCTGAACACCGCATATGGTTTAGTGTTCGCCGAACATCCCAAACAACCAAAGTTCAGCCCAAACTTATGCCGTTCGTCCATCCTTACTGGTGACTCCACAATAGGGATAACATTTTTCCGTGCAAGGGCATTTAAAAAGATTTGCAGCCGTTCACTAAAATTACAGGAACAGTGATTTAACCAGAAACTGCGTAAAGGGTTCTTTACGGTAAGAGCGGTAATAATGTGGAATTCTCTCCCACAAGCAGTGGTTTCAGCAGGGAGCATAGATAATTAAAAAAAACTATTAGATAAGCTCCTAAACGACCACAACATACAGGGATATACAATGTAATATTGCTATAAAAGCGCACACACACAGGTTGGACTTTGTCGGACTTGTGTCTTTTTTCAACCTTACCAACTGTTTAACTATGTAACTATGTACTATGTACAGTTGCTTATTGATAGTACGAACCAAAATTATAGATCTGCCATCTTGGTTGACATGGGAGTTTTTTAAGGCAAACAATACTATCTTTGTTTACATATTCTGTCATATTATTTATAACATTTAAACGATAATAGTGTTCCTTAATTTTTATATATTTTTTAAAAGCCCTTTTCTTATTATTTATAGCTTTTTTTACTTCTGACCGTGACCCACATGGGTTTTCTTTTTAGACTTTAAAAGTTATTAAAGACAGGATTGGTTTTCTGCTATGTTTAGAAGTGTGCAACTCTTCCCTCCTGGCACCCCTATGGGAACACTCTGTGCCCTGGTGGGTGAATGCACATTCTGTTAGTATTTTCCTATCTCTATTACCCCTAAGTTTGTCCTAGTTGCACATTTCAGATAAAATTATACTAAGCTAATGTTATAATCCAACTCTATGTATAATAATTAGTACATGGAAAGGTGGAATAGAAGCAGTTTTATTTAATGAAAGATCACTATTATAGGTATATAAGGGGTATATGAACTGGGGATGGAATTGGGATGTGGCAGTGACTACCTGTGGTGTATGTGTACTTTTAATTCTAGTGGTCTATAGCAGGTGACGGGAGAATTTCACGTGCTACCAAATTTTTGATACCAGTCTGTCCAAGGTTTCCAAGTCAGACTTTTGGATGCTTAATCGCCCTAGGAGGCAGCAAACATAAGTTCATATGAGATGTGAAGGTTAGTGGTTCTGATCAGGTCTCTAATGGTTGGTGTTTCAACTTTCAACCATCTTCTCGTCAATTCAAGACGAGCGCTGGTAAGGATCTGGATGACTATATTTCTCATAGAGTGAAGCAATATGTCTATTCCTAATAATAAAATAGCCATGCTGGAGTTATCAAAACATGTGGCTTTGGTAATATGCTCTATGAGATGGAAGACATTGGACCAATAATTTCTCACTCATGAACATGACCAAAATATGTGTGTAATGGAGCCTTTCTGGCCGCACTGTCTCCAGCAAAGTGGAGATATATGAGAGTTAAATCCTGCTAACCGTGTGGGGGTTAAGTACCATCTCAAGAGTATATTTTTATATAATTCCCATAAGTTAACACTTCTGGTGGCTTTGTATATGGACACAATTGTTCTAGGATGTATGATGTATTAAAATAAATTTCCCAAGTCCTCATAGAGGGTGTCTTGCTGAATATTGATTTCTGGTGTAGGAGGTTATAAAATAGGGAAATGCCTTTGATGGAGTTCGTAGGATTTGTGAAGTATAGATAAATCTTCCACAAATTATTTGTGTTGGTATCACTGATGGAGGACAATACATGAGATATTTGTAGATATGTATAATACTCTTTGGGTTCTAAGTTGTGTTCAAGCTGAATTGCTCTAAAAGTCTTTATTATAGGACCTATTTGAAGGTCCTCAATTTTTTTAAGGCATTTGGATTCCCGGTGTTTAATATTCAGGTTTGGTATTTTCCATATGTTAATAGAGGCTTCCATTGTAGGTGATAGCTTGGAGGGGGAGTGTGGCATCACTCCTCTGGCTAATATTAGGTTGTATAATCTATGATTAGGGGACTGAAATGTTTCCAATTCCTGCAACCTTGAGACATGTTTTCCAGGAAACCAGTGTTTTAGCTGGGCCATAATTGCCGCATCATCTTGAAGGCTGCAAGATGACCCGATCATGTTGATTATGTTCTAGTTATTGTTTGCAGTTTCTGGTTTAGTTTTAGTAAAAATGGAGTGTAGTTTGCCTCTACTATGCTGTTGGTGTCTGCTGTTAGTGTTATTACTAAATATTGTATCCCTTCTGTAGTCTACTTGTACGGAAATTGTGATTTAAGCCTATTACTGGTGGTACCGTCTATTCCCAAACCTAAAACATATGATTTATTTTCATTAACTTTGTAATACGAGATTCTATTAAATAAGCTTAATGCCTCATGCGTGGCTGCTAGAGAAGAGTCCACGTCTGTAATTATTATGATAATGTCATCTGCAAATAAACTGATTGAATTACCAATAGGAAAACCTTTTATATTTGGATGACTTCTAATATATATGGCTAGGGGTTCCATCAATACGTTAAAGATTAAGGGGGAGGGGAATTAATGGGCATCCCTGCATTGTACCATTTGATATAGTGAATGGCATTGGGATGAGAGTACCAGATATATAGACCTTAGGGGATGGATTAGAGTACAGAGCCGTAATGGCAGAAAGGATAGGACCCACAAATCCAAATGAGTCTAATACCTTGGTTAAGTATAGGCAATGTATGCGGTCAAAGGCCTTCTCTGCATCCAATGCCAGGAGCAGAGAAGGCCTTTGATGTATTTTTGCATATGGATGATATTAATCATGCGTCTAGTCGCATCTGAAGTTTGTCTATGTTTTGTGAAGCCTGTTTGGTCAGGGTGGATAAGGGTAGGCAGGATATCAACCAGGCATAGTGCTATAATTTTGGCAAATAGTTTTAGATCAATATTTAGTAAAGATATTGGTCTAAATTTTGAAGGAGAGGTGGGCTCCTTACCAGGCTTTGGCAAGGCCACAACTAAAGCTTCTAGCATTTCTGGAGGGAAAGAGGCAGAGGCAGCTGCTGATCCGAACATATGAATCAAGAAAGGGGACAATAAGGTCTTGAATTCTCTATAATATTCACCACAGAAACCATCAGGTCCTGGAGATTTATTCATAGGTAGTTAATCAATAGTTTTATGTATCTCTGCTTCAGTAAATTGTTGATTAAGAGATTGGATCTGGTGTAGAGTTAGTTTCGGTATAAATAAATTACCTAAAATTAATTGCGTCAGAAGTGGGTTGAGTAGTGGATGGTTCATCTTTTAGACTGTAAAGGGATCCATAATAATGGCTAAAAGCGTTAGCAAATTTTTGTAGGTGATATTCTTTTTGGTTGGTAGATGGATGAATTATAAATAGTATTCTCGATTTATACCTATGACCTTGAATATTCTGTGCTAAAAGTTTCCCTGTCTTATTTCCGTTCACATAATAAGTCATTCTGAGTCTCTTATGCCGTGTACACATGATCAGAATTTCGGCCAGCAAAAGACCGATGAGAGCTTATCATCAGAAAATGAAAAAATGTGTGTATGCTCCATCGGAATTTAGCTGGCCGAATTCCCGTCAGCAAAAATTTGAGAGCATGTTCTTAATTTTCCCAACGGAAAAACTTTCTATCGGAAATTCCGATCATGTGTATGCAATTCTGACAAAACCTGTGTATGTAAAAACTCATGCATGCTCAGATTCAACTACGAGAAGCTATTGGCTACTGGCTATTGAACTTCCTTTTTATAGTCCCGTCATATGTGTTGTACATCACCACTTTCTTGATGGTCGGAATTTGTTGTGACTGTGTGTTTGCAAGACAGCTTGAGCAAAATCCTGTCGGAATTCCGTTGGGAAAACCATCATAGCTTTTTCCGACCAAAATTCCGATCGTGTGTACTGGGCATAAGAGGTTTTTTCAAAGTTTTCTAATAGATGTATTCTACGGTCAGATCTAAGTTGTGTAAATTTTAGGGATATATTTGGAGTGCAATTTTGTTTATTTTGGGTTTCTAATTCTGAGATTTGTTTTATTAGTTCAGTCATTCATTGCTGCCTCTGTCTCTGCACTCATTTGTATAAAAATGCCCCTTATAAACGCTTTATGGGTGTTCCATAACATAAAAGGAATTTCTACTGAGCCCACATTTTCAGCAAAAAAAAATGTCAAATGGTTATTAATCTGTTCCTTAGTTTCTTGGTTCTGTAGCAAGTAAGTGTTGATTCTCAAAATTAGACTGGGTCTAGAAGAAGCAGAGTCTGATAATGTTAGTACTATGGATGCATAATCTGACCACGTTGTGGAGTTGATGGAAACCGATTTGGTACTTAATAAAACCTGTTGGTCCACTATGAACAGGTCAATTCTTGTATATACTTTATGTAGTGCAGAAAAAAATGTAAAGTATTTTTCATTGGCATGAAAACAGCGCCAGGCATTGTACATATTGTATTTGTGAAAGGAGGAGGATAGCATAGGAGTGTAGCGGGTAGATTTAGATGTAGAGTCCATTGCCGGATCCAGGGTAGCATCCCCACACAATACAAGTGGACCTCTTTGACACTTTCTGACTTTCTTCATGAATTTGTTAAAGAAGTGCACTTGATGCTTATTGGGGGAGTACGCAGTTACACGGGTGTACATTGAAGAGTTCAGTTTGCACACCAGAATTAGGTCCCTTTCACACATGCGGACCACATGTCCGTATTTCATCCATCCGTTTGGCGGATGAAATACGGACATACATGTATCCCTATGGGATAGCAGGTGTCTGCAGATGAACAGCCGCAGACACCCGATATCATCCGCCTCCGCTATTGTCCGATTCTGCAGACGGAGGAAAATCCTATTTTTCTATCCATCTGCAGAGCGGATCGGATGAACACGGACAGACGGTCCGTGCTCATCCGATCCCCTATAGAGTAGAATGGAGAGCTGACAGGGCGGTCCCTGCACAGTGTATCGGGACCGCCCTGTTATCCGCCGGCTCAGCGGGGACAACGGAGTGATCCCCGCTGAGCAAGCGGATCATCACGGGGCGGATCATTACTGATCCGTCCCATGTGAAAGGGGCTTTAGGTATCTACTTAGAGGATTTCAGATTTCCAGATACAAAGTAAATGCTACAGAATCTCTTATGGCTGTTAATATGCCTTTTGTTTTAGAATCTGCGTTGAAAACATGCGGGAAGCTTTTGTGGGTACATTTCGGTGGTGCTTGGCTGCTAAAGTGGGTCTCTTGATCACATAGTATATCCCCTTGGTGTGAAAGTGCTTCTTGCATAGTGATTTGAGCTTCACGGGGTGGTTAAGCCCCTTAGCATTGATGGAGATTATGTTAATAAGCATTGACTCTATAGGAGGTAAGCTTTGAAATTGAGGCTGTCAACCCCATTTCAATACTTAGTCCACATGTACTTGGTACAATTACGTTGGTGTGCATTAGCTTGGACTCATATGAGGGTCATCCTTTAGTGTAAAGGAGACTGTTCAACCTTGGAGGCCACATTGAAAGCTAGGTCCCATAGCAGAAGCATCCGTTGCCTTTCTTGTGTGGAAGGTGTGGGTTTGTAGGTAGAGAGGTGTTGCCTACATGCCAGGAACAATAAACAAGAATATAGAAAAAATATAGAAGATACCCAAAGAGCAAACAAAATATTGTTAACGTTGAACTTTGTTAAATCACAATTAGTGTAACGGATATGGGGGATAAAATATACCCAAATACAGAATTTTGCTGTTACATGTAACTAGGGTATAAGTTTAATACTAGAGACTTCGTTAGTCAGGGACTAAAAGTGAATGTGGCCCATCCTTATCTATTCAAGAATGAGAGGTAGCATTCTTTGCCGTAACCTTTTCCATTCTTGTGATAGGTAGCGCGGACTGCTAGTAGTAACGGTTTCTTCCTGGGGGTCAGGGAAAATACCCCATTCTTTCAGAAGACTGATGCCTTTGTCTAGGGATTTCAATGGGTAGGCGTGGTTGCCCTTAGTGATGGTTATTTTTGTGGGGTAGCCCCATCTATATACAATTTTATGGTTGCGTAATATTTTTGTCACTTTATTCAAGCTTTTATGTTTTTGCAGGGTGAATTGCGACAGGTCTGCAAAAAATTGCAGGTTTGGATACTGTTAATCTGCTCTTGCTTTCTCATTGTAGTCATGAGTTGTTCCTTTACATGAAAGAAATGCAGCCTGGGTATTACGTCTCTAGGTATTTGGTCTGGCAAGTGGGACGGTTTAGGCAGGTGATGAATCCTGTCAATGGCAATGTCTTAATCTGTGAGACTTGGTATTAGAGACTTGAACAAGGTAGCAGTATATAGGCCCAGATCCTGTTGCTGCACAGGGATCACCCTAATTTTTAAATTGTTCCTCCTGGATCTGTCCTCCATGTCTGCCAACTTTGCCTTAATCCATTCATTGTCAGCTTAAATTTCATTGTGAGCATTGACCAAGTCATTAATAGTGGAAGCATATTCCCCCATTTTTGTCTCTATATGATCTACTGTTCTCCACATCCTGTATGTCTCTGTTCATGTGGTGCATGTATACTGCCATATTAGATTGTGGTGTACTTCTCAGAGAAAGAAGCATCTCTTTCAATACTGTATCCATTACTGGTTGGTTTTGCGTAGGAAAAGATTCAATCGATTCCAGGTGTTCTCTGGTGTCCTCCCTGTCAGGGCTCCACTTGCGCTGTGCGAGCGAGTCGTCGTGCGCGCACGTGCGCCGTTAGGCAGCCTGGGCATCGGCGCGTGGGTGCATGCCACTGTGCACCCCAGGCCCAGGTGTGCGCGCTAGCGTGATTGGCGCCAGTGGCCCTATTTAAAGGTACAGCTGCAGATGTTCTGCGCTGTTTGTCTGCAGCTAGTACCTGAAAAACCCTGTTACCTGTCTGCTTATTCCTGTTACCAACCCGGCTTCCGTTTGACTCTGCTGATCTCTCCTGTCCCGAACCCGGCTTGCCTGACTTTGCTATGGACTGTTTACTGCTGCTGAACCTCTACTTGTTTGTGACTGTGCACTGCCTACCACCTGTCTGCTTGTCCCAGCCTGCCTGATCTACCTTGTCTGTACCTACGTTCTGAGTCCTTCCAGGATCCACTTCTGCCATCCAGGGCCTTCTCTTACTCTGATTGCCACCGGTCTGCCTGCCCTGTCTCTTGCTGCCAGCTCTGCCAGCTCTGCCAGCCGTCTCCTGCTTCCACCAGCTCCTGCGGTTCCAGCATCTGGAGGATCATCTACCCCGCCTGCATCAGCTGCTGCATCCAGCCCAGACGCTCCTACCCCGCTGCGCTCATCGTACCACTTTTCTCATTCCAGTGGGACTTGAACCAGAGCCGTAAGAGAGGTCTTCTTCCGTCAAGTCAGGTTCACCACCCAGGTACCTAACACTCCCCGGAATCTGAGGCCGGGCTCCCTGCTCTATTCAATCCGTCAGCATCCAGCCTAGGTTTTGTTTTGCCAGATTACGGGTGGATGGGGTAGGTGGATATTGCGCCTCTATTTTGGGAACGATTACCTTTTTGTGATGATCATTGTTGTGCTGAGGCCACTGGCAACGAGTAGGCCTCTGTGCCATCTTGCCCATCTGCTTTGCCGTTTGGGGGCTAAAAGTCAGTTAAACACTGAACTTTTCCATCCTTTCTCTGCTTCCCAGACATGATCGTGGGGTCTCTAAGCTGTGTCCACTGCCAGAACTGGTGATTTTAACTTTGGATGGTTGCTTTGTGCTGCTGCTGTCCCTGTTTCGCCAGAGCTCCTGTCTCACATGTCCCCCTGGCTCGCTCACTTGTCCACACCCCAAAAATGTGTTCTCTTAAACTTACATGTTTTTATCTTTCTAGTATGTGTTTGTTGCTTGTAGCTAACATGAAATCTTGTTATGGTCACTGCTATCCAAATTTTCTTTTATAAGAACATTAGTAATAAGTACTGTGTGATTTAAGATTACGAGGTCCAACAGAGCATCATTCCTATTTGGGCCGCTATGAACTTGACCATAAAATAGTCTTGTAATAGGTTTATACATTTTTGCCCTTTAACTGTGCGTGCAATTCAATTACTCCAGTCAATTTCCAGGTAGTTTAAATCCCCCATTATTATCACTTTCCCAGCACTTGTAGGCTTTTCTATCTGTGCAAGGAGCTGAGTCTCCACCTGTTCATTAACACTGGGTGGCCTATTAAGAAACTCCAATGATCACCTTTGTAGTCCGCACACCCATGTGCAGTTCCACCCATAATGCCTCAGCCTCACCACACTGCCCATCAAGTAGGTCCTCTTTCACACTCTCTTTGAAATCTGTTCTCACATAGGGACAGACACCACCACCTTTGCTTTTTACCCTGTTTCTCCAAAAGAAAGCATAGCCAGGAATAATAATAGCCCAGTCATGCGAAGAGTGAAGCCAAGGTTCATCAATACCAATTAAATCATAGTTCTTTTTGTGCACCAAAGCTTCCAACTCACCTACTTTGCTTGGCAGACTTTGGGCATTGGTGAACAAACATTTTAATTAATTGTCACATTTTGCACACGTAATTTGCATCAATTTGGAATCACGTTTTGCTGGATTTTTTTGCCTTCCTCTGGATCAACTGTGAGTATAGAATTGTGTATATAAGATTGTATTTTTTTCCCTTTTATTGGTTGAACTAGATGGACTTGTGTCTTTTTTCAACCAGAGTAACTATGGGGGTTATTTACTAAAGGAAAATCCACTTTGTACTGCATGTGCACTTGAAAGTGCACTGAAAGTGAACTTGGAAGTAAAGTCGCTGTAGGTCCGAAGGGAACATGCAAGGAAAATAAACAAACAGCATTTTAGTTTGCACATGATTGGATGATAAAATCAGCAGAGCTTCCACTCATTTCAGATCTACCCCTTAGATTTAGAGCGACTGCACTTCCAAGTGCACTTTCAGTTCACTTTTAAGTACACTTGCAGTGCAAAGGTTTGCCTTTCATAAATAACCCCCATTGTAACTATGTTCCACCCCAAAAAACAAAAATGTATTAATGTGCTTAAAAAAAAAAGCATTTGGATTTTTTTTTTACTCACCTCTAAATGCCTGTTGCTAAGGAGTCTGCCTCCTTCAGTGACTGGGCTCCTGACTTCACTTCCCTCGGTGCAGGAAGGGAGATTGCCTCTCCCCCCTCCCTCTTGTCAATCATCTGGGACACGTGTCTGAGCCTAGATGATTGTGTAGCCAGTGACAATGCGTGGTGCGGCTCACGAATGCGCAGTGGGTGCCCAGCTGTGAAGCTCACAGTTAAAATGCCGGCGCCGCCGAGCGGAGGGGGTTGAGCAGGGCTTCGATCCCCTGCATCGCTGGACTCCAGGTAAGTGTCCGATTATTAAAAGTTAGCAGCTGCAGTATTTGTAGCTGTTGACTTTTATTTATTTATTTTTTTAAGTGGGAACCCCTCTTTAATACAATAACAGTACTGCCATATCAGCTGATATGACTATTCTATGTATGTGACTACTTGGTTTGGATATTGTGTACATAGGATAATGCGAAGTTAGATAGACATACATGTAAAATCTAAATTGTAAGGATTCTTATTGTTACAAAAAAAAAAAAACACACACAAAATCCACATTACAGGTGGTCCCCTAGTTACAAACATCTGACTCACGAATTACTCCTACTTACAAATGGAGGGAGACAACAGGATGTGAGAGGAAATCCCCCCCCCCCCCCGGGAGGGAAATTATAGGAAAAGGGTACCTCCACTGATGCTTTATCACCAAGACTTGTTTCCATAACAACCCAAAATTATCAAAATACAATTGTCATTGGGACAGAAAATGAGGTGACATCTTCTGAACAGGAGCACAGACAGCAAAACAAACATTACAGGGGTGTTAATCCTTCCCTATACTATCCAAAAAGCTTAAAAATAGTTTTTTTGGCTGGAGCTACACTTAAAAAAATGTACATTTTCCGACATACAAACAGATTAAACTTAAAAACAAACCTGCAGACCCTATCTTGTTTGTAACCCGGGGACCGCCTGTGTTGTTTTTATTAGTTAACACAATACAGTGTAGAAGATATGTTTCTTAACACAAAATCAGAGGTACAACTGAAAATATTTATCATAATGCAAAATGAATCTATTAACCTCAAACTGCCATGGGACATGTCCTGTGGGAGACATGAAGCCGGAATCAAATTCATTCCTAATATGTGAACCTTGCCTTCTTCCCTGAGTCCCGGTCAAATGGGCCTTTTTCATGTTTATTATTGAGTCTTTAAAAAGGAAGCCATCTGTTGACATATATAGAAAAGATGAGGCATGCTAATTATCATTATAATTATTGTTGTTGAGGAAAGAGTTCACTAGCTGGTATGGAATGCAAGACTCCTCTATCCAAAAAAATATATTTTTCCCGTAGCTTTGCACTACAAGTGTACTTGGAAGTGCAGTCTCTGTAGATCAGAGGGGAAGATCTAAAAATGAGGGGAAACTCTGCTGATTTTATCATCCAATCATGTATGAGCAAAAATGCTGTTTTTTGTTTTCCTTGCATGTCCCCCTCAGATCTACAGCGACTGCACTTCCAAGTGCACTTGTAGTGCAAAGTGGATTTGCTTTTAGTAAATAAACCCAAAAGTCCATAGAGTACTTGACAAAATCTAGCAGAGTATTCGTAAATACTGCAATGAACAGCATCTTTCAGATTCCCATTCATGCCATAGCAAGCATAGAGGAACTATACCATCCAGCATAAGTCCAGTCTATAATATGCATCTGGGTAGCTCCCATGCATGCAATAATGTGTGTTATAGTCTATACCTGTACTTTCATATTGATGTATGAATGCATGAATGAATCTAGTCTTAGCAGCTAAACTTTTCAAGTCTAACTACAATCAATTAATACTTCTTACATGGTCAAAGCCCATTTTTTTTTATAATCCTTAATATGTAAACAATGTACCCTTTGAAATACCTAACCAGACAAATCTGTATTGTACAATCTCTTGCACGTTTGCAAATCAAAAAGTTTAATTAGATAGCAGAGAGCCATTAGTTATCCTTTTGTTGTGTAACACATAGTTGACCTGTGTAAAACCATGGCCTGCATGCTTTGACACAGAGAAATGTGTGTATATACAGTTACAGCTCACAATACACTACACCATCATGCTGGGGTTGTGCAGCTTTTACATATTTAAGATGGTGGGAGTGTGTAAAAAATGCCATTTGTTAGAAAGTATTCCAAAATGTACACTCTACAACTCATCATGCTCTGGTGTGGCGATAAGTACATAGGGGGTTATTTAGGAAAGGAAAATCCACTTTGCACTGAAAGTGCACTTGGAAGTGCAGTCACTCTAAATCTAAGGGGTAGATCTGAAATGAGTGGAAGCTGATTTTATCATCCAATCATGTGCAAGCTAAAATGCTGTTTTTTTATTTTCCTTGCATGTCCCCCTCGGATCTACAGCGACTTTACTTCCAAGTGCACTTGCAGTGCAAAGTGGATTTTCTTTTAGTAAATAACCCCCATAGTTACATAGTAGGCGAGGTTAAAAAAAGACACAAGTCCATCAAGTCCAACCTATGTGTGTGATTATATGTCAGTATCACATTGTATATCCCTGTATGTTGCGGTTGTTCAGGTGCTTACTTATCTAATAGTTTTTTGAACCTATCGATGCCCCCCGCTGAGACCACCGCCTGTGAAAGGGAATTCCACATCCTTGTCGCTCTTACAGTAAAGAACCCTCTACGTAGTTTAAGGTTAAACCTCTATTCTTCTAATTTTAATGAGTGACCACGTATGTTGTTAATCTCCCTTCCACGAAAACGTTTTATCCCTATTGTGGGGTCACCAGTATGGTATTTGTAAAGTGAAATCATATCCTCTCTAAGGCGTCTCTACTCCACAGAGAATAAGTTCAGTGCTTGCAACCTTTCTTCATAACTAATATCCTCCAGACCCTTTATTAGCTTTGTTGCCCTTCTTTGTACTCGCTCCATTTCCAGTACATCCTTCCTGAGGACTGCTCCCTGGATCTGGACAGCATACCCCAGGTACGGCCGGACCAGAGTCTTGTAGAGTGGGAGAATTATCACTTTATCCCTGGAGTTAATCCTTTTTTAAATGCATGCCAATAATCTGTTTGCTTTGTTAGCAGCAGCTTGGAATTGCATGCCATTGCTGAGCCTATCATCTACTAGGACCCCCAGGTCCTTTTCCATCCTAGATTCCCCATCCTCCAGGTTGTTCATAAACAAATGAAATATTATTGATCCCAGCATAGACCCACTACCCACTCCTGACCATTCCAAGTATTCCCCATTTATCACCACCCTCTGAACTAGCCCTTGTAGCCAGTTTTTAATCCATGTACTCACCCTATGGTCCATGCCAACAGACCTTATTTTGTACAGTAAACGTTTATGGGGAACTGTGTTAAATGCTTTTGCAAAATCCAGATACGCCACGTCTACGGGTCTTCCTTTATCTAGATGGCAACTCACCTCCTCATAGAAGGTTAATAGAATGGTTTGGCAAGAACGATTCTTCATGAATCCTTGCTGATTACAGCTAATGATACCGTTTCCATTACTAAAATCTTGTATATAGTCCCTTATCATCCCCTCCAAGAGCTTGCATACTATTGATGTTAGGCTAACTGGTCTGTAATTCCCAGGGATGTAATTTGGACCCTTTTTAAATATTGGTGCTACATTGGATTTCTCCAATCTGCTGGTACCATTCCAGTTAGTAGACTGTCAGTAAAAATTAGAAATGATGGTCTGGCAATTATTTGACTGAGTTACCTAAGTACCCTCTGGCCATCCAGTCCCAGTGATTTATTAATGTTAAGTTTTCAATTCTAATTCTGTCCTCTGTTAGCCATGAGAGTGCTTCCTGTGATGTGTCATGAGGATGAACACTGCAGTTTTGGTTACTGAAGCCCCCCTGATTCCCTCGTGAAGACTGAGGAGAAGAAAAAATGCAATACCTTCACCATCTCCCCATCCTTTGTAACCAGATGTCCTTCCTTTTTGACTGTTTACATACCTAAAGAATTTCTTGGGATTTTTTCTGCTCTCCTCCGCTATGTGTCTTTCGTGTTTTATCTTATCCACCCTAATTGCACCCTTGCATTCTTTATAAAGTTTGAATGCTGATGATGATCCCTCAGCCTTGTATTTTTTTAAGGCCTTCTCTTTTCTTTTTATAAGCATTTTTACATTGGCATTAAGCCATTCAGGACTTTTGTTCGCTCTTTTACATTTTTTCCCAATGGCCAGTGCGGCTAATGCCCTTATTTAATATGCTCTTAAAGCGAAAACATCTCTCCTCCGTGTTCTTTTTTAATAAGATTTTATCCCAATTTATGCCTTCTAGCAAGGCTCGTAGTTTAGGGAAGTTGGCTCTTTTGAAATTCAGTGTCTTTGTATTTCCCTTATGTTTCCTATTTGTTTGACTTATACTGAATCCAATTGACCTTTGATCGCTGTTTCCAGCGGCGACAGAAGACCGGAAGAGGGGGACAAGACCCCCGAAGTCGGGAGAAGAGGCCGGCGGCGGGGAGGAAGAAAGCCGGACTCCTCCGCTAGTAAAAGAGCTACACACAGATAGCGGAGGAGTCCGGCGAGAAGACCCCCGAAGACGGAAGACCCCCGGAGCTGTGCAATAAAATATTTTTTCCCTGTGTTGTGTTTTTTTTTGTACTTTATTTCACAGGTGAATGGGTAGGGGTACATTGTACCCCATACTCATTCACATAGGGTGGGGGGCCGGTATACGGGGGCCCCCTTCTTAAAGGGGGCTCCCGGATTCCGATAAGCCCCCCGCCCGCAGACCCCGACAACCAACGGCCAGGGTTGTCGGGAAGAGGCCCTTGTCCTCATCAACATGGGGACAAGGTGCTTTGGGGTGGGGGGGCCGCGCGGCCCCCCCTTCCCCAAGGCACCCCCCCATGTTGAGGGCACGCGGCCTGGTACGGCTCAGGAGGGGGGGCGCGCTCGCTCGCCCCCCTTTCCTGGCCGGCCGGGTAGCGTGCTCGGACAAGGGTCTGGTGTGGACTTTGGGGGAACCCCCACGCCGATTTTTTTCGGCGTTGGGGTTCCCCTTTAAGCCCATTTCAGGCGGCGGAGCCCGCGACATCTCCTTCGCGGGCCCCGCCTACCTGTACAGGCGCTCGAAATGGGCGGACTTTCCGAGCGGGAACAGTCCGCTCATTTCGAAAGTACAGCGGACAGGCCCACACACGGGCGGACTGTTCGCTCAAACACGGTTTCAGCGGACAGTTTTTCGGAATTTCCGAAAGACTTTGTCCGTCCAACTGTCCGCTGAAACTGTCCGCTGAAAGCCCACACACGAGCGGACTGTCCGCCCAAACACTGTTCAGCGGACAAGGTTGGGCGAACAGTCCGCCCGTGTGTACGCGGCCTGAGATGGTATGTGTGGGGTGAGTTGGTGTGAGATGCTAGATGAATGAGTGTGAAAAACTGACATATTATATTAATAAGGACATGTATTTAATAAAAGAATACATTAGATAATAGGCAAGATGAATTGACCAATGATCTGATTTGGATAGTGGATTGTAATCCATATGCATGAATAGTAAATATGTGGACTTGTAAATGTTGTATAAAAAATTGTAAAAAATTTTTTTTAAATAAAAATTATAAAAAAAAATGTACCAAGACTAGTAAACTCCCTACTGGCAAGGTGGCTAGTGTAAATCCAAGGGAAATAGAAAGACATCACTTTTGGAAGTGCATGGGAGTGTCTTTGTAGAGCCCCTTTAGCAGGGAGGACATGGAGAAAGTCACCTGATGGGACCAGATTTGGCCCATGTGGTTGGTAGCTTACATGGTCATGCCAAAGTGAGGAGGTTGTACTGGTGTGTTTCACCCTCTGGGTCGAAACAAGGGGGGGTATGTGGTAGTGTGGTACCCCACCAATGTATGGGTCCAGGATTCTAAACCAGGCAGGTTGAGGGGCTCCAGTGTATTTGCCGGTTTGGGAGGAAACTGGCGTTTAGGTTTCCTCATTATTTAGTAAAGTCCACTTTGGGTCCTGGAGCCTGGGGATTTCATAGCGAACTGGGTGAGATGAAATTCCCAGTCCTGGGTCTGGGTTTTGAGACCCACCAGCACACTGATGGTTCAGGTGTGTGTGGGCCTGATAGTAGAGTCAGGACCATGGTTCTGGGCTCCACCCTCCTGAGGAATCCAGGCTTGTGAGGAAGAACCCAGAGAGAGTGCAGGTGTGAACTGGAGAACACAGAGAGAATACAGGTGTGCACTGTGAAAGCCAGAGACCCGAGCCTGAGGTTGCTGACAGGAGTCAGGAGGGCGCTGTGTGGAAGCCTGAGCAGTGGTGCTACTGCTGAAGAGAGCCAAGCGGCTCTGTATTTTTGTTTGGAATTTTGCATGTGTGAGCCAGGAGGCTGAACATACTGTAATTTAATGCTGATGGTGAAAACCTCCTGCGAGGGAAACCACTTTTGTTTTCATTTCTTGAAGTTTGATTTTCTTTAATAAAAGTGGGCCAACAACCCCAGAAAAGGAAACATTTGTGT
This sequence comes from Lithobates pipiens, assembly GCF_037356315.1. Taxonomy (NCBI): domain Eukaryota; kingdom Metazoa; phylum Chordata; class Amphibia; order Anura; family Ranidae; genus Lithobates; species Lithobates pipiens. Next base: position 205,046,471 of record NW_027507785.1, on the reverse strand, counting down.
GGACAGTTCTCGCTAGCGAGTCCTACACTTGAGTCAAACAACCCCCAATTTTACAATATATACATATTTTGTTATGCAAATGCCTTAACCCTATATGCTCTATGATTTAGATGTTCTCTATGATTTTAATTGGTACAATCAAAACTCATTGGGGTTCTTCTGGGCAACAACATTGAATCAGAATTGCCGTATACACTCGTAGCGCTGGCTCCTGAAGAGCACGCGATATGTGTTTTTGTCATTTAATATTCCTGGAACCGCAGTTTGGTTTTGGGTTCATTTACACCAAATTTTGGTCTCAGTACCAGTCTAGCTGGATTGCATTGTGTTCTGCTTGACAATAGGTGGTGCTGTCATCTCTGGCAGCTGTGGGAACACAGTCCAGTTAGGTGCATTGAGTGCCAATTCTTTCTCGGAACCAGCCCAGTGGGAGTGTCCTCTTGTTGTGCATTCTGGGAGAGGGTACTTAAGGTGCTGATGTCACGTGCTTCGGGGTTCCGGTCCTGAAGTGCTTTTCTGTCCTTTTGGTCCTGGTCCTCCTGAGCAGCCCCCAGGGCTCTCATGGCCTGGGGTGCAGATCCATCCAATTCCGAGTCTCCGGGCTGGCTAGCCTGAGGCAAAAAAACTGGAAGGAGGATTCAGAGGTGCTGTCTCGGTTTGTGGAGAGGCCCAGCAACTGGAGAAGCATCCAGGGGAGGACTCTTCTGGAGAAGGCCACGCAAAAGTCTGGCTTCTCAGAAGGAGCCTGGAGGCTTAGTTGAAAGACCCCAAGCGAATCTAGTCTCATATGGTATCGCTGGACCGGCTGCAAGATCCTGGTACCGTACGAGGGTTCTCTAAGTTTGTCTACAACCTTAGGTTATTCAAGTGTTCTACAACAAGTCTGTGGCAGAGACTTTATTCAAGTGTTCTACAGCAAGTCTGTGGCAGAGACTTTGCTTTGCTTGAGCACTCTATCGGCTGCTAGGCCTAGTGAGAGAAGGACTATCCAATAAGAGAGAGGATCCAGTTGTTAATGGCTATTCTCTGGATTTTCTAATGCGAGAGACTTTTCTATTTGAAAAGTTCAAAGAGTACCTGGACTTTCTACTTAAACCCTCTAACCCTTTTTGAGAGACTGTGTTTTGTCTACTTCTCAAATAAAAATCCCTCAAGTGGATTTGGTGTCAGTCTCTACAGTTCTTGGGCCATCTACCTTGGGAATTCCCTAGACATACACAAGGTCAAGAAGGTAACAGTAAGCTCAGTCAAGCCAGCAGCTCCTTCGGGGGTCAGTGCAATCTATTTTATTTAAAAGTTATGCATACCAGAGCTCATTATTTTAAGAGTTGTATTGTAATTTTGTAACAATGAAATACCTTTTTCTTGATCATACATCACGGGACACAGGAGCTTCATTACATAGTGGGTTATATAGGCACCTCTGGGGATTGGACACTGGTTAACCCCCAATTAAGGAGAATTCCTCCCCTATATAACCCCTCCCATATGGGAAGCACCTCAGTTTTTTTGCCAGTGTCTAAGGTGGTTGGTCACGTAAAACATGTGCTATGAAGAAAGCTCTGTGCAGGTCCTTGCGAGGGTCTAAGGGCTATGATAACCAGATCCATATCTCGGGCCGATATTTGACTCCCAAGATGATATGGTACCCGGGCTTCGTCATCCGAAGAAACAAGGTTTTGCCTGTAAGTCTTCTCCTGTTGGAAGACTGGGCTCTGGGAAAACCAGACTTGGTGTACTATTTACATAGTGGCATGAAAGTTTCTGGCAGAGTCTTTTACAAGGTCCAGGTAAGAGGTTCCTCTGAGAAGGAACCCAAAAAATCCTGAAGGTTGGCACAACTCTGCCCGCCGTGATGGGTGAAGGCTGGAATCTGTCTGTTTTCAGCAATTCCTGCGGCAAGGACAGGTAAGAGAAGTTAATCCTATATAAATCATATATTATGGATTTCTTCATGTGAGTAGTTGTATGTCTTACCTGGTTTCCACCACTAGAGGGAGTAAGAGCAGCCTGATGCATACTTACATGCCTTTCAGATACAAACGCTCAGTGAAGCCTGTTTTTTTTCAGATGGCTCACGTCTCCACTGCAGACTCTGCCACAGTAGAGGTAAGAGAGGGGTCCCACATAGTCTAGGGGTCCCGCGCGGCTCTGTGGGTGATCCCCTCACCCCTTGGACGACCGGCAGTCCTCGTGCACGTGCGTGCGCGCGTGCACGCTCGCTGAGCGGGCTCCCATACTAATGGAAGGAGGGGGGTGTGGTTGCGGGCCATGCACGACGGCGTGCACAGCACTTTACTGCGCAGGCGCCAAAGCGGCAAATTTAAAAAGCCCAGAGTGCCAGGGGGCTATAAGTGGAAGACACAGGAGCTGTGGGCAGTAAGCATCCTAAGGGATTGGATCCAGGCAAACCTAATACACCTACTCAGCATCAGGTTGTGCAGTTTAAGCATATATATTTTTTATTGTGAGACTTAGAGAACAACAGTGATTGCACTTTTGTACTAGTACCTCTGCTTTGTAGCTTAGGACTATGTCTCCTCGTAAGAGGGTCTCAGGGGGAGGTAACAAGGGCACTGGTAAATCACCGCCTAGGTCTAGGGGTCCTAAAAATGCCTGTAGTTTACCATCCCCCTCTGCAAGACTGGAGCCAGCCTCACAGGATGAGTCAGTGCCCCTGTCAGGTTTTGCAGCCTCTCCTAATGTTTCAGCCCCAGTGTATGTCACTGAAGACTCCCTTAAGGCTACATTGGAGGGTTTTGAAGGGAGAATCATGAATTTTATTTCAGCTTCTCTAAAAGATAGCAGAAAAGGTAGTAGATCCCCTCCCTCTGCTGAGATTCCTCTTTCAGATGACACCTCTGACAATGAGGAGAGATCCCTATCATGGGATAGGGATCAAGAGCAGTCGGATGAGTCAGAGGAAGAGGAGAGAGTCCCCTCCTCCCAGGCACTCAGAAAACAGGTTCAATATTATACTGAGTTGGTGCGTACCACATTCAGAATGCCCGCTGCTGAGGCAGTTACATCCTCTGTTTCTTCCCTGGGGGTCAGGAAAATCCCACAGACTGCCTTTTCCTTTCCAATTCATACCTTAATGGATAAATTTTGTATGAGGATTGGGACATCCCAATAAACTGTTTGCTCCTCCTAAAGGTTTTCTATGCTTTATCCTCTGGAGGAAAGTTTCACCAAGAAATGGGGGGTCCCATCTGTTGATGCGGCTGTTTCTTGTGTGAATAGAAACCTGACCTGTCCTTTGGATAATGCTCAGGTATTTAAGGATCCAACTGATAAGAACCTAGAAATGTTATTGAAAGCCTCCTTTTCCATGGCTGGCGCTGTAGTGCAGCCTACAGTCGCAACTGTGGGGTTGTGTCAGTTCCTCAAGGAACAGGTTAAGCAGATGCTTAGCCTTCTTCCCAGTGAGGAATTGGAGAATTATGCAGAGATTTCTCAAATTCTGTGTTTTATGATTGATGTGATTTTGGATTTGGTCCAACAAGCATCTCGTTTGTCTCTCCTGTTGGTACACATGTGAAGAGCCCTATGGCTAAAAAATTGGGCAGCTGAGCTATCATGTAAGAAGTATTTGATTGGGTTCCCGTTTAAGGGGGAACGCTTATTTGGGGAGGAATTAGATAAATTCGTCCAAAAGATTACAGGGGGGTGAATCTACTCTCCTTCCAATCAAAAAGAGCAAACGTCCATCATTTAGGCATTCTCTTTCTCCCGGAGCATCAAGCTCTAAGCAGTGACGATGGCCTTCCCAACCTCCCTCTACAGGAGGGGCAGAAAAAGACTTGGGGGCAAAAGCCTGCCAAGCAGAGCCCAAAAGCTTCCTTGTGAAGGGGCGCCCCCACTCGGCTAAGTGGGGGGAAGGCTTCTGCAGTTTGCAGAAGCCTGGCGGGAAGAGATCCGGGACAAGTGGGTAACCTCCTTGGTATCTCTGGGCTACAAGCTAGAGTTTCAGGAGATTCTACCTTCTCGCTTCCTAAGGTCAAGGATCCCCAAGGATCCAGTAAAGCAAAAACCGCTACGTCTGGCCTTAGATCACTTACTATCCCAGCGGGTGATAGTAGAAGTGGACCCAAAAAAACAGGGTTCAGGCTTTTACTCAAATCTCTTCACCGTTCCAAAGCCAAATGGAGGTGTCAGACCTATCCTGGATCTGAAGGATCTGAACCAGTTTTTTTGCATCCGGTCTTTCCGAATGCAGTCAATACGTTCTGTGGTCTCCTCCCTGCAAGGGGGAGTGTTTATGGCATCGATAGATATCAAGGATGCATATCTTCATGTGCCAATTTTTTCTGCACACCAAAAGTATCTAAGGTTCGCGGTAGATCAGCGCCATTTTCAATTTGTGGCCTTGCCGTTCGGTCTCGCTACGGCTTCTCGAGTCTTCACAAAGATTCTAGACCCTCTCTTGGCACCTAAGAGCTCAGGGTATAACCGTGATGGCTTATCTAGAAGATTTGCTCCTCATAGAGAAAACAGTAGCGCTCTTGAACCACAGTGTTACCAGAATGTTAGAACACCTGGAACACCTAGGTTGGATTATAAACCTAGAAAAGTCATCCTTACAGCCTGCTACCAGGTTGGAGTATCTGGGCATGGTCATCGACACCGCTCAGGGCGGGGTGTTTCTACCAAGGCCAAAGGCCATGGCTATAGGGGATCTGGTGCGCCTAATTCTGGGCAGAAGATCTTCCCCCATTCGGTTGTGTATGAGACTGTTAGGGAAAATGGTCACCTCCTTCAAGGCCGTTCCATTCGCCCAGTTTCACTTAAGGCCTTTGCAAAGATGCATCCTTGCGGCTTGGAACAGGAAGCCCCAGGTCTTGGACCTTCCCATGTGTCTATCCCCAGGGACAAGCAAGAGTCTCGTTTGGTGGTTACAGACCAAGAATCTGCTGAAAGGCAAAACCTTTCTTCCTCATCCATGGAAGATTATAACTACAGATGCCAGCCTGACAGGCTGGGGAGCAGTGTTGGGGGAGTCGCGCTCGCAGGGGAAATGGTCTTCGATCGAGAAGCTATTGCCCATAAATGTTTTGGAGATCCGGGCAGTTTATATGGCTCTCATAAACTGGTCTTACAGACTACGGGGTCTCCCTGTTCGAGTTCAGTCCGACAATGCCACAGCTGTGGCCTATATCAATCACCAGGGTGGCACCAGGAGTCTGGTTGCACAAAGAGAGGTGAATCGCATTCTTGCTTGGGCAGAAAGGCATGTTCCATGCCTTTCTGCAGTCTTCATTCCAGGAGTGGAAAATTGGCAAGCAGATTTTCTAAGTCGCCAACAGTTATGCCCAGGAGAATGGGCTCTACACCCCGACATATTTTGGATCATATGTCACAAATGGGGCACTCCAGACGTAGAGCTGTTTGTGTCCAGATTCAACAGAAAACTGGATAAATTTGTGTCAAGGACAAGAGATGTACTTGCTCAGGGGTCAGATGCTCTGACAGTTCCCTGGGATCAGTACAATCTAATGTATGCCTTCCCACCATTCCCGCTTCTGTCACGATTCCTGGGAAGAGTCAAGAGGGAAACAAAGTCGGTTCTTTTGGTAGCCCCGGCTTGGCCCAAGCGACCTTGTTACGCAGAGATCTTGAAGTTGGCAGTAGGCAGGCCATGGATCCTTCCTCTCCGGCCAGATCTACTCTCGCAGGGTCCAATTTACCATCCTGCTGTACACAGTCTAAGTTTAACGGTTTGGCTGCTGAGACCCACATTCTGAGAGATCGTGGGCTTTCGGAGCCAGTCCTTTCTACTCTGGTCAGTGCCAGAAAACCGGCCTCCAGGCTTATTTACTACAAAATCTGGAAGGCATATGTTTCCTGGTGTGAACCCAGGGGATGGCATCCTAGAAAGTATGTCATTAGCAGGATCTTGGCTTTCCTCCAGTCAGGCCTGGAAATGAATTTGGCCGTAAGCACTATCAAGGTGCAGATTTCAGCCTTGTCAGTGTTTTTCCAGAAACCACTTGCATCACATTTTTTCTTGTGCGGGCTTTCATCCAGGGGGCTATGTGGTTAAGGCCGCCAGTCAAACCTCCGGTATGCCCATGGGATCTGAATTTGGTTCTCTCGACTTTGCAGGGGCAACCATTCAAACCTTTGCATCAGGCTTCATTAGTTCTTTTGACTAAAAAATTGGTTTTCTTAATAGCCATATCCTCGGCTAGAAGAGTGTCAGAACTAGCAGCTCTCTACAGCAAGGAACCATATCTAATTATTCATAAGGACCGGGTAGTAATGCATCCTAATAGGTCCTTTCTGCCTAAGGCGGTTTCAGAATTCCATTTGAATCAAGATGTAATCCTACCATCCTTTTTTCCGGATCCACAGTCCGCAGAAGAAGAGTCTTTGCACGCTTTAGATGTGGTAAGGGCAATCAGTATCTATCTTCAGGCAACTGCTCAGATAAGAAAAACTGATTGCTTATTTATTTTGCCGGAAGGCCCTAGGAAGGGCCAGGTGGCATCAAAATCCACTCTCTCAAGGTGGATTAGACAGGTTATTTTTTAGGCCTATAGTGTAGGGGAAGAGTCCTCCTTTTCAAGTGAAAGTGCACTCAACGAGGGCTGTAAGTGCTTCTTGGGCAGTGCATCACCAGACCTCCCTGGCTCAGATCTGTAAGGCTGCAACTTGGTCATCAGTCCACACATTCACCAGATTTTATCAGGTGGATGTCAGAGGGCAAAAGGATATTGCCTTTGGGTGCAGTGTACTGCAGGCTGCAGTTTAGATCCTCTGGTCCATGGCGGTCTATGATTTTGATCTGTGTCTCCCTCCCCTCAAACTGAGCATTGCTTTGGGACATCCCACTATGTAATGAAGCTCCTGTGTCCCATGATGTATGATCAAGAAAATAGCATTTTTATATACAGCTTACCTGTAAAATCCTTTTCTTGAGAGTACATCATGGGACACAGAGCTCCCGCCCTTCTTAGGTTTTACGTGGTTTCTTATTGCTTTGCTACAAAACTGAGGTGCCTCCCATATGGGAGGGGTTATATAGGGGAGGAATTCTCCTTAATTGGGGGTTAACCAGTGTCCAATCACCAGAGGTGCCTATATAACCCACTTTGTAATGAATCTCCTGTGTTCCGTGATGTACTCTCAAGAAAAGGATTTTACAGGTAAGCTGTATATAAAAATCCTATTTTATACCAATTCAATGGTTTCATTTGATCCCTTTTTTTGCTGCCTGAAAGGTCGTGGGAGGACTTTTGGTCTTGTTATAATAATTTAGGTTGAGCAGCACTTTCTATCACCTGTATGGAAGGGTCCCACTTCTTTATAACTCTTTAGTTGCCCTGCAATTTCTGTTACTATTTCTGGCTATACAGAAAATAGAGGAAAATCCATATTGTTTGTTCTTATTTGTCTCCTCTAGGGGTTATTACATGTTATTGTTTAATCTTTATAGCTATGTTGGACATATTGTATAAGGTGCTCTTGATCTTGCTACAAAAATGTGTGCTACCTTGGTATATTAAACGTTATATGCACATTGTTGTTATGCACATGATTCAGTATGTGTATTGCTGCTATTTTGGATGTGTTTAGATTTATTATATACTTGCATTTTTGTTTTTATTTGCCTATAAAAAAGCAACACATCTCCTAGGTGCAGTTGCACACAATTGAAAAAAAAATCCAGCACAATTTTAGTTTCCCAAACATATTGGAAAACTATTCACAGTTCTGAGATCTATGGGACTGTGCCTTCTTATCCCAGACTATTTGTTTATATTTTCATGATAGATAGATAGATAGATAGATGGTAGATATAGAGCGATAGTGGTGATGCAAGTTGATGCAGTGGTGGGGTGGTGAGACGAGTCACGTGCATCAGTACATTGGCAGCAAGCAACTAATGTCCATCAGTACAGCAGCAGTGAGCAGGGTCATGCATGTCAGTGCAGTGGAAGCAAGCAGGGTTGTACATGTTGGTGCAGTGGTTGCCAGTCGGGTTGTGAGCTGCAATGGTGGGGGAGCTGCAATGGTGGAGAGTGGGGTCACTACAGCAGGCTGCCACGTTTATCCTTGAGGAGTGTAAACTGCTCTCTCCCAAGCAAAACTATCTACATAGTTTCTGTGTGTACTGAGTAGGTATGAGCTCGGTGTTCGACTCGACTTTGTGGACCGTTTGCACCAAATTCATGTGGCACAAACAGGCCACAATGCACTACGCCATCGCAGTGCATTGCTGGCTCATGATTGGCCAAGTATGCACTGTGACCCCGCATGCTTGGCCAATCACAGCGCCAGCAGCTAGGAGAGCCATAATTGGCCACAGGCAAGCAAAAAGTATAGCTCCGAGGAAGTTCATGATAAAATGATAGTGCCTAGTGCCCAGGGGGCAAAGAGTCACAAAATCCACTGCCATTATGCTGATATCCTAAAAGCTATATGTATATATATATATATATATATATATATATATATATATATATATATATATATATATATATATATATATATATATATATATATATAAAGCTAAGCTATATATATATATATATATATATATATATATATATATAAAGCTAAGCTATATATATATTTCTGCCTTGCTTATAATGTCACCACTAGAACAAACAGAGAGGTTGAATATTCCCAGTGGGGACACAGACAGCCCTAAATATCAAACAGAGTTTTAATCCTTTTCTTTTCCATCCTAAACGTTGAAAAAAAAAAGTGTGCCTTTTAATTACAAGCATTTAACCTATTATTTTTTTACATTCATACTTTTTATTTTTGTTTTAAATACTTTTATTTTAAACTACATATTAGTTGATTGATCTGTTTTCATAAAAGTAGGTCATATATTGTATGGGCTTGATATAGTATTTAAAGCCACACAATCACCTAATTGTGTGGCTTAACTGGTGAACAATAGGAGTATTGTTCACATTTGAAATAATTAACTGAACTCAATACTGTTAGAAGTGACCCTGTTTGCTGAACTTATATCTGTAACCAGTGGGGTCAATTCTTGCAATATTAGGATGGGTTTGATTTGGTAAATAGGTGATAAGTAATGTGGCTAAAATGGTTGTGCATTTTCCTTCATGCCACAGAAAATTATACTTTTGTTCTTAAAGTGAATGCAAAGATTTTTTTTTATAACAAACATGTTATACTTACCTGCTCTGTGCAAGGATTTTGCACAGAGTGGCCCAGATCCTCCTTTTCTGGGGTCCCCCGGCGGCGCTCCTGGCTCCTCCTCTTTATTTAGTGCCCCCACAGAGAGCCGCTTTCCATGGGGGCACCTGTGAAAGCACACTCCTGAGTCCTGCTGCTGCATCCATTGACACAGACAGCAGGCAGGACACAGCCCCACCCCTGCTTCTGTGTCACTGGTTTTGATTGACAGCAGTGGGAGCCAATGGCTCCTGCTACTATCAATCTATCCAACAAGGACCCAAGACAGTGGTTAGAGCTGCTGTGCTTGTCACTGGAACTATCAGGTTCAAGTAAGAAAAAGGGGGCTCTGGGGGGCAGCTGCAGTACAGAAGGTTTTTCACCTTAATGCATACGATGCATTAAGGTTAAAAAACATGAGAGTTTACAACTCCTTTCAGGAATCATACTTTCTGTGGTATCATATCAACATTTAACCTTTAACCCAACCCTTACAAGTTTAACCTTTGCCATAACACTGAAAGTTTATCCTTATGCAGGGCTTTTTTTCTCAGAGAGAAGGTGCAGGAACCCCCGACCCCTTCAGAGTCACCCCTTGAATCTGCCCCGACTCACCTCCGAGCACTGTTCCTTGGGTCCAACCCTTACCCACCTCTCAGTACTGCCCCTTTTAGAGAATACAGAACCAAGTATTTTATATGGAGTTTGTTACAAGAAAGGCAATAGAATAGACCTAACAACAATAGACAGCCCAGCAACAATAGATCCCCTCCAGCAACAATGCATACCCAACAGCCAGCATCAATTGACCCTTCAGCAGCCAGCAACATCAGACCCCTTCCTCAACAGTAGATCCCACCCAGCAACGATTGACCCCCTGCAACATAGACCCACCCCCAGCAACAATAGATCCCCCGTCAGCAACAATAGACCCCCCTGCAAAAAAAGGTTCCAACCAGCAACAATAGATTCCCTAGCAGCCAGCATCAATACACCATCCAGCAGCCAGCTACAAGGGCCCCTCCCTCAACAGTAGATTCCTCCCAGCAATGATTGACCCCCCTGCAACATAAGACCCACACCCAGAAACAATATATCCCCCACAAGCAACAGAAGTCCTCCCCAGCAACAGTAGACCTCCTTTCTCCTCAAACATAGATCCACTCAAGCAGCAATAGATTCCTCAACAGCCAGCATCAATAGACTCTCCAGCACACCCCAGCATCCCTCGCCATTCAGTTCTGGAGTTGCTGGAACTGTGGTCCCCCAAGTTTCTGCTGAAAAAAGCCCTGCCCTTATGACATCCTAATCCTAACACCTAACCCTATCCCTAACTGTAAGTTAAACCCTTAAAGCCCATCTCCGGACAAGTCTATTTTTTTTTACCCCTAAACCTTTCTCCACCCCTCTAGAGCATTAAATGGCTTAATTACCTAACTCCTGCAAGGAAAAAAATCCTCTTTAAACTTCTGCCACCAAGAGCTGATAGCAGCACAATGTCCTAATAAATTGGGAAAACGTCTTTAACACTTATTAAATTGTAGTATATACATGACCTGTTCACTTATTACAGACCATATAATGTGTGACGCCTCTATCAGTGGCTTAAGCCCCACCCTGGTCCTTGTGTATGCAGGAATAACCATGTTATGCAATATCGTGATGTCATACATTTTTCATTTAAACAAACTTTTTTGTAAGTATACCGTATTTTTCGGACTATAAGGCGCACCGGATTATAAGGCGCACTAGCAACGACCGGCTGATAAAATGGATATTTCCATATATAAGGCGCATCGGACTATAAGGCGCACCGGATTATAAGGCGCACTAGCAACGACCGGCTGATAAAATGGATATTTCCATATATATAAGGCGCATCGGACTATAAGGCGCACGGTCGATTTTGTGAGAAAATTTAGGCTTTTACGTGCGCCTTATAGTCCGAAGGTTAACGTCAAGAGACTTGATCTGTGACTCCATGCGCGCCCATCTGACAGATACTGTTAACAAAGCACTCCAGCGATGTCAACAGGTCATATATAAGGCGCACCGGATTATAAGGCGCACGGTCGTTTTTGGGAGAAAATTTAGGCTTTTACGTGCGCCTTATAGTCCGAAAAATACGGTACTCCTATTTCTGCAGCCTATATAATGTAATATCTACAATAATATCTACAAAGATCGGTACTATACCAACATTGTTAATAATGTGCTTCATAAGTGTTATAAGATATTGTTTACTATTGGACTGTCATTTATGTTCTAGGAAAAGTGTTACCCATAGGAATAACCTCTGAAGAAGGACTTATATCAGTCCAAAACATGTCAGTTTTCTATGTAAATGTCCATGGTAGCTAGCCCAATGATGTTGTATGGGTAGCTCATTGTATACCATCTGTGTGTTGTTGTCTATGTTGTCTATGGGTATTAGATTTTCCACATATTTTTTGTACTACTGAATATGTTTACAATGTCAGAATGAAGCTGGGGTACGTTTAAAAAAAAGCTGTTACATTCAGTCCTCAATTCACATTCTGTGTACTCTGCCATGAACTTCATTGTAGTGTATGGGGGGGGGGGGATACTTGTTATTTAAAATGAATGTACTATCCCTTAAAGGAAATAGCCATGTGGCCATGCTATGAATATACATCCTTACTTCCTGTTTGGAGTGTCCTTACATCAATGGCTTCACTCATTATGTGTTGAGCCTTGTGACAGTGGTGCAGCACATAAGGGGCAGAGCCGGTGATGTAAGGAAGTTCCAACCAAGAAGTAAGAGTGTTTGTTTAGAGAATGGCCGCAGGGTTATATCCCTTAGGGGGATAGTAGGGATGGGCCAAACACCCTCTGGTTCGGTCACACCAGAACATGCAAACAGACAAAAAAATATGAGCAAACATGCAAACCCCATTAAAGTCTACATGACACGAACATGAAAAATCAAAAGTTCTAATTTTAAAAGCTTATATGCAAGTTATTAACATAAAGAGTATATGGGGACCCGGTAACTGCCCCAGGGGACATGCATCAATGCAAAGAAACGTTTTTAAAACTGTTTTTTTCAAGAGCAGTGATTTTAACAATTTGAAACAATAAAAATGAAATATTCCTTTAAATATTGTGCCTGGGGGTCCCCTTAGTCTGCCTGTAAAGTGACACATGTGTGTGATGTGTTTTACAGCAAAATTATAATTTTAAAGGATAAAATGTCATCTAAAATTACTTGTGGCTGTAATGTGTTGCCAGAGCCCAGCAATATAGATAAAAAAAGTGAATACAATTGGCGTGGGTCCCCTCCAGTCCATACCAGGCCCTTCGAGTCTGGTATGGATGTAAAGGGGAACTCCATGCCAAAATTTAAAAAAAATGTTGTAGGGTCCCCACCAAAATCTATACCAGACCCTTATCTGAGCAAGCAGCCTGGAAGGCCAGGGAGGATGAACGAGTGAGCACCTCCCCTCCTGAAAAAATACCAGGCTGCTTGCCGGAGTTCTCCAAATCACCTTGTCCCCATGTTGATGGGGACAAGGTGCTTTGGAAGACCCCAAAGCACCCTCTCTAACTTGATGGCAAGCGGCCTGGTATTTTTTCAGGTTGTGAAACGTTGTACCCAAATAAAATTTATGTATTTTTTTCCCACAAATAGAGCTTTCCTTTAGTGTTATTTGATTACCTCTGTGATTTTTATTTTTTGCGCTATAAACAAAAAAAGGCCGACAATTTGGGGGGAAAAAAACAATATTTTTCACTTTTTGCTATTATAAATATCCCCCAAAAAATATATAAAAAAACTAATTTCTTCCTCACTTTATGTCGATATATATTCTTCTACATATTTTTGATAAAAAAAATGATAATAAGCATATATTGATTGGTTTGCGCAAAAGTTATAGCGTCTACAAAATAGGGGAAAGATTCATGCCATTTTTTTATTATTTTTTTTTTTACTACTAATGGCAGTGATCTGCAATTTTTATTAGGACTGCAACATTGCGGCAGACAGATCGGACACTTTTGACACTATTTTTGGACCATTGACATTTATACAGCGATCAGAGCTAAAAATAGCCACTGATTACTGTATAAATGTCACTAGCAGGGAAGGGGTTAAACACTAGGGGGCAATCAAGGGGTTAACTGTGTTCTCTCAGTGTGTTCTAACTGTAGGGGGGCGGGCTACCTGGGACATGACAGAGAACACTGCTCCCGTTGGACAGGGAGCAGTGGATCCTTGTCATGTCACTAGGCAGAACAGGAAAATGCCTTGTTTACATAGGCAGTTCCCTGTTCTGCCTCTCCTCCCCGCAATTGATCCTGCTATGCAGCAATGATGGAGGAACGTACAGGTATGCCCTTTTGCCCACCTGTGCCATTGTGCCGACGTACATCGTCATGCGCTGGTGGGGAATCGGTTAAAGTCGAAATTCACTCTCTCAATCAAAATTGATTATTTTTAAACATTATGGTGCTAGCACTAGTAAATATTGTAGGTACTGTAAGAAAGTTTATCATATTTACTTGTTTTACACCATTTTTAAAAAAAAATTCAGTTACTTCCTCATTTCCAGGCCTAGGAAAATTATATTATACAGGAAGAGTTTTCTCGAACTAAGGGCAGATGGATTCCAGGAAATGAATGCTACATGATTCATCTGCCCTTACTCCATAAATGCTAGGGGTTGTTTTTCAGGATGATTTCTTATCATAATAAAGCATAAAGACATGGATAGGTGAGTTTGCTTTGAATAATAAAATTGACATCCAAGTGAGCAGTATACAAGCAATTTAAAACAGTGCTGGCTCAAACCAGTCAGCTGGTGCGTGATGAGACTCCTTGCCCAGTCGATGCCCTCTATGGGGAAACACGTTGGGTGGCGCTATAGATCTTGACATCATCACGCATCAGCTGGCTGGTTTGAGCCGCGACTGTTTTAAATTGTTTGTATACAATTGAATGTCAGTGCTGATGGAAAAACCCTTTTTTGAATAAAACCTTCTAAAAAGAACTGCACCATGAAGCATCTCTCTTCTATTCCATAACATACATCCTTGCATGGCATGTTTCCTTTGGAGGATCCAGCAAAGTAACACCGCAGCAGTGCTGAGCGGGAGTAGGAGGAAGGTCTGTGTCATTGCTGATTGTTTCATCTGTTGCTGAATCTACCCCTCTTGTGTATGCTTGTACGATCTCTATAATTTGAGATCCAGATCCACCTGATCTGGTAAGCCAGAGGTAAGCTTAAAGTCCCTAGGGATGGAATTATTGGGCCTTACCAGGCCATGTTTTCCTTAAAGTCCCTATCTTTTATAAAATGTGATCTGGTAAGCGGCGCTGTTTGCCTTGATTATGGAAGAACAGAACAAAATCGTTTAAACGTTTTTTAATGCCCCATTAAGTTTTGTATTTGAATATAACATCTACAGTAGTCTATGGACTATATAACACAGGATTGTTCTTTCTTCTTGTTTTCAGAAATTGCCGCTAAGTGTTTAACCCCTTCCCGCCGAGCGTATGCAGATGTGCGTACTCGGCTTCCCGGGGGATATCCCGGGATGATGCCCGGACCTGCTGGCATCATCCCAGTACCGTTTTTTACAGCGGACGATTGGCTATCCAGCCATAACAACCGAAGCAGCTAAAAGCCGCACGGCTGTTATGGCGGAGAAGCGGGAGGGGACGCCCCCCGCCTCCTCCCGCCACTATTACCGGAGCACCGATTCATAATCTGAGGCCTCCAGCTGCTGGGGAGGAACTGTAATGACGCAAGAGCAATAATTCTAGCTCTAGACTTCCTCTATAACGCTAACCTGGTAACTGTAAAAAAAAAATGTAAGCGTTGCCTATTGAGATTTTTAGGTACCGTACTTTGTCGTCATTCCACGAGTGCGTGCAATTATAAAGTGTGACATGTTTGGTATCTATTTACTCAACATAACATTATCTTTCACATTATGCAAAAAAATTGGGCTAATTATACTGTTTCGTTTTTTTTAAATTCATGAAAATGTCCCTTTTCCCAAAAAGTTGCGTTTAAAACACTGCTGCGCACATACCGTGTGACATAAAATATTGCAACAATAGCCGTTTTATTCTCTAGAGTCTCTGCTAAAATATATATATATATATATATATATATATATATATATACATATATATATATATATATATATATATACATATATATATATATATATATATATACATATATATATATATATATATATATATATATATATATATATATATATATATATATATATATATATATATATATATATATATATATATATATAATGTTTGGGGGTTCCAAGTAATTTTCTAGCAAAAAATATGAATTTTAACTTGTAAACACCAAATTCCTAAAATAGGCTTAGTCGTGAAAGGGTTAATCACAGTCAATGGTTATACATATTTTTAGTTGTATTGCTACATTGTTGGTAATATAAGTATTTGTTTACCTTTTGGATATAACACTCACAGCAGTCTATGGACTATAACACATAGGCTTGTTTTATTCCTTTTTGGCAATTGCCATTAAGCGTTTAATTGTTACATTGTTGGTAATATATATTTTTTCACATCGCAATTCATAATTTCGATTAAACGTATTTTTGGTTGCGCATTTTTCTTTCTTTGAGCATATAATGACCCTGCACACCTGGGTACTCAGATAGGCTGCAGGCACCTGGTAAAATCCAGATACATGATTGAAAGTTCAGATCTAGAACAACAGAATCCAAAGAAAGAATGTAAGTGGGACAATTCAGTGCTAAAAGATTACTGTATGCCAGGCAACTAGCAAAACTCGAAATGATTTAATATATAAAAAAAAGTGAAGCTCTTTAGTATAACAGAGGTAAGTATCAAAAAATAAACAAACTTGAAATAATCAAGTGAAAAAATATATTAAACAGTCCACTGAAAATCGTGTAAATAAATAAATTGAAATAGAAAGTCCTTTCATATTCAGTGTCCATAAATGACTTACACCATCCAAAAAAAATTGCACACCACTTGTGACTGAGAGTAATACCTCATTCACCAGCTCCAAAGCTGCCAATGCAGCAAGTAGTGCATTAAAAATATTCCAGCTTCCCTTTATGGTCATCCAGCTCCATCCACTCAGGATCTTCTGATTTTTTTCCAGGGTCCTTCTGGCCAGTCTGGTGCTGCCATATGTCCTTCGTCTTCCCTTAAGATAGTGATAAGTGGTCTTGCTCTGACACCAAACTGTGCCCATATAATGACGTGTGAGCTCTCTCCTTGGCTACTCACAACATCTCTGCTTCCTCTTCCTCTTCCTAGTGCAGCCCTCACCAGAAATAGGAAGAGGCTGTACCAGAAAGAGGAAGAGAAGGCAGATATGGTGTGAGTAGCCAAGGAAAGAAGAGCTCATACAGCATTATACTGGCACTATTCAGTATCAGAGCAAGAGCGAGATATTACTTTCAGTCACAAGTGGTGTGGAGTTTTTCTGGATGGTGGAAGTCATATACAGACACTTTGAATTCAAAAGCATTTTCTATTTCACACTATTTTCAGTGGACTGTTTAATATATTTTTTCATGTGATTATTTCATGTTTGTTTATTTATTTTTTATTCTTACCTCTGTTACTTTAAGGCACTGCACTGTAGAATCCAAAGAAAGCCTAAAACACAGCTTTCTCTGCTCAGAAGCGATCATCAGGAACCTTGCATTAACCCTAATGCAATTTCTGTGTCACATTCTCCTCCATTTTTACAGTGGCAGGGACTCAGCCTGTCACATGACCTTTAAAGTATATCAGACACAAATAGGACGCCTGCTGAAAAGGCTTAAACATTTAGCTATTTACTAGACACTTATGGCTGTAAGAGTCAATGGCATATATTTTTTTATTATTGAGGGATTTTTTATTTTTTTTCATGACTACAGATTTATGTTATGCCATAATTTTACACACAAATGCTTAGTTGACACTGTGCTTAGCACATAGTACTCCTTTTTTTTTACATTGCTGTAAATATAAAATTAACACCATAAAATATATGCTTTGTAGACACAACATGTCTTTCCTTCAGATAAGGGCAACTCCATTATTACTAGAATGACTAGCCTAGGTAAATAGCTGGAGTATGGCTTCATTTCTTTTGGAGCATGCCAATAAGCTAATAATACAAGCATGTGTGCTATGTGACAGTTCTCAGGCATGTAAGATACCAAACTGGAAGATAGTGTTCGTTATCTGTAAATGAGGAGCAGAATCCACAGCACGGGAGGACATGTGGCCTGAAGCTTGCTGCAAGTAAGAGAGGCAGCAGGATATAATGGCTAAACTGCTTGTATTGGCAGCTTAACTGGTGCGCACAGATGAGCAATTCTTCTTTACTTCAAGCAGCTGTCATATAATAACACTCTTGCGGGAAAAGTTAAAAAGTCAAACAAAAGACTTGTGTCACAATTAACTACACTGCCTATTTCTGTGATGAAAACAAAATAATACAGTGGTCCAGAGAGGGATTCATTATACCTGAGCATATGTATAAAATTATTTGAGAAATCCTTAGGCAAGGGAAAGAAACAACAAGTGTTTGTGGTGAGGTGACTGTGTTATTTTCTATTGGATTGTTTTTTGTTTTTTGTTTTCTTTGGAACTGCATATTATACCATACCTTGATTGTGTGGCATGTGACTTGCAATTAAAGGGCATTAAAATGGAAACATTCATTGCAAGATCATAAAACATTATTTTTATAATGTTTGTCTAGTTAAGATTTTGTATATAATACATGCAAAAGTAACACATGTTACGATAAAACATGTTTATAAAAATACAATATAAAAAGAATCAATAGTGACATCTTATTACAAAATTGTACTTTTCTTTTAATGGAAAGTGTTTCTTTGCTTTCATTGTGTGGCTGCTGAACCAGAAAAGGTTGCAGATCCAATGGTGTCAAGCAGTCGGGTATAGAAAAACATTATTATTCCAGTGGGGAATGTGCTGAAGAGTTTAGCAACAACATTGATTGTGTCTGAAGAGAAGAAAGTAGAAGAAAAGGGTAGATGAGGGGATGGAAAGTGAGATAGTAGCAACACCCTCTTCTGCCAGACAGACAAGTGTAGAGTTGGGCTGGATTAACACTTGAGTGTTTATGTGCATTTTTTCACACAGTTGTTTGTCCATTTTTGTTCATTTTTCCATATTTTGTTACAGTGTTTTCTAGCATTGTTTCTAGTAATTTTCATCTCCTTCCTGGTTTCCGTTGTGTTCTGTGGTCACGGATATGTGCCACAATTATGGTAACAGATGCTGCATACAGATAGGCTTGACCTTCCTGAAAACCACTGCAGAGAACAAATGGCCCTGCTCTACCCAGTGTATTTGTGGAGGATGAGACCTTTTCCCTGGGTGAGCATCCACTAAGACCCTATTCAGGTTACAATCTAAATTTACAGATGAAGGTGTTCAATTAGTAGTAGTAGTCAGGAAGCTAGTTATTAGGTAATTTGAACAGAGTATAATCCCAGTCCTCATTAAATTGGTAGGTACGATGCCCGACAGGTGTGGAGATGCGGTTATTTACCTGGCAGGTAAAATTTACCTGGCAGGTGCCATCAGGGGCCAGCACAGAGGAGGGTGGAGACAAAGAAGTGCGGGCACCAGAAAAGAGTAGATGGGTGACAGTCAGGAATGATAGAGGGGGAAGTTCCAGGGATGCCGAATCAGGGCTGGAGAATCCCAAGTACGCTCCATTGAGTGACATTGGTGAAACCAGACAGGGACCAGCACAGCTGGAGCTAAGGGACTCACTTAGCTGCCAGGGGAAGAACTCCTCCAATGAGTGTGGTGGGGAAGTGAAGGAAAAAGATAGACAGTTTCTGGTGGACTGAATACTAAGAAGGACAGAGAGGGCAATCTGTGACAAAGACCCTAAGCACCTAACTATATGCTGTCTACTGGGCGCTCAGGTTCGGCACATTACGGATCTGGTGGACAGATAACTGGGAGGGGCTGGAGAAGACCCAGCTATCATGGTGCATGTTGGCACCAATGACAAAGTCAGAGGCAGATAGAGTGTCCTAAAGAATGATTTTAAAGACTTGGGAGCTAAATTGAGGAAAAATACCTCCAAGGTAGTATTCTCAGGAATACTACCGGTACATCGATCCACACCAGAAAGGCAGAGTGAGATTAGGGAAGTAAACAAGTGGCTGAGGAGCTGGTGTAGTATGAAGGGGTTTGGGTTCCTGGAGAACCGGACCGACATCTCAGTCGGTCACCAGTACTATAGAAGGGATGGACTGCTAAATGAGGAGGGTGCAGATGTGCTGGGAGGGGTTTTTAAACTAGGCGATGGGGAGAGGGTCCAGAGGTAGAGATAGTCAGCGTGGAACATAGTCCAGAGGGTAGTATTGGGGGCATTAGTGATAGATTGACTAAAGCACATACATCCAAGGTAAGTATAGTAATAAGTCCTAGTTTCAATCTCAGAACACCCAATAAGAGAATAGTAATGAACCAGTCTAAACTATGTAGCATGTTCACCAATGCCAGGAACCTGGTGGACAAGATGGGTGAACTAGAGATACTGTTGTACGAGGAAGATTCAGATTTTGTGGGAATTTCAGAGACTTGGTTAAACAGCACTCATGATTGGCTAGCAACCATTCAAGGGTATATACTTTATTGCAGGGATAGAGAGGATAAAAAAGGTGGAGGGGTATGCCTGTATATCAAGAATAATGTACAACTGTATGTGAGAGATGACATCAGTAAGGGAGCTAGGGGTGGAATCCTTATGGGTAGAGCTCCAAAGGGGTGAAGCTAAGGGGAAAATAATATTGGAAGTATGCAATAGGCCCCCTTAACTTGAGGGAGGAGGGAGACCTCCTATCCTATGTTGGATTAGCAGCAAGGATGGGAGGTGTTATAATGGGGGATCTTAATTATCCAGACAGAGACTGGTTAAAGGGAACCACGTATTTGTCTAAGGCTCGCCAGTTCCTAAATGTCTTCCAGGACAATTTCATGAGTCAGATGGTAGATGTACCAACTAGAGATTAAGCGTTACTAGATCCACTGATTGTTAACAATACAGACCTGATCATGGATGTGGAAATATGGGGAAATTTAGCCTTCCGTTCTTCTGTCGCCGCCTTCGGTTCTTCTGCCGGGCCACCGCGCCTTCTTGTAGCTCTTTTACAGGCGGTGGCCCGGTCTTCTGTCGCCGCTGTCGTCGCCGCCGCCGCCGCCTTCCGTTCTTGTTCTTCTTCTTGTTCTTCTTCTTCTTCCCCAGGAGATGTTGACTCGACGAGCTCTCCGGCCGGAATGCCAGAGCCGCGCTGTGCGGTCACTTATATAGTGACAATGGGGCGGTGTCACATGGTATATGTCACATGGGTTGGTCACATGGTGACCCCGCCCCCTTACGATGTCATAGTCCCCATGTGACATCAACCCATGTGACCAACCCATGTGACATATACCATGTGACACCGCCCCATTGTCACTATATAAGTGACCGCACAGCGCGGCTCTGGCATTCCGGCCGGAGAGCTCGTCGAGTCAACATCTCCTGGGGAAGAAGAAGAAGAACAATAAGAAGAACAAGAACAGAAGGCGGCGGCGGCGGCGACGACAGCGGCGACAGAAGACCGGGCCACCGCCTGTAAAAGAGCTACAAGAAGGCGCGGTGGCCCGGCAGAAGAACCGAAGAGGGGGACAAGACCCCCGAAGTCGGGAGAAGAGGCCGGCGGCGGGGAGGAAGAAAGCCGGACTCCTCCGCTAGTAAAAGAGCTACACACAGATAGCGGAGGAGTCCGGTGAGAAGACCCCCGAAGACGGAAGACCCCCGGAGCTGTGCAATAAAATATTTTTTCCCTGTGTTGTGTTTTTTTTTGTACTTTATTTCACAGGTGAATGGGTAGGGGTACATTGTACCCCATACTCATTCACATAGGGTGGGGGGCCGGTATACGGGGGCCCCCTTCTTAAAGGGGGCTCCCGGATTCCGATAAGCCCCCCGCCCGCAGACCCCGACAACCAACGGCCAGGGTTGTCGGGAAGAGGCCCTTGTCCTCATCAACATGGGGACAAGGTGCTTTGGGGTGGGGGGGCCGCGCGGCCCCCCCTTCCCCAAGGCACCCCCCATGTTGAGGGCACGCGGCCTGGTACGGCTCAGGAGGGGGGGCGCGCTCGCTCGCCCCCCTTTCCTGGCCGGCCGGGTAGCGTGCTCGGACAAGGGTCTGGTGTGGACTTTGGGGGAACCCCCACGCCGATTTTTTTCGGTGTTGGGGTTCCCCTTTAAGCCCATTCCAGGCGGCGGAGCCCGCGACGTCTCCTTCGCGGGCCCCGCCTACCTGTACACGCGCTCGAAATGGCCGGATTTGCCTCCGCCTTACGTGGGCGAGTCCGTTCATTTCAAAAGTTGAGCGGACTGTTTGGCAAACAGTTCGTTGAAACAGTCCGCTCGTGTGTGGGCAAGTCCGCTAATGCAAATTTTGAGCGGACTGTTTGCCGAAACTGTTTGACGAACAAGGTTGGGCAAACAGTCCGCGCGTGTGTACGCGGCCTCACTCATCCTCCAAAATAGAAAAAAAAGGGGGGCACCCCCATTATCCCCACTCCTCTCCTGTATCTCTACTTAAACCTCTGTCTTATATCTCCCTCCACAACGACTGTGAGGCTCTAAATTCTTTCCAAATCTGCCATGTTATTATTTGTTTTTTCAATCATTTTTCAATCACCATCTTCTCCTCCAGGGAACACATCTCGCCCATCTCACACTCCCATTTCTCTATAGAAGGTGTTACCCAACTTTTCCACTTCCTGGCTATGATGGTTTGTGCTGCAGTCAAGAAGTGTTTTAGGATACCCTTATTTATACTTTTCACAGATCCTGGGATCATTGACAATACTGATATTAATATATCCAGCTGTAACTGCATTCCTATTACAGCCGCATATATTTTATATATTTTTTCCCAAAAGCTCTGGACCCCAGGGCAGTAATACGAGATAGGTGACATATGCCCCCCCGACAACTCCAACATACCTCTTCATTCTCTGGATTTCGTTTGTACATGTCTACTGGGCATTTATACCATCTGGCTAATATTTTATAATTCCTTTCTTGGTGTCTATTAGATATTGATAGTTTATGTGTTAATGTAATTGTTTTTTCCCATTTCGCTCTGGGGATATTAATCTCCAATTCTTCTTCCCATTTTTTTATATATGTTATCTCCTGCACATAATTTTTTGAGATCAAATATTTATATACACTAGATAGGGTAAGTGTTGGTTTCTGTTCTTTTAAAAATATTTTTTCAAGATCTGTCAGTGGTCTATCCACTAAGCCCTCTTTCATTAAAGAGAGAATATATTTTTGGAGCTGCCGATACTGCATCCATTTAGCCTTATTTTCCATACCCAGGGTGCCAAGTGGAGAGAGTCTATTCTCTTCCAATATCTCTACCAACCTAGTATCCTCCTTTCTCTGACATTTCAAGAAGGTCCTTGCTTCTAGTGCTGGTAAAAATTCTGGGTTGCTGAAAAGAAGGGGCATTGGGCCTATGTATGTTGACCCTGTCCCCCGTCTCAGAAATCCATCCCATACTTTCAGTGTTGATACAAACAGAAAAAGCATATCCCTCTTAGGGGAGCAATTTTCTCTTTTTATCCATAGCAGTGATTTCAATCTGATGGCTGTGACCTCCTCTTCGAGTCTCACCCACCGTTTACACCCCGCATTATAAAACCAGTTCAAAATCCTAGTTACAAACACTGCTCTGAGATATCCGATAGATCTGGGAGGGCCAGGCCTCCATCCTTTTTTAACTGATTTAATGTATCTCTACTGATTCTAGCAGGCTTACCCGCCCAGATAAAACTCCCTATGGCCTTGGTTCAGGATATTTGTTGAGGAGAATATTAGAATGGTCTGAAATATGTATAGAATCTTGAGCAGTATATCCATTTTTATTATGTTTATCCTACCCATCCACGAGAAAATCCCTTTATCATATCGTTGAAGCATCTTTATTATTTTTTGCATTATCGGAAAATAATTAAACTCCTGAAGCTTCTCTAATTCTCTGGGAATAAATGTTCCCAGATATTTAATTTCGTTTGTCTGCCATTTAAAGGAGAAATTATTTTTAAGAAGTTCCACGGTATTGTTTAGTAGTGTGATATTTAACGCTTCTGATTTATTATAGTTCACTTTAAAGTTTCTCACTTTAGCAAAGTGTTTGAATTCCCATATTAAATTTGGTAACGCCACCTGTGGGTTTGTAATATATACCAACAGATCGTCAGCATATATGGACAATTTAAATTCCTCCTCCCCCACTTTTATTCCTTGTATATCTTTATTATTCAGAATGGCTGTCGCTAGATGTTCCATGGCTAATACATACAACAGTGGAGACAACGGACATCCCTGTCGGGTTCCGTTAGCTATGGTAATTGAATTAGATACGTCTCCATTTGCCTGTATCTTAGCGGTGGGATTGTGGTAAAGAACCATTATTTTTTCCAGAAGCACTGGGCCCTTGCTTTAATGTTTCCTCGAAAAAATGCCATCCCACCCTGTCAAAAGCCTTCTGGGCATCAACTGCCGAGCAGGATGGGATGGTGTGTCAATGTCTTCAGGGTATTATCTCTTGCCTCTCTTCCTTTTATGAATCCTACTTGGTCTAGGTATATATAAATATATATAAGTTGGAAGTATAGGGGTCTGAGTCTATTAGCTATGATCTTTGAATAAATTCGAAGGTCGATGTTTGTCAAAGAGATTGGTCGGTAGTTTCCACAAATAGTATGATCCTTTTCAGGCTTCGGTATAAGGGAAATATATGCCTGCATTCCTTGTGGGACGAAGGGTTTAGAGGCAGATACTGCATTAAATGTCCACTTCATAATTGGGATTAGCAGGTCTTTGAACATCTTGTAGAACCGAGGAGTAAAGCCATCTGGACCAGGGCTTTTGCCTGGCACCAGTGAATCAATTACATTTTGTATTTCAACCTCTGAAAATTCCTGCTCTAGGTGCTCCACTTCTACTTTTGTTAGAGTCTATATAGGAGTATCTTTTGTATATTGATATATATTCTGTTGAAATGTTTCAGTTTTATATATTAGATAGTCTAGAATAAAAACTATGAAATGCTTTCAGGATCCCTTTTGGATCATATACCATATCTCCCGTTTTAGTTTTAACCTTAAAGCGGTAGTAAACCCGCAAATTTTTTTTTTTTTTTTAAACCTGCAAAGCAAAAGGCATAATGAGCTAGTATGCACCGCATACTAGCTCATTATGAAATACTTACCTTAGAACGAGGCCCCGACATCTGGCCTGATCCACGCCGAGGGAGCTGACATGCTCCCTCGGCGTCTCTTCCGGGTATCGCGGCTCCGGCGCTGTGAGTGGCCGGAGCCGCGATATCGTCACTCCCGCGCATGCGCGCGGGAGATTTCAGTCCGGCCGGACGAGCGCTGCCGGATTTTCATGGCGAGAACCCCCTTGTGTGCATGCGCCGCTGCAGTCAGCGGCGCATACCGAGGGGAATATTTTTTTTACCTACAGGTAAGCCTTATTATAGGCTTTCCTGTAGGTAAAAGTTAAAAAATTGACCATACAACCACTTTAACAATTGATGTTCCATTAATTCGTTGGCGTAGTGCTCTACATAAAAGTTTACCAGGTTTGTTGCCTTGTTGGTAATATAAGGAGCAATTTGTATCTCTGATCTGTAGCTATTGGTACCTTTTTTAACATGAATCGAACATCTGAGCTTTAAGGATTGGATATCAATAGTTATAAAGTGCACCCTCAATTTCCACTAGACCACCCATTACTTAATTTAGAAGGAACCACATTTTTAAACACTGGTTTAGTGATAGCAAACCCACTGCCTGAAAGCTCCTAGCACGTTAGTCTTGTTATAACTAAAGGGTTATAGAGAAGGGGTGAGGGAGGAGTCTGATAGGGAGGATGATAGCCAAGGAGACAACATGTTTTGAATTTGTTTAGGGCAGCTCCTGGTATGTTAATGTTTGTCTCCCCAGTATAGAGTTAACAGTATTTTGCCTTTGCACATATGTGGGCAGGGCAAGGGGACAACCACTTCTGGGCTATACGTTTGTGAGCAAGGAAAAATAATCAGGTCAACATTATCTTGGAGGAATCTGGAACAAGGCCCTCAGGTAAAATGCTCAAGACTTCTTCCTTAGAATCTGGGGATAAATAAATTGAACATAAACCTTGAGCTGTTTGAAAATGCTTGTTCAATATCTAAATAGTTTAGGGCAGTGCCAAAGCATATGAAAGATATATCCGAGCTGGAGCATCTAGGGCAGCAAGGTAAGTCAGTTCTATCCCGGGTGTGTTTTTTTTTTTTTTTTTGGTGTGTAGTAGACCTATGAAGTATGAATAGCTGTGTTACGTAATATCTGGGAAGGGGAAAAGGACATATTTGGTACTGCTTCTAGTGCATCTGTTTTCATGCCCATGTCCTATGATCCATCCCTCATCTCCACATCCCAACTGCCCTTTAGAAAATACAGCCTATACGAGAACAATACCCACTACTGTGCAAAAGATTTAGGCAGGTGTGAATAAATGCTGTACTTTAAGAATGCTTTCAGAAATAGAATGCTAATAGATTATTTTTATAAATAAAAAATGGAAAGTAAACAGAAGAGAAATACATGTTGAATCAATATTTGGTGTGACCACCCCTTGAAAACAGAATCAATTCTTCTAGGTGCACTTGCACACAGTTTTTCAAATAACTTCTGTGGATGTAGGCTGCCACAAATCCTTCTGTCTCTTCATATAATCCCAGACAGACTTGATGATGTTGAGATCAGGGCTCTGTGGGGACCAAACCATCACTTCCAGGACTCCTCTTTATGCTGCCAATAGTGTTTAATGACATTGGCTGTATGTTTGGGGTCATTGTCCCGATGCAGAATAAACTTGGGGCCAATCACATGCTTCCCTGATGAATCAGCATGATGAATAACTAATCTGTCTGTATTTCTCATCATTGAGGACAGTAATGATCCTGACCAAATCTGTAACTCCATTTGCAGAAATGCAGCCCAAACTTGTAAGGAACCTCACCATGCATTTCTGTTGCCTTCAGACATTCATTATTGTACCTCTCTCTAGCTCTTTGGTGAACAAACTGCCTCCTGCTACATACAGCCAAATATTTTGGACAGAAGATGGGTGTACCAGGGTCCCACTGGTTTCCACCAGTTCTGTGATGATGGCATTGCTGGATATCCTCCAGTATCGAAAGGAAGTAGGCATGATGTGTCTTTCATCTGCTGCATTAAGATTCCTTGGCCAACCACTGCATCTACGGTCCTCAAGGTTGCCTGCATCTATGGTCCTCAAACTTTTCCACACTACTGTAAATCTTCTATAAGGCTTCTTTTGATAGTGCTCAGGGGGCTATCATGCTAAGGATGGTGGAAGGATTATATACCAGCGGCAGCACCATCCATGTGTCCGGCCCCCTAATCTACATGCAGGGCACCGGACGCTTGGATTCCAATGTTTTTTTTTTTAAAGTACCTGATTCGAGCCAGAGGCTCTAATATGTTTCAAAAAAGGATGGGCTCAGGGCGCAGAGCACTGCACCCAAGCACACCCACTTGTGTAACAATATCAAATGAATATTCACTATTGTCATATTGATTCTCTTCCCAGCCAATCAGGAAGTGGGTCTTTAGGCCCATCACCCAATTGGCTGTAAGGACAGCCGATCATATTGGACGCTGAGGAGGAGATGCAATGGAAGCCACCACCCATTGCACATACAAGTTCTGCCCTCCCACGACCTAGATGGGGTATGTGCGGGGCTGTATGATCAACCGATCATGGGGGGGGTGGCGACCGACCGGGGGGTGGTTGTTTTCCACCCCCAAAAAACACTAGCCGCCACTGTTATATACTAGTGAAGGTAAGAGTAATTGAATTTGCAGGGCATGGCAGACTTGCAAGTACTGAAAGAAGGATTTGTGAGAAAGTTGGTTTCAATTCACCAGTGACTGATATGGATTAAGGATGAGCCAAACACCCCCCAGGTTCGGTTTGCACAAGAACATGTGAACAGGCAAAAAATTTGGACGAACACCATTAAAGTCTATAGGACACGAACATGAAAAATTAAAAAGTGCTCATTTTAAAGGCTTGTATGAAAGTTATTGTCATATGAAGTGTTTGGGGACCCGGATCCTGCCCCAGGGGACATGTATCAGTGTAAATTTTTTTTTTTTTTTAAAAAGGCTGTTTTTTCGGGAGCAGTGGTTTTAATAATGCTTAAAATGAAAAAATAAAAATGAAATATTTCTTTAAATATTGTGCCTCGGGGTGTCTATAGTATGCCTGTAAAATGGCACAGTTTTCCCATGTTTAGAACAGTACCACAACAAAATTACATTTCTAAAGTAAAAAAGTCATTTAAAACTGAAATGAATCTCTGCAATATAGATAAAACTCATTGAAAAAAAATGTCATGCCCCCCCCCCATCCATTACCAGGTCTGTTATGGAAATTAAGGGGAACCCTGCACCAAGTTTTAAAAAAATTATGTAGGGGTCCCCCCAAAATCCATTCTAGACCTCTCAGGTCTGGTATGGATTTTAAGGGGAATCCTGTGCCAATTTTTTTTTTTAAATGGAGAAGGGGGTCCCCCAAAATTCATACCAGGCCCTTAACTGAGAACTTAACCTGGCAGGCCACAGGAAAAGAAGGGGTATGAGAGAGCGCCCCCCCTGAACCATACCAGGCCACATGCCCTCAACATGGGGAGAGTGCTTTGGAGTAGCTCCCCAAAGCATCTTGTCCCCATGTTGATGGGGACAAGGGCCTCATCCCCACAACCCTTGCCTGGTGGTTGTGGGAGTCAGCGGGTGGGGGGCATATCAGAATCTGGAAGGCCTCTTTTTACAAGGAGACCCCCAGATCCTGGCCTCCCCCCATGCAAATTGGTAATGGGTACATTGTATCCCTACCATTTCACAAAAAAAGTGTCAAAAATAGTAAAAAAGACAGGAGACACTTTGGGACAAGTCCTTTATTAAAAGATAAAAAAAGAAAAATGTCATGTGATGCAAATCCATCTCACGCCCCCGACAATCAAAAAAAAGCAAAAAAAAAGCTGCAACAGCTCCGCCTCCATGGGAGGCTCCAGCCGAGTGATGCTTCTTATCACTGACAGCTGTTTATGTGTATAGCTGAGGAGGGGGCCACTTGGTGACGTAAACGGGTGACCCCGCCTTCCTCTGACGTCACTTGGCTTTGGCCTTGGGCTAAACTCTAGCTTAAGGGCTTTGGGTAAGGACTGTGTAGCTGGGGTCTGGGAGAACAACTCTACGTGTGCCAATGTGTCCCTGAGCCTCTCCTTCATGGCTCTCTGTGGTAATGCTCTGGTGCCATCTTGGAATGGCCCCTCCACCACCACTACTTTCTTAGTATTCTTTTTAGTCATGGCTGAGCAGGTAGAGGTGCACTGAAGAAGGGTTTAGGTGGAGCAGAGGGGTAAGTTCTTCCAGCTGGGGATATCTGTGTGATGGATGGAGCCAGTGCCAGGATGAGAAAAGTGGTGGAGAGTAGTGGAGAGCTGCCATCTGCACTTCCTCTTACATAGCTGTTCCTCATTAATCTAGTGACAAAATTGATTTAAAAAGCTTAATGTTGTTTTAGAAAAAAAGCTGCTTTATATAGCATTCCTTCAAATGTATCCTTGACTGCCATTGTGCCATGGAAATACACCATAGCAGGAGAGAAACTATCTGTATTACATATATTCTGTTTTGTTCTTTAAAATCTTGACAGGGTTACCAAATCACACCAAGAATATTTTGAAGAACAGCAAAAATGACATTCAAATCTCGAATGAACTGCAGGGGTGAATTTCGACTCACTGTAAGCAAGCAGTAAATTAATTCAGAAATGCTTCTGGCACACACAGAGGATAACAGACAGGATTAAACAGGGTCTGAATGTACACAACACATTGTGAAATACTCAGACTGAGGGAGGCCAACTGTCCTTAGTTATCCTTCACCAATTCAAGGTTTTTATCTCATTTCAGCCTGGTGTACTCTCTCTTCACGTTATTAAATATTAATATTACCCAGTTGCATGTTTGCTTTTATCTCTGTCTCTCATCTTTACATTGTATCAATATCCTCCTGCATCGCGTATTGAACGGATGTTTTTACAATGAAGGAGAAAGCTTTGCATTGTAACAAAAATAGCAATAAAAACACAATGATGCTGATAAAAAAATAACATGTAAATCCATATATAATAATGATTTTAGTTGTAGATTATATCTGTTGCTATATGCACAAGCATGCTGCATGGCAAGTCTCTCCAGATTACTGAAAATAGTCTTATGCAGGAGAGAAAAGTTAAAGCTAGACTCCAGGTTGTTATAAAAAAAAAAACACAAATAATGCAGTTATGAAGAAATTATAAACCATTAAACAACCAAGTTTTAAATTAGGAAAATATATAATCTAAATATACAAACGTGCGATGATGGTGTAAAAAATGTGTGGTAAAAAATGGATGTAGCTGCTATACACAAAGTGCTAAACACTTGACCATAGTGACAAAATATATGACTACAGCGCTCACAAAGACCCATAATAGGTGAAAAAAAACATATAGTCTCTATAAATGAAAAAAATTTACAGTCCATGTAAAGCTAAAAAGATGCTTCCCAACTAACGTGCAAAATCGCAGCGAATTCTTCACACCTGGTGTGCAAAAAGTGCAGAGAGAAAACATTGCAGAATTTTTTTTTTCCAGGAGTACCAAGACACCCCCATATGTGTCCCCACTCACCTAATCACAATGACACCCAGCTTTTCAGTCTGCAAGTTAGACGAGCCTTCAACAGAAATACTCAGCCATACAAAACAAATACCCAGAAAGGAAGAAAAAAGGGGGACCGATAGTGAAGTATGCTAAGAAAGCCAATGTATTGCGCTTTAAGGGTATACTTAAAAAAGTAAGCTAAAAACAGACACTGAAATTGTAAGAAGATGCAGCAAACACCATTAGGAGTGTTCCTACGAGACCGGAAGTGATGTCAGTGCCGGAAGTGAGCAACGTCAATGCATTTCGCCCTCCCACAGGGCGTCATCAAAGGACCTGAATGGTGTTTGCTGCATCTTCTTACAATTTCAATGCCTGTTTTTAGCTTACTTTTGTAAGTATACCCTTTAAGCGCAATACATTTGCTTTCTTAGCATACTTCACTATTGGTCCCCCTTTTTTCTTCCTTTCTGGGTACCTGTTTTGTATGGCTGAGTATTTACGTTGAAGGATCATCTATCATCTCATCAGTGAACCTGCCATCCTGTGTCATTATCTTGATATCGTTCTAAGGCCGCGTACACACGGGCAGATTGTCTGCCCAACTAAGTTCGTCAGACAATCCGACAGACAGTCCGTTCAACATTTGAATGAACGGACTTGACCACACACGATGAACAGACAGTCCGCTGACGTGTACAGCACGTACGACGGGACTAGAAAAACGCCGTCCAATACACTGCAATGCAACCTTCGGCCGTGTAAATAATTCTGAGCATGCGCCATACTTAGTCCGTCCAACTTGCCTACACACGAGCGGACTGTCCGCTGAAACCAAGTTTGGACGGACAAAATTACGGAAATTCCGAAAGACTTAGTCCGTCAGACTGTCCGCTGAAAAAGTCCGCTGAAGCCCACACACGAGCGGATTGTCCGCTGAAACACGGTTCAGCGGACTAAGTTGGGCAGACAATCCACCCGTGTGTACGCGGCCTTAGCCTGTATTGACTCCCAGACTGAAAAGCTAAGTTTTAAATTAACCACTTGACCTCCAAAAGGTTTGACCCCCTTCAGGACCAGGGCATATTTAGCACTGTGCTACTTTAACTGGTAACTGCACGAAATGCAACCTGTACGCACATTAACTGCTTCAGCCCCAGAAGATTTTACCCCCTTCCTGACCAGAGCACTTTTTGCAATTCGGCACTGCTTCACTTTAACTGACAATTGCGCAGAGTTGCGACATTGCACCCAAACAAAATTGATGTCCTTTTTTTCCACAAATAGAGCTTTCTTTTGGTGGTATTTGATCACCTCTGCGGTTTTTATTTTTTGCGCTATAAACAAAAAAAGAGCGACATTTTTTTGCTATATTAAATATTCCCCAAAAATGTATAAAAAAACTTTTTTTCCTCAGTTCAGGACAATGTGTTTTCTTCTACATATTTTTGGTAAAAAAAAAAAAAAAAAATCACAATACACGTATATTGATTGGTTTGCGCAAAAGTTATAACGTCTACAAAATAGGGGATAGTTTTATGGCATTTTTATTTTTAATTTTTTCTATTAGTAATGGCGGTGATCTGTGATTTTTATTGTGATGCGATATTATGGCGGACACATCGGACACTTTTGACACTATTTTGGGACCATTGTCATTTATACAGCGATCAGTGCTATAAAAATGCACTGATTACTGTGTAAATGACACTGGCAGTGAAGGGATTAACCACTAGGGGGCGATTAAGGAGTTAAGTGTGTCCTAGGGAGTGATTCTAACTGTGGGGGGATGGGATTCAAGTCACATGACAGCGATCACTGCTCCCGGAGACAAGGAGCAGTGATATTTTTCATGACACAAGTCTTGTTTACATAAGCACTTTCCCATTCTGGGGCTCCGTGACATGATCGCCAGTAGACGGGCAGGCATCGAGTCCACCGGTCCTGTGGACACGGTCGCGCTATACACGGTGGGCGCTGCTCCTGCTATCCCCGCCACTTAAAGGGGATGTACGGGTACGCCCATTTGCCCACTGCTGCCATTGTGCTGACGTATATCAGTGTACAGAGGTCGGAAAGTGGTTACATTTATATAATTTTTTCACACAAATAGAGCTTCCTTTTGGTGGTATCTAATAATTTTAATAAATTTAATGCAACATGTTTTTGGTAAAAAAACTTCCGTTAACCACTTCAATACAGGGCACTTTCACCCCCTTCCTTCCCAGTCCAATTTTCAGCTTTCATTGCTCTAGCGCTTTCAGTGACAATTGCGCGGTCATGCTACACTGTACCCAAATGAAATTTTTATCATTTTGTTCGCACAAATAGTGCTTTATTTTGGTGGTATTTATTCACGACTTCGGTTTTTATTTTTTTGTGATATAAGCGCAAAACAATATTTTCTTTTTTCTATTTTAAAAGAAATCCAATAAAATCACATTTTGTCATAAATTTAAGCCAAAATTTATTCTGCTACATGTTTTTGGTAAAAAAAGTTCCGTTAAGTGTATAATAATTGGTTTGTGTGATCACGGACATATGTACGCAAATGATCATGTACATATGTGTGCAGGTGATCACGTACATATGTGTGCAGATAATCATTGGGACATGTGATTTTAGTGGGACATATGTGGGGGACATGTTTTTATTATTAGGGACATGTGTTTTTAATATTTGGGGACATGTATGTTTTGGGGACATGTGTGTTTTGTGGACATATGCGGGGACTGTGTTTATACTGTGTGGTGTGTTTACACTAGACTGGTGATCAGTGAGTAAAAAGCTGGAAAAAACAGCTCATACTCACTGATCACCAGCCGGCTGCAGCAATCCCCTCTCCTCTCCTCACCGGCAACTTCTGTGTGAGGAGAGGAGAGCTGATGCCTAGCAAACGGCTCTGTGTTTATATCACATGATGGCTTTGATTGGACACGCCCGTCATGTGATCAGGAGGGCCAATCACAGAGCCCTCCTGCCGATTGGAGATGTGCCCATCCGCCTGTTTATGTACCCTTTTGCCCGTTTATGTACATTGGCTGGGTGGGAAGTAGTTAATTGATATGTGATTTGCATGAAAGCTATAGCATCTACAAACTATGGTGTATATATATTTGAAAATTTATGAATCCTGATATACTGATGGCCTATCTTATTTCTTGAGTCCCTTAAAGCGGTAGTAAACCCGCACATTTTTTTTTTTTTTTAAACCTGCAAAGCAAAAGGCATAATGAGCTAGTATGCACCGCATACTAGCTCATTATGAAATACTTACCTTAGAACGAGGCCCCGACATCTGGCCCGATCCACGCTGAGGGAGCTGTGATCCACGCCGGGTATCGCGGCTCCGGCGCTGTGAGTGGCCGGAGCCGCGATATCGTCACTCCCGCACATGCGCGCGGGAGATTTCATTCCGACCGGCCGGCCACTGCCGTATTTTTAGGCCGAGAATCCCCTTGTGCGCATGCGCCGCTGCAGTCAGCAGCGCATACCGAGGGGAATATCTCCTAAACCGTATTTTTTTTTTTACCTACAGGTAAGCCTTATTATAGGCTTTCCTGTAGGTAAAAGTTAAAAAACTGAGTATATAACCCCTTTAAAATGCCAGGACAGTACAAATACCCCCCAAATTACCCCTTTTGA
Organism: Lithobates pipiens; assembly: GCF_037356315.1. Classification (NCBI taxonomy): domain Eukaryota; kingdom Metazoa; phylum Chordata; class Amphibia; order Anura; family Ranidae; genus Lithobates; species Lithobates pipiens. The sequence goes on along the minus strand of NW_027507785.1, from coordinate 205,012,827 downwards.
AAAGTAGACAGTCTGATGTATGTATAAAGAAGCATGGTGAGTTTTTTTACATACTGTCACCAGTGTAGTACAGCGTCATCAAATGACTAGCATGGTAATGATCAGGGATACTGACTGGTGACAGTATGTTAAAAAAAATAGTAAACATTAAAATACTGTGTATATATTTGTAACACTTTGATTTGCTGTTACAGTGATGATCACTGTAACAGCAGTGTTTTGAACTGTCATGAATGGGGTATGATTTACTATTGTGGGCTGTGATTGGCCCACAGCTATCACATGGTACAGGGTGCTGTGATTGGCCCAGTTACCAGGTGATATCTGTGGGCCTATCACAGCATCACTATAGGAATCACAGCTGTTATGAATGACATTTATTCATAACAGCTTTGTTGACATTGTGATCAAAGTGCGCTCAAAGTGGCCCAATCCACTGTGTCCTTATCAGGAAAGGGTTCACCTGCTGGTGGCACTGTGGCTCTCAGATCTATAAACTGCAGCTCCAGTGTCCACCAGCGGCTTTCCTTTAGCAGCCAGAAGCTCACATCATCTCATGCAATCAGTCATCACCCGATGCTGGTTGCAGGAAGTGTATTTAAACCCTGTCCATGCTCTTCATTCCTGCCTTGGTGTTCTGTCTCCATGTTCCCCTGACCTGCAATTAGATGATTGGATAATGGAAGTCAGCAGAGCTTCACCTCAGTGAATAAGTACTGGGGAAATATCACATGAAAATGCAACTTCCCTTGAAAAGAGAACAGTCTATTTGCCTTTAATAAATTAACCCCATTGTTTTAACTGCGTAACCTTGTGTTTATCTTTAAAGTGATATAAGACTTGACTAAAAAAATCTTATAAAATGATCCCCGGCCAGTTTATATAATAATGTGCACATTATGACACACTTGCCTTTCAAATTGAAGCTGTCCAGCTCCCAGCGCTTTTGTCTTTGTGTGGTCTTTCCTCCGGGTTAGTGCTCCTCGGACATTTGAAAAGCAGTGCTGCTATGACATCACTCCTGTGTGTGCATGGGAGTCACCATTGCAGCACAGTGCTCTCTGTAATCAGGGCACACTAAATGCAGAGCATACTATGCATGTACCAGTGATGTTATTTCCTGGAGAAAATGTGAATAATTACTAAACAGCACAAGTTTCTGAGACCTAAACTATCGGGAAGATTTGTTAACTTGTTGGCTTACCTGCATTGAAAAGTTTAAACATAAAGTTTACTACCACTTCAATTCAGTAAAAATTGTGCATTGTTTAAAACAGATATTTGATTTGGCTGCACATGTGTTTATTATTATAATTTCTCCCTGTACTGCACTTTTTGCAACCTGGGATTCAAATTGAATGCAATAACAGACAATATACTAAAGACATGCTTTTAGTCAGTCCTGGTGCCTTTTTCAGACAGAGCTGCTGACAGGGGGATTTACAAGCAATTTTCCCACAGGTTTATACAAATCCAGGCATTCACGTTTTCGAAAAAAAGCATCAAGAATATAAAAAGAAAATATATCCTGCTTTTATAGACTGGCTGATCAACCTACGTGAAAATTTTCCATTCTGCCTGTTCTGGCATCCAGTAAGTTGAGCAGTTGAATATTCCCCAAAAATTAGGTGGGGTTATGACTATGAATAGAGTAAGCTATAGCATAACCTTTAGCTTGCAGCTATTCATACAGCTATTCATTGCAAAGCTGGGCTGAAGAAGATTCAGAGGCAACCTACATTCCTGAAATAGATAAGAAGGGATTTATAAAATTCACTTACAGCAGGTGCTACTGAAAACCACTATGAGCACAGGTATATAAACTAATTTTTACGTAATAAACTGGTAAAGGAGGATATACTTTCTGTGCTATGCTCTACACACTATAAATGGTCCTAGACATCCTTGAAAGTGGATAGTGGGAATGCCTGTCATGAGTGCAAATCTAGGAAAGGGTCAAATCCTATCCTAAAATGTCACCTAGAAGCACTTACTCTTGTCAATTAAATAATCGTTTTGTGCACATAGGGAGAGTTTTACTACAGCTGGAACATTCAGAATCTGGTACAGTTGTGCATGGTAGCCAAACAACTTCAACTTGTTCAATTAAGCTTTGACAATAAGCCTAGGTTCACACTACTCTGACATTAAGGGCCAGTTCACACCAGATGCAGTTCCATGCAGTTCCGTTTTTTTCTGCACCAATACAGTCAGTTCCGGTCAGTTTCCGGTCAGTTTCTGCACCGGAAACTGACCAGAAACTGACTGCATGGTGTGAACTAGAGCCATTGGAATACATGGAAAACATTGTGCATGCATTTTTAGTGCAGAAAAAAAGTGCACGGAACTGAATGGAACTGCATCTGGTGGGAACTGGCCCTAAAGTCACGCAATGCCCGATATGACTTGTCCCTGCAACTTCAGTTCAACTTTGATCCGACTTATGGTGACTTTTTACACTCTATGGCATTGAAGTAATTTCAAAGTCAAAGTCAAAGTAATGCAGGAACCTTTTCTAAAGTTGTAACGACTTGTGTCCGATCAGTTAAGATGGCTCTCATAGGGAAACATTTTATTTGACATGTCATGCGACTTGCGACTTGTGCTCTCACAAGCCAGATCCCATGTTGCACCAGTGTGAGCCAAGCTTAAAACCTGGAAGAATATTGGTTACTGTGCACAGCTGCACCAGATTCCGAGTGCTCCCTAATACTGAGGGATCATCATTCCAATAAATTGTATAAAGTGGAACAAACGATGGGCAAAACATGTGGGTGTTCAAGGATGACCTCTCTTGTATATCTCTTTAAACAAATGAGGTGTCACATGTAAAAAAAAATCCATATCTTTCTTACAAAACATTAAAAATTGTACAATCAATAGGGACAAATTTCCATCAAGCAACAAACAATAGGGACAAATTCCCTACGCATTTCATGGTCGTAGCGGCTTCCAGAAGGTTACAGATTTTTTATCTGACAAGATGCCTAATATCGATAATTTAAGTAGGGTGGATTTTTCATGTCTGTCTGGGCTATGGGCAGGCAGAAAAATGGAACCAATGGCAGCGATAACCTCTGGCATATATGAGACGCATCAGAAAAGTGTGAAGAAAAAGTGCCACCAACCGTGTTTCTCCACAAGTGGAAATATGGTGACTGAAAGTGGATGGCTATTCACATGTTCCCATAATGGTCTAATGCCGTGTACACACGACCAGACTTTTTGACAGCAAAGGTCAGACGGAACGCATCCGCTGGACAATTCGATCGTGTGTGAGCTTCATCGAACTTTTGCTGTCTAAAAATCAGATGAACTTGAGAACATGTTTCAAATCTTTGTGCCGGAACCAGTTCCTATTGAGAAATCCGTTCATCTGTATGCTAGTCCAACAGATGAAAACCGACGCTTGGGCAGCTATTGGCTACTGGCTATGAACTTCCTTATTCTAGTCCAGTCGTACGTCATCACGTTCAAATCCATTGGACTTTGGTGTGCTTGTGTGTGGCCAAGTCCGTTCGTTCGGAAAGTCCGTCGGAACTCCGTCGGGAAGACCTTCAGTCCTAGTCTGCCGGAAAGTCTGGTTGTGTGTACGCGGCATAACAGTGTTGATGATCACTCCAAGCAAAGCATAAACAGTAGTTGTCATCCAAAAGATCCCAATTATATACTCATCACCCAAACAGTACTCCTCAATATCTGCTGCATACCGCCTATCCAATGTTCCTCTTGCCTCCTGAGGACCCAGATCCCCCCAAAAAAAGCAATTTTAAAACTTCTTTCTCCCTTTTTGATTGCTTAATCCTTAGTTAATTCTAAATAACCCTGAGGAACTCCCTATTGCCCTTTGTTCTTTATTTTTATTTTTTTGCCAACTTTTTTCTACTTTTCAGAAATAAGCATTTTTTTTTTTTTTTTTTTTTATGTTTACACCATTCATAAAAGCAGGAAAAGCTGGCATGCATTTATACCAATGAGCAACAAGTTTTTCTCTGCAATGACGTTTTCTAGAATCCTTGCAATTTGTATAACTGACATGGAATAGATATATTCTTAGCAATACTGAAATTACACTTTGCTGGAATGCTCTATTATTTTTAAACTTTACTTTTGATGCCGGTGGCAAGAAAATATAGCATACTATATATGTTTTTAAAACAAACTGAAAAGAAAATGGACATTTTCCATTAATCATGTACAGAGTATGTATTTCTGTAAATAATTACCTACAAGACTGAAGGTCAGAGAGAATTAAAACATTATTAAAGAATGGCGGGAAGATACCATCAGGACCTTTTGATAAAACTATCCCTGTGGTAAAATTTTCCTAAAAACCAATTAATAGTAATAACTGTAAATATGTTCTGTTCTACATGTTACATGAACAAAGAGCACATGGTCCCCGTAGGTTATTATCAGTCATACAAAGAGATTTGTACTATGCAATTCCCTGTTATTTCACACAGAAATTGCTTTTAACCATACAAGTACAAATTAAACATACTTATCACTTGATAGATGGGATGCCAGGAAAATAATTTACTCTGCAGTATACTAGCTCTTTTCATCTCCCCAAACTGTCAAGGCATGTAAATCTCACTATATACATGACAGCTTTAAGTGCAAGAATTAAAAACCCACTGCAAAATATAAAAATAGGACGTTTTAGGTTACAGAGCTGTTTTTGACATTCTTTTCTCTCCCTCAGGAACATGCCAGTCCCTAGGGACACAACGTGCAGGTAAGGTGAGGAGGTAAATCATGGAGCAAACAATAGATCATTGAAATATGCATGTTAACTGTTTTTCCTGTCAAGATATATTAGACTCTGTTCATTCTTTTTTTATGGTCTGCACACCCCTGTCATACTGTATGTGATCCTATTTTCTTTATTCCCCTAAAGCGGTATTAAATGCCTCAAATTTTTTTTATTTTTTTTATGGGCCCCCCTGCTGGTTTTTTCTATAGTGGGCTAGAATGCACCACATACTAGCACATTATGACAGACTTGCATGACAAAGGATGCTCTGCAGTATTGCACTGTCAGTGCGTTGGCTCTTCAAAGCAATGTAAACACACAAATCCCTGTTCTGACAGGGGAGGAGAAACAGATCATCTGTTCCTACTAAGTAGAAACAACTATCTGGCTCCTCCTCTAGTCAGTTCTATCCCCTCACAGTTAGAAACACACCTAGGGAACACATTTAACCCCTTAATCGTCCCTAGAGTAAACCCCTTCCTTGCCAGTGACATTTACACGGTAGTCAGTGGCTAGTTATAGCAGTGATCACTGTATAAATGTTAGTGGTCCCAAAAAAGTTTCAAAAGTGTCCGATCTGTCCGCCGCAATGTCACAGTCCCGATAAAAATAGCAGCTCACTGCCATTACTCAAAAATTTATAATAAAAATGCCAGAAATATATTCACTATTTTGTAGACGCTATAACTTTTGCACAAACCAATCAATATACGTGTATTGCAATTTTCTTACCAAAAATATATGGAAGAATACATATTGGCCTAAACCGATGAGTAAATTTTTTTATTTTTTTGGGGGATATTTATTATAGCAAAAATGTATTTAATTTTTTGGGATATTTTTTTTTTTTGTCTGTCTTTTTTTGTTTATAGTGCAAAAAATAAAAGCCTCAGAGGTGATCAAATACCACCAAAAGAAAGCTCTATTTGTGGGAAAAAAAGGACATCAATTTTGTTTGGGTACAACATCGCACAGCCACGTAATTGTTAGTTAAAGCGATGCAGTGGCGAATTGCAAAAAATGGCCTGGTCATTAAGGGGATAAATCCTTTCGGTTACACTGAAGTAGTTAATGATATAAGAGCCAGTGTAGCTAAAGGGCATAACACAGTGTCAGGTTAACCACTTGCCGACCAGCCACTGTCATTATATTGCAGCAGATCGGCACGATTCTGCGAACTGTCATAGCTATATGTCGCTCCCTTTAAGCGGGATAGCAGGCACACACGCACACTGCACAGCAGGGCTGCCGATGCTCGTGACCGGCGAACATGAAGACCGCCAGCCATGAGTGATCACAGGCATGAGAGAAAGAACAGGGAAGTGTGTGGTGTGTGTGTGTGTGTAAACACACACATCCCAGTTCTGAGAGGAGAGCTAGATTGTGAGTTCCTACTAGCTGGGAACCACGATCTCTTATCTCCTATAGTCAGTCCCATCCCCCCACAGTTAGAACACACATAGGAAACACACAGTTAACCCCTTCCCTGCCAGTGACATTTATACAGTAATCAGTGAGTTTTTATAGCACTGCTCGCTGTATAATTGTCAATCGACCCAAAAATGTGTCAAAAGTGTCTGATGTGTCCGCCATAATGTCACAGTCTCAATAAAAATCGCAGATCGCCGCCATTACTAGTAAAAAAAAATAATAATAATAAAAATGGCATAAATCTATCCCCTATTTTGTTGACGCTATAACTTTTGCGCAAACCAATTAATAAACACTTCTTGCGATTTTTATTACCAAAAATATGTAGAAGAATACATATTGGCCTAAACTGAGGAAAAAAAAATGTTTTTTTTTTTAAATTGGGGCTATTTATTACAGCAAAAAAGTACAAAATATTGTGTTTTTTTTCGAAATTGTTGCTCTTTTTTGTTTATAGCGCAAAAAATAAAAATGCAGAGATGATCAAATACCATCAAAAGGAAGCTCTATTGTGGGGGAAAAAAAAGAGGCCAATTTTGTTTAGGCACAGCATCAAATGAGCACGTATTTGTCAGGTAAAGCAACGCAGTGCCGTATCGCACAAAAATGGCCTGGTCATTGAGCAGCCAATTCTTCTGGGACTGAAGTGGTTAATGTCCTCTTCTTTGGAGTTAGCATTGACCGGAGTATCCCAAGCCCTATACTCCTCCCCAGGTACACAGCATTAAAAACTCAAGCAAAATAGATAAATAAATGCGGCGCTGCCTAAAAAGATATATGTATGTTTTAAAGTGCAATATCCAAATTAAACTATAAGTGCAAAAGTGAATCTGTCTCACTAAAGTGAGAAAATGTGGCACAATAAAAAATGTATAAAGTACATCTGCTATGTAATAAAATATATAGTCATATACGTGCATACATAATGCATAAATGAAATAAATTCAAAATATGAAATATAAAGTGAAAAAAAATGAAAAAATAAATATCAATCAGGTGACAATGTGCAAAAATGCAATAGTTAAAAGTGATTGTCCAATAAAAACCATGCATATATTGATAACTATAAAACAAAGTCCATGCAAAAATTATTGAAGTGATTTCCAATAGGTGACAATCCACTGCAAACTTCAGTGCCCAATTCGTGCACCACCAGTTTCCCCCAGCCTCTCACCTCCAATAAATGGCAAAAGAGCGCTGTATATAATCAGATGTTGCTGAATCCTTATCCATCCAGCCTCAATTGTATACCGCTGTATGTATACCGCTGTATACCGCTGTATATGTATAATTATTTCTCTCCCAGTTTCTCCAAATACATCCAGTTAACATAGAATGGAAGAAAACAAGGGGGGCTCTCATGTGTAGTAGTAAATCACAGCTTTAATAAAAAAATATCCACACTAACATATGGGTATAAGACAGCAGACACGCAGCAGACTCGAACTTCCGGTCTCGGCCGTGACCGGAAGTGGTATGTGCGACACCTAGCTCCTTCCCTTAAGTTCGAGTCTGCTGCGTGTCTGCTGTCTTATACCCATATATATAAGTATATAAGTGTGGATATTTTTTTATTAAAGCTGTGATTTACTACTACACAAGAGAGCCCCCCTTGTTTTCTTCCATTCTATGTTAACTGGATGTATTTGGAGAAACTTGTTAGAGAAATAATTATACATATACAGCGGTATACAGCGGTATACATACAGCGGTATACAATTGAGGCTGGATGGATAAGGATTCAGCAACATCTGATTATATACAGCGCTCTTTTGCCATTTATTGGAGGTGAGAGGCTGGGGGAAACTGGTGGTGCACGAATTGGGCACTGAAGTTTGCAGTGGATTGTCACCTATTGGAAATCACTTCAATAATTTTTGCATGGACTTTGTTTTATAGTTATCAATATATGCATGGTTTTTATTGGACAATCACTTTTAACTATTGCATTTTTGCACATTGTCACCTGATTGATATTTATTTTTTCATTTTTTTTCACTTTATATTTCATATTTTGAATTTATTTCATTTATGCATTATGTATGCACGTATATGACTATATATTTTATTACATAGCAGATGTACTTTATACATTTTTTATTGTGCCACATTTTCTCACTTTAGTGAGACAGATTCACTTTTGCACTTATAGTTTAATTTGGATATTGCACTTTAAAACATACATATATCTTTTTAGGCAGCGCCGCATTTATTTATCTATTTTGCTTGATTTACCTTTGGTGTTGAGATCACCATTTCGTGCTGGCCGCTTCCTTAGTATACTTTATTATCTTTAGTTATCTAGCTATTAGGTAGGTGGAGCGCATTAGTATTTTTCATTATATTAAAAACTCAAAAGACATCCCCTAGATTGGTTACTGGGTCAGTATGGGGTTGTTATTAGGTGTGTGCTGGTAATGTCTGCATAATCAGGAAAAGAACCCTGGTCATCATCATCATCATCATTTATGATGCTTTTATCAGAAAAATCTGCAGTGACTGTGTTTTTTTACTAAATTCAATCATCACCAATCAGCGGCCCTTTCAGAATCTCTTTAGATGTAAAATGTAATACGGAAACCTGGAGGTGTTCTGTATACAGATGGTGTACAGAACGCCCAACAAAAATGTAATTTTCTGCTTATGTGATCGGCTTACTGATTTTCCTAGAAGTCTACACTAAAATACAAGTCATATTTTGTGCATCCCCTGCAACATAAATGTAATTTTTGGTGAGATATTACTGAAGGGAAATCAAGTCTAGAGGGGTACAGACACTGACAGTTTTCTCTTAGAACCCTGCATGTGCAGCAGCTGATTGATAAGTATAAAATCACTCCCATTCTAAATGACCTTTCCTTTTCAATCTGCAGATGCTGTCATTTTCTATAAGGCCCCTTTCACACTGGGACGGTGGGTGCTATTTTTGGCGGTACTTTACCGCCAATTTGGCTGCAATATTCAGCCACTAGCGGGGCGCTTTTACCACCCACTAGCGGCTGAGAAAGGGTTAAAACTACTGCAAAGTGCTGCTGCAGCAGCACTATGCCGGCGGTATAGCTACAATGCCCCATTGATTTCAATGGGCAGGAGCGGTATACACACCGCTCCTTCACCGCTCCAAAGATGCTGCTAGTAGGACTTTTTTTAGTGTCCTGCCAGTGCACCACTCCAGTGTGAAAGCCCTCAGGGCTTTGACATTGGAGACACAGCAGCGGCTCTTTCAGGGCGCTTTGCAGGCGCTATTTTTAGCACTGTAGCGCCTGCAAAAAGCGCTCCAGTGTGAAAGGGGTCTAAATGCAATGCAATATCACTACCTGGTGTACAGAACGCCCCCCAGAAACATAATTTCCTGCTTGTGTAATTGGCTCACCAATTTTTCCAGAAGTCTGCCTAAGACACAAGTCAGATTTCTGGCATCCTCTGCAACAAAAATTTCATTTTTGGGGAGATACTTCCAATAGGAACAAATCTAAATGGATGCAGGCCCAGCAGCTTTCCTCATTAGTGCTGTGCAGCTGCCATGCCTGACAGATAATTATGAAACCACTCCCATTAGACCCACTTGGCACAGAGGCACAGACAAGCACAACAGGGATTTCTTCAGAATAACAAAAAGTAGGAATCTGCAATGAAGATTGTTATAACCCTTACAATGTACATAGATTACCCAGGGGGAATGTTTTTTTTTTTCTCAAAGAAAGTGGAGTTACGCTTTTAAGTGAAATTAATTCCTCAGCTTTTTAATCACTTTTAATAGCTGATTTAATCACCTACTGAACTGAACTCAACATCTTCATCTTTTAGGCTACTTTCACACTGGGGCTGGGGTGCATTAGCGGTAAATCGGTTTACCGTCGTTTTAGTGGCGCTTCTCTGCCGCTAGCGGGGCGCTTTTAACCCCCTAGTGGCCAAAGAAAGGGTTAAAAGCACCCGCGTTGCAATGATCCCGAAGGGCTTTGCAGATTCTTTCTGCAGCGCTGCTCATTCATTTCAAGTAAACTGGTGTTTTGGACATCTTAACTATTGACATTAAGCATTTTGTGTTTAAAAGTTTAGCAAGGGACACATTTTATATGTTAACAATACATAGGCAAAAAAATGTTTACTTCTTTGATTTATTAAATTTTTTCACCAAGAAGTTTTGTGGCATTATATTTTTTAAATGTTAGCATTGATTCACACAAAACTTCAAAATATGATGTGTTTTAACAATGGAGCTGCATGGAATTTATAACTGAGAGGTATAAGAAACTTACCTTTTTTAGAGAAAATCCTAGCTCCCTTTGGTGGCTAGTCAGATTAAAATTGTTTGAGTCAATACTGAATCCCAGTACTTTCAACCCAATGCAGAAGATTTTATAGAATCCCGCTGTGAGTCTCAGAAGTATGGCAGTTATTACTGAATGAAAAAGAAAGTCTTTAAAAAAAGAAAACTTTTCATAATATATAACTCGTACTTTGTTAATGCAATTCTATTTTAGGCCAATACAATGTTAGAAACATGTTTTAAACAATTGAGGCTTACAGGTGCAAGCCCAAGGTGATGACAAAACAAGGTTTTTAATGTCAACTGTCTAAAGCACCCTAAAAGCCTGTGAATCCCCTAAACAAAATCCTACTACTTTCATGCTATACCTATATTCTGCATCCCACGCTGCAATTTACAGGCCTCGTGACCTATTTATATATCATAAACTTTTTTCTGAGTGTAGGAGACCTCTAACTGTGTCATGTGGCTAAATCCTACAGTAAATGAGTCACCTTAAAACTACATTGTGAACATGTTCCCAGTCCTAGTGGCCAATGCAACCCTTATGTATGCCATGCATGAGCATGATGCTGTGTCCTAGAATTTTTTCACTCCATCCCATGAATCACATCCAACTCCTCACACACCTGTGCACATTCCTATGCAAGGCCCCATGATTTATTGTGGTTGCAGGTTAGGGCTCTGTAGATCAAGCCAAACACCTGAGGCCTATGAGACTTGGGGGCCCAAGCATCTTGGCATGAACTCCTTAAAGTGGATGTAAACCTACTCTCATCCTTTCTAAACTACTGTAATATTGGTTATCTAGAAGGATATACATGCCTCCTGCATGTATACTTATCTGTCAAATTTCTCCCCTCTGTCTGCTATGAGACCCAAAAAACTGCAGATTTTGTGGGTGGGTCTGTTTTACATGGCTCAGAGGGTGGAGTTGTGATGTCAGTAGACTCTCTGCTCACCTCTACACTCCCCTTATCAGCATGCATTTTCTCCTGTGTATTTCTTACACTGAACTTCTGCTATGAACACTAAGGCCGCGTACACACGCGGGGACTGTTCGGCCAACTTTGTCCGCTGAACAGTGTTTCGGCGGACAGTCCGCCCGTGTGTGGGCTTTCAGCGGACAGTTTCAGCGAACAGTCCGCTGAACAAGGTTTTTCGGAAATTCCGAAAAACTGTCCGCTGAAACTTTGTTTCAGCGAACAGTCCCCTCGTGTGTAGGCTTGTTCGTCAAACTAAGTTCCGCGCATGCTCAGAAAGGATTTACACGCCGAAAGTTATAATGCAGTGTATAGGACGTCGTATTTTTCGTCCCGTCGTACGTGCCGTTCACGTCATCGCGCACGGTTTCAGCAAACTGTTCGTTCGTCGTGTGTGGCCATGTCCGTCCATGCTAATTTTGAGCGGACTGTTTGCTGAAACTGTTTGACGGACAAAGTTGGGCGAACAGTCCCCGCGTGTGTACGCGGCCTAACATCCAGTCAAAACCCAGAAAAGTCCCCACATGACTTCAGCATGCCAAATCCTGCTGAGATGTGGAACATCCAATCCTTGCAGAGGAGCAGAAGAAAGGAGTGGGAGGGAATTAAAAAAAATAATACATGTCTCTTAGGCTAGTGCACGAGATATGTAAATAACCTGTCACTCACAGCAAGGGAAAGGATTTGACAATGTTTTTCTCTGTTTGTCAAGATTTATCTCACTGAACAATAAAAGAGCATTGCTCAGAGCTGGATTAACTCTTTGTGGCAAGACTGGGCTCAAATGATAGGAAATATTATACTCTACATTATGACATCAAAAGAAAAAAAAATTGGGTTTACATCCACTTTAAGGGGGAGTTCTCTTTGCACCACCAGAGGGCAAACACTTTCCTAACCACCAAAAGTATTTTTGCAACTCTGCACTTTACTCACCTTTTCTTCATGAATTCCAATTCCTTTTCAAGACATTACTTGGCTTCTCATTCATACATGGTCAACAATGAAGTTTTGTAGCGATTTTCAATAAACTTTACTGCACATACTGAAACAGTCTACAGATGTTCAGTTCCATAGTATAATTGAGAGAACTATGTGATTAGCATTTCAGTTCCAATGCATGTACCAATAACAGTCCCAGACTAGCACAGAGTTCAGACTACATATTTCCTAAAATATGTCAACTTATCAAAGTACCACTAATGCCATTCAGAAGGGGTTGCTGTGACGTACACCTAATAAAGTCCATGGTCATGTCTTATCTAGGCCTTAGACCTCATGAGGCCTCTAAGGCCTAGTCGTGCATCCTTTTTTTAAAGTAGAATTTTCCTAGTCTTGCATCCTGCTGTTATATCTACCCAAGACATAGAACAGCTCATCCCCCCACCTTATAAAGGAACAGGACTGTGCTTCTGATAATCACACACCTTAAAGAGGAAGTAAACCCTGATGAGTTTACTTCCTCTTTGATTCCCTGCAAAGGTAAAGCATAATGGACTACTATGCATTGCATAGTAGTCCATTATGTGTCACTTACCTGACATAGGAGCCAGCGAAGTCACAACTGTCCCCTGTAGTCCGGAGCATCCATCTTCTCGGTGGATCTCGCTGCTCCACCGCTGTCATTTGACGAAGCCACGATGACGTCACTCCCGCGCATGCGCACGGGAGCCGCCACTCGAGGCATATTGCCATTGACAGCCTGTGTTTTGGCAAATATCTCCTAAACTGTGTAGGTTTAGAAGATATTTCTTGGACCTACAGATAAGCCTTAATCTAGGCTTAACTGTAGGTCAAAGTGGTTTGTAAGGGTTTACAACCACTTTAAGCTAGCCATACATGGATTGAAATTTGTCCGATTCAGTACGGACCAGCCACATTTTGATCCATGTTTAACTTTTATACAACTGACCTGTTGGAGTTTTCTCACTCAATCAGCATTGCAGCCTATAACCTGCTATGCTGATCAGTGTATTCTGATGGTGGGGAAATCTCCACCACATCAAGCGTGTTGATTAGGGAATCAAGTCAGTTTTTTTGTTCAACCTGCTGGTTGAAGATGATCTATTGATGGGCTGCCTAAGAGGAGAAGTATGGCCAAAGCTTTATTGGCTGTACTTTTTCCTATGGATCACAGGAGTACAGTTTGTTCTGTACTCCTGTGACCTGCTGTCTCAGATTTCACTCAGCCGATCCAGGCTGGGAAAAGATCCCAACTTTTTTACATTTCTTTTTTTAATTTAAATACTCTTTATTGAAAAAGATTTTTCTTTTACATGCAACATAATTATAATAAATTATCATATAAAATAGCAAGAAATACAAATTCTTCCATCATAAAATTTACCAAAAAACACAGGCGTAATCATATAACCCATGCTAATTATCCCTAACCCACCTACTAGACTTCCCCCCTCCCCAAAACCTCATTCTTCGAACACGTGCTACCGGCTCCGGCCAGTCCAATTCAGGCTGGCCGGCTAGGAAGATGGCAAATCCCTTCAGGGACAGGAACGGAGGACATCATCGGATTTTCAAACCACACCAAGCCCAGACCGAGTAAATACTCGCTAAGTCTTATCATCCACTATCTCATCCAGGGGGTAGCCCATATCTCTCAACCATGGATTCCATAACGCCCCAAATTTTTTTATATTATTTTGTCTAATAAACATTGCTCGTTCACACCAAATTATGGAATTTATGGCGTTTACCCATGCTTGTAGTACTGGGGGACTCTTTGCCTGCCAATTCAACGCAATTAGACGTCTGGCCTGGTATAAGCACCTCAGTATAGATGTCTTTGTTACAGCGGGTATTCTACTCCCTTCCATAATCCCTAATAGACAAGTCTTAGCTTCTGGTTTCAAGGTGGTGTTGAAAATCCTGTTAATTCTATGTACAATTTCTATCCAATACTGATACAATTTTGGGCACTTCCATACCATATGGAGGAGATCCCCTAATGCCCCACATCTGGGGCAATTACCATTAGATTTTCTACTTATTTTCCACATTTTTTTAGGGGTATAGTATGCCCTGTATATGAAGAGTTTATGGGACATGCGCTGTGATGGGGAGATAGATACCAGGTTCCCCTGTGCTAGGGTCTCATCCCATTGTTCACCCTTGAGTGGTCCCAAATCTGCCACCCATCCCCTTCTACTCTTGTCAGGGCCCTCTCCTTTCAACACTTTATCCTTGAGTTTTATATATAGCCTAGAGATCTGGCCCTTTGTTTGCCTTCGATCAAGAAATTCCTGGAGTAGGGGGGTCTTTATCCTCTCAATGGTAAGTGTACGATACTGTGCTTGTATCCCGTGTCTCACTTGTAAGTATATATAAAACGTTCTATTGGAAATACCAAATTCCTGCCGAAGAGCTTCAAAAGATTTCATAAAGCTCCCCTGGTAAAAATGCGTTAACCTAGTGATCCCCCTTCTCTCCCACTCTAATGGCCTACCTATACTGTTTAATTTGGCCAGGTCTCCGTTGTTCCATAGGGGTGTATACTCAGTTACTCCCTCATAGTCCAAGAGTTGCTTGGTTGTCTGCCATACTTTCCTCGCCAATACATTAGTAGGGCATTTACAAGCAAATGAGTTGGCCTCCAAGACTTCAGCTAATGTTTTATGGTATGCTTTGTCGATCATCAATTTATGGTTTGGGCAACCACCTCCTTCGAGCCCAGCCCCAGTAAAATGCTGGAGCTGGGCTGACAGAAAGTATGTTCTTGGATGTGGTATCGCTACTCCTCCCTTTTCTGCAGAAAGCTGCAACGTCTGCAGTCGGATGCGAGGCTGTCTCTTCCTCCATATTAACTCACGGATCAACAACTCCAATCTGGTAAACCACTTCTGGTTAATCCAGATTGGGGAATTATGAAGAATATACAAAATCTGTGGCTGCCAAATCATTTTTACTAAGTTGCAGCGGCCAGCCACAGACAGGGGGAGGCGACACCAATTATCAACCTTTTGCTTCAGCTTCGCCAGTAGTGGTACTAGGTTCTCCTCAACATACTGATTTATATAGATCCAGATACCCAGGTATTTTAGCTTGGGCACCACTTCTAATCCCAAAACCGTAGGTAGTATTGGACCTCCAGACCCCGACAATGGCATAAGGGCTGATTTGCTCCAGTTAATAGCCAGACCTGATTGTTGTCCGAATTCCTCCATCAACTGCACGACATTATTCAAGGTAGGGCCCATATCCCCAATAAAAAACAGGACGTCGTCTGCAAATAAGGCTATTTTCTCCTCCTCCGGTCCACGCCGGAATCCCTGGATGTCCGGGCGCGATCTCGCCAGCACAGCCAGGGGTTCCATAGCCAACACGAACAGGAGGGGGGACAATGGACACCCCTGTCTCGTTCCTCTTTCTAAATGAAATGTATCGGAAAATAGGGTCCCCATTTTAATCTTTGCACTCGGTCCCCCATAGAGTAACTTTACCCATTGGATAAATAAGGGGCCAAAGCCGAAGCGTTCCAGTACCCCCCAGAGGTAACCCCACTCCAGGCTGTCAAAGGCTTTAGTAGCGTCCAATGCCAATATGGCGCCTGGGCCTTCATTGTCTCTAGGTATTTGTAGATTTAAAAAAACCTTCCTAATGTTAGTACTAGTTGTTCTGCCCGGAATAAACCCGGACTGATCTGGATGTATTAATTTATGGATGTAATTATTTAAACGAGTTGCTAGGGCCTTAGCTAAGATTTTTACGTCTGAGCATAGCAGGGATATCGGCCGATATGATGAAACCTCTTGTTGGTCCTTCCCCTCCTTTAGAATTAAAGTGATATTAGCCTCTAGCATTGAAGCAGGGAGCTCTCCCGCTTCTAATGCGTGGTTTAATGTTTCCAGTAGTGCCGGCATCAGCTGTTCACTGTAGCGCTTGTAGACTTCTACTGGGAGCCCATCAGGGCCAGGGGACTTATGATTGGGCATACTAGTCATAGCACTTTTTAGTTCTTCCATCGTTAGTGGCAGATCAAGATTCAATTTATCCTGGTCTGAGAGCATAGGAATATCTGTTTGATGTAGGAAGTTAGTGGCCAGATGTCTATGTTCCTGTATGGTCGATTTATATAAATTTCTATAATAATTCCTGAGTGCCTTCATAATCTCAGGGGGTCTGGAGACAAGGTCTCCATTTTGTGTTTTAATTACTTGTATTACAGTAGAGGGGCCATTAGATTGAACTAATAGAGAAAGAACTCGACCCACCCTCTCTTCTTCACCAAAATAGTATTGGCGTTGGAAGATACGCTGATTTTCTGCCTTCTTTAAGAGGGCCATTTTATATATCTGTTGGCAGTTCACCCAGGCCTGTTGTTTCCCAGGTGATGGGTCCTCCACGAACGCTCTCTCAGCCTGGATAACATCGTTTCTGATTTCTTTCTCTTGCTCTCGAGCTTCATTTTTAGTTATTGCAATTTTCTGTATAAGTATTCCTCTAAGGTAGGCTTTTAAAGAATCCCAGACAATTCCGGGTGCCGCTGTCCCTCTATTAATTTGAAGAAATTCCCCTATCTGTGCCCCTAGAAGGTTAGAGCTATCAATTAATTCTAGCCAAGCAGGGTTTATTCTCCACTCTCCCCGTGGGGCCCTCTCTCCCGTATTCAAGGTTATAACTAGAGGGGAATGGTCTGAAATCCCGCGTGCCTCATATGCTATATCTGCCACCAACGCTGATGCTTCCCTATTCCCCAAGC
Source organism: Lithobates pipiens (assembly GCF_037356315.1). Lineage (NCBI taxonomy): Eukaryota > Metazoa > Chordata > Amphibia > Anura > Ranidae > Lithobates > Lithobates pipiens. The sequence continues at coordinate 204,995,668 of NW_027507785.1, read as the reverse complement.
CCATATCTATTCTCGATAACGTCTGATGAGTACTGGAGAAACAAGAGTACTGCCTATCCTGGGGATATCGTATACGCCAAATATCCTTTAGTCCAACTTCCAGCAGGAATTCATGTAACCGGCCGATTCTACTACCCACTGGGCAGGGAAATCTGTCCAAGCTCTTATCCATGGTTTCATTAAAATCTCCCGCTATTATCCATGGAACCCCTAGTTTGCCCAGGCTAAACATGAGGAATTTATGTATAACCTCCAGTTTAAAAGGGGGGGTATATAGATATTGGCCAAGACATATTCTTGCCCATCAATCAGACAGTGTAAAAAAATAAATCTCCCCTCCCCATCAACCTGGGACTCTTTACATAGAAAATCTGTACCCCTCCAAACTAGCACGCTCACACCACGGGAGTTCGATGAATAGAAAGAATGGTAATATGCCTGGAAATTCCGATTGTGTAGGTGGGGGGCCGTAGTTGGGGTTAGATGGGTTTCCTGTAAAAAAAGAGACCAGGTCCCCTCCTCTCCATCTCCAACATCACGGACCCCCTTTTCTTAGGATCTCCCAGGCCCCTCACATTCCATGAGATTATATTCCACCTACCCATCGACTCCGATGGCTAATATGCCCTGGGATAGGAGGGGGCAAGGGGGGAGGGAGCCACTTCCTCCCCCCAGCACCACCCCCCCTCTCAACCTACTCCCCGTCACCGTCCCAATACCAACAGCACGTGTTCGAAGACTCACCCCCCTCCCCCCCAACCCTGCCCATTAGAGCAACCCCTAGGGGTCTCGATTGCAGCCGGTATAACCATTCCCCATTCAAACATACCCTTGCTCCCCGCCCCCCAAGTAATCCTGCCATACCCATTTGACACAAGTTTCAGGTGGGGTCATAGTCCCTCCATAACACCAATTGTGTCTCAAAAAAAAAAAAAAAGGAGAGAGGTGCCATTATGGCTTCAAAAGCACAGTGGTTATAGTATTATATACCCTTAGACTCTAGATATCTTCCCACTACCCCCACCCCCACCCCCCCCCTCAGGTCTCCCCCTCCCAACTCAACTATAAAGCCTCGTTTGCATCAGCTAATATGAGGTAGCATAATATTTAATTTTCCTTACAATATTGTAGTGCACTTTAACCCGTAATGTTTACCCATTCCCTAATCAGTTTATTATGTCTTTATCCCTCTTCTCTCAAGTGGCAAACAGTGACATTCTACCTTCCCATCCATTCATTAACAAATTCATAAAAGATGTTCCTAGTGGTATTTGTACACAGTTTTATCCTCGTCTCCCTCACACCCCCCCCCCCCCCCACCCTCTCCCTGCAGCTGTAACTACACCTTACGTTAACTTTATACACAGTGTAATTCACCATATAATCATTCATAAATTCATAAGAGAAGTAATACTAGTGGTATTTATACACATTTTTATATTCTTCTCCCTCACACCCCCCCCCCCACCCCCACCACAACTGTGGCTATACCTTACATAGACTTTGTACACACTGTGAATCACCATATAGTACACAATATCCCGTAATGCATTGGCCCCCATCCCTAATTAAAACATTATCTCCACCTGCTCATCCCCCTCCCTACCCCGCCCCATTAACCATTAATAACATAAAACAATTCGGAACAAGACAAAAACCGGGCAACCCAAACCCACATAAAAAAAAAAAAGAGGAAAAAGAGGGCAAATCCACCCCTGCCCCCCCCAAGAGCTAGTGCAAAAGGTAGTACATGGCGACTCTAAATGCCACTAAAGAGACCCCTTATGTTCCTCCAGCCAGTTCGTAACCTCCAAGGGAGAACTGAAGAAAAATGTTGAGCCCAAAGCAGACACACGAAGTCGGGCCGGGTACAATAGAGCGTAGGCTATCTTGTACTTTTGCAAAGTACGCTTAACAGATACAAACTCCGCTCTCTGTTTCTGCAGGTCTGGTGAGAAGTCTGGATAAAATGACACTCTAATCCCTCTATAGAAGATGTCTCCCAATCCCCTAACTCTCTGCATCAAGATCATTCGATCGTTGTAATTAATAAATTTCAGTATTATTGGCCTGCAGCGTCCTTCTGCTAGATGCGACCTAACAGGGACTCTGTGGGCTTTTTCAATGCAAGAGAGCGAGGAGAAGGAGACATCTCCCAATAATTCCTTAAACCAATTCTCTAAAAAAATTATAGGATTAGAACCCTCACTTCCCTCAGGAAGGCCAATTAATCGCACATTGTTCCTGCGGCTCTTGTTGTCCATATCGTCAATTTTAGATGCTTGTGCGGTGATTTGTTTCTGGAGCGTAGCAATTTTTCCCTGTAAGGGGGATAGTTCATCTTCCACTGTGCTTAATCTTCCCTCTAGGGTATTTGTTCTGTCGATGGTATTGCTTAATAGTTGACTCATGGAGTGCAATTCATTTTGAATATTTCTTAATTGGCTATCAAAACCAGAAATGGAAGTTTTACACTCATTGATCGCCAACAGAATCTCTCTTAGAGTAGGTTCACCGCCCCCTACAGATTTATGGGGCATCTTATTTTCCTCTTGGGATGGCTCACCCACCCCCCCCTCAGGAGGTAGAGTACCAGAGTCTGCTGCCAGGTAGCCCACACTTCTCCTATCCCCCAGCGTCCCCTGAGTTTTTAGTTGGCCAGATGGGTAGTGCTGTGTTTTCCTGCCGGGAGAAGTCGCATGTGCAAAACGCTCAAGTTTTGAGGCCGCTGAGGCTTGGTTTAGTTTTTCCTTGGCCGCACGTGTTTTCTGGTTCCCCTCCCCATGTGACATATCCTCCACAGCTCTTTTACTAAGCATAGTGGTATTTGCTAAAAAAAAAAAAAAAAAAGAGGAAGAGAGAGGGGGGGAAGGACAATGAGCCAATAAAGAGTTATTATAGAGTGGTATATCCCCCAAAAACTTTCCAGCGGAAAGGGTCCACTTTCAGCCAACAAGCACCTGGGAAGGAGAAAATTAGTCTCTAAGTCCCACAATACCAAGAGCATACATCAATTTATTTTATGGGGCTGAACTCTCGCCGGCTGGCTGTGCAAAAAAAAAAGGCAAAAGAGGGGGAACAGGCCTTCCATCAGAGCGGGGGGCGCCAATATGCTACTGTACTAGCGGGTTTTGACAAGCCTGTAATCACCGTCCTCAGTGATCTAGACGTACAAATCCCATCCGATTTTCCTGCTGGCTGCCAGCCAGCCTTACTGGACTATTCAATAGACAATAGTGTTCCTTAGTATACCTTAGGGTACCTCGAGCCTCTGAGGAAAGGGTTTCCGCTGGTCGGACCCTGGTGGTGCACTCTACCGGATTCCGTCGGCGGTGGCATCCCGGTCCGGGCCGGTCGCGGAGCCTCCTCTATGCGTCCACATGCAGCGTTGAATGGAAAACGTTTGGCTCTCGGAGTCTCACGATAGCCCGAGGCTCCATGAGATCTCTGCTCGAACGATCTCGGCGGCTCTCGGCACTATTCCGACGGTCTTCAGCGAGCAAGGGGAGAGCGAAGACGGCATACAATCTCCCTAACGTTCAGAGCGCGGTCTTGTCATGGAGCAATAGATTGCATTCTTCGGATCTCGAGGCGGAGGCAGGGAGCCCGGGCATTACTCACGCTCTCTCACTCACTCACTTCCACCTCCATCCGGCCACACCCCAAGCCCCAGTTATCTACTAAAGATCCCAACTCTACATTCGCACAGATGCCTGGACCATCAGCTGGCTCAGCCTCTCAGATGCGCCTCTGGGAGACTGAGCCAGCTGCTACCTCCCCAGCCCAGCGCTCTAGTGAGTACTAAAGGGGCAGAGCAGAGAGTCGGGGACTGAACGGATGGGAGAATTGAGTAATCAGCAGTGTTTGATCGCTCAGTTCTCAGTGCAGAATCGGTGGGGACAGGTGCAGCATCGGGTCGATGCTGCATCCACCTAGGTGAGCATAACGTTTTTTTTTTTTTTTGTATATAGATACCCCATACTTCCTGTACTTGATCTTCAGTTCTCAGTGCAGAGGCGGTGGGGGACAGATGCAGCATTGGATCGATGCTGCAACCACCTAGTTGAGTACAAGTTGTTTTTTTTTTTTTGTTTTTATATATATCTCATACTTATCTTTTAAGGGGAAGATCACATACTTTATAGAGAAACTCCTTCCTACATGCTTAATGTTACCACATTAGCTAATTCAATAGTAAAAAAAAAAAAAAAAAAAAAAACAAGTATATTGTCATTAGCCTTTAAAATCTAATTAAATAAATATGATTTAAAAATCCATTATTTAAGTAATGAAACTGATTCAAGCTGTTTTTTTTTTTTTTTATCTACATTGAGCACTGTTTTGTCTAAAAGCTAGCAACTTACTTCAGTAAAACAGAGTGCTAATTCTTAAGTGTATGTGTAGTGTATGTATATATATATATATATATATATATATATATATATATATATATATATATATATATATATATATATATATATATATATATATATATATATATATATAAATATATATATATTTATATATATATATATATATATATATATATATATATATATATATATATATATAAAATGTATACAGTGTAAACATATATTATTTTTAATGTCCTAGAAACTGTGTCCAAAAATCTACATTGAGTACACGTGTGATGTCCAGGTTCTTCCAGTGCAATGTGTGTTGCTGCTTCCATGTGCATCGATAGAGCTGTGGCATGCAGACCCCGTTGGTCAATTCTGTGTCTACCAGTAAAATGGCTCATGAGACAAAATGGAAAATGCAGCAGTGATTATAATTAGCATTATGCAAAGCGTTGTCATTATGTACAGCGTACCACAAACAGTATATAGCATTTATAGCATATATACAAATTATACATACACTAAATGGGCACCGAAAATTAAACTTGATAGTTGATTAGCGGGGGGGGGGGGGGGGTGGCTGGTGGAGGGTTGTTGCTGCCACTGGATAAAATATAGTTAATATGCTAATAAGCTGGGGGGTGGGGGTGCTGCTGCCGGCCACCTATAGGAAAATAATACAATATAGTTGATAAACGGGAGGGGGGCAACCGAAAGTAAAATATAGTTAATTAGGGAGGGGGGTTCTGCGATCGACAACCGAAATATGTATATATGGGAAGGCATGGAGATCATGGGGAGCTTCTGTTTACATCCTCTCATGTATGACGGAGGACCCGAGTGCCGACGTCACTTCCTTTGAGTGACGTCGGAACTAGCACAGAAAGCGCCGCCCCTAGGTGAAAGTGAAACCCGCACGGTCAGTCCATCGCGCCAGAAGCTGTGATGTAATCGACTGCGCCACAGAGCATTTTTTTTGCCGCAAATGAAGCGCCTCCTGTGCAATCTCGTGATTGCATAGACGTGGCGCTTCCTATATTGCACTACACCCGGTGCCTGGCGCCAGGATGCAGTAAACATAAGCAGCGGGCAAAAGCAAAACTGCACTGGTGTGGCAGTGATCAAGAACCACTGGTGCTGGCTACATTGGTCTGTTGACAGTGTAGCTGTGTTTAAAGGAGAAGTCCAGCCAAATCTTGTTTGGCTTGACTTCTCCTATGGATCACAGGCCCCTCCATAGCTCAGTGCTCCAGTGAGCGAGGAGGGAGCAGAGCAGTCTACAGCTCTCTGCTCATTGAGCTCTGAAAACTGAGCGATCGGTGGTGTTCAATCACTCGGCTCTCAGTGCAGGGACGCAGTGGAAAGATGCAGCATCAGAATGATGCATTCACCTAGGTAAGTATGATTGAGGAAAAAAAATCCTTTACTTTCGCTTTCAAGAACACAATTGGTTACTTACACTGGACTAGTGTGGCAGAAATCAGGAACACTGCTGCTGACTTGCACTGATTTGGTAACACTGGGGCTGGTGTGGCAACAATTGCAGACATTGTCGCTGGTATACACTGGTGTGATGACACTGCGACTGGTGTGGCCATGATAAGGCACACTGTTGCTGGCATATACTGGTCTGGTGTGGCAGTTATCAGGGACACTGTAACTGGTGTAGAAGTGATTAGGAACAAAATGACTGGTGTGATGTGATTAGGGACACTAGCACTGGTGTGGCAGTGATCAGGGACACTGTAACTGGTGTGACGGAGATTACAGAAAAAATAACTGGAATGATGGTAATCAGGGACACTGTGACTGGTGTGGCGGTGATTAGGGACACTGTGAGTGGTCAGTGGTGATTAGGGACAATGAATGGGGCAGTGGTGAATGGAAATACTAACTGACAGCGCTGGTCTGATGACATTGTACTGCTGTGATGGTAATCTGATACAATGGCTGATGGCATTGACAGTGATATCAGAGCAGCCAGCCATACTGTCACCATAGCAGTGCAGTGTCACCATAGTGACACTGTACTGCTCTGGGGGACAGGAGGTGAAAGGATTTTTTTTTGACACTATGATTGCTTATTACAGTAATGATCTATGTATAAACAATCATCTTGCCTGTGTTTGGTATCCAGTCATGATACCATTATTGATTATTGGGATTGCTGTTATTGGCTACAGCTATCATGTGGTACAGGGTCACTGTGATTGGCCCTGTACCATGTGATCAGTGTGACCAATCACATATATTGCAGTTATAAGCAATAGCTTCATGAATGATAGCACCAGAGCTGTGTAAATTATCCCCCATGTTAAGTAGCACACTCCCTAAGGAGCCGCAATTGAATTGGGATCCCCATCCCACCAAAGTTTCACAGGCACTCCAGAGACAGAGAACATTCTGTGACCTTGTTTTTGTGGGTTATTGAGGGTTAATAACTTGGATAGGGATGGGAAAATTATGGGATGCCCACTTGACTTCATAAACAACATTTTAGCAACATCCTCAGGGACATCTTTCTGAACACAGGAACACAGTTTATATACAGCTTCCTTGACACTCCATCTGCACTTTACTTGCTTGCAGACTCCAGCTGAATCACTGAAATAGATCTGACAGACACAGTCAGATTTAGCAATAGCCCTTTATAGGCAGGAACTTGAAGCCCCCTGTTGTGTAGCAGAACACAGTGATCAGTTTACAATCTGCCTCCTGTGGCTGCTGGTCCCAGCCTCACCTCTTCAGACACTGCTAACCCACCTGGCTGCAGCTGCCCTTTCACTAGCCCTCAAGGCTAACTCTACACAGAAGTCTTCCAAACTGTTTCTCTCTCTTTTTCCAGCCCACTTGGCTGACTCTGCAGGTGATCTCCCAGTAGTGCTGCTGTCCTCCCATTGTCCTCACACTTGCTTCCAGGCCTCCAGGAAGGGCTTCCTCTTTGTGTTGTAGGATTCTTCCAGCATCAAAGCCTCAGCCCAAGGTCACCCCCGGACTAGGGGGTACCCCCGAGGGCCACTGACTGCCTCTAGAGCACTACATCCCCATCATCCACATGACTGCTCTGCTGGCATGGTTAATGCCTATTTATGAGGTAAGGTACTGGGAATTGGCTGTGCCTCTCATGAATTTTACAACCTTCTGGACCAGGAGGAAGCATCAGAGGAGCTGTCAGGATGAGTCACCCAGCCTGACTCACTGAACCCTGACCCAGATTCACAGCGCAGGCTTAGCCCTGATCAAATTTTCCTACACCAACAAACCTACCTTACACCTAGCACACTACTAGAGGGTGCTACAGTTAAATATTCCCTTAGTACCTACATTATGCGCCCACCTCCTCCATACTGCTCTCACATCATCTATACTACACTTACATTCTCCATACTGCACCTATATCCTCCATTCCTCTATACTTCACCCACCTCCTCCATACTGCACTTACAACCTCTATACTGCCCCCGCTCCCTCCATACTGCACCTACAATCTCTATACTGCACTCACTTCCTCCTTACTTCACTTACAGTACATCCTTCATTCCTCCACACTGCACCTACAACTTCGATACTGCCCCCATTTCCTCCATACTGCACCTACAGTACATCCTCTATAACATGGATATGCAATTAGCGGACCTCCAGCTGTTGCAAAACTACAAGTCCCATCATGTCTCTGCCTCTGGGTGACATGCTTGTGGCTGTCAGAGTCTTGCTATACTCATGGGACTTGTAGTTCTGCAACAGCTGGAGATCCATTAATTGCATATCCTTGCTCTATACTGTACCTACCCCCTCCATGCTGCACATACATCCTCTATACTGCATCTACCTATACCATACTGCACATACATCCTCTATACTGCACCTATCTCCTCCATACTGCACCTACAGTACATCCTCCATCCTGCACTCACCTCCATATTGCACCTAGTACCTCCATCCTGGACCTACCTCCTCCATACTGTACATACATCCTCCATACTGCCTCTGCCTCCTCCATACTGCACCTGCCTTCTCCATACTGCACCCACCTCCTTCATACTGCACCTACAATCTCTATACTCCACCCACCTCCTCCATACTATACCTACATCCTCCAAACTGCACCTACCACCTCCATACTGCACCTACATCTTGTATACTGCACCTACCTCCTCCATACTGCATTTATTACCTATATACTGCACCCATTAAATCTTGTAACGGAAGTGACGTTCGATAATGACCATGTAATGTAATGTGTAATGACCCACACTCAGCCGCAGTAAACCTACAGTCTAAAGTCGTTAAGTGGACATCTTTTTACCCCCACCAAAGTCTTGCATTTCCCAGTTATTTTTAACAGTGAGAACTCAGATGAGAGGTACTCTGTGATGATAGGACAGTCAAAACTATGAGCCCCCCCACAGAACAACGGCTGCCAGTGCAAAAACTCATTGATTGGGGTCCACCACCTGAGCTCCTGGGGACACCTGGGCCCCCTATATAGCAGTGTGGCTGCTTTATGGGGTCGCCAGACCAATTTCCTCCCAGCCCAGTCCGCCCCATAAGACTGGCACTACACTGAAAGTGAAACCACAAAAAGACAGAGAGGGGGTGCAAAGACCTAGTGCATTTTTCTAAAACCATTGCTTTATTAATGTAATAAATGGTAAGTATTATACTCACAAGATGACAAATGTAAGAAGCGCATCACATAGTACAGCATCATTAAGTCTACATTGCATCATAGTAGGAGTATTCTCTTGCAGTAGGAGAAGGTGAAGATCCATTTTGAGGACTCGGTTCTTTTCAGAGCCATCTTAAAAGTGTAGCGCAAGCCGGCAGGGGCTCTTCTTGTGCTGCCCCCCTGCAAAGTGCCACCCTAGGCCTGGGCCTTGTCTGCCTAGGCCAAAATACAGCATTGCCTCAAATCTCAAAATAACACTTTTAGGAACAGGATCTGTACATGCATATTGTGTACAATTACTCTGCTATCTTACACAAAACCTGTGTCCAGATTATGTACATAAAGTAATTACATATAAAAGCAGCAAAACAAGCAGTAAAGAACTTTAACGTAAATTACATCAATAAATTGTCTCCAAAGTTCACAAAAAAGACACAGAAATCTTCCTTTTTTTTCATATTGCTTTCTATTACAATAAAATCTTTGACCCCAGTTTATTCCATTATTGTATTTTGGTTGCAAATTTTTTATTGTGAATAATACAAAAGTAAAGGACACAAACAAAAGTATTCATGACCGCGAGCACGGCACATAACGGTGAGTACAAAAAGAAAGAGCATGGTATTCACAGTACTGTGTACATAAAACGTCAAGCACATTACTAGCGTACTTTACATTAGAACAAGGGAACATACTGGTGCATTCAAGAGAAAGAACAGCCAGTTAGGAAGGGGAGAGAACCCCCCCCCCCCCCCACCATCAGCAATCTAAAAACGTATAACCAGCATGAGAGGGACAGAGAAGAATGCAAGGCAAACGGGATTGTCATCTGACTAACCTTGTTCATGGCACAAAGAGTACAGGTAGACAAAATGTAGCCATAAGCTAAGAGGGGGTAAAGAAAGGGAGGGAAGATGGGAGAAAGGAACAGGCAAGAGAAAAGGGGGCAGAGAGGGAGAAACAGAGTCAGTGTCGATAGAACCGCACAGGGCCCCCGGGGACCATCAAACATTTAGGTTTAGGGTGACCGGAATTTAGGGTACCAGGAGGTTCATGTCAAAGTCTGGGGGGAGGAAGTTATCCACCCAAGGGGTCCAAATTCGAGAGTGGTGGGGGATACGATCCAGTAATGTCGCCTCAATCTTGCTATGAATCATGGCTTGGGTAACCCTATTTTTTGTTTCAATTATGTGCAGGTTCGGGGTCTTGCAGGCTTTGGCAATGGTCTGTTTTGCAGCCGTAGTCAACTGAAGAAGAAGGCGAATTTGGGCTTTGGTATAGTCTCTTTGTACATGACTTAAGAGTGCAAGGGCTGGGTCAGGAGCCAGGGTATCATGAATAGGGATGAGCTTCGTGTTCGAGTCAAACGCATGTTCGACTCGAACATCGGTCGTTCGTGCGTTCGCCGAATTCCGAACGTTTGGGCCGTTCGCGGCAAAATTCGTGTGGCCCACAATGCACTGCGATGGCGCAATGCATTGCTGTCTCACGATTGGCCAAGCATGCACTGTGACCCCGCATGCTTGGCCAATCGCAGCGCCAGTAGCGAGGAGAGCAATGGTTGGCCACAGGCATCCTGCCTGTGGCCAATCATAGCTCAGACTGTGTAGTGCACGCCCCACACTATATAAAGCTGCCTTTCAGGCGGCCTCGTGTAGTGTTTGTTAGCATCTGAAGCAGTGGGTGTTCTGTGTACCTTCAACACAGTTACACACCAATCGTTTTTGGCTGATTTACTATTTTGCTCTTGTGTAGTGGTTACTGTCTGTGCCCTGACCGCAGTATACACCACTATATTCACCTCACCTATATAGCTAGTGATCTAGCTTTAATAATAGAGCTTGCAGTCAGTAGTGTTAGTGCGTGCTGTCTGCGTGCTCTGTACCCAGTACATACCACTATATACACCTACAAAGCTGTTCTCTATTTGAGCCCGATTGTCATTTGCTGGAGTTATTGGAAGTTGTGTGTGCCTCCAGCACAGCACAGTATACATCTGTATATACCCCTTTAACTCTGCTGTTTTCTTGTTATTGTCTGCGTGCCCTGACCGCAGTATACACCGTGATATTCACCTCACCTATATAGCTAGTGGTCCATCTTTAACAATAGAGCTTGCAGTCAGCAGTGTCACTCAGGAGATAGTGCGTGCTGTGTGCCTGCTCTGTACCCAGTACATACCGCTATTATCCACCTACATAGCTGTTCTCTATTTGGGCCCGATTGACATCTGCTGGAGTTATTGGAAGTTGTGTGTGCTTCCAGCACAGCACAGTATACATCTGTATATACCCCTTTAACTCTGCTGTTTTCTTGTTATTGTCTGCGTGCCCTGACCGCAGTATACACCGTGATATTCACCTCACCTATATAGCTAGTGGTCCATCTTTAACAATAGAGCTTGCAGTCAGTAGTGTCACTCAGGAGATAGTGCATGCTGTGTGCCTGCTCTGTACCCAGTACATACCGCTATTATCCACCTACATAGCTGTTCTCTATTTGGGCCCGATTGACATCTGCTGGAGTTATTGGAAGTTGTGTGTGCTTCCAGCACAGCACAGTATACATCTGTATATACCCCTTTAACTCTGCTGTTTTCTTGTTATTGTCTGCGTGCCCTGACCGCAGTATACGCCGTGATATTCACCTCACCTATATAGCTAGTGGTCCATCTTTAACAATAGAGCTTGCAGTCAGCAGTGTCACTCAGGAGATAGTGCGTGCTGTGTGCCTGCTCTGTACCCAGTACATACCGCTATTATCCACCTACATAGCTGTTCTCTATTTGGGCCCGATTGGCATCTGCTGGAGTTATTGGAAGTTGTGTGTGCTTCCAGCACAGCACAGTATACATCTGTATATACCCCTTTAACTCTGCTGTTTTCTGGTTATTGTCTGCGTGCCCTGACCGCAGTATACACCGTGATATTCACCTCACCTATATAGCTAGTGGTCCATCTTTAACAATAGAGCTTGCAGTCAGTAGTGTCACTCAAGAGATAGTGCGTGCTGTGTGCCTGCTCTGTACCAAGTACATACCGCTATTATCCACCTACATAGCTGTTCTCTATTTGGGCCCGATTGGCATCTGCTGGAGTTATTGGAAGTTGTGTGTGCTTCCAGCACAGCACAGTATACATCTGTATATACCCCTTTAACTCTGCTGTTTTCTGGTTATTGTCTGCGTGCCCTGACCGCAGTATACACCGTGATATTCACCTCACCTATATAGCTAGTGGTCCATCTTTAACAATAGAGCTTGCAGTCAGTAGTGTCACTCAGGAGATAGTGCGTGCTGTGTGCCTGCTCTGTACCCAGTACATACCGCTATTATCCACCTACATAGCTGTTCTCTATTTGGGCCCGATTGGCATCTGCTGGAGTTATTGGAAGTTGTGTGTGCTTCCAGCACAGCACAGTATACATCTGTATATACCCCTTTAACTCTGCTGTTCTATAAAAAAGGCATCTGCAGGAGTTAGTGGGTGTTGTGTGCCTCCAGCACAATATAAACTACCCAACTACTGTTTTACCCAACTCCCTTCAGGCCATTACCATGTCTGGAAGGCCAGCAAGGAGAGGCAGACAGGCGCGAGCCGATAAAAGAGGGAAAGCAGGCTCTGTGTCTAGAGACAACAGTGCTGGTCGTGGACGCGGTGCATTGTCATCAGCACGTGGCCATGGGACATGCTTGTCCTTCTTTTCTGCAGCTGGACATGTTGAACCGCAACATGCCAACGACTTGGTAGAGTGGATGACCAAGCCCTCTTCATCCTCCTCATCCTCTCTCACCCAGTCTCAGGGTAGTAGAAAAGCAGCTGCCAACACATCGTCGTCCCTCCTCTCAATGTCATCATCAGTGACTCCTTCCCTAGACCCACCACGTCCTCCTGAGGAGTCTCCTGAACTCTTTGAGCACAGTGTTGGGTACATGCTCCAGGAGGATGCCCAGTGTTTGGTGGGCTCTGATGATGACACTCAGCTAGAGGAAGGCAGTAGCGTGAGCACAGAGAGAGGGGATGCTCAAGAAGGACAGCAATCTGGCAGTCATGTTCCACAAGCTGCAGCATACTGCCAGGTTTGCTACAGCGATGAAGAGGGAGGGGATGATGAGGGCACTGACTCCACGTGGGTGCCTGGAAGGAGGGAGGAGGAGGAGGAGGAGGAGGAGGAGGAGGCACATGTCCAACGAGGCAGGATGCCCTCCGGGGGCCAGCTTAGGGGCAGCACACCGACTGAATCACACCGCAGAGCTCCGCCTGCGCAGAGCGCTTCCTCTGCGCAGAGCGCTTCCTCTGCGCGTTATTCTAAAAGTTCTTTGGTGTGGGCCTTTTTTGAGACGAGTGCATCAGATCGCACCGCTGCTATTTGCAACATATGTCTCAAGCGTATCTCACGTGGCCAAAACATCAGCCGCTTGGGCACCACATGCTTGACCAGACATATGTTGACCTGCCATGCAGCTCGTTGGCAAGCATACCTCAAAGACCCACACCAAAGAACAAAGCGGACCTCTCCTTGCTCCTCATCAGCTGGCATCTCCAACTCCACTAGACCTTCAGTCCTCTCTGAAACCTGCTCTGAGAGGAATGAAGGTGTAGAATTAGGTGTGTCACAGCCAAGTGCTTCCGGGAACTCTGCTAGTGGTACATCCACGTCCGATTATAGCAGACAAATGTCCCTGCCCCAGCTGCTGGACCGGCGGAAGAAATTTACTCCCAGCCATCCACATGCCCAGCGGTTGAATGCTAGCTTGGCTAAATTGCTAGCACTTCAACTGCTGCCTTTTCAGTTGGTAGACTCGGCCCCCTTCCGTGAGTTTGTACAATGTGAGGTTCCTCAGTGGCAGGTCCCCAAACGGCACTTTTTCTCACGGAAGGCAATTCCGGCTCTCTACCGGCATGTGGAAGGCAATGTCCTTGCCTCGCTGGACAGGGCGGTCAGCGGTAAGGTGCATATTACCGCTGACTCATGGTCCAGCAGGCATGGACAGGGACGTTACCTGTCTTTCACGGCCCATTGGGTCACTCTTCTGGCTGCTGGGAAGGATGCAGGACAAGGTGCAGTAGTATTGGAGGTTGTTCCGCCACCATGCCTCCAAAATGCTACTATTGGTTGTGACACACCTCTCTCCTCCACCCCCTCCTCTTCTTCTTCCTCCATGGCCTCTTCCAGTGCTCTGTCCTCAGAACCAGCGGTGCTCCGTAGGCGTTGCAGGGGCTACGCAAGTACGCAGGCAAAACGATGCCATGCCGTGCTTGCGCTGGTTTGTTTGGGGGACAGGAGCCACACTGGGGCGGATGTTTTGTCAGCTCTGCAGGGGCAGGCCGAGAGGTGGTTGACGCCACGCCAGCTTAAGCCAGGAATGGTGGTTTGCGACAATGGCACCAACCTCCTCTCCGCCCTCCGACAGGGACAACTGACCCATGTGCCCTGTGTAGCTCACGTCCTTAACCTGGTGGTGCAGCGGTTCTTGGGCAGGTACCCCGGCTTACAGGATGTCCTGAAACAGGCCAGGAGAGTCTGTGTGCATTTCCGCCGATCATTTAATGCCTGTGCTCGGCTGGCTGAGCTCCAAAAGGAGTTGAACCTGCCCAAGACCCGCCTTATATGTGACATGCCCACCAGATGGAACTCAACATTGGCCATGCTGCAGCGGCTGCACACGCAGCAGAGGGCCATCAATGAGTACCTGTGCGACTACGGCACCAGGACAGGGTCAGGAGAGCTTGGTTTTTTCTCACCACGCCAGTGGGGCATGATCAGGGATGCATGCACTGTCCTGTCACCGTTTGAGGAGGCCACAAGGATGGTGAGCAGTGACAGTGCATGCATCAGTGACACTATACCTCTTGTCCACCTCTTGGAGCATACGCTGCGTGGAATAATGGACAGGGCACTTGAGGCAGAACAGAGGCAGGAAGAGGAGGACTTCCTTGCCTCTCAAGGCCCCCTTTATCCAGACAGTGTTCCTGCTGTGCCACCCATCACACAGGAAGAGGGTGAGGAGGAGGAAGAGGAGGAGGAGGATGATTGTGTCAGCATGGAGGTGGAGGCTGGCACTCAGCATCAGCAGCAGCAGTCTTATAGGGATGATTTACAGTCCCAAGAAACACGTGGACTTGTACGTGGCTGGGAGGAGGTAGCTGCGGATCATGTTGTCCTTAGTGTCCCAGAGGACTCCGGACCGAATGCCTCAGCTAACCTACGCTGCATGGCCTCCCTGATCCTGCAAAGCCTGCGGAAGGATCCTCGTATTCTTCGGATCAAGGAGAGGGACCATTACTGGCTGGCCACTCTCCTTGATCCACGGTACAAGGGTAAGGTTGCCGACCTTATCTTGCCATCGCAGAGGGAGCAGAGGATGAGACATCTCCGGGAGGCCTTGCAGAAAGCTCTGTGCAGCGCGTTCCCAGAGACTGGGAGGTCACAAACTCCTGGTCCTGGACAACGTGTTGCTGAGGCATCAGTCAGAAGGAGCGGTGGAGAAGGTGGCCGTCTGACTGATGCTTTCAGACAATTTTTTAGTCCGCAGCCCCAAGGTATGATTGGTTCCAGCACCCATCGCCAGCGTCTAATTTACATGGTGCAGGAATACCTAGGGGCAAGGTCAGACTTGGACACCTTTCCCACTGAAAATCCTCTGGCTTACTGGGTCTTGAGGATGGATCACTGGCCAGAGCTTGCACAGTATGCAATTGAGCTACTGGCCTGTCCTGCATCCAGCGTTCTTTCGGAACGCACCTTCAGTGCTGCTGGTGGCTTTGTTACCGATCACAGGGTGCGCCTGTCCACCGAATCAGTTGATCGACTGACCTTCATCAAGATGAATCAGTCTTGGATTACCCACAGCTACCAAGCACCTGAAGCTGATGTAACCGAATAATTTTTTTTGAAATACCACATCCCTTCAAGACTGCCTATGCTGATGCTGAGTGACTGTCCTGTTATGTTGATTGTCTATCCTCTTCCTCCTCCGCTGATATGTTGGAAGAACATTTTTGGTTCTGGGTGATGCCAGCAGCCCAATTTTTCTGCCCCTGTTTAACAGGGGCGTTTAAGTACAATTTTTGATGCAATGCTTTGCAGCAGGGCTAATTCCTGCAAAAAAACTAGAGTGTATGGCAGAGGTTGCAGTGTGATGGCACCAGTGCCTAAGGCCCAATTTTTCTGCCCCTGTTTAACAGGGGCGTTTAAGTACAATTTTTGATGCAATGCTTTGCAGCAGGGCTAATTCCTGCAAAAAACTAGAGTGTATGGCAGAGGTTGCAGTGTGATGGCACCAGTGCCTAAGGCCCAATTTTTCTGCCCCGTTTAACAGGGGCGTTTAAGTACAATTTTTGATGCAATGCTTTGCAGCAGGGCTAATTCCTGCAAAAAAACTAGAGTGTATGGCAGAGGTTGCAGTGTGATGGCACCAGTGCCTAAGGCCCAATTTTTCTGCCCCTGTTTAACAGGGGCGTTTAAGTACAATTTTTGATGCAATGCTTTGCAGCAGGGCTAATTCCTGCAAAAAAACTAGAGTGTATGGCAGAGGTTGCAGTGTGATGGCACCAGTGCCTAAGGCCCAATTTTTCTGCCCCTGTTTAACAGGGGCGTTTAAGTAAAATTTTTGATGCAATGCTTTGCAGCAGGGCTAATTCCTGCAAAAAAACTAGAGTGTATGGCAGAGGTTGCAGTGTGATGGCACCAGTGCCTAAGGCCCAATTTTTCTGCCCCTGTTTAACAGGGGCGTTTAAGTACAATTTTTGATGCAATGCTTTGCAGCAGGGCTAATTCCTGCAAAAAAACTAGAGTGTATGGCAGAGGTTGCAGTGTGATGGCACCAGTGCCTAAGGCCCAATTTTTCTGCCCCTGTTTAACAGGGGCGTTTAAGTACAATTTTTGATGCAATGCTTTGCAGCAGGGCTAATTCCTGCAAAAAAACTAGAGTGTATGGCAGAGGTTGCAGTGTGATGGCACCAGTGCCTAAGGCCCAATTTTTCTGCCCCTGTTTAACAGGGGCGTTTAAGTACAATTTTTGATGCAATGCTTTGCAGCAGGGCTAATTCCTGCAAAAAAACTAGAGTGTATGGCAGAGGTTGCAGTGTGATGGCACCAGTGCCTAAGGCCCAATTTTTCTGCCCCTGTTTAACAGGGGCGTTTAAGTAAAATTTTTGATGCAATGCTTTGCAGCAGGGCTAATTCCTGCAAAAAAACTAGAGTGTATGGCAGAGGTTGCAGTGTGATGGCACCAGTGCCTAAGGCCCAATTTTTCTGCCCCTGTTTAACAGGGGCGTTTAAGTAAAATTTTTGATGCAATGCTTTGCAGCAGGGCTAATTCCTGCAAAAAAACTAGAGTGTATGGCAGAGGTTGCAGTGTGATGGCACCAGTGCCTAAGGCCCAATTTTTCTGCCCCTGTTTAACAGGGGCGTTTAAGTACAATTTTTGATGCAATGCTTTGCAGCAGGGCTAATTCCTGCAAAAAAACTAGAGTGTATGGCAGAGGTTGCAGTGTGATGGCACCAGTGCCTAAGGCCCAATTTTTCTGCCCCTGTTTAACAGGGGCGTTTAAGTACAATTTTTGATGCAATGCTTTGCAGCAGGGCTAATTCCTGCAATAAAACTAGAGTGTATGGCAGAGGTTGCAGTGTGATGGCACCAGTGCCTAAGGCCCAATTTTTCTGCCCCTGTTTAACAGGGGCGTTTAAGTACAATTTTTGATGCAATGCTTTGCAGCAGGGCTAATTCCTGCAAAAAAACTAGAGTGTATGGCAGAGGTTGCAGTGTGATGGCACCAGTGCCTAAGGCCCAATTTTTCTGCCCCTGTTTAACAGGGACATGTAATTACAATTCTTGATATAATATTTCACAGGAGGGCCCCTTCCTGTGCCCACCCAGAGTAACTGTGAGGACTTATAGTGTTGTGGCACCAGCACCACAACCACCAAAGGTCAATTTTTCTACCACTGTTCAACAATGGCATGTAATTACAATTCTTGATATAATCGTTCACAGCAGGGCGCTCCAGCGCCCACCAAGAGTCACTTTGAGGGCTTACAATGTTGTTGCAAAACCAACACCTTGTTCCGCCATTTCTGCAGAGCATATAGGGCAGGCCCCTACTTTCAAACATCCAACTTACAAACATCTCCTACTTGCAAACGGAAGGAGACAACAGCAAGTGAGATGAAAAAAGATGGACGACAAAACAAATTATACAGGGGTGATAACCCTTCCCTATGTTTTCCAAAAAGCTTAAAAATATTTTTTTTGACTGGAGCTACACTTTAAAAATGTACCATTTGAAAATTACAAACAGATTCAACTTAACACAACAAACCTACACAGTCCCAGTCTTGTTTGCACCGCCTGTATACTGCTGTTCTGAGTATATAGGGCCTGGGGGCCACACGCATTTCCTTTTTTTAATATGGGTACAGGGTTCCCCTTAATATGCGTACAAGACCCAAATAGGCTGATAATGGGCAGGGAGGGCTACCCATGCCATTTTTCTGAATGATTTTCAACCATATTGCAGGAACCAGATATAACATTAAAACCGCAAGCAGTTTTAAATGGTGTTATTTCCGCTTAATGTCATTTTGTGCAGGGACTGTTCTAAACACGGGAAACACGTGGCACTTCACAGGCATACTACAGACACCCATCAGGCACCATATTTAAAGGAATATTTCACTTTTTTTTTTTCACTTTAATCGTCATTAAAATCAGTACTCCCACCAAAACGGTAGTTTTTAAAACTTTTTTTTGCAGTGACCCATGTCCCCTGAGGCAGGAGGCAGGTCGCCAAACCCTTTTTAGGACACTATCTTGCATATTAGCCGTTAAAATTAGCACTTTCCAATTCGAATGTTCGAGTCCCATAGACTTCAATGGGGTTCTAACGTTCGTACCGAACGCGGGGGTCGTTCGCAAGTTCTGGTGCGAACCGAACCGGGGGGTGTTCGGCTCATCCCTAATCATGAAGTAGTGTAGAAGCTATTTGAAACACTGCTAGCCAAAATCGTTTTACTACTGGGCATGTCCACCATATGTGGACATGTGTACCCCTCTCTCCACAGCCTCGGAAACATGCCGGCGAGTAGGTTGGCAGAAATTTCGAGATCCTAGCAGGGACCAGATACCATCTCATAAGTACTTTATAATTAGCCTCCAGAGCCACTATGTTTTGGGTAGATGATTTGGTATTGGCCCAGATTTGGGACCAGTCCTCCTCATCAAGAGTCAGTTTCAGGTCTTTGGACCACTGCGCAGCATAGAGAGGAAGGTTGGACGGGAGGGTAGTGAGATGTGTGTAGATGGCTGAAATGATACCCGGTGCGTGGGGGTCCGAGGAGCATAACTCCGAGGAGTTTGAAGAACTGGGAAGGGCTTAAGAGAAGTGTTAGTGACAAGATCTAGTATTCTGCAAAGGTCAGCTTGAGACCAACGGTAAAAAGACCCAGGTTCCGTGAAAGCCGGGTAGAATGGGGGTGGCCAAAGAAGGAGAGTAAAGGGGAATGCGGAGAAACCAGCCTAAAGGGGCCACGCAACCTGTCCCATATTTTCAAGGAATGACTAGTGACTGGATTAGTTATGGGGCCACGAGCTGAAGGCGGAATCCATAATACATTAGATATTAACAGGGGATATAACTCAATTGCCTCCAGGGTGACCCATATGGGGACTTCACTGGTCGCGTGGAATAGGGTGAGCTGGGCTAATTGGGCTGCTTGATAATATCGAGTAAAGTTTTGTATACCAAGGCCACCCCTGCTTCTGTCCCGGAGAAGAATTGATCTCGGGACCCTGGGCTTAATTGGACCCCAGATATACTTGAACACCCGAGACTGCACAATACGGTGGAAGTAGGATGGTACTGGGATCGGGAGTACTCTGTATAAGTAGAGAAGTTTAGGGAGGAGGGTCATTTTGACAGCTGCTACTCTACCTAACCATGATATACAAAGAGACTTCCATGATTCCAAAAGAGAAGTTAGTTGTGAGAGCATAGGAAGATAATTAGCCCGAAAGAGAGTAGCGGGGTCAGCAGTCAATTTTATACCTAGGTATGGAAGTGTGGATGTAGACCAGAGAAAGGGGAAGCTGTTTTGTATATGGGCCAATTCTTGGGGTGGGAGGGATACATTCAGGGCTCTAGATTTCTGCTGATTTACCTCCAGACCCGAAACGGTCTAAGATGGGGATGAGGTTTGGAAGCGTTGTTCGAGGGGAGGTCACAAAAAGGAGCCCCTCGTCGGCAAACAGGCATATCTTGTGGGAAGTAGAGGCTATTTCTAATCCTTTGATGTCCGGGGAGGCTCTAATTAAAGCGGCAAGGGGTTCAATGGTCAGAGCAAAGATAAGGGGAGAAAGGGGGCAGCCCTGTCTAGTTCCTCTTTCTATAGAAAAGGTATCCGAGCGGAAACCTGAGTATTTTATGTAGGCTTGTGGTTGGTTATAGAGGGAATTCACCCATTGTAAAAAGTGCGGGCCGAAACCCCAACATTTAAGGATATAATTCAGGTAGGGCCAAGACACCGTGTCGAAGGCCTTCTTTATATCAAGAGAAAGCAGGTGCAAAGGGATTTTGCGGGACCTAGCTATGTGCTGAAGCAGGACAACCCTTCTAATGTTGTCACTGGCTTGACGCCGGGGCATGAAGCCTACCTGATCTTTATTAATCAGTCTGCCAATCAAAGGATTGAGACGAAGGGCTAAAACTTTGGCTAGAAGTTTAATGTCCAGGTTTAGTAAGGAGATGGGTCTAAAAGTAGACCACAGGGAGTTATCGGTATTGGGTTTGGGTAGCATGGCTATTATAGCAGTCAAAGTGTCACGGCCAAATGCCTGATTTTGCAGCAGGGCGTTAAAGGATTTACAAAGGAGAGGAGTCAGGATGGGAGCAAATTTTTTATAATAAGTGGCGGAAAGGCCACCAGGGCCAGGACGCTTGTGTGGTTTAAGGGTTTGGATAGCCGCAAGTATTTCTTCGGGCCTAATGGGTGTCTCAAGGGATTCTCTATCGGAGTCAGTCATTGTGGGCAAGGAAAGGTCACGAAACAGCCGATCAGCCGCTTGTTGAGTGAAGGAAGGTTTAGCCTTATATAAACCTTCCAAACGGTTACGGAATTCACGAAGTATCTTGACTGGGTTACTGGTAAGGGTGTGCTTATCTATTTTGAGTCTAATGGGAATCTGGTTTTTATCAGGGCGCCGCAGGTGCATGGCCAGCAGCGTATCTGGTTTGTTGGCTTTCGTGTAAAAGGTGTGATTGGACCTACGGATAGCCTTGTCAGCAGACTCAGCCAGCAGCAGGTCCAATTCAACTCTGGCATTCTCCATCGCCAGCCTATGGGTCTCAGTCGAGGAGGCCTGGAACTGTAAGAAAGCCTGGTGGAACGCCTGTTCTAGTCTAGCCTGTCGGAGTTTCTTATCTTTTTTGAGGTGTGTGGAGACTGAGATACACGTGCCCCTAATCACCGGCTTATGCGCTTCCCAGAGAAGGGTAGGAGAGATATCAGGGGTGGAATTATTCTGTATATAATCCTTGAGAGCCACTTGGATATCTAACAAGTAAGATTGATTGGTAAGGTGGGCTTCATTAATACACCATGAGCGATCTCTAGATTGGGGGATCAGGGATGTTATCGAGGTTATTACTGCGCAGTGGTCCGACCACGGTATGGGTTGTATAATAGAGTCAGCCAAGATCGGGGGGGATGCAACTGAAAGAAAGATATGATCAATTCTGGAGAAGGATTTATGAGGGTATGAGTAAAAAGTGTAATTCTTTTTGGTCGGATTGCATTCCCGCCAAGTATCAATCAGTGAGGCTTGCTGCAGCAGCTTCCGAAACCGTAGAGAGGGGGTGTATTGTTCAGGGGCATAGGGAGATTTATCTAGATGAGGTTACAGCACCAAATTTGAATCACCACATAAAAACAGAGTGCCCTTGCAATGGGTCCATATGACCTGGAGTAGATGTGATAAGAAAGGGGTAGGGTTATTATTAGGGGCATAATAGGAAACCAAGGTAGTTTCTACATCTTGAAGTAAACCTACTAGAATAACATAACGCCCTTCCGGGTCTTTAATTTCAGAGGTCACCGAGAAAGGAAGGGTATGGTGGATAGCAATCAACACACCACGTTGCTTTGTGGGAGCGGAGGCGGTGAAAACTTGAGGGTACCGGGAACTAAAATACTTCGGGGTTGCGTTAATGGAAAAATGGGTTTCCTGAAGAGCCACAATGCCAGCATTCAGCGATGCAAAAGACTGGAAAGCCTTGACCCGTTTGTTAGGTGAATTGAGGCCTTTAACATTAAGAGAAAGTATTTTTATGGGGGCCATCGGGAAAGAAGTGAGGGGAAATGCAGAAAAGTCCCCAGGACCCCGCCGTCCCACCGACACGTAGCAGAGAAAAAGAGGGGGAAAAAAGAAGAGAAGAGCGGGAATAGAGGGGAGGGAAAGTAGGGTTCGTAGGGTAAGGATATGGACAAATTATGGAGGGGGGAACAGAAATCCGTCACCCGACCAAACAGTGCGCAGACTCCCCAGTCGGCCTGCCGGCTGAAGGGTGTGTACACCATAGTAGGGGCAAGCCATGACAGCTTCCCGCCGCAAACGGGTTATTCAAATAGAAAACTTAGAAATCAAAATACAATGACAAAGTTCTATATCAATAAAACCATTGATAATGGGCTATTAGTAGTCGTGGGACTAATGCAACATAGTCACAAAGCAATCCCATTGTGCAGGTAATATAACCAGGTACCAAAATGGGGAAACAGTGAGATTAGTCCTCACAACCGTGTACCTGAAAGAAAAACAAAACATACAAAAAAAACACACAAAAATAAACAGGCAGAATAGTAAATCGTAGGGTTTGAGCCTGTGCAACACCAGAGAGTAATAGGGGACTGTGCAGGGTCCCCCCAAAAAAGAAAAAAAAAGGGGGGGGGGAAACCCATCTCGGGACAGTCCTCTTGGCCCCGGCTAAGAGGTCAGGCAAAAATAGCAAATGGTGTGATCAAGATCTCATACCGGGTTCCTCCAGTTGCACTCAATTAAGGTGAAAAGAGCAAGTAGCATTGTTCAGCGAGGAGAATGCAGTAGGCGATCCGTTACGACATCTCGGGGAGGCCAGGCTGGGGTCCCCTTACAGATAGAGGAAGGGGCCAGTGGAGGCCTTCTTGGGGTGTTGGTATAGGGATGGGCTGAGATCCTGGCCGGGGTGCGTGGTAGGGCCGTTTCTGAAGGTTGGGCCGGGGCCGTCAGATGCAGGGATTCCAGAAGACGTTGGAGAGCTTCAGGAGATGTGCAGGAGTGTTGCTGGCCTTGGTAGGAAAACTGTAGGGCGAAAGGGAAACACCATGTGTATTTGACCTGATGCTGTTGAAGAATCTGTAGCTGTGGTTTCATCGCGCGGCGTTTTGCGATCGTTAGGGGAGCCAAGTCAGAGAAGAGCTGATATGCGTGCCCCTGGAACAGAAGAGCATCCTTGTTACGTGCGGGTGTCAGCAATTGCTCCTTCGTACGAAAAAAGTGAAGCTTAATGATAATATCTCTCGGAGGACCATCAGGTAGTCGGTGGGTAAGGGCCCTATGGATCCGATCGAATTCTAAACGTTCGATTGGTATAGAGGGGGACAGTTCTTGGAAGAGGGCCGTAGTGAAGGACTGTACATCATCGATCGTTTCTGGTATGCCTCGCAGGCGCATATTGGATCTGCGGGAGCGATTTTCCGCGTCCTCTAAGCGGGAGAGGAGGGTAGTGTTCTCATCTCGTAGGGCCGCCTGCTCCTGGACCTGTTCCTGGAGCGTGAGTTCAATATCGTCTACCCTGGTCTCCAGATCCAATGTGCGTTGGCCTAGTTCCCTTATCTCCCTGGTTAGCTTGTTTGTTATCTGGTCAGAGGTAGATTTGAGGGCCTTATGCAGCATGGTTTCCATCAGTGACAGAAAATCCGCCTGAGACATACCTGTGGGTGGTATGGTGGAGGGACCATCAGCGTGATCATCTGAGCGGTCATCGTCCTCGCTATCAGTATGTCTTGTTTCGTCCGGAGAGGGAGCTCGCTGCATAGCAAGAGCTTTCGCCGCCATCTTGGATGAGGCGCGGGCTAGGGCCTCCTTTATCGGTTTAGGCTTGTTCTTGCCTCGGTGGTTTGTCAGGACCATACCGGAGTGATCCGTGTGCGTTCCGGAGGTGATGTGCTGAAACAGCGGGGTTGCAGGGTGGCTCAAACCAGGAGAAAATACCCGATGATGCGGCGGGAAGAGCGGAGCTCTAGTGGAACACGTCCTCCATGTAGAGCCTCGCGCATGCGCCCCCCTCCATTATTGTATTTTAAATAGGGTTTGATGCTGTATTAGGGAAAATCTGAATTTAATCAGTACAAATCTGCATTTAATCTGCACAAATATGTTAATTTTTAAAATAAACAATAACAGCCAATAACAATCCATCGTGTACTGGTCTGATTCTTGTTACATTCATAAATTGTCAGTAATACACAAGGATAAGCAAGAAAAAAATATATAGTTTAGCACTATCTCACCCTAAAAAACGTCATTAAATACATGCAATTGATCATATAAGGCCTGATTCACACCTATGCATTTTTTAGTGCATTTTCAGTTTTGCAGAAACACACTACAGTCCATTTAACATGGCTTCATATGGGTCATGTTCACATTTGTGCATTTTATGTAAAGGGCCAGGGACTTTTTTCTGGTTTTTGGTTACATAGATTTCAATGAATCAAAAACGTGTATTGAAAAACACAAAATGCACCTGGGATATACAAACTGCAACTGCATAGGTGTGAACCAGGCCTCAGTGTATAGCACAGATACTGATAACATTATACATAGCATATATGAATAAAAAATATTTTAAAGTGATACAATCTAAAGCTGGATTCACACCTATGCAGTTTTAATGCTTTTTGCATTTTCGCAGATTTGCACTACAGTCCATTCAACATGTTTTCCTATGGAACACGTTCTGTAGTGCAAATCTGCAAAATGCAAAAAGCACTAAAAATGCATAGGTGTGAATCTGGCCTAAAGCAGGGGTAGGCAACATGGGGCCCTCCAGCTGTTGTGGAACTACATTTCCCATGAGGCATTGCAAGGCTGGCAGTTACAATTACTCCAAGAAGCATGATGGGACTTGCAGTTCTGCAACAGCTGGAGGGCCCCAGGTTGCCTACCCCTGATCTAAAGCTTAAACAAGGTACGTCATGCTCTGTACACAATTGTGCAAAAAAATTCTCTTTCAGTGTTCACTCTTACCTTTATTGGACACAGACTCAGCCTCTATGGTGGACCTGATATGTTATACCGTATAAGTCCATAAAGTGCTTTAGTATTTAGAGAAATGTATCAATATACCATCCAGATTGCATTTAAATTCCACATCATCTCTAAATATGCAGTCTACAAGACAAGACCATAGTGCTATAAAAAAAATTATATATATATATATATATATATATATATATATATATATATATATATATATATGCAGCCTGGTATATAATGTGCAGAGCCCTGTGTATAATGTGCAGCCTGGTATATGATGTGCAGAGCCCTGTGTATAATGTGCAGTCTGCGCAGCCATTGGCCCCATTCGGGGGAACAAACAAATTTGTGGGGTGTTCCCCCCGCCAAACACCCTGCAATGTACTGCACAGTGCATAGTGCATTTTGTGCCCTAATTGTGCAAACCCTTGCCTAATCAGAGATGCAGTATAAGCTGGTTGTTAAAGAGCGGGGCCAGGAAGCAGGCTGTGGCATTCTTAACAACCGATGAGTGATCAGCTGTCAATGGGCTTCGCCGTTGAGAGTTGAGTAAAAAAAAAATTGTAGGTAAAAAAAGTAAAAAAAAAAAAATCGGCGTCCCCCCCAAGTCCATACCAGACCCTTATCCAGTCTGACAGGTCAGGAAAGGGGGAGGGGGCGAGCAAGCGCACCCACCACTAGCCCCGAATACCAGGCCACATGCCCTCATTCCCACAACCGTGGCCAGTGGTTGTGGGGATCTGTAGGCAGGGGGCTTATTGATATCTGGAAGCCCCCTTTAATAAGGGGGCCCCAAGATCCCATTCCCCCCATGTGAATAATTATGGGGTACGGGGCGTGGCTTGGCGGAGCTCGATGGCGGACGTGTAATCTGTTAGCTCCGGCGCCTCAGGACACGAAACATCAATTGGCAGGTACTATCGCATACTTACCGAACCCAGAGATGGGCACAGCTTCCCGCACGTCCTCGGCATCTCGCTCCCGGTCCCCGAGGGGACATTCCACAGGGCAATCGCAAGGAAACATACCGGAGATGTTTCGCTCTCAGCGGGGGAACATGGCGCCTTCCCGCCATAACACATCGCAGGCCGCAGACCTCAGATCCTCGCCTCATGCCGAAATTCTACTGACAGAAACCCTCCCGCTCAGTAACCCTGCGAACAGTGGTGACGGACACCGCATACAACACACACCGCCTTCCCAGCAAACCATCAGCATGCTGGATCTTCGCACAATTGCCACTGACATAAAGGACACCTTGTCAGCAGCCATTGCCGAGCTACGAGTGGACATCAGGGCCCTGACTGACCGAGTCCACACGGTTGAGAAAACCACTGCCCAACATGATCTTTCCATCCGCAAGACTACGAGGAAGCTAGATGGTCATACATTGCAACTCAGGGACATGCAGAGGCACATGGAGGATTTGGACAACAGGGGCAGACGGCGCAACCTAAGAATCAGAGGCCTCCCGGAATCTGTTGATGGTGAACACATCCCCTCAGCCATCTCCTCCATTTTCAACGATGTATTGGATAGGCCCCTACAAACTGCTGTGGAGTTTGAAAGGATCCACCGCGCGCTGCGCCCTAAGGGCCGAGATGCGGACTCACCGAGGGATATCATCTGCTGCCTTGTTAATTATCGTCTTAAAGAGGATATTTTGAAAGCTGCCCGGTCCAAACCCCAGATATCCTATGAGTCTGCTCCTATACAGATTTTTCAAGACCTTTCGGGCATCACGCTTCAGCATCGCAGGGATCTGCGCCCCCTGCTCGAAACACTGAAAACCCGTGGCATTCTGTATAAATGGAAATTTCCTTTTTGCCTAACTGCTTCTCATCAAGGGCGCACGGCCTACCTTAAGGTTCCCGAAGATCTCCCTAACTTTTGTGCCACATTAAACGTGCCTCTAGTGGAAGTCCCGAATTGGTATGCTAACTTCCGCCCCATGGCCTACAAACCGATCGCATATCACATGGAACCCATGGATACTCATGATGCTCCTCATCGCAGACGGAGATCCCAGTCCGGCTACAGGGGACAACGCCCTCCGGATACCATCCGAAGGGATTACAGCCCGTCGTCCTCACCGCATTCAAGGAGGGACTATTAGACCCCAAACATTCAAGTAATCTATACGGTTAGTCTAACCGCTGGAAACAAGCTGTTCCACTCGAGTTTAACTCCATTTTCATACGTTCACGTGCTCCGCAAAGTTTTTTACTGCGGTCTACATTATTGTTGGTAATGACTGTCCGCTCGGTTTGTAGTTAACTTGTTTGTTTGCTCATACCTGACTCACACCCAAGTCCTCCTTCCGGTCGTATTTTCACATCGTTCAGACGGACTGAGAGGCACTTGACTTCCGAATCGGACTTATCCTCCCCTTTCTTGGGAAGTCACGTTTGGCTTCCACCGTTGATGACATCTATCTCTAGCGGATTGCCTCCGAGACCGTGTTTCTTTGGCACTATCCCGCCAGTTCTACTGCTACCAGACGAACGTGAGCTCGGGCTACGACATTTCACAGCCTCTATATTGAGCTTCGTCCTATTATCCGGGCGGACCTTAGCTTCGTTGCAATACCCACGAACGAATAATACCTCTTGCATCCGGACGTCACCACACATCTCAACAATGCGCAGTTTTTCCAACTTGGTTTTCCGCGTCTCATGACTGCAACCGACCCTTACGCCCTCCACATAGTGTCTGCTAAGATTTCATCCGGACCATGCACCCTACAACAGTCGCTCGCTCCTGCCATTACATAGTAATCGGTCTTGACTCACTCATGTATACAGACGAAGCTTTATGATGAACTGCATATGGCACATTCTTTCGTTCGTAAGATATCTGTGTTCCTGGACTTTCCACGAAAGACGAACTTTTAAGTGGAATGGATCGAGCCGATTGCTGGCTCCCAAATGTGTGTTCCTCATCCCAGCGGATAAGTATGCCTCGCACAACAAATGCTATCTATCCCTCCTCTGATGTAGATGTTACCGTGCTCTAGAGCACTACTCGTTATTTAGTATTATTTAATACTAGATCTTATAGTCTACCTATATCTTTGTGCATATACGCAGGGCTGGTGCAAGGATTTTTGACACCCTAGGCGAAACCTCATTTTGCCGCCCCCCTTGGCCCCACCCCTGACTCCACCCCCTTTGCCCTTCCCATGTACACCCCACCTTTTTAATGACCACTACTATTTTGCATGCGACACTTTGCTAGACCAGCTAATTGTGGAAATTTTACAGTTTTGCCCCCAAACCAGCTTTCAGATCAAATAATTCAAAACGATAAACGATAAAATAGCAGATTTTTATTTGTAAACGTTTTCACCAGTGCCCTTTAAATGCAGCCTCACCTCTGCCCATCAAATGTTATCTCACTTGTGCCTATCAAATACAGCCTCACCAGCACCCATCAAATACAGACTCACCAGCACCCATCAAATACAGACTCACCGGCGCCCATCAATGCCACTTTACCAGCGCCCATCAAATACAGACTCACCAGCACCCATCAAATACAGACTCACCAGCGGCTATCAATGCCGCTTCACCAGTGCCCATCAAATACAGACTCACCAGCACCCATTAATGTCGCTTCACCAGCGCCCATCAAATACAGACTCACCAGCACCCATCAATGTCGCTTCACCAGTGCCCATCAAATACAGACTCACCAGCGGCTATCAATGCCGCTCCCCCAGCGCCCATCAATGCCACTTCACCAGCACCCATCACATACAGACTCACCAGTGGCTATCAATGTCGCTTCACCAGCACCCATCAAATACAGACTCATCAGTGCCCATGAAATACAGACTCACCAGCGGCTATCAATGCCGCTTCACCAGCGCCCATCAATGCTTCTTAACCAGCGCTTATGAATGCAGTCTCACCAGCACCCATCAATGCAGCTTCACCAGTGTCCATCAATGCAGCTTCACCAGTGCCCATCAATGCCGCCTCATCAGCGCCCATCAATATCGCTTCACCAATGCCGCCTCACCAGTGCCCATCAAATACAGACTCGGGGGGGACATTTGGTAGATCAGTCAATAGAATACATATACACTCACACACATTTTAAAATTACATTTGATTGTCATCACATATACAATCTCATTAAAGAGGAAGTAAACCCTGATGAGTGTTACTTCCTCTTTCATTCCCTGCAAAGGTAAAGCATAATGGACTACTATGCATCGCATCGCATCACATTGCATCGCATAGTAGTCCATTATGTGTCACTTTGAAGAAATTAGATTTTTTCAATTTTTTTATTGGATGTTTTATAGCAGAAAGTTTAAAAAATTTTTTTTTCTTTTTCAAAATTGTCGCTCTTTTTTTGTTTATTTTACAAAAAATAAAAGCCGCAGAGGTGATCAAATAGCACCAAAAGAAAGTTCTATTTGTGGGAATAAAAGGGACATCTTTTATTTTTATTTGGTTACAGCGTTGCAGTTAAAATAGTAGTTAAAATAACGCAGTGACTTTTTGCAAAAAACGGCCTGGTCATTAAGGAGGGGTAAATCTTTTGGAGAGCAAGTGGATAATAAAGAGAAGCACGGATTAAGAATGAAATGATATAAGGAGTGCTGGACATGACAGTGTGGATGAGGGACACAGAGGGTTAAGCTTTAGGGGGTGGAGTGGAGAAAGAGGTTTGCAGGAAACAAGTTCAGGGTAGGGGAGGGGTCACATAAAAGGGAGAGGCGTGGCTTTAAGGGATCATTCGGAGCCCAGTGTGATACAGAGGAGGCAGTTTTTCGCTGCTCCTCTGCTATGGCGGACCTCGAGGGACTCTTCGCGCGGCTGCGACGGGCGGCGGAGGTGCATGGAGCGGACTGGCTGCGGGAACGCGTGGGTGACCTGGCGGACGGCGATGTGGACGGCGGCGGGACAGGTGAGGTTCCACTACGCGCGCGGAGGTCTCGGCCTCCGGCGCGTTTTTCTCCTGGGCCTACTCCTCGGCTGCCTCGTGACTCCCGGAGCCCGGGGGAGGACCGATCGGTCCCCCCGGCGAAACAGAAGGTTCTTGGCTCCCCCCGGTCAGGGCGGTCGTTGCGCCGCCGACCGGAGGGGGGCGGGGCTTTGCGGCCGCATGGCAATGGCGCCGGGACTGCACGGGGCCCGGTGGAGGTGGGGGGGGTGCGGATGGATCTGGGTTTGAGGACCAGGGGGGGGTGCACGTGGCGGGGGATCTGCAGCATGCTGGGTCAGGGGCCAGCAGCCGCGCGGTGGGGGGGAGGGGGGCACACCGGGGGGGTCGCATGCTGGAGGGGGGGAGGGAGGGTCGCAGAAGGCCGCCAAGGTGCCTGGCAGGGCTGGTTTTAGACGCCGGCATGCCGGGGGCGGAGGGGGGAGGAGGACATTGGCTGCAGTCCCGGATCGCAGGGACCGGACGGACCGCTCGGAGCACAGGGGGATGGCTGCGTCCCCGGTGCGTGCTGGCGAGGTCGGTTCGGAGAGCGAGCTGTCCCAGGAGGAGGAGGTGTCCTTTTCTGCACCCGGACCGGTACCGGTCGCCGAGGCCCCAGGGGGGCCGGGTAAGTTGCGGGAGTCTACATTGCTGGCGGATGCTTTGCGGGATCTGATGGGGGTGGCGCAGGGGGGTGCGGTGCCCACGGGATCCCGGGATGTCTTGGGGGGGGTTTCGGCTGGTTCATCGCAGGGGGCGGGGCCAGTGGCCCCGGGGGGGCCGTCAGGTCTGTTGCAGGAGCTGTTGGAGGGGCTGCAGGCCCTTGTTGGTAAGTTTGCTGGGGGCTCGGGGTCGCCTCAGGTGGCCCCCTGGTTGGGTACTGGGGGGGGGCCGGGGGGGCGGAGGCTATGCCTGCGCGGGATGCACCGCCTGCTGCGGTGTCGGGGGGCCTGGATGCGGGGGCTGTGGGCTCGGGGGTCCCCCCGGTGCCCGCGGACCCGGGGGCGCGGTCTGACCTGGTTAGGATCGCGGATGCTGCCCGGTGCGAAGTCTATGTTTGTTTTGAAGGCCCGCTGGGGGCGCATTTGAAGCAGGAGGTGCGGGACAAGATAGGCAAGGGTGAGTATGTGGAGATTTTCTCTTTGCTCCCCCTCGAGAAATTTAATTTGGACAGGGTCAAGCCGGACAGTTCCAAGAAGGACGACGAGGAGAAGCGTAGGTATCGGCTGATCCCACGCACCTTTGCGAATTGGCTTCAGGCGTTCGCGATCTTGGCTAGCGTGATAGGGGAAAAGAACCCCGAGCATTGCTCGGCGTTATTTTGTTACCTGGACGCGATTGGTGAGGCTCATCGGGTGTACGGAGGGCTGGCGTGGCTGCGCTATGATGAGCAGTTCCGTCAGCGTAAGGCAGTGCGGGCTGACCTGCGCTGGGATCACAAGGACATAAGCCTCTGGATGAGGCTTATGTCTGCTCCGCGTACGCCCACTCCGTTTCTTCAGGGGGGGGGCCGGGAGTGCGTCGTCCTCGGGGCTGCCGGCCGGAAAGAAGTGGGGGGTGTGCTGGCCCTTTAATGAAGGGGCTTGTAAATTCGGGGGCGCGTGCCGTTTCAAGCATGAGTGCTCCGGGTGCGGCGGCACCCACCCCCTGTCCCGCTGTTTCAAAAAAGGTCAGCGCGCCGGTGCCGCCGGTCACAAAAGGGATGACGCCGGTGAACCTGGGAAGGATGCTTCCTTTCCTAAATAGGTATCCGGATGGTGAGGCGGCGCGGGGGTTGATTTTGGGTTTTCGGGACGGTTTTAGGATTCCCTGTTCTTTGGGAGGGGTGCCGCCGTTGGCCAAGAATTTGAGATCGGCTTTAGATCACCCGGGGGTTGTGGATGAAAAATTGGGTAAGGAGGTGGCGCTGGGCCGGATGGGCGGGCCTTTCGAAGTGCAGCCGTGGGGGGACCTGGTGGTCTCCCCGTTGGGTGTGGTTCCTAAGAAGGAACCGGGGAAGTTTCGCTTGATTCATCTTTTCCGAAAGGGGGGTCGGTCAATGATTTCATTGACCCGGAGGCGTGTACGGTTTCCTACACGTCTTTTGACGCGGCGGTACGGTGGGTCAGGCGGTATGGTCGTGGGGCTCTCATGGCCAAGGCGGATGTGGAATCGGCGTTTCGTCTTCTGCCGGTCCACCCGGACAGCTTCCGGCTGTTGGGATGCCATTGGCGGGGCAAGTTTTATGTAGACTTGTGCCTGCCCATGGGTTGTTCCATTTCATGCGCCTATTTTGAAGCTTTTAGCTCATTTTTGGAATGGGTGGTGAGAGATGTTTCGGGCCTGGAGTCGGTCATCCACTATTTGGATGACTTCCTGTGCGTGGGCCCGCCTGCCTCCAATGTGTGTGCGATTCTTCTGTCCACGTTGCAGCACATTGCGGGCAGGTTTGGGGTGCCGTTGGCGGGGGATAAGACGGAAGGCCCGGTGACGGAATTGAGTTTTTTGGGGATCGTGATTGATTCTCTGGCAATGGAGTGTCGCTTGCCAGAGAATAAATTACGGGATCTGCAGGCGGAGTTGGCAGGAATGCAGGGCCGGCCGAAGGTTCAGCTTCGGGCCCTGCAGTCCCTGTTGGGCAAGCTGAATTTCGCTTGCCGGATCATCCCTATGGGCCGTGTGTTCTGCCGACGGCTGTCGGGGGCCACCGCCGGGGTAACCGCCCCTACCCATTTTGTGCGTTTGCGAAGGGAACACCGGGAGGACCTGAGGGCTTGGCATGAATTTTTGGAGTCGTATAATGGGCAGGCTATGTGGATGTCGGGGCCAGTGAGCAACTTCGATGTGGAGTTGGTTACTGACGCGGCTGGCTCTACGGGTTATGGGGCATTTTTCCGGGGCCGGTGGAGTGCGGAACCTTGGCCTCGCTCCTGGGAGGTTGCGGGGTTGTTGGGCAATTTGGTTTTGCTAGAATTGTTCCCGATAGTGTTGGCATTGGAGCTGTGGGGGGGGAGTTTCGTAATTTGAAGTTGCGCATCAATTGCGATAACATGGGGGTGGTTCAGGTCATCAATCGGATGACTGCTTCCTCCCCCCCGGTCATACGGCTGCTGCGACAGCTGGTCTTTCGCTGCTTGCGGCTCAATGTTTACGTTTATGCTGTGCACATACCTGGGGTGGAGAATTCTTTGGCTGACTCACTCTCTCGTTTTCAGTGGGACAAGTTCCGGCAGCTGGCGCCAGGAGCGGAGGAGTCGGGGGCGCCCTGCCCCGGGTGGATGTGGGAGCTTCCCTTGGAATCGCCGCAGGTTGGTTAAAAAGGTCGTTGAGTGAGGCTACATGGTCCGCTTATTCTAGAGTGTGGGCAGAATGGTGGGCGTTCCTGCGGGAGGTTGGAGTGGCTGGTCGGGGATCCTACCGGCGCTGGGTGGTATTGTACTGGGTGGCCCGGAACATTGAGACGGGCCTGTCTCCCGCGTCGATTGAGCGGAAGCTGGCGGGGTTGGCCTTTTTGTTCAAACTGTGGGGGGAGCCGGACGGGACTAAGGATTTTTGGGTTCGGCAAACGTTGAAGGGGTACAGGAGGGATTGGAAGGGTCGGGATGCGCGCCGGCCGGTGTCTTTTGACAATTCGGTGGCAATTTGTTCTCGGCTGGTGGACGTTTGCTCGCCTGCTTACGAGACCGTTCTGTTTACGGCAGCGTTTTCGTTGGCGTTTTATGGGGCGTTCAGGATAGGGGAGTTGGTGTGTCGCTCAAAACGGGTGGCTGGGGGTCTGTTGGATCAGGATATGCAGGTGGTTGCGGATCGGGTGAGTATACGGTTGCGTAGGTCCAAGACTGATCAACGGGGCAAGGGAGTAGCGATTACGCTGCTCGCCCTTCCGGGCTCGGTAGTGTGCCCGGTGGCGGCGGTACGGGCTTTCCGGGCGGTACGGCCTGCGGGGGCGGGCCCCTTCTTGGTGCACGCGGAGGGCTCTTTTTTATCCCGTTTTCAGTTTGTGTCGGTCTTTCGGCAATGCCTGAGGGCGGTGGGTTTGGATGAGCGGGACTACGCGTCCCACTCTTTTCGGATTGGGGCGGCTACGGAAGCGGCTCGATGTGGGCTGGAGGAGGCGGTGGTTCGCCGGATTGGTAGATGGGAGTCCCGGAGGTTCTGGTCTTATGTCCGGCCGCAGTTGATACTGGGGTAAGGTGGGTGCGGCTGGGGGGTGTTGTTTGCTGTTGGTTTTATGGGGGGGAGGACTGTGCTTGTAACATTCCTTTGGTTGTTGTGTTATTTCTCTTGTTTTCATTCCAGATGGAGGTTCTCAACGCCTCGTTTGGATCCTGGGGCATTCGTACGTCTGCTGGGGGGCCAGGAGAGGTGATTCTCTACCAGCAGGCAGGCAATTGGGTATCCCCAGGCGGGTAGCTAGGGTGATGTGGTTGGGTTTCCCGGGCATGAGGTGGGAGCGTGTCATGAGGGAGGTGGAGCGCTTCGCTTTGAGGGATAGGCCCCCGGATGTGCTGGTTGTTCATGCGGGGGGCAATGACCTGGGAGTTCGGAAGGTGAAGGACATATTGGCGGATATTAAGGCTGATGTGTTGCGCATGCGAGTCCTTTTCCCGGGCACCATTTTGGTGTGGTCGGACATTGTGGCCAGAACGGTGTGGCGGGGGGCTAGGTCTTTAGCCAGCCTTGAAAAAACCAGGATTAGGGTTAATAAGGTAGTTGGGCGGTTTGTAGTGCAGAACGGGGGCATTGTGGTTAGACATAGGGAATTGGAGGTAAATGTAGGGCTTTATCTTCGGCGGGATGGCGTTCACCTATCGGATGTGGGGATTGACCTCTGGTCCTTTGGCTTGCAGGAGGGGATACAGAAAGCTCTTCGGGTGTGGGGTGGCCCTCAAGGTTGAGGGGGTCACCCTTTCGGGCTGTGGCGGTGTGTTTTCTGGTGGTTTCTGACGGTAGACAGGTACTCAGAAGGGATCTGAGGGTGTGGGGGGCTCATCTAACGATCGGCCCCTCTGGGTATTCCTGAACGTTGGAGGGAATACGGTTATGTTCACTGGCGGAAGTTGTCTCCGACCGGTCACAGGTGGAGGCCTTTGGGAAGTTGGTCAGGTGTACCGCAGTGATTTGGTATTGGCTTAAGTGGGGTCACCGTCAGAGATCACCAGAATGGGCAGTTAATGTTATGTTAATGTGGTTTAATGTTAATAAAGTTATTTATATTTATATATTTATATATATTTATATATTTATATATTTTCATATTTACAAGTTATTGGAGTGAATTTTGAGTTATGTTTAATAAAGGCTGTTGTGGCCAGTTTTACTCCAACCTATGGTGTGGTCTCGTTCCTAATAGGTAAGAAATAGTATAAGGGGAACATTCAGACTACACTAGTCAGGACTGTTTCTTTAATGGACTGTCTATGGACCTTCTCTATACATCAGGGACTGCTTACCAAAGTGGATTCGAACTATGATAGTTACACTTGGTAGAGGGACAGAAGACAATTAAAGGACAGAGGGGCTGGTTTATAAAACAGGGACTGTCCCTATTAATCAGGGACAATGCCATACACAGTAGTGGGTGAAGGAGAGGGACTGGTCTAAAGGTCAGGGACTGTGACATGCTGTGAGTGGGGGAGGGGTCTCTCTGCACACAGCTAGTGTTGTCCCATGTCTCAGTGTAGCACACACACAGGCAGTAGACATGTACAAACACACTGGCAGCTGTACATTCCCCTCTCCCTCCCGAGCACTGCTCCATGGTCCTCTCAGATTGATTGATGATTCTTCTAGCACGGTCCCCATGGAGCATTCCAAGCAGGTGGGTTAGGGAGGGGGAGGTGAAGAAATTGACGGACAAGGAGGCACAGGCTCATCCATCTAACAGACAGCTTTATACAACTCCTACAACTCCCTCTGACAATCCAGAGTGTCCCCGGCGATTCCCCTTATGGTGTGGGCACAGGCTGGCTGCTCCCCCCTACTAGAATAACACTCACTGTGCGATCACACTGATCGGGGAACATCGCTGGGCTGGTGTCAGCTGCTCTGTGCTGTGAAGGGTCAGGTGCCCAGTAAAGTTCTCTGTGGAGACTGGAAGTGAAGTAGCAGAGACTCTTCTTTGGGATGCCGTGAGTGGAGCCCCTCACTGACACCTGGCCCAGAT
This sequence comes from Lithobates pipiens, assembly GCF_037356315.1. Classification (NCBI taxonomy): domain Eukaryota; kingdom Metazoa; phylum Chordata; class Amphibia; order Anura; family Ranidae; genus Lithobates; species Lithobates pipiens. The sequence continues at coordinate 204,959,264 of NW_027507785.1, read as the reverse complement.
GCAGTGCCACTTGCCAGAAGATAGAGGAGGTGGGAAGTCATCCAGCGTGGTGGAGAGCACTAGGCGCGGAGAAGGAGGAGGAAGATAACTCCTCCTCCGCTTTGAGTGCTGAGCAGAGAGTCGCATCCATTACATCACTGGTTGTTACACGCCAGGCGGCTGTAGCAACCAGTGGCCAGTAGAGCATTAGGCGGAGGCGGAGTGAGCACCTGCGCTACCCAGTGTTTGCTCACTCTGTCACTATCATTCCGGGACACTGTATTGACGCTGCTTGACATGGCAAGGACAGTGCAGGAATAAAATAACCAGCAGCCGGGCGCCCTAGGTGGCAGTGCGCCCTAGGCGGTTGCCTAGTCCGCCTAGTGGTAGCACCGGCCCTGCATATACGCAGGCCATGACATGACAATGTTAGATAGTGGATAATAGTTGGTTCTGCTCTGATATATTTATAGCTCTTTTACCTAATCTGGGAGTCAAGCTACTTAAGGCTCTTTCTCTCTATGCTAAAAGTGTTTACTACTTATGTTTAATTGCTATGTTTATCGTTATATCTGATACTGTTTTGTTTAACCATTCTCCTTTCAGTTACAAGCACGTATACATTGTCCTGAATAGCCGCACACTCACTTTCAACTAGGTACTTCTCTTCACTAATCCTCACGCCCTCATCGGGCTTCGCCCTTGTCGACCCCGAAGAGGGGTGGTACATACCCACTCCACATCTCACGAATTTTCACACCACTAGAGAACGTGGTAAATACCCTTTCCCCCCTTTTCCCCATTAGCCCTGTTTCTTGAAAGCCTTTTATTGTCTTGGAGCTACTGTAACCCACCCTCCTCCCTACCCCCTGTTCCCCCCCGGGTCACCTCCACCTCACCTAATACCAGTCATGGCTTCTTCCACCCCTACTACACCCCATCCTCAACATCCAGATGTTTTGATTAACGCTACTAAATTCTACTCAATCAACGCTCGTGGCTTAAATATTCCCGAAAAGAGATCCCAATTGCTGCACACCATACACAAATCGAGAGCCCATATTGCCCTGATACAGGAAACCCACTTCCGGTCGGATACCGTTCCGAAACTACATAACTATCATTACCCTATAGTCTACCACGCGACGAATGATGAGGCTAAATCTAAAGGGGTCTCGATCCTCATTTCACGGCATTGCCCCATCACTATCTCTGAGGTTCAACGAGATCCAAAAGGTCGTTTTCTTTTTCTTAAGGGTCATATCCATAATCGACCGATCACGATCGCCAATCTATATGCACCAAACACCCAACAGGTGCCATTTTTCCGAGAAACCGTGTCCCAACTGATAGCCTTCCACCAGGGAATTTTGGTCCTTGGAGGAGATTTTAATGTTCCTCTATCCCCATCAATTGATACATCTAATGGTTCCTCTAACCTCACGTACAGGGCACTTAAAGACATCAGATCCCAATTGCGGCTGCTAGCTCTCCATGACACATGGTGAACCCTGCACCCATCTGTACGGGACTATACGTATTACTCCTTTCCCCATCAGAAGTATTCCCGCCTAGACCATTTCTTTCTCTCACAAGATGATTTTCCCAACCTGCAAAAGGCCACGATTGAGCCTGCATTAATATCCGATCACAATCCGATTACGATGGTCCTCCATTTGTCACAACCATCCTCCCGATCTCATGTTTGGCGATTGGACGAATCTTTATTAACCGATATCGCCAATAAGGCTTCTATCACGGAATGTCTTCAAAATTATTTTACAGACAACAAATCGGCCGACATATCTAAGGGATCCATATGGGCAGCACATAAATGTGTTGTCCGAGGGTTGTTTATCTCCCTCAAAGCGAACCACACGAAATTGCGTAAAGCTCATATGGACTCCTTATATAAACGTATTCATTTTCTGGAGCAAACTCACAAACGTACACTCGCAGATGAGCACTTACCTGAACTCATTCAAACTAGACAAAAATTGTTGGAGGAATTACAGAAAACTATTAAGCACAAATTTATTCTGTTCCCCCCCGGGTCACCTCCACCTCACCTAATACCAGTCATGGCTTCTTCCACCCCTACTACACCCCATCCTGAACATCCAGATGTTTTGATTAACGCTACTAAATTCTACTCAATCAACGCTCGTGGCTTAAATATTCCCGAAAAGAGATCCCAATTGCTGCACACCATACACAAATCGAGAGCCCATATTGCCCTGATACAGGAAACCCACTTCCGGTCGGATACCGTTCCGAAACTACATAACTATCATTACCCTATAGTCTACCACGCGACGAATGATGAGGCTAAATCTAAAGGGGTCTCGATCCTCATTTCACGGCATTGCCCCATCACTATCTCTGAGGTTCAACGAGATCCAAAAGGTCGTTTTCTTTTTCTTAAGGGTCATATCCATAATCGACCGATCACGATCGCCAATCTATATGCACCAAACACCCAACAGTTGCCATTTTTCCGAGAAACCGTGTCCCAACTGATAGCCTTCCACCAGGGAATTTTGGTCCTTGGAGGAGATTTTAATGTTCCTCTATCCCCATCAATTGATACATCTAATGGTTCCTCTAACCTCACGTACAGGGCACTTAAAGACATCAGATCCCAATTGCGGCTGCTAGCTCTCCATGACACATGGTGAACCCTGCACCCATCTGTACGGGACTATACGTATTACTCCTTTCCCCATCAGAAGTATTCCCGCCTAGACCATTTCTTTCTCTCACAAGATGATTTTCCCAACCTGCAAAAGGCCACGATTGAGCCTGCATTAATATCCGATCACAATCCGATTACGATGGTCCTCCATTTGTCACAACCATCCTCCCGATCTCATGTTTGGCGATTGGACGAATCTTTATTAACCGATATCGCCAATAAGGCTTCTATCACGGAATGTCTTCAAAATTATTTTACAGACAACAAATCGGCCGACATATCTAAGGGATCCATATGGGCAGCACATAAATGTGTTGTCCGAGGGTTGTTTATCTCCCTCAAAGCGAACCACACGAAATTGCGTAAAGCTCATATGGACTCCTTATATAAACGTATTCATTTTCTGGAGCAAACTCACAAACGTACACTCGCAGATGAGCACTTACCTGAACTCATTCAAACTAGACAAAAATTGTTGGAGGAATTACAGAAAACTATTAAGCACAAATTTATTCTGACACAAAAGCTTTTTTATGAATACGGCAATAAAGCCGGTAAAATGCTTGCACGAGCTCTCCAGAAAAGGAAAATGCAACACACTATTCATAAAATCTCTACGCCAACCGGAGACTCAATTATTGACTCGGATACAATAGCACAACATTTTGTGGATTATTTCCAAGCACTATACAATTTGCCCCCACATTCCCCACTACCCACCGATCCTAATAGACAGTTACTCATCCAGAACTTCCTTGACACCTACTCCCCACCCCCCTTAGACCCCGAGGCTCTTTCTTTACTAGATACCCCACTTACAGCCACTGAAACTTTGTTAGCCCTTAAACAACTCAAAGCGGGTAAAAGCCCTGGCCCTGATGGCTTGTCCGCTGCATATTACAAGGCCTTTTCTGACGTGCTCATGCCCCATTTCATAGAAACTTTTAATGATCTCCCAACATCCAACAGGTCTAATATAGATATATTGGAAGCTCACGTCACTCTTATACCAAAGCCCGGCAAAGACACCTCTTTAATTCCCAACTATCGCCCCATTTCATTATTAAACGTGGACCTCAAATTATACGCCAAAATTATAGCGAATCGCATTTCTCCCTTACTCACGACTTTAATTGCAACCGACCAAGTGGGCTTTGCACCTGGCCGTGAAGCCAGAGATAACACCACTAAGGCATTAAACATCCACCATTGGCTAACTTCTACGAAATCAGAAGGGTTTTTTCTCTCATTGGACGCGGAGAAGGCGTTCGACAGGGTGGCATGGGACTATATGGCTGCTGTCTTGACCCACTTGGGCCTCCCACCACGCTTACTTCAAATGATCATGCTCTTGTATTCCACCCCTACGGCCAAAATAAAAGTGAACGGCCGCCTGTCGAACGCCTTCTCCATCGCTAATGGTACCCGTCAAGGTTGCCCCCTTTCTCCACTTATCTTTATTTTGACATTAGAACCCCTCCTCCGAATGTTACGAGGTAACACAAACATTAAAGGAATTGAGATCAATCACAACACCTATAAACTGGCTGCTTACGCAGATGACATATTACTTTTTTTATCAGACCCCGTTACGACCATCCCCAACTTACTTAGCGACCTGACTCTATTTCACAATATTTCCAATCTGAAAATTAACTTTGATAAATCCAGGGCCTTAAACATAACCACGCCTGAGCCGATAATACTACAATGCAAACTCAACTTTCCCTTTCAATGGGAGCGCAATGCTTTGTTATACCTAGGTATTCACATCCCCACTAATCTACTGACTTTATACGACCACAATTTTAGCCCAACACTTCTGAAAATAAAGGATGACTTACTAAATTGGCATAAGAATTCTTTCTCTTGGTTTGGAAGAATAGCCATTGTTAAAATGACCGTACTTCCTAAACTGCTATACTTATTCCAAGCTATTCCCATCACTCTCCCGAAAATCTTCTTCCAGACTTACAAAAAAATCTGTAGAGACTTTATATGGTCCCACAGGTCCCCCAGAATAAGCTGGGCCAAACTTGTTCTTCCCAAATCCAGAGGGGGCCTAGGTGTGCCAGACCTCCATACTTACAGCAATGCCTCATTACTTACCAGGATTGTTGACTGGCACATCCACCATAGAGAAAAGGCATGGATCCAATTAGAACAGGATATGACCCACTTACCCCTGGTGAACCTCCCGTGGCTGTCCACACATGCCATTCCTAACTCTTGCAAGACTCATCCCCTGATTAATTCCTCCCTATTAGCGCTACGTCAAACACAACGTTCCCTTAACCTTACGCCTTCATGCGGTCCCATGACACCCATTTCAAACAATCCAGATTTTCCCCCTGACATTACCAGACATGATCTACAAAAACCACTAATTCAATACCGTGCTCACCAATTCTTCGACCACGACAACCTACTATCACACTCAGCCCTAGTTAGGAAATTTCCTGAACTCCGAATACCCTTTTTCAAGTTTTTACAACTCCGGCACTTTTTCAATTCGCACAACCCACCCACCCAATGGTCTAAACAACTCACCCCATTTGAGACACTATGCAACAGTGATACGCCGCAAAAACATCTGATATCCAACATAGTACCTCTTTTGCAGTCTGAAGTAACTGCCCACTCTCCGTCTCAATTGAGATGGGAGGCCGACCTCCCCATCAGCTTGTCTGACGAAGACTGGTCTAGGATTTACACACACACCCATAAAGGCACCGTTAATGTTTCGGTACAAGAAAACAGATATAAACTTTGTTCACGGTGGTACCGCACCCCAGATAAAATACACAAACTGTTCCCTGAGGTCCAACCCACATGCTGGAGATGTGGGACCGATGTTGGATCTTTCCTACACATCTGGTGGGATTGCCCCCTACTTCAACCGTTTTGGACAGGAATTCATGACAAAATAGTACAAATAACGACGCACCCGCTGACCTTTTCTCCAACACAATATTTACTGCATCACACACCCATAGCACAACGCACTTATCATAAATCGTTATCCTTCCATCTGATCAACTCAGCCACGTTATGCATTCCCAGACATTGGAAATCTTCTACACCTCCTACTCTCGACGAATGGTACCACCAAGTCGATAGGACTGCGGAAATGGAAAGGCTTATCCACCAAGCCCAAGATAGACACTCCAAATTTTCAGCTACCTGGGCATGTTGGCTTCATTTCCGCTCCTCCACTCAATCTACTACTCCTATGTCCCATCCCCTCTAATATCATATGGTACTTTTGAATTTTAAAGATTAAGAATAAACACTGTATCTTCATATTTAAGACTTAGATCTGTTCTTACCCTCTAGTTCTGCTTATCAACTAATTACTCCTTTCATCCCCATACCTTACTAGGAGGTGACCTACTCCCGAAACTTCTTTACCCCTGTTACAATAGTGACTGTTACCACTTTATTGTGCCACCCATACTTTCTACCCTTTTAACCTGATCTCGGCTTCAGAACGGCGAAACTTCAACACTACAATTGCTACTTGTTGTCCTCGCCTGCCTTATAGGCTTCAGACGGGTCGTCACCTATTCTGTTGCCACCACCGATATCCCTCCTTAGCATTGTTGAGCTCCTTTTTCCCTTTTCTTTTTTTTTGTTTTGTTTAGACTATGACTTTGCTGGTTGCTCCCCCCCACTCACAGATTGCGCCCCAAAAGGGTGAGTGATCGGGGACCAACCCCCCTACAACACCTATATATAAGACAGGTTTTGCATTAATATCCATACAACTCTTCTCTATAGTTGAGTTCAAAACTACATCTGTGTACTTTTCTATAATTTGTTCTGTATTTTCATCTGATGTTCTTTTACGTTTTGATTGATTATTAATCCAAAGCATTGAAGATGTATATTGCTTTGCCTCTTGTCTGAATTTTCTTCTGTATTTTGTTATATGCATACTTATATTATCTCAATAAAAATATTTGAAACAAATAATTATGGGGTACATAGAATCCCTACCTATTCTCCAAAAAAGTTTCAAAAAGTAATAAAAACACACACAGTTTTTGACAATTCCTTTATTAAAACAATAAAAAAACAGTGTCCCCCGAAGTAAATCCATAGCCAATCACGCCGCCCGTCAAAAAATCAGGCTGCCTAGTGCAGGCTAAGCAGTTCGACAGTTCTTATATAGGTAAGGGGCAGGGACACCTGGCTATATCACTTGGTGGCACAGCCCCCTTCTGACATCAATGACTCAGCAGGCACCAGTCTGTGATGTAACATATATAAAGCATACCAAACTAACAGGAGTGATGTAGAATCATGTCTCCCCAACAAACAGCACCTATCACATCTACACAATTGGGGATTAAATAGGGTTGCCAATTACTCCCTCCCCTACCCCATGCCCCACGTCTGGCATCAACACGCTGGAGTCCTTTGCAGTAGGTGGATGTGTCACTGAGCAGGCGAAGCCCATTGGTGTGCGGACACAGTGGTGGTGGGAAATGAGGCAGGAGGAGAGACCCACCCGCCGCCTCCAGAGCTGCCACCCCCTGCATCTCCAACATTGTATGCCCTCCTCGTCCCCTTTTTCTTTTCCTGGGGGGAGTATCATCTTAATCTGTATGGTTCACTTTCTAAGTACGGTATATAATATATTGTTTATTATGATTTTTGTTTGATGTATGTACAAATGCACTTTAAGAAATGCACCGTACATAGGCAATTTAAAAATCCCACACACTATTTGTTTTTGGTTGGTTTAGATACCATATGTTGTAGACTCTATAACTTTCACACAGACCAAATAATATTCAATTCAATTTGGGTTGGTTTCACTAAAGAACTGTAACAGAATACCTTTTGATCTAAAATTATGAAGAAATCATATTTATTTGCAAATTTTTATAAAAGAAACTATGAAAACTTGTTTTTTTTTTCAAACCTTTCTGTGTTTTTTTTTTTATATAGTGAATAGTAAAAAACCCAGTTGTGGTTAAATACCACCAAAAGATCTGTTTAAAAGATGATAAACATTTGATTTGGGTACAGTTGTTGCATATCTGAGTAATTGTCATTCTGAAAAAAAACGAAAACTGGCATGGACAGGCTTGGCTTACATTCACTTAATAATGGCACTTAATAATGGCAAAAAAAAATCTAAAGCAATGGCAAATGTTAATTTTATTTCTATTTAAAACACAATGTCACTTTAGTAATGCTACATTAGGGATTGAGCAAACCAAGATATTTTGTTACTAAAGGGCCAGAAGTTAATTTACCGGGCATATTCCCATTGGAATATATTAAACAAATAGATCTCTTTGTATTTGCTTTTGGGAATTTCAGTCTGTGCAATTTCACTGGGAAATATTTAGTGGGAAAAAAAACACAATATTTCTTCAAGAGCATAAGCGAGAGGTTATTGCAAGTATCATTTCAGCTGTCTGCTAATAAAAAAAAAAAAAGTCAGAGAGACAAGGATTTAATAAGTCATCAGTCAGCAGGGCAACCAGAACATAGGCAAAGAGGTTTATATATCAAGTGGCAGCATTAAGAGCGTACAGAGCAACGCTGATTTAGTGGCACATTCTTCAGATTTCACGTCAAACAAAAGGAGCTTGCTGTGATATGTGACATCAAGAGAACGAGAGGAAAATTGCAAGACTGTCTCAATATAACATGTATATGAAGAAGAGCAATAGAGAGCTGCACTTGTAGTTTTATGATCCCATTTATAAAGTGAACTTACACCTGCTTTTTTTCTGTTTTCAAAATGCCACCCATTGTTCTAAAACTGTACATCAATTTCCATTTATTTTTGCCAAGATACACATTTATTCTTCTTTAAAATGGAAAACCATAAGTGCAAAGTATAACACATAGTAACCAATATCAGGCTTCCTCACGTGAGCAGCCTGGGGCTTGCAGACAATGGAGCTGTAGTTTAACCTCCCCTTTCCCTGACCACCCACACTGAAATGCAGCCACTCTGGATTGTACACATGCCATGGTCATGGCTTTGCGTCTGCAGCAAAAATTAAACAAAGTCAAACAATATGTTGCATTTGGAAGGTGTTACCACCACCAAGCAAGACCCATTCAAGTCTATGGGGCCATGCCGCAAATGCAGTGGCATAGTGGTGCATCATTTACAGGGTTAAATCAAGTGTTGAGTAGGCAACTTACAACTAACTCTTAAACACCCTCTGAAAAGTGATCTATAGGTTTCCAGAAGATGGCAAGGGCTGACGTACATGTAAAGTAGCCCTTAGTATTTTGATAATAGATTTTCATATATGTTATGTACTAATTAAAGTGGTGTCACATTCTATACTGTCTATTACTCAAATTTCTGCCTTTAAAGTCCAAGGCGAATATTCTAGTGCAATGCACATGTTTTTCCAGCTTACGAATAATGATGTTCAAACATAATGGATCAGAGGCGGGGTGTCTCAATTATATATTCCTCCTAGTCCCTAGCTGTAACACAGGACAAACCGCCATATACCCGGAGCTAAGAGTCTAATTTGAAAATGCAATTTGATACTGTGTAATGGTCACACTCTTTCCAACGTTCCTATAAAATCATTATGAATATTTCCCTTATAGAAGCATACGTCAAAATACTAACGAGATGTTATCAAGTTCCTACTAAATTAGCAAAAATATTCCCAGATGCCTCACCCCTGTGCTTCAGAGGGTGTACTAGCTTGGGCTCCATGATCCACACTTGGTGGTCTTGTCCCCATATCAGATATTTCTGGAACAAACTCTTTTAAATACTACGCAAGGTCGCAGAAGTTGCCATTCCACAAAATCCCACAATAGCTCTCTTCAACCGTAAAGTAGAAGAAACCCCTAAACACATTCAGTCCCTCATTTTCTACATGCTTCTGGGTGCTAAAATAAATATTGCTAGCACCTGAAAAAAAAAAGTCTCTCTCGTAGAAATAAAATGGAAAATTTCCTGGATTATGTCCCAAGAAAAAATAATGACCAAATTAAAAGACAAAGTTTGTTGCTTTGAATCAATTTTTGAACCATGGGCATTGTATGTCAAGATCCCTCTATACCCTGGACATATATCTGCCTAGTGGACTCTCCTGGTTAGCCTATTCTGTCTCCTTCCCTTCTAATTCTTTTCTTTCTCTTTCCCTTTTTTTGTTTTTTAGTTCAACAGATGGAGTTAAAAGATTAGCTTTTTTGATGTATTAGTTCCAGTTTTGGATTTACCATTCCTAATAGGTTATGTGCCTTAGCAGCTCACAATCTGGCCTGTTCCTGACTCTTGCTGTTGATGTTTACAGATTGCAGGAGTGGCCTGGCCCTGAATCCCAGCTGGCCCTAGTGGAGCCTTTCTGTCCACAGCTAAGATCCGTATGGGGTAGGAGGGTTGATTTTCAAAAAGTGGTAGGCTGGCGCTCCATAGCTCTGATACACGCTGCCTCAACCCTTCAGTCCTCCCAATATTTCTAACCTGGTACACAACAATACCAACCTTTTTGTTTTCATATACATGGCATCATCAGGCCATAATTAATATCTCTCTCTCTCTCTCTCTCTCCCCCAAATAAGTAATGTTCAATCAGATGTACAATGGGTGCTGATTTTTTTGCTTTTCATGGGCACAGCGGCTGCATTTGATGGGACAAATTGGCTGCATTTGACAGGGTACATTGGCTGCATTTGATGGCATGATGGCTGCATTTGATGGGGGGCACAGTGGCTGCATATGACAGGCACAATGGCTGCATTTGATGGGGCACAGTGAATGAATTTGATGAGGCACAGTGGCTGCATTTCATGGGCACAGTGGCTGCATTTCATGGGCACAGTGGCTACATTTGATGGGGTAAAGTGGCTGCATTTGATGGGCACAGTGGCTTCATTTTATGGGGCACAGTGGCTGCATATGACAGGCACCATGGCTGCACATGACAGGCACAGTGGCGGCATTTGACAGGCACAGTGGCTTCATTTGACGGGGCACAGTGGCCTCATTTGATGGGACACAGTGGCATCATTTGATGGGGCACAGTGGCTGCATTTGATGGGGTACAGTAGTGGCTGCATTTCTTGGTCACAGTGGCTGCATTTGATGGGCACACTGGCTGCATTTGACGGTAGGTCAATGTATGTGCCAGGTAGGTCAATGTATGTGCCAGGTAGGTCAGTGTGTGTGTCAGGTAGGTCAGTGTATGTGTTAGGTAGGTCAGTGTAGGTCAGATAGGTCAGTGTATGTGTCAGGTAGGTCAGTGTATGTCAGATAGGTCAGTGTATGTATTTTTTATTAAATTTTTAATTTTTTTTGTAAGTAGGCATACCCGACTGGTACATTTATGTTCATGTATCTGGGAAATATAGAAAACTACACTCAATCACCCCACCAAATTTAATTTATGGGGGAATGCTGGTGCTCAGCTTTGGCCTCTGCAAGCCACTCCAGTAATGATTATTATTTATTATGCCGCGTACACACGAGCGGACTGTATGGCGTACTTAGTCCGTCATACAATCCGACGGACAGTCCGTCATACTTTCGACTGAATGGACTTGACCACACACGGATGCACAAACAGTCCATCGAAAGCTTGCGTGATGACGTGTACAGCACGTACGACGGGACTAGAAATAGGAAGTCCAATACACAGCAAAGCACCCTTCCGCCGTGTAAATCCTTTCTGAGCATGCGCCATTCTTAGTCCGTCGAACTAGCCTACTGACGAGCGGATTGTCCACTGAAACCAAAGTACGACGGACAGAATTTCGAAAAATCCGAAATACTTAGTACGCCAGACTGCACGCTGAAAAAGTCAGCTGAAGCCCACACACGAGCGGACTGTCCGCTGAAATGTGTTTCGACGGACTAAGTACGCCATACAGTCCACCCGTGTGTACGCGGCATTACATACTCAAGCTTGTACTTTAGTAAATATCTTTAGTATTTTTCATTATGTTGTACAACAAATGGCTAAAAAAAAAAAACAGCTAACAGCCTATAGACCTTCAAAAAGGTCAGAAAAAAATTAGCTTGTTTTCAGTTTTTTGCTTTGTTAAATTTGGAGTTTGCGGATTTCCCACTGGATTTGATGAACCAAACCCAGCCAGTTTCACTCATCCCTAATTTTGAGCTGAGTTCTAAATATCAGTGAACAATAAGTTGTATGTTATGACTTTATTTAATGATTGAGAGTGGATTTTGTTGGCCCTCATTTGGTACAACTAAAGTAATGGTTAATATTTGTTTGATAATATAGTATTTTATATGGGATCTTAAGACACTCTATATATAACTTACCACCATATTTATTTTTAATTATATATATTTTTTGTATTATTGTGACATATGAGGCCTCATTGGCCCATGTGGCCCCCGATTTGGCCTGTTGATGAGGCTCCTTTTCTGTTGCTATTATAATATGCTGGTTGACTGGAAGCACCCATCATTGGGAACACCATCTTGTTTTTAATTTGTAATAAATGTGCTGTTTAGGTTAGTGCTTTTCAGGAGGTAGGTCATTTTACCCCCATACAAAATTGTTTACTATTTTTGACATGATATATTACAAATTTGCTGTGATTCTCATCGCAGATTACTGTCCCTCTGTTATTCCTGAAGAAGAGGATATCCTGAAATAATGGATTGATGTACTGTGAATCAATTAAATGTAGTTAAATGTGAATATTAGGATATCTGGTGTAGATTCATGTATATTAAGTTTATATGTATGTGGGAAAAACAATTAACACGTTTTTTTATCTTTTATCTTTATTATATGAATAAATATGAATCTATGCATAAAAACATGTGATTTGACTTAATACAGTTATTACTTGACACCTTTAAAGTCCTGTAGCTTTCTTTGTTAGGGTTTTTTCTTACATATATTCTTTGAGGATGATGTACCTTTAATAACGTTATAATTTGTAGCGTCTGCTCCTGAAGAGTACATGCTATGTGTTTTTTTTCTATTTAAAATTCCTAATACCACAGTTGGATTTTATTGTCAATTATACCAAATTATGGTTTCAGTACCAGTCTAGTTGGATTGCTTGGCCACAGGTGTTGCTGTCACTGCTGGCAAGTGTGAGAACGCAGTTGAGCTAGGCGTATTGAGTGCAATTCTTTCTCAGAACCAGCCCAGTGGGAGTGTCATCTTGCTGTGCATTCTGGGAGAGGGTACTTAAGGTACTGAGATCATGAGCTTCTGGTCCAGAAGATCTTTCTGTCTGCTTGGTCCTGGTCCTCCTAACCAGCCCCCATGGCCCCCATGGCCTGAGGTGCGGATCCATCTAATTCTAAGTCTCGGGGCTGAATCTACACTCATACGGTATCGCTGGACTGGCTGCAAGATACTGGTACCGTATGATAGCTCTCTAAATTTATCTACATCCTTCAGTTACATTCAAGTCTGTGGCAGAGACTTTATTCACAAGTGTTCTACATCCAAGTCTGTGCTTTACTTAAGCCCTCTATCGGTTGCTAGGCCTAGTGAGAGGAGGTCTATCCGGTAGCTGTGAGAATCCAATTGTGAGCGGTGATTCTCTGGATTTCTCTAGTGAGAGACTTCCTATCTTTTGCAGTTCCAAGAGTACCTGAACTTCCTACCTAACCCTCTATCCTTTATTGAGAGACTGTTCTGTCTACTTGTTGTTAAATAAATATCCCAAAAGTGGATCCAGTGTCAGTTTCTGCAGTTCTTTGGGCCATCACCAGCCGCTCCTTCGTGGGTCAGTGCTACAAATTTCCTCAGTTGTCTTGAACTGAGGAAAGTATTTTATGATTTTTTTTTTTATTAGTATCTGTAAATTAGATATACTGCTTAACCCCTTCCTTTCCTTAGGAAGTATCTGTATGTTCTTGAAGCAGCAATGTTTGAGGTATCAATTTTTAGGGCCAGTGATTTTCTACAAGTAAAAGTAATTCGAGTGGCTATTCAGCTGCTGGATCTCTTTACAGGTGAAGGAAGGGGGTCCACCCTCCTATTGCCACCTTTTCCAGTCTCTCCCATCCCATCGGGGAGCAGGTAAACTACAAGTCCCATGAGGCATTGCAAGACTGATAGTTACAAAAATGACTTCCACAGGCAGAGGCATGATGGCATTTGCAGTTTCCAAACAGCTGGAGTGCAGCCAGTTTGAGATACCAGCTGTAAAGGCTTTAAAAGAAACACCTATGGATATTTTCGAGTACCATAGTTTGGCACCATTCAACAGGCGTACACAATTTTAAATCATAACATGTTAGATATCTATTTACTTGGTGTAACATCATCTTTATGATTTACCAAAAATATAGGTATTATACTGTGTCTCCATGCACTAAAATTCATTTAAGTGTATTTTTTTCCTGAAAATTTGCGTTTGATAAACCGCTACTCAAATATTATGTGTCATAAAAATGTCAACAACAACCATTTTATTCTCCAAGGCCTCTGCTCTAAAAATATATGTTTTGGGGTTCACTTCTAAGTAGTTTTCTAGAAAAAAATGCTAATTATTATATATATTAATGTCAGAATAAAGGCAGAAGTTTTTTTTTACCTTAATGAATGCATTAAAGTAAACCCCCCCCCCCCCCAACCTCCCCTTATCTACCCGAGCCCAACATAATGGCTTGCTATGGGTGTATGTACATGCTATGTGTTAGAAATATTGTATAAATGAACAACTTTGTGTAAAAAAAAATGTGTTTTCATTTTCTTTACACATTTTCCAGAAACTTGTAGAAAAAAATGACATGTCCAAAAGTGGGTAATTTTTAGGACATTTCCATTGTCCTGGTGCTCCAGGGCCTTTAAAAGTGTAATGCCATGTACACACAATCGGACTTTCTGGCAGACTTGGTCCAGCGGATAATCCGCCAGACTTTGCATCGGAGGTCTGTCTGACTTTCCGAACAAGTGGACTTGCACACACACAAACGGACTTTCCGGCGGACTCCCTGACAGACTTTTGGCAGAGGTCTGATGGACTTTCCAAATGAAAGGGCTTGCCCACACACAGACTAAAGTCTGTTCATTTTGAACGTGACTCCAGGTACGACGGGACTAGAGAAGAAAGTCAATCTCGCCACTTTCATCGGTGAGATTGACACCTTGTGACCCCTGTCGCCTGGTATGGATTTTAAGGGTAACCCCCTACGCCGAAAAGGAGCCTGCGGAGAAGAACCGGAAAGGGTGGAGAAGTCGGAAGAAGATCTCTGAAGTCAGAAGAAGACCCCCGGAACTGCCTAATAAACTACTTTAAAAACCTGTGTAGTGTGTTTTTTATTGACACTTTTTCCCCAAGGTGAATGGGTAGGGGTACAATGTACCCCATACTTATTCACATAGGGTGGGGGGCCGGGATCTGGGGGCCCCCTTATTAAAGGGGGCTCCCGGATTCCGATAAGACCCCCACCCGCAAACCCTGACAACCAATGGCCAGGGTTGTCGGGAAGATGCCTTGTCCTCATCAGGGTGCCCACTTCCCCAAAGCACCCACCCCCCATGTTGAGGGCATGTGGCCTGATACAGTTCAGGAGGGGGAGCGCTCACTTGCTCTTCCCCACCCCCTTTCCTGACCGGCCAGGCTGCGTTGCTCGGATAAGCGTCTGGTATGGATTTTGGGGGGACCCTCACGCCGTTTTTTTCAGCGTAGGGGGTTACCCTCAAAATCCATACCAGACCTAAAGTCCTGGTGTACAGTACCCTGTAGCCGAGAAACAGTGCGATAGGATCGCCCTGGAAACATTCTCGCGGGCAGGTGCTGTAGTTGCCGTTGTTTCGTAGTTGGTCCGTCGGACCAGCATACAGACGAGCGGATTTCCGGACAGGAACTGTGTCCGACGGGAAGATTTAAAACATGTTTTATTTCTAGGTCCGCCAGACTTTGGGGAAGAAAAAATTCACTGGAGCCCACACACGATCTAATTGTCCGCCGGACTCTGGTCCGCCGGACCAAGTCTGCCGGAAAGTCAGATTGTGTGTACGTGACATTAGAGGTGGTCAAGAAATTATATGTATAATTTATGCTCCAAGAACGCCTGACGTTGCTCCCTGCATGTTGTGCCTCTTTATGTGGCCACGATGTGTAAAAGTCTCACACGTGGTATCGTTGTAATCAGGAAGAGTAGTAGAATGTGTTTTGGGGTGTAATTTGTGCTATGCATATGCTGTGTGTGAGAAACAACCTGCTAATATAACAATTTTGTAAAAAATAAACAAATACAAAAAAAAATCTTGATTTTGCAAAGAATTGCGGGAAAAAATTACAATTTAAAAAAAACTCACCATGCCTCTTACTAAATATCTTGGAATGTCTACTTTCCAAAAACTGGTCATTTGGGGGGCATCTGTACTTTTCTGGCTTGTTAGGATCTCAAGAAATGAGATAGGCCGTCAGTACATCAGGTGTGATCAATCTTAAGAGATTGGCACCATAGCTTGTGGACTCTATAACTTTCACACAGACCAAATAATATACACATATTTGGGTTATTTTTACCAAAGATATGTAGCAGTATAAATTTTGGCCAAAATATATGAAGAAAAATTACTAATTAGCATAAAACGGAAACATTCATTTTTTACAGAAGTTTCGATATTTTTTCTATTATAGTGCAAAAAAAAAAAAACAGAAGTTATTAACCACTTCCCACCCGGCCAATGCACATATACGGCTGGGTGGGAGCCGTCTACTCCTGATAGGACGTTCAGGAACGTCCATCAGGAGGAGCGGGATCGCGCGCGCGCCCGCGCAGCGGCGCGATCCCGATGCGCCCGTGTTACCCAGACACGGCGCATCTCAGATCGGCAGGAGGGCTCTGTGATTGGCCCTCCTGATCACATGACGGCCGTGTCCAATCACGGCCGTCATGTGATGTAAACAAACAGCCGGTTGCTAGGCAATCGGCTCCTCCTCTCCTCACACAGAAGTCATCGCTGAGGAGAGGAGAGCAGATCGCTGCAGCCGGCTGATGATCAGTGAGTATGAGCTGTTTTTTACAGCTTTTTACTCACTGATCACTAGTCTAGTGTACACACAAATCACCACACAGTAAACACACCACACAGTATAAACACAATGTCCCCACACATGTCCCCAAAACATACATGTCCCCAAATAATAAAAACACATGTCACTAATAATAAAAACATGTCCCCCACATATGTCCCACTAAAATCACATGTCCCAATGATTATCTGCACACATATGTACGTGATCACCTGCACACATATGTACATGATCATTTGCGTACATATGTCCGTGATCACACAAACCAATTATTATACACTTAACGGAATTTTTTTTACCAAAAACATGTACATTTTGGCTTAAATTTATGACAAAATTTGATTTTATTGGATTTCTTTTAAAATAGAAAAAAGAAAATATTGTTTTTTTTCCAAATTTCCGCTTTTTTTGCGCTTATATCGCAAAAAATAAAAAACGGAGTCGTGAATAAATAACACCAAAATAAAGCTCTATTTGTGCGAACAAAATGATAAAAATTTCATTTGGGTACAGTGTAGCATGACTGCGCAATTGTCACTGAAAGAGCTAGAGCGATGAAAGCTGAAAATTGGGCTGGGAAGGAAGGGGGCTAAAGTGCCCTGTATTGAAGTGGTTAAATACCACCAAAAGAAAGCTCTATTTGTGTGAAAAAAGGACAAACATTTCATATAGGTACAGTGTTGTATGACTAAGTAATTGTCATTCAAAATGTGAGAGCATCGAATGCTGAAAATTGGTCTGGTTAGCAAGGGGGTTTAAGTGCCCAGTGGGTAAGTGATTAATATAAAGATTAGTGTTAGATCTAAAAGTTTATTGTTTCAGGATTTAAATGTTGGGTCTCCCTTATTATTATGGGCAGTGTTAGGAGCTAATTTACTTAGAAGATTAGGTTAAGTGCTTTTTTCTAGACATGGCCTTGTGATTGTTTTATACAACCTCACCTCAAATGCACACCACGAGGATTGATGATGATTGATAGGTCTGCCCCCTCTATTCATATATGGTGTTTCATTCATAGATGATATAGTTCAGCTTTAATGACTGGAGGAGGGGGACAGAAAGGGCAGACATAGTTACAGCTCCCAAAGCTTTAGTAACCCTCCCCTGCACAATGCGATTACATTGATGGGGGTGGGGGTGGGAGGATGGGGCCAGGGATGCTGTTAGAAATCAGGGGACCTCGTACAGCTTATCTGACAGGGCCTCTTCCCCCAAAATATTTCAAACGTAATTTCTGTTAAAATACCATGGTCGTGATGGCAGAAAATATACACCTGTTGAACAAGACTCAAGTAAATAGCACTGCTCTACGAATGCCCTGCAACCTGCGCTTGTGCAGGAGTTAAAGCAGGTTGTGAGGAGGCAACATGCTGCCTCCCCACCACCTGACAAATGTTCTCTGAAAAGCGATCCAAATGATGACTGCTCTTCAGAAAGCAAAACACATGTGAACGAGTCCTTCATTTATTTTTTTTTATAATTTCTCACATTTGAGACAGAGAAAGGACATAGATTCATCAGTCCCTTTCTCTGCAGCCTCAGCTGCACTAGACAGTGAATTAACCACTTTCAGACTGGACCATTTTGCTGGTAAATGACCAGAGGTCTTCTTACACTTTGGCACTGCGCTGCTTTAACTGGTAATTGCGCGGTCATGCAATGTTGTACCCAAACGAAATTTGCGTCCTTTTCTTCCCACAAATAGAGCTTTCTTTTAAAGGTATTTGACTGACTCTGCGATTTTTATTTTTTGCAATATAAACGTAAAAAGACCGCAAATTTTGAAAAAAAATGATATTTTCTACTTTTTGTTATTAGAAAAATCCAATAAACTCAATTTTAGTCATACATTTAGGCCAAAATGTATTCAGCCACATGTCTTTGGTAAAAAAAAAGTCAATAACTGTATATTTATTGGTTTGCGCAAAAGTTGTCACATCTACAAACTAAGGTACGTTTTCTGGAATTTACGCAGCTTTTAGTTTACGACTGCCTATCTCATTTCTTGAGGTGCTAAAATGGCAGGGCAGTACAAAACCCCCCCAAATGACCCCATTTTGGAAAGTAGACCCCCTAAGGAAATTGATAAGTGGCATGTTGAGCCCATTGAATATTTTATTTTTTTGCCTCAAGCGATTGAATAATGACCAAAAAAAATTTTTTTTTTTTTTTACACAAAGTTGTCACTAAATGATATATTGCTCACACATGCTATGGGCATATGTGAAATGACACCCCAAAATAAATTCTGCTGCTTCTCCTGAGTACGGGGATACCACATATGTGGGACTTTTTTGGAGCCTAGCCGCGTACGGGGCCCCGAAAACCAAGCACCGCCTTCAGGCTTTCTAAGGGCGTAAATTTTTGATTTCACTTCTCACTACCTATTACAGTTTTGAAGGCCATAAAATGCCAAGATGGCACAAAATCCCCACAAATGACCCCATTTTAGAAAGTAGACACCCCAAGCTATTTGCTGAGAGGCATGTTGAGTCCATGGAATATTTTATATTGTGCCACAAGTTGCGGGAAAATTACAAACTTTAATTTTTTTAAATTTTTTTTTCACAAAGTTGTCACTAAATGATATATTGCTCACGCATGCCATGTGCATATTTGAAATGACACCCCAAAATAAATTCTGCTGCTTCTCCTGAGTACGGGGATACCACATGTGTGGGATTTTTTGGGAGCCTAGCCGCGTACGGGGCCCCGAAAGCCAAGAACCGCCTTCAGGTTTTCTAAGGGCGTAAATATTTGACTTCACTCCTCACTACCTATTACAGTTTTGAAGGCCATAAAATGCCAAGATGGCACAAAACCCCCACAAATGACCCCATTTTAGAAAGTAGACATCCCAAGCTATTTGTTGAGAGGCATGTTGAGTCCATGGAATATTTTATATTTTGCCACAAGTTGCGGGAAAATTACAAACTTTTTTTTTTTTTTTCACAAAGTTGTCACTAAATGATATATTGCTCACGCATGCCATGGGCATATGTGAAATGACACCCCAAAATAAATTCTGCTGCTTCTCCTGAGTACGGGGATACCACATATGTGGGACTTTTTGGGAGCCTAGCCGCGTACGGGCCCCGAAAACCAAGCACAGCCTTCAGGCTTTCTAAGGGCGTTACAGTTTTGAAGGCCATAAAATGCCAAGATGGCACAACCCCCCCCCCAAATGACCCCATTTTGGAAAGTAGACACCCCTAAATTTAGGGGTACACTAGTGAGACTAGGTAATAAATGGCGGGTGCCCTGAAACTATAAAAAAATAACTAACCAACCAGCGTCACCTGTAACAGTTATATGGTGATCACTGGTGAAAGGGTTAACTAGGGGGCAATCAGGGGGCTTTATGCGGTAGTATATGGGGGTCCCTGGCGCTATAAAAAGCTGCGGCGAACCTAAATACCTACCTGCCTAACTAGCGTCACCTGTGACACTAATACAGCGATCAGAAAAACGATCGCTTATTAGGCTGGGTTTACACTGGAGCGATGCGGGAACGCCACGAATCCGCGGCGGGTTCCCGCATCGCATGCCTCCCGGCGGCAGTTCACACTGCCCTATGCGAACTGCTGGGAGTGTCAGTGAAATGTTAATGACACCCCCAGATCAGTTCGCATATCGCGGTGCGATCTGCAAACTCGGATCGCATGGTGTGAACACCCATGCGATCCGATTCTGCTGCGGACCAAAAAAAGGGTCCCGTGTGAGTTTGCGGCGGGTGCGGTGGGTGCAACGCGAATTCAGCCATACTATCTGTATGGCTGAACTCGAATCGCACAGAGATCGGATGTGATTTGCACTGCAGTGCGGTGCGAATCACATCCGTTCTCATAAACCGCTGCAATGTGAACCCAGCCTTAGTGACACTGGCGACGGGGGGTGATCACGGGGTTAAACCTTTATTGGGGGGGTTAGGGGGGTACGTTAGAACTAAAGGGGGCTAACCCTAACTGCCCTAACAGTTATTACAGTCACAAATGACACCCGCCGGGTGATCAGGGGGTTAAACCTTTATTAGGTAATAAATGGCGGGTGCCCTGAAACTATAAAAAATAACTAACCAACCAGCGTCACCTGTAACAGTTATATGGTGATCACTGGTGAAAGGGTTAACTAGGGGGCAATCAGGGGGCTTTATGCGGTAGTATATGGGGGTCCCTGGCGCTATAAAAAGCTGTGGCGAACCTAAATACCTACCTGCCTAACTAGCGTCACCTGTGACACTAATACAGCGATCAGAAAAACGATCGCTTATTAGGCTGGGTTCACACTGGAGCGATGCGGGAACGCCACGAATCTGCGGCGGGTTCCCGCATCGCATGCCTCCCGGCGGCAGTTCACACTGCCCTATGCGAACTGCTGGGAGTGTCAGTGAAATGTTAATGACACCCCCAGATCAGTTTGCATATCGCAGTGCGATCTGCAAACTCGGATCGCATGGTGTGAACACCCATGCGATCCGATTCTGCTGCGGACCAAAAAAAGGGTCCCGAGTGAATTTGCGGCGGGTGCGGCGAATGGCTGAACTCGAATCGCAGAGATCGGATGTGATTTGCACTGTAGTGCGGTGCGAATCACATCCGTTCTCATAAACCGCTGCAATGTGAACCCAGCCTTAGTGACACTGGCGACGGGGGGTGATTACGGGGTTAAACCTTTATTGGGGGGGTTAGGGGGGTACATTAGAACTAAAGGGGGCTAACCCTAACTGCCCTAACAGTTATTACAGTCACAAATGACACCAATGCAAAAAAAAAAATGCATTGGTGTCACTGTGACTGGGGGGGCAGGGGTAATTGGGGGGGTGATCGGGGGGTAAAGGGGGGGTGTGAGTGTGCCTGGCATGTTCTACTGTGAAGTGTCGTGTTGGTGCAACTCACCGATCCTCTCTCCTCGGTGTCGGAACGAATAATACCGACACGGAGGAGAGATTACATCACTTCCTCTCCTGTGTTTACATTACAGGAGAGGAAGTGATGTCACGAAGGATTTCCATTCGTCGGGAGCGATCGCGAGGGGGTGGCCATGAATGAATGGCCGCCCCCTCATCCCGGATCGCTCCCGAACGAATACCGACCGCCGCAGGCACCGGGGGGGGGCCCGATCGGGCCCCCCACCCGCGGGAAGGCAGGGACGTACAGGTACGCCCATATGCCTGCCCGTGCCATTCTGTCGACGTACATCGTCGTGCGGCGGTCGGCAAGGGGTTAATGAGAAGCGCTCTGAGGCTTTCTGTTGATTCACAAACGGACGCATATTAAGCACATATTACTATGCTTCAGTGATGAATGAACACGGTGAGTGATGAGTAACAATTTCTCACTGTGTTCATTCAGGAAGGGACGAGGTTGTGAAAATATGACATATTTACTGGCCCCTTCATTTTAAAACAATCCCATTGTGTGGCCTCAGCAGCTGCTGGACGTAGGGAGAGAAGGGAAGCTAACAGCACTGTGGGGGGAGAGCAGGTGGAAGGGGCACAGATAATCAAACCAATCCCCCTGCAGTGAATTTGATGGGAGGGAGAGGAGGAGAAGGTGACAGTGCTGCATGGGGATCCACAAGAGTCACAAGTGTCAGCAAAATGCAGTACAGCAGGCCCTCCTGCTCGGCAGATGCCTGGACCCCTTTTTGAACTTATGGGGCCTGGGCCCAGTACAAGAGGGCGTGTTGTACTGTCTTATCAGTGGCACTGGATGGGGCATCAGAGGAGGAATATTCCAAGGAATTCAGGAGCCAGCAGCACAATGAACGCATCAGATTAATAGAACACAATGGGGGTTATTTACTAAAGGAAAATCCACTTTGCACTGAAAGTGCACTTGGAAGTAAAGTCACTGTAGATCCCCAGGGGGACATGCAAGGAAAATAAAAAACTGCATTTTAGCTTGCACATGATTGGATGATAAAATCAGCAGAGCTTCCCCTCATTTCAGATCTACCCCTTAGATTTAGAGCGACTGCACTTTCAAGTACACTTGCAGTGCAAAGTGGATTTGCCTTTCGTAAATAACCTCCTATGTTCTTTGTGCTGATTTTGAAGCCGAATCATAGACTTTTTCCGCAGCTTTAAACCTAATGTGAGTCTAAAAGACAAATTGCAAAAAACAACCAGTGAATGAATGTGGTCATACTATGAACATTCCAGTTGCATCATTTAGACAGCTAAAATGCATGTTTCTTTCTTTATATATATTTTATATAAGGTATCATAAAACACACAAAACATAACAAAAAAGAGGTAAAACATAAACAGGTAAAAATGATTGTACGTTTAGATATCATAAAAAAAAAAAAAAACATATGTTAAAAGGTATCTTGCTGTTTTTTTAGAATGCATCTGCCTGATTTGGTTATCTATGTTAAACTAACAAGAAGAAAATAAAGATTCTTATTGCACAAGTATACTCTAATTGCAGGCTTTTAACAGCACCCCTCTGAGAACACAGTTCTGATTTAAGCATGCATAGTCAGGAAAAGCTTAGCATGACCACAGGTAAATTCTAATAACTCAACGTTTTCTCTTAAAATTGAATTATTCTGTACAGCTGGATAGATTAGTAAAAAAATAAAAAAAAAAAAAACAGCAGGCAAGAAGAAATAGATTTTTTTTCTAGCTAAATTAAACTTTCAGATTAAAGGATTTGCCCCAAAATATTCTCAGCAAAGGTGAGGCAAGCACTTAAGGGTATTGAAGGTATTATGCAAGTCCGGAGTCTGCTGGGGAGAACAACAAACTGGAACATTTTATTGATTAAAAGTCCTAAGATTAATGCTGGGTGCAGCTGTCGGGCAGGCGGATTTAACAGGGAAGAAGATTCAGGTATTTGAGAGTATTATAATAACAGTATTGGTTTTACCATGGCTTCTATTTAGTATGCAGCTAGTCTCTCACTTTTGCAAGGAAAGCAATCCTTTATTCAAGGAAAGCCATAAGCACGTGGCAGAGGGTTAACAATTTTACTATGACCTTGTGAGAATTAAACACTAGTAAAAACAAGAAATAGAATTGAAAGGTACAAAGTCAGATTTGTCATAGTGGTGCCTCTCCTAATAACGCTTAAGGACTGCTAACAGCCAGAGGCATGGTTACTGTTTTTTTAAGTTGATTCTCATGTGACACCGAGAAAGCCATACTATTTCAGTAATAAGCTGAATAAGTTTGTCCACGGGTAGATATTTAGTGCTTTGTTAACTTGAACCTTAAAACCATAGAACTATAGAGAAGATTGCAAGAACAAAAAACAGATGAAAGAGTCTGTGGTAACTGTCATTATTGGTAAATAGGTCATAAAACAAACAAACAAAAAGCCTACATATTTTACCGTTAATCCAAAAGGAGAGTTTATTTTTTTTCCCCAATATAGATCACTGTTTCCCCTGGTCTATATAGATCACTTTATGGAGACAGGATATAGTTATAATTAAATTATAATTTCTTATACTGTATATCTGTTTGTTTTGTTCAATACTCTCAATGCTGTATACAAATTGGGTGTTGAGGAAGTGGGGGTGATCTGTCCCCCAAAACATGTTTGCTGTTTTTATATGACCTATTTACAGATTTTTAAGGGTCCCTTCGATTCTTTCATCTGTTTTCTGTTCTAGCAATCTTTTCTGTCTATGGTTTGAATTACCATTGTCTACCCATTTGGGGAAGACTTGCTGTGTAACAACTGCTTCACCAGAGGTATTAACCACCTCCTTGACGGTATGATTATTTCGGATTTTAGGTGCTGAAAGCTGTACAATTATTTTGCATGAAAATTTGGCGTTTTATATTGTAGTCCTGTAATTCTTAGGAATAACTCTCTTAAATCTGTTCAAACCAGAGTCTAGTAGACATCCCGGGTATGATAAAGTTTGAAAAATTAAATCATAAATTATATTATAATAAATAAATATAAATAATTATACCAAATAATAATATAACAATAATAAAAAAATATTCAATAATGTAATCAAATCAAAAACACTGAAATTTGCTCAGTTGCAGAATTGTCACTGTCATTACTTTTCAGTATTTGACGACGGATCTCCCCACAAATCGCTATCCCTCAATTCTGCAAGTGATTCTAATTTATTATCGCTGTTTTCTAGCTGGTCTAAAACCACTTTTCATGTAAAGGGACAGTTTTGGTTGCTATGGACAATCTCCAGTCTCCAGGCATAAAGAACAGTTTTTATATTATAAAATTGCATGCAGGACACTGGAGAAACTACTAGGTACAAAAGGGATGTGAAATAATTACATAGAGCAATGTAATCTGCAAGATTACATTATACTGTATGTAATGTGTGTGTTTTACTTTTTGAATTTGGTGCCGTTCTCCGTCCCCATGCGTCGCACCGCTCACAGGGAACGGAGCCCGGTGATGTGATACATTGAGCGGAGGGCGGCTCGATCGGACTGCAGGGGGGACATCGCTGGATCCATGGGACAAGGTAAGCTCATCCTGGATCCAGCGATGCGGTCCAGAGTCTGGCTCGGGGTTACCGCTAATGGTGCTGAATTTTCACCCCGAGCCAGACTTGGGAATACCGCCAGGGGGGTTAGAGCGGGTGTAAACCCGCTGAATTTTTAGTTTTTTTTTACCTGCAAGGGAAAAGGCATAATGAGCTAGTATGCACCACATACTAGCTCATTATGAAATACTTACCTTAGAACGAGGCCCTGATATCTCCGATGATCCACGCCAAGGGAGCTGACATGTTCCCTTGGCGTGTCTTCCAGGTATCGCGGCTGCAGCACTGTGAGTGGCCGGAGCCGCAATATCGTCACTGCCGCGCATGTGCGCGGGAGATTTCTTTCCGGCAAAGTCTGGCGTCTGCCAGGCAGTCAGTGGCGCATTGCGAGGGGAATATCTCCGAAACCATACAGGATTAGGAGATATTTTTTTTACCTACAGGTAAGCCTATTATAGGCTTACCTGTAGGTAAAAGTTTAAAAAAAAAACAGTATACAACCGCTTTCAATTGTTTGAAGTTTTCCTTCAACTGACTGCACATACAAAATTGAAAATCTCCAGTACCTTGTAATCGTAACATTAGCTTTTCTGAAACTACTCCTATTAACAGACAATACAAAATGCCCACTTTACATTTCTTAAGCCTAAAGCCTAATACACACTAGTAGTTTTTTTTTTTTTTTTCTATTCAACTCAGCAGGGCTGAATGGAAAAAAAACTGACAGCTCAGGAGGCACCGCTGTACTAACTATCCAATGTTAGTACAGCAATCTCCCCTACTGTTCTCTTGTGTTCTGACAGGGGGACAGCCCCCCAACAGAACACTCCATTGGCTGAGAGAGCTGATCAGGAGCCGATCAGCAGACCTTTTTTGGTCATGCCCTTTCTGACTCCAGTACATACAGGCTGAATGTAGGCCGGTTTCTATTGAACCGGTCGATGCTACTCAACAGTTGGCCAGTGTGTATTGGGCTTTAGACTGTTATTTGTGGGTTTTGCTTTTCTAACTTTTTTTCTAACAGAACTGAACTTTCTAATATCTACATCTTTCCAATGAGGTATGCTGTCATTGGACAGAAAAATAGAAGTTGATGGATAATTAGTCCTAGATAAGGATGGGCCGAACACCCCCCAGTTAAATTCACACCAGAACATGTGATCAAAAAAATTTGGGTGAACATGCAAATCCTATTAAAGTCTATGGAACACGAACATGGAAAATCAAAAGTGCTAATTTTAAAGGCTTATATGCATGTTATTGCCATATAAAGTATATAAGGACCCGGGTACTGTTTCAAGGGACATGTATCAATGCAATTTATTTTTTTTAAACTACAGTTTTTTTCAGGAGCAGAGATTTTAATAAAGAGTAATGTGAAACCATAAATGCCTGGGGGTCCCCTTAGTCTGCCTGTAAAGTGGCAAATCTGTCTGATGTATTTTACAATGCCACAGCAAAATTACATTTTTAAAGGAAAAAATGTCATTTAAAATTACTCGTGTCTATAATGTATTGCCGGCTCTCGGCAATATAGATAAAAATCAAGGTTTCCCCCTAAGTCCATATCGTGTCTGGTATGGATTTTAAGGGGAACACCATGCCAAAAAAAAAAAAACAGCATTGGCTCCCCCCTAAAATCCATAACAGGCTCTTCGGGTCTGGTATGGATTTTAAGGGAAACTCAAAATGTAAAAAAAAATTGGCGTGGGACTCCCCCAAAATCCATACAAGACACTTATTTGAGCAAGCAGCCTGGAGGACAGGATAGGGGTTGAAGGAGCGCCTGCCCCTGAACCATACCAGGCCACATGCCCTCAACATGGGGAGAGTGATTTGGGGTCCCCCCAAAGCACTTTGTCCCCATTTTGATGGAGACATGGGCCTCATCTCCACAACCCTTGCCCAGTGGTTGTGGGGGTCTGTAGACAGGGAGCATATCAGAATCTGGAAGCCCCTTTTAACAAGGGGGTCCCCAGATCCTGCCCCCTCCCTATGTGAATGTACTCCTACCCGTTCACCAAAAAAAGTGTCAAAAAGTAAAATCGACAAAAGACAGTTTTTGACAATTTATTTATCTTCATCTATCTTCAGACCCCTTTGACACCGAGGGCGTTTTGCAGGCGCTATAGCGTTAGAAATAGCGCCTGCAATCCGCCCTTAAACTGCTGCTCCATTTTTTCCAGTGTGAAAGCCTGAGGGCTTTCACACTGGAGTGGTGCTCTGGCAGGATGTCTGGAAAAGTCCTGCCAGCAGCTTCTTTGGAGCAGTGAAGGAGTGCTGTGTTTACCGCTCCTCCACCGCTGCTCCCCATTGAAATCAATGGGGCAGCGCTGCAATACTTCCGGCAAAAGGCCGCTATTGCGGCGTATTGCGGGCGGTTTTAACCCTTTCTCGGCTGCTAGCGGGGGTAAAAGTGCCCCACTAGCAGCCAAAATTCGCTGCAAATCCGACAGTAAAGCGCCGCTAAAAATAGCAGCGTTTTACCGCCGGCGCTATGGGCGGCTTGGTGTGAAAGCTGTCTCTATCAAACCACCCGATGGACCCAAAAAATAAAAAAAGGAAAATACTCTGCCTCCCAACGACTGTCTTTTTGCATGTGACAGCTGTTATATAGGCAAGGGAGGGGCCACTCACTGACATAATCGGATGGCCCCCCCCGACTGCACATGACATTTTTACATTTACATGGGGGGACTGGGATATGGAGGCCCCCTTGTTAAAGGGGATTTCCATATTCTGATAAGCCCCCCACCCGTAGACCCCAGAACCACCGGCAAGGGTTGTGGTGATGATGCTCCAAAGCACTCTCCCCATGTTGAGGGCAAGTGGCCAGGTATGCTCTCCCCCCCATCCTGGCCTGTCAGGCTGCTTGCTCAGATAAGGGTCTGGTATTGGTTTTGGGGGGCCCCATACCAAATTATTTTTTTAAATGTTGGCGCGGAGTTTCCCTTAAAATCTATGCCAGACCAAAAGGTATATAAATAGTCCACACTGAATGCAGAATATATCATATATCATCAATGGGGCACACGCATCTATATTTTTTTGAAAAATCCATTCATTAGCTCTCCCTCACAAGAAAAATATTTTAATAAATAAAAAGACATATCTGTTTGATTTGGTTTTTATTTCCTTCTTTTAATAAATTCACAAATATTTAATTCTTAAATATTGTAATTAGATAGACATACAGTATGCATTTTTATTTTTTTATATTTTGTTTTATTTGTATTTACCTGTTTATATTGTAGAAGTAATTTTTTTTCTGTATAATAGCTGATGTCTGTGTATTGCTTTGTATTTGTTATTTTTTTTGTTTTGTTTTTTTGTTTTTTGTTTTTTATAACAGCTATAATCATTTGGTTTAATTTTCTTGTAATGCAACTTTTTATTGGCATGCAATGTATCAATTTGTTTCCTTATGTTGCTATTTGTTAAAGTAATCTGATACATTATTTGTTGATGTTTTATTGTATACCGCTCCATGCAGCTCCTGTGTATTTCCGACACTGCCAGGTATTTAATATTGGCTCCACTGAATATGGACTAGCTTAAAAAAGGGAGCAGAGCCAAACGACAGTGCATCAAAATGCATATAATTTGTATTTTGATGCATTGGCAACAGGTATGGTCAATGGCCCTGGTTAATGGCTGTAGACCCTATTAACTCCAAACTGTATATATAAAAATACATTGGAGACGTGCATCACAACACATGTCAATGCATGTCAACACACCTGCCTGATGCAAAAAAATAACATACTTCACGCAAATAGATCTAAATGCGTCCCTTAAAGTGGTTCTGCACCTAAAAAAAAAGTATTAAAAGCCAGCAGCTACTAATATTGCAGCTGCTGACTTTTAATAAAATCACACTTACCTGTCCCAGGGTCCAGCGATGTCGGCGGCAGATGACGAGCGATCGCTCATCTCGCTGCTGCCCCCGCCATCCTCTGTCAGGGAATCGGGAAGTGAAGCGTTGCGGCTTCACTGCCCGGATCCCTACTGCGCATGCGCGAGACGCGCTGCACGTCTCTTCTGGTATCCGCTGTGTCCTGGGAACTGTGTGTTTCCCAGAACACAACAGGGGGGGGGCATCTGCGGGGGTCTGCCCGGAAGTGGGTGCAGATACCTGGATTATCCAGGTTACTGCACCCCCTCCCCCCTGAAAGGTGCCGATTGTGGCACCGGAGGGGGGGAGGGATCAGATTAGTGGAACTTTCCCTTTAGGGTGAAGAACCGCTTTGAATCGTAAGTAAACGTTGATTTAATGATTAAAAAAAAGTTACATTCCCGGCATGCTGGGAATGCTAACTGTCACATTTACCTGTGCTCTCAACCAAACTATCAAATCATCAAATGTATGGTGTCAAAACTGATTATATGTGCAGAATCATGGGAGATGGGAGTTGTGGCTCAAACAAAGCTTAAAGTGGAGCTCCAGCCCCCTCCCTCCAAAAATATGACTACTCTTTCTCAATGGCTTGGGGGCAGAGGAAGGAGGGGTGCCAAACTTCCAGAGACCTCGCCACAGCTCTCTTGGAAGTGGGGACAGGTACCTGTCAAAAACAGTTACCTGCCCCCCCCCCCCCAAAAGGTGGTAAATGTGGAAGCAGAGGGGAGTGAGCAAACAAGCAAAGTGTTGGGTGGAGCTTTGCTTTAGAATGGCAGCTTCCTTGGCTGAGAAGGGTGTGAGGGTTTAGTTCCACTTTAATGAATGTAATCTTTAAATGGATGGATTACATTTTTTACATGTTTGCCTAGATTTCAGCTTTATATTTTGTTAAACTAGAGCAAACCATAAAAAAGGACTTAGGCGATTGTCTTTTCAGATTTTTTTTTTTTTCTTAGGTTTTTAGGCTCTTTTATTTTATACCCATTAGTTTTGTTTATATCTTCACTTTTTAAACCTACCCACAATAGCCTGGTCTAAAACTAGCAGTATTTAATAATGAACAATGGTACATTGTATGTACAAAATATACAATTATCTTTGAGTCACCTTTTCAAGTTATTTATAAGAGTTTGTATCACTTCTGCCAGTATCCACTCATTAAACATTACCGGAGACATGTTTAAATATTTACATTATAGAAAATGTGTTATACAGATTCCAAACTATCCGTAACAATCCTGAATCCCGCTCATGATGTTATGATGAACCTGCTGGTTTAAATGAGAAGCAAAAAGGAACCGCATATGTTCGTAATTAAGATACTTGAGGATAATGACCTGTGTTTGTGCTTTATACAAAGTGTTTAATGTGGGATCATAAATATGGTTAACTGCTACCAGTCTGTGAAAGAAGCCTTAATTGCACTGTTAAAACACTAACAAGGTTATGTGTTTCCGTTTTTTTATATAAATTATGGAAATCATCTTGACTCGTTAAGCTTCTGCTTGGAATAAAACAAGCTTCTTCTTAACTCTTAAAACTAATGAGATGTAAAAATAGATTCTACAAATTCACTATGTACTTGCTCCTGTCTAACACACTATTAATTTAATATAATGTTAACAGTTATGTATGAATATGGATCTTATCAGGGTTTGTTGTAGGGCCAATTTGTTTGTGAATAGATATATATAAGTAATCAAATGCATGAATTAAATAGGTTGTACCTGGAGCACTGTGTGCTGTTGGAGCTTAGGAGAAATTGTTATATTGTTATGAAAACCTTAAAATTACATGGCTGTTACACAAACAAGATATGATGTCTCAGACAAACAGTATAAATTATGATTATTTTGTAAACTCATAGAATATTTCCCTGCATAAATAATATTTGAACAAATTACATTTTGCCCACATTATTAAAGAAAAAAATGTCCTGAAGTGAAATTGTATACATTTTTGGGGGCAATAAAAATGGGTTCCTTTGAAGATAAGGCCACCATATCAGACACTCGCCTTGCACAGGCGATGAGGGCTAGAAGGAACTCTCTATACATTATCTGTCCATAGTTCTATGATGTAAAAAAGATTTTTAATTTGGCCTCATTTGCATCTCTTGGCTCTTCTGACAATATTGAGGATATTGATAGCACAATAGAAAGGGTGGACACGGATTTCTCAAAAGAGTTGGAAGTTTCACCCAAGGAACCCAATGAAAGAGGACATGATATAGCACATACAACAGAAATGTAAAGCATATTAATGAAGATAGTTGGCTTATCAAAGACATTAATTGAATAGAGGCTATTCAGTATTTAAATTTAAAAAATGTGTACAGTGAATCTATACAAATCCAGATGTTGATGATTTAATGGCAGTCAATCAGACAAATAAGAGGCTGAATTGACAGTTGAGGTCGAAACTGCTACAAGTCAGCAACATGGAAGTCAGATAATAGCAATAAAACCCTTTATAGTACTTTGCCTTGCAGCAAAAAATAAAAATAAAAATAAGACACTAGACTGGCAGAGGTGATGACTATAAGGAATAAAACCTTGCAGAAGAGAGGAATGTATCTAATGGGTTAAAGGGGCAATATCTGAAGTACAGAGAGAACCAAGTTGTTATGGAAAGAAATGGATTCTCGGTGAGGGTGTGACCATTAAAAAGAAAGAGGCACAGAGTCTAAGGACACTCACCATGCTCTTCACCTTAGTACCCTGCAGGGAGGGGTAGACTTTACTGATGGGTGAACCAGACTACATCCCTCAGACAGATCTCTGCATATGACATCTGACCAGGAATAGAACTAGATTGGCATGGAAAAAAAATTATAGTGACCCATCTGTGGTATCTGTATATTCTAAAGAGGGTGTGGCTCTTTAAAGAAAAGAGGTGCAGTATCTAAGCACACCCACTAGATCTTCATCAGGTAACCCCACAAAGAGTGATGGACTTAACTGATATGTGTACCAGGTTGCTGCTCTCAGACACACCTGTGCATACAGCAGCTCAACAGGAATAGAACAAGAGTGTGGTATGCAGTCCACCGGCAATATCAGAAATGGAAAGGTCAGGCCATGGTGAGCAGCATAGTCAGATATAAGTTGAAATGTCAGTAGGAAATAACAAGTACTAGGGCTAAGAAATTAATCTAATGCCAGGCAACAGGCATTGGTCTCAGCCCAGCTAAATAGTGAGATTGATTGACAGACAGGGTGGTAAGTTAGATGCAAAATACTGTAGATGCAAAATAAACTAGCACAGGACTTTCAGCAACAACTATACCTTCCAGTCCTGGGAGAATGCATGATGTAGAATGAAAGGAAAAAGTAGATGCTAGTAGAACCACAAGCAGCAGAAGGTTTTCTTTATAACTGATTGGTAAAACAGATTAGGTCTTAATAAAACTATTGTGAGGCCAATCATCTTTTAACCACTTCAGCCCCGGACCAATAAACACCCTAAGGACCAGAGGTCTTTTTCCAATTTCGCACTGCGCTGCTTTAACTGGTAATTGCGCGGTCATGCAATATTGCACCCAAACGAAATTTGCGTCCTTTTCTTCCCACAAATAGAGCTTTCTTTTGATGGTATTCGATTGCCTCTGCGATTTTTTTTTTACGATATAAATGGAAAAAGAGCGAAAATTTTGAAAAAAAAAGATATTTTCTTCTTTTTGTTATAAGAAAAATCGAATAAACTAAATTTTAGTCATACATTGAGGGCAAAATTTATTCAGCCACATGTCTTTAGTAAAAAAAATGTCAATAAGCGTATATTTTTTGGTTTGCGCAAAAGTTATAGTGTCTACAAACTAGAGTACATTTTCTGGAATTTACACAGCTTTTAATTTATGACTGCCTATCTCATTTCTTGAGGTGCTAAAATGGCAGGGCAGTACAAACCCCCCCCCCCAAATGACCCCATTTTGGAAAGTAGACACCCCAAGGAAATTGCTGATGGGTATGTTGAGCCCATTGAATATTTTTTTTTTTTGTCCTAAGGGATTGAATAATGACAAAAAAAAAAAAAAAATTACAAAAAGTTGTCACTAAATGATATATTGCTCACACATGCCATGGTTATATGTAGAATTGCACCCCAAAATATATTCCACTACTTCTCCCGAGTATGGGGATACCACATGTGTGGGACTTTTTGGGAGTCTAGTCGCACACGGCACCCCGAAAACCAATCACCACCTTCAGGATTTCTAAGGGTGCAAATTTTTGATTTAACTCCTCACTACCTATCACAGTTTCGAAGGCCAAAAAATGCCAAAATAGCACAAAACCCCCCAAAATGACCCCATTTTGGAAAGAAGACACCCCAAGCTATTTACTGAGAGGCATGGAATATTTTATATTTTGCCACAAGTTGCGGGAATATTACAAACTTTTTTTTTTTTGCACAAAGTTGTCACTAAATGATATATTGCTCACACATGCTATGGGCATATGTGAAATGACACCCCAAAATACATTCTGCTGCTTCTCCTGAGTACGGGGATACCACATGTGTGGGACTTTTTGGGAGCCTAGCCACGTACGGGACCCCGAACTCCAAGCACTGCCTTCAGGATTTCTAAGGGCATACATTTTTTATTTTACTCCTCACTACCTATCACTACCTATCACAGTTTTGAAGGCCATAAAATGCCAAGATGGCACAAACCCCCCCCCCCCCAAATGACCCCATTTTGGAAAGTAGACACCCCAAGCTATTTGCTGAGGGCCATGTTGAGACCATTGAATATTTTTTTTTTTTGTCCCAAGGGATTGAATAATGACAAAAAAAAATTTTTATTTTTTTTTTACAAAAAGTTGTCACTAAATGATATATTGCTCACACATGCCATGGTTATATGTGGAATTGCACCCCAAAATATATTCCGCTACTTCTCCCGAGTATGGGGATACCACATGTGTGGGACTTTTTGGGAGTCTATGCGCGCACGGCACCCCGAAAACCAATCACCACCTTCAGGATTTCTAAGGGTGCAAATTTTTGATTTAACTCCTCACTACCTATCACAGTTTCGAAGGCCATAAAATGCCAAAATAGCACAAAACCCCCCAAAATGACCCCATTTTGGAAATTAGACACCCCAAGCTATTTACTGAGAGGCATGTTGAGTCCATGGAATATTTTATATTTTGCCAAAAGTTGCGGGAATATTACAAACTTTTTTTTTTTGCACAAAGTTGTCACTAAATAATATATTGCTCACACATGCTATGGGCAGAAGTCAAATTACACCCCAAAATAAATTCTGCTGCTTCTCCCGAGTACGGGGATTCCACATGTGGGGGACTTTTTGTGAGCCTAGCCACGTACGGGACCCCGAAAACCAAGCACTGCCTTCCGGATTTAAATATAATATGCTACCAAAAAAACTGTTAGCAATCGCAGGGATCAGGCCTGACTCTGCGATCGCTGCAGTTATGTGTTTAGTGTTTTGTAAGTGACAGTGATCGATCGATACGGCACTTGGGTGGGCTGGGCAGAGGGGCAAAACGCAGGTGCTAGCAGGTATCTGGACTGATCCCGCTAACAATGCGGTTTTTTGGAACCCTGAACTGCTGGGGACGCTAGTATAGATCTGATCAGATCAGATATTGATCTGTTCAGATTCTATACCACTACGGGAGGTGTATGCTTTGCGCGTGGGTGTTAGCGGTACTGGCACTAACCTAGCGCTGCCTGGGGCGACGCAGACCCTGACCCTAAAACCTAATTGATATCACCCGCCGGGTGATCAGGGGGTTAAACCTTTATTGGGTAATAAATGGTGGGTGCCCTGATGCTATAAAAAGCAAACTAACCAGAGTCACCCGTAACACTTATACGGTGATCAGTGGTGAAAGGGTTAACTAGGGGCAATCAGGGGGTTCAAATTTTTATTAGGTAGTATATGGGGGTCCCTGGCGCTATATAAAAACCTGACAGGGAACCTAAATAACTAACTGGCTAACCAGCGTCACTTATACTGTGATCGCTGGTGAAAGGGTTAACTAGGGGCAATCAGGGGGTTAAAACCATTATTGGGTAGTATATGGGGGTACCTAACTCTATAAAAACCTGGCGGTGAACCTAAAAAAATAACTAGCTACCTAGCGACAGTAGCGACACTGATGCAGCGATCAGAAAAATTATCGCTTAGTGACACTGGCAAAAGGGGGTGAAAGGGTTAACTAGGGGCAATCAGGATGTTAAAACCATTATTGGGTAGTATATCGGGGTACCTAGTGATATAAAAACCTGGCGGTGAACCTAAAAAAATAACTAGCTACCTAGCGACAGTAGCGACACTAATGCAGCGATCAGAAAAATGATCGCTTAGTGACAGTGGCAAAAGGGGGTGAAAGGTTTAACTAGGGGCCGTCAGGGGGTTAAAACCATTATTGGGTAGTATATCAGGGTACCTAGCGCTATAAAAACCTGGCGGTGAACCTAAAAAAATAACTAGCTATCTAGCGACAGTAGCGACACTGATGCAGCGATCAGAAAAATGATCGCTTAGTGACACTGGCAAAAGGGGGTGAAAGGGTTAACTAGGGGCAATCAGGATGTTAAAACCATTATTGGGTAGTATATCGGGGTACCTAGCGCTATAAAAACCTGGCGGTGAACCTAAAAAAATAACTAGCTACCTAGCGACAGTAGCGACACTGATGCAGCGATCAGAAAAATGATCGCTTAGTGACACTGGCAAAAGGGGTTGAAAGGGTTAACTAGGGGCAATCAGGATGTTAAAACCATTATTGGGTAGTATATCGGGGTACCTAGCGATAAAAAAACCTGGCGGTGAACCTAAAAAAATAACTAGCTACCTAGCGACAGTAGCGACACTAATGCAGCGATCAGAAAAATGATCGCTTAGTGACAGTGGCAAAAGGGGGTGAAAGGGCTAACTAGGGGCAATCAGGATGTTAAAACCATTATTGGGTAGTATATCGGGGTACCTAGCGCTATAAAAACCTGGCGGTGAACCTAAAAAAATAACTAGCTACCTAGCGACAGTAGCGACACTGATGCAGCGATCAGAAAAATGATCGCTTAGTGACAGTGGCAAAAGGGGGTGAAAGGGTTAACTAGGGGCAATCAGGATGTTAAAACCATTATTGGGTAGTATATCGGGGTACCTAGCGATATAAAAACCTGGCGGTGAACCTAAAAAAATAACTAGCTACCTAGCGACAGTAGCGACACTAATGCAGCGATCAGAAAAATGATCGCTTAGTGACAGTGGTAAAAGGGGGTGAAAGGGTTAACTAGGGGCAATCTGGGGGTTAAAACCATTATTGGGTAGTATATCGGGGTACCTAGCTCTATAAAAACCTGGCGGTGAACCTAAAAAAATAACTAGCTATCTAGCGACAGTAGCGACACTGATGCAGCGATCAGAAAAATGATCGCTTAGTGACACTGGCAAACGGGGGTGAAAGGGTTAACTAGGGGTAATCAGTATGTTAAAACCATTATTGGGTAGTATATTGGGGTACCTAGCGCTATAAAAACCTGGCGGTGAACCTAAAAAAATAACTAGCTACCTAGCGACAGTAGCGACACTGATGCAGCAATCAGAAAAATGATCGCTTAGTGACACTGGCAAAAGGGGGTGAAAGGGTTAACTAGGGGCAATCAGGATGTTAAAACCATTATTGGGTAGTATATCAGGGTATCTAGCGATATAAAAACCTGGCGGTGAACCTAAAAAAATAACTAGCTACCTAGCGACAGTAGCGACACTGATGCAGCCATCAGAAAAATGATCGCTTAGTGACAGTGGCAAAAAGGGGTGAAAGGGTTAACTAGGGGCAATCAGGATGTTAAAACCATTATTGGGTAGTATATTGGGGTACCTAGCGACATAAAAACCTGGCGGTGAACCTAAAAAAATAACTAGCTACCTAGCGACACTAGCGACACTGATGCAGCGATCAGAAAAATTATCGCTTAGTGACACTGGCAAAAGGGGGTGAAAGGGTTAACTCTAGGGGCAATCAGGGGGTTAAATCTTTATTGGGGGGTGATAGGGGGCTACCCTGGACCTAACACTAACTGCCCTGACAGTTTTTACTTTTACAACTGACACTGAATGCATTGATCAGTAAAGAAATGATCAATGCAATCAGTGACACTGTGACTGGGGGGGGGGGGGGCGATTGGGGGGGGGGGGATTGGGGGGGTTTGTGTACCTATGTGTACCTATGTGCCAGTGTAGTGTTTTGGTGCACTTACTTTTAGTCTTCTCCTCGTAGTCCGGTCAAAAAGACCGCCCCGAGGAGAATGACATCACTTCCTCCTTCCTGTGTAAACAATACACAGTGGGAGGAAGTTCGTCATTGGCCAGGAGCGATCGAGAGGGGGTGGCCAGAAACCAACGGCCATCCCCTCATCACGGATCGCTCCCAGAGGGAAACGGACCGCCGTATCCAGCGGGAGGGGGTCCGATCGGACCCCCCACCCGCTGGAAGGCAGGCACGTACATGTACGTGCTTGTGCCTGCCTGTGCCATTGTGATGACGTACAATGGCAATACGGCGGTCCTTAAGTGGTTAAACAAGCGAGAAGTGGCAGAAACCTGAATTCTTAGTGGTGAAAGTCAAACACTGCTTTAGACCTAGAAATTGTCCTACCCTCCACTACTATTTTTTATTTTATATCTTTTACGCTATTTAGTGATCAGTATTTTAAAGGTTTTATTTATTTATTTATTTATTTTACACTTTTTACCAATTAGTATTTTCTTTCAGATTGAGGCCCTAGACATAACTGCAGGTGACAGCTGAATGCAATAAAAGCATGGCACATAGTAAACAGGCAATATCAGAAATAGGGACAAGCAAAAGGTCAGGGCGGGCAGTAAACAAACATAGTCATATACAAGCTGCAGTCTGTAAGCTCGGAAACCTGAGCTTTGATACTGCTCACAGCCAAACACTGGTCCAGACCCAGCCATTTTCCTATTGTCCACTACTATTTTTTAATTTCTATTTTTAACACTATTTAGTGATTTGTATTTAAATTTATCTTAATATTCTATTATTTATTTATTTATTTATTTATTTATTTATTTTCATTTAAGTAAACACAACAGGCAGGGATGGCTAGACTATAGGTGAAATATTTTCAAGCGATCACCTGAATCAAATCCCCCCCCCCCCCCCTTAGCTGGACTTAAAACCTTAATTTACTTCTCCTATAATAGACCCAAAGATATCCTTTGCAAGTCGCTCCATCCAAAATTCAACCAAAACTGCTTGTCGATAAGTCCTGCTTTTCTGTTTCTAGCAAGGTTCTCTTTTCTTTTCTTTTTTTCCCTTTTTCTCTTCTCTTTTCCCTTTACCCTCAAGACTCATACATCTCCCCCTCCTCCACCAACATAAAACCCAAAACCAGATATTGCCGCAATGCCTGTGCTGGACAAACGCACTCTCACACAAGCCAAAGCGTCATGCAACAAGGTCAATTATTTTAGATATATTTTCCATACTACAACTTTCACCTGACACAAACTTCTTTAGGTAATAAACTTCAGACAAAACATTACTAACCGGAATCACCCTGCTAACTGTCCATGGCAGTTTCATTTGCTTGTTCATTACTCCCTATTTTACTCATATCTGTATAATCAATATTATAAGAGGCACCTTCTGTTACTCACTATTCAACAATTAGTGGTATTATATATCATTGTTTATTGCCTATTACTTCATATTCACCTAATATGTTTCAGTATTACACTTTATTATTGTTATATGTTCACATCCTGTACCATTGTACTCCTTTTCATTTTTCTAGTCAATACAATTTGTTAGGAACAAAAAAATAAATAAAAAATGTAATAATTTTTTATTCCATTTTTTCAACTTTTTTCATTTTTTTAAGACTTTCTTTTTTTACATACTCACATCATGGTAGTTCAGTTTAACCATAGAGTACTACATGCAAAAAAATGTATAAATAAAATATATATAAATAAATAAAGTGTCAGCTACAACTGCCTGATGCATTCTAATAACTCCAAGCTTAAAGCGGTATTAAACTCAGAAATAAAAATGTAATACATTTCAGCTTTTCTTTTTTAGGCTTCTTTTTTGCTCTGTTTTCATCTGGAGATTTGGCCGATACCACACCTCCTGTATTAGAGGGCCCCCACTCTGGATAAAGGATAACAGG
Source organism: Lithobates pipiens (assembly GCF_037356315.1). Lineage (NCBI taxonomy): Eukaryota > Metazoa > Chordata > Amphibia > Anura > Ranidae > Lithobates > Lithobates pipiens. Next base: position 204,920,037 of record NW_027507785.1, on the reverse strand, counting down.
GGGTACCTTTGGATGGCAACATTTTCAGTCTGGGTACAGGGGAGTGTTATATGTTATAGCAGAATTACGTACACTAACAAAGTAAAGCCAAAATTTACTTTATCAGCAGTAACAGAGACTGTTAATTACCCTTTGGTGTAAAAGGTTTTATATAAATAAATAAAAGCTTATTATTGTAAGCACCTCTGTCACTGTTAAATGGTTGTCTCTTCCCTGTAACTGATACATCTACAAGTGAGCTTGTTCTTTTGAAAAACAACAAAAACAACAACTTACTGCCCACATCACCAGGTGGTAATAGAGGAAAGAAAGCCTAAAAAATAAAACAAATTCAGTCAATCTCATCTAAGAATTGGTAAGCTGAAAAATAATAAATATTGACTCTTGGGTTTAATACTACTTTAAAGATGCAGTTAAATCTTATTTAGTAGAGAAAAGTAAATCAGGTGTTGGACACTGAAGAGCTATCAATCAATTGTTGCAGACAGATGCAAAGGATTTTTGGATGTCCAAATCTGTGCACACAGGTAGAAATGTATGAAAAGGTACTGTAATTAGAATGCAAGCATAATTTGTTAAAGTAGGTGTAATCCTATCCTACCCACAAAAAATGTCACATAAGCTTTAACGGCTGATGATACTGATATAAGGTTCCTTGTTTGCTCACTTTGCATTAAGGAATGATAACGCTCTGACCCTTCTCTGCCTGCAAATTGTTCTGTCACATACCTACCAAAGGAAAAAAAGAAGCTTCTGTGCTGATGGATTGTTTTCAGGTTTTTCGAAAAAGAGCCTTTAAATAAATGCACAATTAACACATTCAGACTTTTTGGACTGTAGATTGTGCATGTGGCAAGACTGTAAAGAGATGGCAGAACACACATCAGCTGCAATAACATGTAAAAATCCTACCCTCTCCTCACTATTTTGCAAGAATACAAAGCATTTTTCTCCCTAAAGTACATTCGGAAATGGTTTACATGTAGTATCATTCCAATGCTTTTCCTAGCTTAGCACAGTGTAAATATGGCTGCTGGGGACATTGCCTTTTTTAGTGAGAAGTTGGCACATACCAAAGTTCTCAATTATTGGCCTATCTAAGCCAACTGACCTAATTTTAGAGGCCAGGAGGTGCATTACTGTTAGTTTGTTTTCTTTGTCCACGAATGGCAAATAGACTGGGCTCGCTGTGAACCCATGTTTGACCTGAACTTGAAACGCATCCCTACTTGTGAGATGATAACTTTCCGTGTTGTCTGCCTTTGTCGATTTTTATTAGTTCCTATTGTTCCCAGCTCTGTCTGTGAACTACAAAAACCCCAAGGGGTGGGGGGCAGGTATACTGCACTCTTAATAAATTTCCTTTCCACGAGGTAAAGTTAAAGGAAAATAAACCTAAAAGTAAAAAAAAGATTTCAGCCACAACATCGAAGGAATGGCAAGCTGTAATATATATATATATATATATATATATATATATATATATATATATATATATATTGTAAGGGATCTTCCCGGGGTAGGGTGTGTTTGGACACAGTTCACAGCAGACTTGGAATTTGATAAAGCAGATCTTGGCGTTTATTCGTGGTACAAACAGTCCAGCAAACAAAATATACAGCAACACCGTGCTTTCTAAGTACAACAAAAATAAAAGTCCTAGCCCGGCTGGGCGCTTACTAACAGGTTCTGCTCACCTATCTGACACTTACAAACACAGCGTCTTTCGCCTGGATATCGCAGGGTGAGTTTTAGCTCCAGCAGTGGCTGTGCTTGCAGCTTCCTTCAACACACAGATTGTTCATTCCCTGGCTGAGAAGCAATCACCTGCAGACCCTACAGAGCCTTTAGCTTCCCAGGCTAATTAGGATCCAAGCTCACCTGATCCCAAACCCAGAACTGGATCGGGGGATGTGGAATGACAGGTCCCTCTACCAAACCTACCTGCCATTCCATATAAACCCAGGCCCGGCAAAATTAAATAACAACTCAGCAGCATATCGCTGCTGAGAAACTGATCCATCCTGGATTTACCATCTCACACTGTGTAGCAACCTAGGTGAGATGTACACCCCCTCGATCACTTCTCCAGTGACATGTCTACAATATATATATATAATTCTTTTTTTACTACAGTTTAGATATGCTTTACCATTGTTTAACCAGGCTTAGTTTTTTAACTCTTCTTGGCTGTCTTGACATCTATTTACAAATGACTTGCAGCCATCTTTTCATTTTCCAATCTTAAATATTGATTACGTACAACACCAAGCTTCTATTGCTTTTTTAACATTGTATACCCCTCCTTTTCCTGCCAAGACTCCCTCTCCATGCTTCATATTGCTGCACAAGGAGACTATGAGACCTTAGCAGGGGGCAAATTGCTTGAATTTCCATCAGCCAAACACATATATTAATGTTTCAGCTTTAATATGGACAGAATGTGATACTCACACCAATTATATGTAATTGTGAAACACTCACAGTGAGTCAGGTTAACGAGGTTTGCGGGAAAATAGAGAAACGGCCAATGTATTAATTTCTGGGCAATACGCTCTGATCAATCACTCTCATTAACTCAACACATTTTCATAATTACACTCTACAGGGAGGAGGAGAGGAAACGGATTCCTGAGGGTAAACTCTTCCCGTCTAAATATAAATCAATTTCAATAAACATAATTAATCTTACGTTTGGAGCATTAATAAAGCAAAATGGAACAGTGACATGTAGACTAGAAATGGGAGCTGTTTAAGCTTTCTCTCAGTAATATGCGGTCTGTTTCTGATTAGAAATATATTAAAATATATTGTAAATGAAATATAAAGCATTCAAAATACTTCTTACGCTAGACATTCACTTCCAGTAATGAACGGATAGTAGTTCTCATAACATAATCGGTCCTTATGAGCAGATAGGAAAAGAACAATTTAGATTTTATATAAATGAAAGTCTAAATGTTTTTTGCTAAATACGTTTTGGGACAGTCCACTATATATTTCAGAATTTAATTAATTAGCTCAGGTAGGTCCAGGAAGGTGGTAATGCATCTGGCATTGTTAAACTTCTCATTAGTGCAGAGGAGTTAAGCATTCTTGAAATTGTGTATTGGCAACAACATTGGCTTCCCTGTTATCTTGGTAGGGAATGTGAGCTTAGATTCAGTGCTGATACAGAAAGTCATTGGAAGTGCTCTTTTTAAATATCATACAACATACAATAAATAGGGAAGTACAATGTAGGGAGTACAGTCACTACATTGCTCTCCCTGCTCTACAGAACTTTGTTCTCTGCAGCTCATGCTTTACTACATGATGGGAACTTTGAGTATAGAGGGTTTTCCAATTTCTCAGGTGACTTTTCCTCTTCCTTCATGATCTTATGGAGTCAACTTCCTTCCTTCCTTCCTTCCCTCCTTCCTTTCTTCCTTCAATAGAGCCAAATAGGCTAGTCATGAAAAAGTTATTTGAAATATTAAAATGAATCTAACAAACTTTAGACTACAGAGTGGTTTAGTCTTAGTGGTCTGGAAAGGAAAGAAAGGAAATCAGACAAGGAAAGTTAATAAGAGAAAAAACAGCCCAGAGTCTCTAAGATAATATGGCAAATCCACGATCTTTAATTGATTGCAAAAAAATAAAAATGTGAAAACAATTTAAAATTGATAAACATAGGGTTTACCATTAAGTGCACCCTCTGCAGGCTCCTTTATCATTACCAGGATGCTACTTTGAGCAATCCCAGAAGATTCCACTGGTCATATATTTCTATTAGCATGTGATCCATCTTCCATCCCTCTTTATTGCACGCGTTCGGGTGAGTGAAACTAATATCTTTTTTGGTTGATGTTGTTCACTTAAAATCAACAGGACTTTAGAAAAGATATGGATTTGCAATAAAGGTTTATCCTGTAATAATTACTCAAGCTCAATGCTTGAATCACAAATCAAACCTGGATCGTTAAGGGCAGGTTAAAAACAAAATGACAGTGTGTTTCAGAAAGATTAATATTGTGATAAATCAATGCTTTTCTTTCTCTCTTGCTTCCTCTGTGCATTTTTTATTAAACTAAATCTTTCCCTTATAAAACATGAATTTATGTAAAACTGCATCCACACTTGCAGGAATTGATAGATATGTATCTAGCTAAATTGATATTTACGGTAAATTAAAATTAAAAAACTATTATCTAACTAAGAAGAGTTATTATTTTTCACTGGGTCAGTAGGTCTTAAAGACAAACTCAGTTTAGGCTTGTACTCCAACCAAACAGCTAAATACTCAGCTGAATAACACCTTTTTAACTTTTTTACATAAAATATTTCTACTTACTCCTCTATTCTAATTTTCCTAATTGGATAGAGATAGAGCATCAACGCAATGGTGAGTGGCCTTTTCTCCCCCTTATGTGAGATGAGTACAGTACCTAAACAAGTCTGTGTGACAGCACTTTATAAAGCAACATTTAACATTCTAATTAATGCATACCAGAATTAAAGGTCATGTATTATTAGCTTTAAACAGAAGTAACTCTGTATCATAAGTTCAAAGATCATTGCCTACATTTAAAGTCTAAAGTTTCCTGCACAGCCAGCCATGAGAACCAGAAGGTAGAGAGTTTACTGTTTCGTCTTTGTTTCGTTCAGTTCTTTCATTGTGCAATCCCTACTCAACTTCCTGACACGTTCTTCAACTCAACAAACACCTTTCCGAACACCTTCCTCAGTGCTTGGAAGGAGACAGTCAGCATTTATATGATGTTTAATAAAACCTAGAGGTATGTAGGACAAGCTGTATCAAATGCTCTCCTCCCTTAATTTGCCTCTCTGGCATTCTAATTTTCTGGTATTTTAGCACCCAGAGTACGCATGGCACCTTTGAGTTTTCTATGTGATTTATTATAAAGATGAATAAGAGACAATCATACAATATGTGCATGGATGAGCCAAACTGTCCTGGGTTCTGTTTGAGCAGGGTTTGGCGAACCTGAAAGAGATCTGGATGCCAAACCCTATTTAAATCAATAGGAGCTGATTTTTTTCAATTCAAAATGCCCATTTTCTGGTCTAATAAGAAAAGGGTTGTCGAAGAATAGATGGCAGTGGCACTGCCCTGTGAGACATGTACCAGTGCAAGAGAATTCAATTAAAACATTCCACTTGTCTGTTTTTGTTTTGTTTTTTTAGAATTTACTGAAGAAAATGGTTTCAAAAACTTCAAGCAAATAATATTTTTATTGTGTTGCCTTAAAAAAAAACAAAAAAACAGCATGCAGACACCTCCAAAGGTCCCCCTGGAATTGTATGATACCTTTTGGAGGAGTATGTCCTTTTTTTTTTTTTTTTTTTGGGGGGGGGGGGGGGGGTTGCCAGCATTTAATTTGCTTGCAATTTATACTGTATAATGTTTGTCTTTGTAAAGGTGACTTTTGCTGTAGCACACCCTACAGCAAGGAAGGAAACAAATATTCAAAACAAGACCATTTAAGTCTGTTTTGGATTTTAAGGGGGACCCTGCGCAAAAAAAGATCCCTCTGGAAAATTATGATTTTTTTATTTTTATCATTAGAACCAGTGTTGCCAACCGCCCGTTAATTTACGGGCAGCCCGTAAATTTCATCCTATTTTCAGGGTGCCCATGAATGTCTGTTACGGGCAACGGTGCCCATAAAAAAGATGGCTGCAGACCGACAGCGCTACTGCGCATGCGCCGTTCCGAAGCCTGCCGGGTTCGGGAGAACTCGTACACGCTCGGCTGGGCGCAATGAGCGGGCGCATGCGCAGTGATGTAATGTCGCCGCCTGGCGCCATTTTTGAATAGCTGGCGCTCGTTTTCGGCGGCACCTCACCAAAGCAGGGGTCCTGGGAGATCGATAATGCCTGTGCCTGCTGATGTTACCCCCCCCCCTTACTAGACAATGGCATGTGTCGGTGGGCACAATCTGCAGCTGGGATCTCACTGCTCTGTTCCTGCTGCTGGGTCACTGTCCTGTCCTGTCCTGGCAGCAAAACAACAGGAAGGATCCTGATGTCCCAATGCAGAGGTGCTTCCTGCTGCTCAGAACATCCATGGACAAGAAAAGGAAAGCTGCTTAAAATTCCATCCATCCATCCAGGTCAGTCAGACGTCACCTGAGAGGACAGAGAGTGACTGAGCACTGTGAGCAGGAGCAGAGACTGACCCCCTCCTATACTCTGTCCGCACAGCCTCTCTGACCCATGTACTCTGTCCGCACAGCCTCTCTGACCCCTGTACTCTGTCCGTACAGCTTCTCTGACCCATGTACTCTGTCCGCACAGCCTCTCTGACCCCTGTACTCTGTCCGCACAGCCTCTCTGACCCCTGCACTCTGTCTGCACAGCCTCTCTGACCCATGTACTCTGTCCGCACAGCCTCTCTGACCCATGTACTCTGTCCGCACAGCCTCTCTGACCCATGTACTCTGTCCGCACAGCCTCTCTGACCCCTGTACTCTGTCCGCACAGCCTCTCTGACCCATGTACTCTGTCTGCACAGTTTCTCTGACCCATGTACTCTGTCCGCACAGCCTCTCTGACCCATGTACTTTGGCGCACAGCCTCTCTGACCCATGTACTCTGTCCGCACAGCCTCTCTGACCCATATACTCTGTCCGCACAGCCTCTCTGACCCATGTACTCTGTCCGCACAGCCTCTCTGACCCATGTACTCTGTCTGCACAGCCTCTCCGACCCATGTACTCTATCTGCACAGCCTCTCTGACCCCTGTACTCTGTTCGCACAGCCTCTCTGACCCATGTACTCTGTCCGCACAGCCTCTCTGACCCATGTACTCTGTCCGCACAGCCTCTCTGACCCATGTACTCTGTCCGCACAGCTTCTCTGACCTCTGTACTCTGTCCGCACAACCTCTCTGACCCCTGTACTCTGTCCGCACAGCCTCTCTGACCCCCGTACTCTGTCCGCAAAGCCTCTCTGACCCATATACTCTGTCCGCACAGCCCCTCTGACCCATATACTCTTTCCCCACAGCCTCTCCGACCCATGTACTCTGCCGCACAGCCTCCCCGACCCATGTACTCTGTCCGCACAGCCTCTCCGACCATGTACTCTGTCCGCACAGCCTCTCTGACCCCTGTACTCTATCCGCACAGCCTCTCTGACCCCTGTACTCTGTCCGCACAGCCTCCCTGACCCATGTACTCTGTCCGCACAGCTTCTCTGACCCCTGTACTCTGTCCGCACAACCTCTCTGACCCCTGTACTCTGTCCGCACAGCCTCTCTGACCCCTGTACTCTGTCCGCAAAGCCTCTCTGACCCATATACTCTGTCCGCACAGCCCCTCTGACCCATATACTCTTTCCCCACAGCCTCTCCGACCCATGTACTCTGTCCGCACAGCCTCTCCAACCCATGTACTCTGTCCGCACAGCCTCTCCAACCATGTACTCTGTCCGCACAGCCTCTCTGACCCCTGTACTCTATCCGCACAGCCTCTCTGACCCCTGTACTCTGTCCGCACAGCCTCTCTGACCCATATACTCTGTCCGCACAGCCCCTCTGACCCATATACTCTTTCCCCACAGCCTCTCCGACCCATGTACTCTGTCCGCACAGCCTCTCCGACCCATGTACTCTGTCCGCACAGCCTCTCTGACCCATGTACTCTGTCCGCACAGCCTCTCTGACCCCTGTACTCTGTCCGCACAGCCTCTCTGACCCATGTACTCTGTCTGCACAGCCTCTCTGACCCCTGTACCATGTAAATGAAGAAATATATTTTTTGACTTTTGTTTAACTTAAACACATTGCTAATAGCACTAGCTACATCTTTATAGTTTACATATTGATATTTGCACTGTTTAGCACTGAAAACAGGCATTGTAGGTACTTTTTTGCAGTGCCAGTAAAAAATTGGTGGCGTTTGTAAATTTCAGGGGTCCTGCCAGTAAATTTGACTTCGGGGGTTGGCAACACTGATTAGAACATGAGGGAGGTTTGTTGGACACAAAATGTGTTTCCTGTACACATAATATGTCAGAGGAGTGTGTTAAGGCTTCCTTCCACAACAAACTCCTTTTGTAAGGAGAGTTTAGGCCTTTCGCGTTAATGGATGTAAAGGTGATGGACATGTTGGTAGGCGAATAGGTAGTGGGGGTAGGGGAAGCTTTGAGGTGTACCCCGGTAGCGAGTGTATCAGGGGGAGGGTATGAGGGGGTAAACCTGTAAAAGGTAAGTACAGTAGTAAACTCAACTAACACTCTATAGAAAACCAAATATACTTATACCACAGTATACATAACTTGTAAAACGCAACGGTAGGTTACGGAGTTAGCGTAGAACACAAACAAAAAAAAAAAAAAAAACAAGGAAGCAGTTAGGTGTTCAAGTGCTTAGCACTTTTCCTTCTCTGGGGGAAAAGAGAACGGAGTGTACAGTCTGGTGCGCTCATCAAGGACATAGATGAGGTGAAGTGGTGCTGGATCAGTGGCTTCCAAGATTCTAAAGGGCACTCGTTGTGATTGGATAGGAAACGGTAGCTTTCATCTGTGGGTGGAAGCAGGAGCATGGCGCCTTGTACCCAAGGCGGATGATGATGGCGGAGGCCGTTGGTGTTGCCGTTCCGGTGGGGAGGCGGTGATTAAGCCCCAGTTGATCATGCGTTTGATACCATCTTTAGGGGTTGTGAGGGGTTAGCTCGGTAGCGGGTGTGTGTGACCCCCTGGATGGGTTCACAACACAAAGTCAGGCACAGCAGACAGCGGTGTAGGTGCAAAAACAAAAGATCCGGTTTATTTAGGCTACATGCAGTGATACATATAACAGCCAAACAAAATAAAACAAGAAAATAAATCCTGGTCAGCTTGACCTCTAACTACACACGTAGACTCCCTGTCTAACAACTGGGTGCAGCCTTGTGTTGCCCCAGTCCCTGTCCCTATTGTAGGGGTTTGCCACACAGGCGTTAACTCACCGCACAGAACAGATCTCAGACTCCCCAGTCTATACACACAAAACTGGTTCCAGGATGGAGCATCTCCCTATGCATGCTGGGGTTTTTTGTAGAGGCCTTAATGAGCCCACTTACTTCAGCTGGGCTCATTAACTCTTCCCCTCTAATTGTAAAAGTCTGCATAAAGCCTGAATCTAGGACACACATATTTACCATCCTGGATACAACCAGGTGACTTTACCTGCCTGCTGCCACATACCCCCCCCTCTTGTTTCAACCTTGGGGTTGTAACACCAGCAGTCAGACACGCATGTATCCGAGACAAAGCATCCACATTCCCCATTTTAACACCAGGGCGATGCTTAACTGTAAAGTTAAATTCCTGTAGGGCTAGGAACCACCTATTTACCCTTCTATTGGTCTCCTTGTTCTGAGCCATCCACTTTAAAGGAGCGTGATCAGTCACCAGGTCAAAGTGCCTACCTAGCAGATAGTACCGAAGGGAATCTAGAGCCCACTTCACTGCTAAACATTCCTTCTCAATCGTGGAGTAATTTACCTCATGGGACTTTAACTTCCTGCTGAGGTAAATGACTGGGTGCTCTTCCCCGTTCCAGACCTGGGATAACACTGCTCCTAACCCAACGTCTGAGGCATCAGTTTGTACAACAAAGTCCTTAGAGAAGTCTGGTGAGTACAACACTGGCTGGCTACATAAGGCTGTTTTTAAGGTCTGAAATGCTTCCTCAGCCTCTGGGGACCATTTAACCATGACCGACTCTTTCCCTTTTGTCAGGTTGGTGAGGGGCACAGCCTGAGAAGCAAAATGGGGAATGAAGCGTCGATAATAGCCAGCGATTCCCAGAAAGGCTCGTACCTGTTTCTTGCTGTTGGGACGTGGCCAACTCTGTATGGCCTCGACTTTATTGACTTGGAGTTTTATCACCCCCTCCCAATAGTGTACCCAAGATATTTGGCCTCCTCCTGTCCAATGGTACACTTCTTTGGATTGGCCGTAAACCCAGCTTCCCAGATAGAGTCTAGGACTGCTTGTACTTTTGGCAAATGTGAGACCCAGTCTGTGCTATGGATAATCACATCATCCAGGTAAGCTGCAGCATATTTCTGATGGGGCCTCAGAATCTTATCCATTTTCCGTTGGAATGTTGCCGGTGCATTCTGTAACCCAAACGGCATTCTCTTATATTGGAATGCCCCATCTGGGGTTACAAACGCAGTTCTCTCCTTGGCCGATTCGGCCAGGGGAATTTGCCAATACCCTTTGGTGAGATCAAGAGTTGTCATATATCGGGCTGTTCCCAGCCGGTCAATCAACTCATCTATACGCGGCATGGGGTAGGTGTCAAATTTTGTAACTTTATTCAATTGTCGAAAATCGTTACAAAACTGCCAGCTCCCATCAGGTTTGGGCACTAGTACGATAGGACTGGACCAGTCACTCTGGGACTCCTCTATCACACCCAATTCCAACATCCTTTGAACCTCCCCACGTATTGCCTCCCGTCGGGCCTCTGGTATTCTATAAGGTTTTAGTTTTTTTTTTTTCACATTTGAAAAGGTTTTTATTCAAAAATGTAGTCAATACAGGAGAAAGTACAGGCGTGTAAAACAGAAAATGCACAAAAAGAAAAAAATTGGACATAGACATAGGAGACCAAACATTCGCATAAAATACCAACAGTAAAGTGTAAAACTGCCCCCATCTTTTGGCCCGGAGCCATACCTATGCGCAGATTGGTTACAGAAAACAACGCCAAACGGTACTTGAAAAGTGATAATACCAAGCTGCGAGCAACAACTGTACTTCTTGGGAAAATGGAAATGCAGAGGGTAAAGAAGAAAGAAATAAATGGTAGAAAGAGAGAGTGGAAAGAAGAGAACCATATGCATAGTGTAAGATTGTTCATTGCATAGGAGCATCATCTAGTAACCTATGAAAGGTGGCATGTAGGTCGATTCCATCGACCAGTCAGTTTTGGCAATTCATATGCATTCCTCTGGCGAACAGGTCACCCAACCAGAGACTTATATTCTTGAGAGTACCGGTACTCGAACCAGGGAGACCAGGTTTTGTGGTATCGTGCTACAGTTTCCTCTGATTGTGCCTTAGTATCTTCCAGTTCACATATATGTGAAACCTTTAACAACCACTCCTTCAGAGAAGGGGTGTGCGTGGTTTTCCAATATAGAGGTATTAGCGACCTAGCCGCATTTAATAGATGCCTTGATAAGGAATTCGCGTGCTTTTTCAAAGAAAAATCAGAAATGTTAAGAAGACAACATGCAGCGTCTAAGGTAATGACGGTCTCCGTGATTCGATGCACCAGCCTCTTAACATCATCCCAAAATGTACTTATTTTGTCACAACTCCACCATACATGAAGCATAGTACCCCTTTCCTGCAGACAACGCCAACACATATCACTGGATTGGGGGTACCATTTATGAGTCTTGTCAGGTGTGACATACCAACGGGTAAGTACTTTATACGCAGTTTCCTGCAGTCTTGTACTGATAGAGCATTTGTGGGCTAATATACAGGCCTTCTCCCATTGAGCGTCTGAGAAATCTATTTCTAAGTCTGCCGACCATCTCTCTCTAAACCTATCTCTCGTCCCCGTCGCCAGGTGTTGCAACCAATCGTATGCTGTAGAGGTAGTTTTTGATACCTGTTCCCCTTTAAGGCACACCGACTCCAACTCTGTAAGTTCTCTAATAAAATGTTCCCTGCGTGGTGGTTTGTTAACGAAGGATCGTATTTGAAAATACGCCCATAGGGGCAGAGAGGGGATGTCATTATCCGACTTCAACCTCGCGAAGTCCTTCATCACCCCCTTATCAAAGCAGTGCATAGCTAAAAGTGGAAGTCGTTTGTCGGTAGGCCTTAGTGTTTGATTCCCCAGTCCTGGAGCAAAGTCAGGGTTATGTTGTAACGGAGTAAGCGGGCCTCTAGGGGAGGAGAGCATGTTTTGCTTGGACAGCTGATGAAAAATTTCAAGGGTGGTCCCTATTAAAGGGTGTTTCGTCAGTGCCGGAGGGTATGTGGCTTTCGGAATCCACGGGGAGAAAGGCAGGGGTACTGGGACTGAGTCCCTCTCTAGCGTCACCCAGTCCTTTATTGCAGCATGACAATGCCAGTCCACAATTCTCGCAATATGGGAAGCTCGGTAGTAGTTCCGAAAATTAGGTATTCCCAGTCCACCCAAACTCTTGGGTTTCATTAGTAAAGAGAATTTAATACGGGGCGTTTTATGAGCCCATATAAATCTCAGCAATATGGCCTGGAGAGATCTAAAAAAACTTTGCGGGATCCTAATGGGTAAGGCTCGAATTAGGTATAATACCCTAGGCAGGACATTCATTTTGCATGTGGCCGTTCTTCCAAACCAGGAAATAGGCTTAGTATGCCAGTGTTGTAAATCTCTGTCAATGGTCTTAAGTAGGGGTGTGAAGTTACGGGCGAAAACGGAGTCTATCTTGGGTGTTAGCCACACTCCTAAATATTTAATGGCATGGGACACCCACTTGAAAGAGCTATTCTCCATCGAACTGTGCAATATTGGGGCTGGCAGAGTAATGTTCATCGCCTCCGACTTAGGCCGCGTACACACGGGCGGACTGTTCGCCCAACCTTGTCCGCTGAACAGTGTTTGGGCGGACAGTCCGCTCGTGTGTGGGCTTTCAGCGGACAGTTTCAGCGGACAGTTGGACGGACAAAGTCTTTCGGAAATTCCGAAAAACTGTCCGCTGAAACTGTGTTTGAGCGAACAGTCCGCCCGTGTGTGGGCCTGTCCGCTGTACTTTCGAAATGAGCGGACTGTTCCCGCTCGGAAAGTCCGCCCATTTCGAGCGCGTGTACAGGTAGGCGGGGCCCGCGAAGGAGACGTCGCGGGCTCCGCCGCCTGGAATGGGCTTAAAGGGGAACCCCAACGCCGAAAAAAATCGGCGTGGGGGTTCCCCCAAAGTCCACACCAGACCCTTGTCCGAGCACGCTACCCGGCCGGCCAGGAAAGGGGGGCGAGCGAGCGCGCCCCCCCTCCTGAGCCGTACCAGGCCGCGTGCCCTCAACATGGGGGGGTGCCTTGGGGAAGGGGGGGCGGCGCGGCCCCCCCACCCCAAAGCACCTTGTCCCCATGTTGATGAGGACAAGGGCCTCTTCCCGACAACCCTGGCCGTTGGTTGTCGGGGTCTGTGGGCGGGGGGCTTATCGGAATCCGGGAGCCCCCTTTAAGAAGGGGGCCCCCGGATACCGGCCCCCCACCCTATGTGAATGAGTATGGGGTACAATGTACCCCTACCCATTCACCTGTGAAATAAAGTACAAAAAAAAACACAACACAGGGAAAAAATATTTTATTGCACAGCTCCGGGGGGTCTTCCGTCTTCGGGGGTCTTCTCGCCGGACTCCTCCGCTATCTGTGTGTAGCTCTTTTACTAGCGGAGGAGTCCGGCTTTCTTCCTCCCCGCCGCCGGCCTCTTCTCCCGACTTCGGGGGTCTTGTCCCCCTCTTCGGTTCTTCTGCCGGGCCACCGCGCCTTCTTGTAGCTCTTTTACAGGCGGTGGCCCGGTCTTCTGTCGCCGCTGCCTTCCGTTCTTCTGTCGCCGCCTTCGGTTCTTCTGCCGGGCCACCGCGCCTTCTTGTAGCTCTTTTACAGGCGGTGGCCCGGTCTTCTGTCGCCGCTGTCGTCGCCGCCGCCGCCGCCGCCTTCCGTTCTTGTTCTTCTTCTTGTTCTTCTTCTTCTTCTCCTGGAGATGTTGACTCGACGAGCTCTCCGGCCGGAATGCCAGAGCCGCGCTGTGCGGTCACTTATATAGTGACAATGGGGCGGTGTCACATGGTATATGTCACATGGGTTGGTCACATGGTGACCCCGCCCCCTTACGATGTCATAGTCCCCATGTGACATCAACCCATGTGACCAACCCATGTGACATATACCATGTGACACCGCCCCATTGTCACTATATAAGTGACCGCACAGCGCGGCTCTGGCATTCCGGCCGGAGAGAGCGACGTGTCAACATCTCCAGGAGAAGAAGAAGAAGAACAAGAAGAAGAACAAGAACGGAAGGCGGCGGCGGCGGCGACGACAGCGGCGACAGAAGACCGGGCCACCGCCTGTAAAAGAGCTACAAGAAGGCGCGGTGGCCCGGCAGAAGAACCGAAGGCGGCGACAGAAGAACGGAAGGCAGCGGCGACAGAAGACCGGGCCACCGCCTGTAAAAGAGCTACAAGAAGGCGCGGTGGCCCGGCAGAAGAACCGAAGAGGGGGACAAGACCCCCGAAGTCGGGAGAAGAGGCCGGCGGCGGGGAGGAAGAAAGCCGGACTCCTCCGCTAGTAAAAGAGCTACACACAGATAGCGGAGGAGTCCGGCGAGAAGACCCCCGAAGACGGAAGACCCCCCGGAGCTGTGCAATAAAATATTTTTTCCCTGTGTTGTGTTTTTTTTTGTACTTTATTTCACAGGTGAATGGGTAGGGGTACATTGTACCCCATACTCATTCACATAGGGTGGGGTGCCGGTATCCGGGGGCCCCCTTCTTAAAGGGGGCTCCCGGATTCCGATAAGCCCCCCGCCCGCAGACCCCGACAACCAACGGCCAGGGTTGTCGGGAAGAGGCCCTTGTCCTCATCAACATGGGGACAAGGTGCTTTGGGGTGGGGGGGCCGCGCGGCCCCCCCTTCCCCAAGGCACCCCCCATGTTGAGGGCACGCGGCCTGGCTCGCCCCCCTTTCCTGGCCGGCCGGGTAGCGTGCTCGGACAAGGGTCTGGTGTGGACTTTGGGGGAACCCCCACGCCGATTTTTTTCGGCGTTGGGGTTCCCCTTTAAGCCCATTCCAGGCGGCGGAGCCCGCGACGTCTCCTTCGCGGGCCCCGCCTACCTGTACACGCGCTCGAAATGGGCGGATTTGCCTCCTCCTTACGTGGGCGAGTCCGTTCATTTCAAAAGTTGAGCGAACTGTTTGGCAAACAGTTCGCTGAAACAGTCCGCTCGTGTGTGGGCAAGTCCGCTCATGCAAATTTTGAGCGGACTGTTTGCCGAAACTGTTTGACGAACAAGGTTGGGCAAACAGTCCGCGCGTGTGTACGCGGCCTTAGAGTAATTAATCTTGAGATTAGAGATGTACCCGTAGACCGAAAATTCCTTCACAAGTGATGGTATAGACATGTGCGGATCAGTAATGAAAAACAGGAGATCATCGGCATAAGCCCCCACTTTGAACTCCCTTCCTTCCACCCTGAAGCCCCGCACTGAGCTGTTAGCCAAGACTCTCCTAATAAAGGGCTCCAGGGAGATAATAAACAACAGAGGAGACAGGGGGCAACCCTGTCTCGTGCCATTCCTTATGTCTACCCAGTCCGATAAAGCACCATTGATTTTAAGTTTAGCTGAAGGATTCTGATACAGGGCTGTTATCCAGCTCATCAAACCAGGTCCCAGCCCTATGTGTCTACATGACTCAAACATGTAGTCCCAGGCTACTCTATCGAAGGCCTTCTCCGCGTCGGTAGACAGGAGAAGGCCCTCGATGTTTCGCACATGGGCAGCGTGTATCAAATCCAAGGCCTTGGTGACATTGTCCCTAGCTTCTCTACCTGGCATAAAGCCAACCTGGCTCGGTCCAATCAGTTTACAGAGGAAGGGGGACAATCTCGTTGCAATTATTTTCGCCAATATCTTAACATCTAAGTTCAACAATGAGATTGGTCTATAACTCGCGCAGTGTGTAGGGTCCTTGTCTGGTTTTGGGATGACTGCAATGTGCGCAGACAAAAATTCAGGAGGGACCCTCCCACCTTTCGTCAAGGAGTTTAGCGCCGAATGTAAATGTGGGGTCAGGGTGTCTATAAATGTCTTATAATAAATGGCTGTGTAGCCATCAGGCCCAGGGCTTTTACCCGTTTTAAGTCCTTTAATAGCTAATCTGATTTCTTCCTGATCTATAGGGGCATCCAGTATCTCCGAATCCTCCTTTGCAAGTGAAGGTAGACCCGATCCCTCCAAGTAGTCCCGTATGTTTTGAAGTCTCCCATTACCCATGTCAGGGGGCCTATGTTGTGGCGGGAGGTTATAGAGTTTCGTATAGAACTCATGAAAATGTTGGGCTATAGCATCAGTCGTTCTGTCTAAACGTCCCTCCTGATTCCGAATTCCCGGGATGTCTGTCTTGGTGGTGAGGTCTCTCAATGCCCTAGCAAGTAGGCGGCCCGCTTTATCCCCCTGTCCATAATACATCTTCTTCCGCAGAAATAAAAGTCTCCTGGTCTGCAAGTCCAACGTCTGTCGGAGGGCCAACCGGGCCTCAAGAAGCTCCTTCGCTGACCTCTCCGACAGAGATTGTTTGTGAAGAGTTTCTAAACGTCGAATCGTGTGGGTAAGTCTGCTTATATCTTTCTCCCTATCTCTTTTCCTTTGTGCCCCTAATGACATCAGCAACCCCCTGACCGTACATTTGTGGGCCTCCCAGATCGAAAAGGGGTCCATACCTGGGGTCACATTGTGCTCAAAAAATTCCTTCAGGGTCGATTCAATTTTGGGAAACAAAGATGGGTCAGTCAATAGGGAGGAATTCAGCCTCCACATAGGTGTCTTTTTAGGAGTATCAGAATGATTGAGGCTAATAGAAATTGGAGCGTGATCGGAAAGAGATTGAATTCCTATATGTGATTGTTGCACCGTGTGTAGGTCTCTTTGGGTAATAAATAAATAGTCAATCCTAGAGTGACGGTCGTGAGGAATCGAGTAAAACGTAAAGTCTTTGTCGGATGGATGTAAGTAACGCCAGGTGTCCACTAAGTCCAGGGAGTGGAGAAGAAGTTTAATGGCCTTCAAGGTATGGAAGGAAACCGCCGTCTTCCCTGTGGACGTATCTAAGAGAGGTTCTAGCGGGATATTGAAGTCACCCCCTAAAAGCAAACAGCCCGCCCCAAACTCTTCAAGCTGTCGCACCAGCGTTCTGCAGAACGTCAAGTGCGAGGTGTTAGGGAAATATACATTGGCAAGCGTCGTAGGAACCCCTCCGAGGGTACCCTTAAGGAAAATAAACCTCCCCTCTGGATCCACCTTTTTGTCTGTGAGTTCAAAGGAGGCTCCTCTACTTAGTAAAATGGAGACCCCCCTGGATTTGGAAGTATCATTAGTTGCGTGGTGTGCATCTGTGAAGTAGGAGTCGGTGAGCCTAGGGACCTGGCTAGTTTTGAAATGTGTCTCCTGCAGGAAGACAATTTGCGGTTTACCTTTTTTCAGTTCCCGGAGCAGGGTAGAACGCCTCTCCGGTATATTCAAGCCTTTCACGTTGTGAGACACTAGCGTCGGCGACGTGCCAAGAGCTGAGTAAGCCATCTGTAGGGACAGAGAGAAATGGTAGGCTTTGCCTACAGTCACCACCTGCAAGACTCAAAGATTGTTATGTTGAGACACTCCTACTATATCTACTTTACAGCGGCCAAGAGAGGCAAGAGAGAGCTACAGAGAAGGAAATAAGGACAGAAATAGAAAAGTCAAAGTGAAATGAAGGGTTAGAGGTAACGACCCCCGTCGGCCGGTAAGTCGGCCAGGTAGGTCAAAAATCCGGTACCCGGGAGGGGAGAAGAATCCCCGCCCAGCCACCGGGCCACGTGTGGGAACAAGGGAGACACGTAGCCTCAATGGCAACCGTTGTCAGATGCAAATAAACAGTAACGGTGTGGTATACTAATAACATGTAGAAGGAAGCCAAGCCTTGGCCCCCTGTAGCTGGTATATCAAGCGTATAAACATCTCTGCCGTAAAAAAAAAAAGAGATAAAAATATATATAAATTGAACGAGTAGAACAAACAAACAAGCATAAAGAGAAACTCAGCACAAAGCAGTGACCCGATAAAAATGAAAGTCGGATGCCAAGAGGTGCAGCCGGACAGGGAGGGGAAGACAGCCCGTTCCCCCCCCCCAAACAGCCCCCCCCGTGTAGCATCCCCAAGCATGTGCCTCAGGGGCGAACCCCCCTCCGCCCCCCAAGTCCTAAAGGCCTCACCCACGTGCGAGTAGTAAGTGTACGTCCATGGCCAGACTGCAACAATGTGTCAACTGACTTAAGATCCCCATTGTTCAAGAGCAAATCCCACCAACCACCTAACCAGAACTCCCTTAGTTCATGTGGGATTCTCAGCCTGCCTTCCATAGCAGCGGGGTTGGATAGCTAGGGAAACACGACCCAGAGAGCCTTGAATACAAACCTAGAGCATGGGGGAAAAAAGCCCCTGGGCAAGTTCCCAAAATCAGAAAAGTCATAGGGCCTTAGTGGTACCAAGCTCCGGTGAAATCTGTAGTCGGGATTAAAAGGTCTCAGGGGAATCGCTTAAAACAAAAACAAATGTGCCCAGGAAATATATGGTGAGGGCGGACCACAACAAGGGGGGGACACGATCACAGGGGACCGTAGTGCCAACAGTTAATCATCTGGTGGTGGTCTAGAAGAATGTGCTCTGCTGCGTGGTGTCCCTGCGCCCGGACCATCCTGCCAGGCTGGACGCTGCTTTTTGGCGAGGCGCTTGTCAGGTGTAGTTAGAGGAGAGTGGGGTGGGCTCCTCTCTCTAGGCGGTAGGGAGAACTCCTGATACCAGTCCGGGAGATCCACAGGGTCAAGGTGTAGAGCATTGCAAAACTCTGGGAGGTCGCTCGGAGTGCGGAGCAGGTATTGCTTGCCATTGTGAGTCACTGAGAGAGCAAAAGGGAAACGCCAGGTATAACGGAGATCTCTCGGTCTGAGTGCATCTAGTAAAGGGCGCAAGGCTCTGCGGTTTTTCAAAGTTATCTGCGAGAGATCCTGGAACAGTTTTTTTTTTTTTTAAAGAGTATTTATTGAGAAATGAAACAGACATAATAGTACATATGCAACAAAAGTAAGTGCAGTACAGTAGGACCATCATCACAGATGAGGTACGCGAATAGAAGGAGAACAGAGTAAGGCTGCCACATATTAATCGTACATCACAGACTGTAACAAAGGAACCAAATATCAAGTAATAACTCAAGTAAAACAGAGCGGCAAAGCCAACAATAACTGGATGGATCCTGAGGCAAAAGGTTGTTGCGATATCAATATAGAGTTAATCAATAAAATGACATTTCCCAAGATTTAGTAAAGATAAAAATGAAAAAAAGGGGGGGGGGGGTGGAAGGGAGGAAGGGACGTAAACAGGAAAGGGCAAACGGGGGGGGGGGGGGGGGTGAAGGAGGGGGAGGGGGCAAGGAGCCATGGGTTCTCGTGTCTAGTCCCAGAGGCGGGGGGTTCCGTAGGGTGGATCCTGGGGGGTAGTGAGTTGTTGAGATCAGATTAGCCATTAGGAGGGGGGGAGGGGGCTGACCCCCAGAGCAGATGGAGAAGCGCCATAATAGAAAAAAGTGTAGTGATCCAAATTGGTAATGTCCACCGGGGAGAGAGTGAATTGTATGAAGGGAAGCCACAGCACGTAGAAGCGAGACTTTGCTTTTTCGTCCCGAAAATTTGCGTTGCATCGGTCCTTGTAGAGGAGTGAAAGGAGGTCTTTCTGCGTCTGATCAACGGAGGGGGGAAGAGAAGAAGTCCAGTTTTTCAGAACAGATTTCCTGGCTAGTAGCAAGCAGAGGAGAGCCCAGTCTTTGTGGGAAGGTTTGCAAGGTGTGCAGTTAGGGGGCACGAGGCCACCGTTGGGAGACCACGGAAGCAAGAGGGGGTCCCAATAGCCAAAAATGAGGAGGAGGGGGTCCTTTGGCAGTTTCAATAAGGTAACTTTGAAGATGTAGGCGAGTATCCGATCCCAGAATGATGAGATGTAGGAGCAGGACCAGAAGCGGTGAGCCAGCGAGGGCCTGTTAAGAAGACAGTGGGGACACTTGGTGGTGTCCTGGTCAGTGGCAGATGGAAGGAAGGGAAGGTATGCCCGGTGGGCAATTTTTAATTGCGATTCTCTCCAAAGTTCGTTGGGAGTCAGTCGGTAGACTTTGTTGAGACCGTGCAGAATTTTGTCTACTAGATCCGGGTCAGGAAAGTCTTTCTTCCAATTGGCGACAGATGAAGAAGTCAGGGGGGAGGAACATCGCTGGAGCAAAGGTTTGTAGACGTCTGATATTTTGTAGGTATCATCTCTGAGAAGACGGTCCAAGAAAGTTAGGGTGAAGCGTTTATGTTCCTCTCTGCAGATGCCGTTTAAGTAGCTGGTACATTGCCTATAATGAAAGGCATGGGCTGGAGGGAGGGAAAACTTTTCTGCTAGGAGAGCAAATGGCAGAGGGCGGCCAGAGTCCAGGTCACAAAGTGTAGCAAAGCTTGTGATGCCCTTCTCTTTCCAGAGGTGGAATGTCTTGTGGAGAAGGCCAGGGGAGAAAGTAGGGTTCCCCTGTATCGGGAGGTGCCTGGAAACAAAAGGGGGGAGCTTGAGGCACTTCCTGGTTTCTCTCCAGGCTATGGCAGTGTCCCGGAGTAGGAGATTGTGTTGGAGCAGAGGTGGTACCGATTTCCACCGGCAGTGGAGGAGAGCTGTCAACGAAAGTGGAGAGACCATGGCGGCTTCCATAGAGTAGTTGGAGTATTTGGAGGATTGGGATATCCAATCCAAGCCAGTGCGTAATAAACATGACAAATTATACAATCTTAAGTTAGGCAAGCTAATACCCCCTCGTGTCTGGGAAGATGCAACTTTTTTAGGGCTATACGTGGGCGTTTGCCCTGCCACAGAAAGGAAGAAAAAGCTGACTCTAGAGTCTTGACATCCTTGTGGAGAAGGAGCAGAGGGATGGTTTGGAGTGGGTACAGTAGCCTGGCAAAACTAACCATTTTTAGAAGGTGGCATCTTCCCAGAAGCGAGAGAGGCAGATCCATCCAGTTCACCATTTCCTGAGAAATTTTTGTGATCAGAGGGGGGTAGTTAAGGTGGTAAAGGGAGGAAGGCAATTTACCAATTTTAATACCAAGATAGGTGATGTGGGAGCTAGCGGTTGTGAAGATAGAATGTTGCGTCCAGGGGGGTGTACGATGGGAGCCTATCGGGAGGATTTCGCTTTTGCCGTAATTTATTCGAAGCCCTGAGCAGGATCTGAATACGTCAAAGACCTCTTTAATGGTGAGCATGTCGGAGGCAGGGTCCGACGAAAAAATGAGCACATCATCTGCAAAGAGGGAGGTGCGCAGATCGTGTTGACCTATGCGGATACCGTGAAGGGGGGCCTTGTGTGTTAGATATCTGGACAGGGGTTCTAGGGCGATGTTAAAGAGGAGCGGGGAGAGTGGGCACCCCTGATGAGTGCCCTTGTGCAGGCGAAATTCATCTGAAAGAACACCAGCCGCAACTAATTTAGCTACAGGGGAGGAATACATGGCTTTGATAAGGTGGCAGAAGTGGCCTTTGAAGCCCATTTCGGATAGGGACATAGAGAGCCAATCAAAACTGACATTGTCGAAGGCCTTTTCCGCATCTAATGTTATAATGGCAAAGTCCCCTTCAGGGTTGTTTTTTGCATGTTCCAAGGCGAGCATAACCTTACGGATGTTCAAGGTGGCAGTTCTGCCCTTCACAAAGCCAGATTGGGCAGGATGGATTAGGGAGGGGATAATGGCAGCTAGTCTGGTGGCTATTATTTTGGACAGTATCTTGACATCCAGGTTGAGGAGGGAAATCGGCCTATACGAGCCTGGTTCGAGAGGGTCCTTCCCCTTTTTGTAGAGGAGTTTAATAACAGCCTGGTTCCCAGAGGGGAGATATGGACCACCGGACCAGATGCCATTATATACCTTGTGTAGTGTGGGCTCTGTGATGGAGGAGAGGGTTTTATAGAATTCACTGGTGAAACCATCGGGACCGGGAGCTTTGGATGGGGTTAGTGTGCGGATCGTGGAGGAGATTTCGGCGAGTGAGATGGGGGCATTAAGGGCTTCTAATTGTTCAGAAGTGACTTTAGTTAGGGGCACACTATCTAGGAAGGAGCGGGCGGAGGCATTATCTATAGGGTCTGGAGCATAAAGGGCCGTGTAGTAGTTTAGCATCACCTTATTAATTGCTTGCGGGGTGGAGTGAAGGACACCCTTTGTATCTTTGAGAGAGGTGATGTGCGTCGGATGAAAGGCGCCTTTGCATAGCCTCGCTAGGAGTTTACCCGCCTTATTGCCAAACTTGTGGAGCGTTGCGTCAAGTTGAGATCTTTTCGCGCGTTCGAGTGTGTCCGCCCAAGTGTCAAAATCTTGCTTGGCTGCCTGCCATTCGGCTCTATTGTTGGGGGAGTCAGTAGTGGAGAGGGATCTTTGGGCTAGATGTAGTCTCGCGCTGGCCCGTTTATAATGGGATAGGGCGTTTCTTTTGAAGGAAGACGCATAGGAGATGATTCGGCCCCTGAGAAACGCTTTACCAGCGTCCCAGAAGAGGTTGGGGGAATCAGAGTGGGGGGAATTCGCTTCCGAGTATTCGCGCCATGATACCGCCATAAAGTGTTGGAAGTCAGGATTATTGTGGAGATAGGAGGGGAAGCGCCACAGTCTAGGATGTGGTGGAAGATCTAAGTTGTCAAGTCGAGTTAAAATCGGGGCATGATCAGAAATAGCAATGTCGAGAATTTCTGCTTCAGACAGATTGGGGATGAGGTCGTCGGATCCGAAAAAATAGTCGATTCTCGAGAACATGTTATGGGGGTGGGAGTAAAAGGTATATTCCCTGTCTGCCGGGTGAGACAGGCGCCACAAATCACGGAGATGCAGGGACTCCATGGTGGAGGCAAAAACGGAGGTGTCAGAGGGAGCACTTTTTAATCTACGTCGTGGGGGAGGGGATCTGTCGTCTACGTGGTGAAGGATGTCATTGAAGTCACCGCCGACCAAATGGGGGGTTTGGGTGAAACGAAGGAGCCAGGAGGTCAGACTGCTGTAAAAGGATTTACCGGGGCTATTGGGAGCGTAAACGTTAGTGATCACTAGGTCTTTGGTTCCCAGGCGAATATGCACTGAGAGGAGCCTGCCCTGAGAATCTGAGTGTGTGGACAATACTTCGCAGGGGAGGTTTTTATGTATCAGTAGGAGAACACCCGCCTTACGGTTAACGGCATCTGAGCCGAGGACCTTTCCAACCCAGAGTTTCTGCATGCGATGAAAGTCTGGAGCGGATAGGTGGGTCTCCTGTAGGAGGGCAATGTCTGTTTTCAATCTTTTTAGGTGCCGTAGGATCTTCATTCTCTTATTGGGCGATCTTAGGCCTTTCACATTCCAGGATATTATGTTCATGTCAGGGGGGGCGAGAAGGGGAAATGGGCCGATATTGTATATTTAACGCTAGCCGGTGGACCGAGTAGGCTAGATTGTGGATTGGATAGCAAGAATCCAGTGTAGCAGTGGAACCCGTAAAGTGTGACGTAGAGAGGGGGGACGTAGTCTCCAATAGAAAGATAGGGGGGGGGGGGATGGGGAATAAACTGAAACACATACATAAACAAAAACATTGGAGCGAACTTCGCTTTTTTCCGCATGGAGTCACTGTGTAGGCCAGCCCCCAGTGCACGACCCAAGGCATAGAGTAAAAGCACTCGGGTGGGAGTATGAGCACGGTAAAAGGTGCTAGGGGAGAGCCAAAAAAAAAAAAAAAAAGAATACGTGCCATGGTACGGCGCTAGTCTTGCACAGTGAGTCCAGAGGGAACACAATATCGTCATAAGTCATGTAAGGAGGGAGCTTCATATAGATATGAAGCTTAAGCATTTTAGGAAAAAGACCCAAAAAAAGAAAACAGGGTAGTTTACGGGGGGAGCATATATATAAAAGAAAAAGAAAATGTGGACCGTAGAAATATACGTAACAAAAGAGCATATAAAAAACAAAGAAACATACAAAGATACTAGTGTAACCAAAAATTACAACATATATAATGGCCGCAATAGCGGCAGGGCCACGTCTAAGCGAGGACAAAGAGTCAGTCGATGTAGAGGTGGCCAGGAAGACAGAACAACGGTGGTTTGATTGCTACATAGGAGCATAACTTGGCACGGGGCCTAAAAATAATAGAAGACCCGGTAAGCATCAGGCAGAGCAATCGACCTTGCCTGGTCGGATGAATGAAAACCCAACAAGACAACTTACAAGTTTGATGGACCCGGCAAAAGGGTCGCCGGAAAGGCGAGCAGAGGAGGAATCAGGGAGACTGCCATGTCCTCACCGAGGGGTATCACGGGGATGGCGGTCCGGGGCAGAGGGCCTGAACCGTTTGGGCGAGTCTTTCCGCGGGCTCCGTTGGTCCAGGGAGCGGTTAAGCGATGATGGCTTGGATGGGGTGTGGGGGTGCGAATCCCAGAATTTTGGAAAATCCCTTCCCACAATAGCATCATGTGGTAAGTGAGACACTAACCCCACCTGATGAGAAAGGTTACCTTTGGGGGTCTCAAAAAACACTGAAGTTACAGGATACTCTCGGGTGTCCCCATGCACACAAATAACAGCCACCCTGTTCTTCCCAGAGACCTCTGTAGTAACTAATTCAGCTTTTATCAATGTTACCAGGCTACCTGAATCCAGCAACACATCAACATTTCTACCATTAATACACATTTTACATAAATGTTTCTCAGGTCCCCGAATGGCAGTGCATGCAACTGTCGCAAACAGCGACTGACGTCTCTCCCTTATAAAGTCACATTGCATAGGCTCATCCACAACTGGGCAATTGGCTGCAATATGTCCCTCTTGCCGGCAGCGGTAGCAAATAATCTTTTTCGCTGCCTCTTGCAGCATGGGCTTCCTGGGCTGCTCCCGCCAGACCTTAGGTAGAACTCCCACCCTCTCACTCTCTCCACCCTCACCCCTTGGAGTCATCTTACCCGCCACTGGGGATGATCTGGTCTTAGGGGGGAAAGTCCGTGAGTCCCTGGAAGAGGTGGTCAGGTTCTCTGTAGCCAAGTACCTCTCAACCAGATCCACAAGTTTATCTGCATTTTCTGGGTCTCCATGGCTTACCCATTTTTGGATGGCAGTAGGAAGAGCTCTCAGGAAACGATCCATAACCACATGTTCCACAATGTTTGGTGCGGTCAAAATCTCTGGCTGCAACCACTTCCTGCTCAGGTGAATGAGATCATACATTTGAGATCTGGGGGGTTTTCCAACCTGAAAAGTCCAATTATGCACACGCTGAGCCCGGACGGCCAGGGTGACACCCAGCCGTGCCAATATTTCTGTTTTTAGTACCACATAGTCTTTTGCTTGGTCAGGCTCCAGGTCATAATAAGCTTTCTGCGATTCCCCAGTTAACAGAGGGGCCACCAGTCCAGCCCACTGCTCCTTAGGCCACTTTTCCCTTTCAGCAGTCCTTTCAAATGTGGTCAAAAACACCTCCGGATCATCCTCTCCAGTCATTTTTGTCAGTAAACGGCTCACACCAAAGGATGCGGTATTATTGTAACCACTTGCTTCATTGGTCTGCGGACGTTGCTGTATCAATGTCTCTATTTGCTGTTGAAAGCTCTGCTCTTGCTTCTGAAACAGGTCTATGAAGCGGGCTTCAGATCGCTGCTGGGCTTGTTGCTGAGCTTCCAAACTCTGCTGCAAAGTTGCATTTATCTGCTGCTGATTTGCATTTGTCTGCTGCTGGGCTTGTTGTTGAGCTTCCATACTCTGCTGATGAGCTTTCTGCTGGGCTGCAAGGCTCTTTTGTAAAGCCGCATTTGTTTGCTGCTGATTTGCATTCGCTTGCTGCTGATTTGCATTTGCTAGAGCCAGCTGTCTCAGTATCTCCTCCATGCTGGCCTTTAAAAAAAATTGAAAAAAAAACTGCCAAAATTCTCCACCAACTGTGAGGGGTTAGCTCGGTAGCGGGTGTGTGTGACCCCCTGGATGGGTTCACAACACAAAGTCAGGCACAGCAGACAGCGGTGTAGGTGCAAAAACAAAAGATCCGGTTTATTTAGGCTACATGCAGTGATACATATAACAGCCCAGAACAGATCTCAGACTCCCCAGTCTATACACACAAAACTGGTTCCAGGATGGAGCATCTCCCTATGCATGCTGGGGTTTTTTGTAGAGGCCTTAATGAGCCCACTTACTTCAGCTGGGCTCATTAACTCTTCCCCTCTAATTGTAAAAGTCTGCATAAAGCCTGAATCTAGGACACACATATTTACCATCCTGGATACAACCAGGTGACTTTACCTGCCTGCTGCCACAGGGTGAAAATGGTGGTACTCTGATTCTGGTGTGTGACTATCAGCTTGGTAGGGAAGACCCACTTGTAAGGGATGTTGTTCTTCCTGAGGGTTGCTGTAGTCTGAGCAAACTCTCTTCTTTTCTGAGCAGTGGCAGCAGAGATATCAGCGTACAGGGACACCGAGGAGTAGGGATCAGGGAGTGGAGAAGTGGATCTGGCAGCCGCCATGATCTTTTCTTTCACTTGGAAGAAGTGGATACGTGCTAGTACATCTCTGGGTACGGATGCAGGGAGGTGGTTGGGTTTAACAAGTCGATGTGCTCGGTCTATGACCATGTCGTTTTGTCGCAATTGCGGTATAAGTGAGAGGAATAATTGTTGTATGTAGGGGGTCAAATCCGGGGGTTTAACCGACTCCGGTATTCCTCTAAATTTAATGTTATTCCTTCTCGAGCGATCTTCTAAATCTGCGACTTTAGCTTGCAGATAGTGAATTTCATCAGAGTGATGATCATGCGCGTCCGCCATTTCGTTGTAGGCCGCAGTATGTTCAGTGAGTAATTTTTCAATATCCTCTGTGCGATCTTCAATTTGATCGATTCTAGAGTGCAGCGTGGAGATCGACGATCGTAGTTTATTACGGATGTCATGTTGTAGGGATAGCAGCATGAGCTTGAGTGTGTGCTCAGACGCTGGCTGGTCAGAAGCAGGCAGTGCAGCTAAGGAGTCATGGGGTGGTGGTTCAGGGCCTGCAGGGGCTGAGGTGTCCCAGTGCTGCTTTTTTATTAAAGGAGCCTTGTTGGGTGAAAGGACTGGGGACTGTGCAGCCCTCTTACCTCTGTCAGCAGGCGAGGGTTGAGAGGTGTCATCTGCAGCGGTGGAGCTATCCATCTCGTCAGGGATGATCAGCAGAGAGCTCTCAGCTGCAGTCAGTGAGGTGTGTGGCAGCGCGCCGGCGCCATCTTATGTCCTCAGCATGTCAGCTCTCTGGAAATAATGTGTGAGGCGGCGGGGTTGGAGGGGGCCGGTACGTCCGCTGCTGGACATACCGATCGGGTGCCCGATGGTTCCGCTCCTCTCTGGTGAAGGAGAGAGGGGGTAGGAGCTGTGATCGAACGCTGTGAGTTGCTGGTTGTCCTTAGGCTGAGCGGAGCTGAGGAATCAAGCGGCCATCTCACTCTGCGGCTAGCCACGCCCCCCCAACACTGATTAGAACATATATCAGAGGATTAGTTGAGTAGTTACATTGACACAACTGAAGTCACACTTAATGAAAAATACATTTTAAAGGGAACCCTCACACAGAAAAACACCCCAAAAATGATTGGTGTTCCCCAAAAATCCATACCAGACCCTTAATTAGAGCATGCAGCCTGGCTGGTCAGGAAAAGAAGGGAGCTTGCAGCCCCTCTTTCTAAATCATACCAGGCCACATGCTCACAACATGGGGGGTGCCTTCCACACAACCTTGGATTGGTGTTTAAATCTGAAAGCCTAAGCGGAGACACTGCAAAGAAGAGCCACGAGGCTGAGTACTGTTTGGTTATCACATTGATGGTGACAATCCCTGTGAGGAAAACGACTTTAATGTGAACTTTTGCTTTGATTTCAATAAAAGCGGCAGAAAAAGCCCTAAAACTGACTTTTGGAGTGGAGTTATCATAAACAGGTGTGACCAGAACTGTGTGGACTGCAACAGAGGGAATCAAACACATGTAAAGTGAAATAATGTAGTTTATTAAGATTAGTGAATATAGATATAAAAACACCTCCAATGCAACACTGTGTACAACAATCCAACAACCAGACAGTGACCCACAAATAACAACAGTCAAACAGGTATGTACAATAGATGGGGAATACCAGAATCATAAATGTAGCCAGGCCAGGGTCATAAACGGGAGATAAGCAGATGAGGGCAAGGAGCAAGACAGGACAGGGAGATGGTGAAAGGGATCAGGCTGCAAGGCAGGAGTACAGGAATACAGGAACACAGGATGGACAGGAACAGGTATAAAAAAAGTTTCAGGATCGGGATCACAGGATACAGGTCAGGGCTCAAGTACAATACCAAGGCAAGTGTTTGAGTGCTTGCGAGGTATAAAAACACATCTCCTGCAATTAGCCTCAGATGACACCTGACCGCAAGAGATAATGTCGGCTCCACACTGCGGCCCAAAGAACAGACAGTGCCACCAGCAGGTGAAACCTTTCCTGACAGGAGTAGACTAATTGTTTGGCTCTACCAATGAGCTAAATTATCCCAAATCATCACAATTTTTTGGATAAATGCTATGGGCAGTGGCAGAGTTCCAGGACCTTGCATGCCTAAAATTGTGAGTTTTTTAGAGACTGTCTGTTTTGCACTTTGCTGTGTGAGCAGGTGATGTGTATTGTCTCAAAGCCTTAAAGAGACAGTACAGGTATATCCCACTTTTAAGTACACAATGGGGTTTATTTACTAAAGCTGGAAAGTGAAAAATCAGGCTCACTTCTGCAAAGAAACCAATGAGCTTCCAGGTTTTATTACCAAAGCTTACTTGAACAAGCTGGGGTTAGAAGCTCATTAGTTTCTATGCAGAAGTGAGCCTGATTTTGCACTTTCCAGCTTTAGTAAATAAACGCTATTGTGTACGTAAAAGTGGGGTATGCCTGCACGCCTTTTTTTTATCTGGTGAACTGTGTGCCCCTGACTAGAAAGACGATGGCTGTTGCCCATAACTACAAAGTCAAGGTCAGTCGTAAGACCTGGGGTGGATGGTGGAGTGTTCCTGACAAGAGTCATGACTGGTGGGCTCAAGAGGAACCGGTACAGCCAGTTAGAGAGTGCTGAAAAAGTTCTGCTGGGAGAATGAGGTCTCCCATGGCAACAAGAGAGGAAGTGTCGTCTGTATGGTGAAGATACAGCAAAGAGGTGGCTCATCATTCCCACAAAAAGGGCTGAGATGCCCGAGAGTCTTAATGCCTAGCAGGGCATTTGTTGTTTCACCCTGTGGTCGCATACGGAAATGCGCGGGTAAAAGTGACGCAGAGGAATGGTTCATGAAGCAACGCATGCAAATTACAACACCTGGCAAGGTGGAGTGGTAAGATTGTCGCTGATAAAATACTGAGTATGTGTCTTATACTGGTGAAGAGGTGTCATGTCCGGTGAGGAAATCCGCATCCAAAAGAGACTTGCTGCTTTCTAGTGGGTATAATGCATTGCTTTCTAATGAGGTTCAAATGTCCAAGTGAATAGTGGGTTATTAGAGCTTGCTCAGCCTGAATATGCAAAGTCCTGTGTTGCGAGTGAAACACTGCCAGTGCACAGAGGTGAAACAGTGGAATTGCAACCAATGATGTCTAAAGATGAGTTAATGCAAGGCGATCTTAAAACAGACTGGGAAGAGTGGCATAGGGAAGCACTTGCAATATTTAATGAAGTGACTATGCCTTACAAGGCTATGTTGTGTAACAATGAGGTGGACAACATTGCTGCTATGCCAGGAGAAGAGGCTGCAGAACAGCCTGTAGACCACAGTGTGTTTGGCTGTTGCAGAGATTAACCCTCTCATGACAAGGTCCGAGTGAGTGTGAATGCATAGCAGAAATTTTGCCCACACCACATAAAGAAAAAAAATGATGTAGTATGTTTTGTAATGACAGACAGGCTCAAAGAAATGTTGGGATCATGGAGTGTACAGCCAGTGTGTATCTCTCCAGCTTTATGAGAACTTGCACCAAGGGGTACTGCTAATTGGAGCAGGATATTACAGGCTGTACTAGGCAGAGATAGCCAATGTTTATGGTTGAATATATTTTTTATTGCGTGCCAAACAGGGAAAAATAACACAGTTACAAACAGGCAATTGCATCATATACGTAGCCTGGACGCCGAATAAGGCACTGCAATATAAACAGGATGAAGAGAGCAAAGAAAGGGGGGGGGGGGGGAAGCAGAGGAAGCGGGTATATCAGGGAGAAGGAGAGAAGGGGCCGGGGGGGAGGTAAAGATAGACAGTAAGAGCTGAAAGAGAGAAGAGTAGGATGGGGAAGAACAAGGGGAAGCACAGCATTCGCATTAATAGAAACAGACATGTGCAAAGTACACCTTATTGTCATGCACTCATTTCACAACAAAAATGTTTAGCACAAAAGTTGGCAGTAATCAAGTAATTAAGGTTTGGCCGCTAGGCCACAGATGGTCAAAAGAACGACACCTTCCTCCAACCAAACCCGGCAAGCAGCCTGCTCATGAGAATGTAAGGTTGTTAAGGAATAATTCCGTCTGCGAGTGGTGTCGCCAAATGGACCATAACATGGTAAACCTTTCATAAGCGTCATCCGCCTTCGCCTGCAATTCCTCCATGAGCATAGTGTCATTAAGGATAGCCACCCACGCTGAAACAGGGGGGGTGGAATCTTTTTTCCAGTAGAGAGAGATGGAGTGACGAGCCGCGGAGAGAAAAAAGCTCAGGAGATTGCGTTTCTGCGACCGTATCGACCCAGGGAGAATGGATAAAAGTGCAGACAAAGGCGATGGAGGCAAAGAGGTCTGATACATGTCATTGTAAATCGCAAAAATCTTACCCCAAAAAGGGCGTATTCCATCACATTCCCACCAGATATGAACATATGATCCCTGTGCTCCGTGACAGCGCCAACACACATCAGTGGTGGACGGAAACATCCTGTGTACCGAGACCGGGGCCCTGTACCACCTCGAGAGTAGTTTATAATTTTTCTCCTGTGTAAACCCTGACCTGGAGGATTGATGCGTATGAGTAAAGGAGGTAGACCATTGTGCGGGGGAGATCTCTAAGTGCAGGTCCCTAGACCAGTGGTCCATGAATGCAGGGAGAGTAGCATACAATCGGGTTTGGATGTCTTTATAGATGTACGACAGGGTATGTCTTGGGGTTTGAGTTAGGTTGCAGAGATCCTCAAATGGTGTGAGCGGTCTATGCGTATTTCCGGAGAGATGGAGATCTCTGCAAATCTGGGTCAGCGAGATAGTTGTGAGCCAGTCCGTCTTTACATTGGTCTGGGGATGTGGAGGAGGGCGGAAATGACCAGTAGTAGGATGAAAGAATTGATTGGCTGTGGGCCAATGTTCACGGGTATAGTTCCCACAGTGTTGCTTAGCAGCAAGGGCCGGGAGGACCGGGTTGTCGAACAAGGGTGTCAGCGGACCAGGATCTGTGGACAGAGCATAAGGGACAGCTTTAACATACCACAATGTGAGAGCTGCCCTTGTTAGAGGGGAAATCCCCTGCATCATCCGGAACCTGGCGTGATGTCCCCACATAAGGGCCGTAGGTCCACCGGGACCATGTCTTGTTCAATGAAGGTGGAAGGTTTAATGCGAGGTCTCGGGAACCAGTCCAAGAGTCGGGATAGTATCGCGGATGTGTGGTACAGTCGGAAGTCAGGGAGGCCTGCTTCCCCTCTGAGTTTGGGGGCATTTAAAACCTTATGTTTGAGTCTAGAGGGGTGGTGTTGCCACACAAACCTGCCCACCATGGCTCGCAAGGCCAAAAAAAAGGATGTCGGTAGAAGGATGGGAAGGGTCTGGAACAGATATAACGCCTTCGGGAGGACATCCATTTTAATAACACTCATTCTCCCCCACCAGGAGAGCTTGAGAGTGTGCCATTTTTCGAGAGAGCGCTTAATGGAAGTCAACAAAGGGCTAAAGTTTAGAGCGTACACGTCGTTAAAGTTAGCAGGAATCTCCGTACCGAGATATTTGATCGAACGAGATTGCCATTTAAAGGAGAAGCGTTGCTGGACAAATTTTAGGTCGGTCTGGGATAGAGATACATTTAAAGCTTCCGTTTTGTGCAGATTCAGTTTAAAATTACTATGAGCTCCAAACCGATCAAGCTCCTCGAGTATGGCAGGAAGGCTAATGCGGGGTCGAGTGACATACAATAGTAAATCATCTGCGTAGAGAGATAGCTTACAGGGAGCCGAAGGGGTGTCGATCCCATGAATAGAACTATTATTCCTGATGGCTTGAGCCAGATGTTCGACCGTTATCGCAAACAAAAGAGGCGATAAGGGGCACCCCTGTCTGGTACTGTTCCGGATCCCAAAGGCTTCCGACGTTTCCCCGTTAGCTAGGACCCTGGCAGATGGATTCTCGTAAAGAGCCATAATTTTGGAGAGCATGCGTGGACCCAGACCTATTTGCAGTAGGGAGGCCTGGAGAAACTTCCAGTTCACCCGATCGAACGCCTTTTCGGCATCACAAGCTAAGAGACATGTGGGGATATTGTGTGATTTGGCGTACGAGATAAGGTGTAGGGTTTTAGTGGTGTTGTCCCTGGCTTCGCGGCCTGGGACAAAGCCCACTTGGTCACCATGAATGATCGAGGGGAGCAGGGGGGCTAGGCGTGTCGCCAGGATTTTAGAATAGAGTTTGAGGTCCACGTTTAATAGGGATATAGGCCTAAAATTTCCACATTGTGTGTGATCCTTCCCTGGTTTGGGTATGACCACTATTTGGGCTTGGAGAATCTGCGGGGAAAGGGGATGTGTGTCGTCTATTTCCTCGAACGTCTTGGCCATAAGCGGGGCAAGTTGGTGGGCAAATTTCTTATAAAATAGCGGAGAGTATCCGTCGGGCCCAGGGCTTTTACCATTCTTCAGACCTTTTATTGCTATAAGGAAGTCATTCGTAGTCAGGGGCAATTCTAGAGTAGAACTATCAGCAGAGGAAATGATAGGTAAGGCCGTGTCCTGAATATATTGCGATAAATCGGGTGGAGAGACGGAGGAGGAGGGAGTACTCGGGGAGGGGAGATTGTAAAGTGAGTAATAGAAGTCTCGGAACTCCGAAACAATCTCAGAGTTCCGGAACCTCTTCTGTTGGGCAGAGGAAGAGAGGTAGGGGATGTGTTGCCGCCGCAGTCTGGGACTGAGAACGCGCGCGAGATGCCTTCCACATTTGTTCGCCTGCGAGTAGTGAATGTGACGGCCCTTGTGGAACGCGTTCAATGACTTGGCTGAGAAAATCTGAAGCAGATCCCGACGAGCATTCGAGAGTTCCGTAAGAGTTTGCGGTTCTAGGGTGCGTTTATGCGAGGCTTCCAGGGACGCTATCAGGGAGAAGAGTCGGCATATGTCGTCAGTGTGCGCTCGCTTCAACCTGGAGCCGTGCTTTATAAAAACACCACGGATGACGCATTTCAGGGCCTCCCATTTGGTCATGTTGCTAGTCTCATCATGGGCATGATCAGTAGTAAAGTCCGTGATGGCTTGGGATACCTCAGAAATACATAAGATATCTGTCAGCAAATTGTCGTTCAGCCTCCATGCGCCTCGACGAAGGCAGCGAGGGAGGTTCCCGAGGGTCAAGTGTACCGGAGCGTGATCCGACCACAGCCGCAACCCAATTTCACATTGAGGGGCAAAGTCCAAAAGGTTTTGGCTGAGGAGAATGTAATCAATCCTACTATAAGAGTTATGTGCCGGGGAGTAATAAGTGTAATCCCTGTCAGAAGGGTGTAATAGTCTCCAGGCGTCTACTAGTGTCATGTCTGCTAAGGTGGCTCTGAGCCTGGTCAACGAGGTGGGTGACAGGTGAGACTTACCAGTGGAAGAGTCGAGTCTCGGCACAAGAGGAACATTCAGATCGCCCCTTAGGATCAGATTAGTGGTTCGGAAAGATTTGAGGCGAGCGGTCACGGAGCACAGGAATTGGAGTTGATTCTGATTGGGGAGATAAACATTGGCAATAGTCAACACATTTTCAAAACATTGCAATTTTAAAAATAAAAACCTGCAATTAGGGTCTATGTCGCTCTCAAGCACTTGTGGTGTAAAAGAACTGTGAAATGCAATCGAGACCCCTCTGGAGCAAGCACGAGGGTTCGTGCTGTGAAACCAGGTGGTGTAATGTCTATCTGGGATAGAAGGTACTTTATCAGTTCTAAAGTGAGTCTCCTGTAATAATAGAACTTTCGAACCGGCCTTATGAAAGTGACGTAAAATCTGTCTACGCTTTTCAGGAGTGTTAAATCCTCTACAATTGAGAGAGGAGAACTTAAGATCTATCCCAGCAGACATATTGTACGGAGGTAGGTGGCATGATAATTGGGTTCAGCGAGTGCAGCTAAGCAGAAGAGTGTGGAAAAGAGCTGTGCAGCAGGGGTGAGGAAGAGAGGAAAAACGAAGAAGATCAAGGGAGGAGAGAGGTGAAGAAGGTCAGAGCGCTGAAGTAGGACAGAGGAAATGTGAGGCCCTAGGAAGGCTAGGGACATGTAGTGCAGGTAAAAGTGTGAACAATGGTCCTGTAACAGCATGAATTGATGGTCGCTTAATAGCAGAAGATGTAAAATTGTAGGGAGAATGCTCCCTCTAGTGTCCATATGGGGGTAAATGTGATAGACACTACAACAAAAGAGGCTAAAGAATAAAACAGAAACAAAGTCACTAAAGACTCTGTACACCCTATCGTGGGGAAACGTGGGTGAGGTAAACTCAGGGGCTCCGCCCCACCTGCAATAAACTGTAATAAATGCTAAACAGATGAACAGCACACAGCGCCTGAAAATATAAATGACAGATGATGTGCGTTACAGAAAACAGATAGCAAAACTATAGGGCGGACAACCGCCCACTAACGTTTGAAGGGCACATTACATCAAGCCAGGGGAGCAAAGTTAGTGGGCTCAGTATAAAAAACATATAAACCGAACAGACATCCTGAAAAAAGATAAAAGAGAGAGGAAAAAAAAAAACAAGGGATCAGATGTTTGACATTCAGGTCAGAGGATGTAAAGGGACGACCCAGGAACCAGGAGTCCAAAAAGGCAGCCGTAGAGAACGTAGAGGTAGTCACCCACTGTCAAGTGGGACTGAAAGTGTTCATCCTGGAGGAGATTTGGTGGTACGGGAGCGGGACCTCTTCTTCTTGGTCTGCTTCTCCCAAGCAGAGGTGCTGGGTAGGCCAGGGGTAAAGGCAGTAAGGGGCCAATCCGGGATCCTGATTTGGGGCAGTTCAAAAGTGCCAAGGAAGTTGGGCAAGTCCCCTAGCGTGCGGAATGTAGCAGATTTACCCTCATGGGAGGCGAAAAGGTGAAAAGGGAATCCCCATCGATACTTGATCTGTTTGGCATGCAGAGCGTCGGTGACCGGCCTCAGGGCCTTCCGCATCAGCAGCGTCTGCTTAGAAAGATCCGTCAGGAGCATCACAGGTGTGCCGTTGAACAAGATGGAGTCCTGTGCACGCGCTGCTTGCATTATTTCAGCTTTAATGTTAAAGAAATGGACGCGGCAAATAACGTCTCTGGGGTGATCAGGGCTAGGATTGCGAGGACCAAGAGATCTATGAATCCTATCGATCTCAATCGGCGACTCCTTAGGTTTATTCAGCAATTGGTTAAACATGGTGGTGGCAGCCGATAACAGATCCTTGTTTTCAATCGTTTCAGGAATACCGCGAATGCGGATATTGTTTCGGCGACTTCTGTTTTCCTGGTCATCAACGCCATAGAATAAGTGCTGAATCTGGTTAGTATGTTGCTGTAAAATATGATCATGTTCCTTGAGTCTATTCGCAGACTCCTCAGCATGGAGCTCAATGTCCTCAAAACGCTGACCAATGTCCTGGCGCAGATCCTTAAGTTCCCTTCTATAGGACCTCTCTAGTCTGGTTATATAGGCTTCAATGTCACCTTTAGTGGGGAGAGCTTTAATATAGCTTTCCATATCCCAGCCTCTGCTCTGCTTGCCAGAGGCTGGAGAAGGGCTTCTGGAGGGTGCAGGGCTCTCTGGGCTCCCATCCCGCATCTCAGGGCACCCTGGGGAGGACGGAGGTGAAGGGGGCCGGGAGGCCTGTACCTTAGAGGCAGTGTGAGCTGCCTGTGCTCCCGCCGAGCGGGTCGCCGCCATCTTGGATTCCGGTGCGGCCTTGTTATTCGATCCCCTCGCGGGGAAAAAGCTGTCAATGTCCCCCGGTTTTTGGGTCCCCGAGGTGCGGGGGGTGTGTGGGGCTCCTCTCCTGCTCATGGGGATGTCCGGGGAAGCCCGAGGCAGCGGCGCTGTGTGCCGATGGGAACGGTGGAGCGGGAGCTGAGCTCTCACGCGTCCTTCTCCTCCATGCGCTTGGTCACGCCCCCGATAGCCAATGTTTAAGTTATGAATGAATGAATGAAATACTTGTATAGCGCACAATGCGAACTGAATCGCCTCTAGGCGCTGTGGCGAGCTTTGATCATCTGCTAAAAGAGGAAGGTCTTGAGTTTTTTCCTAAAAGCCAGGTGATTTTCTTCCAGGCGGATGTTGATTGGTAGAGCATTCCATAGCCGAGGCCCTTGGACAGCGAATCTCCGTTCACCCTTGGATTTATACCGGGCTTTGGGCACGAGGAGGAGGTTTTTGTTGGCTGATCGAAGACTGCGGTTTGGTGTGTAATGATTTATTTTCTCCATTAGGTAATGCGGAGCTTCTCTATGCACGCATTTGTGGGTGAGGCAAAGGGTCTTGAACGTGATCCGATTTTTTACGGTTAGCCAATGTAAGCTCCTCAGTGAAGGAGAAATTGATTCCCAGGTTTTTTTTCCTGTTATCAGCCTTGCCGCCGTGTTTTGGATCAGTTGTAATCGCGCAAGTTGATATTGTGGTAATCCTATGTAAAGCGAGTTTGCGTAGTCCAGTCGTGAATTAATGATTGTTCCAACTACCACTGCTTTGTCATTCTTTGGGATAAAAGGGATGAGTCTGCGAAGCATGCGCAGCAGATGGTGAGATCGACTGACTACAGATCCTATTTGCGCATCCATTGACATTTGTGCGTCTAAAATATCCCCGAGACTCTTCGCTTTGGTCTTTGGGGAGATAGTCTGCCCAAAGACGGTTGGTGGAGACCAGGAGGTTTTGGTTGCGGGCTTATGATTTGGGTGTAAGATAAGAAGCTCTGTCTTTGATTGGTTCAGCTGGAGGGAGTTGGTGGTCATCCAGTCCTCTATTGATTTGAGGCAGTTTTCAAGTTGTTGTTGGTGATCTTTTTTTCCATTGATCCGGAAATAAAGTTGCGTGTCGTCAGCGTAAGAGTGGAAGCAGAGATCTGAGCATCTGATGATTTGAAGGAGTGGGCGAATCTAAATGTTGAAGAGAACGGGTGACAACGGAGAGCCTTGAGGGACTCCGCAGGTGACTGCCCGAGTTTCGGAGAGGAATTTTCCTAGTTTCACTGTCTGTGACCGATTTCCTAGGAAGGACGCGAACCATTGGAGATCTATGTCTTGGACTCCGGCTACTTCTGTGAGGCGGACGAGTAGAGTATTGTGATCTACTGTATCAAATGCTGCACTTAGGTCTAGCAGTACGAGGAGACACGGCTCTCCGTCATCTGCTGCTTCGAGGGCGTCATCCCAAATCTTGAGGAGAGCTGTTTCTGTTCCATGACCCGGGCGGAAGCCTGATTGCAGCGGGTCCAGGAGTTTGTGAGTATCCAGGTAAAGTTGTAGCTGATGTACTACAGCTTTCTCTATGATCTTAGAAATGGTGTTGAGGCTTGTAATCGGTTGTTTGGATCCTGAGGGTCCAGGTTTGTTTTCTTGAGTAGAGGTTTGACGATGCCTTGTTTGAGGATGCTGGGAACAATCCCTTCGTGGAATGATCGGTTTATGAGGTGGGTTATGGTTGGAGCCACGATGTCGGAGCATTCTTTCAGTAGTTTTGTGGGGATGATGTCAATAGGTGAGGTACTGTCACGCAGTTTATTAATGATGTTTTTTGCGGTGTCTACGGTAATTGGGGATAGTGAAAATTTTGGCGGTTGCGGTATGTTGGTGCAGACATCCTCTTTATGTATTTGCTGGCTGAGGTTGGATGTTTTCTTCTGACAAATTGTTTCCCTGATGGTTTTGACTTTATCGATGAAAAAATCCGACAGTTTGTCACAGTAATCCTGGGATTCGCTTTCTGGGGGTTCTAGGCACACCGGATTCATTGATTGATTAACCAGTTTAAACAGTTCCCGTGGTTGGTTTGCGGCCGTTGAGATTGTATATGAGAAGTGGTCCTTTTTGGCTTTGAAGATTGCTTTCCGATAATTCTCTGTCAGACCTTTGTAGTTAAATAGGTTTTCCTCGGTGGGATTTCTTCTCCATGTTCTTTCCGCTCTTCTGCGTTCTTGCTTTAGTACGGAGAGGGAGCTATTAAACCATCCAGCATTTTTCTTCCTGATGAGTGCCCTGCATTTTGGTGCTACCGAGTCTGCTGATTGCAGTAATGCCTTGTTCAGGGAGTTGAGTGTTTCCTCCGTAGAGTGGTTTAAGGTTATTGTAGATATCTTTTTGTACAGAGTGGTTTTGAAGGCTTCGGAGTACAGTTTTTTATGCGATCTGGTCCAGTGCGTTGTTACAGGTTTCCGTTTTGCGTTGGTGATGTTGGTAGTGATTTTGAATTTGATGGCGTGGTGATCCGTCCATGGCAGAGTTATGTTGTCGAGTATGTTGACGTCGATGTTCTGTTTGAAAATTAGGTCCAGGGTGTGTCCTGACCCATGCGTGGGATTCTTTATCAGTTGCTGTAGACCCAGTTCTTCTAGTTGATTGATGCAGGCAGTCGCGATGGGGTCTTTAGGCATGTTTGCCCAAAGGTTGAAATCTCCGAGTGCCAGGAAATGTTTGAATTTTAGGGTGTGCATTGCAAAGGATTCCGTGAGGGGTGAAAGAAGATTGGACTTTGGTCCCGGTGGTCTGTAGCACAGTAGAATATGAGTGGTGTCATGGGGTGTTGGTTAAAGATGTAGTGTCAGGGTTTCCATAAAAGGAACTGGGTTCTGAGATGATGGTTTAGTGAGATCCAGGTGACCTTTAAAGATCACTGCTAGGCCTCCTCCTTTTTTCCCTATCCGGTGTTCGGTTAGGATCCTGTAGTTTTCCGGCACCAATTCGGTGAGGATGGTGTTGCAGTCGGAGGTTAACCAGCTTTCGGTGATGAAGAGGCAGTCTACATTGTTCTCGATGATGAAGTCGTGTACTTCCAGTCTATGTTTGACTGCAGACCTGGCGTTAATCAAGGCGCAATCTAATTGTAGTGGTCGAGTAGATGTCTTCCTGTGGTTGGTAGCTGGTTGTCGTCCGGTTTTTAATAGTTGTTCTCTTTGAAGTATTTTTTGTATGGAAGATGGCAATGTGGTGTTGATGAGAAAAGGGTTATTCCTGCGCCTAATCAGGGAAGAATCCGATAATCGTCCTGCTGCATACACTGAAATGGGGATGCTTGGGTCCCAATAGCAGAGTAAAAAGGTAAAAAAGTAGTGATGCGCGGTACTATAATAGGGAGTTGGCCTAGGAGGCTTAATAAATTCTATAGGCACTAAGATTGTGCGTGATATATATATTCCCGTATACAGTAAGAGAAAGGTATATAAAAAGTTGTGCGTATTTTTATAAGGGGGTGGTGGACAACTCTCACCACTATAGCATGATGATATTCAAGATAGGAGACAAATGTAATGAGTAAGAAAAAAAAGAAAAAATTGCAATGCTTGGAATAAGTAATCCCTAATGCGATTTTATAACTGACAGAATCGCATAAAGTGCCAGTGCTAGACAATAAATAGAATCATGAAAGTATTAACTACACCATAGATTAAATAAAACAATATATATAAAGCAGTCACAAAGAATAGTGAATCGCAGTGCGATTTGTTCACGCTGACAAAATCGCATGAAGTGCCAGTGCTAAAGGTGAGAAGGTGTGTGGAATATTCTGTTACACAATAAGGTAAATAGGATAATATGTATAAAACAATCACCAACTCGATAAAACGTATGTGCAAGAAATGGTGAGTTGTAGCTGCCAGAAGTCGCATAAAGTGCTAGTGTCACAGAAGTGGTAGAACAAGGTCCGTGCGGGTGTTCTCTACCATATAATCATCAAAACAATATTCCTGCGACCGTGAACAGCTCAATAGTTCAATTGTGCAAAAAATGACAGAAAATCAAAATAAACGCATAAGTAATATTGGTGTTAAGGGAGTAAAGAGAATCCCACAAACTAATCAAAAAACTGTGTACGATACCTACAAGAAATTATATAAAAAATAACAATAGCATATATCAGAGTGTGACCATTCTGCTTTGTGCGATAATCGGTGGCGATTATGTCAAAAGTCGCATATATCGACAAATCGCATATAATGTCCGTGTCTGTATATAAGTGCACAGAGCAATATAATCGGTGATGGTGGTGAAAGAGGTGAATATATCCCACGTGGTCCTGTGTGGTTGGAGTATGGGTGTCCCCTTACCTTACAGCTGTAAGGTAACAGCGTGTGATATGTATATCCTCAGAACTCCTGTACTTTATCCCTCGAGGTCTTGTCCCGATATTTACAGATCCTGGTATCCACGGATCCTGGCGTCTCCTGCCTATCACGCTGTGTTGGGCCCTTTAAGTATTTGCTCAGCAGCACTCAGCGTGGGGGGGGGGGTGTAGGTTTACCTCGGCAATTGGTGCATTCCCTGATGAAGTCATTTGACGATACGCGTAGGAACACAATTGGCCAGTAAGGACACCGGAAGTGACGTCCGGAAGCACGAGCTTGACACGCGTTCGTTTAGCTGTGCTTTTTATTATTGTTTTAAATGTGAGTACCTATATCTTTGTTTTATACCCAATAAATTGTGAAGACGTACTTCACCATTGGAGTGTTCCCCTTGTTTTTCCTGCATGCTACAACGTGTCCACGGTGAATGAGAGTCTAGGATTACATCACCTATTGTACCTGCATTACTGGACAACAAGCGTTACTTTGGAAATGCTGTTTACCTTACAGCAGTAAGGTAAGGTAATTACTGCACCTAGTGTGAGGATACAATACGCATAGGAGCACTGGTGGAATTCACTTCTTGTTTTTGGAGCACGCAGGATACTGCTTTGTTTATCACTAAATGGACATATTTTACCACCAAATGGACATGCTCTCTGTATAATTGTAGTTCACCTTATATATATATTTTTTTGGAGCTTTTGTTCAAAAACACATTTCACTGTTTATGGACTATTAGTATTTTGTTCATACACATGGTACACTGCACATGGACTATTAGCATTTTGTGCAATTTTTGATTTGTATTACACTTGTATAACGACACATTTTTATTTATTTTTGTTCTCCGTACCATATCATTTATATATGTGTGCACTCAACACTATCTCACTATCATCAATAGAAGATCTTTTTTACCAAGTTTTTTTTACCAAGTTTTTTATGTTAAGTGCACAATCTGACCTGTGGTATTGCACTTTGGAATTTATGCACATTGTTTGAGCTTATTTAAATATACAGTTCCACATTTTACTTTATTTTATTTTTGTTTGGTTGGTACTTGAGTACATGTTAGTTTATTTTAGTTTAATTAGATTTATTTAGCTGGAGCGCAACACCATTTCTTAATTACTATCACTTAATTTGGGGAGGGTTTACACCCCTGCTGGTGTTTTGCTGCAACCACACTAGTTCTAGGACACATTGATAGGCGCGAGAATACTTTCACTTCCATTCCTGTCCCCTTTTAACACTCTGGTTCCGGTGAATCTGGCTTGCTGTCAGCCTGACGTTTCTGGAAAGCTGTCTAGTTGCCCCTTGCAGTGGGATCTTTAAAATGGATGGGAGGATGGATGTAGGATAGAGGTTAGAGACTCCTGTCTTAACTCCTGTTTTCAACTCCTGGTTGTTAACTCTCCACTTTAGTTCACAAAATCCACATGCAAGCCACAATCAGGGAGCAAGCTTATACAATGCAATGTTTGGTGTTACTGTTCAAAGTTGCTTACAGTGTGCTGGATTGCTTCATACTGATGTTATTTATGAGAAGTACTCTGGAGCACTGTTGGGCAGGTCAGAGGTATTGAAAATACTAGTGGTAACAGAAATAGTTAAAAAGATTTTGGTGGAAAAATGTGGTGAAAAATGTTCGTTGGTAGGACAGTAGCTTATGGAGTGTTGGACAACAGAGGAAACATGTGAAATGTTGGGAAAGTTCTATAGGGAGTAATCACTTGCTTGTATATGGTCCCTCCTCAGACACTGTGCTAGCAAACAATGTGACAAGAGTTCCTGAGGAGGTTGACAATATTGAGTTGTGGATTTCTGAGAAATTGGTTGCCAAGGATGACCACATAGCTATTAGCAAACCTGAACAGATAGTGCTGGTCAAGTAGTGAGAGACGTCGGTCTCTGACAGCTGTCATAGAAGTAGGCCCCCTACAGTCCTGGGAGAGTAGGTCTGGAGGAGGTGAAAAGAAATGCAGGATTCCCAAGGCCAGAAGGTAGAAGGGATGGTAGAGAGATCAGTGGGGCTCCATGGATCAGGAAGAAGTGCTTGTGTAAGCACACCTAAAAAATAATGTGGTTGAGTGCCCCTTTAGAAGGAAGGTCAGACATGTTTGGACCCCTAGGGGTGGTGGCAGGCATTGAGGGTCCGGTGTGAACGGTAATGTGTTTTTCCCTCCGATGCAAAACGGGGGTGGGGGGGAATATGTAGAGAGGCAAGCCAGTGCCACTGTTTTTTTTGGCAGTTTGGTTCAGGTTTTACAGGAAACAGGCACCCTAATCATACATGCTGGGCTTATGTTAGAGACAGAATTAGAGGTGAGTGGCTCCACCCTCCTGAGGGGATCAGTCTGAGAAAAAGAACTGTGTGGAGCACGTTACTCCATACTGGTACAGTGAAAAGCTGAGCCTGTGAGGATGTACCAGCAGGGAGCTGCAGGAGAAACAGTCAGAGCTGGTGGAAGTACAGCATGTTGTGCATGAGCACGGGGACTATGTGTTTGACGGTCTGGAGGACCAAGGCAGGAAGCCTAAGCTGAGTACTGTTTGGTTATTACATTGATGGTGAGAACCCCTGTGAGGGAAACTACTTTTGAACCTTTGCTTTGTTTTCAATAAAAGCAGACTTTTGGAGTGGAGTGCAGTTACTGTTTGGCGCTACCAATGAGCTAAGAAAGACCAAATCATCACAATATACTGTACTGTATGTGTGAAATGATAAACCATATACGTATTCTGTGGTTTCTGATTGGTGATTGTGTCAAGGTAGAGTCTGTTGCATGCAGCCAGCTCCTCCCAATCAGACAGAGTTTGAGTATAAAATGTATATATATATATATATATATATATATATATATATATATATACATATATATATGTATATAGTCACCAAATCACCAAGCAGAACACAGTGCTGAGTGTTTTGTTAATTTCCAACGAACAACAAGATTTCTAGATGAAAGATTTTGTATTATTTTGTGTAGTAGGACACAGTTATCATAAATCTTAAGCTCAAAATTCTATTCAGTTTAATGAGAAATTGTACAGTATCAGACCTACTTTACACATATATTAAACAGCAATTTCAAGCAACAAATGAAATCAATCAGTGAGTCACTAATGATATTCAAGAAACACAGCAACTTTGGTAAAGTAGGAAAGTTACTCAAATAGAACTTTAAATGGAATGATGTGTAAACCACCGCAATTAGGATGCAGAGAGAATCTCAGAAATTGGATTATATTTCTTGAAGACTGGTCCATATAACATCTTTCTTCCTGCTTCCTGTATACCCAATTGCATTCCAATATAAAAACACACACCCACAGGAGCCTGGACATCAGTAGATCATGGGTGCAGTGCCAGGCTCCTGCAGACTCTCAGTATAGCTGTCTGCTTGTACCTCATATAAGGACAGACAGTTACTGAACAGCAGGAAGATCAATGAACTACAAGAGCACTCATCATCACCTTCACACTTCATTGAGGACTACAGGCTGTCTGCCGCAATGAAAAACAGTAGTTGTAGTTCATTCATTCATAGAACTCTGTGA
This sequence comes from Lithobates pipiens, assembly GCF_037356315.1. Taxonomy (NCBI): domain Eukaryota; kingdom Metazoa; phylum Chordata; class Amphibia; order Anura; family Ranidae; genus Lithobates; species Lithobates pipiens. The sequence goes on along the minus strand of NW_027507785.1, from coordinate 204,876,109 downwards.
AGGAATGACAAGCCTGAGTGAACAGAGCCCTGCACAGCCGCACTGTTTTTAAATTGTTACAGCGGGTGTGAGGAGAAGAACCGCCACGCGTTGTCACAGAGGAAGGATTGGGGAGATACAGTGGGGGTAATTTACTAACATGAATGCGCTGCGCCGATTCATACCTTAATTTATGCGACAGATAAATAATTAATTCAGCGTGTGAACTGGCGCACGCATAATCGCAACAGAAAATATGCCGGCGCACGCGATGATATGCCTTTGATAATAGAGCACGCCGTATCATTAACGGTCCATTCACACAGGGGTAACATGATTTCCAGCGCAACTTTGGGAGGCAACTTGGACACAACTTGAGTATGAGAGAGTATGAATCAGCGACTTAGGGAGACTTACAACACGACTTTAAGTCGCCCCCCCACTGAACCGTACCAGGCCACATGCCCTCAACATTGGGAGGGTGCTTTGGGGTACCCCTCAATGCACCTTGTCCCCATGTTGATGAGGACAAGGGCCTCATCCCCACAACCCTGGCCGGTGGTTGTGGGGGTCTGCGGGGGGGGGGGGGGTTTATCAGAACCTGGAAGCCCCCTTTAACAAGGGGACCTCTAGATCCCGGCCTCCCCCCATGTGAAATAGTAAGGGTTTGTACCCCAACCATTTCACCAAAAAAGTGACAAAAGTGTTAAAAATGACAAGAGCCAGTTTTTGACAAGTCCTTTATTAAAGTCTTCTTCTCTTCTTCTTTGGGTCTTCTTCCTTTCTTCATCCTTCGGTTTCTTCCTCCATCTTCTTCTTCCTCCGATCCTCTGCTTCTTGCTCCTGTGTTCTCGTCCGGTATCTTCTACCACGGCGTCCCTTCTTCCTCGCTTAGTTCTTGGGCTGCTCCGCGCAATGGGAGGCTCCCGCTGTGTGACACTTCTCTTCTTCTGACAGTTCTTATATAACGTATTTGCAGGCGCAGCAGGCTTGTTCACAGAAAGTTACTTTTCCATTCTATTTTGGGCATATTTGTTACTTGGACAGTTCTAACTATACTTCCTCACATCACCCCCATAATATTGGCACTTCCACCTTCTTTTAATTCTGAGTTGAAGAATGCGTGCGCCATTACTATAGCGGCGATCTGTGCTTCCCATGCGCCGGCATGATAATGGTAAATGGGGAATTGCAGCTTTGTGAATACGAAAACGGCTGTTGCACATCGGCGTGCGCCGCAACTAATGGCGCAAACAGTTTGTAAATCAGCCCCAGTATCTCTCAAAAGTGAGTACACCCCTCCAATTTTTGTAAATGTGATTCATTAGTGTTAGGTCTCAGGTGTGAATGGGGAGCAGGTGTGTTAAATTTGGTGTTATCGCTCTTACTCTCTCATACTAGTCACTGGAAGTACAACATGGCACCTCATGGCAAAGAACTCTCTGAGGATCTGAAAAAAAGAACTGTTGCTCCACATAAAGATGGCCTAGGCCAGGGATCTCCAAACTACGGCCCTCTAGTTGTGGTGGAACTACACAACCCATGAGGCATTGCAAAACTGAGGCCGCGTACACACGGGCGGACTGTCTGACGGACTTGGTCCGCTGAAACGTGTTTCAGCGGACAGTCCGCTCGTGTGTGGGCTTCAGCGGACTTTTTCAGCAGACAGTCTGGCGGACTAAGTCTTTCGGAATTTCCGTAATATTGTCTGTCCAACTTTGGTTTCAGCGGACAGTCCGCTCGTGTGTAGGCAAGTTGGACGGACTAAGTATGGCGCATGCTCAGAAAGGATTTACACGGCCGAAGGTTGCATTGCAGTGTATTGGACATCGTATTTCTAGTCCCGTCGTACGTGCTGTACACGTCATCACGCAAGCTTTCAGCGGACTGTCTGTTCATCGTGTGTGGTCAAGTCCGTTCATTCAAAAGTAGGACGGACTGTCTGTCGGATTGTCTGATGGACTTACAGTGGTGTGAAAAAGTGTTTGCCCCCTTCCTCATTTCCTGTTCCTTTGCATGTTTGTCACACTTAAGTGTTTCGGAACATCAAACCAATTTAAACAATAGTCAAGGACAACACAAGTAAACACAAAATGCAATTTGTAAATGAAGGTGTTTATTATTAAAGGTGAAAAAAAATCCAAACCATCATGGCCCTGTGTGAAAAAGTGATTGCCCCCTAAACCTAATAACTGGTTGGGCCACCCTTAGCAGCAACAACTGCAACCAAGCGTTTGCGATAACGTGCAATGAGGCTTTTACAGCGTCCTGGAAGAATTTTGGCCCACTCATCTTTGCAGAATTGTCCTAATTCAGTTACATTAGAGGGTTTTCGAGCATGAACGGCCTTTTTAAGGTCATATCACAACATCTCAATAGGATTCAGGTCAGGATTTTGGCTAGGCCACTCCAAAGTCTTCATTTTGTTTTTCTTCAGCCATTCGGTGGTGGACTTGCTGGTGTGTTTAGGATCATTGTCCTGCTGCAGAACCCAAGTTCGTTTCAGCTTGAGTACACGAACAGATGGTCGGACATTCTCCTTCAGGATCTCTTGGTAGACAGCAGAATTCATAGTTCCTTTTATCACAGCAAGTCTTCCAGGTCCTGAAGCAGCAAAACAGCCCCAGACCATCACACTACCACCACCATATTTTACTGTGGGTATAATGTTCTTTTTATGAAATGCAGTGTTCCTTCTACGCCAGATATACTTGGACACACACCTTCCAAAGAGTTCCACTTTTGTCTCATCGGTCCACAGAATGTTGTCCCAAAAGTCTTGGGGATCATCAAGATGTGCTGTGGAGAAATTGAGACGAGCTTTGATGTTCTTTTTGCTCAGCAGTGGTTTTCTCTTTGGAACTCTGCCATACAGGCCATTTTTGCCCAGTCTTTTCCTGATGGTGGAGGCATGAACGCTGACCTTAACTGAGGCAAGTGAGGCCTGCAGTTCCTTGGACGTTGTTGTGGGGTCTTTTGTGACCTCTTGGATGAGTCGTCGCTGCGCTCTTGGGGTAATTTTGGGCGGCCGGCCACTCCTGGGAAGGTTCACCACTGTTCCATGTCTTCGCCATTTGTGGATAATGGCTCTCACTGTGGTTCGCTGGATTCCCAAAGCTTTGGAAATGGCTTTATAAGCCTTTCCAGACTGATAGATCTCAATTACTTTCTTTCTCAATTGTTCCTGAATTTCTTTGGGTCTCGGCATGATGTGTAGCTTTTAAGGATCTTCTGGTGGACCTTACTGTGTCAAGCAGCTCCTATTTAAGTGATGCCTTGATTGTGAACAGGTGTGGCAATAATCAGGCCTGGGTGTGGCTATAGAAATTGAACTCAGGTGTGGACAACCACAGTTATAGTATGTTTTAACAAGGGGGGCAATCACTTTTTCACACAGGGCCATGATGGTTTGGATTTTTTTTCACCTTTAATAATAAACACCTTCATTTACAAATTGCATTTTGTGTTTACTTGTGTTGTCCTTGACTATTGTTTAAATTGGTTTGATGTTCCGAAACACTTAAGTGTGACAAACATGCAAAGGAACAGGAAATGAGGAAGGGGGCAAACAATTTTTCACACCACTGTAGTTGGCCAGACAGTCCGCCCGTGTGTACGCGGCCTAACATTCACAGACATGACTAGGCATGATGGGAATTGTAGTTCCTGAACAACTGGAGAGCCATAGTTTGGAGACCCCTGGCCTAGGCTATAAGATAAGGTGACCAAATTTTCAAAATGAAATCCGGGGACATATTTTTTATTTATTTTTATTGGCAAATGATAAACTATTGTATAAGCATATTTTCCTCAAATGATATATGGGGTGTATGTTGTATGCGTTTATGGAATGATTGTATGATATATACATTATTTCTCACATTTTGTCCATGAGATAAAAAAAAGAAATACCACTGTCTACAGTACAGGGCCCCATTCATACCACCCTCCAGAGCACTGTATACATTACAGGCCTCCTCTCAGAGCACTGTGGAGCCCCTAGTCTGTACAACCCCCCCGCCCAGTCTGCAAAATCCCTCCCCCTGTCAGAACAATCCCTCCCAGTCTGCACAATGAATGACTTATATAGCGCTACCTATGCAAACTGAATCGCCTCAGGGCGCTTTCTTGCCACTGGTGTCCATCTGCAGTTTTTACGCGGTCCTTTAACCTGTAGGGTCCCGACACACTTACAACATTGGCATACACATATTATGGGCAATTTATTTTTTATTTTTTGGACAGGGTCTAATTAACCTACCAGCATGTCTTTGGAGTGTGGAAGGAAACCGGAGTACCCGGAGGAAACCCACGCAGGCACAGGGAGATACATGCAAACTCCAGGCAGATAGTGTCGTGGTCGGGATTTGAACCAGCAACCCTATTGCTGTTAGGTGAAAGTGCTAACCACTACACCACTGTGCTGCCCTCCCAATCCCTTCCCAGTCTGTAGAACTCCCCCCCAGTCAGCACAATTCCCCCCAGTCCGCACAACCCACCCAGTCTGTACAACCCCCCCCAGTCTGCACACCCCCCCCCCCCCCCCCAGTCAGCACAATTCCCCCCAGTCTGCACAACCCACCCAGTCTGTACAACCCCCCCCCCAGTCGGCACTATCCTCCCCAGTCTGCACAACCCCCCCCCCAGTCTGCAGAACTCTCCCCCCCAAGTCAGCACAATCTCCCCAGTCTGCACAACCCACCCAGTCTGCATATCCCCCCCAGAATGCACAATCCCCCCCCAGTCAGCACAACCCCCCCCACAGTCTGCACAATCACCCCAGTCTGCACAATCCCCCCCAGTCTGCACAATCCTCCCCCAGTCGACACAACCCCCCCAGTTTGCACAACCCCCCCACAGTCTGCACAACCCCCCCCCCCCCCAGTCTGCACAATCCTCCCCAGTCTGCACAATCCACCCTGCCCAGTCTGCAAAATCCCCCCATCAGCACAACCCCCCCCAGTCTTCACAATCCCCCCCAGTCAGCACAAAACCCCCCAGTCAACACAACATCCCCCAGTCAGCACAACATCCCCAGTCAGCACAATCCCTCCCAGTCTGCACAGTCCCCACCAGTCTGCACAACCCCCCCAATCAGCACAACCCCCCCAGTCTGCACAATCCCCCCAGTCAGCACAACCCCCCAAGTCTGCACAATCCCCCCAGTCAGCACAACCCCCACAGTCTGCACAATCTCCCAGTCTACACAATCCCCCCCAAGTCTGCACAGGGAGGAAAACAAAATGAGAAGGGAAAGAAGCAAAGAGGTCTGGTGAGAGAGGAGAGCGGTTCATGGAGAGGATGGCTCACTCACCAATTATGCCCCCCCCCCCCCCCCGACTAGTTTTCACAAGTAGGCTGAGCACAGTGCATGCATTGCATGCAGGAGGCTGAAGTGTGGGCGGGGTTGGGTGGACACCAATTTGAGGCGGATTGTCTGATTGGACAGGCGGTGGTGATCCCAGAAGGAAGCCTCTTCTAAAGATGATGCACAAGAAATCCTGCAAACAGTTTGCTGAAAACAACCAGACTAAGGGCATGGATTACTGGAACTATGTCCTGTGGTCTGATGAGACCAAGATAAACTTATTTGGTTCAGATGGTGTCAAGTGTGTGTGGTGGCATCCAGGTGAGGACTCGGAGTACAAAAACAAGTGTGTCTTGCCTACAGTCAAGCTTGGTGGTGGGAGTATCATGGTCTGGGGCTGCATGAGTGCTGCCAATACTGGGAAGCTACAGTTCATTGAGGGAACCATAAATGCCAACATGTACTGTGAAATACTGAAGCAGAGCATGATCCCCAGAGATTGGGCTGCAGGCAGTATTCCAACAGGATAACATTTCCAAACACAGCTCCAAGATGACCTCTGCCTTGCTAAAGAAGGTGAGGGTAAAGGTGATGGTCAAGCATGTCTCCAGACCTAAACCCAATTGAGCATTTGTGGGGCATCCTCAAACGGAAGGTGGAGGAGGGCAAGGTCTCCAAAATCCACCAGCTCGGTGATGTCGTCATGGAGGAGTGGAAGAGGACTCCAGGGGCAACCTGTGAAGCTCTGGTGAACTCCATGCCCCAGAGGGTTAAGGCAGTGCTTGAAAATAATGGTGGCCACTAAAAATATTGACACGTTGGGCCCAATTTGGACATTTTCACATAGGGGTGTAATCACCAGCAGTTTAGACATTAATGGATGTGTGTTGAGTTATTTTGAGGGGACAGCAAATTAAACTGTTATAGAGGCTGTACAATCACTACTTTACATGGTAGTGAAGTGCAATTTCTTCAGTGTTGTCACATGAAAACATATAATAAAATATTTACAAAAATGTGAATAATGTGTGAGTTAATATGATTTTTTTTTTTCTTAATGATACTGTATATGGGGGTTTGTGGGGTGGGGGTGGTGCTGGAACATGTTACAAGATACAACCTAAATATGGGTGTAACATGAAGCATGCTCCCAAAGGTGAATTGTGTCACTGCAGTAATAGAATCATTCTTATTTTTTTTTAAATATATAATGCACATCAGGATTGCCTAATTGTAATTAGATATAACTGGTATAACTGTTAATAAGCAAATTTTGACTTCAATTTCCAGCAGCACCTTGAAAAGAGAAGAGAGAGCTGTTGGCCCACTCAATGTCCCTTACCCATTCCATCCTCTAGTGCACAAGTTTGTACAGCCTGCATTGCTCAATAAATGGTCATGTCATCTCTTGTTATCTCTTGCCCTTTGGGTAGTTTTTTCAGGTGCTATAAGTGTATACTGATCACAGGTTCTTGTAAAAGGATATATACTGTAAGTCTATTCTGTCATCATGGCATCTCCTGTTATTTTGTTTTGGAAAGGAACAGCAAGAGGATCTCCAAGTGTAACAAATGGCTGTTGGGAAAAAGTTCTAACTCAAGCAGCATCCATTGCATACCTTTTTTCATACTACAAAATATGTTTTCTTTACCAACACAGATCAGTTAAAGTGTCACTAAACCCACATCATAAAAAAAAACACCAATCATTAACCACTTAAATGTAGGGCATTTTCACCCCCTAACTGCCCAGGCCAATTTTCAGCTTTCAGTGCTGTAACATTTTGAATGACAATTGCACGGTCATACAACACTGTACCCAAAAAAATTTTTTCCCCACAGATAGAGGGTTCTTTTGGTGGTATTTGATCACCTCTGTGGTATATATATATATATATATATATATATATATATATATATATGTGTATGTATGTATGTATGTATGTATGTATATATATATATATATATATATATATATATATATATATATAGATAGATATAGATATATATATATATATGTATATATATATATATATATATATATATTTTTTTTTTTTTTTTTTCCTCGGTTTAGGCAGATATGTGTTCTTCTACCTATTTTTGGTAAAAGAAAATCGCAATAAGTGCATAATGATTGGTTTGCACAAAAGTTATAGTGCCTACAAAATAGGGGATATATTTATGGCATTTTTATCATTATTATTTTTTTTTACCGGTAATGGTGGCGATCTGCGATTTTTATTTCAATATTTCTTTATTGATTTCAATAAGGCAAACAAGATAAACACTTGAAACAGCATAGCAGATGTTCCGACTAGAGCAGACAGAGGCAAAGAATACAAAGTAGGGTTAAATTACTCAATACCAGTCCACAACGCAGACTAACTACAGGTGGTTAAATGATGAACATTAGAATTGTAGCATATTAATGCAGTAACTCCAGTCGGAGGGAAAAGGGGTGTGGGAAGGGGAGCATCAGCTAGACACTATATTAGTTACACCAGAGGGGTTAGGAACACAGGAGAATAAATCAGGTGCATAGCAATAATGACAAAAAAGAAACTACACGCGGGAAAGAAACTCATGTGATTACAGAACATTTCGGATGAGTAAGCCATACATGCCAATCATATAAAAACTTTTTCATACTTAGATTTTTGCGAGCTAGTAGTCTTTCCATCTCGCATTGAAAGTTTAGATCAGAGATCGTATGTGTGATGGATGGAGAGTCAGTGGTTTTCCATAGTTTTGTAATGTTTAATTTTGCTGCAAGAAGCAGGTGAATTATCACTACGCGTGTGTGTGGCGGAAATTTGTCAACACCAAGGTGTAGTAGAGCCAGGGAGGGGTTGGGGGATGTTGGAATCAGTGATAAAAAGGATATTAAAGCAAAAATTTGTTTCCAGAAGGAGCTTAGGGATCTGCAAAACCATAAAATGTGTGCTATAGTACCAGTACTACCACACGACCTCCAACATGTAGAAGGAAGGTCCGGGAAGAATTTAGAGAGATGATAGGGCGTGAGATACCATCTGTGAAGTGTCTTTTGATATGATTCCCAATGATTGGAGCAGTGTGAGGCTGTGTAGGTATGCCGAAAGGTACGTGTCCACATGTCGGGTGTGACCTTAATATTTAGTTCTTCCGTCCATCTGGAGAGAGACGAAATTTGCGAGTAAGGCCTATTATCATTCAGAATAGAGTATATGACCGATATACCATGTTTAGGATATGTCGAGCTAGTGTAAAATTTATGTATGTTCTCCGGAGTAATTGACTTCGTAGAAATTTTAATTTGTTGGAGAAGGTGCGAGATCCTCATGTACGTAAAGATTTCTGTGGGAGGGAGGCCAAATTCAGTTTGTAGATTATCAAAGGTTTTCAGAACATGGTTAGCATTATAAAGATCTGATAGGGTAGTTATTCTTTGTATCGTCCAGTTTCGGAGATTTAAGTCTGGTATTTGTGACATTAGTGATCGGAGAGGGGTTTGCAATGTACGATAGGGTTGGTCCGAAATTGTCGTCTGTGTGAATTTCTTCCAAATTGTTAAAGAGGCCGTTATTGAAGGTGATTTAAATTTCGAAGTGGGAGGAAAGCCCGCTGATGTAGCGAGAAGTAATTCACTTAGTGAGTTTGGGCGGAAGGACGAGGATTCTAAGATAGACCAGGCCTTATTGGGATTAGGATGCCACCAGTAGTAGAGTTGGTCTAGGATGGAAGCATGATAGTAGTTCTGAATATGGGGAAGGTTGGTCCCCCCTTTTCTATGATGCCTAGTTAAGATATATTGAGCGCACCTGGGTGGTTTAGTTTCCCACACAAATCTGGAAAGCTGTGTTTGTATGGAGGCAAAGAATGAGTGGGGAATTGGCATAATTACTGTCCGAAAAAGATAGAGTAATTTGGGTAGAATTAGCATTTTAAAAGACGCGATGCGACCTAGTTTCGAAAGGCCTGAGGTACGAAGTTGATTTAGTAGTTGGGGCAGTCGTTTTTGGAAGGAACGATAATTGAGATCATAAAGTTGGGGTATAGATGGGGCTAGGTTTATTCCAAGATACGGAAGGGAATTGTTTGACCAAGAGTAGGGGAGAGTACTCTCTAGGAGAGATTGTTGCCTACGTGATAGGTTAAGTGGAAGTATTAGAGATTTAGAGGAGTTAAGTTTGTAAAAGGAGGCAGAGCTAAATTGATCAATGATGTCCTGGAGTGTAGGCATGGAGGTGGTCGGGTTTGTGATCATTAAAATGACATCATCAGCAAAGAGGCTGATTTTATGTTCCATGTCGTTATGCATAATTCCTGAGACTCGCTTGTCCTCTCTGATTTTAGCCGCAAGGGGTTCCATTATTAGGGCAAAAATGAGAGGGGAGAGCGGACATCCTTGACGGGTGCCATTAGAGATCCCAAAGGGTTTAGATAGTGTGCCATTGGTCAAAACCCTGGCTGAAGGGTTTGAGTACAGTGAGAGAATGGCCGTTTGAAACCAGCCTGTGATGCCGAATTTGGACAATACTTCTTTCAGGAATCCCCAATGTACCCTGTCAAACGCCTTCTCTGCGTCCAACGATAGCAGCAGAGAAGGCGTTCGAGATTGGGCAATCTGGTGAATCAGGTTAAGAACTCTTCTAGTTGCGTCTGGGGCTTGTCTGTCAGGCATAAAACCAACTTGATCTGGATGCACAAGAGAGGGAAGAAATTCTAACAGTCTTGAGGCTATAACCTTGGCAAATACTTTTACGTCTGTGTTGAGGAGAGATATGGGTCTGTAATTAGTGGTGGAGGTGGGATCTTTTTCTGGTTTAGGGATAGTGGTAATGATAGAGCGCAACATATCTATTGGTAGAGAGCCAGAGGTGGCAGCAGAGTTGAAGAGGTCCGTAAGATGGGGGGCAATATTTGAGGCAAATGATTTGTAGAATTCATTGGTGTAGCCATCCTCTCCCGGAGATTTGTGAAGCGGTAGTGAGTGAATGGCTTTCAAAATTTCAGCAGTAGAGAATGGTCGAGAGAGTTCCTCTAATTGGACGTGATTTATAGATGGGAGATCAATAGAGGATAGAAAATTGTGAATATTTTGGTCAGTCGGTTGGGGGGTATTGACATCGCCGGATAGGTTGTAAAGGGAAGAGTAATAGTCGCTAAAGGCATTGGAAATATCTTGTGGGTTTGTCAGAAGTTGTTTGGAGGTGGGGTGCTGAAGGGATATTATCTTACTTTTAAGGCGTTGAGCTTTAACTTGTCGGGCTAGTAGAGCTCCAGATTTATTGCCTAAGGCATAATATTTAGCTTTGGTAAGTTTAAGGTTGTTCTCAAACTTAAAGAGTAAAAGAGAACGAAGTTTTTGTCGCTGTTCGTAAAGCTCAGTAGCTAATTTCTGGGAGGGGTGTGTTTTATTCCGGTTTTCCAAAAGATTAATTTGAAGGAGGACCTCGTCAACTTGCTTAGACCTCTGGCGTTTAATATTACTATGTAACTTAATTAATATGCCACGCATGTAAGCTTTATAGGCTGACCAAAGTACAAACTTATCTGTGTCTGGTTGGTTATTGATCTGAAAATACATTTGGTGTTCATTAGAGAGTCGTTGAATAATTTTAGGGTCTGAGAGGAGGGATGAGTCAAGTCTCCACAATCTATTAGCGTTAAGTCTACAGTTTCCCACAGTAACGGAGACAGGCGCGTGGTCTGTCCACGTGATATTGCCAATTTCAGATTTCGTCACATCTTGAAGGGTGAGTTTGTCAACAATAAAAAAGTCAATTCTGGAGTATGAAAGTTGAGAAGAGGAGAAGTATGAGAAGTCTCTTTCGGAGCTGTGATGGCATCTCCAAGGATCGTAAAGGTCATTCATTTGAAGAAAGGGGTTCAGAGCAGAACGGTGAGTCTTTGATGTAGAGGTAGTGTCCAAAGTAGAGTCACCAATTATGTTGAAGTCTCCTCCCATGAGGAGCCTCCCTCTGCGAATTTGTGTGATTTTTTTGTAAAGAAGTTTGTGGAATTGTAACTGACGAGTATTCGGACCATATATGTTGACCAGGGTGTAGGTAACTTGGTTAATGTCACAGATGAGGATCAAATATCGGCCATGGGGATCGACAACTGATTGATGGAGAGTAAATTGTATAGAATTCCGTATGGCAGTGAGGACTCCATTTTTCTTCTTCGGCCCTGAGGCTAGGAAAACCTGGTCGTAGTTTTTTAGGGTAAATCTGGGAGTTTTTGCAGCGGCAAAATGAGTCTCTTGCACTATGAGAATGTCGGCTCGTTGGCCGTTAGCCTCTCTGAGAAGTGCAGATCTTTTCTGCGGGGAGTTTAAACCTCTAGCATTAACAGAGACTATTTTAAAAGACATTTTCCGGAATGGAGAGAGTCCGGCTCCAAGGGTAAGATCGGCGTAGATTTTAAAGTATATCTCCCGGTGTAACTATTTGGAGAAGTAAGAGAGGAGTAACTGATGCAGGGTTTGGGTGGAGAACAGTGAGTAAAAAAGGAGAGCTCAGTAACAAAAAGGGCCTGAGCTCAATGTGCAGACACTACTGCAAAAATACAACGGGAGAGAGAGATCTTGCGTCCACAACGTGGGACAGGGATCTCTGAACAGGCAGGCAAGTGCTGGGTAATGACTCTGCAGTTAGCCAGCCATAATGCGTTTGAAGATAAGGGTGAGGATTACGACTGATGGCCGTTAGAAGGGTCTCCTCCAGTATCCATGAGGGTCGGCATGTGAGTAGGAGGGTTTGGTACGTCTTCTGGGATGATGTGCCATTGTCTCAGGAGTGAGAGCCCCATAGGGAGAGTGCGCACTGCATGGGTCTTGTTTAGGTGTGTAATAAGAAGTTTAGTAGGAAAACCCCATTTATAGGGTATGTTATGATTTCAAAGCGCTTTAGTTATTGTCGCCAGCTGTCTACGGTTGTCCATCGTTGCTTTGGATAGATCAGCATAGAGCGCAATGCCAGTAAAAGGGTCTGGAAGACTTGCTGCTCGCTTGGCAGCGCTTAGGACTCTTTCTTTGACAGAAAAAAAATGTATGCGAGCCAATACATCTCTAGGAGTAGAGTTAGGGAGGTGAGAAGGCTTAGGAAGTCTGTGTGCCCTATCAATTTCCAGATCTCGGGTTGTCAGATCAGGTAAAAGGGCCCGCATCAAAGCTTGTATAAATTGTGTAAGCTCAGTTTGTTGAACCGATTCGGGGACATTGCGGAATTTAATATTGTTCCGTCTGGAACGATCTTCCAAATCTGCGATTTTAAGATTGATTAAGTGGAGTTCATCTTCGTGCTCTGCAAAGCCATCAACCAATTCGTTATGTGCAGAAAGCACATCCCCCATTTTAGCTTCTAAATGAGTAATAGCAGTATCATGCTGATGCACTACAAGTGACAGGGAGGAGACCGCAGAGGATAAGTCAGAATACAGCGTTTGTCTCAGTGAGAGCAGCATACTCTTCATAGAGTTCTCAGACAGTGGCTGGTCTGAGGCAGGAAAGGCATCTAGAACAGAAGCTTGCTGCGGTGGGGGGAGGGAGAACAGGCTGGGAGCTGAGGGAGACTGTAAAGGCTCTTCCGTTCTGAGCCTGGACTTTGCAGGGCTGGATGTTGTGGGCGAATTAGGAGGAGAGCACTCACCCTGTGTGACAGGCATTTGATGAGGTCCCGAAGGCTGCAGGGAGTTCCGATGCTGCTGTGAGGAGGAGGACCGCGCTTGTGATTCTCGGCCGCCGCCGGCGCCATTTTGGCCGTCCTGCATGTCAGGTAAGAAGTAATCCGTCAGTTTTCTGGGGAGAGACGTTCCCTTCCTTCGTTTCAGCATGACCGCTGAGTGTGAGGGAACTGTCAGGCCACCGGGGATATGTTTTCCCCTTATCTTGTGCCGCTGTGTAGGTCGCTGAGGCTGGTGTTCTGCGGAGCTGAGGTATTAGGCAGCCATCCGCACAAGCCGGCAAGCCACGCCCCTCGATCTGCGATTTTTATCATAACTGTGACATTGTGGCGAACATATCGGACACTTTTGACACTATTTTGGGACTATTGACATTTATTCAGCGATCAGTTCTATAAATATGCACCGATTACTGTATACATGTCACTGGCTGGGAAGGAGTTAATACTAATGCCGCGTACACACATAGCAGACTATCCGGCGGACTTAGTCTGGCGGATTTTCCACCGGACTGTCCGCCGGACTTTCCGAATGAGTTACCTGCCCACACACAGTACTTTTGCAGCGGACTAAGTACGGCGTACTAAGTCCACCATACTTTTGAAATGAACGGACTCACCCACACACATGGAGGAAAGTCCGCTCATTTTGAGCGTGGCTCCAGGTAGCCAGGGCCAGCGAAGGAGGCGTCGCTGGCCCCGTCACCTGGTATGGACTTAAAGGGGAATCCCTACGCCGAAAAATCGGTGTGGGGGTCCCCCCCAGGTCCATATCAGACACTTATCCGAGCACGCTACCCGGCCGACCAGGAAAGGGGGTGGGGACGAGCGAGCGCCCCCCCTCCTGAACCGTACCAGGCCACGTGCCCTCAACATGGGGGGTGCCTTGGGGAAGGGGGGGCCGCGCGGCCCCCCACTCCAAGGCACCTTGTCCCCTTGTTGATGAAGACAAGGGCCTCTTCCTGACAACCCTAGCCGTTGGTTGTCGGGTCTGCGGGCGGGGGGCTTATCGGAATCCGTGAGCCATCCCAGAGGATGCTGGGACTGTGACATCATAATGGGCGGGGACAGTCAGTTCATTTCAGTTAATTTCTCCGGGTGGGAAAAGTCAGTTCATTTCAAAAGTACGGCGGACTAGCACACACACGGCCATACTGTGCACTGAAATGCGAGTCCGGCGGACAGATTGGAGTGCAAAACGACTTTCTTAGTCCGCCGGACTTTTGGGTAAAAAAAGTCCGCCGGAGCCTACACACAGGCAGATTGGCCGGAATTTTCCACCGGATTGTTTGATCGTGTGTATGAGGCATAAGGGTCAATCAAGGGGTTAAATGTGTTACCTAGGGAGTGACTCCAACTGTGGGAGGATATAGTATTGACTAGGGGAGGAGACCGATCGAGGTTCCTATATACTAGGAACACACAATCTGTCTCCTCTCCCCTGATAGGTCGTGGATCTGTGTGTTTACACACACAGATACACATTCCTGCTCTATCACTAGACGAGTGTTCGTGAGTGCTCGGCGGACATCACGGCCACCGGACACACACATCGGCTCCTCTGTGACGTGGTGGACACACACGTGCTCCCCCTATAATGCCGGGAAGCCGAGGATGATCCCATCTACGGACGTCATGACAATGGGCGGTATTGAAGTAGTTAAATGTTGTATTACATTCTGTTGATAATCACTCAGTCATTATGAGATTAGTTTTATGTATTCTGCAAAAATTCTGGTTGATTCTGCTACTCTCTATTTCCACCTTCTGTTCATGTCCCCAATTCAGCTAGAGATTTTGCAACTGTGGTGGCAACTCTGCACATGCTCAGTTTTCAGTTAGTTTCTATGCTGAGCATTTCCTTCCTGTCACACCTGAGCAGCCCATGCAACTATAGAGTCACACATTTGGGCATATACACAGTGTTAAATAACAGTCCACTCCCACCCTCCTCCATGATCACTAACCACTAAACACAATGGGGCTGGGATATTACATGTAGATTACTGGAGGCTTCATCTACCTCTTATTCTAAGACATAGGCTGGAGGGTCATGACATAGCCTGTGACTGGCAGAAATCCGCCCACACCTTGTTATTTCCATAAAATGATAAAGATGTGGTTTCAAATATATATACAGTGGTGTGAAAAAGTGTTTGCCCCCTTCCTCATTTCCTGTTCCTTTGCATGTTTGTCACACTTAAGTGTTTCGGAACATCAAACCAATTTAAACAATAGTCAAGGACAACACAAGTAAACACAAAATGCAATTTGTAAATGAAGGTGTTTATTATTAAAGGTGAAAAAAAATCCAAACCATCATGGCCCTGTGTGAAAAAGTGATTGCTCCCCTTGTTAAAACATACTATAACTGTGGTTGTCCACACCTGAGTTCAATTTCTCTAGCCATACCCAGGCCTGATTATTGCCACACCTGTTCACAATCAAGGCATCACTTAAATAGGAGCTGCTTGACACAGTAAGGTCCACCAGAAGATCCTTAAAAGCTACACATCATGCCGAGACCCAAAGAAATTCAGGAACAATTGAGAAAGAAAGTAATTGAGATCTATCAGTCTGGAAAGGGTTATAAAGCCATTTCCAAAGCTTTGGGAATCCAGCAAACCACAGTGAGAGCCATTATCCACAAATGGCGAAGACATGGAACAGTGGTGAACCTTCCCAGGAGTGGCCGGCCGCGCAAAATTACCCCAAGAGCGCAGCGACGACTCATCCAAGAGGTCACAAAAGACCCCACAACAACGTCCAAGGAACTGCAGGCCTCACTTGCCTCAGTTAAGGTCAGCGTTCATGCCTCCACCATCAGGAAAAGACTGGGCAAAAATGGCCTGCATGGCAGAGTTCCAAGGAGAAAACCACTGCTGAGCAAAAAGAACATCAAAGCTCGTCTCAATTTCTCCACAACACATCTTGATGATCCCCAAGACTTTTGGGACAACATTCTGTGGACCGATGAGACAAAAGTGGAACTCTTTGGAATGTGTGTGTCCAAGTATATCTGGCGTAGAAGGAACACTGCATTTCATAAAAAGAACATTATACCAACCGTAAAATATGGTGGTGGTAGTGTGATGGTCTGGGGCTGTTTTGCTGCTTCAGGACCTGGAAGACTTGCCGTGATAAAAGGAACTATGAATTCTGCTGTCTACCAAGAGATCCTGAAGGAAAATGTCCGACCATCTGTTCGTGTACTCAAGCTGAAACGAACTTGGGTTCTGCAGCAGGACAATGATCCTAAACACACCAGCAAGTCCACCACCGAATAGCTGAAGAAAAACAAAATGAAGACTTTGGAGTGGCCTAGCCAAAGTCCTGACCTGAATCCTATTGAGATGTTGTGGTATGACCTTAAAAAGGCTGTTCATGCTCGAAAACCCTCTAATGTAACTGAATTAGGACAATTCTGCAAAGATGAGTGGGCCAAAATTCCTCCAGGACGCTGTAAAAGCCTCATTGCACGTTATCGCAAACGCTTGGTTGCAGTTGTTGCTGCTAAGGGTGGCCCAACCAGTTATTAGGTTTAGGGGGCAATCACTTTTTCACACAGGGCCATGATGGTTTGGATTTTTTTTCACCTTTAATAATAAACACCTTCATTTACAAATTGCATTTTGTGTTTACTTGTGTTGTCCTTGACTATTGTTTAAATTGGTTTGATGTTCCGAAACACTTAAGTGTGACAAACATGCAAAGGAACAGGAAATGAGGAAGGGGGCAAACACTTTTTCACACCACTGTATGTGTATGATGATTTAACCACTTCCCACCCGGCCAATGCGTATATACGGCCGGGTGGGAGCCGCCTGCTCCTGATAGGACGTTTGGGAACGTCATTCAGGAGCAGCGGGATCGCGCGCGCGCGCGCCCGCGCAGCGGCGCGATCCCGATGTGCTCGTGTCACCCGGACACGGCACATCTCAGATCGGCAGGAGGGCTCTGTGATTGGCCCTCCTGATCACATGACGGCCGTGTCCAATCACGGCCGTCATGTGATGTAAACAAACAGCCGGTTGCTAGGCAATCGGCTCTCCTCTCCTCACACGGAAGTCACCGCTGAGGAGAAGAGAGCAGATCGCTGCAGCCGGCTGATGATCAGTGAGTATGGGCTGCTTTTTACAGCTTTTTACTCACTGATCATCAGTGTAGTGTACACACACAACACACCACACAGTACAAACACAGTCCCCACATATGTCCCCAAAACACACATGTCCCCAAAACATACATGTCCCCAAATAATAAAAACACATGTCCCTAATAATAAAAACATGTCCCCCACATATGTCCCACTAAAATCACATGTCCCAATGATTATCTGCACACATATGTACGTGATCACCTGCACACATATGTACATGATCATTTGCGTACATATGTCCGTGATCACACAAACCAATTATTATACACTTAACGGAATTTTTTTTACCAAAAACATGTAGCAGAATACATTTTGGCTTAAATTTATGACAAAATTTGATTTTATTGGATTTCTTTTCAAATAGAAAAAAGAAAATATAGTTTTTTTTCCAAATTTCCGCTATTTTTGCGCTTATATCGCAAAAAAAAAAAAACGGAGTCGTGAATAAATAACACCAAAATAAAGCTCTATTTGTGCGAAAAAAATGATAACAATTTCATTTGGGTACAGTGTAGCATGACCGCGCAATTGTCACTGAAAGAGCGAGAGCGCTGAAAGCTGAAAATTGGGCTGGGAAGGAAGGGGGTGAAAGTGCCCTGTATTGTAGTGGTTAAAACAGTTTATGGATACTATTTATTTATTTTTATTTTGTAATTGAAAGGCTGTTTTTTTTTGTTTTTTTTTTACCAGCAGCAGAGGGCTAGAAGCTCCTCCTGCTTATGTTTCCCTGCAGACAGGCTGGGAAGATCTGGGTCATGTGACAGCTGTATATTGATTAGGAGAAAGGTACTTACATTTTTTTTTATTAAAATAGTTAACAGTTCTATCATCCATAAACAGAAATAGAAGGGACGATGTAATTTAAACAGTGTGTGTTTAGTAGGTTTCCAAGATCAACAATCCTAACTATGAATATGTTGTTATCATTTCCTCTGAAGATCTACATTAAAGTACAATAGGGTACATTATCGCAGTACAGTCTCATCAAGTAAAAATAAGTACTTTATTCTACAATCATAAAATATTCCACTACTTCATTGGCCAGTCATTTTGGGGTAAACCTTGAACCAAGCTGTTGGTTAGCTGCTCTACAGTCTGCAGAGGGACACATGCAGTGTAAGGCCTGGCTGTGCTGCATGGCAGGGATTCTTGAAACACAATACTGTCTGAATAACATTATAAATCCTTTGGCAAAAAAAAAAAAAAAAAAACATATATGTTGGCAACTATTTATGCAGCCTTTTGCTTGGAGTTCAGCTTTAACATACAACCAGAAAGCTGATGTCAATGCTAAAAAAGGTAAAGTATAACCACCCTCTCTTACAGGGTATGAATAATATGAATAACCCATCTCACTGTTTACAGCCTCTGGGCTATTCTCAGTCTTTCCATATGACTCTGTTCTCGCTTCATTTTGGTCTAGATGAAAGTAAAGTCTTTTAGCTGCAGCATTCATTCTTAATATCTTTCCCCAGAATGACGTCTTCTGAGTAAATCACTGAATGACAATTTAAGATACATACTGCGGGGAAAACTCTGCAAATAGTTTAATTGCATATTTGTTTGTCATCCATTAGGGCTACACCAGTTATAATTTATTTATAGAGCAATATTGTATTCAGTAATGCAGTGAAATATCTTATACTCATTATATTAAATGCTTAGTTTTCTTTCAATAATTCAGACAATTTGTTCAAGCTTCATCTCCTAGTACTTACAGCTATGTTCAAATGGCACTTTCCCACAAGGCCAGATCTAGGGGGGTGCTGGAGTGGGCTGCCCCCTTTCACATTTTAGTGGTATCCCCTAGGCTGCTCTTCTCCTGATCTTCGTGCTGTGGGATTCCTGCACTGCACACACAGCCTGGGGACACAGCATGTTCAGGAGGAGGTTTGCTTTGCCCCGTACTCTACATGGTGTGCCACCGCCAATAACTCGACCCTCCGCCACTCAGCACTGATCCCTGCAGCTTCTCCTCCTCTCCTCTCCCGCCAGCTCTAGGTCCTGCAGGGAATCCACAGAGGGACCTAACTCTGCAAACCCCCCCCCCCCCGTGTACTGCACCCGCACCTATGCTCTGACATCCCCCCATTGCAGCCTCTCCTGGGGTAGGAGATTGGTGTCAGGATGGAGAGTGTGTGTGTGTGGGGGGGGGGGGGGTTAGGGATGGTAAGCATGCCATCCTAAATTAACGAAGTGCGCGATCGGTGGTACTGATCGCTCCTGTGTTCATTCATTACTGAAGTATAGTAAACATATTGTATATGTGTAAAAAATATAAAAATATTAATATATAGTAAAATGTATGGAACCAATTGATACAAATATTTCATAAACAATTCGAATAATTAAAAACTACTTTTAATCTAATCTGTTTCATTGCTCCCGCGTGCTTCATGGAAAAGTCCCGCTAGCTACGTTCTTCTATTTTTTTATATATTGAACCGGGATGGAGGAGGGGACTCGAACGGCCCCTGTATACCTCATTTAAAGTCCCAACTAATTTTCTTTCTTTTTTTCTTCTTTTTATAATAAAAATAATGAGGGATGGAGGCACACGGATTGCACTAACAATAAATATCAAACGCTTCTTTTCTAGCTGTCTTTATGAAATTCCTTTATTTTTTCTAATAATGTAAATTGGACTTTTGATTTTTCCCTTTTTTTTTCTTAATTACTTTATGCCCTTCTGTTTTGGTTTTTGCTTGCATGTATGCAGTGTTGGTTCCGGCTGTGTCTTTCGCTTGACCTTGCCTCCTGTGTTCCGTTCGGGAGCTGCGACGCGCACTGAGGATCCTCCCCCCGCCTTGTTCTGACGCTGGGTGGGTGGGGGGTTTCCTCACTGCGCGTCGACGTCACGCATTCCACACCGGCTGCTCGGCTTTTTGACGCTGCACGCCCGGTAGTGAGTTTACAACCTTCTGACCCACTGAGGAATGGTTTGCTCCAACCCCCAAGCGGTCTCACGCGTGACGTTGGGGGCGTGATTGCGGTGGCGGCGGTGCTTATATGGGCCCCTTCCTCATTCGCACCATACACCTAGCACTGATCACATCGGCCGCATCAATCACCATAGATGCACATAGGCACCTTGCCCTCAATTGCGGTCACTCTGGTAATTGTTTTTTATTTTCTTACCTTCACCCCTTATACTGATCACTTCCCCCCTTTTTTCTGTTGTTTTCTCAACCCTGCCAAAAAAATGTATTTATTTTTTTATTTTTTTTCACAATTTTTTTCATTTTTAGCATTTTTTTTTCCTTTTGCTTTTTTCACTAGCTCTTCAACATAGGGGTTTTTCCACCCATCATATCGTTAGTACACATCTTGATTCACATGGGGTGCTGTCCATTTTGGGTTGCTGCCTGCTGCACTACGTCCCCTCAGCTCCCGGACGGGGCCCTTTTGGTTGGTCTGGGGATCTCACTGTCTGTGCCACCACTGCAAGGACCCTCATGTAAGTAACAGGGCTAATTAAGTTCGGGGGTATTTTCCCCTGTCCGTGGTTGGCCCTTTTTAATAATTTTTTATAATAAAATATTATTTATTCCCCTCTTATTATTTTTTCTAGAGATCCCTACCACGGTTTTGCTCCTGATGATAGGCTATAAGGCCTTGAAACGCGTAGAGCTAACAACAACCGCGTGTATATACGTATGAATTCCTCTGATCTTCGTTCCTTCCTTATTTGTTTTTTGTTTCTTTTTTATTTTCATTTTTCTGTTTTTGTGGCTCCTCTGTGATATCTGTACAGTCATTAATTCCATTGTATTAAATCATGTTTCAATTACTGTTTGTATCTTATAATATATGTACCAACTCCTTGTTGGAATGTGTAATCAATGTGCAATAATTTTTATGAATTGTATATGTGTAAAAAATATAAAAATATTAATATATAGTAAAATGTATGGAACCAATTGATACAAATATTTCATAAACAATTCGAATAATTAAAAACTACATTTAATCTAATCTGTTTCATTGCTCCCGTGTGCTTCATGGAAGAGTCCCGCTAGCTACGTTCTATTTTTTTATATAGTAAACAAAGTTTAGTATGCTTTTGTTTATAAATGCTTCTATTCATTCGTCTGCAGTGCAAGAGTTAAAAAACACAAGAGACGGTTTTTGACAAGTCCTTTATTAATTTCTTCTTTCCACTTCTTCTTCCATCTTCTTTCTTCTGGTCTTTCTTTGGTGTTCTTCTTCTTCCTCCATCTTCTTCTCCATCTTCTTCTCCATCTTCTTCTTCATCTTCTTCTTCCTCCGCTCTTCTCGTCCCGCATCTTTCTCTGGCTTCTTCTCTGCTCCAACCGCACCATCCGCCTCAGTGGGAGTCTTCCACCGTGTGACGCTTCTGTGACGTGGGATCACTCGTTTACATAAATGTGGTGACCCCGCCCCCTCTGACATCACGGGGAAAGCCATAGGGAAGTCCCTATGCATCAGAGGGGGTGGGGTCACTGGGTGGCCCCACCCTCCGTTATATAAGAAGTGTCAGAAGAATAGAAGCATCACATGGCGGAAGAATCCCACTGAGGCAGATTGTGTGGACGGAGCGGAGAAGAAGACAGACCAAGATGCGGGACGAGAAGAGCAGAGGAAGAAGAAGATGAAGAAGATGGGGAAGAAGAAGATGGAGGAAAAAGAAGAACACCGAAGGAAAACCAGAAGAAAGAAGATGGAAGAAGAAGCGGAAAGAAGAAGAAATTAATAAAGGACTTGTCAAAAACCGTCTCTTGTGTTTTTTTAACACTTTTTTGTAAAATGGTAGGGGTACATTTGTACCCCATTACCAATTCACACAGGGGGGGCAGGATCTGGAAGTCCCCTTGTTAAAGAGGACTTCCAGATTCTGATAAGCCCCCCCGTCCGCAAACCCCCACACCACCGGGCAAGGGTTGTGGGGATGAGACCCTTCTCCCCATCAACAGGAGGATAAGGTGCTTTGGGGGGGGGGGCGCTACCCCAAAGCACCCTCTCAATGTTGAGGGCATGTGGCCTGGTATGGTTCAGGAGGGGGAGGCGCTCTCTCGTCCCTCCTCTTTTCCTGTGGCCTGTAAGGTTGTGTGCTCGGATAAGGGTCTGGTATGGATTTTTTGGGGGACCCCACACCATTATTGCCTGTCACCAGATGCAGCCTGTCATAAGATGCAGCGTGTTACTTGTCACCATTGCCTGCCACTTGCCATTATTGCCTGCCACTTGCAACCATTGCCTGTCACCAGATGCAGCATCAGCATGTCACTTGCCACCATTGTCTACCACTTGCCATCATTGCCTGCCACTTGCCACCATTGCCTGTCATCAGATGCAGCGTGTCACTTGCCACCATTGCCTGTCACCAGATGCAGCCTTTTACTTGCCACCATTGCCTGTCACTAGATGCAGCCTTTCACTTGCCACCATTGTCTGTCACTTGCCATCATTGGCTGTCATCATATGCAGTGTCAGCATATCACTTGCCACCATTGCCTGCCACTTGCCACCATTGTCTGTCACCAAATGCAGCGTGTTACTCATAGCCTGGCTCTCTCTCCCTCCCCTTTAGCTGAATAAATAATAGAAACCCCCTAGGAGTGGGATTTTAATGGCACTACCAGACAAAAAAATATATCATATGAAAATAATTTTATTATACAAAATAAAAAATACATGAAAATACATTAAATACAAAAACACAGATGCATGATAATACAAACAAAGGACATGAACCTAGATAGCGTACATATGCCTGAACCCTTTAGCTGGGCATGCTGGGGCCTTCAGTTTTTCCCTAGGATTGCAATGGGCCAGCCAGTCCTTGGGACTACATGTCTCATGATCCCCTTTTCTATTCCCTTTTGTTTGTTTTTTTCCCCTGGCCAATGGGAGAAAACATAACGGCCGGTTGATCTGGCAAGCACCTCTTCCGAGAACAGCATCATGAGGAGAGGGAGGGGGGAAAGAAGAGCCCGCAGCTGCTCTCTCTCCACACAGAGACACAGCCACTCTGATCTCCTATTCTGCTGCCCGCTGATAGAAGGAGGGAGGGGGAATGGGCAGAGCCCTCTTCTGACAGCGGCGCAGCGGCGTCTTGAGCGGGGGGGAGGGAGGCAGTACAGTTTGTCCTCCATGGACACGCTTGCCACACCTATCATTTTCACCTGAGTTTTGCCCCCCCCCCCCCCGCCTCAGCTTGCAGAATCTGAGCATCCGCCCAGGATCAGCCCTGACACCTATCTAAATTAAAACTATGATGGATTAAACTTCTGTGTCCTATTGATGAGTTAAATAGCCTATAGATTCTGCTAAGTCAGCAAGTGTCCTTACTCTCCACAAAAACTGGGTTTAGGAGGTATGTCATTGCATACATTGGTATTTGAAACAAATCAATCACCTTTTTCTCCACCAAATGTCAGTGCCTTTTTTGATTTTTGGTAGGACCCCTTCACACAATATTTTTTGGGCTTCACTGGGCATCTTTGCCCAAAGCAGTCCCAAAACCTAAACAAGGCCTATGAATTCAGTTCACACCACTTCACTGCAATGAAGTGCAAAAAAACAAAAAACATTGTACTGGTATTTTGCTTCGTGCAGATAATGGAAATGCACAGTCAATGTGAAATAAATAAATAGGGAATGGCTTTCCAGAAGTGGATGATCACTGCATATTTGTCACTAGTTAAATCAATCCACCTAATGAATTAATAAAGGGGTCCTTCAGTTCACATGTGGCCTCAGGGAAGCCCATGCCCTATTCTGTAGGGTTGACTTCCTGCCCTAGACTGCTTAACTATATGATAAACTACTTTTATATTAGTGTGATAATGTCATAGGGGAAAGGAACCCTCCCCTCTAATCACCTGCAAGCAAACAAAACCAGGCTAACAACTAGATTGTACTGACACTGCTGATTAACGATCATCGGGGGAGACAGAAAAACTGTGGGATTACACTCCTAGAGTAACTTCAGACCAGGCAGGTTTCAAAGCTTTACTTATAAAAGTGCAAAATGAACATCTCAAAATCCAACATACTAGAACAAAATTTTCCCCATATCCCAACTTTTAACTCTATTAATATATAGACAGGGGACCATCAGTGGCATTTCTCAGTAGCTAGTATCTTTGGGGACAAGTCCCAGGTACAGGGGACATTCTACGTTATGGCAGTAGCAGGCAACATTCGTGTGCTCCTCCCTGGTGTGGCTTTCTGATCTCCCTCATGAGGTTCTCTCACAGGCTCTCAGCTACCTCTACTATTCCCTTGCTCTGGACCACTGTCCCTCTTTTATAACACAGGGTCAGTGGGTTGGACCCAAGGACAATCTGTCAAAACCAAAGAACCACTAAAGGCTTTTTTATTACAATGAAGGACCTTTTCACTATGAAGACATATTTACTAGAGATGGGCTGAACACCCCCCTGTTTGGTTTGCAGCAGAACTTCCGAAAAGGGGAAAAGTTCTAACCCAAATTGCGAAAACCCCATTGAAGTCTATAAGAGCTGAACAGGAAATTTCAAAAGTTCCCATTTTGAAGGCTTGTGTGCAAGTAATTGGCCATAAAAGGTGTATGGGGGTCTGGGTAGTGCCCTGGGGGGACATGTATCAATGCAAAACATGTTTTTAAAAACAAAAGTTTTTTGGAGCAGTGATTTTAATGATGCTTAAACTGCAACAATAAAAATGAAAAATTCTTTTAACCACTTAAGCCCCGGACCATTTTGCTGGCCAAAGACCAGAGCACTTTTTGCGATTCAGCACTGCGTCGGCTTAACTGACAATTGCGTGTTTGTGCGAAGTGTCTCCCAAACAAAATTGCCATCCTTTTTTTCCCACAAATAGAGCTTTACTTTGATGCTATTTGATCACCTCTGTGTTTTTTATTTTTTGCACTATAAACAAAAAAAGAGCGTCGATTTTGAAAAAAACGCATTATTTTTCACATTTTGCTATAATAAATATCCCCCAAAAATATATATAAAAAAATAATTTTTCCTCAATTTAGGCCAATACATATTCTTCTACATATTTTTGTTAAAAAAAAATCGCAATAAGCGTTTATTGATTGGTTTGCGCAAAAGTTATTGTGTTTACGAAATAGGGGTACATTTTATGCCATTTTTATTAATATTTTTTTCACTAGTAATGGCGGCGATCAGCGATTTTTATTGTGACTGCAACATTATGGCGGACACATCTGACATTTTTGACACATTTTTAGGACCATTGTCATTTATACAGCAATTGGTGCTATACAAATGCACTGATTCCTGTGTAAATGACACTGGCATTGTCTCGGACAGGGGTAGTCAGTTTGTATCCCGGTTCTAGCGAGTCTTGTATGCACAGTTGGGAATTCAGCTTGCTTTCTCCTCTGCATATCATCTACAGTCTAATTGGGCTGCAGAACAAGCCAATCAGTCCTTGGAGCAATTCCTAAGTTGCTATATTTCTGACCATCATAACAACTGGTCAAACCTCTTACCGTGGGCGGAGTTTGCTCACAATAGTGCCTTGAATTCTGCTTCTCGATTGTCCCCGTTTATAGCGAACTTTGGTTTCCAACCTTCCATGTTGCCTGACTCTTTTGTTCCGCAGAGTATTCCTATATTAGAGGAGCATCTCTGTGGTCTTCATTCCACTTGGGCACAAGTCCAGGAGGCTTTGCAACATGCTAATGACAGTTACAGAGTCCATGCTGACCGCAAACGCTTACTGGCACCTTCCTACCAGGTTGGGGGCAGGGTCTGGCTATCATCTCGCAACCTTCGACTTCGTGTTCCCTCTCTGAAGTTCGCACCTAAATTTATTGGGCCTTTCCGTACTCGTCGCAAGATTAACTCAGTGCCTTACGCATTAGATCTTCCTTCTAATATGCGTATCTCAAATGCATTTCATGTCTCCTTATTAAAACCTTTGGTCTGCAACCACTTTACCACCTCGTGCCTCCCCCTGTACCAGTTAAGAACCGTGAGGAGTATGAGGTACAATCCATTTTTGACTCCTGTAGGTTCTGTGGTACTTGGCATATTGGAAAGGGTACGGTCTGGAGGAACGCTCTTGGGTCTCATCCTTGGATGTACATGCCCCTGTCCTCCTCTGTGATTTCCATAGATGTTTTCCCCTCAAGCCCGGTGGTCCTCTGAGGGGGAGGGGTCATTGAGAATGGGGTACTGTCAGGGCTGGGCTTAGCCCTTCCTTCTCTGAGCTGGCTGCTCAGCTGTTGGCCAATTGCTAGATCCTTTCTCTCCACAGTGGCTCACCTGTTGATGGTATCCTGCTCGTCAGTCCTGCCTACTTAAGCCGTCCACGTCAGAAGATCTCTGCTTTTGCCTTGGTCAACATCACAGAGACTATATCCTGCATTCCTGTTAAAGACTTGCTTGGCTGACATTCCTTCTGGCTCCAGTCCCTGCTTGCTGTTCCACTACGTTTATCTCTGGCTTCTGACTTTCTGGCTTGTCTGACTATCCGGATACCGAACTTTGGCTATGTTTTGACTACGTTTGTTCTATTTACTTTTAATATTAAACAAGTGTGATTTAACTGTACTTCTGTTTCTGTCTGATTTATGGTTTCTGACAGAAGGTCACAGACCGATGCATGCTGGGTCGGCAACATCACAAGGGGGCGGTGCCACAAGGTGACATCATCAAGCGTCTCCCATGCTGTTTTTTTTAACCAGCATTTTTTTTTATTTAGCTGTCAGCGGGGAAACCCATTGACATCTGATGACCCATCGGTTGTTAAGGATGCCCCGACCACCTTCCTGGCCCTGCTCCTTAACAACCAGCTTATACTGGGCCCGATTGGGTAAAGCAGGGCATTACAGGGCGTTCGGTGGGATGAACAAACACCGAACACCCTGCAAATTTGGATGTTCGACAAACACTGTCTGTTTGGCCTGAATTCATGATCGTTCGAAACGTTCACCCAACACTAGTCTTTACTTTTAACACTAATGTACTCTACTAATGTACCATTGAACCTTTCTATTCATATAAGTCCCCCCATAACCTTTGGGACAATGTGCCTTACAAAGAGGAAAATGATTCACCATCCCCCCTTGCGCTCCCATAAAGTTGAAAGGCATGTGGCCTTGTTTGGTTGAGGAAAGAGGGCTCAGGGGATTAAGAACAGGACTACATTAGCACTCCTTATCCATTCCCAAGAGTTGAAGGTAGAGGACACTCATGCCAAAATCAAGTCCTTTATTGCTGAAAAAATAGAGATAGTGATATTGGACCTCAATCTAAAATAATCCAGTGATTTAGATTCATTGCCAATCATGTTGACCCACCACCCGATGATGGTCCCCTACAGTCATAGTCATTAATATTTTTGACCAATGACATCACCCAGGATACTTTGCTGTTTGTTTACATTCCAGCATCCTGGTATCTGTCATCTAGCAGTATCAGTACAGTGGGGCAATATTGTCATTGCATTTACATTGGGGAACATTGTTTAGCATGGCATAGTATGGCAACATGATGCCACACTGAGTTTGTGAGATCATATCCATTATGATGTATTAGGAACTTAAAGGTGATTGCACACCAAATTTCACATAGAGGACCCCTCCCTGAATCTCAAAATCCTAGGGTGCTGCAGCATGTAAATTTCAACAAAGTTTTCAGGTTGGGAGACTGGACCAGAACCACTGTGACTTTGGAATATTAAACCATGATTAACCACTTCCCACCCGGCCAATGCATATATACGGCCGGGTGGGAGCCGTCTACTCCTGATAGGACGTTCAGGAACGTCATTCAGGAGTAGCAGGATCACGCACGCGCGCGCCCGCGCAGCGGCGCGATCCCGATGTGCTCGTGTCACCCGGACACGGCACATCTCAGATCGGCAGGAGGGCTCTGTGATTGGCCCTCCTGATCACATGACGGCCGTGTCCAATCACGGCCGTCATGTGATGTAAACAAACAGCCGGTTGCTAGGCAATCGGCTCTCCTCTCCTCACACGGAAGTCACCGCTGAGGAGAGGAGAGCAGAACGCTGCAGCCGGCTGATGATCAGTGAGTATGGGCTGCTTTTTACAGCTTTTTACTCACTGATCATCAGTGTAGTGTAAACACACAACACACCACACAGTCCCCACACATGTCCCCAAAACACACGTGTCCCCAAAACATACATGTCCCCAAATAATAAAAACACAAGTCCCTAATAATAAAAACATGTCCCCCACATATGTCCCACTAAAATCACATGTCCCAATGATTATCTGCACACATATGTACGTGATCACCTGCACACATATGTACATGATCATTTGCGTACATATGTCCGTGATCACACAAACCAATTATTATACACTTAACGGAATTTTTTTTACCAAAAACATGTAGCAGAATACATTTTGGCTTAAATTTATGACAAAATTTGATTTTATTGGATTTCTTTTCAAATAGAAAAAAGAAAATATTGTTTTTTTTCCAAATTTCCGCTATTTTTGCGCGTGAATAAATAACACCAAAATAAAGCTCTATTTGTGCGAACAAAATGATAACAATTTCATTTGGGTACAGTGTAGCATGACCGTGCAATTGTCACTGAAAGCGCTAGAGCGCTGAAAGCTGAAAATTGGGCTGGGAAGGAAGGGGGTGAAAGTGCCCTGTATTGTAGTGGTTAAACTCTAATGCTAGCCTGATGAGTGTAATATGTATGTTTGCAAGTACTATTTAACCAACCTGTAAAGTCAAAGCTATTTTAGCCATGCCAAAGTATTTTTTAAGTGATACTTTCCAGTACACTGTGCAGTTGTTGAGAATTCTTTTAAAAGTGTCTGATTCCAGATAGACAAACATACTGTATATAGATTGCATTTTCTGTGCTGCCCCATGAATACAAATCTTTCAGTCTGCAGAATTCTTTAACTGGTGTGTTATAAAAGTAATACATGTTTTATCTTATGTGGTCTTAATTGCCTATTATGTTTACCTGAAAATTAGGGATAAGTGAACCTTGCCAGTTTTGATCTGAACCTGGGTCATTGACCCAGGGGGAAGTCTGCAACTTAGCACCAAACTCTCTTGAGGTCTATAGGAGTGAAATATTGCTGTTTTCTGTCATTTTTCAAGGCTAATAAGCAACCTATTGTTGAAAAAGGGCATGTTTAGTTGGGCACTGCCCTGGAATATGGTATGGTCAGCTACAGGAAGGGGGGCTGCTCACTACCCTCCCTTTGCTCACCACCCAGGCTGCATGTCTGTATGGTAACTGGCTGGAATGTTAAGGAGAACCTTACACCCTGTTTTCCTATTTTTAAATATATGTGTATTGCTCATTTAAAAAAGGGGGAGAACATGGTATGGGGCTCCTCTTACAATTCCAACCAGATCCTTATCCCGGTATGTGGTCTGGGTGGCCACAAAAGGAAAGTATGCAGCTCCTTCTATCCTTCACCAGTCTACATTCCTTTCAATATTGGGAGGGTACCATGCAAGAGGGGCAGCCAGTGTTGAGAAACAAGGGTCTCTTTTCCAAATCCAGTTTCCCAAAAAGAATATGGGGGTTTGTATGTGTGTGTGTGGGGGGGGGGGCACATACAGTGGTGTGAAAAAGTGTTTGCCCCCTTCCTCATGTCCTGTTCCTTTGCATTTTTGTCACACTTAAGTGTTTCGGAACATCAAACCAATTTAAACAATAGTCAAGGACAACACAAGTAAACACAAAATGCAATTTGTAAATGAAGGTGTTTAATATTAAAGGTGAAAAAAAATCCAAACCATCATGACCCTGTGTGAAAAAGTTCAATTTCTCTAGCCACACCCAGGCCTGATTATTGCCACACCTGTTCACAATCAAGGCATCACTTAAATAGGAGCTGCTTGACACAGTAAGGTCCACCAGAAGATCCTTAAAAGCTACACATCATGCCGAGACCCAAAGAAATTCAGGAACAATTGAGAAAGAAAGTAATTGAGATCTATCAGTCTGGAAATGGTTATAAAGCCATTTCCAAAGCTTTGGGAATCCAGCAAACCACAGTGAGAGCCATTATCCACAAATGGCGAAGACATGGAACAGTGGTGAACCTTCCCAGGAGTGGCCGGCCGCCCAAAATTACCCCAAGAGCGCAGCGACGACTCATCCAAGAGGTCACAAAAGACCCCACAACAACGTCCAAGGAACTGCAGGCCTCACTTGCCTCAGTTAAGGTCAGCGTTCATGCCTCCACCATCAGGAAAAGACTGGGCAAAAATGGCCTGCATGGCAGAGTTCCAAGGAGAAAACCACTGCTGAGCAAAAAGAACATCAAAGCTCGTCTCAATTTCTCCACAACACATCTTGATGATCCCCAAGACTTTTGGGGCAACATTCTGTGGACCGATGAGACAAAAGTGGAACTCTTTGGAAGGTGTGTGTCCAAGTATATCTGGCGTAGAAGGAACACTGCATTTCATAAAAAGAACATTATACCAACAGTAAAATATGGTGGTGGTAGTGTGATGGTCTGGGGCTGTTTTTCTGCTTCAGGACCTGGAAGACTTGCCGTGATAAAAGGAACTATGAATTCTGCTGTCTACCAAGAGATCCTGAAGGAGAATGTCCGACCATCTGTTCGTGTACTCAAGCTGAAACGAACTTGGGTTCTGCAGCAGGACAATGATCCTAAACACACTAGCAAGTCCACCACCGAATGGCTGAAGAAAAACAAAATGAAGACTTTGGAGTGGCCTAGCCAAAGTCCTGACCTGAATCCTATTGAGATGTTGTGGTATGACCTTAAAAAGGCCGTTCATGCTCGAAAACCCTCTAATGTAACTGAATTAGGACAATTCTGCAAAGATGAGTGGGCCAAAATTCCTCCAGGACGCTGTAAAAGCCTCATTGCACGTTATCGCAAACGCTTGGTTGCAGTTGTTGCTGCTAAGGGTGGCCCAACCAGTTATTAGGTTTAGGGGTCAATCCCTTTTTCACACAGGGCCATGATGGTTTGGATTTTTTTTCACCTTTAATAATAAACACCTTCATTTACAAATTGCATTTTGTGTTTACTTGTGTTGTCCTTGACTATTGTTTAAATTGGTTTGATGTTCCGAAACACTTAAGTGTGACAAACATGCAAAGGAACAGGAAATGAGGAAGGGGGCAAACACTTTTTCACACCACTGTATAATAAGGGGGTCCTCTTATGTCTATTCCTAGAGGAATGAGTATGGGGCCACACTAATACCATTATTACTCATTTTCAAAAAAGAGAGTAAAAGTACATAAACACACAGACACTATGGAAAAGTTAATTTGAATAAGTTAATTACAGAAAAAAATAAGCAGACCCAAAATGTAAATAATTCCCCTCAGTGTAAATCCATCATTACTCATATCATTTAGAGATGTAAATTCATCAAGCATGACAAACCTACCAAAAATATTTCCCTACCGTACTCCAGTCACATAAAATGAACCATGTGGCCTGCCCCCAGCCCAAAAAATGGTTTTATCTTTATGCCTAACACAGATTGGGAGGGGAGGGAGTATATTGTCCTGGTCATCTTCTGACTGCTGTGGCAATTGTCATATTTCTGTTTTTTTTTTTCAATTGGATCATATAAAATTAATTCTAATTATGAGATGCAGATAATTATAAGCTACGGATAGATAAATATTAACATCTAAACAACAAACACATCACTTTATTCTCATAAATGTCTATGTAATATGGAATCTGGTGGGCAGCAGCTGTGATGTGTTAAATTCCCTAAATCTCTTCTCCAAACCAAAACCACCTTTGCACCTTCATACTCACAATGGTGGAGGGTACAGTGTTTTTTTTTGTTGTAGAATTCAGTTTAATGTGTGTTGGAAGTAAGCACAGCTGCTACCCCCTCATACACAGCACGGCGTCACTGAATCTTCTTTCTTTCATGGCAAAATAACCCTCTAGAACATCAGAGCCATGGAAATGAATCATCATTCTACCAGGAATTTGCACAGTGTTCGGCTCTAGAAGGTAACCTTGACTTCAAAGCGAAGCTTGGTCTGAGCCATCCCGCGTTGGCAGAATCTGCAGCCGCCGCCAAGATGAGGTTACTTTTGTCTTCGGAAGAAAGTCCCTTACTATTGATTCCTAGGTTTCTTTGAACAAACTTCTGAAAAAAAGTGAAGTTTCTCTCCGAAAATAATACAGTTACTTTGAAATTCATAAGGACAAAGTTTCCTTGTGAGAATAAATATCTTATGTGTAACATAATAATTTTTATTGCGTTAGAAAGATATATACAATAGATAGATAGATAGATAGATAGATAGATAGATAGATAGATAGATAGATAGATAGATAGATAGATAGATAGATAGACCTCTAGACAGTGATTTTTGCTTACGAAGATGTATGTTAATTAAAACATTTACTTTTAAATCTTAAGTTACCTTAACAATAAATAAACATTTTATACATTGGTTATGAAGCATATCTATATCTCTGACACACACCATCAGCTACATAATCAGTACAAATTCTTTAAAAATAAACAAACTTTCATCTATGTCTTTTATTTCTTAATTATTGTTGATTCAAGTCCAGTTAAAGTCTTAGTTGTCCATGCAGCAAGCACCCTTTATAGCTGCAAAGAATACAATACAGATATTCAGTACTGTTTCATGTTTACCATTGTTGGGGACCGTTGCATAATTACAAATTTTTACATTTTTTAAACACAAGCATCTTTGAAGATGTTACATCTTTTCTGGCTTAATACAAGCACTACACTGCTTTAAAAGTGATTTTGACTGCAGTGTCTGTCTGTTCATACTGACTCTGCAATCCTATCCTAGTTGATAGAGTTAACAGGAAGAGTTGGATAGTGCCAGTTCTTTTCACATATTCCTTTCCAACAGTCGTAATTCTGAATATTGACCATGGGTGTCCAAAGGGGCAAAGGAAAATGTGAACTGAACACTGTGTCAATACAAACACATAAACAATATGAGATCATGGGATGTCAGGCAGTTGGAATCATTTACCATAACAGCAAGTGGTGAATCCCTGATTGTGCAGGAAATATTTTTGTTTTTAACATGTTTTTGCAGGGCTGACTGGAATACATGACATTTCAAGTCCATATGCAAGACGTTTTAGTATCCTAGACTTTTGTCTACCCATGACCACATTGCGCCCCCTCTCCCAGTAATCCTTTTCATTGCCAGAAATGCACTCTGAAAACATTCTGTCATTACCCAAAGGGCTGCCCAGGAAACATACTGTTGCTTTTATTATTACCCCCAGAAGTTAAATAAAGTAATAGTGGTACTAGTTTAATAATTCTCCACTCATCCTCCATGATATGCTCACAATTGGACTATATCCCTAAACTCCAGAATACTACAGGAGGCAACAAGCTAAATAAAAAAAAAAAAGGTTGGTGTTCCCCTTGTGACAGACTATTACCTAAAATAAAATATCTTTAGTTTTCTCTAGAATGGGCCCACTCCACCCTACTGACACCCATGGTACAAACAAACTCCAAAAGTGAAATAAAAATGTGCCAGCTACCAAAAAATGTGAGTGTGTTTTTTTAAATATATATTAGCATTGCTTATATACATGTACTTGAAAATGTTATAAAAGCTCACTTTTTCACAAACTAACCAGCAGATATGCTCAACATAGCTGTGAATTGCAAAACTGTGCAGGTTCCAATGCGTATCCAACTAAAAGAACTACTCTATATGGCTACACACATAAAACTCATTTCCAAAACATACATATCCTGCACAGTTTTATGTATTAGTTGCCATAAATTTTAATATTACATTAAAAAGAACAGCTAACTTTACTACATTTTATAATTTATAATCCAAGGACAAGGAAATGTAGTAAATCACCTAATTTGTCTTCAATTTGAACAGCTTGTCCCCTTGTCATCTAAAGAGTTCTAGATGTAAAAATCTACTTAGACTAATGGTTACGTTTGTCTATGCTTAAACATATTAATTAGGTCACTCTTAAAGCTGGCTATAAATATCTGTCTAATCAGGACAGCCAACAGGAGCCTGAATGTTTGTCAGTTGTATTTCTATACAAGTAAAAGTTGGTGGGCATGAGTGAACCAATCTGTGCAGGTAAGATTTCACAACAGCTTGGGGTGATTTGCTAGAGGCAGATGCTTGTACAATTGGATGCCACTGTGAAATACCCAATTTTTTCTGCCAGATGTAGGTTTGCTGTGAAATCAGAGGGTCTCCCATAATCTCTACTATCTTCTCTATCTCTGATAATGGCATATGC
Organism: Lithobates pipiens; assembly: GCF_037356315.1. Classification (NCBI taxonomy): domain Eukaryota; kingdom Metazoa; phylum Chordata; class Amphibia; order Anura; family Ranidae; genus Lithobates; species Lithobates pipiens. The sequence continues at coordinate 204,841,761 of NW_027507785.1, read as the reverse complement.
AGCAACCATTCAAGAGTGAAGTGATTGATCTCCAACCATATAAAATCCTCAGTGATCAGGGTAGGCGGTCATTTCCTCTTCTGTGAACTGAATACAAGGGTGTTTTAGTGGATTCTGTTAGGTATGGACTTGGTGTAGCTTAGGCTAAGTTAAAGTGCAGGAAAGATTTGTTTTGAGACTTTGCAATGTCCTTTTTTAACTGCAGACAAAAAAAAGATACATTTACCAATTTTTATTTCGTACTTGTCAACAGAGTTTGACACTTGATACAAATGATTGTCTTTTGCCACTCTAAGAAAAAACGCCAGTGCTGCTGTGTTATAGTTTTTGGCAATAATGCAGTCAGTCAAGTTGACAAATAGCCTAGAGAGTAGAGTGTACCAGCCTACCCAGCCATTATGCGACCTGTGCTGCTGCAACAGAGCTGTTTTCTTGTGTGTAACCCCCACTGTACCAAGAAAAAATTGCACACCAAAAATTTATTCTGCACTGTACACACAGACAGATTCTCTTTTACTGCCAACTCATGTATCAAAAAAAGAAAAAACAAAAAAATCTGGGTGTAAAATATACATGCATGTGTATTTGTTAGGCCAATTTCTTAACCACTCTCACGCCATATATGTCGGCAAAGTAGCCCATTTCCACTGCATTGCAGGGGACCCGATGCGCATGGCTGGCGGGCGCGATCACGAGAGCCAGAATGGGTATTTGTGTGTGTGAACACACAATTCCCCGTTCTGACAGGGGAATAGAGACAGATCTGCTGTTTGTAGTAATTGCAAACAGCGATATATCTCCTCCCCGTCAGTTCCATCCTCCCACAATAAGAAACACTAACTAGGGAACACATTTAACACCTTGATCGCCCCCTAGTGTTAACCCCTTCCCTGCCAGTGACATTTACACAGTAATCAGTGCATTTTTATAGCACTGAGCGCTGTATAAATGTCCATGGTCCCAAAAAGGTGTCAAAAGCGTCAGATCTGTCCACCGCAATGTTGCAGTAACGCCATTACTAGTAAAAAAAATAATAATAAAAATGCCATAAATATATCCCCTATTTTGTAGATGCTATAACTTTTGCGCAATCAATTTACACTTATTGCATTATTTTTTTACCAGAATTATGTAGAAGAATACCTATTGGCCTAAACTGATGAAGAAATGTGTTTTTTAAAAACATTTTTAGGGTTATTTATTATAGCAAAAAATAAACATTTTTTTTTTTTTTCAAAATTGTCGCTATTTTTTGTTTATAGCACAAAAAATAAAAACTGCAGAGGTGATCAAATACCAACAAAAGAAAGCTCTATTTGGGGGAAAAAAGGACATAAATTTTGTCTGGGTACAGCGTCGCATGACTGCGTAATTGTCAGTTAAAATGAAGTAGTGGCGTATTGCAAAAAATTACCTGGTCATTAAGCAGGAAAAGCTTTCGGGCTGAAGAGGTTAAACATCAAAATTAGATATGGAAAAATGGCCCATGGGACTTTAAATGAGTAGATCACTGAGGTCAAAACGATTGAGTAGAGTAAATTTAATTAGAATTTATTACAGTTCCAAAGACGTAATCATAAAGGAGCGTAAAATCATCATCAGTCATAATACATCTTGATACAGTTTGAGAAATATATTAATATACATAAACATCTTTTGTACTCGACGCGTTTCGCGAGCTCTGCACGCTTCATCAGGAGTAGATGTATGCATGATTATATAAAAATTAGTAGAAATCAGTAATTATAAGATTCAGTAATTGCTAGAGGTTAGAGAAGAAGCATGTGACTTCAAGAGAGGTACTCCATGCTTACATTATGGTTGGTTAATCCAAAAAAGCTGATCCCAAATGGAGACCATGGAGACTAAACTGTCCGGGAGCTGAAGAGGCGTAACCCACACACCCCAATCAGGGACCAAGCAGGGGGCCGACCATGGCAAAAAGAAAGTTGAACGCTGCATGTGTTTGTATTCTGAATTGTCCCAATAGCCATACATGACAACTATAATAAAGGTATATGTCGTAACTAAATTAGTAAGTAGTATAATGAGTAGTAACCTATAAATAAGGTAAAGTATTGTTATCGTATAGTAGAGTCAATGAGGATGTGAACGGGGACGTAGACAGAAAAGAAAAAGAAATGTGAAAGAAAGTGAAAGTGATAGTATTAGGGACAAATCGAAGGGCCAACCATGGCAATAAAAAGAGTTAAAGCCAGCATGTGTTTATATTCTGAATTGTCCCAATAGCCACTCATGTCATGACAACTACCATAAAAGTATATATGTATCTAAATTAGTAAGTAGTATATTCAGTAGTAACCAAGTAAATAATGGTAAAGTATTATTATCATATAATAGAGTCAATGAGAGTGTGGACAGGGACGCAAACAGAAGAGAAGAAGGAAGATGTGAAAAAGAGTGGGAGAAAAGAGTGAGCAAGTGGAATAGAAAAGGTGATGGGGAAAAATAAAACAGAAATAGACAAATGAGTCTCTTAATGTGCCTTGTTAGCCAGATACACCGTGGTAGTCGTGACAGGGTAAAAAAATATAGCCAAATCTATTATTAGTGATCCATAATATTGTAGCAGACCTAGTAATAATAGTGATGTAAATATCTATTTACTATGCGTCTATTGTGTTGAGATAGGACCCGAAACAAAGATGCATAATGAAAGAGTGAAAAGTGCTTACCCCTGTGTAGTGCCTCTCGTATGTGGGGAGAGTAGTCCAAGTAAGAGAAGGAACATTTGCCAGGTGAGCCCCGAACTTAAATCCCGAGCGGGAATGGCGGAACACACCCCTAACGCCATGCGTAACATGGCTGCGGTGGGAGCCCGCACTCCGCCCGCTGAATGCGGGATGACGCATGCGCAGGCTCAAGCCAGTAGAGTGAAGTACTACACACCCAACGTGGAGACGCCGCGTCTGTCGGAGTTCCACTATGGGTGTAGAAACATGGCGCCGATGGACGGATGGCCCCACCCGTCCATCATGTAGAGGGGAGGGGACAGCACGGGAGAAACTCCCGCTTATACATCGCAGCTCCCGGAAAAGAACAACCCACCGCCATCCACAACGGGAAAAGCATACTGGAGACCAAACCATAAACTACCCAAAATAGCAGTACACATTAAACATATTCACATGTATAGAAAGTATTAGGGTCGATAAAAATAGTAATGACCATGAGGACAGTAAACAGACCAAATGGGCACATAGGTGTCTTCCACCTGGGTTCAATAGAAAGGGGGCGGTCTGGATACTGCCTCCTAAGGTGATACAACTCCATCCCGAATTATATATAGCAAAAATTGAAAAATGGCCCATGGGACTTTAAATGAGTAGATCACTCAGGTCGAAACGATTGAGTAGAGTAAATTTAATTAGAATTTATTACAGTTCCAAAGACATAATCATAAAGGAGCGTAAAATCATCATCAGTCGTAATACATCTTGATACAGTTTGAGAAATATATTAATATACATAAACATCTTTTGTACTCGACGCATTTCACGAGCTCTGCTCGCTTCCTCAGGAGTAGATGTATGCATGATTATCTAAAAAATAGTAGAAATCAGTAAGTATAAGATTCAGTAAGTATAAGATTCAGGTTAAATCTCTAACCTCTAGCAATTACTGAATCTTATACTTACTGATTTCTACTATTTTTTAGATAATCATGCATACATCTACTCCTAAGGAAGCGAGCAGAGCTACTCATTATACTACTTACTAATTTAGTTACGACATATACCTTTATTATAGTTGTCATGTATGGCTATTGGGACAATTCAGAATACAAACACATGCAGCGTTCAACTTTCCTTTTGCCATGGCCGGCCCCCTGCTTGGTCCCTGATTGGGGTGTGTGGGTTACGCCTCTTCAGCTCCCGGACAGATCAGTCTCCATGGTCTCCATTTGGGATCAGCTTTTTTGGATTAACCAACCATAATGTAAGTATGGGGTACCTCTCTTGAGGTCACATGCTTCTTCTCTAACCTTTAGCAATTACTGAATCTTATATTTACTGATTTCTACTATTTTTTAGATAATCATGCATACATCTACTCCTGAGGAAACGAGCAGAGCTCGCGAAACGCGTCGAGTACAAAAGATGTTTATGTATATTAATATATTTCTCAAACTGTATCAAGATGTATTATGACTGATGATGATTTTAAGCTCCTTTATGATTACGTCTTTGGAACTGTAATAAATTCTAATTAAATTTACTCTACTCAATCGTTTTGACCTCAGTGATCTACTCACTTGGTAGCATTTTGATACAGTCACTGACAGTCAGGAGCGTTTTTACTTTAGAGCCCAAAATGGCAAATTGAAGGTACACTAGTGAAGCGGCCTACACGTTTCTGAGCATGACAGATAGTGAAGAGGAAGTCACTCATCTGTCAGATGCAGGCACAGAATATGATCCTGTAGACGACAGCAGCTCCATGACAGATAGTTTTGATGATGGAGTTGTGGTCCCTGCCAAGGTCAGGCGTACCAGACCCCAATCTTCTTCTGCTGTTGAGGTGCAAGAACCGCTCGTATGGAGTAGAGAAGTACTAGTGCCGCTATTCCTTCTGGTGTATTGGCAAGCACCAGCAGCCTAGTACACCCTAGCTAAAGTGAAACTAGCACTGTAGTAACACGTGATGATGTGGTGAGTCCCATAAGTGCAGTTGAAGCTGGTGTGGTGGCTAGCACAAGTAGTGTCCTGCTGCCACCAAGAAGTCAAAGACAGATCTGTCAAGGCCCATAGTGGCCTTCCTGCAGAATTTGCTAATACTAATTGGGAACCCACCACTTCTGCAGCATCCGTACTTCCCCCATTCACTGGCCAACCTGATTTCACATCACTTGACTTTTATTCACTGTTTTTCACCGAAGATCTCTACAGATCTATTATGGACCAAATCAATTTGTACGCTGGTCAATACATCGCCACTAATCCCCAGTTCTCCCTTGCCAGAGATTGAAAACCAATTACAGTTTCTGAAAATTAAGACCTTTTTGGGCCTATCCCTCCTCCTGGGCATAATCAAAAAGAGTGAGTTGCGGTCATATTGGTCCACTGACCCAATTCACCATATGACCGTGTTCTCTGCTTCCATGGCCAGGGCACGATACGAGCAGATCTTGTGGTTCATGCACTTCAACAACAATGAACTCCGTCGTCCTCATGGAGACCCTGGATACGATTGGCTCTACAAAATTTGGCCCCTCGTAAACTACCTCAACCAACTTTTTGCAGACTTGTTTACTCCCCATCAAGTTGTCTGTGTTGATGAGTCCATGATTACGTTTTGTAGCTGCTTGTCATTCAAACAGTATCTTCCCTGCAAGCGTGGCAGATATGGGGTCAAGATGTATATGCTCTGTGACAGGGCCACACGCTATACATATTGTTTTATAGTTTATGAGGGAAGATATAGTCACATAGAGCCGAAAAACTGCCATGACTACATAGGAAGTGCTGGCAAGATTGTGTGGGACTTGGTGTTACCCTTATTCAGAAAGGGGTAACACTTGGACAATTATTACACAAGCGTGACACTTTTTAGTCACTTGTTTGAGCATCGGATTGGAGCATGTGGCACCGTGCGATCTAACGCCGGGGCTTTCCCCAGCGGCTTGTAGATCCCCGTCTTAGGCTGGGGGAGAGAGCCTGCTTGAAGTGTAATAACTTGCTTGCTATGAAGTGGATAATAAGAAAGTTTTTGTTCTTAACTCCCTTCATGCAGACACGGTGGTCCAAATTACTACGGGGACTGATGTTGTGGAGAAACCCACCTGTGTCCACGAATATAACCAAAATATGGGAGGGTTGGACCTCAGCGACCAGTTGTTGGCACTGTACTTATTTGCCCATAAGGCCAGACGCTGGCACAAGAAAGTGTCTGTTTATTTATTTCAATTGGCTTTGCTGAATGATCATGTGCTATACAGAGCTTCAGGACGGACTGGATCCTTCCTTAAAATCCAGGAAGAGATTGCCAAAGCTCTTCTGTTTCCAGACGGTGCTCCATCTCACCTTCCCAATCGAAATGCAGTAACCCGGCTGCATGAGAGGCATTTTTCTTATGTTCTCCCGAGTACCCCTACCCAACGAGCCCCCCAAAGAAAATTTTGTGTCTGTAGAAAGCACAAATATAGGCGTGATACCCACTATTATTGTCCCTCCTGTCCTGACAATCCTGGTCTTTGCATTGGTGAATATTTTGAGCGCTACCATACACTAGTTGACTTTTAGCGTAGGGTACAGCATTGCACAGACTAGGCACACTTTCACAGGGTCTCCCAAGATGCCATCGCATTTTGAGAGACCCAAACCTGGAACAGTTACAGTTACAAATAAAAGTGTAAAAAAAAGGTAAAAAATACACAAAAAAATATAAAATAAAAAAACAAAAATAGTTGTCGTTTTATTGTTCTCTCTCTCTATTCTCTCTCTATTGTTCTGCTCTTTTTTACTGTATTATATTCTGCAATGTTTTATTGTTATTGTGTTTTATCATGTTTGCTTTTCAGGTTTGTAATTTTTTTTATACTTTACTGTTTACTGTGTTTTATTGTTAACCATTTTTTTGTTTTCAGGTATGCCATTCAGCATTCAGCTGCAGCGCGGATTTATTAATCTTGATAGCAACAGCGTTTGCTCCCGTGATACATAAAGCTGTGACTCCAGCACTATCGGAGGTTTCACCACCACAGTTTAAAAAAAGCATATATGCTGAAGCATGGGGGCAGCAGGAGTGGAGGAGCGATTTGCTCCTAACTTTTGGGGGGGATGCCCCCATGCTTCAGCATATATATATATTTTAGGCACAGGTTGCGTTAAATAATGTTTTATATTTTTTTTGTATTTGCAGGTATGGTAAGTCTTACTGTTATACTGTAATGTTACTTTTTACTATTGTTAACTATCATTTGCTTAGCAGGTACGCCATTCGGCTGCAGCACGGATTTATTTATCTTGACAGCAACAGTGTTTGCTCCCAAACACATATAAAGGCATGACTCCAGTGCTTTTAGGCCATTAAGCTGCAGCACTGATTTATTTATGGTGATTTCACCACCACGGTTAAAAACAAAATGGTGCATGCCCATCATTAGAAGTGAATGGATGAAGGGAGGTATTCTAATGGTGGGCATACCCACCAATCAATCTCTTTTTTCCATTCAGCCCACAGGCTGCATGAAAAAATAGATTACAATATATGCCCAATAAGGACCAGCAACTTACTGATATGTTGCTGAGACTTTGAGTGATTATACCAGAATGATGCCTGCAGGGTTATGTATCATCTTGGTATCATTCTTTTCAGCCAGCAGTCAGCTTTCATGTAAAAGCAAACCTAGCAGCTAATTAGCCTCTAGACTGGTTTTACAAGCAGTGAGAGGGAATGCCCCCCCCCCCCCACCGTCTTCCATGGTTTTCTCTGGCTATCTTGTCCCAAAACGGAACCTGAGAATGCAGCTGGTGGTTCTGTCAGCTGACCATAGAGCTGATCAGAGGCCAGAATGGCTCCAATCATGTCTATGGCCTAAGAAATCGGAAGCTACGAGCATTTCATGACTTCGATTTTGCTGGATATAAATAGCGCCATTGGGAAATTGGGAAAGCATTTTATCACAGCGATCTTGGTGTGGTCAGATGCTCTGAGGGCAGAGGAGAGATCTAGGGTCTATTAGACACCAATTTTTTTCAAAAAAGAGTACCTGTCACGACCTATTGCTATTATAAGATATATTTACATTTCCTGAGATAACACTAAAAGTGATAAAAAATATATATAAATGAAAGGAACAGTTTAAAAATAAAAGGGGGCATGGCTAACCGCCGAGCGGAATGGTAGCTTGATTTCACAGCTCCTGCACCGAACGGAACAAACGGACTTATACAGCGCCGATCAAGACACCAAAATGCTCCCAGCAGATCTCTACACCCGAGGGAACCAGACCGGAGGGTCTAGAAAGTGGAAAGACCTCAAACCACCTAAAAAACGTACAGATTTCTTCGCTATCCCTCACGCCTCACAGCATGCGGGGACACAGCGTACGGCGGCCTCTTACACAGATCTCCCTGACGAAGTGGATGACCCCACATTGCCTCACGGAGACTCTGCCAGATCTCCACCTTTCTCTGGGACATCATCCACATCTAACAGCCCCGCTAAATCGCGGATACGATTGGAGCCTACAGACCAGGACCTGGAAGTAAGGCCTACACAGGACCAGCTACTAACAATGGTTCCCCCTGCCTCCCCCATAGCAACTTTCCCCACATCTAACCAACCGGTCATAGACACCATGTTGAAAGAGATGCTGATCTCACTTCACAGCTCCCTTCATCATAACATTTAATCTATGTTCACTGCCTTTCAAACTGAGCTGCTTCACACAGGCCGCAAACTAGGTAGAGTTGAAGCACAAATGGGCGCCATGACTTAAACAGTGAATGACCTAGTAGATGCCCACGACCACGTGACAAACAACAATGGCTGAGGGCCAAAATGGTGGATCTCGAGGACCACTCGAGACGCAATAATATAAAAATCAGAGGCATACCTGAATCGTCCTTCCCGTGGAGCTGAATTCATACGCCAGACAGCTCATCTCAACAATCCTACCAGACCTGCCTCAGATCGAAACCATAGTCGATCGCATACATCGCTTGCCAAAACCTCCACACTTACTGCCTGAGGTACCTCGCGACACCCTGATGAGAATTCACTTTTTTCATACTAAAGTTATGCTACTTGCTCAATCCAGAGGCATGGGCCAACTTCCACCACCTTATGCGAAGCTCCAGCTTTTTGCTGACATCTCACAATATACTCGAGCAGAACAATAGAGAGAGAATAGAGAGAGAACATCCCTGTGGCATACAGCCCGTGAATCCCATTGCAATGTTCTCTGCGTTCAAGAAACGCACTTCAAGAATACCACGGAACCTACTTGCTCCCATAAATTGTTTAATCACGTCTTCAAGGCCTCAGGCCCTAAACAACATCAGACACACTATTGTAACTCTATATGCTCCAAACAAAAGGCAAATTCACTTCCTTTTTAAACTGATGAAACAAATCAACAGATTTAAACATGGTCAGCTGATCATATGCAGAGATTTTAATATGGTACCTGACTGCTCCAAAGACTCCTCCTCACAATCGAAAAGACTGACTTCGCCTATGGGATCCTTCATTCGATCCCACGACCTATTCGGCGTATGGAGATGCCACCACACTGCCGAAAGAGACTACTCATACTTCTCCCCCCGACACAACTCCTATACCTGAATCGACTACTTCCTAGTGGAAAAATGGACATTACCAAAAAATTTCCTCCTCCACAATAGACACCATTACGTGGTCGGACCACGCACCAGTCACCATTACCCTAGAGGACTCACCGGCACGTTCCCGAATTCGGCTATGGAGAGCAGACGCAGCGATAATCGCTTCTACAAACCACTCCTCTTACATTAGAGACTGTCTAGTAGAATTCTTTAAAAACAATGTTGGCACTGTTAAAGATAATACTGTCCTTTGGAATGCCCACAAGGCATTCATTAGGGGAATCCTTATACAACTATGTGCTAGAGATAGGAGGAAGAGATCACAGCATCTATACCTACTAACCTCAGAAATTAAAACGTTAGAACACCTAAACCAATCCGCTCCCACCCAAACAACTAAAGCAAAATTGGACTCCCTAAGATTAGAACCTAGATCACACCTCCTACAGTCCTATGAAAAAGCCCACACCTATTTTAAAGCAACCTACTATTCTACAGGCAATAAGGCGGGCAAACTTATGGCGAATAGAATCAAGGGCCACTATGCTAAGTCCAAAATTACACATCTATGTCACCCTACTACCAAGCAAAAATTACTCGACTCCCAAAACATTGCAGATGCATTTAGTCACTATTACAATACCTTATACAATTTAAGAGACAATGCTTCTGTTACCCAACCCTCCCTGCCAGACATCCAATCCTTTCTCCAGGAAATTAATCTACCGAATTTGTCGCCAGACCAACTGGCTTCATTAAATACCCCATTCACTACCTTGGAAATCGAAACCGTAATCAAAGCCCTTCCGTCCAATAAATCGCCCGGCCCAGATGGCCTTACTAGCAATTACTATAAACAATTCAGCTAAACTTTGTCTCCTTTCTTGACTACAGTATGTCATGACGCTGCCTCTTCCTCCTCCCCCCCACCCGAAATGCTACAAGCTTTAATTGTCACAATACCGAAGCCAGGTAAGGAACCAACACAAGCACAACATTTTAGACCAATCTCACTTCTTAATTTAGACACGAAAATTTACGCTAAGTTGATTGCCAACAGATTACTAGAATTTATGCCCCTTTTGATCCACCAAGACCAGTCTGGTTTCACCAAGGGTAGACAGGCGTCTGCCGCCACGAGAAGAATTATTAACATAATTTACAAAGCTGAATCCAACCGAACGCCTTCTCTGCTCCTTTCCTTGAATGCAGAGAAGGCGTTCGATAGAGTTCACTGGCAATATCTCCAAGCCACTTTGACTAAATTTGGATTCCAGGGTCCAATCCTTTCAGCCATAATGGCTTTGTACTCCTCCCCCTCCGCACAGGTATATACTTCTGAAATGTTATCCACACCCTTTTCCATTACGAATGGCACACGCCAAGGTTGTCCACTCTCCCCATTAATTTTCCATTTGGCTATGGAACCCTTGGCAGAACATGTACGTCAAGCTCATTCCATCTCTGGTTTCAAAATTGGTGACTTAGAACATAAGATAAATTTATTTGCGGATGACGTGATATTGATGGTCACAAACCCCCAGTCTTCCCTGGCTTCGATACAACTCCTTTTACAAAGATTTAGTAATATCTCTTACTACAAGGTCAATGAACACAAGTCCTACATACTGGACCTGGGCATGGATGCTATCACGAGCAATATTTTACGCAACATGTACCCATATCCTTGGGCTGATAATGGTATCCCGTACTTGGGGATTACATTATCCAAATCCACTAAATGTGTTTTCTCGCTTAACTATATAAAAGCAAAACAAATGCTACTCACTGAATCGTCCAAGCTTGCTAAACATGAATTCTCATAGGCCGGCCGCCTAACGGCATTTAAAATGATGATCCTACCAAGGCTCCTCTACATTTTTAGGGTACTGCCCATCCCCCTCTCAGCTTCATACCTTGCGTCCCTGCAGTCTGTCATGAGCCAATTTGTATGGCAAGGGAAGACATCTAGATGTAACCTAGCTAAACTCATCAAACACAGATCTAGAGGAGGGATGGGGTTCACTGACATAAGAGATTACTACTTAGCTACGATTCTATCTCAGATGAAAGATTGGTTGCTACCCTCTCCCACTACACTATGGGGATCTATTGAGAATGCAGAAACACCAGGCCCGAACCTCCGAGATTGGTTACTTAGCACAACTTATACCACCACCTTCTTACGACACTACTCCCCACCCGTACAAGCCTCTATCAAAGCATGGAGAATACTGCATCACACCACATGGTCACAACTGCCGACCAAACAAATTCACATCCCTCTCAATGCTCTAAAGCACCTTACACCAGACCTAACTATTCCACTATGGATTGCAACTAAGATATCCTCCACCCATGAGCTTCGCACCATGATAAATAACAAATCCTTTCTTAACCTATCGTACATTATGCACTAGATTCATATGGGGACCGATTCGCCCTAGACTAAACTATATTAAGCTCACATCTCCTAAACTCAGTGGTGGTCTCGGCCTCCCTGATATCGAAAAATATCATCAGGCAGCACATTTGACAAGAATTCTGGACTGGAACATACACGCTTCCACTAAGGATTGGGTCCAACTAGAAAATTCATTATCCCACATCCCCCTAGCTCAGACACCATGGATACCGAATGAACACACTCCAGCTATCTATAAAACACACCCTTTGATTTACCCTACACTCTCCGTTTTTCAAAAGGCATGCTCAAAATACAAGATATCGTCGATAAACGGTCCAATGACTCCCCTCGCAATGAACCCAGCTTTTACACCAGGATTACACGCTCCCTTTTTGAAGATTAAATGGCCGCACATGCCTATACGGGCTACTCACTTCTTCACAGACGACAAATTGCTCTCATACTCTACTCTCTCGAACCAGCTTAGACCAAACACGTTCTCATACTGGACCTATATCCAAATTAAACATTACCTCGACACGCAAGCTTCAAAATTGGAGTGGTCCCGACCTCTTACTCCATTTGAGGACATGTGCTAACACTCAGAACCCCATAGACACCTTATCTCCTTTACCTACGGATTACTGTTCCCGAACCAACAACAACGAAACTGCTGGACCACGATGAAATGGTCCACTGATTTATCTATCAACCTCACAGATAAGGACTGGGAAACAATACTTACCATCACACACAAAGGATCCTTGAACGTTTCTGCGCAAGAAAATGCATATAAACTAATTTCACGATGGTACCGCACACCTCTCAAACTCCACCACATTTACCCTTCCCTCTCACCGCAATGCTGGCGCTGTGGCACTGAAATCGGCTCATTGTTACATATATGGTGGACCTGCCATAAGATCCAACCGTTTTGGAAGAAAGTCCACCATTTGATACAAAAAATCACCACATACAAACTTGAATACACGCCTGCACAATTCCTATTACACTATCCTGCAAAACCAAAACGTACCTACCTACGATCCCTCACTATGCACATGATAGCCGCTGCAAACATGTGCATCCCCAGGAAATGGCGATCATCAGCCCCCCCAACCGTGCGTGATTGGTTTGATAGACTCCACAAAACAGCCGAAATGGAAGACCTGATACATCAAGCCAAAGACACACCTTCCAAATTCATACAGACGTGGTCCTGTTGGCAACATTTCACCACCACACAGGAATATCGAGATCTGCTTACATGATATGAAAACTCAACACAATATTAATAACATCTATCACAAATAAATCTTGAATCACCTCATTTACATACCCCCTCTCCTTACTCAATTAGACCCCCCTTTTTTAGATTCTCTTTATCTTTTACTACTGTTTATATACAGGTTTGGTTAACATTCTCAGGAACCACTTGAATTTTCAAACCACAAAGGCCAGTGGAAGCATTTTACCCATTCTCCAATATCGGAACAGGCTGTATACAGAACACTCCTATTCCATTCAATGTTTTTACATTACTATTCTTCGCCCCTACCTTGCCCCATTTTAGATTTACTACTCAAATACCACTTTAGTGTCGAATGTGCAATTGGAAGGCAGCTTTGACTGCATTTATTTCACACAATGTTATGGAATATGTTTTTAGTTATTTTTAATTTGTATTTCTCTGCAGTATCATTCCCCAACAAATTGTTCTATTCCTTAAGTATTCGTGAAAATTGACTCTAATCCCTTCTCCAATTCTCCAGTCACAGCCTGATCCCTATTGGGGTGACTGATCGACAAAGTGACTCAAACTGAACATTTGCTTCTCCACATTATGACATCAAACTTTTCTGAAGTGACACTAAATCCCTCCACTGGGATCTCGAGATCTAATACACTTTCCCCTTTTTTAGTAGACTAATTAGTTGAGTAGACCAAGCCTACAGATATCTGCCTTAAAGAATGACATCATAGTATTGGTTAGAATTTCTTGCTACATGCCATCCGAGATTGTCGACTCTTATATGTACCGAATAATATTGTCACTTTTTTCATTCATACATATGTTATTGTTTTCGTTTATGATATTGTACGCGTACAAATTCTTAATAAAAACTTCTTTAACAAATAACAAATCCTTCCAACAAATCTGTTCGGAAAACGGAGCCCCCCCTAAAGACTTCTTGACATACCATAGAATACAAACATGCCTTTTAGCCCACCCCCCGATAGAAGGGACCATTCCCGTGAAACTTTGGGAATATTTTTTTTCCACTAACCCACTACAAAGGGAGAAGCCATCATATACTCCACATTGCAGGAAAAACACACATTTCACAAATTCAAACCCCTCCTGGATTGGGAGTTGGACTTAAACTCCAATTCTCAGACCAACAATGGCTTGCTGCCATCAACTCCATATACAAGGTTACCACATGCACCGCACTGTGGGAACTCACACAAAAAACTCTTATGCGATGTTATCTGACCCCCCATAGAATCGTCAAATTTCACAAACCTACCTCACCTGATTGTTGGAGAAATTGTGGTGACTCTGGTACCCTACTACACATTCTTTGGTCCTGTCCCCTGATACAAAACCTCTGGAACGACATTCAAACCTTGCTGCAGGAAATTCTACATTTTCCTATTATTTTATCCCCTCAGATAGCCATTCTTAACCTAACTATTGATGACCTATTTCCAGCTCATAGACAAGTGGTCACACATGTCCTATTAGCCACAAAACTCCTACTCACAAGAAACTGGAATACAAACACCATCCCACGTAGAGCGGAAGTTATCAACCTAGTCCAAACACACTTTATATATGAAACTACTCTCGCAAGTAAGACAACCAAACATTCCTCAACTAGACAACTTTGGAATCCTTGGTCCACCTGGTACAATGTCAATTGTAAACATTGATGATTAGAATGTTTATTTATCTGATGATCTTGCTGCTCTCCCCTTTTTTTTTTTCTCCTACCCTCCTCCCTCTCCTACCTATCCTCTACACCAGACCTAACTATTCCACTATGGATTGCAACTAAGATATCCTCCACCCATGAGCTTCGCACCATGATAAATAACAATTCCTTTCTCAACCTATCGTACATTATGCACTAGATTCATATGGGGACCGATTCGCCCTAGACTAAACTATATTAAGCTCACATCTCCTAAACTCAGTGGTGGTCTCGGCCTCCCTGATATCGAAAAATATCATCAGGCAGCACATTTGACAAGAATTCTGGACTGGAACATACACGCTTCCACTAAGGATTGGGTCCAACTAGAAAATTCATTATCCCACATCCCCCTAGCTCAGACACCATGGATACCGAATGAACACACTCCAGCTATCTATAAAACACACCCTTTGATTTACCCTACACTCTCCGTTTTTCAAAAGGCATGCTCAAAATACAAGATATCGTCGATAAACGGTCCAATGACTCCCCTCGCAATGAACCCAGCTTTTACACCAGGATTACACGCTCCCTTTTTGAAGATTAAATGGCCGCACATGCCTATACGGGCTACTCACTTCTTCACAGACGACAAATTGCTCTCATACTCTACTCTCTCGAACCAGCTTAGACCAAACACGTTCTCATACTGGACCTATATCCAAATTAAACATTACCTCGACACGCAAGCTTCAAAATTGGAGTGGTCCCGACCTCTTACTCCATTTGAGGACATGTTCTAACACTCAGAACCCCATAGACACCTTATCTCCTTTACCTACGGATTACTGTTCCCGAACCAACAACAACGAAACTGCTGGACCACGATGAAATGGTCCACTGATTTATCTATCAACCTCACAGATAAGGACTGAGAAACAATACTTACCATCACACACAAAGGATCCTTGAACGTTTCTGCGCAAGAAAATGCATATAAACTAATTTCACGATGGTACCGCACACCTCTCAAACTCCACCACATTTACCCTTCCCTCTCACCGCAATGCTGGCGCTGTGGCACTGAAATCGGCTCATTGTTACATATATGGTGGACCTGCCATAAGATCCAACCGTTTTGGAAGAAAGTCCACCATTTGATACAAAAAATCACCACATACAAACTTGAATACACGCCTGCACAATTCCTATTACACTATCCTGCAAAACCAAAACGTACCTACCTACGATCCCTCACTATGCACATGATAGCCGCTGCAAACATGTGCATCCCCAGGAAATGGCGATCATCAGCCCCCCCAACCGTGCGTGATTGGTTTGATAGACTCCACAAAACAGCCGAAATGGAAGACCTGATACATCAAGCCAAAGACACACCTTCCAAATTCATACAGACGTGGTCCTGTTGGCAACATTTCACCACCACACAGGAATATCGAGATCTGCTTACATGATATGAAAACTCAACACAATATTAATAACATCTATCACAAATAAATCTTGAATCACCTCATTTACATACCCCCTCTCCTTACTCAATTAGACCCCCCTTTTTTAGATTCTCTTTATCTTTTACTACTGTTTATATACAGGTTTGGTTAACATTCTCAGGAACCACTTGAATTTTCAAACCACAAAGGCCAGTGGAAGCATTTTACCCATTCTCCAATATCGGAACAGGCTGTATACAGAACACTCCTATTCCATTCAATGTTTTTACATTACTATTCTTCGCCCCTACCTTGCCCCATTTTAGATTTACTACTCAAATACCACTTTAGTGTCGAATGTGCAATTGGAAGGCAGCTTTGACTGCATTTATTTCACACAATGTTATGGAATATGTTTTTAGTTATTTTTAATTTGTATTTCTCTGCAGTATCATTCCCCAACAAATTGTTCTATTCCTTAAGTATTCGTGAAAATTGACTCTAATCCCTTCTCCAATTCTCCAGTCACAGCCTGATCCCTATTGGGGTGACTGATCGACAAAGTGACTCAAACTGAACATTTGCTTCTCCACATTATGACATCAAACTTTTCTGAAGTGACACTAAATCCCTCCACTGGGATCTCGAGATCTAATACACTTTCCCCTTTTTTAGTAGACTAATTAGTTGAGTAGACCAAGCCTACAGATATCTGCCTTAAAGAATGACATCATAGTATTGGTTAGAATTTCTTGCTACATGCCATCCGAGATTGTCGACTCTTATATGTACCGAATAATATTGTCACTTTTTTCATTCATACATATGTTATTGTTTTCGTTTATGATATTGTACGCGTACAAATTCTTAATAAAAACTTCTTTAACAAATAACAAATCCTTCCAACAAATCTGTTCGGAAAACGGAGCCCCCCCTAAAGACTTCTTGACATACCATAGAATACAAACATGCCTTTTAGCCCACCCCTCGATAGAAGGGACCATTCCCGTGAAACTTTGGGAATATTTTTTTTCCACTAACCCACTACAAAGGGAGAAGCCATCATATACTCCACATTGCAGGAAAAACACACATTTCACAAATTCAAACCCCTCCTGGATTGGGAGTTGGACTTAAACTCCAATTCTCAGACCAACAATGGCTTGCTGCCATCAACTCCATATACAAGGTTACCACATGCACCGCACTGTGGGAACTCACACAAAAAACTCTTATGCGATGTTATCTGACCCCCCATAGAATCGTCAAATTTCACAAACCTACCTCACCTGATTGTTGGAGAAATTGTGGTGACTCTGGTACCCTACTACACATTCTTTGGTCCTGTCCCCTGATACAAAACCTCTGGAACGACATTCAAACCTTGCTGCAGGAAATTCTACATTTTCCTATTATTTTATCCCCTCAGATAGCCATTCTTAACCTAACTATTGATGACCTATTTCCAGCTCATAGACAAGTGGTCACACATGTCCTATTAGCCACAAAACTCCTACTCACAAGAAACTGGAATACAAACACCATCCCACGTAGAGCGGAAGTTATCAACCTAGTCCAAACACACTTTATATATGAAACTACTCTCGCAAGTAAGACAACCAAACATTCCTCAACTAGACAACTTTGGAATCCTTGGTCCACCTGGTACAATGTCAATTGTAAACATTGATGATTAGAATGTTTATTTATCTGATGATCTTGCTGCTCTCCCCTTTTTTTTTTTCTCCTACCCTCCTCCCTCTCCTACCTATCCTCTCAACCCTGTTTATTTAGCATTCTCCACCAACGAGACTCCTTCAAACTGTTGCTCTTTTTGGAAGTTGTTTCTCATAATCGAGATTACTGATTGTAATTTTAACCACATTTTCAATCCCTTTACGTAATGTTTAGGTAAGTTGTGACTCACGTCATGTTTTCACATGTAGTTTGGTTTACGATGCTTGCAATCTATACATCTACTTCATTGTAATTGTATAACTTGTAAATTGGGAAAACTCAATAAAAATATTTTAAAAAAATAAAATAAAATAAAATAAAAAAGCAAAATAAATAATAATAATAAAAAAAAAAAGCATCGGTCTGGCATCATATGTAAACAGCAATTGCACCATTCATGTGAAGTATCACCGCAAAGGTCAGATTAAGTGCAGTAATTTTAGTAGTATACCTCCTCCGTAAATTATTATTATTATTATTACACGATTTATATAACAGTTTGCGCAGCACTTTACAATTTATAAGGGTGGACAACACAATTGCAGTACAATACAAAAGGTACAGGAGGGCCCTGCTTGTAGAGCTTACAAATCTAAAGTGGTAACCTGTAAAGGCGTTTAAAGGCTTTTAGAAATGTATGTAGTTTGTCACCGCTGCACGTTTGTGCACAATTTTAAAGCACGTCATGTTTGGTATTCATGTACTCGGCCTAAGGTCATCTTTTTTATCTCATCAAACATTTGGGCAATATAGTGTGTTTTAGTGCATTAAAATAAAAAAAGTGTGTTTTTAGAAAAAAAATGCATTTGAAAAATCGCTGCGCAAATACTGTGTGAAAAAAAAAAACACCCACCATTTTAATCTGTAGGGCCTTTGCTTTAAATATATATATATAATGTTTGGGGGTTCAAAGTAATTTTCTTGCAAAAAAAATAAAATATTCTTTAATGTAAACAAAAAGTGTCAGAAAGGGCTTTGTCTTCAAGTGGTTAGAAGAGTGGGTGATGTGTGACATAAGCTTCTAAATGTTGTGCATAAAATGCCAGGACAGTTCAACCCCCCCCCCCCCCCCCCCTCACAAATTACCTGTTTGCTGAGAGTCATGTTGAGTCCATGGAATATTGGAATATTTAATATTTTGACACAAGTTGTGGGAAAAATGAGAAAACAAATGAGAGCTGCAAAATACTCACCATGCCTCTCAGCAAATAGCTTGGCTTGTCTACTTTCCAAAATGGGGTCATGGGGGTGGGGGGGTTGTGCTATCTTGGCATTTTATGGCCTTCAAAACTGATAGGAAGTGAGGAGTGAAATCAAAAATGTACGCTCCTAGAAATCCTGAAGGCGGTGTTTGGTTTCGGGGCCCGGTACGTGGATAGGCTCCCAAAAAGTCCCACACATGTGGTATCCCTATACTCAGGAGAAGCAACAAAATGTATTTTGGGGTGTAATTCCACATATGCCCATGGCATGTTTGAGCAATATATTATTTAGTGACAACTTTGTGCAAAAAAAAAAGTTTGTAATTTTTCTGACACTTGTGGCAAAATATAAAATATTCCATGGACTCAACATGCCTCTCAGCAAATAGCTTGGGGTGCCTACTTTCCAAAATGGGTCATTTGGGGAGGGGGGGGGTCTGTGCCATCTTGGCATTTTATGGCCTTCAAAACTGTGATGGTAGTGAGGAGTGAAATCAAAAATGTACGCTCTTAGATATCCTTAAGGTGGTGCTTGGTTTTCCAGGGTCCTGTACGCGGCTATTCCCAAAAAGTCCCAAAAGTTCCAAATTTTCGGTCTTTTTCCGTTTATATTGCAAAAATTTAAAATCGCAGAGGCGATCAAATACCATCAAAATAAAGCTCTATTTGTGGGAAAAAAAGAACGCAAATTTAGTTTGGGTACAACTTTACATGACAGCACAATTACCAGTTAAAGCAGCGCAGTGCCAAATTGTAAAGAGTCCTCTGGTCTTTCGTGAGCCAAATGGTCCGGGGCTCAAGTGGTTAAGATTCAGTCACATAGATTTCAAAGCAAATCACCCAAAGTTCAGATTTACTGAACATTTTAAAGGCGTCACCAAACTCTGTGACAGTAACATTTTACAGGATTCCCTCGTAACTATAAATCCCCAGTCTGAGAGGCAAAAGAGGAAAAAAAAAAAAAACAACAGATAAAAAGACAAAGTGGAAAGCTGACAACACAACCATGAAAACACATTTAGAAATGGAGACTTGTTATGGAGATTTTCAATTTTTTTAATTTTCACTTGTAAAAAGTGCTAGAGGCCACCTGTTTGATTCTGTGATTTCACTTCTAAAAACCCAGAGGAAAATTAATTCATATTCAGTGTGTGAAAATAATGAATTACAAAATTACAAGTTTCACATGGTTCAACAGTCTTGTCTGCATTTTAATTTTGTCAATACAATATGGGGCAATTATAGTCTATAGCAGGAGAACTGATGAATTGATGAAATATTCACAATTAAGAAACAGCCAGGAGCTCACATTTTCTTTTTCTTCAAATAAAATGTAAACTTGTACTCTCTCTGGACACTAGCTTATTAAAAATAATAGCTTTTTAATATGTATTTTAATTCCATCCTATGGGCCCACCTGACAAAATGCGGAGTTTATCTACTACCATAAAAGAAAAACAACAGGATGAAACCATTAGGGAGCAATTGGGTCTTGGACACACTTGATTGTGCCTGCATGAGTCTATCTAAGGTAACGTACACTGATGTTAAGTGCCCATGGTGCACATTGAACAACCAAATAATGTTGCTTTACTGCCTTCTGTAATTATAAGGTGCTCTAAAGATGTGCATACCAACATTTGTTAAAAATTTAAGTCATATTAAACCGAATTGTCCAAAACTGTTGCATACACACGGTCAGACAAAGTTGACGGAAAATCTGACGTGATTACGTTATTTCGTTACGACGGGACTACGTTCACGCTAGTAGCCAATAGCTTTGGTGTAGGAATTTGATCTGAGCATGCGTGGCACTTTGTCCGATCGGAATTCTCTACACATGATCGGAGTATGTCCGATCGGAGCATTTTGTCGGAAAATTTTACCAACAAGTTGGAAAACTTGGTCCATCGGATACTCCGACAGAAACAGTCCGATGTAGATCACACACAGTCGGAATATCCGACAAACGGTCCGATCGGACACATTCCATCAGAATCTCCGACCGTGTGTACAAGGGCTAAGATGTGGTGACTGCATTGGTTTTCTTCTTTTTTGGTTTTCTTTCCTTTAATATCAATTGGTGAAATCTCTTCCTTTTCAACAGAATAAGCTGTCCTGCAGATGTAGCAGTTATTGGGTTGAGACAAACAGTTTAACACTCACAGGGGTGCTTACAATGATCAGCTTTTTTTTAAAATACTTTATTTTCAACAGAAAGGCAGTTCCAAGTTAACATGACAGAAATAAAGAAAGAGTGGTATACAAGTATGCAGAATATAGGTAAATCTCAGAAGTCAAGAAATACAGGAACCTTAAGCATTTAGTCTGCACTTATGAGGTATAAATCACACTCTGTGGCCATTTAGGACTGAGAGTGGTCTTAAGACTGGATACCTCAGTAAACAGGGACTACCCAACTAATGTTAAACTCTTTTTAGAGAAAGAAGAAAAAGAACAGAAAGACAGACAAGGTAGATCAGTCGGCTAAGAGGAAGTGTGGGGGGGAGGGGATGGTTAGAAGTCATATTGCAAGGCTTGTAGTATGTCTCTGCAGGGGAACCCAAGAAACAATTCATTCAGCACTTTATTCAGCAAAAAGAGCTGAAAAATGAGCTTCCCTTCCTCAGAGAAGACAAACATGTTCCACAACCTCCACGTTATAAAAAAGCATTAATGCTTATTCTGTGCTATAAGGGTTAAGTCTTCCATTTTATCTTCCACTTTTTTTTAAGCCAGAGACCATTTGTCAGTGATTGTGAACTTTTCCAAATGAGAAGAATGCAAGATTTAGTGGCGTTCAAGATGTGACGGATAATCGATCGTTTGTAAATTTTTGCTGGGATGGTAGAGACATGAAAGAGAAGAGGTTGGATCATACCTGAGGTTGGAACCTTATAATTAGGGATGAGCCCAATGTTCGAGTCGAATGTAAGTTTGACTTAAACATCGGGTGTGCGTCTGTTCTCCTAATAGCGAACAATTTGGGGTGTTTGCTCCAAATTCGAAAGCCGCGGAGCACCCTTTAAAAGTCTATGGGAGAAATCAAAAGTGCTTATTTTAAAGGCTTATGTGCTTAATATTATAAATGAGGTGTGGGGCGCTGGATAACTAAATTGATAATAACACTCAATCAGTGATAAATACCATGATCACAATGAATAACAATATAAATGTGTAACCAATAAAGGGTTCGGATCACCCAAAACCACAACTACATCAGTGTTGCCAAATTATGTATATATAGTGCATACATAAAAATTATAATGAAAAATGTTCAGTCATATGTGCTCTACAAGTGCTAAACAAAGCTTATTTTCAATCATAAAGAAAAGTTCATTGTGCAAATTCCAATCCAAAGTGCAAATAGACATCAAAAAAAGTGCTGCTTCCACTTTGTAAATGGGCCACCTTCACCGACTGCACTGTACACCCAAAAGTGCTCTGAAATGGATGTTTGCTTACCAGAAGTTGTTGACCTTGTTAAATAAAATAAGGTCAAATAAAAGCCTTGAGCAAGAGATCGCTTGCTACCATAAGCAGGATGAGCCACGTAGGGAATACCCCCTCCTCTCCACCAATATGAGTAGCCGAAGATATGTATAAAAAGGATGCAAAGATCGAAATAGTGTAATCCCGTTTATTGAATAAAAATAAATAAAAACAGATGCCAAGTGGCTGCTTACATTAGAAGGTGCCTTCGCCCGGCACTGAGGCTGTTACGCTCGTCTCTAGGTGGAAATCGCACTCCGCGCGTAGTGATTTCTTAGTGTGCGTTCCATCGCTAGCCGTCAACAACCAGAGGGACCGGATGTGAGGGTTGAATTGGGTTGAATTGCGTAACCAGACATGCCTCAACGTACATTTTGTATCACGTCTGGACCTTAATAGTGCTCAAAGCCAACTTCATCTCTATGCCTAACTGAAGAAAGGCAAGAATCCTGCTAATGGATTCACACCAGGGAGCATATGCTCTCCAAATTATGTAGTAAATGAGCCTGTAGGTCAGCTTTCTGGAATTAACCAAAGTGAAAAGGACTGAATCCGAGAGCCCACATCCTTTTAGGGTCTCAGCAGCCAAACCGTCAAATTTAGACTTGGAAAGGCAAGATGGAATGTTGGACCTTTTGAGAGTAGGTCTGGACGTAGCGGAAGAACCCCTACTGCCATCTTCATGATCTCTGCATACCAGGGTCATCTGGGCCAAGTCAGAGCCACTAGAATGACTAACTTTGCTTCCCTTTTTTGACTCTCCAAAGGAACCGCGGAAGTAGCAGAATTGGAGGAAATGCATAGGTCAGATCGTATCTGATCCTTGAGCAAGTGGATCTTTTGTTCTTGATACAAAGCTGTCTAGCTTCCTGTTGAACCTGGACACGAACAGGTCTACATCCGGGGTACCCCACTTTTGGGATATGATCTGAAATATGTCAGGGTGTAGAGATCATTCTCCTGGATACAGTTGCTGGCAGCTTAGAAAGTCCGCTTGCCAATTTTCCACCCCTGGAATAAAGACCACAGATATGCAAGGAATATGCCGTTCTGCCCAGAAAAGAATGTGATTCACCTCTCTTTGGGCATCCAGACTTCTGGTGCCTCCTTGGTGATTGATATAAGCCACTGCTGTGGCATTGTCGGATTTTATCCGAACAGGATGACCCCGTAGTCTGAAAGACCAGACTTTGAGGGCTAGATAAACTCTCCAGAATGCTGATGGGTAAGAGCTTCTTGGCTGTAGACCATCTTCCCTGGGTGCATCCTTCTTTGAGAACCGCTCCCCAGCCTATCAGGCTGGCATCTGTCGTTACGATTTTCCATGTTAGTGGGGGAAAGGATCTTCCTTTTAGGAGATTTCCGGTCCGTAGCCACCAAATGAGGCTTTGGCATACCCCTGGGAATAGGCACATTGGAAGATGTAAAGCTTGAACCCTTTTGTTCCAGGCCAAGAGGATTTCTCTTTGCAAGGGCCTTGAATGAAACTGATCAAAAGGAACGGCTTCGAAAGAGGCGACAATCTTTCCTAGTAGCCTCATACATAGCAGAATGGAGGGTTTCCTTTTCACTATGACTAGCCGGACCAGATCTTTTATGGTTTCGGCCTTTGCTCTGGATAAAAACACCTTGCTTTGATCGGTGTCTATGATCATGCCCAGGTACTCCAACCTTTTTAGAGGTTGCAATGAGGATTTTTCGAGCATGCTGTGGTCAAGTGCGCTACGGATTGCTCTATGAGTTGCAAATCCTCTAGATAAGCTGTCACCATTATGCCAAAGGAGGGGCTAACAACTTTGTGAACACTCGAGAAGCAGTAGCAAGACCGAAAGGCAGGGCCACAAATTGAAAATTGCGCTGATCTACTGCAAACCTCAGATATCATTGGTGAGCGGGAAAGATAGACATCAAAGATGCATATCTGCATGTGCCAATCGATGCCATGAATTCTCCACCCTGAAGGATGGAGATTACTGAATGGATTGACTGCATGCGAAAAGGTCGGATGTGCAGGAAGTGATTCAGGTCTTTTAGATCCAGGATGGGTCTGACATCCCGTTTGGTTTTGGAACCATGAAGAGGTTTGAGTAGAACCCTGAGTTCTGCTCCTCTGGTCTTATTTCTGTTATCACTCTTTGGGATAACAGATGATTTAAGGCCCAAAACAGAGGCCTTCTCTTTACGGGATCTTTGGGGACTCTTGACTTTAGGAAGCAAGAAGGCAGAGGCTCTCGGAAATCCAGCTTGTAGACCAGAGACACCGTGGAGGTTACCCATCTGTCCTAAATCTCTTCCTGGCAGGCCTCTGCAAACTGCAGCAGCCTTCCCCCCACTTGGCCGAGCGGGGGTGCCCCTTCATAAGGAGGCCTTGGGGCTCTGTTTACCAGATTTTTGACCCCAAGACATCCTTTGCTCTTGGGCTCAGCCTTGGGCCTTTCCTCTTGTACTAGAGTGGGAAGGCCATCACCACTGCCTGGAGTTTGAGGCTCCAGGGGCAGGAGAAAGAGAATGTTTAAAAGAAGGATGTTTACTCTTTTTAGCTGGTAAAAATGTAGACTTACCACCGGTTATTTTCTGGATGTATTTATCCAGCTCATCTCCAAATAGGTGCTCCCCTTTAAACGGGAATCCGGATAAATATCTCTTACATGAGATTTCAGCTGTCCAATGACTAAGCCAAAGGGACCTGAGCATATGTACCAGCATGAGGGACAGACGTGATGCCTGCTGAACAGAGTCCAAAATGGTATCAATGGCAAAACACAGAACTGTA
The DNA here is from genome assembly GCF_037356315.1 of Lithobates pipiens. Classification (NCBI taxonomy): domain Eukaryota; kingdom Metazoa; phylum Chordata; class Amphibia; order Anura; family Ranidae; genus Lithobates; species Lithobates pipiens. Next base: position 204,816,467 of record NW_027507785.1, on the reverse strand, counting down.
ATTCTCTGCTTCCTCATTGAGAAGGAGGCTAAGAATCTGCTTAACTTGCTCCTTGAGGAACTGGCACATGCAAAGTGATGCGACTGTAGGTTGGACGACAGCGCTAGTCATTGAAAAGGCAGCTTTCAATAAAGTTTCCAGCTTCTTATCAGTTATATATATATATATATATATATATATATATATATATATATATATATATATATATATATATATATATATATATATATATAGAACACCTTCTGAAATTAGAATTTCGTATAGAATTTCGTATATGAAATCAAATTTGAATAGAAAAGATTAGAATAGAATAGAAAAGAATAGCATAGAAAAACAATAAAATGGAACACATATATATAACCATCTTCCGAAATTTGAATTTCGTCTAGAATGAATTTGAATACAAAGGATTAGAATAGGATAGAAAATAATAGAAAATAATATATTATACATATATTATATTTTATTCTATTCTGTTCTATTGTCTATTCTATTCTAATCTTTTCTATTCTAATTCAAAAGCATTTTATATGAAATTAGAATTTCAGAAAATGGGTATATATATAAATATTACATTTATATATATATATATATATATATATATATATATATATATATATATATAGATATATATATAGATATATATATATATATATATATATATATATATATATATATATATATATATATATATATATATATATATACATATAGCTATATATATATACATATATATATACACACATATATATATATATATATATATATATATATATATATAGATATATATAGATATATATATACATATATATATATATATATATATATATATATATATATATACATATAGATATATATATACATATATATATATATACATATATATATATATATATATATATATAACCATTTTCCCGAATTCTAATTTCATATATCATGGAATAGAATTAGAATAGAACAAATAATAATAGAAAAGAATAGGCTAGAAAAACAATAGAACAGAATAGAATAAAGTATAATATATATTACATTTTTCTATTATGTTCTATTGTTTCTAAATGCTATTCTATTCTAATATTTTCTATTCAAATTTTGTTTCAGTGTATACGAAATTTGAATTTCAGAAGATGAGAAGAAATTTGAATTTCGTATACACTGAAATATTTATATAATATATATATATAATATTTTTTTCTATTCTGTTCCGGAAGATGGCTTCTGAAATTCGAATTTCGCATAGAATGAATTTGAATAGAAAAGATTAGACTAGAAAAGAATAGACAAGAAAAACAATAGAACAGAATAGAAAAAAAAAAAAAATATATATATATATATATATATATATATATATTATAATTTTTTTCTTTTCTGTTCTATTATCTTCCTATTATTTTCTATTCTATTCTTCTATTCTAATCTTTGCTATTCAAATTCATTCTATATGAAATTCGAATTTTGGAAGATGATATATATTATATTTTGTCTATACTGTCTTCTTTTATTTTCTATCCTATTCTAATCATATATATATATATATATATATATATATATATATATATATATATATATATAAACAACTTCTGACATTCAAATTTCGGATAGAGTAATAGCACAGAATATGCTGATCCCCCCCTCCCCACCCCCTTTTTGTATCCCAGGTATTCCCTGTTACCCTTATCCCTCACTTGTATAATGTATATTTTCTATATATTATATAGTATGTTAGGTTTCTGGTACTTAGGCTTTTTAGGTGTGGGTCGCTTGTTGTTTTATATTAGCTGTTTGCTGGTGTGTGCATTTCTTGTTTACTTGCCTTAATAAATGTACTTCATTATACATTGCTTGGTCCCAGTTTCCTTGTGTAGCTACATTTATCTAGTCATCTCCTATGCAGACTGCTGACAAAACCACACCCACTTAGAATATATATTGTCTTAAGAAAAAACACTTACAAGAATGCAAAGAACTTTAAAAACAATTTGGGCTTTGCTTCAAATGCTGTGCTTCCTCCAAACACCATGCTAAAGTCTGTAAACTACTATTAAAGCGGGAGTCCGCCGGGACTCCGCGTTTTTTTTTTTTTTTTAAAGTCAGCAGCTACAAATACTGCAGCTGCTGACTTTTAAAATAGCGACACTTACCTGTCCAGCGCGCCCGCGATGTCGGCACCCGAAGCCGATCTCTAGATCGACACTCGAGTGCTGCCGCTGCCATCTTGGGTATGGGAATCAGGAAATGGAGCCTTTCGGCTTCATTTCCCGGTTCCCTACTGCGCATGCGCGAGCCGCGCTGCGCAATGAGGACGGTCCCCGCTGCCTCTGGGATCTGTGTGTTTCCCAGCAGGCAGCGGGGCACTTGCGGAAGGGGGCGGGCACTTGCGGAAAGGGGCGTAATGTACGCCCCTTTCCGCAGAGAGCTAGCCCCCTCCCCCCTGAAAGGTGCCAATTGTGGCGCCGGAGGGGGGGAGGAATCCGATGAGCGGAAGGTCCATTTTAGGGTGGACCTCCGCTTTAAGTGATTAGAGTGTGACAGTGATGATCACTTGCAAGTGTTTCATACATTTTAAGACACAGGTAATCATCCTGCAGCAAAGCATGGTGGGGCAAGCAAACAGCACCTCGTACTCCAGTTTTCCCTACATGTACAGATGTCTGGGGAGAAGTGCTATGTGACAAATTCTGTGCCAAAACATGCTTAGTTCATGTATACCCCAAGGATCAAACCTTAACCACTTCAATACAGGGCACTTAAACACCTTCCTGCCCAGACCAATTTTGAGCTTTCAGCGCTGTCGCACTTTGAATGACAATTGCGCGGTCATGCTATACTGTACCCAAATGAAATTTTTATCATTTTTTTTCCCACAAATAGAGCTTTCTTTTGGTGGTATTTGATCACCTCTACGGTTTTTATTTTTTGCGCTACAAATAAAAAAATACCGAAAATTTTGAAAAAAATAATGTTTTTTTTTGTTTCAGTTTCAAAACTTTGTAAATAAGTACGTTTTCTCCTTCACTGATGGGCACTGATGGGGCTACACTGATGGGCACTGATAAGGTGGCACTGATGGGCACCAATGTGGCACCAATGAAGTGGCACTGATAGGCGGCACTGATGGGCGACACGGATGGGCGACACGGATGGGCAACACGGACGGACACTGATAGGTGGCACAAATTGGCACTGATAGCTGGCACGGATGGGCGGCACGGATGGGCGGCACGGATGGGCATGGATAGGCGGTACAGGTGGGCATGGATAGGCGGCACAGGTGGGCATGGATAGGCGGCACAGGTGGGCATAGATAGGCGGCACAGGTGGGCATAGATAGGCAGCACAGGTGGGCACTCATAGGCGGCACAGGTGGGCACTCATAGGCGGCACAGGTGGGCACTCATAGGCGGCACAGGTGGGCACTCATAGGCGGCATCGGTGTTATAGTAATGGATGCCAATCAGTGCCAAACAATAATGCATGCCAATCAGTGATGCCCATTGTGGGCACTGATTGGCATCCATTATGGGCACTGATTGGCACCCATTGTGCTGACTGGCATCCCTGGTGGTCTAGGGAGGATTATGGATTTTATTACCTTTTCCCTGGTGGTCTAGTGGTGTCCCTGGTGGTCCAGTGTGGGCATCCTCGGGGGGGCTGTGCTGATAATCGATCAGCACAGACCCCCCCTGTCAGAGGAGCAGCCGATCGGCTCTCCTCTACTCGCGTCTGACAGACGCGAGTGAGGGAAAGCCGATCACCGGCTCTTCCCATTTACACTGTGATCAGCCGTGATTGGACACGGCTGATCACATGGTAAAGAGTCTCCGTCGGAGACTCTTTACCGAGATCGTAGTTGCCGGGTGTCAGACTGACACCCCGCAACAACGATCGCTGCGATGCGCGCCCCCGGGGGCGCGCAGCGGCTCATAATCCTAATCACGTCATATGACGTCCGGTTAGGATTATGAAACCACTTTGCCGCCGTCAATTCCCTATAGGGCGGGCGGCAAGTGGTTAAAGCGGTTCTGCACCTAAAAAAAGCCAGCAGCTACTAATATTGCAGCTGCTGACTTTTAATAAATTGACACTTACCTGTCCCAGGGTACAGCGATGCCAGGGAATCGGGAAGTGAAACGTTGCGGCTTCACTGCCCGATTCCCTACTGCGCATGCGCGAGTCACGCTGCGCATCTCTTCTGGTCCCCCTGTGTCCTGGGAATTGTGTGTTTCCCAGAACACAAGGGGGGGGGCATCTGCGGGGGTCTGCGGCGGTCTGTCCTGGAAGTGGGTGCAGATACCTGGATTATCCAGGTAGCTGCACCCCCCTCCCCCCTGAAAGGTGCCGATTGTGGCACCAGAGGGGGGGAGGGATCAGATTAGTGGAACTTCCCCTTTAGGGTGGAGAACCGCTTTAAGAGTATAAAATATTCTAGATGATCAGAGTAACATATATCTCGCAAGATCAAGGCTTTTTGACTTGTTAAACATAGCAGGAGCTGCCTTACCATACACCCTAGGCACCTCTGTTATCATTACAGAAGTTTAAGACAGGAGAGCCTCTGGTCTTGTAGTAACCCCCCCCCCAAAGGGCAGTGTACAAATACCATTGCCAACTCTCTTTGAGTGCAACCAGATTGTAGCCAACAGAGAGGTGACCCCTACTCCTACAGCTGCCTCTCTTCACTCTCACATGAGATGCATAGCTGACCACATACTATCTCTTGATAGGAATGCCAATATTCTTTTGCTTCACAGCAGAAACATCCCAAGGTTACATAAGGTTCACCAATAACTCAACGGATCATGCAATGTACCATATGCCCAACAGCTGGACCTAAGCTGGCTCATCATAGGCAATGCCTGTCTGGGTAATGTCAGGAGGTCTTCCACAATTTCTTCTTTCAAGACACATGTCCTGCTAAATGGCTGCATTATCTGTTTGAAACAGATTATCATCCTATTTCTAGGATAATAATGTCGGTATCACAGTGTTCAATGCAATAACAAAAGATAATGAGCTGGCAGCCACCATGAAAGCAAGGAAATCCTAAAAACTATGAGTATGGAGTTCTATCAGGACCATTCCAACAGATGAGTAGCACCACAAAAATGTATTGCCTCAAGAAATTTAACTACCAAATAATGTTTGGTATGCAGAATCACAGTTTACTTCTTTACAACCCCCTTTGAACAGAAAACCTGAGGTAACAACACTTTGTTGACTTTATGCAGAAGGTGTTTAAGAGATATAATGCTAAGCCTGCACCACCTCTCAAAAAGTAGTACCTCCCATGCTTTGGCATATACAATCCTTCCAAACTGGTCTTCAACTCAAGTGCTTGATATGAAGGTGTTTCCCTCAATAATGTCTTTCTTACCAGTCCTAATCTGAACAACCTTATTGGAGTTTTGCTCCTATTCAGACAAGAACCAGTTGCTGTTATGGATGGCATTCACAAATGGTTTCATGTTTCAAGAAGCCCACAGAAACCTTCTCAGGTTCTGATGGTATTGCAATAATGATGTCAGTGATGATGTCATAAACTACTGAATGAAAGTACATGTTTTTGGTAATAGCACTTCTACTGCTGTGGCAATTTAGATCTGATGCATGTGAATTTGTGGAAAATAATTTCTACGTAGACGATATGCACAAATCTCTGCCTATAGAAAATAATCAATTCATTTTCTCAAAGTGCCCAGAATATGTTTGGCACTGCCAACCTCAGGCTTCACAAAATTATCTCTAGCAGTGACAAGGTAATGAAAACGTTTCCTTCTGATGACTATGCTAATAGTGTAAAGGGATTCCAGCTAGGAGCAAATCTTCCTCTTATGCAACGTAACCATGCTTTGGGATGTCAAACAAGAACCATTCACATTTCAAGTATTAACATGTGACAAGCCTTTCATGAAACAAGGATTTTTTCTGCTGTGAACCGCATGTATGCTCCTTTGGGTTTCATAGCATCCTTTTCCTTTCAGGAAAGGATACTTCTAAGACAGCTTACTTCTGAAAACACAGATTGGAAGACCCCATTACCTAGAGAGAAACAATAAAGATAGGAATCATGGAAAGAGTCCCTGAAAGCACTAGAACAACTTCAGATACTGTGCCCTTACATTTTTGCATCCCTAATGAATGCCACCAGAAGTGAGATCCATACTTACTGTAATGCTTCCATTGAAACAATAGCTGCGGTATCCTAACGCAAAGTTATAGATCCAAGAGACAAGGTAAGTGTGGGTTTTTTACTAAATAAAGCCAAGTTGATTCCAAAACCAGCACAAATGTAAAATAAACTTTGAAATAGACTATTTTTATTTTTAAACAGACAAGATAGTGTTGGGTACATACACAACCAAACAAAACAGTTCTATGCGTATGTCAGTCACAGAGTAGAATGGATCAGAAGGTTCTTCAATCCCAATGTGCCTATGGACCTCAACCCAGCTTATTGGGACATCTGTGCAGTATCTGCAGTTGCATTTCTGGACATTTCATGGTCATATCCACCTGACTTCTTGAATGATGAACCCATCGCCCAAATCACTTTTCCACTCTTCTCAAGACCTCCTACTCTCAAGCTCTCTCATTTCCTTCTCCCAGGCTCATCTCCAGGATTTCTCCAGAGCCTCTTCCATCCTCTGGAACTCGCTACCTCCACTGGTCCAGCTATCCCCTACTCTTGCTACCTTCAGGCGATCCCTGAAAACTCATCTCTTCAGGGAAGCCTATCATCTCTCCAACTAATCTCCTACCACTTCCATCAGCTCATTCCCCAAATTTCTAACCTTTTGTACCACCTGCCCCACCCTATTAGATTGAAAGCTCTTCTGAGCATGGCCCTCTTAATCCTCTTGTATTTTATTGTATTGTAACTGTATTGTCTCCTTTTATATTGTAAAGCGCTGCATAAATTGTTCTTGCTATATAAATCCTGTATAATAATAATAATAATAATAATACTATGTATTCCGGCCAAATGGTGCGATTCTGAACCACCATCCCACTTTTTGAAGGTAGCTGTCCATAACGTCTTCTGACGACACGCTTCCTTACTACTCCAGAAACCTATATAACCCCGTTCTCAAACTGATTTTTTGACGGTGAGGAGGAAGGCCCCCCAAAGTGAAAGATGTGGGTACCCCCACCCTAACTGTTGAAAAATACATTGTTTTCATGTACTTTGTTATACCTGTGACACTCTGTATTATCCTATCAGTTTGCATGTTACAGTCAATGCTTTGATTGTATGTTAAAAATCTCCAATAAAATTTTTTCGCAAAAAATAATAAAAAAAAATAATAATAATCACAATTTACAATTATTCTACATTTGAACTGGTTGATCCTGAGTCTGACAAGAAAATCAATACTGTTACATTCAACATCTCTGTGGTATGAAAGACAAGGCTTAGTTCTCATGCATGACTTATGCATGGTGCTGACTTTCCCTCTGAAGAAATTGATTCAAATGGAGGTAAGAAGGACTGGTGCATATTGCTGCCTCCCCCTCTGAAGACAGACTGTCTTCTCTGCCCTCTTACAAACACCAGTATTGACTTTACTAGTTTTACAATGTGTAAAGGTTTGCAATATTCTTAAATGTTCTCCCCTTTTCTTCTTTTTCAGCTATTATTGGATCAGAGCCTTCACTTAATGTTTGGACTTGATTCTCAATGGTTTACTATTTAAAATCAGTTTTGATGGGGAGTGTTTTCTGCTTATTTGCCTTTAATAATTTTGTTCCTACCTCATTCTGTAGCTAGGGGAGGCTGTATCTAGTTATTCCCACCCTTCTTTTTCATGCTTTAGCCTCCACTGTTAAAATGAGCATCCTACCTGTACCAACTGCAGGGGTCTTCGCACTCGCAGAATGTCAGTCCTTGGCACTATTGTTGTTGGCCTGTGACCTGTCGCATCCCTGTGTAAGGATGATGAGGCCTCTAGCATATGTCTGATGGCATCCTCATATCGAAATGAAGTGTTTCCTGTTATAGACAGCAATTGCATCACTTCCACCACACCTCCTGAGATCATTTCCTGTTTGATCACTCTAAAGCTGACAGGTTCCAGAGAGAGAGTGCTTAATTGTTTTAGAGTTGTCCACAGAGTACTTGTTGCTTGCTATGTTTATTGACTCTGATCCTTTGCTGCTTGCCCTGACCTTATTCTACATTTGACTTTGAGTATGGACTTTCTCTTTATGTATCACATTTTTTGAAAACTGTGCCGGGTTCACCTCCTAAGTATCCTTATACAAGGTGCGTGCCCCTACTTTTGGGCTCCCCATATCTAAACACTAAGGATGAGCCGAACACCCCCCTGTTCGGTTCGCATCAGAACCTGCAAACAGACCTAAACTTTGTGTGAACTTTAGAACCCTATTAAAGTCTATGGGACTCGAACGTTCAAAATCTAAAGTGCTAATTTTAAAGGCAATTATACAAGTTACTAGCAAAACCAGTTCCCCCACAAACAGGGTTTTTAGGCAGCAAGAGACAGTAATAGATGCCAATAGAAGTAATATAAAAAAGTAATTTTAATATTGTTTGGTAAAAAACGTGAGCTTCACCTAGACATTTGTAAAAGAACAACAAAGTCATATATACAAAGTACATATAATATCACATGGAAGTATACTAACAGACACAACTGTAAGTTACACTGTATAAATTGGTAGCAGTGAAAATATATAACTAACTATAACTATAATTGAAAATATATAACTAACGCGTTTCAACCCCAAGGGGTTGAAACGCGTTAGTAATATATATTCACTGCAACCAATTTATACAGTGTAACTTACAGTTGTGTCTGTTAGTATACTTCCATGTGATATTATATGTACTTTTTTTATATGACTTTGTTGTTCTTTTACAAATGTCTAGGTGAAGCTCACGTTTTTTACCAAACAATATTAAAATTACTTTTTTATATTACTTCTATTGGCATCTATTACTGTCTCTTGCTGCCTAAAAACCCCGTTTGTGGGGAAACTGGTTTTGCTCTTATCTATTTGGGGTGAGCAGCACCCTCTCAGCTCTTTGTAGCACTGTGTTTTTCTTCAACTAATATGCAAGTTACTGTCCTAAAAAGTGTTTGGGGACCTGGGTCCTGCCCCAGGGGACATGGATCAATGCAAAAAAAAGTTTCAAAAACGGCAGTTTTTTCAGTTATTTTAATAATGATTAAAGTGAAACAATAAAAGTGTAATATTCCTTTAAATTTCGTACCTGGGGGGTGTCTATAGTATGTCTGTGAAGGGGCACATGTTTCCCGTGCTTAGAACTCTCCCTGCACAAAGTGTAATTTCTGAAGGAAAAAAAGACCCTTTCTGCAGACCTTTCAGGTCTGGTATGGATATTAAGGGGAACCCCGCGTCAAATAAAAAAAAATTGATGTGGGGGTCCCCCTAAAAATCCATACCAGACCCTTTATCCGAGCACACAACCTGGCAGGCCACAGGAAAAGAGGGGGAGACGAGAGAGCGCCCCCCCCCTCCTGAACTGTACCAGGCCACATGCCCTCAACATTGGGAGGCCACATGCCCTCACCGCAGATCACACTTTCAGTGCTTATATTGCGGAAGCAGAAAAATTAATATTTAGATACCCATTCACCAAACACCTGGCTAGATTGTACTGTTATTTTAAATTTATTTGTGGTTTACATTGTGAAAATGGTAGGTGTGTTTGAAAATTCTGGTCTACAAGTTTCCATTTATCCCCAGGCTGAGAGAGATGTTCTTAAAATTAAGCCTCGTATACACAATCAGATTTTCCACAGACAAAACGTGAGACTTTTTTCCGAAGGGCATTGGCCAGGAACTTGTTTTGCATACAAACAGCAAGGGATTGTGGGCCAACAAACGCGAACGTAGTGCCGTACTATGTGATTTTTCAGCTCTTTAGCACCACCCTTTGAGTTTCTTCTGCTAATTTCATGTTAGTAGAAGTTTGGTGAGTGTTGATCTGTGCTTTTCATTATGCACTTTTAATTTTGCGATTTTCATTTTGCGCTTTTCAGTTTGCGCTTTTCAGTTTGTTTCTGAACAGCCATTTGTCAACCAGCCAGGTTGCGGAATCGGAGACGATAACATGTTATTTATTATTGGCCAGTCCAGAAACAGGAGGAGGGGGATTTCTTGGACCAAAGATTGGTTGCTTTATTAATTGTGACCAATTATTTCATATGCCTTTGCTGCGGGGGCTCCAGGAGAATAATCCAGATGATTTTCGGAATTATCTCCTGATGACGGATCCCTGCTTTTGCCAACTCTTGGCATTGTTGACCCCCTATATTAAGAAGCAGATGCATGCATGAGGCTTTTATTTTATTTTTTGCTTGAATAATGATGTGATTTGGTAGATTTTTTATATTTGTGGATGCATAGAATGCACTTTTTGGTTAAGTTCTATTGGCAGATAGCATGTCTAATTTTATTTGTTTTCTTTTTTTAATACACAATAAAAAAATGTGTAGACTAATACTTGGCAATGTGTTACTTCAAACACCAGTTTTGGAGTAGGCAGTTACATTTTAAAAAATGCAATGCAAAATTAACAAGAGACACCAACATAGTTGTATCTTTCAAAATTAAAATACAAGTTGCGCTGATTGATAGTGAATAAGCAAGGGTAATACCTTGAATAAGTGACACACACAAAAATGCTGGGAGCATTGGTGCACAGTACAGAGACCCGAGGCAGATAAATAATCCACAGGTGCATCTGATCTCCCATAATAGGAAATCATTTACAGCTGGTAAGAGGCAGTACGTATAGAGGTGGAGGCACTATCGCTTTTTTCACTTTTTCTGAGGTGTTGCGTTTTCGTGCCACTGTGAAAGATCACATTGAACTAGCATCTTCAACACTTGGACTTTTTCTGGTTCTTCATCAGTCTTGGATCAATCGGTGACTTTTTCACCAATTGTATAGGAGTATTTATTATTTCTTTTCACAGGTTGCACAGTTATTAATTTGTGTATATGTCACCTATTCAAGGTATTACCCTTGATTATTCACTATCAATCAGCGCAACTTGTATTTTAATTTTGTATGGTATTGTGTGTGTCTCACATGAAGTTGCAGCGGAGTTCTTTTTAATTTATTCATATATGAATTTAAATTATTTTTGTTTCACAGATAGCACAGAATTTTATTTTTATTATAGTTGTATCTTTGATCTTAAAAACTACGGGATAATGGTGTTGTGGTAACTTGCCCAAAAAAAAAAAAAAAAAAAGCATAATAATATTATCTTTGATATTGCTAGAAAAAAAAAGCCTTTGAAAATACATTTGGCAGAAGTCCATCAGTATCACCAGCAAAGCAGCTTAATTATTATCACATTAAATAAAGAAGAAGAGAATTGTTCGCTGTATTTCTAGATTTCATCATTTGCCACGTCACAAATGTTAAATCTCCATTGTGAACGCTTCTGGCTCGTCCTTGCTTCCAAGCAGGCGTGTTCGTGCACACGCTCAGAAAATCTGACAAGAGACATTTATCCATGGAAAATTTATAAACCTGCCATCCAACATTTCTCCATGGAAAGTTGGCCAACAATTGTCTGATGGAGCGTGCAAACGGTCGGATTTTCCGCCAACAGCCTGTCACACAATTCCCGTCGGAAAATCCGATCGTGTGTACAAGGCTTTAGATTTTACTTCAATACTACATTTTAATTCTGTGTGCATCCAAACTAGGTATCTTTACCCATGCTTTCTTTACTGTCTGATGTCTGTCAGATAGACAGGATGTGAGGCCACATTTCACAAAAAGGGGACACAGGGATTAAAAAGTTGATACTGTCTCTAATTTTTCAAATTTCTATCTAAAACTTAAAAAAATTGTGGAGCTGGCCTTCAACATGTATAATTACATATTTATAGTTTACACACAGCACACCATTGTTTCATTCATCTGTGAGCCCTACATATAAATATCAGTGCATTGAAGCATGAATTTGAGTATTTCTATCTATTCAGAACATTCCAATCAGAACTGTTGCCAGCATCTTAATGGAAACACTGTGGTCCAAGGAAAAACGTATTCAGCTTTCAACATCCAGTGATATATCAGCAAGCAATTATTAGCCTGATCCCGCACCATCCTAGATTAATCTCTGGTGTTTTTCTGCATTTAAAATAGGAGACAGGAACTATGTCTGGCAAACTAATGGGCTCAATGGTACACATTTTCCCTTTACTGAAAGTAAATGAAACAAAACGGACAGGTCTTATAAATTTGTCTTGAACACATGCCTGGGGCAGCTGAATAGCAAGGAGAAAATTTAGTGTACTTGTTGCTCTTAAAAATAGACCTGTCTGCAACTCCCTTAGATTTACTGATCTATAGAGATCATTTAGATTCAACATTTTCAGTAACTTTCATTGATTGCCCCATTTACAAATTGTTATGATTCCATATTTGTATATGCAGAGCTAGTGTAAGATGAGAGCAGAAGACAATTCAAGAGAAAACATTCCATGAAATCTATCCCAGTGAGTCATTGCATAATGAACACAAATGATTGAGGATGGAAGGTGATAAGTCTACATTGCAGTAGATAATGTTTAGTCAAGCTGGGGGGGGGGGGGGGGGATTTTCAGTCTTATAAATTATTATTAAAGCAATGCTTTGCCTGAAATTACCTTCCATCTTTTGTTCTCCAAGAAATGAACAGAGGGGACTATGATATATACAAAGAAGATGTGGAGTGAATTAGACTTGTGCACAACGGAAAATTTTGTTTAGTTTCGGTTCGTTGTCATTCATAAAATACATAATTTCATTCTGTTATATTCGTTATGTTACGTTAATACGTTTTCGGATCATTCGTTATTATTCCTAGAGTGTCGAATTCATTTGTTCGTATTCATTGAAATTTGCTATTTATTTATGTATAGACATTGGTGATAATGATTCGTAGTTTGAAAAGTCGTTTGTTTTTTCAATCTTTTAACACACACAATGACAACGTCTCTTCTCCTCGGCTCAAATACAATACAACACCCTTCTCACTCAGTTCTCAGGAATGCACTTTGCCAGTAATCCATCCTCCGGCACAAAAGGAATTAGCTGATTGGACTATAAGATTTACTTTGAGCTGACCTTTTGTTTCATTAGATCTTTAAAGAATTACCGAATCATGTCGAATTCATTCGTTATATTTCTTTCGTATTTGTTGTTATTCGTTATTTTTTTATTCGGATGCTTCCGAATGTCCGAAAGATGCAAAATTCGGCCGAATTTCGATTCGTTACGAAACGAATTGCACAAGCCTAGAGTGAATTGCTTTTGGCCAACAACAAACATAAATCTGTTGTTTGTGATTGACTCACGCATTAGGTGATAAGATCGATTGCATGTTTTACTATTTTAAAAAGCACTCTCTATCTATGTTGCAGATTGGTAATTTTTAATAGTTGACTTACATTCATTGTGTAATAAAATGAGGAATACCGAAGCAGCAGATCTGTAGGCATCTCTCTATTTTCAAATGAAAAATGGACAGCAGTACATTTGTCTACAGGTCCATATTTTAACCACTTTCAGACCGGACCAATTTGCTGGTCAAAGACCAGACCACTTTTTGCGATTCGGCACTGCGTCGCTTTAACTGACAATTACGCGGTCGTGCGACGTGGCTCCCAAAAAAAATTGACATCCTTTTTTTCCCACAAATAGAGCTTTCTTTTGGTGGTATTTGATCACCCCTGCGGTTTTAATTTTTTGCGCTATAAACAAAAATAGAGCGACAATTTTGAAAAAAACGCATTATTTTTTACTTTTTGTTATAATAAATATCCCCCAAAAATATATAAAAAAACATTTTTTTCCCTCAGTTTAGGCCGATACGTATTCTTCTACATATTTTTGGTAAAAAAAATCGCAATAAGCGATTATTGATTGGTTTGCGCAAAAGTTATAGTGTTTACAAAATAGGGATAGTTTTATAGCATTTTTATTAATATTTTTTTATTATTTTTTTTTTTACTAGTAATGGCGGTGATCATCGATTTTTATTGTGACTGCGACATTGTGGGGCACCCATCGGACATTTTGACACATTTTTGGGACCATTGTCATTTATACAGTAATCACTGCTATATAAATGCAGTGATTCCTGTGTAAATGACACTGGCAGTGAAGGGGTTAACCAGTGGGTGGCAGTGTAGGGGTTAAGTGTTCCTAGGGGTGTGTTACTAACTGTGGGGGGGTTGGGCTTTCATTTAGTGAACACTGATCTCTGCTCCAATCACATAGAGCAGAGATCAGCGTCACTAGTTACTAGGCAGAATGGAGAAATGCTGTTTACTCGGCATTTCCTCCATTCGGCCGCTCCGTGAGACGATCGCGGGGATGCCCGCGGCGATCGAGTCCGCGGGTCCCGCGACCAGACTCACGGGGGTCCCGACCAGCGCGGGAGCGCGCCGCCGGCGGCGCGCTCCCGATGGCAGGGTGGCATTGAGTATTGGACGTACCTGTACGCCAATATGCCTGCCTGTGCCATTCTGTCGACGTACATCGTCGTGCGCTGGTCGGGAAGTGGTTAAATGAAATAAAACTGAGTCATTTTCCATTTAGAAGAATCTAACCATATTCCATCCGATTACATCTGTTTTTGAACAAGAAAAATATTTTTTTGTTAAGGGCACCTTTGGACAGGGGCTTAAGCTTGCCTCCATGCACAGACTCTGGCAGATGCATGTGCATTAACCTCAGAGCTGAATGCAGGCAGCCCATAGATGTGGATGTACATGCAGCACTAGCAAAGGCACACTTGCATGTCAAAGCATGTCAAAGTGGGTTATTGAAAAAAATGAACAAAATAAAAACTTTGACATAATAATAACACAATAATGTATGAAAAGTACAACTGCTCTAACAATAGTAGGAAAAATACATCTGAAATGTGTATATAGAACATCTATGTAGAGACAATTAAACAGTGTTAAGATGACACTAAACAGTGGGGGTTATTTATGAAAGGCAAATCAATTTTGCACTGTAAGTGCACTTGATAGTTCACTGAACCCTAAATCTAAGGGGTCGATCTGAAATGAGTGGAAGCTCTGCTGATTTTATTATCCAATCATGTGCAAGCTAAAATGCTGTTTTTTGTTTTCCTTGCATGTCCCCCTCGGATCTACAGTGACTTTACTTCCAAGTGCACTTTCTGTGTAAAGTGTATTTGCCTTTAGTAAATAACCCCCAACATCTCTTTGAATATATAATTGTCATATATAACATCCAGATTGAAATTGTAAATAACAGTGAACTGACTCCTGACAAGTATGAAGTGCTAAAAGGACATATATCTATATTTATATATAGAATAACCTGATAATAATACACAACACAGTGCTGTATTTTTAAGTTTACTTTCAAAATGTATAAAGTTCAAATTAACACCAGTCAGCCAGGACCTGTATAAGTATCCAGGTCTTGGTTGAAAGTTTAAAGGAAAACATTCAGTAACACTATGCAACCATAAACAAGAAAATAAATGACAATAGGCCACGCTGCTGCTGCTGCAAACAGTTCTCCCCTTTGAATTACATCTGCCTTGGAGGTACCTGCTACATCGGACTGTTTCCGTCGGAATATCCGACGGACCAAGTTTTACAGCTTGGCTATAAAATTTTCCGACAAAATGATCCGATCGCGTCAGTTCCGATCGTGTGTAGCCTAGTCCAACGGACAAGGTGCCACACATGCTCACAATAAAATTCAAAGACAGAAGTGCTCGCTCAGGTAAAACTACCACTCGTAATCGATATAGCACATTCGTCGTGCTGCAATGTTAAAAATTCTTTCATGCAGCGCGTTCTCTTTTTCTTTACAATGCTACAAGAATGAAGTTGTTTTGATGCTCATATTCACACACACTTCTCCCAAACGTATTTCTTTATTCTTTTTACTCATTTCATCAATACAATATTTTTAAGTTTTAAACTCATCTGAATAAATGAACATAACCCAAGCTCTCCAAATTTTATGAAAATAATTAGTTGTTTCTTTAAATATTGCAAGGGTTACCTTCATTGTTAACTTCAGAAAGCCCAATCCTTAAAGGTATTTTTCACCTTAATGCATTCTATGCATTAATCACTTGCCCGACCGGCTCACGCCGATATACGTCGGCAAAGTGTCACGGGTGCGCAAAATGATGGACCCATATGTCACTACGTCATCGGTGGCCCGTGGGTCCCACAGACTCGATGTCCACCAGTGGCCCACGATAGTGGCACGGAGAGGCAGAACGGGGAGATGTAAACAAGACATTTCCCTGTTCTGCCTAGCAACATGACAGGGATCTACGGTTCCCTGTCATTGAGAGAAGTGATCTCAGTCATGTTCTAGTGAGCCCACCCCCTGCAGTTAAAACACACTGAGGGGACACAGTTAACCCCTTGATCGGCCCCCAGTGTTTAACCCCTTCCCTGCCAGTGACATTTACACAGTAATCAGTGCATTTTTATAGCACTGATCACTGTATAAATGCCAATGGTCCCAAAGTAGTGTCAAAAGTGTCTGATCTATCCGCCGTAATGTTGCTGTCATGATAAAAATTGTAGATCACTGCCATTACTAATAATAATAAAAATGCCATAAATCTATCCCCTATTTTGTAGATGCAATAACTTTTGTACAAACCAATCAATATACGCTTATTGTGATTTTTTAAAACAAAACTATGTAGAAGAATACACATCGACCTAAATATATATAAAAAAGTGCAGCGCTAATATTGCAAAAACCAATGCAAATAAAAATGTATTATTAAACATAAACACATCGGGGTGATGAAGACTCAAACAGTAATGAAATGTGAATCCACCAAATGGAAATTAAAAAAATATTAGTGTGCCAGTGTATTGACTGCACTGCAAACACAGTTCAAAATATAAAGTTGCAAATGAAGTCCAAATAGAAAGTTGCAAATGAAGTCCAAATAAATATATGATCCAGCAAACATATATGGAAATCCAACCATCGGTGGGACCCTTGGAGTGGGAAAATAGTCAGAAACACCACCACCATAGATGGGAGGAGGCTTACCACATTGTGGTGACTTGGCAAGGCTTATACTGCCCAAGTCTAAAGAGCTTGTTAGGTTAAATAAACCTAATGGGGATAGCAGGTCCTGGGTCCGCATCAGTGGATCAGCATCAGACCATCAATAGGATGTAGCATATGGGCCAAAAACATCATGTGGAGGGTAGAAGCTTGGTACTACGTAAGTTATGTCATGCAAATGAAAAAGGCTGGCATAGCGTGATAAAAAGTAGTATTTCATGTAAAAATAAAATGAACACTCACATTTAGAAGAACATGATAGAACCAGAGAAACTGTCCACCAACTAAAAACATCTAAAGGAAACACAGTACAGAGCAACCCGGACATTGCACAAGCATTCAAACAAATGTATGCACGTCTATACAACCTAAAAGACTCAGAACCTAACCAGATAGGATCACCAGCTAGTAAAGATCTCATTGATCTCACCAGATACCACTAATTACCGATCATATGTATGTTACTATGTTTGTACCACATATTCTGTGAAGTTAACCTTTCATTGTATGTCGCATACCACTAAATAAAAAATTAAAGGGGGCGAGGCTTGGCGTGCAATGGAGATGGACGCCTAACACAACAGCTGCGACAGTTTTGCAGCCTTATGCCGCGTACACACGGGCGGACTGTATGGCTTACTTAGTTCGTCATACAATCCGACGAACAGTCCGTCGTACTTTCGACTGAACGGACTTGACCACACACGGATGCACAAACAGTCCGTCGAAAGCTTGCGCGATGACGTGTACAGCACGTACGACGGGACTAGAAATAGGAAGTCCAATACACAGCAAAGCACCCTTCCGCCGTGTAAATCCTTTCTGAGCATGCGCCATTCTTAGTCCGTCGAACAAGCATACTGACAAGCGGATTGTCCGCTGAAACCAAAGTACGACGGACAGAATTTCGAAAAATCCGAAATTCTTAGTACGCCAGACTGCACGCTGAAAAAGTCCGCTGAAGCCCACACATGAGCGGACTGTCCGCTGAAATGTGTTTCGACGGACTAAGTACGCCATACAGTCCGCCCGTGTGTAAGCGGCATTAGTCTACCTTTCTGCACCCAGATTGCCCTAACATGAGCAGGAAAAACCACGGTACACCTCGCACGAGATCCCAGAGACTGGCAGCACTTATCAGGGGAGAAAAATCTCAGATCTTTTCAGGAATCCTCCGGTGGCCAGAAACAACATGCCTGGGGGCAAGATGGTGACGCCGCAAATGGAGGATGAATAATTGGAGGACTCACAATTAGCAATCAAGGGTGACGGTAGGGGTACGCCTCACCCAGATCTCCCCCTCACATATGCTGGGATGTCAGGCATTGCTGCCGACATCAAAGCGACCTTCCGATCCGATAACGGATCTTAAATACAGCATGCTGGTCCTCACTGATATAGCATAATGCGAAAGGCCTGCAGGAATGATCAGGTCATCTTTAATGGTGAAACAATCATGCTCTTTCACGATCTCTCCCAGATTACTTAAAAAAAATCAAAGAGCATTGATGGCCCTATTGGAAAGATTGAGGGGAAAGGATTTACGCTATACATGGTGATTCCCATTTGCCTTGTTGGTCAGCCACAATGGGAAGTAACACTTTCTTTGTTCCCCGGATAATCTCCCTGATTTCTGTCACGCATTGCAACTAGGCCAAGTGGAGCTGCCAGAATGGTATCAGGAATTGGCTATTCCAGCACTAGATAGACACCAACCTACCTCACGATTTGTCTCCCCGGATAATCGGCATGCAAGGAAAATGTGGCCACCTTGCCCTGGCAGCTTGCAAGTGGGCACCCCAAGCAACAGGTCCCACTCCCCAAGAGGATTTGAAGAAGCTTGATCATGGATGCAGCTCGACAAGCGGACCCTTACCAATCCCTCTTTACCTGTTGTTTATTGCAATGGAACCTGTGGTACATGAACTGGTTTGCTGAACTGACCATGACACGGACATTACCCTAGTCGAGGCCAAGCAAAGTGCTAGTTAAGGTGCAAGTTAATGTTACATTATTGACTGCCAGAATTATTTGCACAAAAAGACGCTATGACCGCATCTGGGGATGGACATTACATCAAGAGTCAACCAATACCTTCTTGACTCCTTCACACCGAACTGTGATACACTGCAACATGGAGAGAACTTTCCACCAGACCGCCTCCTCCTTCATCTGATAGAGGTTTTTTCACAACATACTGTGATCCATTGCAGAAGGAATCCCCCACATTGATGAGTGCACTTAATCCGTATACCTGTTTTGCCAGGGCTGTAATCTCTTTTAGTTCTACAGGCTCTGCTCACTGCTATATAAGTACACTTGGACTCAATGTAATAGAATTTTGAGAAGTGCCTCCTCCGCAGGTGCAGGTTATAGGAAATAGAACTCATCCTACTATACTGTACAGATAGTTGACTTTTGATTTCCCCTCTTTAGAGGAGGATTTACCGCATGTGACGCCACCAAGGGGTGTACACATCAGTCCAGGGAAATACAGAAATTGCATATATGAGAAGGAGGGCTCCTTCCCCTATTCAGTGCCAGGGTCCAAAACCTTAGCTCTGTTAATGTTCCTACTTTATGTTTTTCTTTGTTCTAAGTTGTTATGCCCTTTCAGGCATAATTGGTGCAGAAAAGGTAAATTCAACCTCATATATGCATCGTAGGCTACGTCCTGTTTAAGCTCACAACCTGATTTGTTCTTTTACATACTATAACTTAGTAGGCTTATCCCGGAAGGTCATAGCTCACTACCCCCCAGAGTGATCTCTACTGGGGAAAGGTTGTCCCCTTAGGGATAACTAATTTATATACCTGGAGGTTCTGCGAACCCCAATATCCCTCACTTATTTCTCTCTCCTCTCTCTTTGTCTTCCTTTTCTTCTACCTGTCTCCTTTATTCTCGGAAAGTTAAAGGTTTGCATCCTCACTGTATAACACATAGATATTGGCTGATAAACTTTATTTCCTGTGCCTTTTTTTTTTAGGTGCTGGTTCATCGTAACTCTCTGGATTCGGAACTTCAATCTGCCTCTGAATCCCCTCACAGATACTTCCACGGGCAAAATTTATATCACGTATAAGATCCTTAAAAAGCTTAAATTACTAATTAGTTCACTGCAACTTATAGACATTTGGAGATTTCTCCACCCTGAAGACAAGGATTACACCTTTTTTTCCATCCCACACGGACGTTATTCCAGGATAGACTAAATTTTTATTACACAGAGAGATCAAGACATGATCTCAGAGGCCCACATTGGGATTCAAACAATTTCAGACCACGCCCCAACATCTTTGAACCTAGATTTGACAGCTCCATCACCCAGATCGGAGACATGGAGACTAAATTCATCATTACTAACTGATCCGGTTCTTTTACCTCAAATAGCTGCTTCACTTAAAGAATACTTCGCACTCAACACATTATGGGAAGCCCACAAGTGTTCTATTAGGGGGGTTCTTATTAGTCTAGGAGCACAACGCAAAAAGGAAAAGGAACGAGATATCAGAAACTTAGGAGAATCTTGGAGTTAGAATCGAAACACAAACAATCACTGACAGAACAGTCAGCTGGGGAGCTCTTGGATACCAGAAGGGCTCTTCAGCAGATAAGTGATGCCAAAACCAAACTTTTAAGAAAAAAATGTATTACGAGCACATGGACAAGACGGGTAGATTCCTCGCAAGAGCCTTGCGGGCTACTAAATCCAACAAAAACATCTTGGGCATTCACTCAAGGACAGGTACAATCGAAGTAACCACTAAACAAATAGCTCACCACTTCCACGAATACTGCTCTGCACTTTATAACCTCCCCGAACAAAAGAAACCAGGCCACGCCAAAGCAGATAGAGAACAAGCCATCCTAAATTATCTAAAAGAGTCAAATTTGCCAACTCTGACAGCTTCTGATATAGAAGCTTTCGAGAAACCTATCGAGGCCATAGAACACCAGCAGGCCATCAAAAGCCTAAAGGAGGGGAAAAGCCCAGGCCCGGATGGCTTCACTGCCATACACTACAAGACCTTCCTTTCCATTCTGCATGGGTTGCTATTGGATGCTCTAAACTCCTTGTCACAATCCAGAGAGACTCCCACAGCCTTCCTTTCAGCATATATAACGGTTCTCCCTAAACCAAATAAGGATCCAGCAGAATGTACCAGCTACAGGCCAAGTTCATTGCTTAATTTGGATGCAAAACATATGTCAAAAATCATTGCCAACAGACTGAAGCCCTTGCTACATAGCCTGATAGGCCCTGAGCAAGCTGTTATTAAAGCTTTGAAACTGATAAATGCGGCTAAAATGGGTGGAATTCAAGGCCTTTGATCAAGTTGCCTGGGATTTCATGTTCGAAATCTGCAGGTTCATAGGCTTGGGAGATAATATGCTGACTTGGATATCTGCCTTATACAGAAACCCCACGGCTAGGCTTAAAATTAATGGTTCCCTATCAGAGCCAGTCCAAATTAAAAATGGAACAAGACAAGGTTGCCCTCTCTCACCCCTACTATTCATTCTGACTCTAGAACCCTTTGTCAGAAGAATTGTTGCAGATGGTAGAATACGAGGGTTTACATTGACCAATAAATGCACAAGGTAGCGGCCTATGCAGATGATTTATTATTTTTCATTACAAATCCAACCGCCTCCTTGCCCCCCCTGTTGCAAGAATTCTCTCTGTTTGGTTGGATCTCCAATTTGAAAATCAACTTCACCAAATCAGAAGCAATGTTTATTTCAATTCCTGTGAACACCATAGATTCCATAAAATTATTATGCCCCTTCAAATGGGTAGACTCGGCGCTTAGATACCTGGGAGTCTGGCTGACCCCGAGGTTATCACAAATATATGAACACAATTTATACCCCTACTGAAAGCAGTTAATACCGACCTTCAAAATTGGCACTCGAGATACTTCCGATAAGAATCCCCCAGACCTTCTTTAGATCCCTCCATTCCACCCAAATGGCTTTTATCTGGGCAAATAAACGTTCCAGAGTGAAATTCACCCTACTATCTCTTCCCAAAGAAAAAGGAGGAATGAGCATCCCTAATTACCAACACTACTATTATGCCTCCCATATTACCAGAATTATAGAATTGCATTGTCACTACAAATTTAAAGATTGGGTAGACTTAGAAAATGCAGTGAGCCCAACTCCACTCAGAATTTATGCCTTGAGGTCTCACCCCCTCATTGGAACTACACTAGCGATTTTCCACAATGAGACTCAAAAACTTCTCCTCACATTTAAGCCCTTTAACCACTTGCTTACTGGGCACTTAAACACCCTTCCTGCCCAGACCAATTTTCAGCTTTCGGTGCTCTCACACTTTGAATGACAATTATTCAGTCATGCAACACTGTACCCAAATTAATTTTTTGTCCTTTTTTCCCACAAATAGAGCTTTCTTTTGGTGGTATTTGATCACCTCTGGGGTTTTTATTTTTTGCGCTATAAACGAAAAAAGACCGAACATTTTGAAAAAAACGCATATTTCTTTGTTTCTGTGACAAAATTATGCAAATTATAAATTTTTCGTCATAAACTTTGGCCACTATTTATACTTCTACATATCTTTGGTAAAAATAACCCAAACTAGTGGATATTATTTGGACTTTGAGAAAGTTAGAAAGTCCACAAGCTGTGGTGCGAATTGCACAAAATTGATCACATCTGATGTACTGGTGGACTATCTCACTTCTTGAGACCCGAACAAGTCAAGAAAGTACAAATACCCCCCAAATGACCCCTTTTTGGAAAGTAGACATTCCAAGGTATTTAGTAAGAGGCATGGTGAGCTTTTTGATGTTGTAATTTTTTTCCACAATTCTTTGCAAAATTAAGATTTTTTTTTTCCACAAAATTGTCATTGTAATAGGTTATTTCTCTCACGTGGCATGTGTATACCACAAATGACACCCCCAAAAAAATTCTGCTACTCCTCTTGAGTATTACAATACCACATGTGTGGGACTTTTTCACAGCCTGGCCACATAGAGAGGCCCAACATGCAGGGAGCGCCATCATGTGTTCTAGGAGCATAAATTACACATCTAACTTGTTAACTACCTGTTACACTTTTGAAAGCCCTGGAGCACCAGGACAATGACACATGGCACTGATACGTGGCACTGATGACACTTATACGTGGCACTGATGACATGTGGCACTGATGACAGATGGCACTAATATGTGGCACTGATGACAGATGGCACTTATACGTGGCACGGATGACAGATGGCACTTATACGTGGCCCTGACGACACGTGGCACTAATATGTGGCACTGATGCCAGATGGCACTAATACGTGGCACTAATGACAGATGGCACTAAACTAATACGTGGCACTAATATGTGGCACTGATGACAGATGGCACTAATACGTGACACCGATGACGCGCGACACTGATGACAGATGGCACTGATAAGTGGCATTGATGACACATGACACTGACAACAGATGGCACGTGACACTGACAGGTGGCACTGATGACAAATGGCACTGATGCGTGGCACTGATGACAGATGGCACTAATATGTGGCACTGATGACAGATGGCACTATGTGGCACTGATGACACGTGGCACTGATGACAGATGGCACTGGGGACAAATGGCACTGACAACAGGTGGCACTGGGGACAGATAGCACTAACAGGTGGCACTGGGAACAGATAGCACTAACAGGTGGCACTGGGGGCAGGTGGCTCTGGGGAGGATGGCACTGGGGAGGATGGCACTGGGCAAGTATGGCACTGGGAAGGATGGCACTGGCGAGGATGGCACTGGGGCGGAGGGCACTGGGGGAGGATGGCACTGGGGCGGATGGCACTTTTTTTCCTATTTTTTTTTTTAACTTACAGCTGCTGCAGCCATTGATCTCTCCCTTCTCACACGCTGTCTGTGTGAGGAGGGAGAGCGGCACTGAGAGATGATCTCATATGTTTACATATGAGATTATCTCACATTGGACACGCCGATCGCACTGTAAACGGCCGCTGTGATTGGCCGTTTACAGCGATCTGTGACTGGCTGTGTCCAAGGGACACGGCCAGCACAGAACTTCCCCGATGCACGCTCACGGGAGCGCACATTGCGGAAGTAAACAGGAGGCCATTCAGGAACGGCCTCCTGGCAGTTAGGGTCTGCTCTGCAGCCGTATTTCAGCTATAGGGCGGGCGCGAATCAGTTAACACCGTTACACAACAACCCTGACTTTTCTCCAGGCCTGGGAAATAAATTCCTCCACTCATCGAGTACAGACAAACCACTACTCACCACACAGTGTTTCAGCAATGGCAAGTTTAAACAGAAAACCAAACACCTGACCTTCCCTTGTGGACATACTTTCAAGTCCGCAGCTACCTTAACAGTCAATCAGTTAGGACAATAGTGCGATCTCAGAGAGCAATGGTCTGGAGAACTGGATACCCCACTTACGAGCACATTGGCAGAAAGCGTGTATATTTGCTCATAGGTGCTCAATCAGTACCAAAACCCAAGAAACGGCTTATAAGCTGTTAACCCACACCTGTCAAACTACATTTATGGTTTCCATTGACCACAGACACATGCTGGCGCTGCCAGGTAGACAGGGGCTCCTTGATACATATATGGTGGCAATGTCCAGGATTGCAACCCTTTTGGTCTGAGGTTAAGAACTTGGTGTTTCAGATCACAGAGACCAAACTAAAACTTGATGCAATGAATTGTCTCCTCCACATTTCGGATTTCCCCATTAAAAAATACAAATTTTCGCTTTTCAAGCACCTTTTGAACGCTACCAAAGCATTGATTCCACTTCATTGGAAGTCATCTCGGTTACCTTCTATCCAGGAATGGTTACGCAAAGTATCAGAGATCTGGGAGATGGAGGAGACGGTAGCCCAGTACACAGAAAATGTTGACCGCTTTCACAAGACATGGTCTCCGTGGTTTGAATTCAAATATTCACAGGCATACACAGACCTCTTCAAGGCTCACTAACCAGCCATTACAAGGTTACACATACAAATAAACTTTTCCAAATACCTGAACTATAGCAATACTTTTCATACTATGCGGCTAAGAATAAAGTAGATGTATAATCCAATTACGCAAACTTTCCAAGACTTTTCTTTACTACCCTAATTCTCTCTAAACTCTTTTCTTTCCTTCCATGCTCAGCTAACTTAGCTAATTAGCCCAACAGGTTAGATTGCTGACAAGACCTCACCAGGTTTTCCATGCTTTACACTCTTGATGATTGGGACTTACTAGCCCCCATGAATTATTCATGAGGTTTACTCTACTAACTAATTTACCTAGATAATTATACTGTGGTATACTTAATTGCAAATGCTGATCAATATCTAACTTTTCCAAGATGTGTATTTGTTTGGAGCTGTGACTCCATGAAACTCCAGAAACTTTGATGTTAAAAAAAAACAAAAAACGATTGTGTGTACGGGGCATAAGTTTAAAGAAACTGAAAGGTATTTTGATTGGTAAAGCACACATATAATAGAGAAGCCTCTGTAACATTGTCATTTTAAGAATGGAAGTTCTGCCAAACCATAAAAAGTTTTTAGTATTCTCAATGTCTTCTCAACCTTTAGTAAGGTTTGAAAATGATGGTCATATATTAACTTTAGATCTTGGGCCAACCATACTCCTTGATATTTCACCAACCATGCTATAACCGAAAGACGGCTACAGCATGGTCGCCCAGTTCTGGGAGGGCGCTCTCTGTGACAGATGCATCCCAAGTTATTTAAAATATAAAGGCATATCAAACAGGTGATGGACTTTATAGGCATAAACACAAATTTTCTTTAAAACTATTTTGAACAATATTTATTTATAAAAGCACGATATACATTAATTGCCTCAGAGCATAGCGATTACACTGTCAATATGGTCTAATTACATCACAATTGGACAAAAGACTCATACATTTCCATTTTGTTATGATACATATATAACATAGGAAAGGATAAAAAAAGAAAAAGAAAAAATTGAACAGTGTATCATAGATGACTCAGCTCAGGGATGCTCTACATGTTACGCGTTCTAAAAAACGCTTCATCAGGAGCTTTTGGCGTTTTTATTCCCTTTAGCTAAACGGGGATCGTCTATACAAAGATGGGGAACAGCAGTATAAACTTTAAAAACATACAGCTAGGGTACAGGAGACTCCATACAGAATGAGAATAATTTTTAAGACATTGCCCGATAGTCCTCCAGGGGTATACTCCTCTAGGTAAGAAAGTCCAGGGGTACCCCAAAATATAAAGAAGGATCGTATCACAGTAGGTGGTTATAGGTTGGTTATAGGTAAACCAACCTAGTCTTGATATCTTCAAGACAATAGGAGTAAAAGACCTTCCCCACATTTACTGGCCACACTACAGGGCTGCTGTACTGTTATTTTATTTTTAGGTTAGAAATAAATCCAAAGGAGTGTTAGTTTATCTCCATTGAGAGGGCTAGTGACATACGCAGCTCCTGCACAGTAAGTACATACTACAGGACCATGGCTCGGCACTGTCCCTACTATATTGAATACATTTAATAATCGGTCCGTCTTATTAGACTGACCATTTAATAATATATTTTTTTTCTTCTACTAAAGTTAATTTATTGTTATAATTAATCTTTTTTAGACTGGTCGATGTCCTTTGGATTATAATCCATAGAGTTTATCGGTGTCTGTGGCCAATCCTAGGTTAGGTCACAGACCACAGTCTTGTTATAGGTAATCCATGTTCCCTTCTCTCTATATCTTCCACCCTTTCATTTATCATCACTCTCACTCTGTCACTGTTGTCACTTTATTCCTTGTCTCTTCCACCCTACTTCTTACACTCCATACACTCTTTGATGTTGGTTTGCTTGCACCTCTATGTCAAGCCGTTACTCACACATGATCCTGCTCTGCATTTTGATTTGCTACATGTTACACATTTTTGAGGCCATCTCATCCCAACATACACATCTACTCACCTCCCTTGCCTCACATCCTCACCATATTTTTTATGTATTTTGATCATATGTTTTGTGTTGCAGTTTTTCTTGTGGTTAGGTTTTTTTTTTGCACTTCTTACCCGTCTCTCATCACGTAGACGATATACTTTCAAGGGACATGATCCCTACTCATGAAGCCAACACACTGTGTCACTCTGACCCTCTACTCTATTTATCCACATCTATTTTTTACTTATTCTCATATGTAGACACATATCTTTCTTGGATGAATGGAGGGCCATACACGCATGCATACTACATGCGTGGGGATATGTGTTGATTTTATCGCATCCCCCATTTTTATTAGTGTGTTGTTGCCATGTGAATTTCCTGTTTGATTGGCTATGTATATTGTGGGCAGACTGATTAATTCATCCTGGATCTCTGTCACAGGTGTGATCTGCCCCCCACTCGATCGCCGCTCAATCCGTCTTTCTGGGGGGTTATCTTGAGTGTGACTTCTCGTAAGTCCTATTGCCTGATTACTATCCCGGACTGGTTCATGCAGATGTGGAGTGTCTTGGAGCTACCTGAGGAGAGAAAAGGTTTTTAAAGGATCTCCATGTAGGAAGTACTCTTCCGGTGAAATATACATGATTGGGTAACTATACCACATGTTTGCACTGTACGGCATCTAATTTTTCTGTTACTGTGTGCATATAATTTTTACATGTGTACCCATACTATATCTTTTTTTAGCAGACTAAACCTCTGAAGAAGACCCTTGCATTCTGGGTTGAAACGCGTCAGAATCATTTTTAAAAAATGTTCAACATTTTTATTACTAATGTTGCTATGAAAAATTCTTTGTCTGCAAGTGTACTTTCAGTTTAGTTTTTATTTCCTACTGGAGCTCATGTTGTTTTAACGATCATGTCATGGTTTTTAATACTATAAATAAATAATTACTTTTTTGATTTAACATTGCATCAATTATTCTACTTTGCTGCCTAAAATCCCCACTTTGGGGATTTTTTTTTTTTTTTTTTGGGCATCAGACCTGTTTCCTGATTGGCCAATGCACCAGGCCACCCTACTGGATTCTTGGCGCTTAAGAAAAGGAGTGGAGGAGACACACGCTGGTGCGGAGGTCACCACCACTCTGGTGCACTGAGAGGGGCTGCTGCCTGGCGGTAAGTGCCAGGGGGTCCGTCTGCCAGCTCTGCGAGCCCCGCCAGTGGGGAGGTCAGTGGACACAGTGGCTGCATATGATAGGCACAAGTGGCTGCATATACTGGGCACAAGTTGCTGCATATACTAGGCCCAAGTGGCTGCATTTGACGGGCACAAGTGGCTGCATTTGATGGGCACAGTGACTGCATTTGATGGGCACAATGGCTGCATATGGTGGGCACAAGTGGCTGCATATAATGGGCACAAGTGGCTGCATTTGATGGGCACAATGGCTACATATGATGGTGGTTGCATGCAGCCCGTCTGGTCAGGAAGGGCGGTGGGGACGAACGAGCGCCCCCCCTCCTGATCCATACCAGGCTGTGTGCCCTCAACATGGGGGGTGTTTAGGGGAAAGGGGGGCACTGGGGCCCCCCACCCCAAAGCACCTTGTCCCCATGTTGATGAGGGCAAGGGGTTGATGAGGACAAGGGCCTCTTCCCTACAACCTTGGCCGTTGGTTGTCGGAGTTTGCAGGCGGGGGCATATCAGTGCATTGATTATCAATTCAGACCCACCAAGGATGCACTCTAGAGCCCAGCAGGGGATTCCCATCCATGACCGTCAGGTATGCTCACCCATGGCTGCCAGGGATGCAAATCAGTGTTCCTTTAGAGGTGCCAATCAGTGCCCATTATAGATGCCAATCAGTACCTATCAGTAATGCCTGGCAGTGCCTTCTCATCAGTGCCATCTATAAGTGCCTATCAGTGACACCCATCAGTGCCCATCAGTGCTGCTTTTCAGTGCCCATCAGTGTTGTCTATCAGTGCCACCTATAAATGCCCATCAATGCCTCTTATCAATGCCCATCAGTACTGCATATCAGTGCCACCTATCAGTGCCCATCAGTGCCGCCTATCAGTACCCATGCAGTGCTGCATATTAGTGCCTCATCATCAGTTCAGGAGAAAACATACTTATTTACAAAATCCTAACAACAGAAACAAAGAAAAACGTTATTTTTTAAATTGTTGGTCTTTTTTTATTTTTTTAGCAAAAAATAAAAAACGCAGTGGTGATAAAATACCACCAAAAGAAAGCATTATTTGTGGGAACAAAATGTTAAAAAAATTGTTTGGCTACAGTGTTGCATGACCGTGCAATTGTCATTTAAAATGTGACAGCGCTGAAAGCTGAAAATTGGCCTGGGCAGGAAGGGGGGAAAGTGCCCTGTATTGAAGTGGTTAAACATATGTTTTTAGATCTTAAATCAATAATTGGCAGCTGTAAAGCTTTGTGTATCTCAAGTAGAACAGTTGCAGACTAGGTTGACAAGGACTGTTTATAGAGTGATTCCAAATGCTCTATTTTATGAGATAGATCAGAAATGTAACTTTTCTGATCTCATTTGCACTTTCCTGCCCCACTTTGCCTCGCAACGCATTTTTATGAGTTTCCCATATTGTCAGTGGTGCAAGTTCCTCAGTAGGGTTTACTGTGAAGTATGAAGCTATGGCCTCTACAATGTGTTTGTGCATATTAGGATCTGTTAGTAGATAAGGATTTAGCCTCCAATTAAAAGTTGTATCAAGGGACTCTTGTAGATCTAAAAGAATCAAAATAGGAGCCTGGTCTGAACAAGCTTGAACACCTATATGGGCCTTTTTCATTACCAATAGATCTCTTTGTGTAATAAAATCAATACGAGGGTATCTGTTATGTAGCAATGAATAAAATGTATAATCTTTCACTGTAGGGTGTATAGTTCTCCAGGAATCCGCTAGTGTTAAGGAGCAGAGTAATGCTTTAAGAAAAGAAAATGTTATTATAAAAAAAATAATTTTATAGGCAATACATGATTTTCCTCTGGCTGTATCTTATAAAGGACTAAAAACCTAAGACTATACCCCCCTGAGACAAATCATTTTAAATCATTGATGACAAGTTGGCAAAAGAACGTGCAAGCTTTGTTCAGAAAGTAAACACTGGCAAATGTAATTTATTTACCAGCTATAGTTCCTTTAAGAAAAAGAAATCTCCCTTCTGGGTTAGTTGACTGTTGTGCTAGTAGGAAATTAGCATATTTGCTAATTAAAATAGACACTCCCTAAGTTTTAGGAGGAGATTTGCTGCATGATAGGATTTCAAAAATTTTATATTTGTAAGTTTAGGGGTATATTTGGTTTAAAAATTAGTTTCTTGTAGAAACACAAACTTTGGTTTAGCCTTTTTAAGTTCTCACAAGAGAAGGAAATTTGTTTTCTGGTATATATATATATTTTTTTTTTCCCATAAAGATTTTATTAGAATTTTCAAACAAGTAATACAAAAGGCAACTGAAAAGAGATATCTTCATAGTAGAACAGGGTATAAATAACATTGCAGTATACATCTGCATAATACTAACAGTACCCTTAATTGTAATTCCAATGCATTCTAAGTGCCTGACATATATAGATGCAAATTCTCCCCTAAGATTGTCAATGCGTAACCATATCTGGTCCTAGTATCTCTTATGACTATAATCCTTTCAGGGCAATCAAGAGGACTGGGTCCCCCCGGTCACCCCGACTTGCTCTCTATTTATTGGACTGGGTATGGGGAGGATGGGAAGAGAGCAGACCAATAAGCCTGCCCCCCCACCCCCCACCTTAGGTAGAGAGGGAAAAGAAAGAGTAGTAAATAAAAGAAGAGAGGGGGGTGAGTATGAGGGCTTGATAGGAGGGGGGTGGGAGACCACCGGATACCTCCTCCACTCGCCCCGGGCGCTCTATCAGAGACCCCAATCCAGAGCGTTTTGGATTTTATCATCAAAGTGTGTCCATGCTATTGGCCCACGTTGCTGTAAACTTAGAGATTCTGTCTTGAGTGGTGTATATCAGCTTCTCCATCATTACTATCCGATTAATGCGTGATGTCCATTCTTTCATTGAAGGGGGGATTTAGACCGCCAGTGAACCGGCAGACAGAGTCTGGCTGCATTGATCATATGCATGGCCAATGACTTATGATATCTTATTGGAGAGGTGAAGGAGGTACTGTGCTGGTGAGAATTCCAATGGGAGAGAGGAGATCACAGTGGTAAGGTCATGCACCCTCTGCCAGTAAGGCAAACGCATCTCTAGCATTGGTCTGAGACCAACGGGAAAAAATTGTGAAGTATTTCTGGGGTCTTATACCATCTTGTTTTAATGTTATACCCCTTTTCCTGTGTGTGAACATTCAGAAAGCCTTTAAGAATGTATAAATGGACACGGTCCCAACTGGTGTCCTTGATCGTCATGTTCAGCTCAGTTTCCCAAAACGCATGCTCCGAGCGCAAAGAGGCATATGGTTCTTTGAACATGGAGGCGTAGAGCACTGGCATCACATGACTCTGGGGAGATGAGCTAGAACACAGTGATTCAAAAACAGTAAGAGGCTTCATGAAGCTAAATCTGCTGGCCGCGTTGTCCAAATAATGTTTAAGTTGCATATAGGCCCAAAAAGGGAAATATTTCGTGTTGGACAGCGCGGCAAGTTCTCCATGGCGGAGGAACCTGCCCCTCGAGTAAAAGTGTTTAGCCTGCATTTCTGCGTATGGCCATTCCCTTAATAAGAAGGCTTTGGCCATTCCTGGGGGAAAATCTGGGTTGCCCTTAATGGGGGTGATTGTGCAGGCTTTGTATGCTATCGTGTGAATTTTGCAGGCCCTATCAAATGCCTGAAGTGTCGCTCCAATAAATGGATGCCAATGTATTAGAAGCATTCTGTGTTTTTTAGAGAACCAGGGGCTTAAACGAAGTTCTGCTCCCAAGATTAACTGCTCAAGCAGTACCCAACTCTTGCATTGTGTGTGTAATCTCCAGTCAACCACCCTGGCTAGATGGACAGCCCAGTAGTACCTCTGGAGGTCCGACAAATCTATACCACCCCAGAATTTTGGTAGAACTAACTTCACCTATCTAATTCGAGCTGGCTTGGTTCCCCAGAGAAAAACTCTACACATCCTCCTATAGGATGCAAAAAAGGAAGGTGGTAGGTGGATCGGCATGGTCTGCATTGTGTATAATCCGTATAATATCATCTTAAGGATTGAGGCCCTACCAAACCAGGAAACAGTGGGAGCCTCCCATTTGTGGAGATTTTGTTGTATGTTTTTAAGTTCTGACAGGAAGTTTTTTTTCATAGAGGTCTTTCAGCTTTCCTGGTAGTTGAATACCCAAGTAGGTGATGGCATCTGATTTCCAGCAGAAAGGGAAATTCGACTGACAGAGTTGTACCAGTTTAGAGGGTAATAAAATATTTAGTACAAATGACTTTGAATAATTCATTTTCAAGTTTGATTTGGGCAGAAACATCAGTAGGGATGAAAGAAAGAGCAAGATGTCGTCCGCAAAGGTGGTTATTTTGTATTCCCTTTGATGGACCTCAATTCCCTTTATGTTGGAGTTTGCTCGAATACAACATAGTAGAGGTTCCAGAGTAAGTATATACAACAGGGGGGGAAAGAGGGCACCCCTGTCTGGATCATTGTGAATGGAGAAGGTGTCTGACAGGTGGCCATTGACCCGCACCCTGGCTGTGGGATTGGCGTATAAGGCACTAATAAAGGCCCGCCTACATCTTCCCAGATCCAGAGCTTCCAGGACCACGTCCATATAATCCCAGGCCACGCGGTCGAACGCCATCTCCACATCTATTGCCAGGAAGAAACCTTCTCTTTTAGTCGAGG
This sequence comes from Lithobates pipiens, assembly GCF_037356315.1. Taxonomy (NCBI): domain Eukaryota; kingdom Metazoa; phylum Chordata; class Amphibia; order Anura; family Ranidae; genus Lithobates; species Lithobates pipiens. The sequence continues at coordinate 204,783,527 of NW_027507785.1, read as the reverse complement.
TAAGCCAATGGTGTAGGTTTAGAGCGTTGATGGTGTTGTCCCTGGCTTCTCTGACAGGAACAAATCCAACCTGGTCCAAACCCACCCAAGCCTGCACATGAAAAGACAATCTGGTTGCCAGGATCTTAGTGAACAGCTTGACGTCTACATTCAAAAGGGAGATGGGTCGGTAGTTGGCTACATTAGTAGGTTCTTTATTTCCCTTGGGTATTACCAATATATATGTCTCTAGCAAATTCTCTGAAGTACAAGGGGCCTGAGATAGCCCATTAAAGACCTTAAGGAAACCTGGTGCTAGAAGGTCTGAGAAGCTTTTATAATATAGTGCTGAGAATCCATCTGGCCCCGGGCACTTGCCAGGTTTCGAGGTTCTTAGGGCCTCAATCCATTCCTCTGATGACAGCGGTGCTTCCAGGGCCTGCCAGTCCTACATAGAGAGCGCGTGAGGACTATGTTTGCTAAGGAAGTCTCGCATTAGGTCCAAACGTGCGTCCTCAGTTACAGTTCTATCCCCATTGAATTTCAAGCCGTAAAGTTTGCTATAAAAGATACGAAACTGTTGAGCAATGTCCTAATTTCTCGAGTGAATCCCCCCCCCCCCCAGGTATCAACTATATGGATGACTGTGGAGGCTAGAGTTCGGTTCTGCGTAAACCTCGCTAAAAATCTACCTGGTTTATTGCTTTGTGCATAGAATAATTTTTGTGATAGCATCTGTCATTTCCTTGCTCTTTTGAATAGTTATTCTAATAGGAGTGCTTGTGTATCAGATAGTTCTGTTGCTACTTTAATTGCTAGTGAGCCTTTGTGCTGTGCTTCCAGCAGGGTTATTTTGTGAGATAGATCTCGAATCAGGGCTTGGTGTTCCTTCTTTTTTCTTGCCGCAATGGCCAATAAATGGCCTCTTACGACACACTTATGTGCCTCCCATTGAACCATAGGTGACACATCTGGGGTGTCGTTTTGTCGAAAGTAGTCACTAATGGTCTGTTTAATAGTCCCCAGGTCCCCAGGGTCTGTAAGCAGGGAGGCGTCCAGTCTCCAAATCTTGGTTGACGTTTCCCTCTGAGAGAAGCATAAGGTCAGAGTGATCGGGTGATGGTCCGAGAGTATCATATTCTCTATTGTTGCTTCATGAAGGTAGGATAAGTCTGCCTGATGTATGAAAAGGTAATCCAGCCTGGAGTAAGGGGTGTGCGGGACGAGAAGAACGTGTAATCCCTCCCTTGTGTATATAAGGTGCACCAGGTGTCATGGAGTGTGAGAGAGGCTAGAGCGAGTTTCACTTGCCATAAGGCAGAGAATGACAGTGAGGAGGTGCCCGTGGAGGTGTCTCTAAGTGGGTCTAGGGCCATGTTAAAGTCTCCCCCAGAACAAGTAAGCCTGACTGAAACATTGTGAGACGCAGAAGTGTTTCTTTCAAAAAGGTCACCTGCTTGGAGTTGGGACAATAGATATTAGCTAGTGTGTTTTCTGGTATATGTAGAACTCTTACAATATGTGATATAGTCTGATATTTCCCCGGTGAAGAGTAGACCATGGCTATAGAGTCTTTTATGTCAGAGCAGGGGGGGTTTAGTGAGTAGAGTTAAGAAAGAGAGGGGAATAGGAATATGAAGAAAAAAGTAGTTTAAGAATTTAAAGGGGACCAGGTTTTGATTTGAGATCTATAGGCATAGCCAGTTAAATCTTAAAGAATATAGATATGTCATCAGCTTAAAGTAGTTAAATCCTTTCAGTAGAGAATGTGATTCATTTTGTCATTGTTAAGTCATATAGTACTCCTATCACTATCGAATTGCCAGGTTCTGCAATATGCAGAATAGCCAAGTGTTGCGTAAAAACGTAGGCTTTTTAAAAAGAACCCTGCAAACCTCATCTAACATGAAGGTGATAGAATACATAGATCAATTTTTACAAAGAGGAGTGTAATCTTCCTCTTTGCCTGCCAGTCAGAAAGAGAAGAAAAGCACTCACTACGTAAAGCCGTCCCTCCATCTAAGAGTCAATCTAAATGATCTGGAAATGGATTAATACGTCAGAATCTAGAGTCCATTATATCAAAAGATACAGGTCCATGAATTCCAGCCAGTGGAATCAAAATGCTAGGTCCATAGAAGTAGGTATAGAGTTATTCTGGTGTTATCATAAAACTTATCCTGAGTCATAAACTTTGAACCAAAGAAAGTTGACCACATATCAAAAATCCTTACTGAAAAATAAGTGGTAAGGCAGCTTTAATATTGTGCTGAAAGTGTTTATCATGCTAGAGGTAATGAGCTGCTAGAGTGAGTAAAATGTGTGCTCTGAAGTGGATGCACAAGCATTTGCCAGTGGAGCCCATTAAAGGCCTTAAGGAAACCTGGTGCTAGAAGGTCTGAGAAGCTTTTATAATATAGTGCAGAGAATCCATCTGGACCCGGGCACTTGCCAGGTTTCGAGATTCTTAGGTCCTCAATCCATTCCTGCTCATAAGATAGGTTTATAGATAGAGTTTTATAGAGTGTTCTTTCACATTTATGACACACTTTTTGTGCACTCTCCTCCCCTAGACCTTTATTAACTACTTCAGGACTGCCCATTCACATTGTACTGTACAATACACTCTGCTTTCAGCTATGCGACTCCCGCTGTGATTGGACACAGCAGGATGTTGTCAGCAGGTCCCTGCCAATGATTCATGGCTGAGATCTGTTGATCGGCTGTGTCCAGTCATAGCCCAGAACTCTGTCTTGAAAAAAAACACAGGGTTCTACACAGAGGAAATGACTTATAGATTTATAGACTTTTTATAAAAAGCAGCACATAATACACACATTAATGACTTTTTAGGCACACACTTACCCCTTGATTGCCATGAGATGTTAACCCCTTCCCAGCCAGTGTCATTAGTACAGTGACAGTGTATAGTATTATCACTGATTACTGTATAGTGTCACTGGTGATGTCCGTGTTAGTCAGTTCCCACCCAGCATCAGTTAGTGTCAGATTTCTCTCCGAACTATCACAGTCCCACTATAAATTGATGATTATAAGCCATTACAAGTATAAAGAAATTTTCTAGAAATTCCAATACATATACCATAGTTTGTAGCCACTATAACTTTCACTCAAACCAATCAATATACATTTTTTGGTATATATATATATATTTATATATATATATATATATATATATATATATATTTTTTTTTTTTACCAAAGACATGTAGCAAGAATACATTTTGGCATAAATTTATAACGTAATTAAATTTAAAAAAATATATGTTTTATAACAGAAAGTATATATTTTTTTTCAAACCTTTTGGTCTTTTTTGATTTATATAATAAAAAAAAAACTCAGTGATGATCAAATGCCACTAAAATAAAGCTCTATTTGTATGAAAAAATGATATAAATGTCAGTTGCGTATATCATTGCTGGAATGTGCAATTGCCAGTTAAATTAGCGCAGTGCTAAATATCAGAAAATGGCCCAGGTATGAAGGGGGTGTTTATTATTGCAAAAAACCTTGTCACTGTGGTGCAGTTTTCTGCATTTAAGGCACAGTCACCGCTGGAAGAAAGAGAGGAGCACCTGTGATGTCTCATGACTGCACTACAGCAAAGACTCGTGCAAAAAAGGCACATATTCATTACTAGGGATGAGCCGAACACCCCCGGTTCGGTTTGCACCAGAACTTTCGAACGGACCCCAAATTCGTACGAACTTTAGAACCCCATTGAAGTCTATGGGACTCGAACGTTCGAAATTAAAAGTGCTAATTTTAACAGCTAATATGCAAGATACTGTCCTAAAAAGGGTTTGGGGACCTGGCTCCTGCCCCAGGGGACATGGGTCAATGCCTAAAATGTTTTTAAAAATGGCCGTTTTGGCGGGAGCACTGATTTTAATGACGATTAAAGTGAAAAAAAAGTGAAATATTCCTTTAAATATGGTGCCTGGGGGGGTGTCTGTAGTATGCCTGCGAAGTGCCACGTGTTTCCCATGTTTAGAACAGTCCCTGCACAAAATGACATTAAACGGAAATAACATCATTTAAAACTGCTTGCGGTTTTAATGTTATATCTGGCTCCTGCAATATGGTTGAAAATCATTGAGAAAAATGGCATGGGTAGCCCTCCCTGCCCATTACCAGCCCCTTTGGGTCTTGTACGCATATTAAGGGGAACCCCGTACCCATATTAAAAAAAGAAAATGCGTGTGGCCCCCAGGCCCTATATACTCAGAACAGAAGTATACAGGCAGTGCAAACAAGACAGGGACTGTGTAGGTTTGTTGTGTTAAGTTGAATCTGTTTGTAATTTTCAACTGGTACATTTTTAAAGTGTAGCTCCAGTCAAAAAAACAATTTTTAAGCTTTTTGGAAAACATAGGGAAGGGTTATCACCTCTGTATAATTTGTTTTGTCGTCCATCTTTTTTCATCTCACTTGCTGTTGTCTCCTTCCGTTTGCAAGTAGGAGATGTTTGTAAGTTGGATGTTTGAAAGTAGGGGCCTGCCCTATATGCTCTGCAGAAATGGCGGAACAAGGTGTTGGTTTTGCCACAACATTGTAAGCCCTGAAAGTGACTCTTGGTGGGCGCTGGAGCGCCCTGCTGTGAACGATTATATCAAGAATTGCAATTACATGCCATTGTTGAACAGTGGTAGAAAAATTGACCTTTGGTGGTTGTGGTGCTGGTGCCACAACACTATAAGTCCTCACCGTTACTCTGGGTGGGCACAGGAATGGGCCCTCCTGTGAAATATTATATCAAGAATTGTAATTACATGTCCCTGTTAAACAGGGGCAGAAAAATTGGGCCTTAGGCACTGGTGCTGGTGCCACGACACTGCAACCTCTCCCATATACTCTAGTTTTATTGCAGGAATTAGCCCTGCTGCAAAGCATTGCATCAAAAATTGTAATTAAACGCCCCTGTTAAACAGGGGCTGAAAAATTGGGCCTTAGGCACTGGTGCTGGTGCAACCATACTGCAACCTCTCCCATATACTCTAGTTTTATTGCAGGAATTAGCCCTGCTGCAAAGCATTGCATCAAAAATTGTACTTAAACGCCCCTGTTAAACAGGGGCAGAAAAATTGGGCCTTAGGCACTGGTGCTGGTGCCACCACACTGCAACCTCTCCCATATACTCTAGTTTTCTTGCAGGAATTAGCCCTGCTGCAAAGCATTGCATCAAAAATTGTAATTAAACGCCCCTGTTAAACAGGGGCATAAAAATTGGGCTGATGGCATCACCCAGAACCAGAAATGTTCTTATAACATATCAGCGGAGGAGGAAGAGGATAGACAATCAACATAACAGGACAGTTACTCAGCATCAGCATAGGCAGTCTTGAAGGGATGTGATATTTCAAAAAAAATTATTTGGTTACATCAGCTTCAGGTGCTTGGTAGCTGTGGGTGATCCAAGACTGATTCATCTTGATGAAGGTCAGTCGATCAACTGATTCGGTGGACAGGCGCACCCTGTGATCTGTAACAAAGCCACCAGCAGCACTGAAGGTGCGTTCCAAAAGAACGCTGGATGCAGGACAGGCCAGTAGCTCAATTGCATACTGTGCAAGCTCTGGCCAGTGATCCATCCTCAAGACCCAGTAAGCCAGAGGATTTTCGGTGGGAAAGGTGTCCAAGTCTGACCTTGCCCCTAGGTATTCCTGCACCATGTAAATCAGACGCTGGCGATGGTTGCTGGAACCGATCATACCTTGGGGCTGCGGACTAAAAAATTGTCTGAAAGCATCAGTCAGACGGCCACCTTCTCCACCGCTCCTTCTGACCGATGCCTCAGCATCACGTTGTCCAGGACCAGGAGTTTGTAACCTCCCAGTCTCTGGGAACGCGTTGCACAGACCTTTCTGCAAGGCCTCCCGGAGATGTCTCATCCTCTGCTCCCTCTGCGATGGCAAGATAAGGTCGGCAACCTTACCCTTGTACCGTGGATCAAGGAGAGTGGCCAGCCAGTAATGGTCCCTCTCCTTGATCCGAAGAATACGAGGATCCTTCCGCAGGCTTTGCAGGATCAGGGAGGCCATGCAGCGTAGGTTAGCTGAGGCATTCGGTCCGGAGTTCTCTGGGTCACTAAGGACAACATGATCCGCAGCTACCTCCTCCCAGCCACGTACAAGTCCACGTGTTTCTTGGGACTGTAAATCATCCCTACAAGACTGCTGCTGCTGATGCTGAGTGCCAGCCTCCACCTCCATGCTGACACAATCATCCTCCTCCTCCTCTTCCTCCTCCTCATCCTCTTCCTGTGTGATGGGTGGCACAGCAGGAACACTGTCTGGATAAAGGGGGCCTTGAGAGGCAAGGAAGTCCTCCTCTTCCTGCCTCTGTTCTTCCTCAAGTGCCCTGTCCATTATTCCACGCAGTGTATGCTCCAAGAGGTGGACAAGAGGTACAGTGTCACTGATGCATGCACTGTCACTGCTCACCATCCTTGTGGCCTCCTCAAACGGTGACAGGACAGTGCATGCATCCCTGATCATGCCCCACTGGCGTGGTGAGAAAAAAACGAGCTCCCCTGACCCTGTCCTGGTACCGTAGTCGCACAGGTACTCATTATGGCCCTCTGCTGTGTGTGCAGCCACTGCAGCATGGCCAACGTTGAGTTCCACCTGGTGGGCATGTCACATATAAGGCGGTTCTTGGGCAGGTTCAACTCCTTTTGGAGCTCAGCCAGCCGAGCACAGGCATTAAATGATCGGCGGAAATGCACACAGACTTTCCTGGCCTGCTTCAGGACACCCTGTAAGCCGGGGTACCTGCCCAAGAACCGCTGCACCACCAGGTTAAGGACGTGAGCTACACAGGGCACATTGGTCAGTTGTCCCTGTCGGAGGGCAGAGAGGAGGTTGGTGCCATTGTCGCAAACCACCATTCCTGGCTTAAACTGGCGTGGCGTCAACCACCTCTCGGCCTGCCCCTGCAGAGCTGACAAAACATCCGCCCCAGTGTGGCTCCTGTCCCCCAAACAAACCAGTGCAAGCACGGCATGGCATAGTTTTGCCTGCGTACTTGCGTAGTCCCTGGAATGCCTACGGAGCACCACTGGTTCTGAGGACAGAGCACTGGAAGAGGCCATGGAGGAAGAAGAAGAGGAGGGGGTGGAGGAGAGAGGTGTGTCACAACCAATAGTAGCATTTTGGAGGCGTGTTGGCGGAACAACCTCCAACACTACTGCACCTTGTCCTGCATCCTTCCCAGCTGCCAGAAGAGTGACCCAATGGGCCGTGAAAGACAGGTAACGTCCCTGCCCATGCCTGCTGGACCATGAGTCAGCGGTAATATGCACCTTACCACTGACCGCCCTGTCCAGCGAGGCAAGGACATTGCCTTCCACATGCCGGTAGAGAGCCGGAATCGCCTTCCATGAGAAAAAGTGGCGTTTGGGGACCTGCCACTGAGGAACCGCACATTGTACAAACTCACGGAAGGGGGCCGAGTCTACCAACTGAAAAGGCAGCAGTTGAAGTGCTAGCAATTTAGCCAAGCTAGCATTCAACCGCTGGGCATGTGGATGGCTGGGAGTGAACTTCTTTCGCTGGTCCAGCAGCTGGGGCAGGGACATTTGCCTGCTATAATCGGACGTGGGTGTACTGCTAGCAGAGTGCCCGGAAGCACTTGGCTGTGACACACCTAATTCTACACCTTCATTCCTCTCAGAGCAGGTTTCAGAGAGGACTGAAGGTCTAGTGGGGTTGGAGATGCCAGCTAAAGAGGAGCAAGGAGAGGTCCGCTTTGTTCTTTGGTGTGGGTCTTTGAGGTACGCTTGCCAACGAGCTGCATGGCAGGTCAACATATGTCTGGTCAAGCATGTGGTGCCCAAGCGGCTGATGTTTTGGCCACGCGAGATACGCTTGAGACATATGTTGCAAATAGCAGCGCTGCGATCTGATGCACTTGTCTCAAAAAAGGCCCACACCAAAGAACTTTTAGAATAACGTGCAGAGGCAGTGCCCTGCACAGGCGGAGCTCTGCGGTGTGATTCAGTCGGTGTGCTGCCCCTAAGCTGGCCCCCGGAGGGCATCCTGCCTCGTTGGACATGTGCCTCCTCCTCTTCCTCCTCTCTCCTACCAGGCACCCACGTGGAGTCAGTGCCCTCATCATCCCCTCCCTCTTCATCGCTGTAGCAAACCTGGCAATATGCTGCAGCTTGTGGAACATGACTGCCAGATTGCTGTCCTTCTTGAGCATCCCCTCTCTCTGCATTCATGCTACTGCCTTCCTCTAGCTGAGTGTCATCATCAGAGCCTACAAAACACTGGGCATCCTCCTGGAGCATGTACCCAACACTGTGCTCAAAGAGTTCAGGAGACTCCTCAGGAGGACGTGGTGGGTCTAGGGAAGGAGTCACTGATGATGACATTGAGACGAGGGAAGACGATGCGTTGGCAGCTGCTTTGCTAGTACCCTGAGACTGGGTGAGAGAGGATGAGGAGGATGAAAAGGGCTTGGCCATTCACTCTACCAAGTCGTTGGCATGTTGCGGTTCAACATGTCCAGCTGCCGAAAAGAAGGACAAGCGTGTCCCATGGCCACGTGCTCATGACAATGCACCGCGTCCATGACCAGCACTGTTGTCTCTAGACATAGAGTCTGCTTGCCCTCTTTTATCGGCTCACGCCTGTCTGCCTCTCCTTGCTGGCCTTCCAGACATGGTAATGGCCTGAAGGGAGTTGGGTAAAACAGCAGTTGGGTAGTGTATATTGTGCTGGAGGCACACAACACCCACTAACTTCTGCAGATGCCTTTATTATAGAACACCAGAGATAAAGGGGTATACTGTACTGGAGGCACACAACACCCACTAAGCCCTGCAGATGGCTCTATTAGAGAACAGCAATAAAGGGTAGATACAGGTGTATATTGTGCTGGAGGCACACAACACCCACTAACTCCTGCAGATGCCTTTATTATAGAACACCAGAGATAAAGGGGTATACTGTACTGGAGGCACACAACACCCACTAAGCCCTGCAGATGCCTTTATTATAGAACACCAGCGATAAAGGGGTATACTGTACTGGAGGCACACAACACCCACTAAGCCCTGCAGATGGCTCTATTAGAGAACAGCAATAAAGGGTAGATACAGGTGTATATTGTGCAGGAGGCACACACCACCCACTAACTCCTGCAGATGCCTTTATTATAGAACACCAGAGATAAAGGGGTATACTGTACTGGAGGCACACAACACCCACTAAGCTCTGCAGATGGCTCTATTAGAGAACAGCAATAAAGGGTAGATACAGGTGTATATTGTGCTGGAGGCACACAACACCCACTAACTCCTGCAGATGCCTTTATTATAGAACACCAGAGATAAAGGGGTACACTGTACTGGAGGCACACAACACCCACTAAGCCCTGCAGATGGCTCTATTAGAGAACAGCAATAAAGGGTAGATACAGGTGTATATTGTGCTGGAGGCACACAACACCCACTAACTCCTGCAGATGCCTTTATTATAGAACACCAGAGATAAAGGGGTATACTGTACTGGAGGCACACAACACCCACTAAGCCCTGCAGATGGCTCTATTAGAGAACAGCAATAAAGGGTAGATACAGGTGTATATTGTGCTGGAGGCACACAACACCCACTAACTCCTGCAGATGCCTTTATTATAGAACACCAGAGATAAAGGGGTATACTGTAATGGAGTCACACAACACCCACTAAGCCCTGCAGATGGCTCTATTAGAGAACAGCAATAAAGGGTAGATACAGGTGTATATTGTGCTGGGGGCACAAAACACCCACTAACTCCTGCAGATGCCTTTATTATAGAACACCAGAGATAAAGGGGTATATACAGATGTATACTGTGCTGTGCTGGAGGCACACACAACTTCCAATAACTCCTGCAGATGGCTCAAATAGAGAAGAGCTATGTAGGTGGATATAGCGGTGTGTGCTGGGTACAGAGCACGCAGACAGCACGCACAAGCTCCTAACACTACTGACTGCAAGCTCTATTATAAAAGATAGATCACTAGCTATATAGGTGAGGTGAATATAGTGGTGTATACTGCGGTCAGGGCACGCAGACAACAACCACTACAGAAGAGCAAGATCGAAAATCGGCCGATAACGATCGGTGTATACTGTGTTGAAGGTACACAGAACACCCACTAACTGCTTCAAATGCCAACACACTACACAAGGCCGCCGCGCTGGCGGCCTTATATAGTGTGGGGCGTGTACTACACAGCCTGAGCTATGATTGGCCATGCGGGGTCACAGTGCATGCTTGGCCAATCATGAGCCAGCAATGCACTGCGATGACGCAGTGCATTGTGGGCCGTGAGCGCCACACGAATTTGGCGTGAACGGCCCATAACGTTCGGAATTCGCCGAACGGGCGAACAGTCGATGTTCGAGTCGAACGTATGTTCGACTCAAACACGAAGCTCATCCCTATTCAATACAGTCTAACATTCCAGGTTGTCAATTGTATCTGCAGTTATACTGCGGCAGGTTGGCTCGGCTGCGCAAATCTCCAAACCGGTATGGTGTTCCCTTTAATGGCTATATCCACGAGCCATTCCAATCGCTCCACAGAGAGCCAGAACGAGGATCTATCAATGTAAACAAACAGATCCCCATTCTGTCAGGGGAGTAGAGAGAGATTGTCTGTTCCTTATGATCAGGAACAGCGATCTCTCTCCTCCTCCAGTCAATCTACTCCCCCCACAGTTAGAAAAACCTCCCGGGAACACATTTAACCCCTTGATCGACCCTTAATGTTAATCCCCTTCCCTGCCAGTATAATTTATACAGTAATCAGTGCATTTATATAGCACTGATCGTTGTATAAATGTCACTGGTCACAAAAAAGTGTCAAAAGTGTCAAATCTGTCCGCCGCAATGTCGCAGTCCCACTAAATATCTCTGATCACGCCATTACTAGTAAAAGAAATATTAGATAATAAAAATGCCATAAATGTATCCCTTATTTTGTAGACGCTATAAGTTTTGCGCAAACCAATCAATATACGCTTATTGTGATTTTGTTTACTAAAGATATATAGAAGAATACATATTGGCCTAAACTGATGAAGAAATCTTTTTTTTTATATATTTATTATAGCAAAAAGTAAAAAATATTGTTTTTTTTTCAAAATTGGCGGTCTTTTTTTGTTTATAGCACAAAAAATAAAAACCACAGAGGTAATCAAATACCACCAAAAGAAAGCTATATTTGTGGGAAAGAAAGGACCTAACATGCAGTATCACAAAAAATGGCCTGGTCATTAAGGGGGTAAATCCTTCTGGGGCTAAAGTGGTTAAAGTGAAAGCATAAAAACGAAAAAAATTCTTTCAATACAGTGCCTGAGGGCTCCCCTTAGTTTACCTGTAAGGTGGCACAAATGTACTGTGTATAGAAGCTGTTGCAGAAAAAAATTGCATTTATAAAGCCCCAAAAAAATACAATTTTGCCTGCAAGCTTATTTTGTAAGCAACGGCTTGCGGAGCCAGTCTGTATGATGAGGCTACAATGTAGTGCAATGGGAACAAGATTAGATATTTTTGGATAAATTCTGGTATCTCTTCCGAAGACTTTGGATAGCTGCTGAAAAATTGGTCTTTGGGTGTCGATGGTGCCTTCACACCATAATCTTATAGAGGTACTCTTGATAAAAGCAAGAATTGGCCTTACTGTCAAAAATTGCAATGATATGCACTTGTCAAACAGGTGGGGAAAATTGGTCTTTGGGTGTCGTTGGCGCCTTCACACCTTAACCCTATAGAGGTGCTCTTGATGAAAGCAAGAATTGGCCTTGCTGTCAAAAATTTAAATCATATGCACCTGTCAAACAGGTGTGGAAAAATTGGTCTTTCTTTGGGTGTTAATTGTGCCCATGAAACCTACACTAAAAATATTCTTCCAAATGAAATCAACACCCACAACACAGGGCAGCCTAGAAGTCCTTCAGAGATTCCTTATCCCAAAACCACTTAATCAGCTACATCGGCATCAGGGGCTTCATAGCTGCTGGTAATCCAGGACTGATTCATTTTTATAAATGTCAGACGGTCCACCAAGTCTGTGGATAGATGCGTTCTATTATCAGTAACAAAACCTCCAGCAGCACTGAATGCCACTTCAGAAAGCATGCTGGATGCAGGGCAGCCCAGCAGCTCAATTGTATACTGGAACGTTTTGGCTAGTGGTCTATTCTCATGACCCAGTAAGCCAGTGGATCGTCAATTGGAAAGCTCTCCATCTCTCTTTTCGCCCCCCCTAGACAACCGTCCACCGTGTGATGCAGACGCTGCCGCTGGTACGTGGAAGCTGACATCTCTGGGCAGCGGGGACTAAAACAATTGTGAAATGCATCACTTAGGCAGCTGCCTTCTCCACCCCTCCTCTCTTGATCAACAGAAGCCTCAAAACTAAGTTTTCCACGACACTGTAACCTACCAGAGTTGGGAAAAGCATTAGATAAACTCCTCTTTAAGGTGTCCTCAAGAGATTTCATCTTCTGCACACTCTATGGGGATGGGTTGAGTTATGAGACTTTCGTTTGTAACGGTGGTCAAGGAGGGTTGCCAACCAATAGTGATCCTTGTCCTTTATGGCAAGTATTCTTGGGTCCTTTTGCAGGCATTTAAGCATGAGGAAGCTCATGCATCGCAAATTTGCGGAGGCATGAGAAGTAGACTCCTCAGTGTCACTGAGGATTAGAGTATCTGGAACTGCCTCCTTCCAGCCACGTACTACTCCCAAGGGTTTTGCAGATGGAAAACCATCTCTTACTGTTTGATATATGTCTTCCTCTGCTTCAATGCCTACAAAACTACCAGAATCATCCTCCTCCCTCTCTTCTAGTGTGTTCTATAGCATAGAAACAATGGTGTCTGCATAAAGTGGGCCTTGAGAGGAAAGGAAGTCCTCCTCTTCCTCCCACTACTCCGCCTCAAGTGCACTGTCCATAATGCCACACAGAGTCTGCTCCAGCAGGAACACAAAAGGGATTGTGTCACTGATGCAGCATCCTCAAATGGTGACAGCACAGTGCATGCATCCTTTCTGAGCAGCCATTGGCGTGGGAAAAAAAGCCTAACCAAGCTGAGCTTGACGTTGTGGCATACTCACACAGGTACCCGTTGACAGCCCTCTGCTGCATGTGCATCCCGCTGCAGCATTGCCAAAGTTGAGTTCCACCCGGTGGGCATGTCACAAATCAGGCGGTTTACAAGCAGGTGGAATTCCCACTGAATTTCAGCCAACCAAGCACTAACTGTGTATGACCGCCTGAAATGTCTACAGACCTTTCTGGTCTGCTTTAGCAGATCTTTCAACCCTGGATACCTATATAGGTAAAGCTGCACCACCAAATTGAATACATGTGCCAGGCATAGCACATGTGTCAAATTTCCCTCTCTAAGGGCGGACAGGAGGTTTGTGCCATTATCATAAATCACCATTCCTGGCTCCAACTGATGTGGTGTGAAGCACCTCTGGGCCTGTCCCCGCAGAGCTGCAAGAATCTCTATTTTGGTGTGGTTCCTGTGCCCTAGACACACCAGCTGAAGCACTGCATGGCACCTTTTAGCCTGACTCATTGAATTGCCCCTTGAATGCTTAGAGGGTACTTGTGGTTCATAGGACAATTCAGCAAAGGAGGGCATGGAGGCGGATCACGACTAGCTGTATGGAGATGTAGGGGCACAACAAGCTGCAGCACTGAGCCCTGTCCTTCTGAGTGGCAAGCAGAGTTACCCAGTGTGCTGTGAACAAAATATATTGTCCCTGACCGTGCTTGATTGACCATGTCTCAGCAGTAACATGGACTTTGCGGCTGACTGCCTTGCCCAATAATGCCATGACATTGCCTTCCACGTGATGGTGCAGAGCTGGAATGGCCTTACCTAAAAATACAAGAAATAGTGACTGAGAACCTGCCATTATTGTACAGAACATTCTGCAAATTCACAGAAGGGGACAGAATCCACCAGACAGAAAGGCAGAAGTTGTAGAGAGAGCTGCTTTGACAAGCTTGCATTTAGACAATGGGCATGTGGGTGGCAGTGACTGCATTTTTTTCTGCTGCAGCAGATAGGGCAGTTTCTGGCCGTAGTCTACAACTGGTGGGGTGCTGCTGGCAGATGTGCTTCAAGGATCTGGGACACCTTGCTCTATACCATCATCCCATTCAGTGGAGGATGCTGAGAGGTCATGAGGTATAGTGGAGGCATACTGAGGTGAGTAAGGAGGAGGAACAGATTTGCACCCCTTTTGTGTGGCTTTCAGGTGCTCTTGCCATTGGGTGGGAGGTTAAATGCATTGGCAAGTATGTGGTACCCAAATGGCTGGTGTTTTTGCCCCGCTTGATGTGCTTGAGACAAAGATTGCAAATTGCAACAGTGCAATCAGTTGCACGTGTGCTAAATGATGCCTGCCTCATTGGGGTTATGTCTCACCCTCACTTTCCTCCTCTGCTCTATCTGGCACCCAAGTCACATCAGTGACCTCATCATCATCATCTCCTCCATCCTCATTACCACTGGAATCAACTTGGCAAATGCTGCGGCTGGAGGAACATGATTGCTAATTTGTGTTCCAGTGTTCTTCCCCTCTTTCAGGCTCATGTTACTGTCTTCCTCAACCTCAACCAACCTCTGAATCAAGTAATGGCTGTGCATCGTCAAGGAGCAAGCACAAAAAGTTTGGAGGTAAGGGACTTTTGTGGCACCAAATATTGAAAGTGAAAAAGAGAAATGAGAAAAAGTGTACTAAAAAAATATACAAATGTATTTCATATACACTTCACAAAATATAAAAATAGTCAGACATTTAATACAATTCCCTATGGTCTATAATTGACACCTAATGCATAAACGTAGGTGACATTCTTTTTAAAGACCAACAGAGGTCCCATCCCAGTACGTTCAACATGTTTCACCTTAGTCGGCTTCTTCAGGAACAAGGGAGTAGAAATATTCATATTACAGAAGGACAAATATGTTACTCTTTAAACTATACATAAAAAGAAAAAAAGAAAAATCAATGCACAAGGAAAACGCATCAAGGCTACAAATTTTTATAAAATAAATGACAAAACACCAACCATGAAGTACAGTAATACAATATCAAAAGTTGCAAGTGCGTGAAGGGAGAAAGAGAGAAAAAAAAAATTAAAACCCACCCCTCCCAAGGTCCAGATATTAAATGCTCCCCTTACCTCCAAAAAAGGGGAAAAAAAGAAACATCTACACCAAATGGGATTGATCCTTCTCACACAATATTTTCCATTAATCCACACCGCAGACAATGCGATGAGATCATCGCTTTGTGGGGGTGTTTCCACTTAGAGGGTAAAACTCGAATGGTTGGTGCCTTTAGTTTAATGTATGATTATTGTAAGTGTATTTATGTCATCTGTTATTTGCCTTTAGGATCTGGCCTTTAATTTATTTTAATTTTTTTCTCTCTTTCTCCCTTTACGCACTTGCAACTTTTGATATTGTATTACTGTACTTCATGATTGCTGTTTTGTCATTTATTTTATAAAAATTTGTAGCTTTGATGCGTTTTCCTTGTGTATTGATTTTTCTTTTTTTCTTTTTATGTATAGTTTAAAGAGTAACATATTTGTCCTTCTGTGGTATGAATATTTCTACTCCCTTGTTCCTGAAGAAGCCGACTAAGGCGAAACATGTTGAACGTACTGGGATGGAACCTCTGTTGGTCTTTAAAGAGAATGTCACCTGCGTTTATGCATTAGGTGTCAATTATAGACCATAGGGAATTGTATTAAATGTCTGACTATTTTCATATTTTGTGAAGTGTATATGAAATAAATTTGTATGTTTTTTTAGTACACTTTTTCTTATTTCTCTTTTTCACTTTCAATATTTGGTGCTGCAAAAGTCCTTTACCTCCAAACTTTTTCTGACCACGTCCACCTTTGCCTGTGGACACATACGCCGCTGGCCCCCTCACGGTGCCATGGGAATGTCTGCCTTTCCTTGTTGTCCTCCCAGACATGATGCTTATTAACACAATGTAATATAGATGGGGAAAAGTGTATGTAGATGCACATTAACCTCACTGGCGATTTTCCTGAGTCCGGCTCGGGGTGGAATTTCAGAACCAAAAGCGGTAACCCCGAGCCAGACTCAGGATCGCATCGCAGGATATAGGAAGATCTTACTTACCTTGTCCCCTGGATCTTGTGATGTCTCCCCACAGTGTAAGCGGCTCGTCCTCCACTCAATTCATCGCGGAGTCGGGCTCCGTTACCTCTGAGCGTTGCAACAAACAGGGACAGAGAACAGTGGCAAATTCAAAAAGTGAAACACACACAATACATACAGTACACTGTAATCTTACAGATTACATTGCTGTATGAAATTATTTCACATCCCTTTTGTCCCTAGTGGTTTGTCCAGTGCCCTGCATGTAGTTTTATATTATAAATACTATTATTTCTGCCTGGAAACTGGAGATTGTCCACAGCAACCAAAACGGTCCCTTTACATCAAAAGTGGTTTTAAACCAGCTAGAAAACAGCGATAATAAATTAGAATCACTTGCAGAATTGAGAGATAGGGATTTGTGGGGAGATCCGTCATCAAACATTGAAAGTAATGACAGTGACAATTCTGCAACTGAGCGAATTTCAGTGTTTTTGATTTGATTACATTATTGAATAATAATAATAATAATAATAATAATAATAATAATAATAATAATAATTATTATTATTATTATATTATTATTATTTGGTATAATTATTTATAGTTATTTATTATATTATAATTTATTAATTCATTTTCAAACTTTATCATACCCGGGATGTCTACTAGACTCTGGTTTGGACAGATTTAAGTGAGTTATTCCTAAGAATTACAGGCCTACAATAAAAAATGCCAAATTTCCATGCAAAATAATGGTACCGCTTTCAGCACCAAAAATCTGAAATAATCATACCACCAGGGAGGTTAACCACTTCAGCCCCAGAAGGATTTGCCCCCTTTCTGACCTGGCCATTTTTTGCGATATGGCACTGCATTGTTTTAATTGACAATTGCGAGGTCGTGCGACATGGTACCCAAACAAAATTTCATGTCCTTTTTTTCCCCCCACAAATAAAGCTTTCTTTTGGCAGTATTTGATCACCGCAAACCATGCGCTATAAACAAAAAAAGAGTGACGATTTAAAAAAAAAATTCTATATTTTGTATACTTTTCTATAATAAATACCCCCCAAAAAAATGTAAAAAAAACAAATTTCTTCATCAGTTTAGGCAGATATGTATTCTTCTACATATTTTTGGTAAAAAAAAGAAAAATCACAATAAGCGTATATTGATTGGTTTGTACAAACGTTATCGCATCTACAAAATAGGGAATACATTTATGGCTTTTTTTTTTTTTTTTTACTAGTAATGGCAGGGATCTGCAATTTTTATCAAGACTGAGAGATTTTGGTGTACAGATAGGGCACTTTTGACACTATTTTGGGACCATTGACATTTATACAGCGATCTGCTATAGTGTCTTAAAGATCTGAAGTATAGCTTCGGAAATCTGCTCAGGGGTGCCAACCTGCCGCGGTATAACTGCGGTGGCTGGTCTACAAGCGGTTAATCAATGGAAAGTGGTGTTTGATGCACTTTAACTTGAATACTCACTACTATACAGACACTCTCCACTGATACTATATTATACTGCAGTAAAACTGCACTGAGGCACTGCAATACACTGCGTCAAACGTGCACTAATGCTCATAAATGTATCCAGTTAAATGGAAGGTAACGCACTGCAATCGACGGCGTTAAATTTGCAGTAATGCACTGAACTGTACTGCGCTAAACAGAAGATAATGCACTGAAATATACAGCGTTAAATTTGCAGTAACACACTGAACTGTATGCCATTAAACATTAAAGCACTGAAATATATTGTGTTAAGCGTGCAGTAACACACATAAATGTACTGCGTTAAATGGCACGTAATGCACTGAAATATACGGCATTAAACTTGCAGTAATGCACTGAACTGTACGGCGTTAAACTTGCAGTAACACACTAAAATATACTGCGTCAAGCGTGCAGTAAAGCACAGAAATGTACTGCATTAAACGCAACGTAACACACTGAAATATAAGGCTTTAAACTTGGTGTAACGCGCTGAAGTGTACTGCGTTAAACGGAATATAACGCACTGAAATATACAGTGTTAAACTTGCAGTAATGCACTAAACTTTACTACATTAAAAGGCATGTAACACACTGACATATATGGCATTAAACTTGCAGTAAGGTACTGAATTGTACAGCATTAAACATGCAGTAACGCACTGAAATATACTGCGTTAAGCGTGCAGTAACGCACATAAATGTACAATGTTAAACGGCATGTAATGCACTTAAATATACAGCGTTAAACTTGCAGTAATGCACTGAACTGTATTGTGTTAAACTTGCAGTACCACACTGAAATATACTGCATTAAACTCCCTGGCGGTATGATTATGTCAGATTTTTGATGCTCACAGCTATACAATGTTTTTCATGGAAATTTGGTGTTCTATGCTCCATACACATGGTCGGACATTCCGACTACTAAAACCGTCAGATTTTTTCTGACGGATTTTGTCCCAAACTTGACTTGCATACACACGGTCACGCAGTGACACTACTTATATAGGGACATCGCCAGATGATGTCCCCGACCATTATGATGTTACAGTCCCAGCATCCTCTGGGACTGTGACATCATAATGGGCAGGGACATCATCCGACGATGTCCCTATATAAGTCGCCACACGCCGCATCCCTGCCATTGTGACCGGAGGCAGCGACGAGGCCACATCTCCAGAAGAGAAGAACAGAAGAAGAGAAGAACAGAAGATGGCGACAGCGATGGCGACAGCGGCGTCAGAAGACCGGGCCACAGCTTGTAAAAGAGCTAGAAGAAGGCGCGGTGGCTCGGCAAGAAGAACCGATGAGGGGGACAAGACCCCCGAAGAGGGGGACAAGACCCCTGAAGTCGGAAGAAGAGGGCAGCGGCGAAGAAGAAAGGCGGGCTCCTCCGCTAGTGAAAGAGCTAGCAAAAGAGCAGAAGATAGCGGACGAGTCCGGCGAGAAGACCCCCGAAGACGGAAGACCCCCAAGGCTGTGCAATAAACTATTTTAACCCTCGTGTGTTGTGTTTTTTTTTTTACTTTTTTTTCACAGGTGAATGGGTAGGGGTACATTGTACCCCATACTCATTCACATAGGGTGGGGGGCCGGTATCCGGGGGCCCCCTTATTAAAGGGGGCTCCCGGATTCCGATAAGCCCCCCGCCAGCAGACCCTGACAACCAACGGCCAGGGTTGTCGGGAAGAGGCCCTTGTCCTCATTAACATGGGAACAAGGTGCCTTGGGGTGGGGGGTCGCGCGGCCCCCCTTCCCCAAGGCCCCCCCCCATGTTGAGGGCTTGCGACCTGGTACGGCTCAGGAGGGGGGCGCTCGCTCGTCCCCACCCCCTTTCCTGGCTGGCCGGGTAGCGTGCTTGGATAAGGGTCTAATATGGACCTAGGGGGGACCCGCACACCGATTTTTTGGACGTAGGGGTTCCCCTTTAAGTCCATACCAGTTGACGGGGCCATCAACGCCTCCTTCACTGGCCTCGGCTACCTGGAGACGCGCTCAAAATGAGCGGACTTTCCTGTGCGTGTGTAGGCGAGTCCGTTCATTTCAAAAGTACAGCGGATAGTCCAGCGGACTTAGTACGCCGTATTAGTCTGCTGAAAAAGTGTCGTGTGTGGGCAAGTAGCTCATTTGGAAAGTCTGGCGGACAGTCCGGCGGAAAGTCCGCCAGACTAAGTCCGCCAGATAGTCTGCTACGTGTGTACGCAGCATAAGTGAGAAACTGTGGGAGGAGGGCTGAGGGGGTTGATAGAAACAGAAAGAGGGCACATCAGGGGGTAGCTAGTCAGGCATTTATAAACTAATTGGCCAACAGAGAGGATGATGTGGGAAGTGGAAAAAGAACAAGGAGAGGAACTTGCTATTGATGGCAGAATTCCCATGAGCCAAAATACAACTGTGACTAAGACATCATCTTTAATGGTAAAATAAAACTGTGGAGAAATGAAACTCTAGCTTAGCTTTTTATATTATAAAGGAAAGTATGATTCATTGATTCTTGTATCCAGTAACACACTCAGGGGAATTCATATAGGGTGTCATAGACACCCTTTAGAACTCTGTCAGGGCACGCCATTAAAAGTGTTGGCGTTTGCGCAGATTTCATGTACCTCAGATCAATGTACATATTTTTCAAATATAAATCTTCAAATAGCATCCAAGAATTTTATTCAAAAGTTAAAGCATCGCAGCAGAGAAGAGCAATGTTTTGGGGCCATGCAGGACCCCTTCATGTGATCACATTCCATGCCTGAAAAAGAATAAAACCTTTGGACGCTATGTGAAGATCCATGATGTTCTGGCAAATATGAACTTTGATCTGTGATGTTTCCAGTCTCCAGCTGGCTGTTTCCGTAGCACCTGCTGTTCTTAAGTCCCTTCTAGGACCACTAAAATCTGATATGCTTGACCTTTTTCAACCTTATCTTTATCTAGGAATATACATCCAACTACCTGCTTCCAAGTCCCACTGGCAGACTTATGTCTGTTTTTTTTTTTTTTTATTTGTTTTTTTTTTAGTTCCTAGACTCCTTGTGAGACCTCCTGTTTGCAAGCAACCATGTACATTTTTTTTCTTGCTTCATGTTAAAGCAGAGTTCCACCCAAAAATTTAACTTCTGCTGTCCGGATACTCCTCCCCCCTCTGGTGTCACATTTGGCACCTTTCAGGGGGGAGGGGGGAGCATATACCTGTCTAATGCAGGTATTTGTTACCACTTCCGGCAAAAGATCGCTGCGGTATCTGCGGTGATCTACGCCATGTCTGGCCCCTCCTCCACCCTGCTGTCTTCTGAGATACACAGAAGACAGCACGGACCACTCAGAACACGCGGCGCGACTGCCGCAAGGCTTCACTTCCTGATTCCCTTACTAGCAATGCCGGCGCCTCCACCCGGAGGGACAGATAAGTGTCCTTATATTAAAAGTCAACAGCTGTAGTATTTGTAGCTGCTGACTTTATTTTATTTTTTTACGCTGAACAATACATTGCTTTAAGTGCTACCTACCTCTTGAAGCTGACAATCTAGTTATTCTGATTATCTGACTAACAGGTTCACCTTAAATTTTGGAATTACCTTTTAAACCCTGGCACTCAGATCTCCCTCTTATCTAGTACCCTAACTATAAATGTAATCAGTAATGCCGCGTACACACAATAAGAATTTCGGCCAGCAAAAGACCGATGAGAGCTTTTCAGCGGAAAATGCGACCGTGTGTATGCTCCATCGGAATTTAGCTGGCCGAATTCCCACCAGCAAACATTTGAGAGCATGTTCTCAATTTTTCAGATGGAAAAACTTTCTGATTGTGTGTAGGCAATTCCGACGCACAAAAACTCACGCATGCTCAGATTCAACTAGGAGATGGAAGCTATTGTCTACTGGGTATTGAACTTCCTTTTTCTAGTCCCGTCCTACATGTTGTACGTCACCGCGTTCTTGATGGTCAGAATTTGGTGTGACCATGTGTATGCAAGACAGCTTTAGCTTTAACCATCAGAGCTTTTTCCGACCAAAATTCCAATCGGATGTAAGCGACATAAGTGTTATTTCCCAGCTTTAAAGTTATTTGTAGAAAATAAAGTTCCTAATTCAAAGTCAAATGTTAATAAGCTTAATAAAATTAACCAGCAATAATTGCTGTCCATAAATCAATTATACTAAAGACTATCATGCTAAAGGATCATGTTCAATTTGACAATGCAGGACTCATCCCAAAATTTAGATGTATGGACTTAGCTTTAGATTGTGAATTAAATGGCCTGTTCACTTGTTCATGGCAGTTGAACCCTGGCTATGCGGGAAGGCATTCATTAATGGTGGCGTAACTACCACTAATTACTGACAGCTTGTTATTTAGTGGGGTATTTCTCTTTATGCTAGTAGCCACTGGCATCCAAGAAATGAATGATGCATCCCCAGTCCCATTCACCTGAATGTAAAAGGTGAGGCTGGAGATGCTGGTTGACACGATTGTCCAAATATAGCCTTGTGCCAATATTTGGTCGATTACATCAGTCAGCATCCCCAGAGATTAGGAGTCCATTAAAAAATATTTACAATGGTGGTTACAATGGTGGTTAAGTGGATTTTTCTGTGTGATTCTTATTCACTTTGCCTGTCTTTAGGCACTTAAATCTCAGTTATCACATTCACTTACAGCTAATCACTTCAGGTCTTCGTGTCTCACATCACCACTTGTGTGACACTGGAAAAAGCCCAAAAGTACATCAAAGGCTTTTTTTTTTCAGTATTGATTGCTGACCACAGCACTATGAAAAAAAGAAAAAAGTGTCATTGATACATTTTATGTTACTTTTAACCCTAACCTGAACTAATGTTTTAAAAATCCCCCCATTACAGCTAATGCAGAATTTTTCAAGTGGGTAACATAATTGATATTTCTGAATAACTACAGTACATCATAGTTGCCATTATTTAAATACAAATCAAGGGAAATGTTTCTGTCAATACCAGTGCTACCATAGTACATTTGTGTGTTTATTACACTTTATTTGCATTTTTATTTTATTTGAATTGATAACATAAAATAGTTATTATGATTAGAAGTTAAACGTAAAAGTTGCCCCTAATCCTAATAATGGTCAAAGTTCAAAATAAAGGACATTCTAAGGACTCTAATGCTATGGACTACATATATAGACTTGGAACTGCATAGTGCTTGAGCAATGTTGTGTCAGTCTGACAATGTCGGTGCAAGTAGCCAATGAATAGCATGCAGAGTAAACATTGGAACAACCGTACAGCCATCTGGAACTTCAATGAACTGTGAAATTACATTTACTGCAAAATAGACATTGTTCTGTTATTGAAAGGAGCTAAGTAGAGGCTTGCTGTCTATTAGGGGAATAACATATGAACAGACTGCATGTATGACTTTTTACAGCTTACAGACTGTTTTCTGAAGAATAGAATTTATTCAGAAATGTTATCAAGGTTGATTTTTGTGACCCATTTACATGTGAACATTGTTTAGTGAAGTTCTTTAAACAATGCAATGAAATTCTTTGGTTGTTTTATTTAGCAATTTGGGTTATACAAAGATGACAAAATGCAAACATATAAAAGATAGCAAATTCAGAATTGTTTGTTTATAGAAAATACATAGAATATTTAAAAAAAATCCAATGGGGGTGAGGACATTACCTGAGTCATAGAGTGAACATTCTAGCAAAAAGATATGTGGTGAGCATGAACCCACCCCAAAGCAAAATCCCAATAAAATAAAAATAAAATCAAGTTTTAGTCTTGTGTACTTTCAATTGAGGACACTAAACTATGAGCTCTTTCTCCCTTTATGTGTGTGTGTGTGTGTGTGTTTTTTATGGGACCTTATTTTCATGAGTGTTATGCCCCATACACACTATCAGATTGTCTGCTGTTTTTTTCCTTCAGGTTTACCAAAACCATGTAGTGCAAGGGCCTGCCTGATTGCATACAAATTGAATATCCTAAGGTTTGACCTCATATTATATGGTTTTGGTAAATCTGAAGGGAAAAACTCAGCAGAAAAACTGATAGTGTGTATGGGGCTTAATGAAGATTGTAGGAACCAAGAGATTTTTGGGTTTTGAAGCAATGTCATGCTGCACTGTTTGACTATTTTGTAACACGTGGTCAGCTAAATCTGGTGAGTAAATTATACCACTGGTGTGCATCATGAAGAATATGAAACATGGGCACTTTACCACAATTAATGGACTCATGATTGCTCTCAGTCTCCTCCAAATACCTTATTTTCACGAATGTAATCTGACTTCCAATTAGAGGATGGCTACATTCGTTCTCCATGGTCCCACTTTATTTAGGAACGTAGCTACCCTCTCTTTCTTACCTCTGAGATAATCTAGGGACTACAGACTATGTGATTATGGGACTATGTGTAGTGTGCAAAGAGCAGTGCACATGACTGCTACTAATAAGGAGGCAGAAAAACACAGAAAGGATTTCATTAAAAAGAGATTACAGGGGCACTAACTAATGGATGTGTATGTATTTTTTTTATTTTTTTGGAGAATACAAATATCTTTTCATGTTACTTTAACCCTTTCATTGCCAGACCCTGCATTCCACTTTTAACCACTTAACAACCGTCCCATAGCTAAATGACGGCTACAGGGCGGTTGTTTAACTCTGGGAGGACGTCATATGACGTCCTCCCAGAATTCCACTCTTGTGCGCCCCCTGGGGTGCGCACTTGAGAGCATCCGTGACCGCCAGGTCCACAGGACCCCGGCGCATCACGGTAAACGGCCGCTCATCACGGCCGTTTACCACGTGATCGCTTGTAAACAAACCGGCATCATGTTATGACCCCAGTTCCTCCCTCCCCCCTCTCTGTACCGATCAGTACAGCGGAGGGGGAAGAGATAGGTGTCAGCAGCGCTGTGGGCTGCATCTGCAGTGCCCACATGACTGCTCACCGAATTTAACCCCTCAATTCCCTGCCAATACTCTGCAATACCAGCCAATACTCTGCAATGCCAGCTAATACTCTGCAATACCCACCAATACTCTGCAATGCCAACTAATACTCTGCAATACCCACCAATACTCTGCAATGCCAACTAATACTCTGCAATACCCACCAATACTCTGCAATACCCGCTAATACTCTGCAATACCAGGCAATACTCTTCAATACCAGCCAATACTCTGCAATACCAGCCAATACTCTGCAATACCAGCTAATACTCTGCAATACCCGCCAATACTCTGCAATACCAGCTAATACTCTGCAGTACCCTCCAATACTCTGCAGTACCCGCCAATACTCTGCAGTACAATTCCAGCCAATACTCTGCAATACCCTGCCATAAGTTTCCATACCCGGAGATACCCAGCCATACTCGGAGATACCCAGCCATACCCAGCCATACTCGGAGATACCCAGCCATACCCAGCCATACTCGGTGATACCCTGCAATACCCAGCCATTGACATCCCCCCCGCCGCCCTCCGGTGCTTCTACCGACTCGCCAATACGATCAAAGCCAGAATCTTTTTTTTTATTTTATTTTTTTTATTTCAGGCTTCCCAGCTTAGAGGTGAGATGTGTGGTCTTATTGACCCCATATCTCACTGTAAAGAGGACCCGTCATGCCATATTCCTATTACAAGGGATGTTTACATTCCTTGTAATAGGAATAAAAGTGATCTAAAAATTTATATTTGGGGAAAAAATGTCAAACTAAAATAAATAAAGTAAAATGAACAATAAGAATTATTTTTTTTTAAAAGCGCCCCTGTCCCCATGTGCTCGCATGCAGAAGCGAACGCATACGTAAGTCCCGCCCACATATGAAAACGGTGTTCAAACCACACATGTGAGGTATTGCTGCGAACGTTAGAGCAAGAGCAATAATTCTAGCCCTAGACCTCCTCTGTAACTCAAAACATGTAACCAGTAAAAAAAATTTAAAGTGCCGCCTATGGGGATTTTTAAGTAGCGACGTTTGGCGCCATTCCACGAGCGTGTGCAATTTTGAAGAGTGACATGTTAGGTATCTATTTACTCGGCGTAACTTCATCTTTCACATTATGCAAAAATTGGGCTAACTTTACTGTGGTTTTTTTTTTTAAGCACAAAATTTTATTTTTTTTTCCAAAAAAAAGCATTCGAAAAATTGCTGCGCAAATACCGTGTGAGATAAGAGGTTGCAACGAACACCATTATATTCTCCAGGGTGTTTGCTAAAAAATATATATATATAATGTTTTGGGATTCTATGTCATTTTCTAGCAAATAAATTATGATTTTTACATGTAGGAGAGAAATGTCAGAATTGTCCTGGGTGCTCCAGAACGCCTGATGGTGCTCCCTGCATGTTGGGCCTCTGTATGTGGCCACACTGTGTAAAAGTCTCACACATGTGGTATCGCCGTACTCGAGAGTAATAGCAGAATGTGTTTTGGGGTGTAATTTGTGGTATGCATATGCTGTGTGTGAGAAATAAACTGATAATATGACAATTTTGTGGAAAAAAAAAAAGTAAAAAAAATCTTGATTTTGCAAAGAATTGTGGGAAAAAATTATAACTTCAAAAAACTCATCATGCCTCTTACTAAATACATTGGAATGTCTTCTTTCCAAAAAGGGGTCATTTGGGGGGTATGTGTACTTTTCTGGCATGTTAGGGTCAAGAATTGAAATAGGTCGTCAGTATTTCAGGTGTGATAAATTTTCAGATATTGGCACAATAGCTTGTGGACTCTATAACTTTCACAAAGACCAAATAATATCCACCAATTTGTACTTATTTTTACCAAAGATATGTAGTAGTATAAATTTTGGCCAAAATTTATGAATAAAAATTACTAATCTGCTAAATTTTATAACAGAAACAAAGAAAATCATTTTTTTACAGAATTTTCGGTCTTTTTTCTTTTATAGCACAAAAAATAAAAAACTGAGCGGTCATTAAATACCACCAAAAGAAAGCTCTATTTGTGTGAAAAAAAGGACAAAAATTTCATATAGGTCCAGTTTTGCATGACTGAGTAATTATCATTCAAAATGTGAGAGCACCGAAAACTGAAAATTGGTCTGGTTATTAAGGGTGTTTAAGTGCCCAGTGGTCAAGTGGTTAAACATAGGTGGACAGACCTATTTTGAAATTTTCAGGTTTTTAGTTTTCCCCTACAGCTTTCAGCATTTTTTTGAGTCCTCCCCAAACTTTACATTTTCTGAAATGAATGGACTGTTAAAAATATGATGCCACAAATGTTTATCAAAATAATATTTTTGCAAAAAATGCACTAAAAACATATTAGTGGTCACAAACACAATATAAAACTTACAAAACTGCTAATTCTAAAAGGTAAAACTATATTGAGTTAATAAATAATACAGTAGAGATGCAGAGATATTAATATTTATCACAAACTGTATCTGGGACATTGTCATGAATGTAGAGACCTCTCAGCAGCTAACCCCTAAATGAGATGACCAGACGATTGGTCATTGGTAGCTAAAAGAGTGTATTGCCTCAAGTAATATTAAAGGACAAGGTAGATAGCTGTCAACACCCCATTGGTCCCAAAGAAAAGAGAGATGCCAGGAAAGTTTGACAGTTCTGCTTTACCATCAAATCAGAAACATCTGCCAAGTTCAAGAACCATTTTGACACCTGGCTCATCGACCAAACTCTGTTCAACCCAAGGACATTGATCGCAAGTATTCTTCCTCCTCAATTCTACCTTTTTTCTCTGTAGCTGTATATTGTCTTCATTTCTTTGAAACACCTTTTCTGTAAATTTTATTTGCACCAATTTTGACCTTTTCATTATTAAAACCTTATTTTGAAAAGTGTTAACCTTGTCCCTAAAGCTCCTAATGCAAGCTAGGAAGAACCTGTCTTTTGAAGAGTGCTACTGTATAGGATAAACTTTCTGAACATACCCGTCTGTAGTGACAGTATGTGTTACAAACGGTTATTCTAAAATCCTAATTGGCATTGCTAAAATTATGAGTCTCCTCCTCCTCAGTCCAAAAGAGGGGGTGGTGGTAGTTAAAGGGTTAATTGCATAATTAGCCCAGTGACAATCGCTTTCAGGCTTCTGACACCTAGATTGTGGTCCCGCAAACTGGAAAATCGTTGTGACGGGTGCAGCTGAGAGTGGCATTATTACATAAATGACAGTGTGTTGTGAGATTGGCTGGTCCTAGTCATGAGTTAATGAGGAGGGTAGGGCTCTGACACCCACGTTATATATTGGCTGGCAGCATAGTGGGATAGCTGTGCATTAGAGCATTCAGTGCATTATTAGGAATTAGCTCTGCACTGAACCTTTGTGGAAACAGTCCTTAGAGAAAAGATAAGCTGGTGTATATTTTTTGTTTTTTAAAAAGACATAAAGCAACAGCTAGTTCCTACAGCTCCTTGCTATCTCTGCTTTTTGTTCTATCTTTTCTACTTGCAAATATGCTTGGGTTGTCAGAATATAAGAAGATGAGCAAGAAAGAAGATGAGCAAGAATGACCTGACTGCTGAGTGTGCATCAAGAGGAAATTACGTTGGTGGCAAAAATCATGAAGGCATGATACATGCCTTAGAGGAGTACGATATCAGGGCAGACCAGAACTAGGGGGGAATGTGTGCAAATGTTGGGTGTATATGTCAAGATTGGTGTGGGAGTTGTCAGGATAAAGCTCCTCAAGCGTCTCCATGATGTCGGTCTCAAGATTGAACTCAATGAGGTCCGATTGAGGAGTAGGCACCATATCATCCAGGGAAGCAGTACCAATCTCAGTACACTTGGTGCTTTTTATCTAAAATAATCTTTTTAAGGTCAAGTTTCTAATATATTTATTTAGATCTTTGAACAATAAATATGAATCAGGCTTATTAGTTGGTGCAAAATTGAGTCAACGACTCAACAGTGATGTTTCATCCGTGGAAAGAACATGGCTAGATAGGCTAAAGATTTTTTACAGTGTGTGGCTCTTGGGTTGACTGGCATCTATGCTTATTTCTTCCTCCTCTGCAGCCTCTCCGGCATATCATCTTTTTTGTGGAGCGACTGGAGAGGGGTTTGACACAAAAAAAGAGCTATGTGACAGGGCATTTGGTTCGATACCAGATGATGGCTGTGAAGTGGATGACAGAGGCCTTTTGGTTGTTGTGGGACATGTAGTGAGGGTGCTAGACATAGCACTTAACATAGGGTTGATATTGCCTACATGGTGGAGGGGGGAACTGTAACTATGGGCTCACTGGGGTGAACAGAGGATACATGTGGGGGTCACTGATACTGTATTAGGAGTTTTCAATACTCTATACACAGTAGGTGATATTGATAATATTAGTGAAGATCCATTGGCTGGAATGGTCTCTACCATATCCTGCGATAGATGGTTGACCGATGGGTGTAGCATGCTGGCCTGATTTTTACAGTTGTAAAATGTATGTCATTCCTTAAACAGTTTTCTCTGAGGGAGATTATTGTCAGTAGGTGTCCTTTTGTCACAATGATCTTTTTTTTTTTTTTTTTTTTTTTTTTTATATTATTTTGGTTTTTATTTTTGTTAGTATTTTGATTTTTATCCTTATGAGGGTTGGACCGGGAGCATGGGGTGGATGGAGGGTGGGGTTTCCTAGACTTTATAATCCAAGTGAAGACTCTATTGTTGGTATAATCATTTAGATCCTGTCTAAATTTTCCCAATTTATTATTAAGACAAATAATAATAGTAATACATTTTATTTACTATATTTATAGTGCCCTTTTCATCAAAAGATCTCAAAGTGCTAAAGGTTAAAAAGAAGTGTATCCTCTCCAGCAACCTCCTTCCAGCCTCCCTTCTTCCGCTAGCTTTTTCTTCCCCCACCTTTTTATAGAAGGATGCCACTTGATTTTTCAACCAGTCCCACCATACTAACAAGTCCTCAAAATAATCTTTTTTCCTTTCCAGGGTACGTAAAAAGGAAACAAAGCGCCTAGAAATCTTTTCATCGTCCAGCAACAGCATGTTCATTTTCCATGTACCTCTTCCCACCCCCACTCCCACCTCCAAATTAAAAGAGCAACAAATTAAAGAATGATCTGAAAAAAGAACAGGAGACACCTTATAAGTTCCCCCTTCAAAAATAGTGATAACAAAATAAAATCAATCCGAGACCTCACCGTCCCCCTATCAGACAGGTAAGTAAAGCTTGTATTCCTCCCCTCCACCTCCATAGCTATGTCATGCATACTAAAGTCTCCTATCATGTCATTTAGGAGTATGGATGAAATATCCATCCCACTGTCACCACTAGTCCCCTGTTGATCTTCATTCCTCCGCACACAATTGAAGTCACCCACCAGGACCATTGGAACCCTCCCAGGTAAGTATACTTTCAAGGTTTTTAAAAAAACTCAGTCTTGCCTTTTTTTCAGCCGAAACATAACGGTTGACCACCCTCACTTGCTGACCCAAAAAGTCCAATGTCACAACCTGCAGTCCTCCAGGAATAGGCATATGCCTCCCAAATTATAAAGGCTTATGATCAAGGATTGGCCTGATGAATGCAGATAGTCCACAATCTCAGCTCCCACCACACCGACAATTGGCCAAAAATCGTTATTATCCAATGAGATGTAGTGGTAGTATTGTGCATGAAACCATGGAAATAAAAATCTTACATAGTGTGATACTGTCATATAAAAAGGCTTTAATAAAAAAGGTGAATAAAAACACTCACATTTTGAAGGTATCTAATGGCATATACATAAATATAAGCGATACAAGCGATGTCATCAAAGGAGTCTACCCAGCGTGTTTCAACTACGGTGTCGACTCCGTAGTCGAAACACGTTGGGTGGACTCCTTTGCTGACATTGCTTGTATTTATGTATTTATGACTATCTGCATTCATTGGGCCGATCCTTGATCATAAGCCTTTATGACTTGGGAGGCATATGCCTAGCTAAGTCCCTGATTTCCAGTAAGCCTCCTCCATTCTCACGGTGGTGGTGGTGTCGCACTTGGGAAGAGCACATTTTTGGAAATTTATATTCTAATCGGGTTTTGATTCTCACTCCTTTGAGTATTATAGTGGCATTTTGCACTTTAACCACTTCCCACCCGGCCAATGTATATATACGGCCGGGTGGGAGCCGCCTGCTCCTGATAGGACGTTCAGGAACGTCCTTCAGGAGCAGCGGGATCGCGCGCGCGCGCGCCCGCGCAGCGGCGCGATCCCGATGTGCTCGTGTCACCCGGACACGGCACATCTCAGATCGGCAGGAGGGCTCTGTGATTGGCCCTCCTGATCACATGACGGCCGTGTCCAATCACGGCCGTCATGTGATGTAAACAAACAGCCGGTTGCTAGGCAATCGGCTCTCCTCTCCTCACACGGAAGTCACCGCTGAGAAGAGGAGAGCAGAACGCTGCAGCCGGCTGATGATCAGTGAGTATGGGCTGCTTTTCACAGCTTTTTACTCACTGATCATCAGTGTAGTGTAAACACACAACACACCACACAGTGAAAACACAGTCCCCACATATGTCCCCAAAACACACATGTCCCCAAAACATACATGTCCCCAAATAATAAAAACACATGTCCCTAATAATAAAAACATGTCCCCCACATATGTCCCACTAAAATCACATGTCCCAATGATTATCTGCACACATATGTACGTGATCACCTGCACACATATGTACATGATCATTTGCGTACATATGTCCGTGATCACACAAACCAATTATTATACACTTAACGGAATTTTTTTTACCAAAAACATGTAGCAGAATACATTTTGGCTTAAATTTATGACAAAATTTGATTTTATTGGATTTCTTTTCAAATAGAAAAAAGAAAATATTGTTTTTTTCCCAAATTTCCGCTTTTTTTGCGCTTATATCGCAAAAAAAAAAAAACGGAGTCGTGAATAAATAACACCAAAATAAAGCTCTATTTGTGCGAACAAAATGATAACAATTTCATTTGGGTACAGTGTAGCGTGACCGCGCAATTGTCACTGAAAGCGCTAGAGCGCTGAAAGCTGAAAATTGGGTTGGGAAGGAAGGGGGTGAAAGTGCCCTGTATTGAAGTGGTTAAAGAGTGAACACTGATCATATGTCTTCACCAGATATTGTTTTGATCACTTGCACTCTAAAGAGTGACTACTGACTATATTTCTTCACTGGACGTTGTCTTCATCACTATATTTTTGTTTACTATATTTGAATTAGATTTATATTGATATGCATTTCTGTTTTGGATATATGTTTACATGTATATTTACTGTTTAAGCACTTTGGTATAGCGCTACACATTTTTCCCTTCAAGCATGCATTTCCTACAATATCTAAGAACTAAACGCCTTCAAAAGGGCGATCGCTTCCCGTTGCCTGGGGACTAAGCCTAAAGCCAATAGCAATAAGGGGGGGGGGCCCTCCGTAAAGGGATGCTCCCGCCAAGGCCGACTGTCAGGTACCCCGGGCACCTTCTGACTAAGATATAACCGAGCCTACACCTGCACTCGATCATAGCCAAAGGGCAGAGAAGCTAGCAGATTGAGAAAAATTACAATTGTGGTAAATGTTAGGCAAATGGTGTGCTACCCAAGCTGCTGAAAGAGCCAGGATTGACAGATACTTTTCTGTATAGCTATATTTGAAAGGAAGGCCAGCAAATGCTGCAGAAAATTCAGATATCTTTATTGTTTTCTCAATTTTGAGAACAAACAGAGCTAATAATATGTTAAATAAGAAAGCACTTTTTCTCATGTGAATATCCTCTTTAAAAATGATTATGCAAGGTTGTATTAGCTTTATCAGTCATTTATCTGTTTTGCGTTTGTTAAAGTGCCATAATATTTTGCATTTTCAAGCGGATTAGATGATTATTTAAATATGCAATAAGCCAGGCAGTTCTTAGAGAACACATCTTTGCATTCAGTTTCCAAGCATTGTCTCAACCGGGCTCATACAAATGGAACAAATGGAATTTTACACAGCTCATAAAAACAAGTGACGGTATATAAACATTACAGGGATGATACAAGTGTTTATGGGATAATAGCCACAAAATTACATTAGAAGGTAATAGAATTAGGGTTTTATTTAACTGCGCATAAATAAAACTATCAAAGCATATTACAGTACTTTACTAGTCACTGTTTGCTAACCCCTTCATAGTTTTCCACTAGGGACTAGCCTAGAAAGGATGATTGTTCAATTTAAATGCAATATTAGCGATTACACCAATTTTTCACTATCTGTTATCTTTAATATATATATACAATATATCCAGTATTAAATGACCATGAGATGATTGATTTTCTATTCCTTAGGTGGTGTAGCTGCAATAGTTTTCATTTTCCCATACTTTTCACCTTGTGATCCAGCTAGAAACACATTACCTGGCTTATGGTGACTATGCTAACTCCTCTTCTCTATTGAAGGACCATTTAAAAACCCTTGGGCATCAGCATTGTAAACCTGTGGAAAAGAAAGTATTCAATGGAATAGTAGATACAATTAGGCAGATAAAATGTACATAGGTGGCTAACAAATTCAAACCAAATGCCGGCTAATGGGCTGTACACACATTTTCCAACAGCAAATGTTCGATGTGAGCGTGTTGTCGGAAATTTCCGACTGTGTGTATGCTCCGTCGGACATTTGCTGTCGGAATTTCCGACAACAACTGTTTGAGAGCAGGTTCTCAAATTTACCGACAAAAAACATTGTGTGTGTACACAAGTCCGAGGCACAAAATTCCATGCATGCTCTGAATCAAGTACAAGATGGAAGAGATCGGTCTGGTAAAACTAGCATTTTGTAATGGAGATATTACATTCGTCACGCTGCAAATTTTGAAATATTTCAATGCAGCGCATTCTCTTCTTCTTTGTAATGCTAAAATAATGAAGTTGTTTTGATGCTGTGCTGATATTCACACACAGCTCTGACAAACTGATTTCTTTATTATTTCTCGTGATCTTCTGAATAATCTTTATTTTTTTTTTATTCTTTATTTTTTTTTATTCTCCAGAATAATGTTTTAAATTTTTTTATAGTGATCTACTTTTTTTTTTAATCAAGATCTCCTGATTTATTTATTTTTTTATTTTTATAGTGATCTCTATAATATTTTCTGTCATTTTGTTACCACCATTATCATCTTAGTATTTTTTAACCTCAAAGAGGTTGGTTGATGTTGGTGTCCCTTGTTAATTTGACATTGTATTTTTTAAATGTAATTGCCTACTCACAAATTGTCCTTTTTGAAGTAAAACACATAACCAAGGATTTGTAAAAAAAAAAAAGAAAATAAATGTATTAGTGGTCATAACAAAATAAAGAGGAAAGCAACGCTGGATAAACTTTTGACATTGGTGAAGCCTTTGTACCCCAGGGTTGACATCAATTATTTGACATGCCAAATTGTCCAGGACTCCGAGAGTTTAGGAGCAGCAGCAGATGACATATATGTCCCGAGGCTGTGGTCTTACAACAGCCTGCAACTTTTGCCAGAACAGACCAAACCCAGGCCATCACTCTTAAGACTTTCTTGCACACTTCCTTCCAGGCTTTGGCTGTGGTTTTGGAGTTGTGGCAGGAGGTGGAGGAGGAGTATGGTCCAACTCACATATGTGACTTTTCTTGGTGAGTTAGCCACTCACCACCTTATTTAGGACCTGAAATATGAGCTCCTCACTGATGAAGCATTGGCCCACCTCCATTTTCTGCATCTTACTGCCCGTCATACACACAGAGGCCTCCTGGACATTAGGGGTGTTTGTGAGGACCACGGTAGCTTGCTGAATCAAACCAAGCACTGACTCCTCCACGTTCTTCCCCTTCCTGGTCCTTTTTGTTGAAAGGTGGAGGGGAGGAATCTGGGATTCGGTCAGGCTACTGGGCATGGCCACCTCCTGTCTGCCACTTTCCCCTGCCACCTCCTGGCTGTCACTTTCCCCAGCCACCTCCTGGCTGCCACTTTCCCCAGCCACCTCCTGGTTGCCACTTTCCCTGGCAACCTCCTGGCTGCCAATTTCCCCCACCACCTCCTGGCTGTGACTTTCCTCTGCCTCCTCCTGGCTAAGACTATCCTGTGTATGAAAATGGGACATTGTTTTAGTTTTTTGGTCATCAATCACACACAATTTAGAGCTCATGACTGTTGCAAATTGAATGTTAACAAATAGAAAAGACTATCATTCTGATCCCAGCATTTTTCATTCTTGTCCCAATCATTTGTGGCTACTACTGTTTATTGATATGTAAACCACTTTGTTAAATCTGAAATTAGTGCTCAATAATATCTACTTAACATCATTAATTTTTGGTCAAGAACTATGTTGAACAATGCTATACCTGGCTTAAGCTGGGCTCCTCCACATCTTCCTGGGTGGAAGGTCCAAGTTGGACTTCGGAAGCCTCAGCTGATGTGGAAGGAAGAGTGGAAGGAAGGGTTGAGAGTGATTGCCTGATTTCAGTCTGGTCTGACAAAAAGCGCAGTCTGTTGTAGTACCAGAGCCCGGGGACATAAACGCCATCTGCTGCTCCAGATCTCATGGAATCCTGGACCTTCTTGCACTCCCTATTATATGTGCTCCTCAGGCCACCAATTTTGCACTTCAGATAGGTGATGCCTGCCGTGGAAATCACTGGCTTCACCAATTCAACAGTTGATCAAGCGCTGCCTTCCTCTTTAGTTTGTTATTATAAAATGGGCGTTTCACTTGCCACAGACAGGGCAGCTCCCTGTACTTATCAACAAAGTTGGGGAGGAAGTTACCCATTTTCTCTGCAAGACACAACACAAGACAAACCCTAATGTCAGGCTAAACTCTCCTAATCTTGTCCCAATATAGGCCTCAATCTATAAGCAGTATAGGCCACTGATGCCCCAAGTTATACTGTCAAACCTAAAAATGTTACACACCAAAGATGTTGGTTTGTTCAAAAACCCATTTCTAGCACACATGCAAATGTGCATGGAGTAAAATGTTTTATAATCAACAATGTGTGGCTTCTTCTTTCAATGCTCAATACCAGTTTTTGGAGTAAGTTGGTGTTTACAGGGACAATGGGGGTATTTACTAAAGGCAAATCCACTTTGCATTACAAGTGCACTTTCAGTGCACTTTCAGTGCACTTGTAGTGCAAAGTGTATTTTCCTTTAGTAAATAACCCCCAGAGTGCTCTAAAATTTGCCACAATTATGCCATTTTAGGGACTCTAAACAATTAATTCATGGTGCTGAAAAGGATGATTATTTTTATAATTAATGCATTACATACATTAACAACAAAAAAAATGTTTGTGTATAGCAGACCTACAACATAATAGTTATCTGAAGAAGAGATTGTCACCGCCTGTATAAAATAAATTACGTTTGCACTATTGAAGTAAATGGCCAAAAAGAAAAGCCCATTGGAGAACCTAGGACACAGCTAAAAGAAACACAAGCAGTAAATCAATTGAAATATTAGTTCAGTTTATAATAAAAAAAATTCACACATTCGCTGGCAGATTAATGGCCCCTCTACCCGCAAAGTACTCAAGATAATTTTGTCTCATTTCATGTATGCTTTGGGGGGGGGGGGGGGGCAAGCCAGGATGGCCAGCTTCAAGTGCAGTCAAATTACTATTTGGTAATCCGGCCTCAGCCCTAAATGAAGCCACATCGTTTGTAGCATTTTTGCAGAGATAATTGTGTAGAATGCAGCAGGCAAGCACAATATGGTTAAGTTTATATTCCGACATGTGGATTGGTGTCAGAAATAAGCTGAACCGGCTGGCCATTATGCTGAAAGCACTCTTCTGGCTCTGGCCAGCCGCTAGTTAAAAACCCTCCGGGGTGAGGGTCCTCATCGGAAATGGCCTCATGAGATGGTAACCTAGCCTAAACGCTTCATTAGCAATGAACAAAAATGGAAGACCAGCCACATTGTCTTCCGCAGGTGGCAAGCCCAAGCCACCATTCTGGGGCCATCTGTAGAACTCCGTCTGGGCGATGACTCCACCATCCGACATCTGGTCATTCTTCCCCACGTCCACATACAAAAACTCATATGCCGCCGACACCACCGCCAACATCACTATACTATTATTCCCAAATAAGCTGCGCTATACTGATCCGATAAATGCTATGTGAAGCAAATGAGTGAATAAATAAAGCATGAAATCAAAAAATATTAACAAAGTGCAGACAGGGAAATGCATATACTAATGTTCAAATGTTAGTCCATCATCCCATCAACAAAAAACGTTTTGCTTGTAATCTCCAACGTGTTTTAAACACACCACACCGATATAGGAAAAGTGTCATCAGAGTTTGCAGGAAAAAAGAGGACTTCCACCACCAACACTACTGCCGCTTACCAGCTACACTGATCCCATCTCAGAGACCAGATATCGCCAAATCAAAAACGCTTCCTCTGAGTCAGGACTGCATGGAGGGTGTATCCTCTTTAAGCGCTTGGTTCAAATGGTTAGAAGAATCCTACGGCCACACCGCTTATTCCAATGGTTAGAAAAATCCTACGGCCACACCGCTCATTGCCCAGCACATATAATAACGAAAGGAATCGCCATAGTGTGATATAGTCACGAAATTTAATATAATAAAAAAGATTGCACTTACATCAAGTAGAAAAAACTTTGCTTTGTAAAACAAACAAATTCGCCGGCCGGCTTAGTAACGCTGCCCGTCGCTTCCGGGTCCAGCGTAGATCGCGGTGACGTCAGTACGTCGCTCCTCCCTACGCCGCTTCGTTATAGGTAACGTCTTCCAGGGGCACAGGCGGCGTACTGACTCACCGCATTAAATAGCACTGTGTACAATTAACTCCGCCCCGCTCTGAGCTTCCATTGACCATGTCAGTTAAGGGTAAGATTCCCTATAATGTGGGCGGAAATGAGATCACTTCCGCCACATGTGATCAGCTGTAATGAGATCACTTCCGCCCCATGTGATCAGCTGTAATGAGATCACTTCCGCCCCATGTGATCAGCTGTAATGAGATCACTTCCGCCACATGTGATCAGCTGTAATGAGATCACTTCCGCCACATGTGATCAGCTATATTGTAAACAACATCGGCCATATTAAATCTAAAAGTAACCATATTAGATCTGGGCAAAAATTACTTTATATCAAACCGAACGCCAGGATATGCATTGACCTTGCGGCCAGCACATTCAAATCAATAGGCATATCGGAGCAAGGGAAAATAATTAATTAATTTGAGACAAAAAAGACAATATATAAATTATCTAAAAAATAAAATGAAAATTATTTTAAAAGACAAAAATATATATCTAAAAAATATAAAAAAAAATTATAAAATAAGGGAAAAAAAGGTTTAATTCCCTTACATTATTATTTCTACCTATAGGATTACCAGCCACTATTCTACACATTTCTGAGGGGAACCTATAAAAAATATAGAAAATATATAAGGACCCCATTTAATTCAAATGGATCATATATGGTATGTCAGAAACCTTTCTTTTAAGATTGTTTATTGGTGGGCTATTTATGTAAATTGCCACCCCACAAATAATAATAACAAACGTTAATCTGCCATCATAATAGTGGGGCTCTCTAAAGACACCTCAAGAGAAAATTCATTTTATTAGAAAAAATAGTAAAAATAGTAAAAATAAATGGAGAGCAAAATTCATGTTACTTGGTCATAGAGAAACTCACAGTGGGTTCACAGCTTATCTTATCACCTGCCATCTAACTATTATCAATAAAAGCGTTAACATCCACTTCCACATTAAGGCCATAAGGAGTATAACAACGTACCCTATGTATCCAAGTCATTTCTAACTTGGATAATTCTCTTACCAGAGAGCTTCCCCTCCAATGAGCACTGTATTTATCTATTCCCAAGAACAACGTGTTAGCTGGGTTGCGATTATGATGAATAGCATAATGTTTTGACACTGAGTGAAATCTGAACCCGTTTCTTATATTGGTTAGATGTTCACCCAAACGCACCTGCATGGTGCGTTTGGTCCTACCTATATATTGGAACCCACAGGGACATTGTAAGAGATACACCACCCCCGTGGAACTACATGTGATGAACGGTTCGATTACGTGTTCCCTAGATGTACTTGTAGAAATGAAAGATTCAGTTTTCCTCTGTTTATTTTTGTTTAGTGCGCAAATTTGGCATTTGCGACACTGATGATATCCTGACATGTTCTGGAAAAAAGATATCTTTTTAGTGGGCGGATCTACAGCATTGGGAGCAATTCTATCTCGGAGCGAGGGTGCTCCCCTAAACACCACCTGAGGTTTATCCGGTAAAAAAGTTTTAATGATCCTATCATTCCCCAACAGATGCCAATGTTTGCAAAGCAATTTTTTAATGAGGTAATGTTGAGTTGAAAATGTGGTAATGAAAGGTATAACCGGTCTCTCCCTCTTTTTCTTATTGTTGTTTGGGTCTACAGTTAGCAAGATAGAACGATCGATCTCTCCTATTTGGTGCATTATCTGATTCAACGACTCAACCTCATAGCCCTTCTCTATTAATCTGTTTTTAATTATATCTGCCTGCAGCTTATAATCAACGAGGTCAGTACAGTTTCGCCTCATTCTCAAAAATTGACTCTTTGGGACCGAGTCCAACCATACCTCATGATGGCAACTCCCTTTGGGTATAAACGCATTCCTATCAGTCTTCTTGAAAAAAGAGACTGTCTTAAGTGTATCACCACTCTTCCAAATAGTTAAATC
This sequence comes from Lithobates pipiens, assembly GCF_037356315.1. Classification (NCBI taxonomy): domain Eukaryota; kingdom Metazoa; phylum Chordata; class Amphibia; order Anura; family Ranidae; genus Lithobates; species Lithobates pipiens. The sequence goes on along the minus strand of NW_027507785.1, from coordinate 204,744,130 downwards.
CAAAAAGTTAATTCTCTCTTGATTAGCCTCATATGTGAACTTAATACCTCTCTCATTATTGTTTAAGTTAATAAAAAATTCTTCCAATTCCAAAACTGTCCCATCCCATAGGAGGAGGACGTCATCTATATATCTAGCCCAAAAGCCCCTATACTATTAAACCCCTTATAATTATAATAGTATGACCCCGAGTCGGGGGGTGGGATGATGCGGACGTGTTTCCCATCAATTGCCCCTCCGCAGTTTGGGAAGTCCCACTGTTGAGCAAACTGGGATGCCAAAGTCTGCCATTCCTATGGGTTTGAATGAAACTGTGGAGTCAAACAAGCAAAAAAATGAATACTTTAGCACATAAACATTGCAATCAGATTATGCAAACATTATTGGCCAATATTAGTATAACATTTATTGAAATTAGTATTTTAACACAAAAGTATAAGGTCCACTTATAAGATTCCTCATCCCCTCTGATGGCCCATTGTAAACATTTTATAGTGGGGGGGGGGGGGGTTGGACAGGTAACCCTTTTGACTTCATTGAGAGCTGAATGCATAAATAATGTGTTTTACTTTGGCCAGACCCTCCTTACTTACACTATTGGCAGCCCACTGGACAAGTAAGAAGTGTCATAAACCAAAAATATGAATACACACTATCCAAATTGAAGCACATTTTTACATTCTGCAATTACCTATAAAGATAATAGGGGAACAGAACCTTAAACAGTACAATTTGAAAGTATTCAGGCAGACCCATTCTTTACATGCTTTGGTGAATTCATCCATAAATATGACCACAAAGGAGGTAGGTATAGTGTGTATGGGTTTGGCAAAGTCAGCAGATAGAGGATTGGTATCAGCTGACTTAGCGGTTGGGGGGGGAGGCTTCCAAATGAGTTTTCGCCCCCCCCCCCCCAAAAGCCTCTTGCACTCTGCCTGAATTTAATGACAAAAATAACATTTGTACATATTTTAGGGGGTGTTTAGGGTAAGCACTACAATGGAGCTGACAAAATACATTGTTAAGTGACTAGGTGAGGTGTGTATGGGCCCAGGATAGCATGCTGGGTAAGTGAAGGAAAATATGCATGAAGGACAAAAAAGGAGCATTAAAAGTTTCCAGGATGCATGAGGATAAAGAGAACATTCACAGCATATTACAATCATGGTAATTAGGGAATGATTAAATAAATACAATAAATTAGCAAACAGTAAATGCATACAATGTGATGTTAAAGGATAAAACTTCCACTAATATAGTCCTTCTGCAGGACCTGAATTATGGCAGAACAGGTCTCTGGAATAATGATCCCAAGAGCCTGGGGGGAGATGCCTGAAGAACTTGATGTCCTGCAGATTTCTCCCCGTCGCCAAGTACTGCAAGATTGCGAAGGGCCTCTGCTTGGGAGTGATGGCTTGCCACATGCAGGTGTCCTCTCCTGCTTGGTAATATAAGGGGACAGCAAAGCCAACAGACGGTAAAAAACGGGGTCTGCTATCCGGAGATGAGTCGAATCTCCCGCATCAAAGTAAGAACCCCAACACCAAGCCCCTGCACAGCATGAACTCTATGACGAGTACTTACTCACATTATGGCTAGAAAATGGTTGGCTGGTCAGAATGAACTAACAGAATGCATTGAAAATCAGAAAGAACCTGATAAGAACGATCTGAAAATCAGAAACGAGCAGACAAGAACGCAAAATCTGAAGTCGCAGTCACTCTCAATCTAAAGGGTAGATCTGAAATTAGTGGAAGCTCTGCTGGTTTTATCATCCAATCATGTGCAAGCTGAAATGCTGTTTTTTATTTTCCTTGCATGTCCCCTTCGGATCTACAGCGACTTTACTTCCAAGTACACTTTCAGTGCACTTTCAAATGCACTTACAGTGCAAAGTGGATTTTCCTTTAGTAAATAACCCCCAGTATCTCACAAAAGAGAGTTCCCCCTCACAATTTTGTAAATATTTTAATATATCTTTTCATGCTACAACACTTAAGAAATTACACTTTGGGGTTGATTTACTAAAGGCAAATATACTGTGTGCTTTGTAATTTGCAGTTTCACTCTGTAAGAGCAGTTGCTCCATAGCTTAGTAAATGAGCAGGAGCTCTGCTGAATTCCATCATCCAATCATGTGTAAGCAAAAAAGCAGTTTTTCTTATTTTCTTTGCACGTGATTGGGTATTCTTTGCAAAGTGAAGCTTCATCACATTTACTAAGCTGTGGAGAACTACTCTTGCAGAGTGCAACTGCACTTTGAAAAGTGCCCAGTCTATTTTCCTTTAGTAAATCAACCCCTTTGCTACAATGTAAAGTCATGAGTGTACAACTTGTATAACAGTGTAAATTTGCTGTCCTCTCAAAATAACTCAACACACAACCCTTGTCTAAATGTCTAAACCACTGGCAACAAAAGTGGGTACACTCCTACGTGACAATGTCCAAATTAGGCTCAAAGTGTCCATATTTTGTGTGGCCACCATTATTTTCCATCACTGCCTTAATCCTCTTGGGCATGGAGTTCACCAGAGCTTCACAGATTGCCACTGGAGTCCTCTTCCACTCGTCCATGATGGCATCATGGAGCTGGTGGATGTTAAAGACCTTGCGCTCCTCCATCTTCCATTTGGGGATGCCCCATAGATGCTCAATAAGGTTTAGGTCTGGAGACATGCTTGGCCAGTCCATCACCTTTACCCTCAGCTTCATAAGCAAGGCAGTGGTCATCTTGGAGGTCTGTTTGGGGTCGTTATCATGTTGGAATACTGCCCTTTGGCCCAGTCTTCAAAGGGAGGGGATCATCCTCTGCTTCACTATGTCACAGTAAATGTTGGCATTCATAGTTCCCTTAATGAACTGTAGCTCCCCAGTGCTGGCAGCACTAATGCAGCCCCAGACCATGACACTCCCACCACCATGCTTGACTGTAGGCAAGACACACTTGTCTTTGTACTCAACTGGTTGCCGCTACACACACTTGGCACCATCTGAACCAAATAAGTATATTTTGGTCTCATCAGACCACAGGACATGGTCCCAGTAATCCATGCAATTAGTCTGCTTGTCTTCAGAAAACTGTTTGTGGGCTTTCTTTTGCATCATCTTTAGAAGAGGCTTCCTTTTTGTTTGTTATTTTCAGCATTTTGCAGTTTTTTTCCTTTTTGTTGAAAATGTGTTTTTTAAAACAGGTTTTTTTTTTAAAGAAAAATTAACTTATACATATTAACTTACAAAGTTCAACATGTATAAAATTAGCAGGTGATGTCATCTCTGTAAAAGCCAAATTTGGAAGATGCACACAAATTGGAAGTCCAAATGGGTAATGTCAACATGTGCTATCTCCCATCATGGGAGATCAATGGACGTATTTTGTGGGTGAAATACCTTCCTCTCACCTACTAGTATCATGAGGAAGGGGTTGCAAACACAAAATGCATACATTGAGATCCCCTGATGGCAGATAGCACATGTTAACACACCGTATGCATCTTCAAAATTTGGCATATAAAATCCTAAAAACATAAAAAATAACAATCTTCTAATTTCCAAAGGAAATGAAGAGCACGATTGTTTTTTAGGGTACAGGGGATTAGATTCTCCCCAAAACGTTGATCATGTCCTTCATTTCCTGCTGCATGGTGTCCAGCTGAGTTCGCATCCTCTCGCTCTGGTTATGCATGCTGTCCATCTGGTTGGGCATATCATCAATGTGCCTATTCCAGGCCATGATCTGCCCAATGAGTCTTTGGGTGCTGTCGGTGCTAAATGGCTCTGCCGCTTGCCCTTCCACAACCACAATCATCACCTAGAAATTGTGTAAAAAAATGTATTTACAAATATGCAGGCACCTGGTGGGGTGCATATCTCACCCACTTCCACCACCTCTCCTTCCTCCAGATCCTCGGGTGGGCTCGGGCTAACCACCCACTTAAGCTGGTGAGGTCGGGGGGTCCTGGGATGCTCTGACTGTCTTTGCTCCCCTATGAGAATTAAACAAAAGGTATACTTAGCACACTGATATTTGAGTCCAGAAATAGGAATATGAAACATTGCTTTGAAGTGGTGTACAATTACCTGTTTGCTAAAGATCCAAGTTGAAGACATGATTCAAATTCCCTTTTAACCAAACTGCAATACTTTTACCTTTTTTGGCCAAGTTTTACAGATGGAAACACCCCAAGCATCCCCTGGAGCCCCTCTGTGGGTAACCCTAAAAAATGTTCTATGGTGTTCCACACTACACTAGTGCTCCTGAGTGCAGATGTTGAAACAGCTGCTGTGTCCTCTCCTTGCATTACACTGAATCAAGTTAAAAAAAATATTCTAGCTTCAAAGACATCTACACAACAATATCCTAAACTGATTTTAATCATACAAATTATCCAGACCAAAATGCAGATATAACCCTTTTCCAGCTAAATACATCATAATTAGTTTGGACAAACGAACAATATTTACAAACATCATATATATTAGCAAACAAACGATATTTACAAATGATCATGGACACGAAACAGTATAAACGAAAAGCACATGGATTAGCATGCAAGTTTTAAGTATTATCAGAATAAGAACGCATGACAAGTACTTACTTTTTTTAAGCACCTTCTTGATTCTTCAGTACGGATTCGGCTCCCTCATTTTTAGGTCGGACCATCGCTTCCTCAATTGGTCTTTAGCCCGTCGTACCTCAAATTGCTGCTCCAGAGTATTCACCACTGAGGACATTATTTGGTCCTTCCGCAAATTGGGTCTGAGGTACGGACCATTTTTGCCATCATAGTCCTCCCTCCTCAAGATGATCACCATCTCCACCATTTCTTCAAAGGCGATGTTGGTGGCCTTAAATCTCCTCCTGGATCTGGATTTTTGGGGTTCTGGGCTTTCCTCCACGCTAGTTCCTGATAATGTCTCCGCCATCTTTATGTATATACTCCCACTGTGCAACGAAGAGAGAAGGGGTGTGGAAATTTCATCACAAAGAACGTCAGGGGCGGGCGACGCGGGCGATGCAGGTGGATGCAGGTGCATGTCTGAATGGAAGTAGCAAGTGTCCTTAACAAAGGTAAGATTCAAACTTGGGCCATCACAGTGGTCTATACTGCTTCAAAATGTAGGCCTAGATTGAGATATGATGCTGAGACTTTGGACTAACATAGGTGTTTTAGATTATTTTATGTGTGTGTGTGTGTGTGTTTGTGGTGTGTGTGTGTGTGTGTGTGTGTGTGTGTGTGTGTGTGTGTGTGTGTGTGTGTGTGTGTGTGTGTGGCCTATATTGTAAGAAAAATAATACTGTGAGTTTGGACTGACATTAGTGTTTTTGTCTTGTGTATTGTCTTTCAGAGAAAAAATGACTACCTTTAACATGAATCCCTTTAAGGAGGAGGCATTTATGAGCCAGTTCATAGAATTATATGAAAAGAACAGAAACCTGTGGGAGGTAAAGCACCCCTTGTATTCTAATAGAGAAGCACAGAAGGCAACACTAGGGACACTTTTGGAGTTTGTGAAGACTCGACTCCCCCAGGCAGACATTAAGTTTGTGGAGAATAAAATTGGGATTGTGCGTAATATGTATAAGCGTGAGCACAACAAGATCAAGAAGTCCCTCAAATCAGGAGCATCAGCAGATAAGGTTTATGCACCCAAGCTGCGGTACTACAACAAACTCAGTTTTCTGGATAATCAGACGGAAGCGAGGCAATCACTTTTGACCCTTCCCTCCAACCCAGCTGAGGCATCCCAGGAAGAACCAGACCCTTCCATCCTGGAAGAAGTGGATGCGCCCAGGTGGAGCCAGGAATATTTTATTTAGAAAAATATTGATTGTCCTAATATTAATGATGTAAAGTAAAATCTTTGAATTGCTTACAAATCTATGATTTAATCCCAAAATTTATTATGTATACATATCACTATACAGTAGTGGCCAAAAATGTAGATAAAATCTTGGTGAATAGCTTGAAAAATGCTGGAGTCAAAATGATAGCCTTTTATATTTGTTGAAAAATCACTTTGCAAGTGAGAAATGGAAAATTGTCTGTGATTGATGAAGCAAAAAATACAACTATGTCCCTTTTTTTATACACAGGATGAGCTCACCCAGGAGGAGGCCATGCCCAGTGGTATAGAGGAGGAGACCGGGACCAGTGGTATAGAGGAGGAGGCTGGGACCAATGGCAGGTAGGAGGTGGCTGGGCCCAGTAGGAGCCTGACAGAAAGCCTATAGCTCCCCTACGCATTCCCACCAGAAGGCCCATGGGGATGACACGAACTGAGGAGGAATCCCTTGCTCTCATTCATTTGGGAAGCAAGTCAATTTCTGAGCAAACCCCCCAATGCTGAAGAGGCCTATGGGAAATATTTTGCCACCAGGTTGCTGGAGCTGGAGAAGGGCCAGCGCCAACTGTATGAGGCTCTTTTTTTTAGGCTCTTCAGAAGAGTTTGAGGGGCGAGCTTAAAACATCTATATGATAAAGCTCCTACTCCTCCTCCTGCCACAAGTCTACCACCAGAGGCCCAGCCTCCAAGGAAGGCTGCAGATAAGTGTGGAGGGAAGGCTGCAGGGCAGCATGGAGCGAAGGCTGCACGGAAGAGTCGGAAGTGAATGCCTGGCTTCAGTCTGGTCTGACAAAAGACACAGGCTGTTGTAGTACCAGTGCCTGGGAACATAGATGTCATCTGCTGCTGTTCCTGGTCTGTGGGATTCCTGAAACAGATTGTGCTCCCTATTTTATTGTTTACGCACAATCCCAATTTTGTTGGCCACTGACTTGATGTGTGCCCTGGGGGACAAAAGGCTTCACAAACTCCAAAAGTCTCTCCAGTGTTGCCTTACTCTTCATTTTGTTTTAACCATAATAAATGGACATTTAATTTTCCCCCAAAAATGTACTATGTGTTTTTATTCCAAAACGACAGTTTGTTTGTGAGTAGGCAGGTACATGTCAAACACTATGGGGGTTATTTAAATTCATTTTGCAACACAAGTGCTATCTACAAGTGCAAAGTGCACTTGAAATTGCACTGAAAGTGCACTTGAAAGTGCAGTCGCTGTAAATCTGAGGGTAATATCTGAAATGAGGGGAAGCTCTGCTGATTTTATCATCCAACCATGTGTAAGCTAAAATGCTGTTTTTGGACATTTCATTGCATGTGCCCCTCGGATCCACAGTGAATGCACTTCCAAGTGCTCTTTCTGAACAATTTCAAGTGCACTTTGCACTTGTAGTGCTAAATGAATTTGCCTTTTTTAAATAACCCCCTATGTCAATTTAAAAAGGGACACCAACCTCATTAAGGTTTAAGAAAAAATACAAGCTAAGAATGTTTTTGTGGTAACTTGAAACTCCAAAAAAAATATGAAAAAAACGGAAAGGCCTAGATTTTTGTGTTTTTTTTTTTTTTTTATTGGCAAACATATACATTGTTGGAATCTAAAATTATAAAAGATGAGTCTAAAAAAGAATTGTAAACATTATTTATGGAGGTGTGACTTTTAAAAACTAGAATATTAGTCATAAGATGAGGATTAATAATGAAGAAAGACGTTTGTGATAACTCTGTGTGAATATGAGCAGCAAAACAACTTCATTCTTCTAGCATTATAAAGAAGAAAAGAATGCGCTGTATTAAAAGATCACAGAATTAGCAGCATGAGGAATGTGCTAGCTTCAATACGAAAGCTAGTTTTACCAGACCGAAAGCTTCCATCCTATACTCGCTTCTGAGCATGCATCATTTTTGGTCCACCGGACTAACACACAGACGAACGGATTGTCCGCTAGCAAGCCAAGTCCGGCGGACAATTTTGAAGAAAGTCTTATTTCTAGGTCCACTGGACTTTTGGGAGGAAAGGGTCTGCTGGAGCCCACACACCATCGAATTGTCCGACTGACTCTGGTCTGCCGGACTAAGTCCGCCAGAAAGTCCAATTGTGTGTACGCGGCATAAGAGACATTTAAGGAGTAGCCCTCCTCGGACCTTGCTGAGGGTCCCTGGAGATGAGAAGCGTAGTAAGCTCTTTACGAGCAGTTTTGTTAACCAGTAAACAAACAAACATTGAACTTTTCTTAAAACAAGGTATTACACATATGTTGGTCGTGGTGTGGTCATGCATTCTGTGTTGAGTTATTTTGAGGGGACAGCACATTTACACTTATACAAGCTGTACACTCACTACTTTACATTGTAGCAAATTGTCATTTCTTCAGTGTCACCCTTCAAATGTGAGGGGTATACTCAATTTTATATATGTAGTGTTACATTTCTTAATCTTAAAACACAATAACATTATTCATATAACACTATATATATTTAATAAATTATGAACTTGAAAAATAATATTAGTATGCAGCAAACAACTGCGCAAATCTCTACAAAACCCAAGCTTTGAAAGATTAGAAAAGGGTCACTTTAAACTCTATTTTGCATGTTAAATAATCACTTTGTTTTGTACTTGTATACTATTAATAATTAAACATGTTGTTGTATAAAGGTGTAATATCTGCCTCAGTCACAGTCAATAAAATTTCAATCACTGGACAAGAGGCCCCCAGTGTGCAGCTAATGAAACCTCTGCCTTAACTCAAACCCAGTTCATGGAGGTTTTAGTAGGCAGGAAGGAGATCTTGTGGTATAAGCTTCAGTAAACCAGCTTTGAAAGATCTATTCCCAGCAGGCAAATTAGTAGCCACAAAAGTAAGAATGTGTTTATATATTGCACTTACCATGTGCTCTGAAGATTCAGAGGTAACATAAAAGAAACACTTCATAAAGAAAGGAGGAGGAGGCAGCTAGTGACTGATTTACACCATCCTCTCATCTTCTTAATGGAAATAGCAAAGGCTTTTTAAACGCGATGTGCCTTTTTTGTCATAGGGATTGACAGCTGGGAATAATTCATTAGGTCTTCAGTACTTTATTTGTCCAGTTTTTAGGCAGCAATAAACCAAAGATCATGTTTTAAGCAAGATATTTGCTATATATTGGGTAATGTTTTTACTAATATTTTTATTTGAGAAGCCAGTTAAAAAAACATAAATGTCATCTCACTTTTTACCATCCAATCCACCCTATGGACACCCCATTTATATTGTTTTGCGGTATTTTGCTCCACGCTTTAAAATTACCTTGTTAAAAGTCTATGACGTCATCATTCACCGGCTGGAAAATCGTTTAGTAAAGCTACCTGAAGGATGAATCTGCCGGGTTCTCTCCATCACATCCTGGCTTACTTGATGATCCCAAAGCTGCATATGAAGTACAAGTAGGTATTGAGCATACTGGTTCCTCCAGACACAGAGAACAGGCAGGTGTGACCAGTCTTTTCAAAAGGAATCTTTAGGAATTCCACCCTCATAAGCCAGACTCCTATTACTATTTTCAACAAAATGATAGAAAAAGGAGTTTTCCTATTGCTGAACTATTTACTGCACTTGATTGAATTTTAATTTCAGCACTCCAACAAAGCCAGTATATCGACTATCTTCTTTGTGCTGACACTGCCAAGATCCCTGCTATGCCACTGTTTTATTTGCTGTGCTTATTAATCTTAGTCTGAGAGTCAATCGGAGTGGCTTCAAGAAGCACATTTCTTTGATTAGCCACAGGGATTATGGGACAAAGCAGTGTACTAAATTTTTCTTTTTGTCCCAACGTCTGCCTCCTTTTGTTTTCTTTGACAGACTGATCTAGCTTACTGTGCTGTTCCACAGTGTGTGTTAAACAGTGTGTTGTTTTAACCATTTTTTTTTCTTTTACTAAATATAGTTTGTTAGGGAAAGGGTTGAAAACTTTTAGGGATAACAAATGAATAGTACATACTTTGTTAAAGCATTTGTTAAAAAAAAAATTTGACCCCCAGTATCGCCTGAAATACCTGACCGATCCTGTCAGTTTCTGCCCTCCCCTATGTAAACTGACCACGGTGTATCATGGCTGCTGAGCCCTGACATCGTGGTCACTTTACTTGCCTCTGTCATCTGCAGCCTGCTCTGCCCTTCTCTGTGCTTCTCCCCCCACCCCTCCCTGCCTGTCAGCTCTGTGTCTGTGCCCGCCCCCCCTCCTCCTGCTGGTCAAATTACAGTTAATTTTTTACAGTATCCTATTTTTAATTATGTATATTAAGTACCCCAGTGTTTGTGCTTTGTAAATATAAGATGCTATATACCTGATTTGCGAGTGCTGATTGGTGCTCATGTGACCCGTGTGTCTCCTCCTCTCCTCCTGACTGACGTCAGTGAGAGATCTTCAGCCCCTCCCACTGCAGCTGTCAGGCCAAGAGAGGATAGAGGTGGTGGGTCACATTAGCGCCGATCAGTGTTCGTAAATCAGGTATATAGTAGCTTATTTTTTACAAAGCACAGACACTGGGACACCTTACATAATTAGACAGATAGGATACTGTAAAGTGTATATAGTGGCTTAACAACCACTTTAAATTTGTAATTTTGTAATCATAATAGTTAGGTTAAATATGTTTGAAGTTGCAAAAAATGTATTTTGTTTAATTTTTCTCATATGTCTTTATGAATAATACATTTAGATTGTTTCCAAAAGATAGCTACATGTTTTAAAGATTGTGCAATCATTTATACAGCAGCAGTCAGACGAGAATGCAGAGGATCAAGGCAAGGAGCCAATCAGGATCCATTCAAGTGTGTTGTAAATGTGCTGACAAAAAACACGCTGATGAGATAAGAGAGAGAGAGGAGTGAGAAGACAGATGGCTTTATCAATATCCTGCTGTTCCTTTCTCTGTCAAGTCAGCAGGTTGGATAGGAGTCAGTAGCAAAGAACGTGGAGCTATCTGCTTGGCTGTGCTGTGTGACACTACTGTGTAATTATAAGACCTGGGTGGAAACAAATACAAAACGATTGGCAGGTAAAACAGCCCCTTATATGTGTTTGATCTATGTATCTAGCTTTTAGCCTGGAGCTTGGTTTTAAGCCATTCACTTCAAATTTAATGTGGTAGAAGCTACATACTCTGCACTTATCTTAACGCATAGTTCCACCCACATTTTCACTCCTCACCATGCAACACTAATGTGCATCCTTAAAATTAATTGGCAATTCATTTTTTTTTTTATGTTCACTTGCCTGATTTATACCTATATCTAATTTCACTTCCTCCTCTAGGGGGCCGTTGCACCGTGCGTCATTTCCAGTTTTGCATTGGCTCCTGGGAGATCTTGTTCAACTCGGCATGGCGTCTATGGAAATTCTTGGCCAGCTTGGCATCGCACGGCTCCAGTAACATTTAACATTGGCGTCTATGGAAAATCTTGGTCAGCTTGCTATGCCAAGCTGACCAAAATTGCAGCACACTGCACATGCACGAGATTGGCAGGTGCATGCTGGGTAGCCAGCTAGCATGGAATCCAGGAAGAAGGACACCGTGGCTTCATATGCCCACACTGGAGATGGCTGCGCAATGCAGGAACTTCACAAAGTACGAAAACTATGCTGCACAAAGAGAAAACTTGGCATAGTTTACAGCATACCTTTGTTACATTGCATGAGGCATGAGTATTCTAGGGATATTTTTATCTTAAAAGTCATATTTGGGCCGGAACTCAGCTTTAAGCTGGCCACAGATGAAGTGATTTTCATTTCTGCAACCACGGGTTGCAGGAAAGAAAATCACTTGATTTCCCCATCAACATGCTCATTATTGATGGAGAAATCCCTTCTGCAGAGCAGAATCACATGAAAAATCCAACATGCTGGTTGTATCCAAATTGATCGAACTGTTAAATTGGGTACAATCAGCCTGCCCATACATAGTTTGAATCTTAGTCAGTCCCTGCTAACTAGGGATGGGTGAACAGTTCAGCCCGAGCATAAGTTCAGGTCGAACTTTGATTGTTTGGATGTCCGGTGAACACCAAACAACATGCAGTGTCCGTGGCAAATTCGAAAACCGCGGAAAACCATTAAAGTCTATGGGAAACTAACATGAAAAAGCAAAAGTGCTCATTTGAAATGCTTATACAGTACCTGCTGCCGATATTGTGTTTCTATCGAGATAGTGCTTCTCATGCTCACCACCCCTATGAGATGCAGGGTATCCATAGGAATGTATTGGGGTGGCGAGCAGGAGGAGCGACATAGCTCAGCGCTGGCTCCCACAATGGGGCTTGCGGGTGTCAATCCCGCCCCTAACAGCAGCAAGATTGACACAATATCAGTGGCACCCAATGTATGCAAGTTATTGTCATGAAAAGTGTTTGGGGACTCGGGTCCTGCCCAGGGGACATGTATCAATGCAAATTTTTTTTTAAAAACAGCTGTTTTTTCGGGAGCAATGATTTTAATAATGCTTAAAGTGAAACAATAAAAATGAAATATTCCTTTAAACATCATGTCTGGGGGGTGTCTATAGTATTCCTATAAAGTGGCACAGTTTCCCCATGTTTAGATCAGTACTGCAGTAAAATTACATTTCTAAAGGAAAAAGGTAAATTAAAACTGACTGTGGCTGTAATGAATCATCGGGTCTCAGCAATATAGATGAAATTCATTGAAAAAAATTGCGGCAATTGCAACTTTTTATCTTGCACAGTATTTGTGCATTCATTTTTCAAACGCCTTTTTCTTGGGGAAAAAACGGTTTAATGAATTAAAAAAAATAACAAAACAGTAAAGTTAGCCCAATGTTTTTGTATAATGTGAAAGATGATGTTACACCGAGTAAATAGATACCTAACATGACATGCTTTAAAATTGTGCACACTAATGGAATGGCACCAAACTTCGGTATTTAAAAATCTCCATAGGCGATGCTTTGAAAATGTTTACAGGTTACCAGTTTAGAGTTACAGAAGAGGTCTAGTGCTAGAATTGTTGCACACGCTCTAAGGCATGCAACGATGCCTCACATGTGTGGTTTGAATGGTGTTTACATATGTGGGTGAGACTTGCGTGTGCATTTGCTTCTGAGCACGAGCTACCGGGGTAAAGGGAATTTTACTTTTTTTTTTTATTATTATTTTTATTTTACCTATTTTTTTTATTTTTTTTTACACTTTTTTTTACATTTTTTTTGTGATCACTTTTATTCCTATTACAAGAAATGTAAACATCCCTTGTAATAGGAATCTATGTGACAGGTCCTCTTTATGGAGAGATGCGGGGTCAATAAGACACCACATCTCTCCTTCAGGCTGGAAAGCATGAGAACGTGAAAAAAAATTCACCGATCTCATGCTGACAGATTCCGATGGTCATAGAGATGACTGGTGACCATCTGGTCACCGGAAATCTCTATTGTAGTCATCCGGCGCTGGTCGAGAAGCACCGGATGGCAGTGGGGGGGGGGGGGAGTCTCCTCCTGTTGCCTATAAGAATGATCAAGCGGTGAAACTGCCACTATGATCATTCTTATGGTGCACAGAATCGCCAGCTGGAAAGAATGATATCTGAATGATGCCTCTAGCTGCAGGAATCATTCAGATATCCTCGCACAAAGTCAAGGACGTCATTTGACTTTGTGCGATAGAGAAGTGGAATGCAAATGACTACTTTGAGCATAGCATCCTGTCATGAAAGTAGGGTTCTGCTGCTCTGTAAGTAGTGAACTTTTAAGTGGTCCTTTGTACTACTTTTTTGCATTATATAAATAGGAATGTTTTATAAAGTTAATTTTATCATACAATTTACAGATTTCTCTAAATTGGAAACTTTCAATTGAGCTGCTTATGCAAGCTGTGCTTTTTTTAGAGTGTGTCTTTAAGGGAATTTTAGTATATTTGGGTATATTTACAAAGCAGTGACTGTGACATTCACCAAACATTCACTGCAAGTGTATCTCAACAATGCATGTGTTTTAAATTACACAAGATAAATTCACCTGCAGGGAATATTTGAAGAAGGTCTCATTTATAAATATACCCTGTTTTTTTTTGTTTTTTTTTTGGTGTTTGTGTTTCTGTGTTTATTCAATCACTATTTGAATACTTATACTTTTACTATTTTACTATTTTTACTGCTATTTTCTTTTTCCCTAAGAGCCAATTAAAGCCCACTGCAATCTTAAACACAGATAATCCTTAAATTTGTTTTTTAAATTGACTTTAGTGCATTTATACAACATGTTAAAATGTTTCCAAACTTTCACGATGTTATTCAATATATATATATATTATGAGCAAAATTATAAACGCAACACTTTTGTGTTTGCCCCTATTTATCATAAGCTGAGCTCAAAGATCTACGACTTTTTCTATGTACACAAAGGGACAATTTCTCTCAAATATTGTTCACAAATCTGTCTAAATCTGTGTTAGTGACACTTCTCCTTTACCCAGATAATCCAGCCACCTCACAGGTGTGGCATATCAAGATGCTGATTAAACAGCACGATTATTGCACAAAAGACAGGAAGGGGGATTTTTGGAGGCACCAACTCCAGTAGTTCTATCACATAAATATATATATTTTTTTAACTTACTAATTTGCAGGTTCATAAAGTGGTGATGTCCATCAAAGGTTAAAAAATCCTGGAGTGTGTTGGTGATAGGGTGCAGGCTCCGCTGGCAGTCCTTTTGCTGTAAGGATATTAGTCCTGGTTGTTTTAACCACCCAGGGGAGGAGGTGACAGCAGTGCTCAGAAGCATCCAGACTCAGAGTATAGAACGTACATACGATTATTGCACAGGTGTGCCTTAGGCAGGCCACAAAAAAAGGCCACTCTAAAATGTGCAGTTTTATCACACAGCACAATGCCACAGATGTCACAAGTTTTGAGGGAGCGTGCAATGGCATGCTGACTGCAGAAATGTCCACTAGAGCTGTTGTCCTTGAATTGAATGTTCATTTCTTTGCGATAAGCTGTCTCCAAAGGCGTTTTAGAGAATTTGGCAGTACATCCAACCTGCCTCTCTAAAATGTGCAGTTTTACTGTATTGGAGGGTCCGGGGGTCCGAAAAGCAGTCAGTATCTGGTGAGACCACCATTTGCCTCATGCAGTGCAGTGCATCTCCTTCACATAGAGTTGATCAGGTTATTGATTGTGACCTGTGGAATGTTGGTCCATTCCACTTCAATGGTTGTGCGAAGTTGCTGGATATTGGCAGGAACTGTATATAAATAGGGGCAAACACAAAAGTTTTGCGTTTATTATTTTATTATTTTGCTCAGTATATATATATATATATATATATATATATATATATATATATATATATATATGGGCACAGCAGGGAAAGAGTGCTTTGAGCAGCATGGTTAAGGAGTAGAGGTGGTTCAGTGTCAAGATAGCCAATAGGAGGTCATGAACGTGAATCTGCAGATCTTGTGGGGAAATAGGCAAAAATGTCAAATAAAATCATGTCTACTTTAGTACTACTTTAGAAAATTTGTATCCAAAATAATTCTGAATCAAAGAAGTGTACTCAAATAGGGTCAAAACATCAATGCAACAGTAGTACATAGCCTACATAAAAGCTAAAAAGGTTTTTTGCAATGGTAAACCGGCTGCTGAAAAATTGAGTTCGGGGTGAAAGTGGTGCTAAACACTGTAACCCTACAGAATTTTTCATGCAGAACACAGAATGTTACCTGGCCAAAAGGTTTAAATTCTTTTAAACCACGAAACAGCTTTGGAAAAATTATCTGAGCAGAGCACAGAATGTCACCTAATTTAAATTGCCATTGCAAAAAACAACTGAAATGGGCCTGGTATAAGATGGCAATGGTGTCATTGGTAATGGTATCAAGCCACAAATGGTGGCAGTAGTGCCAGACGGTAGAAAGAAGGGTTAATAGTGGCTGGATATGCTCGCAAGAGATGGTAATGGTGGCTGGTGGTGGAATTTTTTTTTAGGCCTGCAGTTTTGGTCTGATGGCACAAATACCAAAAGCTATACATATTTCAGGGAAGAGCTGAGATAACAGGTTTCATTGCCATGCTCAGAGTAAGAAGTGAAGCTATGATAGGAGAGCAAACAACTTGCTCTGAAAAAAACTGTACTTTCAAGGAGGAGAGTAGTCCAAAGAGACAAGATGAGGTGAGTTATGAGAAAAAACCTAGGAGTACAAAATAAGTGCACGATATTGATATTTTTCTGTTTATTCTACAGCACTAGACTCGGCAGGATGCATCAGTTCTAAACATGAGATGCTGCTGTCTATTTGTGGAACCATTAAAATGCACATTTACTAACCCTGTGCCGTCATCAATCTCCATAAGACTCCTGATGGATTAGTGCAGTGTACTATACCTCCTGCAAGAAGAGAGTCATTATGTGCCTGTCAGGCTGTCACTGCGCTGGGTCTGAACTCATAAACAGCAGGGTTGGTGTGCTAGTATCATGTCATTGCACAGAACCAGCATTTTAAAAATTGTTGATTTACTTTAATGAATAAGTTAATAAAAAACAAACATAAATGTAGTACTAGTGACTTATTTTATATGCATTTCTGGCCTAAAACAACACTTATGCTTATTTTGACTTCAAGAATTTACAAACAGAATGTGCTTTAATTCATAAATCACAACAGTGTGACCCAGTTATTATGTTTATATGCAGGAGTAACATTCAAATAAAGCACTGTATTTTATACCAAAAACCACAATGCTATGATATTAATATAGTCAAATTAATGCAAAGGGGATTTCAAGTGATTAGTGAACTGGCCTGGGTTTGGTTCTGATATCCGCAAACACTGAACAAAGCGTCTAAATCCAATTAAAATCTACATTCGTAAAACCTTGTTATTTATATATAGATTTTTTAGGCCTTTTTTCAAGGCAAGTTTGCAAGCTTTTAGTAAAAAACTAAATGCAAACAACATTTTAAAAAATTTAATTCAGTGAGGATTTATTTTAATCAGCAGCATTAATAATAAGCAGGTTGTTTGGTGTTGGTGCCCCTTGTTATTAATTTGACTTTGTATTTTTGAAATGTACCTGTCTACTCACAAATAAACTGTCCTTTTTGAAGTAAAACACATAAGCAAGTATTTCTTCAACCAAAAAAAACCCTTTTATTAGGTGTCAAACAAATAAAGAGGGAGGCAGTGCTGGAAAAACTGGTCAATTTGGCGAAGCCTTTGGCCCCCAGGGCAGACATGAAATAATTTTAAAATGCAAAATTGGTGGCCTGAGGAGTACATATCTCAGGGAGAGCAGTCTGGTCCAGAAGTCCAAGAGATCAGGAAGAGCAGATGCCATCTATGTACCCAGGCTGTGGTCCTACAGAAGAAAGAAGGGGGCGCCTCTGGGTGTAGATTTTTTTTAAAAAGCAGTTTATTCACAATTCTTTATAAAAGCAGAGAGATTTTGCACTCACATTTTCCATAGTAAAAATAAGCATGTAGAACAAGAAGGGTCATCTGATTCAGTCCGTCAGTGTTATTCCGGTCCGCAGGTGTCCTATTGTCCTCTCCTGGCATTACCACTGGTTAGTTGTTAAAAGAAAGCCGACTCAGTGAATGCAGGGGATGTAATTCCAAAATGAGGCTTGGTTTGTTGTGACACGTGGGTCGCGGAGTTATGACGTCATTGCGGGCGATGCGTTTCCTGAGCGTTCGGGTTGAGGTAGAAGGACGACCGCACTCTTTCATCAGGCCAATCAGAATGGAGGAGAGAGGCAGAGATTTAAATAAAAGGAGATTAAGAAGGGGGGCGTGGCTGAACGGAGAGTGGGTCCTACAATAGGCTGCATCTTCTGTCAGACCAGACTGAACCCAGGCCATCACTCTCTGGTCTTCCTTAGGCACTTCCCTCCAGGCTTCCTTCCTGGCTGTGGCTCGGCTCCTGTAGTTGGGGCAGGAGGAGGAGGAGGAGGGCGATGGTCAACCTCCCGGCTGCCACTTGCCACAGCCTCCTCCTGGCTGAGGTCTTCCTGTATATGAAAATGGGACATAGTTTTAGTTTTTTGGTAATCGATCACACAATTTGGTGCTCATGACTGGGGCAAATTGAATGTTACCAAATAGAACAGACTATCATTCTGAGCCCAGCATTTTTCATTCTTGTCCCAATCATTTTTGGTCACTACTGTCTATTGATATATAAACCACTTTGTTAAATCACAACTTACTGATCAATAATAACATCTAGTTAACATCATTAAATGTACAACAAGAAATATGTTTAACAATGCTATACCTGTCTCAAGCCAGGCCCCTCCACATGTTGCTGCCTGGAAGGCCCAGGTTGGACGTTGGAAGCCTCAGCTGGGGGTGAAGGAAGCCTTGAAGGAAGACTGTAGAGTGGTGGCCTGGGTTCCCCCTGGTCTGCCAGAAAATGCAGCCTCTCATAGTGCACCATCCTGGGGATATAAATGGATATAAATGGCATCTGGATTTCCTGATCTCAGGGATTTATGGTACTTCTTGCGCTCCCTGAGATATGTACTCCTCAGGGTACAAACTTTTCCTTCACATAGGTCTTGTCTGCCATGGGGACCATGGTCTTTACAAAACAAAGAATTTTCTCCAGCGCTGCCTTCCTCTTTCTTAGATCATTATAAAAGGGGTTGTTCATCTGCCACAGGCAGGGCAGCTCCCTGAGCAGATCAATGAATAGCCCCATAAAATGCGATTTCTGGAAGGGATCCATCTTGTCTGCAAGACACAACACAAGACAAACCCTAATAATAATGCCATGCTAAACTCTCCTAGTCCTTTCCCAACATAGGCCTATATAGAAGCAGTATAGGCTAGTGATGTACCAAGTTAAAAATTTTACCTTCGTTTGCACGATCGGCGCACCAGCTCCTCACTCTGCTCACAGATTGTATGTACGACACACGCGTGTTGCGTTTTATATACAGTGTGCATATGTGAAACTTCGCCCACCCCTGACGTTCTTTCTAGACTATTCCCCGCCCCTTCTCTTTCGGCGCAGTGGGGAGAGCAAATGGTGGAGACACAGCAGGTGCACAATAATAATTCCCACTAACGAGGAGGGGGACGAGGAAAGCCCAGAGCCTGAAACATCCCGATCCCGGAGGAGAAGATTTAAGGCCTCAAATATGTCTTTTGTTGAGATGTTGGAGATGGTCGACATATTGAAGAGGAACGACTATGATGGGAAGTATGGACCTTACCCAAACCCAAATATCAGAAAGGCCAAGATTATGACTAAAGTTGTGAAGAGTCTTCAGAAGAATTTTTGGGTACGACGATCCAAGGATCAACTGAGAAAATGCTGGTCAGACCTGAAACTGAGGGAGCACGATCAGTAGGATCAAGCGAGTTCTTCAAAAAAGTAAGTAGTTGTCATGTGTTCATATTATTATTATTGCTTGCATACTGCTCCATGTGCTTTGATTTAATGTTGTACAGTTTAAAATGGCCACTTTCATGGTCATGGGTTCAATCTTTCGTAATAAACATAGTTTGTTAGCCCACTCCAAAAACTATGTTTTGCAAACTTGCACTTGACTACATTTGTTCACATTACAGGTAAGTATTCTAGCTTTAGAAAGTAATGTTTTCACCTTTGAACTCTGCCAAAAAACACAATTGTACGACACTTCTAAGCAATGTTTCATATTCCTAGTTCTGCCCTCAAATATCAGTGTGCTAAGTATTCCTTTATTACATTCTTTTTTTTTTTTTCACAAAATTTTTATTAAGATAAAGTAATCATACAAGAAAATACAGGCAATGGATAAGATATCGCATCAAAATAGACATGACACAATAAGTCATCAAAGCTTAAATGAAACAAATAATAATTCAGTAGCTGATTACAGAGCTTAACCAATTTCCAAACGTGGAAAAAGTCACATCAACGATCTTAGTTACTTGTACAGTTGTGTCTAGAAACGACCTAAAGGGTGCCTTAACTAGGAAGGAGGGAAATCTAAAGTCTTCTGAACCATATAATGGGAAAGTATATCGAGTATTAATATACGTTATGGGGGGAAGGAGGGGGGGGGTGATGATAAAGTTAGGGGAGAGGGAGGATAGTGAGAAAGGGATAATCTAGTGTATGAGAATCATTTAGCCAGATTGTGAGGAGTATGCGTCAGTAAGTTTGAAACGACGCCAGTCCTGCCATGTTGCTGAAAATTTTGTGACTGTGTCGTTGGATATACTTATTAGTTCTTCATAGGTTTCGGTATTGTTCAATCTACGGAACCATTCCGCTAAGGTTGGTACTGAAGAGGAACGCCAATGACATGGGATGCATTGTTGAGCTGTGTTAATCATGATCATATTGAGGGATTTAAAGTAGCGTGTCTTAGGGATTTTGGTATAGTGAAGTAGATAGGAAGCTGGGGAGAAATTATTGCTTTGGGATGTTACTGCAAGAATGGTGTCATGGACCGACCTCCAGAAATTCTGAAGGGCAGGGCACGACCACCAAATGTGGATCATGGTCCCTTCCACCTTGCCACAGCGCCAGCATAAGTTGGAGATGGTGTCTGAGAATTTGTGAAGCAGGGAGGGGGTTCTGTACCATTTGGAGAGGATTTTGTATCCTCCTTCTTGAACTGCTACATTAAGGGATCCTTTGAGAATATAAGTACATATGGTTTCCCACTCTGAGTCAGAGAGTTTGATATCTAGATCTTGCTCCCATGAGGAATAGGGCTTACTGGAGAACGCTGATTGGTCTCTGAAGAGATATGTGTAGAGAATGGAGATGAGATGTCTTTGTGGTTCGTGTTGTGTACATAGACTTTCTAGGATGTTCAGATCTCTTGTCCAATGGTCCGTATTGTGTCGGCTAGTCAAGAAGTGTTGTATTTGTCTATACGTCCAGTCGGAGATGTGGGTAGGGGAAGCCGTGGTATTCAGATCGACCAGTGTTCTGAAAGTCCTTCTCCTGTTGAAAAATTGTCTAGCAGTAAGTTCTGTGTGGGGCCAGGAGTTGGCCAGATAATTAGGGCTCTCGCCTGGCGGGAAATCGGGGTTATCCCTCAGTGGAGTAAGTGGGCTCAACCACGGGTGCGGATATATTGTTTTCAATGCCTTGTGGATAACAGACAGCGTGGGCCCAATCAGCGGGTGTTGCTTGTGCTGTATCGGTATATGGCGTGGATTTATCCAGGGCAGTAACCGAAGAGATTGTGTAGAGATAGAGTGCTCTAGTGGTACCCAGTCCTTAACATTTTGGTGGACATTCCAGTCCACAATCCTGGCTAAGTGTGTGGCCCAGTAGTATCGACGTAGGTCAGGAAGAGCAATTCCTCCTTTGGTTTTTGGAAGGATAAGACATGTGAATTGTATTCTTGGCCTTTTGTTTTGCCATATAAAGGCAGAGCAGGCTTGCCGGAAGGAATGGAAAAAGGACGATGGAATGCTGATCGGAATTGATTGCATTAAATAAAGGAAACGTAGTAAAATTGTCATTTTAAGGAGTGCGGCTCTACCGAACCAGGATACATGTAAGGATCTCCAGTTTGTAAGGTCTGATTTGGTGCTTTGCAATGCTGGAAGAAAGTTTTCCTTAAAGAGATTTGAGAGGGACGTCAGTATTTTAATTCCCAAGTAAGTGATTGAATGTTCGGCCCAATTGAAAGGGAAATTCGCTTTACATTGCGCTACCAACTCTGCAGGAAGAGTTACATTCAGGGCAATGGATTTGGAATAATTTATTTTAAGATTTGAGATTGATTGGAACAGCTCCAAGTCGGAAAGAAGATTGGGGATAGAGATATGCGGGTTGGTTAAGAAAAGGAGGAGGTCATCCGCAAAAGCTGCTATTTTGTAGATGCGTGTATTGATTGAAATGCCATTAATATCTGGATTAAGTTTTAGTTTATTGAGAAGGGGTTCGAGAGTGAGAACAAAGAGCAAAGGTGAGAGGGGACATCCCTGTCTTGTACCATTGTGGAGCCGGAAGGCGTTTGACAGGTGGCCATTGACCCGCACTCTGGCGGTCGGTTGGGAATACAGGGCCCGAATATATGAGAGAAACAAAGCCGGCAAACCTATTGCTTTGAGGACCGAGTCCATGTAGTCCCAGGCCACCCTGTCAAACGCCTTCTCGGCATCCAAGGAAAGAAAAAATCCTTGTTTATTGGCAGAGGTCAGCCAATGGTGGATGTTTAGTGCTTTGATAGTATTATCCCTACCTTCCCGTTCCGGGATGAATCCTACCTGATCTAAAGAGATCAAAGACGGTAGGAGCGGCAACAAGCGATTCGCTAGGATTTTAGCATAAATCTTGACATCCACATTAATGAGTGATATGGGGCGGTAATTCGTTACCAGGGAAGGGTCTTTGTCCTCTTTCGGTATTACCGTGATGTGTGCTTCAAGCGTATGAGGGGGAGCATGAGAAGTAGAAGCGAAGGATCTATAAGCTAAGAGAAAGCGGGGTCTAAGTATGTCTGTAAACGTTTTGTAATATGTCAAAGGAAGGCCGTCTGGGCCTGGTGCTTTCCCGACCTTCATCTCCTTGACTGCTTTATCGAATTCTTCTTCGGATAAGGGAGTATTTAGCTTTTGGACATTTTCCTGAGAAATACGTTTCGGGCCAAATTTGGAGAGGAATTCGTTAATAACATGCTGTCTCACATCCAAACTACTGGGCTTAGTGGGTCTAGAAGGAATGTTGTAAAGTGTTTGGTAATATTCTTCAAATTTTTGGGCTATAGCTTCATTTGAAGTGTGAGCCTTACCATGGTTGTCAGTGATATGATGTACAGTTGAGTTAAGTTTCTTGCTTTGCACTGCTCTAGCCAGGAGAGAGCCCACTTTATTACCCTTTTCATAAAAGAGTTTATTTCTTAGGACATATTGTCTCCTGGTTTTCAGGTTAAGTTCTTCTAATAGCTGTTTCCTGGCTTGGGTCAGGGCTTGGTAGGTCTGTAGTGCAAGTGTCTGTTTGTGTGTGGCTTCCAACACGCGTATTTGGGACATAAGTGTTGCTATTTTGGTCTGGCATTCTTTTTTAAGAAGAGAGGATAATTTGATAAATTCCCCTCGAATTACAGCTTTATGGGCTTCCCATTGTAATAGTGTGGAGGTGTCGGGAATTTCATTAAGTCTGAAATAATCTGTAAGGCAAGTGCTTATTTTGGCTACATTAATTGGGTCTTTGAGCAAGGAGGGATTAAGTCTCCACGTTTTAGACTTGGTTACTGTTTCGGGAAATTCTAGAAGAATGGTGATCGGATGGTGGTCCGAAAAAGTCATCGGCTCTATCGTGGCCCTAGTCAATAGGGGAAGGTCAGGTTGTGAAAGAAAAAAATAGTCAATTTGGGAGTATTTTTGGTGAATAGGGGAGAAGTATGTGTAGTCTTTTCCCTGTGGGTTCAGCGTTCTCCAGGTATCATGTAGCAAGATGTTTTGAAGTTGCAATTTAATTTGTTTCAAGGCTTTGTATGGCAAGGCTGAGGAACCAGAGGAGGAATCTAAGATAGGGTTCAGGGGGACGTTAAAGTCCCCCCCGAGAATGAGAATGCCCAATGAGAAGGAAGATAAAAGGTCACAGACAGAGCGGAAAAAAGTAACTTGTTTTGTGTTGGGAGAATATATATTAGCAATTGTGATTGGTTTGGAGTAAATGGTCCCTTTAAGAAATAAGTATCTCCCTTCAGTGTCGCTTAGTAAATCTATTAGTTGAAAGGGTGTGTTTTTAGAAATAAGGGTCGACACACCTTTTGTTTTGGAGTGGCAATTTGTCGAATGAAAAACCGTGGGGAAATTTTTATCTGACATTTTAGGAGTTTTGTCTGTCAGAAAATGTGTTTCTTGTGAAAATATTATATTCGCTTTCAATTTATGGCACTCCCGCAGGAGCCGGGATCTATCTTCTGGTAAGTTAAGGCCTTTAGCATTAATGGAGACCAACTTCAGCGAGAGCGCCATGGAGTGTGACTTGCAGGAAGGGGAGGCCATTCTATCTTCGGGTTTGTGAGAGGCGCGATAGAGCTCCCTGGATATGTGACAATTGGGGTCGGCAAAAAGACTAGCTATAGGGTTTTGTATTATTTAGCGTAGAAGTAACACTAGGGGAGAAAGGGGGCAGAGGAGGCAGGGGAGGAATAGGGTAGGTAAGGGGGGAGAACTAGTCTCGAAGGAACTTACACTCGTGGATTATAGAGAAGTGCAATTGAGACTAGCGTAGTAATCGACTCTTCGAAGGTTTGTAGCGAGAACCAGCTCGCTATGTCCTATGCAGTAAATACAGTGCACAGGGCTAAACCTTGACGGATTTGAGATAGTCCAATACCTGATGGTAGTTAAAGTGGTAGGGCTGAACGGGGTATCTCTGTGGGAAACGTTGTCCGGGTTATTGAGAAGTATAAATACAAGATTAAGAGATGCTAGCAGCTGAACAGAGGGAAGGATATGAATGCTAAAAAAGGAGGAGAGAGAAATGTAAGCTGCCTAAAGACAGTCTAGATTTTTGGCAAAATAGTTAAAAGAAACAAAAAAGAAGGATTGAGCATTGGCAAATGTAACTAACCAGTATAAAAGGCACTTCATCTGCAGGCACGAGTAGGAGAGACATAACAGGATTGAAGACAAGGGGTGCGAACCTGATGGCAAGTAATATTTATCTGAAAACTCTAGTTGGAGCAATCATGCATAGAACATTGTCAAGGAGAAGAGACCTTGAAAGAAAGAAATAAAGACCAGGAAATGTAGCAAAACATGGAAGATGGGTTATACATCATCATAACTAAACAGTTAATGAACTTTAAATACAAACTAAAGCATGGTTGTCAGGCTAAGCAGATATCTTGTGGCAATAAAACGAAACTAGCTCTTTCCTGAACTGAACTAAAGTAGTCTCGAGGACGAGTCAAGGACCCATCACTAGCAACACTCCTCCAAAGACTGTAATAGCGGAGTTGTTGTGTAAATGATAAAACGGGCTCATAGATGTATCTGACCTGTGTTGGTGTAGTAAAGTAATGATACATGGGATGAGATCTCTCAGATACAGTACAATACCTAAGTTACATGTTTGTGGCCCCCCCATTAAGAAGAAGGGGAAAGCATGAAATTGGCCTCATCATAGTGGGGAATTGAGTAGGTGCCTTAGCACGAGTCCCTTGAAATAGTGAATGTTAACCGGGATGTCAATAAGCTAGGATAGGTCCCAGATGGAGCTGATTGTGCTCATTAAGTCTCCCCGTTGCCCGGGGGTCCAATGAACATCTGGGTGGTTATCAGAAGTTAGATAGCTCCCTTTTCACGCAAACAGTAGGGAACCCAGTGGAGAAAGGGGCCTATGAGATCATCCCAAATCTTGAAAACAGGAGCCAGAATTTTCCCCATTCTTGGTAACAGTGAAAAACTGGGGGGAGGGGCAATCCACATGGACCACATCGCAGAGTTGTGAAGGGAAAGGAATGAAAACGAATAGTCAACCTCTCAGTTGAACAACCCATGAATACATGAGACAGGTCTGGGTTATCATACGATACCTGGGTGGGAAATTACTTGCGTTCTCTAGATAAGGGAGTCGCCCATGGGTCGATGCATTGGGTCCATGTGGATTACACCTGTGAGAGGAATAGCAGACATTAAGAAAAATAAACTTTACCCTAACATAAAGGCTTGTAATGTAGAAGAAAATAAAAATCCTGGACTAGGCTTCAGACAACAGTCCCAGAGTAGCCTGAGAGTTATAGCAGAAAAGAAAAAAAAAAAAAAAAAAAAAAAAAAAAGAGAACAAGTTTGCCAATGAGAAGTCCCCGAGACATAATGTGGCCCGAAAAAAATACCGAGCCAAAAATATGATGGGAAAGAGGTGATAATATACTGACTGAAAAGTTCCGCTTAGCTGCTCCGTGGAAGGATTAAGATATCTGTATCTGATCAACGATCCCGACGAGCTCTTCTCGTGTGCGGCGCCTTCGTCGGGCTGGTGTTGTGGTTAGGATCGTTGCGGAAACCGTGGAGTTGATCAGCGGAAGGCGAACGTTGTCTGCGATTACTCTGTTCCTGAGCTTCCATCGGTTCGTGTTCTTGCTGGTGGCGTCTTCCGGTTTGCGGATGAAATTCCGCGTACCAATCCGGTACTTCCGTGAAGGGGATCTCCAGGGTGGCGCAAAAGCGGCGGAGGTCTTCCGGGACTCTAAGCAAAGCCGAACGGCCTTGCGCGGAAGCAGACAACGCAAATGGGTACTTCCATCTGTACTCTATGTCCTTGGCGCGTAGAACCTCCAAAAGTGGGCGGAGTTCCTTGCGACATTGAAGCGTTATAGAGGATAGGTCTTGGAACAAACGAACTTCTGTATCGTTGTACATCAGCGGGTGTTTCACCCGCGCTTGTCTGAGAATGTCCTCCTTAAGCTGGTAGTCAATCACACAACAGATATATAGATTAATAAGAATGCGGCGCTACTGTAGCGCCGCATTCTTATTAATCTATATATCTATTTTGTAGTGCAGAGATCACTGTTTTTATGCTGGCTGCTTCCTATGCGCATCAATTTTATATTTTTTTATGACATATTAGGTGGAGCGCACTAGTTTACTCTTTACACAATCACACAACAGATCACATCCCTGGGGGGGTCCGTCTCCTTGCCTCGTGGGCGTAGGGCGCGGTGAATGCGCTCCAATCCTATAGGGGTAAGAGGATCACGATCCAGGATAGAGTTGAATAGGCCCGTTACCTCAGGTCTCAAACGATCGGTTTCGATCGATTCAGGGAGTCCGCGGAGACGAAGGTTATGTCGTCTACCGCAGTTGTCAAGGTCCTCCATGTGGCGGTTCAGATCTCTGAGTTGCAGGGTATGAGTATCTATGACCTGACAGGATCAACGAAGTACCGTTGAATGTTGTGCCGTTCTATGTTCAACATCTTGTACTCTGCTCGCTATCGTTTGAATGTCAATGCGGAGCTCCGATATAGCCGCCGTTAGTGTTTGCTTTATATCATCCGCCACTGATCTAAGATCGGTAAGGCTGGGGTGTTGTTGCGGTTCGAGTACAATCTCGCCGTTAGCAGAGGGTGACCGTGAGGATTGTGTGGTGGTTTGAGATGATGGCGAGCCTCGTGAGGACGCCATATTGCCGGCCTGGGAGCGGAACATCTCGGGGATGTTTTGACTCGCTCTGTGAGACATATCTCGAGGAGACCTGGATCGGGACGCGGAGGATCCACGGGAAGATGTTCCCATGTCGGTTTGTAGACTGCGGGTTCGAGTTTACCTCCGGTGTCTGCTGTTTTCCCTCCGTTTCAGCGGGAGCACGCTAGTTAGGCTGCCATTCTCCTCAGCGTCCAGGCCACGCCCCCCCTTTATTACATTCTCATGGGAGAGAAGACTCGGGTATCTGAGGACACCAGGGACCCCACACCTCCCAAAGAAGGGGAAATACCAAAAGCACAACCAGAGGAGGAAGGAGAGATTGTTGAAATTGGCGAAATTAGCATCACAACAGGTGAGTGTCGGAGACCACAGCTTCTGGTAAGCTAATCAATGTATGTCTGCATATTTATAATACATGGTGTTTTTTTTTAGGTGATGTGGAAGAAGAATCACATTTTACCAGTGAAAGTGCCCAGATCCTCATTGGGGAGATAATGGGGTGCAATTGCGATTTAGCGAATATACAGAAAAATATCAATGATGTTCAACAAAAAATGAAGAACATCACTGATGTTTTGGGGAGAGTCTGAAACACCCCAAACTAGCTAGCATCGTTTTTACATTTTCAAAAACACTTTTATATTTTTAGAAAAGCCAAATTTGGAAGATGTACACAGTGTGTCAACATGTGCTATCTCCCATCATGGGGGATCAATGTACGCGTTTTGTGGGTGCAACCCCTTCCTTGCTACTAAAGTGGCTGAGATGAAGGGGTTGCACCCCCAAAACACGTACATTGATACCCCATGATGGGAGAAAGCACATGTTGACATTAGGCATGGGATCAGGAGGAAACTGTCCACATTATGATTATCAATTTTTGTGCATCTTCCAAATTTGGCTTTTCCAGGGGTGACACCCCATCCGATGAAGGCAATATCAGCACAGTTTGTACATACTCATGTCTGATATTGTCTTTACTTTTCAAAGTTGAACTTTGTAAGTTCCTGTGTTCTGTATGTTATGCTTTGATACATGCCTGTTTACACAAAAATGCCAAGTTATAAAAATGTTACCCAAAATAATGTTTTATACACACCAAATATGTTGGTTTGTTATAAAACCCTTTTCTAAACGCACATGTGAATGTGCTTTGAGTAAAAAGTTAAATTATCAACAATGTGTGGCTTACTTTTTCAATGTGCAAAAGCAGTATAGTACTTGGAGTAAAGTTGTTGTTTTCTGTGGCAATGGGTGTTATTTACTAAAGGCAAATCCACTTTGCACTCCAAGTGCAGTTTCAGGTGCACTTTTGCAGTGCACTTGTAGTGCATAGTGGATTTGCCTTTAGTAAATAACACCCACAGTGATGTTTAAATTTCCCCAATCACGCCATTTTCATGACCCCACATATTTCTGCCATGGTGCTGAAAATGAGCAATATTTTTGTCAGTAATGCACTACATACATTATCAACAAAAACAAGGTGTGTGTATAGCAGACCCACAACATAATATGATTATCTGAAGAAGAGACTGTCACCTCATCTTGCTCAGAACTTGGGTTTGCACTGTTGTAGAAAAAGGGCCAAAAAAACAGCAAAAAATCCTAGGAGACACCTAAGACAAAGCCAAGCAGTAAATGAAAACAAAGATTATTGGAGTTTCAAAGACAAATGTATTAAAAAAAATGCCTCTCAGACATTGTCTGGCATATCAATGCCCCCCCTACCCACAAAGTACTCCATGTATTGGTTTCTGACCTCACGGGCGCTTTGAGGGGGCAAGCCAGGATGAGCAGCTTCAAGGGCCGTGAGGTTGACATTTTCAGGCAAGTATGCATTAGGGCCAACTGGGACCACATAGTTTGCTGAATGTTTTTTCCAAAAATTGTGCAGAAGCACAATGTGATTTAGTTTATATTCCGCCATGTGGATTTACGTCAAAAATAGGCGGAACTGGCTGGCCATTATCCCAAAAGTGTTCTCCACAACTCTTCTGGCTCTGGCCAGCCGTACATTATAGGCCCTTCTACATTCTCCCCTGGAGGTGGCAAACCCAGACTGCCACTCTGGAGACACCAGTAGAATTCCGTCCGTGCGAACACTCCACCATCTGACATCCGGCCATTTTTCCCCACATCCACATGCAGGAAGTCATAGGTCGCTGACACCACCGCCAACATAACGATACTATTATACCCCTTGTAATTATAATAGTAGGACCCGAGTTTGGGGGTGGGATGATGCAGACGTGTTTCCCATCAATTGTACCTCCAAAATTGGGAAAGTCCCAATGGCTGGCAAAGAGGGAGGCCACAGTCTGCCATTCCTGAGGTGTTGAAGGAAACTGTGGAGTAAAACAAGAAAAAAAAATAGTAATTTTGCACATCAACATTGCAAGCAGATAAGACACAAACATTTTTGGACAATATCAGTATAACATTTTTGGAAATTAGTATTTAAAGCCTAAAGTATAAGGTCCCCTTATCAGATTCATCACCCCCATCCCCCCCATCTGATGGGCCATTGCAAAAAATTAGGGGGGGATGTTTTGGACAGGTAACCCTCTGCACTTCATTGAGAGCTGAATGCATAAATAATGTGTGATACTTTAGCCAGCCCCTGCTTGCTTAGACTATTGGCAGCCCACCAGACAGGTAAGAAGTGTCATAATACAAAAAAAGGAACAAATGGAAGCACATTTTGACATTCTGCTATTACCTATAAAGATAATAATAGGAGCAAAAAAAACTTTAAACTGTAGCATTTGAAAGTAATGAAGCATGCCCTTGTACTACACGCTTTGGTGAATTCATCCATAAATCTGACTAGAAAAAAGGTAGGTATAGTGTGTATTGGGTTTGGCAAAGTCAGCAGATAGAGGATTGCTATCAGCTGACCTAGCAGTTGGGGGGAGGGGGTTCCTAATGAGTTTGGCCCAACCAAAAAAAAAAAAAAACTCTGGCACTCTGCATGCATTTAAGCACACACATAACATTTGTACACATTTTAGGGGGTGTTTAGGGGAAAGCAATACTATGGAGCTGACAAAATACATTGATAAGTGACTAGGCTATAGGTTTATGGCCCCAGAAGAGCATGTTGGGGAAGTTGGTGAAGGCAAATATGCATGAAGGACAAAAAAGGAACTTGAAAAGCTTCCAGCATGCATGAGGACAAAGGAGCACAGCATATCAATTAGAGTATATTGCAATCATGGTAACTAGGGAATGAGGAAAGAAATACTACACATTAGCAAACATTAGATACATAGAATGTGATGTTAAAGGAGAAAACTTACCTTCATATAGTCCTTCTGCAGGACCTGAATGATGGCAGAACAGGTCTCTGGAATAATAATTCCCAGAGCCTGGGGGGAGATGCCTGTTGAGAACTTGAGGTCCTGAAGACTTCTCCCTGTCGCGAAGTAGCGCAACGTGATGATGAGCCTCTGCTCCGGAGTGATGGCTTGCCGCATGCAGGTATCCTGCCTGCTGATATAAGGGAACAGCAAAGCCTGCAGACGGTGAAAAATGGGGTCTGTCATCCAGAGATAATTCCTGAAATCATCAGGATTATTCTCCCGGATCTCACGAAGCAAAGGCATTTGCGAGAACTGGTCATGCTAGCGCAACCAATTCTTGGTCCATGAACTCCTCTTCACCTTGTTCATGGACCGGGCTTGTATCAAAGCTAAAAGCCCAAAACCAAGCCCCTGCACAGCACGAACGACGAGTACGTACATGAAACATGGCTTGAAAATGGTTGGCTGGTCAGAACGGACAACAGAAAGCACCGATAAACAGCAAGGTCTGAAAGAACGAACTGAAAACCAGAAACGAGCAGACAATAAACAATGAAAATCAAAGCGTACTATACCAAGATATATTCCACAATGACCAACAAATGCTAACTGACTACACGCAATGATAAGCAAATACACACCGACAAGCACTAACTGAAGAGCAGTAACGATCTGAAGCACAAATCTGAGAAGCGTGCATTGTCTCTAACCAAACTTCTACTAACACACGATAAACACGAGATCAGCAGAAGGAGCCCAAAGGGTGCCAGACGTGGTGCTGAACTTCCCTTTTCTAGTCCCGTCATACACGGCTTACGTCACCGCGTTCTTGGCAACCGGTAATTCCAACAACTTAGTCCGACCGTGTGTATGCAACACCACTTCCGGCCCACTTCCAGACATACGTTGCCCTTCCAAGGGACACTGTAATTGGTGTGGCAGTGATCAGGGGCATTGTAACTGGTGTGGCAGTGATCAGGGACACTGTAACTACTGTGGCAATGATCAGGGACAATGTAACTAGTGTGCCAGTGATCAGGGACATTATAACTGGTGTGCCAGGGATCAGGGACACTGTAAC
Source organism: Lithobates pipiens (assembly GCF_037356315.1). NCBI lineage: Eukaryota > Metazoa > Chordata > Amphibia > Anura > Ranidae > Lithobates > Lithobates pipiens. Next base: position 204,712,775 of record NW_027507785.1, on the reverse strand, counting down.
TGGTGTGGCAGTGATAAAGAACACTGTAACTGGTGTGGCAGTGATCAAGAACACTGTAACTGGTGTGGCAAAGATCAGGGTCTTTGTAACTGGTTCGGCAGTGATCAGGGACATTGTAACTCATGTGGCAGTGACCAGGGACACTGTAACTGGTGTAGCAATGATCAGGGACATTGTAAGTGGTGTGGCAGTGATCAAGGACACTGTAACTGGTGTAGCAATGATCAGGGACACTGTAACTGGTGTAGCAGTGATCAAGGACACTGTAACTGGTGTGGCAGTGATTAGGGACATTGTAACTGGTGTGGCAGAGATCAGGGTCTTTGTAACTGGTGTGGCAGTGATCAGGGACACTATAACCGATGTGGCAGTGATCAGGGACATTGTAACTGGTGTGGCAGTGATCAGGGACACTGTAAATGGGGTGCCAGTGATCAGGGACATTGTAACTAGTGTGCCAGTGATCAGGGACACTATAACTGGTGTGCCAGTGATCAGGGGCATTGTAACTGGTGTGGCAGTGATCAGGGACACTGTAATTGGTGTGGCATTGATCAGGGTCTTTGTAACTGGTGTACCAGTGATAACGGACATTGTAACTGGTGTGGGGGTGATCAAGGACACTGTAACTGGTGTGGAAGTGATCAGGAACACTGTAACTGATGTGGTGATGATTAGGGACACTGTGGGTTTTAATGAATCTTTATTTTTCTGGAAAATTTGACCCTTCATCTTTTCAGAGCAGTCACAGATATTTTATTCTGTAAGCAGTGAATCTGTATTGCTAAGTCTAGCAGCAACACATTCTACCCAGAGCTCTCTGTACCTTCTCCAGAATAGAATACCTCAACCCTGTGTTTATAACAGTTGTTATTCACCGAATCTGTCATTCAGCGAGATTGAAGCAACAAGAACCAACATGTGTTGGCAGTTGGTGAGTTTTTTTTCCTTTAGCAGTTTGGCAGGCAGCGTGCATTGTGATTGACATAAATCTATAATGCTGGACAGTGTGCAGAAGTATATATGCCTACAAAATGTGCCAAGTAGGGATGAGCTTCGTGTTCGAGTCGAACGTACGTTCGACTCGAACATTGGCTGTTCGGCGAAATCCGAACACTTGGTCCGTTCGCGTCAAAATTCGCGCGGCGCTCACGACCCACAATGCACTGCGATGGCGCAGTGCATTGCTGGCTCATGATTGGCCAAGCATGCACTGTGACCCCGCATGCTTGGCCAATCGCAGCGCCAGCAGCGAGGAGAGCCATGATTGGCCACAGGCAGGATGCTTGTGGCCAATCCTAGCTCAGGCTGTGTAGTGCACGCCCCACACTATATAAGGCCGCCATTGAGGCGGCCTCGTGTAGTATGTTGGCATCTGAAGCAGTGGGTGTTCTGTGTACCTTCAACACAGTACACACCGATCGTTTTTGGCTGATTTCCTATCTTGCTGTTGTGTAGTGGTTATTGTCTGTGCCCTGACCGCAGTATACTCCACTATATTCACCTCACCTATATAGCTAGTGATCTATCTTTAATAATAGAGCTTGCAGTCAGTAGTGTTAGGAGATAGTGCGTGCTGTCTGCGTGCTCTGTACCCAGTACATACCGCTATAATCCACCAACATAGCTGTTCTCTATTTGAGCCCAATTGCCATCTGCAGGAGTTATTGGAAGTTGTGTGTGCCTCCAGCACAGCACAGTATACATCTGTATATACCCCTTTATCTCTGCTGTTTTCTGGTTATTGTCTGCGTGCCCTGACCGCAGTATACACCGCGATATTCACCTCACCTATATAGCTAGTGATCTATCTTTAATAATAGAGCTTGCAGTCAGTAGTGTTAGGAGATAGTGCGTGCTGTCTGCGTGCTCTGTACCCAGTACATACCGCTATAATCCACCTACATAGCTGTTCTCTATTTGAGCCCAATTGCCATCTGCAGGAGTTATTGGAAGTTGTGTGTGCTTCCAGCACAGCACAGTATACATCTGTATATACCCCTTTATCTCTGGTGTTCTATAAAAAAGGCATCTGCAGGAGTTAGTGGGTGTTGTGTGCCTCCAGCACAATATAAACTACCCAACTGCTGTTTTACCCAACTCCCTTCAGGCCATTACCGTGTCTGGAAGGCCAGCAAGGAGAGGCAGAGAGGCGCAAGCCGATAAAAGAGGGAAAGCAGGCTCTGTGTCTAGAGACAACAGTGCTGGTCGTGGACGCGGTGCATTGTCATCAGCACGTGGCCATGGGACATGCTTGTCCTTCTTTTCGGCAGCTGGACATGTTGAACCGCAACATGCCAACGACTTGGTAGAGTGGATGACCAAGCCCTCTTCATCCTCCTCATCCTCTCTCACCCAGTCTCAGGGTAGTAGCAAAGCAGCTGCCAACGCATCGTCTTCCTCAATGTCATCATCAGTGACTCCTTCCCTAGACCCACCACGTCCTCCTGAGGAGTCTCCTGAACTCTTTGAGCACAGTGTTGGGTACATGCTCCAGGAGGATGCCCAGTGTTTGGTGGGCTCTGATGATGACACTCAGCTAGAGGAAGGCAGTAGCGTGAGCGCAGAGAGAGGGGATGCTCAAGAAGGACAGCAATCTGGCAGTCATGTTCCACAAGCTGCAGCATACTGCCAGGTTTGCTACAGCGATGAAGAGGGAGGGGATGATGAGGGCACTGACTCCACGTGGGTGCCTGGAAGGAGGGAGGAGGAGGAGGAGGAGGAGGAGGCACATGTCCAACGAGGCAGGATGCCCTCCGGGGGCCAGCTTAGGGGCAGCACACCGACTGAATCACACCGCAGAGCTCCGCCTGTGCAGGGCGCTGCCTCTGCGCGTTATTCTAAAAGTTCTTTGGTGTGGGCCTTTTTTGAGACGAGTGCATCAGATCGCACCGCTGATATTTGCAACTTATGTCTCAAGCGTATCTCACGTGGCCAAAACATCAGCCGCTTGGGCACCACATGCTTGACCAGACATATGTTGACCTGCCATGCAGCTCGTTGGCAAGCGTACCTCAAAGACCCACACCAAAGAACAAAGCGGACCTCTCCTTGCTCCTCATCAGCTGGCATCTCCAACCCCACTAGACCTTCAGTCCTCTCTGAAACCTGCTCTGAGAGGAATGAAGGTGTAGAATTAGGTGTGTCACAGCCAAGTGCTTCCGGGAACTCTGCTAGTGGTACACCCACGTCCGATTATAGCAGGCAAATGTCCCTGCCCCAGCTGCTGGACCGGCGGAAGAAGTTTACTCCCAGCCATCCACATGCCCAGCGGTTGAATGCTAGCTTGGCTAAATTGCTAGCACTTCAACTGCTGCCTTTTCAGTTGGTAGACTCGGCCCCCTTCCGTGAGTTTGTACAATGTGCGGTTCCTCAGTGGCAGGTCCCCAAACGCCACTTTTTCTCACGGAAGGCGATTCCGGCTCTCTACCGGCATGTGGAAGGCAATGTCCTTGCCTCGCTGGACAGGGCGGTCAGCTGTAAGCTGCATATTACCGCTGACTCATGGTCCAGCAGGCATGGACAGGGACGTTACCTGTCTTTCACGGCCCATTGGGTCACTCTTCTGGCTGCTGGGAAGGATGCAGGACAAGGTGCAGTAGTGTTGGAGGTTGTTCCGCCACCACGCCTCCAAAATTCTACTATTGGTTGTGACACACCTCTCTCCTCCACCCCCTCCTCTTCTTCTTCCTCCATGGCCTCTTCCAGTGCTCTGTCCTCAGAACCAGCGGTGCTCCGTAGGCGTTCCAGGGGCTACGCAAGTACGCAGGCAAAACGATGCCATGCCGTGCTTGCGCTGGTTTGTTTGGGGGACAGGAGCCACACTGGGGTGGATGTTTTGTCAGCTCTGCAGGGGCAGGCCGAGAGGTGGTTGACGCCACGCCAGCTTAAGCCAGGAATGGTGGTTTGCGACAATGGCACCAACCTCCTCTCCGCCCTCCGACAGGGACAACTGACCCATGTGCCCTGTGTAGCTCACGTCCTTAACCTGGTGGTGTAGCGGTTCTTGGGCAGGTACCCCGGCTTACAGGATGTCCTAAAGCAGGCCAGGAAAGTCTGTGTGCATTTCCGCCGATCATTTAATGCCTGTGCTCGGCTGGCTGAGCTCCAAAAGGAGTTGAACCTGCCCAAGAACCGCCTTATATGTGACATGCCCACCAGATGGAACTCAACATTGGCCATGCTGCAGCGACTGCACACGCAGCAGAGGGCCATCAATGAGTACCTGTGCGACTACGGCACCAGGACAGGGTCAGGGGAGCTTGGTTTTTTATCACCACGCCAGTGGGGCATGATCAGGGATGCATGCACTGTCCTGTCACCGTTTGAGGAGGCCACAAGGATGGTGAGCAGTGACAGTGCATGCATCAGTGACACTGTACCTCTTGTCCACCTCTTGGAGCATACGCTGCATGGAATAATGGACAGGGCACGTGAGGCAGAACAGAGGCAGGAAGAGGAGGACTTCCTTGCCTCTCAAGGCCCCCTTTATCCAGACAGTGTTCCTGCTGTGCCACCCATCACACGGGAAGAGGATGAGGAGGAGGAAGAGGAGGAGGAGGATGATTGTGTCAGCATGGAGGTGGAGGCTGGCACTCAGCATCAGCATCAGCTTCAGCAGCAGCAGCAGCAGTCTTATAGGGATGATTTACAGTCCCAAGAAACAGGTGGACTTGTACGTGGCTGGGAGGAGGTAGCTGCGGATCATGTTGTCCTTAGTGACCCAGAGGACTCCGGACCGAATGCCTCAGCTAACCTACGCTGCATGGCCTCCCTGATCCTGCAAAGCCTGCAGGAGGATCCTCGTATTCTTCGGATCAAGGAGAGAGACTATTACTGGCTGGCCACTCTCCTTGATCCACGGTACAAGGGTAAGGTTGCCGACCTTATCTTGCCATCGCAGAGGGAGCAGAGGATGAGACATCTCCAGGAGGCCTTGCAGAAAGGTCTGTGCAATGCGTTCCCAGAGACTGGGAGGTTACAAACTCCTGGTCCTGGACAACGTGTTGCTGAGGCATCGGTCAGAAGGAGCGGTGGAGAAGGTGGCCGTCTGACTGATGCTTTCAGACAATTTTTTAGTCCGCAGCCCCAAGGTATGATTGGTTCCAGCACCCATCGCCAGCGTCTGATTTACATGGTGCAGGAATACCTAGGGGCAAGGTCAGACTTGGACACCTTTCCCACCGAAAATCCTCTGGCTTACTGGGTCTTGAGGATGGATCACTGGCCAGAGCTTGCACAGTATGCAATTGAGCTACTGGCCTGTCCTGCATCCAGCGTTCTTTCGGAACGCACCTTCAGTGCTGCTGGTGACTTTGTTACCGATCACAGGGTGCGCCTGTCCACCGAATCAGTTGATCGACTGACCTTCATCAAGATGAATCAGTCTTGGATCACCCACAGCTACCAAGCACCTGAAGCTGATGTAACCGAATAATTTTTTTTGAAATACCACATCCCTTCAAGACTGCATATGCTGATGCTGAGTGACTGTCCTGTTATGTTGATTGTCTATCCTCTTCCTCCTCCGCTGATATGTTGGAAGAACATTTTTGGTTCTGGGTGATGCCAGCAGCCCAATTTTTCTGCCCCTGTTTAACAGGGGCGTTTAATTACAATTTTTGATGCAATGCTTTGCAGCAGGGCTAATTCCTGCAATAAAACTAGAGTATATGGCAGAGGTTGCAGTGTGGTGGCACCAGCACCAGTGCCTAAGGCCCAATTTTTCTGCCCCTGTTTAACAGGGGCGTTTAAGTACAATTTTTGATACAATGCTTTGCAGCAGGGCTAATTCCAGCAAAAAAACTAGAGTATATGGAAGAGGTTGCAGTGTGGTGGCACCAGCAGCAGTGCCTAAGGCCAAATTTTTCTGTCCCTGTTTAACAGGGACATGTAATTACAATTCTTGATATAATATTTCACAGGAGGGCCCCTTCCTGTGCCCACCCAGAGTAACGGTGAGGACTTATAGTGTTGTGGCACCAGCACCACAACCACCAAAGGTCAATTTTTCTACCACTGTTCAACAATGGCATGTAATTACAATTCTTGATATAATCGTTCACAGCAGGGCGCTCCAGCGCCCACCAAGAGTCACTTTGAGGGCTTACAATGTTGTGGCAAAACCAACACCTAGTTCCGCCATTTCTGCAGAGCATATAGGGCAGGCCCCTACTTTCAAACATCCAACTTACAAACATCTCCTACTTGCAAACGCAAGGAGACAGCAGCAAGTGAGATGAAAAAAGATGGACGACAAAACAAATTATACAGGGGTGATAACCCTTCCCTATGTTTTCCAAAAAGCTTAAAAATAGTTTTTTTGACTGGAGCTACACTTTAAAAATGTACCAGTTGAAAATTACAAACAGATTCAACTTAACACAACAAACCTACACAGTCCCTGTCTTGTTTGCACCGCCTGTATACTGCTGTTCTGAGTATATAGGGCCTGGGGGCCACACACATTTCCTTTTTTTAATATGGGTACGGGGTTCCCCTTAATATGCGTACAAGACCTAAAGGGGCTGGTAATGGGCAGGGAGGGCTACCCATGCCATTTTTCTCAATGATTTTCAACCATATTGCAGGAACCAGATATAACATTAAAACCGCAAGCAGTTTTAAATGGTGTTATTTCCGTTAAATGTCATTTTGTGCAGGGACTGTTCTAAACATGGGAAACACGTGGCACTTCACAGGCATACTACAGACACCCCACAGGCACCATATTTAAAGGAATATTTCACTTTTTTTTCCCACTTTAATCGTCATTAAAATCAGTGCTCGCGCCAAAACGGCCGTTTTTAAAACTTTTTTTTGCATTGACCCATGTCCCCTGGGGCAGGAGCCAGGTCCCCAAACCCTTTTTAGGACAGTATCTTGCATATTAGCCGTTAAAATTAGCACTTTCCATTTCGAACGTTCGAGTCCCATAGACTTCAATGGGGCTCTAACGTTCGTAACGAACGTGGGGTCCGTTCGAAAGTTCTGGTGCGAACCGAACCGGGGGGTGTTCGGCTCATCCCTAGTGCCAAGAAAACTCCCCCACTGTCTACATCATAGACCCTTGTATATCTATGTGGTAGACAGCAGCAGGAATCTATGGCCCCAGGTTGCTGCCTGTGTCTCCTGTGAGGCATAGAAGAAAGGGGAGTGCTGCTGCAGCGGGAGACAGTGCAAGACTGATTACTCAGTCAGGTAAGTGTTTAGGGATGGGAGGACAAGTAGAAGGCATTAAAGTAAAAACATTTAGCCTTTAGAACCACTTTAAGGCAGGATCCTTACACTCACAGAATTTCTTAATGTCTGTTATTAAGGCTCCATTCAGATTTGGAAATTTGGGATCTTGGGCAGAATTGTCTGAAATTTGCCCACGTTCTCAAATCGCACTGCAATCACAAAAAGCATGCTCGGGTGCAAACCATTTTTAATGGTACCTAAAATGAGTTGCAGTTTTGCTCTGATTATCATGCAATAAATTGCGGCAAACTGCAATGCGCAAAGCTTGTTGCCCAAAAATGAGCTGGAACTTCTTTTGGGTGGCAAGCCATGATTGCCATGTGATTTATTGCACAGTAATCTCAGCAAAACTTTACCATGTTTAGTTATCATTCAGAATTGAATGGCACCCACCCATGCATTTTGCGATTGCAGTGCGATTTGAGATCATGGGCAGAAATTCTGCCCAAGATCTCAAAACATCAAATGGGAATGAAGCTTTACAGAAATTTCAGGAAACAAGAAAAATCAATCAGTGAATTACTGGAATTGTATTCCAACACACTGAGCGTCTTACTGGAGTAAATAACTCAATCAATGTGATTTGGGTAACCACCTGGGTCCAAGGCTACTAAATGCCCTATGTTTGACCCACCACACATATGGTGCATGAAGAAAGCAATAAAACTCCTTTAGTGGCCTGAACAGTGTTTTTTAACCACTTGCTTACTGGGCACTTAAACCCCCCTCCTGCCCCAGACCAATTTTCAGCTTTCAGCGCTGATGCACTTTGAATGACAATTGCGCGGCCATACAACACTGTACCCAAATGAAATTTTTATCATTTTTTCCCCACAAATAGAACTTTCTTTTGGTTGTATTTAATTACAGCTGGGAGTTTTATTTTTTGCTAAACAAACAAAAAAGATGCAAAATAAAAAAAATAAAAAAATCATATTTAATAGTTTGTTATAAAATTTTGCAAACAGGTCATTTTTCTCCTTAATTGAAATGCGCTGATGAGGCGGCACTGGTGGGCACTGATAGGCTGCACTGGTGGGCACTGATAGGCATAGTTAAGGTGGCACCAATAGGCACAGATAAGATGGCACCGATAGGCACAGATAAGGCAGTACTGATGGGCACAGATAAGGCGGCAAAGATGGGCACAGATAAGATAGCACTGATGGGTGGCATGGATGGGTGGCACAGATGGGTGGCATTAATGGGCCCTGATAGGTACCACTGATAGATGGGACTGATGGGCACTGATAGGTGGCACTGATAGGTGGCTCTGATAGGTGGCACTGCTGGGCACTGATAGGTGGCTCTGATGGGCACTGGTAGATGACACTAATGGGCACGAATGAGGCACTGAGGTGAAGCACTATTGTTGAGGCAGATTGTGGGCACTGATAGGTGGTACTGTGGGCACTGATAGGTGGCACTATGGACACTGATGGGTGGCACTATGGGCACTGATGGGTGGCACTATGGGCACTAATGGGTGGCACTGATGGGTGGCACTTTTTCCTATACTTAGGTGGCACTGGCAGGGGCAGGTGGGCACTGATGAGCTGGCCCCAGCTCGCCATGATCGGGACTGAAGTCCCTCTCACGGCCTCCGGTGATCAGCTTTTTTTTTATTACGATTAAGATTACCGGCTCTGTTGTGATCACATGATCAGCTGTCATTGGCTGACAGCTGATCATGTGGTAAGGGGTCGGGATCGATCCCTTGCTCTGATCTCTGATCAGGCGAGTCTCATAGACTCACTGATCACAGAGCGCGCCGCAAGCGCCCCTCAGGGGGCACGCAGGCCGCTCGTGCACAGGACGATGTCAATAGACGCAGTCCCGGCAAAGCAGGTCCGCGCTGTAGCCGCCATTCGGCTATAGCGCCGATTTCAAGCAGTTAAAGAGTTGCTGTAGATGCTCCTGTGTAAATGCATTGTTGATATTTTGTAAGTTGTAATACTATTATGCTATAATAATATATTGCAGTTTATCAATCCTTAGATGTTTTGGCTGTCCTCATTTTCTTTTCTTTTTTCCCGTTTATTTTCCCCTTGTGATTAGGGCAGTAACATACTTCCTGTCTACAGCCCCATACACACGATCAGAAATTCTGCAGCAAAAGTCAGATGTGAGCTTTTGGTCAGAAATTTGAACCATGTGTATGCTCCACTTTTGCTGTCAGAATTCCAGCCAGTAAAAGATTGAGAGCAGGTTCTCTATTTTTCGGTCGGAAAAAGTTCTGATTGTCTGTCCAAAGTCCGTCACGCAAAATTCCTATGCATGCTTGGAAACAATACGACGCCTGCTCAGAAGCATTGAACTTAATTTTCTCGGATCATTGTAATGTTGTACATTACCATGTTCTTGCCAGTCGAAATTTCAGAGAACTTTTGCGTGACTGTGTGTATGCAAGCCAAGCTTGAGCGGAATTCCAATGGAAAATCCGTTTGTGTGTACGGGACATTAGGGTGGCTCTTCTATCTGTGGAGGAGAAACAGAGACACCCTGTTTGGACAGGGTAGTGTTAGCTATTCTAGTACAAGGACTTTACATACATACATAAGACTAAAAAACAAACAAACATGCTGTGTTAATGCTAATGCATCCTTTATATCTTTATTTTTTATTTTTCCTTGAATGCCAATTTAAGCCATATAAGCAGCACTCCTGTACGTAGTGGTCCTTGAAAACTGCTTAGGGCCAGAGGTACATTTACCCTTGGTTCATACCTATGCATTTTTTAGTGCATTTTGCAGTTTGCAGAAACACGTTCACATCTATGTGTTTTGCGGCCAGTGCATTACTTGAAAGGGTCAGGAACATTTTTAAGGCGTGTAATAGATTTAAATGGAATCACACCAGAAACACGAGTGTTTGTGATACGATTTTTGATATGTTCTCCATTGTTTAGCAGTTTTCCCCACTGACAGCTGAATGTAAAAAAAAAAATGCTGTCAAAAAATACATTGTGAAAAAAATAGCATGGAGTCCCTGCCCCTTTACATCTGGTGTCTCCAGCACATCAGGTGTGCCCATCAGAGTGCTTCATGAAATCATAAATCCCCATCAGTGTGCCCCTTTACATCAGCTGTCCCCATCACAGTGCCACCTAACATTAGCTATTCCCATCAGAGTGCCCCCTTACATCAGGTGTCCCCATTATATCAGGTGTTCCCAGCAGAGTGCACCTTTACATCAGGTGTCCTTATCACAGTGCCACCTTACATCAGATGTCCCCATTGGAGGGCCTTTTAACATAATATTTGCCCATCAAAGTGCTCCTTAACATAAAATGTGTCCATAAGTGTTCCCCTGTAAATCTCTGTGAAATACACACACAAAAATCCTAACATCCTACCTTGATGGCAAGCAGGGAGAGGGAGCTGTTCTGAGGGACCTTAATGAAGGGGATAGAGAACATACGTGGCATCACACATTGCCTTGCGGGCAGGCAGAGAGTAAGAGCGAGAAGCCGGAAGAGATAGCAAGGTGGGGCACACACACAACCTCATTGGTTGCTCGGATGCCCATGGTCCTAGCAACCAATGACTGCTGAGGAGTGGGGATCTGGCTGGTTAGTCTGGTGGGCTAATGGTCCGGACAGAGGTGTCACTTGGTCTGTGTTCGGATCGTGGGCTGCCATTTAATGATGACTGGTCTAAAGCATGTCTACTGTAAAGTCAAAACTTCATTTCAAATGGAGTAGGCATACATTACCCATTTCTATTAGTTCCCTATTCGGTAGATTCGAAGAGAAGTGGGAAGAAGTCTCTCCAAAGTGACATTAAATGTGGGTGGGGGGTGATTCCCAACTGGTCACAGTGTACAATATGGATAAAATATGTCACCAGTACACTAACAGGCTTGTTTAAAAGTACAAGTAAATTATTCTGTGAATTGATTATTCTATGATTACATAGAAAAGCAGCATAAGGCATGTGAGGTGAGGCATGTCATCGCTTTCCTGAGGAAGCTTCCCTGTGTGGTCCTAAAATGTTGCTTTTCTATGTGTTCATACAATAATAAAGAGCTTGAAACTTTGAAATAAGCTTGTCATGTTCTGTTCCTGTTCTGATGGCAACTCTTAATTGTTTCCCTCACTTTCAGTCCCAGTGACAATGGCTATTAGGTCAAAAAGAGAGAGTGCATCACCTTAACAGGGACTTAGCAGTAACAGTACAAAACTATAGTTAAATGGGCATCAAGGTTCCAATTTGTCTGAAATCCTATGCACACAAAGGCTGCAAAGTTTTTGTTTAATAAAAAGGATTTTAGTGAAGTTTGACTTCTAGTGCACTGACTATTTTTTTATTTTAGGTTGTCCAATGGTACCAACGTAAGCCATGAACCAATTCCAAGTCCACTCTTATAGTCAGTTGTGTGCTTAGGGCATGGATTGTGAACCTGGAGCCTCTGCTGTGTCAGATGATGTATCTTCCTGTTGAGCTACCAGAAATGTTGTACAGCTCCCTGGACAATTTCTTGAATGATCCTGTCTTGAACCTTGTTTGTCTTGAACCCTGAACTCTTTGCTCCTCTCATAAACTTTCTAATTTAAGCTATGTTTCTGCACTTCCTGTTTGAAAGATTATTGTGCTCTCACAGCCAGTATATTGCTCTTGTCTTCTCTGTTGCAATCAATATTTTGCTACCACTAGTTATTGAGCCTTTGCTTGTTCCTTGACTATGCTTCTGCCTGATCCCATCCTGCAACTATTCATTAATGTACTTTTGGCTTGTTTACTGACTATGCTTGTGCTTGATCCTTACCTGCTTAATCCGTAACTGGACTCCGGCTTGCTCACATCCTGATGGGGCAATCCTGAGGACCGTTACCTGGTGCTAACATGCAGCAAAATCCATCTCCACTATCAGGAGCTCTGGTAAACACCGATTAGTTCTTATGCCCTGTACACACAATAGGATTTTCCGACAACAAATTTGTGGATTTTTTTCGGAAGGATGTTGGCTTAAACTTGACTCGCATACACACGATCCCACAAATGTTGTCGGAAATTCCGAACGTCAAGAATGCGGTGACATACAACACGTACGACAGGACTGTAAAAAGCAAGTTTAATAACCAGTGCGCCACACTTTGGGCTCCTTCTGCTAATCTCATGTTTATCCTGTGCTAGTAGAAGTTTGGTGAGAGACGATTCTCGCTTTTCAGCCTTATGCTTTTCAGTTTGTTTCTGCTTGTCAGTTTGTGCTTGTGGGTTCATATCTGTTCTTCAGTGTATGTTGTCAGTTTGTTACTGTCTTTCAGTGTGTTCTATTTAATACTTCGCTTCTGTTTTTCAGTGCGTTCTTGTCCACTCGTTTCTGATTTTCAGAATGTTCTTCTCAGGTTCTTTCCGTTTTTTTAGTGCGTTCTGTTAGTTTGTTCTGACCAGCCGAACGTTTTCAAGCCATGTTGCGGGTAAGTTCTCATCGTAGAGTTTGTGCTGTGCTTGGGCTTGGTGTTGGAGTTCTTGCTTTGACCCCATTCCAGTCCATGAACAGGGCAAGGAGGAGTTCATGGATGAAGAATTGGGTGCTCCAGCATGAACCAATTATCGCACACGCCTTTGTTGTGGGAGATCCAGGAGAATAATCCTGATGCTTTCAGGAATTATCTCCAGATGACGGACCTCGTTTTTCACTGTCTTTTGGCTTTACTGTGCCCTTATATTATGAAGCAGGACACCTGCATACAGCAAGCCATCACTCCTGAGCAGAGGCTTGTCGCCACCTTGTGGTACTTGGCAACAGGGAGAAGTCTCAAGGGACTTGAAGATTACGACTGGGATCTCCCCCCAGGCTCTGGGAATCATTATTCCAGAGACCTGTTCTGCCATCATTCAGGTCCTGCAAAAGGACTATATTAAGGTAAGTTGTATCCTTTAACATCACATTTTTTTTCCTTCATGCATATTTGCCTTCACTAACCTCCCCAGCATGCTATCCTGGGCCCATACACACCTAGCTCAGTCACTTAACAATGTATTTTGTCAGCTCCATTGTAGTGCTTACTCCAAACACTCCCTAAAATGTGTACAAATGTTTTATTGTTGTCCTAAAATTCAGGCAGAGTGCAAGAGGCTTTTTTGCGGGGCCAAACTCATTTGGAACCCTCCCTCCCCCCCAACCACTAAGTCAGCCGATACCAATCCTCTATCTGCTGACTTTGCCAAACCCATAAATACCTACCACTTTTGTGGTCAAATTGATGGATTAATTCACCAAAGCATGTAGTGCAAGGGTCTGCCTGAATACTTTCAAATGGTACTGTTTCAAGTTTTGTTCTCCTATTATCTTGATAGGTAATTGCAGAATGTAAAAATGTGCTTCAATTTGTACATAATTTTGTATTATGACACTTCTTACCTGTCTAGTGGGCTGTCAATAGTGTAATTAAGGAGGGGCTGGCCAAAGTAACACACATTATTTATGCATTAGGTTCTCAATAAAGTGGAGATGGTTACCCCCCCCCCCCCCCCCAAAATGTTTATAATGGGCCATCAGGAGTGAGAAATCTGATAAGTGGACCTTATTATACTTTTTTCTTTAAATGCTCATTTCAAAAAATGTTATACTTATGTTGGCCAAGAATGTTTGTGTCTAATCTGCTTGCAATGTTTATGTGCAAAAGTACTATATATATATTTTTTTTCTTGTTTGGCTCCACAGTTTCCTTCAAACCCACAGGAATGGTAGACTGTGGTCTCCCAGTTTGCACAGCAGTGGGACTTCCCCATCTGCAGTGGGCAATAGGGGAAGCATGTCTGCATCATCCCACCCCCCAACTCTGGGTCATACTATTATAATCATAAGGGGTATAATATTATTGTGTTGTTGGTGGTGGTGTCAGCGACTTACAACGTTACGACGTTTCTGTATGTGGACATGGGGAAAAATCGCCATATGATGTATGGTGGAGTCATCTCCCAGACGGAGTTCTTCAGACAGCTCCAGAATGGCAGCTTGAAGTTGCCACGTCCTGAAGATAATGTGGCAGGACCTCCGTTCATCTTCGTCGTGGATGAAGCTTTGGGGACCATCTTGATTACTGATGAGGACCCTCACCCTGGACCAGAGGGTTTTTAATTATCGGCTGGCCAGAGCCAGAAGAGTGATGGAAAATGCCTTTGGAATAATGGCCACTTATTTCTCACAGCTATCAACATGGCTGAATATAAAATCAATCACATCGTTCTTGCATGCTGCATATTACATAACTTTTTGCAAAAAAATGCATAAAACTATGTGTCCTCAGTTGGGACTGAGACCAGCTTATTACCAGATCAAAAAACTCTTATGGCTCATCCTAGCTTGCCCCCCCCAAAGCACCCGCAAAGTTTGCCAAAAGTATATTGACTACTTTTCGGGTAGGGGGCCATTGATATGCCAAAGAATCTATAAACATGTTTATAATACATTTTTTTTTAGAAACTGACCTCATATTTCATTTGATTTACTGCTTGTGTTTCTTATCTGTCTCCTAGGTTCTCCAATGGCCTTTTATTTTTGCCCATTTTCTTCAATAGTGAAAACATAATTTATTTGATACATGAGGTGACAATCTCTTCTTCAGCTATTATAATGCATTCATGATAAAAATTATCATCCTTTTCAACTCCATGAATTAATTGCCTGTAGTCCTTAAAATCGCCTGATTGGGGCAAATTTTAGAGCACTGCGGGTGTTATTAACTAAAGGCAAATCCACTTTGCACTACAAGTGCATTGCAAGTGCACTTGAAAGTGCTCTGAAACTGCACTGAAAGTGCACTTGTAGTGCAAAGTGGATTTGCCTTTAGTAAATAACCCCCATTGTCACTGTGAGGCCGCGTACACACGGGTGGACTGTTCGCCCAACTTTGTCCGCTGAACAGTGTTTCAGCGGACAGTCCGCTCGTGTGTGGGCGTTCAGCGGACAGTTTCAGCGGACAGTTGGACAAACAAGGTCTTACGGAAATTCCGAAAAACTGTCCGCTGAAACAAGGTTTCAGCGGACTGTTCGCTCGTGTGTAGGCTTGTTCGGCCAACTAAGTCTCGCGCATGCTCAGAAAGGATTTCCACGTCGGAAGGTTGCATTGCAGTGTATTGGACGTCGAAATTTTCGATCCGTCGTACGTGTCGAAACGTCATCGCGCACGGTTTCAGCAAACTGTTCGTTCGTCGTGTGTGGGCATGTCCGTCCATGCTAAGTTTGAGCGGACTGTCCGCCGAAACTGTTGGACGGACAAAGTTGGGCGAACAGTCCGCCCGTGTGTACGCAGCCTAACTACACCAACGTAATCCAAAAACTGGTATTGAGCTTTGAAAGAAGAAGTCACACATTCTTGAGTGCAAAACATTTTACTCAAAGCACATTCACATGTGCATTATAAAAGGGTTTTTAAAGAAACCGACATTGGCTTTATAACATTTATGTTTGACAGTAGTATAGCCTTTTTTTTTTGGCTAAACGGGCATGCTTAAAACCATAACATGCACAACTCAGGAACTTACAAAGTTAAAGTGAAGGCGATATGAGACATTAGTATGTCAAAACTGTGTTGATTTTGCCTTCATCAGATGAGGTGATGTCATCCCTCTAACAGCCAAATTTTGAAGATGCAGACAAATTGGATGTCATAATGTGGATTTCCCTCCTGATCCCATGCCTAATGTCAACATGTGCTAGCTCCCATCATAGGGGATTAGTGATGGCCGAACGGTTCGCCCGGCGGTCGTTTCGCGGTGAATTTCGGCTGTTCGCGGTCCGCCCGATCGCCGGACTATTGCCGCCGTTCCCCCGGCGCACTTCCGTGTTTACTGTGTAAAAGAACTTTGACCTATGATGACACATTCATCATGGGGTACAGGACAGCCAATTGAGACATTACAGCACATGGACACTTGGACATTCCCCCTAACTTATAAATAGACCCGATACGGCGGCCATTTTACATTCTTTCTTCTGTCACTATAGGGAGAGGATGCTGTGTGGAGCAGGGAGAGATTGCAGTGACCCAAATCGCTAGCTATTTGGTACACAAAAGTTCTTTTCAGGACTGGTATAGGTGTTAGGTGTAGTTCAGGATATAGGTTTGCTGTGCTACTGATTGTTGCAGCAGCCTGAGTGTCTTTTGTCAGTTTAGAGAAAGGGACAGGACGGTGTGTGCTGCCGGGACAGTCAGTTTAGTCATTAGCTGTTACTATCAGGTCCACAAAAGTGCTATTCCAGTTATTGTTCCAGTAGCCTCTGTTTTGTCAGTTTATATAGGGACAGGCAGGAAGCTGTGTATGAGGCAGTGAGGGTCAGATTCTTTCTTCCAAATATAGAAAGAATATTATACTTGACTGCTGCCCTTCTGCTGCAGTCTGCTAATCGGTCACACACAACCTACTTGTTCCACAAAGGTCCTTATAAGGACTGGTAACCTGGTGTAGGGTGCAACAGTACATAGGGTTGAGTGAGGTACAGTCTGCTATTCTATAAGGACTGGTATAGATCCACAATACATAGGGTTGAGGTGCACTACTGCTGACCGCTGCCCTATACTGCAGCAGTCCTTCATCGGTATAGGGACTGACGCACAGTCTGCTAATCAGTCACACACAACCTACTTGTCCCACAAAGGTCCTTATAAGGACTGGTAACCTGGTGTAGGGTGCTATAGTACATAGGGTTGAGTGAGGTACAGTCTGCTATTCTATAAGGACTGGTATAGGTCCACAATACATAAGGTTGAGGTGCACTACTGCTGACCGCTGCCCTATACTGCAGCAGTCCTTCATCGGTATAGGGACTGACGTACAGTCTGCTAATCAGTCACACACAACCTACTTGTTCCACAAAGGTCCTTATAAGGACTGGAGACCTGGTGTAGGGTGCTATAGTACATAGGGTTGAGTGAGGTACAGTCTGCTATTCTATAAGGACTGGTATAGGTCCACAATACATAGGGTTGAGGTGCACTACTGCTGAATGAATGAATGAATGAATGAAATACTTATATAGCGCACAATGCGAACTGAATCGCCTCTAGGCGCTGTGGCGAGCTTTGATCATCTGCTAAAAGAGGAAGGTCTTGAGTTTTTTCCTAAAAGCCAGGTGATTTTCTTCCAGGCGGATGTTGATTGGTAGAACTGCTGACCGCTGCCCTATACTGCAGCAGTCCTTCATCGGTATAGGGACTGACGTACAGTCTGCTAATCAGTCACACACAACCTACTTGTTCCACAAAGGTCCTTATAAGGACTGGTAACCTGGTGTAGGGTGCTATAGTACATAGGGTTGAGGTGCACTACTGCTGACCACTGCCCTATACTGCAGCAGTCCTTTATCAGTATAGGGACTGAGAGTCTTGTCACAGGGTCATTTAAAAAATGACAGGCAGAGGAAGAGGCAGGCCCTTCCGCAGGGGTGGTAGTGGTAGGGCAGGAACAACAGGCTTGAGCCAAAGTGGGAAGTTGCAGAAGGTGTGTTCAATTACTTTAAAGGATGCACCAGACTTGGTTGAGTGGCTCACTCAGCCTTACTGTTCTGCACCCTCCTCATCCTCTTGATCTGCACCCTCTTCTTCACTCTCTGCTATGTGCACCCCCAAAGACACTACCACCAACAACACCACCACCACCACATACCTTCCGCTTGAGTCACATGAATCATTTTCCAATCCATATCAAGACATTTCAGATGTGCAGCCACTCTTGGTATTGGATCAGGAAGAGAAGGTAGCAACAACCGCTACTCAGCAGTCTGACGACAGTACCCAGATCGGCCCAAGGAGGAGGTTGGTCCCTGGTGTTGCTGCCTAATCCAAGATCTCTACTTATAGCGGTGGGGAAGGTGACATCGATGATGACATGTCTAGTGATGTCACGTGGGTGCCCACGAGAGAGGAAGAGGAGGGGAGTTCAGAGGGAGATATGGACCAGCAAATAGGGAGGAGAAGCAGGAATAACTTACATTGCACAGGAGGGACAAAGCAGACTGCTAATGTATCAGGAGCGAGTCATCGACCATGTACGGTCACATCTGGCGCTCCCAGGACACCGGCACATGGCTCCGCAGTGTGGGCTTTTTTTAAAGTGTCCGCTGCTGACAATAGCGTTGCCATCTGCAATCTTTGCAGTCAACGCATTAGTCGTGGTAAGCCCAACACTCACCTAGGGATGACCGCCTTAAGAAGGCACATGAGCAGCCATCACCGAGCCCAGTGGGAGCAACGGAACACACAAAGCCACACTCCAGGCTCTCACCGTCCAGCCTCGTCTTCTACTTCTCCTTCTCCTCTCTCCTTACAATTGTCCTCCACTCCACCTTCCATCACGCCAAGCTCACGTTTTTCTGCAAAAAGGCCGGCTTCCGTGGGCCTAATGTTCGAGCGTAAAAAAATGATGACACCGGATAAACCTCTTGCCCAACAGTTGATGGCTGGCTTGTCAGAACTCATAGCCCACCAACTACTGCCATATAAACTGGTTAACTCGGAGGCCACAATGGAAGGTCCCAGGAAGGAAGTATTTCTCACAGAAGGGCATCCCAGAGCTATATGGCCATGTTCAGCGGCAAGTGAATGTATCTCTGGCACATAGTGTCGGTGCCAAGATACATCTGACCACAGACACGTGGTCTAGCAAATACGGGCAGGGAAGGTATATCACTTCTACTGCCCACTGGGTGAACCTTCTGACCGCCGTCAAGCATGTAACCCGTGGCACCCGTGTAGGCCCTTCTTCTCCTCCTCCTCCTACTCCATCCTCCTCCCTCTCCTCCTCGGCTGACTCCTACTTTTCCGCTGCTAGCGTCTCTTTCGCTGCGCCGCCCAAGCTCCCCATAACCTATTTGACATGCCAGGTGAGACGTTGCCATGCCGTGCTGCGTCTGTTGTGCCTGGAAGCCAAGAGCCACACTGGACCGGCACTCCTTTCAGCTTTGTGTTCACAGGCAGATCAGTGGCTAACACTGCTCAATTTGACAGTTGGTAAAGTGGTGTGTGACAACGGTGCCAATCTGCTTAGCGCATTGAAACAGGGCAAAATGACGCACATGCCATGCATGGCACACCTCTTAAACTTGGTCGTGCAGCGATTCGTTGTCAAATACCCTGGGGTCCAGGACATCTTGCGGCAGGCAAGGAAAATCTCGGCCCATTTCAGAAGATCTTACAAGGCCATGGCTCGCCTTGCTGACATTCAGCGACGACACAATCTGCCGGTCAGACGTCTTATTTGCGATTGCCTGATGCGATGGATCTCAACCTTCTATATGCTTGATAGGCTGCTCCAGCAGAAACGTGCAGTTAACGTCTACCTGTATGAACTCTGCGGCAGAACAGGTTCTGGGGAGCTGTGTTGTTTTTCACCGCGCCAGTGACTGCTCATGCGCGATGCATGCAGACTTCTGCGACCATTTGAGGAGATCACCAAACTGGTCAGTTGCAGCCATGGCGCCATCAGTGACATGGTACCTTATGCCTTCTTTATGGAGCGTGCATTGCGTCGTGTCATTGATCAAGCTGTGGAGGAGCAGGAGCGGGAAGATGAGGAAGTCGCAATGCTGGATGAATTCCCAGGGGGGGCTACTCTATCTGAGACAAGTCAACAACAGGAGTCTGAAGAGGAGTCAGAGGAGGATGGTGCCGGGGCAGATGAGGAGAAACAAGAAGAGCATGCTTTAAACCTTTCTGGGATCCCTGTTGTGCGTGGATGGGGAGAGGAGAATGAAGAGGACGACATTATCCTGGATGATGAGCAGGAGCCAGGCCACCACACCGCTTCCAGTTTAGTGCAAATGGGGGCCTTCATGCTCCAGTGTTTTAATAGGGACCCCCGTATAAAAAGCATAAGGGTCAAGGACCAGTACTGGGTGGCAACGTACTTAGACCCCCGGTACAAACACAAAATGGCGGAAATGTTACCGCCGTCACAGAGGGCTGGCAGAATGGAGCACTTCCAGGCCTTGCTTCGAGAAATGCTGCATTTTGCGTGCGCTGGCAGAGGAGCAATTCCCACTCCCAGAGAAGGAGTTGTGGGTCCCAATCCAACAGCGCCTGCAAGAAGAGGCCAGTTTGAAGATGTGTTGGTGACTTCGGATATGAGGTCATTCTTTCAGCCGACCCATCGACAGGTGTCATCCTTATCCAGCATCAGGGAACGCCTAGACTGTCAGGTGTCCGACTACATCGGGTTAACGGCTGATGTTAAGGAGTGATGAACCCCTGGATTACTGGGTGGGCAGGCTTGACCTCTGGCCAGAGCTTGCCCAATTTGCAATCGAACTGTTGGCTTGCCCCTCGTCCAGTGTCCTGTCCAGACAGCAGGGGGGATCGTGACCGATAAGCGTACTCGCCTAGCTCACGACAGTGTTAACTACCTCACATTTCTAAAAATGAATGAGGCATGGATCTCGGAGGAATTCAACACATGTGACCAGTAGACCATGTATATGTCGATAAACAATTTTTTTAATCGAGCACACAGACCTTCTTTCTTCATTTGGCTCACTTCCTTGTCCAAAAAAAGCACACCGTACTATATGCCCGTACCCTCCTCTTTGAAGAGATTGAGCGGTGTCATATTTCTACTGGGGCTGCTTATTATGAGGGGCTCCCAACATCCCTGTGCTGTGCTGACTTCCTCCTGGGCCTGCTTATTATGAGGGGCTCCCACCATCCCTGTGCTATGCTCATTATGAGGGGCTCCCACCATCCCTGTGCTATGCTCATTATGAGGGGCTCCCACCATCCCTGTGCTATGCTCATTATGAGGGGCTCCCACCATCCCTGTGCTATGCTGACTTCCTCCTGGGGCTGCTTACGGTGCAGGTGTCAGTGCTGTATATCACGGTGCTGTTGTCAGATGACTCTATCATGGTACTGGTGTTAGTGCTTTATGTCACGCTGCTGATGTCAGTACTCTCTATCACAGTGCTGTTGTCAGATGACTCTATCACGGTGCAGGTGTCATTGCTGTATGTCACGTTGCTGATGTCAGTGCTCTCTATCACGGTGCTGCTGTCAGATGACTCTATCACGGTGCAGGTGTCATTGCTGTATGTCACGCTGCTGGTGCTCATCTCCTGCACCCTCTTCTTTGCCTACCCTGACATTCCCTCTCCTCCATTGCCTTCATGCGCTCCACAGTCCTGAATTGTCACAACAATTTCCCATATAAAAAAAGAATGCTTGTAGTTGTCGATCCCAGATTCACCTCATACATGTGTTATGTCATTGGCCATGTGGTGGGACTATGTTTGCACAGCTATGAATTATTTTGTGGCTGCAAATTGGACCTGTAGGTTTGCAAAGTTCGCCTCCCATTGAAGTCAATGGGGCCCGCCGCAAACGTTCCGGTTCGCGAACTATCGGCCGCGTCCGCGGTCCGCGCTTGCGAAACGGATGGACAGGTTTCAGGGGTGCAACCCCTTCCTCTCATCTATTTAAGTTGCGAGGAAGGGGTTGTACCCACAAAACATGTACATTGATATCCCGTGATGGCAGATAGCACATATTAACACACTGTAAGCATCTTCAAAATCTGGCTTTCAAATTACTTCAAATTTAAAAAAAATATATAAAAAACAACAAGCAACTTTACAATTTTTATTGTTTTTTGAAGTGTAGTCGCTGTAGATCTGAGGGGGGACATGCAAGGAAAATAAAAAAACAGCATTTTAGCTTGCACATGATTGGATAATAAAATCAGCAGAGCTTCTCCTCATTTCAGATCTACCTATCAGATTTACAGCGTATGCACTTTCAAGTGCACTTTCAGTGCAATTTCAATTGCACTTTGCACTTGTAGTTTGCACTTGTTGTGCAAAGTGGTTTTCCCTTTCATAAATAAACCCTCATGTATTATAAATATGCAGGCATACATCCATGACCTGAAGCTGTGTTCTCAGACACTGACCTGTTGTAATCACTATTTTGCCCACTTCATGAACCTCCACATCTTCTTCATGGTATGTGGGGATTTCCCCTTCTTCATGAGTAGTGGGGTTCGTGGTGTCCTCAGATGTCCTCAGATGTCCCGATTCTTTTCTCCCCTATGTGACTAAAAAAAAGGTATACTTAGCACACAGATATTTGAGGCAAGAAATAGGAATATGAAACATTGCTTGGAAGTGTCATACAATTGTCTGTTTTGGAAGCGTTCCAAGCTGAAAACATGTTTTTTTCCCTTTCTAAAGCTGGAATACTTACCTTTTTTGTTATTAAAGTTTCACACATGGAGAGACCCCTAATAGCCAATAGATCACCTGTGTGGAACACCCTAAAAAGGGTGTTCTGGTGTCCCACACTAGTGCTCCTGCATCCAGATGTGTAAACAGCTGCTGAGTGTCCTTTCCTTACACTGAATCTTTGCATTTCATTCTAGGTACAAACCCATCTAGACGACAATGTACTAAACTTATTTTAATACAAATAGGCATGAACAAATGTAGTTAACCTGCATCTGCCAAAAAAATCATATTAGTGGGGGAGCAAATGATGTTTACTATAAACGATTACTGTGCCCACGAACCTGAAACTTGCCATTTTAAACTGTACAACATTGTAGAAAAGCACATGGAGCAGCACTAAAGTAATAATATTAATAGAACACACGACAAATACTAACTTTTTTGCAGCACTTTCCTGATCCTTCTCTACTGATCCTGCTCCCTCAATTTCAGGTCTGACCAGTGTTTCTCAATTGCTTCTTGAAACGTGGTACCCAAAAATTCCTGTGCAGACTGCAACTCCAACAACTTTAGTCATGATCTTGGTCTTTCTCACATTTGGGTTCCTGTACGGTCCATACTTCCCACCATAGTCAGCCTTCTTCAAAATATCCACCATCTCCACCATCTCTACAAAGGACATATTTGAGGCACTATATCTCCTCCTGGAATGGGAACTGCCTTGCTCCGGGCTTTCGTCATCCTTCTTGTTGCTGCTATTATCATGCACCTGCTGTCTCTCTGCCCCGTGCTCTCCCACTGTGCCTAAAGAGAAGAGGCGGGAAATACACTAGAAAGAAGGTCAGGTGCAGAGTTTCACACATGAGCAGTGTACATAAAGCATAACACGCACGCTTCATATGTACGATCTGTGAGCGGAGGACGGAGTAGCGTGAGCACTGATCGTGCAAATAAAGGTACAATTTTAACTTGGGGCATCAGTGGTTAATGGTCTATACTGCTTATAGATTGGGGCCTATTTTGGGACAAAATTAGGAGAGTTGAGCCTGACATTAGGGTTTGTCTTATGTTGTGTCTTGCAGAGAAAATGTATTCATTTACTGACCCAGACTTCCTGCCAAACTTCATAGACTTGTACAGGGAGCTGCCACTGTGGCAAGTCAAACATTGGAAATACTCCAACAAGCTAAAGAGGAAGGCAGCGTTGGTGTAACTGTTGAAATTGGTGACGCTGGTGACTCCAGCGGCAGACATCCCCTATTTGAAGGCTAAAATTGGTGGCCCGAGGAGCACATATAATAGGGAGTGCAAGAAGGTCCAAGATTCCATGAGATCAGTAGCAGCAACAGATGATGTTTATGTCCCCAGGCTCCGGTACTACAACAGAATGCTTTTTTTGTCAGACCAGAGTGAACCCAGGCATCACTTTCTACACTTCCTTCCACACTTCCTTCCACATCAGATAAGGCTTCAGAAGTCCAACCTGGGCCTTCCACCCAGGAAGAACATATTTCTTGTCAAAAATTGAATGATGTTAACTAGATGTTATTTTTGATCACTAATTTCTGATTTAACAAAGTGTTTTACATAACAATAGACAATAGTATCCACAAATGATTGGGACAAGAATAGAACATTCTGGGATCAGAATGATAGTCTTTTCTATTTGTTACCATTCAATTTGCAACAGTCATGAGATCAAAATTGTGTGTGACTGATGACCAAAAAACTAAAACTATGTCCCATTTTCATACACAGGAGAGTCTCAGCCAAGAGGTGGCCGTGGAAAGTGGCAGCCAGGAGGTGGCCGTGCCCAGCAGCCTGACTGAATTCCAGTTTCCTCCCCTCCACCTTCCAACTTAAAGGACCAGAAAGGTGAAGAACCTGGAGGAGTCAGTGACTGCTTTGATTTGGCAGAATACTGCGGTTCTCACAACAAGCCCTGGTGGCCCTGAGTCATATGGCTGTGTGACAGCCAGTAAACTGGAACAAATAGAGGAGGGCCAATGTTTCATGTGTGAGGAGATAATAATTCAGGCTCTAAACAAGGGGATGAGGGGTCAACTCACAACTATAACCCACCTGTGTGAGTTAGACCATATTACTCCTCCACCACCTCCAGCAACAACTCCAAAAACACAGCCACCCAACCCACGACAGCAGCCTGGAGGCAAGCGTGGAAGGAAGTGTTCAGAGTGATGGCCTGGGTTGGGTGTGGTCTGGAAAAAGACGCAGGCAGTTATAAGACCACAGCCTGGGGACATATATGTCATCTGCTGCTGCTGCCGATCTCTTGGAGTCCTGGACAATATTATGCTCCCTATTAAATGGACTCCTCGGGTTACCAATTTGTCCTGTTAAATAATTGATGTCTGCCCTGGGGTACAACGGCTTCACCAATTCCAACTGTTTCTCCAACGTTGCCTTCCTCTTTATTTTGTTAGGACCCCTAATAAATAAAAATGTTTGGGTTGGATAAATACTTGGCTATGTGTTTTAATTCAAAAAGGACAGTTTGTTTGTGAGTAGGCAGGTACATTTAAAAAATGCAATGTCAAATTAACAAGGGACACCAACACCAACAAACCTATTTGAGGTAAATACAAGATTATAATGGTGTTGTGGTAACTTGACACATAAATGAGAAAAAATAATATGGAGATTAGTAGAAAAAAAAAATATTCTAGAGATCTGGAGAATTTTTTTTAAAAAAAAAGGAGATCACTATAAAAAAATAAAAAAATAATGTTCTGGAGATCTTGATAAAAAAACCTACAAAAACAAAGATTATTCATGAAATCACAATAAATACTAAAAAATCAGTTTGTCAGACTCTGTGTGAATATCAGCAGCAAAGCAACTTCATTATTCTAGCATTATAAAGAAGAAGAGAATGCGCTGCATTGAAAGATTAAAAAATTTGCTGCATGACGAATGTGCTATCTCCATTACGAATGCTAGTTTTCTGTCTCCTACTTGATTCTGAGTATGCGTGGATTTTTGTGCATCGGACTTGTGTACACACGATCAGACTTTCCTTTGTTTCCTTTGAACCTGCTCTCAAACATTTGTGTGCGTAAATTCTGACAGCAAATGTTCGATGGAGCCTACACACGATCGGACTTTCCGACAACAAGCTCACATTTCCCATCAGAAATTCTGATCGTGTGTACGGGGCATTAGACTTTGCACTTCTGGTGAGCCCGCGTCATCTCCCAGGGTGACCTGCCTGTGTTCCTATCCTTCTGGTTTCTGTGTGAGCTTCCCACTGTTATAGAAAATGGTCTTTGATCCTGACGCTTTGATCGTGACGTGTCTGGAGTGCACCTTTAAAGCCAATCACTGTAATTCAGTTTGGACTATAGTATTGATTGGACATTGAGCACCATACAGTATCTCATAAAAGTGAGTACACCCCTCACATTTTTGTAAATATTTTATATCTTTTCATGTGACAACACTGAAGAAATTACACTTTGCTACAATGTAAAGTAATGAGTGCACAGCTTGTATAACAAAGTAAATTTGCTGTCCCCTCAAAATAACTGAACACACAGCCATTAATGTCTAAACTGCTGGCAAAAAAGTGAGCTCATCCCCCTAAGTGAAAATGTTCAAATTGGGCCCAATTAAGCATTTTTATTCCCTGGTGTCATATGACTCATTATGAGAAGAAAACTGCGCTAGATCTAAAAAAATAAAATATTAATCAAATAAATAAATAAATATAAATGAAAATAAATCTATAAGCAGCAGCTCCTCTCAAGTAGCGTGGTGACGTCACTGCGGAGGGCACGCAGCGACATCACCACGCTACTCGAAAGGAGGACGGATTCCTTACTTTGCCGGCCAGCTTTTGTTTTTAATGCGATTGATCTCATTTAACATGTAAGTGCAATAAGATATTTTTTATTAAACACATGAGCGGTATTACACTATGGGCAGTTTCTCTTTCCTTTGAGTTTGTTGCAATACCATCCAAATACAGTATGATTCTATGAAACATCAGAGTGGTTTTCCTGTCATGGTGTTCCGGTCCTGTATGATTTAAAGAGTCTTCAGTGCAAGCTAAAGGCTGTGGCTGGGTTATAGCCGAACGTTGCTCACGCTTTGCCATCTGGTAAGCGGATTCATATCCTGGTGGTCGGGCACTTTTTGTCTATGTGTGGAGTCACCGAGGTGTTAACAGATGATTAACCATTGTGGACTTAATTGTACTAATTTTTGCTGAAATTATGTTTTATATTTAATCAATATTTTTTTTATTAATGATTAATTGTTGCACATTGGCACAGCTCCATATACGTCCTATATGACTCATTATGCCACGTACACACGACTAGGTCCGAAGGGATTAGCCCGTCGGACAATCCGATCCTGTGTGGGATAGTTCAATCATTTTTCGAAAAAAAAAAAATCTGACGGGCCTAGAAATAGAACATGTTTCAAATCTATCCGACAGACTCAATTCTGACTGACTAAAATCGGGAAAACCATTTGTCTGTGTGCTGGTCCAATGGACCAAATATGACGCAAGGGAAGCTATTGGCTACTGGCTATTGAACTTCCTTGTTTAGCCCTGTTTATGTCATCACGTTCAAAACTAACGCCCTTTCGAACAGACTTAGTCCGTTCGCATGTGGCCAAGTCCGTTCGTTCGGAAAGTCCATTGAAACGCCGTCGTAAGTCTGTCAGGAAGACCGTTGGACCTAGTCTGCCGGAAAGTCCGGTCGTGTGTACGCGGCATTAGTGTTACAAGGTCACAAGTGTGAATGGGGAGCAGGTGTGTTAAATTTGGTGTTATCACTCTCACTCTATCATACTGGTCACTGGAAGTTCAACATGACACCTCATGGAAAATAACTCTATGAGGTTCTGTAAAAAAGAATTATTGCTATACATAAAGATGGCCTAAGCTATAAGGAGATTGCCAAGACCTTAAAACTGAGCTGCAGCACGATGGCCAATAGTGATGGACGAACGCGGCCGATAGTTCGCGAACCGGAACGTTCGCGGCGGGCCCCATTGACTTCAATGGGAGGCGAACTTTGCAAACCTACAGGTCAAATTTGCAGCCACAAAATAATTCATAGCTGTGCAAACATAGTCCCACCACATGGCCAATGACATAACACATGTATGGGGTGAATCTGGGATCGACAACTACAAGCATTCTTTTTTTATATGGGAAATTATTGTGACAATTCAGGACTGTGGAGCGCATGAAGGCAATGGAGGAGAGGGAAGGTCAGGGTAGGCAAAGAAGAGGGTGCAGGAGATGATCACCAGCAGTGTGACATACAGCAATGACACCTGTACCGTGATAGAGTCATCTGACAGCAGCACCGTGATAGAGAGCACTGACATCAGCAGCGTGACATACAGCAATGACACCTGCACCGTGATAGAGTCATCTGACAACAGCACCGTGATAGAGAGCACTGACATCAGCAGCGTGACATAAAGCACTAACACCAGCACCGTGATATACAACACTGACAGCAGCACCGTGATAGAGAGTACTGACATCAGCAGCGTGACATAAAGCACTAACACCAGCACCGTGATATACAGCACTGACAGCAGCACCGTGATAGAGAGCACTGACATCAGCAGCGTGACATACAGCAATGACACCTGCACCGAGATAGAGTCCTCTGACAACAGCACCGTGATAGAGAGCACTGACATCAGCAGCGTGACATAAAGCAATAACACCAGCACCGTGATATACAGCACTGACAGCAGCACTGTGATAGAGAGCACTGACATCAGCAGCGTGACATACAGCAATGTCACCTGCACCGTGATAGAGTCATCTGACAAAAGCACCGTGATAGAGAGCACTGACATCAGCAGCGTGACATAAAGCACTAACACCAGCACCATGATATACAGCACTGACAGCAGCACCGTGAGAGAGAGTACTGACATCAGCTCCGTGATATACAGCGCTGACACCTGCACCGTAAGCAGCCCCAGGAGGAAGTCAGCATAGCAAAGGGATGGTGGGAGCCCCTCATAATGAGCATAGCACAGGGATGGTGGGAGCCCCTCATAATGAGCATAGCACAGGGATGGTGGGAGCCCCTCATAATGAGCATAGCACAGGGATGGTGGGAGCCCCTCATAATAAGCTGCCCCAGGAGGATGTCAACATAGCACAGGGATGGTGGGAGCCCCTCATAATAAGCAGCTCCAGGAGGAAGTCAGCACAGCACAGGGATGGTTGGAGCCCCTCATAATAAACATAGCACAGGGATGATGGGAGCCCCTCATAATATGCACAGCAGAGGTAAATCCCCAGGAGGAAGTCAGCACAGCACAGGGATGTTGGGAGCCCCTCATAATAAACAGCCCCAGTAGAAATATGACACCGCTCAACCTCTTCAAAGAGGAGGGTACGGTCATATAGTACGGTGTACTTTTTTTGGACAAGGAAGTGAGCCAAATGAATAAAGAAGGTCTGTGTGCTCGATTAAAAAAATTGTTTATCGACATATACATGGTCTACTGGTCACATGTGTGGAATTCCTCCGAGATCCATGCCTCATTCATTTTTAGAAATGTGAGGTAGTTAACACTGTTGTGAGCTAGGCGAGTACGCTTATCGGTCACGATCCCCCCTGCTGCGCTGAACGTCCTTTCGTACAGGACACTGGATGAGGGGCAAGCCAACAGTTCGATTGCAAATTGGGCAAGCTTTGGCCAGAGGTCAAGCCTGCCCACCCAGTAGTCCAGGGGTTCATCACTCCTCAGAGCGTCCACATCGGCCGTTAACCCGATGTAGTCGGACACCTGGCGGTCTAGGTGTTCCCTGATGCTGAATCCGGATGACACATGTCAATGGGTCGGCTGAAAGAATGACCTCATATCAGAAGTCACCAACACATCTTCAAACCGGCCTCTTCTTGCAGGCGCTGTTGGATTGATACCCGCAACTCCTTCTCTGGGAGTGGGAATTGCTCCTCTGCCAGCGCACGCAAAAGCAGAATGCAGCATTTTTCGAAGCAAGGCCTGGAAGTGCTCCATTCTGCCAGCCCTCTGTGACGGCGGTAACATTTCCGCCATTTTGTGTTTGTACCGGGGGTCTAAGTACGTTGCCACCCAGTACTGGTCCTTGACCCTTATGCTTTTTATACGGGGGTCCCTATTAAAACACTGGAGCATGAAGGCCCCCATTTGCACTAAACTGGAAGCGGTGTGGTGGCCTGGCTCCTGCTCATCATCCAGGATAATGTCGTCCTCTTCATTCTCCTCTCCCCATCCACGTACAACAGGGATCCCAGAAAGGTTTAAAGCATGCTCTTCTTGCTCCTCCTCATCCGCCCCGGCACCATCCTCCTCTGACTCCTCTTCAGACTCCTGTTGTTGACTTGTCTCAGATAGAGTAGCCCCCCCTGGGAATTCATCCAGCATTGCGACTTCCTCATCTTCCCGCTCCTGCTCCTCCACAGCTTGATCAATGACACAACGCAATGCACGCTCCATAAAGAAGGCATAAGGTACCATGTCACTGATGGCGCCATGGCTGCAACTGACCAGTTTGGTGATCTCCTCAAATGGGCGCAGAAGTCTGCATGCGTCGCGAATGAGCAGCCACTGGCACGGTGAAAAAAAAAACAGCTCCCCAGAACCTGTTCTGCCGCAGAGTTCATACAGGTAGACTTTAACTGCACGTTTCTGCTGGAGCAGCCTATCAAGCATATAGAAGGTTGAGTTCCATCGCGTCGGGCAATCGCAAATAAGACGTCTGACCGGCAGATTGTGTCGTCGCTGAATGTCAGCAAGGCGAGCCATGGCCGTATAAGATCTTCTGAAATGGGCTGAGATTTTCCTTGCCTGCCGCAAGATGTCCTGGACCCCAGGGTATTTGACAACGAATCGCTGCACGACCAAGTTTAAGAGGTGTGCCATGCATGGCACGTGCGTGATTTTGCCCTGTTTCAATGCGCTAAGCAGATTGGCACCGTTGTCACACACCACTTTACCAACTGTCAAATTGAGCGGTGTTAGCCACTGATCTGCCTGTGAACGCAAAGCTGAAAGGAGTGCAGGGCCAGTGTGGCTCTTGGCTTCCAGGCACAACAGACGCAGCACGGCATGGCAACGTCTCACCTGGCATGTCGAATAGGTTCTGGGGAGCTTGGGCGGCACAGCGGAAGAGACGCTAGCAGCGGAAAAGTAGGAGTCAGCTGAGGAGGAGAGGGAGGAGGATGGAGTAGGAGGAGGAGGAGAAGAAGGCCAGGCCTGCATGCAATCCGTGGCGGTAAAACCAAATCTACACTGGCGCCACGGGTTACATGCTTGACAGCCGTCAGAAGGTTCACCCAGTGGGCAGTAAAAGTGATATACCTTCCCTGCCCGTATTTGCTAGACCACGTGTCTGTGGACAGATGTATCTTGGCACCGACACTATGTGCCAGATATACATTCACTTGCCGCTGAACATGGCCATATAGCTCTGGGATGCCCTTCTGTGAGAAATACTTCCTTCCTGGGACCTTCCATTGTGGTGTTCCAATGGCCACAAATTTGCGAAAGGCCTCCGAGTTAACCAGTTTATATGACAGTAGTTGGTGGGCTATGAGTTCTGACAAGCCAGCCGTCAACCGTTGGGCAAGAGGGTTATCCGGCGTCATTATTTTTTTACGCTCGAACATTAGGCCCACGGAAGCCTGCCTTTTTGCAGAAAAACGTAAGCTTGGCGTGATGGAAGGTGGAGTGGAGTACAATTGTGAGGAGAGAGGAGAAGGAGAAGTAGAAGTAGAAGACGAGGCTGGACGGTGAGAGCCTGGAGTGTGGCTTTGTGTGTTCCGTTTCTCCCACTGGGCTCGGTGATGGCTGCTCATGTGCCTTCTTAAGGCGGCCATCCCTAGGTGAGTGTTGGGCTTACCGCGACTAATGCGTTGACTGCAAAGATTGCAGATGGCAACGCTATTGTCAGCAGCGGACACGTTAAAAAAAGCCCACACTGTGGAGCCATGTGCCGGTGTCCTGGGAGCGCCAGATGTGACCGTACATGGTCGATGACTCGCTCCTGATACATTTGCAGTCTGCTTTGGCCCTCCTGTGCAATGTAAGTTATTCCTGCTTCTCCTCCCTATCTGCTGGTCCATATCTCCCTCTGAACTCCCCTCCTCTTCCTCTCTTGTGGGCACCCATGTGACATCACTAGACACGTCATCATCGATGTCACCTTCCCCACCGCTATAAGTAGAGATCTCGGAGTAGGCAGCAACACTGGGGACCAACCTCCTCCTTGGGCTGATCTGGGTACTGTCGTCAGACTGCTGAGTAGCGGTTGTTGCTACCTCCTCTTCCTGATCCAATACCAAGAGTGGCTGCGCATCTG
This sequence comes from Lithobates pipiens, assembly GCF_037356315.1. Taxonomy (NCBI): domain Eukaryota; kingdom Metazoa; phylum Chordata; class Amphibia; order Anura; family Ranidae; genus Lithobates; species Lithobates pipiens. The sequence goes on along the minus strand of NW_027507785.1, from coordinate 204,681,019 downwards.
AAATGTCTTGATATGGATCGGAAAATAATTCCTGTGACTCAAGCGGAAGGTATGTGGTGGTGGTGGTGTTGTTGGTGGTAGTGTCTTTGGGGGTGCACATAGCAGAGAGTGAAGAAGAGGGTGCAGATCGAGAGGATGAGGAGGGTGCAGAAGAGTAAGGCTGAGTGAGCCACTCAACCAAGTCTGGTGCGTCCTTTAAAGTAATTGAACGCACCTTCTGCAACTTCCCACTTTGGCTCAAGCCTGTTGCTCCTGCCCTACCCCTACCACCCCTGCGGAAGGGCCTGCCTCTTCCTCTGCCTGTCATTTTTTAAATGACCCTGTGACAAAACTCTCAGTCCCTATACTGATAAAGGACTGCTGCAGTATAGGGCAGCGGTCAGCAGTAGTGCACCTCAACCCTATGTATTGTGGACCTATACCAGTCCTTATAGAATAGCAGACTGTACCTCACTCAATCCTATGTACTATAGTACCCTACACCAGGTTACCAGTCCTTATAAGGACCTTTGTGGAACAAGTAGGTTGTGAGTGACTGATTAGCAGACTGTACGTCAGTCCCTATACCGATGAAGGACTGCTGCAGTATAGGGCAGCAGTCAGCAGTAGTGCACCTCAACCCTATGTATTGTGGACCTATACCAGTCCTTATAGAATAGCAGACTGTACCTCACTCAACCCTATGTACTATAGCACCCTACACCAGGTTACCAGTCCTTATAAGGACCTTTGTGGAACAAGTAGGTTGTGTGTGACTGATTAGCAGACTGTACGTCAGTCCCTATACCGATGAAGGACTGCTGCAGTATAGGGCAGCGGTCAGCAGTAGTGCACCTCAACCCTATGTATTGTGGACCTATACCAGTCCTTATAGAATAGCAGACTGTACCTCACTCAACCCTATGTACTATAGTACCCTACACCAGGTTACCAGTCCTTAGCCAGTGCTGCAACAATCAGTAGCACAGCAAACCTATATCCTGAACTACACCTAACACCTATACCAGTCCTGAAAAGAACTTTTGTGTACCAAATAGCTAGCGATTTGGGTCACTGCAATCTCTCCCTGCTCCACACAGCAGCCTCTCCCTATAGTGACAGAAGAAAGAATGTAAAATGGCCGCCGGATCGGGTCTATTTATAAGTTAGGGGGAATGTCCAAGTGTCCATGTGCTGTAATGTCTCAATTGGCTGTCCTGTACCCCATGATGGATGTGGTGTCATCATAGGTCAAAGTTCTTTTACACAGTAAACACGGAAGTCCACCGGGCGAATGGCGGCAATAGTCCGCCGATCGGGCGGACCGCGAACAGCCGAAATTCGCCGCGAAACAACCGCCGGGCGAACCGTTCGGCCATCACTAATGGCAAAGACCATACAGTGGTTTAACAGGGCAGGTTCCACTCAGAACGTGCTCAGCATCATATCCAGAGATTGTCTTTGGAAATAGACATATGAGTGCTGGTAGTATTGCTGCAGAGGTTGAAGGGGTGGGGGGGGGGGGGTCAGCCTGTCAGTGCTAAGACCATTCGCCACACACTACACAAACTGGTCTGCATGGCTGTCATCCCAGAAGGAAGCCTCTTCTAAAGATGATGCACAAAAAAGACTGCAAACAGTTTGCTGATTAAAGGCATGGATTACTGGAACCATGTCCTGTGGTCTCATGAGACCAAGATAAACTTATTTGGTTCAGATGGTGTCAAGTGTGTGTGGCAGCAACCAGTTGAGGAGTACAAAGACAAGTGTGTCTTGCCTACCAGTTGAGCATGGTGGTGGGAGTGTCATTGTCTGGGGCTGCATGAGTGCTGTTGGCACTGGGGAGCTACAGTTCATTGAGGAAACCATGAATGCCAACATGTACTGTGACATACTGAAGCAAAGCATGATTCCCTCCCTTCAGAGACTGGGCCACAGGGCAGTATTCCAACATGATACCGACCCCAAACACACCTCCAAGATAACCACTGCCTTGCTTATGAAGCTGAGGGTAAAAGCGATGGACTGGACAAGCATGTCTCTAGATCTAAATCCTATTGGGCATCTGTGGGGCATCCTCAAATGGAAGGTGGGTGAGCGCAAGGTATCTAACATCCACCAGCTCCATGATGTCATCATGGAGGTGTGGAAGAGGACTCCAGTGGCAACCTGCGAAGCTCTGGTGAACTTCATACCCAAGAAGGTTAAGGCAGTGCTGGAAAATAATGGTGGCCACCAGTGGCTATGTGTCCATAAGGGTGCACAGGTGCCTCTCTCCTGCCACCCCCTCTAACACCAATTGATAGATTCATACATTGCATGAATCTATCTATGGACGACGCTGCCACCACCCCCCCCCCCCCTTTTTGGGCACCAAGCACCTGAATTACAGTGGCAGGGTATTTTTTTAAGCACCTGATTAGAGCCATAGGCTCTAATAGGTGTCAAAAAAGGTAAACAGCAATCGCCAGTTCACTCAGCTGTGTTACAAAAGCGAATGAATATTCGCTTTCCTAACACTGAACCGCCTCTCCACCAATCAGGTTCTAAGGTCTGTTACCCATCACCTGAGTGGCTGAGACGACAGACGCTGTGATTGGATGCCTATCAGACATCCAATCATAGCAGAGGACAGGAAGAAAGGACGGGAGAAGACATCAAGGAGCATTGAGGAGCATGGAGGACACCGCTCACCGCCATCACCCTTTGCCCCACCAAGACAGGGTAAGTGCTGGGCAGACAGCAGGCAGGGGGGCACACTGGCAGCATTTGATGGGCACAGTGGGAGCATGTGATATGGCACAGTGGCTGTGTTTGATGGGGTATGGTGGGAGCATTTGATATGGCACAGTGGCTGCCTTCGATGGCACAGTGGCTGCGTTTGATGGCACAGTGGCAGCAATTGATGGGCACAGTGGCTGTGTTTGATGGCACAGTGGCGGCAATTGGTGGGCACAGTGGCTGTGTTTGATGGTACAGTGACTGCGTTTGATGGCACAGTGGCGGCAATTGATGGGCACAGTGGCTGCGTTTGATGGCACAGTGAGGCTGCAATTGATGGGTGTTTTTCCAGACTATTTGTTTGCGCCCCCCCCCCCCCCCCCAAAAAAAAATTCTGAGCACCAGCTGCCACTGGTGGCCACACAAAATATTGACACTTTGGGCACAATTTGGACGTTTTCACTTAGGGGTTTACTCACTTTTGTTGCCAGCGGTTTAGACTTTAATGGCTGTGTGTTGCGTTATTTTGAGGGGACAGCAAATTTACACTGTTATACAAGCTGTACACTCACTACTTTACATTATAGCAACGTGTTATTTCTTCAGTGTTGTCACATGAAAAGATATGATAAACTATTTACAAAAATGTGAGGGGTGTACTCGCTTTTGTAAGATACTGCAGCTCATGTGTTCAAAGGCTGAACCCGAAGAGAAATAAAGTATGTAAAACACATCCATTTCTTGACAGGGAAGATTGATAGATAAATAACATTCATAAAGTATAAACATAAATGTATATAAAAAAAACTTCAAATATACGAAAAGTCAGGAAGAAAAATATACATAATGACAGAAAATGTTAATCTTCTAGGGTAAGTCTGTGTCTGTAATTTGAAGACAAGACTGAAAGATATTTTCATTTCAGGATGGATCTAGCAGAATGCTTTATGATCCTGAATGCTGAAAAAAACATAACCACGTGGGGCCATGATCTTGCTGTATTATCTTTATTTTTATATCTCAGGCAGAAATAATCATACTATTTCTAGTGGGATCTGCAGGACGGGTGATGAAAGATGACAGCACACGTTTGCATATAATACTTAAATGTTTCAGTGTCAGGCCTCTGATACCAAAACATTATTATATTTTGTGCAAAAAAAATTCCCTTTCCTACCCGTGTAAACCAATTTCAGAAAGAGATACCCATATATCAAACTCCTCTAGTGTCTGAGGAAAATCAGATTATGAAGGCTCCACATGAAAAGAACTCATAATATTGCACTTTCTGCAAAGATCTGAAAAGAGCACAGCACAATGCTCTTAAAGCAGCATCACACCTATTGAATGAATCTTCCAAAAATGTCATCCAGAATTTATCCTGGAATAATCCTCATACTACAATCTTATTATAGCTTTTCCTATTGCAGTCTTGGGCTATAAGCAACTATACACTAGCTATACTTAACTGTTCATATTCCTTGTAACAGTGCTAGGGAAAAGGGTTGTTTTAATTTTAACATACAGGTATATACTAACTCAGTTTATGAACCCACCTCATGGTTACTGTCCAAACATTAGAATAGTTTATTTATTTTAACTTAGGTGTACTCAGTATGTCCGAAGTGAAAAATTTTGCATTTTAACTCTTAACACTATCAAATAGAATGTTGCCAATTTGCATGACAAAGAAGGATCCTTATCCCACTCAGCTGAGAGTTATCCAGCTTAATATTATGCATATATTGTTATCATATTTAAGCTAGAAATGTTGTTTAATACTGTGTTTAACTCTCCTGCTGTCTGCACTGTGAATTGCTCCTGTTTTAGGCTGGGTTCACACTATGTGCGGCCGTGCGGCACATCAGGGGTCCGGTGTGCCCCCATTCACCTTTTCAGGTTCGAACTGTGAATTTGCCTGAATTTTGGACCTGAAACTGAGCCAAAGATGTACATTACCCTTCTGCTGTACACTCACTGACCGCCCTGGAGATGTTTCAACTTTGAGCAAAAACATTTTATCACTTTGTGGATTTTGCACTTGTTTTGCTATATTTGGACTCATAAATATTTTAGCACATATTTTTGTTTTTTTATTATTTTTTTGGACTTACATGGTTTCACATTTTATATTTTTGTGTGTGTGTGGTGTGTGTGTGTGTGTGTGTGGTGTGTGTGTGGTGTGTGTGTGTGTGTGTGTGTGTGTGTGTGTGTGTGTGTGTGTATTTGTGTGTGTGTGTGTATTTGTGTGTGTGTGTGTGTGTGTGTGGCCTATATTGTGAGAAAAAAATACTGTGAGTTTGAACTGACATTAGTGTTTTTGTCTTGTGCATTATCTTTCAGAAAAAAAAATTACTACATTTAACCCTAATCCCTTTAAGGAGGATGCTTTTATGAGCCATTTCATTGAACTATATCGCACAAACAGAAACCTGTGAGAGCTAAAGCACCCTTTGTATTCTAATAGAGAAGCACGGAAGGCAACACTGGGGACACTTTTAGAGTTTGTGAAGACTTGACTCCTCGAGGCAGACATTAGGTTCATGGAAACTAAAATTGGGATTGTGCGTAATATGTATAAACAGGAGCACAACACGATCCAGAAGTCCGCACATCAGGAGCAGCAGCAGATCAGATTTATGTACCCAAGCTGTGGTACTGGAACAAACTCTGTTTTCTGGATGACCAGACGTAAGCAAGGCAATCACTTTTGACCCTTCCCTCCACCCCAGCTGAGGTGTCCCAGGAAGAACCAGACCCTTCCATCCTGGAAGAAGTGGATGCGCCCAGTTGGAGCCAGGTATATTTTATTTTAGCAAATATTGATTGTCCTAATATTAATGATGTAAAGTTAAATCTTTGAATTGCTTACAAATCTATGATTTAATCCCAAATTATATTATGTATACATATCACTATACAGTAGTGGCCAAAAATGTAGATAAAATCTTGGTGAACAGCTTGAAAAATGCTAGGGTCAAAGTGATAGCCTTTTAGATTTTTGGAAAAATCTATTTGCAAGTGATAAACAGAAAATTGTCTGTGATTGATTGAGGATGAGCTCACCCAGTAGGAGGCCGGGACCAGTGGTATAGAGGAGGAGGCCAGGACCAGCCGCAGGCAGGAGGTGGCTGGGCCCAGCAGGAGCCCGACAGAAAGGCAAGTCCCTCCCCTCCGCATTACCATCAGAAGGCCCGGAAGGATGACGCAAACTGAGGAGGAATCACTTGCTCTCATTCGTGAGGCAAGTACATTTTTGAGCCAACCCCCCAATGCTGAAGAGGCCTATGGGACATATTTGGCCACCAAGTTGCTGGAGATGGAAAAGGACCAATGAGAACTGTGCGAGGGTATTTTTTTGAGGCCCTTCAGAAGGGTTTGAGGGGTGAGCTTACAGCAAACACCCATCTGTATGATGCAGCCCCTACTCCCTACTCATACTCCAACTCCTCCTCCTCCTACCACAAGTCCACCACCAGAGGCACAGCCTCCAAGGAAGGCTGCAGAGAAGCGTGGAAGGAAGGCTGGTGGGCAGCGTGGAGGGAAGGCTGCATGGAAGATTCGGAAGTGATTGCCTGGCTTCAGTCTGGTCTGACAGAAGACGCAGGCTGTGGTAGTACCACAGCCTGGGGACATAGATGTCATCTGCTGCTGTTCCTGGTCTGTGGGATTCCTGGACCATGTTGTGCTCCCTATTTTATTGACTACACACAATCCCAATTTTGTTGGCCACTGACTTGATGTGTGCCCTGGGGGACAAAAGGCTTCACAAATTTCCAAAGTGCCTCCAGTGTTGCCTTCCTCTTTATTTTGTTTTAACCATAATAAATGGACATACAATTTTCCCCCAAAAATTTAATATGTGTTTTTATTCCAAAACGACAGTTTGTTTGTGAGTAGGCAGGTACATGTCAAAAGACATATATATTATTAGTATTATTATTATAATATTAGTCATGAGATGAGGATAAATAATGAATAATAAATAAATAATGAGGATAAATAATGAAGAAAGACGTTTGTGATAACTCTGTGTGAATATAAGCAGCAAAGCAACTTCATTCTTCTAGCATTATAAAGAAGAAAAGAATGTACTGTATTAAAAGATCACTGAATTAGCAGCGTGAGGAATGTGCTAGCTTCAATACGAACGCTAGTTTTACCAGATCGAGTGCTTCCATCCTGTACTTGCTTCTGAGCATGCGTCATTTTCGGTCCGCCGGACTAGCACACAGACGAACGGATTGTCCGCTAGAAAGCCGAGTCGGACAATTTTGACAATTTTGAGTCAAGACTTCTTTCAAAGTCCACTGGACTTTTGGGAAGAAAAAGTCCACTGGAGTCCACACGCAATCATCTGGATAGGCTTGTGTGTACGCGGCATCAGTCTAACTATAACGTGGCAGATCTATACCATGTCTGCTTTCGGCATGTCTATACCATATCTGCTGCAGCAATAATTGAATTTATAAAGCTTTATAAAGAGCTGCCTTTATTTTGCTCTTGAATGCCAATTTGTCTACCAGTGTTCCTCCCTCTCTCTAGGCTCATGTTCCTGTCAACCTCAACCTCAGAACCAGCATCTGAATCCAGTAATGGCTGAGCATCATCAAGGAGCAAGTGGTTGAGGCTGTGATCAACTAACTTTTAGGGATATAGCAGAAATAGATGTAGACAAGGAGGCAGGTTTATCCACTCTGGTAACTGCAGGGGACTACACACTTGTCTCTGCTTGTGTGACAGAGGATGAGGAGGATAAGGGAGGTTTAGTAAGCCAGTCCACCACCTCCTCTGCATGCTGTGGCTGGATAGCATGGGCAAACTCACTATACAGAGGAAATGATGTCCTGCCTGAGGACTGACCACCATGTCCACCTTTGCCTGTGGACACATTTGTTGCTAGCCCCCTTACAGTGCCAAGGGAACATCTGCCTCTCCTTGTTGTCCTCCCAGACATTATTGGGATGGAGGAAGGGGCGGTGCTTATAAGCAAATGTAAAGGAGAAGTTGAAATCTGTATGTAGTTGCACTTTAATGAATGTAAAGAGGTGTTTGGTGCCCTTTAATTTGAGTACTCACACTACACAGACACGCTCCACGTATACAACAAACACATTGCAATATATTGCGGCAAACGTACAGTGACGCACCCTGCAGGCGAGGGGCTTATTGGAATCTGGAAGCCCCTAACAAGGGGACCCACAGATTCTGGACCCCCCATGTGAATGGGTTTCGGGTACATTGTACCCCTACTCATTCACCAAAAAAAGTGTAAAAATGTTAGAAATTACAGTAGACAATTTGGGACAAATTATTTATTAAAAAATAAAAAATAAAACTGTCCCGCGATGTGCATTCATGTTCAATCACAGTGTAGGACAACCCAAGAAAAAAAATGCAACAACTCCGCCTCCATGGGAGGCTCCCACTGACTGAAGCCTCTTCGTAATTACAGCTGTTACGTAACGCAGTGACATAAACGGGTGACCCCACCCGCTTCTAAGGTCACATGATGTCACACGACATCATCAGAAGGGGCAGGGTCACCTGTTTACCTCACCCTCAGCTATATAACAGCTGTCATCCTGAAGAGGATTCAGTCAGCAGGAGCCTCCCATGGAGACAGAGTTTTTTCATTTTTCTTTTATCAAGTCATGGGACGCTGTGATCGAAGATGAATGGACACCACGGGACCCTTTGCATTTTGTTTAATAAAGGACTTGTCCCAAACTGTCTACTGTCATTTTTAACATTTTTGCCAATTTTTTTGGTGAATGTGTAGGGGTACAATGTACCCGATACCCATTCACATGGGGGGCAGGATCTGGGGGTCCCCTTGTTAAAGGGGCTTTCAGATTCCTATAAGCCCCCCATCCGCAGACCCCCACAACCACCGGGCAAGGTTTGGGGGATGACACCCTTGTTCCCATCAACATTCCTCCCCTATCCTGTCCTCCATGCTGCTTGCTTGGATAAGTGTCTGGTATGGATTTTGGGGGACCCCCATGCCATTTTTTTATTTTGGCACAGGGTTCCCCTTAAGGGCCTGGTATAGATTTTAGGGGGACCTCTACACAATTTTATTTTATTTTGGTTCGGGGTTTCCCTTAATATTCATACCAGACCCAAAGGGCCTAGTAATGGACTGGGGGGATCCCATGCACTTTTTTTCAATGAGTTTATCTTTATTGCCAAGACCCGACAATTCATTATAGCCGCGATCAGTTTTAAATTAAAATGTTTCCTTTAGAAATGTAATTTTGCTGTGGTACTGTTCTAAACACGTGGGGAAAATGTGCAACTTTACAGGCATACTATAGACACCCCCTAGGTACGAAATTTAAAGGAATATTGCACTTTTATTGTTTCACTTTAAGCATTATTAAAATCACTGCTCCCGAAAAAACGGCTGTTTTTAAACCTTTTTTTTGCATTGATACATGTCCCCTGGGGCAGGACCCAGGTCCCCAATAGCTTGCATATTAGCCTTTAAAATTAGCACTTTCCTCCATGCTAGGAGAGTGAGGACACCGGAAGTGACGTCCGGAGTACGAGCGCGGCGCTCGTTCGTTTTAAACTGTATGTTTTTACTTCGTTTAAATGTGAGTACCCAGGACTATGTCCTTTACCTAATAAATAGAAACTGTGATTGCTTACTTCACCATTGGAGCCTCCCCCTTTCTTTCTTCTATGATTATTACATATGCTTTGCGACTGAGTACCCAGAGGAAACTAACTTGTGCTTATACCAGCGGATAGCAACAGAATATTTATTGGAATGCTGTTTACCTTACAGCAGTAAGGTAAGGTAGTTATTGCACCTAGTGTGTGAAGACAAGATTCACATGAGCACCGGTGGAATCAGCCTTTTTGTTCACGCAGCCTGTTGATTTATCTGGCACTGGACGGACTCACAGATTGCACGATTGTATATAGCCTCTGTTTGATGTGATATTTTTAAGGCACATTGGATGCTTGTTTGGACTTTGATCATAATTTTTTTGCACTTTATGCACTATATGGATTAAGATACACTGGATCTTACTGCATTGTATTAATTTTATTTTTAGTTTCTAGAGTTTTTTTATTCTTAATATATTTTTTTATCTCACTTCTATTTATTAATTTTTATTTTCATTTTTTATTTTTATTTTTATTTATCTTAAATTTTTTTTAATTTTTCATGTTACACGTTTTTCACTTCAATTTTATTCTTATGTGTTGATTACTGATTGCTCACATTGCACTTGATTGGATATCGGTAGCACTGTGAAGGTGCACATCTTGATTTAATACGAGTGGATATATATTATTTGAGTCTATTAAGCACTTATGTATTCATAGGCACTTAGCTATTCTATATAATTTATATACTATTTACTGACACTAAGGTAATTTATCCAGTTTATTTATTTATATATTTATTCACGATTTATTTGCTTGGAGCGCGACACCAATTATTAATTTAGTATTACACATTTTTGGGGAGGGTTATTACCCCTGTCGGTGTTATGCTGCAACCATAGTCTCCACTCTGTTTTAGGGCACGTAGTCTGGCGCGAGAATACCTTAAACCTTTATTTTTATACTATAGACACCCCCCAGGCATGATATTTAAAGGAATATTTCATTTTTATTTTTTTCACTTTAAGCATTAAAAAAATAACTGCTCCTGAAAAAACTGCCATTTTAAAAAAAATATTTGCATCAATACTTTTCCCCTGGGGCAGGACCCAGATCCCCAAACACTTTTTATGACAATAACTTGCATATAAGCCTTTAAAATGAGCACTTTTGATTTTTCATTTTAGTGTCCCATAGACTTTAACGGTGTTCTGCAGGCCTTTTGAATCTGTCCCGAACACCGCATTATGCTCAGGCCGAACCGTTTGCCCATCCCTAGTCATAAGTGCTAAATTTGGAGATAAGCATGCTGCATCTAGCTGGGAAATCTCGGCCTTAGTTGGGTTCTTTTATGTTGAGATTTAAGGAAAATAATTCCTTTGCCAGTCTCTCAATATCAGCCAATTTCTTCCATTTTATCTTGGAAGCAATTTGTATGATTTTGCCTCGGATCGTCTCTTTATGTGCTGCCCAAAGTGTCTCTGCTGAAATCTCTTCTGTATTATTTAAGAGAAAATATTATTTTAAGGCCTTTTCTAATTCCACAACTCTAATGGGGTCACTCAAGATAGATTCATTGAGTCTCCAGTGAAACTTATTCGGCTGTTTGAAGCTTCTACAAAGTGTGAGAAGGACCATGGAGTGATCAGACCATACCGTATCCTGGATAGTGTATTTAACTGCCCAAGGAATGTGAGGGGGAGATAAGTATATAAATCAATTCTAGCATATGATTGATGTGGGCTTGAAAAGTGTTTAGTCTCATTTGGTAGGGTTCAGTTCTCTCCATATATTAGCTAGGCCTTGCTGAAAGATTAACTTAGCAGTTTTGGAGCTACTTTTAATAGGGCGAATGAGCTGTGAAATCAGGGGTCTGATTTGTCCAGCCCTTGATCAAACAAAGTGTTCCAGTCTCCCCTTAAGATTACAGTGGCTCCCAGGAGTGGGCCTTCCTTCCAAAAAATTCTCTGGAAAAATGTAGTTTGACCCTGGTTAGGTGTATCATAGGAGATGAAGGATTATAAATGGTCATCTAGAACCCCCTTCACCACTATGAATCTACCCTCTGAATCCCTGTGTTCCAGCTGTGATATAAACAATAATAAGATAGCTACCTTGGTTTTATCCTCCACATTTGTTAAAAAGAACAAGGGTAATTTGCTTGGAGAAAAGAGGGATTGTACCAGCTAGGGAAGTGTGTTTCTTGTAATAAAACTACATCTATTTTTTGAGATGGGTAGGAATAGAAAGCTTTTTGGCATTTCACCAAGGAATGTTGTGAGAATCCACCCATGGGGAGGAGAATTTACATGCCATGGAACAACGGGGATAGGAAGCCATCAAGTCTACCGTCACTTACCCTCCCGTTCTACAGACTCCAATTCAGGGGTATAAGCCTGATGGGTAGCGGATTCCTCAAGATAGCTTGCAGGAGAGGTGAACTTTGGGGGTCAGCTGAAAAAGAGAAAGAGTTAGAACTAGAAAAGCAAGAGAAGAGAAAAGAGAACAGAAACAGGCCCCTGCAGGGCCTAACAAGGCAGGCGGATGAAGGCTTCCTCCTGTCAACAACACAGCACTTTGAGTCATCTCCCTCACGAAAAATCCCACCACATGGACATTAAGAAACCATGTCCGTGTGATAGACGGTGGCACAACAGGACTGCTCTGTCCGCAGCCCACTTTTGCACATAAATATTAAGTGAAAACAGTATTGCATGTATCACGACACTCAGATTAACAATTTTTAAGTCTGGTACATTTTGACGGGGGAAAAGGGGGAAGGGAAAGGGAATAGGAGGATAAGGGAGATGAAGGGAGAGGGTTGTGAAGGGGTAAGAAATGGGGGGAAATTTAGGGAGGGAGGCACAGTAGGATAGGGCACATTTTAGCCTTAAGAAAAAAAAATGCATGGTCAAGAAATATTAGGGAACATCATGTTTTATTCCCTGACCGGTGCAATCCCAAAAAAAACTCAGGGAGCCCCCCCGGGTTGTCAGGCAGGGCAATGCCAATATACCCCACAATCCTCAGGAACAAATGAATTAGAGAAACGTCCTGTTTAAGTCTATCCAATAGGGGACATGTAGACCTTGCCAAAAGGATAAAAAAAACAGTCAAAAGAGGGGGGGGGGGCAATTTTAAGGGGAAAACATCCCCTGACCACGATCCTGGGGAACCAGAGGATAGGTGTTTACAAGAAGCCAAATAGGATCAGGGAGGTCTATTGTCCTTGGGACGCTTGAGAAGGAGAAGGTTTTTCTCTTAAAGGTGAACTTAAGAGCAAGTGGGAAGGCCACCAATACTTGATTTCTCTTTGAGATAATATTGTAAGGTCTTGACAGACCATTTGAGATTGAGTACAAGACTTTTTCATAATTTCCTTTTTTACTGCATAAAAATTAGATTTGACCACAACATCTCTAAGAGAACCCTCCTTCCTGGTGGTCCTAAGGCTCTATGAGCTTGGTCCAGCGCCAGTCTATGTGGAAGAATGTCTGGGTAATATGTTTAATAAGGTCTTGGACTGCTGTAGGGATGTCTCTAATCCTCAAATTAAATCTCCTCGACCTTTTCTCTAGGTCCTCGATTCTGGATAAAGCTATGTCAAGCTGTTCTTGCAGGACATGAATATGATCAGTATTCTGGTTAGCCCTGGAGACTGCAGCATCCAATTTGTGTTCTATAGCTTCCATTCTAGATCCTACATTTTGGAAGTCCGCCAGAATGTCCCCTGTAATTTTAGCTGCTGTTTGGGCTAGGCCTTTCTCTAGCAATTCTGGCAGCTTGTGGAAGAGACCCACAGTGTTAAGTGGCAGATCCCATCTTAGGCTCCCTGGCACATTGGCATTTTTACAGAAGAAGGGACACCATTGGGGGGAACACTAGGTCCTCCATTGTCTGCTCAATGAAGGATTCTGTTGATGACGGAGATGGTGTCACACTTTGATGGCTGTTTATATGCAGCTTTGGGGTATATGATAGTGAAGCATGAGTCAGGACTTGCCTCTGATCTACGTGCCTCTCCGCTGCAGGATCATGTGGCTGGGCTGTGGCCGCTATCTTGGAATTGGCCGGTCTGTCGCTGGAGGCAAATTGGGGTCGTAGATCATATGCTGATGATGGGGGCTTCCCCTGTCAGAACACACCTCTGTTCTTCGTCCTGAGGGCCGCAAACAGCTGCTGGGAGCGCTGGGTGACCAGGGCAGCACAGAGCGCCCAGATAAAGCGGCCATCTTGCATGCCTCTGTGCATGAGCCTTTCAGGTCTCCCTATTCTCATATGTCAGACCACTCTACTCCTGTATGAAGTAGAGTATAAAAGTGAGGGTTATAAGTAGACCAAAAATTGCTCCCAGAGAAATCATTGGTGAGAAAAACATAGCCAGCCCAATATTTTGCTGGTGGTCATAGAAATATGGGGGTAGTGGGAGCAACATGTTTTTCCAATGACTCCTTTTCTACGTGCCTATGCCACATTTTAGCTTGGCATAGGTAAAAAGATGACGTGTTTGTCAATTGGACAGATATTTAAGAAAATATTTTTTGTTAATCCTAATTAATTCTAATGCTGCGTTGGCTAGTCCGATCGTTTTTTGGAAACAAAATCCGATGGACCTAGAAATAGAACATGTTTCAAATTTTTCAGACGGACTCAATTCTGACGGACTAAAAATCTGTAAAACCGTTCATCCGTGTGCTAGTCCCACAGACCAAATACAACGCAGGGGCAGCTATTGGCTACTGGCTATTGAACTTCCTTGTTTAGTCCCGTTTACGTCATCATGTTCAAAACGAACGGACTTTCTAACGGACTTAGTCCCTTCGTGTGTGGCCAAGTCTGTTCATTCGGAAAGTCCATCAGAACTCTGCCCGAAAGTCCATCTGGAAGACCTTCGGACCTAGTCTGCCGAAAAAGTCTGGTCATGTGTACGTGGCATTAGGCTTCATGTACATTGCTGCTGGTAAATGGATGTTTAGGAACAGTTTGGTGTTTTTTTCAGCTGCCCCTGAACTCTTCTCTATGTTATCTTATCAGTACATGTACACAGGGTTGTTGTCGTTTCTAGATAGTTGAGTTTAGAAGCATTTTTTGGAAAGCAAAAAAATGCATTCAGGATGGATGTTCAGAGGCATTTGAAACGGGAAACGCCTGTAACAGCTTGTAAACGTGTAAACGAGGTAACTCACGTTTAGCTGCGTTTCGTTTACAGGCATTTTCAGTTTTTGACTACCAAAAAAAAAAGAAATTCTTCTAAACGCAAACACAGCTAAACACGGCAAAACTGACATTTTTAGACCCCAGTTACTATCTGTCAAGTTGAATTTTTCAGGAGAGGTTTTAAAATGTTCTGTGCACATTAAGATTAAGTACGAACAGATGCAATTTGAAAGTCACCATGAATATAAGCAAATCCAGAATTTCACTTCTGGATAATAAAATACTGGTACGACAAACAAAGTTTGAGAGCAGAATCTAAAATTTTCCGATAACATATCCGATCGTTTAAATTCCGAACGTGTGTAGACAATTCCGACAGACAAAGTGTCACACATGCTCAGAACAAATTACGAGATGAAAGCTATTGTCTACTGGCCCGTTTATAGTCCCATCGTATGTGTTTTATGTCACCGCGTTCAGAACGATCTGATTTTCTGACAACTTTGTGCGACTGTGTGTATGCTAAACAAGTTTGGGCCAAAAATCCGTCTGGAAAAAATCAGACTGATTTTGTCGTCGGAAAGATCAACTGTGTGTACTGGGCATAAGCCTTTCAACTCCATCCTTCTACTGTATATGATCTGTACATTAACCCCCTCCCCATCTCCTCAGTTTGTGTAAGACCTGTGTGTGCTGTATCTAGTGCACACAAAAATTGATCACTCTAAAGCATCTACATAACAAAAATGTATAATTTCTGGGGTGTTATACTGCCCTGGTATTTTTCATTTTAACCAAATGTGAGGGAAACAACATTTTATGTCCTTTTCCTTTATAAAATAAAAATATAACCACAGTGGTGATGAAATATTACCTAAAGAAAGCACTATCTATTTTAAAAAAATTATATAAAATGAATTTGAATGCAATGTTGCATGACAGAGTAATTCAAATAGTCAAAGTATCAAAGTACTGAAAATTGAAAAACAGCCTTGTAATGGATGTGAATTATAGACTTGTATTCAAAAAGTTAACTTCAAAATATTGAAGAAGGAATGCTCTATCCTTATTATGTTTTGCCATCATCAGGTTGTTATGATGATTCTCAATAAATATTGGTACTTATCAACCACTTGCCTACTGGGCACTTAAACCTCCCTCCTGACCAGACCAATTTTCAGCTTTCGGTGCTCTCACACTTTGAATGACAATTACTCAGTAATGTAATACTGTACCCAAATTAATTTTTTGTCCTTTTTTTTCATACAAATAGATATTTCTTTTGGTGGTATTTGATCACCTCTGGGTTTTTTATTTTTTGCGCTATAAAAGAAAAAAGACCAAAAACTTTGAAAAAAAAAACACATTTTTCTTTGTGTCTGTGATAAAATTTAGCAAATTATTATTTTTTCTTCATACATTTTGGCCACATTTTATACTGCTAAATATCTTTGGTAAACATAGCCAAAATTAGATTAAATATTATTTGGTCTTTGTGAAAGTTATAGAGTCTACAAGCTATGGTGCAAATCATAAAAAATTGATCACGCCTGTCTCATTTCTTGCGACCCTAACAAGCCAGGAAAGTACAAATACCCCCCAAATGACCCCTTTTTTGAAAGTAGACATATTTAGTAAGATGCGTGGTTTGGTTTTTGATGTTGTAATTTTTTCCCACAATTTTTCGCAAAATTAAGATTTTTTTCCCACAAAATTGTCATTGTAATAGGTTATTTCTCTCACATGGCATGTGCATACCACAATTCATGCCCCAAAATACATTCTGCTACTCTTCCTGAGTATTACAATACCTCACGTGTGGGACTTTTCCACAGCCTGGCCACATAGAGAGGCCCAACATGCAGGGAACACCATCACGTGTTCGAGGAGCATAAATTACACATCTAACTTGTTGACTACCTATTTTGGTAGACACGTGACACTGATGTGGCATTGATGACAGATGGCACTGATACGTGGCACTGATGGCACGTGGCACTGATGACAGATGACACTAATACGTGGCACTGATGACACGTGGCTCTGATGACAGATGGAGCTAATACGTGGCACTGATGACAGATGGCACTAATACATGGCACTGATGACTTGTGGCACTGATGACAGATGGCACTGATACATGGCACTGATGACACGTGACGCTGATAACAGATGGCACATGACACTAACAGGTGGCATTGGTGACAGATGGCACTGATACATAGCACTGATGACACGTTACACTGATAACAGATGGTGCGTGGCACTGGGGACAGGTGGCAATGGAGACAGGTGGCACTGATGGGTGGCACTGGGACAGATGGCACTAATAGGTGGCACTGGGGGCAGATGGAGGTGATGGGTGGCAGTGGGGACAGATGGCACAGATGAGTGGCACTGGGGACAGTTGGCCCTGAAAGGTGGCACTGGGGACAGATGGCACTGACAGGTGGCACTGGGGACAGATGGCACTAATAGGTGGCACTGGGGACAGGTGGCATTGATAGGTGGCAAAGGGACAGATGGCACTTATGAGTGGCACTGGGGACAGATGGAGCTGATGGGTGGCACTGGGGACAGATGGCTCTGTGGGCACTGTGTTGTGTTAGTGTGGCACTGATATGTGTGATTTTTTTTTCACTCACGCTTCAGAAGGAAGCTCTCCCTCCTTACCCATGGTCTCTGTGTGAGGAGGGAGAGCCGACAATGAGAGATGATCTCATATGTTTACATATGAGATCATCTCTCATTGGGCACTCCAATAAAGTGCTAAATGCCGCTGTGATTGGCCATTTAGCACAATCTGTGACACAGATTTCCCCCGATGCACACCTGTGGCGTCGCGCAGGGAGGCTTTAAACAGGAGGACGTCCAGGGACACCCTCCCGGCAATTGAGTGCTGCGCTGTAGCCATCTTCCGGCTATAGCGCGGGCGCATGGTGGTTATAGAGAGACTAGAAATTGTTTTTAGGAAACCTAGGTCTATTCAAGATAGACTGATGCAAATCCATTGAACTAGTCAAGCCAATGTCTACAAGGTAGGGAAGATAAAACAATCTTGCCCATTGGGTCTTTGCTCAAGCCTCGGTACTATGTTTTGTGTCATACTACTGGCATCATCTTTTTGAGACATTGAGATGCTTTTGATGTGGGTAAGGCTAAATGTAAATTGAGGCATCATATATATTACCACATTTATCTCACTGGAAAAGGAAATGACCCACTCCATTTAGTTTACATGTAGGGCTAAAGAATAATTTTGATACCTTTTCAAATTTCCTTTTTGCCCCTGAATTGAATACATGAATACTATAGCAATGATGTTTTTTTTACATCCCCATCTTTAGACGTGAAACTTGTTAGATGTATATGCATAGGGCCGGTGAGCACCTGATTTGAATGAGGTTTTAAGTTATAAACCTTTCCTATGAGTGATTTATTTTGCATTTTTTACATCAATATTGATGATTGTAATTTTCATTTGTTACATATGTATGTTATTTATTTTGTTAATGGAGTTTTATTTTCCCAGCACATCATATAGGGGATCGTAGATAGATGCCTTGTTGGTGTGCTAAACATTCCCCAGGTTATTAAATTTTTAAACATCTAATTATTAGTGTACTTTGATGGCCGTGTAATTACGTTTTTTTTTTATATATACATTTTTATTATAGGTTGAATATGACATGTGCCCTAGGTGCCAGAATCAGGTAATTCCCCTAATGACAATAGTTGTCTATTTCTAGATACATCATGTAGACCACTGGCACTCAGAAAAGGGACTACAGTTTGTTTGTAGACTGATGGTACGCTGCTGAGTCAAGTAATTGACAGTAAGTGGAAGCTATTTTAGTTGTGATTTGCAGGGCCATTTAAATGGCTTTGGACTAACCTGTATTTTATATTTTTCACTCTAAAACATGTAATACTAAGGAAAAAAAAATCCCAGTCTGAAGTGCTTTAAAACAGCTAAAAATTTCATTAACCGTGTACTTCACCTCTGATCTTTTTCATCCACTTTCATTTTCTTTGATGACACTATTGGGAAAGTGAATCCCTTGCCTTGCCAATAACTCTATTTTGTCTTTTATCACAGCAAGTATTGTGTTTCAAATGTGTAATTTTTTTGAACTCATAGCATGGGATCATGTGACAAAAGTAAACTTTTGGCTACTGTGGAAGAGACTTCATTTGCCTGGCAGATTTTCCTGCAGCACATCCCTTGGTCTGGAGCTTTTTTTTTTTTTTTTCTTGGGGCCTACATATTATTTCAAGAAGTGTAAATTGTTCTATTCTGGCAGTCTCTGGTTGGATGTTGCACCACAAGACAGACTGTACAGCCAACTACTTAGATGACATTTCTCTAATAACATAACACCTCTTTATTTCTGTGGACATAACAATTTTTCAGTAACGTGACATCTTTCTTTGTGTCATGGTTCTGGCTCCAAGCAGCATAGGTGGAGTTAAAAACTGTAGTATTCTCATTTCTTTTCATTTATTTATTTATTTATTATTATTTATTTAATTTTTCATACATTCGAAATACAAACATTATAAAACATAGTAGGGCAGAGTGGGCAAATCAAGTAGTATTACATTAAAAGAAAAAAGGAAGAAGGAAAGGCAATCGTCCTTATTTTAAGAGGGTCTTCTTTCCCCTCCCTTACTTTCTTCTATATAACTTAAGAAGAGGAGTACCCCTCTCCTTCTTCCTTCTAAACTTCCTACCTACCATAATTTTCCTTCACCCCCCCCCCTTCCCGTCCTATACCTCTCCCGGGTCTCCCACCCCACTCTCTTGTTTTGTGGGTGAGAGGCCGTCACCCTCCTACAGCCCTATTACCTTGCTATATTTCTTTGTTAATTTGAATAGTTTCCATTGTTCCCCTTTCTTCTGAGGCTCCCTTCTGAAGGGTCTGGTATGGATATTTAGGGGGAATCATTTTTTTATTTTTATTTGACACAGGGTTCCCCTTAATATCCATACCAGACCTGAAGGGCCTGGTAATTGAATTTGGGGGGACTCCACGCATTTTTTTTGTTATCAATGACTTTCAATGACTGCTCTCTGTATTAAGGGGAGCCGACAATTCATTATAGCCGTGAGTGCTTTTAAATTACTTTTTTTCCTGCAGAAATTACACTTTGTGCAGGGACAGTTCTAAGCATGGGAAACATGCGCCCCTTTACAGGCATACTATATACACCCCCTAGGTACGAAATTTAAAGGAATATTGCACTTTTGTTGTTTCACTTTAAGCATTATTAAAATCACTGCTCCCGAAAAAACGGCTGTTTTTAAACCTTTTTTTTGCATTGATACATGTCCCCTGGGGCAGGACCCAGGTCCCCAATAACTTGCATATTAGCCTTTAAAATTAGCACTTTTCATTTTTGAACTTTCGAGTCCCATAGACTTTAATAGGGTTCTAAAGTTCACGCAAATTTTAGGTCTGTTCTCAGGTTCTGGTGGGAACCGAACCAGGGGTTGTTCGGCTCACCCCTACCAGGGACTTATTGCAACCAAAGTCGTTGGAGTAGCTGGATCTAAATTACCCTCCAAAATAGTGTCTCTATTTAAAATAAAGGGACCACAAATTACTTCTTATCATTTCAGGGGTCAAGGACCTACCTTCAGTATTCAGACTGCTTGCAAAAGGGGCTGCGTTTATATATCTCACAATCAATAAACCAAAAGTCTATATTCAGTTAAAAGAACCCTGCATTCTTAACACGGATTGTAGGATTGCCTGTATCAAAAAAAGCCCAACATAACCATTGAAGATATCCATCACTGAACTATTTAAGCCCATATCATCTGTTAAAACACACCTTGAAAAGTGCCACTGCTCTCACCGCACTGGAAGGTAAGCAGAGTGCACAAGTGGTGGGCCACCATTTAAAATAGGACACAGGTGGCAAAAATCAATGCTCGGGCATCCAGGCAGTTCCACGATGGCCACTGTATGCCCAGACAGCACCCCTAGCATCCCAGATAGATGGAATCCTCTGCACAACCAGTGCCCTCTAGGCGCCAGCGGTGTAAGTTACAATTGGCATCTGGAGCATGCACACAATGCTGGCCAAAACCTCCATAGGAAGTTAACAGTGTATCCCATACCAGCAAAGGCAGAGAGCAGAAAGGGGTTCATGCGTATCAACCTCACACCCACCCACAAACCAGGATCTACTGGGAGGTACTAAATGGGACACAGTCAACAAACAACAAAAACAGAAAAAACAAAATGTAACACAATTATTAACCAAAATAAACACTAAATAACAATGTAAAGAAGGCAAATAATTTTTAGCCATTACCCCTATGTTTTAGAGCACCAGTAGCATAGAAATCCACCCCCACCCAGGATTGGCTCCCATTGTATGAAGCATACATAGATGGAAAAACCTTATCTGTTCTTACGCCATACATACCATAAACAAAAAAATAAATAAAGTGGAACTTGAACTTGTGAAATAGGGGCCAGTGTACTAGACTATAAAAATGGTGTGAAATTCACCACATCGTTCAATCCCAGTGGTATATTTGCTTTAAGGAGATGGATCCACCTAGTCTCTCTTTGACGCAACCGCTTGTCGAAGTCCCTTGCCCTGGGGTCCTCTAACACTCTATCCAAGGTCATGAACTTCATTACTGTAAGGTCATAGTTATGCAGTGAACCCACATGTATACCGATTGGGATGATTATATTAGGTGTGTAGTAAATGTGTTCATGTATACATTTGTGGAAAGAATATACTCTGACGTACTCTGACTTAAAATCTTCTTTAAACAAAATGTGTGCTTTTATGATATTTTATACAAAAGATTGATTTTTTTTTCTATATGTATGTTGCATTGGTAATAAATTTAATATTTTTTTGTAAATGTTGTGCCTCTAGATTCCAGATGTAGAATATGTGGTATGGTACAAACCCTTATGAGGCCAGTAAGGAGACTGTCTCATGGTGAGTAGGGTAATGACAAGCCTCCCACCACATATAGCTACATGTCATATGTGCATATAATCCACACATCATACATAAGCATAGCAAATAAAAAAAAAATCTTACTTAAATGTACCATGTATGGCCTCAACAATATAGCAAAATCTGGACTTTTATATGTAAGGTACTGGCATGACATGACCTCCAGCCACTATTTTCTTTTTATGCCCTCACTCATGAGTAGGTATGAGCCAAACACCCGCCAGCTCGGTTCGCAACAGAACATGTAAAAAATGTGTTCGACCACGCAAACACCGTTAAATGGGACACGAATGTGAAAAATCAAAAGCGTTAATTTTAAGGGTTAATATGCAAGTTATTTTCATAAAAAGTGTTTGGGGTCCTGCCCCAGGGGACATGTATCAATGCAAAAAAGTTATAAAAATTAGCGTTTTTTCGGGAGCTGTGGTTTTAATAATGCTGAAAGTGAAACAATAAAAGTGAAATATTCCTTTAAATTTCATACCTGGGGGGTGTCTATAGTATGCCTGTAAAGTGGCACATTTTTCCTGGATTTAGAACAGTCCCTGCACAAAATGACTTTGAATTGTCGGGTCTCTGCAATACAGATAAAAGTCATTGAAAAAAATGGCATGTGGGTCCCCCCAAAAAACCATACCAGGTCCTTTGGGTCTGGTATGAATATTAAGGGGAACCCCGAACCAATTATTATTTTTTTAATTGTGTGAGGGTCCCCCCACATTCCATACCAGGCCCCTCAGGTGGATATTAAGGAGAACCTTCAGGTCTGGTATGGAGTTTAAGGAGAACCTTGCACCAAAATTTAAAAAAAAATGGCGTGGGGGTCCCCCAAAAATCCATACCAGACCCTTATCTGAGCACACAACTTGACAGGCCACAGGAAAAGAGGGGGGGCAAGAGAGCACCCCCCTGAACCGTACCAGGCCACATGTTGATGGGGACTGTTAGGATCTTCAGGTGGAGAGTCTGACTTAGTGGAAGGGGACCTCTCTTACGGCTCTGGTTCTGGTCTCACTGGAATGGGAACAGGGAGACCGGAGCACAGCGGGGTAGGAGAGTCCAGCCAGGTGCAGCAGCAGATGCCAGGTAGATGAGGATCCTCTTGGAGCGGAGCTCTCTGTAGCAAGAAGGCAGCTGGAAGAAGACCACGGACTGTGGGATCAGGATGGCTGGATCTCAGGATGAGAAAGTAGCAGACACAGGAACAAGCAGGAGCCAGCAGAGGAATCAGGTACAAGCAGAGGTTCGGCAACAAGAATCAGTCCAAGAAGGGTCAAACAAGCCGGGGTCGGAGCAGGGGAGATCAGCAAGGTCAGACGGAGCCGGGTCAGGTATCAGATAAGGTTAAACAGAATAGCAGGTAACTCGGGTACAAGCTGCAGACGAGACAGCACAGAACCCCTGCAGCTGTGCCTTTAAAAAGGGCCACTGGCGCCAATTGTGCTAACGCTCGCCCGTGCGTGCGTGTACCGCACGCACATACGAACAACATGCACCCGCGCGCGTCGGAAGACGCTCGTGCCCACGACGACCCACGGTACGAGCGCGTGTGCGCGCACGGAGAGCCGATCGCACGGAACGGGCGGATTCCTGACATTGCCCCCCCACAAGGGGCAACCTCCGGGTGCCCCTAGTGGCTCTTTTCTCCGGGTGTGCAGCAAAGAAGGCCTGGATTAGTCTATCAGCATGTACATTAGAAGCAGATTCCCAAGAATTATTCTCCGGGCCATAGCCCTTCCATTTAATTAGAAACTGACCTTGTCCCCATCGTCTTCTGAAATCCAGAATGGCCTCCACTTCAAATTCCTCACTGCCATCAATCAGTACAGGGTCAGGTGGCCTTTTCTCCCTACCAGGGAAGGGATCAGGTACAGCAGGCTTAAGTAAAGCTACATGAAAGACTGGATGTATTCTCATGGAATCGGGTAGAGACAATTCATAAGATACCTCGTTAATTTTCCTCTTAACAGGAAACGGGCCCAGGAACTTGGGTGCCAACTTCCTGGAGGGACATGCTAATTTTAAATTAGAAGAAGACAGCCATACCTGGTCCCCGACCTGAAGGATCAATTCTCCCCTTCTTCCTTGATCAAAGCTCCTCTTGCTGTCAGCCTGAGCCTTGGTTATGACTTCCTGCAGGGTCCGGTTATTCTGCTGGAGAAAGGAAACCGTGTCCTGTACTGCTGGAACATGAGACTCTGTAAGGATATCGGGGAGAAAAGACAGGTTAAAACCGTAATTGGCAAAAAACGGGGACTGCCCAGTGGTAGCATGGCTGGCATTGTTGTAGGCGAATTCCGCCAGTGGTAGCAGGGAGACCCAATCGTCCTGGACAAAGGAAGAGAAACACCTAATATATTGCTCGAGGGTCTGGTTGGTGCGTTCCGTTTGCCCGTTGGTCTGTGGGTGATAGGCAGAGGACAGGGCCAATTCTATTTTCAAAGCTTCACATAGGGCTCGCCAGAAACGGGAGGTGAACTGAACCCCTCTATCGGATACAATATTGGTGGGTACCCCGTGGAGCCTGATTATTTCTTTGATAAAAATATGGGCAGTCTCGGTCGCGGAAGGGGTTCCCTTTAAGGGTAGGAAGTGGGCCATCTTAGACAGACGGTCACAAACTACAAAGATGGCAGTGCAGTTCTCAGAAGGGGGAAGTTCCACAATAAAATCCATAGTAATCATCCGCCAAGGGCGGTCGGGTGCGGGAAGAGGTTTAAGCAGCCCCCAAGCCCGATTTCTGGGGACCTTATTCCGACTACATACGGGGCAAGAATTTACATACTGCTTGCAGAACTCCCTCATGCCTGGCCACCAGAAGGAGCGCTGTACCAGTTCCAAGGTCTTGCGGACACCAAAGTGCCCCGCGAGCGGATGGTCATGGAGGAGACCCAAGACCTTAACTCTCACATCTTCAGGGACGAAGATCAGGTTGTCCTTCCAAAGCAGGCCTTCTCTGGATGCAAGTGAGATTCTCGGGGGACAGGAGGAAGTGGAGGAAGCACTCTTTAGCAACGACACTAGGTCTGGTTGGATGAGGAGAAAGGTGTTAGCAGGGAGGATGGTATCCGGGGGTGCGGTGTCCTTGGGGCTGTCAAACATACGGGAGAGTGCATCTGGCTTAACGTTTCTTGATCCAGGGCGATAGGTTATGTGGAAACAGAACCGGGAGAAAAAGAGGGCCCAGCAAGCCTGCCGAGGTTTTAGGCGTTTAGCGGTACGGAGGTACTCGAGGTTCTTGTGGTCCGTGTAGATGAGCACGGGGTGTGCCGCCCCCTCGAGTAAGTATCTCCACTCCTCCAAAGCCGACTTAATGGCAAGTAATTCCCGGTCGCCTACATCATAATTCCTCTCCGCCGGAGAGAGTTTTCGGGAAAAGAACCCTACGGGGTGCATCAGGTCATCTTTACCTAAGCGCTGGGAGACCACCGCCCCTACTGCTACCTCAGAGGCATCTACCTCCAGAATGTAAGGTCTAGATGGATCCGGGTGACTGAGGATAGGAGCAGAGGTGAACAAGTCCTTGAGTCTCCTGAAGGCGGCCTGGGCTTCAGGACCCCAAAGGAAGCGCGTATTTTGCTTGGTGAGCTGGGTAATGGGGGAGATAATGGCAGAGAATCCTTTAATGAATTTTCTATAAAAGTTAGCGAAGCCCACAAAGCGTTGAATGCCTTTTTTGTCAGTGGGGGCTGGCCATTCAAGGACAGTGGCGACCTTTTGCGGGTCCATCCTGATGCCTGCTGGAGAGATTTCAAGGCCGAGGAATTGGATCTCCTGTTGCTCGAATTTACATTTCTCAGCTTTGGCGTAGAGTCCATGTTGCCGGAGCCGAAGCAGTACTCTGCCGACGTGTCCCCGGTGCTGTTCCAGGGACCTGGAGAAGATCAGGATGTCATCGAGGTATACGATGACGAAGATGTCCAGGAAGTCCCGGAAGACATCATTAATTAAGTGCTGGAAGGTGGCTGGGGCGTTACACAACCCGAAAGGCATCACCAGGTACTCGTAGTGCCCAAAGCGAGTCCGGAACGCAGTTTTCCACTCGTCACCTGCTCGTATGCGGACCAAGTTGTAGGCTCCTCTCAAATCTAACTTAGTAAAAATAGTAGCTGACCTCAGTCTTTGGAAGAGTTCTGGAATCAGGGGTAGGGGATAGCGGTTTTTAATCGTGACTCTGTTCAGCTCCCGATAGTCCACACAAGGTCGAAGGGTCTGGTCTTTTTTAGTGACAAAAAATATTCCAGCCCCGGCAGGAGACGTGGAGTGACGGATGAACCCCTTCTTGAGGTTCTCGAGATGTATGCCTTCAGAGCCTCTTGTTCCTTCTCGGATAGAGGGTAGACACGTCCAAATAGGATATCTGCCCCAGGAAGGAGCTCAATGGGACGTAGGGGCGATGCGGGGGTAGGGAATCAGCCCCCCGTTTACTGAAAACATCCAGAAACTCATGGTAAGGCTCGGGGACTGATTGACATAAGTCCAGGTCTGGGTCTAGGCAGAGAAGTGTTCCGGATTGTACAGAAGGCCCAGAAAGGCAGTGGTCCTGGCAGTAAGGGGAGAGGAACCTCACCTCCCCAGAGGTCCAGTCAATGGCGGGATTGTGGGCCTGCAGCCATGGGATGCCCAGAATCACAGGAAAGAGTGGGGATGAAATGACATCAAGAATTAACAGTTCCGTATGTTGGCAGGAGGTGGAGGTGGGTAGTGGAAGGGTCTCCTGGGTGACTCGACCGGACTTAATCTGGGAACCATCGGCCAAAAAGATAGAAAGTCCATGAGACTTTTTCTGGAGTGGGATGGAATGTTGGTTGGTGAAAGCAGCGTCAATGAAGCAACCGCAGGCTCCGGAGTCAAGGATGGCGTTGACGCGGATCGTTCTTTCCAGAAGCTGAAACGAGAGCAGAAGGGCAACATGGAGAGAGTTGGAAGGCAGGTTTAAGGAACTGCGAGACACGGAAGAGAGGCACTTACGTGACTTAACGGGACAGTTGGCCACATAATGTCCGGAGCCGCCACAGTATAGACACAAGTTCATCTGTCGGCGGCGGGCTCGCTCCTCCGGAGACAGGGTAGGTCGGAGTAATCCAAGCTGCATAGGTTCCTCAGGAGCTGAAGAAACGCTGGCAGACCCCCTTTGGGGGGGAGGAGAGAAGAAAGGTGTGGAAGACGGGGTTCTGGCGGTCATCCAGGCGGGTCTCAGAGGTTGGGAAGAGCGTTCGGCCCTGCGCTCACGAAGCCTTCGGTCGATTTGAATGGCCAGAGCAATTAAGTCCTCTAAGGCGTCAGGGGTTCCAAAACGGGCCAACTCGTCCTTGAGGGCCTCAGACAGACCCATCCGAAATTGGTGTCTTAGGGCCGACTCGTTCCATTGAGTATCTGCGCTCCAGCGTCTAAAATCCGAGACATAGTCCTCGGCCGTCCTACGGCCCTGCTGGAGCGCAGTTAATGCGGATTCGGCGGTGGCAGCCCGCTGCGGGTCATCGTAGAGCTGCGCCATCCCTTCGAAGAAGGTGGAGAGGGTCTGGATAAGGGGACTGTCATTCTCCAGAAGGTGGTGGGCCCAGGATTGAGGTTCCTCTTGCAGGAGAGAGACAACAAACCCCACCTTAGTTGCCTCCAGAGAGAAAGTCCTGGGTTGGAGGGCAAAGTATAGCTGGCAGGCGTTGCGAAAAGCCCGGAACTTGGAGCGGTCCCCCGAAAACCTCTCCGGGATGGGAACCCTAGGCTCAGGTGGAAGCATCACTATTGCCGAATGGGCAGCTGGCTGGACAGGAGGAGGCTGAGGTGTGGCGTCTGGTGAACCCGGGGTAGAGAGATGCTGGACACGCTCCTCCAACCTGGTGTAGCCATCCTGCAGAGACTTCACGGCCTGGGTGAGGGCCGCAAGGTGGGAGCAGATCTCCTTCAAAGCAGAGGCCCCTTCCGCAGACTCAGACATGGCTGTCTCGTACTGTTAGGATCTTCAGGTGGAGAGTCTGACTTAGTGGAAGGGGACCTCTCTTACGGCTCTGGTTCTGGTCTCACTGGAATGGGAACAGGGAGACCGGAGCACAGCGGGGTAGGAGAGTCCAGCCAGGTGCAGCAGCAGATGCCAGGTAGATGAGGATCCTCTTGGAGCGGAGCTCTCTGTAGCAAGAAGGCAGCTGGAAGAAGACCACAGACTGTGGGATCAGGATGGCTGGATCTCAGGATGAGAAAGTAGCAGACACAGGAACAAGCAGGAGCCAGCAGAGGAATCAGGTACAAGCAGAGGTTCGGCAACAAGAATCAGTCCAAGAAGGGTCAAACAAGCCGGGGTCGGAGCAGGGGAGATCAGCAAGGTCAGACGGAGCCGGGTCAGGTATCAGATACGGTTAAACAGAATAGCAGGTAACTCGGGTACAAGCTGCAGACGAGACAGCACAGAACCCCTGCAGCTGTGCCTTTAAAAAGGGCCACTGGCGCCAATCGTGCTAACGCTCGCCCGTGCGTGCGTGTACCGCGCGCACATACGAACGACGTGCACCCGCGCGCGACGGAAGACGCTCGTGCCCACGACGACCCGCCGTACGAGCGCGTGTGCGCGCACGGAGAGCCGATCGCACGGAACGGGCGGATTCCTGACAGGGACAAGGGCCTCATCCCCACAACCCTTGCCTGGTGGTTGTGGGGGTCTGCGGGCAGGGGGCTTATTTGAATCTGAAAGCCCCCTTTAACAAGGGGATCCCCAGATCACAGCCCCTCCCTGTTTGAAACGGTAACACATTTTGGGTCCTTTATTAAAAAAGAAAAATGTCCCACGAAGTCCATTCATCTTCTTCTCTTGCTCCGCTGATGGACCGGAAAAATAAATAAAAAAGATTGGCCTCCATGGGAGGCACCCACCTTATGACGCTTCAGTGCGATGACACTTCTTTTATAACTGAGGTTGGGCCCAAACGGTGACATACCTGGGTGACCCCGCCCCCTCTGATGGCACGGGGAACATGGGGACAGGGCCACCCAGGTACGTAAACGGGGGCACGCCCCCTATGATGCCATGCGGAAGCCATTGGAAAGTTCCCGTGTGTCAGAGGGGGCAGGGTCACCTGGGTACGTCACTGTTTGGCCCCACCCTCAGTTGTAAAAGAACTGTCATCACACTGAATTGTCATAAGGTCGGTGCTTCCCATGGAGGCGGATCTTTTTTATTTATTTTTTCCGAACCATTGGTGGAGCGAGAGAAGAAAATGAATGGACTTTGTGGGACATTTTGATTTTTGATTTTTTAATAAAGGACTTGTCCCAAGATGTGTCTTGTGTTTTTTTTTAACATTTTGACACTTTTTTTGTGAAATGGTAGGGGTACAATGTACCTGTTACCATTTCAAATGGGGGCGTGGGATCTGGGGCTCCCCTTCTTAAAGGGGGCTTCCAGATTCCAATAAGCCCCCCGTCCGCAGACCCCCACAACCACCGGGCAAGGGTTGAGAGGATGAGGCCATACTATTATTATGTTGAAACCTTGCCTGATGGTTTATATACATTTTGCTCAATCATTCATGTCCTTCCATGCTCTGCAATTACAATTCTACTACCTCATTTTTTTTTTTTCCATTGTTCTATATCATTATTAAATGTAGGACTTCCTGTTGTTTTCTGTAACCTTTCCAGCTGCCTAGCTGTTGGGTAAAACTCTTTGAATGACCTTTGCTTGCACTCATAACTCTTTTTCAAGCATGTTCTCATTGCACCCGCTCTTCTAAAGTGTCACAAACTGTGTAAATTGAGGATTGCTTCCCTCAGGAAAAAGTTTGCATTAAAAAATGGTTTTAGTAAATAAATGTTATATTCATTTTTAGCCCATAATTGCATTACATGTTTCCTCTCTTCTCAGCCTGTCTTCAGGGCAGACGTTCTGAAGATAATTAGTTTCTGCAAAACATTACAATATTGTCTGGCTGTGAACTTAGGGTGTGATCTCCAAGCTGAATCATACCATGCCAAGTACATTGGCAAATGACATTGATGGGGCTGTGATTTCCTTAGTGGGAAATAGGAGAAAATGAGAGTATAGGGAAAAGGAAATGGGGCAATAAAAAATAAAGCTGAATTGAAGGCCTTTGTTAGAACAGTGCTACATCCTGCGTGTTTAACTAAACTATGTTAATATCTCAGTGTGTGATCAAACATTCTAATTTCTTAATATAATGTCCTAGCTCTTGAGGTGTAAGCGAGTGTCTACACCAGGGCTTTGCAAGCTGTTCTGACAATCAGCATTGTATGATATCTGAAATTTGGCCTACTGCATCTGTTATTGACAAAACTATAATCTTCTCATACTGAAAAATCTTTAGAGAAAATTGTCAATTTTATAAAGAAAGTGGCAGTAAATTAGGGAGTACAAAGCAGAGAAAATGGTATTACCACATGTAAAGAAAACCAGAATATGTCTGACATTGGCTAAGAAAAACTATTTCTAAATAAACTATGTTTTCATGATTTTTTTGTGCATTAGTGGACAGAATGCTAAAAATCAACTGTATTTATTCTACTATATAAAGGATGCATGATTTTTAATCTTAAAAATACATACAATAATGCCAATCTAGCATAAAAATTTAATTGGATATGTTTATGCAGTTGAAGAATTACAACATATTTAATTTAAATGAAATATTACAATGAACTCTGTCACAAACAGGCAATGCAATAGGTCTTTTCTAATAGGTAATTATTATTATTATTATTATACAGAATTTATATAGCGCCAACAGTTTGTGCATCACTTTACAACATGAGGCAGACAGTACATTTACAATACAATTCAATACAATACAATTCAATACAGGAGGGATCAGAGGGCCTTGCTCGTTAATGCTTACGATTTAGACGAGAGGGTCAAGTGTAACAAAAGTTAATAGCTGTGGGGAATGATCAGATGGAGAAAATTAAATTACAGTTGTTATGTGTGGGTAGGATAGGCTTCTCTGAAGAGGAGGGTTTTCAGGGATCTTCTAAAAGCTAATACAGTAGGAGATAATTGGACAGATTCAATTAACCACCTCAATACAGTGCACTTACACCTCCTTCCTGCCCAGACCAATTTTCAGCTTTCAGTGCTCTTACAGTTTGAATGACAATTACTCAGTCATGCACCATGGTACCCATATGAAACTTGCGTTCTTTTTTCACACAAGTAGAGCTTTCTTTTGGTGGTATTTAATCACTTGTGGGTTTTTTATTGTTTGTTCTATAAATAAAAAAAGACCGTAAATTTTGTGAAAAAAAATTTTTTTCTTTGTTTCTGTCATAAAATTTTGCTAATTAGTAATTTTTCTTCATTTATTTTGGGCAAAATTTATATTGCTACATATCTTTGGTAAAAAAATAACCCATATTAGTGTATATTATTTGGTCTTTGTGAAAGTTATAGAGTCTACAACTATGGTGCCAATCACTGAAAATGTATCACATCTGATCAGGCATTCAGTACATCAGGTGTATCTCATTTCTTGAGATACTAACAAGTCAGGAAAGTACAAATACCCCCCAAATGACCCCTTTTTAGAAAGTAGACATTCCAAGGTATTAAGTAAATACATGGTCAGTTTAAGTCAGTTGTAATTTTTTCCCACAATCCTTTTCAAAATGAAGATTTTTTATTTATTTTTATTTATTTTACAAAATTGTCATATTATAAGGCTATTTCTCACACACAGCATATGCATACAACAAATTAGACCCCAAAATACATTCTGCTACTCATCCCGAGTATGGCAATGCCACATGTGTGAGACTTTTACACAGCCTGGCCACATACAAAGGTCCAACATTGATGTAGCACTTTCAGGCATTCTAGGAGCATAAATGACACATCTCATTTCTCAACCACCTATTACAATTTTGAAGGCCCTGGAGCACCAGGACAATGGAATTGCCCACAAAATTACCCCATTTTGGAAAGCAAACACCCCATCTATCTAGGAGGCAGAATGAGTCTTTTGAACCGTTCATTTTTTTCCAGAAGTTTTTGGAAAACGTGGAAAAAAAATGAAAACACATTTTTTACTTTCAAAAGATTTTATTTTATGATAAAGGCACTTACAAAAATACACCAGAATAATAAACAATCTTCAGCAGGGAGGGCCCGCTGACACAATGTAAGTATTGAAAACAGAAGACAGTAGTGAAAGACAAACAAAATCAAAAGGGTACAGTCATCATGCCCCTCCTCAGCGAGGGGCTAAACAAATAAAGAGAAAAACAAGGGGTAACCCCCCGTGGGGAGAACATCCAATAGAACCGTAAGGGGTAGCAACCAGGAGCCCCCACCCCGACACCCCTAATAGGGAACTTGCTGTGCCAGGATGGGGGAGTATCCTCCCGGGACCCCCCCTCTCAGAGGGAAAAAGAATTTGATGGGCCGTCCACAGTGGGCACCGCAACATTCAATTGGACTGTACGGTGAACCTGTCAATTATAGCTCTGTTGAGCAAACCACAAACATAGAACGTCTAGAGGGACAGAGGAGAGAAGAGAGGAGGAAAAGAGAAGGACAGAGGGGTAAAGGGAGGTAAGCTATGTCCTAAAAGGGTGAAGGGGTACAGTGGAAGAATGTTTAGCACTCAATGTAAGAGGGGGCGCTTTAGGGGTGAGGTCTGGTCACTAAAGTAGAGCCTGGGGGCACCCCAGGCAGCAGAGATATTCCCATGTAACGGGCCCAAGGGTCCCACACCTTTCTGAATTTAGGCGTGGTATCTGACAGAATATCTGACAGTTTTTCTTGGGACATTATCCAAGATATCTTCCTCTTAACTGCGAGGAAGGAGGATCTGGGTTGCTTCCAGGCGGAGGCAATCGCAATTTTGGCTCCTAAGAGGATAAAATAAGTTAGTTTCTGAGTGTTACCAGGCAGCAAAGGAACAGGGGCATTGAGTAACGCAACCTCTGGAGTTCTTGGAACCCGGCAGCCTGTGACTATGTAAATCAAGTTAAAGATTTTAGTCCAGAACGATCGAAGCCTAGGGCATTACCACCAGATGTGGATCATGGAGCCACGAAGTTGGCACCCCCTAAAACATAAGGGGTTAGCCGTGGGGTATATTTTGGCTAGCCTGGCTGGAGTGAGGTACCACCTGGTTATCAATTTGATGCTAGCCTCCATTAGCGAGGTGTTTTGGATCCCACGAAAGGATCTGGCTAGGGCCAGCTGCCAGGTTTCAAGACTGCCAGAGGTCTGGAGATCAGATTCCCATGCCGTCATATAAGGGGATTTGCCCGTTGGGGTAGTGAGAGCCGCATAGATTACTGAAATACCACCCCTCTGCTCCTCGATCTTACCACACCAGGCTTCGTATTCAGTAAAGGGAGGAGGAAGGGGTTTGTTCTTCCAAAGCGAGTTTAAAAAGTGAGATATTTGTTGGAAGCGGAACCTCTCTGAGTCTGGTAGCTCTAAGTGATCAATACAATAAACCAGAGAAATCGGACCCCTTGAATTGAAAAAGTGACCTATCCGGTATAATCCCTTGTCCAACCACCATCTGAAGGCCTCAATGTCCAGGCCAGGGGGAAAGTCATGATTACGGAACATGTGAGCAAGGGGTCTTAAAGTGGAGACTAGGGAAGGCTCTTTGCGAAGACCGTCCCATAGGGCGCAGGAGTGAGAGAGGGATGGGGACATGATGGGCGGCCTGGCTTTGGGCGGGCACCACAATAGAAAATCTAGTGTAAAAGAGGGTACGGAGCAGCGTTCAATGGACTGCCAATCCAGTTTCTCGTATTTGGAGTAGATCGTGGAGAGTTGGGCTAGGCGAGCTGCAAGGTAGTATTTGTGAAGGTTAGGCAAGCCCAACCCCCCCCTGCGTCTGTGCAGGAAGAGCGTGTTTTGCGAGAGACGGTACCCCTTATTGCTCCAAATATATTTCAGTATTTTGCTTTGCAAAGAGCAGAGGTGGTCCTTCCGGACTGGTATTGGAAGGGCTCGGAAATAGTATAGGATTTTGGGAAGAAGGGTCATTTTTATGGAGTTAATCCGGCCAAGCCAGGAGAGTTCGTGTTTAGACCATGAGGAGAGATCAGTTTCCAGCTGTCTGTATAATTTGGGGTAATTGTGGGCATACAACATCTCCATTTTAGGTGTAAGGGAGATACCCAACTATTGGATGGCGGTGTCACTCCATTGGAACGGAAAGGATTGTTTGAGTGAGAGAACTTGGTGGGTGGGGAGAGAAATATTCAAAGCCACAGACTTGGAGTAATTAACCCGCAAGCCTGAGACCTTGGCAAAGTCGTCTAGTACTCGGGATAAGTTGGGCAGGGTTGTGAGGGGGGAAGTAAGGAATAACAGTATGTCGTCCGCGAAGAGTCCGCATTTGTGCGTTTGACTACCGCACTGGACACCTCCAATGTCTATGTTGTGGCGGACTGCGATC
Organism: Lithobates pipiens; assembly: GCF_037356315.1. Classification (NCBI taxonomy): domain Eukaryota; kingdom Metazoa; phylum Chordata; class Amphibia; order Anura; family Ranidae; genus Lithobates; species Lithobates pipiens. The sequence continues at coordinate 204,647,153 of NW_027507785.1, read as the reverse complement.
GCTAGTGTTTCAATGGCTATTGCAAATATGAGGGGAGATAGGGGGCACCCTTGTCTGGTCCCCCTGGTAATGGGAATTGGAGTGGAAAGGTATCCCTGAATTCGAATTTGGGCCCTCGGCTGGGAGTATAAGGCCCGTAATAAGCCAAGGAAGCGAGCCCCAAATCCCCACCTGTCAAAGAGCTGGAAGATGTACTGCCAGGAGACCGAGTCGAAAGCCTTCTGAATATCTAAGGAAAGGAGGAAGCCAGATTGTTTGGGTCCCCCTTCCCAATTAGACTGCAGAATGGAGATAATATCGATCGCCCTCCGAATTTGATCAGGTCCCTGTCTGCCAGGGATAAAACCAACTTGGTCCTTGTGGACGTAGCGTCCGATAAAGGAGGCCAGCCTATTGGCCATAACTTTCGTGAGAATTTTGAGGTCATTATTAATGAGGGAAATCGGTCTGTAGTTGCTGACATCCTCCAAGTTCTTGCCAGGTTTGGGGATGACCGTGATATACGCCGTGTTAAGGTGGGGATCCAGGGGGCTTCCATTAGCTTTATGATTACCGAGATTGGCCAGGTGGGGGGCAAGCGTGTTGGCAAAGGCTTTATAGTAAGGGATCGAAAGACCGTCGGGGCCTGGGGCGGAGCTTTTTTTAAGTTCCTTTATGACTCCCAATATCTCCTCCACCTGGAAGGGGCATTCCATGACTTGTTTGTGAACGTCCGATAAGACAGGGATGGGGAGTCCCTCCAAAAACTTTGGAAGGAGGTTAGCTTTGGGAGATGGGGGGCTGCTGTAAAGAGAGGTGTAAAAGTCCTGAAAGGCATTCAGAACTGTGACCCGATTAGACATGGGCGGGTGTCCTGCACTTCTGATCCGAGGGAGGGTGCTTAGCTTGGTTCTAGGGGAGAGTCTATTAGCCAGGAGTGTGCCTATTTTATCCGCCTGTGAGTAAAACTTGTGGCCAGACCACCTAACCGATTTTTCTTCTTTCGTGGTGAGGGCGAGATTAAGTTCTAAGCGAATCTTGTCAAGCAGGGAGGTGGGGGTGCGGAGGGGGTCCTTTTTGTGAAGAGCCCTGAGTTTAGAGTATTCCTCTTCTAGCTTCAGGATGGTTGATTGCCTTTCCCGTTTTATTTGAGTTTTCCCCTAATTAATGAGTTTTCCCCTAATAAACGCTTTGTGCGCCGCCCACAGGGTTTCGGGGGAGACATCAGGAGTCGCATTAATAGAGAAATATTCCTGCAGTGCTTTGTCGAGATCCATAACTCGTGATGGCTCTGATAGGAGAGATTCATTTAACCTCCAATGCCTGGGGTGTCTCCCACTCGAACCCCCTGAGGGCCGTCACAATTACCAGCGAGTGATCCGAGATCACTGTGTCAGTGATGGAGGCTTTGAGCACCCTGGGTAGGAGCGAGGAGGGGACAAGTATGTGGTCAATCCGTGCATATGAATGGTGTGGTGATGAGTAGTGAGTGTAGTCTCTCTTTGTGGGGTTTAATTCCCGCCAAGCATCGGATAACCCATAAGCGTGAAGCAATTTGGCGATCCGCAGGCTTGCCTTCGTGGGCCTGGTTAAACGGGCATGTGAGGAGGAGGATTTATCAAGGCCTTGATCAAAGGCGACGTTGGAGTCCCCTCCGACAATAACCGTCCCCTCTAAAAGAGGCGCAAGGGTGCGCAGCAGGGATTCAAAGAATTTGACCTGTCCTGTGTTCGGGGCATAGTAGGAGACCAAGGAATAAAGGTGGTCCCCCACAGTGCCCTTTACAAGTATAAACCTGCCCTCCGGATCCGCCTTTTCAAAACTTTTATTGAATTTGCATGTTTTGGCAATCAAAATGGCCACCCCCTTGGTTTTGGATTCCGCGTTGGCTAAGTAGAACTGAGGGAAGTGGGCATGTAGGAACTTGGGACTATACCGGATAGGAAGGTACGTTTCCTGAAGTAGAATTATATCTAGTATCAGAGATTTATAGTAATCAAGGGCTTTTCTCCGTTTGATGGGGGAATTAAGGCCCTGAATGTTGTGGGTGGCTATCTTAAGCCTAGCAGCCTGTGGATCAGCCATGGAGCAGAGGGGGAGCCCAGCATCTGAAAGCGACCTCACTTACCCAGTCCATAGCGGGGTTCTTGGCAAGAGCATTGGGATCGGCGGCCTGTGGTTTTCTCCCAGAATACATTGCCGACTGGGCTAGTTCAGCCAGACCTGAGGAGAAAAAAAATAGTGTCATGTAAACATTCAACAGGAGTAGCTTACCACCTAGTGGGGAGAGAGAAGGAGAAAGGGCAAGGAAAGAAAGCGTTCCTGGGAAGAGAAAGAGGAGATCAGGGCAGGAGACACCCCCCGAAATCCCAAGAAAGAACATTGTAAACAACCGACCCATAAGGTCAGATGTCCCGACCCTCAGGCGCCCGGGAGAGACCGAGGGAGGGGGAGATGCACATGTGGTCCCTCGCGGAACTGGGGACCCCTAGTCGGGCAACAACCCGATCTGTTGATTCAACATTATATAACAATAAAAGATAAGCAACAATAAAGAACTTAAGGCACGGCTAAACATAATGATTAGGAGACACTGGGGCTAATCAGTGAATGCTGGTCATTAAGCAGAAAGTGAGATGGTATATCCAGGGAGGGTGCTGGGGACTGCATCCCCCTAAAGAGTCCTTCAAGCAGCCCTTAGGGCCTATTTCGAGGGGGCGCAAATAATGTGAGGGGTTACGGGCAGTCCAGTAGATGGACGAAGAACTGCATAGCGTCCCGGGATATTGAAGGCGACGGGGAAGAGGGTAGCACAAGTCCTAGGCAAGGGGAGGGCAAAAGAAAAGGGTGGAGGGCCAAACTTCCAATGTTTGGGGAGAAGTCCTCCGGCCCTCTCCAGGACCTCGGACGGTCAGACACAGAATGGAGAGTCTGAAAAGGGGTCTGAATGTTGCTCAGGTGGGTGCATTATCCTTGACCTTCTTGGCTCTTCCGGAGGTCCACAACGGGGATTGTGGGCTGTTAGGAGTGGGCCGTTTGTTTGAGCTCTGGCCAGGGTTAGAAGTGTCCATATCAGCTTCTTGAGAAATGATTTTCAGCCTGGTAAGGAGCTTTTCCCCCTCGGGAAAAGTGGAGAAAGCAAAAGACTTCCCTTTGTCCGTGAACCTGACCGCAAATGGGAATGCCCATTTGTATTTTATGTCTTTTTGTAACATTGCAAGCAAGAGGGGTTTCAGAGCTCTCCGTCCCTGTATGGTGGAGGGGGAGAGGTCCGCAAAGATCTGAACCTGGTGGCCCTGGTATATGACGTGTTGCAGGGATCTGGCTCTCTTCATAACTTCTTCTTTCACCGAAAAGTGATGTGGCTTGGCCAGAACATCACGCGGAGTGCCATCCTTCCTAGGGGGGCCGAGGGTTCTATGGACCCGGTCAAGTTCAAGCTTAGGAGCTGGGATGTCAGGGATTAGCTGTGTAATGAGGTCTTGCACCGCCCTGGACACATCAGTTATTGATTCTGGAAGCCCGCGAATTCTGATGTTATATCTGCGTGACCTATTTTCGAGGTCATCAATACGGGCCATGGCTAGGTCTAATTGCTCCTGTACTGAATAAATGTGCCTGGAGTTTTGGATGGATCTGGCAATGGTATCCTCCATTTTATGTTCGATCGTTTCGATCCGGGAGCCTAGGTTAATAAAGTCAGCTTTCAATTCCCCCGTGATTTGTAAGGCAGTTTGGGAGAGGCCCCTTTCCAACAGTTCAGAGAATTTGCCAAACAGGGCATCCATGTGGGAGACTGGGTCTGCATGAGCAGCCTCATGGGAGGCCATGGTGGCCTGGGCAGCCCTGTATGTCCCCGCTGGGGAGGGGGAGAACTCCTGGAGGGTGCGTTCCAGCAGGGAGACCGTGGAGGCCGGGGACGGTGTGGCTTCCTTGGGAGGACCCCTGAGGTTGCCTGGGGTGGCGTGGAGAGGAGGAAAGTCTGTATCTGACCTGAAATCCACTGTGCCTGCGGATCTGTGGTCCTGAGATAGGAGCTGTGCTGCGGTGGCCATCTTGGATTTCTCCCACACGTCCAATGAAGCGAACAGCGGGCCCAGATTGCGTTTAGCCAGTCCACCGGTCATTCGGTAATGTGCCCCAACTCTTCGGGAGTCCGTCCCTACAGCTCTGGAAGCGGAAGGGTAGCCGTGTCGTGCGGTAGGGGTTCCGTCGTTCCGCATGCGCACTCTGGAAAACACATTTTTTTTATACAAAGTTGTCGATTTATAATATATCTCCAACACATAGCATGCATATAGCAAAATTACACCCCAAAACACATTCTGCTACTCCTCCCGAGTATGGCGATACTACATGTGTGATACTTTTACACAGCCTGGCCACATACAGAGGACCAACATTGAAATAGTACCTTCAGGCGAACTAGGAGCATAAATTACATATCTCATTTCATTCCTACAAATCACACTTTTGAAGTGTGAGCCCAGGACAGTGGAAAGGACAGTGGAATTACCCACAAAATGACCCCATTTTGGAAAGCAAACACCTCAATGTATATTCTGAGGCATGGGCTGCAGGTAGGTACTTGGGTACTCTGATGGGCTGAAGACAGGTACTTGGGTTACTTTGTGGGCTGCAGACAGGTACTCGGGTACTCTGATGAGCTGGTGACAGGTACTTGGGTACTTTGATGGCCTGGTGACAGCTACTCGGGTACTCTGATGGCCTGGTGACAGGTACTCGGGTACTCTGATGGGCTGGTGACTGGTATTCGGGTACTATGAAGGGCGGTGACAGGTACTCAGGTTCTCGGTACTCATATGGACTGTGACAGATATTCAGGTACTCTGGTACTGAGATGTACTGTGACAGGTACTCATATGGACTGTGACAGGTACTCGGGTATTCTGATGGACTGTTACAGGTACTAGGGTACTCAGATGGACTGTGACAAGTACTCATGTACTCAGCTGGACTGTGACAGGTACTCAGGTACTAAGATGGACTGTCACAGGTACTCAGGTACTCTGATGGACTGTGACAGGTACTCGGGTACTCAGCTGGACTGTGACAGGTACTCGAGTACTCTGATGGATTGTGACAGGTACCTGGGTACTAAGATGGACTGTGACAGGTACATAGGTACTCTGATGGATTGTGACAGGTACTTGGGTACTCTGATGGACTGTGACAGGTACTTGGGTACTCTGATTAACTGTTAGAGGTACTCAGGTATTCTGATGGACTGGTGACAGGTACTCAGATGAACTGTGACAGGTACTTTGTTGGTTGGTGACAGGTCCTCTTTTTTGGGGGGCAATCAGTGTGATTTGTGGACACTGTAGGCAGTAGCGAGATATTACCGCAATCTCCTCCTCACACACGATCAGTGTGTGAGGAGGGGAACCCGGTAACATCTCGTTACCGCGATTTGTTTACATTTAGTGATCGGCTGTGAAAGGATCACAGCTGATCATGTGATAAACAGCCGCCGGCCAATGGCTGTTTACCACCGTCGGTGACAAGCAGTGTTCCTGAGAACATGCCGCCACTGATGTGCATGGTCAGCATGCTCCCGATCGCGTGCATGCTCTGTGCAAAGTGGGGCAGTATCACCTGTGATCGCGCGCATTCCCTGTTTAAATGGGAGGCCGTCATATGACACCCTCCCAGAACGACAGCAATCATATGGCGGCCGGTGGGCGGCAAGCGGTTAAGGAGTTCCATAGGATTAGAGAGGCTCTGGAAAAGTCCGGGAGGTGACGAGGGAGCTAGAGAGCAGGAGGTCTTGAGAAGAACAAAGAGAACAGTTAGGTTGGTATTTTGAGACTAGGTCGGTGATGTAGCTGGGGGCAGAGTTGTGGATGGTTTTGTAAGTAGTTGTTAGTATTTTGAATTTAATTTGTTGGGTGAGCGGAAGCCACTGGAGGGCTTGACAGAGAGGAGTAGCAGACGCAGAGCGATTGGTGAGGTAGATGAGTCTGGCAGCAGCAATCATGTCAGATTGAAGGGCGAATAGACTATGTAGAGGTAAGCCAATGAGGAGGGAGTTGCAGTAGTCAAGGCGAGAAATGAGCAGGGAGTGAATTAAGAGCTTTGTTGTGTCATTGGTTAGAAAGGGGCATATTTTGGAGATCTTGTGGAGGTTGAGGCAGCAAGATTTGGACAGTGATTGGATGTGGGGCTTAAAGGAGAGTTCCGAGTCCAGGACTACACCTAGGACCTTGGCGTTTGGGGATGGGCTTATAGTTGTGCCATTGATTTTGACAGAGAGATCAGGGAAGGAGGCACGTGAGGGAGGAAAAATGATAAGTTTGGTTTTGGATAGATTAAGTTTGAGGAAGTGGTGTAACATCCAGACTGATATATCTGATAGTAAATTAATGATAGATGAGGAGACTGAAGTAATGAGTTGAGGGGTAGTGAAATAGATTTGGGTGTCATCAGCATAGAGGTGGTATTGGGAGGCTATCAGCTGACCCAGGGAGAGGGTGTAGATTGAAAATAGGAGAGGTGCAAGAACAGAACCTTGGGGGACCACAACAGAGAAAGAAAGATTAAAAACAAGATGATCTTGTTAAGATTTGGTGCACCATAAAGAAATAACACTAACTAGGGTTCTCGTAAATCCTTCTTCCCACAGCCATTCATATGAATGAAAAAGCAATTAAGGAGTGGGGCTGACTGTTAGGGATTAGCCAAACATATCTGGGTTCTGTTTAAGTTTTCAGACTTCAATTAACCCCCAACCCACAGTCCCTCACAACCACCAGCCAGGGTTGTGGACATGTAGGGGGTGTGGCCTGGTGTGGCTCAAGAGGAGTACACATTTATTTCCTCTTTTTCTGATGAGCCAGTCTTCATGCTTGAATCATGGTCTAGTATATATTTTGTGAGGAGCACATGCTCTTCTTTTTTGTTTAGTTTTTTGCATATGATCCCCCTTACTCTCGGTTACCACTGCCATGACTTGGAATCCGACTTGTGGGACCCCAAGTTACGTGACATATGAAATCCCATTTTAGTCAATGACAGCTGTCTTAATTAGCACTACTGAAGTCGTTCCAACTTTAGGGAACGTTCTTGTACTAATTCAGGGTTACTTTTATCCCACTTGTGCTCATAGACTTTAATGGAAGTCGCCTCCAAGTCAGATAATCATGTTAATTGATGTGATTTGGATTCAACATAATTCCCTGAAGTTCCTTCAGAGTCCCTTCAAAGTCACTGCAAGTTGCATCAAGTCACACTCAAGTTGCCTGGTAAATTTGCACTGTAAGTTGCGTGACTTTGAAGTCGCAGCAGTTTGAACCTAGCCTCAAAGTCCTTACCAGACCCTAAAGATTTGGGTGGGAAATGTTACACAGTGTAGCTCCTTTGTTTACATTCGGCTGTCAGCAAGGAATCCTCAGCTGATAGCTAAATGGACTGGGCAAGGATGAAAGAGTATTAGAACACCCATGGCTGCCAGATTCCTGATAACCAGCCAGAGGGCAAGCTAGGAAAAGCACTTACAAATGTTTTATTTCTCGCTGCCCCTGGGAGTTTGACCTGGCCTAACACCAATTTGGTTTGACCATTCGCCAAACCTCCAAACAAGCAAAATTCACCAAACCAGCAGCTTGTCCCTACTTACTACTGCATTCTAGTTAAATGAGAAAATATATTGGGCCATGGCTTGGATGGTTCCAGGATCAATCACATTAAGGGCAGATCCTCCTCCAACTTGCAAATTTAGAGACATACTACTCCCTATCATGGTAAATCAAAATGTTAAAGAGATTCCAAAGGTATCCAGCAATGCACTTTCTTTATCATACATCACTGGACAAAGAGCAACCTTATTATTCCTTACTTATAGGGTTATGCAGCACCTACAGGTAATTGGACACTGGCAAAAGGCCAGGAAGTCCCCTCTTATATAACTTCTACCATATTGGAAGGTTCTCAGTCTTCTTGCCAGTGTCTGAAGGTGATTGTTGTGGGATTCTCTACAAAAACAAAAACGTTTATTAGTAGTTTATTCAAGAACCAAGAGACTGGTTTGGTATCCATATCCATTCCTATGACTATTATCACTTAACTGACTGGTACCTGGACTCTTCACCAAAAAAAAGGAAGAAGGAGGGGATTGCCTGTAATGTTGCTGGTTGGAACTGGACTCTGCATATACAGAACCCTGTGCAGTAGTGCAGCCAAGTTGTTTCGAGTAGGGTGCTATACATGTTTTGGGCAGTGAACCCCCAGTTGGGGGATTGAGCCCATGAAGGCTTTCGGATGCAACACATACCATGATGGATAGAAACTGTACCTCTGTGGAAAACTATTGGGTGCTGCATCATTCTTGGCAAATGCCCCTGGTAGCCTACTGGTACCCCATGGATGGTAATGCCCCCTCCCTCTCTTCCCTCTTGGGATGGATATTGGTTAACGCTGGATGTGGTTTGCACTGTCCTATTGATCTGTACTTCATATTATGGAAGGGAGTTGGTAGCACTATTGTATTGTATGAGTACTATTGTCCCAGGGAAATCGTGTTGACCCACTCACATCTGAGTGGGTGAGTGGGAGCATCAGGTAAGATCCATCCTCCAATCTGGCTGCTTTGTCTTACTACACTCCAGAAGGGAGCATGGTTAGATCTTTAATTGGCAGGACAGGATCTACAAGTGCACTCTGCACCCCTCCCTGGTCATGTCAGATTGCTCCACAGCATGAATAGCTATGATGCCATTAAGGGTGGGACTGCATGGAGGCAGCCATATTACCACCACATGAAAATGATATACAACAAAGGCAGTGGTGACACAAGTGGAGGCACAGCAGCAAACACAGTGGCAGCAGTCATATCATTCTCAAGGGACACAGGGCAAGTTCCAGAGCTGTGAAGATTATAGCTTCACTCCTGGGCTTGTTAACACACCTGTTTGGGGGGGGGGGGGGTACAGGCAGCTAAGGTCATCTCTTGGGCTAACAAAAATACTGTTGCTATTTCAAAAACGTGGGTTTTTTATTTTTCTTCTTCATTAAAAGTTCCTACCGTCTGCTGTACTGGAGCATCATTTTCAATTTGTGTCTTTGCAGTTCAGCCTGTCCATGGCCCCTTGAGTATTCACAAGGCTAGGAGATGTTTGCTCTTGGGTACCTGGATGATTTGCAGGAGCACAACATATCACTCACCATATGTCACTGCATGCCAGCACTCTGTGGTCTCCGGGCTGATGTCTGCTCAATGGTTGGAGGCAGGAAGATCCTTTCTCCTCTTTTTTGGAAAGTGCTGACAATGGGATACCAGCTTAACAGGCTTGGAGGGGATGATGGATTATTTTTTGGTGCAGGTAACCTGGAGAAGTTGCTACCTATCAAGATTCTCAAACTTAGGGTGATCTGTCTAGTTCTCCTGCTTTGGTAAGTGTCAGGAAGTGTTCAGAGCACACTGCCAACAGTGAGGTATACCAGACAAGGATCTCTTGGTATACAGATTCAATGTAAAACTAGAAAAGTACATTTTCAGGACCATGGACCCACAGACATTTGCAGCGGATGCTCTAATCACACCATGGCATCAGTTCTCTCTGATGTATGCCTTCCCTCTGTAGCAGCTGTTTCTATGTCTACTCTACAGGATGTGGGTAGAAGCAAACCCAGTGATTCTGGTTGCTTCAGCTTGGCCCAGAAAAGAAATTCAGTTAGAACAGCATATAACAAATCATCATATTAAGCACAACAATGATACTAAATAGAAGATATTGGAGCAAAATTAGGAGGGGAGGGAAATGGGAGGGGGATAATAGAGAAGAGGGGGAACCCCAGACCCTTAAATCAAACTTAAATACATCAATACGAGATGTGATAATTTCTAGTAATTTTAGATGTGATAGGTGAACCCTGTGCTGCCCTTCCCCATGGTACATCCCCCTGTGACAATTGTGATTTTTGTACATTTATTGATAGAGATCCTGAATACTTACTGCCCAATGGTCAATACCATCATATGAAACATTTTGTCACTTGTCAAACCATTGAAATAATTTACTTGTTGAGATGCCCTTGCAATTGTTTTTACATAGGTAAGACCAAACATAAATTTTGGATGCACGTATGCGATCATGTCAATGACATCAGAGAAGGTGAATTGGTCAGTCCAGTGGCAAGACATTTCACCTTCCCTCTCTTTCTAGGTAAGATTACATACATATTATACTGTATATCTTTAACTTTTATCATGCTCTACAGTCTTGATGTAGTTAACAATAAGGATGAGCTGGACACCCCCTGGAACATGCGAACAGTCAAAAAATGTGTGCGGACACCGTTAAAGTCTATCGGACGTGAACATGAAAAATCAAAAGTGCTTATTTTAAAGGATTATATGCCAGTTATTGCCATAAAAAGTGTATGGGGACCCAAGTACTGCCCAAGGGGACATGTATCAATGCAAAAAAATGGAAAATTGTATACTTACCTTCTGTAATTTTCCTTTCCTGACGCATCTTCATGACAGCACACACTGGGTTGTGATGCCGCCCCCACAACCTGACAGGATTGGATTAACTATTAATTTGAAGGGGAGACCCCCTGCTGCATTCTCTGTACATATCATCACAAAGAAACAGGGTGGGAATTGTGTGCTGCTATGAAGATGAATCAGGAAAGGAAAATTATGGAAGGTGAGTATACAATTTTACGTTTTCCTGACACCTTCATGGCAGCACACACTGGGAAATAACACGCCAGTCGGGTGGGTGCAAGTAAAAATAAAATTTATTCCTCATAATGCGGAATAATTGGCTCTAATGATGGATCTGCCGAAGTCAGTCATGGACAGGTGAGCCGAGTCCACCTTGTAGTGGGAAATAAAGGTATGCTTGGAGGACCAAGTTGCTGCTCTGCATATTGCTTCTGGAGAGAACCTGCAATATGCTGCCCAGGAGGTAACCACTGCCCTAGTTGAATGAGCCCTGATGTCTTCAGGAATCGCCATGTGCATGGTGGAATATGCCTTCTTAATGGTTCTGACCAGCCAGGATGCAATGGTACGTGAGGAAGCTGCTTGCCCACGTTTGGTTCCATCAGGGATGATCAAAAGAGAATCTGTCCTTCTAAAAGAAGTGGTAGCAGTTAAGTAGTTAATGAAGGTTGTCATCATATCTAGTGGATGCGGATCTCCCTGGTCGTTAGAGAAGGATGGAAGGATGATGTCCTGGTTGTAGTGGAACTAGCTACTTTGGGTATGAATCGTTCCGAGGTTCTTAGAACCACTCTGTCGGGGAAGAGAACCAAATGAGGCTCCAAAATCATTAATGCTTGGATTTCTGACACTCTTCTTGCTGATGTAATTGCAATGAGTAAGGTCTGTTTCAAAGTCAAGTCCCATAGGAAGATTGTTTCAAACAGAACAAACGGAGGAGTAGATAGAGCATGGAGAACTACTGATAGATCCCATGAAGGAAAGACTAGAGGAATTGGATTACTAAAGGATGGAATGCCCACTTCGTATCTGTTTTGGCTGACAGGGAAGATACTTGAACTTTGAGAGTACTTAAGCTCAGACCCTTGTTAACCCCTGATTGGAGGAATTCCAGAATATTAGAAGGTTCCGGAGAAATGCTATTCCATCCCCTCTGTTTAGCCATAGAGCAGAATCTTTCCCAAATTTTAGAATAAATGGTATTGGTAATAACCTTCCTGGCTTGCGTCAGAGTTGATATAACCTCCTGAGAACAGCCCTGAGCTCTTAGTCTAGCCTTCTCAATCTCCAGGTCAGAAGGTGCAACTTCTCTGGTGCTGGATGCAGGAATTGACCTTGAGATAAAAGATCCGGCATTATCGGAAGAGGAATAGGAGGTTGCAGGCTGAGCTGTAAAAGTGTCTTGAATCACGGCCTCCTCGGCCACAGTGGAATAATCACGATTACTGTCGCTGAGGATCTCCGGAGCCTGGACAGGAACCTCGCAATCAACGAGGTTGGAGGGAATATATACCTCAACCTGAAGTTCCATGGGTGACTCAGACAATCCACCCCTCTGCTGATGGAAACCTCTTGACAGGAATCTGTGGCGCTTGGTATTCATCGGTGTCGCTGCTAGATCTATTTCTGGCATTCCCCAGACTTCTGCAAGGAGAGAGAAGGACCGGGGGTTCAAAGACCACTCGTTGTTAAATAATGTTTCTCAACTTAGGTAGTCGGCTAAATATGTTCTGTGTTGCTGGGACATACACTGCTTTCAAACTCGTAAGATGTATCTGGGCCCACTCCAAGATGGGCTGGACCTCCTCCATCAATGTGGCACTCCTGGTACCTCCTTGCCTCTGAATATAAGACATTGCCACTTTATTGTCCATGCGAATAATCACATTCTTGCCTCTCAGGAGTGGTGCAAACGCTCTTAAGGCATGGAAGGCTGCTCTGAGCTCCAGTATGTTTGAGACTAGGCCTAAGGCCTGAAAATACCACTGTCCCTGGGCTGCCTGATCCTGAAAGTGGGCTCCCCAACCGCTCTGGCAGGCATCCGAAGTGACTACTTCTGGGTCCGGAGGGACTATTGGTCTGTATCTTGCAAGATTGCTTAGGTGCGTCCACCACCATATCGATTGCTTCACTGATCTGGAGATAAAGATGGTCTGACGCATCGATACTCCACCCCACTGCCCGAGAAATTAGTTCTGTAGAGTTCTCATGTGCCACTGCGACCATTGCACCATGGGTATGGTTACGGACATGGACCCCAGTACACTCAGACAGGCTCTGGCTGGCAAGTGATTTGTTGATAACAGTCTCTGCATTTTCCGTATTAGAGGCTTGGCCTTCTCCTGTGGGAGCTGTATCTTGTTTAACCTGGTGTTTAGATCTGCTCCCAAAAATACCATATTTTGTGTAGGTTGTAGACTGCTCTTTTTCCAGTTGATTATCCATCTGAACCTCTGAAGCGTTGTAAGGAGAATCTCCCGGTGATGGATCACCGTCTCCTGATCTTCTGCTAAAAGCAGGATGTCGTCTAGATAATGGTGGATTCGTAATCCCTTCTCCCTGATAAATGCCACTAGTGGTAACAGAACTTTGGTGAATGTCCTGGTAGCCGAGGAGATGCTGAATGGGAGACACCGGAATTGGAAGTGGCGCTGGTTTATGGTGAATCGCAGAAACTTTTGAAAGGCCTGATGAACTGGCACATGAAGATAAGCATCCAATAAATCTATTGAAAGCATCCAGTCGTCCAGATTTATCAGCAGAAGAAAGGACTGTAGACTTTCCATTTTGAAAGCCTCCACTTTGATGGCTCTGTTGAGCTGTTTGAGGTCTAATACAGGTCACAAGTCGCCTGTCCCCTTTTTCACCAAAAACAGGGGGGAGTAGAACCCTCTCCCTTTTTGGTATGATGGAACCTCCAGGATTGCTCTTTTCTGTTTCAGTTCTGCTATGTACTTCACTACCAGATTTCGTTTGGATAGTGAGGATGGAAATCTGGTTGTCCTGAAGTGATTTGCTGGGATTCTGTTTTTGAATTTCTTTCTGTGACCGAATTTGATTGTGGATAATGTCCATAAGTCCTTTATGTGGTTTGACCAAATTTTGAAGAAGTTTTTCAGCCTGGCGCCCACCTGAGCTGGGTGGGTGGGTGAAATTTCAAAACAATTTCTGCTGTTCCCCAGCCGGGGTAGCCTTGGACTTCTGTATCCTGAGAAAGGAAGGTTTTATGTTCTTCCAGTTCCTTCTAAACTCCCTACACGGATGGTAGGATCTGGATTCCCTGTATTTATCCGGAAGATTGCATTTGTAAGCTGGTCTTTTTTGTGTTCTGGGTCTTCTATCGGAGGGGATCAGACCTGATTTCCCTCCTGTTACCTTGGAGATGGCAGAGTCTAATTTGGCACGAATAGGTTTGATCATACGGAATCCTGCACCAATTTGTTTTGGATGCTGCATCAGCCATCCACGGTTTGAGCCATAAAGCCCTTCTTGCCGTTACTGAAACTAGCATTGACCTGGCTGAAGACCTTATAATATCTACCGAGGCCTCTGCTACGAAGTCTCCTGCTAGTCTGACTTCTTGCAGAGAAGATATTTCTTCCCCATCTCTATTCTGGATGTCCATCCCGAGATGGCTCTGGCCACTGTCGCTGTGGTAATTGCTGGCCTACAGGCTCCCCCAGCGTGGAATATGCTTTCTTCAATTCCAAATCCATCTTGCGATCGAGTACATCCCGAAAAGAGACCACATCCTCGATTGGTATTGTGACGTGACGGGCGAGACGCATTAAAGAGGAGTCGACGATGGGAGCATTAATCAAGGATTTCACTTTAGATTCCTTTAAGGGGTACATCTTGGCCAATCTATTGGTAAGACTAGACCTTTTATCCGATCTCTCCCACTCGTCTTTAATGAGATCCTCGAGTTCCTCTATGAAAGGAATTTCTTTTCAGGATTTCAGGATTTCTTTTCAGGTTTGGAAAATATTTATGCACTTTTGGGGGATTCGTTGCGTCTTCTTGCCAGCCAATTGCCTCTTTGACAGACTTCGCAAAGGGTTCTACTAGGGAAAAATCGAAGCCGGCTGACATTTCCTGACCCTCGCTTTTAGAGAAAGACTCTGATGCCTGACTGAGATGGGGGTCCGCTGAAGATGTGCTGGGAACTGCTCTATCCAATGCTGGTGCTGTAGTTTCCAGTATGGATTCCCGCACTGACTCCCTTATGAGGTCTGTAGCTATCCTTGCATCCGCCTCTTTCTCCTTGGTAGCCTCATTGAAACAAGAACGACAGGCAAGTTTATCTGGCAAAGCCGGAGCGCCGCATACCCAGCAAGCGTTTGCTGCAGGTCGGGTATGGCGGCTTTGACGGTGTAAGGAAGGAGATCTCCTGCGACTTGACCAACTATGGCGTGAGTGGCTATGCCGTGAATGGCTGTGCCTTCGGTGACGTGAAGGAGATCTTGAGCGGCTCCTGCGAGATCTTCTACTTGAAGTATGGCTAGACCTTCTCCCATGCCTGTAACTTGCGGCTCTTGATTTAGCCGGGCTGCCAAAAGAGAAAGGCAGCACTAAGCGTCTGGCACTCTTTTTTCTATCTCCCCTTCAATACCTATCTATGTCCGGTATAGCCTCTTACCTAACTTGCTGATGGTGGTCTACGTGGGCAGTGGAAAAATGACAGGACAGTCTGGGAAATGTAAGAAAGATAAATGTGTAGGTAGATGATCGCTATTGCCTTCTACTCCTAATTGCATATTTATTTATAATTTTTAATTAATTTAATTATTATTTATTGAATATTTATTTATTATTTATGTATTACTTTTACTATTTATTTATTATTATTATATATAAAAGAAAATATAATAGCAGCAATCAATAGATAAATTCCACTGGGACTTACCTTGTAGCTTGATTTCTGGATTTAATGCAGAGCAGAAATTTCCAGCTGTTCCAGTAAAGAGCAGAATACAGAGAAGAGTCTGTGTGTTTAAAAAATGGCGCCATAGCGGCGGCTGAACGACGCTCCGCGCATGAGCGGAAGCGTCTCGAGTGTTCCGGTGCCATCTTGGAAAAGGGAACACTGCATAGCATCACAGATAGGAAAAAAAAACCTAGCTCTGCACGTGCGCAGAGCGGCAAAAAGACGAACGGCAGCCATGACGGGGGATAACAAGTACCAGCTATCCCGAGAGCAAAAAAAAGGATGCTTTCTTAAAAATACATTTTAAAATATATTAAAGGTATAGGAAGGAAAGGGGAGTCCACTGCAAGAAAAGAAGTTTCTTTAAAGCTCATTATATGCCATAGACTAGATGCCCCTTGAGACCACCAGAGCGGGGGCTCCCTCCATAGAAGCTCCTTTAGAGACTTTTCAGGAGGGACTTCCAAACAGAAGAGGATTGAACCTGCTGGGACGAAGGGCGGCAAGAGGCTTATTCATCTGTAAACAGGAGAAACCGTGTCCGTCCAACCTGTCAGGTGAGGATAAAAAAGAGAATGCAGCAGGGGGTCTCCCCTTCAAATTTATAGTTAATCCAATCCTGTCAGGTTGTGGGGGCAGTCACAACCCAGTGTGTGCTGCCATGAAGGTGTCAGGAAAAAAGTTTTAAAAGCTGAATTTTTTTCAGGAGCAGTGATTTTATTAATGCTTAACCTCCCTGACGGTATGATTATTTCAGATTTTAGGTGCTGGAAGTGGTAAAATTATTTTGTGTGAAAATTTGGCGTTTTATATTGTAGGCCTGTAATTCTTAGGAATAACTCACTTAAATCTGTCCAAACCAGAGTCTAGTAAACATCTTGGGTATGATAAAGTTTGAAAAATGAAATCATAAATTATAATATAATAAATAACTATAAATAATTATACCAAATAATAAAAAATATTCAATAATGTAATCAAATCAAAAACACTGAAATTTGCCCAGTTGCAGAATTGTCACTGTCATTACTTTTCAGTATTTGATGATGGATCTCCCCACGAATCGCTATTGCTCAATTCTGCGAGTGATTCCAATTTATTATCGCTGTTTTCTAGCTGGTCTAAAACCCCTTTTGATGTAAAGGGACAGTTTTGGTTGCTATGGACAATCTCCAGTTTCCAGGCAGAAAGAACAGTTTTTATAATATAAAACTACATGCAGAGCACTGGGCAGACCACTAGGGACAAAGGGAATGTGAAATAATTGCATACAGTAATGTAATCTGTAAGATTACATTATACTGTATGTATATTGTGTGTTTTACTTTTTGAATTTGGTGCCGTTCTCCGTCCCCGTGCGTCGCAACGCTCGCAGGGAACGGAGCTTGGCGATGTGATAGATCGAGCGGAGGACGGCTCGCTCGCACAGCGGGGGGGGACATCGCTGGATCCAGGGGACAAGGTAAGTAAACTCTTCCTGGATCCAGCGATGCGGTCCCGAGACTGGCTCGGGGTTACCGCTAATGGTACAAAATTCTCACCTCAAGCCAGACTCGGGAATACCGCTGGGGGGTTAAAGTGAAACAATGAAAATTAAATATTCCTTTAAATATCGTGCTTGGGGGTCCCCTTAGTCTGCCTGTAAAGTAGCACATCTTTCCCATGTTCATAACAGTCCCACAGCAAAATTACATTTCTAAAGGAAAAAATGTAATTTAAAATTGCTCATGGTTGTAATGTGTTGCAGTATCCCGGCAATATATATATATAAAAAATCATTGAAAAAAACATGCCAAAAAAAAGTGCCCCCTCCAAAATCCATATCAGACCCTTCAGGTCTGGTTTGGATTTTAAGGGGAACCCCGCACCAAAATAAACAAAACGGCACAGGGGTACCCCCAAAATCCATACCAGACCCTTATCCGATCATGCAACTTGGCAGGCTGCAGGAAAATCTCTCGTCCCCCTCCTGGACCATACCAGGCCACATGCCCTAAACATGGGGATGGTGCTTTGGGCTCCCCCCAAAGCACCTTATCCAGATGGTGATGGGGACAAGGGTCTCTTTCCCACAACCCTTGCCCAGTGGTTGTGGGGGTCTGCAGGTGGGGGCTTATCAGAATCCGGAGCATGGTCCCCCTATGGGAATTGGTATCGGGTACATTGTACCCTTATACATTCATCCAAAAAGTGTAAAAAAAGTAAAAATGACAGGAGACAGTTTTGGATCCATCTTCAATCAAATGCCGACGGTCCTGAGAAAGAAAAAATTGAAAAACTCCACCTCCATGGGAGGCAGCCCAGCGTCTGCCGTCTCTTTGCTTTGACAGTTCTTATATTGCCACATGTGATGTAACCGAGTGACCCGCCCCCTTCTGACATCATCTGAAGTCATGTTACATCAGAGGGGGCAGGGTCACCCATTTACGTTGCTGGGTAGCTATGCCCTTGACTATATAACACCTGTCAAAGAAAAAAAAAGGCAGACGTGGGGACGCCTCCCATGAAGGCAGAGTTTTTCAGTTTTTCTTTTTTCGGGACCATCTGTGCCATGATTGAAGATGGATGGACATCGTTAGACACTTTTTTTTAAAAGAAAGGAATTGTCCAAAACTGTTTCCTGTCATTTTTTAGTTTTTATTGGTGAATGGGTAGGGGTGCAAATTACACCATACCCATTCATATAGGGGCTGGGATCTGGGGGCTCTCTTGTTAAAGGGGGCTATCAGATTCTGATAGGCCTCCCATGTGCAGACCCCCACAACCACCAGGTAAGGGTTGTAGGGATGAGGCCTTTGCCCCATCAACATGGGGACAAGGTGCTTTGGGGGGGGGCGAGGCGCTATCTTGCCCCCCCCTTTCCCATGGCCTGTCAGGTTTTTTGCTTGGATAAGGGTCTGGTATGGATTTTAGGGGCCCCCACACCATTTTTTTATAAAAAATTGGCGTGAGGTTCCCCTTAAAATCCATACCATTTCAGGTCTGGTATGGATTTTGGGGGGAACCCCGTGCTTTTTTTTATTTTGGCATGGGGTACCCCTTAAAATCGATACCAGTCCTGAACAGCCTGGTATGGATTTTGGAGGGGACCCCACACCATTTTCTTTTTACATTTTGGTGCAGGGTTCCCTTTAACCACTTCAATACACTATATTATATATACTACAATGACCGTAGCGATCTGTGTGGGATGAAATCCCCCAGTCCTGGGTCCAGATTTTGTGACTCACCAGCACACTGACTGGTCAGGTGTGTGTTGGACTATTTGTAGACACCTGACCATGGTTCTGGGCTCCACCCTCCCGAGGAGTCCAGGCAAGCAAGGGAGAAGTGTGCATGTCTGCACAGTTCTGTTTGTCAGAACTGTGGGCTGGAACAGAAAGGAAGCTAGGAAAGAGTGCTGATGTACAGTAATTCTGTTATAAAGTCAAGAGGGCTGAAGCAAAGCCTGAGCAGCAGAGCTGACCATAGAGCCAGGTGGCTTGTTATTTTTAGTTTATTACTGCTGTGAAATTGAAACCCCTGCGTGGGAATTCTCAATGGACATTTTCTTTCTTTAATTAAAGTGGGCCAAAAAGCCGTGAAATTGAATTTCTGGTGTGGATTGGTCTCGCTAGTGGGTGCTACACTTGAGTTAACCACTTAACAACCGCCCTATAGCCGAATGACGGCTACAGGGTGGTTTCTTAACTCTGGGAGGCCGTCATATGACGTCCTCCCAGAATTCCGCTTTCGCGCGCTCCCTGGGGCGCGCACTCGAGAGCATCCACGACCGCCGGGTCCACAGGACCCGGCGCATCACGGATCACGGTAAACGGCCGCTCATAGTGGCCGTTTACCACGTGATCGCTCCGTCAAATGACGGAGTGATCACTTGTAAACAAACCGGCGTCATGTTATGACGCCGGTTCCTCCCTCCCCCTCTCTGTACCGATCGGAACAGCGGAGGGGGAAGAGATCGGTGTCAGCAGCGATGTGGGCTGCATCTGCAGTGCCCACATCGCTGCTCACCGAAAATTAACCCCTCAATTTCCTGCCAATACTCTGCAATACCCTGCCATTACTCTGCATTACTCTGCAATACTCTGCATTACTCTGCATTACGCTGCAATACTCTGCATTACTCTGCAATACTCTGCATTACTCTGCAATACCCTGCAATACTCTGCATTACCCTGCAATACTCTGCATTACCCTGCATTACCCTGCAGTACTCTGCAATAATCTCCAATACTCTGCAATACCCTGCAATACTCTGCAATACTCTGCAATACCCTGCAATACCCTGCATTACTCTGCAATACCCTGCAACACTCTGCAACACTCTGCAACACTCTGCAACACTCTGCAATACCCTGCAACACTCTGCAATACCTTGCAATGCTCTGCAATGCTCTGCAACACCCGCCAATACCCTGCAACACTCTGCAATGCTCTGCAACACCCGCCAATACCCTGCAACACTCTGCAATGCTCTGCGACGCTCTGCAATGCTCTGCAATGCTCTGCAACACCCACCAATACCATGCAACACTCTGCAATGCTCTGGAACACCAGCCAATATCCTGCAATGTTCTGCAACGCAATACTCTGCAACGCCATACTCTGAGATACCCAGCCATACTCTGAGATACCCAGCCAAACCCAGCCATAGTCGGTGATACCCTGCAATACCCAGCCATAGACACCCCCCCCTCCCGCCGCCCTCCGGTGCTTCTACCGTCTCGCCAATACGATCAAATCCAGAATCTTTTTTTTTCAGGCTTTCCAGCTTAGAGGTGAGATGCGGGGTCTTATTGACCCCATATCTCACTGTAAAGAGGACCTGTCATGCCATATTCCTATTACAAGGGATGCTTACATTCCTTGTAATAGGAAAAAAAGTGATCAAAAAATTTATTTTTGGGGAAAAAAATGTCAAACTAAAATAAATAAAGTAAAATGAACAATACAATTTTTTTTTTTTAAAGCGCCCCTGTCCCCATGTGCTCGCAAGCAGAAGCGAGCGCATACGTAAGCCCCGCCCACATATGAAAACAGTGTTTAAACCACACATGTGAGGTATCACTGTGAACGTTAGAGCAAGAGCAATAATTCTAGCCCTAGACCTCCTCTGTAACTCAAAACATATAACCAGTAAAAAAAAATGTAATCGTCACCTATGGGGATTTTTAAGTAGCGACGCTTGGCGCCATTCCACGCAATTCCTGTGCAATTTTTAAGAGTGACATGTTGGGTATCTATTTACTCAGTGTAACTTCATCTTTCACATTATGCAAAAATTGGGCTAACTTTACTGTGTTTTTTTTTTTTAAGCACAAAACTGTTTTTTTTTCCAAAAAAAAAAGCATTAGAAAAATTGCTGCACAAATACCGTGCGAGATAAAAAGTTGCATCGACCACCATTGTATTCTCCAGGGTCTTTGCTAAAAAAACATATATAATGTTTTGGGATTCTATGTAATTTTCTAGCAAATAAATGATGATTTTTACATGTAGGAGAGAAATGTCAGAATTGTCCTGGGTGCTCCAGAACGCCTGATGGCGCTCCCTGCATTTTGGGCCTCTGTATGTGGCCACACTGTGTAAAAGTCTCACACATGTGGTATCGCCGTACTCGGGAGTAATAGCAGAATGTGTTTTGGGGTGTAATTTGTGGTATGCATATGCTGTGTGAGAAATAAACTGATAATATGACAATTTTGTGAAAAAAAAAAATAAGTAAAAAAAATCTTGATTTTGCAAAGAATTGTGGGAAAAAATGACAACTTCAAAAAACTCACCATGCCTCTTACTAAATACCTTGGAATGTATTCTTTCCAAAAAGGGGTCATTTGGGGGGTATTTGTACTTTTTCTGGCATGTTAGGGTCTCAAGAATTGAAATAGGCCGTCAGTACTTCAGGTGTGATCAATTTTCAGATATTGGCACCATAGCTTGTGGACTCTATAACTTTCACAAAGACCAAATAATATCCACCAATTTGTACTTATTTTTACCAAAGATATGTAGTAGTATAAATTTTGGCCAAAATTTATGAAGAAAAAATTACTAATCTGCTAAATTTTATAACAGAAACAAAGAAAAATTCATTTTTTTACAGAATGTTCAGTATTTTTTCTTTTATAGCACAAAAAATAAAAAACGGTGCAGTGATTAAATACCACCAAAAGAAAGCTCTATTTGTGTGAAAAAAGGACAAAAATTTCATATAGGTCCAGTGTTGCATGACTGAGTAATTGTCATTCAAAATGTGAGAGCACCGACAGCTGAAAATTGGTCTGGTTATTAAGGGTGTTTAAGTGCCCAGTGGTCAAGTGGTTAAACAACCCCCAATATCACAATAGATAGATAGATATATACTAGGCTATATCAAATACACTGCCTGCACGCCCTAACTAAGCTGCCTAATCTCTCTTCATCCATTACACTATATATGGCCGCAGTGTAAGCAACAGCCATATATAGTGTGGGGTGTGGACTTGAGCCATGATTGGCCAAAGGCACCCTGCCTTTGATGAATCATGGCTCTCTCAGCAGAGAGCGCTGTGAGTGGCCAAAGCATGCAGGTCAGATGCATGCTTTGGCCAATTATAAGACGTCAATGCACTGTGTTCGATTTTGCCCCAAATGCCCCATAATGTTCTAAATTTGGTGAATGGGCTCATTTCTAGTTAACAACAGTAACTGGCAATTTTCTGGGTCTTTGTATTTAATATGTTTAGTTTTGATGATACTTGAGTTATTGTGATTTTTTAAAAAGGGGATGTTGAAGGAAAATTGATTTTTTTCTTCCTTGGTGTGGCTTGCATTTGGATGTGGCCATGTCTACACATTGGATTTTTATTGGGCAGTGGATTGAGGCTTTTGTGTTTCCTTGGTTGGATGTTCATTTTATTGTGAGAACCGGGGTGGGGGTCGGACTGCCTCTTGCTGGTGGTTTGCGCATCAGTATCTGGCTTTTTCTATCATTACTTTCTTGCCCCTTGCCCCTTGCCCCTTGTTGAGTCATCACGTCCCAACCACTTCTCGCGTGACGTCATCACATCACACCAGCTGTAGCCAGTGGTGATACCAATGTGCAAATGTGCCTTGGCATGTTTCCATGAGGCTGGGTGTTGAGGATGTGGGGCCCACCTGGCACGGATGCTGATTTACACCCATTAATGACAGTATATATTGTGTCGGACATCCAGTTGTGAGTGGACTGCCTTGGGAAGTCTGGTGGATGTTGTCTATTGTACAAAGGTAGGGATTGTTGAGTAACTTTTCTTTTTGGATGTGGTAGTATACTCTGTATGGGTTAATGAGATGCAGAGACTGTAGCTCTGAATTTCTGGTTTCCATTTCTTTGATGTTATAGTCTTTCGAGCTATCTTTGCAATGGGACTGTCTCCACTTGGTTATGTAACTTTTTAACTCTCTACTATCAAAGTAGACCTATATAGCTCAAAAATTTGTTTAAAAAAAAAGTCTTTCAAATATTAATAGCACTTAAGAAGTTCATATGTAAATAAAGATAAAACATTTCACTTATGTTTTAATTATACAAGCAGGGTGTGGGATAGTGGCTGATCCATTCGTACAAAATGTTGAACGCCAAATCTCTGCAGATCAAAATCCCAGATAAATCTTTCACCACATTGCTTATGTGGAAATCCCCTGTAGGTAATTCATTTAGGGTAATGGGCTAGCAGTGTGCCTTTCACTGGTTTGGTATCAGCGCACTCTGTTTAATTCACTCAAATAGGGCTGGATCCATGGATGGATGTTTGGATGGCTGTCAGCATACTCTGTATGCTTTCATCTAAATTTAGCTCATGACGAGCGAAGAAACAGAAGTGCCCATAGCATAATCCAGTAAATTAAAATAATTTTATTTAAAAAAACAAAGTGATCCTATATAGATGTACATTTACAATGTATCAAAAATAGTATAAGTATGTATCATCATCTCCATACTAAATCGCTGAGTCCCGATATACCTTATTACCTCTGAAAGTGGTATTCCAGGATAAGGTATCGCCGTTGATTTTCTGTGATACCTTACCCTGGAATACCGCTCTCAGCAGTAATAAGGTATATCGGGACTCAATGATCCATCCACGGATCCAGCCCTATTTGAGTGAATTAAACAGAATCCGCTGATACCAAACCAGTGAAAGGCATGCTATTAACCCATTACCTTCCACAAAGTGAATTACCTACAGGGGATTCTCATAGAAGCAATGTGGTGAAGGATTTATCTGGGATTTTGATCTACAGAGATTTGGTGTTTAACATTTTGTACGAACGGATCAGCCACTATCCCACACCCTGCTTTGTATAATTAAAACACAAGTGGAACTTTTTATCTTTATTTAGATATGAACTTCTTAAGCAGTACTAATGTTTGAAAGACTTTGTTTTTTTAAAACATATTTTTTGATACATTACATATCTTTTATAGTAGCAGCTTTAATACCTAATAATTTTTTGCATGAGCGCTGAGGGAAAAATACTTTGTATCTGTTTGTTTCTCATTGCTTGTTTAAGACCTATATAGCTCACATGCCATCTTAGCAGATGTACTTTTTTATCCTTTTTTGCTTGAGGATGTTACAATATATTTATTGAGGGTTATGCTTTTGTGTAGGTTTTTGGTTCTTTTTATATAATTTTGTAGTTGATTCCCTCTCTCTACCTTATTCTCTTAGGATGTCACTTAGAGGTAAGGTAAGATTGTAGATGTTTAGTATGTTATAGAGGTCATTAGTGATGCTACCTTTTGGGTGGGCCCCTCCATTTTCGTCCACTCATGGCTTTACCCACATGCAATTCAGCACATAGGGGGCGGGATCTAGGGGCCCCCAGCAATTCAGCACCATGGTTGGTATAAGGGTCTGGGCCCCCCCCTTCCCTCTTCCCCCCTCCTAATTTTTTTTCCAATATCTTCTATTTAGTATAATTTAGCATCATTGTTGTGGTTAATATGATGTTTCAATCTGTTTTGGTTATATTATGTTTTAATTGTATTGTATTTCAATAGATATAGTCCATTTATTTTCTATTGCTAGCACAGTTCCTGACAAAGCTGTGTTTGTGAAATGCGTTGATCCTGCACGCCTGCTTTACACTGTATTTGTACAGAAGAAAATAATATATGTCATATTTTTAGGGTTAAAAGTGTTGTTATTGGTAGTATAAACAGGATGACAGAAATATGATTGATGCATCAAAT
Organism: Lithobates pipiens; assembly: GCF_037356315.1. Classification (NCBI taxonomy): domain Eukaryota; kingdom Metazoa; phylum Chordata; class Amphibia; order Anura; family Ranidae; genus Lithobates; species Lithobates pipiens. Next base: position 204,622,553 of record NW_027507785.1, on the reverse strand, counting down.
AAAATTAAAAAAAATATAGCGGTAACGAGCGGGCAAAATGGCTATCGCTTACAGCAGTGCTTGCACCTGAAGTTTTCATAGACATACATAAATACATATTATGTCAAGCAATGAATGATCAGGGGGATAAGGAAAGGAAGATGAAGGATAGGAAAATAAAAGATTGGGAGAGAATGAGGGGGAAAGGGGGGTGGGGGAAGGAGTTTGCTGCGAGAGCCCAGGGTAGAAAGACAATAACTTGACTATTGAGGATCATCGTCATACATTTGAGGGAAAATCATGGCAAAGGTTGAGATGAGCTTGAGGGGGTGGGGAGCATGCCAGCTAGGGTATCTGAGGAGGAGAAGCACAGCCAAACAGACCACAAAACATTATGTTTGTCATAGGTGTTATTGTCCAGCACCAACATCTCCTCCATTCTCATGATGTCATTCTTTGTGGAGACCCAAAGAGATGATGGGGGGAAGTGGTGATTTTCCAAAAAAGCGGGATAAGTTGTCGAGCAGCAGACAAAAAGAAATGTAAAAGACATAGTTTCTAGGAGGCTATCGATCCCGGCAACATGAAGAGGGGGGAGATCTCAGGTGTTAGCTGTAAAGATTCCCCATATATAGCATTATATACCTGAAACACCTGTTTCCAGAAGGTTTGTGTCCGTTCACACTCCCAACAGACATGAAGATAGGTGCCTGTGGCTGCACTGCATTGCCAGCAGGAGGATGAGGTAGATGGGAAAATTTTGTGCAGTGCAGCGGGGTCCCTGTACCATCTGGAAAGGATCTTGAAGTTCTTCTCTTGTGAGTAATATGAGATAGAGGATTTGTGTGCGAAGTGGAATGCAGTCTGCCAATCTACTCTGGAGAGGTTTTTTCCCAGGTCTGTCGACCACATACTGGTGTACGTGGGTAGGTCATCCTGAGTGAGGGCTTGGATTAAGCTATAAATGTGCGAGAATACATGTCTGGGCATCTCCTGGAGGGAGCTTAAATCTTCAAATTCCGGGAGTGGACGATGAATTTGAGATGAGGGGAATAGGTGTTTTACAAAGGAGGTCAGATGTAGGGATATGAGCCAATCGTGCGTCCCCTCAGGGACAATCGGGATCCCGAGTCCCGGGCGAATGAAAGTGTGGGCCTGAGGCCAGGAGGAGCGATGGAATGAGCCCAGTGTATGGGCCCCCAATGCCCTGGGGGAAGGCTGGATTGTCAGAGAGGATAAGGGGAAGGGACGAGGAAAGAACCTCACATAGCCCTCTCCGATATCAAAGTGTAATGGCAGATGTAGTTAGAGGCGAGACACAGAATAGATGAGAGAAGCTACCTTTGTAACCCCAGAGGAGAGCACGTAGGTCAACTGGGGATAGGTCCTGCTCGACCATTACTGAGGCCTTTTGAAAAGGGTGTGGGAACCACTCTAGGGTGCGCGCCATGAGAGTAACTTTGTAGTAAATCATAATGATAATCAGGGAGTCACGTGCCTCCCTGTAGTTTTGGGCATGGGAGCAGTTTGTGCTTGACTCTAGATAGTCCCCTATTCCAAATAAAATGAATGGAAAGGAAACACAGGGCAGAAAAGAAGGATTTAGGGACTAGTACTGGTACGGTTTGGAAGAGATACAATATTTTGGGTAGAGTGTCCATCTTGAGGGTGTTAATGCGACCAAACCAGGGTAGTGCCGTACCCCCCAGGAAGTTAAGTCTTTCCGGAGACGGGAGTGGAGAGGGATGTAGTTTAGTGTAAAGAGGTTGTTATGCCCAGATAGGAGTTTGCCTTGGTCCGCCATTGAACAGAATAATTGGAGCGAAGTGAGGATATTGTGAATGCGGGTAGTGAAATGTTGAGGGCCTCTGTTTTGGAGATATTGAGCTTGAAATTACTTAACAAGCCGAAGCCCTTAAATTCAGAGAAGAGTAAGGGGAGAGTCGTATGGGGATGCCGAGCATATATCAATAAATCATACGCATGAAGGGATAGTTTATGGTGTTTGGAGGGTGTTTGGACTCCTTGTATGGAGGCATTTTGGTGGATGGCACACACCAGGTGCTCAATTACAATAAAAAATAGGAGTGGAGAAAGGGGGCAACCTTGATATTTCAAACGCCTCTGATGATGTGCCATTCACCAAGACCGAGGCAGAGGGGTGCTAGTAAAGAGACATGATTCTGGTGATGAAGGGGGATCTGAGGCCTATTTGTTCTAGGGAAAGTAGCAGAAAGTGCCAGTTGACCCTGTCAAATGCTTTTTTTGGCATCAAAAGACAGAAGGCATACCTGCAGGTAGTGAAGTTATATATAGGAGATGAGGTGTATTGTTTTAGTTGTGTTGTCACAGGCTTCCCTGCCCGGGACAAAACCGACCTGGTCTCTGTGGATAATCCCCTGGCAAAAGTGGTGAGAGGCGGTTAGCAAGGACCTTTGCAAATAACTTTAGGTCTGTATTTAGTAAGGATATGGGGCGGTAGCTAGTGCATTGTGAGGGATCCTTTCCAGGCTTCAGGAGAATTGATACATGCCTGCATAGTGTCCTGGGAGGGGGATGTAGGACTACTTGAAACATTCTGTGTGAGATTATATTTGGGATTAGAAGTACCTGAATAAGGAGGATATACCTTTCGTGTTAAAGACCTTGGTCTGGTCTGTTTTGGTAATGAAGGGAATGGATTGGCGGGGAAGTCTAGGGTGAATAACTTGTGCCAGGTGTTAGCCACACTTACTGGCTATAGAATAATGGTAATTATGGGCTTGATTTCACTCAAATAGTGGGAGTCTAGTAATTGGAAGAGGTTGCGATGAATGTTCGATAGAGTGACATAGGTGGATGGCTCCAGTGACCGTTTATGGAGAGATTCTAGATCTGAAATGGTGGTCAGGAGGCGTCGTATTTCATCCAATCTGATCTTTTTTAAACGAGAACCATTCTGCATGAGTATGCCTCTGACCACACACTTCAGGGTTTCCCACTGAATAAGTGGGGTGATAGTGTCAGAGGAATGGTCAGACACAAAGTGTTGAATCATCTTAGTAACGTCAGCAATACACACTGAATCCCAGAGTAGATTGTCACTGAGGCGTCAGGATACCCCCCTGCAGGATTATGGTGGGCTGGCAAAGGAAAAGTAAACAGGAGAGTGGTCAGACCATAGGGCATGCCCCAGGGAGGATTGTAGAGGAGTGTCCAGGAGGGATTGGGAGATGTGGAAGTAATCTAATCTGTTGTAGGAGTTGTGGGCTATGAATAGCTGTAATCTGTTTCTGTGGGGTGGTGTATGCGCCAAACATCTACTAATGGTGGGAGTGTAATAGGGATTTGATGTGGGAGAGCGAGAATGCGGTCATGGAAGACCTACCCGAGGATGTGTTGGCAGATGGGGACAGAGTGACATTAAAATCACCTCCGACGATGACACAGGGACCCCAAAGGAAGTTAGTCTGGTGTAGGGATGAGCCGGACGCCCCCCCCCCCCCCCGTTCGGTTCACACCAGAACCTGCGAATGGACCGAAAATTTGTGCCAACTTTAGAACTCCATTAAAGTCTATGGGACTCGAAAGTTCAAAGTGCTCATTTTAAAGGTTAATATGCAAGTTATTGTCCTAAAAAGGGATTGGGGACCCAGCTCCTGCCCCAGGGGACATGAATCAATGCAAAAACAGTTTTAAAAATGGCAGTTTTTTCGGGAGCACTGATTTTAATGATGCTTAAAGTAAAAAAAAAAAAAGTATGCCTGCGAAGTGGCACGTGTTTCCCATGTTTAGAACAGTCCCTGCAAATAACATTTCTAACGGAAAAAAGTCATTTAAAACTGCTTGCGGTTTTAATGCAATGTCTGGTTTCGGCAATATGAATGAAAATCATTGAGAAAAATGGCATGGGTAGCCCCCCTGCCCATTACCAGCCCGTTTGGGTCTTGTACGGATATTAAGGGGAACCCTGTACCCAAATTAAAAAACAGAAAGGCATGGGGCCCCCAGGCCCTATATACTCAGAACACCAGTATACAGGTAGTATATATTGCATCAAAAATTGTAATTACACGCCCCTGTTAAACAAGGGCTTGAAAATTGGGCCTTAGCCATAGGCGCTGGTGTCACCACACTGCAACCCTTCACAGATACTCTATTTGAAGAGCAGGAATGAGCCCTGCAGCAAAGTATTGCATCAAAAATTATAATTACACGCCCCTGTTAAACAGGGGCTGAAAAATTGGGCCTTAGCCACTGGTGCTGGTGCCACAACACTGCAACCGCTCACAAATATTGTAGTTGAGCGCAGCAACGAACCCTCCCACAAAATATTGCATCAAAAATTGTAATTACATGCCCCTGTTAAACAGGGGCTGTAAAATTAGGCCTTAAGCACTGTTTTTAACACTACAATACCTCACAGAAACCCTAGTAGCAGCGCAGGAATGAGCCCTGCTGCAAAGTATTGCATAAAAAATTGTAATTACATGCCCCTGTTAAACAGGGGCTAAACAATTGGGCCTTAGCCACAGGTGGCGGCGTCCAGAACCAAAAATGTTCTTCAAAGCTATCAGCAGGATTATTGAAGAGGAAGAGGATAGTCAGTCAGCATAACAGGATAGTCACTCAGCATCATCATAGGCAGTCTTGAAGGGATGTGACATTTAAAAAAAAAATATTCAGTTACATCAGCTTCAGGTGCTTGGTATATGGTGGTGATCCAAGACTGGTTCATCTTTATGAAGGTCAGTCGGTCAACCAAGTCGGTGGACAGGCGCACCCTGTGATCGGTTACAAAGCCTCCAGCAGCACTGAATGTGCGTTCCGAAAGAACGCTGGATTCAGGACAGGCCAGTAGCTCAATTGCATACTTTGCAAGCTCTGGCCAGTGATCCATCCTCAAGATCCAGTAAACCAGAGGATTTTTGGTGGGAAAAGTGTCTAAGTCTGATCTTGCCCCTAGGTATTCCTGAACCATGTAAATCAGACACTGGCGATGGTTGCCGGAACTGCAGACTAAAAAATTGTCTGAACACATCGGTCAGACGGCCACCCCCACTGTTCCTTCTGTGACTGACTGAAGCCTCAGCAACAAGTTGTCCAGGACCAGTAATTTGTAACCTCCCAGTCTCTGGGAACACATTACACAGACCTTTCTGCAAGGCCTCCTGGAGATGTGTCATCCTCTGCTCCCTCTGCGATGGCAATATAAGGTCCGCAACCTTACCCTTGTACCATGGATCAAGGAGAGTTGCCAGCCAGTAATGATTCCTCTCCTTGATCCACTGAATACACGGATCCTTCCACAGGCTTTGCAGGATCAGGGAGGCCATGCAGCATAGGTTCAAAAAGAAAAAACAAGCAGCGCCAACCTAAGTGCAGTAGTACAATACATGTTTTATTTGGTTCTAGTCCAAATGCACTCACTCTGTATTGGTTAAAACCAGGCACTTCTTAATGATGAAGTCGAGGTGGGCAAGTATAATGGGTGAGCTGGCTCCAGAGAAGGTGATCCTATTGCGCTGTGCAGTCCTGTCTGGCGGCGCCGGTGGCTTCCAGTGTCCCAGGCTGAGGTCGGCAAGGAGCAGCAGTGTCACGATCGATCTACTGTTCCGATCGTACATAGGAAACTCACCCGCAGGTTTCCTTTGCGAGAAGCTCGTCGGTGTCCTCAGACGCAGGTTGACACGAGCGAGCGCACGCGGGTGCGCGACGAAGCGAACGGGCGTACGCTGGTACGCGGGGTCACGAACGGGAGCACGGTTACTCGCGGGGGCACGCAAACTCACCGTGCGACCGTTCTTGGCGCCCAACAGGCTATTTAAAGAATCAGCTCTTGTCCTGTCTACAGCGTTCCCGTGACTTCTGCTACCTGCTCCTGCTTGTTCCTGATACTGAACCCAGCCTGTTTTTGACCTTGTTTGATTTCCGCCTGCCTCCGACCCTCTGCCTGCCTGACCACGCTCCTGCCTTCTGCTGTGTACCTCTTCTGCCCGCTAGTTACCGACCCGGCTCGTTTCTGACCACGCCTGCTGTACCCACCCGAACGCCAGTACCAGCTGCTCCTGCTGTTCCTGCCTGTCTGCCAGTACCAGCTGCTCCTGTTGTTCCTGCCCGCCTGCCAGTGCCGGCTGCACCTGCCGTTCCAGTCTGTTTACCTGTTCCTGCCGTGCCCGCTGTCTACTACCTCCGTCCCAGCCTGACCTCCTGCACCAGCTGGTGGTGGATCTCCGTTGCTGCAACCCGGCCTGGCACTTGTGCCCTCCGAACTCTTGAATCCCTGTCTCCACCTCCAGGGGCTCTCGAGCCGGAGGCTTACGAGGCGCCGCTCCCTGCATTCTGGGCTCTCCTACCAGGTAACGTGACAAGCAGAGGATCATCAGTCTGTAGGGGTCCATATCGTGTTGTGATAATGCTAAGAGCGTGCACACGTTCGAAGCATGCGTGCTCCTTCATCAGGCGCTATGCCATCTTTGAAGTGGTAAATAAAGGGAAAGACGGATGGACGGGCCAATGAAACCTGGGCACTCTCCTATCTATATTTCTCTCAGTTAATTTGCTCTGGGAGGAAGGGAGAAAAAATGAAGGTTGGAACGAAGGTGGGAACGAAGAAAGGGAATAGTGGGAAATGGGAAATACAAGTTGGGTTGTATGTAGCAATTACTATCAGGGTTATGTGTAACGAGTACTTACTTGGGCCAATTTATGTACAAGATTATATGGAAATTCTGACTATACTGACCCTTGAGACAATATAAAAAATAATAAATAAAATGAATATATGAAATTATGCTGTGATGTAGAAAGATCGGAAGGGAAGGAAAAAAGGGGGAAAAAGAGCTAGTATTGGAATTATTCAGAAATATATATTTCTATGCGCATATATATAAAAGAAAGGAACTTTTTTCAAAAGGAAATAATAAAACTGAACTGATCTCTATTCCTTCGTTCAAGCCCCCAGGCACAAGGGTATCAAGAGTGTATATCCATAAAGTTTCCCTCTCGCAGAGACGCTTAAAACGCTCTGCAGGAGGGAGAGTCCTGGGCATCTGCTCGATAACCCAAACCTGCATTCCCTCAGTGGAACCCCGATGGTACTCCTTAAAATGTCTGGGGAGAGTTGGATTGAGTTTTTCCTCCACTGATCTGTGATGTTCTCCGAACCTCTTTCTGAGCGTCCGGATAGTGCGGCCTATATAGAGCAGGCCACAGGGACAACGGATAGGGTATATCATAAAATCTGTGGAAAAAATTAAAAATTCCTTAAGCTGGTAAGTATTACCTTTTGTGGTAAAGGGTTTCTGATGATGGGGAACAAATTTACAAGTTAGACATTTTCATTTTTTACACTGATACATGCCGTTTAATGTAAGGAAGGTCCGGGACATTGTAGGTTTATTTTTTCCTTTTTTTACCATAGGGGTTGATTTCCCAAACAAACACATTTTTTCAGGATTCACTTCCCTATTCATGGTCTCTATGTCTGTTCCACTATTGGATCAGGTTAGTTCACATATGTTTCTATACAAATAATTATATAACTTGTTTACACTGCTTATTTAGTAAGGTTTGACATATACAGTACATTTATCCTAGAGTATACATGCTCTTATATAAACATTTTTTGCTACATTATATAACTTGTTGTTCATCCTACTATATTTGGCAAATCATTGAGACATATACATCTATGTTTACAGCTGATATCTATCAAGTTACATACTGAGACAATTAGGACCATGCACCTTCACCCATGCCACGTCTGCCGCCTGACATCCCCCTTGGGGGTACCTGTGTTCGTCTTCTCCGCCTCAGCTCCCGTGCCATACTCTCTTTTTGTATATGTATATAACAGTGATGGAAAACCTTGGCACTCCAGATGTTTTGAAACTACATTTCCCATGATGCTCATCTACACTTCAGAGTGCAGGAGCATCATGGGAAATGTAGTTCCAAAACATCTGGGGTGCCAAGGTTCGCTATCACTGGTATATAGGGATGAAGGTGTATCACTGGTGACTGCAGACCTTTCATTTTGTTTCTATTGTATGCAGATTTCAATTTGCTCGGAGCAATAAGAATTGTGTAATCCTGGGCACAATAGCAATGATAGTTTTAACATTCTTTCAATTTTTTTTATGCTGGGAATGGAACTGGTGATAAATCGTAGTCTGGAGTTGGGAAGAAGCGGTGTCTTGAACCTGTGATTTTGTACCTAAAGAAGATTTGGAACAAGGGGTGACTCATCATCCAAAAAATTAGTATATGCTTCTTCTATTAGGGCTGAAGGATACCCTTTGTCCTCAAACTAATCTGTATTAGGAGTGCAATTTTGTTTTAGGCAATTGAATTGACTTTTAGGGATATTAGAGATCCATTGCGCGTAATGACAGCTTTGGAAATGCAAATATGAGTTACCTGCTGTAGATTTTATGTAATTTTTGGCATAAATGGTGTTTTCAGTGTGACAAAGTTCAAGATCCAAAAATGCCAAATTGTCTGGGTTACAGACAAACGAAAAAGAGAGGCCTAAGTCGTTGGAATTACAATAGACTACAAAATCATCTACAGGTGGTCCAGTCCTATCCCATATGATGATGATATTGTCTATATAGCGACCTATATAGATTATACTGTATATTCAGAAAAAGGGTTATCATTCCAGTTGAATAAATGTTCCTAAAGTCCCATTGTTAAATGTGCGTAAATTGGTGCCCATCGCCATTCCTTGGGTTTGTAAGTAGAATTTATCCTCAAATGAAAAATAATTGTGGGTCAGGCAAAAATTGGTTAAAATAAACTCTATCCTCCTCTTCCTGCCTCTGTTCTGCCTCAAGTCGCCTGTCCATTATTCCATTATTCCATTATTCCACACAGTGTTTGCTCCAACAGGTGGACAAGAGGTACAGTGTCACTGATGCATGCACTGTCACTGCTCACCATCCTCGTGGCCTCCTCAAATGGTCACAGGATAGTGCATACATCCCTGATCATGGCCCACTGGCGTGGGGGAAAAAAAAAAGCTCCCCTGACCCTGTCCTGGTGCCGTAGTCGCACAGATACTCATTAATGGCCCTCTGCTGCATGTGCAGCCACTGCAGCATGGCCAACGTTGAGTTCTACCTGGTGGGCATGTCACAGATAAGGCAATTCTTGGGCAGATTCAATTCCTTTTGGAGCTTAGCCAGCAGAGCACTGGCATTATATGACTGTCGGAAATTAACACAGACTTTCCTGGCCTGCCTCAGGACATTCTGTAAGCCCGGGTACCTGCCCAAGAACCGCTGCACCACAAAGTTAAGGACATGAGTCACACAGGGCACATGGGTCAGTTGTCCCTATCGGAGGGCGGAGAGGAGGTTGGTGCCATTGTCGCAAATCACCATTCCTGGTTTAAGCTGGCATGGCGTCAACCACCTCTCAGCCTGCCCCTACAGAATATCTGCCCCAGTGTGGCTCCTGTCCCCCAAGAACACCAGCGCAAGCACGGCATAGATTCTTTTTGCCTGCGTACTTGCGTAGCCCCTTGAACACCTTTGGAGCACTGCTGGTTCAAGGACAAAGCACAAGAAGAGGCCATGGAGGAAGAAGAAGATGAGGGGGTGGAGGAGAGAGGTGTGTCACAACCAGTAGTAGCATTTTGGAGGCGTGGTGGCGGAACAACCTCCAACACTACTGCACCTTGTCCTGCATCCTTCCCAGCTGCCAGAAGAGTCACCCAATGCGCAGTGAAAGGTAACTTCCCTATCCATGCCTGCTGGACCATGAGTCAGCAGTAATATGCACCTTACTGCTAACTGCCCTGTCGAGCGAGGCATGGACACCGGTAGAGAGCTAGAATTGCCTTCCGTGAGAAAAAGTGGCATTTGGGAACCTGAAACTGAGGAATCGCACATTGCACAAACTCACAAAAGGGGGCCCAGTCTACCAACTGAAAAGGCAGCAGTTGAAGTGCTAGCAATTTAGTCAAGCTAGCATTTAACCACTGGGCACGTGGGTGGCTGGGTGTGAACTTCTTTCGATGGTCCAGCAGCTGGGGCAGGGAAATTTGCCTGCTACAATCAGTCGTTGGTGTACTGCTAGCAGAGGGCCCGCAAGTACTTGGCTGTGACACACCTAATTCTACACCTTCATTCCTCTTAGTGCAGGTTTCAGAGAGGACTGAAGGTATAGTGGGGTTGGAGATCCCAGCTGATGAGGAGCAAGGAGAGGTACGCTTTGTTCTTTGGTGTGAGTCTTTAAGGTACACTTGCCAATGAACTGCATGGCAGGTCAACATATGTTTGGTCAAGCATGTGGTGCCCAAGTGGCTGATTTTGAGTTTTTTTCCACGCGAGATACGCTTGAGACATATGATGCAAATAGCAGCGGTGCGATCTGATGCACTGGTCTCAAAAAAGGCCCACACCAAAGAACTTTTGGAATAATGCGCAGAGGCAGCACCCTGCACAGGCGGAGCTCTGCGGTGTGATTCAGTCGGTGTGCTGCCCTTAAGCTGGACCCTGGAGGGCATCCTGCCTCTGAGATGTGCCTCCTCCTCCTCCCCCTCTGTACTATCAGGCATCCACGTGGAGTCAGTGACCTCATCATCCCCTCCCTCCTCATCACTGGAGCAAACCTGGCAGTATGCTGCAGCTGGTGGAACATGAATGCAAGATTGCTGTCCTTCTTGGGCATCCCCTCTCTCTCGGCTCATGCTACTGCCTTCCTCTAGCTGGGTATCATCATCAGAGTATTCAAATGCTGGGCATCCTCCCGGAGCATGTACCCAACACTGTGCTCAAAAAACTGTTCAGGGGACTCCTCCTCGGGAGGACATGGTGGGTCTACGGAAGGAGTGACTGATGGCATTGAGGCGAGGGAAGAGGCCATGTTGGCAGCTGCTTTGCCAGTACCCTGAGCCTGGGTGAGAGAGGATGAGGAGGGCTTGGTCATCCATTCTACCAAGTCTTCGGCATGTTGCGGCTCAACACGTCCAGCTGCCGAAAATAAGGACAAGTATGTCCCATGGCCACATGTTGATGACGATGCACCGCATTCATGACCAACACTGTTGCCTCTAGACACAGAGCCTGCTTGCCCTCTTTTATTGGCTCATGACTGTCTATGGCCTGCAAGGAGATGAGAACACTAGCAATTGGGGTAGATTTAGGCGCACAGTGAGCAGATGACACAGTACACCGACTGTAATTACTGGAGCTGCCTGTGGCATAGGATCAGCAGAACACCAGCAATTGGGGTAGCTTTAGGTGCACACGGTGCAGATGACACAGTACACCAACTGTAACTGCTGCAGCTGCCTGTGGTATAGGACCAGAACAACACAAGCAATTGGGGTAGCTTCAGGTGTACATTGTACAGGTGGCACAATACACCGACTGTAATTACGACAGCTGCCTGTGGTATAGGACCAGAACAACACCAGCATTTGGGGTAGCTTCAGGTGTACACTGTGCAGGTGGCACAATACACCAAATGTAACTGCTGCAGCTGCCTGTGGTATAGGACCAGAACAACATGAGAAATTCGGTTAGCTTCAAGTGTACACTGGGCAGGTGGCACAATACACTGACTGTAATTATTGCAGCTGCCTATGGTATAGGACCAGAACAACACCAGCAATTGGGGTAGCTTCAGGTGTACACTGTGCAGGGGGCACCATACACTGACTGTAACTGCTGCAGCTGCCTATGGTATATGACCAGAAAAACACCAGCAATTGAGGTAGCTTCAGGTGTACACTGTGCAGGGGGCACCATACACTGACTGTAATTGCAATAGGTTCAAAGGAAATGAAGACACTGTCTCTGCGTCTATCTGTCTCTATGAGCCGCAACACACTACGCAAGACCGCCACGAAGGCGGCCTTATATTGTGTAGGGCGTGTACTAAACCCCATGAGCCATAATTGGCCACAGGCATCCCACCTGTGGCCAATTATGGCTCTCCTCGCTGACGGCGCTGTGATTGGCCAAGCATGCGGGTCATAGTGCATGCTTGGCCAATCATCAGCCAGCAATGCACTGTGATGCCTCAGTGCATTATGGGCCGTGAACGCCACTCAAATTTGGCCCATAAAGTTCTGGTTTTGCCGAACGGGCGAACACCCAGCTTATCCCTAGTCTGGTGAAAGTAGTGGAAAGGAAGCGAGCCTGGTCCGTATTGGGAGCTTAGATATATATGTAGTCACTGTAAAGAGAAAATTATTTAAATTCAATTTTAGAAATATAAAGCATCCACATTCATCAATGTAAGAACCAAGGACTTCAAGGTAGAAAGATCTATGAAATGCAATGGAGACCCCTTTTGATTTAGCTACTAGATTAAAACTGTGGAATCAAGTAGGGTAGTATCAGTTACGGACTGCAGGCACTGAACCAGAGCGGAAGTGCGTCTCCTGCAGTAGTAGTATATTGGATCACTTTTGAGGAAGTGGTAGATGATCTGGCTGCTCTTCTCTGGGGTGTTAAAGCCCCTGCAGTTATAAGATGTTAGGTTAAGAGGTTGTGTAACTGTCATGGTGGGGAGTGTGGGTTAGGAGTGTAAGGGAGAGAATGATAAGGGTCTTTCGGGAACCAGGCTCTCCTAGCAGAGGGGGAGGGGGGAAGGGAGAGGAGGGTAGGAAAATGTGGTAGAGGAATAGTTGGAAGAAAAAGCAGTGTGAAGATTAGAGATGAGCCGAACACCCTCCTGTTCGGTTTGCAGCAGAACATGTGAACTGGCAAAAAAACACACAAACACCTTTAAAGTCTATGGGACACGAACATGAAAAATCAAAAGTACTAATTTTAAAGGCTTATATGCAAGTTATTGTCATAAAGTGTTTGGGGACCCAGGTCCTGCCCCAGGGGACATCTATCAATGCAATCTTTTTTCTTAAAAAAGGCTTTTTTTGTGGGAGCAGTGATTTTTTTAATGCTTAAAGTGAAACAATAAAAATGTAATATTCCTTTAAATATCGTGCCGGGTTGTCTATAGTATGCCTGCAAAGTGGTGCATTTTTCCAGTGTTTAAATCAGTACACTAAAATGACATTTCTAAAGGAAAAATTGTCATTTAAAACTGATTGCGGCTGTAATGAATTGTCAGGTCTCGGCAATATAGATACCGGGCTTCCCCAGTGACGTGCGGGTGACCACGTCCCCTTCTGACGCAAGGGGAAACCCACGTTACATCAGAGGGGGCGGGGTCACCCGTTCATCACTGGGGAAGCCCAGGTTTCCCCTTGCATCAGAGGGGGCGGGGTCAGGTGATTGGTGGCCCGTCCTCCTCAGATAAGACCTGTCAGGCTGCCGGGATTCCCACTGCGTCTCCGGTGGAGAAAGGATGCACTGCGCTGGACGTCATCAGGAGAGATCACCCATCGCTGGACCCCGGAGAAGAGATCACCCATTGCTGGACCCCAGAGAGATGAACCCCTGCTAAACAGATTAAGAGCCAAATCTGACATAAAAGGCTGCTTTATAGTTAATAGAGAGTTTAAGGTAGCAGCCTTTGCTGACAATATCTTATTGTCACTACAATCCTCGCGTATTTCTCTACCTAATCTTCTCAGTGATATGAAACATTTCGGGGATTTATCAAAATTAAAGATCAACTACTCCAAATCATATGCCCTCAACGTTTCACTTCCATAACAAGAAACTACTCATTGTCAGGACTCCTTCCCATTTAGATGGCAAAAAGATAACATCATCACTTATCTGGGTATCCAAATTACAAGGAAAATGTCAGATTTATACAACCAAAATGTTCTACCCGCGCTCACCAAAATTCAAACAGAACTAAAAGAATGGGACAACCTTAATGTCTCCTGGTTCGGTAGGGCGGCTTTAATAAAGATGATTGTCCTTCCCTGACTCTTATACTTGATGCAGACAATCCCAATTCACCTCCCTCCTTCCTTATTTGCAACGTACAAAAAGGCATGCACCGCCTTTATTTGGAAGAACATGGTCCCACGTATTAAATACTCCCGCTTGAATCAGGCTAAAGCAAAGGGAGGGATTGGTCTTCCTGACCTCCCCAAATACAACTTAGCATTCCACCTAACCAGGGTGATGGACTGGTGGATACACAAGACCGGGAAGGCTTGGATTACTCTGGAAAATCATTTTACAAATGGTCGGTTGCACTCCTTTCCCTGGCTTACCCCAAGCCATTGGAACCAGGCCATTAAAACACATCCTGTTAGGGACTTCAGATATTGAGTCTGACTTAGTGGAAGGGGACCTCTCTTACGGCTCTGGTTCTGGTCTCACTGGAATGGGAACAGGGAGACCGGAGCGCAGCGGGGTAGGAGAGTCCAGCCAGGTGCAGCAGCAGGTGCTGGGTAGATGAGGATCCTCTGGAGCAGGAACTCTCTGTAGCAGGGAAGCAGCTAGGAGAAGACTGCAGACCGTGGAATCAGGATGGATGGATCTTCTGGATGCGAAGGTAGCAGACACAGAAGTAAGCAGGAGTCAGCAGAGGTATCAGGTACAAGCAGAGGTTCGGCAAGAGGAAAACAGTCCAAGAAGGGTCAAACAAGCCAGGGTCGGAGCAGGAGAGGTCAACAAGGTCAGACGGAGCCGGGTCAGGTATCAGATAGGTAGCAGGCAGATAAGCAGGTTACTTCAGGCACAAGCTGCAGATGAGACAGCACAGAACCCCTGCAACTGTGCCTTTAAAAAGGGCCACTGGCGCCAATCGAGCTAACGCTCGCCCGTGCGTGCGTGTACCGTGCGCACATACGATCGACGTGCACCCGCGCGCGTCGGAAGACGCTCGTGCCCACGATGACCCGCGGCACGAACGCGCGTGCGCGTACGGAGAGCCGATCGCAAGGAACGGACGGATTCCTGACACATCCCCTTATCTTCCCCTGACTAGTGGCTTTTAACCAAGCATTATGCCTCGCCAAAGTGTCCTCATGACCAGGTCCTCTTACCCCCTTATGCAAAAACCTAGATTTTCACCCAGGAGAATCCACCTCATTCTTAAAAGGGGAATGGCCACATGAGGAGGTATTAGCCCACCGCTTCTTCCACAAAGGACGACCACGCTCATACGAAAACCTAGTTATACTCTCCCTAACCCAAAGCTTCCCTTTCTGGTCTTATAGGCAATTCAGACATTTCCTCGCCTCAGAAAACCCATCCGCTACGTGGTGTAGACAACTTTCCCCATTTGAACGCCAATGTACAAGCAACACTTCCCTAAGACATTTAATTTCGAGCATATATGCATTACTTCAAGATGATCCTGACCAGACACAGACGGTACCCACACATAGCTCTTGGGAAAAAGACTTGCAGATCAACCTTACAAAAGAACAGTGGGAAGACATATTTACTCATGCACATAAAGGTTCAATGAATGGAGCAATTCAAGAAAATTGATACAAAATCGCAACTAAATGGTACAAAACCCCTTCTAGGCGACACAAATTCTCCCCCACAATTCCCAATACTTGCTGGAGATGCAAGACAGAGGTGGGAGTGCCCCTTAATACAACCCTTCTGGCAGGAAGTTCATTCCATTATCTCACAGGTCACCACTTACATCTTAAACTATAACCCTGTACAAATAGGGGGGACCCAAATTCTGACCGATCCCAGGGTTCCCAGACTTTATCAAACTGGGAGACCAAGTCATGTACCGAAGCCGTCAGGTACTCCATTCCCCGTATTGCGGACACCAATTGGAGAAATCTAGGCCAGGGGGGGTTGCGCCGGACAACCAGCATAATGGTATGAGCCTCTTAGCAGCTAATAGAATTTATGAGATCAGCCGGTTGGTATTTTCCGGTAGGCCTGGGATTGGGAGACTCAACAAACAGTGTAGGGGATCGATCGGAAGGGACACCCCCATCACCTCCATCACCAACAATGCCACCTCTAACCAAAAAGGACGTATCAGGGAGCACTTCCAGAAGATGTGGAACAATGACCCGACGTTGAGCCCACATCTCCAACATCGCGGCGAGACTGAGGGATCAAATTTGTGGATGACTTCGGGGGTCCTATACCAGAACATGAGAATTTTAATTTGCGTGACACACTTAGAGGACTTTAAAGTAGAGGCCCAAATCTTATCCCATGTCTGTAGGGGGATGGGTTTGTCTAACAACTGAGACCATTTCCTCATATACAGATGTGTAAGTTCGTTTAAGGGGGTCGACTCATGGAGGATTCGGTGGATAGATGAGATTAGATGTAATTGGTGGGGACCCTGGGCGCAAAGGTGTTCAAAAGCCGTGGGATTGTCAAGGGTTAAGGTCGGGGATTTGGAGCTGAAAAGGTGCCTAACCTGTAGGTAAAAGTAAAACGAGTGCTTGGGGATGTCATCTTTGTTGCGTAAAGTTTCAAAGGCGTAAAGCCTGCGCGAGATGGGGTGCACCAGGCTTCTAAGTTGGAAAAGGGGGGGTCTAACCACGTGAAGATCCTGCCCAAAGACAGTCCATCTGGGATGCTGGGGTTGAACAACACGTTCGTAAGGGGGGGGCAGGGCGAGGAAAGGGAGTACTTTTTGTTGCATCTTTGCCATATGTCCAGGATGAAGGGCATTGGAGCCGTACATTGGCTCCTAAGGTTAGGTTTCAGAGGGGAAGGGGCACCCCAGATCAAGGAGCATGGGTGCACCAGATACAGGACCCCCTTCTCAATGGCAGCCCACTGACTCGTGGCGTTAAGAGAGGACCAAGAGGTAATAATTCGTAAATGAGTGGCATGGTAATATTTCATGATATCCGGAGCCCCCAGACCTCCCCGATCTTGAGGTGCAAATACCACTGTTTAAGCTGGGGGTTGGAAGGGCGACTGGCAGTGTCTCAAAATTATAGAGCAACCTGGGCAAAACTGACATTTTGAGGACGTTGATCCTGCCCAAGAGGGATAGAGGGTATTTGGACCAGGTCAGTAGGGAGTTATAGATGTCTTGGAATAGGGGAGGGAAGTTTGCACGGAACAGATGGGAATATGAAGGGGTCAAAAAAACACCCAAGTATCTGAGTGAGTCAGTGCACCATCTATAAGGATAAGTTTCTTTAAGCCTGGAGAGTTGTGTAGCGGGTATGTGTATGGGTAGAGCTTCAGTCTTTGAGGTATTCACTTTGTAACCAGAGATCCCCTCAAAGGTTGAGAGTAATTTGTGTAGTGAGGGGAGGGAGACCAGTGGGTTGGTAATGGTTAGCAAGATGTCATCCGCGAAGAGTGATAATTTATACTCCCCCTGTCGCATCACCACCCCGCTGATGTCTGGATGAGAACGTATGCACTTGGCTAGGGGTTCTAGGCATAAAATAAATAACAGCGGTGATAAAGGGCACCCCTGCCGAGTTCCATTCATCAAGGGGAAGCAAGGCGACATGAAGGACGACATCTGAACCTGGGCAGTAACAGGTGAATATAGAGCTGCAAGTGCGTTTAAAAAGGGGCCAGTAAAACCGTAGACTTTGAGCGTTGCGAACATATAAGGCCAGCAGAGCCTATCGAAGGCCTTCTGTGCGTCTAGACTAAGTAGCAATGCTGATTTGTAGGTCCTGTCCAGAAGGTCCACTAGGTTGATTGAGCGTCGGGTGTTATCTCCGGCATGCCTGCCAGGGACAAACCCCACCTGGTCTCTGTGAATAAGTTTGGGGGCAAGAACTGACAATCTAGAAGCAAGAATTTTCGTAAATATCTTGTAATCCGAGTTTAGAAGGGCTGTAGGACTATAATTGTCTGGCATGGAGGGGTCCTTACCCGGTTTGGGGATCACTGAGATGTAGGAGTGTGAAAATTGGGGGTGGGGGGGTGCCCTTTAGTAGGGAATCAAATAAAGTGAGCATGTGCGGTCCCAAGATATCCATATAGGTTTTGTAATAGAAATATGGGAGACCATCAGGGCCAGGCAATTTATGCAAAGGGAGCTCCCAAATGATAGCCAAAAGCTCGTCTGCGGGTACCGATTTGTTTAGGGTTTCTAAATCATTTGTTGAAAGCTTGGGAAGTTTCAGGTTAGAGAAAAAGGACTGAAATTTCTCTTGTGAGAAGTGAAAATGATTTTCTGGGGATAGACAATTATATAGTTTGTGGTAAAATTCACCAAAGGTGTTGGAGATTTCACGAGGGCAGTGAGTCTTGGTTCCGTCAGGACGGGAGAGAAACTCAGGGAAGGAGTTGAATGTACGCGGACGTAATTTATTAACTAACATTTTATGGGGTTTATTGGAAAATTCGTAAAATTTCTGCTTCATCCAAAGCAGTGATTTAGCAGCCCAGTCAAGTTGGGCCGTTTTAATCTGTTCCCTGAGTAGGGTGACCTTCCGCAGTCTTTCCACCGTGGGGGAACCCAAAAGCCTCCGCTTCGCCAAGAGAAGAGCAGAAGTTAGAGATTGAATATATTTGGCTCTGTCTCTCTTCAATCTAGAGCTCTGTGCTATGCAAGCTCCTCTAAAAATGGCCTTATGGGCTTCCCACAGGGTGGAAAATTCAGAGACCGGCCCACTGTTTAGCTGGAAAAATTCTGCAAGATTCTGCGCAAGGGCAGAGCGGGAGCTTTCAGATTGTAAGAGATGATTATTAAGCCGCCAGTGACAAGATCTGGGGTAGGCCTGAGTGAGCAGGAGGTCTAGGGTAATGGGGGCATGGTCAGACCAGGTAATCGGCATCACCGCAGAGTCAACCACCAATGGGATGAGCGGGGCAGATATAAAGAAGTGATCGAGCCGCAAATACATTTTATGAGCTGGGGAATAGAAGGTAAATTGCTGAGCTGTGGGGTGTTTAATCCTCCATGAGTCAAAAAGGCGGTGGGATCTAATAAGCTGCCAGAAGGAGGTAGCTTGAGAGGCAAGCTTTTTGGAGGGCGTGGGAGAGAACAGTGTTTGTCTATCTCTAGTGGGAGATATAACCAAATCAAAGTCCCCGCCAACTATCATAAAGGGCTGTGAAGGATAGTGGGAGGAGTCAAACAGGCCATTAAGGAAATCAATCTGACCAACATTGGGGGCATACGGGTTGACAAGGGTCAGAGAGGTGTTAAAGTATTGGCAGTCTAGGATTAGGTATCTACCCTGGGGATCTACATGGGAGTTTTTGACCTTAAGGTGGCATGATTTTCTTATCAAAATCGCAACCCCCGCCCTGCCTGTGGGGTCAGAAGCTAGGAAAGAGGTGGGGAAGTGCTTGCAGGCAAACTTAAGGGAGCCATCTACTTTAAAATGGGTTTCTTGCAACATAATCACGTCTGCGCCAGAGGACCTGAATTCCTTCAGGGCCACCCAGCGCTTATGTATAGAGCCCGGGCCCTTCACATTATATGACAAGAGCTTTAAAGCCAGAAGGGCAGTCTAGGTAGGTATGCGTATGTGAGTACCCGTAGGTTGGAATACAGCAGACAATAAATAACAAAGGACCAGGGCTCTAGTCGATATAAAGTGTCATTAGCATCAGTTATGCCTAGGCGATGGGGAAAAATTAGGTATACCCAGAGCCAGGATAACCTGAGGCCAAACCGGCATATACAAAAAATATTTGAATGGACGAAGGGTGTACTGAGCTCCATTTTTGGACACAAGCAGACGGAAGGGAAAGCCCCAATAATATGGGACCTTGTGATGCTGCAAGTAAGAGGTAATTGGCCGAAGGTTCCTGCGTTTAGCCAGGGTGATTGGGGAGAGGTCACTGAAAATCTGCAACTTCTCTGCCTTGTACACAATTTGAGGTTTATTGCGCGTGGATTGGATCAGTGCCTCTTTGCTTTCAAAGAAGTGGAACCGGACAATAACATCCCTGGGCCTAGCCAAGGCGCCAGTCTATGTCCACTACCATGGGGGCCAGGGTGTTAAAGAGGCCCAACAGATAAGCACGTAAGTCACAGTCCCCCACAGTCTCCGGGATGATTCTGAAGCGCAGATTCTGGCATCTTTCTCTATTTTCCAGGTCCTCCTGTTGGAGCTGCAGTTGAGAAACTGAGAGGCGCAAGTTGTGATTATCCTCCTCAACAGCCTGAACATAGCTGACCATCTCATCAAATTTATTTTGAAGCGTGTCCGTGCTGTCACCAAGCTGGTTGATTTACTCTAGTAATTCCACCGCAAGTTTATTTACCTCGGCCGAGAAATTGGTTGTAATTTGTTGAAGCAGGAGATGTAACTTGGCATCTAGTTTGGCATCCAGTATGTCAGGGGTAAGGATCCCCTGCGGGGATGGCAGACCCGAATCGGAGGCTTGGGGAACAATAACTGGGGGGGTGCCAGAGCCCTCCATTCCCAATGGCAAGTCCATATTGGAGAAAGGGTCCGGAGGGGAATGGGAGGGAGGCAGCTGAGATCTGGTAACAAAGCGGTCCATAATAGACCCCGACTGCTGGTCAGGGATGTGTTTGTAATATTCCTGTTGCTGACCAATTTTTCCCATGAGGCGCTTTAGCACTGCAATAAAGAGGAATGCTTACCCCCGGAGCTCTTAGTAGCTAGTGTTGCGTTGCGGGGGTCATGGGGAGGAGATAGGCCCTTTAATTTATTTAAAAGTCATATTGGTCGGTGTTGGTGAGACACATAACGACAGCTGATGATGGATTTAAATGGTTGCAGGAGAGTCCTCTCCCCCCTCACACCAGCAGGCGGTGAAATCAGGAGTTGTAGGCTTTTGGGTGTAGCAAGATGGCCGACTACCTGGAGAATAGGCTGGAGCCAGGGCCTTGCCTAATTAGAGCTGCAGTCAGGGGACACCAGGCTTAGTAAGAGATGGGATAATCCAGGTCTGTTCAGGGTCCTGTCCCCCTATGAGAACTGGAGGGGGCGTCCGTCCGGTGGGGGGTAGATTGATATGGGAAGCAAAAAATAACCCCTGAGGGGACTCACCAGGGCAGGGACTGTCCGAGCAGGGGTCCGTGAAGTGGCTTCCGTCCACAGGGGCCCTGCGATTGGGTGATCCCCCACCCGAATTTCGTCCGCCGCCGTCGGATCAGCTCCCAGCGGGCTCCGCAGGCTATCGCGGCGGTCCTGGAGGCCTAGTAGGCCGCAAGATGGCAGCCAACGAGTGGCCAATGGAGGCCGCAACGGACTGAATTTGGCGGCCCACGGACAGCGAAAGCCGTCCAAAACCTTATGGTGCTGTAGGGTGATGTCCGATACACAGGATGGTATGCTTTTGGGGCAAAAAAAACAGACCACAGCGGAGGATGGCTGTGGATTAGGAGAGGACCAGCGGAGCGCAGGAAAGGAGCGTCAATCCTCAGTTCCGGCTGGCCACGCCCCCCCATATGTTATATTTTTAAACTCTCCATTTATGTACTATTTTTTTTTTAATCTTTAAATTTTTTTTTTTATTTGCTTTATATTCAAATTCACAAATATTGCCACAAAATAATCACATACAATAATTCCCCTTACAAACCAATTCCCTTATCACCCCCTCCCATCCCCCCTCCCCCTATCAGCCCTCTCCCCCTCCCATTCCCTCTGCCGATAATATTCAATTCACAATTATACAAAAATTTTAAATAACATCAAACTTAAACAAATTACTCATTCCCTTCTCCCATCCCCCTCCCCACCTCTCATTCATTCCCTCCTTCATCCATCACTCTTACATCTTACTCACCCTTTCTCATTGCACACCCCACTTTCCCCATATTTTAACAAACTTCCCATAATTACCTCTTTTCCTATATATGTATTCCTCCTTTTTTATGTTATCTTTCACCCTTTCCATCCATTCCTTTACTGTAGGCGCTTCCCTCCTCTGCCATTTAAACGCAATTAATTTCCTCCCCTGAAAAAGGCATCTAATAACAGCTGTGTGGATATCCCCTCGTACCTCCTCTTCTTCTATCAATCCCATTATACAGATTTTAGCTTCTACTTCCAGTGATAACCCAAACACTTTATTAATTTTCCCTATTATTCCTACCCAATATCTGTATAATCTTGGGCATCGCCAAATCATGTGTATTAAATCTCCTCTTCGGTCTCCACACCTTTGGCATTCTGCGTCCTGTCTACTCCCAAATCTAAACAATTTAAGAGGAGTGTAGTATACCCTATGGATTAAATACATTTGAGATATAATATGTGATGGCGATAAGGAAACTTTCGCCCCCAATGCCAGAACCTTTTCCCACTGTTCTACCGATATTGGGCCCACCTCTCTTTCCCATTTTACCTTTTTTTTCTCCTCTATTACCCCTTCTTGTTCTGTTCCCTTTAGATACCTATAGATCTCAGAAATAACTCCTTTCGATATATTATAACTTATAATTCTCCTGAGTACAGGCATCTTACTCCATTCCAACTTCCTGTCTCTAAATTGTGCCCCTAACGCATGTTTAATTTGTATATAATTAAGGAGGTAATAAGCCGGTAACCCATATTCATCCCTTAGTTCCTGAAATGTTTTCAGTCTCCCGTCCCTATATAGTTGCGCTAAGAAGTGTACGCCCCTCCGATCCCATTCTGCTAATCTCCCCATTTTCTTAATTTCCTCTAAGTTTTTATTTTCCCATATTGGTGAGAATTCTGTATATCCTCTATACCCCAATATTACTTTTACCTCCTCCCAACACTTTACCATCAGTTGGACTGTGGGGCAGCTGGTCCTAAATGAGTCGGCTTCCACTGCTTCCGCGACCGTATTATGTGGGGTATCCCTCCCCAGGGGACCACCCCCCTTTCCTGTCACTGCTGCTAGGTTACCTCCCCTCATATACTGTAATTGGGCAGCCAGAAAGTAGTATCTCATATTAGGTAGTGCCATCCCACCCATTTCCCTTGGTCTCTGTAGTACTTGTAAGCTAATTCTTGCCACACTGTTCTTCCATATCACCTCTCTAAACAAACTTTCCATTTTTTTAAACCAATATTTTGGAATCCAAACCGGTGAATTTTGTATAACATATAATATTTGAGGCATCCACACCATCTTAATTAAATTGCACCTACCGGCTACTGACAAGGGGAGGTTCTTCCATATTCTGATTTTACGCTTTAATTTTGACATAAGTGGAACTAAATTCCCTGCTATATACTGCCTTGGGTCTGCCGTCATATTCACTCCCAAGTACTTCATTTGTTTAACTATTTCTATTTGGGATACCTGTACTGGCAATGGGGTATCGAGGGGATCCACTGGTAGGAGAGCAGATTTTTCCCAATTAATTTCGAGTCCAGAGAAATACCCGAATTCTTTTATCAGGGTCATTGCCGCCACCAATGAGGGCCCCGTGTCCCCTAAAAACAACAGTACATCGTCTGCATACAAAGCAACCTTTTCCTCTTCATTCCCTCTTTTAAACCCCCGGATATCCTGCGCCTCTCTCAAGGCTATAGCCAGAGGCTCCATCGAGAGGGCGAAAAGCAGGGGCGACAAAGGGCACCCCTGTCTTGTCCCCCTCTCCAAATGAAACCCCTCTGAACATTCCCCATTTATTCTCACTTTCGCCCTTGGACCTGTATACAGTACTCTTATCCATTGCATAAATCTCGGACCAAATTGAAATTCCGCTAACACCCTCCTCAAATAATGCCACTCCACACTATCGAAGGCTTTTTTCGCATCTAAGGACATAACTGCTCTATTCCCTTTGTTTTCTGAAGGAATCTGAATGTTTAAATAGGCGCGTCTCACATTCATATTTGTGGACCGCCCTGGGTAAACCCAGTTTGGTCCTGATGTATTAATTTTGATATTATATTTTTTACCCTTGTTGCAAGTACTTTTGCCAAGATTTTAACATCTGAACACAGTAACGATATAGGTCTATATGATGCGGTCTCCAATTGGTTTTTCCCTTCTTTTGCCAGGACCACCACTGTGGCCTCCATCATTGATTGCGGCAACTGCCCCGCTTCAAAAGCCCCATTGAGCACCTGTAGGAGAGTCGGTAAAAGTATCTCCCCAAATTTTTTATAAATCTCTATCGGCAGTTCATCCGGACCTGGGGCTTTCTGATTTGTCATTTCTGCTGTTACTTTTTGCAGCTCCTCCAGGGTCAATGGTGCTTCCAAGCCCTCCCTATCTTCCTCCGACAGCCTGGGTAATGTTATTTTCCCAAAAAATTCCTGCATCTCCCCCTCTACTTCGGAGTTTGAAACTTTATATAGTTCCTCATAATATTTTCTAAACTCTTCCACTATTTCAGGTGTTGACTTCCTCATACCTCCCTCCCTGTCCAATATCGCCGGTATTATTGGGGACGAACTATTTGATTTAGCAATCAATGACAATACCCTCCCCACTTGTTCCCCTTCACCAAAGAAGGACTGCCTCTGGAACTGCCTTTTCTTCTCCTCTTTCTCCCATATAAGTCTTTTATATTCTACCTGATTTTTCTCCCATTCCTTGGAGCTTTCTTCTGAAGGGACCCTTATATACCTCTCTTCTGACCTCCTTACCCTTTCTTTTGCTTCTATTTCCTTTGCTAACCCATTCTTCTTAATCTGCGATATCATTTTTATTAGTTCCCCCCTTAAGAAGGCTTTCAAGGTATCCCACATTATTCCCAGGGACGTAGATCCCACATTTATGCTCAAAAATTCTTTTACATTTTCTTTTACCCCCTCCATGTTATCCATTAGTTCTAACCAAAATGGATTTATCTTCCATTCCCTTCTGCTACATCCTCTCCCTATTGTCATTAAAAACATTACCGGTGAATGGTCCGAAATTCCCCTTGGCTCGTACTCCACCTTCTCCACCATCCCCAGCGCCTCTTCATTACTAGACATGTGCATTCGTTTTCGTCCGAATGCATTTTCGTCCGAATTTCAGCTATTTTCGTTTTCGTTTTGCCAAACGATAACGAAAGCACAAAATCCGAAAAACGAAAGATCCGACATAAATAAATGCTTTATTTTCG
The DNA here is from genome assembly GCF_037356315.1 of Lithobates pipiens. Classification (NCBI taxonomy): domain Eukaryota; kingdom Metazoa; phylum Chordata; class Amphibia; order Anura; family Ranidae; genus Lithobates; species Lithobates pipiens. The sequence goes on along the minus strand of NW_027507785.1, from coordinate 204,597,770 downwards.
TTTTCATCGTTACAACAGTTCGATATAGAATAGGAGATTCGACGTGACTCTGACAACGTGTCTATAGAACCTGTGTTCGAATGTGCCTAACCTTACCTCTATTAGTCCAAGATTATATAGAGAAAATATTCGACAGAGAAAAAAGATTTGACAGAGAGAAAAGATTCTGCAAGATACTGTCCTAAAAAGTGTTTGGGGACCCGGGTCCTGCCCCAGGGGACATGTATCAATGCAAAAAAAAGTTTTAAAAACGGCCGTTTTTTCGGGAGCAGTGATTTTAATAATGATTAAAGTGAAACAATAAAAGTGTAATATTCCTTTAAATTTCGTAGGGGGGGGTTGTCTATAGTATGCCTGTGAAGGGGCGCATGTTTCCCGTGCTTAGAATTGTCCCTGCACAAAGTGTCATTTATGCAGGAAAAAAAGTCCTTTAAAATCACTCGCAGCTATAATGAATTGTCGGCTCCCGTAATACAGAGAACACTCATTGAAAGTCATTGATAAAAAAATAAATAAATAAATAAAAAAAAAAGCGTGGGGGTCCCCCAAATTCAATTACCAGGCCCTTCAGGTCTGGTATGGATATTAAGGGGAACCCTGCCTCAAATTTAAGAAAAAATTTGACGTGGGGTTCCCCCTAAATATCCATAACCAGACCCTTCAGGTCTGGTATGGATATTAAGGGGAACCCCGCGTCAAATTTAAAAAAAAATTGACGTGGGGTTCCCCCTAAAAATCCATACCAGACCCTTTATCCGAGCACGCAACCCGGCAGGCCGCAGGAAAAGAGGGGGGGACGAGAGAGCGGCCCCCCCTCCCTCCTGAACCGTACCAGGCCACATGCCCTCAACATTGGGAGGATGCTTTGGGGGTCTGTGACCCCTCAAAGCACCTTGTCCCCATGTTGATGAAGACAAGGGCCTCATCCCCACAACCCTGGCCGGTGGTTGTGGAGGTCTGCGGGCGGGGGGCTTATCAGAATCTGGAAGCCCCCTTTAACAAGGGGACCCCCAGATCCCGCCCCCCCCCCTGTTTGAAATGGTAAGGGGGTACAAAAGTACCCCTACCATTTCACAAAGAAAGTGTAAAAAATGTTTAAATAAAACAAACACACTTTTGAAAAATTCCTTTATTAAAAATAAAAAAATAAAAAAAAGATTCCAGCGGCGGTAATCCACTCTTGCTATCCATCGACGGACGGTCATCTCTCCAGCGATGTCTAATATCATCCAGCGCAGCGCAGCATCCTTCTTCTGTCTCCGTGGAGGAGACACTACAGGCATTCCGGCGGCTGACGTTTGTTATATACGGAGGGCGGGGCCACCCGTCACCTGACCCCGCCCCCCTCTGACGCAAGGGGAAACCCGGGGTTCCCCGTGACGTAGGGGTGACCCGCACCCCTCTGATGTAACACAGGCAGGTTTCCGTTACATCAGAGGGGGGCGGGGTCACCCCTACGTCACGGGGAACCCCGGGTTTCCCCTTGCGTCAGAGGGGGGCGGGGTCAGGTGACGGGTGGCCCCGCCCTCCGTATATAACAAACGTCAGCCGCCGGAATGTCTGTAGTGTCTCCTCCACGGAGACAGAAGAAGGATGCTGCGCTGCGCTGGATGATATTAGACATCGCTGGAGATATGACCGTCCGTCGATGGATAGCAAGAGTGGATTACCGCCGCTGGAATCTTTTTTTTATTTTTTTATTTTTAATAAAGGAATTTTTCAAAAGTGTGTTTGTTTTATTTAAACATTTTTTACACTTTCTTTGTGAAATGGTAGGGGTACTTTTGTACCCCCTTACCATTTCAAACAGGGGGGGGGCCGGGATCTGGGGGTCCCCTTGTTAAAGGGGGCTTCCAGATTCTGATAAGCCCCCCGCCCGCAGACCTCCACAACCACCGGCCAGGGTTGTGGGGATGAGGCCCTTGTCCTCATCAACATGGGGACAAGGTGCTTTGAGGGGTCACAGACCCCCAAAGCATCCTCCCAATGTTGAGGGCATGTGGCCTGGTAAGGTTCAGGAGGGAGGGGGGGCCGCTCTCTCGTCCCCCCCTCTTTTCCTGCGGCCTGCCAGGTTGCGTGCTCGGATAAAGGGTCTGGTATGGATTTTTAGGGGGAACCCCACGTCAATTTTTTTTTAAATTTGACGCGGGGTTCCCCTTAATATCCATACCAGACCTGAAGGGTCTGGTTATGGATATTTAGGGGGAACCCCACGTCAAATTTTTTCTTAAATTTGAGGCAGGGTTCCCCTTAATATCCATACCAGACCTGAAGGGCCTGGTAATTGAATTTGGGGGACCCCCACGCTTTTTTTTTTATTTATTTATTTATTTTTTTTATCAATGACTTTCAATGAGTGTTCTCTGTATTACGGGAGCCGACAATTCATTATAGCTGCGAGTGATTTTAAAGGACTTTTTTTCCTGCATAAATGACACTTTGTGCAGGGACAATTCTAAGCACGGGAAACATGCGCCCCTTCACAGGCATACTATAGACAACCCCCCCCTACGAAATTTAAAGGAATATTACACTTTTATTGTTTCACTTTAATCATTATTAAAATCACTGCTCCCGAAAAAACGGCCGTTTTTAAAACTTTTTTTTGCATTGATCCATGTCCCCTGGGGCAGGACCCAGGTCCCCAAACACTTTTTAGGACAGTAACTTGCAAATTAGCCTTTAAAATGAGCACTTTAGATTTTGAACGTTGGAGTCCCATAGACTTTAATAGGGTTCTAAAGTATGCTATATACTAGCTCCATCGAATCTTCTTTATACATTCGACAGACACCATAAGCCTTCAAAGACAGATTCGACCGTGATTCATGTGGATTTTCGGACGAATGCAATTTTTGAACGAAAAATGAAATAAATAAAAACGAATTTCGGGAGTAACTAAATAAATTAAGTTTTCAGACGAAAACGAAATTCCGAAACGAAATATTTTACTCTGCACATGTCTATTCATTACACAGCACCATATCGATCCTGGACAAGGTGGAGTACGTCTTAGAGTGACAAGAATACTGTTTTCTTAAGGGGTTCCACCTTCTCCATATATCCACAAAACCTCTTTCTTCACAGAATTGAAATAACAACCCATTAGGTCCCTCCCTACTACCAACCTTCTGTGGGAACCTATCTATTTTTTGATCCATTATCATATTAAAGTCCCCTGCTATTATGACTGGGATTCCAGGCTTATCCTTTATAAACTTCAGCAGTTCATATAATATTTCTGCATTAAATGGTGGTGGGATATACACAGTTGCGATCACACATACTCTATCTTCTATACCACAAAAAAGGAACACATATCTCCCTTTAACATCTATGATGCTCTGCCTGCAGGTTAGACCCGACCCAGGATCTATTAAGACACTCACTCCCCTTTAATAGGAGGTGTATGTAGAATGATATTGTATCCTATATTTCCTGTGTCTTAGCACACTGATTGTATCTCGGTCCAGGTGGGTCTCCTGCAAACAGAGCATCCCATAATTACCCATATTCCCCATGGAAAATAACGCACGTCTCTTCAGCTGTTCCTTCACCCCCCGTACATTCCAAGAACAGATTTTAACCTTTTTAGTGAAGTTCCCTACCTTACTGCTTACTCCCATATTTAACAACCTAAATCACAATATCATACTTTTATTCTCCATTCTACGTGCTTTCTCTGTGTTTTCACACGTGATCTCCCCCTTACTTTTTTCCCCCCTGTGCTCCAAAATTTTAGTCCCACACATATTTTGTATCTCAAATTTACCATATTTCTTATACACATTTTATACACATTTTATATAAATTGGACAATTTATTTCCTTGTGCCTCACTTAATTTCATTTTCTGTGCCCTTTTTCACTGACCACCGTATTTAATGCAATTTCACACATCGACTTTATACTTAAATATTTTTTGTGCAATTAATAATCCTTTACCATGCCTACCTATATCCTTCCCTATCCTTTCAACCTCCTTTCTCTCGCTATCATTCATCCATTCACACTCCCCATCCCTTTTTTCTTTCCCCTCCCCAACCCTCCCATGCCCCACTTGGGGCCCTTCTAAGGGGCTTCCAACATGACCGTTTTTACTTCCCAGGGTGATATATCCTCCCCACCTACTCGGCCTACCCACCCACTCCCATTACTCTTATTTCTATAACAAAAAATAGTCCACATTACTACCGAGAAAAAAAAAAAAAGGGAAGGGGGGAAGGAGAAAGGGAAGGAGACAAACAGAGCAATATGGGGGCATTCCCTCTTAGTCCAGGGAAAAAAAAAAAAAATGTCCATTTTCTTTCTGTTTTCATATTACAACATTCCCCTCTGTTGCAGAAGACATTTATTTTCCTCCAACCACAACTTAACTTCTTCTGGACTATTAAAAAATATGTTTTCCCCAAATGCTGATACCCTCAACTTTGCCGGATAAAGCAATGCATAGTTCACTTTAAGACTCTGCAATTTCTTTTTGCACTCTATAAACTTGGCTCTCTGTCCTTGCAGCTCTGGGGAAAAATCCGGATACAATGAAATCTTTATCCCATTATATTCAAGATTACACAGTTCTCTTGCTCTTTGAAGGATAACAACTTTATCTCTATAGGACAGCAATTGGATGATTATGGGTCTAGGATGACTTCTTCCTTCCACCATCCTAAACGGAATTCTATACGCCCTTTCAATTGCAAAAAATCTTGATAGCTTCTCACTCCCTACTTTATCCTTTATCCATATTTCCATAAATTCAGCAAGATCATTGCCTTCGCTTTTCTCTGGAAAACCTAAAACTCTGATATTTTTCCTGCGTATAATATTTTCCATATTGTCCATTTTAGCCATACACAATTTTAACTGGCCCTTCATCATTTGCATCTCCTGTTTCAGCGGGAGTACATCATCCTCCACCTGGCTGACTCTCTCCTCCATATCTGATATACACGCCGCAGTTTTCTGTACTTCATTTTTAAGATTTAACCCATCTTCTCTTATCTGCTTTAATTGATCTGATACATCATCCAATGATAATTTACATGTATTCACCGCAGATAGAATTTCTTTTAGTGATGGTTCTTTACCTTTTGCCCAAATTTCTCCTTCTGTACCTATCTCAGTGTCCCGTCCAGTCCCCCTCTCTATGGAGAGATTACTCACGGACGCTTGTGCTTCCGATATTCCACCCATTACACCCGTAGTGTCCGACCGGACTGCCACACATATTGCTTTATTTGAACTTGTCGCCTCTATTTCGGTCGTCAAGCCCTGGATTTTCCTTCCGACCGTTTGCACGGCTGCAGTACTCTGCGGCCGCCCCTCTCCGACTTGCACGTTTTTTTTGGGTGTTTGGTTTGGAGTCTGATTAGGCGTATGGGCATATCGCTCCAGTTTAGAAGCGACGGCAGCAGCAGCAACGCCTGTCAGCCCGGTCGAGTGACCAGCCTTATCTTTGGAGCTGCGTAATGTTTGTGATCCATTATGTGTGGTCGCCTCCTCCTCCCCCTTTTTCCTGGTCATACCTTCGGGTCTTACTTCTCTTCCACCGGGGGGGGTAACGCTCAATCCCTCCCTTCGCTTTGATTCCCTCTCTCACAGGGTTTCTTACGTGGGGATCGATGTTCCTCTATGGGAGAGCTTCCTGTGGCGACCTCCACATACCTCCACTGTTGCGCCGTTCAGTCAACCGATTGTACCGTTACTCTCGCTTTGGTGGTGTTACAGCTTCGCAGCGTCCCCTCGTTTCGGCACCTCAACGCTCGGCTTCTCCTTCCCTCCTCCTCCTCCACACTACCTCGGCAGCATTAGTCTCTGGAGCGAGCGCCCATTTATGTACTATAGTTGGCTCCACATTGTGTGCTTTAAATATTTTGATGTTTTTAGGATTTTTATGTAATAAAAGTATAGATTTTTAACCATTTGGCATTATTGTTGTGTTATGGCTCATTTAAAGTTCCACTTACATTTCTCTTCCCCTTAGGGAAAGGAGTAGAGTGAATCTTCTTCTATGATAATTTATATGGGGATGGTTCCTGTTTATTTAAATTTTACTTCATCCACATTTATTAGTCATTCAATTTTCAATCTTTCTTTATGGTCTCTGGCTATAATGACAGGGCTTTTGGAGCTGAGATTCTGAAGTACAGGGAGATATAATGATGCAGTAATTCCCACATCTACAAGAGCCAGGAAGGATACATTATAATACATAAGATTTACCATAGGACCCACAGATCTTATGTGGCCTGATGTGAGGCCAGTAAATGTCATCCTCACAGAAATATTGTGGGACGTATCTATATTTTTCTCTAAATGAGGGTTAATGTCAATTTGGCCTTGATTACAATCAAGGGCCAGATTTTAGCCTTGGTAGTCCTCATTCAGAGACCGATTACTTCACATTTGTTGGTGCGTGCCTTTGTACGAGCAATTATGCATATGGGTCAGATCACCACGAGTGACCTTTGGTAATCTTAATTTGGTTCTTTTTGTTCAACAGAGACACCTATTTGGGACCTCCCCTTAATTATTTTGGCATGGAAAGTGGTGTTCCTGGTTGTCATTACCTCGTGGGAAGGGAATGCAAAATAGAAGCTCTTTCTAGCAAGGAACCCTTCCTGATACTGCACCATAACATGGTGGATCTTTGTCCTCAGCCATCTTTTTTTCCTTGGTGATTTGGGAATTCCATCTCCCTCTCTGATGGAGAGGCCTTTTCATGCTGCTATCTCCTGCTTTCCCTTCCTTATAGACACATGCATATTAATATGGAGATTTTCGATCTTTAGGTATTTTCAGTACCAAACCTGCTGGGCAAGCTGCAACAAGGGATGCATACAGGGGATGCATACTCACCACTTCCTGGACACGTAGGGGAGTGGTGGATCATAAGGGCATACATTGCCCCCAGTTGCTTTCCATTGACATACCATCCAGCAATTACTATATGTCCCAGCAAAGGCTCTAGAATCTGGAGGGGTAAAGGGTAAAGAGGACCTTCAGCACCAGGGATTCAGCTCCACCCCACTCCACCTCCACAGTGGGGACCTTCATAAGCACAGTCATTTTCCTACAATGGACAACAGCACAACCCCATAGCCCGAATCAGTCCTAAACCGCACCATATATACCATTTCACTTTAGCTTTTTACACACCTCATCCATGTGTAAATTCATCCAACAATTCCTCTACTCCTGTTGAATTCACTAATTCACTAATTGCCTGCTGATTTGACAGTAGACATGGATGATCATCTGTCTGAGAGGAATAATGAAAAAATTTGCTTGGCAACTAAAAGATTCTGGGAAACTACCTCTTTTCTTAAATTTAGGTCTTCTCGTTCCTACTTCTTCATAAGAAGCTTGACATTTTAAGACAAAAATCTAGTATTTTTATGACTTGCTCAATTTATTTAATATGATGGTTTTTTTGAACCTGACAAGCTGCCCAATTTATGTTTAAGCGTCTTTGATCTCTAACGCTACCATTTCAGATTACTGGCACATATACAATTAAAAGTAGAACTATATCTTACCTACACAGAACATCTGTCAGTCAGGAAAATTTCACTGACGGGGAACATTAAAAAGTCATTATAAACATGAAGTAATACACAATCTACACAATTACAGTAGGTTGACTGACAGATGCCCCATGGACATTTTATACTTCACTCTTATAATTACATTTGATGGCTGAAGTTCCAGGAGCTTCATTTTAAATGTTTTTTTTGCAGAAATTTTTACCATCAAATATTCCTGTTCTGTTATAGCTACTATAAGTTAGTCGCATTCAGTTGGACTTGTTCTGTAATGTTGACGACATTCTGTAGTTTATCTTTCCACTCCGTTAAGGGTTAGAAGCAGGCAGCACAGGCACCTTAATCTAATCACTGTGGAATGTGTCAAAACAAATGTCAATTATCAAAGAACTTTCACAACTCCAGGATGGAAGGTGTGAAAGTTGTGGCACCACCTGGTTCTAGTTATGCTATTCTAGCCATGGTGCCAAGAAGTCTGCATAGGCGTAAATAATTCAGTTCACGTGGCTAAGGATGGAAGACAGGTAGGGGTTTATTTACTAAGGGTAAATAGATTGTTTACTTTGCAAGGAACTTTTCCACAGAGTTTGTTGAATGAGTTAAAGTTCTACTGAATGCCACCATCCAATCACGTACAAGTAAAAATTCACTAAGCTCTGGGGAAAATTCCCTTGCAAAGTGCTTCTTTTTTGCTAGAAAATGACTTAGAACCTCAAAACATTATATATATTTTTTTAAAGAAAAGGCCCTAGAGAATAAATTGGTGTGCTTTGCAAGTTTTTATGTCACACTGTATTTGCACAGCATTTTTTCAAACACAATTTTTGGAAAAAATACACTTTTTCAAATCTTAATGCACAAAAACAATAGATTTTCCATATCAGCAAATGGAGCTCTAATAACTTCCAGTTTGTGTTCAAGTAGGTGGTGGGAGTTAAAAGGCAGATACTGGTCTGTCTGTTTGTGTTTCTAGTAGACTTAAATGTCCAGTTCACCCCTCCCTTAGTTATAATGCCCAGTCCAATAAAAGTTAATTGGATGTCTTTGTATTTTCAACTTTCCAATCTTGACCAACATTTCATCAACATATTTGAAGCATTGGGATTAACAGTAGACATGGGCGTCGTCAATAAATATGTTTTGTTCCGTTCCGTTATGGTTCGTATTAGAATTAATTCATACTTCGTATTTCGTATTTCGTGTCCGAAATTCAATTTCAATTCGTACGAAATACAAATTGTCGTTAGGTTCGTTAACTTGTACAAATGTTCTTTACGATGAATTTAAAGGAAAAAAATATATACCTCCATATGGCAATATGTCCAAATTTCGTTACTACGGAAACAACATGTGACTTAATAAATAAGGGTCTGGTCCAGTCTACCCATTGACACCCAGAAAATAGGCACCTCATCCCCTAAAGGTTACAAATAAACAGGAAAAGAAAAAAGGGGGATTTTTACGGTGCTTATATACCAAGGAGTACCAAAAAAATTGATAAAAAGTTATATAAATGTATTAATACAATTAAAACAGCATACATAATATGCAATAACACAGAGAACTCTGCACAAACGTTTACTAATTAAGAGGGATCCCAGAGGTAGAAGTTGAAAGGCAGATGGCACTTTATCCCAACATGTTTCGCGTTAGCTTCATCAGGGGAAGTGCAAACTAGCAACAGATTAATAATAATTAATGTACAGAAAAACAGAAATTACATGCATTATTGTATATAAAAAATTTTGGTTATTAATGGCTAATTAGCAAATGGAAAAGAAAACCAATAATAAAAATGGCCCTGTGAGTGTGAGATCTATCAGAATGGCGCTTACCGTCTACTGTCTGAGCACCCACATGCCGGAAACCGATCAATAGATGTAAAAAAGGTGCATCACCCTGGCCTCACCAATGGCTGCCCAGCAACAAGGGCAGCCATCCTCTCTTCCTTCTCCCAGTCATGGCGGCCTTCAGTGGTGAAGCCTGGGAGGGTCTGATGAACAAGGTTCAGGAATCTCAAAAAAATAGTGAAATCTCTGATAAAGATCTAGATCAGGCCCTGCAATACCTGCAGCGTCTCCTTGAACGGAAAGCACGGATATTTTGGCATAGAAAATTCTTTTTGAAATACATAGACCATCAAATCGTCCCATGGGGACTGAGAATTCAAATATTTCCAAATTTAAGAAAAATAGATGAAATTGTTAAACAAAAATGGGAGGAGAATCTCCAAACATGTTCTCTATTCATGATGTCTCTGCTTTCCATTCAATACGCACATGATATTATCCAAAACCTGTTGGGAACCTTTCTGTGAACTTCATTCCTGGTTTGGTCTTTCACCCCATGAGACCAACCGAAGGTTCCAGATGTATGAGCTATAGGGAACTGGATTTACAATTGTATGGTTGTCCATATTTGTTTTTAATTTTGTACTATGTGATGGCAATCACGATTTTACTATGTTTAAATAAAATTTGTTGATCCTATTATACTGTATCTTTACTACTATGTCTATCTACCTAAAATTAAATATGAAGTAATTGTGCACCGCTATGGATCTCACAAGCAACCAAAACTAATATACAAAATAAATACCAAAGAATAATATATCACCCTAAAAATACACATGAAAAAGCTGCAACCATTAGCAAGTGACCTCAACACACTAACACTATAATGTAATGATAATTAAAAATGGTGCGCTAATTCAAGAATCTATGCAGCAAAAATAGACAAATATGCATGAATGAATGAATGACATTTTTTGGTGTTATTTGAAATTATGGATAGTTATTCATAACTATCCCTAATTTAAAAAAAAAAAAAAAAATGCAGTCATGCGATAATATATATTAAAATAAGTGAAACGTGATGAAGTGTGCTAATGCAAGAAGCTAGGCAGCACAAATAGACAAAATGCATGGATGACTATCCCTAATTAAAAAAAAAATTAAATAAAAAATGCAGTAATATGCAATAATATGCGACAATATGTGAAACAGTGATAAAGTGCACTAATTCAAGAAGCCTGATGACTATCATGTGAAACAGTTAAAAGTGCTCAGATCAAAATAAGATATTCATCTGATTTTACATAAAAATGAATAGTAAATAATAATAAATAAATAATAATAAGATAAGTCCCAAATAATAAAGTGCATCAAAAAGTGATGATATATGAAGATCAAGTGCTCAAAAACAGTTCTTGAAAGTTGTAAACACAATTGCTCATCCAGGCATTCACCAGGGGTGTGCCCTAGCAGTTCACCTTAAACAAAGACCACAACAGGTCTAGTGACGCTTCTGTATACATATCCTTAACGGCAGTTCACATTCCACTCTCCTCTCTGCATCTAAATCCACAGCTGGTCTGACAAGGCTTAATATATGGCTCCTTTATGGAAAATCATATTCCACTCTCTTCTCCTGTCTTTATAGCATAAACCCAGGGATGTGGTATATGGCTCAGTAATCGAGGATAAATATCGGCTATGCTGTATTAGATCTCCTCCTCTCCTCCATTCACAGGCCATATAAGACAAATAAGAACTCGTGTAGCAATTTCACAGAAGAAGCAGTTTTATTAAAACATAATACTTACATCTAGGTTAAAAGCAAGCAGCATCGATACAATTCCTACAGCCTGTCTCGGCCCTGACCGGAAGTGGTGTCACTGGCTCCTTCTACGTGTTACATCACTGGTCATGTGACTTTTTTAAGGATTTTCCTTAAAAATCTACTGCCTTTAAAGTCTTGATGGAGCCATTTTTCCTTTGTTCCATATATATTTGTATTTAGGGATGTTTTTTTTCCCTGGTGGGAATGACTGACGTGTTCTTGATGATTTTATTGGTTAGATTGATCAGCTGTTCATGTATAAAGCGGCCGCCTGACGTCACGCCGTCACTGCTGAAGAAGTCCTGCCTACTGTTGGGGACGTAACGCGTACGGAATACCACGTGACTCTAAGTCGTGACGTCACCCGTTCATCCGAACGCTGATCCGTGCATGATTGCTGACTGGAGGCTGCTTTATGTTTATCGCCTGTCGCCTAGCACTGGGGCACAGTGCTTTACAATGTGAGTGTACTTGTATTCGTTTTAAATAAATTAAGTTCATACTGAGAGCACTAGATGTTGTTATTCCATCTCTTTTATGACAAACGGAACTATTATAACCTATTCGGGATATGGGATATGAGTAAAGCTCTGGAGTGCCTATACATGAACGTGGATTCCTCTGCTTAACCCCTGATGGGAAATGCTGTTTTTGACCTGTCTGATTATTCAGGGGTCCAGTGCGTAAGGTGAGAGTCCATTTCTGTTGATGGTGGAGGGGATCACATCTATCATTGTAAAATCGCTGGATTAGAACACTCTGCACATATGGACTCTTGATTCTCAGTTTTTATCCTGTATTTGCATATTTTTTTGTGACTTTATCTATTGATGTATTTATTTCTGGTTATATCTACACGCTGTACTGCTTTTGAATAGTACTCATTGTGGGATTTGGTAATTTGACCCTCAGTATTCAAAGCTGCAGAATTAGATTAGGGATTTTGTTGTTTTTTGTTTATTTAGCGCTGGTTGGTTTTTCACATGTATTTAGGGATGTGCCAGTGGGTCTTTGGATTTACACCACTAAACTATTATCATTTATGAAAGGAAAAGACGGGCACATATCAACATCGTTCTCCATTTATATGACTGTACAATGTATGTGGCATTTCTCTTTTGTGTTTGATATACTGTTTTCAAAAGCATTCAATAAAATGTTTATGCAAAAAAAAAAAATACAAAAGAGATTTTGCAGGGAATTAGAAGAGCATGGCAGAGAGGGCAAACACTGCCCCTTTTAAATGATTAGGATTTTAAAGCAAAAGCATAGACTCCAACTCTTGTACCATAAGACATCTTCTCCATGACCATAAAGCCAGGTTAATCATATATGCAAGTCGCTATGCAAGCTTAAAGCTGAACTACAAGAAAAAACTTAATTCCACAGCTCACATATAGTACATATATTGGAGCTGTTTTACAGTACCTGCCAAAGGATTAACAATGCTGTCCAGCAGGCACTGGAATTTACACAGTCCTACCAGACAGCAGAGGCAGGTTTCTGATCTAACTTTTCTTTTTTTTGTCACATATATAAAGTTTTAATGAAGAGTTTGAGATTTAATTTTAAAGAACAATTTGTGCTGTCCCATTGATTGCACCATGAAGGATTACACAGTATAAAAAAAATCTTAGATTAAAATAAACAAAATGAAGGAACAGCTAATGTGTTCACAGTTAGTTGTTAACATTAACAAAAGACCAGTAAGTTAAATACAAAAAAATGTATTATACCAATTCATGAATTTAAGAAGGCAACACAATATGGCATGGTGAGTTATTGAATTGAAACAAAAAGCTGCCAAGCTAATTAGCTGTTTAATATATTTCTATATATGTTAGTTGATTTAAGCTGAGACCAAACAGACCATTTATTAAAAAGTTGGTATTGCTTTTTTAGATTCTGTTTTCCTTTTTATATTCACATAACTCAAAATAATGTATTTATGCTACCTATTCAGTGGCAAAGAGGGAATTGGGTTACTCCAATGTATTAAAATAATTTTTTGCATGCTACTATAAAAAAAGTCACTACATTATTAGTAGAAAGATTCACTAAGGTAGTGTCTTAGTTCAACAATACGTGTTCTGGGGAAAGGTGATAATATCTCCTAATACCATAATATTGTGTAATAACCTTTGTAAAAAAAATCAGTTTTGCGTCAAAGCCTGTATTTTGTTTTGTAAAATTCCTTCTCAACACATGTGCATGTAGCAGAAACAATTTCCCCCTAGTTTTGCTCCTTCCTCTTCTAATATGAGTGATGTGATTCCAACCAGGCTTTAGAAGCTACCAATATCAAGTCAAATTCAGGTATTTAAAGCAGAGTTCCAGGTGCAAATGTTTTTTTTTTTTTAAGTCAGCAGCTACAAGTACTGTAACTGATGACTTTTAAAAAGGAGACTTACCTGTCCAGGGAGCCTACGGTGGAGGAATTGCCCCGAGGGCGATTCCTCCACTGGCTTGTGCAGGCGCTGCTATTCCAACTAAGGGAAACTGGAAGTGGAGCCTTCTTACTGGGCATGCATGAGTCGCACAGCACTTTGTGAATGGCCAGCTTGTATTCTGGGACACACACAGGGCCCAGAAGGCAGCAGTGGAGAAGGAGGTAGGCTCACCACAGAAGAGGACGTGACATACTGCGCCACGGCTGGGCTAAGACGGAAGTACACTATGTACTTCTAAAAAGGTAAGAAAGAACAAAACAGATATCCAAAAATGAGGGGTGGTCTTTAGTTTAAGGCCACCTTGTAAAAGTGTGTGGAACACAGCTTTAAATTAACTACATTTAAAAATAGACTTCATAATACATTATTGAATATATAACTGGATTAATTAGAAAGAGGCACTGCTAAATTCCAAAAGACTTTACATCCCATTTTAGTTTCAACTTTCTCGCACTATGCTTTTCTTCTTATTACCATGGTCTTTCTCATAAAAACAGTTGTTACCTCCCAGCCTATCATTTATATTGCCGTCATAGCATATAAAAGCATTAGAAAGGCATGCAGGACTTGAAATATGTTGAAAAGTATGCATTGCATAAATGCATCTTTACTTTTTTCATTTTTTTTAGATAATGATAAATTATTGCAAGCAACTTGCAGAAAGCATACAAAATGTGGGGCTGCAATTTCTACCTCCTGGGAATGTTGGTTGCCTGGGACTGGCTTCAATACTTTAGGAGTCCTGGTATCCTGGAACAAGTATTCATTACAGCCAGGAAATTAACATTTACAGATGGAGTCATCAGCAATTGCAGACACTATGTTACTTTCATAAAATAATTATTTTTTAATTTTGAAGTAAGGGCATTGTGGTAATGAGTTTGGAAAATAATGTTTGAAATATGAAGAAATGTAGTTTGCAGTACACTAACTTTGGCTATGGATAAAAAAAAAAAAAGATATTTTGTATAAATGGATCTCTGTTTTTTCTTTTTTTTTCCAAAAAAGTTTAGCTTTTACTAAACTGAGTTTGAAAATAAAAATGTCAGCTTCTGGAACTAATGCAACAATGTCAAAATAGCCTCAACTTTTCCAGATAAAAAAGTTTTACTTAAATGACCATGGAAATCTAGTCAGCTTATTAGAGCTAAAAGTAAGGGAAGACTGGGCTAGCCTTGGACAGTAGAAAATGTGGATTCTAACTCTCTCCCACGCTATTCAAGACTAAAAAAAGGAATAGGTTGGATGACTTGGGCAAATCAATTTACTCATTCAAATTGTGAGTATTGCCATGTATGTGAATGTTAATGTCCTATATCTGCTAAATGTTTTTAGCAGTTCATTGGATTTAGTTGGGCCTTCCTCAGAGTGGTAGTGGTAGTTTTTGATAAAGGCATAAGTTTTTAATTGTGGCAGAAAAGCCTAATTGATTCCTGCAATATCAAGGACCAAGCACTATGACTATATCACCTTTGGAGCAGTTTGACCCAAATATCATTCTGTTATGAAAGCATTCCTTCACCATTGGTAAAAGTACTATTTTTTAAGTTTATGAATAAGTTTAAATCCTTTCACAGAATGTTAGATTGGTCTACTTGTACTCTGTTGTATAATTTGTACCTTCCAACTACTGGGTTTGCTTCTGCAATCATATAATCACATTTTTTTTTAATAATAAAAATAAAAAAGTGATTACTCTCCTTGGCAGGCATGTCTTCTCACAGTTTTTCAAATTCTTATAATCTAAATCTAGCATATAAATGAAAATAAGAGCATTTTTTAATATCTTATTTTGTGAAAACCTTTAAAAATGAGTATAGCGTATGGTTTAAACATCAGTTCCTATGAAAAGTTTATATTTTCCCTATTCATGGTGAGTTGTTCTATGCTTTTATTTACAGTTCCCTCTGCTGCAAAGGCCACCAACTTCTGTTCTATTTTACTGCTAAATCAGAACTGTATTCTGAACATAAAACAAGAAACTAATCTCCCTTTCATGTGCCACACCCCAACATAACAGTATACACATTAAGCACGTTGTAACAGTTTCAAGTTTGTACAGAGTGCCCAGAATTGACTTCTTAAGTAGTAATTTCATCTAGAAGTAACATTTTGATAAAACTGAATAAACAATAATAGTATAAGAATAAAATATTTATATATTTATTTTTAGGGATTTTTGCTTTACATGAAAATCATCTTGCACTTGTCTTCATGGGACAAGTGTCCCCTAAGCACATCTCTTAAAGCTGGCAGTACCCCCACCCCCTTGTATAGACCCAAGTATGGGCATTTATCTGGGGGAGGTACATCCAGCACAGAATCCCACCCCTTCCAATAGCTAGGTGATCTATTACTATTATGAATGAACAATAAGCACTGTTTGTTCAGTCATAATAGTATAAGATCACTCAGAGCTTTGGCTCTGTGTAAAGTATGTGCAGATGCCATGTGTGTGTTAGCAGCCATGGTTATATTACACAGAGCCACAGCTCTAAGTGATATTTGACTATTAGGAATGAACAAGCAGTGCTCGGTATATAGATTAACAGCTTAAATTAGTGCCACACAGTATTTAGCAAAAAACAAAAAATATAATTATAAATGATATCCTGTGAAAAGGACAATATTTCATTGATAAAGATCATTAAACAAATAGTCTAATATGTCCATATATTCACATTAAATGTCATTTTCAGAGCGTGAATGTTCCCAATAATATAATTTCCCAAAGGTGCCAAAAACTCCACTGTGACAAATATTCTCAAGGAATCTTATTTCATCACTTGAGCATGTCCATTTACCAGCACACTTATGCTCTCACCTTATATTCTGACCTAATAAATATTAGATCATGTGCGCTTTCCCCTTTATTCTTCACTAGAGCACCCAGATGTTCCTCAGTCTCCATCTTCCACAATCTTATGACCAATATTAATTTGGAACGCAAAAAAGAGAAGGATATATAGTGCTCTCTGTATAAAGTACAGTAAAATATAAAATTCAAATCAAAGTCGTATTATTATTATAATTATTATTATTATTAGACAGCATATATAGAGCGCCAACAGTTTGCATGATGTGAGGGCAGACAGAACAATTATAATACAATTCAATACAGGAGGAATTAGGGGTCCCTGCTCCTTAGAGCTTTACAATTACAGTTGTTAGGTAGAGGCAGAATAGGCTTCTCTGAAGGGAAGTTTTCAGGGATCAACGACAAGTGGACAAAGATAGTCTGACAGGTCAGGATAGGAAATTCCATAGAATAGGAGAGGCTCGGGAGAAGTCCTGAATGTGAGCATGGGCGGAGGTGACAAGGGAACTAGAGAGCAGGAAGTCTTGGGAGGAATGAGGAGAACAATTTGGTTGTTTTTTTTTTTAGATGAGGTGGGTGATATAGCTTGGGACTGAGTTTTGGATGGCTTTGTAAGTTGTTGTTGTTGGTATTTTGAATTTAATTCATTGGGAGAGGGGCAACCATTGGAGGGATTGGTAGAGAGGTGTGCCAAACACTGAACGGTTGGTAAGAGGGATAAGTCTGGTAGAAGTATTCATGATGGACTGAAGAGGAAACAGCTTATGTAAAGGTCAGCCAATGAGGAGGGAGCTGCATCAGTCAAGGGGAGAGATGAAAAGGAAGTAGATTAGGAGCTTGTGGTGTCATTGGTTAGGAAAAGGTGTATTTTGGAGATACTGCAGAGGTTGAGGCAGCAACATTTGGAAAGTCATTGGATGTAAGGGGATGGGTTCATGGCTGGGCCATTGATCTTGACAGAGAAGTCAGGGGAAGGGGCAAGTGGGAGAGAAAATATTATGAGCTCGGTTTTGGACAGGTTGAGTTTGAGGAAGTGGTGTGATATCCAGACTGATATGTCAGTCAGTAAATTAGTGATGTGTGAGGAGACTGATGTTGTGAGCTGAGGGATTGAGAGATTGATTTGGGTGTTGTTGGCATAGAAATGATATTGAAAGCCATGGGAGACATAAACTGACCCAGGGCGGAGGTGTAGATAGTGAATAGGCAAGTGCCTTGGCTACCCCGATGGAGAAAAAAAGAGGAGAGGAAGAAGTAGAATTGTAAGTGAAACTGAAGGTGTGGTGGGATAGGTAGGATGAAAACCAAGGCCACAGTCATGACAAAAGAAATAAAGTTTTTTAAGGAAGAGCAGGTAGTCAGCAATAACAAAGGCAGCCAAAAGGTCCAGAAATAGGAGCACAGAATACTACAGAATAGTGTGCATTGGTTGTAGTTGTTAGTAAATCATTTGTGAGTCTTAGGAGAGCAATTTCTGTGGAGTGTTGAGGATAAAATCCAGACTGAAGTGCATCAAGAAGGTTATTCTTAATAAAGTGGTCACACAGTTGGTTGCAGACCAGACATTTAAGGAGTTAAAATGGGAGAAAGGAGGTGGGGAATAAGTTGTTAAGATTGGTGGGGTCCAAGGAAGGCTTTTAAAAAGAGAAGTATGGTTTTTTTTTTCCTATATTAATACTTACCTAGGTGGATGCAGCATCGGACCGATGCTGCATTTGTCCCCAGGCGTCTCTGCACTGAGAACCAAGCCATTCAGTTCTCTCAGCTCCCTGAGCAGAGAGCTGCTACCTGTCAGTCAGAAGCTCTCCTCTCTGCTCCTCTGTGCTTAGTGCTGGTTAGGGATGGCCGAATGGTTCGCCCGGCGGTCGTTTCGCAGCAAATTTCGGCTGTTCGCGGTCCGCCCAATCGGAGGACTATTGCCGCCGTTCGCCGGGCGGACTTCCATGTTTACTGTGTAAAAGAACTTTGACCTATGATGACACATCCATCATGGGGTACAGGACAGCCAATTGAGACATTACAGCACATGGACACTTGGACATTCCTCCTAACTTATAAATAAACCTGATCCGGCGGCCATTTTATATTCTTTCGTATGTCACTGAGAGGTTGCTGTGTGGAGCAGGGAGAGACTGCAGTGACCCAAATCGCTAGCTATTAGGTCCACAAAAGTTATTTTCAGGACTGGTATGGTATAGGTGTTAGGTGTAGTTCAGGATATAGGTTTGAGGCACTGCTGTGCTAGTGATTGTTGCAGCAGCCTGTCTTTTGTCAGTGTAGAGAGAGGGACAGGATGCTGTTTGCAGCAGGGACAGTCAGTTTAATCATTAGCTGTTACTATTAGGTCCACAAAAGTCCTTTTCAGGACTGGTATGGTAAAGTAGTACAGGATATAGTTTTGAGTGCTATTCAAGTTATTGTTCCAGCAGCCTGTGTTTTGTCAGTTTAAATAGGGACAGGCAGGAAGCTCTGTGTGGCAGTGAGGGACAGTCAGTTTAATCAGTAGCTGTTACTATTAGGTCCACAAAGGTTCTTTTCAGGACTGGTATGGTAATAGGCTTATACACGTATATTATTCTTTCTTCCAAAAATAGAAAGAATATTATACTTGACTGCTGCCCTTCTGCTGCAGTAGTCCTTTATGAGTATAGGGACTGAGGTACAATCATTCACAACCTACTAGTTCCACAAAGGTCTTTATAAGGACTGGTAAGGTATAGGGTACTACAGTACATAGGGTTGAGTGAGGTACAGTCTGCTATTCCTTAAGGACTGGTATAGGTCCACAATATATAGGGTTGAGGTGCACTACTGCTGACTGCTGCCCTATACTGCAGCAGTCCTTTATCAGTATAGGGACTGAGGTACAGTCTGCTAATCATTCACAACCTACTAGTTCCACAAAGGTCCTTATAAGGACTGCTAAGGTATAGGGTACTACAGTACATAGGGTTGAGTGAGGTACAGTCTGCTATTCCTTAAGGACTGGTATAGGTCCACAATATATAGGGTTGAGGTAGGCCCTTCTGCAGGGGTGGTAGGGGTAGGGCAGGAGCAACAGGCTTGAGCCAAAGTGGGAAGTTGCAGAAGGTGCGTTCAATTACTTTAAAGGACGCACCAGACTTGGTTGAGTGGCTCACTCAGCCTTACTCTTCTGCACCCTCCTCATCCTCTCGATCTGCACCCTCTTCTTCACTCTCTGCTTTGTGCACCCCCAAAGACACTACCACCAACAACACCACCACCACCACATACCTTCCGCTTGAGTCACAGGAATTATTTTCCGATCCATATCAAGACATTTCTGATGCGCAGCCACTCTTGGCATTGGATCAGGAAGAGGAGGTAGCAACAACCGCCACTGAGCAGTCTGACGACAGTACCCAGATCATCCCAAGGAGGAGGTTGGTCCCCGGTGTTGCTGCCTACTCCGAGATCTCTACTTATAGCGGTGGGGAAGGTGAAGTCGATGATGACGTGTCTAGTGATGTCACGTGGGTGCCCACAAGAGAGGAAGAGGAGGGGAGTTCAGAGGGAGATATGGACCAGCAGATAGGGAGGAGAAGCAGGAATAACTTACATTGCACAGGAGGGACAAAGCAGACTGCTAATGTATCAGGAGCGAGTCATCGACCATGTACGGTCACATCTGGCGCTCCCAGGATGCCGGCACATGGCTCCGCAGTGTGGGTTTTTTTTAACGTGTCCGCTGCTGACAATAGTGTTGCCATCTGCAATCTTTGCAGTCAACGCATTAGTCGCGGTAAGCCCAACACTCACCTAGGGACAACCGCCTTAAGAAGGCACATGAGCAGCCATCACCGAGCCCAGTGGGAGCAACGGAACACACAAAGCCACACTCCAGGCTCTCACCGTCCAGCCTCGTCTTCTACTTCTCCTTCTCCTCTCTCCTCACAATTGTCCTCCACTCCACCTTCCATAACGCCAAGCTCATGTTTTTCTGCAAAAAGGCAGGCTTCCGTGGGCCTAATGTTCGAGCGTAAAAAAATGATGACGCCGGATAACCCTCTTGCCCAACGGTTGACGGCTGGCTTGTCAGAACTGATAGCCCGCCAACTACTGCCATATAAACTGGTGAACTCGGAGGCCTTTCGAAAATTTGTGGCCATTGGAACACCACAATGGAAGGTCTCAGGAATGAAGTATTTCTCAGAGAAAGGCATCCCAGAGCTATATGGCCATGTTCAGTGGCAAGTGAATGTATCTCTGGCACATAGTGTTGGTGCCAAGATACATCTGACCACAGACACGTGGTCTAGCAAATACGGGCAGGGAAGGTATATCACTTTTACTGCCCACTGGGTGAACCTTCTGACGGCCGTCAAGCATGTAACCCGTGGCACCCGTGTAGATTTGGTTTTACCGCCACGGATTGCATGCAGGCCTGGCTCTTCTCCTCCTCCTCCTACTCCATCCTCTTCCCTCTCCTCCTCGGCTGACTCCTCCTTTTCCGCTGCTAGCGTCCCTTCCGCTGCGCCGCCCAAGCTCCCCAGAACCTATTCGACATGCCAGGTGAGACGTTGCCATGCCGTGCTGCGTCTGTTGTGCCTGGAAGCCAAGAGCCACACTGGCCTGGCACTCCTTTCAGCTTTGCGTTCACAGGCAGATCAGTGGCTAACACCACTCAATTTGACAGTTGGTAAAGTGGTGTGTGACAACGGTGCCAATCTGCTTAGCGCATTGAAACAGGGCAAAATTACGCATGTGCCATGCATGGCACACGTCTTAAACTTGGTCTTGCAGCAATTCATTGTCAAATACCCTGGGGTCTAGGACATCTTGAAGCAGGCAAGGAAAATCTCGGCCCATTTCAGAAGATCTTACACGCCCATGGCTCGCCTTGCTGACATTCAGCGGCGACACAATCTGCCGGTCAGACGTCTTACTTGCGATTGCCCGACGCAATGGAACTCAACCTTCTATATGCTTGGTAGGCTGCTCCAGCAGAAATGTGCAGTTAACGTCTACCTGTATGAACTCTGCGGCAGAACAGGTTCTGGGGAGCTGGGTTTTTTTCACCGCGCCAGTGGCTGCTCATGCACGACGCATGCAGACTTCTGCGGCCATTTGAGAAGATCACCAAACTGGTCAGTCGCAGCCATGGCGCCATCAGTGACATGGTACCTTATGCCTTCTTTATGGAGCGTGCATTGCGTTGTGTCATTGATCAAGCTGTGGAGGAGCAGGAGCGGGAAGATGAGGAAGTTGCAATGCTGGATGAATTCCCAGGGGGGGCTACTCTATCTGAGACAAGTGAACGACAGGAGTCTGAAGAGGAGTCAGAGGAGGATGGTGCCGGGGCGGATGAGGAGGAACAAGAAGAGCATGCTTTAAACCTTTCTGGGATCCCTGTTGTTGTGCGTGGATGGGGAGAGGAGAATGAAGAGGATGACATTATCCTGGATGATAAGCAGGAGCCAGGCCACAACACCGCTTCCAGTTTAGTGCAAATGGGGCCTTCATGCTCCAGTGTTTTAATAGGGACCCCCGTATAAAAAGCATAGGGGTCAAGGACCAGTACTGTGTGGCAACGTACTTAGACCCCCGGTACAAACTCAAAATGGTGGAAATGTTACCGCCGTCACACAGGGCTGTCAGAATGGAGCACTTCCAGGCCTTGCTTCGAGAAATGCTGCATTCTGCTTTTGCGTGCGCTGGCAGAGGAGCATTTCCCACTCCCAGAGAAGGAGTTGCGGGTACCAATCCAACAGCACCTGCAAGAAGAGGCCGGTTTGAAGATGTGTTGGTGACTTCGGATATGAGGTCATTCTTTCAGCCGACCCATCGACAGGTGTCATCTGGATCCAGCATCAGGGAACGCCTAGACCGTCAGGTGTCCGACTACATCAGGTTAACGGCCGATGTGGACGCTCTGAGGAGTGATGAACCCCTGGACTACTGGGTGGGCAGGCTTGACCTCTGGCCAGAGCTTGCCCAATTTGCAATCGAACTGTTGGCTTGCCCCTCGTCCAGTGTCCTGTCCGAAAGGACGTTCAGCGCAGCAGGGGGGATCGTGACCGATAAGCGTACTCGCCTAGCTCACGACAGTGTTAACTACCTCACATTTCTAAAAATGAATGAGGCATGGATCTCAGAGGAATTAAACACATGTGACCAGTAGACCATGTATATGTCTATAAAAAAATTTTTTAATCGAGCACACAGACCTTCTTTCTTCATTTGGCTCACTTCCTTGTCCAAAAAAAGCACACCGTACTATATGCCCGTACCCTCCTGTTTGAACAGGTTGAGCGGTGTCATATTTCTACTGGGGCTGCTTATTATGAGAGGCTCCCACCATCCCTGTGCTGTGCTGACTTCCTCCTGGGGCTGCTTATTATGAGGGGCTTCCACCATCCCTGTGCTATGCTGACATCCTCCTGGGGCTGCTTATTATGAGGGGCTCCCACCATTCCTGTGCTGTGCTGACTTCCTCCTGGGGCTGTACCTCTGCTGTGCATATTATGAGGGGCTCCCACCATCCCTGTGCTATGCTCATTATGAGGGGCTCCCACTATCCCTGTGCTGTGCTGACTTCCTCCTGGGGCTGCTTATTATGAGGGGCTCCCACCATCCCTGTGCTGTGCTGACTTCCTCCTGGGGCTGCTTATTATGAGGGGATCCCACCATCCCTGTGCTATGCTGACATCCTCCTGGGGCTGCTTATTATGAGGGGCTCCCACCATCCCTGTGCTGTGCTGACTTCCTCCTGGGGTTGTACCTCTGCTGTGCATATTATGAGGGGCTCCCACCATCCCTGTGCTATGCTCATTATGAGGGGCTCCCACCATCCCTGTGCTGTGCTGACTTCCTCCTGGGGCTGCTTAATTTGAGGGGCTCCCACCATCCCTGTGCTGTGCTGACTTCCTCCTGGGGCTGTACCTCTGCTGTGCATATTATGAGGGGCTCCCACCATCCCTGTGCTATGCTCATTATAAGGGGCTCCCACCATCCCTGTGCTATGCTGACTTCCTCCTGGGGCTGCTTACGGTGCAGGTGTCAGTGCTGTATATCACGCTGCTGATATCAGTGCTCTCTATCACAGTGCTGGTGTCAGATCACTCTATCACGGTGCAGGTGTCATTGCTGTATGTCACGCTGCTGATGTCAGTGCTGTATATCACGGTGCTGGTGTCAGTGCTTTATGTCACGCTGCTGATATCAGTGCTCTCTATCACGGTGCTGGTGTCAGATCACTCTATCACGGTGCAGGTGTCATTGCTGTATGTCACGCTGCTGGTGGCAGTGCTGTATATCACGGTGCTGGTGTCAGTGCTTTATGTCACGCTGCTGATGTCAGTGCTCTATATCACGGTGCTGGTGTCAGATCACTCTATCACGGTGCAGGTGTCATTGCTGTATGTCACGCTGCTGATGTCAGTGCTCGCTATCACTGTGCTGGTGTGAGTGCTGTATATCACGGTGCTGGTGTCAGTGCTTTATGTCACGCTGCTGATGTCAGGGCTCTCTATCACGGTGCAGGTGTCAGATCACTCTATCACGGTGCAGGTGTCATTGCTGTATGTCACGCTGCTGATGTCAGTGCTGTATATCACGGTGCTGGTGTCAGTGCTTTATGTCACGCTGCTGATATCAGTGCTCTCTATCACGGTGCTGGTGTCAGATCACTCTATCACGGTGCAGGTGTCATTGCTGTATGTCACGCTGCTGATGTCAGTGCTGTATATCATGGTGCTGGTGTCAGTTCTGTATATCACGGTGCTGGTGTCAGTGTTTTATGTCACGCTGCTGATGTCAGTGCTCTCTATCACGGTGCTGGTGTCAGATCACTCTATCACGGTGCAGGTGTCATTGCTGTATGTCACGCTGCTGATGTCAGTGCTCTCTATCACGGTGCTGGTGTCAGATCACTCTATCACGGTGCAGGTGTCATTGCTGTATGTCACGCTGCTGGTGATCATCTCCTGCACCCTCTTCTTTGCCTACCCTGACCTTTCCTCTCCTTCATTGCCTTCATGCGCTCCACAGTCCTGAATTGTCACAATTTCACATATAAAAAAAGAATGCTTGTAGTTGTCGATCCCAGATTCACCTCATACATGTGTTATGTCATTGGCCATGTGGTGGGACTATGTTTACACAGCTAGTAATTATTTTGTGGCTGCAAATTTGACCTGTAGGTTTGCAAAGTTTGCCTCCCATTGAAGTCAATGGGGCTCGCCGTGAACGTTACGGTTCGTGAACTATCGGTCGCGTTCACAGTCCGCGTTCGCGAAAACGTCCCATCGGAAGTTCATCCATCACTAGTGCTAATCTGTGGAGGGGCAGGGAACAGCTGCCTCAGCTCAGACAGCCATCAGTCCAGGCACCTGGCAGATCCAGTCTTCCAGGGTCCGGATAACATGGTGCCTTGACTAATCTGTGTGACATCTGCAGAGAGCGCAGAGACCGCTATCTGCTTAAAAGGGTAACAGGAGAGCAAAACAAATTGCACTCTTGTGCCCCATAGGAGAAGCCCAGCCAAACAAGCTCAGGCTGGACTTCTCCTTTAAGTATGGGGATGACTAGAGCATGTTTTAGAGTTGAGATGGAATAGGGGCTAGGGGCAGGTGGTTAGGTGGGCATGAAAAAAGTGTAGCAACCTCTTCTAAAGTAGCAAGGTTGAATAAGGGAAGTGTTGAGTGTACCTGTGGACATAGGGTGTTAAGTTCATCACAAACCATATCAATCTTATTTTTGAAGTGATTGGTGAGCTTCCAGGTAGTGAATGAGTTAGCGGGTGGAGGCAGTAGAGGACGAAGTATAGTCTTAAGGGTGGAAAGGAGATGACTGGGACCGGATAAGAAGGTGCCAATGAGATTGATAAAATAGACCTGCTTGGCAGCATTTAGGCAAGGATTGTATTTTTGGAGGGCAGATTTATATTGGTTTTTGTGAGACTTAAGCCTCGTACACACGATCAGATTTTCCAATGGGAATTGTGTAATGATTGGCTGTTGGCAGAAAAGCCGACCATTTGTACGCTCCATTAGACAATTTTTGGCCAACTTTCTGTGGACAAATGTTGGATGGCAAGTTTATAAATTTTTCGCAGACAATGGTCTGTTGTTGGATTTTCCGAGCTTGTGCACACAAGTCCACCCGACAAAAGTCCAAACACACATGCTCAGAAGCAAGGACAAGCCAGAAGTGGTTGGTTTTGTAAAGTAGCATTCGTAATGGAGATTTAACATTCATGATGCGGCAAATTGCTTGCCGTTTGCATGCAAGACATAGCCTGAGGCTTTGTCTGTGGAAAATCCAATCATGTGTACAAGGCTTTAGTCTTACAGCACAGATGTGACTACATTTTTTGAGACTTCTGGTGTTATCTATTTTCCAGGGTTGTAGGGGTCTGGCCTAACTCTGTGTGTAGTGAGGAGGATGAGCTTGTCAAGAGCAGAGGACAGGGATCTATTGTAGACAGAAGTGGTTAGATTGGGGCGGGATAGGGGTGAGATTTTGTCATAGAGGTGGTGTGTAGCATAATAGAGAAGCTAAGGTTTGAAGTGGCAAAGGTTTCTACGGGTAATTCTTAGAAGGTTGGAGGGGGAGATGGTGACAGGGAGAGAGTAAAAATAATAAGGTTGTGATCAGAGAGAGGAAAAGGATTGTTGGAGAGGTTGAACGGAGTGCATAGGTAATAAAATGCAAGGTGAAGGTTTTGCTCTCATAGTGAGAAGCATGTATCCATGGCTTCAGGTCAAATGAGGAGGTTAGACTTAAGCCCCATACACACTATCAGATTTTGCTGATTTTTTCCTTCAGATTTACCAAAACCATGATTGCATACAAATTGAAACTCATAAGGTTTGTCCTTATATTATATGATTTTGGTAAATTTGAAGGAAAAACTCAGCAGAAAAACTGATAGTGTGTATGGGGCTTAAGAAGTTTAGCAGTAGCAGGAGTGTTGGTATTAACAGGGATGTTGAAGTCAGGGATGTTGAAGAATTATTGTAGGAATACATACACACACACACACACACACACACAACACTAAGCAGTTATTACATTTGGGAAATATCTTACCGTTTAAGAGATATGTCTGATTTAATTTTCAGAAAGTCAGTTCTGTGATTCAAAAAATGCATCATCTTTTCTGGCAGGAGGATCTCTTAGAACAGTTATTGGATCGTATCCTCTTCTCTCTAACTGTAATCAGCCTACATTTCCCATGAATCCTTTGGATGTGAGTGAATTTGGGAGGTACACTAGGCTTGTACATGTAAATGTGAACTCGCCCACTTCAACATAAATCACACCCCTCATTTTGCAGCCAGCAAGCCATACATAACACAGGATATAATAGGTTACAGCCTTATGTAGCGCCGGCTCCTGAAGAGCACGTGTTTTTCAAATTTAAGGTTACACCTGAACTACAGTTTGGTTTGGGTACAATTGTCTAAATTTGGACTTCAGCATCAATCTGACTGGACTATGAGATGTTCAGCCTGGCCATAGGGGGCACTGTCTCTTCTGGCAGGCATGGAACTATGGTCTGGTTGGGTGCTTAAGTTACTTTCTCTCAGAGCCCGCCCAGTGGGAGGGACGCTCTTGCTGTGCTTTCTGGGAGAGGGTATTTAAGATGCGGTTGTCACGTGGTTCGGGGGTTCCGGTCCAGAAGGATGTACTGACTTCCTGGTCCTGGTCCTCCTAACCAGTCCCCAGCAAGGCTATGGCCTGGGGTGCAGATCCACCCAAACTTGTTGTCTTGGGGCTGGCTAGCCCGAGGCAAGGAAACAAAAGGAGGATTCTGAGGTGGTTGGGTGCCGTCTCCAGTTTGGGAGAGACCCAGTAACTTCACACTATCCAGGGGAGGACTCTTCAGAAGAAGGCCATGTACGGGTTGGTTTCTTAGTAAGAGCCTGGAGGAGCTGAAGTACCCAAGAGAATCTGGTATTGTGGATATCGCCAAGCTGGCTGAAAGATCCAGGAATCACATGAGTGTTCTACAAGTTTAGTTTCCTACATGTTCTACAACAACGTCTGTGGTAGAGACGTATTCCTGTATGTTATACAACAACGTCTGTGGCAGAGACTTGTTCCTGAGTAAGCACCTATTTGGTTGCTAGGCCTTGTGAGAGAGGGACTGTCCAACTTGAGTGAACATCCAGTTGTGAATGGCTATTCTCTGGATGCAGTCAAAGTAATCAAGTTCTTCAATATTGACTTTGACAATAAGAGTACCTGAAATTTCCTTTCCAACCCTCTGATCCCATTTTAAGAGACTGTTCATTGTCTACGTTTTTGCAAATAAAATCCATTCAAGTGGATCTGTCATCAGTCTCTCAAGTTACTGGGCCATCTACCATGGGACACCCCTAGACATGAAGTGAGGAGAAAGAAGGTAACGGTAAGCCCAAATCTAGCCAGCAGCTCCTTCGGGGATTAGTGCTACGTGTGGGGGGTCGCAGTCCGGGATTTACCTTTACCCTTCACAAAGAACTGTACTCATGGTAAAATATAGGACAGAGGGTTTTGATTTGAACTGCGCCATCAGCGTCATCTTTACTCAGACTTTCACTGAGGTGTGTAAGCATGGGAGGAGCCCTTGCCAAAAAGCCTGAAAAGTTACACAGCCCAAGCAATCAGTGGGAGGAGTCTGCGCTGTTCTTTTCCTGCACGAGGCACTGCGTGAGAATGTGTTGCAGAAGGAGAAGAAGCTAGTCTACTGTTTTTATCTCACAGTGATGGAGGAAAAGGCTTTCAATGCGAAAATGTTTCAAGCTCCAGAAATGCCGCCCAGCATCGGACCCCGTATGCCATTGAGAGAAGGTATGATGGGAGTGAGACTCCCAGGAGCTACTTTGACTGATACAGGGATCCGCCTGGCCCCTCAAGGGTGGTTTGTCCTGTACGCATCAGGAGATGTTGAGGCCCTGGGGATGTTGTGTGTAAAGTGTGAGAGACTGTTCATGAACCCCCGGCCATTTGTCTGTTGTTCTGCCTGTGGGGAGTATTTCTTCAAAGTGGAGCACTCAATCGCACTACCAAGGGCCTACCGCGTGGACTGGGCCACGGACATGACAGCTGGCGGCGGTGGCGGCAGAAGAACCGAAGAGGGGGATAAGACCCCCGAAGTCGGAAGAAGAGGCCGCGGCGAGGAAGAAAGCCGGGCTCCTCCGCTAGCAAAAGAGCTAGAAGAAGATAGCGGAGGAGTCCGGCGAGAAGACCCCCGAAGACGGAAGACCCCCGGAGCTGTGCAATAAACTATTTTATCTTGTGTGTTGTGTTTTTTTTGTACTTTATTTTACAGGTGAATGGGTAGGGGTACATTGTACCCCATACTCATTCACATAGGGTGGGGGGCCGGTATCCGGGGGCCCCCTTATTAAAGGGGGCTCCCGGATTCCGATAAGCCCGCAGACCCCGACAACCAACGGCCAGGGTTGTCAGGAAGAGGCCCTTGTCCTCATCAACATGGGGGCAAGGTGCTTTGGGGTGGGGGGCCGCACGACCCCCCTTCGCCAAGGCACCCCCCATGTTGAGGGCACGCGGCCTGGTACTGCTCAGGAGGGGGGCACTTGCTCGTCCCCCCCTTTCTAATGTGGACCTGGGGGGACTCCCACGCCGTTTTTTTTCGGCGTTGGGGTTCCCCTTTAAGTCCATACCAGGTGGCGGACTTTCCTCCGCATGTGTGGGCGAGTCCGTTCATTTCAAAAGTAGGGCGGATAGTACGGCGGACTTAGTACGCTGTATTAGTCCGCTGAAAAAGTGCGTGTGTGGGCAAGTAGCTCGTTCGGAAAGTCCGACGGACAGCCTGGCGGGAAGTCCGCCAGACTAAGTCCGTCGGATAGTCCGCTACGTGTGTACGTGGCATTGGGGAGTGAATCCAGAGACTGCCAAAATGGGAGAGGGAAGCAGGAGAAGCAGTGTGTGATTCATAAAGCCAGGTTTCGGTAACAGCAAGTACACTATCTAGTGAAAAGTATTGGGTAAGTCTGCCTTTACATGCACATGAGCTTTAAGGGCATTCCAGTCTTAGTCTATAGGGTTCATTATTGAGTTGGCCCACCCTTTGCAGCTATAACAGTATCAACTCTTCTGGGAAGGCTCTCCAGAAGGTTTAGGAGTGTGCCTATGGAAATGTTTTACCATTCTTCCAGAAGCGCATTTGTGAGGTCAGGCACTAATGCTGGACAAGAAGGCCTGGCTCAAAGTCTCTAGTTTAATTCATCCCAAAGGTGTCCTATCAGGTTGAGGCCAGGACTCTGTATAGGCCAGTCACGTTCTTCCACCACAAACTGGCTCATCCATGTCTTTATGAACCTTGCTTTGTGCACTGGTCCGAATAATTTGGTGGAGAGGGGATTATGGTGTGGGGTTGTTTTTCAGGGGTTGGGCTTAGCCCCTTTGTTCTAGTGAAGGGAACTCTTAAGGCATAAGCATGCCAAGACATTTTGGACAATTTCATGCTTCTAACTTTGTGGGAACAGTTTGGGGATGGTCCCTTCCTGTTCCAACACGACTGTGCACTAGTGCACAAAGCAAGGTCCATAAAGACCTGGATGAGCCAATCTGGGGTGGCCTGCGCAGATACACTCCTAAACCATATGGACAGCCTTCCCAGAAGAGTTGAATCTGTAATAGCTGCAAAGGGTGGGCCAGCTCAATGTTAAACCCTACAGATTAAGACTGGGATGCCATTAACCACTTGCCAACCGGCTCACGCTAATATACGTCGGTAAGTTGGCACGTTCCCCAAATAGTTGTATGGGTACGTCTTCTCTTTTAAGAGCCATAGCAGGCGCATGCATGCCCACTGTATGGCAGGGGTCCCGATGCACGTGGCTGGTGGGCGCGATAGTGGCCGGCCACCTGCGATCGCAATCGAGGGCACGAAAGGCAGAATGGGGATTTGTGTGTGCAAACACACAAATCCCTGTCCTTACAGGAGAGAAGAGACACATCTGCTGTTTGCAGTAATTACAAACAGCGATATGTCTCCTCCTCCAGTCATTCCCATCCCCCCACAGTAGGAAACACCCATGAGGGAACACATTTAACCCCTTAAATGCCCCCTAGTGTTAACCCCTTCCCTGCCAGTGACATTTACACAGTTATCAGTGCATTTTTATAGCACCGATCGCTGTATAAATGTCAGTGGCCCCAAAAATGTGTCAAAGGTGTCTGATCTGTCCACCGCAATGCTGCAAGACCACTAAATATCTCACATCA
Source organism: Lithobates pipiens (assembly GCF_037356315.1). Taxonomy (NCBI): domain Eukaryota; kingdom Metazoa; phylum Chordata; class Amphibia; order Anura; family Ranidae; genus Lithobates; species Lithobates pipiens. The sequence continues at coordinate 204,567,136 of NW_027507785.1, read as the reverse complement.
CCGCCATTACTAGTAAAAAAAATGAATAAAAATGCCATACAAATGCCATAATTCTTTCACATAGATTGTAGAAGCTATAACTTTTGCACAAACCAAAAAATATACGCTTGTTGTGATTTATTTTACCAAAAAATATGTAGAAGGATACATATTGTCCTAAACTGATGGAGAAATGTGTTTTTTAAAAACATTTTTGGGGATATATATTATAGCAACATGTAAGAAATATATTTTTTTTCAAAATTGTTGCTCTTTTTTTTGTTTGTCTTTGTTAATGTCTTCTTCTTTCCCCGCTGCTTCTTCCATCTTCTTCTGGTCTTCATTCTGTTTTCTTCCTCCATCTTGATCTTCCCCCGCTTATTCCTTCAATTCTTCCTCCGATTCTCTGCTTCTTCCTTAGGTCTTCTCATCCACATCTTCCTCCGGTGGCCCCTCCCTCAGTTATATAAGAACTGTCAGAAGAACAGAAGCATCACACAGCGTGAACCTCCCATGGATGCGGATCATCCGAAGAACGAAGCAGGGAAGAAGAAGCCGGAGGAAGATGTGCAGTCGTCAGCGCAATTGCCATTTTATTCTCTAGATTCTCTGCTAAAAAATGTACATAATGTTTGGGGGTTCTAAGTAATTTTCTAGCAAAAAATACGGATTTTAACTTGTAAACGCCAAATGTCAGAAATAAGCTTAGTCACGAAAGGGTTAAACTGTGGTGGATAGATGTGGAATTTATCAATTAGGAGTTATTATTAGGCACCAGGCTGCCGGTGGAGCAACACTAGCACAACTGCCACCTACCCCCCAGCACGGCACTAATACCCCCTACAACCACAACCACCCACTGTCCTTACTGTGGATGTGAATAGAAAGGGAAAGTAATGATATGCCAATCAGTACCACATCAAGTAATGAGAACAAAGAAAAAATCTCCCCTGAGGTGGACTTCAAACGCACATAGAGATATAGTTAAAAAAGTATGTAGTGTATTATAGTACAAAAGTAGTTATTAATGTTTGGACATGATCGCTAAAAATGGTACATATACGAATATATATATATAAAGCAATGGAATGGAAACTGTTTTGTATGTTGTCAACATATTTACAATGCATACGAAGTCCTCTTTGCACCCATTTGGGGACCAATGTCCCTCGGACAGAAGGCGGTGATTGTTTTTTTTCCCCTCACGCTGACAGCGTGAGAAAAAAAAAACAGATTGCTGAGCTTCTGTTTACATCACGTGATCAGCAGTCATTGGCTGGCAGCTGATCACGTGGTAAGGGGCTGGGAACGATCCCTTACTCGGATCTGTGATTAGCCGAGTCTCAGACTCGGTGATCACAGAGCGCGCTGCTTGCGATCCACAGGGTCGTGCAGACAGAGCTTGTTCCGCCAATTAAGGCCCGCTCTGCAGCCGTCTTTCAGCTATAGCGTGGGTGGCAAGTAGTTAAACAGGCTAAAACTAGTTAAAAACATTTAAAAGAAATATTAAAAAACACTCACATGTGCCAATGTACCATAGCGTGAATCAATACAAACATTCGAGATAGCAATCAGTAATAAGTGCAATACATTGTGACCTTGGCCCGTATGAGCCCAATTTACAGCAGATTCTTTATTTTCTGAGGCTGGGTTCACACATCTTCGCATGCGGCTCAAAGCAGGGGTCTACTGCGTCCCTGTTTACCATTTTAGGTCCAAATGAGACCGAACTTTTGGGTAAATTCAAATCTGAAAAAATATTGTTAACCCAGCCTGAATCAACCTGGAAAATTCCACAGTAATAAGCCTTTTAACATTTTTGTATGAAATTTGAACAACAGCTATAATTCTCTTATTAGGTAGATTTCTCTTCACCTTTCTGCCCCACTGCCCACACAGAAAGTCAGTGCAATCTGTCCACAAGGAAAAAGTCAGCAATAAAAACCTTTCTTATGCCACGTACACACGACCGGTTTTCCCTTCGGAATAAACACTGAAGGTTTTTCCGGTGGAAACCTGTCATGCTGCTCCATCCACAGCGCCTGCAACTGAGGTGAGAGACCGCTCTCCAATCCCCTCACCATGAACTGAATCTGTCTCCCTCTCCTGTCAAGGCTGAAGACAGGCAAGACCTGACTGATACAACCCCACTAGAAGCTCTTAGGCAAATACAGCACAGCTTGGCCACTCTGGAGATCTCACTGCGACTATTACTTCTATGTTCAACACCTACCTCGGTAGAGCACCATCGGTGGAAATGGAGCATATCCCCTATTAATGGCCATCCGAGGGATGTATTATGCCATGTCCATTACTATAAAGTGAAGGAACTGATCCTACAGACAGGGCACAGGGCTTCCATTGACTTTGATGGTGCTACTATTCATCTCCTGCCAGACCTCTCTTGTACTACCCTTGGGATGTGCAGAGCTGTTAGACCCGTCCTAACTACTATATGTGAAGCTGATGCTACCTATACCTGGGGCTTTCCATTTCATATGCGAGTAAAGAAAGAAAATCATCAGTTCACTTTACGGTCCACAGACCAACTCACTGAGCTTTTTGCGTTTTTTGGGATCTGAGCCAATCTCTGTCCCAATGTCAGGTCACCTGAGACCAGGTGACAGATGCACTCCATAGGAATTGGAAGTGCACCGCTAAGATAGTGGACCCTAGGACTGACTGCTGCAGATTGTACCCAGAGAGCTTCAGGAAGCAGGTCTACTGGATTATTAACAGATCCCAGTTGGAGCTAGAGCATAGATTCCCCAGGGTGCGGAGTCTAAGAGCCAGCAGGTGTTCACCAGAGCCTCTAGTGGTGAGGCTGGACTGCGCTGCAGTCTGGCTCCAGGTCGCGCCCCCTAGGCTCTCACAGCTCATGCTCACGGTACACTACAGGAGAAGGAAACAGCAGATTGGAACAACAAGGATAGTAAAGGGATAAGGCAGAGGTCAGGGCAACTAGCAGACAGGAACAACAGAGTACACACCAAAGTTTCAGGGTCACAGGCAGGCAGGGATAGTCGGGGACATGTCAACAGGTTAGTGTCACGAGCAGACAGGAATAGTCGAGAACACGCCAAGGTCAGTAACAGAGACAAACGTAGAGCACACTGAAAGCAGGAAACAGGAAGCCAAACACACAGTGAATACACAATGGTTGATCAGCACCGCTGGCTTGCAGTGCATAGGTTAATATAGGGTTCCCTGATAGGGCCTAGGGTGGAGCCCTGCTTAGAGGAGAGGTTATAAAAACCACCAGGTGGAAGTGGCTGGCCTCTTAGTCTGAACAAATGAGAAGAGGTAAACAGACAGAGGAAGATTACTATATAACCATGACAGTACCCATACACTTACGAGGCCTCACCCTCCCCCGCCTGGGACCAGGCTTAAAGGGAAACTCCAGATGGAACCTCCTCAACAGACGAGGAGTAAAGAACTCAGATGCATTGATCCAAGACCTCTCCTCAGGGCCAAACCCTTTGCAATGTATGAGGTTCTGAAGAATGCCTTTACGGAGCCGGCAATTCAAAACTTGACTAACCTCATATTTTAGATTATCCACAGAGACTGGTAGGGAGAGGACGAGAGGACTTATTGAGGACTAAAGGTTTTTTAGGAATGGGCAAGGGCATGAGAAGACCATCAGGAGTCTGAGCAGGGTCCCAAAGACCCTAAAAAGAGGAGCTGGACATCCAGCACAGGACCATCAGACTGGGCAGAGGTCAGTGGATCCCTGAGGTGAGGTTGGTTAGAAGGTGACGTGTCACAAGAGTCAAGCTGGATAGCTGAAACAAAAACAGAATGCAGAGAGCCCTGAGAAAAAGATTGAAAACCCCACCTGACGGAATGAGGCAGTCTATCAAAAGGATGGATTGAGCCTCTTAAATGAGTTTGAGTGGATGTAGTAGCAGTAGGGTGAGGGCAAGCTACAGAAAGTCCTGAACAAGAAGCAGGAAGCTCACTGGGCATGGGCTGGACTGGCATAACTGGTGCACAGGCAAATAGTTTGGGGACAGGCAAAGGTAAATGGTTATGCAGACTGGAGTGAATGCTCGGCCCAGGTTCATAGGTGGGCTCCTCATCCAGAGTGCCACACGATCTAGAGAGTGCATCAGTCTGACTATTGCAGGACACATCCCAGAAATCGCTATATACAGTGGAAAGAGCAGAAGATACTGGGATGGTGGCAACAGGAAGTTTCTCTTTTGGGGTAACCTTGAGTAGGCAGGAAGAGGAACAGGAAGAACCCCAAGCCAGGATCTGTTCAGCAGTCCAGTCAACATGTGGAGAATGGAGCCGTAACCAAGGAAGACCTAATATGATAGGAGATGAAGCCTTAGGTAAGACAAGGAGGGATATCCACTCCTGGTGGAGTGTCCCTACCGACATTTTAATAGGGAGGGTCTGGAAGCGGATAGGGTCCCCTGGGAGAACAGTGGCATCAATCGCCAAGACCACCAATGGCGTTGTAAGGTGCAAAAGAGTAAGTCTCATGGAAGATGCAGTTTCCCAAGCCATGAAATTGCCAGCGGCTCCAGAATCCAGATGTGCTGTGACCAAACGAGAGGAAGTGCTGACATGAAGGACTACAGAAAGGAGAAGATGAGAGGGTGAAGACGAAGAGAACAAGTGTCATGAAAATAACCTTTGACTCCACAGTAGAGGCACAGGCCCAGAGTTCTGCGCCTAGTGCTTTCTTTGGGAGATAACTTGGTCTGGCCCAGCTGCATAGGTTCCTTGGCAGGCAGAGGGTGCTCCTTGGATCAAAGAGAAGGGACAGGGAGCTCAGGCTGTCTAAACAATAGGGAGTTCTGGCGTCTTTTTTTCCAGGGCCCTCTCCTGAATGCGAATATCGATCTGGTTAAACAAGGTGATGACACCGTCCAGATCAGCAGGGAGGGATCTCCCATCCTTCGCTCTATCAGAGAGGCTATGTAAAAAGGTTGCAACTAGGGCCTCATTATTCCAGCTCAATTCAGCTGTGAGGATACGGAACTGAAGAGCATACTGTCCCACAGAAGCGGACTCTTGACGGAGACGCAAAAGAGCGCTGGCCGCTGAGGAGACACAACCCAGTTCCTCAAAGATATTCTGAAAAAGTTTCAAGAAATCAGACAGGCTATAAACCACTGGATCATTCAGTTACCACAGAGGAGCAGCCCAGGCTAATGCCTTGCCGGACAGGAGGGATATAATATAGGCTACCTTCGCCCGATCGGAAAGGAAGTTTTGGGGCTGGAGTTCAAAATTAATTGTGCACTGGCTAAGGAACCCCCGGCAGAGAAGTGGCCCGGAACTGGCAGTTGTAATGAATGTGTCGTTGCGACTGGTGCGACTGGTGCGACAGGTGCAGCAGCAGATATCGGTTGAGGTTGTTGAACCGCGGATCCAAATGAGGCCTGAACCTGTTCAAAACGGGAGGCCAATTCCTGAAGGAATCGCATCACCTGGGTCTGATGCGATTCCTGGGTCTCAAGTCTGCAAACTAGGCCCTGCAACGGATCATCTGTGGGTAGCGGCACAACAGCCGGGTCCATGGCTGATCAAACTGTCAGGTCACCTGAGACCAGGTGACAGATGCAATCCGTAGGAATCAGAAGTGCACCGCTAAGATAGTGGACCCTAGGACTGACTGCTGCTGATTGCACCCAGGGAAGTTCAGGAAGCAGGTCTACTGGATCATTAACACAGATCCCAGTTGGAGCTAGAGCATAGATTCCCCCGGGCCTGGAGTCTAAGAGCCAGCAGGTGTTCACCAGAGCCTCTAGTGGTGAGGATGGACCGCGCTGCAGTTTGGCTCCAGGTCGCAGCCCACAGGGGCTCACGCTCACTAGACTACAGGAGAAGGAAACAGCAGGCTGGAACAACAAGGATAGTAAAGGGATAAGGCAGAGGTTAGGGTAGGAACAACAGAACAGAGTACACGCCAAAGGTTCAGGGTCACAGGCAGACAGGGATAGTCAGGGACATGCCAAAAGGTCAGGGCCACGAAGAGACAGGAATAGTCGAGAACACGCTAAGGTTGGTAACAGAGACAAATGTGGAGCACACAACAAGCAAGAAACAGGAAGCCAAACACACAGTGAATACACAATGGTAGATCAGCACTGCTGGCTTGCAGTGCATAGGTTAAAATAGGTTTGCCTCATAGGGCCTGGGGTGGAACCATGCTTAGAGGAGAGATTATAAAAACCACAAGGTGGAAGTGGCTGGCCTTTTAGTCTGAACACATGAGGAGAAGTAAGCAGACAGAGGAAGATTATTGCATAACCATAACACCCAAACGGGCTAGATGTCCTTTTTGAAGATCCTACCTCTCAGACCTCAAATCTATTGCCCCAGAGGCATAGACGGACCTGATCCAGAAACTCCTATTCCATCCCACCTCCATCCTTGTGATCCAGAAATGTGATAACTTCCAGGTTCCCTGTGAGCTTCCCCCCAGGATGACCTTCCACTATTCGGTCAACAGTACTGTACTCCTCAGGCACGAAAATCTGCTTCCTCTAGCCTGCCTTAACTATGTTTAACCCTACGGCCCAGGGTATCCTGAGAGGCTGTGACATTTATTTAGCTAAGGACACAAACAAGTCTTACCTGACACCCAGCCATCTTGGAGAGTACTGTAATTCTTGCCTGGGCCCAACCCCAAAAGAACTATACCTGGGAAGTTTCCACCTATACTCCTGACTCTCTGGTTAGGCGGCCTGTTTTTTGGAGGTTTGGGTGCCACACTGGGCGTATGGGGCTCATCTGGGATACTAAACTGTTAAATTGATATTTGGTTTTGGTTTTTAGTCCTGTTATTTGTCTGTTTGCATGTTAGGGATGAAATTGAGCTGCTTCCTGCACCCTATGTGCATACTGTAGTTACATTCTACCTCTCCGGTACTCCTGGGCTGGAGATTCTGCTTGTCCTCAAATTACAGGGTTGTCAGTTTTCTTTATGTGACTTACCTTTACTTTTGCAGGGAGCAGCTCAATCGCCAGTTATGTTTTGGACAATTCTCTCTGTTCAGGGTTTCTTTGAACTATTGTTAAGCTACCTTGGTCTGGGGTAGCCCATTTGTAGTGTCGGACACACCACGGTTGACACTACTAGGTCCGTTTCCATCTGTGTTTTAGGTGGATAGATAGGTATACTTTATTGTCATTGTATACATATAGAAAAACTTTTCTGGGTACTCTTTACAGCAGCAATAAAACACTTCTCAACAAAACCACACATACATACCCCTAGCACATGCCCACATATCTATATAAATATATCAAAATACAAAATGTTATTTAAAAACAAAATATATAAAAGAATATTAGAATTCCACATAAAATTCCTAAAACACTGTACCTGATGGAATTATGGACAATACGGCCCTAAGGAAAAAAACTATGCTTTAAGCGATTAGTGTGTATTTTAAGTGTCCTATATCTTTTCCCTAATGGCAATGGGACAAACACACTGTAACCTGGGTGTGTTGGATCAATACTAATAGCTTTTGTCTGCCTTTTTAATCGTCTGGCATGTGCTGTGTCCAAATTCGGTAGCTCCATTCTTATGATCTGTTGTGCTGTTTTCACCACACAAAACAGGCACTTCTTATCCTCCGCCCTGAAGCTGGCATACCACACTACAGAGCAGTGGAGAAGAGTACTCTCAATGGTACGCTGATAGAAATTGACCAGAAGCTTTAAAGTGGTTGTAAACCCATGGGAAAAAAAAAGCAACCTGCAAGGCAAAGGCATAATGAGCTAGTATGCATAGCATACTAGCTCATTATGAATAACGTACCTGAGAACGAAGCCCCCGAAGCGGTCCTCCATCTTCATGTCTGCCGCTGCATTGGATCCCGGAGTGACTTCCGGATCTCGCTGCTCCGGCGCTGTGATTCGCCAGAGCAGCGATGACGTCACTCCCACGCATGTGCATGAGAGCCGACACTCGCTGCATATCGCCACGATCTATGGCCTGCCCAGTGTGCCTGCGCGCCACTGTCTATGGCGCATGTGCCGTAGACAGCGGTGGCTGTCTTTTTGTAAATATCTCCTAAACCGTATAGATTTCTTGGACCTACAGGTAAGCCTTAATCTAGGCTTACCTGTAGGTCAAAGTGGTTTGTAAGGGTTTACAACCACTTTAAGGGCAATCCAGCCTGCTTCGGTCTCCGAAGGAAAAACGGTCTCTGCTGTGCTTTTTTCACAAAAAAAAGACCTCCTCACCACCTATATAAACCAGGCAATGATTGATATTTCTTGATCTCCTATTATCCACTATTATTTCTTTAGATTTGCCGTATTGAGTATTAAATCATTTTCTCTATATCACTCAAATGATGAATGATGAATTTCCTGTCTATAAGCTGTCTCATGATTATCTTGTATGTGTCCTACTAAAGTGGTGTCATCAAACTTCACTATAACGTTAGACGCATGTATGGGAGTACAGTCATGCATAAACAATGTAAACAGGGCCGGACTTAACACACATCTCTGTGGTACCCCTGTATTCAAAATAATAGTGTTAGACATCTGATCTCCTATTCTCACAATTTGTGGCCTGTTTGTTAGAAAATTCATAATCCATGAGCGCAGCAATCTACATAAGCCCAAAGCTTTTAACTTTTTCACAAATTTGTCAGGGACTACCGTGTTAAATGCAGAGCTAAAATCAATGAATAACATTCTAACATATGTGTTTGAGTGCTCAATATGCGTCAAGGCAGCATGCAATGCAATAGCAATAGCATCATCTGTGCATCTATTTGCACGATAGGCAAACTGATACTTATCCAGATCAACAGGAATGCTTGCCTTAAGATGTGATAATACGAGCCTCTCAAAAGCTTTCATGATGATAGGAGTTAAGGCAACTGGGCGATAATCGTTTAAGCATGATATTGCTGATTTTTTAGGTATTGGGACAATAGTAGTAGATTTAAAACAAGAAGGTACTACAGCCTGCTTCAATGACAAATTAAAAATATGAGTAAAAACACATACTAACTGGTCAGCACATCCCCTCAGTATACGGCCTGATACCCAGTCTGGTCCTGCTACCTTTCTGCAGTCAATCTTCCTCAAATTTGACCTGACCTTATGTATTTTTAATACCAGTAAATGGTCGTCCTTCACTTGTTCTTTACTATGGGTTTCATATCTCATATTTTGACTCATATATAGACCTTATACTTGATTTGCGTTTACCATAATTAGTTGGTATACGTGTATTCACTGTTGTATATTTGTGCTACCACACTTGAGGGAATCTTCCCGACAGGTTATCTAACCTCAATCTCTTTTTCTTTCTCTCTCTCTCTTTTTCTCTCTTTCTCCCCCTCTTGTCCTCACCCCCATTTTTTTTTGTATATTTGCATGGGTTACCTCGTTCATTACCATGCTGGCAGTGAACACCCCGAAGAAGAGGTCGCAGGTGCTAAGTGAGATATGGAAGAATCATGCCCATATAGCCATTCTATAGGAGACACATTTTAAGGCTTCAAAACTCCCAAAGTTTGGGAACTCTAGGTAACCCTTTTGTTTACCACAGCTGTTCTCCAGACTCTAAATCTCGGGGGGTCAGTATTCTCATTTCTAAAAATGTGGCATGGGCGATGTCTGCTATGCTCAGAGATGACATGGGGTGATACCTTTTTGTGAAGGGTTCCATTTTTGGGCAAGTTGTGACCCTAGTCAATATTTACGCCCCCAACATAGGCCAAGTGGGTTTTATTGAGGACTGCTTGGACAAACTGACTGACTTTGCAGAGGGGCAGTTGATTCTAGGATGGGACCTGAACATTACCTTGGACCCCTTGTTGGACACCTCCACTGGGTTCTCTCTCCTGTCATTTGCGGCCCTTCATCAGATTTAGAAAGCCCTGATGGAGGTTCACCTAGTAGATGCTTGGAGGATTGCTCACAGTGACACTCGGGACTATACCTTTTTTCACCATTCACAACTCTTAATCGAGATTGGATTATCTCCTAGTACACCAATCGGCCCTTCCACTAGTGACATCCAGCAGTATAGGGGTGCAAACCTTTTCAGACCATGCACCCATCCATGTTGGGGGGGGCAGAGCCCAGGTCTTGATGGTTCAACAAGAGTTTGATCCAGCAGCCCTAATATGTAAAATTAGTAGATGAGGCGATTAAAGCGTAGTTTGCAGCCAACAAAGCTTCTGTGTCCTCTCTCTCCATGTTATGGGAGGCTCACAAATGCGTAATTAGGGGAGTCCTTATTAAATTAGGAGCTAAAGCTAATAAAGACAGGCAATGAGAGGTGGACACTTTCTTAGAGTTCATTGGAACCTTGGAGAGGCAACATAAACGATCTCTAGCCCGCAACATGGCCGTTGATTTACAAAACTTATGTGACTTTCTTAAAGCGAAGTTCCACCCTAAAGTGGAACTTCCACTCATCGGAAACCCTCCCCCCCTGGTGCCATAGTTGCCACTAGGGATGAGCCAAACACCCCCCGTTTCGGTTCGCACCAGAACTTTCGACCGGACCCCAAATTCGTATGAACTTTAGAACCCCATTGAAGTCTATGGGACTCGAACGTTCGAAATTAAAAGTGCTAATTTTAATGGCTAATATGCAAGATACTGTCCTAAAAAGGGTTTGGGGACCTGGCTCCTGCCCCAGGGGACATAGGTCAATGCCTAAAATGTTTTTAAAAATGGCCGTTTTGGCGGGAACACTGATTTTAATGACGATTAAAGTGAAAAAAAGTGAAATATTCCTTTAAATATGGTGCCTGGGGGGTGTCTGTAGTATGCCTGTGAAGTGCCACGTGTTTCCCGTGTTTAGAACAGTCCCTGCACAAAATGACATTAAACGGAAATAACATCATTTAAAACTGCTTGCGGTTTTAATGTTATATCTGGTTCCTGCAATATGGTTGAAAAACATTGAGAAAAATGGCATGGGTAGCCCTCCCTGCCCATTACCAGCCCCTTTGGGTCTTGTATGCATATTAAGGGGAACCCCGTACCCATATTAAAAAAAGGAAATGCGTGTGGCCCCCAGGCCCTATATACTCAGAACAGCAGTATACAGGCGGTGCAAACAAGACAGGGACTGTGTAGGTTTGTTGTGTTAAGTTGAATCTGTTTGTAATTTTCAACTGGTACATTTTTAAAGTGTAGCTCCAGTCAAAAAAACAATTTTTAAGCTTTTTGGAAAACATAGGGAAGGGTTATCACCCCTGTATAATTTGTTTTGTCGTCCATCTTTTTTCATCTCACTTGCTGTTGTCTCCTTCCGTTTGCAAGTAGGAGATGTTTGTAAGTTGGATGTTTGAAAGTAGGGGCCTGCCCTATATGCTCTGCAGAAATGGCGGAACAAGGTGTTGGTTTTGCCACAACATTGTAAGCCCTCAAAGTGACTCTTGGTGGGCGCTGGAGAGCCCTGCTGTCAACGATTATATCAAGAATTGTAATTACATGCCATTGTTGAACAGTGGTAGAAAAATTAACCTTTGGTGGTTGTGGTGCTGGTGCCACAACACTATAAGTCCTCACAGTTACTCTGGGTGGGCACAGGAACGGGCCCTCCTGTGAAATATTATATCAAGAATTGTAATTACATGCAGGAATTAGCCCTGCTGCAAAGCATTGCATCAAAAATTGTACTTAAATGCCCCTGTTAAACAGGGGCAGAAAAATTGGGCCTTAAGCACTGGTGCTGGTGCCACCACACTGCAACCTCTGCCATATACTCTAGTTTTATTGCAGGAATTAGCCCTGCTGCAAAGCATTGCATCAAAAATTTTAATTAAACGCCCCTGTTAAACAGGGGCAGAAAAATTGGGCCTTAGTCACTGGTGCTGGTGCCACCACACTGCAACCTCTGCCATATACTCTAGTTTTATTGCAGGAATTAGCCCTGCTGCAAAGCATTGCATCAAAAATTGTAATTAAACGCCCCTGTTAAACAGGGGCAGAAAAATTGGGCCTTAGGCACTGGTGCTGGTGCCACCACACTGCAACCTCTGCCATATACTCTAGTTTTATTGCAGGAATTAGCCCTGCTGCAAAGCATTGCATCAAAAATTGTACTTAAACGCCCCTGTTAAACGGGGGCAGAAAAATTGGGCCTTAGGCACTGGTGCTGGTGCCACCACACTGCAACCTCTGCCATATACTCTAGTTTTATTGCAGGAATTAGCCCTGCTGCAAAGCATTGCATCAAAAATTGTACTTAAACGCCCCTGTTAAACAGGGGCAGAAAAATTGGGCCTTAGGCACTGGTGCTGGTGCGACCACACTGCAACCTCTGCCATATACTCTAGTTTTGTTGCAGGAATTAGCCCTGCTGCAAAGCATTGCATCAAAAATTGTAATTAAACGCCCCTGTTAAACAGGGGCAGAAAAATTGGGCCTTAGGCACTGGTGCTGGTGCCACCACACTGCAACCTCTGCCATATACTCTAGTTTTATTGCAGGAATTAGCCCTGCTGCAAAGCATTGCATGAAAAATTGTAATTAAACGCCCCTGTTAAACAGGGGCAGAAAAATTGGGCCTTAGGCACTGGTGCTGGTGCCACCACACTGCAACCTCTGCCATATACTCTAGTTTTATTGCAGGAATTAGCCCTGCTGCAAAGCATTGCATGAAAAATTGTAATTAAACGCCCCTGTTAAACAGGGGCAGAAAAATTGGGCCTTAGGCACTGGTGCTGGTGCCACCACACTGCAACCTCTGCCATATACTCTAGTTTTATTGCAGGAATTAGCCCTGCTGCAAAGCATTGCATCAAAAATTGTAATTAAACGCCCCTGTTAAACAGGGGCCGAAAAATTGGGCCTTAGGCACTGGTGCTGGTGCCACCACACTGCAACCTCTCCCATATACTCTTGTTTGATTGCAGGAATTAGCCCTGCTGCAAAGCACTGCATCACAAATTGTACTTAAACGCCCCTGTTAAACAGGGGCAGAAAAATTGGGCTGATGGCATCAACCAGAACCAGAAATGTTCTTCCAACATATCAGCGGAGAAGGAAGAGGATAGACAATCAAGATAACAGGACAGTCACTCAGCATCAGCATAGGCAGTCTTGAAGGGATGTGATATTTCAAAAAAAAATTATTCTGTTACATCAGCTTCAGGTGCTTGGTAGCTGTGGGTGATCCAAGACTGATTCATCTTGATGAAGGTCAGTCGATCAACTGATTCGGTGGACAGGCGCACCCTGTGATCGGTAACAAAGCCACCAGCAGCACTGAAGGTGCGTTCCGAAAGAACGCTGGATGCAGGACAGGCCAGTAGCTCAATTGCATACTGTGCAAGCTCTGGCCAGTGATCCATCCTCAAGATCCAGTAAGACAGAGGATTTTCGGTGGGAAAGGTGTCCAAGTCTGACCTTGCCCCTAGGTATTCCTGCACCATGTAAATCAGACGCTGGCGATGGGTGCTGGAACCGATCATACCTTGGGGCTGCGGACTAAAAAATTGTCTGAAAGCATCAGTCAGACGGCCACCTTCTCCACCGCTCCTTCTGACCGATGCCTCAGCAACGCGTTGTCCAGGACCAGGAGTTTGTAACCTCCCAGTGTCTGGGAACGCGTTGCACAGACCTTTCTGCAAGGCCTCCCGGAGATGTCTCATCCTCTGCTCCCTCTGCGATGGCAAGATAAGGTCGGCAACCTTACCCTTGTACCGTGGATCAAGGAGAGTGGCCAGCCAGTAATGGTCCCTCTCCTTGATCCGAAGAATACGAGGATCCTTCCGCAGGCTTTGCAGGATCAGGGAGGCCATGCAGCGTAGGTTAGCTGAGGCATTCGGTCCGGAGTCCTCTGGGTCACTAAGGACAACATGATCCGCAGCTACCTCCTCCCAGCCACGTACAAGTCCACGTGTTTCTTGGGACTGTAAATCATCCCTATAAGACTGCTGCTGCTGCTGCTGATGCTGAGTGCCAGCCTCCACCTCCATGCTGACACAATCATCCTCCTCCTCCTCTTCCTCCTCCTCATCCTCTTCCCATGTGATGGGTGGCACAGCAGGAACACTGTCTGGATAAAGGGGGCCTTGAGAGGCAAGGAAGTCCTCCTCTTCCTGCCTCTGTTCTGCCTCACGTGCCCTGTCCATTATTCCACGCAGCGTATGCTCCAAGAGGTGGACAAGAGGTACAGTGTCACTGATGCATGCACTGTCACTGCTCACCATCCTTGTGGCCTCCTCAAACGGTGACAGGACAGTGCATGCATCCCTGATCATGCCCCACTGGCGTGGTGATAAAAAACCAAGCTCCCCTGACCCTGTCCTGGTGCGGTAGTCACACAGGTACTCATTGATGGCCCTCTGCTGCGTGTGCAGTCGCTGCAGCATGGCCAATGTTGAGTTCCATCTGGTGGGCATGTCACATATAAGGCGGTTCTTGGGCAGGTTCAACTCCTTTTGGAGCTCAGCCAGCCGAGCACAGGCATTAAATGATCGGCGGAAATGCACACAGACTTTCCTGGCCTGCTTTAGGACATCCTGTAAGCCGGGGTACCTGCCCAAGAACCGCTGCACCACCAGGTTAAGGACGTGAGCTACACAGGGCACATGGGTCAGTTGTCCCTGTCGGAGGGCGGAGAGGAGGTTGGTGCCATTGTCGCAAACCACCATTCCTGGCTTAAGCTGGCGTGGCGTCAACCACCTCTCGGCCTGCCCCTGCAGAGCTGACAAAACATCCGCCCCAGTGTGGCTCCTGTCCCCCAAACAAACCAGCGCAAGCACGGCATGGCATCGTTTTGCCTGCGTACTTGCGTAGCCCCTGGAACGCCTACGGAGCACCGCTGGTTCTGAGGACAGAGCACTGGAAGAGGCCATGGAGGAAGAAGAAGAGGAGAGGGTGGAGGAGAGAAGTGTGTCACAACCAATAGTAGCATTTTGGAGGCGTGGTGGCGGAACAACCTCCAACACTACTGCACCTTGTCCTGCATCCTTCCCAGCTGCCAGAAGAGTGACCCAATGGGCCGTGAAAGACAGGTAACGTTCCTGTCCAAGCCTGCTGGACCATGAGCCAGCGGTAATATGCACCTTACCGCTGACCGCCCTGTCCAGCAAGGCAAGGACATTGCCTTCCACATGCCGGTAGAGAGCCGGAATCGCCTTCCGTGAGAAAAAGTGGCGTTTGGGGACCTGCCACTGAGGAACCGCACATTGTACAAACTCACGGAAGGGGGCCGAGTCTACCAACTGAAAAGGCAGCAGTTGAAGTGCTAGCAATTTAGCCAAGCTAGCATTCAACCGCTGGGCATGTGGATGGCTGGGAGTAAACTTCTTTCGCCGGTCCAGCAGCTGGGGCAGGGACATTTGCCTGCTATAATCGGACGTGGGTGTACCGCTAGCAGAGTTCCCGGAAGCACTTGGCTGTGACACACCTAATTCTACACCTTCATTCCTCTCAGAGCAGGTTTCAGAGAGGACTGAAGGTCTAGTGGGGTTGGAGATGCCAGCTGATGAGGAGCAAGGAGAGGTCCACTTTGTTCTTTGGTGTGGGTCTTTGAGGTACGCTTGCCAACGAGCTGCATGGCAGGTCAACATATGTCTGGTCAAGCATGTGGTGCCCAAGCTGCTGATGTTTTGGCCACGTGAGATACGCTTGAGACATATGTTGCAAATAGCAGCGGTGCGATCTGATGCACTCGTCTCAAAAAAGGCCCACACCAAAGAACTTTTAGAATAACGCGCAGAGGCAGCGCTCTGCACAGGCGGAGCTCTGCGGTGTGATTCAGTCGGTGTACTGCCCCTAAGCTAGCCCCCGGAGGGCATCCTGCCTCGTTGGACATGTGCCTCCTCCTCCTCCTCCTCCTCCTCCTCCTCCTCCTCTCTCCTTCCAGGCACCCACGTGGAGTCAGTGCCCTCATCATCCCCTCCCTCTTCATCGCTGTAGCAAACCTGGCAGTATGCTGCAGCTTGTGGAACATGACTGCCAGATTGCTGTCCTTCTTGAGCATCCCCTCTCTCTGCTCTCACGCTACTGCCTTCCTCTAGCTGAGTGTCATCATCAGAGCCCACAAAACACTGGGCATCCTCCTGGAGCATGTACCCAAAACTGTGCTCAAAGAGTTCAGGAGACTCCTCAGGAGGACGTGGTGGGTCTAGGGAAGGAGTCACTGATGATGACATTGAGAGGAGGGAAGACGATGCGTTGGCAGCTGCTTTGCTAGTACCCTGAGACTGGGTGAGAGAGGATGAGGAGGATGAAGAGGGCTTGGTCATCCACTCTACCAAGTCGTTGGCATGTTGCGGTTCAACATGTCCAGCTGCCGAAAAGAAGGACAAGCGTGTCCCATGGCCACGTGCTGATGACAATGCACCGCGTCCACGACCAGAACTGTTGTCTCTAGACACAGAGCCTGCTTGCCCTCTTTTATCGGCTCGCACCTGTCTGCCTCTCCTTGCTGGCCTTCCAGACATGGTAATGGCCTGAAGGGAGTTGGGTAAAACAGCAGCTGGGTAGTGTATATTGTGCTGGAGGAAAACAACACCCACTAACTCCTGCAGATGCCTTTAGTATAGAACACCAGAGATAAAGGGGTATACTGTAATGGAGTCACACAACACCCACTAAGCCCTGCAGATGGCTCTATTAGAGAACAGCAATAAAGGGTAGATACAGGTGTATATTGTGCTGGAGGCACAAAACACCCACTAACTCCTGCAGATGCCTTTATTGTAGAACACCAGAGATAAAGGGGGATATACAGATGTATACTGTGCTGTGCTGGAGGCACACACAACTTCCAATAACTCTTGCAGATGGCAAGTGGGCTCAAATAGAGAAGAGCTATGTAGGTGGATATAGCCGTGTGTACTGGGTACAGAGCACGCAGACAGCACGCACAAGCTCCTAACACTACTGACTGCAAGCTCTATTATAAAAGATAGATCACTAGCTATATAGGTGAGGTGAATATAGCGGTGTATACTGCGGTCAGGGCACACAGACAAAAACCACTACACAACAGCAAGGTCGAAAATCGGCCGATAACGATCGGTGTATACCGTGTTGAAGGTACACAGAACACCCATTAACTGCTTCAGACGCCAACACACTACACAAGGCCACCGCGCTGGCGGCCTTATATAGTGTGGGGCGTGTACTACACAGCCTGAGCTATGATTGACCACAGGCATCCTGCCTGTGGCCAATCATGACTCTCCTCGCTGCTGGCACTGTGGTTGGCCAAGCATGCGGGGTCACAGTGCATGCTTGGCCAATCATGAGCCAGCAATGCACTGCGATGACGCAGTGCATTGTGGGCTGTGAGCGCGACACGAATTTGGCGCGAACGGCCCATAACGTTCGGAATTCGCCGAACGGGCGAACAGCCGATGTTCGAGTCGAACGTATGTTCGACTCGAACACGAAGCTCATCCCTAGTTGCCACCTTTCAGAGGGGAGGGGGCTGCAGATACCTGTCTAAGCCCTTGTACACACGGTCAGAGATTCAGACGGAATGTGTCCTATCGGACCGTTTTGTCGGATATTCCGACTGTGTGTGGTCTCCATCGGACTGTTTCCGTCGGAATATCCGATGGACCAACTTTTCCAACTTGCCGGTAAAATTTTCCGACAAAATGCGTCAATCGGACATACTCCGATCATGTGTAGCCTACTCCGACGGACAAAGTGCCACGCATGCTCAGATCAAATTCCTAGACCAAAGCTATTGGCTACTAGCCTGAACATAGTCCCGCCGTAACGAAATAACGTCATCACGTTATGTACAATCGGATTTTCTGACAACTTTGTCCGACCGTGTGTATGAAACAGTTTCGGACAAAATCCATTGGACAAAATCCAATGGATTTGGTTGTCAGAATGTCCAACCGTGTGTACAAGGGCTTAGACAGTCTATGCCTCTTCCTGTCCCACCGAGCTGTCTGCTGGGACACACACGGGTCCCAGAGACAGCACAGACCATTCCCATTGCGCATGCGCGAGTCGCGCATCTGCAATAGGGAACCGGGAAGTGAAGCCGCGATGCTTCACTTTCTGATTGCCTCACCGAGAATGGCGGAGGCAGCAGCCAAGAGCCGAGCGATCGTTCGGCCTCGGCTGCCGACATCACTGGACCCCAGGAAAGGTAAGTGTCCATTTATTAAAAGTCAGCAGCTGTAGTATTTGTAGCTGCTGGCTTTTAATATTTTTTTTTCGGGTGGACTCCCTCTTTAACTTTTAATGGCTAAAGCAAAAACCAAGCTTGGTGGTAAACCTGGCAGACCTCTGACGTGTGCGTTACATGAGACCACCGGGCGTCCTATATCCCCTCACTGATGACCCCTTCAGGTCAAAAAATCTATAAATCACAGGAGATTGCCAACTGCTTTAGCAACTATTATGAGAAACTCTACAATTTGACCCTGTTGGTTACAGAATCTAATTCTTCGGCCCACACTTCTATCGTTTACGAGTATCTGCTCTGCTCAGGTCTCCCTACGTTAACACCTCAGGAGAGTGAAGAAATGGAAGGCCCTATTACAGAACCAGAAGTTCTCAGAGCCTTTCAGGAAATGTAAATGTGAAAAAAGCCAGGCCCCGATGGATTTCCGCTACTTATTACCATACATATGTCACACACCTGGTTCTGCGCTTTCTAAGGGCTTAAAATGCACTCGTAAATGGGACTCCACTACCTTACTTGCCCATGTAGGACTGATTCCAAAATAGGGTAGAGATACAATGGATTGTGCAAACTACCATCCAATATCTATGTTGAACACAGACCTCAAGATCTTTACCAAGATTCTAGCCAATCGTCTGATATCTTTTGTTCCCAAGTTAGTCCACTGTGACCAAGTAGGCTTCATTCCAACCAGAGAGGCCAGAGATGACACAATTAGAGCCTTCAACCTTATCCTCTATGTTGCTGATTTCAACTGAACTTTGACCGGGTCAACTGGATTTTTATGAAACGCATATTGCGATACCTTGGCCTGGGTCCCCATATGTGTCATTCAAAAGAGGCAATCTATTCCCATCCCCCAGCAGAGAAACGGGACAAGACCGGGGTGCCCGTTGTCTCCCTTAATATTTATATTGGTACTAGGTACTAGCACACATTAGGGACAATCAAAATACTAAAGGCATGGTGCAGGCAACACACATCATAAAGTTGCGGCATACTCCAATGATTTATTATTCTTTATTATAAGCCCCGAGACTTCCATCCCCATATTATTGCAGTCTCTTAGAACGTATTCCACTCTATCTAATTATAAAATTAATGTGCACAATATGAACATAAATTAACCTGAGGTAATTCTCAGATTCTCAATTTCCCCTTCTCCTGGGCCCACCACAAAATCGTATATATATTACCCCCTCACTGACTGGAGTTTTTCCGGCAAATTTCTCACCCCAGCTCACTTCCTTACGCCTAGATCTTCAATGTTGCCACAAGAATTCTTTCCCTTGGCTCGATAGGAATAGCATTTTAAAGATGGCGGTTTTGCCAAAATTATTGTACCTTCTCCAAACATTGCCAATAGCGATCCCAAGTCACTTTCTAAGATCAGTCCATGGTGAGTTTTTGAACTTCCTCTGGGGCTACAAATTTAAAAGACTCATCGTATCCTGTCCCAGACCGGGGTTGTATAGGGATCCCAGACCCATTTAAATATTACTATGCGGTCCATCTAACCAGAGCCCTAGACTGGACTAAACTTTTCTAAACTTTTCTCAGAGTAGGAGTGGGTTTTGGTGGAACAGGCAATGTCCCCCTTTCTGCTGTCCATTTTGTTGTGGCAGACTTCTATCCTGCCGGTGCCCCTGAAATCCCACCTTTTGATTGGAATCACGGTGTCGGTAGTAGTAAAATTGGGTTGCATTACAATGGCCCCCACACTCCCTTACCTTTGTCACCAGTTATTGGAGCCCAGGAGTTTCCTTCTAGTCTGTCAGAGAGGAGGTTCAGGAACTTCCTCTCAACCAACAGATATAGATTTCTAGACTTTGTTCAAGGGGATCAATGGTGCACTATTGAGGGAATTCAAGCAATGCTGTCCTAGATAGATGGCGAGCAACACAGATTAGACACTTTCTCACCACCTCGCATGTCATGCCCTCCACTAGTTACTCCCCATGTGCCTTTGAGAGGTTATATCTAGATCCTGCCCCTCTCTGCCATCTACTGTCATTAATGTACAGGATGCTGATTGAGCTCCAAGACAGCTATATACCTCCATTTTTACTGAAGTGGGAAAACGTTGGGCCTTTTCAAAGGATCAGAGAGAACGCATTTTGTTTTCTGCTCACCGCTCCTCAAATGCGAGTAGGTTTCAGGAGGTGGGTTTTAAGATTCTGACCCGCTGGTATAGAGTACCCACACTCCTATATAGGATCTACCCTTCAGTTCCCTCTACCTGTTGGTGCTGACAACCTGAAGGTACACTACTGCATGTATTCTGGACCTCGGTTCTGCCCCTTCTGGGATGCTATCCAATATGTGATTTTTAGACATTTCACTGACAGATGACCCTGCGCAGTGCTTACTCCACCTCACTCCGATGTTGAGGCGTTCTTAATGCCACTAAAATATGTATTCTGCAGAAATGGAAAGGTATGGAATCCCCTACTATTGGTCAATGGATAGCTGTGGTGAATGAAATTAACCCGATGGAACAATGCTTTACATCAAAAAAAATTCAACAAAACCTGGTTCTACTGGCACGAGTACTGGTTCTCTCGTGACCCCCTTGGTAGAGCAATTGTAACTGTGCATGAGTCCATAATCATCTGCTTTTACAACCAACTCCCCTTCTTTTTTTTTCTCCTCCCCCTAACTCTATTCCCTCCTCTTCTTATTTCTATTGAACCTGCTCTGGTTCTTTCTCCGCTGATCCTTACCTCTCTGTCTTCTATTCTCTGAAATTAAGTGCCTTCTTCGTCATTTTTGAAAAATTGTTTGGATGCACCTGACTTGTGGCAATAACAATGTTTTATATTGATGTATCTATACTCAGTCCAACATAGGGGAGTTGGAGCCATGCTAACAGCCACCAATTCGCTAAGCCCCTATTAGATGCTGCCACGTTCTTATTGGTGTGTTCATAAACCTATTCTTATTGTACAAATGTATGTTGTTGGACTTATTTTGCCCTGTCTGTTGTACTCAATAAAAACCTTTACATGAAAAATCACACACAAAGTGGTACAGGTTTTGCTGAAGAATATCCCTGCATTTAGCACCATCCATCTTTCCCTCAACTTTTACCAGTTTCCCAGTCCCAACTGCTGAAAACCATCCCCGCAGCATGATGCTGCCACCACCATGTTTCACTGTGGGGATGGTGTTCTTTGGATGATGTGATGTGTTGAGTTTGAGACAGATATAGCGTTTTCTTTGATGGCCAAAAAGTTCAATTTTAGTCTCATCAGACTAGAGCACCTTCCTCCATACATTTTGGGATTCTCCCACATGCCTTTTCGCAAACTCAAAATAGGCCATTTTGTTTTTTGCTGAAAGTAATGGCTTTCTTCTGGCCTCTCTGCCATAAAAGCTGACTCTATGGAGCGTACGGCTTATTGTCATCCTATGTATTCCAGCCTCTGCTGTGGAACTCAGCAGTTCCTCCAGGGTTACCTTAGGTCTCTGTACTGCCTCTCTGATTAATGCCCTCCTTGCCTGGTCTGTGAGTTTTGGTGTGTGGCCATCTCTTGGCAGGTTTGCTGTTATGCCATGTTCTTTCCATTTGGTTATGATAGATTTGATGGTGATCCTAGGGGTCATCAAAGATTTGGATTTTTTTTATAACCTAACCCTGTACTTCTCAACAGGATTGCCCCTTACTTGTTAGGAGAGTTCCTTGGTCTTAATGGTAGTGTTTGGTTAGTGGTGCCTCTTGCTTATGTGTTGCAGCCACTTGGGCCTTTCAAAAAGCTTTGTACATGTAATGACAGATCATATGACACTTAGATTGCACACAGGTGGACATCATTTCACAAACAATGTGACTTCTGAAGTTAATTGGTTGCACAAGAGCTTTGTATAGGCTTCATAGCAAAGGGGGTGAATACATCCGCATATGCCAATCATCATATTTTTTATTTCTGAAAAATATTTTTATGTATATATTTTTTTAATTTTACTTCACCAACTTAAACTATTGTGTTCTGATCCATCACATATAATTCAGATTAAAAACTCATTGAACTAAAGGCTGTAATGTAACAAAATAGGTAAAAATCCAAGGGGGGTGCATACTTTTGCAAGGCACTGTACACTTTCAAGAGCATAGGTTTCCAGTACGTTTTACTGTATGAACCAGTTATACATTTATATAAGGTGATTATATCTCCTCTTAATCAAGGTGAATACATTAAGTTTACCCACTTTTTTCCCATAGCTGAGGTCATCTGTGCTCTTTTTTTATTCTGTTCTCTTCTCTGCAATCTTTCCAGTTCTACAACATCTGTTTTATGAATAGATACTCAAAACATAAATGTATATCCAAGATGAGAACATTTAATGCTTTGTGTAGGCGAATGATTAGGTTTCTCTCTGCTGAGTCAATGTCGGTTTTTTACTAACTTCTAAATTTGTTGCACAGATGATGATCACTGATAAGCTTTGGAAGAATATCTTGTGAAGAGAGTTGGGAACACATTTGTCAAGGAATTGAAGGACTGAAGACTGATGTATTTTTTAGGTGTTATGAACATGGCATTTTGCACGGAGTTGTTTAGATAGCAGAAATAAGCACAATTGATTTGCACTGTTATTTTATTGATTTGAGCATAATGTTAATAGTATTTTTATACTATTACATATTGGTTTGATTTTTAGGATTATTAATTAAGTTAAATAACACAAGAGTGGAGTAAGCAAGGGCACAACCAATCTTTGACGATCACTAGTAATCACTGTATTTTATTATATATATTTCTTATAAATATGAAAGTTTGACTGTCTGATTTTATCAGTATTTTCCATTCATCATTACTCATAGAGCAAGCAGTGTTTCTATATTTAGCATCTTATAATTTAAAATGTTTCAAGTTCAGACATTTATGAAATTAGGAATAATCAGCCTTGACCAGAATAGAAGTTAGATGGTTTAACAGCAAAAAGGCTACATTAATATCCACACATATAAAATTACATTTTTATAGAGACAAATGATTTAAATATTCCGATTTTTGATAATATCTTTTCATTAAAATGTTTTGGATACTAGCAAATATGTGTTAATTTAAGGAGAGAGGTTTGGGATGTCCTAAAATTAAACACTTGCTACAAAAGATATGTAGATTTAATATAAATAATCAATTAACTATGTAACTATTAGCTTCCAGTGCTAAGCTGCAATTTCCAAAGCAAGCAAAATCCTTCCTTATATTTAAAGTTCTATGGACTGCAGGGAGAGAGACATCATTTTGCACCTGTAAAACTCATTAGTAAGATCTCATCTGGAATATGCCGTTCAGTTTCGGTCACCAGTTCACAAAAAGGATATTGGGGAACTGGAGAAAGTGCAGAGAAGGCAACCAGCCTGATAAGGAGCATGGAGGAGCTCAGCTATGAGGAAGGATTAGCTGAATTGAGTTTATTCTCTCTTGAGAAGAGGAGCTTAACTACTTCAAATGGTAAAGCTTCTTTGTTTTCTTAATAGAATCCCCTGTGTTCCAATAAGTTATGTGCCCCATTGTGTGTGCTTCATAAAAAAATATGTAGCTTTATACCTCATTTCAGAGCAAAACTCGCTACTCACGTGATCACCCGCCACTCTCCTACTTGAACTGCGAACTACAGCGGGAGGGGCTGAGAATGCCCCGCTGACATCAGCCAGGAGGAGGGGAGGAGAGGAGGTGATCGACAGGTGGTCACGTGAGTGCCGAGCAGCGCTCTGAAATAAGGTATAAAGCTACATATTTTTTATAATGCACAAACACTGGGGCACATAAAGGAACACAGGGGATTCTATTAGGAAAACACACAGTTATTATAGCAGCAGGAAGGAGGGGCGGGGAGCAGATCGGCACTGAGACTAGCTGACAGGCAGGGGGGGAGAGGGGGAGAGGAGAGAGACAGCGGGATGATGACAGCACATAAACTGACCCCGGTGACAGGCCTCAGAAATAGTATAATAAAAGTGGTCAGTTTACAGTGGGGATGGCAGCACTAGGCAGGATCAGTGAGGTATTTTAGATGATAGAAAGGGACAAATTACATAGTACAAGCACTGGAACAGGATACATTTTTTGTTTTGTTTTTTTCAGGGTTGCAACACTTTAAGCTCTGGAAGATTTTACCTCCTTCCTGATTAGGCAATTTTTTGCTATTCTGCACTGTGCTAATTTTTACACTATAACCAAATGAAGTTTATGTCATGTTTTTTTTCACACGAGTAGAGCTTTATTTTGGTGGTATTTGGTTTCCACTGGGTTTTTATTTTTTGTGATAAAAACAAAAAAAAGGAAGACAATTAAAAAAACAAAACAAAACAAACAGCTGAGCTCCATTCACAAAGTAGTATCTACCGCTTTCAGGAATACTGCAAAATAGCGCTCAATTTTTTAATTTTATTTCTTGGGCATTTACAAAAAATGCTGCATGTGGTATTTTGCCATGTTTTGCAATATTTATCGCATGAAACAGTGCAATACTTTACTGCAGGTGTGGTTATATCCAGCAGGCCGGGCTTCTTTTCCAGTACACACTTCTCAGGGCCCTGTGGGTGAGTGATGGTGGAGGAGAGCTAAAGCAGAAGAGAAGCCAAATATTCTGAATCTGGTGGAGCACATGGTAAGAATTTCAACAGCCTAATTTGTCTTAGCAATTATTACACTTTCATGTTAGACTCAGGGGCAGATCCAGGGGGGCAACGGGGCAATTGCCCCCACCGAAAATATTACAGACTCGAAGGCTTTCTACCTCTGCCACCTCATCAGATTTGAGTTATGAGAGGCATCATCTAAATGCAGCTGCGGGGAGTTTATTTCTGCTTTCCCCAACTCCCAGGTGGCCTAAAATATATTCCTTGGGCCCCATCAGCTCATTTAGAGGGGCCCAGTGGCGTCACTATGGGGGTGTGGACCGCTGTGACTCCGGAGCTGCCACTACACAATGTAATATTACTGACAGAGTTGCAGCAGAGCGGTGCGAATGTCACTTCACTTTCCTGGCAAGCGGAGTGATCTCTATCCGACAGGAGCTTCCTAGTCCCGGCTGGTGGGACGTCACGATTCAGAGACCAGGAGCGTGGGATTGAAGACAAGATGCTGCTGATAGGACCTGTAGCCAGAGCCCATGTGCACTGCAAGTGAGTGATTACTTAACTCAACAAAAAAGTGCCGTAACTAACACCTTGTCCTAGCTATGTGAACTGGCTGAAGTGGTTAACGCTTTGGGGGAGGGGAGGGGGGGGGTTAAATAATTTACAATGGTAATTGTAATATGGCACGTGGAGAGAGGTTTATGTACTAATGTATTTGTGACCAGTAGCAATTAACCCCTTTGTGCTGTGTTAATGACCATCAGTGTTAATTAACCTCCTTTATGCTGCAGCACTGACACTAGTGCCACTAATGCAGCACGAAGGGGTTAATTAATTGCCACTGGTCACTAATACATTAGTGAGTACATTAACACCTCTCCATGTGCCAAATTACAATTACCAATAATTATCATTTTCATCATGATAATCACACAGTACAGGTGTGTTGAACCACAACACTTGTATTGTGTGATTATCATGATAATAATGATGGTATAGAATGATAGTAAAATTCATCTTTAGGCTTCATTCACACAGAGCGTGCTGCAGACATGCATCTAACATGCAGGGCTGTCTTTTACTTGCTTGGGGATGCATAAAGTGTTACATTGGAAATAGAAACCGAGGCGCCACTCTAAGTGCAGTATTAAAAGAGTGCTTTAATAAAAACTTAAAATTTGGTGCTCACAAAAGTACACTAGCAATAGGCGTGTAAACAAGAAACTGCCAAACATCCATGGAGTGGATTGATTCTGTGAACTGGAGAACAGCGGTATTCAGTAGAGCAAGCTGGAACATCCACTGCTGACACGTCCAGTTGGTGGAACGCACGCCCACAACCAGGGGAATTACGTCACTTCCAGGTGCTGGAGCGGATGGACGAATAGGCAACGTGTTTGCAGAGCTACACTCCTTCCTCAGGCCTAACATGGGCAGTGATTGGACCGGAGTTATATAGCCAGGAAAAGGCCCTGATTGGACAAAACAACCAGCGTTTGGATGGGTGCTGATAAGGGATACACTGGGTCAGTCGTGGATAGTATGCAAAATGGGAAAGCAATAACAGGCCATATGCAAATGAGATGTACACAGGAATACTTGACAATTATCTAAACAATTGTGTGTATATATAGAAAATATTATATAATTTATATTTTTTTTCATTCATTTGTATTTGATAACGTAGAAACAATCTGCTCTACACACCATTTTATATAATACTTTCTATATATACAGTCTGGACTCTGGATCAGCCCCTGGTTTGGCTGGTGGCATGTTCTTATCTGTATTTTCTGCTGCATTTCTGGTGCATAGCTTGCTTGTTGCACATGTTTCTTCTGTGTTATATGGCTAATTGTATTATATGGCTAATTTCTACATGTTTCAACCCCTTTTTAGCTGTACACTTCTGTCCCTCACTGTTTGTTGCACATGTTTCATGCTTGTTTGCCCAAAAATGCCCAGTTGCCCAGCAGCCTTTCTTAACCACTTGTTTGGACTTGTGGCACGTGCATCAACAATTTTGCTGTGCATTTGTTTGGTAAGGTTTAATATAGGAAAAGGAGATAACCACAAACTACATGTAAACTTAACAAGATTGTTTTCTTTATTTAAAGCTCCAAACATCCAACTTTGAGGCAGACTTATCAACATATATACAGTGGGGAAAATAATGATTTGATCCCCTGCAGATTTTGTAAGTTTTCCCATTTACAAAGAAATTAAGGGTTTTATCGTTTTTTTAATTATCATTTTTATTATTTTAGATGACAGAGACAGAATATCAACCTAAAAATCTAGAAAGAAACAAAAGATACAAATGTTATAAGTTAAATTGCAGTTCAGTGAGTAAAATACATTAAGTATTTGATCCACTACCAACCAACAATTCTGGTTCCTACAGACTGGCTACAATATGTGCTCATGTAGTCCTGTCAACTTAAAGAGGGATTCCACCAAAAAAAAAATATTAAAAGCCAGCAGCTATAAATACTACAGCTGCTGACTTTTAATAAATGGACACTCACCTGTCCCGGGTTCCAGCGATGCCGGCAGCCGAGGCCGATCGATCGCTCGGCTCTCGGGTGAGGGAATCAGGAAGTGAAGCGAATCGGCTTCACTTCCCGGTTCCCTACTGCGCATGCGCGAGTCGCGTCGTGCAATAGGAAATCTCTGCGCTGTCACTGGGACCCGTGTGTGTCCCAGCAGACAGCGCGGCAGGGCAGGAAATGGCGTAGACTCCCACGGGAGTCTATGCCTGGAAGTGGGTGTAAATACCTGTCTTTGACAGGTATCTCCACCCCCCTCCCCCCTGAAAGGTGTCAATTGTGACACCGGAGGGGGGGAGGGATCCGATCAGCGGAGGTTCCACTTTAGGGTGGAATCCCGCTTTAAGAAGATGTATAAAAGTGTATAAAAGACACCTGTCCACAGAATCTCTTTCTTCCATTCAAACCTCACCATCATGGGTAAGACCAAAGAGCTGTGATATCCTGACCGGACGCCATATGATGTTGTCAGGATATCAAGCCACTGCGCGGCCCCCAGGGGAGCGCATCACGGTGATCGTTGTTGCGGTCTGTCAGTCTTACACATGCAACACTGATCTAGGTAAAGAGTCTTTGATGGAGACTCTTTACCAC
This sequence comes from Lithobates pipiens, assembly GCF_037356315.1. Lineage (NCBI taxonomy): Eukaryota > Metazoa > Chordata > Amphibia > Anura > Ranidae > Lithobates > Lithobates pipiens. Next base: position 204,539,295 of record NW_027507785.1, on the reverse strand, counting down.
GTGATCAGCTGTGTCCAATCATGGCTGATCACAGTGTAAACAGGAAGAGCCATTGATTGGCTTTCCTCACTCACATGTGTCAGACGCGAGTAGAGGAGAGCCGATCGACTGTTCCTCTGACAGGGGGGTCTGTGCTGATTGATTATTAGCACAGCCCGCACCCGAGAATGCCCACAATGGACCACCAGGGATGCCACCAGGACCACCAGGGATACCCACCACTAGTCACCACCAGGTATGCCACCCATGGCCACCAAGGATAACAATCAGTGCCCACAATGAATGCCAATCAGTGCCCACAATGCCTGCCAATCAGTGCCTACAATGGATGCCTGCCAATCAGTGATGCCCATCAGTACCATCCATTAGTGTACATCAGTTCCACCTATCAGTGCCCATCCATGCCACCTATCAGTGCCCATCTCTGCCGCCTTTCAGTGCCCATTGGTGCCGCCTTTCAGTGCCTATCAGTTCCGCCTATGTGTACCCATCAGTGCTGCATATCAGTGCCACCGATCAGTGCCGCCTATCAGTGTCCCATCAGTGCCCCATCAGTGCCTCATATCAGTGCCACCTCATCTGTGCCCATCAGTGCCACATTAGCAGTGCCCATCAGTGCAGCCCCATCAGTGCCCATCAGTGAAGGAGAAAATGTACTTATTAATTACAAAGTTTTACAAAATTACTAAGTTTTGTAACAGAAACAAAAAAAGTTATTTTTTTCAAAATTTCCTGTTGTTTATTTATTTGTTTAGCAGAAAATAAAAATTCAGAGTTGATCAAATACTACCAAAAGAAAGCTCTATTTGTGGTAACAAAATTATACAAATTTAGTTTGAGTACAGTGTAGCATGACAATTGACATTCAAATTGCGACAGCGATGAAAGCTGAAAATTGGTCTGGGCAGAAAGGTGTATAAGTGCCGTGTATTAAAGTGGTTAATCTACCCATTATCCAATGTCGCCTATCAGTGCCCATCCGTGCCACATATCAGTGCCTATCTCTGCCGCCCTTCAGTGCCCATCAGTGCCGCCTTTCAGTGCCTATCAGTTCCGCCTATGTGTACCCATCAGTGCTGCATATCAGTGCCATCGATCAGTGCCAACTATCAGTGTCCCATCAGTGCCTCATATCAGTGCCACCTCATCTATGCCCATCAGTGCCACCTTAGCAGTGCCCATCAGTGCAGCCCCATCAGTGTCCATCAGTGAAGGAGAAAATGTACTTATTAATTACAAAGTTTTACAAAATTACTAAGTTTTGTAACAGAAACAAAAAAAAGTTTCTTTTTCAAAATTTCCTGTCGTTTTTTTATTTGTTTAGCAGAAAATAAAAATTCCAGAGGTGATCAAATACTACCAAAAGAAAGCTCTATTTTTGGTAACAAAATTATACAAATTTAGTTTGAGTACAGTGTAGCATGACAATTGTCATTCAAATTGCGACAGCGCTGAAAGCTGAAAATTGGTCTGGGCAGAAAGGTGTATAAGTGCCCTGTATTGAAGTGGTTAATCTACCCATTATCCAATGTAAGTATGTATTTATTATTCATATCTACACATGCATATGTTCAGAATTTGGTACTAACATGTTTTTTTTTTTTTTTTTTTTTGCTGTCCAATAGATGCTACATTCCAAATTGAGCCAGGAGCAAGACAGGGGAACAAGAAAGCATGTTATGGAGGTAAGTTATGATAGCTTCCTTACAATCCTAAAACACATGTCTTGAAATGCTCACACATGTACTATGTGACTAGTTTGTTGCAAATATGCGCCGAGTGTTTGAAGGAATTTAATGTTGAAATAAGCATCTTCATTTTCTTTCCTTTGTAGACACCCAAGATATTTGTCACAGAAAATGCCAAGGGGAAAAACACCTCAGAATGGCTAATTTCAAAAGTAAGTGTCATACAGTACTGCATTTCCGTGAAGGTATTTACTCTTGTCCAACCAAACATACTTTACATTTCTACATCTAACTGTGCATAACTTAGTGATTCTCTTGTACTTGAAGGATGCATTCACCATAAAAAAAAAATCTCAGGAAGGATGGGATTGTTAAAACCAGCGAAGTTTATAGTAAACAATAGGTAGTCATTTTACGTATTAAATGTAAACTGAATTATTCAGCAGCTTAAAAGTATCTTTACGTTTTTCATAGTGCCCCAGACAATGTTGCCCCAAAAGCAAGCTATCGCGGAATTCACAGATTGCCCAGCAAGTCTCACTCACCTGGAAGAAACAAAACCAAGTTTGGTCCAAACCTCTGCGAATGCTAAAGCCAAACAAGTAAATCATGTTCTTAATATCCTTTAACCGCTTAACCACTTGGGTACCGCGCTATTGCCGAATGATGGCATTAGCGCGGACCTAGATTTCCGGGACTACGTCTATTGACGTCGTCCCGGTTACGAGCGGCCTGCGCGCCCCCTGAGGGGCGCGCGCGGCGCGCTCTGTGATCGGCGAGTCTATGAGACTCGCCTGATCACCGATCCGTGCAAGGGGTCGATCCCGACCCCTTATCACGTGATCAGCTGTCAGCCAATGACAGCTGATCATGTGATAGAACGGAGCCGGTAATCGGCTATTATTCCTCCTCGCGCTGACAGCGCGAGGAGAAAAAAAAAAAGCCGATCACCGGCGGCCGTGATCGGGACATCAGTCCCGATCACGGCCAGCAATGCAAGGCACCACATGCCACCTGCCAGTGCCCACCTGCCTCCCGCAGTGCCATCCTGAAGTATAACTAAAAGTAAAAGTAAGTGCCCCCTGTCTGTGCCCATAGTGCCCACAGTGCCACCCACAGTGCCACCCACAGTGCCACCCACAGTGCCACCCCACAGTGCCACCCACAGTGCCACCCACAGTGCCACCCAATCTGCCTCAAAGGTGCTGCACCCCAGTGCCGCCCATCAGTGCCCAGCAGTGCCGCCCATCAGTGCCCAGCAGTGCCGCCCATCAGTGCCCAGCAGTGCCACCTATCAGAGCCACCTATCAGTGCCACCTATCAGTGCCCATCAGTCCCATCTATCTGTGGTACCTATCAGTGCCCATCCGTGCCACCCATCCGTGCCACTTATCCGTGCCACCCATCCGTGCCATCTTATCTGTGCCCATCTTTGCCCATCAGTGCCGCCTTATCTGTGCCCATCGGTGCCGCCTTATCTGTGCCTATTAGTGCCGCCTTAACTATGCCTATCAGTGCCCACCAGTGCAGCCTATCAGTGCCCACCAATGCAGCCTATCAGTGCCCACCAATGCAGCCCATCAGTGCCCACCAATGCAGCCTATCAGTGCCGCCTTATCAGCGCACTTCAATGAAGGAGAAAAATGACCCGTTTGCAAAATTTTATAACAAACTATTAAAACATGATTTTTTTTTTTTTTTTTTGCATCTTTTTTTGTTTGTTTAGCAAAAAATAAAACTCCGAGCTGTAACTAAATACCACCAAAAGAAATCTCTATTTGTGGGAAAAAAATGATAAAAATTTCATTTGGGTACAGTGTTGTATGCCCGCGCAATTGTCATTCAAAGTGCATCAGCGCTGAAAGCTGAAAATTGGTCTGGGACTGAGGGGGGTTTAAGTGCCCAGTAAGCAAGTGGTTAAGGACTGCCTCCTGTACATTTACGTCGGCAGAATGGCACGGCTGGGCACAAGCACGTACAGGTACGTTGCTCTTTAAGTGCCCAGCCGTGGGTCGCGAGCTCTGCGACCGTGGCCACGGAACCCATGATCGGGTCACAGAGCTGAAGAACAAGGAGAGGTCTGTGTAAACAAACCTCTCTCCGTACTTCCTACTGTGGCTGTCACCGATCGTCTGTTCCCTGTTATAGCGAAAGACGATCAGTAACATCAAAAAACACACAACATCACACATAACTCATCCTCCTCGCTCCCTAATGGTTAACTCATTCACTGCCAGTGTAATTTACACAGGAATCAGTGCATTTAAATAGCACTGATTGCTGTAAATGACAATGGTCTCAAAAATGTGTCAAAAATGTCTGATGTGTCCGCCATAATGTCGCGGTCATATTAAAAATAAAAATTGCAGATCACCACCATTACTAGTAAAAAAAAAAATATTAATAAAAATGCTATAAAACTATCCCCTATTTTGTAAACGCTATAACTTTTGCGCAAACCAATCAATAATCGCTAATTGCGATTTTTTTTACCAAAAATATGTATCAGCCTGAACTGAGGAAAACAACATTTTTATAAATTTTTTGGGGATATTTATTATAGCAAAAAGTTAAAAATATTGCATTTTTTTCAGAATTGTCGCTGTATTTTTGTTTATAGCACAAAAAATAAAAACCGCAGAGGTGATAAAATAACACCAAAAAAAAGATCTATTTGTGGGAAAAAAAAGGATGCCAATTTTGTTTGGGAACCACGTCGCACGACTGTGCAATTGTCAGTTAAAGTGACGCAGTGCCGAATCGCAAAAAGGGGCCTGGGTGCAAATTAGTTAAATCTCTCAGCACATCTGTCATTCACAAGTTTTTACCATCTTGGCAAGTGACAAAGAAGTTGAGTCCCAAAGGCCCACTACTCAAAAGAGAAGAGGAAAACACCATTTAACCATTGGACACTTTTACCCACTTCCTGCCCATGCCAGTTTTCTGCTTTCAGCACTTTCATGCTTTGAATGACAATTGCGCTGTCATGCAACACTCTACTCATATGAAAGTTGTATCTTTTTTTTTTTTTTACACAAATAGAGCTTCCTTTTGGTGGTATTAAATCTTTGCTGTTTTGAACAAAAATTTTGAAGAAAAAAAAGCAAGTTTTTCTTTGTTTCTGTTATACAATTTTGCAAATAAATAATCTTTCTTCGTACATTTAGGCCAAAATGTATTCTGCTATATTTCTTTGGAAAAAATAACCCAAATCAGTGTATATTATGCTCTATCTGTAGGAAAGTTATAGCCCACAAACTGTGGTATATATACAGTATCTCACAAAAGTGAGTACACCCCTCACATTTTTGGAAATATTTCATTATATCTTTTCATGTGACAACACAGAAGAAATTACATTTTGCTACAATGTAAAGTAGTGAGTGTCCAGCTTGTATAACAGTGTAAATTTATTGTCTCCTCAAAATAACTCAACACATAGCCATTAATTTGTAAACCACTGGCAACAAAAGTGAGTACACCCCTAAGTAAAAATGTCCAAATTGGGCCCAATTAGCCAATTTCCCTCCCCGGTGTCATGTGACTCGTTAGTGTTACAATGTCTCAGGAGTGAATGGGGAGCAGGTGTGTTAAATTTGGTGTTATCGCTCTCACTCTCTCATACTGGTCACTGGAAGTAAAACATGGTACCTCATGGCAAAGAACTCTCTGAGGATCTGAAAAAAAGTATTGTTGCTCTACATAAAGATGGCCTAGGCTATAAGAAGATTGCTGAGACCCTGAAACTGAGCTGCAGCATGGTAGCCAAGATCATACAGCTGGTGCACATGCTGAGTGTCATATCAAGAGGTTGTCTTTGGGAAATAGATGTACGACTGCTGCCAGCATTGCTAATGTTGAAGGGGTGGGGGGGTCAGCCTGTCAGTGCTTAGACCATACACCGCACACTGCATCAAATTGGTCTGCATGGCTGTCATCCCAGAAGGAACCCTCTTCTAAAGATGCACAAGAAAGCCTGCAAACAGTTTTCTGAAGACAAGCAAACTTAGGATATGGATTACTGGAACCATGTCCCCTGGTTTGATGAGATCAAGATAAACTTATTTTGTTCAGATGGTGTCAAACGTGTGTGGCGGCAAACAGGTGAGGAGTACAAAGACAAGTTTGTCTTGCCTACAGTCAAGCATGGTTGTGGGGGTGTTATGGTCTGGAGCTGCATTAGTGATGCCTGCACTGGAGAGCTACAGTTCATTGAGGGAACCATGAATGCCAACATGTACTGTGACATTCTGAAGCCCAGCATAATCCCCTCCCTTCAGAGACTGGGCCGCAGGGCAGTATTCCAACATGATAACAACCCCAAACAGACCTCCAAGATGACTGCTGCCTTGCTAAAGAGGTTGAGGGTAAAGGTGATGGACTGGCCAAGCATGTCTCCAGACCTAAACCCTATTGAGCATCTGTGGGGCATCCTCAAATGGAAGGTGGAGGAGCACAAGGTCTCTAACATCCACCAGCTATGTGATGTCGTCATGGAGGAGTGGAAGAGAACTCCAGTGGCAACCTGTAAAGCTCTGGTGAACTCCATTCCCAAGAGCATTAAGGCAGTGTTGGAAAATAATGGTGGCCACACAAAATATTGACACTTTGGACCAAATTTGGACATTTTCACTTAGGGGTGTACTCACTTTTGTTGCCAGTGGTTTAGACATTAATGGCTGTGTGTTGAGTTATTTTGAGGAGACAGCAAATTTACACTGTTATACAAGCTGTACACTTCCTACTTTACATTATAGCAACATGTAATGTCTTCAGTGTTGTCACATGAAAATATATAATAAAATATTTACAAAAATGTGAGGGTGTACTTACTTTTGTGAGAAACTGCATCTAAAAATCAATAAATCCTGATGACTGAAATGTGGAAAACAGTGCAGCGCTTAATATATAACACGTGACTGAATATAGTGAAACAATAGATCAGGGAAAAACATTAAAAGATAATGTTTCCAAAAAGTAAAACATCAATGATAAAAAATACACATGTGCATATTGTGCAATAAACAAAAATGCAAAAAATGGGTTATTGAACCAAAAAGATCAAAAAAAACACTTTTAAAAAGGACAAATGGTTGTTTAAACTACAGCTTATTGCTGTGAAGCACAAACTTGTAATTAAGTGAAAAAAATAAACAACAAAATTGAAAAACAAATTAAAACAAATCCCATGCCTTGGGTAAATGAAGTGATTTACAAGGCCCCATATATGTGAAGATAGAAGTTCATTAAGTGAAACGTGAATGAAACTTTAAAGTTGGTCCCAGGTGTCACTGGTGTAGGTGCTTGACCACGTAAATTCTTTCACTGTACAATTTAAGTAAGTAGTAAAGGCTTACCAGAGCCACCATTAGTGTGCGCAGATACGAACTCCCCAGCGATTAGGATCGGACAAGATCGTTCCTCCGACACTCCTCGTGTAAATGGATGATTCGAATCACCTTTGGGGGTAGGAAGGTGAAAAATGACCCACACCTTCGGATGTTCCTTGAACGTCGTCCGTTCCTGTCAGTTCGAAAATTTCAAGTTGGCGTATCACCAAATGGATGAAAAAGGAAAAAAACGCCCAATCGTGTGATAAAGTCTAAAACACGTGAACTTTATTTTCCAACCAAATAGACGTTGAAAGCTACAAATGACTCGATCGAGTCGCATAAAATTGAACGAAGAAAATTGCTAGCAAAAATATAAAATCAAGCAGATAAAAATAGCACGAGATGTAGACGTCTATCTTCACATATATGGAGCCTTGTAAATCACTTCATTTACCCAAGGCATGGGATTTGTTTTAATTTGTTTTTCAATTTTGTTGTTTATTTTTTTCACTTAATTACAAGTTTGTGCTTCACAGCAATAAGCTGTAGTTTAAACAACCATTTGTCCTTTTTAAAAGTGTTTTTTTTGATCTTTTTGGTTCAATAACCCATTTTTTGCATTTTTGTTTATTGCACAATATGCACATGTGTATTTTTTATCATTGATGTTTTACTTTTTGGAAACATTATCTTTGAATGTTTTTCCCTGATCTATTGTTTCACTATATTCAGTCACGTGTTATATATTAAGCGCTGCACTGTTTTCCACATTTCTGTTATTTAGACCTAGTATCTGGTTTTTTGTGCTTAGCTGCTATTTTCTTAAATTGATTTCTTCCATATCAACTAATTTTTACCAAGCACAAGTTTTACTCTTTTGTTTTAAATCCTGATGACTGATGACCTATTTCTTGAGGCCCAGAAATTCCACGACAGTACAAATACCCCTCAAATGGGTCCTTTAGTGAGAGGCAAAAAAATGTGATAAAATAATGCATGCTATAAATCAGTTGTGAAAGTTCAATTCACCAGGAATTTAGCGATAAATAACGAATGCATTACTTTTCCGATTATTCGGTAACTACTGCATTTTCTCATGTTTCACCTTTTGCATTGTCTCACCTTGAGAACACCATAGAATGAAACAGTTGTAGGATTTTATTTATTATACATGGGTATAGCAGCTGGGCGTGTGTATAAAAATATTTTATTTTTTTATTTTTTATATTTACCGCTTAGAAGGAATGCAACATTAGTAGAGAGTTGTGACTCTCTCCTCTTCAAAACAAATAAAATAGGTTTGAGGAAGATATAGTAACATTTATATATCAATTAGGTACACAATATGGGAGAAAGCATAATTACAATCGGAAACAATAAATTAGGGAGCGGGAGTCACTAAAGAGAAAAGGGATATATTACACTATATTACACTATAAAATTTGGAAGATTATATATACTTTTTTTTCTTTTTTTTGGAGAGGGAGGAGATGGGGAATATTCTTAATATTCTTAACATTCTTGGAAGATAATACGAGATTGATCCATGTGTTATGTCAATTGTGGTTATTTTGTGTTGTGTTTTATATATATATGTATATTAAGGTTTAGGCAGAGTGACCACCTGTGCTCTCAGCATCTCCGGTGCAAAGTAGGATGAATATTCAGCCTTACTAAACACATTGTTTACATTGTAATATTCATTTGGCAGGTCATCAGGGCCAGGGGATTTGCCCGTTGGAAGAGATTGTATATACATACAATTTCCTACATCTGAGAAGGGGGTGTTCAGCTAGGAAAGCTGCTTATCTGTAAGGGGGAAAAGTTGTAATTTGGGCAAGAAATTCTGGATGTCGGGTAAATAGAGTTGGGGGTTTTGGAATCCTCATGTAAATTATAAAGTGCATTGTAGAAGTTGGCAAATAGTCCACAATAGCCCGAGGGTCAGTAATTTTGCCTTTGGAGGCAGGATGTTTAAGGTAGGGAATTCTAGTTTTGGCTTGGGCATTTTTCAACCTGTTGGCTAAGAACTTCCCAGCCTTGTTAGCATTAGTGTAATAATTGAGTTTAAATGGAGGTGTTTATTGCATTTTTCCGCAAGAAGATCTCTAAATTTCGCTTGAAGGTTGGTCAGGGATGCTGAAGTGGCAGTATTAGGAAGCTGTTCGCTCTAGGATTCTAGGAAGTAAATCTCTGAGAACATTGTATTCAACTTTAAGGCATACTGTTTCTTAGCTCTGGCACCTTGCTGGATGCAGATTCCTCTAATGAAAGCCTTATGGGCATTCCAGAGAGTGTATGGGTCAGAAACGGAGTGGGTGTTATGTGAGAAGTAATCCTAGAGATACTGAGACACAACTTGAGAAACCTTATTATCTTGCAGCACTTTGACATTATGGCACCACAAAGGCAATCTAGAAGGGGAGTCCGCTCCTCAATTATGAAAGAAATAGCCACATGGTCCAACCATATAATATCATGCATAGAGGAGGAGGAGACTCTTTGGAGAAGCCATTGGTCAGTGACAAAATAATGAATATGAGAATATGAATGATGTCTAGGGGAAAAGAACGCGTAGTCCCTTTCGCAAGCGTGTTGACACCGTCAGACACCATACACTGCTTCTCTGTGGAAAAGGTTGCATGGAGAAAGATGTCTTTCTTTGGAAGATGAACTTGAGTCTAGGTAATGGTCCATGGTCATGTTGAAGTCCTTGCAGATCAATAGCTGGCCACACCTGACAGAGGATACAAGCTTAAAGATCTTGCGCAGGAACCTCAGTTGATGGGAGCTGGGGGTATAAACAGTATGGTAGTGAGTTTGGGTCTCCGGTAATAATAATATATCTGCCTCCGCCGTCAAATATAGAAGTCTTAAGTTGGAAAGATACAGACTTGCTTATAGCCAGGAGGATCCCCCCATTTCTTCTCGGATGCTCTTGCTAGAAAGATGTGCGGGTATTCTCTGTGTGAACATTTGGGGATTGCACCTTCATAGAGGTGGGTTTTCTGGGCACAGAGAATATCTGTCTTAGCTATGGAGGCTTCTTTCCAGAGAGAGAACCTGTTAACTGGGTGATTGAGGCCCTTAATGTTGAGTGATAGGCATTTCCGTGGCATTGAGTAGACACAGAAGATGGGTGGCTATGATCCTAAAGCTGTGTGAGATATGGAACCCGAGGAGATGGTGAGAGTATATATGTCGTAACCAGATATGCCCAGCTTTGCAGAATGACGAGGCCAAGTTTGCACTGAAGAACCAAGTAGAAACTAATTTTGAGAAAAATAAAAACAGACTAAAAAATAGCCCATAATGAGGGTTGTGCGCAGAAGTATGCTGACTGCAATGAAGCTGAGCAGGTAGACAAAGAAGAAGAAACAGTGGCCTGTTCGAGGCCGGGGATTAAGTTGGTGGGCAGACAGAGTGTATCAGGTTCCTCCAGAAGAGGTCTTGTAGAGTGCTTATTGGAGACCACTTGCCAGTATGGATGCACTGGATCTGGGTGCTTGCGGTACCAGTCCGCAGGCGTGGGGCACTGGTGGTGGACACTGATGGGCTACAATGATTGATAGCACTGATAAGCAGCACTGATCGGGAGGCACTGGCAGGCATCACTGATGGGCACAGAGTGCCATCCCTAATGAGCACTAATTGGCATCCCTGGTGGGCTTTAGTGGACTTAACTGGTGGTCATGCGTGGGCAACCCTGGTGGCAATGGGTGGGTATCCTCGATGGTTCTGCACCTATAATCAATGCACTGAATGTCAGCGCAGACCCCCCCCCCCCCGTCAGGAGAGCAGCCGGTCAGCTCTCCTCTACTCGCACTGACTGTTACACGGCTTTTCCTGTTTACACTGTAATCAGCTGTGATTAGACACAGCTGATCACATGGTAAAGAGCCTGCCTCATAGGCTCTATACCTCGATTGAACAAGCGGGGTGTCAAACTGACACACCATCGATCACCGAGCTGCTCACCCCCGTGGGTGCGTGATCATGGCTTACCCTGCTGCATGGCATATGATGCCCATTCAGGGTAACAGAACCACTTTGTGGCTGACATTTTGATATATGGGCAGCGGGAAGTGGTTAAAATGAAATTATAAAATGTCAGGTGAATATAAACTATTATTTGCAACTATGGGACTAGTCACTAGGCAACATTAACTAGAAATCAAGAATTGTTTAGGAAATAGTAAGAAACCACTGCCAGAAGTGACCAGTACCATGAAATGGAATATTGTAGTGTTGATTGTTCAACTTCAAAGATCTGTTACTTCAAAAAAAACTTGAAAGTTCATAAAAAATCAGCAGTCTGATTAACAAGTAATGTCATGACTTTGAACAGTGGTTGTGGTTATCAGGGCAATTTCTGTACTGCTAAGAGATGATAAAGAACAACAAATTAATATTCTTATTACACAAGTGCTACACATATCAACTTTTGGTTGTTTTTGCTTGGTTTTGGTTGTGGTGGGTCCCAGTGATCTGAATGGAAAATTATAGATGTGTATCTAAATCTTCCTTTCCTCTGAAGCCCAATTTGCATTCCAATCATTCAGAGGCGTAGCTTGAAGCTTGTGGGCCCCAATGCAAAAGTTGACCTGCCCCCCCCCCCCCACTATAGTCCACCACTTCCACTGTGCGTAGAGATATACCCACCGCATGCCAAGATACTTAAAGTGGCTTAAGAGTTTTGAGTTCCCAGAAATCCTCCTTACATCAGAAGACAGGAATCACTGCTGAAGAAGCAGAGGACAGGGATCACCACTGGAGGATCAGAGGACAGGGATCCCTGACAGGTCACTTGGCAGAGCTGCTTTCCCATCCCAGCACTGTATACAGCTTCCCCCTCCCCACACTACACAGGGCTGAAATCATATTCCTTTAAACACAGTCTGTAAGCCTTCACAGGGTGTATCTGGCTTTTATGTTGCCGTTCTGGACTGTGAAATTCTGTGGTCGGAAAGGCAGTGTAGCTGCAGTAGGCAGATGCACCCTGTGCAAATCGTGACTGACTGGCTGTGTTGTAAAGGAATGTAATTTCAGCCCTGCGGAGGAGGAGCAGTATAGAGTGCTGTAATGGGAAAGGAGCTCAGCAGCCAGGCATAGCATCCAGGTTGGAGGGGGTGGTCAGGGGGCTTGGGGGGGCGCAACTAAGATCTGAGGGGTATAGCCATGTGACACAAAATCTGGAGCCTGTAGCCCCTCAGGGGTCCCTTAGGAGGTGTTAAGGGATTTGTTTTAGCAATTTATGAAGGTTTCTTTGTTAGTGTTGGGAGCTGCGAGTCTTTTCCTCAGTTGTCAGGGGAGTAAGAGAACATCCCAGGGTGGGGTGGTAGAGCCCCAGCGGGTGACTAGGAGGCACTGAGGGGAGTCTTACCGTACCAGTGACATTGGTCCCATCAAGGCTACAGGAGGGTACTCTCCTCCTCTTAACTTGCTGAGCTCGGTTACCATTCCATGTCGCCAGTAGGGATGAGCCGAACACTCTCCCATTCGGTTTGCAGCAGAACATGCGAACAGGCAGAAAATTTGGAAGAACACATGAAAACTGTTAAAGCCTATGGAACACGAACATGAATAATCAAAAATGCTAATTTTAAAGGCTTATATGCAAGTATATTTGGGGACCCAGGTCCTGCCCCAGGGGACATGTATCATTGCAATTTTTTTTTTTTAAACGCCCGTTTTTTCGGTAGCAGTGATTGTTTTAATGCTTAAAGTGAAACAATATAAATTAAATATTCCTTTAAATATCATGCTGGGGGGGAGTGCTTAGTCTGCCTGTAAAGTGGTGCATTTTGTGTTTAGAACAGTACCATAGCAAAATCAAATTTGTAAAGGAAAAATTGTCATTTAAAACTGATCGCAGCTGTAATGTATTGTCAGGTCTCGGCAATATAGATACAGATAATTGAAAAAAAGAGCATGGCACCCCCCTCCATTACCAGGCCCTTTGGGTCTGGTATCAATAGTAAGGGGAACTCTGAATCAATTTTTTTTTTTTAAATGCGTGGGGGTCCCCCTAAAATCCAAACCAGGCCCTTCAGGTCTGATATGGAAATTAAGGGGAACCCTGTGCCAAATTAAAAAAAAAAGGCATAGGGGCTCGCACAAAATCCATACCAGACCCTTATCCAAGCACACAACCTGGCAGGCCGCTGGGAAAGGGGGGGGGTGCCCCCGAACCGTACCAGGCCACATGCCCTCAACATGGGGAGGGTGCTTTGGGGTAGCCCCTCAAAAGCACATTGTCCCCATGTTGATGGGGACAAGGGCTTCGACCCCACAACCCTTACCCAGTGGTTGTGGGGGTCTGTGGGTGGGGGGCTTATCGGAATCTGGAAGCCTCTTTTAACAAGCGGACCCCCAGATCCCAGCCTCACCCCTGTGTGAATTGGTAATGCGGTACAAATGTACCATTTCACAAAAAGTGTCAAAATGGTAAAAGACACAGCTTTCATGGGAGGATCCTGCCATCTGATGCATTTTCGTTTTGACAGCTCGTATATAACTGAGGACGGGGCTACCCCGTGATGTAACCAGGTGGCCCCGCCCCCTTTGACGACACAGGTCGGTCGTGGCTTTTTTTTCTTCTTTTTCGGTCTATCGGGCGGCGTCAACATGTGCCATGTGGCATGTGGCCTGGTACGGTTCGGGGGGGCTCTCTCGTCCCCCCTCTTTTCCTGCAGCCTGCCAGGTTGCGTTCTCAGATAAGGGTCTGGTATGGATTTTGGAGGGGGCTCCTATGCCATTTTTTTATTTTGGCTCAGGGTTCCCCTTAAAATCCATACCAGGCCCTTCGGGTCTGGCATGGATTTTAAGGCGAACCCCACGCCAAAGAAAAAATATGGCGTGGGGGTCTCCCTCAAAATCCATACCAGACCATTATCCGAGCACGCAACCTGGCAGGCCAAAGGTGACGAGAGAGCGCCCCCCCCCTCCTGAACCGTACCAGGCCACATGCCCTCAACATTGGGAGGATGCTTTGAGGTAGCCCCTCAAAGAACCTTGTCCCCATGTTGATGAGGACAAGGGCCTCATCCCCACAACCCTGGTCGGTGGTTGTGGGGGTCTGTGGGTGGGGAGCTTATCGGAATCTGGAAGCCCCTTTTAACAAGGGGACCCCAGATCCCGGCCTCCCCCCTGTGTGAAATGGTAAGGGGGTACAAAAGTACCCATACCATTTCACCAAAAAAGTGACAAAATATTGTTAAAAATGACAGAAGACGGTCTTTGACAATTCCTTTATTAAAGTCTTCTTTCATCTTCTTTCTTCTGGTCTTCTTACTTCTTCCTTTCTTCATTCTTCAGTTTCTTCCTCCATCTTCTTCTTCCTCTGATCCTCTTCTTCCTCTGATCTGCTTCTTCTTGCTCCGGTGTTCTCGTCCAGCATCTTCCTCCACGACGTCTCTTCTTGGTTCTCGCGCTGCTCTGCGCAATGGAAGGCTCCCGGTGTGTGATGCTTCTCTTCTTCTGACAGTTCTTTTATAATGGAGTGCGGGGCCACCCGGTGACTCCGCCCCTCTGACACACAGCCCCATGCATCAGAGGGGGTGGAGTCACCAGGTGGCCCCGCCCTCCGTTATAAAAGAACTGTCAGAATAAGAGAAGCATCACACAGAGGGAGCCTCCTATTGCGCGGAGAGGCCCAAGAACCAAGAAGAGACGCCGTGGAGGAAGATGCCGGACGAGAACACCGGAGCAAGAAGAAGAGGATCAGAGGAAGAAGAGGATCGGAGGAAGAAGAAGATGGAGGAAGAAACCAAAGGATGAAGAAAGGAAGAAGGAAGAAGACCAGAAGAAAGAAGATGAAAGAATTGTCAAAGACCGTCTTCTGTCATTTTTAACAATATTTTGTCACTTTTTTGGTGAAATGGTATGGTTACTTTTGTACCCCCTTACCATTTCACACAGGGGGCAGGCTGGGATCTGGGGTACCCTTGTTAAAGGGGGCTTCCAGATTCCGATAAGCCCCCCACCCGCAGATCCCCACAACCACCGGCTAGGTTTGTGGGGATGAGGCCCTTGTCCTCATCAACATGGGGACAAGGTGATTTGAGGGGCTACCTCAAAGCATCCTCCCAATGTTGAGGGCATGTGGCCTGGTACAGTTCAGGAGGGGGGTGCTCTCTCGCCCCCCCTCTTTTCCTGCAGCCTGCCAGGTTGCGTGCTCAGATAAGGGTCTGGTATGGATTTTGAGGGGGACCCCCTGCCATATTTTTTCTTTGCCGTGGGGTTCCCCTTAAAATCCATGCCAAACCTGAAGGGTCTGTATGGATTTTGAGGGGGGCCCCCATGCCATTTTTTTTTGGTGCGGGGTTCCCCTTAAAATCCATGCCAGACTAGATTTTACACCGTCCCAATACTTACTTCATCATACGTCCTTATCTCAGCGCCATTACAGGAAGTCAGTTGTAATACACTTAGTTAATGCAGCCAGGATGTGCATCCCAGTTCATTGGAAGTCAACTACGATCCCCTGTGTCAAGGATTGGTTACGTAGAGTAAACAGAATAATGGACATGGAAGAACTCACGCATCGAATCCTTGACACATCTCCTAAGTTCACTAACACCTGGGCATGTTGGAAACACTTCCAAACAACCGATGATTACAAACGGTATATGGTAGATTAACGAAATACTCAGCAAGTCGTTGCTACTTGATGCCTCTATGGTCTTTATAGGATGTGATCGGATTAGGCATTATTCCTTACACACTAAAGTACACCTGTCCTCCCCTTTCCTTTTCTACCCCCCCCCCCCTCCTTCCCCTTATGTTATGATGCTGGTCATCATATATTAGATGTAACATTTCAGACACTTACGATAGAGCAATTCAGGGGTACGGCAACCAATTATTAAACAGTTTGGTTATTCTTCCAATGTTTTCATTTAACTTTATCTGACACATTCCGGTTATCACCTTTCCAGACCTGGTTATGGATCACACGGATCGTGATGTGGAAGCCTTCGTATCCCCAATGAGAAGAACTATGTTAGATTTTCTTAACAATTATTACTGATGGTTTATTAGACATTGTACTGCACTTGTAATGGCTTGTTTGTAACACGTTATATGTACCCGCTGTTTCTGATGTATGTCATGACTTCTTCAATAAAAAGATTTATCAAAAAAAAAAAAAAAATCCATGCCAGACCTGAAAGGCCTGGTATGGATTTTGAGGGGGATCCCCACACCATTTTTTTTTGTTGCCACGGGGTTCCCCTTAATATCCATACCAGACCCAAAGGGCCTGGTATGGAATTTCGGGGGACCCCCACGCATTTATTTCTTAATTATTTTTTTCTTAATGCTAATGCTAATGACCTCTGTGCAATGCAAATAGCCTTAAAAAAAAAACATATAAGACGTACAACATTAGAATTCTACTATAGCTTGTAGTCAAAATATTCGACCGGGAATGTATGATTGCAGCATCATAAGTGAGTTTCGCTGCTCCGTCGAATCTTCTTTAAACATTCGACAGACACCATAAGCCTTTAATGACAGATTCAACCTAAATTAATTTGGATTTTCAGACGAATGAAAAATGAAATAAATAAAAACGAATTTCAGGAGTAACTAAATAAATGTATTTTTCGGGTGAAAACGAAATTCCGAAACAAAATATTTCAGTCTGCACATGTCTAGTTGGCGTAGTGCCGTATTGAAAAAAAAATGGCCTGGTCAGGAAGTGGGTAAATCCTTCCGGGGATGAAGTGGTTAAACAGGACCTGCCTGTTGTATACACAGCAAACACATGTCACAAAATGTGCTGTAAAGAGATTCAGTCACCAGATCAAGTTTTTATATTTAAATTTTGTTATTAAAACATAAAGCATACTATATACATGAGTGATATTTTTTTAATTCGTTGTTTTTTTTTTCTTTATAAGCATTAAAAAAATGTATAGGAATCCGAAACTATGTGAGTGTTAGATCCTACTATCTTCCAGCTTCCACCACAGCTGTCATGGCTCTTGCTGACAGTGCCTGAGCTCCTTGCTGATCATATAAAAAATGAAAGTGTTTTCATCTGCAACCATAACAGCTCCAGAAAAAGTTTTTTTTTTTTTTTTTTTTCAGAGCAGTCAAAGATGCAGAATGAAAACAGCTATTTATTCATTTATCATATACTACCAGCAAGCTGTTTTCAACCCCCACACTAAAATTTTAAGTGCAAATCTTTGCAGAGTTTCTCCAGAGGTATATGCAAGCAGAGACTCTAGAGTAGGGATCTCAAACTGGTGGCCCTCCCACTGTTGCAAAGCTACAATTCCCATGAGGCACTGCAAGACTGACAGTTACAAGCATGACTCCCATAGGCAGAGGCATGATGAAACTTGTAGTTCCGCAACAGCTGGAGGGCCGCCAGTTTTAGACCCCTACTCTAGAGCTATATCATACCTGAGGTAGTCACTGTGGATCCCTGCAAAGCCACACACTGATAAAGTTAGTACAGAGGCAAAAAGTAGGAGCTGCTTGTTGATATTATAAAAGTTTTTTTTTTATACTTGACGGCTCTAGATAGACTCTCATTACAGCAATCAGAGCCAGTGGATTAAAACACTTTTATTGATTCAGGCTATCAGCAAGGGGCTCAAGCACTGTGTCAGCATGAGCTCTGACAGCCATGTGGAAATCTAAACAATTATAGGTTCTGACACTCTAGGAAGTGTCAGATTACTATTTATTTTGCAGAGTGTATAAATAAAGGAAATATCAACAAATTTAAAAATAGCACACCTGTATCTATTATGTGTGTTTAATAAAAGCACCTGAATACAAAATCCTTATCTGATAACAGGGCATTTTAACCTGTACGTCTTTAGAGATTTTTTTTTTTCACATACATAAAAAAAACTTAATTTTTGTCAATACAATTAATTAAACCCCCAGAACATTATATCTTTTCTGAAAGCAGAGGCCCTGTAGAATAAAAAAAAGTGATAGTTGAAAATTTTTGTTTCACATATTTGCGCAACTGTTTATTAAATGCAAATTTTCAGGAAAAAATATAATAAAATACATTTTAGTGCAAAATCACACCATATAATACCCATTTTTGGTTAAAATATAAAAGATGAGTTTGCATCAAGTAAAGAGATACCAAATATTCCATGTCTTATAATTGTGTGCGCCTGCAATGTCGCCAAAAATGATGGTGCTCACAATTTCCCCTATGTGTCATTTTAAAAGCCTTTCCAGCTCATCTGTTTAGAGTTAGCTAGTAGCTCTTGTGCTAGAATTATTTTTCTCATTCTGATGTTTGCGGCGATATGTCATATGTGTTCTGCGACTGCAGTTTATATGCGTGTGCACACCCTGGGCACGCGTTTGCATTTTTTGTTTTTTTTTGCCAATTTTTTAAAATGTTTTTTAATATATTTTATCATATATTTTTTCTTTTTTTATATATTTATTTTTACTTGATTGCTATCACAAGGGATTAATAAACACCTATGTGATAGCATTAGGCAGGTGACATATATACACCTCAGCAAAATCCTTTTCAAAAACTTAAACTATTCCATTACTTATACTTTTCTGTAAACAGAATATAGACAGAAAAGAAACACTTTGTCAGGGTCTATCTTAAAGAGGAACTTCAGGATCAGAAAAATTCAGTAACATAGCTAGGAACTACTTAGTAACCAGCAACTGTTGAGACAATGAACATTTTAGTCAGGCATATATAATAACTATTGGCATAAGAGTGCTGGGTTTAGAAGTATATAACATACATAGGGCAGTAGTCAGAAGTATGTAACGTGCGTTCCTGCATACAGAGTGCAGTGACCATGGGCTAGCACGAAGGGATTATTCAATACAAATAAAGACCAGCAAGCACTTCTTTCTTTTATAAGAATTTATTTGTTTGGCAAATTATTTATAGGCCATGGCATAGTTCAAGGGCTAACATGATAATGTATTAACAATAAATTGAAATAAAATATGAAGCCACCCTGGCTATAATAAATTAACATAAGCATTACACGGTGTCCAACCAGACAATGTTGGACCAATATTCCATCACTAAACAACACCTAGGACGAATTCAATAAAATGGGGAGAGGAGGGTGGGAGTCCCAGTCCTGTCCTGAAGGGTGGTCTGTGGGTAACGGCCAGACTTCCCCCTTATATCTCCAAATTAAAATAAAATATGAAGCCATCCTGGCTATAATAAATTAACATAAGAATTACATGGTGTTCATCCAGCCAATGCTGGATGACTATTCCCCGATGACCAAAGCCAAAAGAGAACCTTCTGGCCGAAGTTCCCCCCAATACCAAGTCACTTTCGATCAAAGTTTGAAGACCCATCATGCCAATTGCTGATAAATGTAATAGATCATTCCTGAATAACCTAGGCACAAAACCCTCAAGCTTCATGTGGCGAAATGATAAACCACCCAAAGATACAAAAAAAATGATGGATAGTTCTATTCAGGCATCTCCTAATTCTATCTACATAGAATAAATTACTGTAAGGAGACCAAAGGAGTCGAGGAACCATTTCGGAGAAGGCCAGAACAGATAGTGGGAACAAAAGCTTAATGGCAGAAAAATCCCTTTTCATTTCACATAACAATTCCCACATTTTAATTTTCCAAATGTCTTTGCTTCCAACATGAATAATTATAACCTGTGGGGAAGGCCAAATGCTGGACAAAAACATTAAGTGGCCCCTAAGATTGCCCCATATAACTAGAAAGTTATTAACCTCCAGACCTAGAATGCTTGAGTAAATCCTGGATTCTGCCCACCCAGAAGACATAGGAAGGGCCTACTATCCAGATAGTACTCTTGGATGAATCTGAAAGAGAAAATCAAACAATTAACAATTCAGGGACATATATTTTGTATCTACTACTTTCCCAATGACCCATGCTTTTTTGAACATCTGAAGAGAGACCCAAATAATTAGCTGTAGTAGAACCCCCAATCCTAAAGGAGTGTGATAAAAAGTTTAAACCTGAAATGTTAAGGTGCTTAAAGCATGAAGACAGCATGGCTAAAAACTGATATCTCGTCAAAGGGGAGAAGTTCTGATGGACAAAGAATGAACCATTAGATGATGGCCTGAGCGAAATTCACTAAGATACATGGAGAATTGGGAGATTTACCCAGGGAGATCCACTGACCATTACCCAGAGCAAAAGTCTTTGATCTGCAAATAAATATATTTACACACTCCGCTTCCAGAGACACATGGAAAACTGTAGAAGGGAAGGAAAATATCTGTTGGAGGCAGTAAATTCCCCTAAACAAAGAGCACTAAAAAATGTAACTGAAAAGGCCGCTTTAAAAAGTAAGAGCTCATATTGAGAAAAACAAACAATCTCCAACACTGAAAGTAGTTTACTCAGTAATTTAACAGAAATCAGATGCCTTGAATCCCAGGTAGGGAGTGCTCTGAAAAAAAGAAAGTTAAGGCTGGCAAGCCTGCCCATTTAAGAAAAAATGAAACACCTGATAAAACCCTACTCACTGAGGCCAGACTAAGATTTGATTTCAATAGAAAAGACACAAATGCTAACAAGATATATGCATTCACTTCCATGTTATCTATAAGCATGTTAGAGCAGAAATAACACCATCTGGACCAGGCCAGACTATAAGCCTGCCATGTTTTTTGTGATATCGAATTCCTGAGATAAGTAGATATCAATCTCAGATCAAGCCCCAGAGGAAGTCTCTGCATGGTGTGCTGCATGGGTTCACCGATGGAGCCAATTCCCGGAATCTCTTGAACTGTGAACAAGATAAAGTGTCAGCTATGTTATTATGCATTCCAGATATGTGCCTTGCTTTAAACCAGATATTGAACCTCATGTAATGCAACACTAAGAAATGTAACAGTGTAATAACCATTTCAGATTTAGATGATATTGATAGAAAAGAGTACACCTTTGTTATCCGTATGCAACATTAGTCTCCAGTTCATAAACTTCTCTTTTCAGATCACTATAGAAACTATCACTGGAAACAACTCAAGCAGGACTATGTTATGCAAAATGTCTTGATGTAACCAACTCGAGTGCCATTCTGAGGCACACCAATGGCCGTCCATAAAGGCACCAAAGCTCAATCAACCCGCAGCATCTGTAAAGAAATTCAACTGAAAATCCTGTGTAAAAGCTTGTTGCCAAATAGTCGACCCATTAAAATTGCAAAGAAAAGAGTCCCAAACTTTTAACTCTCCTTTGAAACTTTTAGATATGCAAACATGTAAATAGTTTTTCTTTTAAGCCTTTGTTAGCCGATGCAAATCGCCTGGAACAAATTCTGGCTATTGAAATAACTCTAGCTGCAAAAGTAAAGAGGCCCAATAAGGATTGGGCCTCTTTTAACAGCACCTTACACTTTGACAAGAATAAAGAGATCACTGTTCTCATACGATGTAATTTTTCTAAAGGTAATCTGAACTCTATTAAGGAGGAGTCGATAGTGATCCCCAAAAACACAAAGGTAGTTGAAGGGAAAACTGTTTTCTCCCTAGCAAGTGGAACTCCGAAGGCTTCACAGACATTAAAGAATGCATTCAGTGGGGGAATCCGCTGGACCTATGAACAGAAAATTGTCTAAGTAATGGAGAAAACCCCCAGAAGGGGGATAAGATGAAAAGCCCATGGGCATGCATTTGTCAAAATAAAAATATTCCTGGAAGTAGAAACCCTGCGACTCAAAACCTTACGGGAAGCTGGCGAAAGGCAGATTTGATGTCCACCTTCGCTAACAATGCACCTTGCTCAAAGCGTCTTAATAGCACAAGTACTTCGTCAAATGATGCATATGAAACAGGAGCATCAACATCTGAAACTTCATAATTAAACAAGGCATCCTCTGGATAGGACAGATGGTGAATTAATCTAAAGCTACCCTACTCCTTTTTGGGTACAATGCCCAAGGGAGATAGCTGGAAATTTAGAAAAGGTGAGTGAAGGAATGGACTCTTCCCTCCCTGACTTCTTTAGAGATCTTTTCCTTAACAATTTCTGGGTGAATTGCAACAGAACATAAATTTTTTACCAATGTGCAACCTTTACCCGGGAAGGAGAGGACTAATAAACCTTCTTTAAAGCCAATTATTAACACATGTGCCATTGAGTGATCTGAGTAGCGAACTAGCCAGGGTAACATTTTTGTTAGGCTCACTGGAGTCGTGGCTTTTTCCACCAGCATCCCTGCATAGGGAAGGGAGAGAGTTTGCTGAACACTTCTGAAAACATCTGCTAGCGGGATGGTTTCCACTGCAGTAGGAGCATTCATGCCTGTATCTGCAATTCTGCTAATTGCTGATAGCATGAGGTTCAACCATAAGCCTACGTCTTTTGACCCCCCAGTGTAGAGTAGGATGAACTGCCAGTTTCTGCCTAAAATTCTCATCATAAGTGAACCATGTCGTACCACCAAAATGACGAAAGGCTTCAAAGACAATATCTATGTGCTGGAATAAACCTTAACTGAATTGGCTAACTGGAAGCCCAAAGGAGAAATTTCACAAGTCATTGATTTCTCAAAGGAAGACTCCGCAACTATGGAGTGGGAGGGGGGAGCAAATGATTTACTAATAGAATCAGTTTTTTTAGACATGTTAAAAGCGGTACCTTTTAGAGTCCTACCTATAGGAGAATCACATTTTGCCATATTGGACTGATATCATCAACATCATTATGCTGAAACAAAACATAATTTGCATGTAAAATAGCACAATCTGAATGTAAGAACTAGCTCTGTTATCAGCAGAATTCAGTGCACCAGAAACTTGTGCTCCTTCAGCTTTTTTTCAAAAGCACCTGCTGTGTGTGCCCCTTCAATATTTTTTTAACATACTAGATATTGAATTAACCATTACTTGTAACTCAGAGATATTAACATGAGATTCAGAGACATTAACACTGGACATTGTCTCACCAACAGGGGAACTCCTCTTTTTCTCACTGCTGGCCACCTCAGAGGCTGGCTGAGTAGTTCTGTTGACTTGTAACTGTGGTGCATTCCTGAGAGGAACGCATTCTTCCTCTGTCGCTTCTTCTTTCTCTCTGCCTGTGAGGACTACGCATGCTCACCGCTTTCTGCTCCATGTTCACAAAAGGCATCTCGGGCCGAGCCGCAGAATGACCCTCCTCCAGGCAGCACATAAGCCACTCCTCACCTCCAGATATTTCGGCTCTTTCAATGAGGTGGCAGAGAAAGCTCTCTATTCTGTCAGGCGAGCTGCACTTCATCTTGTCAGAGTCCCAGTTCTGTCCTGAAGGGGGGTCTGCAGGTAACGGCTGGACTTTCACCTTATATCTGCCGCCAATTTCGTCCAATCCTCTGCCTGTTGCTGCGCATGGAACTGCCGCAGTAACCAATGACAATCTCTCAAAAGATTAAATGGGAAAAAAGCATCCCCTTTGAGCTCTCCCATGTCGGTCCCACATACTGCATGAACCTTTCATGAGTATGTGACATTCAACGGGAACAGGTCTGTATTGTACAGCACAGTGTACAGAGTTTGGTGATCAGAATCAAGAATTCAATGTACACAGTATGTTACATATTCCTGATTGCTGCACTCTGTATGTTGTATTGTATGTTGCTTGCACACTCATGACTGCTACGTTCCTAGTCAGAAGTATTTAACATGTAGGCAAACCCCCCCCCCCAAAAAAAAAACAGACTCATATTCGGCCAATGAGATTTGATCAGTTTGGTCAAACATACTTTGTCAATTGCATCACCCAGAAGACCCCACACCTTTGTTCACTTTATTGGCTGGGACAAGAAGATGCCATTCAGTGTAAGAAACAGTTTGAAATGTGTCAGGAGGTTTTTTACTTTTGGCAGCTTGGGAGACATCATTTATCATGATCTGCATCACTGGAAGACATAATTGACAATGGATTTATATCGCAAGAGTTTTTTTTTTTTTTATGAAAACGGTTTGGTGTTTGGTCATAAAGCTTACACAATTTTACCTTGAACTGAATATGTAACTAGAATTAAACTTTATTTTCTTAGGAGATTATCAGACTTCAGAAGTGGAGATGGAGGTGTTTTTTATTATTCTATTATTATTTTACAGAATGTATATAGTTGCAACAGTTTGTGTAGCACATATATACATATACAGCACATAAACACACATGCATACAGTACATATAATACACATTATGTCAAAACAAAGGGAAACAGTACAGTTACAATAGAATAAAATACAAGAGTGTTAAGCGTGCCCTTCTCCTAAAACCTTGCAATACAATAAGGTGGGGCAGATGGTACAAAGGGTAATAACTGTGAGGGATGAGCTGATGGAAGATGTATAATTTAATTTGTTAGGAGGAGGTTGAATAGGCTTCCCTGAAGAGATACATTTTCAGGGATCACCTAAAGGTGGAAAGAGTAGCCGATAGCTGGAAGATTGAGGTAGAGAGTTTCAGAAGATGGGGGAGGCTCTGGAGAAGTACTAGAAATGAGCATGGAGGGAGGAGACACAAGAGGTAAAGAGCAGGAGGTCCTGGGAGGAATGAAAAATACATTTTGGGTAATATTTTAAGACAATATTTGTGATTTAGCTTGAGCAGAGTTATGAATAGCTTTGCATGTTGTTAGAGGGATTGCCAGACAGGGGTGGCAAAACACTGATTGATTAGCAAGATAGATGAGTCTGGCAGCAGCATTCATGAAAGACTGAAGGGGGATAGCCTTCATAGACTTAAGAGAAGGGAGTTGCAATAGTCAAGGCAAGAGATAACGAGGGAGTGAATGAGTAGCTTGGTTGTTTCATTGGTTAAAAAGGGGCACAATTTAGAGATGGTAAAGATGTGATGTTTATAAGCTTTTGACAGTGGTTAGATTTGGACAAGTCAGAGTCTAGGATTACACCTAGTACCATGGCATGAGGAAAGGGACTGATAGTTGTATTATTGATATCTATGGAAAAGTCAGTGAGGAGGGCTCAAGCAGGGAGGAATACTACAAGATCAATTTTAGAAAGATTTTGTTTGAGGAAGTGTGACATCCATGTTTATATGGCAGATAGTAATGCAAGAGGAGACCAAAGAAGTGAGGTGAGGAGTATTGAGATAGATGTGTCAACAGAGATGTGTATTGGAAGCCATAGGAGGTTCAAGAGACCAAGAGAGGAAGTATAGAGATAGAGAGGAGAAGGGATCCAAGAAAAGAGCCTTGGCAGAAACAGGATGTGATGAGGAGAAGAAAAAGTTGTAGGTAACACTAAAGGAGCGCTCTGACGCAAAGGAAGAGAATCAGGAAAGAGCAGAGCCTTGAATGCCAAGGAAGTGGAGTTTATTGACGAGGCGTGGATGGTCAACAGTATCAAAGGCCACAGAAAGGTTATGTAGTAAGGATATGGAGTACTGGACATTGGCTTTAACACTTAGTAAATCAAGAGTTAGTTTTTTAGTCAAGCCATTTCTGTGGAGTGCTGTGAGTGAAAGCCAAACTGTAAGGGATCAAGAAGGTTGTTTTAAGTGAGGTGGGAGCTCAAACAATTGTAGGGTAAAGGCTCTAAAAGTTTTAAGGGAAGTGGGAGCCAGGGGATACGTCTTAGGTTATTCAGGTTGATGGGGTCCAGTGAGGGCCCTTTAAGTATGGGGGTGATCTGTGCATGCTTTAAACATGAGGGGAAGGTGCTAGTAGAGAGGGATAGATTGAAGAGTTGAGCGAAAGAGCATACAATAAATGGTAACTGTAATAGCAGTGAGAGAACATGATCCAGAGGACAATTGGTTATGTGGGCATCTGAGAAAAGTTTGGTAACCTCTTTAGTAGTAGCTGGGTCAAAAGAGGAAAGTATTGAATGAGCTGTTAGAAAAGGTATGTTACGTAGGGAATATATCTGTACGATGGAGATGTCCTCACAAATTGCATCAATCTGTTTTTATTATTATTATACAGGATTTATATAGCGCCGTCAGTTTAGGCAGAGCTTTACAACATTAGGGCAGACAGTACAATTACAATACAATTCAATACAGAGGGGAATCAGAGAACCCAGCTCGTTAGAGTTTACAATCTAGGAGGGAGGGTCAAGTTATACAAATAGGTAATAGCTGTGGAGGATGAGCAAAAGGAGAAAATAGTGCAGTTGTTAGATGGAGGCAGGATACGCTTCTCTGAAGAAGAACGTTTTCAGGGATCGCCTAAAAGTGGATACATTTGGAGGCAGTCTGACAGATTGGGGTAGTGAATTCCAGAGGATGGGTGAGGCTCGCGAGAAGTCCTGGAGGCATATAGGGGAGGAGGTGATGAGGGAGCTAGAGAGCAGGAGGTCTTGGGAGGAACAAAGAGGGTAATTAGGTTGGTATTTAGGCTAGTGATGTAGCTGGGGGCAGAGTTGTGGATGGCTTTGTAACTGATTGTTAGTATTTTGAATTTAATTTGTTGTGCAAGTGGCAGCCAGTAGAGGGATTGGCAGAGAGGGCTAGCAGACACTTTGCGGTGTTTAGGTAGATGAGTCTGGCAGCAGCTTTTTTCAAGTGATTGGCAATCTCTTAGGTAGTGAGTGAGCCTGTGGGTGGAGGTAGTGGGGGATAAAATAGAGAATTAAAGGAAGAAAAGAGCTGAAGACGACTGGATGACAAGGTATTTAGAGTGGCATAGTGGGTTTGTTTGTTTATTGGGGGCAGTATCTGTATTTTAGAAATGCAGATTTGTATATATTTGAACAAATATAAATAAAATGCCTTCTTATGTCCATTTCTAACAATTATTTTTAACCATTTCAGCCCCCTTAATGACCAGGCAATTTTTTGCTATAGGGCACTGCATCGCTTTAACTGACAATTGCGCGGACGTGCGATGTTATACCCAAACAAAACCCTTTTCCCACAAATAGAGCTTTATTTTTGGTGTTATTTGATCACATCTGCGGTTTTTATTTTTTGTGCTATAAACAAAAAGAAACAGCGACAATTTTGAAAAAAAAAAAAAAAACGTTTTTACCTTTTGCTATAATACATATCCTCCAAAAATATTTTAAAAAAAAATGTATTCATCAGTTTAGGTCGATATATATTCTTCTACATATTGTTGGTAAAAAAAAAAAATCACAATAGGCATATATTGATTGGTTTGCACCAAAGCGGACATTGCAGCGGACAAATATGATCCGAAATAACACTTTTTGGGGACCAGTCACATTATTATATTGATCAGATCTATAAAAATGTACCGATCAATGTAAAATTGACACTGGCAGGGAAGAGGTTAACACTAGGGCTCGATCGAGGGGTTAACTGTGTTCCCTGGGTGTGTTCTTACTTTGGGGGAGATGGGCTGTCTGGGACAAGACAAAGATCACTGTTCCTGATCACTGGGAATATTTCTCTGACACGTCTCCTGTCAGAATGGGGATCCACATTCTGCCTTTATATTATGTGATTGTGGGCAGTGGGCACGAGAGCGTGGTACTGGTGGCAGGCTTCCGCCCTCAACTGCGCCTGTGTGAGCTGCTGTACAATGACAGTGATTTACCCAGGGGAGCCAACCTGCCGCAGTGTAACTGCGACGGCTGGTCCTTAAGCAGTTAAATAACAAATGGATGTTGATTTTGCAGAACACAAAGTACCTTGGATAATGTAAATAAGGCTTATAAAAATCAACAGAATGTCAGTCAAAAACTATTTCAGAGTTTCTCCAAAAGATTGTCTACCAAAACCTTTTGTAAGGAAGTGGCTTCTACAAGCACTATTTCATCAATTAGCAGTTTCATACTCACCAGCAAAAAAGAAAGGGTAGGAACAATTAAGAATTTTTTTCTGTTTGAAAAAAAAAAAAGGCCAAACAAAGGAACACAGGTTTTCTGTATATTAGTCAAAGTATAACTAAAGGCAAAGTTTTTTTGTAACTTTTGGATAGAGTGCAGGAGGGTTATTACCCTGACAGTTCTTATATTGCCCCATGTCCCATTGTGGAGATTTCCTTTCATTCTTGTCCTACACCAGAAAGCAATTTGCAAATCCTGGTGTCTCCCCAGAATCATCAGAACTAGTGTCCCCATTGGAAGATTTCCTCTCTATTAATTATCTGATATTAACCCAAAATTTTTACTTTCACTTTTAACCATTTGAAGGCCAGGCCTATTTCAGATATTTGTTGTTTACAAGGTAAAATCTGTATTTTTTGCTAGAAAATTACGTAGAACCACCAAACATTATTTATATGTTTTTAGCAGAGACCCTAGAAAATAAAAGGGCGGTCGTTGCAATATTTTATGTCACAATATATTTGCGCAACGGTCTTTCAAACTAAATTTTTTAAGAAAAAATACACTACAATGAATTTAAAAAACTAAACAGTAAAGTTAACCCAATATTTTTGTATAATGTGAAAGATGATGTTATACCAAGTAAATAGATACTTAACATGTCACGATTTAGAATTGTGCACACTTGTGGAATGAGTGACTCTTTGAAAATTTTTAACAGTTACCTGTTCAGAGTGACAGAGGAGGTCTTGCACTAGAATTATTGCTCTCACTCTAATGATCAGGGTGATACCTCACATGTCTGATTTTAACACTGTTTACATTCACGGGACCGACTTATACATGCGTTTTCTTTGGCGTGCCAGCACGGAGGGATGGGACGCTTTAAAATGTTTATTTTTTAATTTTTTTTACACTGTCCCTATAAGAAAAACAATTCTGATCACTCTTATTGCTGTCACAAGAAATGTAAACATCCCTTATGACAGTAATAGGCAATGCCAGTTACTCTTTATGGAGGGATCTGGGGTCTAAAGGACCCAAACCCCTCCTCTGCACTTCAAAATATTCAAAATGTCAAGATCTGAGTTTTTGATTACTGAATTTTTTTTTTAATTGGCGCCGTTGGCTGCCGAGTAAACCGGAGTGATGTTGTGACATAATTTCCGGGTTCCTACATCGAGGCCCGATCAAAGCCGAATCCGGCTTTGTTTGGGTCTCCAGCCAGCCGGGCGGATGTGTCGGCTGGTGGCTCGGGTCTCCTGGTGGTACAGGGGAGACATCTCCTCCCGCTCCTTTTAATAACAGCCAAGTGAATGCTTAGCTGCATTGGTTGTTATTACAAGAAAGCCGGCAGCTGCAGGCATCACCCCGGTACAACCACACTTAAGCGAAATGACATACAGGTATGTGATTATGTGTGAAGTGTTTAATGATAATGGAAAACAGGACAAATAGAGAAGATGAATCTCCCAAATGCTGGCACAAACAGCAAAACAAACGGACAGGTGTTCTAATCCCACAAACTAAAAAAAAGTTTTACCTGTAGAGCACTGCTGGCCACTGATTTGGCACTGTTGGGCACTGATGTGGCACAGATGTGCACTGATGGGGCACAGGTGTGGCACTGTAGAGCACTACTGTGCACTGATGTGGTACTGTAGAGCATTGCTGGGGCACAGATGTGGCACTGTAGAGCACTGATGACACAGTGTGAGAAGAGGAGAGAACCGGACATGATGCTGGTTTGTTGACAGTGATCGCTCCATTATTAGACGAAGTGATCACGAGGTAAAGGGGCGCTGGGATTGGCCCTTTACCCCAATACAAGATGCGCTGGGTCCCGAGGACCTGGAAGTCACAGACACTGCTGGAGGACATCATAGTATGCCCTCCCAGTACTACCTGGCCACACAGTAGCTGTCATTAGTCTATGGCTCAGTCAACAAACATATAATAGCCAATTTTTGGATCAATTCTCACGACAGTAATGCATAGAAACCTAAATATGGAAAACATCAAACATTTAAGATTTACTTAAAATATAATTAAAGGCAAAGTTTTTTTTTTTTTAGTTTTGGACAGAATGGAGAAGAATTAGAACCCCTGTCAGATTTTTATTGCTGTCTATGTTTCCGTTAGTGTTTCCGTGTAAAGGAAAAGGACTGTGTTTCTGTCCTTTATGTGATGGGTAAAAATGTTTTTTGTATATAATTTATTTGCACATTAATGTCTATAATACCGCGTACACATGAGCGGACTTCTCGTCGGACTGAACTCCGAAGAGTTTCGACAGAGTTGCACCAAAACGGACTTGCCTACACACGGTCACACCAAAGTCCAATCATTTAGAACGCAATGATGTACGATGGGACTAGAAAAAGGAAGTTCAATAGCCAGTAGCCAATAACTGCCCTTGCATTGTTTTGATCCGTCAGAACAGTATACAGACATTTCTCGATAGGAACTTGTTCCAGTGGAAAGATTTGAAACATGCTCTATTTCTAGGTCCGTCAGAATTTTAGAAAGAAAAAGTCAGATGAAACCCACACACGATCGGAATGTTTGACAGAATGATTCCATCAGACCTTTTCTGCTGGAAAGTCCAGTCGTGTGTACAGGGCATAACAGTTCCTGTATCGCATCTCTGTCCAATCTTAGTAGAACTTAAACAGAACGTTTGTCATCTTACAGGTTGTCAGGTTAGAATTTCTTCCTGGTTTTCACAGCTTTCTATGTATACTGTACATTAGGTAGATTACCTTAACTTTCAAACTTGGTGCTTGGAGATACAGGTAGAAAAACACATACAAAAGACACATCAACCCTACTAAAATGCAGCACAATGGATAACGAATGAATTACCAAGAACATATAATGCAAGAGCTAAATGCAACTTCCAAAGATGGAGCTATCAGATACTATCTGGCAGGGTTGGACTCGGACACAAATTTGGCCCTGGACTTCACCCAGACTGCCCCATTTTAATTTTGCAAACATACACAAAAAACAGTTTATAAAACTATATGCAATTGTGCAATATGGATACTTATTGAGTTTGGGATGGATCTGAGGGCATCAGACCTGCCTGGGAGAAAATCGCCACCTTGCCCCCCGGTAGGGTGATCACATTTCCGGACTGCCATTCAGGGACAATTTTGCCAAGGACCAGGGGGGAATGTAGTCTCAGGGTTGACAGGGAATTCAGCGGTGGGGTTGATTTGTCGGGTGAATGATTGGTGCTAGCACTGAAAACAACCCAACACCATGCTTAATATGGTTCAATTCACCATAATGTAGACTCAGTGGGAATCCTGAGCTTGTCACTTGCCACCAGATGCAGTGTGTCATTTGCCACTGCCACCTGCCACCAGATGCAGCGTGTCACTTTCCACCATCGCCTGCCACCAGATGCAGCATGTCACTTTCCACTATCACCTGCCACCAAATGCAGTGTGTCACTTTCCACCATTGCCTGCCACCGTCACCTGCCACCAGATGAAACGTGTCACTTGCCACCAGATGAAGTGTGTCACATGCCACTGTCAACTGCCACCAGATGCAGTATGTCACTTGCCACCAGATGCAGTATGTCACTTGCCACCAGATAAAGAGTGTGTTACATGTCACCGTCAACTGCCACCAGATGCAGCGTGTCACTTGTCACCAAATGCAGCATGTCACTTGCCACCAGATGCAGTGTGTCACATGACACTGTCGTTTGCCACCAGATTGAAGTGTGTGTCACATGCCACTGTCAATTTCCACCAGATGCAGCATGCCACTTGTCACCATCACGTGCTGCCAGAGAGAGAGCAGGGAGAGAGGGGGCAGGGAGGAGGGGGGCCGAGAGAGGGGACAGGGAGAGAGAGGGGGGAGGGATTGAAAGAGAGAGCTAGAGAAAGATAGGAGGGAGAGAAAAAGGGGGTGAGAGTGAGAGAGAAGGGGGACAGGGAGAGAGAGAGATGGGAGAGGGGCAGAGAGAGGGGGAACAGGGAGGGAGCAGAGAGAGGGGTCAGGGTCTGGTCAGTGACAGTGCTCAGCTCGCTCACTTGAATGGTCTAGGGGGGGCTTAAATGTGGCTGTTGGCTGCTTGTTTAATCTTCCCGCTCCCTCTTGCTTTCCATAGAGACAACACACGGGCAGGGAGAGAGGGGCGGGAGGAGCAGTGTGTGTCACAAGCTCGCTCAGGCATGCAGATCCCCTCTTCTATGGCCAGTACATGCCTGCTATCTGGTTTGGTCATTTGAGAAATTATGGTCACTTAAGCCCTTGTACACACGGTCGGACATTCTGACAACCAAATCCATTGGATTTTGTCCGACGGATTTTGTCTGACGGATTTTATCTGAAACTGTTGCATACACATGGTCGGACAAAGTTGTCGAAAAATCCAATCGTACATAACGTGATGACGTTATTTTGTTACAACGGGACTACGTTCAGGCTAGTAGCCAATAGCTTTGGTCTAGGAATTTGATCTGAGCATGTGTGGCACTTTGTCCGATCGGAATTCTCTACACACAGTCGGACTAAGTCCGATCGGATCATGTTGTCGCAAAATTTTATAGCCCAGCTGGAAAACATGGTCCGTCGGATATTCAGACGGAAACAGTCCGATGGAGCCCACACACTGTCGGATTATCCGACAACACGGTCCTATCGGACATTGTCCATTGGAATATCTGACCGTGTGTACAAGGGCATAGACATAGAAAACCAACAGCTATGCCTAAGCTTCTATTTATTTATTTTTTTGGCAAAAAAAAAAAACCCTTTGAAAGTTTCAGGCATTAAGAATCGTATTTGTAACAAGTTCTGTCTTGGGTTGTTTGACTGGCTTTTATCATCACCTTTACTTAAAAATAAGCATAGATCCTGTGCATATGAAGTACACAACATTCTGGAATAGCTAGCATGGAGCTAGCGTTCTTAAAGCTACTTGTTATGAGACAGGGAATCTGAGTAGACAGAAGTGCTTGCTTACAGATTACTTTACAAATGCTAAATGGCAATAGCTAAATGAGGTCATTGCTTAGGTGACATTGCTGAGGTTAAAGCATTTCTCAGAAAGTTGTAAACAATATCGTCCACCCTGCTTCTCAGCTGCCCTCTAGTATAATGTTGCTATCCAGAGAGGCCAACTCTTTTAACCTACAAACATGGAACAATTGATACATTTTCAATGCCTAACAAATCAATATTCATAAAGACACAAGGCAACTTGTTAACATCTTATAATGGCAACAGATGTTTAACATCATTAAAAATGCTAAATTAAATAGCAGGCCTTAAAACAGTTAAATGGGCTTCTTAAAGTGTAACTGCAATAAATATATTTAGCTAAAGCTAAAGCTTTATTTCTTAACCCCTTCAGCCCTGAAAGGTTTACCCCTCTTCATGACCAGGCCATTTTTTGCAATATGGCACTGCTTTACTTTAACTGAAAATGTTGTGGTCGTGCAACACTGTACCCAAATAAAATTGATGTCCTTTTTTTTATACCACAAATAGAGCTTTATTTTCCTTATATTTGGTCACCTCTGTGGTTGTTATTGGTCACCCAATAAAATAATTTAAAAAATCAAATTTCTTCATCAATTTTGGCCAATATGTATTCTGCTACATGTTTTTGGTGAAAAAATACCAATAAGCATATATTGATTGGTTTGAGCAAACGTTATAACATCTACAAACTATGGGATCATTTTATGGATTTTTTTTATACTAGTAATGGCAGCGATCAGTGATTTTTTGCGGGGCCGTGACAATTGTGGTCGACAAATCTGAGACTAAGGGCCTAATTCATTAAAAGTGTGAAAAACCAATTGAAAATCAATTGCAAAAACTCTGCGCCATGTAAAAACGTGTAAAGAAATATTATATAATAAAACAATTTATATCCAAACAAAAAAAGCTGCACTATATAAAAGTAAAGTAAAAACTCCTCAGTAATGAAATGAAAATAATTTTGGGGCGCTCTAATTAGTTAATAAATATAATAAGTGTAAATCTTATCTGCTCAACCATAAAGAAAAAATATACAATCATCCAAAATGTAAAAAAATATACAAATATGTGAACACAATAATTAAATGTTCCCACTCAGTGATCAAGTGACATATAAATAATTCCTTCAAAGATTACTTATAATTTCCCAATCACACAAAGTCCCATCAATCTGCCAATGCAGCTTCTTTGATAAGTGATCCAAAATCCACCAGTACAAAAGATCTTGCAGGATGTGATAAAGATGATTCCAGAGAGATTGCATATACCTCCACCAGAGAACTCTGGTGGAGCTAAAAAACTGGTCACCTTCTTGGATGGTTCCGGTTTTCACTTCTGCACTAGATGTAGAGCATGCAGATTGACTAGGGAGCCGGGGACACCCAAGAGGGTGTCTCAATTGTGTTCATGTGTGACAAAAGATGAATATAAGATCAAACCTCTTATTGCTTGCAATTCAGATCATGTGACGTATGTTTTAGAATGTCCGTGCTCTATGCAATATGTAGGTCGAACAACTAGACAATTAAAAATTAGAATTAATGAGCATATGACAAATATTAAAAAAGGATTTCCCAATCATAGTGTATGGAGGCATTTTAAACTATACCATAATAGTGACCCCTCATTGTGTAGGTTTTATGGTATTGATAAAATTATGAAACATTGGAGAGGGACACATATGAGAAGAGAAATCTCCAAAAATGAAACGAAATGGATTTATAAATTAAAGACTTTACAACCATTGGCAATGAATATTAAACTGGACTTTAATTGTTTTTTATCTAATGATTAATTGTATTGGGATTTTTAGATCCCTCCCTCTGTTCCTTTTTTATTTTTCTCCATTGTTCCTCCTCTCCCCCTCCCTCCCTCCCCCCATCTTTCTGTGTTCTCTTAGTCCTCCTCCTGTTGTAGAGAATAGGGGTAGGTCATTTATGTTTGAGAGATGGGGTGGGAACAATGGAGAAAGTGTGAGTAGGGCATTGTGTCTCTTTCCTAATTTGGAGTGTGGATTTTATTTTTGAATCATGTCCATTGCCGGCCCTTAGAAGGTTAGGTATGGATAGGTTTTTTGAATTTAAGCCATTGGATTTTATGTTAATATCTCCTTTTTTAGTATCTTGAAGTGAGGGGAACATTGGGTAGAAATATGGGATGTATTGGGGAGATATAGATTATTGAAGGAATAAAATCAAGATATAATAATAATATTTGGAGTATGGGACTAACTCAATATGTGTAACGTCTATATCTATCATTAATTAATGTCATATTTGGTATGTGATTTTTATTTTTTTAATTTGGGAACTTGTTTTGAGATTATGTACATTTAATATGGTATTATGAATTTTAGTTTTATTTTTTATGTCAAATATTGTGTTGATTTTATAAACTTGTTAATTGTTCTTTTCTTACGGGTAGAGGTAGGAACGGTAGCAATTAGAGTGTATGTCTTTTTTAACCGCTCGAGCGGGACTGAGGCTGCGCATAATCTGCCTTTTCTATTGGCTCTGGCCCTGTATTGACAACTTAAAAGCGTTGACCCCAGTGACCAGGTACACTTCCTGAAGATGTGAATGATGAAACGTACATCAAAGCGGGACCTGGTCATGCTGTTATTCATGACGCCATATCCGGTTACCTGGTTGTCAGTCTGACGGCTTGGAATGCACGCCATATCGACGGTACAGAGTGGCAACACTTCACCCATCGAATCTGTTTTTTGAATGCAAGCAGCCCCAGTTGCGGGTCGGGCACATGACAATGTAAGGAGCCATTTGGCTATGTCTTTTAAACACTTTTTAAAATAAATACAGTATTATGCTATGGATGTCTTTTGCTCTTTTCTATATACCGCTTGAGACTGTGAAGGGAAATATGTTGTCCTATGCACCCATGTCAGCATTCATGTGAACAGGCACTTACCTGTACAGGCGTTGGTTGACTTACTTTTTAAGCTAAACGAATCTGGTAAGCAGATTGTATATTAATTTCACGATTGGGTGTCGTTGCATTGAGTTCTCTGGTAAAGGTATATGCAATCTCTCTGGAATCATCTTTATCACATCCTGCACGATCTTTTGTACTGGTGGATTTGGGATCACTTATCAAAGAAGCTGTATTGGCATATTGATGGGACTTTGTGTGTTGGAAAATTATAAGTAATCTTTGAAGGAATTATTTATATGTCACTTGATCACTGAGTGGGAACATTTGATTATTGTGTTCACATATTTATATATTTTTTTACATTTTGGATGATTGTGTATTTTTTCTTTATGGTTGAGCAGATAATATTTACACTTATCATATTTATTAACTAATTAGAGCGCCCCAAAATTATTTTCACCTAATTCATTAAGAATTAGGAGAAAAGGTAGTCACTCTACATCTAGATCTAGTTACTCCCAATTAAGACAATTAACACCTCAACTAGACGAACATGAAAATGAAAAGTCGCGTACAAATACACAAACATGCATTCGTCAATTCAAAATAGACAAAGTCGTGGTTCCATAACTGGCAATTACTAATGAGTTTCCTAATAAGTACTTAGCTATGATCATGTGTGTACATGTATGGCAATAAAATGTTCTTATATGGGATTAGGGATGAGCTTGATGTTCAACCATTCGCTGAATAGTGAACATTATGGGGTGTTTGTGGGCAATTCAAGCACCGCAGAATGCCCCATAATGCACTGCGAGATTGCTGTATTATGCTTGGCCAAAGCATGCACCTGGCCTGCATGCTTTGGCCAACCACAGCGTGCTCTACTGAGAGAGCCATAATTGGCCAAAGGCAGGGTGCCCCACGCCCCACACTATATACACACGTGTAGTGTTGGTGGTTAGGGATGAGCTTGGTGTTCGAGTCAAACGCATGTTCGACTCGAACACCGGCTGTTCACCTGTTCGGCGAAGCCAGAACTCTGTGGGGCGTTCGCGCCATATTCATGTGGCGCTCACGGCCCACAATGCACTGTGCCATAGCAGTGCATTGTTGGCTCATGAATGGCCAAGCATGCACTGTGACCCCGCATGCTTGGCCAATCACAGCGCCGGCAGCGAGGAGAGCCATAATTGGCCATAGGCAGGATACCTGTGGCTAGGGATGAGCTTCGAGTTCGAGTCGAACTCATGTTCGACTCGAACATTGCCTGTTCGCCTGTTCGGCGAACAGTGAACAATTTGGGGTGTTCGCAGCAAATTCGAACAGCCGCGGTACACCCTGTACAAGTCTATGGGAGAAATCTAAAGTGCTAATTTTAAAGGCTAATATGCAAGTTATTGTCCTAAAAAGTGTTTGGGGACCTGAGTCCTGCCCCAGGGGACATGTATCAATGCAAAACAAAGTTTTAAAAAACAGCTGTTTTTTTCGGGAGCAGTGATTTTAATAATGCTTAAAGTGAAACAATGAAGGTGTAATATTAAATTTCATACCTGGGGGGGCGTGTATAGTATGCCTGTAAAGGGGCGCATGTTTCCCGTGCTTAGAACTGTCCCTGCAAAAAGTGTAATTTCTGCAGGAAAAAAAGTCATTTAAAATCACTCGCGGCTATAATGAATTGTCATTGATATAAAAACAGTCATTGATATTAAAAAAAAGCGTGGGGTTCCCCCAAATTCAATTACCAGGCCCTTCAGGTCTGGTATGGATATTAAGGGGAACCCCACGTCAAATAAAAAAAATGACGTGAGGTTCCCCCTAAATATCCATACCAGACCATATTTAAGGGGAACTCCACGCCAAATTAAAAAAAAAAATCCATACCAGACCCTTTATCCAAGCACGCAACCTGGCAGGCTGCAGGAAAAGAGGGGGGGACGAGAGAGCGCCCACCCTGAACTGTACCAGGCCACATGCCCTCAACATTGGGACGATGTTTTGGGGGTCTGTGACCCCCTTAAAGCACCTTGTCCCCATGTTCATGAGGACAAGGGCCTCATCCCCACAACCCTGGCTGGTGGTTGTGGGGGTCTGCGGGCGGGGGGCTTATCAGAATCTGGAAGCCCCCTTTAACAAGCCCCCCAGATCCCGGTCCTCCCCTGTGTGAAATGGTAAGGGGTACAAAAGTAAAAAAAAGTAATAAAAAAATTAAAAAAATATTCCAGTGGTTGCAATCCACTCTTGCTATCCAGTGACTGATGATCATCTCTCCGGGGGCCAGTGATGGCTGATATGATCCAGCGTCGGGTGATCTCTCCTTCCAGTCCAGTGCAGCATAGTCCATCCATCCTCTGTCTCCACTGGCGGAGACACTGCAGGGATCCCGGCAGCCTGACATTTCTTATATGAGGAGGGTGGGGCCACCCATCACCTGACCGGAAACCTGCGTTACATCAGAGGGGGGCGGGGTCACCCACACGTCATTGGGGAAGCCAGGCTTTCCCCCCTGTGTCAGAGAGGGGCAGGGTCAGGTTAAGGGTGGCCCCGCCCTCCTCATATAAGAAATGTCAGGCTGCCGAGATCCCCGCAGTGTCTCCGCAAGTGGAGACAGTGGATGGATGGACTGCGCTGCACTGGACGGGAGGGAGAGATCACCCGTCGCTGGATCAGATCAGCCATCGCTGGAACCTGGAGAGATGATCATCCGTCGCTGCATAGCAAGAGTGAATTACCACCGCTGGAATCTTTTTAAAAAAAATATATATTTTTAATAAAGGACTTTTTCAAAAGTGTGTTTGTCTTTTTTAACATTCTTTTACACTTTCTTTGTGAAATTGTAGGGGTACTTTTGTACCCCCCTTACCATTTCAAACAGGGGGGCTGGGATCTGGGGGTCCCCTTGTTAAAGGGGGCTTCCAGATTCTGATAAGCTCCTCACCCTCAGACCACCACAACCACCAGACAGGGTTGTGGGGATGAGGCCCTTGTCCTCAACAACATGGGGACAAGGTGCTTTGAGGGGTCCCAG
This sequence comes from Lithobates pipiens, assembly GCF_037356315.1. Taxonomy (NCBI): domain Eukaryota; kingdom Metazoa; phylum Chordata; class Amphibia; order Anura; family Ranidae; genus Lithobates; species Lithobates pipiens. The sequence continues at coordinate 204,500,616 of NW_027507785.1, read as the reverse complement.
ACCCCCAAAGCATCCTCCCAATGTTGAGGGCATGTGGTCTGGTACGGTTCAGGAGGGTGGGGGCACTCTCTTGTCCCCCCTCTTTTCCTGCGGCCTACCAGGTTGCGTGCTCGGATAAAGGGTCTGGTATGGATTTTTCAGGGGAACTCCACGCCATATTTTTTTTTAATTTGTGCGTGGAGTTCCCCTTAAAATCCATACCATTTCAGGTCTGGTATGGATACTTAGGGGGAACCTCACATCATTTCCCATAGACTTTAATAGGGTTCTAAAGTTCACACAAAGTTTAGGTCTGTTCAAAGGTTGTGGTGCGAACCGAACCGGGGGGGGGGGGTTCAGCTCATCCTTACCTGTGGCCAATTATAGCTCAGGGGGCTTAAGTACATGCCCCACAATATATAAGGACTTCAACGCGGCGGCCTTGTGTAGTGTGTTGCGGCGGTCAGGGAAAGAGCAGGATAGGCAGGGACAGTGTCTTTGTGGCTTGCAAACCTAGTGCTGTTAAAGTGGGTGTTGTGTGCCTCCAGCACAGTATACACCTGAAGCTACCATTTATTGCTGGTGTTCTGTAATACAGGCATCTGCAGCAGTTAAAGTGGGTGCTGTGTGCCTCCAGCACAGTATATACCTGAAGATACCCTTTATTACTGGTGTTCTGTAATCCAGGCATCTGCAACAGTTAAAGTGGGTGTTGTGTGCCTCCAGCACAGTATACACCTGAAGATACCCCTTATTGCTGGTGTTCTGTAATACAGGCATCTGCAGCAGTTAAAGTGGGTGTTGTGTGCCTCCAGCACAGTATACACCTGAAGATACCCCTTATTGCTGGTGTTCTGTAATACAGGCATCTGCAGCAGTTAAAGTGGGTGTTGTGTACCTCCAGCACAGTGTACACCTGAAGCTACCCTTTACTACTGGTGCTCTGTAATCCAGCCATCTGCAGCAGTTAAAGTGGGTGTTGTGTGCTTCCAGCACAGTATACACCTGAAGATACCCCTTGTTGCTGGTGTTCTGTAATACAGGCATCTGCAGCAGTTAAAGTGGGTGCTGTGTGCCTCCAGCACAGTATACACCTGAAGATACCCCTTATTGCTGGTGTTCTGTAACACATGCATCTGCAGCAGTTAAAGTGGGTGTTGTGTGCCTCCAGCACAGTGTACACCTGAAGCTACCCTTTACTACTGGTGCTCTGTAATACAGGCATCTGCAGCAGTTAAAGTGGGTGTTGTGTGCCTCCAGCACAATATACACCTGAAGCTATCCTTTTTACTGGTGTTCTGTAATACAGGCAACTGCAGCATTTACAGTGGGTGTTGTGTGCCTCCTGCACAGTATACACCTGAATCTACCCTTTATTGCTGGTGTTGTTCTGTTTCTGTAACACAGGCAGGCAGCTGCAGTAATTACAGTCGGTGTACTGCGTCATCTGCTCAGTGTGCACCTAAAGCTACCCAATTGCTGGTTTTCCCATCTCCCTGCAGGCTATTACTATGTCTGGAATGCCAACAAGGAGAGGCAGACAGTCACGAGCCAATAAAAGAGGGCAAGCAGGCTCAGTGTCTAGAGACAACAGTGCTGGTCGTGGACACGGTGCATCATCATCAGCGCGTGGCCATGGGACATGCTTGTCCTTATTTTCGGCAGCTGGATGTGTTGAGCCACATCAAGCCGAAGACTTGGTAGAGTGGATGACCAAGCCCTCCTCATCCTCCTCATCCTCTCTCACCCAGGCTCATGGTACTAGCAAAGCAGCTGCCAACACGTGCTCTTCCCTCGTCTCAATGTCATCAGTCACTCCTTCCCTAGACCCACCATGTCCTCCTGAAGAGTCCCCTGAACTGTTTGACCACAGTGTTGGGTGCATGCTTCAGGAGGATGCCCAGCGCTTTGAAGGCTCTGATGATGATACCCAGCTAGACAAAGGCAGTAGCGTGAGCGCAGAGGGAGGGGATGCTCAAGAAAGACAGTAATCTGGCAGTCATGTTCCAGTCATGTTCCATCATCTGCAGCATACCAGGTTTGCTCCAGTGATGAAGAGATGATGAGGTCATTGACTCCACGTGGGTGCCTGATAGGAGAGAGGAGGAGGAGGAGGCACATCTCCAACGAGGCAGGATGCCCTACGGGGCAAGCTTTGGGGCAGCACACCGACTGAATCACACCACAGAGCTCCGTCTGTGCAGGGCGCTGCCTCTGCACGTGATTCCAAAAGTTCTTTGGTGTGAGCCTTTTTTGAGGTGAGTGCATCAGACCGCACCTCTGCTATCTGCAAGATATGCCTCAAGCGTATCTCGCGTGGTCAAAACATCAGCCACTTGGGCACCACATGCTTGACCAGACATATGTTGACCTGCCATGCAGCTCGTTGTCAAGCGTACCTTAGAGTCCCACACCAAAGAACAAAGCGGACCTCTCCTTGCTCCTCATCAGCGGGGATCTCCAACCCCACTAGACCTTCAGTCATCTCTGAAACCTGCACTGAGAGGAATGAAGGTGTGGAATTAGGTGTGTCACAGCCAAGTACTTGCAGGGCACTCTGCCAGCAGTACACTGATGCACCAGGCAAATTTCCCTGCCCCAGCTGCTGGACCATCGAAACAAGTTCACTCCCAGCCATCCACATGTCCAGCGGTTGAATGCTAGCTTGGCTAAATTGCTAGCAATTCAGCTGCTGGCTTTTCAGTTGGTAGACTCGGCCCCCTTACGTGAGTTTGTGCAATGTGCGGTTCCTCAGTGGCAGGTCACCAAACGCCACTTTTTCTCATAGAAGGCGATTCCGTCACGTGGAAGGCAATGTCCATGCCTTGCTGAACAGGGCGGTCAGCGGTAAGGTGCATATTACCGCTGACTCATGGTCCAGCAGGCATGGACAGGGACGTTACCTATCGTTCACGGCCCATTGGGTCACTCTTCTGGAAGCTGGGAAGGATGCAGGACAAGGTGCAGTAGTGTTGGAGGTTGTTCCACCACCACACCTCCAAAATGCTACTACTAGTTGTGACACACCTTTATCCTCCACCCCCTCCTCTTCTTCTTCCTCCATGGCCTCTTCCAGTGCTTTGTCCTCTGAACCAGTGGTGCTCCGTAGGCATTCAAGGGGCTACGCAAGTACACAGGCAAAAATATTCCATGCCGTGCTTGCGCTGGTTTGTTTGGGGGACAGGAGCCACACTGGGGCAGATATTTTGTCAGCTCTGCAGAGGCAGGCCGAGAGGTGGTTGATGCCATGCCAGCTTTAGCCAGGAATGGTGGTTAGCAACAATAGCATCAACCTCCTCTCCACCATCCAACATGGACAACTGACCCATGTGCCCTGTGTGGCTCACGTCCTTAACCTGGTGGTGCAGCGGTTCTTGGGCAGGTACCCAGGCTTACAGGATGTCCTGAGGCAGGCCAGGAAAGTCTGTGTGCATTTCCACCGATCATTTAATGCCAGTGCTTGGCTGGATGAGCTCCAAAAGGAGTTGAACCTGCCCAAGAACCGCCTTATATGTGACATGCCCACAAGGTGGAACACAACGTTGGCCATGCTGCAGCAGCTTCACACGCAGCAGAGGATCAATGAGTACCTGTGTGAATACGGCACCAGGACAGGGTCAGGGGAGCTCATTTTTTTTGCCACGCCAGTGGAGCATGATCAGGGATGCATGCACTGTCCTGTCACCATTTGAGGAGGCCACGAGGATGGTGAGCAGTGACAGTGTACCTCTTGTCCACGTCTTGGAGCATACGCTGCGAGGAATAATGGACAGGACACTTGAGGCAGAACAGAGGCAGGAAGAGGAGGACTTCCTTGCCTCTCAAGGCCCCCTTTATCCAGACAGTGTTCCTGCTGTCCCACCCATCACACAGGAAGAGTAGGAGGAGGAGGCTTGTGTCAGCATGGAGGTGGAGCCTGGCACTCAGCATCAGCAGCAGCAGTCTTTTAGGGATGATTTACAGTCCCAAGAAACCCATGGACTTGTACGTGGCTGGGAGGAGGTGGCTGCGGATCATGTTGTCCTTAGTGACCCAGAGGACTCCAGACCAAGGACTCAGCTAACCTATGCTGCATAGACTCCCTGATCCTGCAAAGCCTGCGGAAGGATCCTCATATTCTTTGGATCAAGGAGAGGGACCATTACTGGCTAGCCACTCTCCTTTATCCACTGTACAAGGGTAAGGTTCGGACCTTATCTTGCCATCGAAGAGGGAGAAGAGGATGAGACATCGCCGGGAGGCCTTGCAGAAAGGTCTGTGCAACCTGTTTCCAGAGACTGGGAGGTTACAATCTGCAGGCCCAAGGTATGATCAGTTCCAGCAACCATTGCCAGCATCTGATTTACATGGTGCAGGAATACCTAGGGGCGAGATCAGACTTGTAAACCTTTCCCACTGAAAATTCTATGGGTTACTAGGTATTGAGGATGGATCACTGGCCAGAGCTTGCACAGTATGCAATTGAGCTACTGGCCTGTCCTGCATCCAGCATTCTTTTGGAACGTACCTTCAGTGCTGCTGGAGGCTTTGTAACCAATCACAGGGTGAGCCTGTCCACCGCCTCGGTTGATCGACTGACCTTCATAAAGATGAATCAGCCTTGGATCACCACCAGCTACCAAGCACCTGAAGCTGATGTAACCGAATAATTTTTTTTGAAATGCCACATCCCTTCAAGACTGCCTATGCTGATGCTGAGTGACTGTCCTGTTATGTTGACTGACTATCATCTTATTCCTCAATGATCCTGCTGATACCTTGGAAGAACATTTTTGGTTCTGGGTGACACCACCAGTGGCTAAGGCCCAATTTTTCAGCCCCTGTTTAAAAGGGGCATATCATTGAAATTTTTTATGCAATGCTTTGCAGCAGGGCTCATTCCTGCACTCCAACTAGAGTATCTGGGAGAGGTTGCAGTGTCGTGGCACCAGCACTAGTGCCTAAGGTCCAATTTTTCAGCTCCTGTTTAACAGGGGAATGGAATTACAATTTTTTGATGCAATGCTTTGCAGCAGTGCTCATTCCTGCACTCCAACTAGAGTATCTGGGAGAGGTTGTAGTGTCGTGGCACCAGTGCCTAAGGCCCAATTTTTCAGCCCCCGTTTAACAGGGGCATGTAATTACAATTCTTGATATAATATTTCACAGCAGGGCTGTTCCTGCGCACCGAGAGTAACTGTGAGGACTTATAGTGTTGTGGCACCAGCACCACAACCACCAAAGGCCCAATTTTTCTACCACTGTTCAACAATTGAATGTAATTACAATTCTTGATGTAATCGTTCACAACAGGGCGCTTCAGCGCCCACCAAGAGTCACTTTGAGGGCTTACAGTGTTGCGGCAACACCAACACCTTGGGCCCACATTTCTGCAGAGCATATAGGGCAGGCCCCTACTTTCAAACATCCAGGAAGTGAGATGAAAAAGACGGACGTCCCAAAAAATTATACAGGGGTGATAACCCTTCCCTATGTTTTCCAAAAAGCTTAAAAATTGATTTTTTTGACTGGAGCTACACTTTAAAAATGTACCAGTTCAAAATTACAAACATATTCTACTTAACACAACAAACCTACACAGTCGCTGTCTTGTTTGCACCGCCTGTATACTGCTGTTCTGAGTATATAGGGCCTGAGGGCCCCACGCCTTTCCTTTTTTTAATTTGGGTACGAGGTTCCCCTTAATATACGTACAGACCCAAAGGGGCTGGTAATGGGCAGGGGGAGCTACCCATGCCATTTTTTCTCATTGATTTTCATCAGTATTGCAGGAACCAGACATTACATTAAAACCATAAGCAGTTTTAAATTACTTTTTTTTCCGTTAAATGTAATTTTGTGCAGGGATTGTTTTAAACATGGGAAACACATGCCACTTCACAAGCATACTATAGACACCCCCAGGCATGATATTTAAAGGAATATTTCACTTTAATCGTCATTAAAATCAGTGCTCCCAAAAAAACAGCCGTTTTAAAAAATAAAATTGCCATTGATCCATGTCCCCTGGGGCAGGATCCCCAAACCATTTTTAGGACAATATCTTGCATTTTAGCCATTAAAATTAGCACTTTTTATTTCAAACTTTTGAGTCCTATAGACTTCAATGGGGTTCTAAAGTTCGCACAAATTTTCGGTCCGTTCGAAAGTTTTGGTGCAAACCGAACCGGGGGGAGTTCGACTCATCCCTATTGGTGCTGTGGACATAGAGATAGCTTGAGTTAGATTAAGCAGGAAGGTTATTTAGTTAGTGGCATTGTATTTGATATATTTGATGTATTTGATATATATATATATATATATATATACATATATATATATATATATATATATATATATATATATATACATATATATATATATATATATATATATATATATATATATATATATATATATATATATATATATATATATATATATATATATATATATATATATATACTCTGCCTTCGGTATAGCCTATATATACAGTGCACTCTGTGGTGTATAGTTTCTAATACACTTCAGGTGGTGTACACAGTATATGATACAGTGCAGCCGTTGTGCTGTTTCAAATAAACTTCTGGTGGTGTACACAGTATATAATACAGTGTGTACAGTTTCTAATACACCTCTGGTGGTGTACACAGTATAATACAGTGCAGCCATTGTATCATTTCTAATACAGTGCAGGTGGTGTACACAGCATATAATACAGTGTGTAAAGTTTCTAATTCACTGCAGGTGGTGTACACAGTATATAATATAGGGTTTACAGTTTCTAATACACTTCTGGTGGTGTACACAGTATATGATACAGTGCAGCTGTTGTACAGTTTCTAATACACTTCTGGTGGTGTACACAGTATATCATACAGTGTGTACAGTTTCTAATACACCTCTGGTGGTGTACACAGTATAATACAGTGCAGCCATTGCATAATTTCTAATACAGTGCAGGTAGTGTACACAGCATATAATACAGTGTGTACAGTTTCTAATACACTGCAGGTGGTGTACACAGTATATAATACAGTGCAGGTGGCGTACACAGTATATAACACAGTTATATATATACATATATATATATATATATATATATATATATATATATATATATATATATATATATATATATATATATATATATATATACTCTGCATTCAGTGTAGCCTATATATACAGTGTGTTTGGTTGTGTACTGTTTCTAATACATGTCAGGCAGTGTACACAGTATATAATACAGTGTATTGCGTTTTACAAAAAAAAACACATAATGTCCGGAAGGCCACCAAGGAGAGGCAGACGCTCAAAGGTCACTAAAAGAAGGCAAACAGCCTCTGTGTCTACAGTCAACAGTGGTGGTCATGGACGTGGTGTATGGTCTGGGGCACGGTTGTCCTTTTTTCCTGCTGCTGGCTGTGTTATTGAGCCACAACATGCAGAAAAATTGGAGTGGATAATGAAGCCGTGTTCATCCTCCTCACCCTCTGTCACCCACCAGGTAAAAGACACATCCACCAGTGTAAATGATTCTGTCTCTTCATGTATGCCTCATGTGCTCACACCTGTTGATCAGACATTCTTGCCAAATGAAAGAATGCATTAGCATATGTATCTGTGCAGGGTAAAGCAGAGACTAACACATTTCCAAGGCCATGATCAGTGATGCCAACAATCAAGAAATTCAAGTTGTATATTGTTGGGCATATGGAGGGTCAAAAACAGAAAATGTTGACTTTTGAGGGCTGCTTCACACAAATTGTTGACAAAGCACATTTGTCATTTGTCATCGGCATACAACATTAAAATATTGATGCAGGATCACACCATACTTATAATCCATATCTGCCCCAAAACACACAGTTATAGATTTGGTGCAAACCCACACTCGCTTTATTTATAATATAATTTCTTGGGTTTCCATTATGTGAAACCCATTAGAAATGTAATAATTTGTGAAAAAGAAATTATAACACCACAACAGAGGAAAAACATACAAACCTCTAGCCAGGTAGGGGGCATATTTGGGATTCTAACAAATATCTTCTAGATGGAAGTTCTAACCAGTTATCCACTTTGCTGACATGTGGATGAAGCCTCTATCTCTGTGGTGTCAAAAAGTCTTAGGTTCCTGTGATGCAATAAATCAATCAATGCAGCTGTATTCTGGAATTCCGGAAAAGCATTGAACAACCTGTTTGCGTGATATGCCATCTGTTTTTAAGGCTGGGTATGGCTGATTACTGTCAGCATGCTGCTATAGAACCATCTTTAATTTTGATGCTTTTTGCTTGGTAAGAGGCTGCAATTGGTGCTGCTGGGGAATTCTTAAGACTGATTAATGTCCTTGCCTAGGGAAAACATATGATACAATATACAATGGCATCAAAACCATCCTACACATAAATACACATAAATACTGCATTTCTTTGGACATATATCTATAGGTGGTGGAATAACATCAGTCATGAGTTATTTTTCTTGATTTATTCTGTGATATTTCATGTTTCTTGGTGTGTGAGTGTAGAATAGTGATATTACCCTCTCAATTTTTGGGAATGACATTTTGATTTAGATTTATTATGTTGGTTAGGGATGAGCTTCGTGTTCGAGTCGAACGCATGTTCGACTCGAACATCGGTCGTTCGTGCGTTCGCCGAATTCCGAACGTTTGGGCCGTTCGCGGCAAAATTCGTGTGGCCCACAATGCATTGCGATGGCGCAATGCATTGCTGTCTCACGATTGGCCAAGCATGCACTGTGACCCCGCATGCTTGGCCAATCGCAGCGCCAGTAGCGAGGAGAGCAATGGTTGGCCACAGGCATCCTGCCTGTGGCCAATCATAGCTCAGGCTGTGTAGTGCACGCCCCACACTATATAAAGCTGCCTTTCAGGCGGCCTCGTGTAGTGTTTGTTAGCATCTGAAGCAGTGGGTGTTCTGTGTACCTTCAACACAGTTACACACCAATCGTTTTTGGCTGATTTACTATTTTGCTCTTGTGTAGTGGTTACTGTCTGTGCCCTGACCGCAGTATACACCACTATATTCACCTCACCTATATAGCTAGTGATCTAGCTTTAATAATAGAGCTTGCAGTCAGTAGTGTTAGTGCGTGCTGTCTGCGTGCTCTGTACATACCACTATATACACCTACATAGCTGTTCTCTATTTGAGCCCGATTGTCATTTGCTGGAGTTATTGGAAGTTGTGTGTGCCTCCAGCACAGCACAGTATACATCTGTATATACCCCTTTAACTCTGCTGTTTTCTGGTTATTGTCTGCGTGCCCTGACCGCAGTATACACCGTGATATTCACCTCACCTATATAGCTAGTGGTCCATCTTTAACAATAGAGCTTGCAGTCAGTAGTGTCACTCAGGAGATAGTGCGTGCTGTGTGCCTGCTCTGTACCCAGTACATACCGCTATTATCCACCTACATAGCTGTTCTCTATTTGGGCCCGATTGGCATCTGCGGGAGTTATTGGAAGTTGTGTGTGCCTCCAGCACAGCACAGTATACATCTGTATATACCCCTTTAACTCTGCTGTTCTATAAAAAAGGCATCTGCAGGAGTTAGTGGGTGTTGTGTGCCTCCAGCACAATATAAACTACCCAACTACTGTTTTACCCAACTCCCTTCAGGCCATTACCATGTCTGGAAGGCCAGCAAGGAGAGGCAGACAGGCGCGAGCCGATAAAAGAGGGCAAGCAGGCTCTGTGTCTAGAGACAACAGTGCTGGTCGTGGACGCGGTGCATTGTCATCAGCACGTGGCCATGGGACATGCTTGTCCTTCTTTTCTGCAGCTGGACATGTTGAACCGCAACATGCCAACGACTTGGTAGAGTGGATGACCAAGCCCTCTTCATCCTCCTCATCCTCTCTCACCCAGTCTCAGAGTAGTAGAAAAGCAGCTGCCAACACATCGTCGTCCCTCCTCTCAATGTCATCATCAGTGACTCCTTCCCTAGACCCACCACGTCCTCCTGAGGAGTCTCCTGAACTCTTTGAGCACAGTGTTGGGTACATGCTCCAGGAGGATGCCCAGTGTTTGGTGGGCTCTGATGATGACACTCAGCTAGAGGAAGGCAGTAGCGTGAGCACAGAGAGAGGGGATGCTCAAGAAGGACAGCAATCTGGCAGTCATGTTCCACAAGCTGCAGCATACTGCCAGGTTTGCTACAGCGATGAAGAGGGAGGGGATGATGAGGGCACTGACTCCACGTGGGTGCCTGGAAGGAGGGAGGAGGAGGAGGAGGAGGAGGAGGCACATGTCCAACGAGGCAGGATGCCCTCCGGGGGCCAGCTTAGGGGCAGCACACCGACTGAATCACACCGCAGAGCTCCGCCTGCGCAGAGCGCTTCCTCTGCGCAGAGCGCTTCCTCTGCGCGTTATTCTAAAAGTTCTTTGGTGTGGGCCTTTTTTGAGACGAGTGCATCAGATCGCACCGCTGCTATTTGCAACATATGTCTCAAGCGTATCTCACGTGGCCAAAACATCAGCCGCTTGGGCACCACATGCTTGACCAGACATATGTTGACCTGCCATGCAGCTCGTTGGCAAGCATACCTCAAAGACCCACACCAAAGAACAAAGCGGACCTCTCCTTGCTCCTCATCAGCTGGCATCTCCAACCCCACTAGACCTTCAGTCCTCTCTGAAACCTGCTCTGAGAGGAATGAAGGTGTAGAATTAGGTGTGTCACAGCCAAGTGCTTCCGGGAACTCTGCTAGTGGTACATCCACGTCCGATTATAGCAGACAAATGTCCCTGCCCCAGCTGCTGGACCGGCGGAAGAAATTTACTCCCAGCCATCCACATGCCCAGCGGTTGAATGCTAGCTTGGCTAAATTGCTAGCACTTCAACTGCTGCCTTTTCAGTTGGTAGACTCGGCCCCCTTCCGTGAGTTTGTACAATGTGCGGTTCCTCAGTGGCAGGTCCCCAAACGCCACTTTTTCTCACGGAAGGCGATTCCGGCTCTCTACCGGCATGTGGAAGGCAATGTCCTTGCCTCGCTGGACAGGGCGGTCAGCGGTAAGGTGCATATTACCGCTGACTCATGGTCCAGCAGGCATGGACAGGGACGTTACCTGTCTTTCACGGCCCATTGGGTCACTCTCCTGGCTGCTGGGAAGGATGCAGGACAAGGTGCAGTAGTGTTGGAGGTTGTTCCGCCACCACACCTCCAAAATGCTACTATTGGTTGTGACACACCTCTCTCCTCCACCCCCTCCTCTTGACGCCATGCCAGCTTAAGCCAGGAATGGTGGTTTGCGACAATGGCACCAACCTCCTCTCCGCCCTCCGACAGGGACAACTGACCCATGTGCCCTGTGTAGCTCACGTCCTTAACCTGGTGGTGCAGCGGTTCTTGGGCAGGTACCCCGGCTTACAGGATGTCCTGAAACAGGCCAGGAGAGTCTGTGTGCATTTCCGCCGATCATTTAATGCCTGTGCTCGGCTGGCTGAGCTCCAAAAGGAGTTGAACCTGCCCAAGAACCGCCTTATATGTGACATGCCCACCAGATGGAACTCAACATTGGCCATGCTGCAGCGGCTGCACACGCAGCAGAGGGCCATCAATGAGTACCTGTGCGACTACGGCACCAGGACAGGGTCAGGGGAGCTTGGTTTTTTCTCACCACGCCAGTGGGGCATGATCAGGGATGCATGCACTGTCCTGTCACCGTTTGAGGAGGCCACAAGGATGGTGAGCAGTGACAGTGCATGCATCAGTGACACTATACCTCTTGTCCACCTCTTGGAGCATACGCTGCGTGGAATAATGGACAGGGCACTTGAGGCAGAACAGAGGCAGGAAGAGGAGGACTTCCTTGCCTCTCAAGGCCCCCTTTATCCAGACAGTGTTCCTGCTGTGCCACCCATCACACAGGAAGAGGGTGAGGAGGAGGAAGAGGAGGAGGAGGATGATTGTGTCAGCATGGAGGTGGAGGCTGGCACTCAGCATCAGCAGCAGCAGTCTTATAGGGATGATTTACAGTCCCAAGAAACACGTGGACTTGTACGTGGCTGGGAGGAGGTAGCTGCGGATCATGTTGTCCTTAGTGACCCAGAGGACTCCGGACCGAATGCCTCAGCTAACCTACGCTGCATGGCCTCCCTGATCCTGCAAAGCCTGTGGAAGGATCCTCGTATTCTTCGGATCAAGGAGAGGGACCATTACTGGCTGGCCACTCTCCTTGATCCACGGTACAAGGGTAAGGTTGCCGACCTTATCTTGCCATCGCAGAGGGAACAGAGGATGAGACATCTCCGGGAGGCCTTGCAGAAAGCTCTGTGCAACGCGTTCCCAGAGACTGGGAGGTCACAAACTCCTGGTCCTGGACAACGTGTTGCTGAGGCATCAGTCAGAAGGAGCGGTGGAGAAGGTGGCCGTCTGACTGATGCTTTCAGACAATTTTTTAGTCCGCAGCCCCAAGGTATGATTGGTTCCAGCACCCATCGCCAGCGTCTAATTTACATGGTGCAGGAATAACTAGGGGCAAGGTCAGACTTGGACACCTTTCCCACTGAAAATCCTCTGGCTTACTGGGTCTTGAGGATGGATCACTGGCCAGAGCTTGCACAGTATGCAATTGAGCTACTGGCCTGTCCTGCATCCAGCGTTCTTTCGGAACGCACCTTCAGTGCTGCTGGTGGCTTCGTTACCGATCACAGGGTGCGCCTGTCCACCGAATCAGTTGATCGACTGACCTTCATCAAGATGAATCAGTCTTGGATCACCCACAGCTACCAAGCACCTGAAGCTGATGTAACCGAATAATTTTTTTTGAAATACCACATCCCTTCAAGACTGCCTATGCTGATGCTGAGTGACTGTCCTGTTATGTTGATTGTCTATCCTCTTCCTCCTCCGCTGATATGTTGGAAGAACATTTTTGGTTCTGGGTGATGCCAGCAGCCCAATTTTTCTGCCCCTGTTTAACAGGGGCGTTTAAGTACAATTTTTGATGCAATGCTTTGCAGCAGGGCTAATTCCTGCAATAAAACTAGAGTGTATGGCAGAGGTTGCAGTGTGATGGCACCAGTGCCTAAGGCCCAATTTTTCTGCCCCTGTTTAACAGGGGCGTTTAAGTACAATTTTTGATGCAATGCTTTGCAGCAGGGCTAATTCCTGCAATAAAACTAGAGTATATGGCAGAGGTTGCAGTGTGATGGCACCAGTGCCTAAGGCCCAATTTTTCTGCCCCTGTTTAACAGGGGCGTTTAAGTACAATTTTTGATGCAATGCTTTGCAGCAGGGCTAATTCCTGCAATAAAACTAGAGTATATGGCAGAGGTTGCAGTGTGATGGCACCAGTGCCTAAGGCCCAATTTTTCTGCCCCTGTTTAACAGGGGCGTTTAAGTACAATTTTTGATGCAATGCTTTGCAGCAGGGCTAATTCCTGCAATAAAACTAGAGTATATGGCAGAGGTTGCAGTGTGATGGCACCAGTGCCTAAGGCCCAATTTTTCTGCCCCTGTTTAACAGGGGCGTTTAAGTACAATTTTTGATGCAATGCTTTGCAGCAGGGCTAATTCCTGCAATAAAACTAGAGTGTATGGCAGAGGTTGCAGTGTGATGGCACCAGTGCCTAAGGCCCAATTTTTCTGCCCCTGTTTAACAGGGGCGTTTAAGTACAATTTTTGATGCAATGCTTTGCAGCAGGGCTAATTCCTGCAATAAAACTAGAGTGTATGGCAGAGGTTGCAGTGTGATGGCACCAGTGCCTAAGGCCCAATTTTTCTGCCCCTGTTTAACAGGGACATGTAATTACAATTCTTGATATAATATTTCACAGGAGGGCCCCTTCCTGTGCCCACCCAGAGTAACTGTGAGGACTTATAGTGTTGTGGCACCAGCACCACAACCACCAAAGGTCAATTTTTCTACCACTGTTCAACAATGGCATGTAATTACAATTCTTGATATAATCGTTCACAGCAGGGCGCTCCAGCGCCCACCAAGAGTCACTTTGAGGGCTTACAATGTTGTTGCAAAACCAACACCTTGTTCCGCCATTTCTGCAGAGCATATAGGGCAGGCCCCTACTTTCAAACATCCAATTTACAAACATCTCCTACTTGCAAACGGAAGGAGACAACAGCAAGTGAGATGAAAAAAGATGGACAACAAAACAAATTATACAGGGGTGATAACCCTTCCCTATGTTTTCCAAAAAGCTTAAAAATATTTTTTTTGACTGGAGCTACACTTTAAAAATGTACCAGTTGAAAATTACAAACAGATTCAACTTAACACAACAAACCTACACAGTCCCTGTCTTGTTTGCACCGCCTGTATACTTCTGTTCTGAGTATATAGGGCCTGGGGGCCACACGCATTTCCTTTTTTTAATATGGGTACAGGGTTCCCCTTAATATGCGTACAAGACCCAAATAGGCTGGTAATGGGCAGGGAGGGCTACCCATGCCATTTTTCTGAATGATTTTCAACCATATTGCAGGAACCAGATATAACATTAAAACCGCAAGCAGTTTTATATGGTGTTATTTCCGCTTAATGTCATTTTGTGCAGGGACTGTTCTAAACACGGGAAACACGTGGCACTTCACAGGCATACTACAGACACCCACCAGGCACCATATTTAAAGGAATATTTCACTTTTTTTTTTTTCACTTTAATCGTCATTAAAATCAGTGCTCCCACCAAAACGGTAGTTTTTAAAACTTTTTTTTGCAGTGACCCATGTCCCCTGAGGCAGGAGGCAGGTCGCCAAACCCTTTTTAGGACACTATCTTGCATATTAGCCGTTAAAATTAGCACTTTCCAATTCGAACGTTCGAGTCCCATAGACTTCAATGGGGTTCTAACGTTCGTACCGAACGCGGGGGCCGTTCGCAAGTTCTGGTGCGAACCGAACCGGGGGGTGTTCGGCTCATCCCTAATGTTGGTACACATGTCACATTTATTTGGTGAAAACTGTGATCATTTGGAAATACTAACACACAAAATCGTTACTCATTTTGTGTGTGGTTTGTGAAAACAGTTGTGGGAGTTTTGGTTTAGATTTATGAGATGAAGAGCAACAAGTGAGAGAGAGAGAATAATATATGGTATTTTCCAAAAACATGAAAACAGTACACATTACTAGCTTTCTTTAAAAAAAGGAATAAGTAGCAACATAAAAACCCAGCAATTACACGTTATTTTAGGAATTAAACAGTTAATCTCAAAATGAAAATGTATTTGTACAATTAGTCGTACAATAAGAATCAATAGTTGTACAATTAGAATCAATAGTTGAAGCTTGCCTTTAGCTATATAATGCACAATTTCACGTGAATGCATGTTTGAAATTCACTAGTTTGAAAATTTACTATAGTGCTTGGTTAAAACCCAATGTGAGTAGGATTGTGACTATTTTTCTTGTCTGAGCATGCACACTTATGCTGGTACATAGAAAGAGGGATGGAGGAGAGGTCTCCAGAGCAGGGGTAAAGCCACCGCAGAGATTGCCCCCTTGGATCCGGTATCACCGTGATTTTAGTAGATTCCTTAAAAAACACATATTAAAACAGAAGAGAATAACCAACCAGAAACTTCAAACAACAAACAACAGAAGGGTAAACCTCCGAAAACACTTCAGGAACTTTTTTCCCCATGGAGTACACTCCCACGTTACCCCTGCCTAAGTGTGCTTCCTCACTTTTCGTGGATGTGAAGTTGCTCTGAAGAGGGGGAGGAGTGATAGAGAGAAAGATGAGACAGGGAGAGGTATTGGGAGAGGTATTGAAAGAAGGGGGAAGCGAGAGAGAGGGGTGGTAGGAGATTTGAAGGGGGACCAATGACATATCAGGGACAGTAGGTCCATAAGGCTAATCTATTAAGGCTAGCTACAAGTATTATTCTGTCTAACAAAGTTGGGGCCCATCACAGAGGAGGTGTAATTTCGGAAGAAGCTCAAGGTATATAGAGGTTGGAAGGTACGTGCTGGAACTGGAGAAATGGCAATGAATCCAAACAGGGAGCAAAAAGACAAAGTGTAAAAAAGTTGGCTGAAGCTTGGAATCAACGGTGGACAGAATGTTCATCTGGCAGACCAAATTGCATCCGCTTTATGGGAGGTTTCTGAGGGCTCTGCCATTTTTCACAGATCAAAGCAGTCTTCCTGGAGAGGCTTGGCTCATGGGATGGAGAGGAATTCTCTTGTTCCATGTTGGAAGGTTGCATCGCATTAAGGTAGTTCTCTTCTTTCAGCGGAGAGGTAAAAGATAAACGCTCTCCCGTGGCAGGTTGAATGTGGAGATGCCTGGACAAATTGAACATGGTTGTTATGAAGCATGGTGCAAACCACTGAGAAGGTCTTGTGCTGGTGCATAACATCAATGGAGTAGTCAGCAAACAGTAGCAGTGAGTGTTCGTAAGCACACAAGTTGCTCACTCTGCGGAATTTTTGAAGTACAGTGTGTTTTTTCTCATAGTTAAGATATCTGACAATCACCAGTCTGAGTCTGGAGCCCGATTCCAATGGCTGACCAATGCAGTGGGCATATTCCACCAGGCAGGGGGTAATTCCAGCTGTTCCGGGATGGTGGTAGAGCAGATGGCAACCAGAAGAGGAATATGATTCTGGGAAGCCAATGATGCAGAAGTTATTGCGCCTGGATCTATTTTCCAGGTCGTCCACTTTTTCCTGGCGTTCTTTTTGTACTGTGGAGAACCTGGCTACAACGGTAGAGAGAGCAGTAGTGTCATCTTCAACAGAGGAGATCTGTTCCTCTGTTTGATCGATTCTGAGAGATTGGACCTGGGGTTCTCTGTGCAGTTGCTCTAGCCCTTTAATAACTGTGTTATTTACAGCCTTAGTGACCATAGGGATGAGAAGGGCCACCACCGCCTAGGTCAGGGATATGCAATTAGTGGACCTCCAGCTGTTGCAAAACTACAAAACTACAAGTCATGCTCTGCCTCTGGGTGTCATGCTTGTGGCTGTCAGAGTCTTGCTATGTCTCATGGGATTTGTAGTTCTGCAACAGCTGGAGGTCAGCTAATTGCACATCCCTGGCCTAGGCTATGCCAGCTGAGGATGCAGTATCCACCTGAGGGAGTGCCATGTGGACTGGAAGGGCCATGTGTGTGTCCGCAGCACGGGTGTCAGCAGAAAGAGCAGGCGACATACAGTATTGGCTGTGCTCTCTCCCCTGTGTTTACTGTGTTCAGGCACGTAGCGGGGGGCGGCAGAGCCGTGGATCATTCCAGGAAATGATCCATGGGGGTTCCCCAGGTAGAAGGGAGGCAGAGGAGGGAGTTACCTCAGAGGCTATGCAGATTGGAAGCTGGCTTCAGAGGAGCGCAGTGGGAGCTGATATCTCCTAGCTACTTTCCATGTGATGCCGGAACCGGAAGTGCATGTCTGTTTTAAATGTACTGCCGTCTGAGGATCTGAAAATCATGGGCATCCAATGTTGCATTCTGGTCCTGTCCCTTGCACAATTTTTGAATGCAGCTTTTCACAGATAGGTGAACCTCTGCCCACCTTTGCTTCTGAGAAACTCTGAGGTTGATTTACTAAAGACAAATTGTCTGTGCACTCTACAAGATTAGTTACCCCAGAGCCTAGAAAATTGGCAGAAGCTCTGCATGACTTCTATCAAAATAAAAAAGTTCAAGTAGAACTAAAATTAAAGAGTAAAAAAATGCGAGCAAGCAGTCTCTTTATTGCAGAATATTAACCCTAAGGTTTTGTTTTACTAAAGGTGAATAGACTGGGAACTTGCAAATTGCAGTTTCACTCTGCAAAAGCAGTTTCTCCAGAGCTTGGTAAATGTGCAAGCAAAAATGCTGTTTTTTTTTCTTGCATGTAATTGGGTATTCTTTGCAAAGTGAAGCTTTATCTCATTTTACTAAGTGCTGGAGCAATTGGACTTGCGTAGTTCAAATGCACTTTGCAAAGTGCGCAGTCAAGTTGCCTTTAATATCAACCCCTCTGACTCTTCAGGATGCTCTTTTATACCCGGTCATGTTACTGACCTGTTGCCAAATAACCTACCTTCCTTGTTAATTCCACTTACTTTGCCAGCTTTTTGTTGTCTTGTCCCAACTTTTTTGAAACATATTGCTGCCATCAAGTATCTTTTTTTTCTTTCTTAAAATTGTACATTTTCTCGGTTTAAGTATTTGGCACATTCTATTGTGAATAAAATTTGGGTTTATGACATTTCCAAATTATTGCATTATGCTTTTATGTAGATTTTACACAGCGTCCCAACTTTTTGGGAATTGGAGTTGTAGATATACGTATATCAAAAAGGCTAGGCCTATTCAGCAAGGCAATACAAACTACAACCACAATACAGTAGGGGAAGTAATTGTACAAATAAAGCAGGCTTTGCTTTATCAGAATTAGATCACTAACTTTTAATGGCTGCTATAGGTTACCAGATGTTGCTCTTTGCACATTACTCTTTGTTTTGTTCTAAGAATAGTGCCTAGTTACATGGGAAAAGTTATAAATATAATTTCTATACATAACATCTTATGCAATTTTGGGAAATACAGATACACATTTCCATAGATATATATGTTCAGAACTGTCACAATTATATATCACCGAAATAGTTTTTCCTTATAATACTGTAAAATACAGACAATTCTAGTATATAATTTAGTACTTATACAGCATCACCAGGTTTCACAGATAGACAGATTTAACTAATCTACTAGAAAAAAAGCTATAATTGTATTGGGGAAAAAAATTACAAAGTTCCATGACAAATTCCATAACGTCTACATTTTTTCTTGCTTGTTAGCAAGAAGTTTAAAATGATTTAGAATAAGCTATTAATATCCACATGTTGGATAGCAGAACATTTTCACAATATATTAGTTTGTGGCAACACAATATAGTTTCCATGCCAATATTAATCTTGCATTGTTCAAATTTATCACACACCGTTGCTTTCCTGACATAAACAATAATGAATTTGCAAATATGTTTTCCTTGGGATTCATTGCAGATGGAGCTTATCGCAGTGTAGTTTTTATGGTTTTAAGAAAGCAAAGTCAGAATGAGCAATACGTCAGTGTAAGTAATAGCAGTAACTCCATGACCAGTAGGTCTTCCTCTTGGGGTCACCATATTTGAGCTGAAAGTTCTCTGGTGCAAGATTGTAATTTCATTGGAAAGAGAGTGTGAGGAAATCTGTTTTCAGCATTGTCACTATTAACCCTCTTATTTCAAAGCAGAGCAGATAGGTTAATGTGAACTATGTTTAATACTATGCTTTAATACAACACAAATCGCTACAGATTTTCTTCAAGGATGACCTTACAAGGGTAGGTATTGAACAGTATTTACTGAAACTGTTACAGGCTTTCAAAGTGCACAGTCTAATACAATGAAACTCATAGATTACATACAGGTGAGACACAGACGGAATCTGGAGTAGCTGTGCATAGGGACCAATCAGCTTCCATATTCAGCTTGTTCAGTTAGAAGCTAGAGCCTGACTGGTTGTCATGCACAGCTGCTCCAGATCTGTTTGCTCCAGTTTTAGTAACTTCCCTTCACAGTGTACACTACAGACCTACCTGTCCACTGATTTAGCTTAACAGCTTAACACATTACATAATCAACTAGCAGCTATTGTTCAATTCACTTACTGATCCAAGGTCAGCAAACATGGATGGGGGGGGGGGGGGGGGGTTGCATTCCTTTACAGGGGACCTACTCTTCAGGTCAAAGCATGGAATTATGGAAGTAGAGTAATAAGGTATTTAAAGAAGAATCCCAGGTATGTTATTTTTTTAATATTTAAATTGGTCCAGTTTGGATCAAGGTAACTATGAATATACCATAAAATAACAGAAATTAAACCTATAACCATGTACATGAAGAGATAGGATAAACTAGTGGCGCTAACAAAATATAATAACACTGACTATGAATCAATAATTATATAATGTGAATATCACATATACCACCTAGTGACAAGTGACAAAAAATTGTTCATAAATAAACTAATGTTGGATGAAAAAAAAATATATTCAATCTTCTTAAATCTTTATATCTTCCACCACACCAACGTGCTTGTGACACCTCTCCCTCTGAAAAACGCACTCGCCAACTTATATTGCCTCCCGCTCTCGTGTTTGGCTCAAGAGTAATTTAAACCACACCTGGGTTAAACACGACCATCCACTGTATCCTCGTGGTTCAAATCAAGATTTCTCCATATGTGAAAAAATAAGAAAGTGCTCCAAATAGCATGATAAAGTTTCAACCAGTTTATTAAAAATCACACCAACACTTCAATGTTTGCACTCACATTTCAAATGATTCAAATCAGCTTCAAAAGAAAAACCACAGCAAACAGATAAAGAAGACTCAGCGGTGCACTGCAGCTGCGGCTGACCTGAAGTGTGCACTTGTAGTGTATCTCTCACCCACTCCAAAGTTCCTGCTCTTGGTGACAGTGTGCTGTTCTCAGAAAGCGGCGCCTCACGTCAGTAGGATTGAATGTCATCTAGCCACGCCCCCAACATGTTTCATCACTAAGACGTCCTCATGGGATTGGCTGCACAGTCCATCAATCATCCCTTTTATATCCTCCCCTCAGCAGACCCCGTGGGTTGTGATATCGAGCATGCACACACTTCGTGCCCCCATGACCGCAAATCACCGGTGATCACAGATTCAAAGGTGCCTGACTGGGAGGTATATAGTATAAATATAAAACAAAGATCACAATTGGTCGTAGTATATAATGTGACCCATCTTATATAGATAGTACCACAGCCAATACACCATGACTCATTAAGGCAGTGGTGTGTGATATATAAAATTGAACATTTTAAATAAGGAAATACAACATATATTAATTACTAAAAATACTAATCAGTTTAATCTAATCTGACAGTGGATGATCTGTCCATTAAAACAAAGGCTAAAACATCTACACCAATATGATTATGGTCTGGATCTAAAATGTATGCAGGTGCCAGCGAAAATGTGTCAATCTCGCCGCTTTTAGCGGCGAGATTGACACCCTTCGAGCCCCATCGCGGGAGCCAGTGCCGAGCCGGCTCGCATTGGGAAAGGAAAAATGTTTATTTTCCTTTCCCAATAAGCAACAAGCATCGCTGACATTAAGGCCTGGTTCACACTGGTGTGGGGATCTGAATTGGATTCCCGCCAATACCAGGCACTGTATTTGGTATGAATCTTAAGGGAGCACTTCATGCCAAATTTTAAATAAAAAACCGGCATGGGTTTCCCCTCCGGAAGCATGGCAGGTCTGGTAGGGATTTTAAGGCGAACCCCCTATACTTAAAAAAACGGCATGGGGGTCCCCCCAAAATCCATACCAGACCCCTATCCGAGCACGCAGGCCTGCCGGTCAGGAAAGGGGGTGGGGACGAGCAAGCGCCCCCCCCCCCCCCTCCTGAGCCGCACCAGGTTGCACGTGCCCTCAACATGGGGGAGTGGGTGCTTTGGAGGAAGGGGGCCCCAGATACCAGCCCCCGACTCTATGTGAATGAGTGTGGGGTACCATGTACCCCTACCGATTCACCTGGTGAAAAAAGTATAAATAAAAAACACAACACAAGTTTTTAAAATACTTTATTAGACAGCTCTGGGGGTCTTCTTCCATCCTGAGGGGTCTTCTCGCTGGACTCCTCCGCTATCTTATGCTAGCTCTTTTATTAGCAGAGGAGCCCGGCTTTCTTCTTCGTTGCTGCCGCTGCCATCTGGGGGTCTTCTTCCGACTTCGGTGGTCTTGTCCCACTCTTCGGGGGTCTTGTCCCCTTCTTCGGTTCTTCTTGCCGAGCCTCCGCTATCTTCTTATAGTTCTTTTACTAGCAGTGACCCGGTCTTCTGTCGCCACCTTCTTCTCTTCTTACGACTTCGGGGGTAATTTCCCCCTCTTCGGTTCTTCTTGCCGGGCCTCCACTTTCTTCTTCCAGCTCTTTTACTAGTGGTGGTCTGGTCTTCTGTCGCCGCCGCCTTCTCGTCTTCTCTTTTTCTCTTCTTCTTCTTCTTCCTTGAGATGTTGACTGGACGCTCTCTCTGGCCGCAATTCCAGGGACGCATTGTGCGGCGACTTTTTTAAGGACAAGGGGCGGGGTCACTGGGTGATGTCACGTGGTGACCCCACCCTCTTATGATGTCACAGCCCCGGATGAGTCTGGGACTGTGACATCATAAGGGAGCGGAGTCACCATGTGACATCACCCGGTGATCCCGCCCCTTATACCTATATAAGTCGCTGCACAAAGTGTCCCTGGCATTGCGGCCTGAGAGAGTGTCGTGTCAACATCAAAAGGAAGAAGAGAAGACGAGAAGGCGAGAAGGCGGCGGTGACAGAAGACTGGGCCACCTCTAGCAAAGGAGCTGGAAGAAGAAAGCGGAGGCCCGGCAAGAAGAACCGAAGAGGGGGACAAGACCCCCGAAGAGGGAGACAAGACCCCCGAAGTCGGAAGAAGACCCTCGGATGGCGGCGACAACGACGAAGAAGAAACCCGGGCTCCTCCACTAGTAAAAGAGCTAGCAGAAGATAGCGGAGGAGTCTGGCGAGAAGACCTCCCAAGACGGAAGAAGACCCCCGGAGCTGTCTAATAAAGTATTTAAAAAACTTGTGTTGAGGTTTTTTTTGCATTTTTTTCACCAGTGGAATGGGTAGGGGTACATGGTACCCTATACTCATTCACATAGGGTGGGGGGCCGGTATCTGGGGGCCCCCTTATTAAAGGGGGTTCCTGGTTTCTCATAAGCCCCTCACCCACAGACCCTGACAACCAACGACCAGGGTTGTCGGGAAGAGGCCCTTGTCCTCATCAACATGGGGTCAAGGTGCTTCGGGGTGGGGGGGCTTTAGGGCACCCCCCTTCCCCCAAAGCACCCACCCTCCATGTTGAGGGCACGCACAGCCTGGTACGGCTCAAGAGGGGGGGTGCTCGCTCGTCCCCACCCCCTTTCCTGACCGGTCAGGCTGCGTGCTCAGATAAAGGTCTGATATGGACTTTGGAGGGACCCCACGCCGGTTTTTTTCAGCGTAGGGGAGTCCCCTTAAAATCCCTACGAGACCTAAGGGCCTGGTATGCCCCTGAAGGCATGCAGGTCTCATTAGTGAGGCGACATTGTCACTGATCTCTCTCGCTACTATAGGAAAATAACATTTTCCTATTGCAGCCAGCGCGAGAACCAGCACAACGGGATCGCGCTGGTTAGAGAAGCCTGTTGCCGAGAACCAGCGTGACAGGAACGTGCTGGAAAAACACAATATTGGCGGCACCTACTGTACAAATTACAAGCCCATCCATTGTCTGTAATGACAAAGACATCCGATAGGTTGATACACAAAAGCGCTAATATGATCAAAACCAGGAAACAAAAATTTACTTTTATCTTCAAACGGGGATGATTTACACCATATTAATATCAGTCAGGATCCACTGGTGAGGTCCACCCATATCAAGGGAATCATCTCCCATGCATCTCACAATCTTATTACAACAATGATTTAAATGCAGGTACACAAACCCTAAACTGGGTTTGTACAGATTAATTGCAACTTATTCATATCCATTAATGAATAGAGCTGTAAAAATGGAGGCGCAAGTCACCAAAGTTGCATGCATCCACACATTAATCAATTACTAAAATGTAAAACTGAAAAATTACCAAAAAATGACATCATGAATATACTATAGTGTATTAGAAACTGAATATGGTTGATAATGAGTATATAACTCCAATATAGCAATTGATGCCTGATAACCAAAGAGTAAATAATAATCAAACAATGATTTAATCAGAAATTATTAATAAAACAATTGAGGTTTACCTCAATGTTTAAACCTCTAAGAGCAAGGCACTTCATCAAAAAAATCCAGTGGCTTTGCCTTTGGGAAAGATCCCTTACCCTTTTAGAGCCCCTCCAAAATGGGTGAACGGTATCTATCCCACAAAATTGTAGCACAGAGGGGTCCTGATTATGTTTTTCTTTAAAGTGTAACGATACACTATGATAACGGAAGCCTTTCCTTATATTTGCAAGGTGTTCTGCTATACGGAATTTTAAAAGTCTTTTTGTTCTTCCCACATACAGTAACCCGTATGGACACCACATGTGAGCAGTTGCTGGTGATGAACTCCTTAATGTCAAAGGATTTGGCGTCCCTGTTAGAAATTTCAGTTCTACCCCTATTACTGATCCTAACAGTTCTACAACATGTAAATTTTCTACAAGCAAAGAATCCTTTCAGACAGATTTTTAGAGCCTGTTGATCTGGAGGATCCAATATTTTTTTAACTATCCAAGCTCCAAAGTTTGGGGCCCGCCTATACATCAACTTACAGTAGGTTGTTTAATAGCTTCCCTAAATGTCTGTCCCTACACAGTATGTGCCAATGTTTCTTATAGATGTTTTCTATTTCTTTATATTGGCAATGAAAATTAGATATAAAACCCAGTTGGTGCTGACTATTTGGCACCTGGACCTCAGGTTTCTTCTTTAGGCATAATTCTCTTGTGATCTCGGATACTTCTTGGATGGTTTTATTCAAAGACTCCTCTATATATCCCTTATCCAAAAATGTAATCTTAAATTGGTTGCAAACCCTTACAAACCACTTTGACCTACAGGCAAGCCTAGAGTAAGGCTTACCTGTAGGTCCAATAAATATCTTCTAAACCTACACGGTTTAGGAGATATTTACTAAAAGACAGGCACTGCTGTCTACGGCGCATGCGCCGTAGACAGCGGTGCGCAGGCGCACTATCTCCGTTAGCAGCATGCCACTGCTAACGGCGATATGCCATTAGTGGCGGCTTCCATGCGCATGCACGGGAGTGATGTCATCGCTGCTTCGGCGCTGTGAGTGGCCAGAGCAGCGACACCTGGAAGAAGATGGACGCGCCATACTACAGGGGACAGCAGTGACATCGCTGGCTCCTGTGTCAGGTAAGTGACACATAATGGGCTACTATGCGATGTATAGTAGCCCATTATACTTTACCTTTGCAGGGAGACAAAGAAGAAGTAAACCCATCAGGGTTTACTTTTTCTTTAAGCAAATGTGCTTGTTGGTAATAATCAGCCACTTTAGTACAGTTCCGTCAAATCCTTAGCACCTTAGGTATATTTCTGATCCATGAAGGGTAATGACCACTTATAATTGACATATAAAGCCGCGTACACACGGGCGGACTGTATGGCCAACTTAGTCCGTCAGACAATCCGACGGACAGTCCGTCCTACTTTCGAATGAACGGACTTGACCACACACGGATGCAAAATAGTCCGTCGAAAGTTTGCGCGATGGCGTGTACAGCACGTACGACGGGACTAGAAATAGGAAGTCCAATACACAGCAATGCAACCTTTCGCCGTGTAAATCCTTTCCGAGCATGCGCCATACTTAGTCCGTCGAACTAGCCTACTCAGGAGCGGATTGTCCGCTGAAACCAAAGTCTGACGGACAATATTACGGAAATTCCGAAATACTTAGTCCGCCAGACTGCATGCTGAAAAAGTCCGCTGAAGCCCACACACGAGCGGACTGTCCGCTGAAATGTGTTTCGACGGACTAAGTTGGCCAGACAGTCCGCCCGTGTGTACGCGGCTTAACTGTTGCAGTCTGTTGGTGTGAAATATACTTTGATGTTTACTTTGTTGTTATCTTTTTCAATAATTACATCCAAGAAGCTAATACTATTTTCGCTAATTTCATAATCCAACTTAGTGTTCCGATTTAAATCTTCCAAAAATTCCACAGCAGATTCTTGCGTCCCCTCTCAGATGAACAGGAGGTCATCTATGAATCTTCGATAAAACTTCAATTGTGGGCATCTTTTTTTCTGAAAACATGCCTGTTCTCCCATTGGCTAGGTTTTTACATATACATTTTTTTTTTAAAGTGGCAGCTTTATTCACATTTTGTTTCAGTGGTGGTATAAGATATCAGGGGTGGTCATATATCTAGTACTAGCAGTTCATTATGAATATACCATACATGTGGGATTCCTCTAAAAGCTAGAAATACCTGTAGTAGAACCCAGTGATCTAAACCAGCTTCCAGGTCCCTTGCAGAGCGACTACTCTGCTACATTGTGAATGCAGGTCGACCACTCAGCATGAGCACCATTCAGAGAATGCTTTGCACTTTTTAAATTCATGTAATGCACTCTCTGATTGGATCAGGTGGATAGACATCACCGCCCCACCTCTCCACCATATCCAATCAGAGGATGCTTTGCTTTCTTTGAGAAAATTCAAAGCATTCTCTGAATGGCGCTATAATACTAAAATTAAGAATATATATATATAACTATATATGCTAGATTAAATAATATTACATCTTTCCATCTGGGCCCCCCCAAGATTCTATCCTTAAACCTCTTTGATTCTCTATCTACATCTCCTCTCTGGGTCAGCTGATATGCTCTCTAGCTTCCAATAGTCGTTTGCTGACAGCACCCACAATCATCTTTCTAACCCTTAGCTCACCCCATCAGTTTCCTCACACATCATTTTTTCAATCAAATAACTTTTTATAGATTTTTCACATATTACAACAACAAAAGAAAAAAAAGAATGAACAATAGTATGCATTACATCTCTTTTCCCCACCCAACGTGGTGTATACAGTCAAAAAACAAAGCAACCCAACAAACATACTATCTTACAAAACGAATAGACCCAAAAAAAAACAGATCCAAAGAGAACATTTCCCTTCTACTTTTTTTCCTTCTTTGTCTTTCCCTTTCCTTCCTTCCTCCTCTTTATTTGTGTTCAACAGTCCCTTTTTTTCAATTCCCTCTTTCATCTTGATCCTATATAATAGCTATTTTATATGTATTAACCACTTGCCGACCGCCGCACGACGATGTACGTCGACAGAATGGCACGGGCAGGCAGATGGGCGTACCTGTATGTCCCTGCCTTCCCGCGGGTGGGGGGCCCGATCGGGCTCCCCCCGGTGCCTGCGGCGGTCGGTATTCGTTCGGGAGCGATCCGGGATGAGGGGGCGGCCATTCATTCATGGCCACCCCCTCGCGATCGCTCCCGACGAATGGAAATCCCTTCCTCTCCTGTAATGTAAACACAGGAGAGGAAGTGATGTAATCTCTCCTCCGTGTCGGTATTTTTCGTTCCGGCACCGAGGAGAGAGGATCGGTGAGTTGCACCAACACGACACTTCACAGTAGAACATGCCAGGCACACTCACACCCCCCCTTTACCCCCCGATCACCCCCCCAATTACCCCTGCCCCCCCAGTCACAGTGACACCAATGCATTTTTTTTTTTGCATTGGTGTCATTTGTGACTGTAATAACTGTTAGGGCAGTTAGGGTTAGCCCCCTTTAGTTCTAATGTACCCCCCTAACCCCCCCAATAAAGGTTTAACCCCGTGATCACCCCCCGTCGCCAGTGTCACTAAGGCTGGGTTCACATTGCAGCGGTTTATGAGAACAGATGTGATTCGCACCGCACTGCAGTGCAAATCACATCCGATCTCTGCGATTCGAGTTCAGCCATTCGCCGCACCCGCCGCAAATTCGCACGGGACCCTTTTTTTGGTCCGCAGCAGAATCGGATCGCATGGGTGTTCACACCATGCGATCCGAGTTTGCAGATGCGAACTGATCTGGGGGTGTCATTAACATTTCACTGACACTCCCAGCAGTTCGCATAGGGCAGTGTGAACTGCCGTCGGGAGGCATGCGATGCGGGAACCCGCCGCGGATTCGTGGCGTTCCCGCATCGCTCCAGTGTGAACCCAGCCTAATAAGCGATCGTTTTTCTGATCGCTGTATTAGTGTCACAGGTGACGCTAGTTAGGCAGGTAGGTATTTAGGTTCGCCGCAGCTTTTTATAGCGCCAGGGACCCCCATATACTACCGCATAAAGCCCCCTGATTGCCCCCTAGTTAACCTTTTCACCAGTGATCACCATATAACTGTTACAGGTGACGCTGGTTGGTTAGTTATTTTTTATAGTTTCAGGGCACCCGCCATTTATTACCTAATAAAGGTTTAACCCCCTGATCACCCGGCGGGTGTCATTTGTGACTGTAATAACTGTTAGGGCAGTTAGGGTTAGCCCCCTTTAGTTCTAAGGTACCCCCCTAACCCCCCCAATAAAGGTTTAACCCCGTGATCACCCCCCGTCGCCAGTGTCACTAAGGCTGGGTTCACATTGCAGCGGTTTATGAGAACGGATGTGATTCGCACCGCACTGCAGTGCAAATCACATCCGATCTCTGTGCGATTCGAGTTTAGCCATACAGATAGTATGGCTGAATTTGCGTTGCACCCGCCGCACCCGCCGCAAACTCGCACGGGACCCTTTTTTTGGTCCGCAGCAGAATCGGATCGCATGGGTGTTCACACCATGCGATCCGAGTTTGCAGATCGCACTGCGATATGCGAACTGATCTGGGGGTGTCATTAACATTTCACTGACACTCCCAGCAGTTCGCATAGGGCAGTGTGAACTGCCGCCGGGAGGCATGCAATGCGGGAACCCGCTGCGGATTCGTGGCGTTCCCGCATCGCTCCAGTGTGAACCCAGCCTAATAAGCGATCGTTTTTCTGATCGCTGTATTAGTGTCACAGGTGACGCTAGTTAGGCAGGTAGGTATTTAGGTTCGCCGCAGCTTTTTATAGCACCAGGGACCCCCATATACTACCGCATAAAGCCCCCTGATTGCCCCCTAGTTAACCCTTTCACCAGTGATCACCATATAACTGTTACAGGTGACGCTGGTTGGTTAGTTATTTTTTTATAGTTTCAGGGCACCCGCCATTTATTACCTAGTCTCACTAGTGTACCCCTAAATTTAGGGGTGTCTACTTTCCAAAATGGGGTCATTTGGGGGGGGGGTTTGTGCCATCTTGGCATTTTATGGCCTTCAAAACTGTAACGCCCTTAGAAAGCCTGAAGGCGGTGCTTGGTTTTCGGGGCCCCGTACGCGGCTAGGCTCCCAAAAAGTCCCACATATGTGGTATCCCCGTACTCAGGAGAAGCAGCAAAATTTATTTTGGGGTGTCATTTCACATATGCCCATGGCATGCGTGAGCAATATATCATTTAGTGACAACTTTGTGAAAGAAAAAAAAAAAAAAAGTTTGTAATTTTCCCGCAACTTGTGGCAAAATATAAAATATTCCATGGACTCAACATGCCTCTCAGCAAATAGCTTGGGGTGTCTACTTTCTAAAATGGGGTCATTTGTGGGGGTTTTGTGCCATCTTGGCATTTTATGGCCTTCAAAACTGTAATAGGTAGTGAGGAGTGAAGTCAAATATTTACGCCCTTAGAAAACCTGAAGGCGGTTCTTGGCTTTCGGGGCCCCGTACGCGGCTAGGCTCCCAAAAAATCCCACACATGTGGTATCCCCGTATTTAGGAGAAGCAGCAGAATTTATTTTGGGGTATCATTTCACATATGCCCATGGCATGCGTGAGCAATATATCATTTAGTGACAACTTTGTGAAAAAAAAAATAAAAAAAAATTAAAGTTTGTAATTTTCCCGCAACTTGTGGCAAAATATAAAATATTCCATGGACTCAACATGCCTCTCAGCAAATAGCTTGGGGTGTCTACTTTCTAAAATGGGGTCATTTGTGGGGATTTTGTGCCATCTTGGCATTT
Source organism: Lithobates pipiens (assembly GCF_037356315.1). Classification (NCBI taxonomy): domain Eukaryota; kingdom Metazoa; phylum Chordata; class Amphibia; order Anura; family Ranidae; genus Lithobates; species Lithobates pipiens. The sequence continues at coordinate 204,471,017 of NW_027507785.1, read as the reverse complement.
TATGGCCTTCAAAACTGTAATAGGTAGTGAGAAGTGAAATCAAAAATTTACGCCCTTAGAAAGCCTGAAGGCGGTGCTTGGTTTTCGGGGCCCCGTACGCGGCTAGGCTCCCAAAAAGTCCCACATATGTGGTATCCCCGTACTCAGGAGAAGCAGCAGAATTTATTTTGGGGTGTCATTTCACATATGCCCATAGCATGTGTGAGCAATCTATCATTTAGTGACAACTTTGTGTAAAAAAAAATAATAATTTTTTTTTGTCATTATTCAATCGCTTGAGGCAAAAAAATAAAATATTCAATGGGCTCAACATGCCACTTATCAATTTCCTTAGGGGGTCTACTTTCCAAAATGGGGTCATTTGGGGGGGGGTTTGTACTGCCCTGCCATTTTAGCACCTCAAGAAATGAGATAGGCAGTCGTAAACTAAAAGCTGCGTAAATTCCAGAAAACGTACCTTAGTTTGTAGATGTGACAACTTTTGCGCAAACCAATAAATATACAGTTATTGACTTTTTTTTTACCAAAGACATGTGGCTGAATACATTTTGGCCTAAATGTATGACTAAAATTGAGTTTATTGGATTTTTCTAATAACAAAAAGTAGAAAATATCATTTTTTTTCAAAATTTGCGGTCTTTTTACGTTTATATCGCAAAAAATAAAAATCGCAGAGTCAGTCAAATACCTTTAAAAGAAAGCTCTATTTGTGGGAAGAAAAGGACGCAAATTTTGTTTGGGTACAACATTGCATGACCGCGCAATTACCAGTTAAAGCAGCGCAGTGCCAAAGTGTAAAAAGACCTCTGGTCATTTACCAGCAAAATGGTCGGGTCTGAAAGTGGTTAATTTCACTCCAATGTTAACTTTCTTACCTAATGACCCATATTAATATGCTCATCATATTTCTCACCCAGATCAGACTCTAACTACCAATGCCAGATCTTTCCAAATTTAATAGGGCATCTATGTTTAAAGGTAATTTCCTCTCGTCTTAAATTAAGATGAATTGCTTTAATCCATTGATCTGTCTTTGGCGGAGAGTTTGATATCCATTTTTGCAATATGAGTTTCCGTGCCATGTACATAGTTCTCATCCACATCTCTTGCACTTCATCTGGGAGAGTGTCTATCGGCATGACAAAGCTAACAATGCTATAGGCTGTATCTGTGTGGAACACAAGGAGTTCAAAGTATGAAAAATAAACTCCCAGTAGCCGTGTACTTTGGGGCAGCACTACAACATATGTGTCCCGGTACCGTTTATACATCTTGGACAATTAGTAATTTCTTTACCCCAGGAATACAATTTTAACAGAGTATAGTGAGCTCTGTGAATAATAAAAAGTTGAGTCATACATTGCCCTCATTCCTCATCACTAATGCCCTGTGCACACGGTCGGGCATTCCAATGGCAAACGTGCGATCGGAGCTTGTTGTCGGAAATTCCGACCATGTGTAGGCTCCATCAGACAGTTTCCATCGGAATTTCCGTCACACAAAATTTGAGATCTGGTTCTCAAATTTTCCGACAACAAAATCCGTTTGCATAAATCCCTATCGTGTGTACACAATTCCGATGCACAATCCACGCATGCTTGGAATCAAGCAGAAGAGCCGCACTGGCTATTGAACTTAATTTTTCTCAGCTCATTGTACGTGCTGTACATCACCGCATTCTTGACGTTCAGAAATTCCGACAACTTTGTCACCGTCCAAGGCTTCTTTCTTGAAAGTTGACTCTAGTAGTCATTTTAAAAGAAGAGTATATCTTTCCCATTAGTCCCTGTTTAGCACATTGGGTGGTAACTGCCATAGTTAAGATTAATGAGAGGTTATATTTTAATATGAATGTCTTTGCTTGGGACTGTAAGGTATGCCATAACTGTAGGTATTGAAAAAATAGTTTATTAGACAAATTATATTTTTCTGCCATTTTATCAAATGATTGCAAAGCATCGTTATCATAAAGTTGGCTAAGAAAAAAAATGCCTGCCTTTTTCCATAACTCAAAATTTCTATGTTTCGCCACTTCAAGCAATTGATTATTCCATATGGGCGTATATTGTGTGTAACCCTCATAATGCATTTCTTGTTGAACAGTGGTCCAAATCCTAAGTACCAAGTGGAATGTAGGATATCTGCATTTATTAAAAAAATCGGTAGGAAACTATTAACTGCACTAATGAATTTATCGGCATTTGGAAAAATATAATTTATTGTATAGGATCCTCACAATCTATAGTATTCCAACCATTTAATTGCTGAAGTTGACATGTCAGATAATAAAGCCTAGCATTAGGGAAAAGCAATCCTCCTTCACCCTGCAAAGTTTCCATGCTGATCCAAAGATGATTATATCTAGAAATTAGATCTCTAAACAGAGTATGTTTAAAACATTTCCGTGGTAACCATATGGGACAGTTATAGAGCACATATATTAATTGTGGCATCCAGATCATCTTTATCAATTTAGCTCTACCTATAAGGCTGCTTTCACACTGAGTCGATTTGCAGGCGCTAAAGTGCTAAAAATAGTGCCTGCAAAGCGCCCTGAAACAGCCGCTGCTGTGTCTCCAGTGTGAAAGCCCCGAGGGCTTTCACACTGGAGTGGTGCGCTTGGAGGGCAGTCAAGAAAGTCCTGCAATCCGCATCTTTGGAGCTCTGTAGGAGCGGTGTATTTACCACTCCTAAAGCGCCCCTTCCCATTAAAAACAATGGGGCAGCACTGCAAACCCGACTGCAAAGCGCCGCTGCAGCGGAGATTTGCAGGCGGTTTTAACCCTTTTTCAGCATGTTCAAAAAGACACACACACTGTTGAAAAATTCCTTTTTCCCTGGAGAGATGATCATCCGTCACTGGATAGCAAGAGTGGATTACCCCCTCTGGAATCTTTTTTTATTTTTTTTTATTTTTAATAAAGGACTTTTTCAATGGTGTGTGTGTCTTTTTTTAACATTCTTTTACACTTTCTTTGTGAAATGGTAGGGGTACTTTTGTACTCCCTTACCCTTTCAAACAAGGGGGGCTGGGATCTGGGGGTCCCCTTGTTAAAAGTTGCTTCCAGATTCTGATAAACCCCTCACCCGCAGACCCCCACAACCACCGGCCAGGGTTGTGGGGATGAGACCCTTGTCCTCATCAACATGGGGACAAGATGCTTTGAGGGGTCACAGACCCCGTAAGCATCCTCCCAATGTTGAGGGCATGTGGCCTGGTACGGTTCAGGAGGGGGGGCATTCTCTCATCCCCCCTCTGCGGCCTGCCAGGTTGAGTGCTCGGATAAAGGGTCTGATATAGATTTTTAGGGGGATCTCCACTCCACTCCATGCCAGACCTGAAGGGCCTGGTAATTGAATTTTCCCCCCACGCTTTTTTTTTTATCAATGACTGTTCTCTGTATTACCGACAATTCATTATAGCCGCGAGTGATTTTAAATGACTTTTTTTCCTGCAGAAATGACACTTTGTGCAGGGACAGTTCTAAGCACAGGAAACATGCGTCCCTTTACAGGCATACTATACACACCCCCAGGTACAAAATTTGAAGGAATATTACACTTTCATTGTTTCACTTTAAGCATTATTAAAATCACTGCTCCTAAAAACTTTTTTTTTGTATTGATACATGTCCCCTGGGGCAGGACCCAGGTCCCCAAACACTTTTTAGGACAATAACTTGCATATTATCCTTTAAAATTAGCACTTTAGATTTTGAACGTTCGAGTCCCATAGACTTAACCACTTGCCGACCGCCGCACGACGATATACGTCGGCAGAATGGCACGGGCAGGCATATGGGCGTATATGTAAGTCCCTGCCTTCCCGCGGGTGAGGGGCCCGATCCGGCCCCCCCCCGGTGCCTGCGGCGGTCGGCATTCGTTCGGGAGCGATCCGGGATGAGGGGGCAGCCATTCATTCATGGCCACCCCCTCGCGATCGCTCCCGACGAATAGAAATGCTCCTTGACATCACTTCCTCTCCTCACAGGAGAGGAAGTGATGTAATCTCTCCTCCGTGTCGGTATTTTTCGTTCCGGCACCGAGGAGAGAGGATCGGTGAGTTGCACCAACACACCACACGTACAGTAGAACATGCCAGGCACACTCACACCCCCCCTTTACCCCCCGATCACCCCCCCAATTACCCCTGCCCCCCCAGTCACAGTGACACCAATTGCATTTTTTTTTTTGCATTGGTGTCATTTGTGACTGTAATAACTGTTAGGGCAGTTAGGGTTAGCCCCCTTTAGTTCTAATGTGCCCCCCTAACGCCCCCAATAAAGGTTTAATCCCGTGATCACCCCCCGTCGCCAGTGTCAGTAAGGCTGGGTTCACATTGCAGCGGTTTATGAGAACGAATGTGATTCGCACCGCACTGCAGTGCAAATCACATCCGATCTCTATGCGATTCGAGTTCAGCCATACAGATAGTATGGCTGAATTTGCGCCGCACCTGCCGCAAATTCGCACGGGACCCTTTTTTTGGTCCGCAGCAAAATCGGATCGCATGGGTGTTCACACCATGAGATCCGAGTTTGCAGATCACACTGCGATATGCGAACTGATCTGGGGGTGTCATTAACATTTCACTGACACTCCCAGCAGTTCGCATAGGGCAGTGTGAACTGCCACCGGGAGGCATGCGATGCGGGAACCCGCCGCGGATTCGTGGCGTTCCCGCATCGCTCCAGTGTGAACCCAGCCTAATAAGCGATCATTTTTCTGATCGCTGTATTAGTGTCACAGGTGACGCTAGTTAGGCAGGTAGGTATTTAGGTTCGCCACAACTTTTTATAGCGCCAGGGACCCCCATATACTACCGCATAAAGCCCCCTGATTGCCCTCTAGTTAACCCTTTCACCAGTGACGCTGGTTGGTTAGTTATTTTTTTATAGTTTCAGGGCACCCGCCATTTATTACCTAGTCTCACTAGTGTACCCCTAAATTTAGGGGTGTCTACTTTCCAAAATGGGGTCGTTTGTGCCATCTTGGCATTTTATGGCCTTCAAAACTGTAACGCCCTTAGAAAGCCTGAAGGCGGTGCTTGGTTTTCGGGGCCCCGTACGCGGCTAGGCTCCCAAAAAGTCCCACATATGTGGTATCCTCGTACTCAGGAGAAGCAGCAGAATTTATTTTGGGGTGTCATTTCACATATGCCCATGGCATGCGTGAGCAATATATCATTTAGTGACAACTTTGTGAAAAAAATAAATAAAATAAAAAAGTTTGTAATATTCCCGCAACTTGTGGCAAAATATTAAATATTCCATGGACTCAACATGCCTCTCAGCAAATAGCTTGGGATGTCTACTTTCTAAAATGGGGTCATTTGTGGGGGTTTTGTGCCATCTTGGCATTTTATGGCCTTCAAAACTGTAATAGGTAGTGAGGAGTGAAGTCAAATATTTACGCCCTTAGAAAACCTGAAGGCGGTTCTTGGCTTTCGGGGCCCCGTACGCGGCTAGGCTCCCAAAAAATCCCACACATGTGGTATCCCCGTACTCAGGAGAAGCAGCAGAATTTATTTTGGGGTGTAATTTCACATATGCCCATGGCATGTGTGAGCAATATATCATTTAGTGACAACTTTGTGAAAAAAAAAAAAAAATTTAAGTTTGTAATTTTCCCGCAACTTGTGGCAAAATATAAAATATTCCATGGACTCAACATGCCTCTCAGCAAATAGCTTGGGGTGTCTACTTTCTAAAATAGGGTCATTTGTGGGGGTTTTGTGCCATCTTGGCATTTTATGGCCTTCAAAACTGTAATAGGTAGTGAGGAGTGAAGTCAAATATTTACGCCCTTAGAAAACCTGAAGGCGGTGCTTGGTTTTCGGGCCCCGTACGCAGCTAGGCTCCCAAAAAATCCCACACATGTGGTATTCCCGTACTCAGGAGAAGCAGCAGAATTTATTTTGGGGTGTCATTTCACATATGCCCATAGCATGTGTGAGCAATATATCATTTAGTGACAACTTTGTGTAAAAAAAAAAAAAAAATTCTGTCATTATTCAATCGCTTGAGGCAAAAAAATTTAATATTCAATGGGCTCAACATGCCACTTATCAATTTCCTTAGGGGGTCTACTTTCCAAAATGGGGTCATTTGGGGGGGTTTTGTACTGCCCTGCCATTTTAGCACCTCAAGAAATGAGATAGGCAGTCGTAAACTAAAAGCTGCGTAAATTCCAGAAAACGTACCTTAGTTTGTAGATGTGACAACTTTTGCGAAAACCAATAAATATACAGTTATTGACTTTTTTTTTACCAAAGACATGTGGCTGAATACATTTTGGCCTAAATGTATGACTAAAATTGAGTTTATTGGATTTTTCTAATAACAAAAAGTAGAAAATATCATTTTTTTTCAAAATTTGCGGTCTTTTTCCATTTATATCGCAAAAAATAAAAATCGCAGAGGCAATCAAATACCATCAAAAGAAAGCTCTATTTGTGGGAAGAAAAGGACGCAAATTTTGTTTGGGTACAACATTGCATGACCGCGCAATTACCAGTTAAAGCAGCGCAGTGCCAAATTGTAAAAAGACCTCTGGTCATTTACCAGCAAAATGGTCCGGTCTGAAAGTGGTTAATTAGGGTTCTAAAGTTCACTCAAAGCTTAAGCCTGTTCGCAGGTTCTGGTGCAAACAGAACCGGGGGGGAGGGGGTTGTTTGGCTCATCCTTAGTAGAGACTACTGTGATCTGAGAAGCAGAGATTGGCAGATTGATTGCCAAGGGGTTCACTGGCAAAAGTACTGACTTGATCCAATTTATCCTAAAGCCTGAAAAGGAACCATATGTTTTAATTAATTAATTCAATGAAGACACAGTATCTCCCAGAAATAGAAGTGTGTCATCCGCATATAAGGCAATTTTATCCTCTCCTGTAGACCTAGAAAACCCAGCAATATTCTTTGATTTCCGATAGAAGCAGCAAACAGTTCTAAGGCTAAAGAAAACAACAAAGGTGATAATGGGCATCCCTGTCTTGTTCCTCGTTGCGTGCTGATATATTCCAATTTACCTGCACCTGTGCCACTGGGGCAGTATGAAGTAATTGTATCCAGCTTATAAACTGGGGTCCAAAACTATTTTTTTCTAAACATTACCACAGAAAGTTCCCTGAAAGTATGATTCAACCGTACAATCATACTTTCACACCATTTCCTCAAACTCAAGCCATGTAACACTGAGCTTATAATGTTTCTCAGAGTTTCTTTGCACTGTGAAAACTGTTGGCGCTGTGCAAATTTTAATGTACCACTAATATACAATCACTTCATGTGCATAAACAATGGTGCAAATATTGTTCCAAATTATAAATTTCATAATTTAACCACTTGCCTACTGAGCACTTAAACTCCCGTCCTGCCCAGGCCAATTTTTCTAGCTTTCAGCACTGTCAAACATTGAATGACAATTGCGTGGTCATGCTACACTATACCCATATGACATTTTTTAAAAAAAATTCTCACAAGTAGAAAGGACATTTTGGATTTTTTTTTTTTTAGCAAACAGGTAATTTTTCTCCTTCAGTAATGTGCGCTGATGAGGCTGCACTGATGGGCACTGATAGGCGCTGATAGGCTGCATTGATAGATACTGACAGGCTGCACTGATAGGCACTGATAAGGCGGCACTGATGGGTACTGATGAGGCAGCACTGGTGGGCACTGATAGGTTACACTGATGAGTGGCACTGATGGGTGACACTGGAGGGCACTGATAAGTGACACTGAAGGGCAAAGATAGGTATCACTGATAGGTAGTACTGATAGGTGGTACTAATGGGCACTAATAGGAAATGTTAGGTGACACTGATAGGCAGCACTGATGATGAGGCACTGATAGGTGGCACCGGTGGGCATTGACAGATGGCACTGGTGGGCACTGGTAGGTCGCACTGGTGAGCAATGATAGGCAGCACTGATTTGCATTGCTAGGTAGCACTAGTGGGCACTGGCATGGGGCACCTATTGGGCACAGATGAGGCAGCAGTGGCTGTAGCTGTTTGGGACTGATGTCCCTCTGACAGAAGCCGTGATTGGCTTGTTTTTTCTCCTCATGCTGTAAGCCAATTAAAATTAAAAAGAAAGTTTTTTGGCTTTGGATATATTATTAAGACAAAAAAATAGAAGTTTTCCGATTTGCCTAATGTCATATAAAGTTATTCAGTTATTTAAGCTCATAATTTTTTAAACATATAAAAAAAAAGTCTTCTAGCCCTGTGCGCTTAAAGTGCAATCCTACCAAAAAATATGGTAAATGAAAGCAACCAGTACAAAAATATAAATAACAATCAGTAAAGCAACTCTTATTTATTCTTTCTTTTTAGTGTGCTCTTCTTAGTGGCATTCAGTAGCCAGGTAGTAAATATTAATCCACAGGAAATCACATATATTTCAAGTTTAAAATCTTTATTTTTAGTGATGAACTAAGTAGAAGAGAAATGTAAGTGCAAGTTTTTTTTCAGAGTGGTACGTTTGCAAACAGCATTTTTCTTCCTTTCACCTCTCAGATTTTACAATTGAGAAACAAATTCCATTTGTGCTTTCCAAGCCTCCAAATGGGATCTCTTAAGTGTCTGTCGAGTTTGGTATCTGAGAATGATGAACCGTTTGTATAGAGATGTTACCTGTCTAGAGATACAGCTGCTTGTACAAGGCAAGGGAAAGGAAATTGCAGAGATCACAGGCAATAGCTGATCAATAGATAAAGCAAATCTAGCTGTGTTTCTTTATCTTTGATTGATGCCCTCACTGTAGGGGCAAAGGGGAGAAAACAAACAAAAATTATTGGAATGGAAGAAAATTAAAGGGACATTATGGTTGCTTTGATTCTATCCAATTTCATGCTGAGATACACAATTACAAATTCACCTATTATAGGTTACCTACCTATGAATATTTAAGGAGTTACCAAAGTTCAGATACTTCTAAGAGAAAACCTGTTACATCTTTTGACTGTTTGAGATTTGTATACTGGAAAAGGGCTACCAAATTAGACAGAATTTTTGTTTTCATTTTAGCCTGATGTTAGGAGCATCCTGTTTATAACAATGATCATTTGACAAACATAGTTAAAGGGTATCCTTTGTGCAATCGACTCTAAAGCCTCGTACACACAATCATATTTTCCCACGGAATTGTGTGAAGACAGGTTGTTGGCGGAAAATCTGACCATTTGTGTGCTCCATCGGACAATTGTTGTTGGATTTTCTGCGGACCGGGGGGGCTTTAATGGGACTATCAGCTGCTTGTTTAATCTTCCCGCTCCCTCTCCATAGATACAACACATGGGCAAGGAGAGAGGGGCCGGAGAAGCAGTGTGTGTCACAAGCTGGCTCAGGCATGCTAAACGGAGCAGTGTGCAGATCCCCTCCTCTAGGACAGCTGCACTGAGCTAGCTAATACCCACTGCCCACACACAGGGATGATGTGGAAGATGGAGCAGCAGCGGCCGTTGGAGGACTTCAGACCCCCCCCCCCCCCCAGCATGACCTTTCAGATACCTATCGCAGCAGCAGAGCCAAAAAAAGTGCTCCAAAAGCCTGTCGGCTCTGTGCTACAGGTGGTGGGTGGGTCGGCAACAATAAAAAGCAGTGAAACACTGAAGCACCCAGCAAGCTCCCACAATTCCGACCCAGTCCACCCCCGAATTGCCATCTTGATCCCATGGTAGGGCCAGCCCTGGGCAGTACAGCAGTGCTAGAAATAATGGCTGCGTGAGCTGCGCATCCATTATTTTGACAGGCTGTCTGTCACTGAAACCGGCCCACTGAGCCATTGGCCCATCGGAAAACTCCCGGTAGTCCCTATGGCCAGTACATGCCTGGTTTTAGCGCCTGTAAAGCACCTGTAAAGCGCCTCTCATACCTCCCCACTGTGTGCTTTCACACTGGGGCGGTGCGCTTGCAGCATGGAAAAAAAAGGTGCTGCAAGCATCATCTTTGCCTGCAAATCGCTTTTTGGGCGCTTTTAACCATTTTCGGCAGCTAAAAATGCCCCACTAGCAGATGAAAAGCACTGTCATAACAGTGGTAAAGCGCCGCTAAAACAGCTGAGTGGCTCAGTGTGTGAGCGGGCGGCTGGCCAATCAGTGAGCCAGCGGGAGGGGGAGCAGAGAGATGGCATCATCTCTCAATGCCTCGTGGCCACCCTGCATCCCTGCAGTAACTTCCGCCCTCACTGTGCAGTCAGCGATTGTGACGTCATTTTTGGCCCCTTACGGGGAGCATGGGATTTCCATCGTAGCCATCATGCATTTCCATTGTAGCCATAGCCGTCGTGACTGGGAATTATGGGCATCTGCTGTGGGCAGTCTTACAGCCCGTGGTGGAGCTCTTCCCAGTTCACGTCGTGCCAGTGTGCCGCTGGTATGTGCCGGCGTGCGCGTGTGCGGGGCTTATGTGGTGGTGACGTGGCAAGTGACTATCCACATCTGGTGGCAGGCGATGGTGGCGAGTGAAACACTCAGGCTCCCACTGATTCTACATTGTGGTGAGTTGAACCATTTAATTTTATATTACAATGTAATAATATAAATAATGCACCTCAATCTTCCTGACACCATAACAGCCATGGTCTCAGGAGTAGGGATGAGCTCGGTGTTCGACTCAAATACATATTCGACACAAACATCGGCTGTTCGTCTGTTCGGCGAATTCAGAACTTTGTGGACCGTTCGCACCAAATTAGTGTGACAGGAATGGCCCACAATGCACTACGCCATTGCAGTGCATTGCTGGCTCATGATTGGCCAAGCATGAGCTGTGACTCCGCATGCTTGGCCAATCACAGCTCCGGCAGCGAGGAGAGCCATAATTGGCCACAGTCAGGATGCCTGTGGCCAATTATAGCTCAGAGGGTTTAGTACACGCCCCACACTATATAAGGCTGCCAGCACAGCGGGCTTGTGTAGTGTGATCCGGCGTGCAGGGAAAGAGCTAGATAGGCAGGGACAGTGTGTTCTTTTCTCCGGCATCTTAAAGTTAAAGTGGTGTTGTGTGCCTCCAGCACAGTATACACCTGTATCTACCCTTTATTGCTGTTTTTCTCTAATTAAGGCATCTGCAGGAGTTAGTGGGTGTTGTGTGCCTCCAGCACAGCATACACCTGTATCTACCCTTTATTGCTGGTGTTCTATAATAAAGGCATCTGCAGGATTTACTAGGTGTTGTGTGCCTCCAGCACAGCACAGTATACACCTGTATCTACCCTTTATTGCTGATGTTCTCTAATACAGGCATCTGCAGGAGTTAAAGTGGGTGTTGTGTGCCTCCAGCACAGTATACACCTGAAGATACCCCTTATTGCTGGTGTTGTCTGTTGCATATTTTGCTTATTAGCCTTTAAAATTAGCACTTCTGATTTCGAACGTTCGAGTCCCATAGACTTTATTAGGGTTCTAAAGTTCGTACAAATTTTAGGTCCGTTAGAAGGTTCTGGTGTGAACCGAAGCGCGCGGGGGGGGGGGGGGTGTTCGGCTCATCACTAGCAGGAGGATTGAATCCCCAACACCAGCCATTTCCCAGATAAATTGCCCACAAAAAAACATATTTTCATATTTTCTGGCAGTGTCTCTCCCGCAATTAGACTCTGGATCTGCCCCTGGTGTACTATAGTTGTGAGTGTAATATATTATTTTGATTTTAATAAAGTTCATTGTGTTTTTACGGTATTAAACTATCCAAGCCTTTTTGAGCAGAGAAGTCCTGGAGGTTGCTGTGGAGTCGGAGAGTTACTATCCAACAAACATTGAGGAGGACCATGGGAGACCACGGCATTTATTTTGGTTACATAATTTCATATTTATGGCTGTATAATAAATTAACCTTCTACATTAGGTTCCTTTTTGTGCCTCATTTAAAGTCCCAAACTCCCCCCTCCTTTATACCGAAATTAGGGATGGAGGAACCTGTTTCCCTAAGGTGCTTCATTTAAAGTCCCAACCTTCCTCTTTTTTATCAAAATTACCAGGGATGGAGGCACATCAATATATGTGCTAGTGGGGGGTCTGATCCACCCCTACTAGCACATGTTCTCTCCCTTCCCAAAGCACCCCCAGCACATATCCTCTTACCCCCTCTCTCCCCAAATTAAAAGATGCCACATCCCTCCCTGTCCTCCTCCTGCGGTCTCCCTCTCTGTCTTCCTTCCACAGCATCCTTCCCTGTCCTCCTCCCACGTTGTCCCCCTCTGTTCTCCTCCGCTGTGTCCCCCTCTGTCCTCCTCCTGTGGTGTCCTCCTTTGTCCTCCTCCCGTGGAGTCCCTCTCTGTCCTCCTTCCTTGGCATTCCCCTCTGTCCTACTCCCGCAGTTTTCTCCTCTGTCTTCCTCCCGCAGTGTCCCCCTCTGTTCTCCTCCCACGTTGTCCCCATCTGTCCTACTCCCATGGCATCCCTCTGTCCTCTTCCCATGGCATCCCTCTGTCCTCTTCCCACATTATCCATCTGTCCTCCTCCCAAGGTGTCCCTTTGTCCTCTTCCCACGTTATCTCTCTGTCCTCCTCCCATGGCAGCCCTCTGTCCTCCTCCCACGGCATCCTTCTGTCCTCTTCCCTCGGGTCCCTCTGTCCTCTTTCCTCTGGTCCCTCTATCCTCTTTCCTCAGGTCCCTCTTTCCTCTTCCAGTGGAGTCCCTCTGTCCTCCTACAATGGCATCCCTCTGTCCTCTTCCCATGGTGTCCCTCTGTCCTCTTCCCATGTTATTTCTCTGTCCTCTTCCCACGGCCTCCCTCTGTCCTCCTCCCATGAAGATGACAGGGAGAGTCTTAAAAAAGAAGGGGCGTGGCCTTTACAGGAATGGATGGGTCATATTTAAATTAGGGGGTGTGTGAGTTTAGTCAGGCCTTGAGCAGCATAAAACCTAAATACACCACTGGCTATGACATGGAAATGTTTTTGGTGAAAAGACTGTTCTACCTCCAATGAGAAATCCTTGTATTTCACTGTGAAAATCTATGTTTTTGGCAGGTTTTGGATTCAATTTTCTTTAGATCATTAATTGAGCAGATCCAGCATGCACAGAAGTCAGCTTATTTTTTTTCTGCAGGGATGGTATGGTGAGGGGAGGAATACAGGAAAAAACTAAGATAGGCTGCTCAACGTTAATTAAAATTAACTAGATGCTCACGGTAGGTTAAAGATGACTTCCTTTCAAAGGCAAGAAAATAACTCCCATTTGTTTTTCATATCTATATGTGAAGAGATTTGATGCAGACAAGAAAAAAAAAAACTGCTGGTTTCAATGGGCAAAACTCCTGTGCTATATCTACAAACCCACAGGCCAATGCGGGTTGCTGGTTTGAATTCTAACTGTGGCACTACCTGCTTCGACTCCTACACCCCAAAGACATGCTGGTAGGTGAATTGGCTCCTGTCTAAATTAGCCCTAGTATGTGTATGTTTGTATGTGAGTTAGGCCGCGTACACACGGGCGGACTGTCTGACGGACTTGGTCCGCTGAAACGTGTTTCAGCGGACAGTCCGCTCGTGTGTGGGCTTCAGCTGACTTTTTCAGCAGACAGTCTGGCGGACTAAGTCTTTCGGAATTTCCGTAATATTGTCCGTCCAACTTTGGTTTCAGCGGACAGTCCGCTCGTGTGTAGGCAAGTTGGACGGACTAAGTATGGCGCATGCTCAGAAAGGATTTACACGGCCGAAGGTTGCATTGCAGTGTATTGGACGTCGTATTTCTAGTCTCGTCGTACGTGCTGTACACGTCATCGCGCAAGCTTTCAGCGGACTGTCTGTTCATCGTGTGTGGTCAAGTCCGTTCATTCAAAAGTAGGACGGACTGTCTGTCGGATTGTCTGACGGACTTAGTTGGCCAGACAGTCCGCCCGTGTGTACGCGGCCTTAGGGACCCTAGATTGTAAACTCCTTGAGGAACTGATGTGAATGTACAACATATTTGTAAAGCACTGCGTAAATTGATGGTGCTAAAAGTACGTGTAATAAATATGTCCTGTTTAACTTTACATTTTCACTTTATTTTCTGTTTGCGCAGTAAATTCAGTGAAGAAACACAATAAATTCAGCAAGTAGAATGAGAATTTGCTAGTCCACTGTTTAACTATTAAAGAAGCCTAAAAGCATACATTTCTATTCTAGTTACTTTTCACTGCCATCTCTCACCTTTGTTTTCTTAGAGGACTAAGAGGAGCTCACTCTATCCACTTCATATATTGCTGTCACTGCTGGATGGAAGTAGATCTAATGTATTGGACAAATATATGCTCTGTAAGGGAATCCTTCAGTAGCACACTTGGGCTGCCTGTGTTGACCTGTCCCATTCTGCTAACTAATCAGTTACTGCAGTAAGTCTGTAGGTGAAGTCTGAATTGCATTAATTAAATTTTACTGAACAGGATTAAATGAGTATTAAAGTCAAATTCATTACATTAAGTATTATTAAAAATAATTAATCACTGAAATAAAATGCTGTATATTGTTGAAATAAATATCTTTTTGCTTTGAAAATGTTAGCATATCCTCAGTTCAACCTCGTAGCTGCAGTTGCTGTTTTTTATAAATTTTTTCTTAATTTCCATGTTCCAGGAAGGGAGCTGGCCATCGGCTGATATAGACTTTAGCTATGTAGTCCGCTCATCGGTTGTTTGATTACATCCTATAAGACCTGCTTCTGGAATAGTAATCAAGAAGCTGATCAGCACAGCTAATTTCGGCAGCCCCCAGTGGTCAGCAGGAGAGAACATGTTCATCTAAAGCAGGAGTGTCCAAACTTTTTTCAAAGAGGGCCTGATTTGATGAAGTGTACATACGTGAGGGCCAACCATTTTGCCTGATATTCTTTCAACCATTAAACCATTAACAAGCCCCATACACACTATCAAATTTTCTGCTGGTTTTGTATTCAGATTTACCAAAACCATATAGTGCAAGGGCCTGCCTGATTGCATACAAATTGAAACTCCTAAGTAGGGATGAGCTTCGAGTTCGAGTCGAACTCATGTTCGACTTGAACATTGCCTGTTCGCCTGTTCAGCGAACAGTGAACAATTTAGGCTGTTTGCGGCAAATTCGAAAAGCCGGAACACCCTGTACAAGTCTATAGGAGAAATCTAAAGTACTAATTTTAAAGGCTAATATGCAAGTTACTGTCCTAAAAAGTGTTTGGGGACCTGGGTCCTGCCCCAGGGGACATGGATCAATGCAAAAAAAAAGTTTTAAAAAGGGCCGTTTTTTCAGGAGCAGTGATTTTAATAATGATTAAAGTGAAACAATAAAAGTGTAATATTCCTTTACATTTCGTACCTGGGGGTGTCTATAGTATGCCTGTGAAGGGGCGCATGTTTCCCGTGCTTAGAACTGTCCCTGCACAAAGTGTCATTTCACAAGGAAAAAAAGTATTTTAAAATCACTTTCCATTGTCGGCTCCCGTAATACAGAGAACACTCAATGAGTGTTCTCTATATTAGCCGACAATTCATTCATTGATTTAAAAAAATTTACATTTGGGTCCCCCTAAAAAATTCATACCAGACCCTTTATCCGAGCACGCAACCTGGCAAAAGAGGGGGGATGAGAGAGCGCCCCCCTCCTGAACCATACCAGGCCACATGCCCTCAACATTGGGAGGATGCTTTGGGGGTCTGTGATGCGGGGTTCCCCTTAATATCTACCTGCAGGGTCTGGTATGGATATTTAGGGGGACCCCCACGTCAATTTCTTTTTTTAAATTGACACAGGGTTCTCTTAATATCCACACCAGACCTGAAGGGCCTGGTAATTGAATTTAGGGGAACCCCCATGTTTTTTTTTTATCAATGAATGAATTGTCGGCTAATACAGAGAACACTCATTGAGTGTTCTCTGTATTACGGGAGCCGACAATGGAAAGTGATTTTAAAAGACTTTTTTTCCTTGCGAAATGACACTTTGTGCAGGGACAGTTCTAAGCACGGGAAACATGCGCCCCTTCACAGGCATACTATAGACACCCCCCAGGTACAAAATTTAAAGGAATATTACACTTTTATTGTTTCACTTTAATCATTAGTAAAATCACTGCTCCTGAAAAAACGTTAGTTTTTAAAACTTTTTTTGCATTGATCCATGTCCCGTGGGGCAGGACCCGGGTCCCCAAACACTTTTTAGGACAGTAACTTGCATATTAGTCTTTAAAATTAGCACTTTAGATTGTGAACGTTCAAGTCCCATAGACTTTAATAGGGTTCTAAAGTTCACACAAAGTTTAGGTCTGTTCGCAGGTTCTGGTGCGAACCGAACAGGGGGGTGTTCGGCTCATCCTTACTCCTAAGGTTTGACCTTATATTATATGGTTTTGGTAAATCTGAAGACAAAATCAACAGAAAATCTGATAGGCTTAAGTGTGTTTGTCTGAGCACTGATACAGTGCCCAACAAGAATTATCTTGCCTTTGTGGCTGTGTGTGGTGAAGAAATGATCTCAGGCGTATTAATTTTGGATATACTGTATTTATCGGCATATAACAAGCACCTTCACTTTAAGAGGGAAGTTTCAGGAAAAAAAAACGTACATTTTAAATAAATAACTGTAAAGAAAAATAAGCGTCAGTGCCCATCAATGCAACCTAATCAGTGCCCATCTGCAGCCTCACAAGTGCCATGAATTCAGCCTCACCATTCCCATGAATGCAACCCCGCCATTTCCATGAATGCAGCCCTATCATTGCCATGAATGCAGCCCCATCATTGCCATGAATGCAGCCCCGCCATTGCCATGAATGCAGACTCAACTTTGCCATGAATGCAGACTCATCGCTGCCATGAATGCAGTCCCACCACTGCCATGAATGCAGCCCCACCACTGCCACGAATGCAGCCCCACCATTGCCATGAATGCTGACTCACCATTGCCATGAATGCAGACTCACCATTGCTATGAATGCAGACTCACCATTGCCATAAATGCAGACTCACAATTGCCATGAATGCAGTCTCAACATTGCAATAAATGCAGTCCCACCACTGTCATGAATTCAGCCCTACAACTGCACCCCATTGCCATGAATGCAGCACCCCCATTGCTATGAATGCAGACTGACCATTGCCATCAATGCAGCCTGATCCATGCCCATCTGCAGCCTCGGAGGGAATAGGGAGGGGACGGGACGAGCGCCAACACATTACATACAGCAGAATTTGTTTTCTCTGCGACTTTTTTAATACAAAGTCCCACCTCCTATGATGGACAGAACAGTCATCCAATGGCAGCGCAGGAGACAGGACATCCTATTACAGAGGCTGCCGTATAAACAGTAAATTCTCACTGTATGTACGGAACTTGTCCCGCCCCTTCACTGTCCCCTCCAAGGCAGCCAGTATATATATCTTTTGTTGCCCACGGCACTTGAGGATTTGTTGGGGACCACAAAAAATATACATGTCCAAATTACCAGATGGACCATTCGACTTTGGACATGGCTGATCTAAAGCAATCCCAGGGTTTTGTTTCTTTTACTTTGGATCATCACTCATTAATACAGTTGTAGTCTCTGCTCTCAGCGCATATGAATGGGTTGGCCCCGAAGGGAAATATTGAGAGAGCAGAATGAATTGGAGACACAAACATAAAGGAAATGAATGCAGATGGAATCTCTGGAATAATTTCAAGGTATTTATTGGGACTAAATGTACAAAATAAACAGGATGGATCAATTGAAAATTGAAAATCAAAGAATATGTGTAATTTTTATTTTTTACTTTTTTAACTAGAATAAATGGAAACTTTCAAATACATAATTCATTAGATCAGATAAAGGGTAGCATTTTACTGCATTGATAGCTAGGCAAAAATGTTAATGAAATACATATTTTTAATTTATTTTAATCAGTAAAGTCAGTGAAGATAACAGGATGATAGGATAAAGAAAATACCGGGCGCATGAGTCAGAACATCCCTGAAATGTTCCGGAGCCAGGCCAGCAACATGGCGGCGCCACGAGGCGCCTCACAAGCTACGGGCCGGTCTCACACCGCTCGCCTGCGGAACCCCCCGGAGGATGATGGCATTGTCCTCACACCCCAGCAACAACCGAGCCTACACGACCTTAGATCGGTGGCTACCGATATTAAAGATACCCTCACCGCGGCCCTCACGGCGGCGATCTCTGACCTCAAAGTGGACATTCAAGCCATTGCAGGAAGAGTGCAGGAGGTGGAGACAGTAATGGCGACCCATTCCACAGTGCTTCGTCGCTCTTGTCAGGCAATTGATACTCACACCTTGCAGCTGAGGGACCTCAACTGCCACATCGAGGACTTGGATAATCGCGGACGGCGGCACAACCTCCGCATCCGTGGCTTGCCTGAAACCATCGATGCGGATCACTTACAAATGGAGGTAACTTCCCTCTTTAATAACTTATTGGACAGACCTTCACCTACCCCGATAGGTATGGAGCGTATTCACCGCGCTCTACGCCAGAGGGGTAAAGAATCCGATCCTCCTCGAGATGTCATCTGCTGTGTAATTGATTACCAGCTGAAGGAAGAGATTCTGAGGAGGGCTCGCGACGCAAACCCGCTGTCTCATAATGGTGCCACTATACACATGTTCCAGGATCTGGCGAACATCACTCTGCAGCGTCGCAGGGAACTGCGCCCACTCCTGGAAGTATTGCGGGCCAAGGGAATACCCTATCGTTGGAAATTTCCGTTCGGCCTATCCGCATCTGCTCACGGCCGGTCTGCACTCCTCCGAGTTCCGGAAGATCTACGTTACTTTTGCGAGACATTGGAAATACCGTTCACTGCGGTCCCCGACTGGTATGCGGATTTCAGACCGGCGGCATTCAGGAGATCTGCTCCAATCGACGAAGGCATGGATACCCAAGATTCTCGCTCCAGGAGGAGACGATCCCCCTCAGATCCCCGAGAGCATCCTGCTGCTTCTGGTCTGACACATGGACTCAGCCCGACCAAGGCTCCTCACTCCAGGAGAGCACGTCGAGATCGCTGAGGAGCGGTGCCGAAACACCTCATCGGATAGATAAGTAACCAGCACAGCTGTCCGGTCCCGCTAACTCTGATACGTGGTCACCAGATCCTGACTATGTTCTGAACTGTTTCAGTCCTACTCTGTGACCCAGTACTTCGGCTTCCTCTTCATTGTCTTCTCCCTTCGTAACTACTAGTGGACTTTGCTTCGACCCTCTTTCCTGCTTCTGCCCCCCTTCCCCCTTTTTTTTTTTTCTTTTTTCTTCTCCTCATCACTCTCCTGCACTGTAAATTGTGTAAGACATCATACAGTTCACTGTTTTACTTGGAGTTGCTCTCTGTTTAATGTGATGTATTGATAAAGTAGTTATTAGTACCAGAACACTATATATTCTTTTTTGAATAATGCTGTCTTGGGGTGTCGGTCCGGGTAAGGGCACCTCCCATGCGTCCTTGAAAATGTCTTGTTAGTTTACCCCGGGGGTTTTATTGCAGTACAACACTCTAGAGCTTTAGACCTGTGTAATCTCACCAGATTGTTGCTCCTGCAAACTGGATAGCCTATGCAGTTGGCGGAGTTCAGTCTCCCAGTGACTTCTACTTCACCACGCGAAATTAAAATTTCTTAAAAGAAAACACATGGGATGGCGTCCGCCCGCACCCGATGCCCCGGGACAGCTTGACTGAAGTTCTAGTTTTCTCAAGACTAAGGGAACAGAGGCTCATTTTCACCTTACAATACCTGTGGTGAAATGTCTTATAATATAACCGGTTTGACCCACAGGGGCTTTAATTACTGCCCCACCCTCTTTCCCTCACTACTCCCTGCCATTAGGTTATTATAGACGGTTTTGCAGGTCTAGTCATGACAACTGGGGTCATACCTTAGTATTCAGGGCTGCAGGTTATTATATTTGGCATGTCCCCCTTTGGCTCTCCCCTGATAACTAAATGTTTACCCTTTAGCTTTTTGAGGTCTTTAAGGAGGGGGGGTGGGGGAGGAGGGGGAGGGGAAGGGAAAGAGGGGTCCCCCCCTTTTATTTTTGTCTTTGTTTTTGCTCACTAGACTTGCCCACTGCCTCACCAACGGTACTGACCTGGCCAAATCACTGAAGAACTCCCTTATCTGCTTCGTATAGGCCCTGGCTTATGGCCGAGCCTATACTTAACTGCCCCCATTCCTGATCAGCTATCCTCCCTTAATCTATTATTTAATCTCTCTCTAGTCGGCTAACGCTCACCCTTTATTGATTTTTCACCACTACCCGCTGATTCTAGCCAACCCCGCTCAGTGGACCTATCATTTAAGTTTTTGCAATTGTTGTATTAAGTATCTTTCCACTGTCTCACCTTGGTTTATTTGTTTGGGATCAGTCTATCTGTTTCCAATTGATTAGCAAGCAGGCTCTTGCTAATATCCAACTACCCTACCATTGCCATAACGTGGAAGTCTTTGCAAGTTGTGTCTACTGGTTCTTCCTTTTGGTTTCAATCTTCCAATACCCGCCAAAGCCCATCCGTACCTCCCTCCCCCTCTCCCTTTCTGCAGATATTATTATTTTTTTTTTTTGCCCTTCTGGTCCCCGCCCCTGTCCAGTTTCCTGCCTTGGGTTCTGGGCCTGCTCCTCTCACAAGCTCCGCTTGTTCCTTTACACTAGCGTACAAACATCTTCAGGATAGAAGGTAGCCTAATCTGACCCTTTAAAAATGACGAAACCCCACCGCCGATCCACCAAAATACTCACTAACATACTGTCTATAAATGTTAGAGGGTTAAACCTGCCAGAGAAGCGTTCCCAAGTTCTACTCGGACTCCACAGATACAAAGTGGATGTGGCCTTTCTCCAGGAGACGCATTTTAAAACAGGGTCAACACCGAAATTTTCTAACTCCCGCTTTCCTACCTCATTTCATGCCACTAACCACTCTGCAAAAACCAAAGGGGTTTCCATCTTGATAGCAAAACACTGCCCGTTCCAAATCAAAGATACTTGTATTGACAAGGAAGCTTGATTCCTTTTTGTCAAAGGCACGCTTTACGGCAAACCTGTCACCTTTGCTAATATCTATGCACCCAATACTGGTCAAGTCCCGTTTTTTACTGCGACTCTACGAGAACTTGCCACTTTCCAGGAAGGTATGCTAATCCTGGGAGGGACTTTAATGTCCCTCTGAACCCTTCCCTAGACACTTCGAACGGTGCTTCATCTGTACCCTATAATGCACTTAAGACAATTAAGAATCGACCGCGTGAACTAGCAGTGCATGATTCTTGGAGAACATTAAACCCCAATGTTAAAGATTTCACGTTTTACTCGCCTCCTCGTAATAAGTATTCCAGATTAGACTACATTTTCATTTCACAAGCTGACCTACCATCAATACACGCCACCTCGATCCACCCCATGTATCTTTCAGACCACAATCCGGTTTCATTGACTGTAGACATAGCACACCCCCCCCCCAACAGATCTTCTATTTGGAGACTGGATCCATCACTTCTTATGGACGAAACTATCACTACCAACATAACCCAACGACTGAATCTATACTTTCTAGAAAACTCTTCACCAGAGATCTCCCCTATGGTGTTATGGGAAGCGCACAAGAGTACTATGAGGGGAGAACTTATAGCAATTTCGGCCAAAAGGAAAAAAGACAGGATTGCCCACATCTCTAATTTGTCACAGCGGATACACGTTTTGGAAAATGCCCACAAAAATTCATTGGCCTTGGCAGCCCTCCCAGAGTTACTTCAAGCCCGCAAAGAGCTTTTAGAAACTCTTAACGCACAGATAAGACGAAACTATACCCTCGCACACAAAACCATTTACGAGTATGGCAATAAGGCTGGTAAATTTCTAGCCAGAGCGCTCAGAAAGAAGAAAGCAGACATGACCATACATTCTATAGTTGACCCTCAAGGTAAGAAACTAACGGCTAATGAACAAATAGCAAACCAATTTGTACATTACTATTCCCAACTATATAATTTGCGCCCTACTGCATCCCCCACACGTGACGCTTCACGTCTTCACTTGATTGAAGACTTCCTTACTACTTACGCCCCCGATCCTCTATCAGAGGACGCTGCAATGGACTTGGAAAGACCCTTGTCACCGACGGAGTTGGATACAGTCCTCAAACAATTGAAACCCGGAAAAAGCCCAGGCCCAGACGGATTAACAACGGGGTATTACAAGACTTTCATAGACTCCCTTAAACCACACTTTCTGAAAGCCTTCAACTCCCTAGCATCTGGTATCTCTCCTCCTAGAGACCTACTAACAGCCCACATCTCCGTGATCCCCAAACCGAATAAAGACCCTTCCCTAGTGACTAATTATAGGCCCATCTCCCTGCTAAACGTGGACTTAAAAATCTACGCTAAAATACTAGCTAACTGTCTCTTGCCTCTCCTGCCCAACCTGGTCTCCTTAGATCAGGTGGGTTTTATTCCGGGCAGAGAGGCAAGAGACAATACAACCAAGGCTATCAACATTCACCACTGGTTATCATCTTCCCAACAACAAGGTTTCTTCTTGTCCCTTGATGCGGAGAAGGCATTTGACAGGGTGGCCTGGGACTATATGTCGGCAGTTCTCCAAAGGATAGGACTACGCGAGCGTATGCTTCGATTAATTTTTGCCCTTTATTCAGTCCCAACCGCGAAAGTGTGGGTTAATGGCACCCTGTCGGACGCCTTCTCCGTGTCCAACGGAACGCGCCAAGGTTGTCCCCTCTCCCCCCTGATATTCGTATCAACTCTTGAACCGATGCTTCAACGACTTCGAGCCAACCCCGACATTAAAGGAGTTACAATAGCAGAAACCACCTACAAGCTTGCCGCCTTTGCGGATGACATCCTCCTCTTCCTGACAGAACCCCACACGTCACTTCCTAATCTACTCGCAGATTTTGCCACATTTAAGACCCTATCTAACCTCCAAATTAACTTCGCTAAATCGGAAGCCCTGAATGTTTCCCTTCACCCAGTTACTCTCTCGCTGTGCCAAGCAAATTCCCCTTTTAGATGGGTAAATGACACCATTACTTATTTAGGAATCAAGCTCCCGACCCGCCTATCCAACCTTTATTCATCCAATTACATCCCCTTACTTCAAAACATTCAGAAGGATCTTAAAGCATGGTCGTCTGGCATGTTTTCCTGGTTCGGTAGGGCTGCCATACTTCAGATGAACATTCTTCCACGCCTGCTTTACATTTTCCAGACTATCCCCAGTCAGATACCCCCGACATTTTTTGCCTCATATAGGGCTGCCATTAGTCAATTCCTGTGGGGAAGACAACGCCCCAGACTCAGCCTTGACAGACTCACCCTTCCCAAATTGAAGGGTGGTATAGGACTGCCAGATGTAGCCAAATACCATTGGGCGTTCCAACTAGCACGTATCATAGACTGGAATGTTCATAGGCGTTCGAAAGCATGGACTGACATAGAACAGGAATTTGCACGACTCCCGCTAAGTTCGCTACCATGGATTGCCTCAAATCATACCCCCCACTCTTGCAAACAGCACCCGCTCATAGGAAGTACTCTAAAAGCATTTCAGAAGGCATGCAGACTTCACCATCTCTCCTCGATACAGAGCCCCCTGACCCCAATCAGGCAGAATCCAGACTTCCCGATAGGTTTATCTGCTTCCTTTATGACTGAATTTTGGCCCTATGCCGAGATTCAGGCACGACACTTCTTCGTTAATGGGGCCTTTCTGAACCTTTCTGATATACCTTCGCGGGCCCCAGATCTATCTTGCCCTTTATGGACATATTTCCAACTGAGGCACTTTCTTAAGGATCCCCACAAGCGTGGAGACTTTTCTAGACAACTTTCCCCATTTGAGACTTTCTGCACGCAAACGGAACAGCAAAGGCACTTAATCTCAAGCGTTTACCCTCTGCTGTTCTCAGTCCACGACCCTAAATCCAACATAGCCACCCAAAGTTGGGAAAGAGACCTTTCCATTAATCTTTCCTCTGCAGACTGGGAAAACATTTATACTCTTATTCACAAGGGATCCATCAATGTGACAGCCCAAGAAAACGGCTTCAAAATTTTCTCTAAATGGTACAAAACCCTGACTAAATTGAACAAGATCTCCCCATCCATCCCACCCACTTGTTGGAGATGCTGTGAAAGTATTGGTTCAATGTTACACATATGGTGGTCCTGCCCTAGAATCCAACCTTTCTGGCAAACAGTTCACAGAATTACTTCTAATATCATGACTTATCATATTGATTATTCCCCGGCCCAAATGCTACTACATTATTCTTCTATTCCCTTTCGCCATTACCACCGCTCGCTTGCTTTGCACCTAATCAATGCGGCAAAGATGTGCATCCCCGCATTCTGGAAATCCACGAAAGTTCCCACAGCGGCAGACTGGTTTCGACGCGTTTCTAGAATTGCTGAGATGGAAGAGCTCATTCATCAAGCTAAAGATACAGCTACCAAATTTAGGAATGTTTGGTCCTGCTGGATTCACTTTAAATTGTCCAATGAATATAAACTTTTACTTACAGATGGAGAGGTGTAGTCCCAATAGCCAAAGTATACAGTGGTGTGAAAAAGTGTTTGCCCCCTTCCTCATTTCCTGTTCCTTTGCATGTTTGTCACACTTAAGTGTTTCGGAACATCAAACCAATTTAAACAATAGTCAAGGACAACACAAGTAAACACAAAATGCAATTTGTAAATTAAGGTGTTTATTATTAAAGGTGAAAAAAAATCCAAACCATCATGGCCCTGTGTGAAAAAGTGATTGCCCCCTAAACCTAATAACTGGTTGGGACACCCTTAGCAGCAACAACTGCAACCAAGCGTTTGCGATAACGTGCAATGAGGCTTTTACAGCGTCCTGGAGGAATTTTGGCCCACTCATCTTTGCAGAATTGTCCTAATTCATTACATTAGAGGGTTTTCGAGCATGAACGGCCTTTTTAAGGTCATACCACAACATCTCAATAGGATTCAGGTCAGGACTTTGGCTAGGCCACTCCAAAGTCTTCATTTTGTTTTTCTTCAGCCATTCGGTGGTGGACTTGCTGGTGTGTTTAGGATCATTGTCCTGCTGCAGAACCCAAGTTCGTTTCAGCTTGAGTACACGAACAGATGGTCGGACATTCTCCTTCAGGATCTCTTGGTAGACAGCAGAATTCATAGTTCCTTTTATCACGGCAAGTCTTCCAGGTCCTGAAGCAGCAAAACAGCCCCAGACCATCACACTACCACCACCATATTTTACTGTTGGTATAATGTTCTTTTTATGAAATGCAGTGTTCCTTCTACGCCAGATATACTTGGACACACACCTTCCAAAGAGTTCCACTTTTGTCTCATCGGTCCACAGAATGTTGTCCCAAAAGTCTTGGGGATCATCAAGATGTGTTGTGGAGAAATTGAGACGAGCTTTGATGTTCTTTTTGCTCAGCAGTGGTTTTCTCCTTGGAACTCTGCCATGCAGGCCATTTTTGCCCAGTCTTTTCCTGATGGTGGAGGCATGAACGCTGACCTTAACTGAGGCAAATGAGGCCTGCAGTTCCTTGGACGTTGTTGTGGGGTCTTTTGTGACCTCTTGGATGAGTCATCGCTGCTCTCTTGGGGTAATTTTGGGCGGCCGGCCACTCCTGGGAAGGTTCACCACTGTTCCATGTCTTCGCCATTTGTGGATAATGGCTCTCACTGTGGTTCGCTGGATTCCCAAAGCTTTGGAAATGGCTTTATAACCCTTTCCAGACTGATAGATCTCAATTACTTTCTTTCTCAATTGTTCCTGAATTTCTTTGGGTCTCGGCATGATGTGTAGCTTTTAAGGATCTTCTGGTGGACCTTACTGTGTCAAGCAGCTCCTATTTAAGTGATGCCTTGATTGTGAACAGGTGTGGCAATAATCAGGCCTGGGTGTGGCTTGAGAAATTGAACTCAGGTGTGGACAACCACAGTTATAGTATGTTTTAACAAGGGGGGCAATCACTTTTTCACACAGGGCCATGATGGTTTGGATTTTTTTTCACCTTTAATAATAAACACCTTCATTTACAAATTGCATTTTGTGTTTACTTGTGTTGTCCTTGACTATTGTTTAAATTGGTTTGATGTTCCGAAACACTTAAGTGTGACAAACATGCAAAGGAACAGGAAATGAGGAAGGGGGCAAACACTTTTTCACACCACTGTAGGCAAACCATAACCCCCTTATCCTCTATGGGCAAGATTAAATCTTAATTGGTTCTCCCAGGTTGTTGATACTGATATTACTCAGATATATATGTGAGGACAAACGCACCCGATCGTAGGTGTCTCCCATACACTCCTCACTCCCTATTCCTCCCATTTTTTTTTTTTATGCTTGTTTTTTTCTTTGCTTTTCCTGTACCCCCTCCTCCCTTTATGGGCTTAGACACAATTTTCCTTCAGATGTTTCTTAAAGAGGGATTGCTAGAGGTCCGTGACCGCATCCCTCCATCTCCCCTGCTAATCCAATCGTCAATATGCAATATCGAGATACTTCCACTTTCTCCGTTTAATTTAGTTTTTGTTTTGTGCGGTTTCTTTAGTAAAAAAGAAAAAAAAAATCATTAGTAAGAGCTCATCTTAAATATGTATTTAAGTTTCGGGCACCAGTTCACAAACAAGATGTTTTGAAGTTGGAGAGAGTACAGAGAAAGGCAGCTAAATTATTAAGGGGCGTGAGGACCTCAGCTATGATGAAGGATTAACTGAACTGAATGTATTCTGCCTTGAGAAAGACAGTACAAAAATGGTTCACAGAATAGGCATGACATTAAAGGAGTTGTAAAGGCAGAATTTTTTTTTTTATCTTAATGCATTAAGATAAAAAACCTTCTGTGTTTAGCAGCCTCCCCAGCACCCCGTAATTACTTTCATGAGCCCCATCTCTCTCCAGTGATGTCCACGAATGTCTAATCCATCTGGGACAATCCTTCTGATTGGCTGAGACACAGCAGTGGTGCCTTTGGCTCCTACGGCTCTCAATTAAAGTCAGTGAGCCAATCAGAGAAAGGGGAAGGGACCAGACCGGGGCTCTGTGCCTGTATGGATACACTGAGCTCTGGCTCAGCTCGGGTGCTCCCCATAGAAAGCTGCTAGCTGAGGGGGCACTCAATAGGAAGGAGGGTCCAGGAGCAGATAAGAGGGACCCGAGAAGAGGAGGATCTGGACTCTCAAAACCAACTGCACAGAAGAGGTACAGTGAGGAGAACATGTATTTGATACACTGACGTTTTTGCAGGTTTTCCTACTTACAAAGCATGTAGATGTCTGTCATTTGTATCCTAGGTACTGTTCTGTGAGAGACAGACTCTAAAACAAAAATCCAGAAAACCTAATTTTTTGATTTTTAAGTAATTAATTTGCATTTTATTGCATGACATAAGTATTTGATACACCAGAAAAGCGAAACTTAATATTTGGTACAGAAACTTTTGTTTGCAATTACATAGATCATATGTTTCCCTTTAGTTCTTGACCATGTTTGCACACACTGCAGCAGGGATTTTGGCCCACTCCTCCATACAGACCTTCTCCAGATCCTTCAGGTTTTGGGGCTGTGACTAGGCAATACAGACTTTCAGCTCCCTCCAAAGATTTTCAACAGTCTTCCGGTCTGGAGACCTGGAGACTGGCTAGGCCACTGCAGGACCTTGAGATGCTTCTTATGGAACCACTCCTTAGTTTCCCTGGCTGTGTATTTCAGGTAGTTGTCATGCTGAAAGACCCAACCACGTCTCATCCTAAATGCTCTGACTAAGGGAAGGAGGTTGTTGGCCAAGATCTTGTGATACATGGCCCCATCCATCCTCCCCTAAATACGGTGCAGTCGCCCTGTCCCCTTTGCAGAAAAGCAGCCCCAAAGAATGATGTTTCCACCACCATGCTTTACGGATGGGATGGTGTTCTTGGGGTTGTACTCATCCTTTTTCTTCATCCGAACACAGTGAGTGGAGTTTAGTCCAAAAAGCTCTATTTTTGTCTCATCAGACCACATGACCTTCTTCCATTCCTCCTCTGGATCATCCAGATGGTCATTGGCAAACTTCAGACAGGCCTGGACATGCGCTGGCTTGAGCAGGGGGCCTTGTGTGCTCTGCAGGATTTTAATCCATGATGGCGTAGTGTGTTACTGATGGTTTTCTTTGAGACTGTGGTCCCAGCTCTCTTCAGGTCATTGACCAGGTCCTGCCGTGTAGTTCTGGGCTGATCCCTCACCTTCCTCATGATCATTGATGCCCCACAAGGTGAGATCTTGCATGGAGCCCCAGACCGAGGGAGATTGACTGTCATCTTGAACTGCTTCTATTATCTAATAATTGCACCAACAGTTGTTGCCTTCTCACCAAGCTGCTTGCCTATTGTCCAGTAGCCCATCCTAGCCTTGTGCAGGTCTAAAATTTTATCCCTGATGTCCTTACACAGCTGTCTGGTCTTGGCCATTGTGGAGAGGCTGGAGTCTGTTTGATTTGAGTGTGTGGACAGGTGTCTTTTATACAGGTAATGAGTGGAAAACAGGAGGGCTTCTTAAAAAAAATAACAGGTCTGTAAGAGCTGGAATTCTTACTGGTTGATAGGTGATAAAATACTTATGTCATGCAATAAAATGCAAATTAATTACTTAAAAATCAACAATGTGGTTTTCTGTTTTTTTTTTTTTAGATTCTGTCTCTCACAGTTGAAGAGTACCTATGATAGAAATTACAGACCTCTATATGCTTTGTAAGTAGGAAAACCTGCAAAATGTAAGCATGCAGTGTATCATATACTTGTTCTCCCCACTGTAAGTATAACATGTTAGTTATTTGAAAAAAAAAAAAATGAGACTTTACAATCACTAATCAGGTAATTGCAAATGGTAATGACATTCTTTGTGCCTGAAGGGCCATACAGAGCAGCTTAGAGGTGACTGTGTAGACGTTTTTTCCAAATGCACAAAATGTAGCTGGTTGATTACATTAGAGCAATGGTTCTTGACCTCAGTGCTCGGATACCCACTACAGGTCATGCTTTGGGAATTTACTTTGGATATTGATCTAAATCACCTGTGCAAAGCGAATTAAATCCTGGAGCATGCTCTGTTGAATGTACTTGAGGGCTGACTTTGGAAACCACTGCCTTAGTAGCTTGGGAAGGATTATCTTTCACTTTTGCAACTAATTGGACAATGTCTTAAGGTATCTTAATTTTTTCAACCTGAATAACCTGAATAACTATGTACATAAATAACTGCACAGTGTAAAAATTCCCCTGTCCTGTCCGGATGAGCAAAGCTATAGCTAAAGGGACATCACCCCTGACCCTCATCTGTGGGTCCTGTGACTCAGTGGTGGATAGCCTGTAGCTCAGAATTATGTGGTGCTCCCTAGGGAAGGTAAGGTGGCTGATACAGAAGAAACAAGATGTTGCAGTTGAAATTGCAGTAAAGTGCAGAAAATGCATCTTTGTGTGCTAGACAGCAATTCCTAAGCATGTAGACTACAGCATGTGTTGCCTGCAATCAATTCAATATACACCATGAGAAAATCTGGTGAAGACCAAGCAACATGAAAACATTTGCCTTTGTGAGAGGCTTCTTTAACTGGCTGGTGAAACATCTAATATTCATTTTAGTATTCATGTTGTGTATTTGGCTAGCTATCATAGTTGATGTTGGCCGATATCTTTTTCTTGAATGGTACTGAATCAATGCCAGCGAAAATGGCGGTCAAGTTTTAAGATGTTTGTATAGCCATTTTGTTTTGGATAGCATAGGGAAAGATTATTGCTGTCTGTGTCTCCTTTTAGGTTAATTAACCCTCTTTAATTATCCTGATGACGATTGCCGCAGAGGTAGAAACTGATAGGAAATCCAAAATAATGTTATTGGATTTCATCAGTAAAGGAGGATGATTGGGTGATAAAGCCTCTCTATCTTCTTCCTCTTTCCAGGAACAGAGCAGTCAGTTGTTTGCAACTGCTGACAATGCACCCTCTTCTTCCTCCTTCTTTTTGTCAGTCCACTCCATAGTCCTGCAAACTAGCATTGAGGAGTTAGAGGAACTATTTAATCACCCAATCACTGACTTGTGGATGAGGAAGATAGTGTCATGAGGAGAAGACATCACGTAGGACACATCAAGAGGTGGTGATATT
This sequence comes from Lithobates pipiens, assembly GCF_037356315.1. Taxonomy (NCBI): domain Eukaryota; kingdom Metazoa; phylum Chordata; class Amphibia; order Anura; family Ranidae; genus Lithobates; species Lithobates pipiens. The sequence continues at coordinate 204,440,902 of NW_027507785.1, read as the reverse complement.
TCAGCAGCGGGGGGTCTATGGCAAAGTTGCCTCTAGCAATGAGGAGGGGGAAATTATGAGGTGACAGACCACCCATGGGTGCCACCAACTGGATTGGAGGAAAGTTTTGAGGGAGAGGCAAAACAGCAGAGAAGACTGGAGGAAACAGCTGCCCTAATCAGTCTGGTGGTACTGCTCCCCAGGTACAGGTCACTGTTATCCCTATAATTGAACCACAAAGCTCTGTAGTGTGGACATTTTTTTACAATTGTGGTCTGCAGCCTTTGCCTACATTGTATTCTACCTGTGGTAAAAGCACCAGCCATTAGGGTACCACATGCATGAGTCATGGTGGTGCATACATGACTCTGCACTGCAGAGCCTGGTGGCAGCTGCATCTCAATGAGACAAGTCAGCAGCAAAAAGCTCTCCTCCTCATTCATCATTTTTCACAACATTCCCATGCTGCATCTATTACAACATTTGTGGTCTCCAGTGACAATGATGACCGCAATGCCTCCAGTGAGGGAGTGAAGTCTCAAATAAGGTTTTAGAGGATTACGATATACCAGGTTAAATGTGGGAAAATTGTCATGGGGCTATTTTGAGAAGGGTCAAAGGCTTGGTTCACTCCAAAGTTCTCCACTCCCAACCCCTTTGGCCCAGCAGCAACCTCCCTAAGGTAGGTGTCTCTTATGCAGCATGGAGTGGAATAAAATATGTCCCCAAATCCCCTCACGCTCACTATCTTATTGCCAGCTTGGCAAAGCTGCTGCTTTTGCAGGTGTTTCACTTCTAGCTCATGGAATCAGCCCCCTCCTTGAGTTTATGGCCTGTGCTACACCACATTGACAGGTATTCAGTCACTATTATGTTTCCCAGAAGTCTAGGCCATCCTTTCCCTTCATCAGCATGTGAAATGTAACGTGTCTTTGTTGCTGGACCACACTGTCAGTGTCAGATTGCACATGACAAGTGGTTGAGTATGCATGGGCCACACTACATATCCTTCACAGAACATTGAGCAAACTTTCTGTCAAATGGGAAAGTTACAGAATGAAGCACACCACTGGAGCTGATGGTGCTACCACACGTCTTGTCTGATGGTGACAGTTCAGTCACCCTTACTCTTCACTTGCCCCATCCTATAAATCTGATAAGAATCAGCTGTTTCTCCCCAAGCACACTGGATCATATGCAATATCTCAGGCTAAGCATTGGCATGCTGCCACTATTACCAGCTCTTGCCATTTTAATCAATGGTATAGGCCAGTGATTCTCAACCAGGGTTCCTCCAAAGGTTTCTAGGGGTTCCTTCAGGATTGGGCAATTTCTGCCTCTCAGATAAGTTCCCACTTACACCATTGATCTTTTTAGCTATCTGTAAGGAGGTAATTCTTCCCAATGACCACAAGTGTAAGGACAATTCTTCCCACTAACCATCCCACTAATGTATCATGAGTTGTAGATTTCACATTTTTTACAGGGGTTCCCCGAGACCAGAGAATTATTTTAAGGGTTCCTCTGTGTTGAAAAGTTTGAGAAAGACTGGTATAGGCAGCCTGCCTTTTCGCAACTCTCTAACACAGTGATTATCAACCAGGGTTCTGTGGAACCCTAGAGTTCCTCCAGAGGTTGTTAGGGGTTCCTTCAGCATTGGCCCATTTCTACTTCTTGGATAAGTTCCCACTGACACCATTGATGTTTTTAGCTATCTGTAAGGAGGTAATTATTCCCAATGACCACACGTGTAGGGACCATTCTTTCCACTGGCCATCACACTAAGGTATCATAAGTTGCACATTTCTAATTTTTAGCAGGGGTTCCCAGAGACTGGAGAACTATTTAAAGGGTTCCTCTGTGTTGAAAAGGTTGAGAAAGACTGCTCTAACATGACATCATCCTTTATTTTTATTTTTTTTAACAATAGTTTTTATTGAGATTTTCACAGAGTATCAATACAGAAGCATCAGAAGGATAAGAAATCAATGACATTTCTTATTGTTCATTATAGAATATTATAGCACATTATGGTAGAGACTTACTTAATGGGTTACATTGATATAACAGTTGTTGTGCTGAAACTTGAACACTAAATCTGATGTTAGTAATACTTGAATGGTGTCGGGACCATCCCAATGCCCGGACACCCCAACTCGGGAACTAGCTGTGTCATGGGGTGGGAGGCAGCTTGGACAACCATCGTCTGTTAGTAGTCATGTGACTTGTATAGAACGGAAGACAATATATGATCGTACATCACAGTAACAAAAATGTAGATTCACGCATAGTAATCAGAAATTATACGGTGACATTACCGAGCATATCATTGGTAAATTACAAGGGTAATAACAGTATAACATTGATAATATCGAAGGAGTATATGAAATAGATATGTGTTTGACTTAAAAGGTTATTATAGTTCCTTGGTTTGAGATTTGAGAAGGCAGTGAGTTAAATTCTATTAGGGGCTTGCACATTATAGTGCCGTGCTTCATCGATCAGCAATCCACAGTGCCCAATTTTGGTATAAAGAAGCGGTAGTCAAGTTGGCTTTAGCAAAAGAGAACTCCAGTTGGAAATGTGTGTTCAATAGGTTAATAAGATCCGCCATGGTGGGCGGTTGTGGTGTTTTCCATTTTTTTGCTATTGCTAGACAAGAGGCTATTAGTATATGATTTGCCAGTATTTTGAGTAGTTCCGGCCACATAGGTATCATCAGACCCAGAATAAGATCCAGTGGGGTTAATGGGGAAGAGACATTGTATATAGAAGAAATGAAAGTAGTTACTTCTTGCCAGTATATTTTAATGTTAGGGCAGTCTCACCAGATATGGAGTAAAGTTCCTAGTTCGTTGCACCTTCTCCAGCATTGAGGTGATGTTGAGGGGTAGATTGCAGCCAGCCTGGTCAGTGTAAAATACCACTTGTGGAATCATTTTTGTGTGGATTCTCAATGGGAGGTACAATGGGACACGCGATGGGGAAGGCTTGGTGCCACAGTGTAGGTGGGGGCGGAATATCTATGAATGATGGCCAGAAATTGATTGAAGCTTAATGTTGGTCTGTGGGAGGTGTAGTTAGTAGATTGTATGCTAGTGAGGTTCCTTTAACTGTTGGAGCAGGGGTTTCGTAGAAAATTAAGATAGTAACTATTGGAGAGTCTTTATCTGTGATATATATTTTTGAGAATATTGATCGAAATCTGAGTTATAAAAAGAATGTTGCAGCAGGGATGTTGCATGTTTGTTGCAAATGTGAGAATGGATGTATCCCTGAAGTGGATACTAGTTGTCCTAAGTTGTTGAGCACTTTTTGTATCCAGGTTTTGAGAGGCAAGTCCGGTGATAGCAATTCTATCACTTTGATGGGGAGTCTAGAAAGAATGGACCTGGGTAATCCTTTGGTGTGTTGTGTGGAGGCTGATACCTGCTGTTACCGAGTTTAGATATTGATGTTGTGGTTTGAAATTGAGTAAGGTAGCAGTTAGAATATGTTTTATGTTGACGTTGAGAGCTGTGGAATCAATTTGTGTTCATGTTTTGTTGGAATTAGGTAACCATCATTCTCTGAGTTGGTCCAGTGCTTTTGATAGCCTGTAGAAGCTCTGTTATGTCGATGGGTTTAAATATCTAGTTCCTCAGAGTCAGAGGCCGATAGACAAGGCAATCTGCTTTGCCTTAGGTATTGTTCTATTATCTGGGGTCTGGTTCCCTCAGTTGATGCAGGTTTGTGTGCAGGTGGAAGATTTTAAAGTTTGGTGTAAAACCTCTGAAATTCTGATTTGCTCTGTTTTTAATCTGGGCAATAGTAGTAGTGGAGCAAATGTGCCTTAAAGCTCTGGCCAAAAATTTGCCACTTTTATTACCATGTTTGTAAAAAAAAAACCTTGCCGAACAAATAGTATCCATTTCACTAGCAGGTCTAATTTAGCCTGCAGGTCTTTGCGCACCGTTAAAGTTAAAAGGTCGTCAGCTAAATCAATAGCCACCGCTTGTTTGTGCTGGGCCTTTAGTTTTGTACTTTGGCCTGCAGTGCTAACAGCTCTTTTTCTGAGGCTTTCTTTTTCTGTGAGGCTAGGGACATCAGTTTGCCCCATAGCACACACTTATGTGCTTCCCAAATTGTAAGGGGTGATACGTCGTCAGTGGTGTTCTCCTTAAAGTATGTCTTTATGGTGTCTGTGATTGAGTCCAGTGTTAATGGATCCGTCAGCAAGGTCGCCTTAAAGCGGTAGTAAACCCGCTATTTTTTTTTTTAACACCTGCAAAGCAAAAGGCATAATGAGCTAGTATGCACCGCAAATACTTACCTTAGAACGAGGCCCCGATCCACGCCGAGGGAGCTGACATGCTCCCTCGGCGTTTCTTCCGGGTATCCCGGCTCCGGCGCTGTGAGTGGCCGGAGCCGCGATATCGTCACTCCCGCGCATGCGTGCGGGAGATTTCATTCCGGCCGGTCGGCCACTGCCGGATTTTCAGGCCGAGAATCCTTTTGTGCGCATGCGCCGCTGCAGTCAGCGGCGCATACCGAGGGGAATATCTCCTAAACCGTACAGGTTTAGGAGATATTTTTTTTACCTTCAGGTAAGCCTTATTATAGGCTTTCCTGTAGGTAAAAGTTAAAAAAATGAGTTTACAACCACTTTAAGTCACCAATTGCTTCTTAGGTGTGTCTTGTAGTCGCAAGCACATTGAGATGGGTGTGTGGTCTAATACAGTCCTCACCCCTATGTGTGCATCCGTTAATATAAAAGTACAAAAATCCAAAAAGTGCAAATGTAAAGTGAAAGTCCATATATTACACAATATAATATCTTGATAGTCAATGTGGTGCCAACTCCAATGATAGATGGTGACCATACACAAAGTCCATGCAGTGAAATAATAGTAGCAACTTCATCCACACTTACATATAGGTTGAAACGATCGCGGATCAGTATATACACAAACTTCCGGTCTCAGCCACGACCGGAAGTGACGAACGTAACACCTTTATACAACTTATTTGCACTATATTCAGCACTTTCATTGATTGCACCATTTGTGTATATTGCACATGATATTTTCTAAGTGTGGTAATTCTTGCACTTTTTGTGGCATTTGCACCATTATTAATTTATTTTCACTTAGTGATATATTTATTTATTATTATTGATTGTTTGTAGTTTTAGATTAGTGTTGGTAGCGCCACATATTTTCTTATTATATTTTTTATTGGTGTAGAGATCACTGTTTATGTTGGCAGCTTCCTATTATTAGGTATTTAGTAGGATCATTAGTTGGGTGGAGCGCATTAGTACTTTTTGTTTTTATCCATTAATATAGTTAAGTCTCTCTGTGACACAAAGATATAATCTATGCGTGAGCATTTGTTATGGACTGTGGAGTAATAGGTGTAGTCCCTCTCCTGTGAATGTGCCACCCGCCAAGAGTCTGTCAGAGAGCAGCGTCTTCATTTTTTGAGTATGCGATATGTTAATGTCGATCTGCCATTGGAGATGTCCTGTAGGGGGTCCAATGGAATATTGAAGTCCCTGCCCAAAACTATACAATCCGTGGCAAACCATGACAGTTCATAAATCAGTTTCTGAGAAAAGGAAACATGTGCCTTATTAGGGATGTATACATTAGGTAAGGTAATGGGGAGCTTTCCAATACTCTCTCTGATAAGAAGAAACCGGCCCTGTGGATCTGCCATGTGTTCATTAAGCTCAAACCCTATCAAAATAGAGACACCCTTTGTTCTGGATGCCGGGTTGGTGGTGTGGAAAGCTTTGGTAAAATAACCATCCGTCAATTGTGGTATGGAATTTGATTTAAAGTGGTTATCCTGTAGTTATACAAAGGACAGTCTCTTCTTCCCCAAGTGAAGTAGGAGTTGGCTTCTCTTCTGAGGTACATTCATGCCACTAACATTGTGTGAAATCACAGTTGCGTTGTTACCCAATGAGAAGTATAAGGCTTAAGGTGAGAAAAAAAAGGGGGAGGAGGGGGGTGTAAGTTTGAACGGTAAGTTAAATAGGGAGAAGGTGATCCCATTCTCTGACTCAGAGAGAGTGGGATTAAGTAGTTCTGTAATTAGCCTTTAAGGTAATGACACCTCGAGGCGTTAATAAAGGTTGGAACTGCGAAAAAAAATGTCAACAAGAACACCTTGCAGAGGAGTGTTGTTGCAGGACTATTATCACAGTGTCCAATTTGGGGAAGATGGGAGGCCCAAACAGAGAGCTTCCTTACTTTAGTCAAAAGCTAGTATCCAGAAGTCTAGGTCCGCGAACCTATCGCTAGGACTTCATCACATCACCCTGGCTTCTGAATGATAAAACATAATTTTTAAGATTTAATTAACAACGGAAACCATATCCCCCTCAGGGGTTGAAAACATTTAATGTATTTGAGACATATAGGCTATTAAACTATTACATTATCAAACTCAGCCACATGGAGTATCTTTCACTAACCTAGCATGTTATAAGGAAAACATGTACCAAAACATCAACAGTATAGTAGCCTGGTTACATATGTTATAACGGCAATTGAAAGGGCTAGGCACAAGAAGGTTGGGAGGGGTTCTTAGTGCTTCTGCATGGTACAGTAATGGTTGCAATAAAAGATCCTCCAAGGAGGTGATTTTCAAATCCAAGCTCAAGCAAGTCGTCTCCCTTACTGCAGTTTCGTGCAGGTGTAACTTTTCTCCCTATGTGGGGAGTCAATATCTGTGCGTGAAAAGGGTGTTGCAGCTAAAAGTCTAACTGCAGGGATTAAGGTAGAGGAGTGACATAAAACCCAGTTCATAAGCAGTATTGTGCAGTACCTTAAGTGGGGGGTATGCCAGTCATCCAACTACATTCTCCTCATCCTGAGGGAGGTTCAAGCTGTCATCTCAGTCTGTAAATGTGATGTGCAGGTGTACCACAAAGGTTATACTTACTTGTAGCAGCGTGAACTGTGAATTGTGGTGCAGTCTTCATCGAGGGTCCCCCAGTGTTGCCAAGCGTCAGTATTTTTACTGGCAGCCAGTAAAAAACAGCCAATTTTCTCCTGCCAGTAAACACCAGTAAAACTAAAAGGTTGCCAGTAAAAAATATGGCTGTGACACTTGGCTTGGTCCAGAGCTGGCTGAGACCACCCGAGTGCCTGCTACAGTGTGATTGGGCGGCTCTGGTGGAGTGAGTGCCTGAGCATATCGTGTGATGTCATGGTGCAATGGAGCCAAGCAGAGTGGCCAGAGCCTTGTGTGCGGTATGGGAGCAGGGCAGGCTGGGACCGGGACCGTCAGTGCTGTTTACACTGGAGTGGATTGGAGGGATCACTTGGCTTGGAGAGAAACTGTCACTGTGACTCAGGAGGGGGCGTGTTGCGTCAGTGAGATGTCATCATCCGTGCTGCTGCACACTGCTGTCAGTGTCACTGTGAGAGTCAATTTTATGTGTGTGCCACCCATTCTAATTTCTTGCCCTCCTGTCTCCTGTCCCTGAGCTACTTACTTACTATATCGAAAATAAAATAAGAAATATAATAAGAAATAAAATAAGAAATATGTTTTTTGCCTTATTATCTACCTTTAAATTATATTGCTAATTGTATATTGTATTTGCTTGTAGCCTAAATACTTACATTTGCACTTAAAACTTTAATTTTAACTTAAAACTTTAACTTTTGGAAATGCCAGTAAAAACTTGGCTGTGCCACTAAATTTTGGGTGTTGTGTCAGCAAATTTCAACCTAGTAGGTTGGCAGCACTGGGGTCCCCTCATTGACATCTCTTCTAATCCAGGCAGATCAATTCCGTGATTAGGTAAGTAGTGAAAAGAAAAAATAAATCAGCATAAAAAGAAAACGGAACAAGATCAGGGGTAACATGGATACAAGTACCAAACTCAAATCTTTATCTCATCAATCCAAGTTCATGACAGGATGTAAAGCCCTGGAAGTATTATGATGTTTAGGTGTAGAACTAGGCTCTAGATTGTGTTGCTTTTGAAACTTTCCTTTCTTACTAGGGGGTTTAGTTGGAGTGGAGTAGGGTGAGCCTTGAGTGCTGCATACCTTTTGACAGATTATGGAATTTCCAATACCAGTACCAGTAGCTCAATAAGTGGCATCTGCAGTTCCAAGCAGAACTCCTGCAAATCGCCAGGGGTGCGTAGGTATAGTTGCTGGCCCTGGTGCGCCACATTAACAGTAAAACGAAAATTCCATTTGTAAGGGATGCTTTGTTTGCGGAGTTCCTCCAGCAGAGGGCACAGTGCACGCCTGTTGTTCAGGGTAATGGGCGATAAGTCCTGAAATATGGTTATTTCTTTGTCATTAAAAGTGATGTGTTCATTGCGGCATACTTTAGCCATGATTTCCTCCTTTAGTTTAAAATTAGGTAGGCAACATATTATATCCCTGGGAGGGGGGGGGGGGGGTGCTGTGCCAGCTGGCCTGGCCCTCAGGGCTCTGTGGGCTCTTTCAAAATGAATCTATGTGTCTGTTTAGCATTCCAAAAGTTCATAAAAAACTTATTGTAAAGCAGAAGGGATGTTACTTGGTTCAACTGATTCAGGGATACCCCTCACCCTGATGTTGTATCTTCTCCCCCTATTATCCAGATCCTCTCGTTTTCGGTTCATTTCAATGAGGTGTGTTGAATGGGAGTCTGTGACCCTCTCCAGGTGGCCCTCCAGCTTCTCAGATAGGGAAAGAATGTCTGCCAGATGAGCAGATGAGAGTGTGCCATTAATGTCTGCCACTATTTCCATCATAGCGGTGAGAGTGAGGGGATGGATGGTTGGGGGATCATCCCTTACTTCCTCCTTGCATGTAGTGTGTGAGCGTTGTGATCTGTTGCTGGAGTTGTGGTGAGTGAGTCTGCTCATGTTGCCCCTGTGATCAGTGCAGTTATTGCTTTAGAAGCTGAGGGTATAGCAGAGCTCCTCTATCTTGCTGCCATCCACTCTGCGGGCCAAGTCATGCCTCCTTGGCAATCTTCTTATAGCCTAGGCTATCTTTATGTAGAGCAACAATTCATTTTTTCAGATCCTCAGAGAGTTTTTTGCCATGAAGTGCCATGTTGGACTTCCAGTGACCAGTATGAGAGAGTGAGAGTGATAACACCAAATTTAACACTGCTGCTCCCCATTCACACGTGAGACCTTGTAGCAATAATGAATGACATGACACCGGGGAAGGAAAATGGCAACTTGGGCCCAATTTGGACATTTTCACTTAGGGGTGTACTCACTTTGGTTGTCAGCGGTTTAGGCATTAATGGCTGTGTGTTGAGTTATTTTAAGGGGACAGCAAATTTACACTGTTATACAAGCTGTACACTGACTATTTTACATTGTAGCAAAGTGTCATTTTTTTCAGTGCTGTCATAGGAAAAGGTATAATAAAATATTTACAAATATGTGAGGGGTGTACTCACTTTTGTGAGATACTGTATGTCCAGTGAACTAGATGAGAGAAGGCATTTAGTTGTGTTCCACCCATTGTATTAGATCTGTGAGGAGTCTGGTACAGTCTGAGGCTTGCGTGTCTGGTACAAATTTCACCTGGTCTGGGTTTATTATTTGGCGCATAATCAAAGGAAGGCTTCCGTATAAGTCCTCCTTTTTAAGTAAAGAGGACAATGCAGAGGGCCTTCTTTTGGTTGGATTAGAAGTGTCTAGGGAAGTGTCAACAATGTCAAAAAAATCCCCACATAGTATTACTGAATTGGATCTATAAGGGGCTAATTTAGAGAGTAGGCTTGTGTAAAATTTATTTTGAGCCGTATTGGGCGCATAAAGATTCACTATAGTAAGGTGTTGATTCTCAAGTGTTACAAAAATAATCAAGTACCTGCCTTCTGCGTGAGCCACACAATAACATAGTGTGAGAGAAACAGAGGAGCTGATTACAATCATGACTCCTCTTTTTTTTCTTAGGGGCACTGGCAAAGAAGCAGTGTGGGTAGCGTTTATGTATGCAAAGCACGTCTGCTTGATGGGTCAGAGCTTCTTTCCATAAGGGGTTACGTTTAAAAGGGAAATTTAATTGTGAGGTGATTGTTGATGGATATTATCTGAGGATGGAGACAAAGGGAGGGAGACTACTCCTATGACATACGCTACTTGTGTGCAATAGGGATATCAAACCAATACAGCGATATACAAATTAGGTCCAAGATAAGTGGTATGCCACAGGATAAACAATGTAAAATTATTGTAACGTATTAGAGGAAGTATCACAACGTATCAGTAGGTAACTATATCAATAACAAAAAAAGAAAAAAACCACAACAAAAACAGCAAAATTATTGTGCGAGGCACACTATAACCTGAGGAGGTGGATTTAACAATGTAACGTCGCTCATGTAGGATCCATTGTATGCATGGGACCGAAGGCCTTAGTAGTGGTTAGGCTCCGACTTTATCTGGTGCTCTGTTCCAGGATGATGGTGGAGTTGGTTGGAAGCCCTTACGCTCTGTTGCATTGGGGGTAAGAGGAAGAAATCCCCAATTGGTTATTTTTTTTTACCCATCTTTGGGTGTAAGGATGGGAATTATTTGTTGTTGACAGGTGACCAACAATTTAGTAGGAAAGCCCCACTTGTAAATCTCTTGGAGGATAGAAGTGATCGAAATGAAGGCTCACATTGAAGGCTCACATCTTCACATTTCCATGGTAGCCTTTGAGAGATCACTGAACAACAGAATGTTAGTGTACAGTGCTGGTAATAGCTTAGTGGTTTTGGCTGCATAGAGTATTTGTTCCTTGATATGAAAGTAGTATACTTGTGGCAGGATATCTCTTTGGGTGTCTGGGGGAAGGTGGTCAGGCTTAGCAATTCTGTGCACCCGATCAATGGTGATGTCCCATGCATTTAAGCGAGGTAATAATTGCAAAAACTGTTGCTGCAGGTAGTAGTAGTGATCTCATTTGTCTTTATTAATTTAGTGAAACCTCTAAATGTAATATTGTTTCAACTTGAGCGATCCTCTAAATCAGCAAATTTCAATTTAATATGATGAATTTCAGATGCATGGTGGTCATGTGAGTCTAATAGCTAGTTATGTGCTTTAACATGGTTGTGTATGTTCTCTTTAAGCACATCAGCTCTTTCTTCCAAACAGTCCACCCTACCATGTATCTGGGAGACTGAGATTTGTAGTTCCCTGTGCAGGTCTTTTTGCAGTGTAAGTATCATGGATTTTAACATTGCTTTTGCCTTTGGGTTATCTGACACAGGGGTGGCTGCTAGAGCTGGAGTATGCTCTGTGTCAGTGGCCAGATCAGCCCACAGTTGTTCTTTGGGCTGGGGTTCTTTGCTGTGGAAGAGGGCAGGGGAGGATGCCAGTCTCTTACCTCTATTCATGCTTTGCTGCGAGGGCAGTGTGTCTGGTGAGGGCAAGGTGTCCATGCCCGGGAAGGGTCCTGAGTCCTCCCCCTCTCCCCAGTGCAGCCGATTCAGGGGTTGAACAGTTGCCTGGGGTTGCTCTGGATCCTAACAGTGGAGCGGAGCTTGGGACTCAAGCTTCCATCGTGGTCTGCATTAGGCCACGTCCCCTAGTCTTTATTTTGATTGCTAGCTTTCATGAAAATAATAGCTGGTGGTATTGATATAAAGCTCCTTGTTTGGTCATTTGAGGTAATAATGCTCTGCCCCTGTCTCCCACAATCTCCTGCCTGTAAATTTCCTTGTTACACGCTCTTCCAAAGAAAACTATAAGCTTCCATGCTAATGTACTTTGTTGTGTCATATTTCACAGTTGTCATTATTTGGAAAAAAAACGACTGAAAAAATAAATAAATTGCAGCCAGCAACATTTTGGAAATATGCAATGTGAAAGACACATACAGCCTGTTATCACTGTAAGGTATGTGGCAAGTTGTAAAAAGGTTGAATGAAATCAACAGCATTAAGATGTAATATACGATTAAAAAAAGGTAAAACAAATTTATTTAGGTTGAAATTCAGCTGGTTCAGCAGTTACATGACATTCATTAAGGGCTTATGTACACTTTAACAAACCTATAAGCCCCACACTAATCTTTTTCTATACAGATTGTCAGAAGCGCTCCCTATGCTTTCCCAATTACAGATAAATCACATTGACAATATGGCTGCTGTGAACTCAAACTTTTAAAGTTAGAGGGCTGGCCTATCCAAAAGCTCCCTTATTGGCTCTTTTAAGCCAACTGACTCAAGTTTAAAGACTAGGCAGCATGGGTACAAGGAATTTAATCTGGAAAATTCCTGCATTTTTTTGCTGGCACTGCGAACCATGCAGGGTTTCCTCAAACCCATAGTAGCAATGAACCTGTAGTCTATATAGTGACATGACTCATAAGCAAAGTTAATAAACATGGCAGCAGATGGATTAAAATAAAACTCAGAGTAAATGAAAACTGTGTAGACCTTCTAACTCTAGCAGCAGCATTTGTAATCTTTCAATGACGACATAATTAGCTCACTGATTTTACTTTGCCTGGTGTTGTTCTTTATGGACACTGAAAATTTTACAGTGAAATTCCTTTGTTTAATGTCAGTAAAACAGGATAAAGATAACTTTGGAATAGGGAAGGCAATAGCGAATGCCCTAAATGTTATACAGTTTGAAAACATGCAGTGCATAGACAGGAAAAAGCACTGAGCATATCGAACACATCAATTTTCCATCTTGAGAATAGGTTTCCTTTTAATTTTAGAAATGGGCAAGGTACAAAAATATACAGGAATGAATGTCAGGGCTGAGCAGGATGCTCCCATTCTGGCTCCAGGCAATTCACACATTTTAAAGTGATTTCGTTTTTCTAAATCTGTCTGGAAATGACTCAGTCGGTAGATAAAGATATAATTCTACCAGCACCACTTCAAAGGCCCATGTTCACTGATAGCTGCTTGTGAGCTCAGCATGTAGTTTAACTGGAGAATGGGATTATTTCAACAGTTACACACTGCTAGGTAGAAAGGTGTATTGCTTTGTATGTCATCTATTCACATTACATGTTTGTGATATTACTAGGCTGCATGTTGTATCACTATATTTGAAAAGCCCTAACAATCCTTAGGCAAATAAACTACCGGTAACTTGCAGAAATTAGCATATTCTGTGTCCTTAAAGCGAGTGCACTGAATCACCAATGTGTAGGTAAAGAATTCTCTATTATATACGTTTGGAAACGTCATAGAGTAACTGGTTGTTAGATGTTTAATAATTAATGATTGAGTGGATAAGGAACAATAATAGTGAAAACCTCCATATATAGCTAGGTTTAGTGAACCATAAATGATTACGCTGGAGTAGTGTAGCGCCGGCTCCTGAAGAGCACGCGCTATGTGTTTTTCAAATTTAAGGTTACACCTGAACTGCAGTTTGGTTTGGGTACAATTGTCTAAATTTGGACCTCAGCATCAGACTGACTGGACTATGAGATGTTCAGCCTGACCATAGGGGGCACTGTCTCTTTGGGCAGACATTGAACTATGGTCTGGTTGGGTGCTTAAGTTACTCTCTCTCGGAGCCCGCCCAGTGGGAGTGGCACTCTTGCTGTGCTTCTGGGAGAGGGCATTTAAGATGCGGATGTTCGGGGTTCCGGTCTAGAAGGATGTACTGACTTCATGATCCTGGTACTCCTGACCAGCCCCCAGGAAGGCTATGGCCTGGGGTGCGGATCCACCTGATGTTTTGGTGCCGTCTCCAGTTTGGGAGAGACACAGTGACTTCACACTATCCAGGGGAGGACTCTTCAGAAGAAGACCACGTACGGGTTGGTTTCTTAGCAAGAGCCTGGAGGGGCTGAAGTACCCAAGAGAATCTGGTCTCGTGGATATCGCCAAGCTGGCTGAAAGATCCAGGTATCACGCGAGTGTTCTACAAGTTTAGTTTTCCCACCTGTTCTACAACGTCTGTGGCAGAGACTTGTTCCTGAATAAGCACCTTGTTGGCTGCTAGGCCATGTGAGAGAGGGACTGTCCAACTTGAGTGAACATCCAGTTGCAAATGGCTATTCTCTGGATGCAGTCAAAGTAAGCACGTTCTTTAATATTGACTTTGACACTAAGAGTACCTGAACTTCCTTTCCAACCCTCTGATCCCATTTTAAGAGACTGTTCATTGACTACGTTTTTGCAAATAAAATCCATTTAAGTGGATGTGTCGTCAGTCTCTCAAGTTACTGGGCCATCTACCACGGGACACCCCTAGACTTGAACTGAGGAAAAAGAAGGTAACGGTAAGCCCAATCTAACCAGCAGCTCCTTCAGGGGTTAGTGCTAGAGTAGTAAATGTTCACCTCATGTTACACTCCATGATGTCTACTGTTTCCTAAATCTTTCCTGGTTCTCTGCACTTACCCTTTTGTGTTTATGTATCAGTGGAAACAATGATTCATATCCTTTAAAGGTGTTTTAGAATGTAACCAAGATTTAAAATACTAAAATTGAGCAGCTCACAGTATAAGGCTGCTAAGGCTGCTAATATGTTCAAGGCATACAATTGAACCCTCTGTTATATCAACCCTACAAAATTCTTTAACAGATTTACATAAACCTGAAGGAGGGTATTTCTCTAATAAGAGAAATTCACTGGCTGTTGATTCACATGTACTTTCACCAATAAAATAAAAGCCTTTTCACAATGTTTTACTCACCTTCCAAAACATACCTTTAATTTGGAAAGGACCTACACTACTAAAAGTATTTTCACAGGATGAACATTCACAGAGCAAACTTTCTACAAATTGCTACTTATACCAGGACAAAATCCTAACCAAAACCACATCCAGGAAATCCAGCACTAGCTCATACATCTACCCAACTAAAGCAGCAATTAAACCCAGCAAAAGCAAAGTGACTGCACTATGACTATGAAATGAAGAATGGTGAAGGCTGTTTCCAACTTTTTTACAGCAGAATGAGGATTTTGAGAGAAAGCTGTACATTATTTGCATGGAAATGTTGCATTTTATATTGTAAGCTTGTAATTTTTAGGAATAACTCACTTAAATCTGTCCAAACAAGAGTCTAGTAGACATTCCCGGGTATGATAAAGTTTGAAACACAAAATCATAAATTATAATATAATAAATAACTATAAATAATTATAAAAAATAATAATATAATAATAATACATTTTATTCAATAATGTAATCAAATCAAAACCACCGAAATTTGCTCAGTTGCAGAGTTGTCACTGTCATCACTTTTAATGTTTGATGACAAATTTCCCCACGAATCAATATCGCTCAATTCTGCAAATTATTCTAATTAGGAATGCTTTTTGGTTGCCATGGCCATTCTCAAGTTTACAGACAGGAAGAATAGTATATATAATATAAAACTGCAGGCAGGGCACTGGACAAAGCATTAAGAGCAAAGGGGAGGTGAAATTATTTGGTACAGTAATGGTACAGTAATGTGATCTGTAAGATTGCACTGTACTGTATGTGTTTCTGCTGGCCCCTTCCCCATGCACCATGATGCTCGCAGGGAATGGAGCCCAGAACACAGTACATCGGGCGGAGAATCCAGCCACCGGATACAGCGGGAAAACATTGCAGAATCCTGGGGACAAGGTAAGTAACATCTATCAGGATACTGCAATGCAGTCCCAAAAGTGTCTTGGGGTTACTGCTAATGGTTGTGAAATTTAACCCCTAGACACTCTTGGGATTACTGCTAGGGAGGTTAAAAGTGGATCTGAGCTAATCACTTTCAAGCACTATACAATTTTTCATTGTGAAGGTCATACCAATCCAGTAAGCCTTTGATTGGGGCATTGTTGTGGGCACATAGAGTGTGTTGTTTTTCCACTTGGAGGAGTTTTTTTTACACCATATGAAGATTATTTCATCTTTAATTCACAGTGGGCATTCTGTTATAGATACACACTCTGGACTGTCATATGTATTATTTTTGCTACATTTTTAAAAAAAACTATTTGGGTACTAATCCTAGATATGACTTTAAATAGTAAAATGTTTTTTTTTCAACTTTGCTCCTGTTCAGCTGCTGATGATGTTTGATGGCGAAACATGTTGGGCTAGGGTTTAACTTAAGATATCAGCGTGCTCACTGTGTGGCCAACAGTGAGCCATTAGTACATACTGTGACATCCTGTAATTTCTTTTACCTATGTAAGTACCTGCCTATTATTTTAAATAAATTGTTTGGTGGTTTTACATCACGTGTGGCCTCTGTTCTTCTGTATGAGTGCAAATGTGGCCTGATCTGACGTGCTGTCCTGCTATTGCCATTACAATATCTTGCCAATGTATTGCCATAAAGAATGTCTGTTAATTGCATGCCTGGCTTATCTCTGTGGTGAGGATCTTTCATATTTGGTAAGAGGCCAACCTTATTTGGGGTGAAGGACACGAGTGTCTTGATCATCTCTTCAAGATACAATCACAGAGTCGGTGGATAGTTGAATGTTTTCACTTGCTCCTGGGTGTTACTGTTTTTTTTAGAAGATTTGCACATTACTGGTGTTTTCACTTGATGTTTTCACTTGAAGTGTGTGGACTTTTATTTGTGTGGATGTGCACTCGTATGTGAATAAATAAAAATAAATTAAATTGTGAAAATATTATAACTGTAGTTCCTTTTGGGATAATTTACTTTGTTCAGTAAGACTGGCAGCACTTCAAGAACTAAACAAAAAAATTGTGGAAGAAATAACTTGCTCATAACCTAATTTTATCTAAGGTCTTTCTTAGTTATACACATGCTTGTGTATTTTTGTTTGATTATACATGAAAATAGAAAATATTTGGCATTGTTTATGTGTTGTTTCATTAAATACTTTTTCTATGAGTTTGTGCAATTTCTAAAATTAACAGCACCACTCCAGATTGAAGCCTGCCCTCCACTGTGTGGACCCAGGAACCCATTCGGTTTCACCATCTCAAGGTAACACAAGCAACACGCAGCTATGTCAACTCCTCTTAAATCACTTTATTTGGCCACAGACAGTGTGACAGTATTCAGGATGCCCCCAACCAGGGACTGCCCCTCTCCATTTTATTAGGCTAGGTTGGAAGGATCTCCTGGACAGGGATATCTTCTAAAGCCACGCTAATTGCTTGAAACTATAAAAAAAAGGGAAAGGTGTGATGGCAGGATCATATACAAAGCAATACAGGTTGCTGGCACTCTTTCAAAAGAGACAGAATGAAAACCCAACTAAACTATTTCAACTATTCTGGTAAAAATAGAGGTTTTGTTGCATGCATTTGCAAATAAATATGAAAGCCACACTGCTGCTCCAAGGCATATCTGAAAGAAGTGATCCCTAAATTGTAACTGTCTGAGTTCCGAGTTAGAGGACATATGTAGCATTGCATAAGCTGAGAGCAGGTTTACCTGCAGTCAGCGTTGGAAACAGCAACAAAACAAAAACGTATGAGAAAGTTCATGCTTTTTTAATGTTATGATGGTTTTATGTGAGCCAACCAGTTACTTGAAAACTAAAGCTATTCAGCCTCTACCACATGGTACATGTTTACAAATACTTACTGTAGATCACCAGGGAACTTGGAGGACTTATCTGAAATAGATAAAAGGGAGGGTAGATCCCAGTGTCAGTGGTCTATGATCCTATATAAAGCCATAGAGAGTCTGTGAGCCACATCTCATTAAGTGAAATGATCTAAAAATATTTCCTGAGCCCTTTGCCTTTCCAAACAACAAGCTAAGCTTTTTGAAACATGTCTTCGAGAGTGGAAATTTTTGGATAATGATGCCAATGTTTTAGTATGCAGAAAAATAAATGTAAATAGACTACTACAGCAAGGATGGCACTTTATATGTGTGCCCTGATATAATTGGCCTTATGGAAGACATTGAACAAAATATGATTTAAAAGAATTTTGACTATTCACAGTCTCAAAGTTTAGCCTGAAAGCTGTGCTTTTAAAGAAATGGAACAAAAAAAACTCATACCCTGTTACTCATTCAGTCAGGATAAAAAAGAATTCTATCAATCTACAGAGAAAGTATCCAGTTCTATAATGTATGAAGAATTCAAGTGACACATTAGCTGGAGTTTGAAAGTCAAGGCACAGTTACTTGGTTTGCAAAGTGGGTTTACAATGTACTGCTGCTATTTCTGCTGTGGGACAGTCAAGCAACTGATATTATGAAACAAATGACTGTGCAAAAAGAAGGTAGTTCATTCCCTTGAAAAGCAATGTAAAATAAATGTTTTTGATTGACACTAAAAATATTTTTCTGCCTCAATTATATATTAAACTTTTTAAAAACTATGGGCAAAGATGGTAAGGGATTTTGCTATCTAAGGGAGAATTTTGAAAACTGGTTGTTTTCACAGTTATTAATATCCATAAAGGTTTATTTGTTCAAATTATACCACAAAAGAATGCCAGAATAAATACATTTTAAATGTAATAGTAAATGGAATAAATGTGTTACTATCTAAAAACCCTTCACACTGGAATTCCATACCATATACATGACCATATTTACAATCAACACCCCAAAAAATAAAAACTATGTAAAAATGTTCCATGTCATGCAGTTTCTTTTTTAAAATTGTAGGCCGTTATTATTGGCTTTGGCCAGTTCTTCATTGCATCTTTTTAGTGTTTTGGTCCACAAACCAAAACACTAAAAACCCTATCTAATTGATTTTTAATATTCAATGCAAACACCCCATTCATCCATGACCCTATACTTTATTTTGTTGAGAAATCACTTAGAAAAACAAACCCCCTAGCATTTCTGGTCATGACCACCTTGCGTAAGGAAAAATGATTTATGTAGCATTTATTTCATTGAATCCATCTGCCCTTGGCTCAAACATACATGGAGTGGGTGGTTCTTAGTTGAGAAAAACCCTCCTCTTCTCCTGAAGGCTCCTGGGATGTATGGCATAATTTGCCTAAGCAAGAAACCAGGACATAACTAAAGAAATATAAAAATAAAATAAAAAAAAGTAAATATAATATATTTCCTAGGTATTTACTAATGCTAGCAGCATGAGGATTAAAATGTATCAATGTTAATAGGGAGAGTGAAGTTCCACTTTAAGGAACTGATTTTTGTTTATTTTCCTTACTATTTGCATACAATCCTTATTTGACAATACAGGGACACCCATGACTCTGGCATCTCAGAGCAAAATGAGTTTTATAAAGGAAAGCTGCTGTTTATTTGTTATATTACAGTCATTTACACTGAGCAAAATTATAAATGCAACACTTTTATGTTTGCCCCTATTTATCATGAGCTGAACACAAAAGGCCTATTTCTCTCAAATATTGTTCACAAATCTGTCCAAAATCTGTGTTAGTGAGCACTTCTCCTTTGCAGCGATAATCCATCCACCTCACAGGTGTAGCATATCAAGATGCTGATTAGACAGCATGATTATTGCACAGGTGGGCCTTAGGCTGGCCATAATAAAAGGCCACTCTAAAATGTGCAGTTTGACTGTATTGGGGGGTCGGGGGGGGGGGGTGTTAAAACCAGTCAGTATCTGGTGTGACCATCATTTGCCTCACGCAGTGCAACACATCTCCTTCACATAGAGTTGATCAGGTTGTTGATTGTGGCCTGTGGAATGTTGGTCCATTCCTCTTCAATGGCTGTGCAAAGTTGCTGGATATTGGCAGGAACTGGAACACGCTGTCGTATACGTGGATCCAGAGCATCCCAAACATGCACAATGGGTGATATGTCCAGTGAGTATGTTGGCCATGCAAGAACTGATATATTTTCGGCTTCCAGGAATTGTGTACAGATCCTTGCAACATGGGGCCATGCATTATCATGCTGCAGCATGAGGTGATGGTTGTGGATGAATGGCACAACAATTGTCCTCAGGATTAGGGATGGCCTTGCGGTTTGGCCGGCGGTCGGTTTGCGGCGAATTTTGCTCATTCACCAAGCCGGCGGACTTCTGGCGCTGTTCGTGCGGTGGACATATGCGTTTACATTGTGAAGAACTTTGACCCATAATGACATATCCATCATGGGGTACAGGATAGCCAATTGAGACATTTCAGCACATGGACAATTGGACATACCCCCTATCTTATAAATTTTACATTCTGTCTTTTGTCAATGTAGGGACAGGATGCTGTGTGGAGCAGGACAGTCAGTTTAATTACTAGCTATTACTATTAGGTCAACAAAAGTCCTTTTAAGGACTGGTATAGGTGTACAGTATATAGGGTTGTAATACACTTAAAATATACTTTCTTTCAAATATACAAAGTATATTCTGGTGCACTGCTGCTGACTGCTATGCTGTGGTGTCAGTGCTCTCTATCACGGTGCTGGTGTCAGTGCTCTCTCTCTATCTCAGTGCTGGTGTCAGTGCTCTCCATCACGGTGCTGGTGAGGTGTCAGTGCTCTCTATCACAGTGCTGGTGTCAGTGCTATCTCTCTATCTCAGTGGTGGTGTCAGTGCTCTCTATCTCGGTGCTGGTGTCAGTGCTCTCTATATCGGTGCTGGTGAGGTGTCAGTGCTCTCTATCACGGTGCTGGTGTCAGTGCTATCTCTATATCTCAGTGCTGGTGTCAGTGCTCTCTATCTCGGTGCTGGTGTCAGTGCTCTATATCACGGTGCTGGTGTCAGTGCTCTATATCTCGGTGCTGGAGTCAGTGCTCTCTATCACAGTGCTGGTGTCAGTGCTCTCTATCATGGTGCTGGTGTCAGTGCTCTCTATCTCAGTGCTGGTGTCAGTGCTCTCTATCTTGGTGCTGATGTCAGTGCTCTCTACCACGGTGCTGGTGTCAGTGCTCTCTATCATGGTGCTGGTGTCAGTGCTCTCTATCTCGGTGCTGGTGTGCTCTCAGTGCTCTCTATCATGGTGCTGGTGTCAGTGCTCTCACAGTGCTGGTGTCAGTGCTCTCTATCACTGTGCTGGTGTCAGTGCTCTCTATCATGGTGCTGGTGTCAGTGCTCTCTATCTCGGTGCTGGTGTGCTCTCAGTGCTCTCTATCATGGTGCTGGTGGCAGTGCTCTCACAGTGCTGGTGTCAGTGCTCTCTATCACTGTGCTGGTGTCAGTGCTCTCTATCTCGGTGCTGGTGTCAGTGCTCTCTATCATTGTGCTGGTGTCAGTGCTCTCAATCACAGGGCGGGTGTCAGTGCTCTCTATCACAGTGCTGGTGTCAGTGCTCTCTATCTCTGTGCTGGTTTTAGTGCTATCTATCATGGTGCTGGTGTCAGTGCTCTCTATCATGGTGCTGGTGTCAGTGCTCTCTATCACGGTGCTGGTGTCAGTGCTCTCTATCTCGGTGCTGGTGTCAGTGCTCTATATCACAGTGCTGGTGTCAGTGCTCTCTATCACGGTGCTGGTGTCAGTGCTCTCTATCTCGGTTCTGGTGTGGTCTCAGTGCTCTCTATCACGGTGCTGGTGTCAGTGCTCTCTATCTCTGTGCTGGTGTCAGCGCTCTCTATCACAGTTCTGGTGCCAGTGCTCTCTATCATGGTGCTGGTGTCAGTGCTCTCTATCATGGTGCTGGTGTCAGTTCTCTCTATCACGGTGCTGGTTTTAGTGCTCTCTATCTTGGTGCTGGTGTCAGTGCTCTCTATCACAGTGCTGGTGTCAGTGCTCTCTATCACGGTGCTGGTGTCAGTGCTCTCTATCTCAGTGCTGGTGTCAGTGCTCTCTATCTCGGTGCTGGTGTCAGTGCTCTCTATCACGATGCTGGTGTCAGTGCTTTCTATCTCGGTGCTGGTGTGGTCTCAGTGCTCTCTTTCACGGTGCTGGTGTTAGTGCTCTCATGGTGCTGGTGTCAGTGCTCTCTATCACGGTGCTGGTGTCAGTGCTATCTCTCTATCTCAGTGCTGGTGTCAGTGCTCTCTATCTCGGTGCTGGTGTCAGTGCTCTATATCACGGTGCTGGTGTCAGTGCTCTCTATCTCGGTGCTGGAGTCAGTGCTCTCTATCACAGTGCTGGTGTCAGTGCTCTCTATCACGGTGCTGGTGTCAGTGCTCTCTATCTCAGTGCTGGTGTCAGTGCTCTCTATCTTGGTGCTGATGTCAGTGCTCTCTACCACGGTGCTGGTGTCAGTGCTCTCTATCATGGTGCTGGTGTCAGTGCTCTCTATCTCGGTGCTGGTGTGCTCTCAGTGCTCTCTATCATGGTGCTGGTGTCAGTGCTCTCACAGTGCTGGTGTCAGTGCTCTCTATCACTGTGCTGGTGTCAGTGCTCTCTATCTCGGGGCTGGTGTCAGTGCTCTCTATCATGGTGCTGGTGTCAGTGCTCTCTATCTCGGTGCTGGTGTCAGTGCTCTCTATCACTGTGCTGGTGTCAGTGCTCTCAATCACAGGGCAGGTGTCAGTGCTCTCTATCACAGTGCTGGTGTCAGTGCTCTCTATCTCTGTGCTGGTTTTAGTGCTATCTATCATGGTGCTGGTGTCAGTGCTCTCTATCATGGTGCTGGTGTCAGTGCTCTCTATCACGGTGCTGGTGTCAGTGCTCTCTATCTCAGTGCTGGTGTCAGTGCTCTATATCACAGTGCTGGTGTCAGTGCTCTCTATCACGGTGCTGGTGTCAGTGCTCTCTATCTCGGTTCTGGTGTGGTCTCAGTGCTCTCTATCACGGTGCTGGTGTCAGTGCTCTCTATCTCTGTGCTGGTGTCAGCGCTCTCTATCACAGTTCTGGTGTCAGTGCTCTCTATCATGGTGCTGGTGTCAGTGCTCTCTATCATGGTGTTGGTGTCAGTTCTCTCTATCACGGTGCTGGTATTAGTGCTCTCTATCATGGTGCTGGTGTCAGTGCTCTCTATCACGGTGCTGGTGTCAGTGCTCTCTATCTCGGTGCTGGTGTCAGTGCTCTATATCACAGTGCTGGTGTCAGTTCTCTCTATCACGGTGCTGGTGTCAGTGCTCTCTATCTCGGTTCTGGTGTGGTCTCAGTGCTCTCTATCACGGTGCTGGTGTCAGTGCTCTCTATCTCTGTGCTGGTGTCAGCGCTCTCTATCACAGTTCTGGTGTCAGTGCTCTCTATCATGGTGCTGGTGTCAGTGCTCTCTATCATGGTGCTGGTGTCAGTTCTCTCTATCACGGTGCTGGTTTTAGTGCTCTCTATCTTGGTGCTGGTGTCAGTGCTCTCTATCACGGTGCTGGTGTCAGTGCTCTCTATCTCAGTGCTGGTGTCAGTGCTCTCTATCTCGGTGCTGGTGTCAGTGCTCTCTATCACGATGCTGGTGTCAGTGCTTTCTATCTCGGTGCTGGTGTGGTCTCAGTGCTCTCTATCTCGGTGCTGGTGTCAGTGCTCTCTATCTCAGTGCTGGTGTCAGTGCTCTCTATCTCGGTGCTGGTGTCAGTGCTCTCTATCATGGTGCTGGTGTCAGTGCTCTCTATCACAGTGCTGGTGGCAGTGCTCTCTATCATGGTGCTGGTGTCAGTGCTCTCTATCTCTGTGCTGGTGTGGTCTCAGTGCTCTCTATCATGGTGCTGGTGTCAGTGCTCTCTATCTCTGTGCTGGTGTCAGTGCTCTCTATCATTGTGCTGGTGTCAGTGCTCTCTATCTCGGTGCTGGTGTGGTCTCAGTGCTATCTCGGTGCTTGTGTCAGTGCTCTCTATCTCGGTGCTGGTGTCAGTGCTCTCTATCTCGGTGCTGGTGTCAGTGCTCTATATCACAGTGCTGGTGTCAGTGCTCTCTATCATGGTGCTGGTGTCAGTGCTCTCTATCTCTGTGCTGGTTTTAGTGCTATCTATCATGGTGCTGGTGTCAGTGCTCTCTATCATGGTGCTGGTGTCAGTGCTCTCTATCACGGTGCTGGTGTCAGTGCTCTCTATCTCAGTGCTGGTGTCAGTGCTCTATATCACAGTGCTGGTGTCAGTGCTCTCTATCACGGTGCTGGTGTCAGTGCTCTCTATCTCGGTTCTGGTGTGGTCTCAGTGCTCTCTATCACGGTGCTGGTGTCAGTGCTCTCTATCTCTGTGCTGGTGTCAGCGCTCTCTATCACAGTTCTGGTGTCAGTGCTCTCTATCATGGTGCTGGTGTCAGTGCTCTCTATCATGGTGTTGGTGTCAGTTCTCTCTATCACGGTGCTGGTATTAGTGCTCTCTATCATGGTGCTGGTGTCAGTGCTCTCTATCACGGTGCTGGTGTCAGTGCTCTCTATCTCGGTGCTGGTGTCAGTGCTCTATATCACAGTGCTGGTGTCAGTTCTCTCTATCACGGTGCTGGTGTCAGTGCTCTCTATCTCGGTTCTGGTGTGGTCTCAGTGCTCTCTATCACGGTGCTGGTGTCAGTGCTCTCTATCTCTGTGCTGGTGTCAGCGCTCTCTATCACAGTTCTGGTGTCAGTGCTCTCTATCATGGTGCTGGTGTCAGTGCTCTCTATCTCGGTGCTGGTGTCAGTGCTCTCTATCACGATGCTGGTGTCAGTGCTTTCTATCTCGGTGCTGGTGTGGTCTCAGTGCTCTCTATCTCGGTGCTGGTGTCAGTGCTCTCTATCTCAGTGCTGGTGTCAGTGCTCTCTATCTCAGTGCTGGTGTCAGTGCTCTCTATCTTGGTGCTGATGTCAGTGCTCTCTACCACGGTGCTGGTGTCAGTGCTCTCTATCATGGTGCTGGTGTCAGTGCTCTCTATCTCGGTGCTGGTGTGCTCTCAGTGCTCTCTATCATGGTGCTGGTGTCAGTGCTCTCACAGTGCTGGTGTCAGTGCTCTCTATCACTGTGCTGGTGTCAGTGCTCTCTATCATGGTGCTGGTGTCAGTGCTCTCTATCTCGGTGCTGGTGTGCTCTCAGTGCTCTCTATCATGGTGCTGGTGGCAGTGCTCTCACAGTGCTGGTGTCAGTGCTCTCTATCACTGTGCTGGTGTCAGTGCTCTCTATCTCGGTGCTGGTGTCAGTGCTCTCTATCATTGTGCTGGTGTCAGTGCTCTCAATCACAGGGCGGGTGTCAGTGCTCTCTATCACAGTGCTGGTGTCAGTGCTCTCTATCTCTGTGCTGGTTTTAGTGCTATCTATCATGGTGCTGGTGTCAGTGCTCTCTATCATGGTGCTGGTGTCAGTGCTCTCTATCACGGTGCTGGTGTCAGTGCTCTCTATCTCGGTGCTGGTGTCAGTGCTCTATATCACAGTGCTGGTGTCAGTGCTCTCTATCACGGTGCTGGTGTCAGTGCTCTCTATCTCGGTTCTGGTGTGGTCTCAGTGCTCTCTATCACGGTGCTGGTGTCAGTGCTCTCTATCTCTGTGCTGGTGTCAGCGCTCTCTATCACAGTTCTGGTGCCAGTGCTCTCTATCATGGTGCTGGTGTCAGTGCTCTCTATCATGGTGCTGGTGTCAGTTCTCTCTATCACGGTGCTGGTTTTAGTGCTCTCTATCTTGGTGCTGGTGTCAGTGCTCTCTATCACAGTGCTGGTGTCAGTGCTCTCTATCACGGTGCTGGTGTCAGTGCTCTCTATCTCAGTGCTGGTGTCAGTGCTCTCTATCTCGGTGCTGGTGTCAGTGCTCTCTATCACGATGCTGGTGTCAGTGCTTTCTATCTCGGTGCTGGTGTGGTCTCAGTGCTCTCTTTCACGGTGCTGGTGTTAGTGCTCTCATGGTGCTGGTGTCAGTGCTCTCTATCACGGTGCTGGTGTCAGTGCTATCTCTCTATCTCAGTGCTGGTGTCAGTGCTCTCTATCTCGGTGCTGGTGTCAGTGCTCTATATCACGGTGCTGGTGTCAGTGCTCTCTATCTCGGTGCTGGAGTCAGTGCTCTCTATCACAGTGCTGGTGTCAGTGCTCTCTATCACGGTGCTGGTGTCAGTGCTCTCTATCTCAGTGCTGGTGTCAGTGCTCTCTATCTTGGTGCTGATGTCAGTGCTCTCTACCACGGTGCTGGTGTCAGTGCTCTCTATCATGGTGCTGGTGTCAGTGCTCTCTATCTCGGTGCTGGTGTGCTCTCAGTGCTCTCTATCATGGTGCTGGTGTCAGTGCTCTCACAGTGCTGGTGTCAGTGCTCTCTATCACTGTGCTGGTGTCAGTGCTCTCTATCTCGGGGCTGGTGTCAGTGCTCTCTATCATGGTGCTGGTGTCAGTGCTCTCTATCTCGGTGCTGGTGTCAGTGCTCTCTATCACTGTGCTGGTGTCAGTGCTCTCAATCACAGGGCAGGTGTCAGTGCTCTCTATCACAGTGCTGGTGTCAGTGCTCTCTATCTCTGTGCTGGTTTTAGTGCTATCTATCATGGTGCTGGTGTCAGTGCTCTCTATCATGGTGCTGGTGTCAGTGCTCTCTATCACGGTGCTGGTGTCAGTGCTCTCTATCTCAGTGCTGGTGTCAGTGCTCTATATCACAGTGCTGGTGTCAGTGCTCTCTATCACGGTGCTGGTGTCAGTGCTCTCTATCTCGGTTCTGGTGTGGTCTCAGTGCTCTCTATCACGGTGCTGGTGTCAGTGCTCTCTATCTCTGTGCTGGTGTCAGCGCTCTCTATCACAGTTCTGGTGTCAGTGCTCTCTATCATGGTGCTGGTGTCAGTGCTCTCTATCATGGTGTTGGTGTCAGTTCTCTCTATCACGGTGCTGGTATTAGTGCTCTCTATCATGGTGCTGGTGTCAGTGCTCTCTATCACGGTGCTGGTGTCAGTGCTCTCTATCTCGGTGCTGGTGTCAGTGCTCTATATCACAGTGCTGGTGTCAGTTCTCTCTATCACGGTGCTGGTGTCAGTGCTCTCTATCTCGGTTCTGGTGTGGTCTCAGTGCTCTCTATCACGGTGCTGGTGTCAGTGCTCTCTATCTCTGTGCTGGTGTCAGCGCTCTCTATCACAGTTCTGGTGTCAGTGCTCTCTATCATGGTGCTGGTGTCAGTGCTCTCTATCATGGTGCTGGTGTCAGTTCTCTCTATCACGGTGCTGGTTTTAGTGCTCTCTATCTTGGTGCTGGTGTCAGTGCTCTCTATCACGGTGCTGGTGTCAGTGCTCTCTATCTCAGTGCTGGTGTCAGTGCTCTCTATCTCGGTGCTGGTGTCAGTGCTCTCTATCACGATGCTGGTGTCAGTGCTTTCTATCTCGGTGCTGGTGTGGTCTCAGTGCTCTCTATCTCGGTGCTGGTGTCAGTGCTCTCTATCTCAGTGCTGGTGTCAGTGCTCTCTATCTCGGTGCTGGTGTCAGTGCTCTCTATCATGGTGCTGGTGTCAGTGCTCTCTATCACAGTGCTGGTGGCAGTGCTCTCTATCATGGTGCTGGTGTCAGTGCTCTCTATCTCTGTGCTGGTGTGGTCTCAGTGCTCTCTATCATGGTGCTGGTGTCAGTGCTCTCTATCTCTGTGCTGGTGTCAGTGCTCTCTATCATTGTGCTGGTGTCAGTGCTCTCTATCTCGGTGCTGGTGTGGTCTCAGTGCTATCTCGGTGCTTGTGTCAGTGCTCTCTATCTCGGTGCTGGTGTCAGTGCTCTCTATCTCGGTGCTGGTGTCAGTGCTCTATATCACAGTGCTGGTGTCAGTGCTCTCTATCATGGTGCTGGTGTCAGTGCTCTCTATCTCTGTGCTGGTTTTAGTGCTATCTATCATGGTGCTGGTGTCAGTGCTCTCTATCATGGTGCTGGTGTCAGTGCTCTCTATCACGGTGCTGGTGTCAGTGCTCTCTATCTCAGTGCTGGTGTCAGTGCTCTATATCACAGTGCTGGTGTCAGTGCTCTCTATCACGGTGCTGGTGTCAGTGCTCTCTATCTCGGTTCTGGTGTGGTCTCAGTGCTCTCTATCACGGTGCTGGTGTCAGTGCTCTCTATCTCTGTGCTGGTGTCAGCGCTCTCTATCACAGTTCTGGTGTCAGTGCTCTCTATCATGGTGCTGGTGTCAGTGCTCTCTATCATGGTGTTGGTGTCAGTTCTCTCTATCACGGTGCTGGTATTAGTGCTCTCTATCATGGTGCTGGTGTCAGTGCTCTCTATCACGGTGCTGGTGTCAGTGCTCTCTATCTCGGTGCTGGTGTCAGTGCTCTATATCACAGTGCTGGTGTCAGTTCTCTCTATCACGGTGCTGGTGTCAGTGCTCTCTATCTCGGTTCTGGTGTGGTCTCAGTGCTCTCTATCACGGTGCTGGTGTCAGTGCTCTCTATCTCTGTGCTGGTGTCAGCGCTCTCTATCACAGTTCTGGTGTCAGTGCTCTCTATCATGGTGCTGGTGTCAGTGCTCTCTATCATGGTGCTGGTGTCAGTTCTCTCTATCACGGTGCTGGTTTTAGTGCTCTCTATCTTGGTGCTGGTGTCAGTGCTCTCTATCACGGTGCTGGTGTCAGTGCTCTCTATCTCAGTGCTGGTGTCAGTGCTCTCTATCTCGGTGCTGGTGTCAGTGCTCTCTATCACGATGCTGGTGTCAGTGCTTTCTATCTCGGTGCTGGTGTGGTCTCAGTGCTCTCTATCACGGTGCTGGTGTTAGTGCTCTCATGGTGCTGGTGTCAGTGCTCTCTATCTCGGTGCTGGTGTCAGTGCTCTCTATCTCAGTGCTGGTGTCAGTGCTCTCTATCTCGGTGCTGGTGTCAGTGCTCTCTATCATGGTGCTGGTGTCAGTGCTCTCTATCACAGTGCTGGTGGCAGTGCTCTCTATCATGGTGCTGGTGTCAGTGCTCTCTATTTCTGTGCTGGTGTGGTCTCAGTGCTCTCTATCATGGTGCTGGTGTCAGTGCTCTCTATCTCTGTGCTGGTGTCAGTGCTCTCTATCATTGTGCTGGTGTCAGTGCTCTCTATCTCGGTGCTGGTGTGGTCTCAGTGCTATCTCGGTGCTTGTGTCAGTGCTCTCTATCTCGGTGCTGGTGTCAGTGCTCTCTATCTCGGTGCTGGTGTCAGTGCTCTATATCACAGTGCTGGTGTCAGTGCTCTCTATCACGGTGCTGGTGTCAGTGCTCTCTATCTCTGTGCTGGTGTCAGCGCTCTCTATCACAGTTCTGGTGTCAGTGCTCTCTATCATGGTGCTGGTGTCAGTGCTCTCTATCATGGTGTTGGTGTCAGTTCTCTCTATCACGGTGCTGGTTTTAGTGCTCTCTATCATGGTGCTGGTGTCAGTGCTCTCTATCACGGTGCTGGTGTCAGTGCTCTCTATCTCGGTGCTGGTGTCAGTGCTCTATATCACAGTGCTGGTGTCAGTGCTCTCTATCACGGTGCTGGTGTCAGTGCTCTCTATCTCGGTTCTGGTGTGGTCTCAGTGCTCTCTATCACGGTGCTGGTGTCAGTGCTCTCTATCTCTGTGCTGGTGTCAGCGCTCTCTATCACAGTTCTGGTGTCAGTGCTCTCTATCATGGTGCTGGTGTCAGTGCTCTCTATCATGGTGCTGGTGTCAGTTCTCTCTATCACGGTGCTGGTTTTAGTGCTCTCTATCTTGGTGCTGGTGTCAGTGCTCTCTATCACGGTGCTGGTGTCAGTGCTCTCTATCTCAGTGCTGGTGTCAGTGCTCTCTATCTCGGGGCTGGTGTCAGTGCTCTCTATCACGATGCTGGTGTCAGTGCTTTCTATCTCGGTGCTGGTGTGGTCTCAGTGCTCTCTATCACGGTGCTGGTGTTAGTGCTCTCATGGTGCTGGTGTCAGTGCTCTCTATCTCGGTGCTGGTGTCAGTGCTCTCTATCTCAGTGCTGGTGTCAGTGCTCTCTATCTCGGTGCTGGTGTCAGTGCTCTCTATCATGGTGCTGGTGTCAGTGCTCTCTATCATGGTGCTGGTATCAGTGCTCTCTATCACAGTGCTGGTGGCAGTGCTCTCTATCATGGTGCTGGTGTCAGTGCTCTCTATCTCTGTGCTGGTGTGGTCTCAGTGCTCTCTATCATGGTGCTGGTGTCAGTGCTCTCTATCTCGGTGCTGGTGTCAGTGCTCTCTATCATTGTGCTGGTGTCAGTGCTCTCTATCTCGGTGCTGGTGTGGTCTCAGTGCTATCTCGGTGCTTGTGTCAGTGCTCTCTATCTTGGTGCTGGTGTCAGTGCTCTCTATCTCAGTGCTGGTGTCAGTGCTCTCTATCTCGGTGCTGGTGTCAGTGCTCTCTATCACGGTGCTGGTGTCAGTGCTCTCTATCACGGTGCTGGTGTCAGTGCTCTCTATCACAGTGCTGGTGTCAGTGCTCTCTATCACGGTGCTGGTGTCAGTGCTCTCTATCTCGGTGTGGGTGTGGTCTCTGTGCTCTCTATCACAGTGCTGGTGTCAGTGCTCTCACGGTGCTGGTGTCAGTGCTCTCTATCTCGGTGCTGGTGTCAGTGCTCTCTATCATGGTGCTGGTGTCAGTGCTCTCTATCTTGGTGCTGAAGTCAGTGCTTTCTATTACGGTGCTGGTGTCAGTGCTCAGTCTCTATCATGGTGCTGCTTTCAGATAGTGAGGGAGATAGCAGCGGAGAAGCCAATCAGCAGGCAGTGCCAGCACCATGGCTGAGGATCAGCACTGGACTGGCACCTCCAGACCACCGCAGTGGAGCCCTGCATAGGTGGGGGTAAGGGACAGGCAGAGGGAGGAGCTCAAGCACAGGTTGGCACACTGGGACACTGGCACAGGACTGCACTGTCCTGAGTGTGGCACTGATCATCTCCTGCACCCCCTTCATAGCCTGCCCTGACCTTGCCTCTCCTCCATGGCCTTCATGAGCTCCTGAATTGTCAAAATTTTACAGATAAAAAAAGAATGCTTGTCGTTGTCGATCCCAGATTCACTTAATACTTTTGTTATGTCAGTGTCCATGTTGTGGGACTATGTCTGCACAGCTAGTAAGTATTTTGTGGCTGAAAATATGACCTGGAGATTTTTAAGGTTTGTCTGCTCCATTTTTTGTATGATTTATTAAATGTAACATTTATTTCATAGATCATCCTCCTCCGGATGAAGCGGGCCCCCCACAAAACTAGTCACGGAAACTCTGTGCACCCCCTTTCCTCTGAAATTTTCTCGGGATTGACCCATTAGGAATTCATGAATTGTCGTGTACATATGAGTGTATTTTAATGTACTTTTGTTTGTAATTGTTCCTCTATTAAATTGTATTTATTTTAACTAGTCTATTTTGTTAATTACCTAGTACCGGTATAGTCCAAATTTGTTGCCTTGTTGGTTAAAAGTGTTTGAGGGTCAGAGTGAGCAGCTGCCCCGGCACTTCTATACCAACTAACCCCTCTCCATTATGAACTCTGGATGATGGTACCTGTATTTCATTTCTAATTACTGTTAACTTGATGCTCTACTCACCTATTGCCATTTGCCCACTTAAGTCGGCTACAATGACAAACTGCAATCAGGTTGAGACCCTGATGAGCACGTCGAGAATGCAGGTGAGCTTCCCTGAGATGATTTCTGACAGTTTGTGTCCATATTCTTTGGTCATGCAAACTGATTGTTGCAGCAGATGATCTTGGAGGTGAAGATGCTGGATGTGGAGGTCCTGGGCTGGTGTGGTTACACATGGTCTGTGGTTTTAAGGGTGGTTGAATGTACTGCCAAATTCTCTTAAATGCCTTTGGAGATGGCTTATGGTAGAGAAATGAACATTAAATTCAAGGGCAACAGCTCTGGTGGACATTCCTGCAGTCAGCATGCAAATTACATGCTCCCTCAAAACTTGAGACATCTGTGGCATTGTGCTGTGTGATAACACTTTACCCTTTTTTGTGGCCAGTCTAAGGTACACTTGTGCAATATTCATGCTGTCTAATCAGGATCTTGATGTGCCACACCTGTGAGGTGGATGGATTATCTTGGCAAAGGAGAAGTGCTTACTAACACAGATTTAGACAGATTTGTGAACAATATTTGAGAGAAATAGGCCTTTTGTGTGCATAGAAAAATGTGTAGATCTTTAAGTTGAGCTCATGATAAATAGGGTTTATAATTTTGCTCAGTGTATATAGCGTTGACAAGACAATTTATGCGGCCATTTACATATGATGTACATTAGTATCTGTCCTCGAGGGGCTTGAAGTCTAAGATCCCTACTTTACATGCAAACATACACTGTAAATATTAGGGCCAATTTAGACAGAATCCAATTAATCTACCAACATGTCTTTGGAGTGAGGGAGGAAACCCACACAAGCACAGGGAGAAGATGCAAACTCAACACAGTTAGTGCTGTTGAGATGGTTGAGATTTGAAGTGAAGACTGAAGTCCTGCAAGGTAGCTGTAATAAATAACACACTATGGGGATTAATTACTAAAACTGGAGATTGCAAAATCTGGTGCAGCTCTGCATAGAAATCCATCAGTTTCCAAGTTTTTTTTTGTCAAAGCTCAAGTAAACAAGCTAAAGTTAGAAGCTGGTTGGCTGCCATGAGATTTTGCACTCTCCAGTTTTAGTAAATCAACCCCACTGCTTTCAGACTATGCATCTCTAATTGAAATTCTGTATGGAGCCACACTGAGCAGAAATTAAAGGGTGGGAGAGAGAGAGAGAGACAGAGCTTATCTATGATGCCATAGAATACCATACAGTAATAAAATAGATTCTCTGTCTTATCAGCACAAATTAGAACAGGCAGAAGAGAAGGGAAACCAGAGATGGAACCAGAAACCAAACAAGAATAACTTTGTAAAATTGGTCAGCAGAAGACAAATCCAATACAAACAGTTTATAGGTCAACAGCAGATACCAGAATACCAGAGACAAGCAAGTTATAACCCAAAAAGCAGATCTGAGTAATCATATCAAAAGATTCAAAAAGTCAGAGCACAATACTTTTATTAGATAGTGAGTCAATGCACTGAGCCATGATTAAATATAATAATGGTTGAGGTTACGTGTAGACTTGGAATCATAACATTGGCTATAGCTGGAGATACCCGACCAAATTGATTGTTACTAGGGATAAGCCCGATGTTCCAGTCGAACGTAAGTTTGACTGGAACATCAGGTGTTCACCGAACAGCAAACATTATGCAGTATTCACAGCAAATTGGAAAGCCAAAGACACTGTTAAAGTCTATGGGACACTAACATGAAAAACCAAAAGTACTAATTGTAAAGGCTTATATGCAAGTTATTGCCATAAAAAGTGTGTGGGGACCCGGGTCCTGCTCCAGGGGACATGTATCAATGCAACAAAAAGTTTTAAAAATGGCCGATTTTTCAGGAGGAGTGATTTTAATAATGCTTATAGTGAAACAATAAAAATGAAATATTCCTTTAAATATTGTGCCGGGGGGGGGGGGGGGGTACAATACCACAACAAACTGACATTTCTAAAGGAAGAAATCTCCTTTAAAACTGCTAGTGGCTGTAATGTATTGTCGAATCCCGGCAATATAGATAAAAATCATTGAAAAAAATGACATGGGGACCTGGATCCTGCCCAAGGGAACATGTATCAATGGAAAAAAAGTTTTAAAAACTGCAGTTTTTTCCGGGAGCAGTGATTTTAATAATGCTTAAAGTAAAACAATAAAAATTAAATATTCCTTTAAATATCGTGCCTGGGGGGTGTCCTTAGCATGCCTGTAAAGTAGCGCATTTTCCCATGTTTAGAACAGTACCACAGCAAAATGACATTTCTAAAGGAAAAAAAGTCATTTAAAACTGCTTGCGGCTGTAATGAATTGTCGGATCCCGGCAATACAGAAAACGTCCCATAGACGTTAATGGTGTTTGCTTGTTTGTGCGAGGGGGGTGTTCAGCTCATCCCTAATTGTTACCAATGATGGGTCCACACATGGGATTACCTCTCCTGCCAAGAGTTTCCAGCTTCTCCAAAATTGGAAGATTATACCTGGTGAACCAACTACATCTCCAGCTGTGAGTAGCCCTAGCAGAATCCCCCTAGAGTGGCAGCATGTTCCTGACTATTAAAGTTCTTGGATACACAGCTTGATGCCCTGTCGCCTACATAAGTTGCTCTAATGCAAGGCCTCCCCCTTTGGAGCTTTACCATTAAAATACAAGCTTCCACCTACC
The DNA here is from genome assembly GCF_037356315.1 of Lithobates pipiens. Taxonomy (NCBI): domain Eukaryota; kingdom Metazoa; phylum Chordata; class Amphibia; order Anura; family Ranidae; genus Lithobates; species Lithobates pipiens. The sequence goes on along the minus strand of NW_027507785.1, from coordinate 204,407,137 downwards.
TGAGCAGAAATGTTTTGCACCTGGGTTTTGAGTACCCTCCTTTTAAGTTTATGTTACTTACTGGCTTTCTATTTGTTACTTTTTCAGACACTGTTCTTGTTACTATGCTCGGGACACTTTATTCACGAATCCTCGGGAAAACTTCTGCCTCAGGCTGATTTTCAGGATTTCATCACTTTGGCGAAAACTCCTCTTTTACCATATATCCTCCAACTGGACTACATGTAAGTACATTCAACACTTGAAACCTATCATACCTTCCAAATTACGTCATGCCGGTTAAAATTCTTTCCATAAACGCACATGGATTAAACCACCCTAGAAGGGCATTCCTTTGGAAAGAGGCAGATTCTTCTCACTGTGATATTCTGTGCATACAAGAGACACATTTTCACCTAAAGGCACCACCTAGATGCATCCATTAAAGCTTCCAAGGTTATTTCACTTCCAACATCGTGGAAGGGTCGTGATTGTGATTAAAGGCTTGGTTTATTTCCAATTGCATTCAGAAACATCTGACTCCTCTGAACGCTTTCTCATCATAGTGTGTGATATCAACACTATCTGTTACACGTTAGTGAACGTATATGTCCCTAACAAGCATACAGTTTGATTCCTGAATGGTTTGATGAAGAAAATAAAGCAGATATAACAAGGATCCCTTCTAGAATGTGGTGATTTCAATATCACATGTAACAAACAAAGTGTAGCGATAAATGTGCTCATGAAACACTATATCTATAGTGAACTAAAAATATTAAGTTATACAAAACATGAAATCAAACATATAATGTATACAAAATATAAACTAATAACATGTGAGTACAATGATCATATGTCCAAATGAAGGAACAATCAGAGCAAAAATAGTGTCCAGTGACAGGAGAAAATTAGTTTGAACACTAAAAAATGGTGAACTTCATGAGAAATGTGTCCAATCAAATAACTGATTTGAAATCCTCAGTGAAGGTGATGCCGCAAGAAAAAGAGAAGCTGGCTGTAAGTCTTTTTCAGAACAAAAAAAATCTTCTAATGGAAAGTTGTAGATAAATACTTCTTACCAGGGTGGACAAACTTGCCGTATGACAGTGGGTCAATTGAGCTCTTATCGGCCGAAAGCCTGATGATCAAACAATGGTACCAACTCAAATATGATTGGAACATAGAGGAGGATCACTCCAAATATGAAAAGTCAATCAATCAACAGGAATGGATCTGTGGAGTACAATTTAGCCAGGAATCCAAGGCTCAGGCAATTATCCAGACAAAATAGGAATTAGAACCCAGTGAAGGGTCAGTTTTGAAGACCATTGGTGGATGGAGTAATTTTCTCATTCAGACCAAGATGAAAAAATAAGGAAAAAAGCTCCATATGGTGCAGGTAAAAAAAATGAGATTTTTAATTTATAAAAAAGTACAAACACCAATTGCAGATGAGTTTATAAAAATGTGATCACTGATAAAAAAAGTTAAAAGCAATGTGGGGAGCAAATGAAGCAAGCCCAATACGGTTCGTCCCAACGGACTTCAACTAGGGCACTTTCAATATCACTCCTGATCCACGAATGGACTCATGTCTTCACCCTCTCAAAGAACACCCTCTCTAACATCCTTCCTACAGTCACACGACTTGTATGAAATTTGGCGTTGCACCCATGCTAACGAAAGGGACATCTCATTTTACTCTCATAGACATTGTACTTACACTAGGATTCACCTGTTTCTGGCAGACAAGTGGCTGCTACAAAAAATAACTCAAACCAAAATCAACAACATAACATGATCGGACCATGCTTCTCCTTCTAACGATAGGGGACACTTACCCTAACAATGATGCTTATGTGTGGTGTTCTCTCAAGTAATACAAAATCCATCAATAAAATTTTTTTTGGAGGGTCTCTTGTCCAACTACTTTCAGATCAATTTTTCTTCACACTATGGAACGCTCACAAGGTATATATTTGGGGTATGTTTATTCAAATTGGTGCAAGAATTAAAAAGCAGAGGCAGCAGCGACTCAATGCCCTACTCTCAGAAATTAGCATTCTAGAAGCTCAAAATAAAAAGAACCCTACCCCTCTCATAAGCGCAAAGCTTACTACCTTGAGACATGACCTCAGACTGGTTCTGCTTAAATTTTTTGAACAGAACAAGAACAGGATGAAAATGTCCTTCTATTCTACTAGTAACAAAGCAGGGAAATCACTTGCTCATAATTTGCAGGGACAAAGCTTTGAAACTAGAATCCCACATCTTATTAACCCTAAGTCTAAACAAAAGGTGCTTGATCCACAAAAAATTGCAGATGCCTTCAGCGATTATTATTGGTCTCTCTACAACTTAAAAAAAGACAATCTTACCCCCCCCCCCCCCCCACCCATCTCAATCAGATATAAAAAACAGTATGATGCTGCAGCTGCCTCAGCTTCTTTTCCATCTAAGATGTTAGAAGCGTTAATATTAACACTGCCTAAGCCAGGTAAGACACCGGATATCTTTATTAAACAACGACCTAAAGATTTATGCCAAAGTGCTAGCATTAAGATTAGTGGATATCCTACCTACTCAAACTGACCCAGATCAATCTAGATTTACCAAAGGTAGACAAATGTCAGATGCCACCAGATGATTAATAGACATAATTAAGCTTGCCAGGAAAAAAGGGACACCTTCTCTGCTTCCAACTTTGGACGCAGAGTAGGCGTTCAACAGGGTGCACTGGCTGTACCTGAGTTGGAGAGGTTTGGCTTCTCAGGACATATGCTTTCTGCTATACTTGCTCTCTTTACATCGCCATCTGCCCAGGTGTACACATCAGGTATGTTGTCCAAGCCTTTTGGGATTACAAATGGTACACACTAGGGGTTCCCACTATCACCCCTAATTTTTAACCTACTAATGGAGCCTTTAGCAACTAGTATTAGACAAAATCCTGACATCCATGGCTTTTCGATCAATAACCACAAACACGTCATAAGCCTATTTGCGGATGACGTGATTTTAATGCTCACAAATCAGGTTTCTTCCCTGGAACATGTCTCATGTTTACTTCAAAGATATGGTATGGCGTCATACTATATAGTAAATTAAACCAAATCTTACAATTTAGAGCTAGGAGTATCTCCACAAGACAAACTCAACCTATAATCTAGATTCCCTTATGTGTGGAATGACCATGGAATCTCCTATCTAGGGATAGGACTCACCTCCCAACCTGAGTAACTATTTAAGGCCAACTATCTGCCATTTGAAAATAAATTATGATAGGAGTTACGACTATTAAGCAAACACACATTATCATGGTCAGGTAGGTTGGCATCCTTCAAAATGCAACTCTTGCCTCAGTTACTCTTAGCAAGTCAAGAAGGGCAGGGGGAGTGGGTCTGCCAGTATTTGCTGACTATCATCAATATTGGCACAACTTAGGGGATGGTTCCCTTGCCAACCCACCCCTCTTTGGGGGGTCATTGAACAAGCCCTCATACCAGGGGGTAGTTTACAAGACTATTTCTTAGTTTATTCCTACCTTTAATCCAAACCTACAGATCTCCCTTTCCCAGTTCTCGCAACCCTGCATTCTTGGAAAACTCTGGTGTCACTCAAACCTCTCCAAACTAGAATAGATAATCCCCAAGTTAAATCTGGAAAGGTGGATTAAAGGGGGAATCAAATGGATGTCAGGCCTATATTTGGGCACTGTTATGAAAACATTTGCCTCTTTACAAAGGAATTATGGACTACCCACCTCGGAACAATGTAATTACATTCGCTTAGCATCCTATCTCAAAAGCAATAATACTCCTAGATATTACTTAATTTGGCAGATCCAAATTTACCTTACTGCTAATGAAAGCCGTCGGGGAGGCATCCCTTTGTTTTACAATTTTCTCTATGACAAATCTATACTTGAATGAAAACAAACTCCATGCTAGCCTGGGAGAGGGACCTCAATGCTTCCTTTTCGGAAGAACAATGGAACAAAGCTCTACAACATGTATATTCAGCCACTAAATGCACTGATCTTTGGGAACTCTCCCACAAGGTCACACAAATGTGGTCCCCAAGACCTTACAGGATCGCCAAATTTGACTGATCCACACTCCCTTTGTGTTGAAGAAACTGTATGCAAACAGGTACTCTCTTTCATATTTTATGGACTTGCAGTAAATTGGGTAAATTTTGGTCCAGCATATTCACAATCCTCCGCCAAGTGACAGGACTACCCATACAGTACCCTCCTTCTCTAGCCCATTTAAATATGGGCATCAAAGACATACCACCACGCCAGAGGCAATTCACTACTCATCTATTTCTGGTGGCTAAACTAGTAATAATCAGACTGCGGAGGTCACCAAATCCTCCAGAGGTAAATGAAGCCATCCAAACGCTATCTATCCACTACACATATGAAAGTATGCTGGCATAAATAGATGGAAAATACACAAAATTCTGTACACACTGGCAACCATGGATAGACTTGTATAACACCCACAAGACAAAGTAAGGTTAAGAAAATCCAACCTAGGCGATAAAACCTATATTTAGTCCTGAGCAATTGAACCCGTAGAAGGGTTCTTGTTCTTTTCTTTTCCTTGTTTCTGAGTTTATTCCTTTTTCTATTTCCTTTTATAGTTAGAGCCATAATCTGTCGGTGAATATTTGTTCGTAAATCCTAGGCATGTTGAATCCATCATAAAACAGTAGAGGTAACATGATCACATTTTACACCTGTGATTGATATTATAGAGGTATGAGCCTGATGGTGTTGTCCTCCTGCCAAGTAACAGTATGTTTCCATTGGGGTGTCTGGTGGAGTGGGATAATACCTCTTGCCCTATAAGAAATAATTGGAACGTATACCAATGCTCATATAGATTTACTACTTTGCTACCTATATTCACCTATGTAATTATGTGTATTGCATATTACTACATAGCAAATAATGTTCGCCCTTTGTATGAAAAAAAAAACATTGAATGAAAAAAAAAAGTGACACATTTTGCTATGGGTAGTAGGTGCATTCATCATGAGATTAAGGAAAGACAAAATCTTACAAGATCCCAAAAGCTGTAAAGTATGCAACTTATATGTGTGAGCTGTGACATCTAGTTTTGAAACAAAAGGTGTATTTGGCAAATGTGCACTAGAAAATGTATCATTTAAACTAACCATCTCCCTGCCAGTGGGGTCATGAGCTTGAAACTGAACCATTAACACTGATGAATTATTATCTTTTCTTTTAAGACAGTCCATCTGATATAAAGCAGGCCAGGCATGAAGCCCTGAATCTTCCCAGCACAGACTGCTGTTTCATTTTTGTCAGTAATTGCCTGCTTCTTGACAGCTTCCAATTAACCCCACTTCAGAAAGTAGCATCTGACGAGGCCTCTCTCACTACCCACGGCTGCCAGCTCCCGAAGAGGTTGCTTCCTATTTCTGAGGGCACTTGCCAAGGCACTTTTGTTTACATCAAAACCACTTTGGTAATAACAGCCTCTTACACCTCTTGGCTTTGAAAAATGTCCTTCGATCCGTGACAAATGTTAAAAGCAGCTGTAAAAACCATGGACCTGCTGCTCTTAAGCAGCATACATGCTTTGTGTGACAACATTTCAGCCAAATGCCCTGAAAGGTACCCAGATGCTGGTGGAAAAAAAATCAGTTATTGATCCTTGAAAGAGTAATTAAGCGTAATCTGAAGGGAGAAAAATAGCCACTGCTGACATCATTTTTGAAGATGCTAGTAACTATCAGGTGTATTTTGTGTACTTGTGTATGTGGATGTTCAAAACTTTCTGGGTCACACACCCAGGACAGGTATGCAGATCAGGTGTTGGCTTCTCTTACTGCAATAATAACGTAAAAGGATCAGAATAACTGCCAGGTATCTTGCATTGTTGATATGCCGTTAACAAAAGCTTTCCCAATATTTTTCTCAGCATATTTCCTTTAAAGTGTTTAAAAAGCATTTTTTTTTTTTTTACATTTTGATAGAATAAGAAGGGATTATAATCTGTGCCAAGTTTTTTATTGCTATCTTTGCATCCACTAGAAAGATTTGCCCTACTATTTTTCCTGGTGATCATTATCATCATAAAGGGAAAATCGTAAATTTTAGAGTTGGTAGGGACAACTATGTAAGTTTGGAATTCCCCTTATTTTTGGGAAGGACATATATATACACTTTAAAAAGCAAATCCACACAAATGTGATTCTTTCTGTTCTACAATGGAGTGGAAAATAAAAAAAATCAAAGCAAGTCATATGAATGGTATAATTAGCTGGAAAACTTTTAGCAGGCTGAATCACCCAAACAATTTCTAGAAGTTCCTAAAATTCTTAATAGCCTTAACAACTTCAGCCCTGGAAGATTTGGCTGCTCAATGACAAGGCCATTTTTTTGTGATACAGCACTGCATTGATTTAACAGACAATTACACAGTCGTGCAATGCTGTACCCAAACAAAATTGACTTCCTTTTTTTTCTACAAATGGAGCTTTCTTTTGGTGGTATTTGATCACCTCTGTGGTTTTTATTTTTTGCACTATAAACAAAAGAAGAGCGATTTAGAAAAAAACGCAATGGGGGTTATTTACAAAAGCTAATTACTTTGCACTACAAGTGCACCGAAAATGCACTGAAAGTGCACTTGGAAGTGCAGTCACTGTAGATCTTAAGGGGAACATGCAAGAAAAATAAAAAAACAGCATTTTTGCTTGCACATGATTGGATGATAAAATCAGCCTTTAGTAAATCAACCCCAATATCTTTTACTTTTTGCTATAATATTTTTTCAAAAAAACAATTTTTTCCTCAGTTTAGGCAGATATGTATTCTTCTACATATTCTTGGTAAAAAAAAACACAATGCACCTATATTGATTGGTTTGTGCAAAAGTTATAGTGTCTACAAAATAGGGGATAGATTTATGGCATTTTTATTATTATTTTTTTTTTTACTAAGAATGGCGGTGATCTGCGATTTGTATCAGGACATTGATATTTCGGTAGACAAATTGAACAATTTTGACACTTTTTTTTTTACAAATTATACAGCGATCAGTGCTATAAAAATGAACTGATTACTGTATAAATGTCACTAGTAGGGAAGGGGTTAACACTAGGGGGTGATCATGGGGATAACTGTGTTCCCTCACTGTGTTCTAACTGTAGGGGGGGTGGGACTGTCTAGGAGGAGAGAGAGATCACTGTTCATACTTAGTATGAACACACAATCTGTCTCTACACCCCTGAAAGTTCAGTGATTTTTTTTTTTTTTTTACACACACAGATCCCAGTTGTCGCTCTGTCACAAGCAAACGCGGGTGCCCAGTGGTCATCGCGCCTACCGGGCACACGCGTCAGGAGAGTGTGCACACCCCGAGTGGCCAAAAGGAAAAGCGACCTAAGGTAACGTTGATTTGCCCAGCTGAGCCAACCTGCCGCAGTAAAACTGTGGCGGCTGGTCTGGAAGTGGTTAAAGTACAAATAAACCTTTTAAATTAAAAACCCTGTATAGGCTCTTGCAATTTCCTCCTATGTAGCGAGCACCCACATAGACCTCAAATGCAGAGCTGACCCATTGTCTGACTCTCTGCTGCATTGGGCAGTTCTGTGTCCCTTTATTAGCCAGTAACTTTTGTATATGAGTGTACAAGTGTTATAGAAATGAATGAGAGAACCAAGAATGGTGAACAGAAAATGTTTTGGTTTTCCCAAATGTATGTGATGATTTGACTGTCTACAGAGTATTATACACAGTTCTCTGTAGGTCAAGCAAATCTACATACAAAAAGTGCTAAATGAGAATTTCTCCCACAGCTTCTATGCGTTTCAAAAAAAGACGCAAAACTGTGAAACGCGTAGAAGCTGTGGGAGATATACTTTCTTTAAGGAATAGCCAGTAACAGGTTGGCTGAGTGGAGGGAGGAGAGTACCACCTGCGGAACATCATTGGCTTGCCCGATTCCATGCTGTTTTCTTATGGCTGGATAAGCTTGGTGTCGGCTAATAGACACACTGAAATGTGAGTGCAATATGTTTTAAAAGATTTTCTTAATTAAAGGTGAAACGGTTTTACACTATGTTTGTACCTTTGTATGAACATACGGATATTGAGAAACTGCTAACGGAGAGTAGATTGAGGATTGGTTATCCATTGAATGAACCAAAGGCTTATTGCATGGTGAAGTTTGGTGAGTGGCCATTCTTTAAGGTGGTGGTAGCACGATTTGGTTTTCCTTTGGTGACACGTGTGGAATATTTATCAGAAGATGAACGGGAACTGAGTTGAAACAGCTTTATCAGGTTGAAAGAACCATTGCATAAGAAAGACTATGATTTAATGAGATATACACTCACACAAAATTTATGTTTTATAATAGAAACAGTGATTTTGTTGTATATTTCAGGGGGTCACTTTGGGTAATCAATACATATATATTGATATAATAGAGCGAGTGATTATAAGTGAGTTTTGTATACACTTAGTTAAAGCACTTTTTATGATCTGGGAGTATTATTAGAAGGAGGCGTAACCCCCAAGTATATATTATGGATTTTACATTAAAGAGACTTATCATTTACCTTGGAGTGCAGCCATCCATTTCTTTCTATCCTATTACACGGCCGGCGAGCCGAGGCAAGCACCCTTGGAAAGAGTCCATTCACCAGCTTACTTGCTCCCATCACTCACCAGGAGTGGCATTTTCCTTTTCCCACTCCTTACCACCCTGACAGTGAAACATCCTTTATGCCATTCAAGGAAGGTTAAACCAATTTACTTCCAATTTCAATGAGTGATCCCGTGTTTTCTTACACTCCCTCGTTTTCTGCCTATGCTGGGATCAGCATTGAGGTATTTGTATAATTGAAATAGTTGTATTTGTAATAATTACATAGGTATAGGTATATATATATATATATGAAAATAATTTTAGCTAATATCTGGAATAAAGGGTTAAGAGTAGCAGGGTGTTCTCTATTGGAGTGTTCCTTTCTGTACTAAATGATCCAAGTGCTGCTCAAGCAGGAAGCGATATTGACAGGAAATTAAGGGAGGGAGGAAATGGGATCACACAGCCATGTGATGAACCCAAGGCTAAAGTCTAGAGTTACAACAGAGCTGGAAGCAAGAGCCTGTGCCAGCAATGTTTGTTTTCCTTGAGCAACCAAGGATATCCTGATTGCAAAAGCATGTATGAACCATCTAATTGAAGTCCCTGTTTTGAAGCTTTAAAAACTCCCAGATTTTAAGTAATGTTTAGGATGGTGGTGCATATTGAAGGAACAGAAGGAGATGGAGTAAATAAAGACTAAAGCCTTGGTGAAGACAATATGGTGGACATTCTATATCCTAATTGAGCCCTCAGATACCAGAAAAAAAATGTATTCCACATATGTCAATGCAAAGGTATAAGTAAACACCAGCATGCAAATTACAACATTTTATTAAATAGTAAAGGCATTTACAACATCTTGATTTATGCTTGCAATTTTTGGCTACATTTAGAAAAAATAAAGATGACCAGATGGCTTACACCCACATGTCCTCATAGAGTTCAGCTCTGTTACTTCAAAGCTATTGTTTCTAATTTTCAAAGACTCTTTAATGACTGGCATCACATCACTGGATTGGTGTAGGGGGCAATGTGGTGCCTATATTTAAAAAAGGATCAGTCTTTACAACATAATATAGGCCTGATAGTTTAACTTCTATATGCAGGAAGACACTTGAGAGTTTGAAAACACATAGATGAGCTTTTCTAGAATACAATTTTACAAGCAGGATGTATTCACAAATACTGAAATTGTCAAGCAAATCTGATTTTTTTAATGATGTAAGCAAAGTACTTAGAAAAACCATTTGACACACTTCCCAATATATACAGTAGATAATCTGTAAATTAAATTCTATATTCTTGGAAAATTCAGTATGTTAATGGATAGAAAAATTCAGAGGGACAAAAGATATTTGACTAATTGGGACAGAGAGAGGGGTTCAGGTCCATATCCCCAATACAATATGTAAAACCAAAGTTCCTCAAAAAATGGGACATTTGAGGACCATGAACACTCAGAAAAATAGAAGTTTTATTTAAAATGATACAAATTTATTACAGAGAGCAAATGACATGATATACAAAAACAGTCCAGAGACTGACAAATGGAAATAATGCCCAAACCAAATGTCAAGGAGACAGATGAAATCCAACACTTTTCAACAAGTAAGGTAAGGGTCTTCTTCATGGCAGGAGAATGGGCTGAGCACTTCCAGATGAATCCAGATGAATGTGTTACGAGTTACAAACAATGTAGATCATATGCGCAACATAGAAGAAGAAGGGGGGCCGGAGCAGTCACTGAGGACAGACCAACACGGATATAGGTATCATCTAACAGCGCTCCGCCGCAGAGGGAATCATATAGACATTCCATTTTGAAGGTTGGTGCCCTGAATATACAGGAGTCAGCTGAATAACTAGCAATCAACCTAAAGGGCGTCACAGGTGCAGAGATGCCCTATGTCTCCAGAATGAAGCCTTCATTCTGGAGACATAGGGCATCCTTGCACCTGTGACACCCTTTCTGTTTAATGCTGGTTATTCAGCTGACTCCTGTATATTCGGGGCACCAACCTTCAGATGTCTATATGATTCCCTCTGTGGCGGAGCCTTATCACAACACTAGTAGCCTTTGTTAGGTGATATGGGTCTATAGCCGTGTTGGTCTATCCTCTGTTACTGCTCCGGCCCCCCTTATGGGAGGCAGTTCTCAGATGCAGGAGGGTTATCTCCATCCTGCTTTGTCCTGCTTGGTCTCTTCTGGTCATCTCTGTAGTATGCACCAATACTAGAATTTGTATAGGTGCAACTCTAGTAATCACTTCAAGGTCATTACAAAGGATAAAGTGGCACTCATCACAGTAAGAGCTGTGAAAATGTGGAATAGACTCCTTCAGAATTTAGTTCTGAAAAGCTAACTTTATTGTTTAAAAAAAGAGATGGATGCATTCCTAAATGCACAGAATATAACTGGACATAATATGTGCTCCCCCTACTGCCTGCATTTTTACATAGTTGTTGCCTGTTAATTACCACAGAGTTAGTTGTTTACAGACAGGCACTTGCTGTCCCTGCTAACTGGGTTAGAAAATATGCTTGAGGGACTGTGATGGTACATAAATAGGAGTTCCCAGGAAGTAGAGACATAGAATTAAGCCACGTGGCTTTATATGGGGGCTGCTGTATTTCACCCAGACCAGAGGAAGAGACTGTTCGTGTCAGGGTTGGCTTAGCCCTTCCTTCTCTGGGCTGGCCACTCAGCTGTCGGCTAATTGCCAGCTCTCTTCTCACTCCACAGTTACCAGCTGTTCCTGATGATGCTCGTCTGACCTGCTTACTTAAAGCCTTCCAGCTCACTTTACCTCTGCCTTCGCCTTGATCCCATCCCTTCTGGCTCCTTATCCTGCTTGCTGTGCTCTACTTGGATCCCTGACTTCTGGCCTGGCTGACTACCCGATCTGGTCACTGGACTCTGGCTATGCTTGACTGCGCTTTTTCTATTTACCTTTTTATTTTTATTAATAAACAAGTGGGATTTAATTGTAATTCTGTCTCAGCCTGATTCATGGTTTCTGACAGTTAGTCAATCATCCCTGTGCTCTAAAAGTTTAACGGAGGCTGCTTATAGCTTCTTGAGTGTGTATCTCAATCCTTGTGACAGATGTATCTTTGTCCTAATATTATTATCTTACATCCACAGTGACAGATAGCTAGGGCTGTACTACTATATGTGTATAATGATCATATTGCTGTATATTAGTAGGTTAACCTGTTTATTGCAGTAGAGTTTATATGTAGTTCCTGTTAGCCCCACCCCTTTTGGTCTGGGATTCTATAGCAAGTTTGAGCTCAGGGCTCAATAACCAGCATAGACTAGAGCCAAGTTGGGCATCCAATGGTCACTTCTGGTAGATGTAGGATCACAGAGTATTTAGGCTGACTCTGAGTACAGTGCCACCAGTGCCAGACTGGGACACAAAATAGGCCTGGCATTTTAGACTGGGCAGCCCGATCCCTGGGGGGAGGGATGTACATGGGAGGAGAACATTTGCGTGGGTGGTTGGTGATGGAATGTTAATCCTGAGAGACATCCCAATACAGCAGAGACATCCCCATACAGCAAAGAGACATCCGCACCCGGCAGAGACATCCTAATCCAGCAAAGAGACACCCCCATCCAGCAAAGAGACAGTCCCAGCCCAGTAAAGAGACAGCCTCAGACCAGCATAGACACAGCCTCAGACCAGCATAAAGACAGACTCAAACCAGCAAAGAGACATCACCACCTAGCAAAGAGACAGCCAAATCCAGCAAAGAGACACCCCCATCCAGCAAAGAGACAACCCCAGTCCAGCAAAGAGACAGTCCCAGCCCAGCAAAGAGACAGCCCCTGACCAGCAAAGAGACAACCTCAGATCAGCATAGAGATAGTCTCAGGCCAGCAAAGAGACAGTCTCAGACCAGCAAAGAGACAAAATCAGACCTGCAAAGAGACAGCTTCACTCCAGAAAAAAGACACCCTCAGTCCAACAAAGAGATATCCCCATACCAGCAAAGAGACAGTCTCATACCAGCAAAGAGACAGCCTCAGTCTATCAAAGAGGCATCCACAGTCCAGCAAAGAGACAGGCTCAGACCAGCAAGCAGACAGTCGCAATCCACCCCCCTTCTCCGCCACTACAGAGTAGGGCTTTGTCTGTAACACACACTGGATCAATTCAGTGCACTCACCTTCCTCCCTGTGCAGCTGTCACAGTTTGCCGGCCAGTAATAAGAGAGAGGCCACCGTTGTCCCAATTGCAGGTATATCTCCAGCGGCTGGCCCAGGAGATGTCTGTCACCTGTAGGTACTTCTCTCCCAACTTCTTATGCATGTCCTAGTTTGCTTGCGCCGGGCCTGCTTCAAGCACAGCCACATAGCGGGAAGTGACTGTCCAAACCGTGGTCACTGCTTATCTTAGGCCACTCTTCTTAGGACATGCAGCCCAGAGGCCCTGGCCCACTGGTAGATGGGAAGCCTCACCTACAGCAATAAAGCTAAGCCCCACCACACTGGTCCACACAATATCAGTAAGAAGAGCATCAACCATAAACAACATAAAATAAACCACCCTTTTAGGGGGCGGAGCACGCAAGGGGCATGGACATCTGAGACTCCAGCTCCTCGCTGAATGGGTCATCCAGCAGTGGCCACAGCGACTAGGGACTCACACGGAAAGTGGGGTAATCAGCCGGAACACCCGAGGCACACTCTGAGCATGCCGCGGAGGTGGAGGGAGAGGATGCACACTCAGGCCGCTCGAGTAGCCAAGATGGCGCCGGTGGAACACAGGTATCACCCCACATGTCAGCAGACAGTGCAGCGGAGGACTGGAAAACAGTCATCTCACATAGGAGCAGACACAAATCGAAGCATACAGCCGCTCAGTCATCCTCAAGCACCAACAGCCCTGCTAAATCAAAAGCAAAACCGATGCATGATACAGTACACAAGGGAGAAAGGGATGTGGGCACAGCGCTTGATGACACATTAGAATTTAAAGATACCATAGCTGCATTTCCTACCAATAACCAGCCTGTCACTGATTCCACACTAAAGGAGATGCTTGTATCCCTTAGGAGTGCTATACATACTGACATGCTGCAACTCATGAAGCAGTGCAAGTCAGAAGTAATGGAGGTTAGCAACAGAGTAACCCATAAAGAGCAAAATGGGGGAATTCACTGAAACTTTCAACAGCATGGTGGATGCACACAATGAACATGATGATGACATATCGTGGCTCTAAGCAAATGTCGCAGACCTAGAAGACCATTCCAGAAGGAACAACATCAAAATAAGAGGCATACCTGAATCGGACAAACCCCACAAGCTGATGGCTTACCTGACTAACATTATGAAGGATGTCCTGCAAGATCTACCGTTGGAAGAACTGGTCATTGACCGCATACATAGACTTCCTAAGCCACAACATACCGGCTAAACTTCCTTGGGACACTATAGCTAGGATTCACTATTATAGGGTTAAAGAAAAACTAATGTACACCAATAGACGGACTGAGCATACCACAGATTGCTTGCAAGGACTTTCCTTTTTTGCTGACCTCTCAGCCCATACCATGCAAAGAAGACGCAATCTCATAATGATTACTAAGCTTCTCAGGAACCGTAATATCCAGTACAAGTGGAATTACCCTGCGACGTTAGTGATCACCAAAGGAGATCAGGACCATCACATCAACTCACTAGAGGAGGGCATTAGTACATGCAGTATTTGTAGCTGCTGGCTTTAAAAAAAAAAAAAAAAACGCGGAGTCCCGGTGGACTCCCGCTTTAAGTTATTCCTTACTCAAGTAATCTGTAAATTGTTAACTTTTTTTCTCTCCTTGTAGCCTCATAATTTGATCGCTTACACGCAGCATTCTCTGTGAATCATCACTCCACAAAGGCATAACAGACCAGACTGCATTTGGGACTGAACTTTATACTTAGACATTAACAACCACAAGGACCTAACAGACCTCACGATGGTAAGACTACTTACTTACGTTGAGAAATATCCCAGCCTGATAGACACTCAACAGAGACAAGTAAAATTCAAAGATGTGTTTCAAAATAAGTTCACTAAACGTCAATGGGTTGAACAGCCCACAAAGAAGACATATGTTATGAAAGGAAGCTCTCTCTCAGAGTTGTGATGTCCTCTGCTTACAAGAGACACATTTCAAGGAAGTTGGATAATATATTAGAATGGGATAATTGGTGATACCTGATAAATAGTCCTATATCTTAAATCGTAAACTTTTTTAGTTAAAAAACACAGTGGAAATTAAGGGTTCCAGGGACTCATCTGCTTGTTGTTATACAGTATAATGCCTTCATATACCTGTACTAGGTCTGTATGATGTATCTATGATGATGGATCTATGTAGCGCCAATTATCCCATTCTAATGTATTATCCAATTTTTTTGCAAAGACTCCATTGGCGTTTTTTTGGGGAGGCTGCAACCAATTTTGTGTGACCTTAGCGCGGCTTTATACAATATTAAAACATTTCAAGGAAGGTAACCATCCAAAAATGACCCATAAGAGATTCCCTCACATATGTATACTACTCTAATGCACCTTAAAAAAAAAAGAGGAGTAGCCATCTTGGTTAAAAATTCAGTCGCCTTCAAATATGTGGATCATCATTGTGATAAAGATGGGAGATATATCATTTTGGTGTGCAAACTCAATGATGTCACGTACACAGTAATCAACACTTATGCACCCAATACTAGGCAAGTGCGCTTCTTAACCACTTTCACACTGGACCATTTTGCTGGCTTAAGCTCAGACCACTTTTTGCGATTCGGTACTGCGTCGCTTTAACTGACAATTGTGTGGTCATGCAAAGTGGCTCCCAAACAAAATTGATGTCCTTTTTTTTGCACAAATAGAGCTTTCTTTTGGTGGTATTTGATCACCCCTGCGTTTTTTATTTTTTGCTCTATAAACAAAAATAGAGCGACAATTTTGAAAAAAACGCATCATTTTTTACTTTTTACTATAATAAATATCTCCCAAAAACATAAAAAAAAAATTTTGTCCTCAGTTTAGGCTGATACGTATTCTTCTACATATTTTTGGTAAAAAAAACCGCAATAAGCGATTATTGATTGGTTTGCGTAAAATTTATAGCGTTTACAAAATAGGGGATAGTTTTATGGCATTTTTATTAATATATTAATATTTGTTTTTACTAGTAATGGTCGGTGATCAGCGATTTTTATTGTGACTGCGACATTATGGCGGACACATCGGACATTTTTGACACATTTTTGGGACCATTGTCATTTATACAGCAATCATTGCTATACAAATGCACTGACTCCTGTGTAAATGACACTGGCAGTGAAGGGGTTAACCAGGGGGTGGCAGCGTAGGGGTTAAGTGTGTCCTAGGGGCGTGTTACTAACTGTGGGGGGCTGGGCTGTGTGTTAGTGAACACTGATCTCAGCTCCAATCACAGGGAGCAGAGATCAGTGTCACTTGTTGATAGGCAGAACGGGGAGATGCTGTTTACATCGGCATCTCCCTGTTCAGCCTCCCCGTGGCGATCGAGTCCGCGGGACCCGTGACTGGACTCGCGGGGGTCCCGACCACCCCAGTGGTGGGGGCGGCAATTACAAATGGACATACCTGTACACCAATTTGCCTTCTAGTGCCATTCTGCTAACGTACATCGTAGTGCGCCGGTTGGGAAGTGGCTAAACAAACTCTGGAAATAAGTGCTAAAAGTGAAAAAAGGTCATACGATTCTTTTTGGGGATCTAAATGCGGTCTCACACTTACAAATGGACATATCCAACATCTCACCCAGAGTTTCTAGCAGGCCTACCATATCCAACTTTACAAAAGCAGCCAACTTGTATGATGTATGGAGATGCCAGCACTCCACGGAAAAATACCTTTCATTCTGCTCATAGGTCCACCTATCGTATTCCAGAATAGACATTTTCTTGGTGGATAAATTCTTATTACAAAAGATATCCAAATCAGAGATTGGAAACATAACATGGACAGATCACGCCCCCATATCGATTAGGATGGGGGACAATATTTTTTCCACCCATGCAAACAGGTGGCGTAATAACCCACAACTATTCAGTGACCCAGTCGTGATAAGGGATGTAACTAATTCACTGCAAGAATTTTTGGATTGTAATGATACTGACGACATAAACCCATTTACATTATGGAATGCCCATAAGGCATTTGTAAGGGGGCTATTGATTCAAAAGAGTGCGGGGCTGAGGAGGATGAGGAGGCAGAGTATGGATGACATTTTGAAAAAGATAGCAGATTTAGAAACCCATAAACAATCACCATCTCCTGTCACAAGTCACAAATTGGCGGACGCTCAAAACACTCTTCGCGCCTTGCTAATAACCCAGCCTGTTCGCAGAATCCACAAACTCAAAGCAAATTCTTACACACATGCCAACAAAGCAGGGAAACTATTAGCCAACCAAGTTAAAGACAAAGTTTTTAAACAAAGAATCCCATATATACTTCACCCTACAAATGGCACCAAACTCACTAACCCGAAGGAGATAGCTGACACATTCAGTACATATTGCAGCAGCCTTTACAACTTACATGAAGACAACACAACACCCCAACCAACACCTGAACATATAGAGACATTCTTCCAGGAGATTAAGCTTCCCACTCTACAACCAGCTGAGTTAGATACACTGAATGCCCCATTCTCAATCTCAGAAATCCAAAGAATAGTGGCAGGTATGTCTACCAACAAAGCACCTGGCCCAGATGGGTTCGGAGTACTAATATAAATATTCTCACACCAGTATTGCAAAGGGTGTTCCACGCTGATACCTCCTCTGCCTCATTTCCGTCTGAAATGTTACAAGCTACAGTAATCACCCTACCCAAACCAGGGAAGGAGCCGGATAAAGCTCAACATTTCAGGCCCATATCGCTTTTAAATGTGGACCTGAAAATTTACGCCAAGCTTTTGGCGAATAGGATAGCTCAAGTGTTACCATCACTGGTAAAACCTGATCAGGTGGGGTTTGTGGTGGGCAGGCAAGCCCCAGATGCCACAAGGAGGGCATTGAACTTGATCCACTCAGCATCTAGGGACAGAGGGCCTGCGGTCCTCCTGTCACTGGATGCCGAGAAAGTTTTCAATAGAGTCCACTGGGGCTATCTCTCGGCGGTCCTTTTGAAATTTGGATTTATGGGCCAGATCCTCTGCCATTACAGTTCTTTATTCAGATCCCTCTGCTCATGTGTTTGCGGAGGGCCTGTTCTCAGAACAGTTCCGTATTTCAAATGGGACAAGACAGGATTGCCCTTTCTCACCCCTGATCTTTGCCCTTATGATGGAGGCTTTGACGGATAGGATTAGGACCCATTCTCAAATAGATGGTATCACCACGAGTAAAACTAAAGATACCATAACATTATTTGCAGACGTTGTCATATTGTCGCTTACTAATCCGGCTCAGTCCCTGAAAGCGGTTCATGAAGTGTTGGAAAGATTTAATGCAATCTCATACTATAAGATCAATGCATCAAAATCCAGCATTTTGGGTATAGCGGTACACCCTGAGGTTCAGAAACTGATTCAACAATCACTCCCCTATACTTGGTCCGATGGAACTATACAGTACCTGGAGTAGTGTTGTACAGCTCCCTCACACATGTTTTTAAAAATAACTTTGAACCCTTGCTCTTGAGTTTTGAGAAGGAACTAACCAGATTGAAAAAATATTATCTTTTGTGGTCAGGCAGACTAGCAGCATATAAAATGTTCCTACTCCCTAAACTGCTTTACTTGTTCAGGGCTCTTCCAATTCAATTACCAGCAACTTACTATAAAAACATGCAAAGATTACTAGCTAAATTTATTTGGGAGGGTAAGCAGGCGAGATTTCCTCATAGCATTCTTATCAAGCATCAAAAAGCGGGGGGCATGAGGGGGGGCGTGGCGACCACGCAGCGTGATGGCCGCATTCTAAGTGAGCTCCGCTCAGCGCTCAGGGAATCAGGCCGTACAAGCCCGCTACACGCTCAGCACAGCCGGCAGAACGAGTGTCCCTGATACCGGAGACACCCGCCATCCATTCCAACATGCGGAGAAGGTCTCAGAATCCGCCGAACGAGCTGAAACTACCAGACTTTTATCCGGCCATAGACCGCGGGCCACGGAAAGATGGCGGGGGGAGGCAACGTACGGCGCAGCACTCACAGCCTCAAGCGTCTGCTGACAAACTGGTCAGAGCGGAGGGCACAGCGTGGATGGAGGATGACACAGGCACTCCATCCTCTGACTCAGATTCTCCGAACAAGGAGCCCTGCTAAATCCAAGCCTAGATTGGAGCCTACCAACAACCCACAAACCAGAATGGCTGAACGGGACATGGAGGTGAGTGGCCCGATCGGTGGTCGATCAGACCTCCAGCATCCACCGGATCCCATAGCACAATTCCCGACCACAGGTCAGCCCATCTCTGATACTACACTAAAAGAACTACTAATGTTACTGAGATCTTCTTTGCAAACCAATATGATGGCATGCCTACATCAATGCAAAGCCGAAAATAAGCAACTTGGGGGAAAGAGTACATCAGGTGGAGTCCAAAATGTGTGATGTCACCTCCTCCTTCAACGCGCTGGTGGACTGCCATTCAGTACACCATGAGGCGATAGACAAAATCCAACGGAAAATGGCGGACCTTGAGGACCGTTCCCGCAGGAACAATCTCAAAATTCGGGGGGTCCCAGAATTGGTCACAGCACAGCAACTCCCATCCTACGCTCAAGACCTCTTCTACACATTGGTCCCGTCGCTATCACCGCTGGATCTGACGATTGATAGAATCCATAGGGTCCCAAAACCGTCCTTCCTGCCCCAAGAAGTACCCCGGGATGTTTTGCTTCGACTGCATTTCTTCGCCGCTAAAGAAAAAATCCTGGAGGCACTGCGTAAAGGAGACAACATCCCAGAGGCAATCTCCAACCTTCAGATCCTACCAGACCTGTCGCAATACACCTTGCAACTTCGTCGCAATATGTCAACTTTAACTAAAGCCATGAGAAATCATAAGATCTTATATAAATGGAAATATCCTGCTAATCTGCAAACGACCTACAATGGTTCCACTCACCTTATCCGCTCTCTGGAAGAAGGGCTACTCCTCCTGAGGCAATGGCAAATACTGCCTCCTGATTCAGTCCCGACTGTACCTCAACAGACAGGACGACTACCAGCCAAGCTACATGATGAATGGCAAGTAGCACAGTCAAGGAGGTCGAAAGCCTGTCGCACTTGAACTCTCTCCTGAGCCTCTTCCCGTCCATAGAATTCATTAGGATTCCCGAGCGTCCTTGGTACCTGTCATCGTACCATTAACCCCCCCACATTGGGCATCTCAGTGCCTGGCCCTTGGAGGTCTTACTTCTTATTATGGTTCTACGGTTCTACTTTATTTTTTTTATTTTTTTTTTATTGTTATCTTCAAATTTTTCCGTTTACGAGTTTCTGTCTCCTGGCGCTTATATTCATCATACTACTGGCAGAAGGAAATGTCTGCCCGCATGTTGAACACATTTGCTTCTCCCTTTAAGAAGCTCTTATGTATACTCTTAATATGTTCTGACTCTGGTGTACAACTTATGCGTAATTACCTAAAGATTACGACAATCTGCAGCATACCTTATATCCATGGTCTGGATCCAAGAATTGGATTTCACGAACGACGCCCTCCTCTGACTCGACTGTGCACCCGCACTTTCAAGGATTCCTTCTCATACCACCTGGAGCACTCCACAGGACTGCACTATAGACTATCCACACACGGCAAAATCTATCACCTCATCCTAAGGGCCTATGAGTATTAACATCCTGTCGCTTAACACACGGGGACTCAACCACCCTGCCAAGAGAAGATCTTTGTGGCAAGAAGCAATCAAACAAAAAGTGGACATATTAGCGGTGCAGGAAACACACTTCCACAAGTTGTCTACGCCTACATGTACACACCAGAACTTTCCGTTTATCGTTCACTCTTCAATCGCAGCGAAGAAAAGAGGAGTCATGGTTGCCGTAAGAGACTCAGTCAATGAACTTAATGACTCGTTTATTGATCCTGATGGTAGGTTCATTATCTTGGTTTGGAATATGAACAAGATTCCCATTACTTTTGCATGTGTTTATGCTCCTAACTCGCACCAGCTAAGGTTTTTGAAAAAGGTTTCTTAAACGAATAGAGCAGATGCGAGTTGGCAGCATTCTAATTTGTGGGGATTTCAACATGATTTTAGACAGAGATCTAGATACATCCTCTGGAGTCAGGAATCATTTCCCCAAATTTCGAGAACTCCTGATTAAGGAAGAGCTATACGATGCCTGGCGTTGCCTTAATGCAAGCGAAAGATCTTATACATACTACTCCCCTAGATTTAATTCCTACTCCCGACTAGATATGTTTATTACTGACAAGAATATGCTCCATAGAATTACACAATCTTCCATTTTAGATATTACATGGTCAGATCATGCCCCCGTCCTGATTCACATTGAGGGAGGTAGAACTCACGCCCCAGCACCTATTTGGAGGAACGATGAAATTATATTACAAGATCCAAAACTTCACAAAGAAATCGCCCAACAGCTCCAGGAATACTTTCATTTTAACGACCCTGTACTAGTCCTTTCACTAACTGGAATGCACATAAAGCTTTTATAAGGGGGGCCCTAATAAAAATTAAATCCAAAATCCGAAAAATTCGAGCTTCTAAACTAAACGACCTGCTAACTGAATTACGTTCCTTAGAACAGCGCAACCAACTAGACCCGTCTGTCGATCTTGCAAACCAACTATTTCAAATAAGGTATAAAATCAGAGAATGGTATTGTGTAATACATGACCGCGCTATGAAAAGGCTCCATCTCAACTACTATGGAAATAACAACAGAGTGGGTAAATTCTTGGCCAATCATTTAAAAGACAAACGTACCAAAACATCAATTCCACATTTGCTCCACCCCAAAACTACAACTAAGATAGAACACCCCCAAGAAATTGCAGACGCATTTGCAGATTATTATGCATCCCTATATAACCTGCATACGGACCCCAACACATTTAGACCAACTAAAGAGAACATAGAATCTTTCTTAGATAAAATTAATTTACCTTCATTATCCAGCACCCAACTTCAAGACCTCAGCACTCCATTCACGCTTAGCGAGTTGGGGAAAGCTATACATTCCTTACCCTCAGGGAAATCCCCAGGCCCAGATGGACTCTCGAATGTGTATTATAAGACCTTCAACGATATACTATCCCCTCACCTTCTCTCTATATTCAACATAGCTAGGACAACTGGATCGTTCCCAACAGAAATGCTTAAGGCCTATGTTGTTACTTTACCCAAGCCAGGGAAATCTCCCGACACACCAGCTAATTTCCGCCCCATCTCCCTCCTCAATGGAGACATCAAACTATACGCTAAGGTGATAGCAAATCGAATCTTTGATATTATGCCAGATTTAGTAAGCCCGGACCAAACCGGAGTCATGAAGGGGAGGCAGGCGTCGGACGCCACACGGCGCTTACTGAACATCATCCACCAGGCGGGGATTCGGGGAACGCCTTCTCTGCTTCTCTCTATAGATGCGGAGAAGGCGTTCGACAGGGTCCAGTGGGATTACATGGAAGTGGGGCTGAGGAAATTTGGTTTCCAAAATGAGGCCCTATCAGCTATTCTTGCACTGTATTCCAATCCCTCAGCTCAAGTATTCACCATGGGACTTCTATCTAAAACCTTTCTCATATCAAATGGCACCCGCCAGGGGTGTCCTTTGTCACCTCTCATATTCAATCTGATGATAGAACCCCTGGCGGAGACCATTAGATCACATCCACATATTTCCGGACTTAAAATCCAATGTAAGGACCACATAGTTAATTTGTTTGCAGATGATATCATTCTCTTTTTAACAAACCCAGTTGTGTCACTACCATTTACACATGACATTTTAGAAACATTCGGACAGATATTCTACTATAAAGTGAATTTCAATAAATCCCTATTATTAGATCTAGGACTAAACTGCCATGTGAGCTCGTATCTCAAGCAAACATTTCCATACGTATGGACCTCCAAACAGATTCCCTATTTAGGTATTCAATTAATGACGAACCTATCCCATATCGCAGATATTAATATTAAAAACCTTCTACAAGACATGAAAAAAACCCTCTCTAATTTCTCCAAAACTGAACTATCGTGGGCGGGGAGAATAGCGTCCTACAAAATGATGATCTTGCCAAAAATACTATATATATTTAGAACCCTCCCGATAATATATAAAGCGTCACATTTCCAAGAACTGAATAAACTCCTTAAACAATTCATATGGCAGGGCAAAAGGGCCAGGTGCCCAATTAATAAACTTGTAATGCATAGGAAAGCGGGAGGCATGGGCCTCCCCGATATCAAGGACTACTATTGGGCAGCTGTACTGGCACAAGCCAAACTTTGGTTTCTACCAAGTCCTGATCTCTTGTGGGCAAACCTAGAAGCGTATATAGCGAAAACCCAACACATGAGCCTTCTTCTCCTGGCAGACTCTTGGAAACCTAGAGCCTTAACGCATCTCTCCCCAACGATCACGGCGACTATTCTCGCCTGGAGACACCTACGTCAGCAACGACCATGGGAAAACCTCCGCACTACAGTTAGAATCCCGATTCAAATGTTGAAAATTCTGCTCCCGTGCAGTAAAGTTACTGCATGGAAGGAGAATGGGTTGGAATGGGTGGACGACCTATACCTCAATGCAACGTTAAGGTCATTCAACTCCTTAAAATCCAGTCACAATGTTCCCCAAACGAGCAAATTTTTATACAATAAGGTTTCATCTTTTCTCCTGAAATCCCCCCCACCAAACATTGAAATAGACAGTCTCGTATGGAAATACTTTTTATCCCCCAACACGAAGAGCAAAGGTATCTCATTGCTCTACAACACTCTTCAACACAAACAAACGGTGGTAAAATCCCCATCTATGCTCACGTGGGAAAGGGACTTGAACCAGTCCTACGATATCACTCAATGGAGCAATACCCTTAGATACAATTATATGGTCACTCACTGTGTCAATCATTGGGAGCTTACACAAAAGATATTGCACAAATGGTATAGGACGCCCCATCAACTAGCAAGGATGTTCCCTGCACATTCTGCTCTTTTCTGGAGAGATTGTGGTAGCGTAGGTACTATACTACATATATTTCGGCACTGCAAAGGCATTTCTAGTTATTGGAGGAAACTGTTCAGCATACTCGCAGAAATCACAGGAGTGCTACAAACCCCAAACCCACCTTTAGCAGTTCTTCACCTTGGTATTGACAACTATCCGCCCCACCGCCCCAATTCCGTACAGTAGTGATTTATATCCTGATTACAGCTAAATTGATTATTGCCAGACACTGGAAAAGCACATTGTCCCCTAACCCTTCAGAAGTTCTAGTCCAAGTGAACCTGAATTTTCAGTATGAAAGATTGCTGGCCCTTAGGAAATCCTGTGGTAAAAAATTTGACTCAAACTGGAAGTGCTGGACAGAGTGGTACAAGAAATAATTTCTTCTTCCTTTACTAGTGAATAAACCCTTAACATACACTGGAATTAGCAATGCACTTTGTATTTAGACGCCAGTCCTTGTACACCACCATCCACCCCGATTTTATTGTGACGAATTGATGCTGCAGTTAACTTTACCCAGTGACGCTCTGGATGGCCCTTCCGTCACAGCGTGATCCCATTAGGGGTGCGGAGGAGCCAGACAGAAACCACTGCCATACAAGGGTATACTATTCACCTTAGAGTAATGGTTAATCCTACCTCGCCAGAGATTGAGTTTATAATACTAAGACGTGAATTCGAAACCAGTGAGAAAACTGGTTTTATATTTACAAGCGTATCTTGTTGTTTTTCATTTTCTTTTCATTAGTTCTCCTCTTTCTTCTTTTGATTTCTCTTTTATTTTTGATGTATATCATTCAATTGTAGTGCATCATCAACTGAACTTGTTACATTATATTTGTACTGTATGAAAATTTTCAATAAAAACGATTTGAACAAAAAGCGGGGGGCATGGGGGTCCCAGATATTAAGGACTACCATATGGCTGCTATATTAGACCAACTCCAATTTTGGTTCCATTCCCCAGAAGAGAAACATTGGTGTACAGGCGAACAAGAACAAGTGGATCAGGGGGACATAACAGGGCTTATATATGCCACAGCACTAGGTGACACAACAAACACTTAACAAACACACTAGCATGACCGATAAACAGAGAGAAATACCGATACCAATAACGACATTGTCATTTTTTACACCTGACTTAAAAGTAAGCCACTGGAAGAAGCATGAGATTAAAGGGATTGTAAAGTAAAATTTTTTTATTTTTTTAAATAATAAACATCTTATACTTACCTCCACTGTGCAGCTCATTTTGCACAGAGTGGCCCCAAACCTGCTCTTCTGGGGTCCCTCGGCAGCTGTCTCTGCTTCCTCCCGCAGGTACTTCTCACGTTCATGCGAGCTCCCTCACATGGTGAGAAGCACCTGCGAGCGCGCTCCTGTGATACAGCCGGCGGCTATAGCCGATCTCTGTATCACAGGGCCCCGCCCCCCCGGCACGCTGCGTCATTGGATGTGATTGACAGCAGCGCGAGCCAATGGCTGCACTGTTTTCAATCCATCCACTCCAGCCAATCAGCGAGCAGGCTGAGCGGCGAAGAGGACGGCAGGGGCGAGCGCAGGATTTTCGAGGGGTCAGGTAAGTAAAACGAGGGGACTGGGGGTGGCGGCAGTGTGAGATGTTTTTTTCACCTTAATGCATAGAATGCATTAAGGTGAAAAAACATTTACCTTTACAAACCCTTTAAGTACATCCATGAATTAGTGGAACGGGGAAGATAAAATCATTTGAGACATTACAATAACACACCACATTGCGTAAGACGGAATTCTTTAATTATGCCACAACTGATACGCACTACCTCACACTACCAGAGCAAATATGGGAAATGTGGCAACCGCACTTTAGGCACAAGCAGGGCATCACAAGAATTTACAACATTCTTCACAGTAAACTACATCTGGAAATCACAAAACCACTATCTAAATGGGAAGGAGATTTAAATGTAATGATTTCACCTGAGCAATGGGCAAGAGCAGTTAAAACTAATTACGTGCATTCCAGATGTTCAAACTTTGGGGAATCTGCCCAGAAGATTCACTTGAGATGGTACAGGACACCCTACACAATAGCAAATTTCACAAATAAAAATTCTAACATGTGCTGGAGAGGATGTGGACAGGTGGGGAATTTAGCACATATGCTTTGGTACTGTGTAGCTCTTTTGGAGAGCAATGGGTAGGCTTATAGTGAAAGTAACTGGGATCCTTAATCCACTTAAACCGGAACAGGCCCATTTGAGTGTAAATATGGATCTTTACCCCCCTCAAGCTGCACTTTAGTGATATACATTATCTTTGCAGTCAGAAGTTTGTAATGATACTTCTGCTACTGTTTGAAATTTACTTCATGTGAGGCACAAGGAGAAAGGGGTCTGCATACCCCTCTTTATTACTATACTTCAGCTTGATGTTCCTTGTAATGATATTCCTTTTGTAATTTAAGAAAATCAATAAAAAGCATTTTGGAAATAAATAAAAAAATAAAATAAATAAACCACACTTTCATTTTTAACAATAATTATTTAAAGAGGAAGTAAACCCTGATGGGTTTACTTCCTCTTTTTTTCCCTGCAAAGGTAAAGCATAATGGACTACTATGCATCGCATAGTAGCTCATTATGTGTCACTTACCTGACACAGGAGCCAGCAAAGTCGCCGCTGATCCCTGTAGTCCGCCGCATCCATGTTGCTGGTGGCGTCTCGCAGCTCCGACGAATCACAGCGGCGAAGCCGCGATGACGTCACTCCCGCGCATGCGCACGGGAGTCGCGTCTCGCAGCTCCGCCGCTGCCACTCGGCGAAGCCGCGATGACGTCACTCCCACGCATGCGCACGGGAGTCGACAAATTTGGCAAATCCATTCATGGATTTGCCGCATTTAGTGCGCCTGCGCGCCGCTGTCTACGGCGCATGCGCCGTAGACAGCGGTGCCCATTTTCGGGCAAATATCTCCTAAACCATATAGGTTTAGGAGATATTGCTTGGACCTACAGGTAAGCCTTAATCTAGGCTTACCTGTAGGTCCAAGTTGTTTGGAAGGGTTTACTTCCTCTTTAAAGAATGTTTCTGGGTGCACTCTAAGTATACAGCCCCAGTAGTAAGAGGGTGAATGTGCTACTGGCAAAAGGGTACTCCTGGTTGTGTCTTAAGTACCTGGTACCTAATTTTCAGTGTTGGCCGTAAAAGGACCTTCTGTAGGTGGTGCACATGTACCTGTAGTTGTCCCTTGCACTCAAGGGATGACTAATTGGCTACTAAGTAAGGGGAAGTCTCAGTTGGCATTAACTGTGGGCAGCAAGGGTTTAAGCTCAGTAGTAGGGATGAGCCGAACACCCCCCGGTTCGGTTCGCACCAGAACTTTTGAACGGACCCCACGTTCGTTACGAACGTTAGAACCCCATTGAAGTCTATGGGACTCGAACGTTCGAAATGGAAAGTGCTAATTTTAACGGCTAATATGCAAGATATTGTCCTAAAAAGGGTTTGGGGACCTGACTCCTGCCTCAGGGGACATGGGTCAATGCAAAATAAAGTTTTAAAAACGGCCGTTTTGGCGGGAGCACTGATTTTAATGATGATTTTAATATTCCTTTAAATATGGTGCCTGGGGGGTGTCTGTAGTATGCCTGTGAAGTGCCACGTGTTTCCCGTGTTTAGAACAGTCCCTGCACAAAATGACATTAAACGGAAATAACACCATTTAAAACTGCTTGCGGTTTTAATGTTATATCTGGTTCCTGCAATATGGTTGAAAATCATTGAGAAAAATGGCATGGGTAGCCCTCCCTGCCCATTACCAGCCTATTTGGGTCTTGTACGCATATTAAGGGGAACCCTGTACCCATATTAAAAAAAGGAAATGCGTGTGGCCCCCAGGCCCTATATACTCAGAACAGCAGTATACAGGCGGTGCAAACAAGACAGGGACTGTGTAGGTTTGTTGTGTTAAGTTGAATCTGTTTGTAATTTTCAACTGGTACATTTTTAAAGTGTAGCTCCAGTCAAAAAAACTATTTTTAAGCTTTTTGGAAAACATAGGGAAGGGTTATCACCCCTGTATAATTTGTTTTGTCGTCCATCTTTTTTCATCTCACTTTCTGCTGTCTCCTTGCGTTTGCAAGTAGGAGATGTTTGTAAGTTGGATGTTTGAAAGTAGGGGCTATATGCTCTGCAGAAATGGCGGAACAAGGTGTTGGTTTTGCCACAACATTGTAAGCCCTCAAAGTGACTCTTGGTGGGCGCTGGAGCGCCCTGCTGTGAACGATTATATCAAGAATTGTAATTACATGCCATTGTTGAACAGTGGTAAAAAAATTGACCTTTGGTGGTTGTGGTGCTGGTGCCACAACACTATAAGTCCTCAACGTTACTCTGGGTGGGCACAGGAAGGGGCCCTCCTGTGAAATATTATATCAAGAATTGTAATTACATGTCCCTGTTAAACAGGGGCAGAAAAATTGGGCCTTAGGCACTGGTGCCATCACACTGCAACCTCTGCCATATACTCTAGTTTTATTGCAGGAATTAGCCCTGCTGCAAAGCATTGCATCAAAAATTGTACTTAAACGCCCCTGTTAAACAGGGGCAGAAAAATTGGGCCTTAGGCACTGGTGCTGGTGCCATCACACTGCAACCTCTGCCATATACTCTAGTTTTATTGCAGGAATTAGCCCTGCTGCAAAGCATTGCATCAAAAATTGTACTTAAACGCCCCTGTTAAACAGGGGCAGAAAAATTGGGCTGCTGGCATCACCCAGAACCAAAAATGTTCTTCCAACATATCAGCGGAGGAGGAAGAGGATAGACAATCAACATAACAGGACAGTCACTCAGCATCAGCATAGGCAGTCTTGAAGGGATGTGATATTTCAAAAAAAATTATTCGGTTACATCAGCTTCAGGTGCTTGGTAGCTGTGGGTGATCCAAGACTGATTCATCTTGATGAAGGTCAGTCGATCAACTGATTCGGTGGACAGGCGCACCCTGTGATCGGTAACAAAGCCACCAGCAGCACTGAAGGTGCGTTCCGAAAGAACGCTGGATGCAGGACAGGCCAGTAGCTCACTTGCATACTGTGCAAGCTCTGGCCAGTGATCCATCCTCAAGACCCAGTAAGCCAGAGGATTTTCGGTGGGAAAGGTGTCCAAGTCTGACCTTGCCCCTAGGTATTCCTGCACCATGTAAATTAGACGCTGGCGATGGGTGCTGGAACCAATCATACCTTGGGGCTGCGGACTAAAAAATTGTCTGAAAGCATCAGTCAGACGGCCACCTTCTCCACCGCTCCTTCTGACTGATGCCTCAGCAACACGTTGTCCAGGACCAGGAGTTTGTGACCTCCCAGTCTCTGGGAACGCGTTGCACAGAGCTTTCTGCAAGGCCTCCCGGAGATGTCTCATCCTCTGCTCCCTCTGCGATGGCAAGATAAGGTCGGCAACCTTACCCTTGTACCGTGGATCAAGGAGAGTGGCCAGCCAGTAATGGTCCCTCTCCTTGATCCGAAGAATACGAGGATCCTTCCGCAGGCTTTGCAGGATCAGGGAGGCCATGCAGCGTAGGTTAGCTGAGGCATTCGGTCCGGAGTCCTCTGGGTCACTAAGGACAACATGATCCGCAGCTACCTCCTCCCAGCCACGTACAAGTCCACGTGTTTCTTGGGACTGTAAATCATCCCTATAAGACTGCTGCTGCTGATGCTGAGTGCCAGCCTCCACCTCCCTGCTGACACAATCATCCTCCTCCTCCTCTTCCTCCTCCTCACCCTCGTCCTGTGTGATGGGTGGCACAGCAGGAACACTGTCTGGATAAAGGGGGCCTTGAGAGGCAAGGAAGTCCTCCTCTTCCTGCCTCTGTTCTGCCTCAAGTGCCCTGTCCATTATTCCATTATTCCACGCGCACGAGCACAGGCATTAAATGATCGGCGGAAATGCACACAGACTTTCCTGGCCTGCTTCAGGACATCATGTAAGCCGGGGTACCTGCCCAAGAACCGCTGCACCACCAGGTTAAGGACGTGAGCTACACAGGGCACATGGGTCAGTTGTCCCTGTCGGAGGGCGGAGAGGAGGTTGGTGCCATTGTCGCAAACCACCATTCCTGGCTTAAGCTGGCGTGGCGTCAACCACCTCTCGGCCTGCCCCTGCAGAGCTGACAAAACATCCGCCCCAGTGTGGCTCCTGTCCCCCAAACAAACCAGCGCAAGCACGGCATGCCATCGTTTTGCCTGCGTACTTGCGTAGCCCCTGCAACGCCTACGGAGCACCGCTGGTTCTGAGGACAGAGCACTGGAAGAGGCCATGGAGGAAGAAGAAGAGGAGGGGGTGGAGGAGAGAGGTGTGTCACAACCAATAGTAGCATTTTGGAGGCGTGGTGGCGGAACAACCTCCAACACTACTGCACCTTGTCCTGCATCCTTCCCAGCAGCCAGAAGAGTAACCCAATGGGCCGTGAAAGACAGGTAACGTCCCTGTCCATGCCTGCTGGACCATGAGTCAGCGGTAATATGCACCATACCGCTGACCGCCCTGTCCAGCGAGGCAAGGACATTGCCTTCCACATGCCGGTAGAGAGCCGGAATCGCCTTCCGTGAGAAAAAGTGGCGTTTGGGAACCTGCCACCGAGGAACCGCACATTGTACAAACTCACGGAAGGGGGCCGAGTCTACCAACTGAAAAGGCAGCAGTTGAAGTGCTAGCAATTTAGCCAAGCTAGCATTCAACCGCTGGGCATGTGGATGGCTGGGAGTAAACTTCTTCCGCCGGTCCAGCAGCTGGGGCAGGGACATTTGCCTGCTATAATCGGATGTGGATGTACCACTAGCAGAGTTCCCGGAAGCACTTGGCTGTGACACACCTAATTCTACACCTTCATTCCTCTCAGAGCAGGTTTCAGAGAGGACTGAAGGTCTAGTGGGGTTGGAGATGCCAGCTGATGAGGGGCAAGGAGAGGTCCGCTTTGTTCTTTGGTGTGGGTCTTTGAGGTACGCTTGCCAATGAGCTGCATGGCAGGTCAACATATGTCTGGTCAAGCATGTGGTGCCCAAGCGGCTGATGTTTTGGCCACGTGAGATACGCTTGAGACATATGTTGCAAATAGCAGCGGTGCGATCTGATGCACTCGTCTCAAAAAAGGCCCACACCAAAGAACTTTTAGAATAACGTGCAGAGGAAGCGCTCTGCGCAGGCGTAGCTCTGCGGTGTGATTCAGGCGGTGTGCTGCCCCTAAGCTGGCCCCCGGAGGGCATCCTGCCTCGTTGGACATGTGCCTCCTCCTCCTCCTCCTCCTCCTCCTCCCTCCTTCCAGGCACCCACGTGGAGTCAGTGCCCTCATCATCCCCTCCCTCTTCATCGCTGTAGCAAACCTGGCAGTATGCTGCAGCTTGTGGAACATGACTGCCAGATTGCTGTCCTTCTTGAGCATCCCCTCTCTCTGCGCTCACGCTACTGCCTTCCTCTAGCTGAGTGTCATCATCAGAGCCCACCAAACACTGGGCATCCTCCTGGAGCATGTACCCAACATTGTGCTCAAAGAGTTCAGGAGACTCCTCAGGAGGACGTGGTGGGTCTAGGGAAGGAGTCACTGATGATGACATTGAGAGGAGGGAAGACAATGTGTTGGCAGCTGCTTTGCTACTACCCTGAGACTGGGTGAGAGAGGATGAGGAGGATGAAGAGGGCTTGGTCATCCACTCTACCAAGTCGTTGGCATGTTGCGGTTCAACATGTCCAGCTGCAGAAAAGAAGGACAAGCATGTCCCATGGCCACGTGCTGATGACAATGCACCGCGTCCACGACCAGCACTGTTGTCTCTAGACACAGAGCCTGCTTGCCCTCTTTTATTGGCTCACGCCTGTCTGCTTCTCCTTGCTGGCCTTCCAGACATGGTAATGGCCTGAAGGGAGTTGGGTAAAACAGTAATTGGGTAGTTTATATTGTGCTGGAGGCACACAACACCCACTAACTCCTGCAGATGCCTTTTTTATAGAACAGCAGAGATAAACGGGTATATACAGATGTATACTGTGCTGTGCTGGAAGCACACACAACTTCCAATAACTCCTGCAGATGGCAATTGGGCCCAAATAGAGAACAGTAATGTAGGTGGATTATAGCGGTATGTACTGGGTACAGAGCACGCAGACAGCATGCACTATCTCCTGACACTACTGACTGCAAGCTCTATTATTAAAGCTAGATCACTAGCTATATAGGTGAGGTGAATATCACGGTGTATACTGCGGTCAGGGCACGCAGACAATAACCAGAAAACAGCAGAGTTAAAGGGGTATATACAGATGTATACTGTGCTGTGCTGGAAGCACACACAACTTCCAATAACTCCTGCGGATGGCAGGATGCCTGTGGCCAATCATGGCTCTCCTCGCTGCTGGCGCTGCGATTGGCCAAGCATGCGGGGTCACAGTGCATGCTTGGCCAATCATGAGCCAGCAATGCACTGCGCCATCGCAGTGCATTGTGGTCCGCGCGCGCCATACGAATTTTGACGCGAACGGACCAAGAGTTCGGATTTCGCCGAACGCCCGAACAGCCAATGTTCGAGTCGAACGTACGTTCGACTCGAACACGAAGCTCATCCCTACTCAGTAGTTCCATTCGCCACTCCCGATATACAATGGATAAGGTCTGGTATGCTTCAATCAATTGTCACTGAAGTCTTAGTTCTCACGATCAGGTCTTCTTTAATGTTGTAGCTTTACCCTTTACCCTATGTGACAGAGCTCAAGCCTAGCCATTGGCTACTCAGGTCCAAGTCACAATGTCCCTACATGGTTACATGCTCCCTAATACCTAGAAACTTTGCTCCATTAAAGCAGCATAGCAGGGGGTTTTATCAGACCAGGTATGCAGTGAAAAAAACGCAGATAGGTTGGCAAATCTTGCTGATAGGTGGGCTATAAATGAGGTACTGTCACTTTACCCTAAATTGGCAAAGGGAAAGTTTCTCTTTAAGGAAAACTTCTACTTAGTAGTTGTCTTTTGAGGTTTTACCATGCACAACCCTCATGGTATGCAAAAAGCCATCTTCAATATTTTTTGTAAAGCCATTTTTTTTTAATTTACATTCATTGCACTAATCATTAAGAAAAAATTCAATAATCACATTTTATAAGAGAAAATTGTCTTTTAAGGGCAAAACTAGTATGATGAAGGCAGTTGATGATGCACCTATGCATACCTGAATTATATAGAGTGTGTAAGCTTCTTAAATGCATACAACAATTCAAGTTAAATTCTTTAATAACTTTTATTTTAGGATTTTAACCACTTTTTTTACTTTCATCTTTTACTGCTACAATGCTTTTATTTTCAAATGTTCTTGCCTATCAAGCCAAGCATATAGAACTGCCTTGACTAATCAGGATTATAGAATTATTGCTATTTTTTATTACTGAACAACACCGCACCCACATTTCCCTTTGTATAATGAAGACAAGCATAGGCTATAAGTAAAAAAAAAATTACTGTAAGTTACAATCAAGTCAAAGTGAGCCTGAGCAAGAATCCAGTGGCCTTGCAACCAAAGGTATGGTCCTGCAGAACCTTGTATTGTGTTGTTTTTTATTTTTTTGGCATAAGTTCTCTAACAGAATCCCCTATGATTGCAGTACCAGTGCCCTGCTAACCATTTACAGGGGGTTGCCCCCTTTGACAAAGCTCAGAGCACTTCCAGGAGACCCTAATTGGATCTTTTCTCTCCCAAGTAATTGCATGCATTTCACAGTAAGTAGTGATGGACGAACTTCCGACGGGACGTTTCGCGAACGCGAAATGCGAACGGACCCAAACGTTCGCGAAACCGAACGTTCGCCGCGGGCCCCATTGACTTCAATGGGAGGCGAACTTTGCAAACCTTCATGTCGAATTTGCGGCCACGTGGTAATTATTAGGGGGTAAAACGTAGTCCCACCATCTGGACAATGACATAATACATGTATGAGGTGAATTTGGGATCGATAACTACAAGCATTTTTATTTTATTTGGGAAATTGTTCTAACAATTCAGGACTATGGAGCTAATGAAGGCAATGGAGGAGAGGGAAGGTCAGGGACCAGGGTAGGCAAAGAAGAGGGTGCAGGAGATGATCACCAGCAGCGTGACATACCGGAATGACACATGCACCGTGATAGAGGCATCTGACAGCAGCACCGTAATACAGAGCACTGACAGCAGCACCGTGACATACAGCGCTGACAGCAGCACCGTGACATACAGCGCTGACAGCAGCACCGTGACATACAGCGCTGACAGCAGCACCGTGACATACAGCGCTGACAGCAGCACCGTGACATACAGCGCTGACAGCAGCACCGTGACATACAGCGCTGACAGCAGCACCGTGACATACAGCGCTGACAGCAGCACCGTGACATACAGCGCTGACAGCAGCACCGTGACATACAGCGCTGACAGCAGCACCGTGACATACAGCGCTGACAGCAGCACCGTGACATACAGCGCTGACAGCAGCACCGTGACATACAGCGCTGACAGCAGCACCGTGACATACAGCACTGACAGCAGCACCGTAAGCAGCCCCAGGAGGAAGTCAGCACAGCACAGGGATGGTGTGATCCCCTCATAATAAGAACCCCCAGAAGGAAGTCAGCACAGCACAGGGATAGTGTGATCCCTTCATAATAAGAACCCCCAGGAGGAAGTCAGCACAGCACAGGGATATCATAAGCAGCCCCAGTAGAAATATGACACCGCTCAACCTCTTCAAAGAGGAGGGTAGGGGCATATAGTACGGTGTGCTTTTTTGGGTCAAGGAAGTGAGCCAAATGAATTAAGAAGGTCTGTGTGCTTGATTAAAAAAATAGTTTATAGACATATACATGGTCTACTGGTCACATGTGTTGAATTCCTCCGAGATCCATGCCTCATTCATTTTTAGAAATGTGAGGTAGTTAACACTGTGGTGAGCTAGGCGAGTACGCTTATCGGTCACAATCCCCCCTGCTGCGCTGAACGTCCTTTCGGACAGGACACTGGATGAGGGGCAAGCCAACAGTTCGATTGCAAATTGGGCAAGCTCTGGCCAGAGGTCAAGCCTGCCCACCCAGTAGTCTAGGGGTTCATCACTCCTCAGAGCGTCCACATCGGCCGTTAACCCAATGTAGTCGGACACCTGACGGTCTAGGCGTTCCCTGATGCTGGATCCGGATGACACCTGTCGATGGGTCGGCTGAAAGAATGACCTCATATCCGAAGTCACCAACACATCTTCAAACCGGCCTCTTCTTGCAGGCGCTGTTGGATTGGTACCCGCAAATCCTTCTCTGGGAGTGGGAATTGCTCCTCTGCCAGCGCACGCAAAAGCAGAATGCAGCATTTCTCGAAGCAAGGCCTGGAAGTGCTGCATTCTGACAGCCCTCTGCGACGGCGGTAACATTTCCGCCATTTTGTGTTTGTACCGGGGGTCTAAGTACGTTGCCACCCAGTACTGGTCCTTGACCCTCATGCTTTTTATACGGGGGTCCCTATTAAAACACTGGAGCATGAAGGCCCCCATTTGCACTAAAGTGGAAGCGGTGTGGTGGCCTGGCTCCTGCTCATCATCCAGGATAATGTCGTCCTCTTCATTCTCCTCTCCCCATCCTCGCACAACAGGGATCCCAGAAAGGTTTAAAGCATGCTCTTCTTGCTCCTGCTCATCCGCCCCGGCACCATCCTCCTCTGACTCCTCATCAGACTCCTGTTGTTGACTTGTCTCAGATAGAGTAGCCCCCCCTGGGAATTCATCCAGCATTGCGACTTCCTCATCTTCCCGCTCCTGCTCCTCCACAGCCTGATCAATGACACGACGCAATGCACGCTCCAGAAAGAAGGCATAAGGTACCATGTCACTGATGGCGCCATGGCTGCGACTGACCAGTTTGGTGATCTCCTCAAATGGCCGCAGAAGTCTGCATGTGTCGCGCATGAGCAGCCACTGGCGCGGTGAAAAAAAACCCAGCTCCCCAGAACCGTTTCTTTCGCAGAGTTCATACAGGTAGACGTTAACTGCACGTTTCTGCTGGAGCAGCCTATCAAGCATATAGAAGGTTGAGTTCCATCGCGTCGGGCAATCGCAAATAAGACGTCTGACCGGCAGATGGTGTCGCCGCTGAATGTCAGCAAGGCGAGCCATGGCCGTGTAAGATCTTCTGAAATGGGCCGAGATTTTCCTTGCCTGCCGCAAGATGTCCTGGACCCCAGGGTATTTGACAAGGAATCGCTGCACGACCAAGTTTAAGACGTGTGCCATGCACGGCACGTGCGTGATTTTGCCCTGTTTCAATGCGCTAAGCAGATTGGCACCGTTGTCACACACCACTTTACCAACTGTCAAATTGAGCGGTGTTAGCCACTCATCTGCCTGTGAACGCAAAGCTGAAAGGAGTGCCGGGCCAGTGTGGCTCTTTGCTTCCAGGCACAACAGACGCAGCACGGCATGGCAACGTCTCACCTGGCATGTGGAATAGGTTCTGGGGAGCTTGGGCGGTGCAGTGGAAGAGACGCTAGCAGCGGAAAAGGAGGAGGCAGCTGAGGAGGAGAGGGAGGAGGATGGAGTAGGAGGGGGAGAAGAAGAGTCAGGCCTGCATGCAATCCGTGGCGGTAAAACCAAATCTACACGGGTGCCACGGGTTACATGCTTGACGGCCGTCAGAAGGTTCACCCAGTGGGCAGTAAAACTGATATACCTTCCCTGCCCGTGTTTGCTAGACCACGTGTCTGTGGTCAGATGTATCTTGGCACCGACACTGTGTGCCAGAGATACATTCACTTGCCGCTGAACATGGCCATATAGCTCTGGGATGCCCTTCTCTGAGAAATACTTCCTTCCTGGGACCTTCCATTGTGGTGTTCCAATGGCCACAAATTTGCGAAAGGCCTCCGAGTCCACCAGTTTATATGGCAGTAGTTGGCGGGCTATGAGTTCTGACAAGCCAGCCGCCAACCGTTGGGCAAGAGGGTTATCCGGCGTCATCATTTTTTTACGCTCAAACATTAGGCCCACGGAAGCCTGCCTTTTTGCAGAAAAATGTGAGCTTGGCGTGATGGAAGGTGGAGTGGAGGACAATTGTGAGGAGAGAGGAGAAGGAGAAGTAGAAGACGAGGCTGGACGGTGAGAGCCTGCAGTGTGGCTTTGTGTGTTCCGTTGCTCCCACTGGGCTCGGTGATGGCTGCTCATGTGCCTTCTTAAGGCGGTCGTCCCTAGGTGAGTATTGGGCTTACCGCGACTAACGCGTTGACTGCAAAGATTGCAGATGGCAACGCTATTGTCAGCAGCGGACACGTTAAAAAAAGCCCACACTGCGGAGCCATGTGCCGGTGTCCTGGGAGCGCCAGATGTGACCGTACATGGTCGATGACTCGCTCCTGATACATTTGCAGTCTGCTTTGTCCCTGCTGTGCAATGTAAGTCATTGCTGCTTCTCCTCCCTATCTGCTGGTCCATATCTCCCTCTGAACTCCCCTCCTCTTCCTCTCTTGTGGGCACCCACGTGACATCACTAGACACGTCATCATCAACGTCACCTTCCCCACCGCTATAAGTAGAGATCTCGGAGTAGGCAGCAACACCGGGGACCAACCTCCTCCTTGGGCTGATCTGGGTACTGGCGTCAGACTGCTGAGTAGCGCTTGTTGCTACCTCCTCTTCCTGATCCAATACCAAGAGTGGCTGCGCATCAGAAATGTCCTCTTGATATGGATCGGAAAATAATTCCAGTGACTCAAGCGGAAGGTATGTGGTGGTGGTGGTGGTGGTCGTGTTGTTGGTGGTAGTGTCTTTGGGGGTGCACATAGCAGAGAGTGAAGAAGAGGGTGCAGATCGAGAGGATGAGGAGGGTGCAGAAGAGTAAGGCTGAGCGAGCCACTCAACCAAGTCTGGTGCATCCTTTAAAGTAATTGAACGCACCTTCTGCAACTTCCCACTTTGGCTCAAGCCTGTTGCTCCTGCCCTACCCCTACCACCCCTGCGGAAGGGCCTGCCTCTTCCTCTGCCTGTCATTTTTTAAATGACCCTGTGACAAAACTCTTAGTCCCTATACCGATGAAGGACTGCTGCAGTATAGGGCAGCGGTCAGCAGTGGTGCACGTCAACCCTATCTATTGTGGACCGATAGCGGTCCTTACAGAACAGCAGACTGTACCGCACTCAAGCCTATGTACCGTAGCACCCTATACCAAGTTACCAGTCCTTATAAGAACTTTTGTGGACCAAGCAGGTTGTGTATTAGTGTTTAGCAGACTGTACGTCAGTCCCTATACCGCTGAAGGACTGCTGCAGTATAGGGCAGCGGTCAGCAGTGGTGCACGTCAACCCTATCTATTGTGGACCGATAGCGGTCCTTACAGAACAGCAGACTGTACCGCACTCAAGCCTATGTACCGTAGCACCCTATACCAAGTTACCAGTCCTTATAAGAACTTTTGTGGAACAAGCAGGTTGTGTGTTAGTGATTAGCAGACTGTACGTCAGTCCCTATACCGCTGAAGGACTGCTGCAGTATAGGTGAGCGGTCAGCAGTGGTGCACGTCAACCCTATCTATTGTGGACCTATAGCGGTCCTTACAGAACAGCAGACTGTACCGCACTCAAGCCTATGTACCGTAGCACCCTATACCAAGTTACCAGTCCTTATAAGAACTTTTGTGGACCAAGCAGGTTGTGTATTAGTGTTTAGCAGACTGTACGTCAGTCCCTATACCGCTGAAGGACTGCTGCAGTATAGGGCAGCGGTCAGCAGTGGTGCACGTCAACCCTATCTATTGTGGACCTATAGCGGTCCTTACAGAACAGCAGACTGTACCGCACTCAAGCCTATGTACCGTAGCACCCTATACCAAGTTACCAGTCCTTATAAGAACTTTTGTGGACCAAGCAGGTTGTGTATTAGTGTTTAGCAGACTGTACGTCAGTCCCTATACCGCTGAAGGACTGCTGCAGTATAGGGCAGCGGTCAGCAGTGGTGCACGTCAACCCTATCTATTGTGGACCGATAGCGGTCCTTACAGAACAGCAGACTGTACCGCACTCAAGCCTATGTACCGTAGCACCCTATACCAAGTTACCAGTCCTTATAAGAACTTTTGTGGAACAAGCAGGTTGTGTGTTAGTGATTAGCAGACTGTACGTCAGTCCCTATACCGCTGAAGGACTGCTGCAGTATAGGGCAGCGGTCAGCAGTGGTGCACGTCAACCCTATCTATTGTGGACCGATAGCGGTCCTTACAGAACAGCAGACTGTACCGCACTCAAGCCTATGTACCGTAGCACCCTATACCAAGTTACCAGTCCTTATAAGAACTTTTGTGGACCAAGCAGGTTGTGTATTAGTGTTTAGCAGACTGTACGTCAGTCCCTATACCGCTGAAGGACTGCTGCAGTATAGGGCAGCGGTCAGCAGTGGTGCACGTCAACCCTATCTATTGTGGACCGATAGCGGTCCTTACAGAACAGCAGACTGTACCGCACTCAAGCCTATGTACCGTAGCACCCTATACCAAGTTACCAGTCCTTATAAGAACTTTTGTGGAACAAGCAGGTTGTGTGTTAGTGATTAGCAGACTGTACGTCAGTCCCTATACCGCTGAAGGACTGCTGCAGTATAGGTGAGCGGTCAGCAGTGGTGCACGTCAACCCTATCTATTGTGGACCGATAGCGGTCCTTACAGAACAGCAGACTGTACCGCACTCAAGCCTATGTACCGTAGCACCCTATACCAAGTTACCAGTCCTTATAAGAACTTTTGTGGAACAAGTGAGTTGTGAATGTTTAGCAGACTGCAGCAGAAGGGCAGCAGTCAAGTATAATATCCTTTCTATATTTGGAAGAAAGAATATTATACATGTACAAGCCTATTACTGTACCACTGATACCAGTCCTGAAAAGAACCTTTGTGGAACTAATAATAACAGCAAGTCTTTAAAATTACCCTCACTGCCTGACAACACTGCTTCCTTCCTGTCCCTATACAAATTGGCAAAAAAAGAGAACGATTAGTGGTTACTGGAACAGCTCTTTTGTGGACCTTGATAGTAACAGCTAATGATGATGATGATGATGATGATGATGAAAGACTAATCTGGCTGTCCCTGTAGCATACACCGTCCTTTCCCTTTCTCTAAACTAACAAAAGACACTCAGGCTGCTGCAAGAATCAGCAGCACAGCAAACCTATCAACACCTAACACCTATACCAGTCCTGAAAAGAACTTTTGTGTACCAAATAGCTAGTGGTTTATCTCTCCCTACTCCACACAGGAACCTGTCCCTATCGTAACAGAAGAAAGAATGTAAAATGGCCACCGGATCGGGTGTATTTATAGGTTAGGGGGAATGTACAAGTGTCCATGTGCTGTCATGTCTCAATTGGCTGTCCTGTATCACATGATAAACGTGTCACCAAAGGTTAAAGTTCTTGTATACATTAAACACGTAAGTCCGCCGCGGCGAACGACGGAAAAAGGCGTTCGAACGTGCGGACCGCGAATGTCGGAAATTCGCCGCGAAACGACCGCCGGGCGAACCGTTCGGCCATCACTAACAGTAAGCCTTACTTTGGTGATTTTATTTTTGGTACATCTAGGAAAGCATCTGGAATACAATGAAAATAGGACATGGGGGACAAAAAGAGACACAGCTCCTGCTTCTTTCTCCCCAGTTCCACGTCTGCAAGGAAAGTCCCATTTCAGAATTTTCCACCCAAAACCCACAGTATAGAGCTCTCTCCTCCCAATATCCCCACCTCCCCATCTTAGCACAGAGTTCTCCTCTCCTTCCCAGTACAGTGTGTTAAAGTTATGCACAGCTGTGAGCAGCAATTTATTACAAGGGGAAATTCTGGCTAGAGGCAAGAGGAGGTCAGTTACTGTGAGTCTAGTGGAGCTGACCCCCTCTTCTGTGTGACAGGAAATGTATGCTCTGGAGCTCCAGAGAGGCACATTGTCATTGTCAGCCAGCAGAGGAATCAAATACCGGCTTCTGTTGAATGAACAAGTCTCTGAGCAGAGGGCTGGTGCCAGAGTTGGTATTGCCACGTTCTGATTGACAAAAAGCATGACTTTACAATTATAATGAATTAAAAAACTGTAATCAGAAAATCAATGTCCAACAATATCAGGCACAAAATTCTCATTTCTAATCACCATGTCATATGAAAAATTTCAATCCAAGCAACGAATATATTCATCAATTTACTAATCAGAAGAGATGGTTAGGACTAATAGTAATACAAACATAAAAGAGCGATGGCATAAGACCAAGTCCATTGGTTCATTGAGTCTGTCCCATTTTTTTACATATATTTATATTGTTTATTTATTTATTTATCGTTTTGTCTATGTATACATCTGCATTCATCCCAAGTATGTTTGTATCCACTAAGGCTGCATTCACACCTGAGCGTAGCGTTTTCAAGCGTTTTTTGCGGCATTTTTTGCTGCGTTTTTTACCGTGATTTGCCGCAATTTTGTGCAGGGCAAAAGGTCATCAATGTTAAAAGAAGAAAAACGCCCAAATCTGCTCAATTTGAGTGACAAAAAAGGGTCCGGAACTTGTTTGAGCTTTAGGCGTTCGGCTTCAGGTGACATGCAGTGGAGATGTGAACCATCTCCATTGAGAATAATAGAATTTGTCCCCTCTAGCGTTTTGTAGCTTCAGGCTTCAAGCTACAAAACGCTCAGGTGTGAATGGGGTCTTACTGTTGACTGACTTACTACCTCTGCAGGAAGTCGATTCCAAGCATCAACTACTCTGTCAGTAAAATAATACTTTCCAAGAATAATTTTGAACCTTTCTATTGCTAGTTTGAGGTCATATCTTGTTCTTAATCTTGGCTTCATATTGAAAACATTACCCTTGTGAACCTTATTCACACCCTTGATGTATTTAGAGGTTTCAATCATGTCTCCCCTTTCCCTTCTTTCCTCTAGACTGTACATATTAAGTTCTGGAAGTCCCTCCTGGTATGTTTGATCCCTCAGACCTCTCACCATTTTTGTTGCCCGTCACCAAACTCTTTCAAATCAAATCTTATTAATATCTTTTTGTAGGTGAGGTCTCCAGAACTGGACATAGTATTCTAAATGAGGTCTCACTAAAGATCTATATAGGGGAATCTGGACCTCCTTCCTCCTGCTGGTGATTCATCTAGTGATGCATCCTAGAATTATAATTGCTTTTCCCACTGTATGGCCACACTTTTTGCTAGATTTGCAATGATATGAAATAATTACTGCAAAATATTTTTCATTTGTAGTACTGACCAACACTGTACCCCTAATATTATACTTTATCAAGGGTTAATAACAAAACTGTGTGAATGCTCACAGAAATATAGCTTTACGTTATGGAAGTTCACAAATTTTAAGCACATTTCTTGTTCCCATAGATGTGTTCTACTGCATCATAACTTTTTTTCTGTTCAGTTTTTGTAATATGTGCTTAACCATTTGCTACTGATATGCTAGAATTTATTTAGCTATATGTCAACCTGGTAACATAATTCATGGCTATCCCTGTGGCACTGATAATCCAGGATTTAATTACATACTAACATGAACATAGAAAAATCAATCAAAAAAAAAAGAAGTAGAATAGTCTAAATATAATGTACACAGGCTAAGCAATTATATTTAAAATGATCATATTATTAGGAAACTGAGCATATATGACTTAGCAAATGTATACCTGCTTTCTAAAACAGCTATTCATTTTACAATAAAATGTACAATTTTGAAGGATTTCTGTGTAGTTATTCCCCCATTAATTTCTATGGAAAGGCTGTACTCCATGGATAAGGATGTAGCCTCACTAAGCCCTTGAACACACGGTCGGAGAATCCATCGGAATGTGTCCTATCGGACTGTGTTGTCGGATAATCCGACTGTGTGTGGTATGCATCGGACTGATTCCGTCGGAATATCCGTCGGACCCAATTTTCCAACTTGTTGGAAATATTTATTTAACTTCTTTTTTATTAAATTTTTGCACAAAAGATAACAGCAATATAAGACTTACATTGTCGTGTAGTTGTAGTCGTTGCTTCCAGTCGGGAAGCTTAGTCTAACAAGAGCAAGCATATTGAAAACGTAGATGTACATGTTAACAGTTAAGAGTTAAGAACAAATCCTGAGAGGACGAGAGCACCATCAGTCAACCCTGAACACCCCTACTGGGAACTAACTGTGTCCTGGGGAGAGTGACAGCGCTGCCCAGTCCTGGGCTATAGTAAGTATAACAAATTGCGAAGGTAGGGGTAAACGCACAACAGAACAAAAAAAAAAAAAAGGGGGGGGGGGTAAAGTTAGCAATCACCGCAGTAAAACCA
Source organism: Lithobates pipiens (assembly GCF_037356315.1). Taxonomy (NCBI): domain Eukaryota; kingdom Metazoa; phylum Chordata; class Amphibia; order Anura; family Ranidae; genus Lithobates; species Lithobates pipiens. Next base: position 204,363,936 of record NW_027507785.1, on the reverse strand, counting down.
ATATTCTTTAACACTTAATATCGTAGTCAGTTTATGCTGTTGCTGTCTTACATCTTTACTCCGGTTCTTCGGTGTGAGAAAGATAAGTATCAAGTGGTGGGGACAAGACGTGAAAAGTCACAGTGGGACACAAGAGGGTATAGATGTCGCTGAATTGGGGGAACAGACCGACCGCACACATCTGGGGTCCTTAATCCATGGGTTCCAATTCCGGAAGAATTTGCCTGTTTGGAGATGAGCTTTGGCAAAGCTATATTCCATCTTGAAGTTATCGTTAAGTATTGTAATGACGTCTTGGACAGAAGGGGGATGAGTCTTTTTCCAATTTCTAGCCAATGCTAGTCTTGCCGCGATGAGAATGTGGGTGGCCACAGTTTGGGATTTTTTGGGCCATGTAGTGACCATCAGGCCCATGAGGAGATCCACCACAGATAAATTGGTATTTGAGGGGAAGCTTACTTTGAGCAGGTCGGTTATTTGATTCCAAAAGACTCTAAGCACGGGGCATTCCCACCAGATATGAATGAAAGATCCTGGAAGGCCACAATTTCTCCAGCAGAGATTAGACGAGGTAGGGTAAATTTTGGCAAGTCTACTGGGGGTATAGTACCATCGATGAAAAAGTTTTTGTGCGGATTCCCAGTGCGTGGTGCAATGGGAAAGTTTTGACGGTAACGATAGTGCTGCTTGCCATTGCGATAGTGGCGGGGCCTGTGGGATGTATATGTTCCATTTTTCTGATTGAGCACGGATGTCCTGCATCCTGGGAAAGTAGACCATATAAGTATGAAATGCCTTTGGAAGAGGGTTTCCTTAACCGGAAATGTTGTATGACCGGCAACAGTATAGTGTCTCGAGTGGACCATTTAATCTTAGCGAGTAGGGATCTGATCCTGAGGTATATGTAAAAAGTTTTTGAAGAAAGCCCGAACGTGGAGCTTAGTTGAGCAAAAGGCATTAAGGTTTTGGAATGGAAGAGATGCCCGACAGTGTGGACGCCTGCCTCAAGCCAGGATGTCAGAGGAAGGTCCGGTAGTAGCAATGAGACAGCCGAGAGTGGTATATATTGCAGTATGGACTGTGGTATTCCTTTTGATAGTTGAGGAAGGGATGTCCACACCCTGAGAGATGCCGTTATCGAGTCCAATTGGAAGTGCGTGGGTACAGGAGCTAGGAAAGCTGCACAGAGGTATAGCTGGAGGTCCTTGGCTAAAACAGATGTTTCTATCTGTGACCAGTTGTAGATTGTGTCAGTGTTCCACCATTGATTAAGTTGGTCCAGAATGACAGCTTTATAATATAGACCAATGTTGGGAGACCCCATACCACCCATTTTTTTGGGCGCCATTAGATTGTCCCTGTGTAGTCTGGGTCTTTTGTGTTGCCATATGAAGGAGTTGATGATAGCTTGAAGGGATCTTAATTGCGAGGAGAGAAATGGCATTGGCATCGTACGAAATAAATACAAAACATGTGGGAGGAGATACATTTTAACAAGTGATATTCGTCCAGCCCATGATACAAAAGGAAGATTTAAATCAGCAGACAATTTTTTGAGCCTTTCTACGAGGTCTGCTAGGTTGATGCGCAGTATATTTTTACTTGGAGAGAGCAAGCGGGTCCCTAAATATGTAATGGATGAGTCTTTTGACCATGTGAACGGGGATTGTGTAGAAATCTGCTGTTTGGTGTTTCGATCTAAACCAATCGCTAACATGACTGACTTACTATGGTTCACTTTATATAAGGAGATTGTACTAAATTGGTCGAGAATCGTTTGTAGCGTCAATAAAGAATTAGTTGGGTCAGTAATGGAGATGATCACGTCATCCGCATATAGTCCAATTTTATGTTTCGTCTGCCCTACTGTTATTCCTTTCATTTGTTTTTCTGTTCGAATTTTCTGAGCTAGGGGTTCCATGACCATGGCAAAGATTAGGGGTGAAAGCGGGCACCCTTGTCGGGTACCATTCGAGATAGTAAATGGGTCAGATGTTACTCCCGAAGTCCACACTCTTGCAGTGGGATTCGTGTATAAGCCAAGTATGGCATGTAATAGAGTGCCTGATATGCCAAATTTGCATAACACTGCCTCTAGGTATGTCCATTGCACCCGGTCGAATGCCTTCTCTGCATCCAGGGACAGGAGCAGAGAAGGCATTCGACGGTTTTCTGCCCACTGAATGAGGTCTATGAATCGACGAGTTCCATCGGACGTTTGCCTTCGGGGTATGAAACCTACTTGGTCGACATGTATTAGGTGGTGTAGAACTGAAGAAAGTCGAAGAGCTAGTAGTTTGGCGTATAATTTGATGTCCGTGTTTAGAAGGGAAATGGGCCTGTAGTTTTCCGGAACGTCATGGGGTTTGCCGGGTTTGGGGAGGGTAACTATAAGGGCTTCTAAACATTCTTTAGGTATTACACCAGTGGAGGCAAATTGGTTGAGTGTCTTACATAAATGAGGTGTAAGTGTGTGGTGGAAGTGTCTAAAATATTCATTAGCAAAGCCATCCGGGCCTGGAGCTTTACGTAAGGGGAGGGATTGGATGGCTCTATTAATTTCTGCTATGGTAAATGGGGTAGAAAGAGTTGTTAGTTGTTCCTGAGTTAGGTTAGGGAGTTGGATGGAGTCTAGAAAAGCATTGATGTCATTGGTATGTGGTGGGGTGGCACCCTCTGAGGCTTGTAGATTATATAATCTGTTATAAAAGGTCGCGAAGGTGTTGGCGATGTCTAAAGGATTGATCATCCTAGCTCCTTTTGTATTAAACAAGAAAGGAATCTTGGCTCTGATTTGTTGTCTTTTAACTTGTCGAGCAAGGAATGCACTAGACTTGTTGTTAAAGGAGTAAGAACGTAGTTTCAATCTTTGAATATAAAATTCAAAGTTTTTATGTAGGTTTACGTCTCAGATTACGTCTGAGTTCTGTTATTGCTGCTAGTGTCGCCTGAGAAGGTGAGGTTTTGTTGATATTTTCTAACTGTTTGAGTTGGTTAAGTAGGGAGTTTGTCTCTTCCAACCTTTTTTTTTTTCTCCTGCGCTCCAAGTTTAATAAGGAGACCCCGTAGAAAGGCTTTGTGGGCCAACCAGACCATGGAGTGATCATCAGTAGAGCCACAGTTAATTTCAAAGAAGCCCTCAATCTCGGACCTGATCTTCTCCTCATATTTTGGATTAGTTAAGAGAGAGGTGTTCATTCTCCATGGGGGACGCATGTGTGAGTTTTGTTGTGGGAACACTTTCAAGGTAATTGGAGCATGGTCAGACCAGGTGATAAGACCAATTCGCGTTTCTGAAATTGATAATAAAGATTTTTTGTTGGTGAGGAAAAGATCGATCCGAGAGTAAGAGCCTCCTGTATGCGAGTAAAAGGTATAGTCGCGTTCAACGTCATGCATACACCTCCAGGGATCATAGAGATCTTCGTTGGCTATAAAGGCTGAGAGGGCAGAAGTGGTTCTCCTGCGTGGATTAGTAGAATCTAAGCAGGGGTCCGGGGTGTCATTGAAGTCACCACAGATGATTAAGGCTTTATCCATATACGGAGCCAATTTGGATTTGAGTTTTTTGTAAAACGATTTTTGGGAGGTATTGGGTACATATACATTAACAAGTGTCATGGGGTGATTATTAATGGTGGCGGATAGGATGATAAATCGCCCTTCATCATCTGTTTCCATGTGATGAAGGGTAAAGGGGATGGTAGCATTTACTGCTATCATGACCCCACATTTTTTTTTATCATGGTTTGAAAAAAAGTAGTGTGCGAATTTCTTATGTTTACAATTGGGTGGGTTGGTACTGTTAAAGTGTGTCTCTTGGATGCATAAGATGTCAGCTTTAGACACAAGTGCTTCCTTCCATAAGAGATTTCTTTTAAAAGGAGAATTGAGCCCCTTTGCATTAAGTGATAGAATGGTGATAGCCATTTGGAAAATAATTGATTACACGTGATAATCTGAGGTTTACCGTAGTCACGGGTGGATATATAAGTTGAACGGGACTGAAGCTTTTAAGAATAATGTGTGTAGTCGGTCAGGATGATAGCACTTGCCAGGAAGGGGAAGGGGAGATGAGAAAAAAAAATAAAAATAACACAACCCCTCTAAGAAAAAACACAGAAAAAGGTATAGGTAACGAACAGGTACCTGTAAAGTTGTATACTAGAACTGCATATGTTTCCTATAATGAACACAGTAGCAACTGATATAGAGCAAGAAAACTTGAAACCAAATGTGCCTGGCACACTTTAATCCTGGGGAGTAAGAGTCTGACATAACGCCCGAGCAGGGGAATTCTGTGCTGGGGACATGTAGATAATCGCAACTAGTGATGGACGAACTTCCGACGGGACGTTTCGCGAACGCGAAACGCGAACGGACACAAACGTTCGCGAAAACGACCGTTCGCCGCGGGCTCCATTGACTTCAATGGGAGGCGAATTTCGCAAACCTTTAGGTCGAATTTGCGGCCACGGGGTAATTATTAGGGGGTAGCACGTAGTCCCACCACCTGGACAATAGCATAATACATGTATGAGGTGAATTTGGGATCGATAACTACAAGCATTTTTTTTTTATTTGGGAAATTGTTCTGACAATTCAGGACTATGGAGCTAATGAAGGCAATGGAGGAGAGGGAAGGTCAGGGACCAGGGTAGGCAAACAAGAGGGTGCAGGAGATACAGAGCACTGACAGCAGCACCGTAATACAGAGCACTGACATCAGCACCGTGACATACAGCGCTGACAGCAGCTCCGTGACATACAGCGCTGACAGCAGCTCCGTGACATACAGCGCTGACAGCAGCTCCGTGACATACAGCGCTGACAGCAGCTCCGTGACATACAGCGCTGACAGCAGCTCCGTGACATACAGCGCTGACAGCAGCACCGTGACATACAGCGCTGACAGCAGCTCCGTGACATACAGCGCTGACAGCAGCTCCGTGACATACAGCGCTGACAGCAGCTCCGTGACATACAGCACTGACAGCAGCTCCGTGACATACAGCGCTGACAGCAGCTCCGTGACATACAGCGCTGACAGCAGCACCGTGACATACAGCGCTGACAGCAGCTCCGTGACATACAGCGCTGACAGCAGCTCCGTGACATACAGCGCTGACAGCAGCTCCGTGACATACAGCGCTGACAGCAGCTCCGTGACATACAGCGCTGACAGCAGCTCCGTGACATACAGCGCTGACAGCAGCTCCGTGACATACAGCGCTGACAGCAGCTCCGTGACATACAGCGCTGACAGCAGCTCCGTGACATACAGCGCTGACAGCAGCTCCGTGACATACAGCGCTGACAGCAGCTCCGTGACATACAGCGCTGACAGCAGCACCGTAAGCAGCCCCAGGAGGAAGTCAGCACAGCACAGGGATGGTGTGATCCCCTCATAATAAGAACCCCCAGGAGGAAGTCAGCACAGCACAGGGATGGTGGGAGCCCCTCATAATAAGAACACCCAGGAGGAAGTCAGCACAGCACAGGGATGGTGGGAACCCCTCATAATAAGCAGCCCCAGTAGAAATATGACACCGCTCAACCTCTTCAAAGAGGAGGGTAGGGGCATATAGTACGGTGTGCTTTTTTGGGTCAGGGAAGTGAGCCAAATGAATTAAGAAGGTCTGTGTGCTTGATTCCAAAAATTGTTTATAGACATATACATGGTCTACTGATCACATGTGTTGAATTCCTCCGAGATCCATGCCTCATTCATTTTTAGAAATGTGAGGTAGTTAACACTGTGGTGAGCTAGGCGAGTACGCTTATCGGTCACAATCCCCCCTGCTGCGCTGAACGTCCTTTCGGACAGGACACTGGATGAGGGGCAAGCCAACAGTTCGATTGCAAATTGGGCAAGCTCTGGCCAGAGGTCAAGCCTGCCCACCCAGTAGTCTAGGGGTTCATCACTCCTCAGAGCGTCCACATCGGCCGTTAACCCAATGTAGTCGGACACCTGACGGTCTAGGCGTTCCCTGATGCTGGATCCGGATGACACCTGTCGATGGGTCGGCTGAAAGAATGACCTCATATCCGAAGTCACCAACACATCTTCAAACCGGCCTCTTCTTGCAGGCGCTGTTGGATTGGTACCCGCAAATCCTTCTCTGGGAGTGGGAATTGCTCCTCTGCCAGCGCACGCAAAAGCAGAATGCAGCATTTCTCGAAGCAAGGCCTGGAAGTGCTGCATTCTGACAGCCCTCTGCGACGGCGGTAACATTTCCGCCATTTTGTGTTTGTACCGGGGGTCTAAGTACGTTGCCACCCAGTACTGGTCCTTGACCCTCATGCTTTTTATACGGGGGTCCCTATTAAAACACTGGAGCATGAAGGCCCCCATTTGCACTAAAGTGGAAGCGGTGTGGTGGCCTGGCTCCTGCTCATCATCCAGGATAATGTCGTCCTCTTCATTCTCCTCTCCCCATCCTCGCACAACAGGGATCCCAGAAAGGTTTAAAGCATGCTCTTCTTGCTCCTGCTCATCCGCCCCGGCACCATCCTCCTCTGACTCCTCATCAGACTCCTGTTGTTGACTTGTCTCAGATAGAGTAGCCCCCCCTGGGAATTCATCCAGCATTGCGACTTCCTCATCTTCCCGCTCCTGCTCCTCCACAGCCTGATCAATGACACGACGCAATGCACGCTCCAGAAAGAAGGCATAAGGTACCATGTCACTGATGGCGCCATGGCTGCGACTGACCAGTTTGGTGATCTCCTCAAATGGCCGCAGAAGTCTGCATGTGTCGCGCATGAGCAGCCACTGGCGCGGTGAAAAAAAACCCAGCTCCCCAGAACCGTTTCTTTCGCAGAGTTCATACAGGTAGACGTTAACTGCACGTTTCTGCTGGAGCAGCCTATCAAGCATATAGAAGGTTGAGTTCCATCGCGTCGGGCAATCGCAAATAAGACGTCTGACCGGCAGATGGTGTCGCCGCTGAATGTCAGCAAGGCGAGCCATGGCCGTGTAAGATCTTCTGAAATGGGCCGAGATTTTCCTTGCCTGCCGCAAGATGTCCTGGACCCCAGGGTATTTGACAAGGAATCGCTGCACGACCAAGTTTAAGACGTGTGCCATGCACGGCACGTGCGTGATTTTGCCCTGTTTCAATGCGCTAAGCAGATTGGCACCGTTGTCACACACCACTTTACCAACTGTCAAATTGAGCGGTGTTAGCCACTCATCTGCCTGTGAACGCAAAGCTGAAAGGAGTGCCGGGCCAGTGTGGCTCTTTGCTTCCAGGCACAACAGACGCAGCACGGCATGGCAACGTCTCACCTGGCATGTGGAATAGGTTCTGGGGAGCTTGGGCGGTGCAGTGGAAGAGACGCTAGCAGCGGAAAAGGAGGAGGCAGCTGAGGAGGAGAGGGAGGAGGATGGAGTAGGAGGAGGAGAAGAAGAGTCAGGCCTGCATGCAATCCGTGGCGGTAAAACCAAATCTACACGGGTGCCACGGGTTACATGCTTGACGGCCGTCAGAAGGTTCACCCAGTGGGCAGTAAAACTGATATACCTTCCCTGCCCGTGTTTGCTAGACCACGTGTCTGTGGTCAGATGTATCTTGGCACCGACACTGTGTGCCAGAGATACATTCACTTGCCGCTGAACATGGCCATATAGCTCTGGGATGCCCTTCTCTGAGAAATACTTCCTTCCTGGGACCTTCCATTGTGGTGTTCCAATGGCCACAAATTTGCGAAAGGCCTCCGAGTCCACCAGTTTATATGGCAGTAGTTGGCGGGCTATGAGTTCTGACAAGCCAGCCGCCAACCGTTGGGCAAGAGGGTTATCCGGCGTCATCATTTTTTTACGCTCAAACATTAGGCCCACGGAAGCCTGCCTTTTTGCAGAAAAATGTGAGCTTGGCGTGATGGAAGGTGGAGTGGAGGACAATTGTGAGGAGAGAGGAGAAGGAGAAGTAGAAGACGAGGCTGGACGGTGAGAGCCTGCAGTGTGGCTTTGTGTGTTCCGTTGCTCCCACTGGGCTCGGTGATGGCTGCTCATGTGCCTTCTTAAGGCGGTCGTCCCTAGGTGAGTATTGGGCTTACCGCGACTAACGCGTTGACTGCAAAGATTGCAGATGGCAACGCTATTGTCAGCAGCGGACACGTTAAAAAAAGCCCACACTGCGGAGCCATGTGCCGGTGTCCTGGGAGCGCCAGATGTGACCGTACATGGTCGATGACTCGCTCCTGATACATTTGCAGTCTGCTTTGTCCCTGCTGTGCAATGTAAGTCATTGCTGCTTCTCCTCCCTATCTGCTGGTCCATATCTCCCTCTGAACTCCCCTCCTCTTCCTCTCTTGTGGGCACCCACGTGACATCACTAGACACGTCATCATCAACGTCACCTTCCCCACCGCTATAAGTAGAGTAGGCAGCAACACCGGGGACCAACCTCCTCCTTGGGCTGATCTGGGTACTGGCGTCAGACTGCTGAGTAGCGCTTGTTGCTACCTCCTCTTCCTGATCCAATACCAAGAGTGGCTGCGCATCAGAAATGTCCTCTTGATATGGATCGGAAAATAATTCCAGTGACTCAAGCGGAAGGTATGTGGTGGTGGTGGTGGTGGTCGTGTTGTTGGTGGTAGTGTCTTTGGGGGTGCACATAGCAGAGAGTGAAGAAGAGGGTGCAGATCGAGAGGATGAGGAGGGTGCAGAAGAGTAAGGCTGAGCGAGCCACTCAACCAAGTCTGGTGCATCCTTTAAAGTAATTGAACGCACCTTCTGCAACTTCCCACTTTGGCTCAAGCCTGTTGCTCCTGCCCTACCCCTACCACCCCTGCGGAAGGGCCTGCCTCTTCCTCTGCATGTCATTTTTTAAATGACCCTGTGACAAAACTCTTAGTCCCTATACCGCTGAAGGACTGCTGCAGTATAGGTGAGCGGTCAGCAGTGGTGCACGTCAACCCTATCTATTGTGGACCTATAGCGGTCCTTACAGAACAGCAGACTGTACCGCACTCAAGCCTATGTACCGTAGCACCCTATACCAAGTTACCAGTCCTTATAAGAACTTTTGTGGACCAAGCAGGTTGTGTATTAGTGTTTAGCAGACTGTACGTCAGTCCCTATACCGCTGAAGGACTGCTGCAGTATAGGGCAGCGGTCAGCAGTGGTGCACGTCAACCCTATCTATTGTGGACCGATAGCGGTCCTTACAGAACAGCAGACTGTACCGCACTCAAGCCTATGTACCGTAGCACCCTATACCAAGTTACCAGTCCTTATAAGAACTTTTGTGGACCAAGCAGGTTGTGTGTTAGTGTTTAGCAGACTGTGCGTCAGTCCCTATACCGCTGAAGGACTGCTGCAGTATAGGGCAGCGGTCAGCAGTAGTGCACGGCAACCCTATGTATTGTGGACCGATAGCGGTCCTTACAGAACAGCAGACTGTAACGCACTCAGGCCTATGTACCGTAGCACCCTATACCAAGTTACCAGTCCTTATAAGAACTTTTGTGGACCAAGCAGGTTGTGTGTTAGTGATTAGCAGACTGTACGTCAGTCCCTATACCAATGAAGGACTGCTGCAGTATAGGGCAGCGGTCAGCAGTAGTGCACGGCAACCCTATGTATTGTGGACCGATAGCGGTCCTTACAGAACAGCAGACTGTAACGCACTCAGGCCTATGTACCGTAGCACCCTATACCAAGTTACCAGTCCTTATAAAAACTTTTGTGGACCAAGCAGGTTGTGTGTTAGTGTTTAGCAGACTGTGCGTCAGTCCCTATACCGCTGAAGGACTGCTGCAGTATAGGGCAGCGGTCAGCAGTGGTGCACGTCAACCCTATCTATTGTGGACCGATAGCGGTCCTTACAGAACAGCAGACTGTACCGCACTCAAGCCTATGTACCGTAGCACCCTATACCAAGTTACCAGTCCTTATAAGAACTTTTGTGGACCAAGCAGGTTGTGTATTAGTGTTTAGCAGACTGTACGTCAGTCCCTATACCGCTGAAGGACTGCTGCAGTATAGGGCAGCGGTCAGCAGTGGTGCACGTCAACCCTATCTATTGTGGACCGATAGCGGTCCTTACAGAACAGCAGACTGTACCGCACTCAAGCCTATGTACCGTAGCACCCTATACCAAGTTACCAGTCCTTATAAGAACTTTTGTGGAACAAGCAGGTTGTGTGTTAGTGATTAGCAGACTGTACGTCAGTCCCTATACCAATGAAGGACTGCTGCAGTATAGGGCAGCGGTCAGCAGTAGTGCACGGCAACCCTATGTATTGTGGACCGATAGCGGTCCTTACAGAACAGCAGACTGTACTGCACTCAGGCCTATGTACCGTAGCACCCTATACCAAGTTACCAGTCCTTATAAGAACTTTTGTGGACCAAGCAGGTTGTGTGTTAGTGTTTAGCAGACTGTGCGTCAGTCCCTATACCGCTGAAGGACTGCTGCAGTATAGGGCAGCGGTCAGCAGTAGTGCACGGCAACCCTATGTATTGTGGACCGATAGCGGTCCTTACAGAACAGCAGACTGTAACGCACTCAGGCCTATGTACCGTAGCACCCTATACCAAGTTACCAGTCCTTATAAGAACTTTTGTGGACCAAGCAGGTTGTGTGTTAGTGATTAGCAGACTGTACGTCAGTCCCTATACCAATGAAGGACTGCTGCAGTATAGGGCAGCGGTCAGCAGTAGTGCACGGCAACCCTATGTATTGTGGACCGATAGCGGTCCTTACAGAACAGCAGACTGTAACGCACTCAGGCCTATGTACCGTAGCACCCTATACCAAGTTACCAGTCCTTATAAAAACTTTTGTGGACCAAGCAGGTTGTGTGTTAGTGTTTAGCAGACTGTGCGTCAGTCCCTATACCGCTGAAGGACTGCTGCAGTATAGGGCAGCGGTCAGCAGTGGTGCACGTCAACCCTATCTATTGTGGACCGATAGCGGTCCTTACAGAACAGCAGACTGTACCGCACTCAAGCCTATGTACCGTAGCACCCTATACCAAGTTACCAGTCCTTATAAGAACTTTTGTGGACCAAGCAGGTTGTGTATTAGTGTTTAGCAGACTGTACGTCAGTCCCTATACCGCTGAAGGACTGCTGCAGTATAGGGCAGCGGTCAGCAGTGGTGCACGTCAACCCTATCTATTGTGGACCGATAGCGGTCCTTACAGAACAGCAGACTGTACCGCACTCAAGCCTATGTACCGTAGCACCCTATACCAAGTTACCAGTCCTTATAAGAACTTTTGTGGAACAAGCAGGTTGTGTGTTAGTGATTAGCAGACTGTACGTCAGTCCCTATACCAATGAAGGACTGCTGCAGTATAGGGCAGCGGTCAGCAGTAGTGCACGGCAACCCTATGTATTGTGGACCGATAGCGGTCCTTACAGAACAGCAGACTGTAACGCACTCAGGCCTATGTACCGTAGCACCCTATACCAAGTTACCAGTCCTTATAAGAACTTTTGTGGACCAAGCAGGTTGTGTGTTAGTGATTAGCAGACTGTACGTCAGTCCCTATACCAATGAAGGACTGCTGCAGTATAGGGCAGCGGTCAGCAGTAGTGCACGGCAACCCTATGTATTGTGGACCGATAGCGGTCCTTACAGAACAGCAGACTGTACTGCACTCAGGCCTATGTACCGTAGCACCCTATACCAAGTTACCAGTCCTTATAAAAACTTTTGTGGACCAAGCAGGTTGTGTGTTAGTGTTTAGCAGACTGTGCGTCAGTCCCTATACCGCTGAAGGACTGCTGCAGTATAGGGCAGCGGTCAGCAGTAGTGCACGGCAACCCTATGTATTGTGGACCGATAGCGGTCCTTACAGAACAGCAGACTGTAACGCACTCAGGCCTATGTACCGTAGCACCCTATACCAAGTTACCAGTCCTTATAAGAACTTTTGTGGACCAAGCAGGTTGTGTGTTAGTGATTAGCAGACTGTACGTCAGTCCCTATACCAATGAAGGACTGCTGCAGTATAGGGCAGCGGTCAGCAGTAGTGCACGGCAACCCTATGTATTGTGGACCGATAGCGGTCCTTACAGAACAGCAGACTGTACCGCACCCAAGCCTATGTACCGTAGCACCCTAGACAGACCAAGTTACCAGTCCTGATAAAGAGCTTTGTGGAACAAGTGAGTTGTGAATGATTAGCAGACTGCAGCAGAAGGGCAGCAGTCAAGTATAATATTCTTTCTATATTTGGAAGAAAGAATATTATACGTGTACAAGCCTATTACCGTACCACTGATACCAGTCCTGAAAAGAACCTTTGTGGAACTAATAGTAACAGCAAGTCTTTAAAATTATCCTCACTGCCTGACACACTGCTTCCTGCCTGTCCCTATACAAATTGGCAAAAAAGAGTAGGCTGGAACGATTAGCTGGAACAGCTCTTTTGTGGACCTGATAGTAACAGCTAATGATGATGATGATGATGATGATGAAGAAAGACTAATCTGGCTGAGCTGTCCCTAAAATAGCAGCATACAGCGCTCTGTCCCTTTATCTAAACTGACAAAAGAAACTCAGGCTGCTGACCTAACACCTATACCAGTCCTGAAAAGAACTTTTGTGTACCAAATAGCTAGCGTTTTCTCTGTCCCTACTCCACACAGGATCCTTTCCCTACAGTGACAGAAGAAAGAATGTAAAATGGCCACCGGATCGGGTGTATTTATAGGTTAGGGGGAATGTCCAAGTGTCCATGAGCTGTCATGTCTCAATTGGTTGTCCTGTAACACATGATAAACGTGTCACGAAAGGTTAAAGTTCTTGTATACATTAAACACGTAAGTCCGCCGGGGCGAACGACGGAAAAAGGCGTTCGAACCCGCGGACGGCGAAAGTCGGAAATTCGCCGCGAAACGACCGCCGGGCGAACCGTTCGGCCATCACTAATCGCAACAATCAATTATCAGGCTTTATCCGTTTTGTCCTTACGGTGGCGAGGGCGAGAGGTTGAGGAGGCATTCTGGCCACTATGTCCGCGATGGGTCGAGGTGATAGGCAGTAGGCCCCAATTAGTCAGTTTCTTGTAACCATCTTTAGGAGACAGTATCGGTACAATTTTTGCTGGTAGGTCACCAGGAGCTTCGTCAGATAACCCCAACGGTAGGCAATCTTGTTCTCTTGGAGAACCGAAGTGACCGGTGCAAACGCCCTGCGCATCTCCATTGTAGCTGGTGAAAGGTCAGCATATAGAGTGATTTTAGAGTAAGGTGAAGGAAGGGGTTTCTGGTTTCTGGCCAAATAAAGGACCTGTTCTTTTACGTGAAAAAAATGAATCCTGGCCAGGACATCTCTGGGTGTATCTGCAGGTAGGTGGTCCGGTTTGGCGATTCTATGCGCACGATCTATGATCAAGTCGTGAGCAGATAAATTGGGGGTCAAAGACGTCATGAGTTGTTGTATGTATTGCTTGAGTTCAGTGGGCGGGACCTCCTCAGGGATCCCCCTGAATTTTATGTTATTCCTTCGGCCCCTGTCCTCGAGGTCGGCCAATTTGAGTTTTATTTTATGTATTTCAGCTGCATGATGTTCATGAGCATCCAGTAGCTCATTATGTGCTTTGCTCACATCTGACATGTGTTCCTCTGTTATGTCCACTCTGTCCTCTAAGCAGTCAATTCTGTCATGAACTTGTGAGAGAGACATCTGCAGTTCTCTGTGCAGGTCCTTTTGTAAAGTAAGCAGCATTGATTTTAATGTACTCTCAGAGACAGGGTTGTCTGTGGCAGGTACAGTAGCTAGGGAGGATATAGGGGCCATGTTGTGAGAGGCTAAAGCTGGTGCTGTGCCTTGGTGCTTTTTGGCCTGGTGAGCTTTAGTAGGAGAATTGCAGGGAGATGAGGCAAGTCTCTTACCTCTGTCCTGTTGTACCGCTGTGGCTGCCCTGTCAGGGGGGGGGAAGATTGTCCATCTCTTCAGACTCATTGTCTTCCTGGATCACCTCAGCGTTGTGCTGCTGCGGGTATAGATGTTGTGTCCCGCCGTGGTGCATTCCCGCCGGCGGAGGGCGGCCGGCGCCATCTTGGAGATTCCTCTGCTCCATGCGGCCGAAGTATTCCGTCAGGCGGCGCGGATGTGATGGAGGGTTCCGCCTGCCTGACATGCCCGAGAGTGTCCCGAGGCTTTCCTCTCTCTTTCCGAGGAGAGGAGAGCTGTCTGTAGCTTGTATGCCGCTTGTATCCCCTTGCTCTGGAGCGGAGCTGAGACACTACACTTCCATCTCGCTCCGCGGCTGGCCACGCCCCCCCCTTGTTGGAAATATTTCCCGACCAACTGGGCCGATCAGACATACTCCGATCATGTGTAGAGAATTTTGATCGGACCAAGTGCCACGCATGCTCAGACCAAATTCCTACATCAAAGATATTGGCCACTAGCCTGAATGTAGTCCCATTGTAACGAAATTACGTCATCACGTTCTGAAAGATCGGATTTTTCAACAACTTTGTCCAACCGTGTGTATGCAACAGTTTCGGACAAGATCCGACGGACAAAATCCGACGAATTTGGTTGTCGAAATCTCTGACCGTGTGTAAAGGGGCTAAGAGATTTTCTACAAGGAGTTTGTGTCATAGTGTGCTCCAATAAATGGGAATATATTTTCTAAACTTCTACTAAATAAAGTGGAGAAAAATATTTGTTTCTGATATCTGGTAGGCTACTGCAAATATACATCAGAAATCCTTGGATAAGACATTTTGAAAAATGCCAAACCTTATTAGGATTTGGAAAATGTCTTATGAAAATAATGTATACTCTCATGCTGCTAACTATTGTATACTTATTTCACTTAAAAGTCATACTAGCTCACACTGGTTTCAACCCATGCAAGTCTTATTGACAAGCTATGAAATACTTACCTTGCTTATGCCCTGTGCCTAATTTAGCTATCAGCATAAGTCCCATACAGTGTTAATTTAGTCAACTAAAACGACTAAAACATTTTAGTCGACTAAAATGACTAAAACATTTTAGTCGACTAAAATGACTAAAACATTTTAGTCGACTAAATGAATACTATTTTAGTCGACTAAAACTAAAAGCCATTTGAGATGACTAAAATACGACTAAAACTAAAAGCCATTTTAGTTAAAAGACTAAAATGAGACTAAAACTAAAATGCCATTTTAGTCAAAAGACTATGACTAAAACTAAATTGCAATTACTGAAATGTACTGGAGATTTTAGTCGACTAAAACATAGAAGATTTACTTCTGGAAATGTAGTCGACTAAATACGACTAAAACTAAAACAATTGCAGAAGACTAAAATGAGACTAAAATTACAATGCCATTTTAGTCCTAAGACTAAAATTAACACTGGTCCCATAATATTAGCCATTAAAAACAACCACAAATACTGTTGGCACTGGGACTGGGACTGTTAGCAAGAAAAAATGTTAAAAAAGAATTCCACTGAAAATGGTTCAATGTTTTCCACATAAGTTCGTTTTTACTGCCACAACATTTTTCCCCGTTGGAAGAATCCTTCTTACTTTTTGTCTCATGAACAATCGTCACCAGAACAAATAAAGGGGTGAATCTCCCCAAAACGGACACAGACAACAGTAAGAACTTGGCAGAATTTCTAAATGCACTTTTAGGCAGCCCACACACTGAATCTTGGGTGGTTCAGCAGGAATCGGCCGGGATTCGAAGCATGTATGGGCAGGCTGAATGTACCAAGTTGATCGAGCGATCAACTTGGGTACAACCAGCATGCCAGATTTGACCTGCGATTATTGCTAGAGTCTGCTATATATAGTGGCTGCTCCCCCTCCCCTCTGCCAGGAGAAGACAATTGCACAGCAGGAGGGTTCCCGCATCAACACTTACTGTGTTGATGCGGTAATACAGTGAGTTTCTTTCTTGCAACCCATGGTTGGAGAAAAGTAATTTGCTCCATGCATGGCCAGCCTAAGTCTCTGTGTGGTCTTTGGCACATAATCTGTTACATGTTTAATTTCCTTGATTGAGTGTCTAAACATCCCTCACCAGTGTTGGCTCTGGGCTTGAATCACAAGGCTATGGAGAATTAAAACACATTTACATCAAGTTTATTTTCATGTTTCCTAATCGTTTGGGACCTATTTACACAAATGCATCATTTTTATGTGCATATACTGTATACCCTGTGTTACAGAAAGACAAGGTAACTCAAGTAACATGTGTCACTGCTTCACATGTGTCAAATGCATAGTAACACGTTCAGGGCCGGACTTACCATTGGGCTTGACTGGGCTGAAGCCCATGGGCCTGCCAAATAGGGGGCCCCATGGGCCCCTCCAAGATACATAGCCGAGTGAACTCGACTCTGCTCCGCTCACAGTCACGCCCAGTCCCACGTTATGATGGACATAACACAGGGACTAGGCATGACTGTGAGCCGAGCCGAGTACACTCGGCTACTCTCGGCTCTGCAAGAGGACCCAAGAGCCTCTGAGAGGACCCAAGAGCTGCTGAGATACACAGGACTCTGTATCTCGGTGGCGCCATTTTCCTTAAAATTACCTCCTAAACTTGGGGTGCGTGTTATACGCCGGCGCGTATTATATAAATACGGTAATGTATAGAAGGTAGGGCCTGAAAGTGACTCAAGCCCAGGGGCCCCCACCACCCTAAGTCCTGCCCTGAACACGTTTCATGACAACACATTGTACGAGATTACAGCGCATTTCATTTCAAATAAAGGATCATTCACAACTGATTTTTGGCACATTAGGGAGCATTGGCAGCCCATTCATTTCAATAGGCTGCCTTAACACACTATTTGTTAACACACTACAGTTAAATAACTGGGCCCTTCAAGTAGATGTAAACCCTAAATAAATGTTAGTTTACTAAGAGTTTTAACACTCTTTAAAACCTTAGTACTTCTGATTTCCTTCAGCCCTTTGTAATCACTTTCTGTCTACATGCATGCACTCCAGCAATTGCTACTTGCCATTTATTATAGCAGATACTCTAAAGCTTACAACAGTGCACCAGTCCTTTGCAATGTATAGCCTAGTGCTACATTGATAATGCAAATGACAGGGTGACAATGCAGAATCACATTTGGGAAATAGGGACAGAGTGTTGTCACCCTATAACAAGAAATATATGAACAAGGACTTGGGAAGAATGAAATCCTCAGCCTTAAAAATATTGAAGAAAGTCTTTTGAAATGACATTATGTTAACACTTATATGAGATTTTAGCAATTGGGTTTACATTTACTTTAAGGATTTACTGTATATGTCTGCAGGAAAGTAGGAAACAAATGTGCAACCTATAGGGTAATTTAAAGTATTTATAAATGTTGTAATAGATCAATGCTCTTAAAATACAGATGCAACAACTGGCAGATCAGGGGTTAACAATCCAAGCACATCTCTGCCCTAATGTATTTATTTGGAATCTGCAGCTTTTCTCCCTGTTTCAGAAATTATCTTTAATACAGCAAGATAACATTTAGCGGAGCTCCCCTGTGAATATTATCAGAGGGAATCAACAACAGCTATTGCTCTGCAGACAGAAAATCATTGGAAAGTTGAAGATATTTCCCCAGACGTATTTCTATATGGTGTGTAATAGCCTGGGTAAGCAGAGGAGGAAAGCAACTTATCATCTATGTGGATTTTTTTCTACCTGACGTCCTTTACTGATGCACACCGCGAGCTGTCTGCAGCATACATATTCAAAGCTGATGTCACACTTAAGTCTCTCCAGGTGATCCATGTCCCAATGTACACCCTGCCATTGAAAATGTTTTATTGTTTAGCTGCTAATCCGTGTAATTAGCTACTGTGGAAGACTTTTAGTGGAAGAAATACATCAGTTTGTATTGCATTTCTCAAATGTTGGCAAACTTGAATAACGGACTGCTGCAGATACTGGTAAAATTATAATTACTGCATTGGCATCATTTTTGCAAGACAGCAACTGCTTGTTTGCTACTGGAAATAGATAGTGTGAAGTCTAGGGCACAATTTACTTCTGTCTCTGTTTTAAAGTGGAACTAAAATCTGCAATATTCACCTCCCCTCCAACAGTCTGACATCTGCAAGTTCATCCTTCCCAACACATGAACCGTGGCGGAAATGAACCCTGACATGCACATTTGCAGCTCGGTGTGCATTTTAACCACTTCAGCCCCAGAAGACTTGGCTGCTCAATGACCAGAGCACTTTTTACAATTTGTCACCGCGCTGCTTTAACTGGTAATTGTACGGTCATGCAATGCTGTACCCAAACAAAATTTGAGTCCTTTTTTTCCCACAAAGAGATTTTTTTTTATGGTATTTGATTGCCTATTTTTAAAAATTAAATGGAAAAAAAATATATTTTCTATTTTTTATTATAAAAAAATCCAATAAACTCAATTTTAGTCATACATTTAGGACAAAATATGTCTTTTGTTTTTGTGGGGAAAAAAAAGTTTGTAATTTTCCTGAAACTTGTGGCAAAATATAAAATATTCCATGCACTCAACATCCTTATCAGCAAATAGCTTGGCGTGTCTACTTTCCAAAAAGGGGTCATTTGGGGAGGGGGGGTTTGAACTGTCCTGGAATTTTATGCACAACATTAGAAGCTTATGTCACACATCACCCAATCTTCTAACCACTTGAAGACGAAGTCCTTGCTGACACTTTTTGTTTACATTACAAAAAATCTTTTTTGCTAGAAAATTACTTTGAACCACCAAACATTATGTACTTTTTAAAGCAAAGGCGCTACAGATTAAAATGGGAGGTGTTACAATTTTTTTTCACACTATATTTGCGCAGCGATTTTTCAAACACTTTTTTTATTTTAACGCATAGTTCGCCTTTGTGCATTAGCATGGGGGGAAAGGGGTGCTTTTTTTTTTTTCAGGGAATGTAAATATCCCTTATGATAGCTATAGGTAGTGACAGGTACTCTTTTTTAAAAAAAATGGGGTCTATTAGACCCTAGAGCTCTCCTCTGCCCTCAAACATCTGACCACATCAAGATCGGTGTGATAAAATGCTTTCCAAATTTCCCAATGACGCTGTTTATATCTGGCGAAACCTAAGTCATAAAATGCTTGCAGCTTCCAGTTTCTTAGGCCATAGAGATGATTGGAGCCATTCTGGTCTCCAATCAACTCTATGGTCAGCTGATAGAGCCACCAACTGCATTCTCAGATTCCCTGTTGAGACAGGAGAGCCCGAGAAAACCATGGAAGATGGTGGGGGGAGAGCGTTTCCTCCCACTGCTTGTAAAAACAGTCTAGAGGCTAATTAGCAAACTCTGCCCACTGTAATAGGTCTGAACATTTGTTATGATGGTCAGAGATGTAGCAACATAGGAATTTCTCCAAGAACTGATTGGCTCGTTCTGAAGGCCCATTAGACTGTGGGTGATATGCATAGGAGAAAGCAAGCTGAATTCCCAGCTGTGCACAAAAGACTCGCCAGAACCGGGACACAAACTGACTACCCCTGTCTGAGAAAATCACCTTGAGTGGAATACATTGACACATCTTTGAGAAACGGTCAACCACCATAAGGATAACAGTGTTGCCATGGGAGTTGGGTAACTCCACAATGAAATCCATAGACAGGTGGGTCCAGGGCATCTCTCCATTGGGTATGGGTTGTAGGAGGTCCACTGGAAGGTGTCGTGGAGTCTTACTCTGAGCACACACAGAACAGGCAGCTACAAAGGCAGTTACATCAGCACGTAGACTAGGCCCCCAGAATTGTTGGGAAATGGCCCAAAAGAGTTGATTCTTTCCACAGTGGCCAGCAGCCTTCGGAGAATGGTAAGTCTGGAGCACGGCAGAAAGGAGGCTCTCTGGGACAAAGAAGCAGTCACAAGGTTTCTCAGGAGGAGCATGGACCTGAGCAGCAAGAATTTTGTCACCCAAAGGAGAAGCGAGACTGGTGCGAACCATAGCCAGAATATGATCAGGAGGAATCACAGGAACTGGAACCAACTCCAACTTGGAAGTGGAGGAAAATTATTGTGACAAGGCAGTCAGAATGAGAACCGGCATAGTGGCACTTTCGGGGAGATGTCTCCATTCTTTCAGGGCTAAAATTATCACCAACAGCTCTCTGTGACCAATCTCATAATTGCACTCCGCAGGTAACAATTTCTTGGAAAAGTAGCCACAAGGATGCAAAGCACTCTCAGAAGTATGGCGTTGAGACAGAAGGGTGCCAACTCCAGTCTCAAAAACATCAATCTCAAGGATAAAAGGCAATGTAGGATCAGAATGTGCAAACACAAGAGCAGAAAAAAAGGCAACCTTGAGACTCGCAAAGGCCTTTACAGACTCAGGAAACCAACTCTTTGGGTTACTGTCCTTTCTGGTCATATCAGTCAGGGGCTTGACCAGAAATGAGAAGTTACGAATAAAACTACAGATAATCGTTGGCAAAGCCCAGGAAACACTGCAGAGGACATAAAGCCATGGGTCGGGGCCACTGTAGAACTTCTGAAAGTTTCTCTGTGTCCATCAAAAAAACATTAGTGGAAATGACATAACCCAGGAATTTAACCTGTTCACGATGGAACTCATGCTTCTCCAATTTACAATAGAGATTGTTCTCTCTTAGTTTGTGAACCACATGACAGACATCTGTGTGGTGGCTCTCCAGGAACTTGGAAAATATGAGGATATTATCGAGATAAACCACCACACATAACTGCAACAAATCTCAGAGGATATCATTAATGAATTCCTGGAAAACTGCCTGGGCATTGCAAAGGCCAAAAGGCATTATATAATGGCCTGTTCTGGTATTAAATACTGTTTTCCCCTCGTCGCCCTCCTTAATACTTGTGAGATTGTATGCCCCTCTCAAATTAAGCTTCATGAAAATCGTTGCTTTCTTGAGGCAATTAAAACAAAATCTCAGTTCACCACTCTTCTTCTTCACGAAGAAAACACAACTATTTTTGGCTTTTGTGTTTTAGTGTTTTTTTGTTTTGTTTTTTGCACTTTTATATAAACTGTAAACGTTCCAGATTAGGGTCTCTCAAAATGTGATGGTCATCTCTTCTTTCGAGACCCTATGTAAGTGTGCCCTAGGACTGTGTAGTACTGTACCCTATGCTAATACTCCACTACTGTTTGGTAGCGTTTGAAACAGTCATGGATACAGAGATCAGGTTGGTTTAGACATGGGGGACAATAAAAGCAAGTGTCACGCCTAAATCCACGTTTTCTGCAGACACCTTCTTTGGGGTGTTCTGTGGGCAGGGGCATTAGGGAGGACACATGGAAAATGCCTCTCATGCAACATTGCATTTGCATTGGGAAGGTGGGCCATAGCACCTTCTGGAAACAGAAGGGCTGTGACAATCTCTTCCTGTAATTTTAGGAAGAATCCAGTTCATCCTGAAGCTTTCTATATCACCAAAGCATTCAGCAGAGCCAATTGGAATAAATATACAGATCATTTTTTATACCAGCATCTGGCCTTGCTGGCAATTAGGTACAGCGCCAACAACTGGTCCTTGTGGTCCACCCCCCATGTTAAGGGTGTATTCGTGGACACAGAGGGGTTTCTCCACAACACCAGTTGCCATAGGAATTGTATCGTATCTGCGTGCAGGAAGGACAGAAAGAAAACATTCTGTGAATCCCTCCACTTCACTGCTAACAAATTATTAAATTTCATGCAGGCTCTCTCCTCCCATCTAAGTCGGGACTCTACAAGCCGTTGGGAGAAGCCCCATCGATTAGATCGCACAGTGCCACATGCGCCAATTCCAATCAAGAAGGTGACTAAAAAGTGGCACGCTTGTGTAATAATTGTCCACGTACAAGTGGTACCCCTTTCTTAATAAGAATGACACCATGTCCCACACAATCTTACCAGCGCTCCCTATGTAGTCTGGGCAGTTCTCCTGCTCCACGTGACTATCTCTTCCCTCATAAACCATAAAATAATATGTATAGCCTGTTGCCCTGACACAGAGCTTATACATCTTGACCCCATATCTGGCACGCTTGCTGGGAAGATACTGTTTGATAGACAAGGGGCCAGAAAATCTAATAAGGGACTCATCAATGCAGACAATTTGATTGGGAGTAAATAAGGCTGCAAACTGCTGGTTGAAGTGGTTTATAAGGGGCCGAATTTTGTGGAGCCGATCGTAACCAGGGTCACCCTGAGGATGACAGAGTTCATTGTCATTGAAATGCATGAACCACAAGATCTGCTTGTATCATGTCCCGGTCATGGAGGCAGAGAACACGGGCATATGGTGAATTGGGTCAGTGGACCAATATGACCGCAACTCACTCTTTTTAGTTATGCCCATGAGAAGGGATAGGCCCAGGAAGGTCTTAAATTTAGAAACCATAATAGGTTTCCAATCTCTGGCAAGGGTCAACTGGAGATTAGGGGTGAATTGATCAGCATAAAAATTGCTTTGGGCCACAATAGATCTATAGAGATCTTCCAGGAAAAACAGCGAATAAAAATCAAGCGACGTAAAATCAATTGTTTCCACCTGAATTCCGGGTTGGCCAGTGAATGGGGGAAGTACAGGTGCTGCAGAAGTGGTGGGCTCCCAATTCAGAAAGGCAAATGCAGCAGGAAGGGCACTGTGGGCTCAACGGGTCTGTGTTTGTCTTCTTCATCAGAAAGATGAGTGGCACTAGTACTAGCTCTCTGCTCCATACAAGAGCCCTGCAGTTCTTTCACTTCAATAACAGCAGAAGAACGGGGCTGACCTTGGCAGGGACCACTACTCTGTCGTCAGATCTATCTGTCAGGGTGCTGCTGCTGTCTACTGGTTTGTTCTCTGAGCCAGAATCGGACAGATGTGTGACTTCCTATTCACTCACATCTGTCAGGCTCAGAAACGTGTAGGCCTCTTCACTAGTGTACCTTTCACTGAATATTTTGGCCTCTAAATTTACTGGTACACTAGTGAGACTAAAAGGAAAAAAGAGCACCTGACTGTCAGCAACTGCTTTAAATGCTACCAAAAAAACTGCAGGGATCAGGCATGTTATGTGCTTTGTGTTTTGGAATTGATGATGATCCATTGATACTGCACTTGGGTGGGCTGGGCTGGGAGGAGGGGTTAAACGCAGGTGCTAGCAGGTATCATAAACCGGATGTGACCAGATCTGTGAGACTGCGACCGAGTAAACCAAACATAAGTAGGTGAAAGTAAGTGATTTTATTAAGATAAATGCATATAATGTGAATGCACCACCAAGACCAAACAGAGTGAGAAAACCAAATAACAGTGACAACCAACCAGTATATATAACAAAGGGGATACCAGAATCATAGTCAAACCAGGGCCGGGTCATAAACAGAAAGGGAACAGGTTGCAGGACAAGGTTCTAGGAATGCAGGAATAGACAGGATCAGGCACAACAGGTTCAGGATGCAGGAATCAAGGTTCAGGATCAGAATCAGGATGCAGGTGGGCGGACAAGGAGAAAGGGATTAGGTTGCAGGACAAAGTTCCAGGAATGCAGGAATAGACAGGATCAGGTACAACAGGTTCACGATGCAGGAATCAAGGTTCAGGATCAGGATAACAGGTAACAGGATACTGGTCGGGGGTTAAGGACAAAACCAAGGCAAACATGTAAGTGCTTGCCGGGTATTTATAGGCTTGAAATTGGCGTCAAGTGACACTTGCTTGCAGGAGGTGCTGTCTGTTCCACACTGCCAAGATCCATCCGCTGGTGGACGCTAGTACTGCAGCCCAAAGATGACATAACATCAGCAGGGAAAAGCTCTCCTGACAGTTCCAAACTGCCAGGAGACACCTGCTGGTGGACCTCAGTACTGCACACCAAAAGAGAGATATTACCAGTGGATAGAACATTTCCTGAAGGTACCCCCCTCAAAGGAGCAGCCTCCGGATGGTCCAACTGGTTGTAATTGTCCATAGTCTATGGCATCAAGCAGAACAATGGATAGGGGTACATCAGGCTGGGAAACAGGCACTTCAGGCTGGGCATCAGGCACTTCAAGCTGGGCATCAGGCACTTCAGGGCAGGCAGCAGGCTCCAGGTCATCGAGCTGGGTAGCAGGCTCTGGGTCATCGAGCTGGGCGGCAGGATCCGGGTCATCGAGCTGGGTGGGAGGCACCTTGAACTGGGCAACAGGCACATCAGGCTAGCCAGCCGGCACGGGCACATCAGGTGGGGCAGCAGGTACATCAAGCAGGACCGCCGGCATGGGTACATCAAGCTGAGCAGCAGGCGTGGGTGCATCAAGCTGGGCAGCAAGCACAGGCACATCAAGCGGGGCAGCAGGCACACATCAAGCTGGGCAGCAGGCATGGGCACTTCAAGCTCGGCAGCAGGCACGGGTACTTCAAGCTGGGCAGCAGGCATGGGAACATCAAGCGGGGTAACAGGCACATCAAACAGGGCAGCAGGTACATAAAGTTGGGCAGTGGGCACTTCAAGATGGGCAGCGAATAGCGGCTCATCAGGCTGGGCAGCAGACAGTGGCACATTAGGCTGGGCAGCAGACAGAGGCACATCAGGCTGGACAGCGGACAGGAACACATCATGTAGGGCAGTGGGCAGGAACACATCAGGCTGGGCAGTGGACAGTGGCACATTAGGCTGGGCAGCAGAGAGGAAGACATCAGGCTGGGCAGTAGACAGAGGCACATCAGGCTGGGCAGCAGACAGAGGCACATCAGGCTGGGCAGCAGACTGGAACACATCATCCAGGTCAGTGGACAGGAACACATCAGGCTGGGCAGTAGACAGTGGCACATCAGGATGGGCAGCAGACAGTGGCACATCAGGATGGGCAGCAGACAGAAGCATATCAGGCTGGGCAGCAGACAGGAAGACATCATCCAGGGCAGTGGACAGGAACACATCAGGCTGAGCAGCAGATAGTGGCACATCAGGCTGGGCAGCAGACAGTGGCACATCAGGCTGGACAGCAGACAGTGGCACATCAGGCTGGGCAGCAGACAGGAACACATCAGGCTGGGCAGCAGACAGGAACACATCAGGCTGGGCAGTAGACAGTAGCGCATCAAGATGGGCAGCAGACAGAAGCACATCAGCTTGGGCAGCAGACAGGAACACATCATCCAGGGCAGTGGACAGGAACACATCAGGCTGGGCAGCAGGCAGTGGCACATCAGGATGGGCAGCAGACACTGGCACATCAGGCTGGGCAGCAGACAGGAACATATCAGGCTGGGCAGCGGACAGAGGCACACCAGGCTGGGCAGCAGACACAGGCACATCAGGCTGGACAGCAGACAGAGGCACATCAGGCTAGGCAGCAGACAGAGGCACATCAGGCTGGGCAGCAGACAGTGGCACATCAGGCTGGGCAGCAGCCAGTGGCTGGAGGAAGTTCTTGTGGATTAGTAGGCAGCTGAGAAGAGGCAGGTGGGTTGAATGCAGGATAGTAACAGAGAGCAGAGCCCGGATATGAGTATTTGGTTGGAAGCAAGGTAGACTGGGCTGCTACTGGGTTTGACATAGCTGATGGGGAAACAGACTTTTGGGCAGGCAAGTGTCTGATGGCAGAGGTGGTTTGTTGTGGGTTGGTTGGGGGTAGTTGTAACATATCAGACCATGCTGAGAGTATTGGCTGGACAAAGAATGGATTACATGCTGCCTGTCTAATAAGAGTCTGTACTGAGTGAATACATTCCATAAGCTTCTGCTGAGGACAAATAGAATAGTGCTCAAAAAAGCATGTGGAATCATCCTCTAAGGCCGCGTACACACGGGCGGACTGTTCGCCCAACTTTGTCCGCTGAACAGTGTTTGGGCGGACAGTCCGCTCGTGTGTGGGCTTTCAGCGGACAGTTTCAGCGGACAGTTTGACGAACAAGGTTTTACGGAATTTCCGAAAAACTGTCCGCTGAAACCTTGTTTCAGCGAACAGTCCGCTCGTGTGTAGGCTTGTTCGTCAAACTAAGTTCCGCGCATGCTCAGAAAGGATTTACACGCCGAAAGTTATAATGCAGTGTATAGGACGTCGTATTTTTCGTCCCGTCGTACGTGCCGTTCACGTCATCGCGCACGGTTTCAGCAAACTGTTCGTCCGTCGTGTGTGGCCATGTCCGTCCATGCTAATTTTGAGCGGACTGTTTGCCGAAACTGTTTGACGGACAAAGTTGGGCGAACAGTCCGCGCGTGTGTACGCGGCCTAACAGCCACACCAGAGACTCCACCTGATCAGCACTGAAAAGGGGAGAAAATCATCACCGGTCTTTGGAACACAGGACAGGGCTAGCTCAGCACATATTTGTATCAAAGGCTGCACATCCCTAAACAACATACAGCCCTGGTCAACCAGGGAGTGGGCCAAACAGATGATCTCAAGCAGCTGGTCATTGGTCCACTCTTTCAGTGTCTGGCGGAGATACTCGCCACTCTCTGATGCCAGCAGAGCATAATAAGAAATCACATTAGGATTCATTCCAGCAAAGCCAACAGAACCAAGATGGTTCCTCTGTGCAGCCACTTCTGGTCAGAGATGGTCTTGGTTTCTGTCATAAACCAGATGTGACCATAACTGTGTGACTGCGACAGAGTAAACCAAACATAAGGTTAACATAGGTGAAAGTAAGTGATTTTATTAAGATAAATGCATACAACAGGTTCACGATGCAGGAATCAAGGTTCAGGATCAGGATAACAGGATGCTGGTCGGGGCTCAAGGACAAAACCAAGGCATGTGCTTGCCGGGTATTTATAGGCCTGTGATTGGCCTCAAGTGACACCTGATTGCAGGAGGTGCTGTCTGTTCCACACTGCCAGGATCCATCCGCTGGTGGACACCAGTACTGCAGCCCAAAGATGACATAACATCAGCAGGGAAAAGCTCTTCTGACAGTTCCAAACTGCCAGGAGACACCTGCTGGTGGACCTCAGTACTGCACGCCAAAAGACCTATTACCAGCGGATGGAACATTTCCTGACAGCAGCTATCTGGGCTGATCCTGCTAACGCTGCATTTTTAGGAACCCTAAACTACTGGGGATGCTAGTATAAATCTTATCAGATCAGTTATTGATCCATTCAGACACTATACTACTAAGGGGGGAGTATGGTGTGTGCATGAGCACTATTAGCACTAACCATAAATGATGCTAAAACCTAACTGATATCACCCGCCGGGTGATCATGGGGTTAAACCTTTATTTAGGTATATATGACAGGTGCCTTGATGATAAAAAAAACTAGCTAACCAGCATCACCCGTGACACTAATACGGTGATCACTGGTGACAGGGGTTATCAATAGGTTAAACCTTTATTAGGGGGGTTTAGGGGGGTCCCTAGACCTATCTGGGCCTACCACTAAGTACCATAACACTGATTATTGCCACAAATTACATCAGTACAGTGATCAAAAAAATATATGAACACTGCACTGGGTGACACAGTGACAGGGAGTGAAGGAGTTAACTGGGGGTCAATCGGGGGGTGACAAGTGTGCCTATGTGTACCATGTCAGTGTAGTGTTGGTGCAACTTACTCTGAGATGTCTTCTCTCCTCTCTCTGGAATGGAAAAGAGTTCCACGGGGGGAGATGACATCACTTCCCCTGCCTGTATTTACACTTACACAGGCAGGAAAGGATTTCATTCGCCAGAACCGATCACCAGGTCCAGACCAGAAATCATTGGCCTGGGTGTGGAGACTGATTGGTTCTGAAGCAAATCCGATCGATGATTTGCCCAGCCGAGCCAACCTGCCGCAGTATAACTGCGGCGGCTGGTCCGGAACTGGTTAAAGAACACTGAGAACAGGCAGCTAAGTTTATTTTATTGCAGAAGAGACATTGCATGACTCTTCTGCAATAAAGAGCATGCCTGCTCCTAAACTTTTTATTTTAATTTTGGCTAAAGGATCTGTCAACATTGGTCCTCTACAAAACCTTGAAAATAACAACACATACTACTCAACATGGGTTTAAATGGCCACAGCAGCTATTTTATTTACAAAACATAAAAATACCACATAGGATTAACATAAACAATAAACAATTTTGACAATGCAACCAAGAGGGGGTCTTTGGGTGTCCTTGGGTGTCCTTAAAGGCACAGTTCATAGCTAGATTCACCCATGTCTCAGCAGTGCCCTAAACAGCTCAAAAATATTACTCACACATTTACATTTATACTGTCACGTACCTTACAGCGGAGTCAGACTGCTGGGGGTGGCCTCTTACATGGTTCCGGTCTCAACACCCCTGGAGGTGGGAACAGGGAGTGTGGAGGCAGCGAAAGGGTGCAGGTGCCTGGGGATTGAAGATGAAGGCCTGAAGATGCTGGGTTCTCACGGAGGAAGAGGCGTAGGCCGGTCACCAGAGGCATACAAGCGGAAGCCAAGCAGGTCTGAGGAAAACACTGCACGTCAGGAACAGGCAAGGTTGGCAACTGGCTGGCAACGAGATACAGGAATGAAAGGCAGGTGCATAGTCAAGGATGAGCAGGGGTCTGGTAACGTGCTGGCAGTGAGGTACAAAATCAGGAAGCAAGCCGAAGTAGGAAGTCCAAGCCGAGGTCAGTAATAGTCCAGGAAATAGTATGCAGGCATGATCCAAAAGAATAGTCGAGCAAGCCGGGTAATCAGGAACAAGGTCACAGGTACAAACAATGATCAGGTAACGCAGGGACAGCTGAAGATGATCCAGCACTGGTATCAGGTCAGGATCCTGTTTATATAGGGTGAGATGTGCCAGGATTGGTGGACGTGGGCGTGCGTGCGTGATTATGTACATACGTTCGGTTAGCGCGAGTGCGTCCACGTGTTCATATTGGCGTGCGTCCGTTCGTTCCGGAAACTCGTACGCTTCTGATGGCGACACCGCGCATGGTGCCTGAAACTAAAGTGAACCGCTGCTACACGGGGACGGACATTCCCATGGTGAGTTCCCTGATAGGCCCCCCCTTAAGGGCAGCCTCCGGATGCCTCTTGGAACCAAACTTTGAGAGTGATGAAAGGCCCGTATGAGCCTCTGGGCATGAAGGTTCGCTTTGGGTTCCCAAGAATTCTCTTCAGGACCAAAGCCTTTCCATTTGATTAAATATTGGTTTTGTCCTTGACGTTTCCTGTAATCCAAAATGTCTTCGATCTCAAACTCCTCCTCCCCATCTACCAACACAGCTTCTGGAGGGCCTATCTCCCGATCTGGAAAGGAATTGGGTACATCAGGCTTAAGTAAAGAAGCATGGAACACAGGATGGATCTTGAATGAGTCGGGAAGTTCAAGTTCATAGGCCACTGGATTGATTTTCTTTTTAATTGGGAAAGGTTCCAAATATCTGGGTCCCAATTTTTTTGAGGAACATGCCAGTTTCAGATTTGCGGTTGAAATCCATGCATGATCACCGACCTTTAAGTCCAATTCCGCCCTTTTCTTCTTGTTGAAAAATCTTGAATTGCTTTCCTGTGCCTTGGAAATGGTTTCCTTAAGTACCTGGTTGTTGGTAACAAAGAAATTTAGCCTATCCTGGACAGCTGGTACAGGAGAATCCAGTATAAATGTTGGCAGAAAAGAAGGATGAAAACCATAATTAGAAAAGAATGGTGACTGGTTTGTGGCAGAGTGAGTAGAATTGTTGAATGCAAATTCTGCCAAGGGTAATAATGAGGTCCAATCCTCCTGGGAAAAGGAAGTGAAACAACGTAAGTACTGCTCCAACGTCTGATTAGTACGTTCTGTCTGGCCGTTCGTTTTGGGGATGATAGGCTGAGGAAAAATTCAGTTTGATGCCTAGTGCTTCACACGACTTCCAGAATTTTGACGTGAACTGAACTCCACGGTCAGAGACAATATCACTGGGAATTCCATGGAGCCTAAAAACTTCTTTAATGAATATTCTGGCTGTCTCAGTCGCAGACGGAGTTCCCTTCATGGCAATGAACTGTGCCATTTTAGAAAAATGATCCACCACCACAAAGATAGAAGAGAACCCTTCAGATGGAGGGAGCTCAACAATAAAATCCATTGCGATTTTATCCCACGGTTTTTCAGGGATGGGTAATGGTCTCAACAGTCCCCAAGCTTTATTTTTTCTATTTTTATTTCTGAGGCAGGTTGGACAAGAGTTGACATAGTCCCTACAGTCCTTTGCAAGATTTGGCCACCAGAAGTGTCTTTGAACTAGATTCATAGTCTTGTGACACCCAAAGTGACCTGCCAAGGGATAGTCATGGCAGACCTGTAGAACAGAAGTGCAGAGATTTTGAGGGATGGAGAGTTTGTCTCCCTGCCAGAAGAGACCATCCTTCTCTTGGAGGTTTGTATCTGGAGAGACTGATGTTCCTCGGGAGGACTGACAAACCTGTGATAAGAAACTAGGTTGTGTCAGTAAGAAATTTCCAGCTTGCAGTATAGTGTCCGGAGGAGATGAAACTTCAGTTTCTGTGAACATGCAGGATAACGCATCAGGTTTACTGTTTTTGGATCCTGGTCTGTAAGTTATATGGAAATTAAAGCAGGAAAAGAAAAGATCCTATCTCGCTTGCTGGGGCCTGAGGCATTTGGCCGTTCTGAGGTACTCCAAATTTGTATGATCTGTGAAGATCAATATTGGGTGTGTTGCCCCTTCCAGGAGGTACCGCCATTCTTCTAAGGCTGATTTTATTGCCAGAAGTTCCCGATCCCCCACATCATAGTTCCTTTCAGATGCACCTAGTTTTTTGTAAAAGAAAGCTACAGGGTGCATTAAGGACTTAGGCCCTTGGCGTTGGGACAGAATGGCTCCTACAGCATTCTCTGATGCTTCCACTTCCAGGGTATAAGGCAGAGCAGGGTCAGGATGTTTTAGTATTGGGGCAGATGTGAACAGTCCTTTTAATTTATCAAACGCAGCTTGAGCTGCAACAGTCCATTGAAACCGACTTTGTTTTCTTGTGAGTTGTGTGATAGGTGCTATAACACTGGAGAAATTCTTGATAAGTTTTCTATAGAAATTAGAAAACCCAATGAAACGTTGTACTCCTTTCTTGTCGGTTGGAGGTGGTTAGGACAAAATGGCTGAAACCTTCTGAGGATCCATTTCCACTCCTCAATCGATGTAACCAGGCCGAGAAAGTGAATGGTCTGACGTTCGAACTCACATTTCTTGGCTTTAGAATAGAGTCCATTTTGCCTTAGTCTGAGAAGAACCTGTTTTACATGGTCACAATGTGCATCTAGAGAGTTTGAAAATATCAAAATATCATTCAAATAAACGATTACGAACAAATCCAAAAAGTCCCTGAAAATATCATTAACAAAATGCTGAAAGGTAGCTGGTGTGTTGCAGAGTCCGAATGGCATGACCGGGTACTCAAAGTGGCCAAAGCGTGTCCGGAAAGCCGTTTTCCACTCATCCCCTTCACGGATTCTGATCAAATTATAGGCCCCTCGTAAATCCAGCTTTGGAAATATTTTTGACGACCTAAGTCTCTGGAATAATTCCGGGATCAATGGAAGGGGATAACGATTTTTAAACATTACCTTGTTCAAATCCCTGTAGTCCACACATGGGCGGAGGGAATGATCCTTCTTCTCAACAAAGAATATTCCGGCACCAGCTGGAGAAGAGGAATATTGGATAAATCCCTTCTTGAGATTCTCGTCAATATATTCTTTCAGGACCAGAAGTTCAGGTTCCGATAAGGGATTTCAGCTCCTGGCAATAATTCAATTGGGCAATTGTAAACCCGATGAAGAGGAAGAGTGTCAGCCTTTCGTTTGTCAAAAACGTCTAGGAAACTATGATATGTGGCTGGGACCAGTCTTTGGGTCTCAGATGTAGGCCCTGAGCAGGCAATGACTGGGACCAGATGGTTGAGATCTTGAGGCAATTCTGAAGGCATTAAGCGGACTGAAAAAGCACCTCACCAGTCACCCAGTTTATTTGGGGATTATGGGCTTGTAGCCAGGGCATTCCCAGAATGATTGGAAATAGTGACGAGGAAATAACGTCCAGGCGGAGTAGTTCCTGATGATCGGGTAATATGTTGGCGGATAATGGTTGAGTCTCATGGGTAATGGGGCCAGATCTGATGTTTGATCCATCCGCTAACTGTATGGAGAGTTGATGTTGCTTGAGTATCAATGGTATATTGTGTTGAAGAACGAAAGCATGATCGATGAAGCAGCTACAGGCGCCAGAATCAACTATAGCTTGAATCTGGAGTGTTCCTTCTGGAAGCTGTAAGGAAATGGGAACAGCGATGTGAATGGATTTTGTCAATGCATTGGGTTCAAGAGGTGAGGGATGGAACTTACGGTCTTGTTTGGCACGTATTTGCATAATGACCAGCTTCTCCACAATAGAGATTGTTCAGGCATCAGCTCTGCTTTTCTTCCGTAGATAATGGTGAACGAAGCAAGCCTATTTGCATTGGCTCTGGAGCTTCAGAAATGGTAGCAGGTGCATGAGACGTAGAAATGGGAGGATGATTCGGGACCTTAGGCAACATCCATGTGGGATGAATTTGGCTGATTCTCTCAGATCTCCGTTCCCTGAGGTGATGATCAATTT
This sequence comes from Lithobates pipiens, assembly GCF_037356315.1. Taxonomy (NCBI): domain Eukaryota; kingdom Metazoa; phylum Chordata; class Amphibia; order Anura; family Ranidae; genus Lithobates; species Lithobates pipiens. The sequence continues at coordinate 204,331,461 of NW_027507785.1, read as the reverse complement.
GAATTGATACTTGTATTAGGTCCTCCAAAGAACTGGGGACTCCGATACGGGCCAACTCATCTTTTAGAGGCTCGGAAAGTCCAATGCAGAACTGGTAATGTAGGGCAGCGTCGTTCCACTGAGTATCAGAACGCCACCACCTGAAGTCCATTACGTAGTCCTCTATGGGTCTGCGACCCTGCTGGAGAGCATGGAGACTGGCCTCTGCAGTTGTGGCACGCTGAGGGTCATCATACAACTTAGCCATCTCATTCAAAAAAGAGTCCATAGTATCAAGCAGAGGGCTGGCCTGTTCCAATAAGCGGTGAGCCCAGGTTTGAGGTTCCCCCTGAACTAAGGAAAAGATGAATCCCACCTTTGTGCTTTCCAGGGAGAAGGTACGAGGCTGTAGCAAAAAATATAATTGGCAAGCATTTCTGAAGGCACGGAATTTGCTGTGATCTCCGGAAAACCTCTCTGGAGTAGGAACTCGAGGGTCTGGGGGTGGCACCACTACTGCAGGTGCAGATGCTTAAGTTGCCGGACTGGAGGACCGGGATGCTGTGGCCCCTTGGGAAGCAGTGGTGCTTGGTGTTAATGACTCCACTCTCTGCTCAAGTTGGTGATAACCGTCTTGTAGGCCCCGGACTGCTTGAGTAAGGGCGGAGATCTGTTGGCACAAGGCTTCCAAAGGTAAGGCCCCCCTGTCAGACTCCATTATGGCTGTATTGTACTGTCACGTACCTTACAGCGGAGTCAGACTGCTGGGAGTGGCCTCTTGCACGGTCCGGTCTCAACACCCCTGGAGGTGGGAACAGGGAGTGTGGAGGCAGCGAAAGGGTGCAGGTGCCTGCGGATTGAAGATGAAGGCCTGAAGATGCTGAGTTCTCACGGAGGAAGAGGCATAGGCCGGTCACCAGAGGGATACAGCGGAAGCCAAGCAGGTCTGAGGAAAACACTGCACGTCAGGAACAGGCAAGGTTGGCAACTGGCTGGCAACGAGGTACAGGAGCGAAAGGCAGGTTGCGTAGTCAAGGACGAGCAGGGGTCTGGTAATGTGCTGGCAGTGAGGTACAAAATCAGGAAGCAAGCTGAAGTAGGAAGTTCAAGCCAAGGTCAGTAATAGTCCAGGAAATAGTAAGCAGGGATGATCCAAAAGAATAGTCGAGCAAGCCGGGTAATCAGGAACAAGGTCACAGGTACAAACAACTATCAGGTATCTCAGGGACAGCTGAAGACGATGCAGCACTGGTATCAGGTCAGGATTCTGTTTATATAGGGTGAGATGTGCCAGGATTGGTAGACGTGACCGTGCATGTGTGAGTACGTACATACGTTCGGTTGGCACGAGTGCGTCCACGTGTTCACATTGGCGAGCGTCCGTTCATTACGGAACTCGTACGCCTCTGATGGGGAAACCGCGCATGGCGCTTGGAACGAAAGTGAACCGCTGCTACACAGGGACGGACATTCACATGGTGAGTTCCTTGACATATACCCAGGGGACCTAGCTCCTGGCCAAACCACCAATGAGCAACCAAATGAAAGTGACATACCCCAAATGGGCAACAATGAAAGTGTTACCTGACCACCCAAAGACCCCCTGATCTGCCAAGCTGCTGTGACAAAAATGATATAAATATATATACCAGTATTTATTTTTTTAATTAAAATCTCCCCATGACCCTTGAGTTACAACAAACTGCAAGTCTAGGGTGAGTGGAAACTGGAATGAATACCTAGCATCCTTCATATAAACAACCCTTGCAACTCCACCCTGCCGATGTGACCTTTAGCCTAAAATCAGGTAAGACCTACACCCCTTACGCATTGAACTCACATTTTTAACTCTTTCTGACCCGGGCTGGGCTGTGCTGTGGAAAAATTAAGAGAGCACCTATTTTTGATGCATTGAGAGGCATAATGCCGCATATACATGACCGGACTTTCCGGCAGACTAGGTCCGAAGGGATTAGTCTGTCTGACAATCCGATCGTGTGTGGGCTAGTCCAATTGTTTTTCAAAAAATAAATCGGACGGACCTAGAAATAGAATATTTTTTAAATCTATCCAACGGACTCAATTCCGACAGCCTAAAATTGGGAAAACCGTTCGGCTGTGTGCTGGTACGATGGACCAAATACGACACAAGGGAAGCTATTGGCTACTGGCTATTGAATTTCCTTGTTTAGTCCTGTTTACGTCAACACGTTCAAAACAAATAAACTTATGTACGGACTTAGTCCATTCATGTGTGTTCAAGTCCGTTCGTTCGGAAAGTCCGTCGGAACTCCGCCAAAAGTCCGCAGGAAGACCGTCGGACCAAGACTGCCGGAAAGTCTGGTCATGTGTAAGCGGCATTAGAGTTTATTAATTTTGGTTGAGCATTATGGTGTGAATGGGCTCTAAAAACTGGATTCAGATCGTTTCTAGAAGTTTCCAAGCACCTGACAAAGTGTTAAGACTCTGCAGCAATAGAAAGTAAAGGAATAAAAAGCTTTAGTTTCAGTACCCCTGTTGAGAACTTAAAAAATGTACTTGTCCACAGTGCCTATGACTACATAGGCAAATGAGAGATTGGTTTAAAGTGCATTCACTGCTTGTTCAGTATTTCAATACTGTAATGTGCATAGGGAACCGCCGTGACATCACTGACATAACATCACCACCCTGGAGACCCTGCCTTTTGTTTTATTTTGCAGCAGAGCCTGAGAGATGTCATTCAGCATAAGGGAAGAGAGATCAGATATGTCAGTGGTCGGCAGATTTGGTTCACTTGACAGGTTTGTGGATGTAATTAATCACAACTGACATGGATCGCCATCTCTGGATGACGTGATTTACACCAAGGGATTTTTTTGGTTTATTTTTATTAAAGATTTGCCAAAACTGTGTTTGTGTGTTTATTTTTCACTTTTTTTGTACCTCTTGCTCATTCACATGGATGGAAGTATCTGGGTGCCACGTTATTGTTATAGAGGGCTTCCAGGTTCTCATAAGCCGCATGTCCATATCGCCTGTTTAGATCTTCTGTCTATATTATGAATCTTCCCACATGCTGTCTCTGCCTGTTCATAGACTATGACCTTACCTGACATTTCAGTGCTTACTTCAGTGACTTATTGGGGTTGATTTATAAGTTGCTTATTTTACAAGGGAAGTTGCACTGTGCAAGAGAATTTACCCCAGAGCTTAGTGAATAAGGTAGAGTTTCACTTTGCAAAAAATACCCAAAGTATTGTGTAAGGACATACAAGAGGGAAAAAAAAACAGTATTTTTGCTTGCACATGATTAGATGATGAAAGTCAGAGGATGGTGTATTCGCTGGAGTTCTGAAGCAAAGTTTCTTGCAAAGTGCAATTTACTATTTGTGCAGAAGCCCCATCAGCCCCTCCTAATACTTACCTAAACCCCCTCTTGATGCAGCAATGCCCACAAGAGTCTTACCTCTCTGTGGACTCGCACTCCTGATTGACTTTTGATAGCAGCGGAAGCCATTGGCTCCTACTGCTGTCAATCACACCCAGTGAGCAAATCAGGAGACATGGTGGTGGGGCTGAGCCACGCCACTATGTGTGAAGCCATGCCATGGCTCTGTGTGTGAATGAACACACAGAACAGTGGCTCGGGAGGGTGCTTGCTTGGGTGCCCCCAGAGCAAGGAGGGCAGGAGGAAGGAGCACCAGCATGAAACCTAGAAGAGGAGGATCCAGGCTGCTCTGTGCAAAATCATAGGTAAGTAGGTAAGTATAACATGTTTGTTATAAAAAAAAACAAAAAAAACAAGGCTTTAATATTGCTTTACATCAATCCCACTTCCAGTGGCACATAGACAAGAACTGTGACTTGGGAGCATCAAATAGTGAAGTATAAACCTCCTTGCAAGGGTTACTGACAAAGATAGATAGATAGATAGATAGATAGATAGATAGATAGATAGATAGATAGATAGATAGATAGATAGATAGATAGATAGATAGACCTTGAGTGAGCCCTTGTCTGACACAGATGGCTCAAAACCTTTTAGGCACATCAAACATATAGCCTATAACAGCATCAGTGTGTGCAGCCAGCCACAGCCCTGCCCTCTACCCTAAACAGGACAGCACATAAATCAATTCACATTTATAAAAACTACTGTATGTGAAAAGCAAATTACATTCTAATGCTATTTTGGGCTTTGATGGAAATAAATTCATTTACTGACATCAGCAGGCACCAGGGATTAAATCTAATTTTGAAACTGGACCTACTGGAGTTACCTTGATGACTTGAAACAAGCCTTTATGTCTATACACATAATCACAAAATGAGTGCTATCGAATGAGCTAAAGGATAATACTTTACCTACTAGCCTACTCCTGGGTGTATTATTGTTTTCATGATTTCTGTAGAGTGGATTGATGCTTTCCTATGTAAAGAAGACATCTGCTCTCTCCATTAGATTTTTTTCATTTTCTCAGTTCTACAATGCATTTCAAGATATACCAAAGCATAACATTGTGCAAATGCATGAATATTTATATAAGCAAATACTGACAGCAAATGGCTGGAAATGTAAATGGTCAAAGTTCATATTTACAGTATCCAGGGGTCAGGCAATAGGAAACAATACAGCTTTAACCTCCCTCAGGATATCAATAGGTGTGGCTGTTATAATTACATACATGACTAATGACATTTATGAAAAAAAAAATAATAGGAAAAAGGGAGGGGAAATCTCGCTTACAGGCAGGAACATATATTCCCAACACTGTCTACATATGTTAGACCAGTGATGGCGAACCTTGGCACCCCAGATGTTTTGGAACTACATTTCCCATGATGCTCAAATACACTGCAGAGTGCATGAGAATCATGGGAAATGTAGTTCCAAAACATCTGGGGTGCCAAGGTTCGCCATCACTGTGTTAGACTATATTTAGCTGCATGGTTATCTATTCCTTCCTTACTCTATCCAGTAGTAAGACAAATGTATACACTGGAATTCCATGTCAATATCTCTAAAGTCGCCCTGTCAGAACACAATAGCTCAGTGGGGGAGATCTCTGCACTAACATCGGATAGTTAGTACAGCGGCTTCTCCTGAGCCCTTCCGTTTGTTTTTTTCGTTTAGCCCACTGGGTTGAATGGGAAAAAAAATTCTAGTGTGTACTAGGCTTTACAAACAACAAGAAAAACCCTTTTAGATTTGACACAGTCTATCCAAAGAAGGTATATTAAAAAACCCAGGAATTTTTTAGAGATATGTTCTTGAAGAGAACGTAAACTCTGCATTTCTTATTACGATTTTCATCACATGTAATATGAAAATGTATTTGCAATCCTTGCCCAGTATAATGCATACATAATCGTTGCTTACTTACTGTCATTTAGTAGTTTGTAAAAAATGTGTCTTCCAGGATTTGGCGGAGCCATCTTGAGTACTGTTTTCAGACTCATCTTTAGATGTAATATCCCCCATTCCCCAATTCCCCTGCATAAATTTCGCCCATGCGATAGTTTATTATCCAAGCCTCTTTCTCGAGCCTATTTTTTCAGATGATTGCCGCTATAGGAGTCTGTAGTATGCCCTGGTTTACTCCCCGTATGACATCACACAGTCACAAGGTGAAAATCAGGGAATTAGGAATGAATGGCGAGTCTTGCGAATCTGCAAAGCTGTGCCGCAGATAGTGGCACTCTCATACATGGCATGCTGTGGATGGGGAGATTGCACACAGAGCGTGCTATGAATCACAGAATGGGAAATGAATGCACCGGTGACGTAATCAAACTTTATGGGATGGATTGCAAGCTGTGGAGCAAGTAAAGAAAATTTCACAGGCAGCGATTAATACGTTTATTTATGAGGAGTACAATGTGCTGAAGTTGCGTTGGAGAGTTTACAATCACTTTAATGTATTAGGATAATATACTGTATATATAATTTTTCTTGTAATTTACATAAAATAGTAATCATCAGGGGTCACTAAGAAAACATCTGATATTAAAAAGAGTACATGCTAAAATAAAATTCAGAAGCTATTTCTTACTGGATTTAGACCTTTGCACTGCAAAGGAAATAACAATTTTTGCTGACCCTGTTGTTCTTGATAGGATTTAAGAAAAGCTCAGTTTGAAGCAACTTTACAGGCACCCTGTGTGGTCTAATGATCATGAGGTCTTTTGATGTATAATTAGTTCATTGTCTCATCTTGTATCTCTTTGTTTACTAGCAACACAACAAGTGCAACGGGACTCCAAGTAATCCTTCCCGACAACTGTGAGCAGGATTAGTGAGATCAGAGCAGGCACTGGCTTTATTTCCCCTGAGAATTCCCCCAATGCTTTGAGCAGTGTTAAAAAGATGAATATAGAAGTAGCCAGGTCTGGATTAAACTGCAAGGAGGGAGCATTTCTGAAAGCAAAAAATGATCACACAATTCATTCTACTGGTTTGGAATAGTTAAAACAGAAGCCTCCATGGCCAAAGCTTGCTTGCTGCTTGTATTACACAATGATGTATATAAATATACCTGATCTATGGTCCATGTACTGAAAACCTACAGCAAATGCAAAACTCATAAACCATAAGAGTCAATTAGCTTTCAACTTTACTGATCTGACTGCAGGATATGATTGTTTGCTGCATTATACTGCACTTTGTTAATGCTCTTTTCACTGCTGTTTATTTATTTATTTTTATATAATTTTTATTGGAATTTTTTGCAATTACAATCCAATAATGCTGAGTACATACATGAACAGTAGTAACATTGTAACGTACAACAATATACTTAATTCTTCGGCTGTTTACCATGCTGAAATAATCGTCCATGAACCGATAAATTTATTAGAGTAGACCGAAACCAACGTTACTACTTGCCGATCTTCCCTAACCGGTCCCCTCCTGTGCCCCTACTGGGATCACGCTGCGCAAGAAGGGTCCGGTCCGGGAGGAGAATATAATATACTGAAAAACAGATTAAACTACAGAGCTCAGTGTGTTCCTGGCAACCAAACTTTCTATCAAATCATTTTCACTGCTGTTTTCAAAATCAAGGATGTACTATTATCTCAAATAAGTCCCCTTTATTGCTCTCATCCTCCTCCAAATATACAAAATCTCTAAATTCCTTCTTATTTTTTGCTTTGACCCGACTTCCTGTTAGAGTGTTGCTATGTTCGATCTACATGGTCCTACTATGTGAAGGAACCCAGCTACCCTCTCTTCCCTGCTCCCAAGGTGGACTAGGGCAGCAGTGATCAATTAGAAAATTACACAGTGCCTTAAGTGCAGCCACCAACATTTGTAGAAGGCTGCACAAATGCCCCGCTGCATTTTTTGCAGTATACTGCAATGTTCATTGAAGAAATTGGAGTACAATAACCCATAGTATCGATATCAATGGCTGCAATAATATCCCCCAGCATTGGTGTCAGTGGCCACAATGTTAACTCCCACCATTGGTGTCAGTGCTATTAACATTAACACTCATTGGTGGTCAGTGGCATGAAAGTAAGCCCCCTATTCCTCCCCTGCATTGATGGTCATTGTCAGCAAAATGTAACCATACCCATTCTGCATTGGTGGTCACTTGCAGTGAAATTTTAAACAACCCACCCACCCTGCATTGATAGTCAGTGGCAGTAAAAGTTAAGCCCCCACATTGGTGGTCATGGCAAGTTAACCTTCCCAACCTCCATATTGGTGGTTATGGCATTAATAGTAAATCCCCTCCACATTGGTTATTATTATTATTATTATACACGACTTATATAGCGCCAACAGTTTACGCAGTGCTTTACAATGTATAGGGGGGACAACACAATTACAGTACAATACAAAAGGTACAGGAGGGCCCTGCTCGTAGAGCTTACATTCTAAAGGGAGGGGGTGGTGGTACAAAAGGTAATAGCTGCAGAAAATGATTTGATGGGGGATCATGGCAATATTATCATGGCAATAAAAGTTAACCCCCCATATCGGTGCTCATGGTAGTTGAAGCGTTAACCCTCCTGTATTGGTGGTCATGTCAGTGAAAGTGTTAATCCTCCAATCCCTCCTGTATCCTGGTCATAACAGTGAAAGTGTTACTCCCCTCCCCCCAATTGCTGGCTATGGCAGTGAAAATGTTAGCAACCCCCACCCTATTGTTGATCACTTACCCATCACATTACTGCACCACTCTTTTTCTCCCCATGCTGGAACTTTACTTGTACTGCCGAAGTACAGTCTCTTTTTCAGTGCTGGGTACTGGAACACAAACAGTGTTCCAGCAACCAACACGCTGGTGTCACTTTGCATTCTGTCAGGTGGCCAATAGCCAGTGCATGTGGGCTACACATAGAGTTCCAGTGGGTCACATACACAGTGTAGGCAGTGTGTTGGGCATCATGGGACTAGGAACTATAGGCTGTGGGAAGTGTAGTGTGAACAGAGCAGTAGTGGATATGTATTTTAATAACAAGGACACGCTTAGTGTCACTTTAACTTGTAACTATTCAAACCTGCAACATGCTATTCGCAAAATGCAAATATCAACCACTTAAACATCAAGAGTTTTGCAAAGAAAGAAAAAGTTCAACCATACAAATAAATACAATAAAAAATATCATACAATCCCATATACCCAATCCTATAACCATATTTGATCCAGAGGAAGGTGAAAAAAACACAGAAAAGCAAGATCCAATTTGCCACAGCAGGGGAAACAATGCCTTCCTGATCCCTGAAAGGCAATCAGATTTTCCCTGGATCAACTTTACCTTTAAATGTTAGTACCCAATTATATTATGAACATTTAGGAAAGAATCCAGGCTTTTCTTAAAGCAATCTACAGACCTGGCCAGAACCACCTCTGGAGGGAGTCTATTCCACATTTTCCCAGCTCTTACTGTGAAGAAAATGTTCCATATTTGGAGATGAAATCTCTTTTCCTCTAGACGTAAAGAGTGCTCCCTTGTCCTCAGTCTTGACCATAAAGTGAATAACTCAACACCAAGTTCACTATATGGACTCCTTATATATATATATATACATGGTGATCTTATCCTCCCCTTAATCTACTCTTCTCAAGACTGAATAAATTCAGTTCCTCTAATCTTTCCTCATAGCTGAGCTTCTCCATGCCTCTTATCAGTTTGGTTGCCCTTCTGTGCACTTTTTCCAGTTCCCTGATATCCTTTTTGAGAACTGGTGCCCAAAACTGAACTACCTACTCCAGATGAGGTCTTACTAATGATTTTTACAGGGCATACCTCTCTTAATACAAGAATGGACTTTGCTTGCTTTGGAAACCGTAGCTTGGCATTGCATGCTATAACTGAGCTTATGTTCTACCAAAACCCCCAGATCCTTCTCCACCATTGATTCCCCCAGTTGTACTTCCCCCTAGTATGTATGATGCATGCATTTTCTTAGCCCCAAATGCATAACTTTACATTTAACAACATTAAACCTCATCTTCCACATAGTCGCCCAATTAGACAATGCATTGAGTTTGGCTTGGAAATTGGAGACATCCTGTAAGGACGTTATTCCACTGCATAGCTTAGTGTCATCTGCAAAGACAGAAATGGTACTTTTAATCCCAGATCCAATATAATTTATAAAGATATTAAAAAGTAAGGGTCCCACTGATAAAGAAGTTGTAAAATATCAATGACCTCAATTCTTAAATGGTCAGGGAGTTCACTAAGAGGTCATTTAAACTATATGCCAGGGGGCAAAAACATATTCAGTACATCATGTCTCCACTACATGCACACGCATATACCCATGTTTTTTGCCTCTTAAAAAAAAAATTCAAACATAGGGAAAAAAATGCAGATCGACCAGAAATCCAGTGTGCTCCTACCTTCCTGCTTGAGCTGACAACACTGAATGGTCAGTGGTGATTGGGACTTCAGTGCAGCAGAGACAGAGTTCTCAATTCTATCTTTTATTTTTAGATTTTTTACAGTGGCGAGGGGTTAGATCATCTGTCAGGTTTTTATTTTAGTGTTCCTTCTATTTTATTTCAGTGTTCCTACTAGCTATATTCAACCTCTTTTTTAGTGATGGGACTGGAAGAGAGGATCAGATAACAGCAACCCCCAAAGTGGTAGTGAGCCTACAAATATTCATCTGCATCGGAGATGCAAGAGCCTTACAGTTGCTGAGTCTTTGACCATCTAGATTGGCCAGAGTGGGGTGATATAATTACAACTCATGTGCAAAGGTGTTCTGGCATCAAGGTGTACTGAGCTGTGTATGCGCAATTTGGTGTACCTTCTAAAGAAGATTGCGAATAGGCAGGTTTATTTTTTTTATTACGATGGAGACTTAGGTGTTGATTTACTAAAGACAAATAGACTGTGCAATTTGCAAAGTGTAGTTGCACTTGGCAAGTGCAGATGCTCCAAAACTTAGTACATGAGGTGAAGCTTCACTTTGCAAAGACTATCCAATCACGTGCAAGGAAAATAAAAGAAACAGCATTTTTGCTTGGACATGATTGGATGATGGAAGCCATTAGAGCTTACCCTCATTTACTAAGCTCTGGAGTAACTGCTGTTGCAGAATGCAACTGCACTTTGCAAAGTGCACAGTCTATTCGCCTTTCGTAAATCAACCTCTTAAGGTTAGTTAGTCTTCTGCAAAAAAGAGACCGCTTGCTCACATTTTTTTTATTGTTTCACTTTAATTCTACTTTAATTTCTTAAATATTGCTTCGGATGTCATTTCTGAGGCTGCGTTTTCCTTTTCGCAAAATGCATTTACCTCTGGGTTTTTACTAAGATTATAAAAGCGTATGTCCAACCATAATTTTATTTTAGTGTTTGACAGAATGGGGAAGAATAATAATTCCTATTCCAGTAAAAGTGTATTTGCTAGAAAGGATTTGAATTAAAATCTCCAACAGCAACAAAGACAGCAATAAAAATGCTCTAAATTAGGGAGATTTTAGAACCCAAGTCAGCTTTTTTTTTTTAAAAAACTACTGTCAGTCTCCCTATTGCAGATTTTCCCTACAAAAGAATGTTTTGCTGGAATATGCACTTTAATCTTTTTGGTAACTGTGCAATGTTGCAGTGTACTCTACATCATAAGTACAACATAAACCCTCAGAATATACTGAGTGCTTTACTGTAAATAAAACCCTGTAGTGTGTAGTAAACCTGCTGTCACAGTTAAGATGAATTAAATGTTTATAGTGACTTAGAGTAAGATGTGTCAGCCATGTGCAAATTCATTAACTGCCGATTCCTTCCTGTTCACCGGAAATCTTTATTAATTTTTGAGCCATATTCAAATATAACCGTACCAGAAACAAACAAAAACAGAGCTCAAAGCAGTTGTAAACCTTCTGTTTTTTTTTTTTTTTTTTTATGAAAATAACAAACACGCCCATACTCATCTGCTCTGTGCAATAGTTTTGCACAGAGAAGACCCAATCCTCTTCTTCTGGGATCCATCGCTGTTGCTCCAGGCCCCTCCCATTCATTGGGTGCCCCCACAGAAAGCCGCTTTTTCTGGGGGCACCTGTGCATGCTAGCTCCTGAGTCCCACTGCTGCGTCCATTGACATTGCTCCCATGTCAAAGGATTTGATTGACAGCAGCTGGAGCCAATGTCCAATGGTAATGCCTTAAAATGAAAAACCTTAAGGCTTTTGAACCATTTTAACCACTTGGGCTCCAAAAGATTTTATCCCCTTTATGACCAGGCAATTTTTTGCTATTCGGCACTGTGCTAATTTAACTGCTAATTATGCGGTCAAGCAATGATATACGCAAATTAAATGTATATCTTTTTTCACACTGTTAGAAATTCTGTATATAGCCCTACAGAACAGACAGTGCACAGTCCACATGGGCTTTGTTGCTTAACTGCAGACAGGAAACAGGAACTTTTTTTATTATACAGAGAAAGGACATAGAGTTTACCATAGAGCAGCTACAAACTTATATCTACGGCTGATGTAGTTGTTGCACAAAATACATGAACAATGTATTCCAGCACCCCCACTAAACAACTATTCCTTATATTAGTCCCATTTTGGATCTCAGTTCTATCAATCTGTTTTAGTTCACTAAAGCCACGTACACAAGTAGCCGTCTATCCGACGTACTTAGTCTGGCGGACTTCCCGCCAGACTGTCCGTCGGACTTTCCGAACAGGCTACTTGCCCACACACGGCACTTTTTCAGCGGACTAATACGGCGTACTATCCGCCCTACTTTTGAAATGAACGTACTCGCCCACACACGCGGAGGAAAGTCCGCTCATTTCGAGCGCGTCTCCAGGTAGGCGGGGCCCGCGAAGGATACGTCGATGGCCCCGCCGCCTGGTATGGACTTAAAGGGGAACCCCAACGCCGAAAAAAATCCCCCCAGGTCCACATCACACCCTTGTCCGAGCACGCTACCCGACCGGCCAGGAAAGGGGGGGGCGAGCGAGCGCCCCCTCCTGAGCCATACCAGGCCGCGTGCCCTCAACATGGGGGGTGCCTTAGGGAAGGGGGGGCCGCGCGGCCCCCCCACCCCAAAGCACCTTGTCCCCATGTTGATGAGGACAAGGGCCTCTTCCCGACAACCCTAGCCCCCCACCCTATGTGAATGAGTATGGGGTACAATGTACCCCTACCCATTCACCTGTAAAATAAAGTACAAAAAAAACACAACCCAAGGGTTAAAATAGTTTATTGCACAGCTCCGGGGGTCTTCCGTCTTCGGGGGTCTTCTCGCCGGACTCCTCCGCTATCTTCTTGTAGCTCTTTTACTAGCGGAGGAGCCCGGCTTTCTTCCTCGCCGCCGCCCTTCTTCCGACTTCGGGGGTCTTGTCCCCCTCTTCGGTTCTTCTGCCGGGCCACCGCGCCTTCTTCTAGCTCTTTTACAGGCGGTGGCCCGGTCTTCATTGTACCCCATACATTGTACCCCATACTCATTCACATAGGGTGAGGGGCTGGTATCCGGGGGCCCCCTTATTAAAGGGGGCTCCCGGATTCCGATAAGCCCCCTGCCCGCAGACCCTGACAACCAACAGCCAGGGTTGTCGGGAAGAGGCACTTGTCCTCATCAACATGGGGACAAGGTGCTTTAGGGTGGGGGGCCGCGCGGCCCCCCCTTCCCCAAGGCACCCTCCATGTTGAGGGCACGCGGCCTGGTACAGCTCAGGAGGGGGGGCGCTCGCTCGCCCCCCCTTTCCTGGCCGGCCGGGTAGCGTGCTCGGACAAGGGTCTGATGTGGACCTGGGGGGACCCCCACGCCGATTTTTTTCGGCGTTGGGGTTCCCTTTTAAGTCCATACCAGGCAGCGGGGCCAGCAACGTATCCTTCGCGGGCCCCGCCTACCTGGAGACCCGCTCGAAATGAGCGAACTTTTCTCCGGGCGGGAAAAGTCCGCTCATTTCAAAAGTACGGTGGACTGACATACACACGGCCGGATTGTCCGCCGAAATGCGAGTCCAGCGGTAAGATTGGAGTGTAAAACTACTTTCTAAGTCCGCCGTACTTTCGGGTCAAAAAAATATGCCGGAGGCTACACACGGGGGGATTGTCCGGCGGACTTGAGTTTGCCGGACTTTTCAACCCGCTTGTTTGATCGTGTGTACGCGGCATTAGAGATGTCATCTCTTCATCAGCAGTTCTACTTGGGAGTGAGTTGGAAGTCTTTGCATTACATTTACATCCCGTGAATTCAGCTACCTGATCAACATAGGACAGAATTTTGGCTGGGATACCTTTATTGCTTCTGGTGGATTTCCTGAATAAAGCCTGTTGTGGCCTGGTTTCTTTTTTACAGCATTTGGATTGTCTGCATTAATTTCTATTTCTGTGTCACATTGTTGCTTATCTTCATGTGACACTGATGTGGAATTTTTCAAAGTTTGAAGTTTTTGTGTTAGTTCATGACATTTTGAGCATATTAAAATTTCATTGACAATTACACTTCTACTGACGATTACCACTCTCACACAGAGTATGGTTCATTCTTTCTGCAACCCCGTTTTGTCCTTGGTTGTATGGTACAGTAGTTTGAAATATTATGCCATGCTTTCTGATGATCGGCTATCTGTTATCACCTGTATATTGAGTTCCATTGTCTGTACTCAATACACTTGGCACTTTGCTAAATTTGTTGCTTACTTGAGCCAAATACTCTTAAAGTTTCTCTGGTACTTCATTTTTTTTTGTGTAACAGTTATAGTGTAGTTTACCTGGAGTAATCATCTAAAAAAGTAAAATAAAAAAAAAACTCTTCTTTCCTGGAGTAAACTTTTCCATTGGAGATCTGAATAAATCAAGTCCAGAGGCTTCATAGCCTTAGGTGTTTCTTGTAATTTTCCCTTTTATACAGCTGATGCATTTCATTGTTTGATGGTATGGACTAATTTTTATTTCACTTGCATAGTCATAGTCAGTTAATTTCTTTATTATGTCAGGATTTCTGTGCCCAAGTTGCCTGTACCATATGTGATTGCAGTTTGAAGGTTTTTCCTCCTTGGCAGGATTAACCACCTTGTTGCAGTTCAGCTGATACAGTTTATCTGTAAATTTAGAATTGCAAGTAATATATCCTCTTTTGTGATGACACAACTCTCATCTTGGAAGATCACTGCCTTGTTTTGTGAGCTTCTTCACTCACTAAAGATTAGTTTCAAGAGCGGAGACATAGAGGACATTTTTCACAAGTGTCTTTCTGGTGACACTCTGGGAAATAGGACAGTAAAAAAAAACATTGTTTCCTATTCATTCTGATTCCATTATTTGCCCATTTAACTGTGGTGAATTTATCTGTTTTACTTTGGTCAAGGTGAATAAAGAAATGTCTGTCATTTGTCATGTGACTCATATCTCCTGAATCAACACACCATGCCTGCAAAGATGAATTGTGATTGAAAAACATATTCATTATCTGAAGCAAAATCTGTTTCTTCCTTCGCATTTTTGGACATTTGCAGTTTAGTTTGTTTTTGCATTCTAGCTTTAAAGATTCTGCAATCTGCTTTTAAATTACTTTGTTGCTTGCACACAAAACCTTCACATGTTTCTTGTTGCATGTTACTGTTTTTATTCCTATTTTTTGTCTTTAATGCAGACTCTGTGCCAGAAGAACTGTCACTATTAATGATTTCTGTTTTACTCTTATATTCATCCACAAGCTTGCCCTTAACATATCCCAATGTCAGTTCATCATCTGGATGTGCATCAAGTCCTGTGACAAGCAGTTCATTACTAGGGATGAGCTTCGAGTTCGAGTCGAACTCATGTTCGACTCGAACATTGCCTGTTCACCTGTTCGGCGAACAGTGAACAATTTGGGGTGTTTGCAGCAAATTCGAAAAGCCGGGAACACCCTGTACAAGTCTATGGGAGAAATCTAAAGTGCTAATTTTAAAGGCTAATATGCAAGTTATTGTCCTAAAAAGTGTTTGGGGTCCTGGGTCCTGCCCCAGGGGACATGGATCAATGCAAAAAAAAGTTTTAAAAAATTTATGTTTTTTCGGCAGCAGTGATTTTAATAATGATTAAAGTGAAACAATAAAAGTGTAATATTCCTTTAAATTTTATACCTGGGGGGTGTCTATAGTATGCCTGTGAAGGGGCGCATGTTTCCCGTGCTTAGAACTGTCCCTGCACAAAGTGTTATTTCTGCAGGAAAAAAAGTATTTTAAAATCACTTGCGGCTATAATGAATTGTCGGCTCCCGTAATACATGTAACGGAAACCTGCATTACATCAGAGGGGGGCGGGGTCACCCATACGTCATTGGGGAAGCCCTGGCTTCCCTCACTAGCGTCAGAGGGGGGTGGGGCCAGGTGACAGGTGGCCCCGCCCTCCTAATATAAGAAACATCAGTGCTGGGATCCCGCAGTGTCTCTGACAGTGGAGACAGAAGATGGATGCATGGATGGACTGCGCTGGACTGAAAATCACCAACTGGATCAGATCAGCCATCGCTGGATCCAGGAGAGATGATTTTTTTTATTTTTAACAAAGGAATTTTTCAAAGTGTGTTTGTCTTATTTAACTATTTTTTACACTTTCTTTGTGAAATGGTAGGGGTACTTTTGTACCCCCTTACCATTTCAAACAGGGGGGGCCAGGATCTGGGGGTCCCCTTGTTAAAGAGGGCTTCCAGATTCTGATAAGCCCCCCGCCTGCAGACTCCCACAACCACCGGCCAGGGTTATGGGTTTGAGGCCCTTGTCCCCATCAATATGGGGACATGGGGCTTTGAGGGGTCACAGACCCCCAAAGTATCCTCCCAATGTTGAGGGCATGTAGCCTGGTACGGTTCAGGAGGAGGGGCACTCTCTCGTCCCCCCTCTTTTCCTGCAGCCTACCAGGTTGTGTGCTCGGATAAAAGGAAAGGTCTGGTATGAATTTTTAGGGGGACCCCCACGTCATTTTTTTTTTAATTTGACGCGGGCTTCCCCTTAATATCCATACCAGACCTGAAGGGTCTAGTATGGATATTTAGGGGGAACCCCACGTCAATTTTTTTTAAAATTTGATGAGGGGTTCTCCTTAATATCCATACCAGACCTGAAGGGCCTGGTAATTGAATTTGGGGGAACCCCACTTTTTTTTTTATTAATGACTTTCAATGAGTGTTCTCTGTATTATAGGAGCTGACAATTCATTATAGCCGCGAGTGATTTTAAAATACTTTTTTTCCTGCAGAAATTACACTTTGTGCAGGGACAGTTCTAAGCATGGGAAACATGCGCCCCTTCACAGGCATACTATAGACACCCCCCAGGTACGAAATTTAAAGGAATATTACACTTTTATTGTTTCACTTTAATCATTATTAAAATCACTGCTACCGAAAAAACAGCATTTTTTAAAACTTTTTTTTGCATTGGTCCATGTCCCCTGGGGCAGGACCCAGGTCCCCAAACACTTTTTAAGACAGTAACTTGCATGTTAGCCTTTAAAATTATCACTTTAGATTTTGAACGTTCGAGTCCCATAGACTTTAATAGGGTTCTAAAGTTCACACGAAGTTTAAGTCTATTCGCAGGTTCTGGTGCGAACCGAACAGGGGGGTGTTCGGCTCATCCTTATTCATAACTTTCTGGTAAGCTTCTAAATAATAGTGCTGCAACCTGAAAATCTTTTATTTATGCTATACCTCTCAGGTATTCAACATTTTCATGGTGTGCCTAGTGCATACCCCAGCCTTTCATCAGCTTGGTTTGGTTTAGCTTTCTAATCAAATAAAGTTTATTGCTGATATTATTTTTTTCATGCAGCTTTTGTGATCCTCCCCACATTTCTTTAGCAGGTTCACACTTACATATATGTATGATTTATTCATTTTTTATATCAATAAGTTTTTATTGAGTTCATCAGAGATAAACAGAACATAACACAAGGAAGAAAAGAAAGAAAAATAGGATGGGTTTCTGGACACAGTATATAAAGCAGTTAGTAATGTAGGAATATGCAGTACACACAGTATAAGCTCTTCTTGTTCAGTTGGTGCACATTAAAGCAAAATTATTGTATCAGTCAGTGACATTAAGGTCTCACAATAGGATATGACCAGTTATCAAGGTCTAAACCTGGTGGTCCATAATTTCCAATCCTTGTCAAATTGCTTACAGGAAAATTAGTTGATTGCAATCAATCGTTCGAACGAGTAGTTCCTATTCACAATGGCAATTACTTCAGAGAAGTTAAGGGCTAGATTATTCTTCCAGTTGCGAAGAATTAGGTTTTGTGTGGCTAGTAGAATGTGTGTTACCATAGCTCTATCCTCATGGGGAATGGTTTCTATGCCAATGTGCAGTATGGCTAGATTGGGGTTTGGGGGGGTTAGGATACCTGTGAGGTCAGAGATTGTTTGGAAGGTTTTGTTCCATAAGCTTTTCAAGCATGGGCATTCCCACAGAACGTGTATCAAGTTCCCGGTGTGACCACAATTCCGCCAGCGAAGGGGTGAAGAGGATGGGAACATGACAGACAGTCTGTAAGGGGTATAATGCCACCTATATCGGATTTTCAGGGTCATTTCCCAGTGACTCACAAAATGGGATTTGTGAATGGTTTTAAAGGCAGAAAGCCATTGTTCATCAGTGAAGGTGGTTGCTAAATCCCCTTCCCATTTCCTGAGGGCTGATTGCTTGTTAAACATTCGTTTATCCTGGAAGATATTGTAAAATAATGATATGCCTTTGGCATTATGATGCGAATTCGAGTAAAAACCCCAGGCCTTAGTGGGTAGGTGGGTGGTGGGTATCGGGCACGACTTTAAATACTGAGAGATACGAGTGCAGGAAAACCACGTGGTGTGCGGTAAGTCAAATTCCGACATAATTTGTACTGCCGATTTAGGTTCCTTGTCCTGGCATAAGTCTTGGATATAGCAGATATTCTTCGCCTTAAGTTTCGAAGTTTGTAGTGAAGGGAGTCTGGTATTCAGGTTTTCTATTGGTAAGTCATATGTTATTACAGTCGATTCCTTGCTATCCTGTTTTAGGAGGAATTGCCACGCTTGTAACGACACCTGTATAGTGGGGGGCATACTCCTAGTGTCCCAGGGGTCCCATGAATCACTAAATAGGAAGTCCGTGAGATTATCTACAGGGAGCATAGAAGTTTCCATGTCTACCCACAGTGGGCTTTCTACTTGGTGGAACCAGTGCTTGAGTTGGTCAAGTCGTGTAGCCCACATGTAATCTTTGAGGTCCACACATCCGGCTCCCCCTATTGACTTGTGGGGCGTGAGAACGTGGCGAGGGCATCTAGCCTTTTTACCCCCCCCCCCATGTGAATTTCCACATGCTTTTGGACATCGCGTTAATGTAGTGGAGAGGTATTGGAATTGGTAAGGAGCGAAACATGTATAATAGTTGGGGCAGTATGGACATCTTGTAGGCCGCAATTCTGCCTAGCCATGATAGCTCCCTCCTTCCTATATCCACAAGTTGGTGGTCTATTTTGGCCAATAAAGGTTTGAAGTTTGTATCAGCTAGGGTGGAGAGTGTATTAGTCAATGTCAGACCCAAGTAGGTAATGCTTTTGGTGGCCCAAGAGTATGGAAGGGTGGCTTGCAGGGTCTTTTTTGCTGTCGGTGGGCTCCCAGATCTAAGATCAGAGACTTAGTGTGGTTAACCTTATAGTAGGAGATAGCCCCAAATTCAGATAGGATTTTGTGGGCCTGCGTGAGAGAGTGTATAGGGTCAGTTAATAATAGGATAATGTCATCGGCAAATAGATTTATGACATGTTTGGCTTTGCCAAAGGAGAAGCCCTTGATCTGGTCATTCGCCCGTATAGATTCTGCTAGTGGTTCTATGATTAGGTTAAATATAGTTGGGGAAAGAGGGCACCCCTGGCGAGTGCCATTTGTTATGTCAAACGATTTGGACAATAGGTCCACCGTGTACACCTGTGCTTATGGGCACGAATAAAGTGCCAGAATAGCAGTGAGTATTGGTCCTCTGAAGCCAAATTGACTCAATACAGCTTTCATATATGTCCAGTGCACTCTATCAAACGCCTTCTCTGCATCTATGGAGAGAAGCAGAGAAGGCGTTCTTGAGGCTTTAGCATGGTGAATAACATTGATAATGTGCCTAGTGGCGTCTGATGTTTGCCACCCCCTCACAAAGCCCATCTGGTCTTTTTACTATGTGTACTATGTGGGCTCTCAGCATCTCAGAGGGGAAGGAAGATGTCGATTCCGCTTTGGTGAAAACGTCAAGAAGGTGCAGGGAGAGCAGGTCTTTGAGGGCTTTATAGTATTCATTCCCGAAGCCATCTGGACCTGGGGATTTACCATTAGGCAATGTGGATATAGTCTTAGCTATCTCTTGGAGGGGGAATGGGGCATTTAAGTGAGTGAGATGATCCTCCGAGAGAGAGGGGAGATTAATGGTCTGCAGAAATGTTTGAATGTCTTGTGTGGTCGGTTGGTGGGTGTTTACATCATTGCGTAGATTATAGAGAGCCCCATAATAATTCGCAAATTGATTCGCTATGTCCTGGAGATTTGTGATTTTGTGGTGTGTTGTTCGATGAAATAAATTAGCAATTTTGGAGTGGGTGCGAGCGGCCTTTATTCTATTGGCTAGGTTCTTCCCTGCTCTGTTTGCATGAGCATAAGAATTGAGTTGGAGTCTGCGTAAGTGTTTATCTAATTTTTGCGTAAGGAGGTTTCTTAGTTGGTTCCTAAGGTCGGTGATGGTAACCGCTATGGCGGGTGTGTAGTAGATGTATTTCAGCCAACACATCTTTGAGTAGGGTATTGTATTTTTTTCTTTTCTCTGGCTCCTAACTGTATAAGAATACCTCTCATGAATGCTTTATGGGTATTCCAGAGGACAAAGGAATCAATACCTGTGGTGGAGTTGTTTTGGAAAAATTCTCTAAGATGCTGAGAGATTAGTGGGGCAAGTGTGGGTTCTTAAAGGAGCCTATTATTGCAACGGCAGGTAGGTGGTGAGGGGGCGGTTCCCCGTGTATCAATAGACAATGAAATTGCAGCATGGTCCGACCACGTGATATCATGTATCGTAGTGGCCTGGACTCTCTGCAGAAGCCATTTGTCAGTTAGGAACATGTCAATCCGTGAATAAGTACAGTGTCTAGCTGAGAAAAACGTATAGTCCCTTTCGTTAGCATGATGGCATCTCCAGACGTCGAAAAGGTCTCTCGTGTGTAAAAAATTAGGTAGAGGTGATGATCTATGCTGATGAACAGCAGTAGTGTCCAAATTGTGATCCGCTATGAGGTTAAAGTCCCCTCCGATGAGAAGACTGCCATAGAGCATAGATTCAGCCTTCTTGATCACCCATCTGAGGAATCTCAGTTGGTGAGAGTTTGGAGTATAAAGCGTTACTAAGGTGAAGGGCTGGGAATCAAAGTCACCTGTTAAGATTATGAATCTACCTTTGTCATCTATGAACGAGTCCTTGAGAAGGAAGGACACAGTGTTCTTTATGGCTACCATTACTCCACCTTTTTTACCGTCAGGAGTGCATGCCAAAAAAATGTGCGGGTAATCCTTGTGGGTACAAGTTGGGGTTTTCAGCTGTTGGAAGTGAGTCTCTTGGATGAGGAGTATATCCGATTTTTGTTTGTGGGCCTCTTGCCAGAGTGAAAAAACATTTTTCAACCCCTAACATTAAGGGACAAGCAGGTAATAGTCATTTATGGTGTGCGAATAAGGTCTGTGGGGCTGTAAGTGCATGGTACTCACTGTTACCGCATCCTCTCAAAAGGTGTGTCTGCTCCAGTGCTTGATGGAGTATTGTTGGCCTTTCCTCAAGGGTTTTCTTGTTCCTGGTGTAGAGGTCGACGTGTCCAGAATGGAGGGAGAAGGGAAAGAAACAAAAACATAAGACAAAAACTTGCAACTGATGCATAGTAAAAATAGATCTAACAACTGATCCGTGTGCAGTCATGACTGCTAAACTTAGTAACAGGGCGATTGGAGACTAATAACTGACTCCGTCTGCCAGAGAGAAATGAGATGAAAGTTGTGGAGTAGTTAGGAGCTACTCCCGGCCTGTTGTTTGTTGTTACGCTTATGCAAGACTAGCTGCCATTCTTCCTGGAGTGGTGGGGGGCACATTGGGGAAGCTAGAATGGGTGGCGGATCATGCAAAATCCCCCATTGGGTCAGGAGGGTGATGCCTTCTTCCAACTTATTTATGAATTTTGTGACGAGCGTGGCCGGATACTTCCATTTGTGTGGAATTCTATGGTTTCTCAGAGCCTTTGTGATGGTGGCCAGATTGCGTCTTCTCTGCAACGTGTGCCTAGAGAGGTCTGGAAGGATTTGCAAATCAGCATATTGGAGAGGCATATTCTCAGGGTTGCGTGCGGCTTGAAATATTTGTTCCTTAACATGGTAGAAATGAATCCTCAGTAGTGTGTCTCTAGTGGTGCCCTCAGGGAGGAAGGAGGGTTTGGGGATCCTATGAATCCGGTCCACTATCAAGTCCTGTGCGGTCAGATTAGGCAGCAGGGAGGAAAACAGCGTTTGGGCAAATTGTAAGAGTTGTTGTGCAGGGACTGATTCGGGTATACCCCTCAGTTTAATGTTGTTACGCCTGCTGCGGTCCTCGAGGTCTGCAACCTTGTCTTTCAACCATGTTATATCCCCTCCCTGTGCTGTGTGAGCATCCACCATTACATTGTATGTGGCTGATAAATCCTCCATCCTGCGCTCAACCCTGTCCACTCTGACCCCTATAGCCTGTACTTCTCTGTGGCATTGATTGATATCTTGCACCATGTCAGTGTGAAGAGCTGACCGAAGTGAAATCAGCATTTCCTTCAGCACAGTGTCTGAGATAGGCTGGTCAGTTGTGGGAAAGTCTGCTATGGGGTCAGGGGCCTGTGAGGTTCTTGCTGCCTGAGCACCTTGTGTGGCGCTTACCTCCATGTCCTGATTCCTGTCAGGAGAGAGCAGTCTAGGCTTGGATTTAGCTGGGCTCCTTGTTGTGGGGCTCGGTGTACCTGAGGATGGGCCACTGTGAGATCCCGCTTGTTCCCGGGGTGTGATGAGGCCTCCACCTTCCGTTCTGCTCTGTGCGGCCTGCTCCGTGGTGAGGCGAGGATGCGATCTGCCGTTACTTTGCGGAGGCCCGCGGGATTTCGCCGGGAAAAAATGAGCCAGTTTCTGCGGCTGGGAGGTGTTCTGCCTCCGTTGCGACATTCCCCTGCTGTTCCGCTGATCGTTCGGGTTGGTCAATGCTTATTGTACGGCCGGTGAGCGCTGGTGCGGCGTGTTCTCTCTGGCGGGCGAACGGAGCTCCAGAGTCAGACGTCCATCTTAGAGCTCGGTCGCCACGCCCCCCCCCCCCCCGTATGATTTATTTATAAGAGAGATTGTGCTCTGAACTTTCTGATCTTTCTCTATCCACTCATCTGAAGGGTGTTCTGGAATTATTTTGTTTATACATGTCCATGTACCTTCTTTTATTAGCAGCATTTTCATCCTGAATTTCTAAAACTGGTTGTTCTGGTTTTTCAGATTTGCAAATTAAAGCTTTGTTGCAGCTGTTTTACTGCCCATTTTCTTTTATTTCATTTGCAGTCTTTTTTCCTGTTGCTGTATCTAGCATGTATCTGCTATAGCTGGCTTTGACTGGGTTCTCAGCTTTTCTTTGGGTGTCCAGGCTATGTCTGGGTTTAAAACCTCTACAGAGCAGACAGTGCACAGTCCACATGTGCTTTTTTGCTTAAGAGTAAGGATGGTCCCGATGTTCATTTGTTCACAAACAAACATATGGGACGTTTGCGGAAAACTCAAGCGATCTGGAGTGCCCCATAATGCACTGCAAGATCACAGTACATTGACGACTGCTAATTGGCCAAAGAATGCACCTGACCTGCATGCTTTGGCCAATCACATCGTGATCTGCAGCGAGAGCAATGATTGACCAAAGGCAGGGTGCCTTTGGCCAATCATGGCTCAGGGGGCTAAGTCTATGCCCCACACTTTATAAGACTGCTTACACGGAGGCCGTGTATAGTGTGATAATAACGTGGAGAGGAGAACTTGAGCTAGATTAGGCAGGTTAGTTAGTGGAGTGCAAGCAGTTTAGCATATGCAGTATCTCACAAAAGTGATTTTATATAAGTCCTCACTAAAAAAGAAAAAATATGTCTTTGCCCTAACTTCAGTAGGATCCCCACGATATATACTTTGCCAAAGATCCATAAGAATCCAGTGAATCCGTCAGCACTACCCATAATAAATGGATTTGATTCAGTTACAGCTAGAGTTGGCCAATATCTGGATTATTTTTTACAGATGAGTGTAGTAAACACTAGACATGTGCAGACTAGAATATTTCGTTTCGTTTTTTCGTTTTCGTCCGTAAATTTTATTTATTTAGTTACTCCCGAAATTCGTTTTTATTTATTTCGTTTTTCGTGCAAAAATTGCATTCGTCCGAAAATCCACATGAATTACGGTCGAATCTGTCTTGGAAGGCTTATGGTACCTGTCGAATGGATAAAGAAGATTCGATGGAGCTGCTAAACTATATAGCCTATAGGCGGAGCATTCGATTGCCGAAATGTACGATTGCAGTGTCGTATAGTTGCGACGATCCCGTCGAATATTATTATAAACGTGCAACGATCCCGTCGAATATTATTAAACGTGCAACGATCCCGTCGAATATTATTAAACTTGCAACGATCCCGTCGAATATTATCTATTTTTTTTTTTTAATTTACTTCCCCCACCCAATTCCAGTATCGTTTCTCTCTGTCGATTCTGTTCTCTCTATGTCGAATATTTACTCTCTGTCGAAGCTTTTCTATATAATAGGACTAATAGAGGTAAACGAAACTTAGGCACATTCGACCACAGGTTCAATAGACATATGGAGTCACGTCGAATCTCCTATTCTATATCGAACGGTCACTTCGAATCTCCTATTCTATATCGAACTGTTGTAACAACGAAAACGAAAAAAAGCATTTATTTATGTCGGATCTTTCGTTTTTCGGAATCTGCACTTTCGTTATCGTTTGTCAAAACGAAAACGAAAATACCTGAAATTCGGACGAAAATGCATTCGGACGAAAACGAATGCACATGTCTAGTAAACACAAAGGCCTATCTTAAAGATACCACCAGTTTCTTAAAACTATTAAGAGAGGTGGTTATCCCCTCTAACACTGAGGTATTTTTGGTAACAGCCAATATTTCATCGTTGTATACTATCATTCAATACGATGACGCATTATTAGCCATTGGGCCTTCTGCAAAAGGGATGATTTGCCGTTTATCCCCAAAAAAATTCTCAGGATGGTTTTGGACTTTTGTTTATTTTTTGTATGAGGGCAAATTTTATAGTCAAAAGAGAGGTGTAGCGAAGGGCGCAAAATTTGCAACCAGCCTCGCAAACCTGTTCATGAGCGAGTGGGAGGACAAATGTATTTTTGGCACTAGACATAGGGAACTCATCTTTTGCCAGCGGTATATAGATGACCTGTTTTTTATCTGGCAGGGACTGGAATCATCACTCTTTGAATTTACTCATTGGTTAAATACAAACACTAATAATATCAGGTTAGAATTTAATTGGAATGAACAGCACATCAATTACCTTGATGTTACAGTTATGAAGTGTAAAAATAGTTTCCAGACAAAAGCATTCTTTAAAACAAGTGACCGGAATAGTTTTATTCCTATACAGAGTGGACCACTATCCTCTGTGGTAGCGTAACATTCCAAAGGGGCAGTTCATGAGGATTTATCTGAACTGCTCCTTAGATGCCGATTATGCCACTCAAGCCTGGGATATTAGAAACCGATTTGTGGAAAAGGGATATGATCCCCAAACCCTGGATAAAATGATTAATGAAGTAAGCTTAATCTCACAGGAAGCATGCTTAGAACACAGAGAGATATCTCAGGGTGATAAGCATGAATGGGGCTTTATAAGCAATTTCCATGGCCAATATAAAGATATTGAATCTATTATAAAATGCATTGGGATATTGTCAGGAACTGTGTCATTTCTGGTTTCACCTGCTGGTGGCACTATTACGTTCTGTACCAAAAGGTGTAATTCCAGTGGCCACCAGCGCGTGTCTCCCTGCTCGGACTTCAGACGTGCCATCAAGCACACCTGTCATGGGTCTGCTGGACTATATAGACCCGCCCTGAACTATGCTCAGTGCTTCAGAATTCCTCTGCTAGCCCTTGTTCCTGCCAGTACCGGCTCTTGTTCCAGTTTGTTCCAGCACCCCATTTGTTATCCTGTCATCCAGTCCTGTTCCCTGTTCCCTGCTCCTTGGTCTGCTTCCTTATCCCTGGTTTCTGTCCCCTTGTTGCTTTTGTCCCTGCTTTATTATTTCTTGTTTGTGTCCTTGCTTGTGTATTATATTAGTTAGATAGTTAGGTGGTTTTGGGGTTTGTCTTGTATTTTCTTTGCTTGCTTATGGTTGCTGTTTATTGGTGGTGCACGTGTGTCCTTATCTTTAATAAATATATATTTTTTTCCTTTTACTTGTTGTCCCTATTCCTTTGTGCAGCCCAGCGATCTGACTACCTGCTTGGATGTTTATGTATAACATCTGTGACAGATATACAACAACTCTCTGGGCAAAGTTTTACCAGAAGTCTCTCCCTTTATCTATATAAGGACTGACTCATTTGGTGATAAGGTAATTAAAAAGGTATTGAATTCCCCCACTAGACCCCAGATGTTTTGGGACAGGACTGGATTCTTTGCCTGTAAGAAATGTAAGGCTTGCCAACAAGTCAACACCCATCTTAGGGGTGTGAGTAGATTCACATCTACATCTAATGGTGCAGAATTTGAGATTAAGGAATTCATCTTCTGCGCCTCTACTCATGTTGTATATGCCTTGGAGTGCCCTTGTGACTTAATGTAGATTGGCAGGACCAAGCGTAGATTGGGCAATTGTGCCTCGGAACACATATACAACATTTTGATAGGATACAAGGCTCACAGTGTCTCTCTCCATTTTAGAGATAAACATAACTGGAATCCTGCAGGTCTGAAGTTTTGGGGGATTGACAAGCTACATCCTGTATGGAGAGGAGCAAATTTAGTCCGTGAGCTTTCCAAATGGGAAACGCAATGGATCTTTATGACTAACACACTTACACCACACCTAGGGGTATAAATATTGATCTAGACCTGAATTGCTTTATTAGCAACTATTACATATATTAAATATATCAGGTTATTTTATGGAGTTTTAGAAAGTGGTTGCCTGTTGCTGAAATCCCAGCTTAACTATGCTATTTCTTTATTTATATTTAAAATACGTGATTGGAATAGTTTTATTGACGTTTCTCTTTT
Organism: Lithobates pipiens; assembly: GCF_037356315.1. NCBI lineage: Eukaryota > Metazoa > Chordata > Amphibia > Anura > Ranidae > Lithobates > Lithobates pipiens. Next base: position 204,304,698 of record NW_027507785.1, on the reverse strand, counting down.
TTGGGTTATTGTAATGATTTTTTAATATCATTGTTCTGTGCTGCGTGCATATGGTGTATACAGCAGTTATTTTATTAATTTTGTATATACTGTATTAGTTTGTATACAAACCTTTGATAGATTTTCTAGTTTAATTGTATTAGAATGCATCCATATCACACACATCTTCTGGTTATTGTGGGCCTGTGCATATGCAGATCAGGGTTTAATCGGGACAGTGTATGCTTTTGCTCATGGTTCAGAACTTAACTGGGTACCTGTGCATCTTTGTAATAGAATCAGCATAGGTTTTTTTTTTAAATTATGAGGGATAGTGTATGTATAGAGTCAATGTTGTGATGCAGCAATGGATGTAATTGCATGTCTTCTTTTGTCATGCCTACTGGATGTTTCATTTTAAACAATTACGTTATTGTATTTATATGTGGTTTAGGGTTCATATTGATTCCATAGCTGTGTTCCTTGATACAGGTGGCAGAATCGGTGCCTACCGGAGGTCTCCGGTCTTTATTGTTGGTAGGGTGTAAAGGTCACTTAGCGTGTATATTTACTAACGCTTTCTGATCAAGTTTGGTCCCCAGAGGCATCGGTGGTGTTTTACCGCATCAGGTTGCTGGGTTACTGGCCCGCCCTGTTTTGGTATTTAATGGATGAGCCGTTCAGTGTGGCTACGCCCTCTGATGAAGACGTGATGACAAAACGCATTCGTGCATGACCACACAGCTCTCCTGTCTATCACATCGTTTGTCATCCTGGGGCTCACCATGATCAGCAAATCAAAGCATTCCAAGAAGTAGTGAGCTGACGATATGATTACGATGCACAGGCTTATTCAAATACGCTGTTTTATTTTGTTTGTTGTGTAAGTACATTTATATGCATGGGGTTGAATCTCCAATAAATACAGTATTACGCTATGCGGGACATTCCTTTGTGTTTTTTATGGTGAAACGATTACCTGAATTGGTATAAGAGACATCTTGCGTAACTCTGGGAAGAGTGCTCCATTTACCTTTGGATTGATCAGGCTCATCTCTTTCAGCATTGTGGTGAGTGCATCTCCATAGGGGTGCTCACAAGGTGGATTGGTGATGGGATGCAATACATGAACTCTTTTATGTTTTCGGATGTTATGCGGCACCTCACTTCCCTCTAACATTTCTGCATGGACTTGTTTATTCAACTGATTTGATTGGCAGAAACTCTTTATAGCCCACTGTAATTCATATAACTGCATATATGTAATTTTAGACATGTATTAGTGCTGTTAGATGCTGAGTTTTATCGTTGCATTGTTGTTTTATAGCCTTGATTTTTTATAATAGTTGCTGCAGTATATAAACGTTATCCATTGAGCGCTAGGAATTTTCCCGCATTTGTTGTGACTGATATTTTTTCTTACACAACCATTAATGTCTAAACTGCTGGCAACAAAAGTGAGTACAAACCTTAGTGAAAATGTCCAAATTTGGCCCAATTAGCTATTTTCCCTGCCCAGGGTCATGTAACACGTAATGCCGTGTACACACGACCGAAAAGGTCCAATGGAATGATTCCGTCAGATATTCAGATCATGTGTGGGCTTCATGTGTGGACTTTTTTCTGCAAAAATTCAGACGGACCTAGAAATAGAACATGCTTTAAACCTTTCCGATGGAATCAATTTCAATTGGGAAAACCGGTCATCTGTATGCTGGTCCGACGGACCAAATATGACGCAAGGGCAGCTATTGGCTACTGAACTTCCTTTTCTAATCCTGTCATACGTCATTGCATTAGAAACGAACAGACTTTGGTGTGATCGTGTGTAGGTAAGTCCGTTCCGGTCGGAACTCAGTCGGGGTGACCGTTGGAGTTTATTCTAACAGAAAGTCCAGTCATGTGTACGCGGCATTAGTGTTACAAGGTCTGGGGTGGGAATGGGGAGCAGGTATGTTACATTTAGTGCTATCACTCTCTCATACTGGTCACTGGAAGTTCAACATGGAACCTCAAGGCAAAGAACCCTCTGAGGATTTGAAAAAAATAATTATTTCTCTATATAAAGATAACATAGGCTATAAAAGGGTTGCCAAGACCCTGAAACTGAGCTGCAGCATGGTGGCCAAGATCATACAGTGGTTTCTCAGGACAGGTTTCACTCAGAACAGGCCTCGCCATGATTGACCAAAGAAGTTAAGTGCATGGGCTCAGCGCCATATCCAGAGGTTGTCTTTGGCAACTAGACATATGAGTGCTGCCAGCATTGCTGCAGAAATTGAAGGGGTGAGGGGGTCAGCCTGTCTGTGCTCAGACCATATGCCTCACACTGCATCAAATTGGTCTGCATGGCTGTCCTCTAAAGATGATGCACAAGAAAGTCCGCAAACAGTTTGCTGAAAACAAGCAGACTAAGGACATGCATTACTGGAACCATGTCCTGTGGTCTGATGAGACCAAGATAAACTTATTTGGTTCAGATGGTGTCAAGCATGTGCGACGGCAACCAGGTGAGGAGTACAAAGACAAGTGTGTTTTGCCTACAGTCAAGCATGGTGGTGGGAGTGTCATGGTCTGGGTCTGCATAAGTGCTGCCGGCACCGGGGAGCTACGGTTCATAGACTGAACCATGAATGCCAACATGTACTGTGATATACTGAAGCAGCGCATGATCCCCTCCTTTCGGAGACTGGGCCACAGGGCAATATTCCAACATAATAACGACCCCAAACACACCTCCAAGAGGACCCCTGCCTTGCTAAAGAAGCTGAGGGTAAAGGTGATGGACTGGCCAAGCATGTCTCCACACCTAAACCCTATAGAGCATCCTCAAACGGAAGGTGGAGGGGAGCAAAGTCTCTAACATCCACCAGTTCCATCATGTCATCATGGTGGAGTGGAAGAGGACTCCAGTGGCAACCTGTGAAGCACTGGGGAATGTATTGAGAGAAAAAAAAAGATATTATATATATATATATATATATATATATATATATGCAGTGGGCAATCTGACACTAACTGACATTGGACGAACTGACTAACTGCCACTGACATCACCAGTGATGGCAATACAGTGATCAGTGCTAATAATATACACTGTACTAATGACACTGGCTAGGAAGGGATTAACATCTAGGGTGATCAAGAGGTTAAATTTGTGCCTAACTATGTGTAATGTGTGTAATGTGTGCTGCTTTTACTACTAGATCTCTAAGCTTCTCATCCTTGTTTTGCAGGAATGAGAAACGGAGAAATAGTTTTATCTGTTCAGAGCTCTGTGTTGATTGTCAACACAGAGCTCTGGGCTGTGATTGTACACAGCTGATCAGCTGGTACCAGGCAAGACTCTTTGGCTGGCATTTGCTTACAGGCTGTGTAGAAAGACAGTGGGTGCTCGCGGGGGAGGGGTGTGCACATGCTTGCACCCTAAACCCGGAGACAGGCAGTGACGTACGGATATGTCGCTTTGCCTATGCGGGCCGCCTGTCATGGTACATTGTGGGCAGTCGGTCTGCAAGTGGTTAAAAAATTTGTAAATTATTGTTTAACTTTAATTACATTTCATAGATCTGTTGGTTTCATTATCATACCCATGAATTATGCAATGGGTTTTCCAATAAATAGATATTTCAAAGATGACATATGCATTGGACATTATATGGAGATAAGAGCAACTGCAAAGATATGAGCAAGCTTCATGTGATTCTAAAGGTACAAGTAGGGTAAATATAATCTAAATTATGGTGGAAAATTGTGATTACCTGACCAGAAATCAGGCAAAAAATGTTTTGTTTGGGAAAATACTTGTTTGATAAACTATATACAGTGCTTTGAAAAAGTTTTCATACTCCTTTACATTTTTCTACATTTCATGCTACAGCCAAAAACGTAAATGTATTTTATTGGGATTTTATGTGATAGACCAAGTGGAAGGAAAATTATATATGGTTTTCAACATTTTTTACAAATAAATATGTGAAAAGTGTGGTGTGCATTTGTATTCAGCCCCCCCCCCAAGTCAATACTGTGTAGAACCACCTTTTTCTGCAATTACACCTGCAAGTCTTTTTGGGGCTATCTCTACCAGCTTTGCACATCTAGAGAGTGAAATTTTTTTCCCATTCTTTTTTGCAAAATAGCTCAAGCTCTGTCAGATTGGATGGTGAGTGTCTGTTAACAGCAATTTTTAAGTCTTACCACAGATTCTCAATTGGATTTAGGTCTGGGCTTTGCCTGGGCCATTCTAACACATGAATATGCTTTGATCTAAACCATTCCATTGTAGCTCTGGCTGTATGTTTATGGTCATTGTCCTGCTGGAAGGTGAATCTCCGCCCCAGTCTCAAGTCTTTTGCAGACTCTAATGCCGTGTACACACGACCGGTTTTTCCATCAGAATAAACTCTGACGGTTTTTCCCACGGAGTTCCGACAGAGTTCTGCTGGAACGAACTTTCCTACACTCGATCACACCAAAGTCTGATTGTTTATAACACAATGACATACAAAAAGGAAGTTCAGTAGCCAATAGCTTCCTTTGAGTCGTTTTTGGTCCGTTGGAACAGCATACAGATGAATGGTTTTCCTGATGGAAATTGATTCTGTTGGAAAGATTTAAAACATGTTCTATTTCTAGGTCCGTCAGAATTTTCGTGAAAAAAAAGTCTGCCAAGCCCACACACAATCGTAATATCCAATGAAATGATTCCGTCTGACTTTTTCTTCTGGAAAGTCCGACCGCGTGTATGCAGCATAACAGGTTTTCTTCTAAGATTGCCCTGTAGTTGGCTCCATCCATCTTCCCATCAACTCTGATGAGCTTCCCTGTCCCTGCTGAAGAAAAGCATCCCCAGAACATGCTGCCACCACCATGTTTCGGGGGGGGGGGGGGGGGGGGGCTTGCTTCCGCCACACATAGTGTTATGCTTTTATGCCAAAAAAGCTAAATTTTGGTCTCATCTGACCAGAGAACCTTCTTCCACATGTGTAAAGTAAAAACGTATTCCGCTAAACTATATAAACTATATATAAACTAACAAATAAACTGCTACACACGAATGTGACAAAATTCATAAACAAAGGAAAAGTAACAATGTAGCAATAGAAAAGAAAACACAGTACAGATATACTGTGCAAAGTGCAGAAAATTGGTGTACTCAAAAAAAGAAACCCTATATCAAAGACAGGGTATCACATAATAAGTGAGATGTGAAAAATGTCTGTGAAGACTCAATACAATCTGAAAAAGTAAAGGAATAGTTCTGTCCGAAATTCAATGTATCAACCACTGATGTAATAGTTCCTATTATAGAAGAGCAGAGAAACATCCAGTGGGCATCCAAAGGCAGTGACGTCATACAAGTATGTAAAAAATGGATACTCTTACCTATGGACCTGCATGTGGGTAACACCAGGTCTACCGAGCATGGAGAGGTAAGTCCTCGATCTCTCAGGCACAGCATGACCGGTAAATCCTCGATCTCTCAGGAGCAGATAGATGATCCTTCAATTGGAAAGGAACCCTCCGCAATGTTCTCAGGAACGGCAACCCTCTCTCAGTGAAATCCAAGAATTGGAAAACAGCCACCAAGGGATGGATCTCCGATGGCTATAGAGGCTCACAGAGTAGATAATATAAAAAACAAAAAGAGACAACAGCCTCCCATAGGGTAGTTCAAAAAATAATTACGCTGTTTATTGGCATAAAACCAGCATACTAAAAATAAAAGGTAAAATAGTGATCACAATGTTAAAAGCAATATAGGGAACATAGAAACCAGCCCTACGCATTTTGTCCCAGGGGACTTCTACTGGGGCATCTAACTACTCCCCCATATTGATCATAGCATAACCTTCTTCCACATGTTTTCTGTATCCTCCACATGGCATCTCACAAACTGCAAATGGGACTTATGGCTTTCTTTCAACAATGGCTTTCTTCTTGCCACTCTTCCATAAAGGTGTCAGAAACCATGATCAAACTGAGACAAAAGTACAATTAAATCACACTTGTTTAAAAATAATAAAAAAAGGTAAACAAAGTAGAGGTATTCAAAACATAGCCAGAGTTCAGGAACCGGAATGGATAGTCAGACAAGCCAAAACATCAGGGAGCCGGAGATCAGCATAGTAGCAAGCAGGATCTGGAACCAGAGGGAATGTCAGTCAAGCAAGTCTTTAACAGGAACACAGGAGAGCGTCTCTAGAGATGTGACCATGGCGAAGGCAGAGATCATCTGGACTGAACGGCTTAAGTAGGCAGGACTGGTGAGCAGGATATCATCAACAGGTTAGTCACTGTGGAGAGATAGGAGCTGGCCAGCTTTGAGAAGGAAGGGCTGAGCCCAGCCCTGACAAAAGGCCAGATTTGTGGACTGCATGACTAATAGTTGTCCTGTAAACAGATTCTCCCACCTGAGCTGTGGATCTCTACAGCTCCTCCAGAGTTACTATGGGTCTCTTAGCTGCTTCTCTGATTAAAGCTTTAAGTAGGCAGGTCAGACAAGCATGATCAGGAACAGCTGGTAACTGTGGAGAGAGATGAGAGCTGGTAATTAGCCGACAGCTGAGCAACCAGCCTAGAGAAGGATTAGGTCACTTCTGAAGGCAAATGGTTCCACTAGATTTTAGTTAGGGGTTTCAGAGTAAAGGGGGCTAAATAAAAATGCACGCCATTCTTTTCACATATTTATTTGTAAAAAATGTTGAAAACCCTTTATCATTTTCCTTCCACTTCACAATTATGTGCCACTTTGTGTTGGTTTATCACATAAAATCCCAATAAAATACATTTACGTTTTTGATTGTAACATGACAAAATGTGGAAAATTGTAAGGGGTATGATTAATTATTCAAGGCACTGTATGTGTTAAAAATTAAAGGACCAGCCTAAACCTAAAAAAATTAAGTTATATGTGGAGCTTGTCAGCTGAGGCAGTCTCTGACGTATATGTTTTTGATTCTTTAACCACTTGGGCACTTAAACCCCCTTCCTAACCAGACCAATTTTCAGCTTTCTGTGCTCACAGATTTTGAATGACAGTTACTCAGTCGCGCAACACTGTACCCATATGAAATTTTTGTAATTTTTTTCACACAAATAGAGCTTTCTTATGGTGGTATTTAATCACCGCTGTTTTTTTTTTTTTTTGCGCTATAAAAGAAATAAAGACTGAAAATTCTTTAAAAAAAATGCATTTTTCTTTGTTTCTGTTATAAAATTTAGCAAATTAGTAATTTTTATTCATACATTTTGGCCAAAATTTATACTGCTACATATCTTTGGTAAAAAATAACCCAAATTGGTTATATTTTTGTATTGATGTATAGTATAGTATGGTATGGTCTTTGTGAAAGTTATAGAGTCCACAAGCTATTGTGCCAAACAATTTCCCCACAATTCTTTACAAATCAAGATTATTATTTTTTTTTCTCACAACATTGTCATATTGGGAGGTTATTTCTCACACACAGCATATGCATACCACAATTTACACCCCAAAACACATTCTGCTACTCCTCCTTAGTATGGCGATACCACATGTGTGAGTCTTTTACACAGCGTGGCCACATATAGAGGCCCAACATTGAGGCGTTCCAAGCGCATAAATTACACATATAATTTCTTGACTACCTCTTACAGTTTTGAAGGCCATGGAGCACCAGGACAATGTAAACGCCCCAAAAATGACCCCATTTTGGATAGAAAACACCCCAATATATAATATATGAGCCATAATGTGTCTTTTGAACATGTCATTTTTTTCTACAAGTTTTTGGAAAATGTGGAAGGAAAATGAAAACACTTTTTATTTTTTTATTTTTTATTTTTTTTACACAAAGTTGTCCATTTATACAATATTTTTAACACATAGCATGTACATACCAAAAATGGCAACCCAAAATAGATTCCCCTACTCCTGAGTATGGCGATAACACATGTGAGAGACTTTTTCACAGCCATGCCACATACAGAGGCCCAACATGCAGGGAGCACTGTCAGGTGTTCTAGGGGCATAAATTTCAAATCCAATTTGACTACATATTACACTTTTTTGAGGCACTGTAGTGGCATGGATGAGAACTGATGTGGCATGGATGAGCCGTGGATGGGGATAGCTGAGCATGGTTGAGCCATAAATGTGGATGGCTGAGTATAGATGGGATGACTGAGCATGAATGAGTATGGCTGGGTATGGTTGAGTATGGCTGGGTATGGTTGAGTATGGCTGGGTATGGTTGAGTATGGCTGGGTACGGATTGGGAGGCTGAGTACGGATGGGGAGGCTGAGTACGGATGGGGAGGCTGAGTACGGATGGGGAGGCTGAGTACAGATAGGGAGGCTGAGTACGGATGGGGAGGCTGAGTACGGATGAGGAGGCTGAGTACGGATGAGGAGGCTGAGTACGGATGGGTATGGCTGGGTATGGCTGAGTATAGATGGGTATGGCTGAATACAGCTGAGTTTGGCTGGGGTGGATGGATGGATGAGTATTGCTGAGTATGGATGGGAGTGGATGGGATGGCTGAACATGGATGGATAGATGAGTATTGCTGCGTAAGGATGGCTGAGGATGGATGGATGAGTATTGTTGAGTATTGATGGCTGAGTAAGATGATGGCTGGATGAGTATGACAGAGGGATGGCTGAGCATGAATGGATGGCTGAGCATGAATGGACGGCTGGATTAGTATGATCGAGGGATAGCTGGATGAGGCTGCAATGGGCACAAATCAGCACTGTGGGCACTACTTATTCAGCCCACATCGCAGGTTCACCTGATCTCTACTGTGTGAGCGTAGAGTGGAACCGGACATGGCGCAGCTTTGTTTACAAGTGATCGCTCTGTCATTTGACGGATGTTGTCAGAGGCCATTTAACGTGATACGCTGGGTCCTGCGGACCCCGTGGTCAGGGATACTCCAGGGGGCTCAGAGGAGTGCGATTCTGGGAGGACATCAATGTATGCCCTCCCAGAGTTATTGAGCCGTGCTGTAGCCATCATTCGGCTATGGCGCGGTTGTTAAGTGGTTAACAACAAGATCCCATTGCCATAATGAATAACTCTCTACCCATTTCTGAGAGTAGTTCTTACCCCCAAAGGGCCGCTAAGAATATACCTAGGTTCTCCCAAATAGTACCAAATAGAGGCTACCACAGGGGCGGACTGACCATTCTGGCACTCGGTCACGGACCGAGGGCCCCATGCCACTAGGGGGCCCCATCAGACTGGCCAGCCTCTGTAAATGCAGGGACAGTATTTAAAAATCTGTGTTTTTTTACATCTGTCCCTGAAATGTCCCATGCCGACATAATTTTGCTGTAAAAAAAAAGGAAGCTATAGATGCCCCGCCTCTGTACTGCCTCCTCAGCCAATGGAAACAGTGTACACGCCCCCTTCCTCTCCGTGGCTCATTTGATTTCAGAGCAGGAGACTGCCAACAGCTGGAGGAGGGGACACAACGTGCAGTGTGGGAAGGGCTGCAACCTGCTGGAAGGTAAATTTGCTCAGATTAACTAAGTGTCAGTGGCTTAACCTAGTGAGCAGGAGGGAGGGTGGATGTGTTTTTCCTCTAGCAGGGCTCTGAAGCTGTTAGATCGATTTTCTATGTGAGAAGTGCCATGCTTCTGGAGGAAGGAACTTCCTCCCCAAATCTCTGCTACCCTACCTACTCATTACCTGCCCACCAGTACACAGGCACAGTCCCCTCCTCTCCTGCATTACCACCTAAAGTGTCTGTGAGCTGCTGGGGCACTACAAGTCCCAGCATGCCTGGAGATGGTGGCAGCAGTGTGTTTTTTAGGCTGATTCGTTGGGTGAAAAGTGCTGGTGTCATATATATATATAGATATATAGATATATATATATATATATATATATATATATATATATATATATATATATATATATGTATATGTGTGTGTGTGTGTGTGTGTGTGTGTACATATATGGGTGTGGTGTGTGTATATATATATATATATATATATATATATATATATATATATATATATATATATAATTTTTTTTATTATTATTATTATTATTAGAGCTGGGCGATTTTTCTAAAAAAAAAAAAAAAAAATATCTGCGATAATAAAAAAATAAAAAAACACGGTTTGAATCAAGGTGTTGTTGTTTTTTTTTGTTTTTTGTTTTTTTATGGACACTGCGCCGGTCCTGAGGAGCTGCGGGCAGGAGTTTTTAGGCGAGGCTACGGCTTTGGCTTAGTCCACGATGTTTTCTTACATTTTTAATTGATTTGACCTCTCAGCTCGATTCAAGATTTAAATCGATTTTTTTCCCCCAGCCCTAAAATATATATATGTGTGTGTGTTTATGGTGTGTGTCTGTGTGTCTATGTGTATACTGTGTGTCTATCAGTGGCGGTGCATCCATAAGGGGCGCTTGGGCGCTGCCCCCACTCTCCTGGCACCTCTCTATCACATAGATAGATTCATGCATTGCATGAATCTATCTATGGTTGCCGCTGACACCCCCTATTCAGATACCCGTCTCCTTTTCGGGCACCTGAATTACAGCGGCGGGTGTGTTTTTGGGAAGCACCTGATTAGAGCCTTAGGCTCTAATAGGCGCCCACAAAGGTGAACAGCAGGCGTCATGCTGGGCGTTCACTGCTCACTCAGCTGTGTGTGTGTGTGTTAGAAAAGCAAAGGAATTCACTTTGCTAACACTGAACCGCCTCTCAGCCAATCAGGTGCTCGGGTCTGTTACCTGTCACCTGATTGGCTGAAGCGTCAGGCACTGTGATTGGATGCCTGACAGAGGATGGAAGAAGACATCGAGGGGCGTGCAGGACACCGCCGCTGACCCGCTCCGAGACAGGTAAGTACGGGGCGATGCACATTAGCAGCAATTCATGGGCACAGTAGCAGAAATTGATTGGCACACTGGCAGCATTTGATGGGGCACAGTAGCGGCAATTGATGGGCATGCTGGCAGCATTTGATGGGGCACAGTGGCTGCATTTGATGGGCACAGTAGCTGCAATTGATGGGTTTTTTTTTGTTTGTGTTTTTCAGTTTGTTTGTGCCCCCCCCCCTCATAAATTTTGAGCACCAGCCACCACTGGTGTCTATGTGTATATGTGTATATATGTATAAAGTGCGTGTGTGTGTGTGTGTGTGTGTGTGTGTGTGTGTGTATATGTATACTGTATGTTTCATTTGTGCTTACTGCCACCAAACAGAAGTCGATCTAACAATCCTATGCCCCTGAAAAATCCACAGCCATTCGGAGGCAGCTGAATGGTGAACTGCTGAGCCCGGCCTCGGATCAGGCAGCAGGGCAGGTCTGGGTGCGTGCCGTGATTTGGCACACATCAAGTATGGCTTTTATTCACACGCCCCACTGCCAGATCTGAGGCCAACCACAGCAGTTCACTATTTCGCTGGCTCTTAGCCCTTGTACACACGGTCGGAGAATCCGTCGGAATGTGTCCTATCGGACCGCGTTGTCGGATAATCCGACTGTGTGTGGTCTGCATCGAACTGTTTCCATCGGAATATCCGACGGACCAAATTTTCCAACTTGCTGGAAATATTTTCCGACAAACTGGTCCGATAGGACATACTCCGATCATGTGTAGCCTACTCCGACTGACAAAGTGCCACGCATGCTAAGATCAAATTCCTAGACCAAAGCTATTGGCTACTAGCCTGAATGTAGTCCCATCGTAACAAAATTACGTCATCACGTTCTGAAAGATCTGATTTTTTGGCAAATTTGTCCGACCGTGTGTATGCAACAGTTTCGGACAAGATCTGATGGACAAAATCCAACGGATTTGGTTGTCGGAATCTCCGACCGTGTGTACAAGGGCTAAGACTCAGGCCGCGTACACACGGGCGGACTGTTCGCCCAACTTTGTCCGCTGAACAGTGTTTGGGCGGACAGTCCGCTCGTGTGTGGGCTTTCAGCGGACAGTTTCAGCGGACAGTTTGACGAACAAGGTTTTTCGGAAATTCCGTAAAACTGTCCGCTGAAACCTTGTTTGAGCGAACAGTCCGCCCGTGTGTAGGCTTGTTCGTCAAACTAAGTTCCGCGCATGCTCAGAAAGGATTTACACGCCGAAAGTTATAATGCAGTGTATAGGACGTCGTATTTTTCGTCCCGTCGTACGTGCCGTTCACGTCATCGCGCACGGTTTCAGCAAACTGTTCGTTCGTCGTGTGTGGCCATGTCCGTCCATGCTAATTTTGAGCGGACTGTTTGCCGAAACTGTTTGACGGACAAAGTTGGGCGAACAGTCCCCGCGTGTGTACGCGGCCTTACTTGCACAGTTCAGAGATGGAACAGTGGATTTTTTTTTCTAATTTAAAGGCCTTTAAATTAAGGTGCAAAGGTGTGTGTAAGGGGACACTGATAGAAGGTGACACACTGGGGGGGCTCTGCCATAAGTTAGGACTCTGTGGACTGTGATATATAGGGAGAATGTTAGGACTATGGTGTAAGGTAGGGCTGATGTGAGCGTGGCGTTCATCCTGACTGTACTTGTTGTTTTGTATGTTACTTACTCCTGGCATGGCGGCCACCTGTAAGCCTGGGGGCCCCATAATCTTCTATTGCCCGGGGGCCCCATGAGTTGTCAGTCCGCCCCTGGGCTACCAGTTTTACAAGCACTTTCCCACACATCAACAATTAAGGCTTAGTCTAGAGAATGTATTTTTAGTATTCATTGCTGAAGCACTTCAACGGGAGAGGGCTTTAGTGTCACAGGATACTCCAAATCAACCAGTAACAACGGTAGGTGGACACATTTTTTCTCGAATCTTTCAAAGCAGCTTTTCTGGAAGTAGCAAGGCAATGGCTAGGATATATTGGACCCTACAGCAGCAGTTTACAAAGCAACCTTTGGCACTTAGTTCCCTTCTGGCATTTGCCCAACCAGCAGTGCCCAGCAAGGTTTTATTCACAGTGTCCTGAGAGCTGTCCATCACCCAGTATCTGCAGGTAGATTTTTAGTGAAGGAGATAATAAGCACCTTCTCCAGAACTAGGACTTCAGTGAAGTGCCCTCCAGCAAATACAGCCCCCATTCAACCTTACCCAGGCCCTGCTGAGGTCTAGACTCACACACAAGAAAAACAAAGCAATCCATTAAGATGATCCTCACAGGTAGTGGTTGCTCTTAGAAATCTTGATGTTAATTGAAAAACCACAGTGCACAAACACAGATAAAACCAGTTGATGCATTTCAGCCTACAAGACCTTAGCCATAACTACTATATATGCATAGTATACACACATATACAGCAACAACTGCCCCTCATACTAACTCAACACACAGCCATTAATGTCTAAACCGCTGGCATTAAAAGTGAGTACACCCCTAAGTGAAAATGTCTAAATTTGGCCCAGTTAGGCATTTTGCCTCTCCAGTGTCATGTGACTCGTTCGTGTTACAAGGTTTCAGGTGTGAATGGGGAGCAGGTGTATTAAATTTGGTGTTATCACTCTTACTTTCTCATACTGGTCACTGGAAGTTCAACATGGCACCTCATGGCAAAGAACTCTCTGCGGATCTGAAAAAAAGAATTGCTGCTCTACATAAAGAAGATTCCCAAGACCTGCAGCGCGGTTGCCAAGAACATACAATGGTTTAACAGGACAGGTGTCAGGATCAGCGGCTAGGGAGACCAGACACGTAGCTACACAAGGCAACTGAGACCAAACAAAGGATATATATATATATATATATATATATATATATATATATATATATTAAAGTGATATTTATTTATAGTGAAACACAGCAAACACAGCACACAGTAAATGTGAACATAAACAAACCCCAAAAGACAAATAACAAAGGAACCTAATTACTATATACAAAACCCTCTAAAGGGCAAGGATAAGGGAATGCACGGAAGGGGGATCTCAAGAGGGCACTAAAATAGAAACAAGGCAGAGCGGTACAGACTGGATCAAGCTAGGCACAGCTGGCAAGGAAGGGGCCAGAATCGTGACGCACCAGGGGGAAGGGAGCAAAAGCCTTAAGTAGCCCCCAGGCAGCTGAACATTAATTAGCCTGATTACACCAGCCTGCTGGCTCCTGGGTGACACCTGCTGGTGGAGACTAGAACTGCAGCAAACAGCCCAGAGCAGGATAGTGCCACCAGCAGGTGAACTTAATCCTAACAGATTCCCCCCCTTAAGGAGCGGCCTCTGGATGCTCCATAGGGCCCCACCACCAGGGTCTGCAAGCTGACTGAGCACTCCACTGTCCATGTCGGAAGGCCTCGTTAGAACCCTGCTGCCGGGGTCCCAATACTGGCTGGGTTTCCTGGTGGTCAGATCCCCAGAGAGGCGCAACACCAAAGGCTTATTCTCAAAAGCAGCCTGTGTCCCAATTCTGGGACACCAAAGGACACCTGACCGCCCAATCCCAGAGTCCATGGTCCGTGCAGGTACCCTGATACCAGAGCATTCCTTCACGACTGGACCTTCACTCCCTCTGTTGCTAGTGGCCGTTCTGCACGGTACCTGTCCCTCGGGTCTACCCAGCGCATAGGTTACCCCACTTGGGCCCCCAAATGCACCAGGGATCACAGAGATGACTCCTGGGTCAGGACAAAGCTCAAATGGAACACTGTCCTTTCCCATGGGACCTCTACTACCAGGGCTGTAACAGCAGATGGGGCTCTAGTTCAAAGTGGAGATCTGGACCTCCTGGCCTTGGCAAAACAGGCTCCTCTCGCTGCAAAAAGAACTCAGGATGAGCAAATGTAAGGATCTTGACCCTCCCAGACAACCCCTTTAGGCCACATAACACTAGATTTTTAGAAGCCTCAGACACATCAGTAAGTGGGAGTTTAACCCAGTCAGAGTCCAGCTTAACAGCAAGTAGGGATTTGGCATAGTCCAGAGGGGCGGCAGCCCCGGAATCAGCATAGTCCAGAGAGGCGGCAGCCCGGAATCAGCGTAGTCCAGAGGGGCAATGGGCACCAGATCAACAGGCTGGGCAGTGGGCACATCAGACTGGGTAGCAGCCTGGGAACCAGCATAGTCAAGCTGGGCATCAGCAGCCCGGAAACCCACCATGGCAAGCTTGGCAACAGACGGCAGCATGTAGAAGGAATGTACACCATCGGCAAACTGCAGCATGGAAGAGGAATGGACCCCATCGGCAGGTGACATCAGCATGGAGGAGGCATGGACCCCATCAGCAGGTGACAACATGGAGGAGGCATGGACATCAGCAGCAGGTGGCAACATGGAGGAGGCATGGACACCAGCAGCAGGCGGAAACATGGAGGAAGCATGGACATCAGCAGCAGGCGGCAACATTGAGGAGGCATGGACATCAGCAGTAGGCGGCAACATGGAGGAGGCATGGACATCAGCAGCAAGCGGCAACATGGAGGAGGCATGGACATCAGCAGCAGGCGGCAACATGGAGGAGGAATGGACATCAGCAGCAGGCGGCAACATGGAGGAGGCATGGACATCAACAGCAGGCGGCAACATGGAGGAGACATGGACATCAGCAGCAGGTGGCAACATGGAGGAGGACTGGATTGCATCAGCAGCAGTCATCTGCATGGAGGAGGACTGGATCGCATCAGAAGTCGTCTGCATGGAGGCGGACTGGATCGCATCAGAAGTCGTCCGCATGGAGGCGGACTGGATCGCATCAGAAGTCGTCTGCATGGGGGAGGACTGGATCGCATCAGCAGTCGTCTGCATGGAGGAGGACTGGATTGCATGCAATGTTTTAGCAACCTTCCCAAAAATCCGGCCTGGTACAAAGTGAATGGAGATGTGAAAATATCATGGCCCTAAGAGGTAACCTGAAATAATAGCTCAGAACAGACCTGAATGAAAGGTTGTACTTCACAAAGTGAAAATCTACCCTCAACGGCTAAAGCATGTGCAGTCAAAATCCCTTCAAGCAGCTCTTCCTCAGTGAGTTCTTGCCAAAGTGAATGGCACACTTGGGTCCCCAAATGCACCAGGGATCGCAGAGATGACTCCTAGGTCAGGACAAAGCTCAAATGGAACACTGTCCTTTCCCATGGGGCCTCTACTACTGGGGCTGTAACAGCAGATGTGGCTCTCTAGTTCAAAGTGGAGATCTGGACCTCCTAGCCTTGGCACAACAGGCTCCTCTCGCTGCAAAAAGAACTCAGGATGAGCAAATGTAGGGATCTTGACCCTCCCAGACAACCCCTTTAGGCCACATAACACTGAATTTGTAGAAGCCTCAGACACATCAGTAAGTGGGAGTTTAACCCAGAGCCCAGCTTAACAGCAAGTAGGGATTTGGCATAGTCCAGTGGGGCGGCAACCCCCAGAATAAGCATAGTCCATAGAAGCGACAGCCCGAAATCAGCATAGTCCAGAGGGGCAATGGGCACCAGATCAACAGGCTGGGCAGCGGGCACATCAGGCTGGGTAGCAGCCCGGGAACCAGCATAGTCAAGCTGGGCATCGGCAGCCTGGAAACCCGGCGTGGCAAGCTTGGCAACAGACGGCAGCATGGAAGAGGAATGGTCCCCATCGGCAAGCGACATCAGCATGGACACCATCAGCAGAGGACATCAGCATTGAGGAGGCATGGACCCCATCAGCAGGTGACATCAGCATGGAGGAGGCATGGACCC
This sequence comes from Lithobates pipiens, assembly GCF_037356315.1. Taxonomy (NCBI): domain Eukaryota; kingdom Metazoa; phylum Chordata; class Amphibia; order Anura; family Ranidae; genus Lithobates; species Lithobates pipiens. The sequence goes on along the minus strand of NW_027507785.1, from coordinate 204,288,096 downwards.
CATCAGCAGGTGGCAACATGGAGGAGGCATGAACATCAGCAGCAGGCGGCAACATGGAGGAGGCATGGACATCAGCAGCAGGCAGCAACATGGAGGAGGCATGGAAATCAGCAGCAGGCAGCAACATGGAGGAGGCATGGACATCAGCAGCAGGCGGCAACATGGAGGAGGACTGGATTGCATCAGCAGCAGTCATCTGCATGGAGGAGGACTGGATCGCATCAGCAGTTGTCTGCATGGAGGAGGAGTGGATCGCATCAGAAGTCTTCTGCATGGAGGAGCACTGGATCACATCAGAAGTCGTCTGCATGGAGGAGGACTGGATCGCATCAGCAGTCGTCTGCATGGAGGAGGACTGGATCGCATCAGCAGTCGTCTGCATGGAGGAGGACTGGATCGCATCAGCAGTCGTCTGCATGGAGGCGGACTGGATCGCATCAGCAGTCTGCATGGAGGAGGACTGGATTGCATCAGCAGTCTGCATGGAGGAGGACTGGATCGCATCAGGCATTGGATCAGTGAGAACAGGTTCAGCAGGCAACATGGATAGCGGCACAGGTATAAGAGCAGGAGACTAGTTTTGTTTCCTGCATATAGTTGCCTTATGCTGACCAGACTGTACTGCTGATGGGAAGGTAGTAACAGTACTAAGAAGAATAGAGGGAAGAGTATTAGAAATGCAGGAAGGGGCCTGAGATGTTGCTATGGGTAACGGCACTGCAGGGGGAGCTTTCGATGGATTGCATATAGGGGAAGTGTGCTTACTGGTGGCAGGGTACTTATGTGGCTCATGTTGCACTGGGTATATGATCTCTGACCAAGCTTTTAATAGAGGTTGAACTAAAGTTAGTTTGTCTCTCCCTTGCTCAATTAAATGGCGCACAGAAGCAATACAATCCAACACTACCTGTTGCGGATAGGCTGAATACTCCTGGAGAAACACACCTGCACAATGTTTTAGCAACCTTCCCAAAAATCCGGCCTGGTACAAAGTGAATGGAGGTGTGGAAATATCACGGCCCTAAGAGGTAACCTGAAATAATAGCTCAGAACAGACCTGAATGAAAGGTTGTACTTCACGAAGTGCAAATCTACCCTCAACGGCTAAGGCATGTGCAGTCAAAATCCCTTCAAGCAGCTCTTCCTCAGTGAGATCCTGCCAAAGTGAATGACACAAATACTTATCCTCTACTGCAAGTTGCACACAGCAAATAAGCTCACTCTCAGCAACTGGCTCCCAGTTCCCAAGTGTAGCTGATCTGGTCGTTGGTGGGCGTCACGATTATGTCAGGATCAGCGGCTAGGGAGACCAGACATGAAGCTACACAAGGGAACTGAGACCAAACAAAGGATATCTATATACTCTCTATCTATCTCTATCTCTATCTCTAGCTCTATATGGTCAAATGGAAGGTGGAGGAGTGCAAGGTCTCTAACATCCACCAGCTCCATGATGTCGTCATGGAGGAGTGGAAGAGGACTCCAGTGGCAATCTGTCAAGCTCTGGTGAAAATAATGCTGGAAAATAATGGTATTCACACAAAATATTGACACTTTGGGCCCAATTTGGACATTTTCACTTAGAAGTGTACTCACTTTTGTTGCTAGTGGTTTAAACAGTAAGGGCTGTGTGTTGAGTTATTTTGAGGGGACAGAACATTTACACTCTTATACAAGCTATACACTTAGTACTATACATTGTAGCAAAGTGTAATTTCTTCAGTGTTGACACATGAAAAGATATAATAAAATATTTACAAAAATTTGAGGGGTGTACTCATTTTTGTGAGATACTGTATATGTTTCAATAAACATGAAGATTTTTACCAGCAACGACTGGCTGTGCGATCATTTTAATGGATTGTGGTCTAGACTGCAGCTTCTTGTCTCTATGGCTATCTTTGAAAGGCAACAATACCCCCGGATTCCCCTGAGGGAAAAAAAACAATCTGTTCTGGACTCCTGCACATGAATCTCCTCCCCAGCCATTTTCCGGATGTCTGCTTCCTGGGATTGTCTAGGACATAACAAACATTCAACTGATCATCTGAATCTCCCTGTCCTATGCTCTGGAAAAATTTTTTTCTAGAGGCAGGTGGGAGTAATCAAACTTTCAGCTCAGGAAACCCTGAACAGATCAAAGCAATCAGTCATTGCTCCACTCACCACAATGGAGCCAAAACTAAATTTACCTAGCAGCCTATTTAGAAGAGGGCACTACATGACTTTAGGGTGTTCTCTCTCACCTTTCCATGATGCAGCACTCTCAATAATATAAAAATACATGTGAATCTAATGCCGCGTACACATGATCAGATTATCAGGTGGACTTGGTCCGGCGGACCAGAGTCCGCCGGACAATCCGTCCGTGTGTGGGCTCCGGCAGACTTTTTGTTCCCAAAAGTCCGGCGGATTTAGAAAGAAGTCTTGATTCAAAATTGGCCGTCAACTCGGCAGTCCGGCGGAAAATCCGCCCATCTGTGTGCTAGTCTGACAGGCTTTTGAAATTAACAGACTTGCCCACACATCGAGTAAAGTCCGTTCATTTTGAATGTGGCTCCAGGTAGACAGAACTAGCAAAGGAAGTCAATGTTGCTGCCTCCATCGGCGAGATTGACACCTTGCGAGCCCCGTCACCTGGTATGGATTTAAAGGGGAACCCCTATGCTGAAAAAACGGCATGGGGGTCCCCCCAAAGTCCATAGCAGACCCTTATCTGAGCACGTTCCGTCTACCTGGAGCCACGTTCAAAATCAATGGACTTTACTGCATGTGCGGACAAGTCTGTTCATTTCAAAAGTGTGGCGGACTCCTGCCATCCTGCCAGGTCCGCTCGTTCGGAAGGTCCGGCAGACCTCCACTGCAAAGTCTGGCAGGTTGTCCGTCGGACTAAGTCCACCGGATAGTCTGATTGTCTGTCTGTACGCGGCATTACAGGTTTCTGTTGTGAGATGCTTATATGTGCCAAAGCAGATGTGTAGATCCAAAAGAGAAGGAAGACACTATTTAAATTATCCAGCATTTACTAAAAGCTGAAATATAACATTTTGTAAAATTATGTACACTCCCAATTTTGATTCAATTACACCATCTTTCATTTGTTTTTTTCCTCATAGCTCTTAAACTATACAGAGGAACGTTTTTGTTTTTTTAACAAGTCACTGTACTAGCCTTATACAAATAATGTTGTGAAGTCACTTTAAATGTCCCTCATAGTTACAGAGCAATCCTAATTCTAAAATCAATCCGATTCATGTTGTTTTGTTAAAAGGAAGGGCCGAAGTCTGATGTTTTCTCTTTATATGCTGTGTGATAGGTTTTGTAATGTCATTAGGAGAAAGAGTCGCACTGGAACTGAGTATTAACTTTAAGAACACTGTGTCTGGGGTAGAGATATGGAAAGGAGAGATTTGATTATGGATTATCAAATTGCTGTTTAGAATCCATCTGCACCGAACAGCACAAAATATAAAAGCATTATCTTCTCTTATGTTGATTGTTAAAGCCGGCTCTTAATGTGGGCTTACACAAACTCTTCCATGATAATGGTATCTATTAAAAGAGCCATTGACTTTGTGTTTATGTTTGTTGTATTAAGCAGTCGATACATGTTAACCCATTTGGGATCAGATGACGTAAAATGTCCTATATCTTCTTGAGACAGAGCCAAAATCCATTATAATAACTGTGCACAACACACTTAGATGCATTTTACTAAGATGTTTACTGATGCTGAAACTATTTTTCTACAATGATTGTGGGTTTCAAAGTATACATGCCCTTTAATTACAAATATTTTATAGTTGCTACTGCATCATGGTAATAGTGTTAAATCATGACCACAACAGTGGAATTTATGAAACCTATAAGCAAACTATAACTGCTATAGTTACATTTCTATGAAAAGCATGTCCACTGAGGTGAGTCCTAAATCCATAAAGGATAACTTTTATAACAGAACTATGGGATAAAAAAAGCAGAAATACTGGTAAATATGCATAGCTGTTTTAACCACTTCCCACCCTCCATATAGCAAAATGACAGCCGGAAAGTGGTTCTGTTATCCTATCTGGACATCATATGACGTCCTGCATTATAAGCTATGATTATGCACCTGCCGGGGCATGCAGCGTGGTGATCGGTGGTGTGGTGTGTCAGTCTGACCGCATCTCCAATCTAAAGGTAAAGAGCCCATGACCTAGGCTCTTTACCGCATGATCAGCTGTGTCCAATCACAGCTGAACACAGTGTAAACGGGAAAAGGCATGTATCGCTGACAGGTGCGATTGGCTGATCTTCTGACGGGAGGGTCTGCTCTGATAAACAGCGTATTGATTATCATTGCAGACCCATCGAAGGATGCCCACCCATTACCAACAGGGATGCCCATCCATGGCCACCAGGTATGTCCACCCATGACCACCAGGGATACCCATCCATGACCAACAGGTAAGCCCACTAGAGCCCACCAGGGATGCCAAACAGTGTCCATTAGGGATGGCACTCTGTGCTCATCAGTGATGCCTGCCAGCACCACTGAGATTTAGAATTTAGATTTAACTTAAAAAAGACTGGTTGTTTTTTAACCACTTTCAGACCGGACCATTTTGCTGGTAAATGACCAGAGGTCTTTTTACAATTTGGCACTGCGCTGCTTTAACTGGTAATTGCGCGGTCATGCAATGTTGTACCCAAACAAAATTTGCGTCCTTTTCTTCCCACAAATAGAGCTTTCTTTTGATGGTATTTGATTGCCTCTGCGATTTTTATTTTTTGCGATATAAACGTAAAAAGACCGAAAATTTTGAAAAAAAATGATATTTTCTAGTTTTTGTTATTAGAAAAATCCAATAAACTCAATTTTTTTTTTTTTTTTTGAGTAGATCATTTTATTTCAAGCAAATTTCACCTCAGTTAGCTAAATTGGGAGCTCCCACATTGCTGACATGTTATGGCCAGTCAAATTAATGTTCACTCTTTAACCTTCAAGGTCAGTTCCGCTATCATCTGCTAATTTGCAGCAGTTGGATTGTTAAGTAAGCTGAAAATGTTTTTTTTTTTTTTTTTTTTTTTTGTTTCAATAGATTTTTATTGTTATTAAGTAAAATAACAGATTACAAAACATGTCAATAATAAGTGATAGTAGGGCAAGACGCCCCCTAAAAGACATATGGATCATACTGGTAAAGCATATAAGAAGAAAACAAATAAGAGAAACATATCCCCCCCCAGACCAAGGTTGCAATAAAGGAGATAAGAGAATAAACCCGGACCAACCCGAGAATGAGAGCGCGTGATGGCAAAGATACGCTCGATAATAAAGGATCAACGAGGCCCCACCCCAAGTCACGGGGACCCGGAGATCCCTCCATAGCACCTTCCACCAGAGGCCGAGGCGGGCCCAGGGAAGATCGCCCTGCCGCCCCAAATGGGATCACACTGCGACTGGGCACCTCCCCAGGCCCCCCCCCTCACCCCCCAGCGAAAGGGACTGGCCAACAAACTACATTGGTTCTGTAAACTAAATAGCACAAGTGAGAGCTTTGAATTATGCAACTGAATAAGGCACACGCGATATATACTCATTTTCTGGGAGGGAGAGCAAAAGAACATAATAGAACGAAAGAAAAATTTCCTTGCAGTGTATAGACTAGGTAATCCAATAAGAGAAATGTTAACTAATCACAACAAATATTTGCAATCAAAGGGAGCATCCCCTACAGAAAGGGGAAAAGGGAGTATAGGAGGAAAAAAGAATAGACAAAGAAAATAAGAGCAGGAAAGGTAGAATAAGGGTAAAGGAGAAGGACAAGTAGCGTAGAAGAGTATAAAAGGAGGTAGAGGGCAGTGTAGAAGATCATCTGGAGAAGTGAGCCACAGCCAGTAGAACAGCTATTTCAATGTGGAAGGGTGATCCCAACAAAAGATGCCCAAGGTTCCCAAGTGTGATAGAATTTCTCAGAACGATCCAGGATTACACCGGCCATTTTTTCTTGGTTCATGATCCAGGAAATTTTTTTCTTTGCTGCTCTGGGTGAAACATTAGGCGTTTTCCAGGCTTTTGCCAGGGTGAGTTTGGCACCTAGTAAAATAAAGTGGATGAGGCGTTGAGTAATCCTGGGCGTTCCCGAGACTGGGAAGTTGAGAAGTGCAATGAGGGGGGATGGTACGGTAGTCTGTGAGGCAATAGTGCTTATCCAGGAAAAAATTTTACGCCAGAAATGACGCACTCTAGGGCAGGACCACCAAACATGAAGCATATCACCTCTAAGGTCACAGCCCCTGCAACATAGAGGAGATGTGGACGGGAAGATGTGAGCAAGTTTCGTGGGTACTAAGTACCACCTGGTAAGTACTTTAATGCTCGCTTCTATGAGACCGGTATTCATGATACCCTTGTATGAGTAGGAAAAATTCCTTTGCCAAGTCTCCAGGTCCCAAGATTGGGCTAAGTCATCTTCCCAGGCCAACATGTAAGAGGTTTTGGACTGTTTACCTGAGAGTGCCCTGTAAACCAGTGAGATCCCACCCCTCTGCTCGATGCCCTGCCCACACCATTGTTCATAAGGGGTAATTTGTGGAACGTCTGTGAAGGATCTATATTTTTTGTGAAGAAATGCAGATATCTGTGTAAATCTGAAGAATTCAGATCTGGGCATGTCCAGTTTACTGACACAATAGGCCTTCGTTAGGGGGCCTAAAGGTCGGAGAAAGTGACCTATTCTGTATAGCCCTTTATCTAGCCACCACCGGAACGCTTTGATGTCTAGGCCTGGGTGGAAGTCTGGGTTGTGAAATAAGTGCTTCAGGGGTTCTAAAGAAGAAATTAGGTGTGCATTGCCTTTGATGGAGTCCCACAAAGTGAATGAATGGGATAGTGTCGGCGACATGATTGGGGGTCTAGATTTTTTGGGGTTCCATAGAAGGAAATCGAGGGTATGAAGCGGGACTGCCAATCTCTCAATGTGTATCCAGTCAGGGTGTTCCCATCGGGAGTAGATTCTGGAGAGCTGAGAAAGTTGAGCTGCTTGGAAATACCAAAGCAAGTTTGGCAGTCCCATTCCCCCCTCCGTCCTTGATCGATATAGGACCGACTTAGCCAGTCTGCGTCCACCTTTCCCCCAAATAAATTTGATGACCTTGGCTTGGAAGAGCCCAAGGTGGTTTTTATTTATTGGTATCGGGAGGGTTCTAAAATAGTAAAGGATACGCGGGAGTAATGTCATTTTGATGGCATTGATCCTTCCTAGCCAAGTCATGGGAAGACCCGACCACTTTAGGAGATCTTTCTCTAATGTTTTGTACAACGGCGGGTAATTAGCTTGGTAGAGGAGGTCTATCCTTGGTGTTAGTTTTATTCCCAAATATGTAATATATGAGTTGGTCCATGAGAGTTTAAAGCTATCTCGAAGCCTAGAGATGAGTGAGTCTGCAAGATTAATGTTAAGTGCTTGAGATTTGCTGTAGTTAACCTTGAGGCCAGATACCAAGCCAAAGTCATCCAATAGGCGGCATAAGTTAGGGAGCGTTGTGAGGGGAGAGGATACAAAAAGTAGGATGTCATCCGCAAACAGTGCGCATTTGTGAGTTTGGGAGCCGCAGGAAATACCTTTGATATTGGGGTCGTTTCTAATAGAAATCGCCAGAGATTCAATCGCTATAGCGAAGATAAGAGGGGATAGAGGACAGCCTTGTCTCGTCCCCCGTAAGATAGGGAAAGACTCAGAGTAAAATCCCTGCAGACGGACCTGGGCCGAAGGGGTTGAGTAGAGAGCCCTCAGAACATTGAGAAAGTGCTCACCAAAGCCCCAACGCTGTAAAGTGGAGAAGATGAACGACCAGTTAATAGAATCAAATGCTTTTTGTAGGTCCAAGGAAAGCAAACAGCCTTGTCGGGGAGCTCCTTTGTCCCAGTTGGAGTTTAGGATAGAAATCAGGTCAATGGCTCTGCGCGTCTGGTCAGAACCCTCTCGGCCTGGGATAAAGCCTACCTGGTCCTTATGGATATACAGACTAATGAAAGAGGCCAGGCGGTCTGCAAGGATCTTAGTCAGAATCTTTAGATCATTGTTGATGAGGGAAATTGGTCTGTAGTTGGAGACAGCACTAGGGTCTTTGTCAGGTTTAGGAATAACCGTTACATATGCCATATTAGAAGAAGCTTCTAAGGTACCCCCTCTCCGGAGCTCATTGAAAAAACGAGCAAGGTATGGGGCTAGAGTGGTGGAAAAGGATTTGTAGTAATGTATAGAGAAACCATCTGGGCCAGGAGCAGAGTGGGGTTTTAATTTTTTGATCACAGCACAGACTTCCTCCTGTGAGATAGGGTCATCTAAGATTTGACGATGGGAAGATTTCAAAATTGGGTTTTGTACCGTGTCGAGGAACCTATCGACCTGCGCTTGCGTTGGACAATCTTTATTACTATAGAGGGATTGGTAGAAAGAATGGAATTGTTCCATTATGCGTTGCGGATTTTGGGAGAGGGTACCACCCTTTATTTTGATTTTAGGGAGAGCAGTGTGTTTGATTTTTGGAGAAAGTCGACGAGCTAAAAGTGTACCTATCCGATCTCCCTGGCAGTAAAAACGGGATTGATTCCAGCGGATCAATTTTTCAGCTCTAGTAGTGAGTGCTAGGTTCAAAGAAGTACGAGCTGCATCCAGGTCCGAGATGGGAACCTCGGAGGGGCGAGCCTTGTGCCTTTTAGATAGGGCCGCAAATTCCTGCTCCAATCTGACAATATCAGATTTTTGTGCTTTGTTAATTTGAGAAGCAATTTGAATAAGGTGTCCCCTGAGAACCGCCTTATGAGCAGCCCAAAGGCATGAGGGTCCAACCTCCGGGGTGTCGTTGACTTGAAAATAAGCTTTAATTTTGGTTTTAATCTCCGCCTTCCTGTCCGGATCGCTCAAAATAGATTCATTGAGGCGCCATCTCCTACTGGGTCGAGCCACTCCAGGGCGGCGAAAGACTATCACCACCATAGAGTGGTCCGACCAGACTACGTCTTTAATGAAAGCTCTATTTGTTAAGGGTATGGTATGGGAGGTAACCCATATGTGATCTATTCTCGAGAAAGATTGGTGGGGACTGGAGAAATGGGTATAATCCCTCAGGGATGGATTCATTTCCCTCCAGATATCAATCAGCCCATGTTGGGAGATTAGTTTGGCTATACGCAGACTTTGTTTAGTGGGTCGAACAAGGCGTTTACCCGGAGGACGTGCCTTGTCCATGCCCGCATCAAAGGCCGTATTCGAGTCACCCCCAAAAACTACAGTCCCCTCCAATAAAGGTGACACGGTGTCTAGAAGATTCTTAAAGAAGGCATATTGGCCTCTGTTGGGGGCGTAGTATGAGATGAATGAGTAGAGATGACCATCCAGCTCTCCAATCACTAGGATAAATCTGCCTTCTGGATCTTTAAGTTCTGACTTGAGAGAGAACGTACATCTGTTAGAAATAAAAATACCCACCCCCTTTGTTTTATCGTCTGCATTGGCCAGTGAAAAATTAGAGAATTTGGAATGGATAAAAGTAGGATGAAAGCGTTTAGGGAAATGGGTTTCTTGTAGGAGTGCTACATCAACTTTTTGGGAGTGAAAATGTTGAAACATTTTCCTACGTTTGGCCGGGGAATTTAGGCCTTGGGCATTATGAGTAATAAGCAAAAATAGAAAACTGCGCCAACCCTATACTAATGAAATTAATAATAATGAAAAAAAAAAAAAATATATAATAAAAAAATTATAAATAAAAATAAAAATAAAAAATATGAAATATATTATCAAAATGTGTAGGTGATTATCACAAATGATTATAACAATAAGAACACCTTAAGTGCAAAATAAAACACAGAAATGCATCAAGAAATAGTGTCATAAACAAAAGTCCAATCATGAAAAGTTCATATGTGAATCTGGATAAACGTTTGTGACACCACAGTGATTCAACACGATCCAAAAACGCATAAAAGTGCCCGTCACCGTATATTAGATGCGCTTACCAGAAAATAGGCAAGTTAGGGCGTTTATATATACTCAATGGGTCCCATCAGAAGATATCCTCCTCTTTAGTGGGTCAACTCTTCATCTCATAATAGTGCCCTCCAGATAATAATGATACTTCGTGATCCCAAATGGGGAGCTCAGTAATGCCCAAAAAAGAAAGGAGCTAACATGGCATAATATCGTTTGGATACTTTATTAAAAGAAAAAAGGTAGCACACTTACATGTGTATGGATAATTTACAGCTTGTATAAACGGTATAAAAAAAGCCGGCCGGCAGAAACAGGAGCCCGTCCTCCTCTCAAACAGCGTGGTAGCGTCACTGCGTGCCCTCCCAGACGCGTTTCGTCACATCTGACGTTGTCAATGGGGAACTCAGTTCCCCATTGACAACGTCAGATGTGACGAAACGCGTCTGGGAGGGCACGCAGTGACGCTACCACGCTGTTTGAGAGGAGGACGGGCTCCTGTTTCTGCCGGCCGGCTTTTTTTATACCGTTTATACAAGCTGTAAATTATCCATACACATGTAAGTGTGCTACCTTTTTTCTTTTAATAAAGTATCCAAACGATATTATGCCATGTTAGCTCCTTTCTTTTTTGGGCATTACTGAGCTCCCCATTTGGGATCACGAAGTATCATTATTATCTGGAGGGCACTATTATGAGATGAAGAGTTGACCCACTAAAGAGGAGGATATCTTCTGATGGGACCCATTGAGTATATATAAACGCCCTAACTTGCCTATTTTCTGGTAAGCGCATCTAATATACGGTGACGGGCACTTTTATGCGTTTTTGGATCGTGTTGAATCACTGTGGTGTCACAAACGTTTATCCAGATTCACATATGAACTTTTCATGATTGGACTTTTGTTTATGACACTATTTCTTGATGCATTTCTGTGTTTTATTTTGCACTTAAGGTGTTCTTATTGTTATAATCATTTGTGATAATCACCTACACATTTTGATAATATATTTCATATTTTTTATTTTTATTTATAATTTTTTTATTATATATATTTTTTTTTTCATTATTATTAATTTCATTAGTATAGGGTTGGCGCAGTTTTCTATTTTTGCATATCTGTTGGGTGTTATATCACATCTATTTCTGCAGCCTGTTTCACATATAGTTTATTTGTATTTATGTTTTTTTCTTAGCGCGGTATATTTTTTCCATTATGAGTAATAAGCTTAAGGGGAATTTTGTCTGGATCAGTTACCGCCATCGAGCAGAGGAGTGGGAATACCCCGATACACAAAGGCACTTACCCGTAGAAGATTTATAGACCAGGATAAAAGCAGACCGGTGAGTGACTCAACGAGCATGGATGAAGATCGTGTCCTCCTTCTCCAGATGACCTCTAGGGGAAAGAAAGAGCAGAGAATGAGCAAGAAAAGGAGATAGAGAGGAGCAGAGAAGGTAAGAAGGGGGACAAACATGACCCCCGATGCGGGCGGAAAGAATACCGCCTGCAAATAAAAATTCAGAAACCTCCCCAATCTCAATCCCAAAGGGGATGAAGATAGGGAGTAATCCTGACCAGTGAAGGGTCAATACCGAGTTCACTAGGCAGGAAAGGGTGCATGAGCACCGCCCTAGCAAGAAGGACCATCTAAACATTTAAACAATACATAACTGTCAATAAAAAGGGCCCCAGAACCAACGCTAACATTAGAAATCGTTTAAATCTCCCCAAGGACCAGGAGAGAATAAAGAAATACAAATCAGGAGAAGTAAAATATTTGAGTGTGGCAACAGAAAATTGGTACAAAAGGGTTAGCTAGTTCCCCCCAACACAGATGGAGACCTTGAGTGTTGTTCCCACCCCCATGGTGAGGTATAAGCTAGGCAAAGTCCCTGCTCAAGGTCCCCGAGAGGGGATTAATATCCCCCCAAAGTCCCAAAACTTGTACTGTAGGTAGATCATAGCGAGTCAAGGAGGGACGTTGTCCTTCGATTTCTTGTGTCTTGCGGGTTTCCACATCGAGTTCAGTGGACTGGATGGACTGGAGGGAAGTTGCCTTTTAGCTGAGTGAGGAGAGGGCTCCTGTTGCATAGTGATTGGGTCGTGAGAGATGAGGCCGAGTCGTAAGAAAAGCTGTTCCCCTTCTGGAAGAGAACTAAAGGTGTAGGGTTTGCCATTGAATAACATCTTCAATTGAAATGGAAAGAGCCACCAATATTTGATGTCCTTATTCATAAGGATTTGAAGTAGCGGTTTCAAGGTGCGTCTCTTTTGAATGGTGGAGGGAGATATATCAGCAAAGACTTGAATTTGGTGACCCTGAAAGACGATTTTGGACATGGATCTGGATTTCTTCATGACTGCTTCTTTCACTGTATAGTGATGAGGCTTTACTACAATATCTCGAGGCAGGCCATCATCCCTGGGGGGCCTGAGGGCCCTGTGAGCCCTATCAAGCTCTAGGTGGTGTTGTGGGACGTCAGGGAGTAGATCTTTAATGAAAGCCTGTATTGTCGCAGGAATGTCCTTGTAGGATTCAGGGAGTCCCCTGACCCTAAAGTTGCACCTCCTATTTCTATTTTCAAGGTCATCTATTTTGGCGTTGGCAATTTCCAGTTGTTCTTGTAATACTTGTAAGCAAGCAGAGTTTTGATTTGTTCTGGAAATCGTCGCATCCAGGTTGGATTCAATAGTTTCAATGCGAGATCCGATGTTCTGGAGGTCTGCTTTGATGTCACTTGTGATTTTGGTAGTCGTGTTTTGTAGGCCCCTGTCCAGGAGTTCTGCAAATTTAGCAAAGAGTTCAGTCACATTGATCGACTGCAGTAGGCCCGAGTCTCCAGGCTGAGTTAGAAGTTGGGGCTGAGGGAGGTTAGCTCCCAAGGGTGGGAAATCCATGTCTGGGAATGATTGCTCCAGAAGAGATACTGTGGAGGCTGGGGAAGCCATTTCAGGACAATCGGTGCTTGGCCGTCGTTGCAGAGCAGATGAGGAAGAAACCGCCAGTTGTGCCTCGGTCATGTAAGCCGCGTCCGAACGGTGAGGTCCGGTCGCCAATTTCACCTCTGTATTGGAAGAACGGGTCGTTTCATAAGTCGGCTCGAGGTTTCTCCTGACAGCCCCGGAATACATTGGGGAGATCCCTGGTATATTTACTACTCAGCGGACAAGTTGTGGAGTGAGCGTTGGTTCTTTGGGCACCGTCATCAGTCCGGATCCGCCAGGGCGGGACGGGGCTCCAGATCTATGCGACCATCTTCGGAGCTGCCGTGCATGCGCCCTCTGGGGGCAGAGCTAGTAGAAAGCAGGAGACTCCCCTCCCCCACCACACCAGCAGCGTGTGGAAAGAATACTATTAGGCCTTTGGGTGTAGCAAGATGGCTGACCTCAGTCAGCACAGACCCGGTCCAGGGTCAGGCCAGACTAAAGATGCAGTGTGGGGGGATTGGGAGGTATATGCTGTCCAGGGGGGGGCCCTGCAGTCAAAAGTAGCGGGTAGTGGGGTAGCGGTCCGAGAGCGATGCTCTTCCGCGGGTGTCCGCCGTAGGAAAGTCCGGGGATCTACAGGCTTTACTAGGCCGCACTAGGCCGGACCCAGCCACGGCCTCCCCGTTCACCCCCGAGGCCCGAACGAGCCACCGGAGCACTCAGGGAGGGAAGATCAGAAGGTTTGGAGGGTGGATGGTCGTCCCCTACCGCTGGATGCAGCGAAAAACTTGAAGATTCGGCAGGCCTCCGGAGCGGCAAGATGGCCGCCACGAGCTCCCGGTATCGGCTGTCCCGCGGCCGAGTGGAGGGGTAAGTGCGCCAAATAATGTCACCAATCGCTGCAGGGCACTCCAGGGATTAGATTGCTGTAGGTTTGATCACCAGACAGTGCTGGAAAAGGGAGGATGGCGATGGATGGAGCTCGGGATACTCGGAGCTCCCTCAGAAAGCGTCCACCGCCTAGCACTTCCGGTCACGCCCCCCATAAACTCAATTTTAGTCATACATTTAGGCCAAAATGTATTCAGCCACATGTCTTTGGTAAAAAAAAAGTCAATAATTGTATATTTATTGGTTTGCGCAAAAGTTGTCACATCTACAAACTAAGGTACGTTTTCTGGAATTTACGCAGCTTTTAGTTTACGACTGCCTATCTCATTTCTTGAGGTGCTAAAATGGCAGGGCAGTACAAAACCCCCCCAAATGACCCCATTTTGGAAAGTAGACACCCTAAGGAAATTGATAAGTGGCATGTTGAGCCCATTGAATATTTTATTTTTTTGCCTCAAGCGATTGAATAATGACAAAAAAAATTTTTATTTTTTTTTACACAAAGTTGTCACTAAATGATATATTGCTCATACATGCTATGGGCATATGTGAAATGACACCCCAAAATAAATTCTGCTGCTTCTCCTGAGTACGGGGATACCACATATGTGGGACTTTTTGGGAGCCTAGCCGCGTACGGGGCCCCGAAAACCAAGCACCGCCTCCAGGCTTTCTAAGGGCGTAAATTTTTGATTTCACTTCTCACTACCTATTACAGTTTTGAAGGCCATAAAATGCAAGATGGCACAAAACCCCCAAAAATGACCCCATTTTAGAAAGTAGACACCCCAAGCTATTTGCTGAGAGGCATTTTGAGTCCATGGAATATTTTATATTTTGCCACAAGTTGCGGGAAAATTACAAACTTTAATTTTTTTTTATTTTTTTTTCACAAAGTTGTCACTAAATGATATATTGCTCACACATGCCATGGGCATATGTGAAATGACACCCCAAAATAAATTCTGCTGCTTCTCCTGAGTACGGGGATACCACATATGTGGGACTTTTTGGGAGCCTAGCCGCGTACGGGGCCCCGAAAACCAAGCACCGCCTTCAGGCTTTCTAAGGGCGTTACAGTTTTGAAGGCCATAAAATGCCAAGATGGCACAAACCCCCCCCCAAATGACCCCATTTTGGAAAGTAGACACCCCTAAATTTAGGGGTACACTAGTGAGACTAGGTAATAAATGGCGGGTGCCCTGAAACTATAAAAAAATAACTAACCAACCAGCGTCACCTGTAACAGTTATATGGTGATCACTGGTGAAAGGGTTAACTAGGGGGCAATCAGGGGGCTTTATGCGGTAGTATATGGGGGTCCCTGGCGCTATAAAAAGCTGCGGCGAACCTAAATACCTACCTGTCTAACTAGCGTCACCTGTGACACTAATACAGCGATCAGAAAAACGATCGCTTATTAGGCTGGGTTCACACTGGAGCGATGCGGGAACGCCACGAATCCGCGGCGGGTTACTGCATCGCATGCCTCCCGGCGGCAGTTCACACTGCCCTATGCGAACTGCTGGGAGTGTCAGTGAAATGTTAATGACACCCCCAGATCAGTTCGCATATCGCAGTGCGATCTGCAAACTCGGATCGCATGGTGTGAACACCCATGCGATCCGATTCTGCTGCGGGCCAAAAAAAGGGTCCCGTGCGAATTTGCGGCGGGTGCGACACGAATTCAGCCATACTATCTGTATGGCTGAACTCGAATCGCACAGAGATCAGATGTGATTTGCACTGCAGTGCGGTGCGAATCACATCCGTTCTCATAAACCGCTGCAATGTGAACCCAGCCTTAGTGACACTGGCGACGGGGGGTGATCACGGGGTTAAACCTTTATTGGGGGGGTTAGGGGGGTACCTTAGAACTAAAGGGGGCTAACCCTAACTGCCCTAACAGTTATTACAGTCACAAATGACACCCGCCGGGTGATCAGGGGGTTAAACCTTTATTAGGTAATAAATGGCGGGTGCCCTGAAACTATAAAAAAATAACTAATCAACCAGCGTCACCTGTAACAGTTATATGGTGATCACTGGTGAAAGGGTTAACTAGGGGGCAATCAGGGGGCTTTATGCGGTAGTATATGGGGGTCCCTGGCGCTATAAAAAGCTGCGGCGAACCTAAATACCTACCTGCCTAACTAGCGTCACCTGTGACACTAATACAGCGATCAGAAAAACGATCGCTTATTAGGCTGGGTTCACACTGGAGCGATGCGGGAACGCCACGAATCTGCGGCGGGTTCCCGCATCGCATGCCTCCTGGCGGCAGTTCACACTGCCCTATGCGAACTGCTGGGAGTGTCAGTGAAATGTTAATGACACCCCCAGATCAGTTCGCATATCGCAGTGCGATCTGCAAACTCGGATCGCATGGTGTGAACACCCATGTGATCCGATTCTGCTGCGGGCCAAAAAAAGGGTCCCGTGCGAATTTGCGGCGGGTGCGATGCGAATTCAGCCATACTATCTGTATGGCTGAACTCGAATCGCACAGAGATCGGATGTGATTTGCACTGCAGTGCGGTGCGAATCACATTCGTTCTCATAAACCGCTGCAATGTGAACCCAGCCTTAGTGACACTGGCGACGGGGGGTGATCACGGGGTTAAACCTTTATTGGGGGGGTTAGGGGGGTACATTAGAACTAAAGGGGGCTAACCCTAACTGCCCTAACAGTTATTACAGTCACAAATGACACCAATGCAAAAAAAAAAAAAATGACATTGGTGTCACTGTGACTGGGGGGCAGGGGTAATTGGGGGGGTGATCGGGGGGGTGTGAGTGTGCCTGGCATGTTCTACTGTGTAGTGTCGTGTTGGTGCAACTCACCGATCCTCTCTCCTCGGTGTCGGAACGAAAAATACCGACACGGAGGAGAGATTACATCACTTCCTCTCCTGTTTTTACATTACAGGAGAGGAAGTGATGTCACGGAGCATTTTCATTCGTCGGGAGCGATCGCGAGGGGGTGGCCATGAATGAATGGCCATCCCCTCGTCCGGGATCGCTCCCGAACGAATACCGACCGCCGCAGGCACCGGGCGGGCAAGGACGTACATGTAAGCCCTTATGCCTGCCCGTGCCATTCTGTCGACGTACATCGTCGTGCGGCGGTCGGGAAGTGGTTAAACTAATCACCTGTTAACCAATCCTGTTGGTTAAAAATTTGCTGTCCAGTTGACCTTATGTAAAAATTCTAAAAATCATTATCCAATTTTTTCCAACCAGAATTAAAAGAATGGACCTTAAACCATGACCAACAGGCTTTAAAGGGCTAGTCAGGGGACTTTCAGATAAGCCAATCCCTCACAATAAAAGGTGGAAGGGGCTTAGGCAGCCACATGTCAGTATATTATAAGGCTGCTGAAGGGAAGGAATCTAGTTAGGAACCAAAACTTGACCTCTAATTTTCTTTTTTTTATCAATATTGAGATTCTTTTGCTTTTCATTTTAGTTTTTGGTTGATTTGAGGACAGTGGTTACCGTATATACTCGAGTATAGGCCGACCCGAATATAAGCCGAGGCCCCCAATTTACCCCCAAAAAAACTGGCAAACTTATTGACTCGTGTATAAGCCGAGGGTGAGACATGCCTGTCCATCCCTGTGTGTGTGTCCGTCCATCCCTGTGTGTCCGTCCATCCCTGTGTGTCCGTCCATCCCTGTGTGTCCGTCCATCCCTGTGTGTCCGTCCATCCATCCCTGTGTGTGTGTGTGTCCATCCATCCATCCATCCCTGTGTGTGTGTGTCTCCATCCATCCATCCATCCATCCCTGTGTGTGTGTGTCTCCATCCATCCATCCATCCATCCCTGTGTGTGTGTGTCTCCATCCATCCATCCATCCATCCCTGTGTGTGTGTGTCTCCATCCATCCATCCATCCATCCCTGTGTGTGTCTCCATCCATGTGTGTGTGTGTGTGTGTGTGTGTGTGTGTGTGTGTGTGTGTGTGTGTGTGTGTGTGTGTGTGTGTGTGTGTGTCCAGCCTACCTTTGTCCCGAGCCTCCGTCCCGTGCCTTGCCTCCTTGCCTCCGTCCCGTGCCGTGCCTTGCCTCCTTGCATCCGTCCCGTGTCGTGCCTTGCCTTGCCCCCGTCCCGTCCCGTGCCGTGCCGTCCCGTGCCCTCTTCGTCGGCGGCCATTGTAAAGTTCAAAAGCTGCGCCGCCGCCTTCGCCTGTGATAGGCGGAACACTGAATTTCCCAGCAGCCTGTGTTCCGCCTATCACAGACGTCGTATCATCCTCGTCCGTAGTACGAGGATGATACGATGTCCGTGATAGGCGGAACACAGGCTGCTGGGAAATTCAGTGTTCCGCCTATCACAGGCGAAGGCGGAGCCGGAGGCGCGGCTTTTGAATAGAATGGCCGCTGTCTGTCTGCTCGACACGCTGATCGAGCGGGCAGACAGCGATGACTCGAGTATAAGCCGAGGGGGGCACTTTCAGCCTCAAAAAAGAGGCTGAAAATCTCGGCTTATACTCGAGTATATACGGTACTTTAAGCTGTTTTCTTGGTTTCACTTTCAAGAAGGTGTTTGTTTTTTCTTTTAGGGATATATTGATGTTTTCCATACTTTTTTATTAAGCATTTATCATATACAGTACAACCAAAAATAGTACAATTTACAACAAAAGTTACATCCACAGCAATATATCACCACATACAGTATCTCACAAATGTGAGTATACCCCTCACATTTTTGTAAATATTTTATTATATCTTTTCATGTGACAACACTGAAGAAATGACACTTTACTACAATGTAAAATAGTGTACAGCTTGTATAACAGTGTAAATGTTCTGTCTCCTCAAAATAACTCAACACACAGCCATTAATGTCTAAACCACTGGCAACAAAAGTGAGTACACTCCTAAGTGAAAATGTCCAAATTGGGCCCAAAGTGTCAATATTTTGTATGGCCACCATTATTTTCCAGCACTGCTTTAACCCTCCTAAACATGGAGCTCTCCAGAACTTTACAGGTTGCCACTGGAGTCTTCTTCTACTACTCCATGATGAGATCACGGAGCTGGTGGATGTACACTCCTCCACCTTCCATTTGAGGATGCCCCACAGATGCTCAATAGGGTTTAGGTCTGGAGACATGCTTGGCAAGTCCATCACCTTTACCCTCAGCTTCATTATCAAGGCAGTGGCCGTCTTGGAGGTGTGTTTGGGCACGTTATCATGTTGGGATACTGCCCTGCAGCCCAGTCTCCGAAGAGGGGGACATGCTCTGCTTCAGTATGTCACAGTACATATTGCCATTCATAGTTCCCTCAATGAACCCAGTCCCCAGTGCTGGCAGCACTCATGCAGCCCCAGACCATGACACTCCCACCACCATGCTTGACTGTAGACAAGACACAGTTGTGTTTGCACTCCTCACCTGGTTGCCGTCACACACACTTGACACCATCTGAACCAAATAAGTTTATCTTGGTCTCATCAGACCACAGAACATGGTTCCAATAATCCAAGTCCTTAGTCTGCTTGTCTTCAGCAAACTGTTTGCAGGTTTTCTTATGCATCATCGTTAGAAGAGGCTTCCTTCTGGGACGACAGCCATGCAGATCGATTTGATGCAGGGTGCGGCGTATGGTCCGAGCACTGACAGGCTGACCTCCCCCCCACCCCTTCAACCTCTGCAGCAATGCTGGCAGCACTCATACATCTATTTCCCCAAAACAACCTCTGGTTATAACGCTGAGAATGTGCACGCAACGTCTTTGGTTGACCATGGCGAGGCCTGTTCTGAGTGGAACCTGTCCTGTTAAACTGCTGTATGATCTTGGCCACTGTGCTGCAGCTCAGTTTCAGGGTCTTGGAATCTTCTTATAGCCTAGACCATCTTTATGTAGAGCAACAATTCTTTTTTTCAGATCCTCAGAGAGTTCTTTACCATGAGGTGCCATGTTGAACTTCCAGTGACCAGTGTGAGAGTGATAACACCAATTTTAACACACTTGCTCCCCATTCACAACTGAGACCTTGTAACACTAATGAGTCCCTTTTCTAATCGCGTCAATAATATTATCAAAAAACATTGGTCAATATTAAATAAAAATTATCCTACTGTCCCTGAAATCCAATATTTACCATTGCCATCATATCGTAAGGGAAGAACCATACACAGTCAATTGGTTAAACCTGATCAATTTAGTACCTCTACTCCCTCTATGACATTATTGGGTCCACCTAATTTTGGTTTGTTTCACGCAAGCGCAGTGTATATTAACATGGGTGCGATGTGTGTATGATCTGTGAGTGGAGGACAGAGGATTGTTAGTGCCGATCATTCAAACTAAGGTACAATTGTAACCTGGGGCATCAGTGGTTAGTGGCCAATACTGCTTATTGATTGAGGCCTATATTGGGACAATATTATCTCATCTGGAAAGGAGATTTTCAGGGCATAGGCCACCCCCTTGGATTTAGAGGCTTTGTTGGTTCATGAATTTGGGTAAAAATTACCTTCTGAAATGTTTTTTTTTTTAATGGGGCAATTTTCAACAGCGCATTTGTCTTAGAAATAACATTGTTATTTTTTGTAACTTGGACATTGTTATAGCTACATGTTGAGCCACCCTGAAGAAGCAGATTTTTAGTCTGCAAAATGCATTGGCTATTTGCATATGCAAGCATCTGTTCAAGTCTTTGGACTGAGTATCAATTGTGGTCTTATATGTATATGACCTAAGGCTATTAATCACTTAAGGACCAGCCTCATTTTAAGATTTTGCTGTTTACATGTTTAAAACAGGTTTTTTTTGTTATAAAATTACTTAGAACCCCAAAACATTATATATTATATATATTTTTCTAACACCCTAAAGAATAAAATGGTGGTCATTGTAATACTTTTTTTCACACCGTATTTGCGCAGCAGTCTTACAAGTGCACTTTTTTTGGAAAAAATTCATTTTTTTAAATAAAAAATAAGACAGCAGGAAAATTAGCCACATTTTTTTATATTCTGAAAGATAATGTTACGCCGAGTAAATTGATACCCAACATGTCATGCTTCAAAAGTGTGCCCGCTCGTGGAATGACGACAAACGTATTCCCTATCTCCATAGGGGACATTTAAAAAATTCTAAAGGTTGCATCTTTTACATTACAGAGGAGGTCTAGGGCTAGAATTATTGCTCTTGCTTTACCGATCACTGCAATATTTCACATGTGTGGTTTGAACACTGTTTTCATATGCGGACACTACTCATGCTTTTGCGTGCGAACTCGACGGGAGTAAAAGTGTAAAAATAAAAAATGAAAGGTAAAATAAATAATAATAATATTTTTTTTTTTAAAAGCATCCCGTCCCACAAAACCCCTTGCCATCCTCTGCTCTTCTTGATGACCTCATCCTTGGTGAGAGAGAGCATAGCAACCATATTGGAAAAGGGCAAACAAACACTGCATAACTGCTTCACACTGTCCTGAACTTCTTTTCTTTCCTGCTGCTGGCACCACTTTTGGAGACTGCTAGTTGGGATAAGAGGGGGCGTGCAGTTGGTATCACTCAGCATGGGACAGGAGCCCACATTACAAAGGAGGCACCAGCTTATGTGGCTCTTGCTTCCTACTACAGCTGCAATTTTATAAGTAGTCCCTTTGCATTGCACTCTGTTTGATGCTCTGGAATGTCGAGTCTGCAAGCCTGGACCACGATCTATCAGTCACCTGTCCGCAATCTACTGGAAGATCATGAGTTATAGGTTGCTGACCCTCAATCTAAGGTATATGTGTGACTCTGAAATAATGCCATAATCCTTAGTCCATATTATTGCCGTAATCCTTAGTAAACTTGACTTTGTGATTAATATTTTTGTAATTTTTTTAGTTTTATATTACCTATACCATGATTATTTTCTAAATTATTCATATACAAAAAAAGCAAAAGTCAGTCTAAGAAAATACATACTGAAGGTCTGTACGAGGGTTCAAGCAATTTTGTTTTGTACTGTACCATAAAGTATATGAGTATTGCTAGTATTAATATCATTATTCTATGCTTTGTGCATAATGATTCTCAGGCTATCACTTTTGTTGCTTTTTAAGAATTCACACTATGTTTTATGTATGTACTGAAATTATTACCATTTTGAGATAATCATAACACATTATGTTTGCATAAATGACATTATACTTTGATTTACAGTGTTTGAAGACTCAGAATAGAGTTAGCTCACAGCAGCTTCAAAAACTGTTCTTAATCAAAAATATTTCATAAAACAAGGGATGAAAAAAGATTTATTTGTAACACATAAGGGAACAAAAACTTCATGGCTATTTGTCATAAAGAGTAAAAATATAGCAGAAATTAAAAAAAATGCTCTGAATGGATAGGCTTATGTTTATCTATTTATTCTTATAATATACAATAATAATAAAAAATAATGTGATTACAATTTAGCATGCATGAAAAGATGACAACATAAAAATGAGACATGGCACAACAGCTATGAAAAATGTTAAAAACAACAATGTGGATACCAGGCTGCCATGCTAATTAAATTAGATAGCTGCTAGACATTAGTTACTGATCACAATCCCTTTCCACAACCAAAATGGCACAATAAAGTAGAACTATGGGTAAAACTCTTTTTTTTTAGTTTGGATAGAGTAGTGACGCGTACACATGATCGGAATTTTGGCCAGTAAAAGACTGATGATAGCTTTTCATCGGAAAATGCGACTGTGTGTATGCTCCATCAGAATTTAGCTGGCCGAATTCCCGCCAGCAAAAATTTGAGAGCATGTTCTCAATTTTTCAGATGGAAAAACTTTCTATTGGAAATTCCGATTGTGTGGATGCAATTCTGATGCGCAAAAACTCACGCATGCTCAGATTCATCTAGGAGATGGAAGCTATTGGCTACTGGGTATTGAACTTCCTTTTTCTAGTCCCATTGTACGTGTTGTATGTCACTGTATTGTTGACGGTCGGAATTTGGTGTGACCGTGTGTATGCAAGACAGCTTCAGCGAAATCCCATCAGAATTCCGTCGGGAAAACCATCAGAGCTTTTTCCGAACAAAATTCCGATCGTGTGTACATGGCATAAGGGAAGGTTATAACCACTGTCAAATTTTTCCTTCACCATCTGTATCCAATTTCAGAGATTTACCGTCACTACCTGTCCCATAGCCAAAACAGGGAGTAAGAGGAAATCCCTGAAAATTAAGGGAATTCTTTGGGGACCCCCAGGTCACCAGAACTAGTGTTTCCATCGGAAGATTTCCCCCTGTGTTACTTTTCTGAGGACAACCTAAAATTTGAATTTTCTTTTACTTTCACGTTCAATAATAATAGTAAACAGGACAAATAGAGAGAGTTAATTTGAGTTCTAATCCCCTCCTCTCTATCCAAAACAAAAAAAAAATGCCTTTAGTTATACATTAACCCTATAGTTTTCCTTACTTGTGATATATGCCATTGCATTTTTACTGTATGCAAGATCTGAACAATTGTTTTAGAAAATCACAATAGTACAGTATATAGAAAACATTATGTTCTAGTAATCACCAAATGTTGAATAACAGTGTTCTTCTTCTTAAAGAGGAGGCCCGGAAAAAAAAAAAAAATAATAATTAAAAGTCAGCAGCTGCAAACACTGTAGCTGCTGACTTTTAATAAGCACACTTACCTGTCCAGGGCGCCCGCGATGTCGGCCGCCCGAGGCTGACCCGTCCCTCGGCTCTTGGGTCCCGGCGCCGCCATTTTGGCTAAGGGAAACAGGCAGTGAAGCCTTGCGGCTTCACTGCCCGTTTCCTACTGCGCATGCGCGAGTCGCGCAGCGCTTTGTGAATGGTGCGCGCTGTGTTCTGGGACACACAGTTCCCAGGACACAGCGCAATCCATTACCCAGAAGACGCCGCATGGAGGAGAGAAGATAGAAGATCTCCGCGGAGGAGGAAGAGGCAGATTAGGACGATGTACCTAGCAACAGGCATTTCTGGTAAGTTAAAAAAAAAAATCATTTTTTTTTCTAATTTTTTATGTATTTTTTTTTTTTTAGGGTGGCCCTCCACTTTAAAGGAAAGTACATTATGTACACTTTTGGTAAATAAGACATTTAAAAGTGTTGATGATGCTGCAACTTTTACCAAAGAAAAAAAATACATATTGTTTGACGGTGTAAAGTTTAAGGAAAACCTGTCAATTACAGAAAAAAATTAGGTGGTCAAAACTCTGCCATTAATTCTGCAGTTCTTTCAGACCTATAAGCCTAACATACCAGGCATATGGGTTGATACCCATATAGCATGAGAGAAGGCAAATATACAGTCCACTGGTATACCAATATCAGCCTGAATATTTTCCAACATTGGTCAGGTGCTTCAAGGAGGTGGGGGGTACTTTAAACATTTTTGGTTATGCAAAAAAAAAGAGGTTTTCTCATGAGAGAATTATGGGAGCTGCCATTGCAGCGTCCTTTGGGAAATGTTAGATGCCTGGCAGTGTCCAGTATGTTTTTATCAAAATCCTGGAATAAGCAGCCTTCAGGTACTAAAGTCAAGCCTCTTTTTACCAAACGTACACTACCGTTCAAAAGTTTGGGGTCACATTGAAATGTCCTTATTTTTGAAGGAAAAGCACTGTACTTTTCAATGAAGCTAACTTTAAACTAGTCCTAACTTTAAACAAATATACTCTATACATTGCTAATGTGGTAAATGACTATTCTAACTGCAAATGTCTAGTTTTTGGTGCAATATCTACATAGGTGTATAGAGGCCCATTTCCAGCAACTATCACTCCAGTGTTCTAATGGTACAATGTGTTTGCTCATTGGCTCAGAAGGCTAATTGATGATTAGCAAACCCTTGTGCAATCATGTTCACACATCTAAAAACAGTCTAGCTCCTTCCAGAAGCTACAAAACTGACCTTCCTGTGAGCAGATTGAGTTTCTGGAGCATCACATTTGTGGGGTCAATTAAACGCTCAAAATGGCCAGAAAAAGAGAACTTTCATCTGAAACTCGACAGTCTATTCTTGTTCTTAGAAATGAAGGCTATTCCATGCGAGAAATTGCAAAGAAATTGAAGATTTCCTACAACGGTGTGTACTACTCCCTTCAGAGGACAGCACAAACAGGCTCTAACCAGAGTAGAAAAAGAAGTGGGAGGTCGCGTTGCACAACTAAGCAAGAAGATAAGCACATTAGAGTCTCTAGTTTGAGAAACAGACGCCTCACAGGTCCCCAACTGGCATCTTCATTAAATAGTACCCGCAAAACACCAGTGTCAACATCTACAGTGAAGAGGCGGCTGCGGGACTTTGGGCTTCAGGGCAGAGTGGCAAAGAAAAAGCCATATCTGAGACTGGCCAATAAAAGAAAAAGATTAAGATGGGCAAAAGAACACAGACATTGGACAGAGGAAGACTGGAAAAAAGTGTTGTGGACGCATGAATCCAAGTTTGAGGTGTTTGGATCACAAAGAAGAACGTTTGTGAGACGCAGAACAAATGAAAAGATGCTGGAAGAATGCCTGACGCCATCTGTTAAGCATGGTGGAGGTAATGTGATGGTCTGGGGTTGCTTTGGTGCTGGTAAGGTGGGAGCTTTGTACAGGGTAAAAGGGATTCTGAATAAGGAAGGCTATCACTCCATTTTGCAACGCCATGCCATACCCAGTGGACAGCGCTTGATTGGAGCCAATTTCATCCTACAACAGGACAATGACCCTAAACACACCTCCAAATTGTGCAAGAACTATTTACAGCAGAAGCAGGCAGCTGGTATTCTATCGGTAATGGAGTGGCCAGCACAGTCACCAGATCTGAACCCCATTGAGCTGTTGTGGGAGCAGCTTGACCGTATGGTACGCCAGAAGTGCCCATCCAACCAATCCAACTTGTGGGAGCTGCTTCTAGAAGCGTGGGGTGCAATTTCTCCAGCTTACCTCAATAAATTAACAGCTAGAATGCCAAAGGTGTGCAATGCTGTAATTGCTGCAAAAGGAGGATTCTTTGACGAAAGCAAAGTTTGATGTAAAAACAATGTTATTTCAAATACAAATCATTATTTCTAACCTTGTCAATGTCTTGACTCTATTTTCTATTCATTTCACAACGTATGGTGGTGAATAAGTGTGACTTTTCATGGAAAACACAAAATTGTTTGGGTGACCCCAAACTTTTGAACGGTAGTGTATTTACTGCATTAAAGGTAAAAAATGCCCCAGTAGCAGTATTGCTCCCTCTTCCCCCTAAATACTTACCTGAGTATTCAGTGATCCAGCACTGTGCCCATCTGTAGCGGCTCTCTCCTCCCTCTCTCTGAATTCACAGGACAGAGAGGCAGCCACTGGCTCCTGCTGCCGTCAATCAAGTCCTGTCAGCAGAGAGCAGGGAGTGGAGTCGAGCAATGCTGTGTGTGTAGATGCTTGGGAGTGAGCCTACATACAGTATCTGCCCCTAAAGTAAGAGGCTTGCTATGGTGGCAGACACTGAAGAGGAGGTGCTGAAAGTGCCAGTGGAGGACCCCTGGAAAGGAGGTTTGAGGCTGCTCTGTACAATTCCATTGGAACGAGCAGGTAGGTATTGTTCTTTTAGAAAAATAAAAAACGCCTTTTTACCCTGCTTTAATCTCTCCCTACTTGTTCCGGGACCACAACTAAGACAACACTGCAATCAAGGTATCAGAATGACAGCCAGGGAACTATCATTCTCAAAGGGGAGTAATGAAAGCATTCATTAATCTATAAAGACAATTTGTGTCTTAAAAGGAAAGGTATAAATGCTATTTTTGTGTTCCCTATAGGAAGTTAGGTAGGTGAACAACTCCCTTGGTGAAGACATCTTCTGACCCTTCAAATGCACCAAATACAAAAATAAATAAATAAAAGCTTAATTTAAAATAAAGGCAACCTCCCTCCCACTAAACCAACCTATTAGAAAGTTTTTAAAGATTACTCCATAGGATCTTCTTTATTTATTTACATGAACCATGCAATAATTACATGTAAAATAAAGTACTGCATATCTAAAGCCAAAACATTTTCTTTCATTTTGGACAGAGTATGGGTGGACGGAGTATAGAGCTGTGAAGTCTTTTTCTTTTCTTTATGTGCCCCCATCAGAGAGATTTATGTTTAATTTTTGTCCTGAAAATACAATAGATATGAGAAGGAATATCTCCAAAATAAGGGGAAATCTTCTCTTATGCCATTGTAACCACATTTAAAAAATAGCACCGTTCAAGCACCTCCCATCCATCCTTCCACCTGTTCTCCTTCCATAGTGGGTGCCAGTCTCACGACAAACACGATAGCAAAATTAGGAGCCACTGTCATGTATCTGGTCAGAGATTGAAATGATGAGGTAGGCCTCATTTGTATCTCCATTTTAGGTCCCACTGAAGATGGAACAGAGGGTACTGAGAGACAGCAGTAACACTAGTGCCGGCAGGTGTTGATAGGAGAGCTTGCAGAAGGAAATGTAGTCTCAGGGAAGCTGGCAGAACATCAGATCAGAAACAGTAACTGTGCACAGCGATCTAGCCAAAGTTACCATTTAAGGACCAGGCCTCTTTTTCAGATTTGGTGTTTAGAAGTTTAAAACAGTTTTGTTTGCTAGGAAATTACTTAGAACCCCCAAACATTATATTTAGTTTTTTTTCTAACACCCTAGAGAATAAAATGGCGGTCATTTTAATACTTTTTTTTCACACCTTATTTGCGCAGCTGTCTTACAAGCACATTTTTTCGGAAAAAAATCACTTTTGGGAGCATGCAGATGTAACAGCAAAGGCCAGGGTGCCAAACCAGTTTGTTGGCCAAAAGAATGTGAGACCTTGGGCCAGAAGCGCAACTTCCCTGGCCTCCGGAACCATAAAAGGCCAGATATAGCGCTGCCTGGAGCACCAAGCTGGTTAACACCGCAAAAGGAGACGTTGAGAGCATGTCAGATATGTCACGAAAAATATGACCCACGATGGGAAGTCTGTTGAGCAGAGCAGGAGGGTTACTCTTCTGGATCCCTGAAGATGGCTTAACTAGAGTGCGCCGAAAATAAAGAAAGGCCTATCGGGGTCTTCCAACAACATGAAATGCTGAGTCTCAGCCAGATATGCCCCGATAGTGCTGTAGGCCGATACGAGTTGAAAGTGGCAAAAAACAGAAAAGCAAATCAGAACAGGATGTTAACCGTCAGGACTAGGAAACCTTGACCGGAAAGCCTGGAAAATATCCCAAGCAGAGTCATGAGCCTTCCTGGTATTCAAAATAAAGATTTATCGATTGAGGCTGCTTTGTCAGCCCAATGGAAACCTAATCCATCACAAATGCTGGAAACCGAAAAGAAGGCGTGACGCCGGAATCTGAGTCTGAGACCTGGGCCTACTGGTACCAGCCTAGGCACCGAGAGGGTTCCGGAATCCGCTAAAGCCCCTGAGCCAGTAGAAGCTGCTGGAGCTGCAATAAGCTGACTTACCAATAGTTCCATACCATTGCGCAACTCCTGGCCGTACATAGCTAGGAAATTAAAGGTAGTGTGGAAATGACACACAACTGGGTCAGGAACATAAACTGCGAGAGAAACATGAGCAGACTGAGAAACCTGTGACAAGAATGTAAGCTTCGTGAAGGAACGTGACTGAACAAGAAGCATGAGTTGCGTGCGCTGATGAAAACGTGAGCAGCATCATAACCGAGGCTGCAAGAAAAAACGCAAACTGCATTAGAAACACAGGTTGCATGAGAACGTGAAAATGAGAAACCTGGGAAAACATGAGAAACATGAACGTGAGTTGCATGAGAAATGTAAATTGCATTAGAAACTTACCTGCATGAGAAAATAACTGCATGAGAAACTAACTGCATGAGAAACGTGAGTTTTGTACGAAATATGTGAGCAGTGTAAGAAGAGATGAGGAGCCTTGCCACCGAACAGCCAATTAAAAACGATCACCTCAATCTGTTAAACCCATAGACGTGATGGGTAACCTGCATTGGAAGAACATTGACAACCCAGCTGTGTGAAAATGACCAGAGAACATAACAGATAACCAGCCCATGACATAACAATTCCCCTGGTACCTGACAAGTATAAGGATGTGGGTGCAGAAATAACAAGACCAACAGTGCATGAATGTGAACCTAATGACAACACCACCCTACTGTATGAAGAAGTGAGCCCGAGCAACCTGCAGCACCAAGACAGGAAATTAAAAACGAACACTCAGGGCTAAGGCTGTGGTGGGTAGTAGTAAAGGTGTAATGGTGAACATGCACATATGACTTATGGACTACAGGCAAGAAGATTGTGGGACGACAACCAATTAAAAACTAAACCTCAGCCCGTATACATCTGTAGACATGACAGATCCTGGATGTAAGCACTAGCATAACGGAAATGCAGCGAACAAAAGGCAATGACATGAAAAGTCATATGACATGAAACGTGAGAAACATGGGAAAACGTGAGAGACATGGGAAAACTTGAGAAACCTGGGAAAATGTGAGAAACCTGGGAAAACGTAAGAGACATGGGACACATGAGAATACATAAGAAACATGGGAAACGTGAGAACGAAAAAAACATGGGGACCGTGAGAATACGAAAGAAACATGGGAACCATGAGAATACAAAAGAAACACGGGAAACATGGGAAACGTAAGAAAAATGCGAAAATGTAAGAAACATGGAAAACATGAGAATACATAACAAACATGGGAAACATGAGAACGAAAGAAACATGGGAACCGTGAGAATACGAAAGAAACATGGGAACCGTGAGAATATGAAAGAAACAGGGGAAATGTAAGAAACATGGGAAAATGTAAGACACATGGGAAAATGTAAGAAACATGGGAAAACGTAAGAAACATGGGAAAACGTCAGAAGCATGGGAAAACGTCAGAAGCATGGGAAAACGTAAGAAGCATGGGAAAATGTGAGAAGCATGGGAAAACATGAGAAACATGGGAAACGTGAGAAACGTAACATGAGAAACGAAAGAAACATGGGAAACACATGAATTGTCACGGGAACTGAAAAATTGCATGAGAACCATAAAATTGCATGAGAAACCGTAAATTGCATGAGAAGGGTAAATCGCGTCAGAACCGTAAATTGCATGAGAAACCATAAATTGCATGAGAAACCGTAAACTGCATGAGAAGCATAAATTGCGTAAGAACTGTAAATTGCATGAAAAACTTAAACTGCATGAAAAAAAAGTAAATTGCATAAAAACTATAAATTGCATAAAACCCATGAATTGCATGAGAAACGTAAATTGTATGAGAACCGTAAATCGCATCAGAACCGTAAATTGCGTCAGAACCATAAATTGCACGAGAAACCGTAAATAGCATGAAAAACATCAACTGCATGAAAAAAACGTAAATCACATAAAAAACGTAAATTGCATAAAACCCGTAAATTGTATGAGAAGCGTAAATTGTGTAAGAACCGTAAATTGCATGAAAAAACGTCAACTACATGAAAACTGTAAATAGCATAAAAAACGTAAAATTGCATGAGAAACCGTAAATAGCATGAGAAACCATCAATTGCATGAGACACTTCAAATTCCATGAGAAACGTAAATTGCATGAGAAACCGTAACTACATGAGACCATACCTACCTGGAACCCCCACCCCCCACGGAAAATGTGCCAACACTACATCACAAAAAAGGGACTTCCCTGCATCACTCCCCGACCCAACCCTCACTACAAGCAATCACCCCACGTGCAGCCACATGCGAACAACCACGTAGCCCATCGCCGACTGCACGGCTGACTGGCTGTAGCCCATGAACACCCGGCCGCCCAGGTTGCAGAAACGCCAAAACTGGGAGCAGCATGCCCCAGATGGCCATGTGCATGAGCGAAAAGACAAGCTGGCCACAGCCCTGTCAGGCCAAACCAGTGAAACGGTGGAGCCAGGAGACGCAACCACAAATCCACAACATGAGGAGAAATTGTCCACCACTGCTGTGAGAACACTGCACCGGGACATACACCTGCTGCAAAGGAGCCCGAGCAGGAGACACCACACCAGTACAGCCCATGACACACATCAAAACTCTGCCCTAAGAAGCCCTCGGGCGCGCCAATGCAAATTGGCCTAGCTCCCAACATCCCCCAGGGCCCCTCTCCCCTCCCACACAGCACTGGAGGGGTAACAGCACAGAGACACCCCCTCTCACACAGCCCTGAAGGGGTAACAGCACAGAGACACCCCCCTCCCAGACAGCACTGGAGTTGTGACAGCACAGCGACACCCCCCTCCCCCGACGCCGGTGCACCAAGGAGAAAAGAGGCAGGATGGACGCTCCCCCTCCCCCGGCACGAGCAAAGGCGAAAGCGGCTGGGTGCACCCCCCCCGAATGCTGGATGGAGCATCCGAATGTTGGCAGGTGGCACCGGGAGAAGCGGGCAGGCGGCCGGACACCCCCTCCCATTATGAGCACCTGAAGGAGCACCGGAGCAGGCGGGCGGTTGCCCCCTGTGGTGTTGGACAACACAAGGGGCGACAAGATGGCAGGCAGGCAGGCGGCCAGCCTCCCCGGTGGCTCCTGGCATTAGCGGCGAGAAAGGAACCGCCTTTACGACCGCAGCTGACCTGCACAGCGGGGACCTGCAAACGACGTCAACACAAGAGCCTGCAACCACAAGGGAGGAGGCAAAGGAGGGCAGGCTTTATGCAGCCTGACTCCTCCTACAAATACAGGTTGACTTTCGCTGAGCCTTACACTTCTCATTTTGTGTGTCAAGTTACCACAACACAATTATTATCTTGTAATTTTTTTACCTCAAGGAGTTTGGTTGGTGTCCCTTGTTAATTTGACATTGTATTTTAGAAATGTACCTGCCTACTCACAAACGGTCCTTTTTGAAGTAAAACACATAGGCAAGTATTTGTGAAAAATAAATAGCCATTTCTTCTGGGCCATAACAACATAAATAGGAAGGCAATGCTGGAGAAACTGGTGAAATTTGCAAAGCCTTTGCACCACAGGGTCCACATAAGTTATTTTACAGTCAAAATTGGTGGCCTGAGGAGTCCATATAATAGTGAGCACAATCCGGTCCATGACTACAAGAGATCAGGAACAACAGCAGATGACATATCTGTCCCCAGGCTTTGGCCATACAACAGCCTGCATCTTTTGCCAAACCAGACTGAACCCAGGCCATCACTCTCTTGTCTTTCTTACACACTTCCTTGTTGGAGGT
This sequence comes from Lithobates pipiens, assembly GCF_037356315.1. Classification (NCBI taxonomy): domain Eukaryota; kingdom Metazoa; phylum Chordata; class Amphibia; order Anura; family Ranidae; genus Lithobates; species Lithobates pipiens. The sequence continues at coordinate 204,256,080 of NW_027507785.1, read as the reverse complement.
GTGGCAGGAGGTGGAGGAGGAAGAGGACCTACAGGAGGAGGAGGAGGGCCATGGTTCAACTCACAAATGTGGTTTTGGCTTGTGAGTTGGCCCCTCAACCCCTTATTTAGCGCTTGCAAGATAACTTCCTCACATAAGAGGCGTTAGCCCTCCTCCATTTCCAGCATTTTGCAGGCTGTCATGTAGGCATAGACCTCTTGAACACTGGGGGGGGGGGGGTTCTGAGGGCTGCAGTAACCTTCAGAAATAGGCCAATTGCTGCCTCCTTCAGATTACTCCTCTTCCTGGCACTTTGTTTGTGGAAGGACGAGGGGTGTGACCTGGGATTTGGGCAGACTACTGGGCCTGGCCACCTCCTGGCTGCCACTTTCCCCCGCCACCTCCTGGCTGCCACTTTCTAAGGCCTCCACCTGGCTGAGGCTTTCCTGTGTATGTAAAGGGGACATAGTTTTAGTTTTTGGTTCATCAATCACACACAATTTTCAGATCATGACTGTTGCAAATTGAATTTAATAATTAGAAAAAAATATTATTCTGACCCCAGCATTTTTCATTCTTGTCACAATCATTTGTGGCCACTACTGTCTATTGATATATAAAACTTTGGGAAATCAGAAATTATTTATCAAAACTAACATATATTTAACATCATATGACAACCAGAAATATTTTGAAGAATGCTATACCTGACTCAAGTGGGGCTTCTCCACATGTGGCTGCCTGGAAGGCCCAGGTTGGTCGTCCGAAGCCTCAGCTGGGGGAAGGAAGCCTTGAAGGAAGACTGGAGAGTGCTGGCCTGGGTTCAGTCTGGCCTGCCAGAAAATGCAGTCTGTCATAGTACCACAGCCCGGGTACATAATTGTCATCTGCTGCAGCTCCTGATTTTAGGGAATCCTGGACATTCTTGAGCTCCCTAATATAAGTGCTCCTCATGCCACCAATTAGGGCCTACAAATAGGAGATGTTTGCCATGGGGATCACCGGTTTCACAAATTCCAGAAATTCCAGAAATTGATCCAGCGATGCCTTCCTCGTTCCTTCCTCGTTTCTTCCTTGTTATAAAGAGGTGGTTTACCTGCCACAGACAGGGCAGCTCCCTGTAAATATCAATGAATATGGGGATAAAGTCCTCATCATTGAAAAGATCAATTTTCTCTACAAGACACAACACAAGACAAACCCTAGTGTCAGGCGAAACTCTCCTAATCTTGACCCAATATAGGCCTCAATCTATAAGCAGTATAGGCCACTTATGCACTACCTTAAAATTGTACCTTTGTTATAACGAACGTCACTTCTGTTACTTTGTACCTCACTCACAGATGGTATGTATGGCGCACGCATGGTCTGCTTTATATACACTGCCCGCCTCTGATGTTCTTTCTAGTCTATTCCCTGCCCCTTTCTGTGCAGTGGGAGAGGACATGGTGGAGAGACAACAGCTTCATGAAGAGGAGAAGCCGGGGCCGGGGAAGCCACACGAGGCTGCTTCGTTTAGGCGGCCTTCACCGATGGATAGGTGGGATTGAGACATACCTGCAAGAAATGATTTGCTAATTTCATCAATTATCTGCATTATATATATTTGAACACTCATTGGCCTTCTCATTCCCAGCAATACAGCAGGAGGATTAGACACACTGGCAGTTCTTTTACGGTAGGCTTTTTGTCTTGGGACAATACACTGCCCCATTAATATGTTCATGTACTAATGGTTTATTGTTGCTTGGATACAATTTCAGACTCATAACGGCATTTTTTATAAATTGTTTACTTTTAGGCGGATAGTGATTATTCCCGGGTTAAATCATTTTACATAGCCTTTGTGTTTGGAGCAGTGTAAGCTATTACAACATGTCCCTTACTTTTAGGCAATACTCCTACCGTTTCTGTCTGCATGTTCTCTATTTATTTTTTAATCACTCACTATCACGTCACTTTTATTCCCTTGTGGTCTTTAATTCATGGTGACTCCATTTCACTTTATTTTATTTGGCTGTAGCACTTGGGCCATCATCCCTTGCACATTTTTTTTTTTTTTTTTGTGTTGTCGTTTTTTGTGGGGCAATTCTGTTTGCATCTTTGTTCCTTTTCACTCTAGTCACTATTCAAGTGCACTCACTATTACATTATATATGGATGTGCGACATTACAATTCTATCAATACACGATACATGGGTGTTTTGATGTGATATATATACACACTTTTTTATTACCATATCACCTATGGGTGTTTGATACGATGCCTCTTGCTGTATACTTCTGGGCATGGGTTTGTACACATAGGTGTACAACCAATGAGTATGACAAATTTAAAGCAAATTGCTGGAGATATATGTGGGGGTAGCACACATACATATATGTGTGTCTTTCTTCCCCGGCACATTATGCCAAAACCATATATCTCATATGGTTTGTATTAAGTAGCATTTACTACATATTAAATACAATCTCACTTTTGACTTTTCTGCTGCAGGTATTGTCTATCCATAACCGCACCACCGGGTGACTGTGCCCCCTTTTCCCTAACTTGGGAGGGGTGTGTGGACCTTAAATGTGACTTCTCGCAAGGCATTTTGTGGCCTCGGCCCATTCTTGATTGCGGCACCTGCGAAGCATTTCGGAGCCCTGGCTGGGGAACCAAAGGGTCAGTTTTTGTTTCCCCTTTTTATCCCCCTTTTCTAAGTGAGAAGCACTACATGTGGGAATAATTCTCTCCCCTGTTCGGATACACGAATGGGGTAACTATACCTATTTATGTGATGATGATATGCCGAATACTGTGTGTAGAAAATAATTATTACATATCTTCCCAGCAGCAAGTCTCTCAGAAGAAGACCCCAGAGTGGGTTGAAACACGTCAGGCCACCTATGTTTCATATTCTTTGACTTGTATTATACAATGTTGACATGAAATTACTGCCTGATGATATGTATCCGTTTCTTTCTTTTTTAACAATTTTTCCACTGGAGCTCATGTTTTTATTATCATGCTAAGGGGGCTTTTTTGCTCTATTTGAATAAATACAAATTTTCATACATTATTATTTAGTTTTATAATTTTTGTTCTTGTTTTTGCTGCCTAAAAACCCAATTTTGGGGAGTTTCTTCTATTTACTACTTGTCTGGGGTGAGCAGCGCTCTCTAACCTTTTGGGATGTGTCTTTCCTTTGTTTTAACTACATTTGTTCATGCCTATTTGTATTAAAAGAAGTTTGTTGTCTAGATGGGTTTGTACCTAGAATGAAATGTAAACTTGATTCAGTGTAAGGAGAGGATACTCAGCAGCTGTTTACACATCTGGATGCAGGAGCACTAGTGTGGGACACCAGAATCAAACTTTTTGGGGTGTCCCACACAGGTACTCCAGTGGATACTATAGGGTTGTCTACATGTGTGATACTTTAACAAAAAAGGTATGCATTTCAGATTTAGAAAGGAAAAATAATATTCTTCAGCTTGGAACTCCAAAACAGAAAATTGTACGACACTTCCAAGCAATTTTTCATATTCCTATTTCTGCCCTCCAATATCTGTACGCTAAGTATACCTTTTTTTTATTCACATAGGGAAGGAAAGACTCGGGTCGTCTGAGGACACTAGGGACCCCCCACCTCCGAAAGAAGGGGAAGTCACCAAAACACAAGCAGAGGATGAGGAGGGAGAGGTTTTGGAAGTGTGCGAAATTGTCACCACAACAGGTGAATGCCTGAGACCACAGCTTCAGGTAAGATATCTATTCCTGCATATTTATAATACATGGTGTGTTTTTGTGTGGATGTTGTGGAAGAAGAATCTAATTTCACCAGTGAAAGTGCCCAGATCCTCATCGGGGAGAGAATGGGGTGCAATTGCGATTTAGAAAATCTAAAGCAAAACATCAATGATGTTCAACAAAAAATGAAGAACATCATTGATGTTTTAAGGAGAATCTAAGACACACAAAAATGTAAACCTTTTTTTCATGTATTTTTGGTTTTAATTTTTTTTTAAGTATTTTAAAAGCCAAATTTTGAAGATGCACTCAGTGTGTCAACATGTGCTATCTGCCATCAGGGGATACCAGTGTATGTGTCTTGTGGGTGCAACCCCTTCCTCGCTACTAAAGTAGCTGAGAGGAAGGAGTTGCAACCCCAAAACACATCCATTGATGCCTCATGATGGGAGCTAGCACATGTTGACATTAGGCATGGTATCAGGGGGGAAATCCCCATTTTGAATCCCAATTTGTGTGCATCTTCAAAATGTGGCTTTTTACAGGGGTGACATCACCCCATCTGATGAAGGCAATATCAACACAGTTTGGACATACTCATGTCTGATATTGCCTTCACTTTGTCAAAAGATGTTGGTTTGTTCAAAAACACTTTTCGAAACGCACATGTGAATGTGCTTTGAGTAAAAAAAATTCTACTCAACAATATGTGGCTTCTTCTTTCAATGATCAAAAGCAGTTTTTGGAGTAAAAGTTGGTCTTTACAGTGACAATGGGGGTTATTAACTAATGGCAAATCCACTTTGCACTACAAGTGCAGTTTCCTGTGCATTTGTAAGGCCGCGTACACACGGGCGGACTGTTTGCCCAACTTTGTCCGCTGAACAAAGTTTCAGCGGACAGTCCGCTCGTGTGTGGGCTTCAGGGGACAGTTTCAGCGGACAGTCTGACGAACAAAGTTTTTCGGAATTTCCGTAAGACAGTCCGCTGAAACTTGGTTTCAGCGGACAGTCCGCTCGTGTGTAGGCTTGTTCGACAAACTAAGTTTCACTCATGCTCAGAAAGGATTTACACGGCGAAGGTTGCATTGCAGTGTATTGGACGTCGTTTTTCTCGTCCCGTCGTACGTGCCGTTCACGTCATCGCGCACACTTTCAGCGGACTGTTCGTTCATCGTGTGTGGTCAAGTCCGTTCATGCAAATTTTGAGCGGACTGTTTGTCGGATTGTTTGACGAACAAAGTTGGGCGAACAGTCCGCCCGTGTGTACGCGGCCTAAGTGTACTTGGAATGCAAAGTGGATTTTCCTTTAGTAAATAACACCCACAGTGCTTTCTAATTTGCCATAATCATGACATTTTCATTATTCCACAAAATGAATTCATGGTGCTGAAAATAATGAATATTTTTTCAGTAATGCATTACATACATTAAGAACAAAAACAAGGTGTGTGTGTAGCCGACCCACAGCATAACAATATTTCGCTGAAGAAGAGATTGTTACCTCATGTATCAAATAAATTACATTTGCACTATTGAAGAAAATTAGCAAAAAGAAAAACCCACTGGGGAACCTAGGAGACAGCTAAAAGAAACCCAGGCAGTAAATCAAAGGACATTTTCTTTCAGTTTAAGTTCAACAATTTAGGATAAAATGTTTCTTAATCAGTTTCTGGCATATCAATTGCCCCCTTACCCGCAAAGTACTCAACATAGTTCTATCTTATTTTGCAGGCATTTGGGGGGGGGGGGGCAATCCAGGACGGCCAGCTTCAAGCGCCATCAGGATTTCTTGTTGTGGCCAGATAGTTCATTGAATTTCTCCTTAAAGGTTTGTGTAGAATGCAGCATGCAAGAATTGGATGGTTATGTTTATATTCCACCATGTTGATTGACGTAAGGAACAGGAGGGTCATTATCCCAAAAGCGTTCTCCACCACTCTTCTGGCTCTGGCCAGACAGTAGTTATAAACCCTCTAGTCCGGGGTGAGGGTCCTCATGGCTTCAAAATGGTCGGCTGGTTAGAACGAACTAACAGAAAGCACTGAAAAACAGAAAGGCCGGAGCTGAAAATCAGATATGAGTGGACAAGAACGCACTAAAAATCAAATACGTAGTAGAAATACGAACCCACAATCACAAACTGAAGAGCAGTAATGATCATAAAAGCAGGAGGCTGAAAAGTGCAAATCATCTGTCACCAAACTTCTACCAACACAAAATTAGCGGAAGGAGTCCAAAGGGTGGCACACATGGTATTGAGCTTACTTTTTCTAGTGCTGTCATGCGTGTTGTATGGCACCGCGTTCTTGACGTTCAGAAGTTCTGACAACTTTGTGTGACCGTGTGTATGCAAGACAAGTTTGAGCCAACATCCGTCAACAAAAATCTGTGGATTTTATTGTTGGAAATTCTGATCAATGTCTGATCGTGTGTATGGGGCATTAGAAGTACAGTGTACTACTGGAAAACAAAGTGCAGCAAAAAGCTATCAAATTGATAGGGTTTCCCCAGGCCATTCTCCCAGTGTAATCTGCAGGACTGAACCATCAATGTAACTGTTGTAGCCTTCATTCATAAACTAATGTTAGGTGATTCCCAAGCAAGGGCTCCAAACATGTCTGAAAAAGACTGTATCACCCAGTGGGTTACATACAAGTTCACTCTGCTTCTGCAGGAGATATGGAGGTAATGCTCTAGAATTTTATAATAAAAATGAATATGAGTAATTATAGATAAATGAAAAAAATTACATCACTTAGCTATCAAAGTGTAAATGACCTATATGAGCTGTCAGAGACATTTTTGTGTTGTATGTTTTCTGAAAGCAGACACCCTGGAGAATAAAATAGTAGTATTTCTAATTGTTTATGTTACACAATATTAGTGCAAGGGTCTAGGAAATATGAAAATTCTGTAGAAAATACACAAAAGTTAATTTTAGGGCACATGAATGCAATAGCTTATCCAATTTTATAGTAAAATATAAACGACGAGGTTGCAGTAGATACCCAATATGTCAGACCTTAAAATTGTGCATGCAATATGTAAAATGTGTATCACAATTGATATTTTCATGCATAGGCACCCCTAACATGGATGTTTATGTTCATACGTGCTTGTATGTGGGGATAGGAGCTCTCAAACAATTTTTGGGGGGAGATTGTATGTGCTTGGGTGTAACTTTTTTTTTTAAGATTTTTCATTTACTCAACTTTTTTTTCATCACATAAAGACCCTTGATGTCTCTCATGTCCTCCACTGCATTTGATTCTCCCTTAGCGATACAGGCTGGGGAAGATAAAACAGGGACCCAGAAGTGATGTTTTATGTGTCACTTCCAGGTCAGCAAGAAAAAGAAGAGCAGAGCGGATGCATGTCCACTCAGCTCCCTCTCCTCTAATTGGCAGCGCCCACCATGCCAGCCCCAGGCATGCCAGTGGGTACACAAAGCCTAGGATGCATGGCAGGGACACGTGTGCGGGGGGAGGGCAACCATTACGGGGGTGATTCGAAGTGATCAGATAACTTCCTGGCTGCCTGATCGCTTCCATCTGACAGTTGGCAGTCAGCTTGTCAGATATACTTTTCTCTGGGAGTGTGTGCAAATTCTGATCCCCCCTCCCCGCTATCAGGTCAATAAAATATACACTAACATACAACATACACTGCAGTGGGTAGGAGTAGAAGATAGGGACTAAATAATTGCCATGTACGGCCACCCCAAATTCCCCTAAGTGTCTATATTGCAAGGATCCATTAGGAAACAGACTGTCACTTTGCCCTAAATAGAAAAAACCTTTACATCGATATCTGTGCTTTGAAAATGCCTATTCTAAATTTTTTTGCTTGCTGAAACAGACATGGCATATTTAAGAAGGATCTTAAAGGAAGCAAAATGAGACTGATCCTATTTGCTGAACATGTAGGCATTTCAGCCAAGAACAATGATGTGTCAGTCTTCTCATGAGAAGGGAACGTCTTATAATTAAAGACACTAATGGGAAGGTGCTGGGGTTTTGCGTGGGTAGTTATGCGGATGGTACTCTAGAAAAATATATAGTAATATTTAGGAACAGCCGAAGCCCACACTTAGTCACAGAATATTTTACTATATGATTTTAGTTATTGAATTATATATAGATCTCCTCTCAGTGGTTCAGTTTTCCCAGGGCAGAGCCTCTTTGCTAGTTAAAATCATACCTTCCTAGGATTTCCTTTTCATGGGCTTCTTCGTTATCAAAAATAATGAGATAAAAATTCAGAAATATTCTGGTGTATGTACTGTAGCACTTATATAATTTTAAGGCTTGTCACTAAAGGGAATTATAGTTCTTGCATACTTTTCAATGTAAAAAAACATCCATCTGCTAATAAATAAGATAATAATGTTTTTAGTGTGAGTTTAACCAAAAGTAAACACAGATGCAAAATAAAATAAGAAATAACATGATCAAAATGTTATGTTTCAGGGTTCAGTCAGTAATCAGATTTTATACATCTTGTAGCATGCATTGCACAGTACATTTGATTGAGTTTGTGTCAGCTGCAGCTCTACATTTTGTATATTGTTCTGTTGATGTCCTGAATATAACGTAAAGATTGTGATCAAAATGGTTGTCTAAAATTAAAAAGGATACATCTTTTACAAGATATCAGTTCACAAAATGGAATGCTGAGGTGTACAACTGCACACTCAGCCTCTGATAAAGGGTGGTACATCCCACTGCACTTGTTCTCAACCTGTAATAAAGTTAATAAATAGATTAACAATAAATAAAAACAAAGCACACCAAAACAATTGCAATTTTATGTCTGCAACTCTTGATGGGGTTAAAAACACTCTTAACGCGGACCTCCACCCTGAAGTGGAAGTTCCACTCATCTGATCCCTCCCCCCCTCCGGTGCCACAATTGACACCTTTCAGGGGGGAGGGAGATGCAGATACCTGGATAATCCAGGTATCTGCACCCACTTCCGGGACAAGCTAGCCGCAGCTAGCCGCAGATGCCCCCCCCCCATTGTGTTCTGGGAAACACACAGTTCCCAGGACACAGCAGGGACCAGTGGAGACACGTAGCACGACTCACGCATGCGCAGTAGGGAACCAGGCAGTGAAGCCGCAATGCTTCACTTCCCGATTCCCTGACAGAGGATGGCGGCGGGGGCAGCGGAAGGACGAGCGATTGCTCGTCATCTGCCGCCGACATCGCTGGACCCTGGGACAGGTAAGTGTCAATTTATTAAAAGTCAGCAGCTGCAATATTTGTAGCTGCTGGCTTTTAATATTTTTTTTTTAAGGCTAGGTTCACATTGCTGCGATGCGGGAACGCCGCGAATCCGCAGCGTTTTCCCGCATCGCATACCTCCCGCCGGCAGTTCACACTGCCCTATGCGGACGGCTGGGGGTGTCAATGTTATGTTAATGACACCCCCAGATCCGTCGGCATATCGCAGTGCGATCTGCCGACTCGCACAGGAATCGGATCGCATGGTGTGAACCCCCATGCGATCCGATTCCGTTGCGGACCCAAAAAAGGGTCCCGTGCGAGTTTGCTGCGGGACCACTGCGAGTTCAGCCATACTATCTGTATGGCTGAACTCGCAGCGCTACGGAGATCGGATGTGATTTGCTGTGCGAATCACATCCGGTTCTCCCCCCGCAGCGGTGTGAACCCAGCCTAAAGGTGCAGCTCCTCTTTAACTATACCTATACATATTTTATAGAAATCAATAAGCAAACTTTTAAATAAGAACATCACCATTATGATCAGTCTTAAGGTGTATGTGAACCCTCACATTGTAAAACAGCCCATTCAGTACAATAGAAATGAAAGGCACAATTCTGAATTTGTGGTAGCTCCTAATATTACACTGTTGTTAAGGAGCTACCACTGAATGCGTGCTGGCTTAAGTAATACAGTAATGTGTCCATCAACTCTGTACAGCTCCATGACCACCTGTTAGGACTGCACTTTAAATGAAGTTCATTAAAAAAAATAGTCTGCCATAAGAATTTTAAATTAAAAAGAAAAAAAATGTTTTATTTTGTTTTCCACGGGTTCTCTTTTGTTGTAAAATGAGCATGGACAAACCAGTGGAAACTCTCTTTTACTTGATTGCTCATGCGCATTTTCAAATGCATGTAACTGGATGTTAGGGGAAGTGCCTATAGAAGACAGAGAGATATTAACGCAAGAGTGGTCAATGGTAATTCTATACAGAAAGCTAGAAGCTAGTACGAACATATCTATTAATTAACCTTCATATTTTGTTCTGTTTATGTATTCAGTGACTGACCTAATAGCCACACAAATAAAGATACAATGGGTAAAATATCTTTATAAATGTATTATTCACAGATCATTAATACAGAATAGTAAATAAAAATATTCACCTATATTGGTCAGTATCTCACAAACATGGGCTTATGATTTCAAGGAAGACCTTCTAATTTCCCAGGAAAATTATATTGCAGCTGATAAACTTTATCAATCTGTTTGTACTATTGCATAATCTGACCCTATTCTCCTATTCTGATTTCTAGTTAGATTAAATGGAATTATTATACAACTATTCTGATTTCTAGTTAAATTAAATGGAATTATTATACAATGAGTTTTTCTGTGTTTGTACAAAAAATTATTTTCTTGCTAGATTTCTTAAAGCTTATATATTCAAAACATTTTATCCTATTTCCAAAGTTCTCCTCTTCTAATGCCAAAGTCAAATGAAATTCTTCACCCACTTTTAAGAATTTACTATTTTTTCTTACATAGACACCAATACATCCATCTGTACTCATTTAGGGTCATGTCACATGGGCGATTTTGTAGCTGTGATTTCACATTACTACAAATCACTAATGCTTACAGTAGCTGCTGTCAATTTGTCTCTAAGGCCCAGTTCACATGTCTGGCTGCAGTTTCCCCGTGTTTTTAGGAGTCCAATGCAGTTTTGCACATCCGTTCAAGTGCAAATTTTTACTTGAAACCACACCTGAACCAGTCTGAAAAATGCACAGGACTCTTTTTAAAAAGGGACCGAAGTCAGCCCACAGATATGTCAACCAGTTTTATAGAGAATGTATTCCTAAAAAGCTCAGGCGCTGTTTGGAGAACCAACATATGGCAGTCTGTGTAATGAATGTTAGCCCTCTGCAGCTACAGGGGAAATAAAACTCCAGGGATGGCATTGTGCAAAAGAGCAAACAACAAAAGATTCCTCTTAATCCAGTGCTGGGGGGGGGGGGGGGGTGGGGGGGGGGTGAAGGCTACAAACCACTTGAGGTATACCTTGGAAAAGTCATGAAAATGTCTAGTCCACAGTTTGTGATTATAGGATTTATTGTGAAATTAATGTCAAAGAGTTCCAACAATGGAAAAGGGTTAAAATATGGAAATATGGCTGACAGACAGTCAATGTTAAACATCATGCTTGATTATGAACAACGATCTCACCAATACCTCAGCAGGCTGACTCAGGCATGTCAGGGCCAGTGCTGGAGGTGGCCAAAAGGTGTGTGGTTGCCAGATGTTGCATGGGCATGCACCCAATGGAAGGGATAACAGACCACTGGTTGAACCCATAAGGGTCAGTTATGTGGAGAGGCACCTAATGGACTAGGCAGAGGACTCCAAACTGTCAGATGGTGCAGGTGGTGTAGTCAAGTGGCAAGCCAGATGCGATGTCACCAACACAAAGTGATGTTGTAGGACTCACCACAACAAGGCTTGGGATGGAACACAGATGCTATGGTAGAGCAGATGGGAGGCTGTAGACATGACAATGTGTTTTGGGCGTGGCCTTTTATCAAAAATCATGCGTTGTCATGACTACAGCCTGCTGACAGCCTTCCATCTGCTCTGCTACATCATCTGTGTTCCATCTCAGCTGATAACAGGTGATGTCAGAAGGGGGCGGGGTCACCCATTTACATCACCTGTTGGCCCTGTCCTTAGCTATATAACAGTTGTCATTGCGAAGAGGCTTCAGCCAGCGGGATCCTCCCATGGAGACGTAGTTTTTTTCTTTTTTCATTATTCAGACTGGACTATGGCTTCCCAGCAGGGTTGCTGGCTGCAGTTGTCTAAGCTGAGAGTGTGTGTTACACTCTCTTTCATGCTGCCCAAAGCCAGCACTAACAATTCCCCCTCCCCCCTCACCGATGGGAGAGGAGAGAGTGCTTGATCTGCACCTCTTCCTGTCAGCCCTACCCCTCTGTGTCTGCCCACACAATGAAAATGAAATTTGAAGTCCAGCAGCCTCAGATACATCTGAATGAGAGCTGCTGACTGCCAAGGGGTGAGTGAGCTCACCATCCATCTCTGTCTGTGACTGAAGTCTCCCCCTTCTATCCTATGTCCAGCCTCTGATTGAGAACGCTAAGGTAAATTATGGTTCTCAGAGCACCCCTTACTTTAGAGTTCCTCTTTACACCAGAGGCCACAGGTGTTCCCCCTTCAATCAGAGTCCTCTCCATACATCAGAGTTCTCAGTGTTAAATCAGGGTTCCAAGAGCATCCCTTATGTTAGAGTCCCCAGTGTTCTCCCTTACATCAGAGTCTGCAGAGCCCCCCCTTACAGTGAAAGGGAACTCTGTGAGTTCAGATGTAAAAGGGGAATTCTGGACTCAACTCTGGACTCTGATGTAAAGGGCGACTCTTGTTATTAACTTCATATGATTAGAAATGTTATTTAATAGCAAAAATATATGTATAGTTTTACTACAAAACAAAATTGCTGTGTGCTGTTAAAGTTTTTGGGTTTGACTTGAAGAAAAGGTGGCAACCCTAGATGTGCTGCCTTCCAAATGGTTGCTGTATAAGTGGACCTGGTGGAGCCTTGAGAGGCACCTGTCAATTTAGTTTGGGTCACAGTGACCATGGGCTGTTGGTGATAATTTGGTCACTGTGCTAGAAGCACAGTGAGAACAGAACAGCAGAGTTGCTTGATGTATACATGCAGCAGCACTGCTTTAAAGCTGCATGCTGTGCTGCCACATATATATGTTATCCTGGCAGGCACATGTTAAGAACAAAACCATTAAGCACTTTGTCGGTGCTGACATGGTGATTATATGACTTTGTTTATTAACATTGGGTTTGTGGTAACATTACAGCTGGCGTTAGGGTCATGGTTAGAATCAGGATTATATGTAAAAGGATTAGCTTGAAGCCAGCCATTTATGGATCAAAATTTGACCAGTTCAGCAGACCCTGGCTACATTTGATCCATGTAAGAACACCCTGGTTATGCAGAAGTCAATCTACTGATTGACTTCTGTACAACCAGCCTGTTGAGTTTTTCCTAATCGATCAGTGATGCTGGCTATAGCTGACAGCACCGATCATTGTTTTCAGATAGCGGGGAAGTTTCCACACTGTACCATAAAGGGCAGATTCCTCCATCCACCTCAAATGTGTCTATGAAGCAATCAGATCGTTTCTTTTTTTGTTCAGCCAGTGGTTGAAAAAAAAGTAAATTAATGTATGGGCTGCCTTATGCTGTGTACACATGGTCGGACTTTCCGGTGGGAAATGTTGAGCTTGTTGTCAGAAAGTCGGACCGTGTGTATGCTTCATCAAACATTTGTTGTCAGAATTTCCGCACACAAATGTTTGAGAGCAGGTTCTGAAATTTTCCTTTTACTTGGCTCATCGGACGTGTTGTACGTCACTGCGTTCTCACGTTCGGAATTTTGGGCCAACATTTGTGTGACCATGTGTATGCAAGACAAGTTTGAGCCAACATCCTTCAGAAAAAATCCACGGTTTTGTTGGAAAATCTGATCATGTGTACAGGGCATTAGAATGGAGGCTGGCTTTCTTTATTAACAAATCCACTATTAATCATGTCTGTGTGGACATAGAAGACATATGGCTTTGTGGATGTAAACTAGATCAAGGCTTATCTGTAGGTGCTGGTAATCTCCTAAACCTACATGGTTTAGGAAATATTTACAATTCTCCATATGATGAGTTATTCTGCGCATGCAGTCATGCCGTAACTGGCGGCTCCTGTGCACATGTGCGAGAGTGACGTCACACGACTCCAGCCAGTCACAGAGCCAGAGTTCGTGGCCCCGGAAGGAAGAGGGGTGAAGATGGATGCTTCCAGCCAGCAGGGACATCGCAGGCTTCTGTGTCAGGTAAGTGACACATAATGGACTACTATGCGATGCATAGTAGCCCATTATGCTTTACCTTTGCAGTGAAACAAAGAGAAAGTAGAACCCATCAGGGTTTACTTCCTCTTTAATAAACAACGGGTTAGTTTTAGAATTTGTTTATTAGCAAAGCTATTGATTGTTGTCTCAGGGCCAAAATGGTGATCGTATGGCTTTGGACTAATTAAGGGTTTCTCATGCCGCGTACACAAGTAGCGGACTATCCGACGGACTTAGTCTGGCAGACTTCCAGCCAGACTGTTCCTCCGACTTTCCGAACGGGCTACTTGCCCACATACGGCACTTTTTCAGCTGACTAATACGGCGTACTAAGTCCGCCGTACTATCCGCCCTACCTTTGAAATGAACGGACTAGCCCACACACGCGGAGGAAAGTCCGCTCATTTCGAGCGGGTCTCCAGGTAGGCGGGGCCCGCGAAGGAGACGTCGCTGGCCCCGCCACCTGGTATGGACTTAAAGGGGAACCCCAATGCCGAAAAAATCAGCGTGGGGGTTCCCCCCAGGTCCAGATCAGACCCTTGTCTTAGCACGCTACCCGGCCGGCCAGGAAAGGGGGGGACGAGCAAGCGCCCCCCCTCCTGAGCCGTACCAGGCCGCGTGCCCTCAACATGGGGGATGCCTTGGGGAAGGGGGGGCCACGCGGCCCCCCGACCACAAAGCACCTTGTCCCCATGTTGATGAGGACAAGGGCCTCTTCACGACAACCCTGGCCGTTAGTTGTCGGGGTCTGCGGGCGGGGGGCTTATCGGAATCCGGGAGCCCCCTTTAATAAGGGGGCCCCCGGATACCGGCCCCCCACCCTATGTGAATGATTATGGGGTACAATGTACCCCTACCCATTCACCTGTGAAAAAAAGTACAAAAAAAAACACAACACATGGTAAAAACAGTTGCACAGCTCCGGGGGTCTTCTCGCCAGACTCCTCTGTTATCTTCTGCTAGCTCTTTTGCTAGCAGAGGAGCCCAGCTTTCTTCCTCGCTGTCGGCCTCTTCTTCCGACTTCGGGGGTCTTGTCCCCCTCTTCGGTTCTTCTGCCGGGCCACCGCACCTTCTTATAGCTCTTTTACAGGCGGTGTCCCGGTCTTCTGTCGCCACTGTCGTCGTCGCTGCCGCCTTCTGTTCTTCTCTTCTTCTCTTCAGATGTTGACTCGTCACATTCTCCGCTCACAATGGCTCAGACGCGATGCACGGCGACTTATATAGGGACATCACCGGATGATGTCCCCGCCCATTATGGTGTCACAGTCCCAGAGGATGCTGGGACTGTGACATCATAATAGGCGGGGACATCATCCGGTGATGTCCCTATATAAGTCGCCGCGCGCCCGGTCCCCGTCATTGTGAGCGGAGGGAGCGACGAGTCAACATCTGAAGAGAAGAAGAGAAGAAAAGAACAGAAGGCGGCGACGACGACAGCGGCGACAGAAGAGCGGGCCACCGCCTGTAAAAGAGCTATAAGAAGGCGCGGTGGCCCGGCAGAAGAACCGAAGAGGGGGACAAGACCCCCGAAGTCGGAAGAAGAGGCCGACGGTGAGGAAGAAAGCTGGGCTCCTCCGCTAGCAAAAGAGCTAGCAGAAGATAGCGGAGGAGTCCGGTGAGAAGACCCCCGAAGACGGAAAACCCCCTGAGCTGTGCAATAAACTATTTTTACCCTGTGTTGTGTTTTTTTTGTACTTTTTTTCACAGGTGAATGGGTAGGAGTACATTGTACCCCATACTCATTCACATAGGGTGGGGGGCCGGTATCCGGGGCACCCCTTATTAAAGGGGGCTCCTGGATTCCGATAAGCCCCCCGCCCGCAGACCCCGACAACCAACGGCCAGGGTTGTCGGGAAGAGGCCCTTGTCCTCATCAATATGGGGACAAGGTGCTTTGGGGTGGGGGGGCCGCGCAGCCCCCCTTCCCCAAGGCACCCCCCCATGTTGAGGGCACGCGGCCTGGTACGGCTCAGGGGGGGGGGGGGGCGCTCGCTCATCCCCCTTTCCTGGCCGGCCGGGTAGCGTGCTCGGACAAGGGTCTGATGTGGACCCGGGGGGAACCCCCACGCCAATTTTTTCGGCGTTGGGGTTCCCCTTTAAGTCCATACCAGGTGGCGGGGCCAGCGACATCTTCTTCGCGTGCCCCGCCTACCTGGAGACCGGCTCGAAATGAGCGGACTTTTCTCCGGGCGGGAAAAGTCAGTTCATTTCAAAAGTATGGCGGACTGGCATACGCACGGCCGGATTGTCCGCTGAAATGAGAGTCCGGCGGGAAGATTGCAGTGCAAAACTACTTTCTAAGTCCGCCGTACTTTCGGGTCAAAAAAGTCTGCCGGAGGCTACACACGGGGGGATTGTCCGGCGGACTTGAGTTTGCCGGACTTTTCCACCCGATTGTTTGATCGTGTGTAGGCGGCATCAGCCTTATTTTATCATATACCGCTTTTAATGGAAAAATCCCCTGATAAAGTGAACATTAATGTCCGACAATATAGGGTCAATTATCTCTCTCTAAAGATAAATCCCGTATGCATAAATTGATACCTACAAGTTGCAAAGGCCTGAGAACATGATGCCAAGATGATTCCAACTGGCCAAAAGAGTAACTGATTTGGGCAGTCTGGTGTGATATGATAGATCAGCTGAGAGGATGCGATGGGATTATGGCCAGTTTACATCAGTACACAGTGCAGGAAACCTGCATTCACTACATGTTTCCAGCACCGCATTCAAAACACACTGCCCTTGTCATCTGCATTGGGTGTCAGTGTTAACTTAACGACACCCCAAATGCAGGTCATATAGTAAATGCAGTGCATTTGCCTGCGCCCGATCGCATGGTACAGTAGTCAGCTGCAATCCAGTTGCTGTGTTTTTATTAAAGTAGTGCGTTCACTGCTTTTGATGTGGCCCAGCGCAATTTAATCCCTTTCAAATGAATGGTCTGAATATGCACTACACCCAGATTGTATGTGAAAGCGTAGCTCTTTTCTGTGGGATTCATGAAGTGAACCCGCCCTAAAAAGCTCAGGCTGGGCTTCTCCTAGGGGCACAGGAGTGCAACAAATTTTGTACTCCTGTGACCCGTTTTCAGCGGAGAGCGGTCTGAAGTCTACTTTCCACTTACGTCACTAGGATCAGTCCAGGCAGCGCATCATCCCGACTTAGGAAGTCTGGATCCACCAGCTGCCTTGACCTTTGACAGTCTCAGCCTCTCAACGAGATGGCCACTCCTCGGCCCCTCCACAGGTTCCTCCCCCCTCCACAGCCCAGTGCTCCAATGAGCATGGAGGAACAGAGCAGAAGAGATGCTGACTTCGTGGAGGTGAGAGAACCGAGCCATCGGTGATGTTTGATGGCTCAGTACTCAGTGAAGAGGCAGCAGGGGACAGATGCAGCATCGGTCTGATGTTGCATCCACCTAGGTAAGTATGAATAGCCCAAAAAAAACAAAAAAAAAAACGATGCTTCTCTTTTAAGGAGCTTATGGTTTTGTATCCATTAAGGAGGTCATTCAGTTTTATAAGGAGTAATGTTAATTTCTCCCTCACTTGGCATACAGTTGTTGTAAATCCTGGAGATTAAAGATATGACATTCGTTGATTATTATTTTGGACATTTTATAGGCAATTCATTGGCAAAATAAGTGGATAATTATGTTTTTTTTTTACAGCTTGGGGGAGGTTGGTTCTATTCTACTTATGACAATAATTTAGAAGAAAAGTATTTGTTTATTATAAGTAGTCACTAATATATTGCATTTTTGAGTTATAAGTCTGATGTCACAAAACTTGTATTGAGTAATTGCTTCTCAGTGTATGACCTCATTAAAAAGTGTGCCACATGAGCTTACAACATGTAGCTTGTGGCTGGCTGGCTATTTTTATAGTGGTTGTAAACCCTTACATATACTAGCTTCTTGTGATGCACAGAGATGGAACAAATCCTCTTATATAAGCTGTACCTGTTTATCTGCACCTTCTCTTCTCTATAGACTTCTAAAACACAGATCAAATGTTTTGACATAACCTATTAGAAATGACTCATGCAGATGGCAGAGGAAAGAAATAGCAGAGAGAAATCACACTCTGTGTTTTGGATAGAGGCAATCACAAGTTATAGAAGACTATGTTTTGTTCATTTTTCATTTCAGAGGTTTACAACCACTTCAACATATCTGAAAAATAATTTATGTTGATGCACTTTAAATGTACTTGTCATTGTTATGTGTTGATAATAAAGCTTCCACCAATAATTTCAAAGGGTGAATTTCTTGATATATGTACATTATTATTTTTATTCCAGTAGCTCCCTAGTTAAGTTTAGTCATGAAAATAAAATAATTTAAATATAATTACTATGCAACGATAAGAAGCTAAATCAGAAATGTCATTGTAAGCAAAAAAGCTAGTATACTACATGTGACAGTGTGTAATAAAAGCATAATTTCCAAAAAGGTGACATCGGAATAAGTTCCTGCAAGCCTGAACATGCAGGAGGTTGTACTGTATTACAACTAATTACATGAAAGCTGTAAATAACTCATTAATCCTGGCAGGGGTATAGATAATTTAGCAACAAAACAGTGTACTGTTTACAGTCCCCAGGGAGCAGGTTGGCTTGGAGAAAGTGCTCTATTGTTATGTTTCCATCACATAGAACATTTATAAATGATATATTTTATTAAATAAAAGTGTTTAAATGTAGCTGATAAATTGCAAGCTTTGCATTAAAAGTGCATCACAAACTAACAATTACCATTATCATTCGAATGACTCACCGTGATGCCATTAAAACTGCTCTCAAATGTTCCTATGTCTTTTTCTTTTTTGGAGAACTTGATAGGGTAATTTTTTGGTGTTAATGCTCAATATTGGAATAGCTGCTCCATTTGGAGAGAAGATAATAACTGTCTGGTTTATTTAGCTTTTTTCAATGCCAAAAGTCCTGTAATTTGGACAGTTATATGTTTGACATGCAAAGCGTTTATACTAGAATAATATTATAGAATGCTTAGTTTATTTTTAGCAAACCATAGCAAACAAAAAATTAGCTGCTCTACCTTTGGAAAAAAAATCTGTTTTAATATGGGTATAACCCACTTAAGGTTTAGGGTATGAATAGGATGAGCTTATAAGTAATAGGCACAAGTGCAGGTCTTTCACCCACCTACAGGTACCTAATGTACAGACCAACCAGGCACAAGTCTTCCATCTATAAGGATAGTACACTAATTCAATCAGAGCCTTCCTGAAGTAACTATTATGACTTTATAAGAATTCCAATTGTTTGTAGCCTCTGGTTTATCCTGAAAAAGCTGCAGTTCATAAACACCATACTGAAGAACTTTTGCTTAGCAGCCCTAACTGCTAAGATGACAGGAGCTTTGCTTTCATAAAACTGTATTTCACAAAACTCTTGTCAAGCAACATCTGGCTTGTTCGTGGCAGAATTTGAAACATACAATTCACCACTGGAGCATATTTAGGCACCCTCATAAAAGTCTTGGACAATAGAGTCTACTATCAATCCTAGTCTTCTAATGAAAATAAACATGCAGCTTGTATGTTTACTAAAACAAAACTAAAGCTAGAACTGTTGAAAGAAACCATATGAGTTTGACCCTAGAAGTACTTCTACCCCACGTGTCTTAGGATAATGACTCAGCCAGTAATTAACATAGAGGCTCTTGTGTAACTTTATTTTCAGAAAGAGAGTTTATTTGTTATTGTTGTATAGTGATATTATGTTCTCACTGGTTGTGTTTTCTGAAGATGTGCATATCCTTAGCATCTATTGTTTACTCATTATTAAAGCGGGGTTACACTCAAAATTGGAACTTCCACTTATCCACTTACTTCCACTTATCTGTCTGCTCCCCCCTCCGGTGCCACATTTGGCACTTTTCAGGGCAGAGTACCTGTTTTTGACAGGTCCCCCTTCCCCACTTCCGTATACAGTGCAGCGGCGCCATCCCTCTGAAGTTTTGCCCCCCTTCCTCCTCCGCTGAGCCAATTGGAAAGTGCAGCGCTCTTCATGCATGCAAAGTATGGAACCGACTGTGAAGCCAAAAATCTTCATTGCCGATTTCCCTTACCTGGAACAGTGGCTGCAGCAGCACCCGACAGATGATCCAGAAATTGTCTGGGGTGCCAACATCGTGGGAACTCTGGTCGGGTAAGTGTCCTAATATTAAAAGTTAGCAGCTACAATATTTGTAGCTGGTGACTTTGAATTTTTTCGTGGGGGGGGCTGTAACACCTCTTTAATGTCACGTGTTTTCCAACTGTAAAGCCTCATATACACTATCAGATTTTCAGACAGGAATTGTGTGATGACAGGCTGTTGGCAGAAAATCCAACCGTTTGTATGCTCCATCAGACAATTGTTGTAGGATTTTCCGCAGACAAATGTTGGATGGCAGGCTTTAAAATTGTCCACAGACAGCGGTCTGTTGTCAGATTTTCTGAGCGTGTGTACACAAGTCCGTCGAATAAAAGCACAAAGTACAAACACACATGCTCAGAAGCAAGGACGAACAGTCGGTGTTGTAAAACTAGCACTCATAATGGACAATTCACACGGCAAATTATGAACTCTCAAAATGCAGCCCACGTTCGCTTCTTCTTTCTAATGGGATAATAATGAAGCTGCTTTGCTGATGATACTGATGGAGTTCTTCAAAACGTATTTAAAAAGCCTTTTTTTTTTCTAGTGATATCAAGAATAGTTTTTTTTGGGGGGGTGGGTCAAGTTACCACAACACCATTATCCCATAGTTTTTAAAGTGGTTGTAAACCCTTCACAACCACTTTTTGCTACAGGTAAGCCTATAATTAGGCTTACTTGTAGCTACATTGGATATCTCCTAAGCCTGCATGGTTTAGGAGATATCCCCTGTATTTGCATGTGCCAACGTAATCGGCACATGCGCACTGAAGCAAACTGAAGCAACGGCACGTACGTGCCATTACTTCAGTTAGACTGTGCCATTACCAGCGTCTCCTGCATCCATGCGCGGGGGTGACATTATCGTTGCTCTGGCCAATCACAGCGCTGGAGCCCACGATACCCAGAATGCGGCCACTGGAGCAGGGTATGAGGATGGCTGCAGGGGCTTCAATCTCAGGTAAGTAATTCATAATGAGCTAGTATGCTACTAGCTCATTATGCCTTCGACTTGCCTTTATTCCTTTGTCCCTTGTTAATTTTACATTGTATTTTTTAAATGTAACTGCCTACTCCCAAACTGTCATTTTAAGTAAAACACATAGCCGAGTATTTTTTTATTTTTTAATTATTATTTAATAGGGAGCACAAGAAGGTCCTATAAAAATCAAGAGGAAGGCAGTGATGGAGAAACTGTTGGAATTGGTGAAGCCTTTGTACCCCAGGGCAGACCTCAATTATGTGAATAATAAAATTGGGAACATGAGGCGTACATTTAATAGGGAGCAGAAGAATGCCCTGGAATCAAAAAGATCGGGAACAGCAGCAGATGACCGGTATGTCCCCAGGCTGTGGTATTACCACGGCCTGCAGTTTGTGACAGACCAAACCAAACCCAGGCCATCGCTGTCAACACTCCCTTCCACATCGGCTGAGGCCATTTTTTTTTCTTATGCATTATTCAAAAAATAAAATAAAATAAATTAGACATGTTATCTGCCATCCAAATTGACATTAAATAACTTCACCAAAAAGTGCATTCTCTGCATACAAAAAAAAATAAAGTATAAAAACTAAAATCATATTTTAAAACAAAAAAAAGCAAATTAGTAATTGTATGGCTGAAAATCCCCAGCCCAGCAGGCTTGTTGGGGGGCTTGAATTGTCCATGTCCGCCATTCAGCTGTGGTGAGTGGGGTTGCTGTGGTGGGTGGGGTTGCTGTAGTGGCTGTGAAGGTGAGGCATCCAAATCCAAGATATGGGTTTTGGATGAAATTTGCCCCCCATTGAGGAACTGCAGGATTAGTTCCTCGTACATACTCCTTTGCTCCACATCCATATATCGTAATTTATTATCTGTCAGAGAGCCAAATGCCTCAGCTGCATCTGGGGCCATACCGATTGCAGTTGCGTGGCTGAGAAAGGCATCTGTGGCCTTGTCCAGGTTCCTGCTCTTCCTGGCCCTTTTAGCAGGAGGGCATATGAGTGGGATATCTGGGACTCTATGTGGCTGCTGGTCAAAGGTTCCTCCTGACTGACACTTTCCTGTGTATGAAAATGGGACATAATTAGTATTTTTTTTTGGTCATCAATCACACACAATTTTGAACTCATGACTTTTGCAAATTGAATGTGGAGAAATAGAAAAGACTATCTTTCTGACCCCAGCATTTTTCGTTCTTGTCTCAATCATTTTTGGCCACTACTGTCGATTGATATGGAAACCACATTGTTAAGGCAGAAATTTTTGAACAATAACATCTAGTTATCATCATTCTATTTTTGGATATAAATATGTTCAACAATGCTATACCTGGGTCAAGCTGGGCTCCTCCACATCTTCATCCTGTGTCGAAGGACCAGAGTGGACCTCAGGAGCTGTGGCCTCATTCGATGTGGAAGGGAGTGTTGAGAGTGATGGCCTGGGTTGGGTTTGGTCAGACAAAAAATGCAGGCTGTGGTAGTACCACAGCCTGGGTACTTACAGATCATCTGGTGCTGCTCCCGATCTGTGGGAGTTTGGAACCTTTTTGTGCTCCTTATTAAATATACTCTTCAAGTTCCCAATTTTGCTCTTCACAAAATTGATGTCTGCCCTGGGGTACAGAGGCTTCACCAATTCCAGAAGTTTCTCCATCACTGCTTCCCTCTTGATTTTATTTGAGTAATCCCTACTCTTAAACTTCCAGAGACAGGGCAACTCCCAGTACTGGTCTATAAAATGAGGCAAAAAAATCGGGCACAGTGAATTTATCCACCATAATGTCAGGCTTAACTCATAATCTAGTCCCAATATAGGCCTCAATCTAAGCAGTATAGGCCACCCAATTTACAATTGTACCTTCATTTTAGGGCTTCTTTCGCGTGTTGGCGATATCGATCGCTCATCCTCAAGTCCCAGATAGTTCCTACAGCCATTCCATCACCCGCATGTTATGGCTTTATATACACTGTGCATGGGTGAAACTCCGCTCTCAGTGAGTCATGACGCTGGGGCGTGACCATCTCTTTTCTGCATACGACACACACGGAGGAACATTAAGGAATGACAACATGGCAAATTCTGTGAATTTTAGGCAGGCCCGCTGTGGTGGAGCTTATAGGACCCACAAAGCAACAAGTTCAGCGAACAGTGAACAATTTGGGCTGTTCGCAGCAAATTCGAAAAGCCGGAACACCCCATACAAGTCTATGGGAGAAATCTAAAGTGCTAATTTTAAAGGCTAATATGCAAGTTACTGTCCTAAAAAGTGTTTGGGGACCTGGGTCCTGCCCCAGGGGACATGGATCAAAGCAAAAAAAAAAGTTTTAAAAACGGCCGTTTTTTCAGGATCAGTGATTTTAATAATGATTAACGTGAAACAATAAAAGTGTAATATTCCTTTAAATTTTGTACCTGGGGGGTGTCTATAGTATGCCTGTGAAGGGGCGCATGTTTCCCGTGCTTAGAACTGTCCCTGCACAAAGTGTCATTTCGCAAGGAAAATAAGTCTTTTAAAATCACTTTCTATTGTCGGCTCCTGTAATACAGAGAACACTCAATGAGTGTTCTCTGTATTAGCCGACAATTCATTTATTGATAAAAAAAGAAGAAAAAAAGCATGGGGGTTCCCCTAAATTCAATTACGCACCTGCGTTACATCAGAGGGGGCGGGGTCACCCATACGTCACTGGGGAACCCCATGGCTTCCCTCATCAGCGTCAGAGGGGGCGGGGTCAGGTGACGGGTGACCTCGCCCTCCTAATATAAGAAACGTCAGTGCTGGGATCTCCGCAGTGTCTCCGCAGTGGAGACAGAAGATGGATGTATGGACAGCGCTGGACTGAAAATCACCCGTCGCTGGATCAGATCAGCCGTCGCTGGACCCCGGAGAGATGATCATCTGTTGCTGGATAGCAAGAGTGGATTACCACCGCTGGAATCTTTTTTTTATTTATTTTTTTCTTAATAAAGGAATTTTTCAAAAGTGTGTTTGTCTTATTTAACTATTTTTACACTTTCTTTGTGAAATGGTAGGGGTACTTTTGTACCCCTTTACCAATTCAAACAGGGGGGGGCTGGGATCTGGGGGTCCCCTTGTTAAAGGGGGCTTCCAGATTCTGATAAGCCCCCCGCCCGCAGACCCCTACAACCACCGGCCAGGGTTGTGGGGATGAGGCCCTTCTCCACATCAATATGGGGACATGGTGCTTTGAGGGGTCACAGATCCTCCCAATGTTGAGGGCATGTGGCCTGGTATGGTTCAGGAGGGGGGGCGCTCTCTCGTCCCCCCCTCTTTTCCTGCAGCCTGCCAGGTGGCGTGCTCGGATAAAGGGTCTGGTATGGATTTTTAGGGGGACCCCACGTCAATTTTTTTTTAAATTTGATTTGGGGTTCCCCTTAATATCCATACCAGACCTGAAGGGTCTGGTATTGATATTTAGGGGGACCCCCACGTAATTTTTTTTTTAATTTGACACGGGGTTCCCCTTAATATCCATATCAGACCTGAAGGGCCTGGTAATTGAATTTAGGGGAACCCCCATGCTTTTTTTTTTAATCAATGAATGAATTGTCGGCTAATACAGAGAACACTCATTGAGTGTTCTCTGTATTACGGGAGCCGACAATGGAAAGTGATTTTAAAAGACTTTTTTTCCTTGCGAAATGACACTTTGTGCAGGGACAGTTCTAAGCACGGGAAACATGCGCCCCTTCACAGGCATACTATGGACACCCCCCAGGTATGAAATTGAAAGGAATATTACACTTTTATTGTTTCACTTTAATCATTATTAAAATCACTGCTCCTGAAAAAACGACCGTTTTTACAACTTTTTTTTGCATTGATCCATGTCCCCTGGGGCAGGACCCAGGTCCCCAAACACTTTTTAGGACAGTAACTTGCATATTAGCCTTTAAAATTAGCACTTTAGATTGTTAACGTTCGAGTCCCATAGACTTTAATAGGGTTCTAAAGTTCATACGAAGTTTAGGTCTGTTCGCAGGTTCTGGTACGAACTGAACAGGGGGTTGTTCGGCTCATCCTTACTCATGAGCAAGGGTGAGCTGGTGAAGATGGTGCGCATCCTCAAGAAGCACGACTATGACTTCAAGCTGCTGTCTCACCACCCCATGCCCACTCTGCTGCCTGACTCTGGGTGGGACAAAGCAAGAGATAAGCAAAACACCTTAGCAGGCAAGTGACAATCCGCAAGGTGGGGCAGGTGATGTGGCAATTGACAATCCTCAACTTGTGGCAGGCGACGTGGCAAGTTACAGGCCACAACATGTGGCAGGCAATGTGGCAAGTCACAATCTGCAACATTTGGCAGGTGACATGGCGAGTGACAATCTGCATCTGGGGGCAGGCAAGTGACAATCCACAAGGTGTGGCAGGTGATGTGGCAATTGACAATCTGCAAGCTGCGGCAGGTGATGTGGCAAGTAACAATCCTCAACTTGTGGCAGGTGACGTGGCAAGTTACAGGCCACAATGTGTGGCAGGCAATGTGGCAACTTAAAACCCACAACTCGTGGCAGGTGATGTGGAAAGTGACAATCTGCAACATGTGGCAAGGAGCAATCTGCATCTGGTGGCAGGCAAGTTACAATCTGCAACGTGTGGCAGGGGACGTGGCAAGTGACAAGTGACAATCTGCAACATGTGGCAGGTGACGTGGCAAGTGACAATCTGCAATGTGTGACAGGTGACGTGGCAAGTGACGTGGCAAGTGACAATCCCCAACTTGTGGCAGGTGATGTAGCAAGTGACAATCCGCAACATGTGGAAAGTAACAATCTGCATCTGGTGGCAGACAAGTGACAATCCGCAACGTGTGGCAGGCGACAGTGGCAAATTACACACTCAGGCTCCCACTGATTCTGCATTATGGTGAGTTGAACCATTCCATTTTGTATTACAATGTAATAATATAAATAATGTGCTTCAATCATCCTGACACCATAACAACCATGATGTCAGGATAATTGAAGCACCAACCCCAGCCATTGCCCCGATAAATGATCCACAAGAAAAGTATTTTCTGGCAGTGCCCCTCCCAAGACTAGACTCTGGATCTACCCCTGGTCACGCCTGCTAGCATGATCCTCATATATCACCTATTCCATAGGAGACAAGAGGGGTGGGGGGCAACTGCATGAGTTTTTCAATGTTGGCACTTGTCCAGTGTTTGCCTTCTGTAAAATAATATCACCTTCCCTTTTCGATATATTTTTCTTGGAAAAAAACACAGTACAGCATGGTGTAGTCCACTAGTCAGGAGACAACATTGTCTCAAGTGCAAGGTTAGTCAACTAATGCAACAAAATGGATGCTAGACACATCACCTTCACCCTGTCTGATTCAAAAACCAAACAGTAACAGCGCTATTTACAATAAAATACTCAATTCATATAACGTATTGCATAAAAATTGCATCATGCGACTTGATGCGATTTTTATGCACTAAGTTATATGAAATGAGTATTTTATTGTAAATAGCGCTGTTACTGTTTGGTTTTCGAATCAGACAGGGTGAAGGTGATGAAGTTTATATATACATAGATTCTTCTATGTGATAACGACAGCTGGTAGCAGAAGGGTAGGCAGAATCCATTTGGCGCTGGGTTCAGGGATACTGTGCGATTTCTGAAATTTTGTCTGGATGCTAGACACAGATGTGACTTGGGCTTGCTTAATGAATGGTGTATTGTTTCTTTTTAGAGGAAAGCGAGTGTGGTCAACTGAACCAGGATGTTGGTTTTGAGGCTTGGGATCTGACACATGAACCCAGCACAGACCTTCCACTTGTTGATGTAACATCCCCTGATACAAGTCAAACAGAGGGCCAAAGAGACCCAGAAGTGAAAAACTATTTGTGAGCCTCTTGTTTGCGCAAGTTGGTATTCTTTGAATCTGGCTTCAAATGTGTATACATACCAAGTATTTAGATGTCCAAACCAAACACCCACTCCACAGTCCACACATTAGCAAAAATATGTAGTAAAGGAGCTGGCAGTGTACTGCTAGGTACCCAAATGTTGAAGACCCAGACACCAGGGCCAAGATTACATAGTAGTTGCAGTGTGTACATTCCTAATAGTGTAGGTGTCTGAAGGGCAAGCAGGTTGCAAGCAACAATAGATTTGGTAGGTATTTACAAAATTTGACTAGTAACTTAACCATAATTCACTATGTAAGGCCTTAGCCACTTGACCATCGTTCCCTTAATACTTTTTTCTCTTCTTTCAAGGTCACGAACTTCCAAGATGCACAATTGGACAAATGAGTGCAGATATGATGCAGCGTTTAAATGATCTTGAGCAAATAAAGGAGGCTGCTGCTGCTTTACAGTGAAGAATACGTGATTATGTTGACATGCTTGCCAAAATTTAAGTTCATCTGGCCTGGGTTGAAGTTTTGTTCCACTTTTTGGCTCCTGTTTGTACTTTTCGTATTTCACATGTTTTTCTGACTTTTAAGCTCTGGTTTACATTGATGCTACTTGGAAATTGTGCTACTTCACTTGAAGTTGCGCAATTTCTAAGTAGCAAGGTCAGCACAATTACAGGGCTGCTTGATAGACATTTGTGTGGCTTCATGCCCAGATGTCTATTGAAATCGGCAAAAGTAGTGCAGGAACTACTTATGCAAATTGCCACTAATTCGGTGGAACAGGGCCATTGCCTCAAATAGGCTGTGACTTGTAATGCGATTTTATGTCTCAAATCACATGACAAATCGCTCCAATGTGAACCTAGGCTTTAGTGTCTGAGGTAAGTGTTTCTCCACTCCACTTCTCAAGGTGTATCACCAAACAACATCTAGTTTGCTAAAGCAACAAAACACACAGTGGGTCAACATGTGCTAGCCCCCATCATGGGGTATCAATGGACCTGTTCCGAAGGTGTAACCCCTTCCTCTTACCTACTTCAGTAAGGAAAGGATTGCATCCCCAAAATGCCTCCATTGATACCCTGTGATGGGAGAAAGCACATGTTAGCAATGGCAGTGTTTTGGGGGTGCATCCCCTTCCTCTCACCTACTTTAGTTATGAGGAAGGGGTTGCACCCCCAAAACATGTACATTTATACCCTGTGGTGGGAGATAGCACATGTTGACACACTTTGTGTATACAAGTATTATGGCGCTCAGAGAAACACAACAGCCTACCGCAATTTTCAAAAACTGAAAAAGAATATATATACAGTACTCCAGATGTAGATCTACATGCATAAACATATGCTATTGACAGATTGCATATACACAAGAGAAGTAAAAAAATGAAAGTGAAAGTGAAAATAAATGACAAAATAAATACTATAAGTATAGTCAAAAAATACTTGAAAGCTGTACACGGGTGGGGGGGGGGGGGGGGGGGCAGAGGAAGGGAAGGGGAGGAATGGGAAGGAGGAACAGAAGAATTTAAAAAAGAAATTGATTCTTCTTTAAAAGCTAAACACAGTCCAAGCTCGGCAGCCATCTGGTGGAAACTAAAACAGGTTCCCGGTGGCACTGTAGAGGATAAAAGAGAACAAGAAGCACCTCTGGGTGTAGACTGTATAAACTTTCTTTAATAAAAACCGTGATGAAAACACTCACATTATAGCAGTAATAGTTAGGCGATGTACTAATACCATTTGAAGGGAGGGGAGAAATGCCTCAGTGTGTAGTCATTCCAGCGCGCTGGGGAGTCCTGTCGGGATGTTTCTGCTCATGGTGGCCGTATTAGTGTCCATACAAGCCGGTATTAACAGAGCGTGTTCATCCAAGACGCGTGGAAAGCAAGCGGAACTCCAGGCGAAGGGGGATGACATCACGAGGGGTGCGACGCATTTCCTGAGCCGACAGAGCCATGGGTGATACGCTGGCTGCGTTCCTTTGTCAAGCAGAAATGCCCTGTTGCTATGTAGTCCTCCTAATCTGCCACTTCCTGGTCCGTGGAGCTCCTCGTCACTTCCACTGGCATTCCACTGGAGTTCCGCTTGCTTTCCACGCCTCGGATGAACACGCTCTGTTAATACCGACTTGTATGGACACACAGCCACCATGAGCAGAAACATCCCAACAGGACTCCCAAGCGTGCTGGAATGACTACACACTGAGGCTTCTCTCCCCTCCATTCACATGGGCTTAGTACATCGCCTGACTATTACTGCTATAATGTGAGTGTTTTTAATCACGGTTTTTATTAAAGAAAGTGTATACAGTCTACACCCAGAGGCGCCTCTTGTTCTCTTTTATCCTCTACAGTGACACACTTTGTGTTTTGGGGCTTTAAAAACTAACCTGTTTGTAGGGACATTTAATAGTTATGCATCTATGTGTACATGGCTTCAAATTTTGGCTTTTACAGGGGTGAGATCACCCCATCTGAGGAGGGCAACATCAACACAGTCTTGGGAAACTAATGTCTCATATGGCCTTCACTTTACCCAACTTGAACTTTTTAAGTATTCGAGTTGGGGATGTGAATTAGCCCCAAAAAAGGCAAAATAATGTTTTTTATAAAACCTTAAACCACACATGTGAATATTCATTGAATAAAATGTTTTTACTAAGCAATGTGTGGCTTATTATTTCAATGATCAATACAAGTGTACTTGTTATGTTTGTGTAGTTACAATGATAATGTGCTCTAAAATGTGGCCAACTCAGGCAATTTTATGGGCTCAAAGAAATTAAAGTTGAAGAGTTAATGCCTTTAAGAGTTGAAAAGGCATAATGTTTTTGAACTTAGTGCATTGGATACATTAAAAACAAAAACATTGTGTGTATGTAGTAGAACCACAGCACAACATAATAGTTGAAGAAGAGATTGTCACCTCATAAAATCACCAAATTAAAGGCCATTTGAGAACCCATTATACAGATAAGAAACACAGACAATGGTAGTTCAAATGAAATAGGAGTTTATGATCAAATAAAAATATTATACAGGACCAGCTACAGTTTCCTGTTAAGCCACTGCCTCTCTACCCACAAAAGAATCCATGTATTTTTGCCGGATATCTTAAGCATTTTAGGAGGGCAACCCAGCACAGCCAGTTTCGAGAGCCATCATCGTGCTCACCGATGGACAAGCTGCAGCCTCTTCAGCTGGGCTGACACTGCAGCACTGAGGCGAGGTAGCTGCTAGCATTTCTCCATAAATAATTGTGGAGGCTACAACAGCACAATACAACATGGTTTATTTTATATTGTGCTAGGTTAATAGGTGTTAAAAACATCCTGAAGAGACTGGAGAGGATGCCAAGGGAATTTTCAAACACCCTTCTGGCACGTGAGAGCCTATAATTAAAGATTATGTGCTCTGGGGTGAGGTTCCTCATAGGATGTTCCCCCAGAGCAAAGCCCTCATCTGCCACAAAAACAAAATTGAGGCCCTTAACATTGTCCTCAGTAGGTGGCAAACTTAAGGTGCCATTCTGGAGCCGATGGTAGAACTCAATCTGCATAACGAAACCTCCATCCGAGTTGTGGACATTCTTCCCAACATCCAAAAACAGGAACTCATGTTGCAGACACTACAGCTAGCAGGACTATGCTGTAAAATCCCTTGTAGTTAAAAAAATATGAGCCAGAGTTGGGTGGTGGGACAATCCTGACATGTTTGCCATCAATAACACCCCCACAATTGAGAAAATCCACTGACGCTGCAACTGAGCTGCAACATCCTGCCATTGCTGTGGGTTGGAAGGAAACTATGGAGTCAAAAAAGGAATAAGAAATGACTACTTCTGCACATAACATTGCAAGCAGGTTTGACACAAACAGTGTTGGCCAACATAAGTATAAAATTGAAATGAGTATTTAAAGAAAAAAGTGCAAGGTCACCTTATCAAATTCCTCACCCCCTCTGGTGGCACATTTAAAAAATGTTATGGTGAGGGGAGGTAATGGGTAGATGTTTTGGACAGGTAACCCTCTCCACTTCCATGAGAGCTGAATGCATAAATAATGTGTGATCTTGGCCAGCCCCTCCTTACTTACACTATTGGCAGCCCAGTGGACAGGTAAGAAGTGTCATAATCTAAAAATATGGATACACACTGTCCAAATTTCAGCACATGTTGAAATTCATAAATTACCTATCAAGATAATAGGAGACAAAAACGTTCTATGTTACAATTTTAAGGTAATGAGGCAGGCTCTTGCCCTGCATTCTTTGGTGAATTCATCCAGAAATGTGACCACAAAATAGGTATAGTGTGTACAGGTTTTGCAAAGTCAGCAGATAGAGTATTTGTTTTGGTTGACTTAGCATTTTGGGGGGTTCCAAATGAGTTTGTGCCCCAAATAAATGGCCTCTTGCACTCTGTCTGAATTTGAGGACAACAATAACATTTGGCCAAATTTTAGGGGGTGTTTAGGGTAAGCACAAAAATGTACCTGACAAAACACATTGTTAAGTTGTTATGCTTGGTGTGTATGGGCCCAGGATAGCATGCTGGAGAGATTAGTGAAGGAATATATGTATGAAAGACAAAAAAGGAGCATAAAAAGCTTACAGGACAAAGAGGACATTCACAGCATATTACAATAATGGTAATTATGGAATCAAGAAATTAATACAATACATTAGCAAACATTAAATACATAGAATGTGAGGTTAACCACTTGCCGACCAGCGCACGACGATGTACGTCGACAGAATGGCATGGGCAGGCAAATGGGCGTACATGCACGTCCCTTTAAATTTGCCGCCCTGCCACCGGGAGCGCGGCGGCGCGCTCCCGCGCTGGTCGGGACCCCCGTGAGTCCGGTCGCGGGACCCGCGGACTCGATCGCCGCGGGCATCTCCGCGATCGTCTCACGGAGCGGCTGAATGAAGAAATGCCGTTGGAAACAACATTTCTCCATTCTGCCTAGCAACTAGTGACGCTGATCTCTGCTCCATGTGATTGGAGCAGAGATCAGTGTTCACTAAATGAAAGCCCAACCCCCCCACAGTTAGTAACACATCCCTAGGAACACTTAACCCCTACACTGCCACCCACTGGTTAACCCCTTCACTGCCAGTGTCATTTACACAGGAATCACTGCATTTATATAGCAGTGATTACTGTATAAATGACAATGGTCCCAAAAATGTGTCAAAAATGTCCGATGGGTCCCCCACAATGTCGCAGTTACAATAAAAATCGCTGATCGCCCGTCATTACTAGTAAAAAAAAAAATAATAAAAAATTATTAATAAAAATGCTATAAAACTATCCCTATTTTGTAAACTATATAACTTTTGCGCAAACCAATCAATAATCGCTTATTGCGTTTTTTTTTACCAAAAATATGTAGAAAAATACGTAAACCTAAACTGAGGGAAAAAAAATTTTTTTTATATATTTTTGGGGGATATTTATTATAACAAAAAGTAAAAAATAATGCGTTTTTTTCAAAATTGTCGCTCTATTTTTGTTTATAGAGCAAAAAATAAAAACCGCAGGGGTGATCAACTACCACCAAAAGAAAGCTCTATTTGTGGGAAAAAAAGGACGTCAATTTTGTTTGGGAGCCACGTCGCACGACCGCGCAATTGTCAGTTAAAGCGACGCAGTGCCGAATCGCAAAAAGTGGCCTGGTCTTTGACCAGCAAAATGGTCCGGTCTGAAAGTGGTTAAAGGCTAAAACTTACCCGAATATAGGCCGTCTGCAGGACTTGAATAATGGCAGAACAGGTCTCTGGAATAAAGAGTCCCAGAGCCTGGGGGGAGATCCCAGTCATAAACTTTTGGTCCTGGAGACTTCTCCCCATCGCCAAGTACCACAAGGTGGCTATAAGGCTTTGCTCGGGAGTAATGGCAAGCCTCATACATCTGTCCTGATTCTTAATATAGGGGGTCATCAATGACAAGAGATGGTGAAAGCAGGGGTCTGTCATTTGGAGATAATTCCTGAAATCATCTGGATTATTCTTCTGGAGTTTCCACAGCAAAGGCATATGACAAAATTAATTGGTCACAATTAAGCAACCAATTTTTTGCCCAAGAACTCCTCCTCTTCCTGTTCCTGGACTGGACTTGGGTCAAAGCAATAACTCCAAGCCCAATGATAGTACATTCTCTCCTCCAATTCTGCAGTATGGCTGGTTGACGAACTGAAAAGCAAGATCTGAAAAGCACAAATCAACACTCATCAAACTTCTGCTAACACAAAATTAGCAAAAGGAGCCCAAAGGGTGGTACATGACAACTGAACTTCCTCTTTATCGTCTCGTAGTATGTTTAGTATGTCTAGTACATCACTACATTTGTGTTTGTTGGCTGAGAATTGTGTGCCATTTGTATGCAAGACAAGTTTTTGACCAACACCCTTTGGACAAAAGTCTGAGGCTTTGTCTGTGGAAAATCCAATCGGGTGTACGAGGCTTAACATTACTGCCCATGACTGATGATGAAATGGTGACATACTGTAGAATAGTGTCATCGCAAAACACACAGCTATCCAAATTTAGGATAGTCACACGATTCCCAGTATAATGTGTCAGGACATCTCTGACCCCCAGCTGTATGCTACTTAAAATAACATGAGAAAATATCCTTTAAATTAACATAATTAGCAGCAAAAAAGAAGAGATAGTCATTAATACAAGGTAGATGATAAGAATATTTTTGGTATGTTATATATTAAATACATAATTTTAATAGAAAATTATCTGTTAACCCTAGTGCGCAGATTCCCACATGAAACTTTACAAGAACGGGGGCGCATGCGCGAGGCTCACTGTGATGGACGTTCCTCACTAGAGCTCCGCACTCTCCGCCGTGTTCCCAGGACCTAATTGGCTTTCCGAAACGGGATCTCAGCCTCACAACTGACGGGACCGCTGCGGGCACCTGTAGAGCTAGTCCGGCGATGGTCCTTACCGGACACTGAGGCAAATCTTAGCCTAAACCCATCAAAGAGGCGCTCGCCCGGGCCTCCTCCAAGATGGCGGCGAAAGCACAAGCTCAAGCGCAGCAGCGTAACAGCCCCTCATATTTGGCGGATCTCCACAGCGACGAGGAAGAGGACAACATCCTTGATCAAGGTGACCCACCTAATCTGTCCTCTTCAGGTATGTCACAATCTGACTTTTTGCTACACATGGAGACTATGCTTAAAAAAGCCCTTAAGGCAACCTCTGACCAGATCACTAACAAACTAATACGGGAGATCAGAGAACTAGGTCAGAGGACCGCAGATCTTGAGACTCGGGCTGATGATATGGAGCTAACTCTCTGTGAACATGCACAGGAACAAATATCGCTCCGTGAGGAGAATGCCATGCTGCTCTCCCGTCTCGAGGACGCAGAGAATCGCTCCCGCAGGTCGAACCTGTGCCTCCGAGGTATCCCGGAATCAGTGGATGATATACAAGCATTCACATTGGCCCTGTTCCAGGAACTTTCGCCATCAATCCCTGCGGAACGTTTAGAATTCAATAGAATTCATAGGGCTCTCACCCGCCGACAAGCGGACGGGCCTCCGCGTGACATAATCATCAAGTTCCACTTTTTTAAAACAAAGGAACAACTCCTTGCCTCTGCTCGCAATAAGGATAATCTTGCCTTTCAGGGTCACTCTTATCAGCTATTCACAGATTTGGCCCCCCTCACCATTGCGAAGCGCCGCGCCATGAAGCCGCAGCTGCAAATCCTCACCCAGCACCAAATCAAATATACATGGCGCTTTCCCTTCGCTCTCCAATTTACCTACAAAGGTCAGCAACATACATCGACTACACCGGAGGCCCTTCAGAACCTGCTGGAAGCTCTTCGTCTGACTCCCCCAGTTCAACAATCGGACACTGTCCTTCCACGCACCCCGGCCCGCCCGGGACCTTACCCTTATGCGGCCACCCCCAAGCGGGACGCCCGAGATCTTCCACTTCCATCCTCAATCCGTAAGGGTACCCCCTCGCGCATATCCGCAGCAATTTGTAAGAGCCCCAAGGTATCTGTACCCTGCTGAACTGACTGCGATCCACCATGGTACCTCTTTTGCCTCCTGGAAGGTTCCTGGAACCTGATTTCTCTGAGTGTTGGATTCTTACTCATTGCGGGATACCACTACTGTTAGATGATTGTAGTTGTTTTTAGTCCTCTTCTAACAACATAGTAACTATGCCATCTCTTTTCCCTCCCCCCCTTTTTCCCCTTCCCCCCTCCCCCCTTCCCTGCCTCCTTCCCCCCCTTCCCCTACCCCCCATCCCCTCTCCCCCCTTCCCTTTTCCCCTTTCCCTTTTCCCCCCTCCCTTCCTTTTCCTTCCCCCTCCCTCCCTCCCAGGAGGGATTCCTCCTATGATGTATATGTCTTTACTATAGTTGCTAGACAGATGTATTCATTTATATGTTAAAGTTACTTTGTTGTTTATATAATGTGATCCCAATTTTGTTCCCACTTTTCCCCGGTGTGCGGTGGAGAACTGTCACTGCCCCCCCCCCCCCCCTACAGTCTAGTGTACTCTCTCCCTGACCTGGTTTCGGGCTGGGGATACGGTGTACATTGTTGTCGGGCGTCTTTAGTCTGTCTTATATTAGGTTGATGGTTCATGTACACGCCTTACGTGAATTTCTTTTCTTACTCCTTCTTTCTCTTTCTTCTTTTAATTTCTTTACCTCCTTCCCCCCCTCTTCCCCTCTCTACCCCCTCGGTCGGGTGACCTGTGCGAACCCTTGGTTATATAAGCCTGTCCTTTCCCCTGAACGAATATGGCCCCCCTGAACATCTTGTCATTGAATATTAAAGGGCTTAAGTCTCCAAGCAAGAGAGTCAAAGCGTTTCGCTCCTTTGTGACCTTGAAAGCCAGTATAGTTGCATTACAGGGGACTCATTTCATTACAGGAGATCTCCTCTCATAAAATCCCCAAATCATTTAGCTCTAAATACCCACAAGTCTATACCGTCTCGGTGGCAACAAAGCAGAGGGGAGTTCTTTTAGCCATACATTGCTCTTTGCCCTTTATCCCTACTTCTGAAATTAAAGACCCGGAGGGCCGCTATATAATTCTGGTTGGCCTCCTCCAAGATACGGATGTTACTCTCGTATCTTATTATGCCCCAAATAAAAACCCTGTTCCTTTTTTTTCCCATCTTTTCCAAACGATTAAAACCCACTCCAAGGGTACTCTACTGGTATGTGGAGATTCCAACCTGGTAATCCACCCTCATTTGGACAAATCCCCTTACACCTCAGAACACTGTTCAATCTCGTCCCATTTTGTTACTTTACTGCAACAGGCCTCCCTACTTGATTCCTGGAGGGAATGTAATCCAGTTAGGAAAAATTTCACATTTTATTCCAACCCCCATAACTCCTTTTCCAGGATTGATCATATATTTGTACCTGTTACATCCTCCCCCATACTTCTTCAATCCCATATCCATCTGATCACCTGGTCTGATCATTGCGCTGTTATTACCACACTTTCATCCTTGATCCCTCAATCCACGGATAAGACATGGTGTATGAACGATAAGCATCTAACTAATCAGTCATTTTGCTTAGACATCCAGGTAGCCCTAGCTGAATATCTGCAACATAACGCCACCCCGGGAATTTCCCCCATCCTCCTCTGGGAGGCACACAAGCCTGTGATCAGAGGTAAATGTATCTCCATCGCCACACACCTTAAGAGAGATAAAATCCTGAAAGCACAACATTTAGAAGCTGACTATAACAAGCATTTCAAGCTTTCCCGACTGCAGATAATAGATTAAACATGGATAAGGCCAAGTTAGAACTAGATCTGCTCCTGGCGAAAGCAGCTGATAAAACTATTCGAAGTTTCAAACACACTATTTACACTAAGGCCAACAAGCCTGACACCTTCCTAGCATTACGCCTCAGAAACCCAGAGCGTTCATTTAAACCTGTCAGATTGAAGGTTGGTAAGAATACTCTCACTAGCAATCCGGTTAAAATAGTGTCAGAGTTTAGCAAAAAACTAGCTAAACTATATGAATCTACCACCCCTTGCCCCCTGGAAACTGCTGATTCCCTATTCCAAGACCTTAAGATTCCCTCTCTTTCTAACGCTAGTTGGGATGTTATGGAAGCCCCGATTACCCCACTGGAAATATTACATGCCATTCGAACTCTGAAACCACACAAAAGACCCGGTCCAGATGGACTTTCTAATTCATACTACTAAAAATTTGCTGACACCCTGGCCCCATTATTGGTAAACGCATTTAACGCCCTTCTTAAAGATGGATCCTTTGGTAGAGACACGTTGACAGCTATTATATCAATGATTCCTAAACCCAATACTGATGGTACGTTCTGGTCTAACTACAGGCCTATATCCCTTTTAAACACTGATATCAAGCTATTAGCCAAAATATTAGCCCTGCGCCTTAACCAATTTATCGGCAACCTGGTCCATAAGGACCAAGTGGGATTTATCCCTAGATGTCAATCTAGCGACAATATATGTCGGGTGGTTCTTTTACAGCATATCTCGTAAAATACCAATGCATCTCCTTTCTCTGGACATTCTAAAAGCTTTTGATACAATATCCTGGCCCTACCTGCATTATATTTTACAGCGTTGGGGCTTTGGCCCACATTTTCTTCAGTGGGTACAGGCCCTCTACACTCACCCGCAAGCGTATGGTAAATATTCAGGCTTTGCTTCCGATAGGTTCCCTATTCAACGTGGAACCAGACAGGGCTGTCCTCTTTCCCCATTAATCTTTGCCCTAGCTATAGAACCCCCTGCGGCCTTAATTAGAGCAGACCCCAACATCAAGGGCTTGGACATTGCCTCGATGTCACACAAACTTTGTCTATTCGCTGACGATGCCCTTTTGTTTATTATCTCACCCCATACCTCACTACCGAATCTCTTCCACCTTTTGGATAAATTTGCTCAGGTTTCCGGGCTAGAAGTAAATCAAACTAAATCAACGTGCCCTCAACGTGTCTCTGCCATCGGAACTCTTTCACAACTTACGAGAAAATTACCCTTTTCAGTGGTCTACGTCCTCCATACCATACTTAGGTGTTAAACTTACCAGTGACCCTGCCCAGCTGTTTCAAACTAATTACCTCCCCACACTACGCAGCCTCACATCCCTCATGACCTCCTGGCAACCCCTCTGTGTTTCATGGTTGGGCAAGATCGCGGCCGTGAAAATGACTTTGCTACCCAAGTTGTTATATCTTTTCAGGGTTCTCCCGGTCGCGATCCCCCCATATTTCCATCGAGCTATGCAGAGTCACATTTTTAAGTATATTTGGGGGTCAACAAGGCCTAGAGTCTCCAGGCAGATCCTGTTCCGTCATAAGACGCAAGGTGGCCTGGGTGTACCTAACCTTAGGCTTTACTTTTATGCAGCGCAACTGGCCCAAATGGCCCTATACCATGCGACCAGTGAGACGCCTCTGTGGGTTAGCCCCGAGACTGTAGACGTCCACCCTCTGATAATATCTAACCTATTGTGGCTGCCCTCTCTAGTGAGGAAATCAATTAGCAACCCTATTACTCAATTCTCCCTAGGGATGTGGGACAAGCTAAGGGCTACTTACAAATTACAATCTCCACATTCCCCTTTACTCTCTTTTTTCGCCCCCCCCCCCGAGTTTCACCCCTGCTTACTCGGAACCCTCCTTATTCGATGCCTGGTCCCAAAGAGGTCTTACTAGAGTATGTGATTTGGTATTGGGTAACGCAATTTTAAAGTTCCCAGTCCTGCAAGCCAGAACTAAGCTCCTCCATAAAGAGTGTTTTCGATATCTTCAAATAATTCACTTTGTCCAATCGACCTCTAAATCTTGTACTGACCTAGGCCAGCTAACTCCTTTTGAGAATATTTGTAAAACGGACCCACATTCTCCTGGTATCATATCCTATCTCTACTCCTATCTTTCCTCTAACTCGAACTCTCTCCCGTTGTACGCCAGTTCTTGGTCTAATGATCTAACCCTAAACCTTGACCCTGAAGCATGGGGCAGAATTTGGCTCAATACCAAAAATTCTACTCAGAATATAATTGCAGCAGAGGCCAACTATAAAGTTCTAATGTGCTAGTACCTGGTTCCGGCCAGGATATCCAGGTTTGTGCCAAACTACTCTCCAAACTTTTTCCGGGGTTGTAACGAGCCAGGCACACACCTCCACATATGGTGGACCTGCCCGGTGGTGACAGATTTCTGTATGGCAATTTTTCATATTCTATCTAGGCTTTTACAAAACACCCTAACTCCAGACCCAGCAGTAGCCTTACTAAATGTAGTACCCCACAAGCTTACCCGGCCACAATCATGGCTCCTTTTACAGGTAAAGACGGCAGCGAAGCAGACTATTGCAAAAGCCTGGAAGTCTTCGGCTCTGCATATTACCGAAGTTAAAAATCGGGTCACCCAGGCTATGATCCATAGCAAAATTGAAGCAACTATTCTGGATAAACTCCCACTTCATAGGAGGAGTTGGCAGCCTTGGGTGGATCACTTCCTACCCCCAAATTTTGATCACCAACTCTTAGAACCATAGCCTAATTTTTGATCTAACCTAGGGATGCATCTTCTCCCCTAAAACCTCTGGGGACACCAGGTCGCCCGCTGTCCCATCCTTGTCCCCCTTCCTTCCTGTGTTCCTTCGCCTTCCTTCATTCTTTTTCCTTTTCTTGTCTCTGCTCTGCACTTCCTCTACCCCTTCTCTTTTTTGCTGTTCGACTTTAAAGTCTTTTTTGTGTTTGCTCTCGAAACTATATTATAGTAGGGTAAATACTCTTCACGTGGTTTCTGCTCCCTAGTTCTGGGGATGGTTCACCCTATTATGGGGTCTCCTGACCTTAGGATCCCCCCCTAGTTTATACCAGATCCAAAATAGAAATCTCACTAAATCACTCTTGTAGAGCTATTGGATCCTGGAAACTTTAATTTGTTCTACATTGATCTTTATTGTAACCTCGTACTTTTGTCGCTGGCTGTATACTTATGTTGCGACTGTTTTTAATTGTACGATCTGGTTTGTTTGTATAATTTTGCCTTTTATATCTTAATAAAAATATTTTAAAATAAACTTTACAAGAACACTTAATATTAAAATAACATCTAAAAATAGCTTCCAATAAGGTTTTCTTCATTTTCTAAGAAAAACAGATTTCTGTCTATTTACTTCTAAGCACAAGAAGCATGTTAAAATATTACAGCAGAAATATTTGCTGTTTATCTACTTAAATCCTTCTGTCCTTTACAGATTCCCAACAGCCTCCAAGATGATCTGTATTCCTCCACTTCTTTGAAATGTCATTGCTCAAACAATTAAAAAATACCTCTTTCTGAAGGGAATTCTTTATGAAAACATTAGAGGACAAGGGGAATAATTTGCAATTCTGCATCTCAGTTTGGCAAATAGTCTAAATTTCAACTGAAAGAGAACAAAGACCACATCAACATATGTGTTTGGCATTGTTAAAGTTTAAAAGGTGAAACAAAAAAAAAAAAACAATTATTTGAAAGTACAAATTACACATCAGCAAATAAAGTTGCTATTTTAACTTTAGCTATGCACTAAGGGGTCAGGAATTTTGCATTGTTGTTTTAAAGAGCATCGGGGTTGATTTATTAAGGCAAATAGGCTGTGCACTGTGCAAAATGCATTTGCATTCTGCAAGTGCAGTTGCTCCAGAGATTAGTAAATGAGCAGAAGCTCTGTTGACTTCCATCATCCAATCATTTCCAAGTAAAAATGCTGTTTTTTTAATTTTCCTTCACGTGATTGGGTACTCTTTGCAAAGTCAAGCTTTACCTCATTTACTAAGCTTTGAAGCAACTGCACATGATGTGTGCAACTGCACTTTGCAAAGTGGACAGCATATTTGCCTTTAGTAAATCACCCCCTTTGTCTCACTGTTTTATCAGATTTCAGCACTGAGAATTGTGATACACATAAACTTTCAGGCAAAAGGAGCCTCATTTTTGGAGAGATACATTTTATGGCTCATTCTCAGCCAAAAGTATGTGGATACTGCAGTTTTCTTTTACTTCATCACACATTGCACAAGTTTGTTAAAGTAAATGCAAACCCTGCCTTTAAGTATGCAAAATTCATAGCAAAAAAAAGTGGTTTGGAGATATACTTCAAAATGATAGGTGTAGTTTTAATATATATTTTATAATCTAGCCCCCCTCCAGTCTATGTTACTAAATGTAGTTATTAACAATGCAGAACCCTAATGCTGTGGATGGGCAAGGTTTATCTCTTCTCTGATCTCCTCCACATTATCACAGAGAACAATGCACATCAGTGGTGCAACTGCAAAGCTACAGAAAACATAGTTGCACTGCAACTTCACTTTGTTTTCTGCATTGGTCCCAACTGTCCTATTGGGCTATTAAAGCAGAAAAAGACCATTTATGTATTTGAGAAAATTAAAAGTGTCTGTGATTGATTGTCCTGCTGAACTGCAAAGGTGCTGCAATGGTTGAAACAGAGACAACAGCCTAGGATCAAAATTTGAGTGGAAAGTGAAAGCTGCAGCAAGTATACATTTTTATATCATCCCCGTGTGCCCTTTGGTGTATTTTGCTGCATGTGAAACTACATGAAAAATGCATGATGAGATTTCTGTTTCTAATTATGTTTAACTAGAAAAATGGTGCTTATTCCAGAATGAAGAATGTTGAGGATATTACAATCAATGCTAAATAGGTTTTCTTGTGGGTAGCATGTGCAGGAAGAAGTGCAGAAGGTCAGATAGCAGACATTATATACAACGGAAGAATGTGAATGTGAATGGCCTGGCAGCAGTAGTACGTGCAGGAAAGAAGTTTAGAGGGTATGAGAACTTGCAATATGTTTTGAAAAGGAGTTCAGAGGATATTAAAGTGGGCAGTATGTGCAGAAGAGGAATTCTGAAAATATGACAAGTGAGCTGTCCAAAGGGTAATGAGGGTGGTTAACTTGTACAAGGGAAAAGTGCAGAAGGCAAACTTTGGGAAGAGAATTTGAAAAGTTGAAAGTGAATCCTGCAGAGCAGCAATATACATCTGTGAGTTTGGTGCTTACCCAAAAATTAAACTTGCATACATCTCAGGCTTTCAACTTTAGGTATTTCACAACTCCTATGGTAATAGTGTTATTTTCCAAAAATGTAACTATGCTAATGTATTAAAAGGATACCAAGCAGTTAGGCACTAAAAACATTTAATTTACATAGTCCAGAAGGATAATAAGACACCTAAGACCCCTTTCACACTGAGGAGCTTTGCAGGCGATATAGCGTTAGAAATAGCACCTACAAATTGCCCTGACACAGCGGCTCCATTCACACTGGAGCGGTGTGCTGACAAGGCATCAGAAAAAGGCCTGCCAGCAGCTTCTTGGGAGCGCATTAGGAACAATGGGGCAGTGCTGCTATACCATCGGCAAAGAGCTGCTACAGCAGCGTTTTGCGGCCAGATTTAACCCCTTTTTGGCCACTAGCTGGGTTTAAAGCCACCCACTAGCGCCCGAATAGTGCTGCTAAAATTAAGATAAAGTACTGCTAAAAATAGTGACTTTACTGCTGACACCCGGGGCTGGTCAGTGTTAAAGGGGTTTTAGACTTCATTTAAGAAATATAAATCACATCTACTGTACATCCAATGAATCATGACTTAATGATGCTAAATACGGTGCCTGTTTATGATGATCTGTAGATCGCTAATCATGTTGAGTTGAGAAGCGAGCTACAAATGCCGGGAACTCCTGAGAACGGCTCCTCTCACTGTAATCTCGCGTGATGTAGCGGGATTACAGTATGATGGGGTGTAAAATACAAAAGTTGAACTCAAATCAGCACACATTATTCCCCAACATGTTAATAAAATAATAAAGTTAAATTCCCCCTACACAATATACTTATATATTTAAATGTTAATGGTGTATAGTAAATGAGTGTAATCCACATATGTAATGCAGCTATATACCATTCATATAAATGTAAAATACATTTGTAATCATTAAAAAAGAATTTGAATGGGGGCGCATGCGCGCAGCTTGACGAGATGGACAGTTTTCGTTAGAGCTCCGCATTCCCCGCAGCGGTTCCGGGCTTTTACTACACCATCGACGGCGAAAACAACACCTACCCCGCCGGTACGGTCCGGAGAGATCACTGCGCTTCCCCCGGGATGGTCTTAACGGGACACCGAGGCAAAACTAAGCCGAAGCCGATCAAGGAGGCGCTCGCGCGGGCCTCTTCCAAGATGGTGGTGAAAGCACAAGCACAGGCCGCCTCGCAGCGCTCCAGCTCTCCCGCGGATACGGCTGACCAACACAGCGATGATATGGACGAGGAGTGTGGACTCAGCTCAGAGGACTTCCCAGTGCTGCCAACCCCAGGTATGCCACAAGCAGACCTCCTCTCTCATATAGAAAAAATGCTCCATAAGGCCCTTAAAGCGACCTCAGAACAAATTACTACCAAACTGACACGCAAAATACGTGAATTAGGACAGCGCACTGCCGACCTTGAAACCAGGGCTGACGACATAGAAATAAGAACAACTGGCGCTTCGTGAGGAAAATGCGGCACTGCTCTCTCGGCTTGAAGACGCCGAGAATCGCTCCAGAAGGGCCAACTTGCACCTTCGCGGCATTCCAGAATCAGTACTAGATCTACAATCTTTCACCACGGCCTTATTTCAAGAACTCTCCCCAGAGATCCCAATCGAACGCCTGGAGTTCGACAAGATTCATAGAGCCCTGACTTGCCGTCAGCCAGAGGGCCCTCCGAGAGACATTATTGTGAAGCTTCACTT
The DNA here is from genome assembly GCF_037356315.1 of Lithobates pipiens. Classification (NCBI taxonomy): domain Eukaryota; kingdom Metazoa; phylum Chordata; class Amphibia; order Anura; family Ranidae; genus Lithobates; species Lithobates pipiens. The sequence goes on along the minus strand of NW_027507785.1, from coordinate 204,212,311 downwards.
TTTCAGATCTAAAGAACAACTTCTTGCAGCTGCCCGCAATAAGGAGGACACTCTCACCTTTCAAGGCCACACATACCAATTGTTTACTGACCTGGCTCCCCTCACAATTGCAAAGCGACGAGCCATGAAACCGCAACTACGGGTACTTATTCATCACCAAATTAAATATATGTGGCGATTCCTTTTGCTCTTCATTTCACCCACAATGGTCAACAATACACCTGCACCTCCCCGGAAGCCTTACAACGCCTCCTTGAATCCCTGCAGCTGACTACTCCAGAACAACAGTCTGAGACTGCACTTCCACGCACCCCTGCATGCCTGACCCCTTACCCTCATGCAGCTACCCCCAAGCGTGACCCCAGGGATCTGCGTTCACCAAGATCCATCCAAAAGGGTACACCAGCGAAGGCTTCTACTGCAAATCCTTATAGTCCTAGAGTCTTTGTGCCCCGCTGAATGGTTTTTATCGCCTCACCACTGACTCATCTACCTTGCTTTAAACCCTGACCTACCGGCTTGACTAGCCTGCTATGTTTAACGGTCCTCTGTGTGTTTGGAGAACCTTCGTTTTTATTTTTTGACTTTTGATTTTAGATTTTTGTTGTCTACTCCCTTCTAAGCCCCCCCCCCCCCCACTACTATGGTACCTCCTAATCGTTACGAGCATCTATTACTTATCTTTTATTGGAGACCACGGTTCATAAGAAATAATAAACTTCAGAGTATTGAATATTCGTATCCAACAGTTTTCCTCAAGGTCACCTTTAATGGCGACCTGCTTCTCCCCTCCCCTCCCCCCCCCCCTTTTTTTTTTTTTTTCTTTTTTCTCTTCCCCTTCACCTCCCCCTCCCTCCCCTCTCCTTTACACAGGGTCAGATAACAATGTTGTTAACTTTGATATGATTTTTTACTTTTTTTTAATAATCTTTAAAGTTTATTGTAAGTTTATTTTCTATACATTTACTAGAGTTGTTTTAGGCTACTATACTATGCCTTGTGCTTATGCTAAAACTAATATATTCTTTCCCGGTATGCTGCGGGGAATAGTCACTGCTCCCCCCTACCTAGTGCGTTCTCTCTTTGGCGGGATTTCTGGCCGTAGAGATCACGCACATTAAAGTCGGGCGATTCGGATTTTCCCGCTTCGTACCAACTCTCTCATGTTTCGCCTTACGTACTTACTCAGATACTTCTTTGTCCTTCTCTTACTATTCTTCTTCTTCTCCCCGCTCACCCCCCCCCCCCCCTTCCTGTCTCTCCTGTTCTTTATGGTCGGTTGGCCCGGGGGGATCCCGGACTCCTACATATCTTCTATCCACACCTTGATTTATGGCCCCCCTGAATATATTATCATTAAATGTAAAAGGTCTTAATTCCCCTAATAAACGGGTCAAAGCTTTCCGCACCTTTACATCTTTACAGGCAAGTATAGTAGCATTACAAGAGACACACTTTTCCGCACACAATACCCCTACATTTTTCCATAACAATTATCCCTTAGTATACACAGCATCTGCAGCTACGAAACATCGAGGGGTCCTCTTGGCTCTCCATCGTTCCCTCCCATTTACTTTTACTTCTGCTATCAAAGATCCTGAAGGACGCTATATTATTTTAATAGGCTCCCTCCAAGAAACGGATGTCACCTTAGTCTCATATTATGCCCTCAATTCTAATCCTATTCCCTTCTTTTCACATATTTTTCAGGTAATCAAAACTCACCTTAAAGGTACCCTGATTATGTGTGGGGACTCAAATTTAGTTATTCACCCATCTATTGATAAATCCCCTTACATACCAGATCACCAATCACTATTGACTCAATTTTGGTCCCTACTTCAGCAATACGCCATAGTAGATACTTGGAGGGAATGTAACCCTATTAAGAAAAATTACTCATTTTATTCCAACCCCCATAATTCATTTTCTAGAATAGATCACATATTTATCCCCATAGCATCCTCCCCAATATTACTTCAATCCACTATTCACCCAATTACTTGGTCTGACCATTGTGCAGTGATTACCACCATCTCCTCACTTATACCAAGACCTAAAGAATGATTTTGGCGTATGAATGATAAGCACTTAACGAATCAATCCTTTCAACTTGATATAGAAGTGGCGCTTCGTGACTATCTCATGCACAATGCCACCCCAGACATCTCTCCTATTCTTCTATGGGAGGCTCATAAACCAGTAATACGGGGTAAGTGTATTTCCACCGCGTCTTTTCTTAAAAAAGATAGGCTCAAACGCCTACAGCATCTAGAATCCGAATACCAACGCCAATTTTTACTGTTTCAGAACACTCCTTCGGAGACAAACAAGTCCAGTTTAGATAAAACTCGATTGGAGTTGGACTTACTCTTCTCAGAAGCAGCTGATAAAACTCTGCGTAGGGCCCACCATACTATTTATACTAAATCTAATAAGCCCGACACTTTCTTGGCTCTCCGTCTTAGGCAACCTGAGCGAATTCACAAACCAATTGGGCTTAAAGTGCATAAGGGAACCCATACTAGTAATCCGGTTAGAATAGTTGATGAATTCTCCAAACGCCTCACCAAATTATATGAATCTCCCACCCTTTTTCCTCGAGACAGGGCTGAGACCCTATTCCGACATCTACTGATCCCTCCCCTCTCCATTCCGATCCGCGCTGCCATTGACACAGAAATCTCGCCCTCCGAGGTACTCCAGGCTATCAAATTAATTAAACCCAATAAGCAACCTGGCCCAGATGGGTTTACAGGGTTATACTATAAGAAGTTTGCTGATATCCTGGCCCCTTTCCTGGCGAATACTTTCAACGCTCTCTTAAAAGGGGACGCCTTTGGTAGTGATACACTCACAGCCTCCGTCTCAATGATACCTAAGCCCGATACTGACCACTCTGTATGGTCCAATTACAGACCTATATCACTCTTAAATCTTGATATAAAACTTTTAGCAAAAATTTTGTCATTACGATTGATGCCGCACATTGGAGGGTTGATCCATAAAGACCAGGTGGGGTTCATTCCTAAACGCCAAGCAAGTGATAACATACGCCGAGTTATTTTATTGCAACATTTGGCTAGATCCCAAGATATCCCCATGCACCTTTTATCCCTTGATATCCGTAAAGCTTTTGATACTGTCTCATGGCCCTACCTCAAACATATTTTGCTTAGATGGGGCTTTGGCCCTCATTTTCTTCGTTGGATTGATGCCCTATAGGCCCATCCTCAAGCATTTGTCCGCTACTCTGGCTTTAGTTCTAGTAGATTTCCGATCCAACGAGGCACTAGGCATGGGTGTCCTTTGTCGCCCCTGCTTTTTGCTCTCGCCATAGAGCCATTAGCAGCTCTGATCAGATCCAACCCTGATATCCAGGGTTTGGAAGTAGCCTCCACAACCCATAAATTATGCCTCTTTGCGGACGATGCCCTCCTATTTATCACTTCTCCCCATACCACCCTGCCTAACCTTTTTAAACTCCTCGACGCATTTGCACAAGTCTCAGGTCTTGAGGTAAACCAAACCAAATCTAGAGCCCTTGCAGTATCCCTCCCAACAGAGACCCTTCACTGCTTACGTACTAACTACTCGTTTCAATGGTCCACATCCCACATTCCCTATTTAGGAATTAAATTAACTAGTAACCCTGCTCACCTATATCAAACGAATTATCTCCCCATGTTGCGTAATTTGTCACTACTCCTCGACTTTTGGCAGCCTCTATGTGTCTCCTGGATTGGATGCATTGCGGCTGTAAAAATGTCCCTGCTGCCCAAATTATTATATTTATATAGAGTTCTCCCGGTCACGGTCCCTTTATATTTTCACAATGCTATTCAAAATCGAACTTTCAAATATATTTGGGGTAATACGAGACCTAGGATTTCTAAGTCTGTTCTTTTTCGACATAAGCTCCAGGGGGGCCTAGGGACACCACATTTTAAACACTATTATTATGCTGCTCAGCTATCGCAAATGGCACTCTACCACGCTGTGTCTGAAATCCCGTTATGGGTCAGCCTGGAAGCAGTGGAAGCCCACCCTATTTCCGTTTCCAATTTACTTTGGCTCCCCTCTCATGCACATAGATCACTTACTAACCCCATTATATGTCACTCTCTCAAAATTTGGCATAAGGTAAGCACCCCTTTTAAACTAATATCTCCTCATCTCCCCTTACTCTCGTTCCTGGGTCACCCGGGCTTTCTTCCGGCCTGCGCGGAACCGGGCGCCTTTTCGGCCTGGTTCCACGCACGCCTTACTCGAGTATGTGACCTGTCTTCTGGGTCCTCTTTCACTACATTTCCTGACCTCCAGACACAAGCCCAATTACCCCCTAGGGAATGCTTCCACTACCTACAGATAGTCGATTTCATTCGAACGCACATTAAATCCAGCCCCAATCTCAACTCTATGTCCCAATTTGAAACTATATGCTCCTCTGATCCACATGCCCCAGGCATTATTTCATGCCTCTATTCTTGCCTTTCCACCGCATCTGAAGACCTTCCAGGTTATGCTACTGCGTGGGCCACGGACTTATCACTTAATCTCGATACAGAGTCATGGACCAATACCAAAAATTCCTCACAAAATGTAGTGGCTTCTGAAGCGAACTATAAAGTCTTGATGCGGCGGTATCTGGTTCCCTCCAGAATCTCCAAATTTGTGCCTAACTATTCACCCGATTGTTTTAGAGGTTGCAAAGACCGGGGCACCCATCTCCACATTTGGTGGACTTGTCCCGTTGTGGTAAATTTCTGGTCCTCAGTCTTCCACCTACTAACTAAATAGATTTCGATACTCGTCTTATGGCTCCTTAACTCAGAATGGACGTCAGTTTGCGGTCCGTGGTTCCCGTGGGCCTTCCGACCATATCCTTCCCCTCTTCCCTCTTTCACTTTGCCCTTTGATATCCCCTCCTTCCCTTCTTGTGTCCCTAGTTCTTTTCTCTCCTCCTTCCCTTTTCTTTTTTCTACATTCTTTCTCCCTTACTCTCTTTTCTATATATGCAAAAATTCACCCAGCGGAACTTTTTTTCTCTGCCATTACCCTTAGTAATGGTTGTTATTGTAACAATGTTTGTTTAATGACTTCTCTTCTTTGGAATCCGCTAGCCTGCTCCTGCCCGGCCCCTTCTTTAGTTGTTGTAAGTTCGCCATACATTACACATAAAGGGTCCATGGGCCTACCTTAGATTGTTCGAATGTATCTACTTTTATAAACTTAGGAAGCAGCCTACTTGATTACTTTCTGTTACTGTACCCATTGTAAATTGTTCTGCTTACTCCATTGTGAACTGCTTGACTTTTCAATAAAACTATTTGAAAGTAAAAAAGAATTTTAATAAAGTATACAAGTATAAATATTTATTAATAAATTAAAATAAAATATATTTCCTAATTGATAAACCCCCGTATAACTGTAATAGATGATGCCATGGGTAAAACCATATTTCAGTGTTTACACAATTTTATTTACTAATAAATTAAAAATGATATAAAAATTACATTAATAATAGCATTTAAATGCAGGTAGAATAATATATATACACATATATATATTTATATATATATATATATATATATATATATATATATATATATATATATATATGTATATATAAAGAATCGTTAACATTTATTTACAATACCTCACATTTTTGTAAATATTTTATTATATCTTTTCATGTGACAACACTGAATAAATGACACTTTGCTACAATGTAAAGTAGTGAGTATACAGCTTGTGTAACAGTGTAAATTTACTGTCTCCTCAAAATAACTCAACACACAGCCGTTATTGTCTAAACTGCTGAAAACTAAAGTGAGTACACCCCTAATTGAAAATGTCCAAATTGTGCCCAAAGTGTCAATATTTTGTGTGGCCACAATTATTTTCCAGCACTGCCTTAACCCTCTTGGGCATGGAGCTCACTAGAGCTTCACAGGTTGCCACTGGAGTCCTCTTCCACTCCTCCATGACGACATCTCAGAGCTGGTGCATGTTAGAGACCTTGCACTCCTCCACCTTCCGTTTAAGGATACCCCACAGATGCGCAATAGGGTTTAGGTCTGGTGACATGCTTGGCCAGTCCATCACCTTTACCCTCAGCTTGTTTAGCAAGGCAGTGATTTCCTTGGAGGTGTGTTTGGGGTTATGTTGGAATACTGCCCGGCGACCCAGTTTCCGAAAGGAGGGGATCATGCTCTGCTTCAGTATGTCACAGTACATGTTGGCATTCATTGTTCCCTCAATGAACTGTAGCTCCCCAGAGCCGGCAGCACTCATGCTGCCCCAGACCATGACACTCCAATCACCGTGGCTTGACTGTAGGCAGGATACACTTGTCTTTGTACTCCTCACCTGGTTGCACACACGCTTGACACCATCTGAACCAAATAAGTTTATCTTTGTCTCATCAGACCACAGGACATGGTTCCAGTAATCCATGTCCTTAGTCTGCTTGTCTTCAGCAAACTGTGAGCTTTCTTGTGCATCATCTTTAGAAGAGGCTTCTTTCTGGGATGAAAGCCATGCAGACCAATTTGATGCAGTGTGCGGTAGATGGTCTGAGCACTGACAGGCTGACCCCCCCCCCCCACCCCTTCAACCTTTGCAGCAATGCTGGCAGCACTCATACATCTATTTCCCAAAGACAACCTCTGGATATGACGGTGAGCATGTGCACTCAACTTCTTTGGTCGACCATGGCGAGGCCTGTTCTGAGTGGAACCTGTCCTGTTAAACCGCAGTATGGTCCTGGCCACTGTGCTGCAGCTCAGTTTATGAGTAGGGATGAGCTTCGTGTTCGAGTCAAACATACGTTCGACTCGAACATCGGCTGTTCGTCCGTTCGGCGAATACCGAACATTATGGGCCGTTCGCGCCAAATTCGTGTGGCGCTCATGGCCCACAATGCACTGCGCCATCGCAGTGCATTGCTGGCTCATGATTGGCTCATGATTGGCCAAGCATGCACTGTGACCCTGCTTGGCCAATGACAGTGCCGGCAGGGAGGAGAGCCATGATTGGCCACAGGCAGGATGTGTAGTACACGCCCCACACTATATAAGGCCGCCAGCGCGGTGGCCTTGTGTAGTGTGTTGGCGTCTGTAGGAGTTAGTGGGTGTTCTGTGTACCTTCAACACAGTATACACCATTCATTATCAGCCAATTTTGCGTTCTTGCTCTTCTGTAGTGGTTGTTGTCTGCGTGCCCTGACCACAGAATACACCGTTATATCCACCTATATAGCTAGCTATCTTGCTCTTTTTAAATAGAGCTTGCAGTCAGCTGTAGGAGATTGTGCGTGCTGTCTGCGTGCCCTGACCGCAGAATACACGTTATATCCACCTATATAGCTAACTATCTTGCTCTTTTTAAATAGAGCTTGCAGTCAGCTGTAGGAGATTGTGCGTGCTCTCTGTGTGCCCTGACCACAGAATACACCATTATATCCACCTATATAGCTAGCTATCTTGCTCTTTTTAAATAGAGCTTGCAGTCAGCTGTAGGAGATTGTGCGTGCTGTCTGCGTGCCCTGACCGCAGAATACACCGTTATATCCACCTATATAGCTAGCTATCTTGCTCTTTTTAAATAGAGCTTGCAGTCAACTGTAGGAGATTGTGCGTGCTGTCTGTGTGCCCTGACCTCACTATACACCGTTATATCCACCTACATAGCTCTTCTCTAATTGAGCCATCTGCCATCTGCAGGATTAATGGGTGTTGTGTGTGCCTCTAGCACAATATACACTACCCAATTGCTGGTTTTCCCATCTCCATTCAGGCCATTACCATGTCTGGAAGGCCAGCAAGGAGAGGCAGACAGGCGCGAGCCGATAAAAGATGGCAAGCAGGCTCTGTGTCTTGAGACAACAGTGCTGGTCGTGGACGCGGTGCATCGTCATCATCAGCACGTGGCCATGGGACACGCTTGTCCTTTTCGGCAGCTGGACATGTTGAGCCGCAACATGCAGAAGACTTGGTAGTGTGGATGACCAAGCCCTCTTCGTCCTCCTCATCCTCTCTCACCCAGTCTCAGGGTACTAGCAAAGCAGCTGCCAACGCATCGTCTTCCCTCCTCTCAATGTCATCATCAGTGACTCCTTCCCTAGACCCACCACGTCCTCCTGAGGAGTCTCCTGAACTCTTTGAGCACAGTGTTGGGTACATGCTCCAGGAGGATGCCCAGTGTTTTGTAGGCTCTGATGATGATACTCTGCTAGAGGAAGGCAGTAGCGTGAGCGCAGAGAGAGGGGATGCTCAAGAAGGACAGCAATCTGGCAGTCATGTTCCACAAGCTGCAGCATACTGCCAGGTTTGCTCGAGCGATGAAGAGGGAGGGGGTGATGAGGGCACTGACTCCACGTGGGTGCCTGGTAGGAGAGAGGAGGAGGAGGCACATGTCCAACGAGGCAGGATGCCCTCTGGGGGCCAGCTTAGGGGCAGCACACCGACTGAATCACACCACAGAGCTCTGCCTGTGCAGGGCGCTGCCTCTGCGCATTATTCTAAAAGTTCTTTGGTGTGGGCCTTCTTTTAGACGAGTGCATCAGATCGCACCGCTGCTATTTGCAACATATGTCTCAAGCGTATCTTGCGTGGCCAAAACATCAGCCGCTTGGGCACCACACGCTTGACCAGACATATGTTGACCTGCCATGCAGCTCGTTGGCAAGCGTACCTTAAAGACCCACACCAAAGAACAAAGCGGACCTCTCCTTGCTCCTCATCAGCTGGGATCTCCATCCCCACTAGACCTTCAGTCCTCTCTGAAACCTGCTCTGAGAGGAATGAAGGTGTAGAATTAGGTGTGTCACAGCCAAGTGCCTCCGGGCACTCTGCTAGCAGTACACCCATGTCCGATTATAGCAGGCAAATGTCCCTGCCCCAGCTGCTGGACCGCCGAAAGAAGTTCACTCCCAGCCATCCACATGCCCAGCGGTTGAATGCTAGCTTGGCTAAATTGCTAGCACTTCAACTGCTGCCTTTTCAGTTGGTAGACTCGGCCCCCTTCCGTGAGTTTGTACAATGTGCGGTTCCTCAGTGGCAGGTCCCCAAACACCTTTTTCTCACGGAAGGCGATTCCGGCTCTCTACCGGCATGTGGAAGGCAATGTCCTTGCCTCGCTGGACAGGGCGGTCACCGGTAAGGTGCATATAACCGCTGACTCATGGTCCAGCAGGCATGGACAGGGACGTTACCTGTCTTTCACGGCCCATTGGGTCACTCTTCTGGCAGCTGGGAAGGATGCAGGACAATGTGCAGTAGTGTTGGAGGTTGTTCCGCCACCACGCCTCCAAAATGCTACTATTGGTTGTGACACACCTCTCTCCTCCACCCCCTCCTCTTCTTCTTCCTCCATGGCCTCTTCCAGTGCTCTGTCCTCAGAACCAGCGGTGCTCCGTAGGCGTTCCAGGGGCTACGCAAGTACGCAGGCAAAACGATGCCATGCCCTGCTTGCGCTGGTTTGTTTGGGGGACAGGAGCCACACTGGGGCAGATGTTTTGTCAGCTCTGCAGGGGCACACCGAGAGATGGTTGATGCCACGCCAGCTTAAGCCAGGAATGGTGGTTTGCGACAATGGCACCAACCTCCTCTCCGCCCTCTGACAGGGACAACTGACCCATGTGCCCTGTGTGGCTCACGTCCTTAACCTGGTGGTGCAGCGGTTCTTGGGCAGGTACCTGGGCTTACAGGATGTCCTGAAGCAGGCCAGGAAAGTCTGTGTGCATTTCCGCCGATCATTTAATGCCTGTGCTCAGCTGGCTGAGCTTCAAAAGGAGTTGAACCTGCCCAAGAACCGCCTTATATGTGACATGCCCACCAGGTGGAACTCAACGTTGGCCATGCTGCAGCAGCTGCACATGCAGCAGAGGGCCATCAATGAGTACCTGTGCAACTACGGCACCAGGATATGGTCAGGAGAGCTCAGTTTTTTTCTCACCACGCCAGAGAGGCATGATCAGGGATGCATGCACTGTCCTGTCACCGTTTGAGGAGGCCACAAGGATGGTGAGCAGAGACAGTGCATGCATCAGTGACACTGTACCTCTTGTACACCTCTTGGAGCATAGGCTGCGTGGAATAATGGACAGGGCACTTGAGGCAGAACAGAGGCAGGAAGAGGAGGATTTCCTTGCCTCTCAAGGCCCCCTTTATCCAGACAGTGTTCCTGCTGTGCCACCCATCACACAGGAAGAGGATGAGGAGGAGGAGGAGGATGATTGTGTCAGCATGGAGGTGGAGGCTGGCACTCAGCATCAGCAGCAGTCTTGTAGGGATGATTAACAGTCCAAAGAAACCCATGGACTTGTACATGGCTGGGAGGAGGTAGCTGCGGATCATGTTGTCCTTAGTGACCCAGAGGACTCTGGAACGAATGCCTCAGCTAACCTACGCTGCATGGCCTCCCTGATCCTGCAAAGCCTGCGGAAGGATCCTCATATTCTTCGGATCAAGGAGAGGGACCATTACTGGCTGGCCACTCTCCTTGATCCACGGTACAAGGGTAAGGTTGCCGACCTTATCTTGCCGTCACAGAAGGAGCAGAGGATGAGACATCTCCGGGAGGCATTGCAGAAAGGTCCTTGCAACGCGTTCCCAGAGACTGGGAGGTTACAAACTCCTGGTCCTGGACAAAGTGTTGCTGAGGCATCGGTCAGAAGGAGCGGTGGAGAAGGTGGCGATCTGACCGATGCGTTCAGACAATTTTTTAGTCCGCAGCCCCAAGGTATGATCGGTTCCAGCAACCATCGCCAGCGTCTGACTTGGACACCTTTCCAACCAAAAATCCTCTGGCTTACTGGGTCTTGAGGATGGATCACTGGCCAGAGCTTGCACTGTATGCAGTTGAGCTACTGGCCTGTCCTGCATCCAGCGTTCTTTCGGAACGCACCTTCAGTGCTGCTGGTGGCTTTGTTACCTATCACAGGGTGCGCCTGTCCACCGACTCAGTTGATCGACTGACCTTCATCAAGATGAATCAGTCTTGGATCACCCACAGCTACCAAGCACCTGAAGCTGATGTAACCGAATATTTTTTTTTTAAATATCACATCCCTTCAAGACTGCCTATGCTGATGCTGAGTGACTGTCCCGTTATGTTGATTGTCTATCCTCTTCCTCCTCCGCTGATATGTTGGAAGAACATTTCTGGTTCTGGGTGATGCCACCAGCCCAATTTTTCAGCCCCTGTTTAACAGGGGCGTTTAATTACAATTTTTGATGCAATGCTTTGCAGCAGGGCTCATTCATGCACCACAACTGGAGTATATGGGAGAGGTTGCAGTGTCGTGGCACCAGTGCCTAAGGCCCAATTTTTCTGCCCCTGTTTAACAGGGGCGTTTAATTACTATTTTTGATGCAATGCTTTGCAGCAGGGCTCGTTCCTGCACCACAACTAGAGTATATGGGAGAGGTTGCAGTGCCAGCATCCCAATTTTTCAGCCCCTGTTTAACAGGGGCATGTAATTACAATTCTTGATATAATAGTTCACAGGAGGGCCTGTTCCTGTGCCCACCCAGAGTAACTGTGAGGACTTATAGTGTTGTGGCACCAGCACCACAAGCACCAAAGGTCAATTTTTCTACCACTGTTCAACAATGGCATGTAATTACAATTCTTGCTATAATCGTTCACAGCAGGGCGCTCCAGCGCCCACCAAGAGCCCCTTTGAGGGCTTACAATGTTGTGGCAACACCAACACCTTGTTCCGCCATTTCTGCAGAGCATATAGGGCAGGCCCCTACTTTCAAACATCCAACTTACAAACGTCTCCTACTTGCAATCGGAAGGAGACAACAGCAAGTGAGATGAAAAAAGACGGATGGCAAAACAAATTATACAGGGGTGATAACCCTTCCCTATGTTTTCCAAAAAGCTTAAAAATAGATTTTTTGACTGGAGCTACACTTTAAAAATGTACCAGTTGAAAATTACGAACAGATTCTACTTAACACAACAAACCTACACATTCCCTGTATTGTTTGCATCGCCTGTATACTGCTGTTCTGAGTATATAGGGCCTGGGTACGGGGTTCCCCTTAATATCCGTACAAGACCCAAAGGGGCTGGTAATGGGCAGGGGGGGCTACCCATGCCATTTTTCTCAATGATTTTCATCCATATTGCCGGAACCAGATATAACATTAAAACCGCAAGCAGTTTTAAATGACGTTATTTCCGTTAAATGTCATTTTGTGCAGGGACTGTTCTAAACACGGGAAACACGTGGCACTTCACAGGCATACTATAGACACCCCCCGGGCACGATATTTAAAGGAATATTTCACTTTTTTTTTTGTTCACTTTAATCGTCATTAAAATCAGTGCTCCCGCCAAAACGGCCATTTTTAAAAACATTTTAGGCATTGACCCATGTCCCCTGGAGCAGGAGCCAGGTCCCCAAACCCTTTTTAGGACAGTATCTTGCATATTAGCCATTAAAATTAAAATTTTTATTTCGAACGTTTGAGTCCCATAGACTTCAATGGGGTTCTAAAGTTCGTATGAATTTGCGGTCCGTTCGAAAGTTCTGGTGCGAACCGAACCGGGGGGTGTTTGGCTCATCCCTATTTACGAGTCTTGGAAATCTTTTTATAGCCTAGGCCATCTTTATGTAGAGAAACAATAACTTTTCTTCACATCCTCAGAGAGTTTGTTGCCATGAGGTGCTTTTTTGAACTTCCAGTGACCAGTATGCGAGAGTGAGAGCAATAACACACCTGCTCTGATACCTTGTAACACCAACAAGTCACATGACATTGGGAGGGAAAATGGCTAATTGGGCCCAATTTGGACATTTTCACTTAGGGGTGTATTCACTTTTGTTGCTAGCGGTTTAGACATTAATGGCTGTGTGTTGAGTTATTTTGAAGGGACAGCAAATTTACACTGCACTACTTTACATTGTAGTAAAGTGTCATTTCTTCAGTCTTGTCACATGAAAAGATAGAAGAAAATGTTTACAAAAATGTGAGGGGTGTACTCACTTTTGTGAGATACTATAAATATATAGAGAGAGAGGGAAAGAGACTGGCATCACAATTGTGCAATCACATGCATGTGACGCATGGCTGTGCATATCACATGCAAAGTTTGTGCAATGTAAATTTAAATCATATCGCATTTGCACCTAAATGGTACAAGACCTTTTATTTGGTCTGTACTGGAATCAGATCGCATGGGTGTTCACACCCTTAGGTGTCCTATTTTTTTAATAAAGTACTTGTGTTGTGTTTTTATTGACTTTTTACACTTTTTTGGTGAATGTGTAGGTACCCCTAGACATTCACATGGGGGGTCTGGGATCTGGGGACCCCTTGTTAAAATGGGCTTCAAGATTCTCATAAGCCCCCCTTCAGACCCCCACAACCAATGGCCAGGGTTGTGAGGAAAAGGCCCTTGTCCTAGTCAACATGGGGACAAGGTGCTTTGGGGGGGTAAGAGCCCCCATGCCTCAAAGCATCCCCCATATTGAGGGCATATACCTGGCATGGTTCAGGAGGGGGGAGCCTGCTCATCTCCCCTCCTCCTGTCCTGGCCTGCCAGGTTGCATGCTCAGATAAGGGTCTGGTATGGATTTTGGGGTGAACCCGGCACCATTAAAAAAAATATATATTGGCGTGGGGATGCTCCTTTAAAATATATTCCAGAACTAAGGGCTGGATTGGGGGGACTCCCACACTATTTTTTTTCACTTTTTTTATTGCCGCCAATTGGTTTTTTCACATTCAGCTGTCAGTGTGGAACCCTACTGACAGTTGATGGCTTATCTGTTGCTAAGGATGCGATACTGGTTTCTCGGCTCACTCCTTAACAACCAGCTATTTACTGGTTGTTAAGGACGCTGGCAGCCCCACTCCTTAATGATGAAGCTACTAAACTTACACTAGGGCTAAACACTGCTAAACATCGACAAAAAAATGATAAAACGTTAGCACAAAGTGTGAACAGGGGACATTCTAATAAGCTTTTATTATGTATTTCTTTTTTTTTTCCTTACTTTGGTCCTCTTAAAGGAAGTCTATTATACTGAGTAGTCTATTATACTAGAAGTCTATTATACTGAGTAGGCAAGCAGATATGAACATGGGAGTATACTCAATGAGAATAAAAAAACTAAACTGAACGGATGAAAGAACATCCTTAGTGCTCTTTTTTTACAATATAAGAAATGTATAGAACAGTACTGGAAGGGCTATCTCACTGTTGGCATGGATACACAGAACTAATGTGTTGGGGGTGGGTATACAAGAAAGACTATGAGAACCAGAAGCAAGGGAAGACCAGGAAAAAACGTAAGACCTTCCTCTTTTAGCAGATGATCAAAGCTCGTCAGAGCGCCTAGAGGCGATTCAGTTCGCATTGTGCGCTATACAAGTATTTCATTCATTCATTCATTCACTAAACAAATGTCTTATTCAGTAATTTCCAACTTCCAGTGTCATTGGTCAGGTATGGTGTATATGTATTCCAAACTGGACCAATTTACCTATCTATAATATGCCTAATTCATGTAATTATTCTTTATAAATGGAAGCAGAATCCCCAAAGATACATGACAAAGGGAAATGGCAACATCTTCAGTGCTGTTGACTACAGTGGTACAGATCTTTCATTCATTTTGTCTACAGTTGCACAAATATTTAACCAGTTCCAGACCAGCCACTACAGTTATACTGCAGCAGGTTGGCTTGGCTGGGCAAAGCGTTGTAGCTGTACATCGGGTGCGCGGCCACCTAGGGGGTGCAAGCACATGCCCCCTAGGTGGCCACAATGATCAGATTTGCTTCAGAAATTATCAGTCTCCAGACCCAGGCCAATGATTTCTGTCCTGGACCTGGAGATCGGTTCTGGAGAATGAAATCCTCCCCTGCCTGTGTACTTGTAAACATAGGCAGGGGAAGTGATGTAATCTCCCCTCGTGGAACTCTTTTCCGTTCCAAAGAGAGAAAAGAAGACATCTCAAAGTAAGTTGCACCAACACTACACTGACACAGTACACATAAGCACACTTTCCACTACCCGATCACCCCCCAATCGCCCCCAGCTAACCCCTTCACTCCCTGTCCCTATGTCACCCAGTGCAGCGTTCATATTTTTTTTTAGCACTGTACTGGTGTCATTTGTGACAATAATCAGTGTTAGGCTACTCAGTGATAGGCCCAGAGAGGTCTAGGGACCCCCCTAAACCCCCCTAATAAAGGTTTAACCCCTTGATAACCCCCTGTCATCAGTGATCACCGTATTAATGTCACGGGTGGTGCTGGTTAGCTAGTTATTTTTTATAGCGTCAGGGCACCCACCATATATTACCTAAATAAAGGTTTAACCCCCTGATCATCCGGCGGGTGATATCAGTTCGATTTTAGTATCAATCAGAGTGTGCATTGCCGCAGGCAGCAGCAGATTAATGCCATTAGCGCTAACACCCCCGCACACACCATCCGCCTCCCTTAGTAGTATAATGTCTGAACGGATCAATATCTTATCCTATCAGACCTATACTAGCGTCCCTAGCAATTTAGAGTTTCCAAAAATACAGCCTTAGTGGGATCAGCCCAGATACTTACTATCACCTGAGTTTAGCCCCTCTGCCCAGCCCACCCAATTGCAGTATCAATTGATCACTGTCACTTAAAAAACACAAAACACATAACTGCAGCATTCACAGAGTAGGGCCTGATTCCTGTGAACGCTAACAGGTTTTTTTTTGCTAGTGTTTGAAGCAGTCGCTGACAGTCAGGTGCTCTTTTTTCCTTTGAGTCTCACTATTATACTAGAAAATTTAGAGCCAAAATGTCCAATCGAAGGTACACTAGTGAAGAGGCCTACATGTTTCTGAGCCTGACAGATGAGAGTGAAGAGGAAGTTACCCATCTGTCCAATTCTGGCTCAGAACACGAACCAGTAGACAGCAGCAGCACCCTGACAGATAGCTCTGATGATGGAGTAGTGGTCCCTGCCAAGGTCAGGCATACCCGCCCCCGTTCTTCTGCTGCTGTTGAGGTGCAAGAACCGCAGGACTCTCATATGGAGCAGAGAGCCAGTACTAGTGCCGCTCATCCTTCTGATGACTGACAAGCACCAGCGGCCTAGTACATCCTGGTCGTACATCCAGCACTGCAGTAACACTTGGTGATGTGTAGAGTCCCATAAGTGCAGTTCAAGCTGGTGAGGTGGCTAGTACAACTAGTGTACTGCAGGCACCAATAATAAGACAAACACAGGCCCATCAAGCCCATAGTGCCCTTCCCGCTGCATTTGCCAATCCGAATTGGGAGCCCACCACTTCTGCAGCACCCGTACTTCCCCCAATCACTGGCTAACCCGGAATTCAGGTTGATTTTACGTCACTTGATTTTTATTAAATTTTTCACGGTATGGTTTTTTACTCCCAATCAAGTTGTCTGCATTGATGAGTCCCTGATTAAGTTTTCTGGCCGATTGTCTATCAAACAGTATATTCCAGCAAGCATGCCAAGTATGGGGTCAAGATTTATAAGTTCTGTAACAGGGCAACAGGCTATAGATATAGTTTTATGGTTTATGAGGGAAAAGATAGTCACCTGCAGCCTGAGAACTGCCCAGACTACATAGGGAGCACTGGTAAGATTGTGTGGGACATGGTGTCATCCTTATTCGGAAAGGGGTACCACTTGTACGTGGGCAATTATTATACAAGCATGCCATTTTTTAGTCACTTTTTGATTGTGGAATTAATGCATCTGGCACTGTGCGATCTAAGCTTCCGCAACAGCTTGTAGAGTCCTGACTTAGACGGGGAGAGAAAGCTTTCTTGAAAGTTAATCATTTGTTAGCAGTGGAGTGGAGGGGTTCATGGAATGCTTATGCTCTGTCCTCCCTTCACGCCATACGATAGTCTAAATTCTTACGATGACTGGTATTGTGGAGAACACCATGTGGAGAACACCATGTGTGGAATACAACCTTAACATGGGAGGGGTGGACCTAAACGACCAGTAGTTGGCGCCATACCTAATTGCCCGTAAGGCCAGATGCTGGTATAAAAAAATGTCTGTATATTTATTCCAATTGGCTCTGCTGAATGCTTTTGTGCTAAGCTTCAGGATGAACTGGATCCTTCCTAAAATTCCAGGAAGAGATAGTCACAGCCCTTATGTTTCCATATGGTGCTATGGCCGACCTTCCCAATTCATATGCATTGAGCCAGCTGCATGAGAGGCATTGTCTATATGTCTCCCCTGGTACCCCTGCCCACAGAACACCCCAAAGAAGATGTTGTGTCTGCATAAAATGCGGATTTATGTCTGACACTCGCTTTTATTGTCACTCCTGTCCTGACCAACCTGGTCTCTGTATGGATGACTGTTTCAAATGCTACCACACACTAGTGAAGTATTAGCATAGGGCACAGCACTACACAGTCCTAGGGTACACTTACACAGGGTCTCAAAAGATGAGATGGCTATCACATTTTGAGAGACCATAATCTGGAACGTTTACAGGTTATATAAAAGTAAAAAAAATATATATATTAAAAAGCCAAAAATAGTTGTAGTTTTATTTTTCTTCTCTCTCTATTGTACTCTCTCTAGCATGGGGGCAGGAGTGGAGGAGCGATTTGCTCCTAACATTTGGGGTTGATTGCCCCCATGCTTTGGCATATATTTTTTAGGCACAGATTGCGTTAATTTTTTTTAAATTTTGACTACGTTTTATTGTATTTGCTTTGCAGGTATGCTATGTCTTACTGTTATACTGTAATGTTACTTTGTTTTATTGTTCATTTGCTTAGCAGGTACGCCATTCATCTGTAGTACTGATTTATTTATCTTGACAGCAACAGCGTTTTCTCTCCCGATACGTAAATCAGTGACTCCAGCACTGTAGCAGGTGATTTCACCACCACAGTTTAAAAAAATGGTGCATGCATGCCCATCATTAGAAATGGGTGGATGAAAGGTGGTATTCTAATGGTGGGCATACCCACCAATCAAACACTTTTTTGTTCAGCCCACAGGCTGCATGAGAACAAGAACATTACAATATATGCCAAACAAGGACCAGCAACGTACTGGTATGAGTGGTTATACCAGAATGATGCCTGCAGGTTTAGGTATTATCTTGGTATCATTCTTGGTATCATTCTTTTCAGTCATAAACTAAAAGCTGCTTAAATTCCAGAAAATGTACCCTAGTTTGTAGACGCTATAACTTTTGCGCAAACCAATAAATATATGCTTATTGACCTTTTTTTTACCAAAGACCCTAAATGTATGACTAAAATTCAGTTGATTCGTTTTTTTTTTTTTATAACAAAAAGTAGAAAATATAATTTTTTTTTCAAACTTTTCAGTCTTTTTTCCGTTTATATCGTAAAAAATAAAAATCACAGAGGCAATCAGATACCATCAAAAGAAAGCTCTATTTGTGGGAAAATAAAAAAATGCACTTTTTTGGGGGTATAACATTGCATGACCACGCAATTACCAGTTAAACCAGCGCAGTGCCAAATTGTAAAAAGTGCTCTGGTCATTGAGCAGCCAAATCTTCCAAGGCTGAAGTGGTTAAAGTATATGTGAACCCTCACCTTGTAAAACGACCCATTAGGTTTCAAATAGAAATGAAAGGTAAAATGTTTGTGTATACATATAAAAATAGTGTAAATACCCTTTTCCTTTTTAATAAGTGATCACATAATCTCTGTTCTCATCTGCATAAGGTGCTCAGAGAGCTAGGGGAGGAGAAACAGAAACACACTAGTCTTCCCAGTGAATGGCTTTGCATGGGGAGGGGGGGGAGGTCAGCACAAACTAATCATCGGAGAAGTGCAGACAAATTTCCCAGCACAGCAAGACGACTGACCATGCTGTGATCTCATGCATATAGTGGTCAGTTTTTAATAAGAAAGCAGGATCACCAGGTGTTTCACACATAAGGAAGCAATACAAAGAGAACAGGATACTGTTTTATACAAGTACATGTTACGGCAGGCAGATATCAGGAATATAAAATGTTGGGATACAATATATTCTTTAACTACACCTAAATGTACAGTACATGTGAATGGGACCTATTATAATGCGAAAGATAGTTTAGGGTGGCAGTTAATAGCAGTGGCAGCATTGATGATCAATGGCTCAGCAATATGCATTAGCACAAAGAATACTTATGCAGATTTCATGGTTATACACACCCATCTGATAAAAGCATTTATATGTGTACACTTAAGTGCTAAAATTGCTAATATTGTAGTCTGAAAAGTCAGACACCCATTTGGAATAAAAAACAGATTTGGAAAATTTTGTAAGGGCCGGTTCACACAGCAGGCGAGGCGAGGCGACTCCGACTTGCCTCGCCGCGACCTGCCGCAGCCTCAGCGGCGACTTGCAAATGACTTCTGTATAGAAGTCAATGCAAGTCGCCCCGAGGTCGCCCGAAAGTAGTACAGGAGACTCGAGACGCTCCTCTCAGAACGGTTCCATTGTACAGAACGGGGGCGACTTGCGAGAGCGAGGCGAGGCGAGTCGTGTCGCCTCGCATCGCCCGCTGTGTGAACCGGCTCTAAGATGATTATTTATGTTTAGATCTACATTTATTTATTTTTTTGGACTTGCGGTATGTCTATTTTCCCTCTTTTCCTCTGACTTATATAAGTTTCAGTTATGCATCCATGGAAGGGATTTTTGCATTTAATTACACACCATATCGGAATTTTTCTTGTAAAAAGACTAAAATAAAAAATATACTTTTTACAAAGCCCAGGCAGGGGTGTTTGTAAGGATATTGGTAATTTCATTGGTCTGCTTATGCATGTTATTACTATGCTGAGCAGAAGACAGAAACAGATTAGTAGATGAGTAAAGTGAAAGCGCAACAAAGCTTTGTACACGCAGGCTACAAATCGTCCGGTTGTTTTGGTAAGAACCTGCCAATTTTCAGCCTATATATACAGCTGTCTGTTCTGCAGAAGCTGGTGTGTGAGTTGGTTGAACCGAAAAAACTTCTCATGTGTACTCTGCATAAGAATCAGGATGTACTTTTATATTATTATACTTCCAGAAATGATTAACTTGTTGCTGAGGCAGGCATGCATAAAATCAGGAGTGCCATTGCTCCAGATTTTATCTATTGTACCCCTGTTTTAAATGGATCTTCTTCATTGTAGCATATGAGCATATTTGTCGCCAGTAATTGTGAGTTACTTAGGCTTTGAATAAAAGTATACTCTGCTCCATTGTAAACAATAATCATTTTGTCTTTTGTTGGAACTAACCATACAGATTAGTTACTCAAAAGGTAGTTTGCTATTTCCAATGTGGGCAGATGGCAAATGAGATCCAAAGCTTTGGCAAGGCTGATTTTTAATCTTACCTGCCCGAGTAACCAGTAAATCCTCCTTTTCCTTACCAGCTGTGGCTTTACACCTGCGTGCTTTGATAAAGCCATTTGTGAGTTCAGATTCCAAAACTACCTTTTTGCGACCTGTAGTATTACTTTGAATCAGCCTGCAGACTGCATATTATTTACACGTGAGCTGTACATCTGTCAGCCAAGTCATAAAGTAGAAGACAGACTATTGATGTTAAATAAAGATTTCAATATCACATGCATTCTTAAATTTCTCATTACAATCTAAGCTTTATAATATTCTATTTCTAGCCTCATTAAAAGTTCAATTAATCAATGTAGTTTGTCATTAACTGAATGTCTACCCTAAAAGGGATGGGATATAAATGATAGAAACTCAGCAATAATAAGTATCCTTTACATTCACTGACTCTCGTACGATATCTTCCTTAAAAGAAAAAATATATTTGAAGGAATCCAAATATATATAGCTACATAATGCTTTTTTTCATATAAACACTGCGCAAAAAATTATAAAACACAACACGTTTGTGTTTGCCCCTATATATCATGAGCTGAACTTAAAGATCAACTTTTAATATGTACACAAAAGACCTATTTCTCTCAAATATTGTTCACAAATATGTCTAAATCTGTGTTAGTGACCACTTCTCCTTTGCCAAGATAATCTATCCACCTCATAGGTGTGGCATATCAAGATGCTGATTAGACAACATGATTATTGCACAGGTGTGCCTTAGGCTGGCTGCAATAAAAGGCCACTCTAAAATGTGTAGTTTTACTGTATTGGGGGGGTTGGGGAGTCCAAAAACCAGTCAGTGTCTGGTGTGACCACCATTTCCCTCACACAGTGCAGCACATCTCCCCCGCATAGAGTTGATCCGGTTGTTGATTGTGGCCTGTGGAATGTTGGTCCATTCCTCTTAAATGGCTATGCAAAGTCACTGGATACTGGCCGGAACTGGAACACACTGTCATATACGCCAATCTCAGAGCATCCTAAACATGTTTAATGGGTGACATGTCCAGTGAGTATGCTGACCATGCAAGAACTGGGATATTTTCAGCTTCTAGGAATTATGTACAGATCCTTGCAACATGGGGCCATGCATTATCATACTGCAACATGAGGTCATGGTCATGGATGAATGGTACAACAATGGGCCTTAGGATTTTGTCACCTTATCTCTGTGCATTCAAAATGCCATCATTAAAATGCACCTGTGTTCATTGTCCATAGCATATACCATAACTCCACCGCCACCATGGGCCACTCGATCCACAACGTTGACATCAGCACACCACTCACCCACACAACGCCATACATGCTGTCTGCCATCTGTCCTGTACAAGTAAAACTGTGATTCACTCGGGAAGAGAACACCTCTCCAAAGTGCCAGATGCCATTGAATGCAGTCAGGTCGAGACCCCAATGAGGACGATGAGCATGCAGATGAGCTTCCCTGAGATGGTTTCTGACAGTTTGTGCAGAAATTCTTTGGTTATGCAAGGGTGAAGATGCTGGATGTGGAGGTCCTGGGCTGGTGTGGTTACACTTGGTCTGCAGATGTGAGATCGGTTGGATTTACTGCCAAATTCTCTGAAATGTCTTTGGAGACGGCTTATGGTAGAGAAATTAACATTCAATTCAAGGGCAACAGCTCTGGTGGACATTCCTGCAGTCAGCATGCCAACTGCACTCTCCCGCAAAACTTGTGACATTTGTGGTAATTTGCTGTGTGATAAAACTGCACATTTTAAATTGGCCTTTTATTGTGGCCTGCCTAAGCCACACTTTTGCAATAATCATGCTGTCTAATCAGCATCAATAATCAAAAATATAAATTGGGAATTTATGTGATAGGCCAACACAAAGTCATAGTCAAGCTGATAATTGTAAAGTGGAAGGAAAATGATAAATGTTTTTCAATTTTGTTTTACAAATAAATAACTGAAAAATGTGGAGTGCATTTGTATTCACTCCCCCTGAGTCAATACTTTGTAGAATCACCTTTTGCTGCAATTATAGCCGCAAGTCTTTTTGGGGGTGTCTCTACCAGCTTTGCACATCTAGAGAGTGAAATTTTTTGGATGGAGAACATCTGTGAACAGCGATTTTCAAGTCTCATCACAGATTCTCAATTGGATTTAGGTTTGGACTTTGACTGAGCCATTCAAACACTTGAATATTCTTTAAAGGAAACCATTCCGTTGTCACGCTGGCTGTATATTTAGGGTCATTGTCCTGCTGGAAGGTGAACCTCTGCCTCAGTCTCAAGTCTATTGCAGACTTTAACAGGTTTTCTTCTAAGATTGCCCTGTATTTGGCTCCATCCATCTTCCCATCAACTCTGACCAGCTTCACTGTCCCTGCTGAAGAAAAACATCCCCATAACATGATGCTGCCACCACCATGTTTCACAGTGGGTATGGTGCGTTCAAGGTGATGTGCAGTGTTAGTTTTCTGCCACACATAAGGTTTTGCTTTTAGGCCAAAAAGTTACATTTGGGCTTACCTGACCAGAGCACCTTCTTCCACATGTTTGTTTTGTCCCTCACATGGCTTCTTGCAAACTGTGGATGGGACTTCTTAAAGAGGAAGCAAAGGGAAAAAAAAAACACACCCTGTAAGGCAAAGGCATAACCTACTGAATAACTTACCTGAGAACGAAGCCCCCGAAGCGGTCCTCCATCTTCCTGTTTGCCGCTGTCATGGATCCCGGAGCGACTTCCGGTCTCGCGGTTCCGGTGCTGTGATTCGCCGGAGACGCAATGACGTCACTCCCATGCATGTGCACGGGAGCTGACACTCGCGGCATATCACTGCGATCTGCGGCCTGCCCAGTGCACCTGCGCGCCGCTGTCTACGGCGCATCCGCCGTAGACAGCGGTGGCTGTCTTCGGGTAAATATCTCCTAAACCATATAGGTTTAGGAGATATTTCTTGGATCTACAGGTAAGCCTTAATCTAGGCTTACCTGTAGGTCAAAGTGGTTTGTAAGGGTTTACAACCACTTTAAGGCTTTCTTTCAGCAATGGCTTTCTTCTTACTACTCTTCCTTAACCACTACAATACAGGGCACTTTCGCCCCCTTCCTTCCCAGCCCAATTTTCAGCTTTCATCGCTCTAGCGCTTTCAGTGACAATTGCGCGGTCATGCTACACTGTACCCAAATGAAATTTTTATCATTTTGTTCGCACAAATAGAGCTTTATTTTGGTGGTATTTATTCACGACTCCGTTTTTTATTTTTTGCGATATAAGCGCAAAAAAGCGGAAATTTGGAAAAAAAACAATATTTTCTTTTTTCTATTTTAAAAGAAATCCAATAAAATCAAATTTTGTCATAAATTTAAGCCAAAATGTATTCTGCTACATGTTTTTGGTAAAAAAAAATTCCGTTAAGTGTATAATAATTGGTTTGTGTGATCACGGACATATGTACGCAAATGATCATGTACATACAGTGGTGTGAAAAAGTGTTTGCCCCCTTCCTCATTTCCTGTTCCTTTGCATGTTTGTCACACTTAAGTGTTTCGGAACATCAAACCAATTTAAACAATAGTCAAGGACAACACAAGTAAACACAAAATGCAATTTGTAAATGAAGGTGTTTATTATTAAAGGTGAAAAAAAATCCAAACCATCATGGCCCTGTGTGAAAAAGTGATTGCCCCCCTTGTTAAAACATACTATAACTGTGGTTGTCCACACCTGAGTTCAATTTCTCTAGCCACACTCAGGCCTGATTATTGCCACACCTGTTCAAAATCAAGGCATCACTTAAATAGGAGCTGCTTGACACAGTAAGGTCCACCAGAAGATCCTTAAAAGCTACACATCATGCCGAGACCCAAAGAAATTCAGGAACAATTGAGAAAGAAAGTAATTGAGATCTATCAGTCTGGAAAGGGTTATAAAGCCATTTCCAAAGCTTTGGGAATCCAGCGAACCACAGTGAGAGCCATTATCCACAAATGGCGAAGACATGGAACAGTGGTGAACCTTCCCAGGAGTGGCCGGCCACCCAAAATTACCCCAAGAGCGCAGCGGCGACTCATCCAAGAGGTCACAAAAGACCCCACAACAACGTCCAAGGAACTGCAGGCCTCACTTGCCTCAGTTAAGGTCAGCGTTCATGCCTCCACCATCAGGAAAAGACTGGGCAAAAATGGCCTGCATGGCAGAGTTCCAAGGAGAAAACCACTGCTGAGCAAAAAGAACATCAAAGCTCATCTCAATTTCTCCACAACACATCTTGATGATCCCCAAGACTTTTGGGACAACATTCTGTGGACCGATGAGACAAAAGTGGAACTCTTTGGAAGGTGTGTGTCCAAGTATATCTGGCGTAGAAGGAACACTGCATTTCATAAAAAGAACATTATACCAACAGTAAAATATGGTGGTGGTAGTGTGATGGTCTGGGGCTGTTTTGCTGCTTCAGGACCTGGAAGACTTGCCGTGATAAAAGGAACTATGAATTCTGCTGTCTACCAAGAGATCCTGAAGGAGAATGTCCGACCATCTTTTCGTGTACTCAAGCTGAAACGAACTTGGGTTCTGCAGCAGGACAATGATCCTAAACACACCAGCAAGTCCACCACCGAATGGCTGAAGAAAAACAAAATGAAGACTTTGGAGTGGCCTAACCAAAGTCCTGACCTGAATCCTATTGAGATGTTGTGGTATGACCTTAAAAAGGCCGTTCATGCTCGAAAACCCTCTAATGTAACTGAATTAGGACAATTCTGCAAAGATGAGTGGGCCAAAATTCCTCCAGGACGCTGTAAAAGCCTCATTGCACGTTATCGCAAACGCTTGGTTGCAGTTGTTGCTGCTAAGGGTGGCCCAACCAGTTATTAGGTTTAGGGGGCAATCACTTTTTCACACAGGGCCATGATGGTTTGGATTTTTTTTCACCTTTAATAATAAACACCTTCATTTACAAATTGCATTTTGTGTTTACTTGTGTTGTCCTTGACTATTGTTTAAATTGGTTTGATGTTCCGAAACACTTAAGTGTGACAAACATGCAAAGGAACAGGAAATGAGGAAGGGGGCAAACACTTTTTCACACCACTGTATGTGTGCAGGTGATCACGTACATATGTGTGCACATAATCATTGGGACAGGTGATTTTAGTGGGACATATGTGGGGGACATGTTTTTATTATTAGGGACATGTGTTTTTATTTTTTGGGGACATGTGTGTTTTGGGGACATGTGTGTTATGGGGACATATGTGGGGACTGTGTTTACACTGTGTGGTGTGTTGTGTGTTTACACTAGACTGAAGATCAGTGAGTAAAAAGCTGTAAAAAACAGCTCATACTCACTGATCATCAGCCGGCTGCAGCAATCTGCTCTCCTCTCCTCAGCGATGACTTCTGTGTGAGGAGAGGAGGAGCCGATTGCCTAGCAACCGGCTGTTTGTTTACATCACATGACGGCCGTGATTGGACACGGCCGTCATGTGATCAGGAGGGCCAATCACAGAGCCCTCCTGCCGACCTGAGATGCGCCGTGTCCCGGTGACACGGGCGCATCGGGATCGTGCGCGCGCGATCCCGCTCCTCCTGATGGACGTTCCTGAACCTCCTATCAGGAGTAGACGGCTCCCGCCCGGCCGTATATGTGCATTGGCCGGGTGGGAAGTGGTTAACCACTTAAGGACCGCCGCATGCCATTGTACGTCATTACAATGGCATGTACAGGCACAAGCATGTACATGTATGTGCTTGCCTTCCAGCGGGTGGGGTCCGATCAGACCCCCTCCCGCTGGATGTGGTGGTCCGGTTCGCTTCAGGAGCGATCCGGGATGAGGGGATGGCCGTTGGTTTCAAATGAGAAGCTTCCTCCCACTGTGTATTGTATACACAGGCAGGGAGGAAGTGATGTCATTCTCCTCGGGGCGGTTTTATTGACCGGACTATGAGGAGAGGACACAGTAAGTCTGCACCAAACACTACACTGACACTAACTAACACATAGGCACACAAACCCCCCCCCCGATCACCCCCCGATCTACCCCCCCCCCCGCCAGTCACAGTGTCACTGATTGCAGTGATCATTTATTTACTGATCACTGCATTCAGTGTCAGTTGTAAAAGTAAAAACTGTCAGGGCAGTTAGTGTTAGGTCCAGGGTAGCCCCCTACCACCCCCCAATAAAGATGTAACCCCCTGATTGCCCTTAGAGTTAACCCTTTCACCCCCTTTTGCCAGTGTCACTAAGCGATCATTTTTCTGATCGCTGCATTAGTGTCGCTAGGTAGCTAGTTATTTTTTTAGGTTCACCGCCAGGTTTTTATAGCGCTAGGTACCCTGATATACTACCCAATAATGGTTTTAACCCCCTGATTGCCCCTAGTTAACCCTTTCACCCCCTTTTGCCAGTGTCACTAAGCGATCATTTTTCTGATCACTGCATTAGTGTCGCTAGGTAGCTAGTTATTTTTTTAGGTTCACCGCCAGGTTTTTATAGTGCTAGGTACCCCGGTATACTGCCCAATAATGGTTTTAACCCCCGGATTGCCCCTAGTTAACACTTTCACCCCCTTTTGCCAGTGTCACTAAGCGATAATTTTTCTGATCGCTGCATTAGTGTCACTAGTGTCGCTAGGTAGCTAGTTATTTTTTTAGGTTCACCGCCAGGTTTTTATAGCGCTAGGTACCCCCATATACTACCCAATAATGGTTTTAACCCCCTGATTGCCCCTAGTTAACCCTTTCACCAGCGATCACAGTATAAGTGTCACTGGTGACGCTGGTTAGCCAGTTAGTTATTTAGGTTCCCCGTCAGGTTTTTATATAGCGCCAGGGACCCCCATATACTACCTAATAAAAATTTGAACCCCCTGATTGCCCCTAGTTAACCCTTTCACCAGTGATCACCGTATGAGTGTTACGGGTGACTCTGGTTAGTTAGTTTGCTTTTTATAGCATCAGGGCACCCACCATTTATTACCCAATAAAGGTTTAACCCCCTGATCCCCCGGCGGGTGATATCAATTAGGTTTTAGGGTCAGGGTCTGCTTCGCCCCAGGCAGCGCTAGGTTAGTGCCAGTACCGCTAACACCCACGTGCAAAGCATACACCTCCCGAAGTGGTATAGAATCTGAACAGATCAATATCTGATCTGATCAGATCTATATTAGCGTCCCCAGCAGTTTAGGGTTCCAAAAAAACGCATTTTTAGCAGGATCAGCCCAGATACCTGCTAGCACCTGCGTTTTGCCCCTCCGCCCAGCCCACCCAAGTGCAGTATCGATCGATCACTGTTACTTACAAAACACTAAACACATAACTACAGCGATCGCAGAGTCAGGCCTGATCCCTGCGATCGCTAACAGTTTTTTTTGGTAGCGTTTTATATTTAAATCCTGAAGGCAGTGCTTGGTTTTTGGGGTCCAGTATGTGGCTAGGCTCCCCCACATGTGGTATCCCCGTACTCGGGAGAAGCAGCATAATTTATTTTGGGGTGTAACTTGACTTATCCCCATAGCATGTGTGAGCAATATATCATTTAGTGACAAAAAAAATTGTAATATTCCTGCAACTTGTGGCAAAATATAAAATATTTCATGGACTTTTGGGGTTTTGTGTTATTTTGGCATTTTATGGCCTTCAAAACTGTGATAGGTAGTGAGGAGTGAAATCAAAAATTTGCACCCTTAGAAATCCTGAAGGCAGTGATTGGTTTTCGGGGGGGCCTGTACGCGGCTAGACTCCCAAAAAGTCCCACATATGTGGTATCTCCGTACTCAGGAGAAGCAGCAGAATATATTTTGGGGTGCAATTCCACATATAACTATGGCATGTGTGAGCAATATATCATTTAGTGACAACTTTTTGTAAACTTTTTTTTTTTGTGTCATTATTCAATCACTTGGGACGAAAAAAAAATATTCAATGGGCTCAACATGCCTCTCAGAAATTTCCTTGGGGTGTCTACTTTCCAAAATGGGGTCATTGGGGGGGGTTTGTACTGCCCTGCCATTTTAGCACCTCAAGAAATGAGATAGGCAGTCATAAATTAAAAGCTGTGTAAATTCCAGAAAATGTACTCTAGTTTGTAGACGCTATAACTTTTGCGCAAACCAAAAAATTGACGCTTATTGACATTTTTTTTACTAAAGACATGTGGCTGAATACATTTTGCCCTAAATGTATGACTAAAATTTAGTTTATTCGATTTTCCTTATAACAAAAAGTACAAATTATATTTTTTTCTCAAAATTTCAAACTTTTTCCATTTATATCACAAAAAATTTAAATCGCAGAGGCAATCAAATACCACCAAAAGAAAGTTCTATTTGTGGGAAGAAAACATTGCATGACTGCGCAATTACCAGTTAAAGCAGTGCAGTGCAAAATTGTAAAAAGATCTCTGGTCCTTAGGCTGTTAATTGGTCCGGGGCTGAAGTGGTTAAAGGCCAGATGTGTGTAGTGCACAACTAATAGTTGTCCTGTGGACAGATTCTCCCACCTGAGCTGTGGATCTCTACAGCTCCTCCACAGTTACCATGGGCCTCTTGGCTGCTTCTCTGATTAATGCTCTCCATGCCCGGTCTGTCAGTTAAGGTAGGCAGCCATGTCTTGGTAAGTTTACAGTTGTGTTATACTTTTTCGATTTTCAAATGATGTATTGAAAAGTGCTGCGTGATATATTCAAAGCTTGGGATATTTTTTTATAACCTAACCCTGCTTTAAACTTCTCCACAACTTTATCCCTGACCTGTCTGGTGTGTTCCTTGGCCTTCATGATGCTGTTTGTTCACTAAGGTTCTTTAACACATCTCTGAGGGGTTCACAGCACAGTTTTATTTATACTGAGATTAAATTACGCACAGGTAGACTCTACTAACTAGGTGACTTCTGAAGGCATTTTGTCCAACATTACATTTTAGTTAGGGGTATCAGAGTAAAGGAGGCTGAATACAAATGCATGCCATATTTTTTAGATATTTATTTGTAAAAAATGTTGAAAACCATTTAACATTTTCCTTCCACTTCACAATTATGTGCCATTTTGTGTTGGTCTATCACATAAAATCCCAATAAAATACATTTACGTATTCTCATATCAAACTTTGATCTAAAATGTTGTTTATATAGTTTGTTAGTCATCGTTAACACTGTTTTGGTGTACCAATTTTTTTCTGTATTGTTTTTCAATATGCTAATATTTAATGTGAAAAAAATATAACAAGGTAAATATTCAGGGCAGGGCACAAAACAAGACTCAAATTTAGAATGCTCCAGCTTTCAAGTACTGGTATTTCTGAGAACTAATTGACACTTAAAAGTGAATCTGACCTTGTCTAAATGTTTCCATAGTAACATCAGTACTGACTTGCATTGTGTCTTAAAGTTCCTGGTTTATTCTTCAAATTGGTTCCTTTGTCCCTCTGCAGTACCTTTGGATACTATGAGCAGAATGCCCATGGGGCCTTGAGTTCAGTTCAATTTGAAATTAAAGAGGAACTATACTTACCTCCTCTCCAATGGTCCAAATTCCCTGAGTAGTCCCCTGTTAGCACCGTCATGCTCTCCCCAGCTTCTTCCTGGTGCCGTCCTATGGCTATTTTCAATGGCCAGCACATGATGAAGTAACTCCTGCATATGTACAGGGGTCAGTCATCCCGACACGCAGGGATCAGGACAGCAATGTAAACTTAACTCTGCATGCACAACTTGGTTTAAATGCCATGGATGGCTGCGAGCAGGCAGGTAGGTGTATTTAATTGCAGAAGAGACATTGCTTGTCTCATTTGCAATAAACAGACTGCCTACTCATAATATCTTTTATTTTGCCTTCTGTTTCACTTTAAGATCTGCCCTCTCCCAATGCTAAGTTTAACCTCCATGAATAATGTATCAGCCAATTGGCTACAGTGCTGATCAATTTTACAATTTTACAAAATTAGATCAACTTCTCTCCAAGTCTCCAGCAGGAACAGTCATAGATCCATCAAAATGTGTCCAATCCCTGCTGAACCAACCACATTTTAATTCATCTATTGCCAGATTGCTGTACTTCAGGTTTATGTTAAGTTGTTTTTAGTCTAGCAGATGTACAGTACTAAATCTCATTATTCTATAGTAGGGCATTCTGGAAATAGAACTATGCACTATGGGTCATTTTAAATAGGAATATTTATTTTTTATGATTTTAGTGAAATGTAGAATAAATTCAAAACAAAAAGCATGGCAATAACAATAATGCCCAAATTGAGGTGGATTGATTTCATTGATTTTATGATGTAACAGGCCCAGGCTCCTTTTTTTCTTCTAAACATGTAAAAACACGTTTTTGTCTGTAACTGAATTGTTTTACTGTTAGACTAAGGTGTACATTTATAAAAGCACTCATATCTAGAAAACACAGCAGTGTGCTTTACAATTTTGCTTTGTGCTCCGCTGTTGCAGGAGCACACTAACAATGAAGAAGTATGTCACATTTGAAGAATGCGTATTGGGACTTCTCAGATGTCACCTCAATAAAATGCACCCAGACAAATATTTGTTTCTTTAAGTATAGATCTTTTTTATTTCACATATGGTACATGCATGCATTTTTT
Organism: Lithobates pipiens; assembly: GCF_037356315.1. Lineage (NCBI taxonomy): Eukaryota > Metazoa > Chordata > Amphibia > Anura > Ranidae > Lithobates > Lithobates pipiens. The sequence continues at coordinate 204,181,352 of NW_027507785.1, read as the reverse complement.
TTAAAACACCCATCAGCCTGCTTATGTTAAACATTTTAATAAAATTTCTACCACATGTATTTTACCCCATTGATCAGTTATTCACTATTTCATATCACACAAACATTTTGTTTCGTATTTTCACTTCCTGCTAACTGGATTACTCAATAGGGTAATAGGGTAGGCACATTAGAGCCAAACTGCCAAAGCCATTCCTCCCAAACTGCACTGGTAGTGGCCAGAAGCAGGGCAGTTTTGCATAAGACCCCTTTCACACTGGAGCGTTTTGCAGGCGCTATAGCATTAAAATAAGCGCCTGTAAAACGTCCTAAAACAGCTGCTCCATTCACTCCAGTGTGAAAGCCTGAGGGCTTTCACACTGGAGTGGTGGTTGCACTGGCAGGGCGTCAGAAAAAATCCTGCCAGCAGCTTATTTGGAGCAGTGAAGGAGCGGTGAACTCACCGCTCCTATACCCTTGTTCCCCCTGGCGGATTTTTAGCCCTTTTCTGCCGCTAGCGGGGGGTTTAAACCACCCCGCTAGCAGCCGAATAGCACAGCTAAAACTACGGTAAAGTAGTGCTAGAAATAGCGCCGCTTTACCGCTGACACTGGTGGTGGCTCAGTGTGAAAGGGGTCTAAGAGAGAACAAGGACAGCCACAGCAAACTATTTCCCAATTTCTATCTGCTAGTCAACGTGGGTCCATTACCCTTTGATGAAAATGTATGTGTTGCTGCTAAAGCTACCTGAATAAAAGCCTTTTATTTACACTGGTATATATTAGCATGAGGTGCTGCTGCTACATGTAAGCAAAGCTCATTGTAAAAGAAAAAATCTTTTCCAGAGCCAACTATGCTTTGCCAATATATGCTGTCTCTAAGACTCTCTGCTTAAACTACAATGTTCTGCAGAACAACATACAGCTTTAAGGCATTCCCCAAGCATGCTATTTAAAAGATTTTTACTTTATTAACCACTTCCCACCAAATAACGTACCTGGTAAGTGGTTGTCCTGGGATGATGGCATCACCCCGGTTCCCGCCGTTATTTAGAGCTGATGGTCGGCTCTCTTGTAATAGCAATTGGAGTGGCTAACTAGCGACTCGATTCCTATTACAAGCAGCAGGAGGGAATGTCTCCCCCCTCTCTCGTGGCTCTCTCAGCTCTCCTGTCCCACTGAGAAACCTGAGCTACCAGCCGACACATCTACCGACTGGCAAAAGACCCGTACAAAGCCGGATTCGACTTTGATCGAGTCTCCACTTTGGTAACCTGGAAGTGATGACATGACAATGCTTCCATTGTACCTGCCTGTCAACGGTGCAATTTTTGTAAAATTTTAAGTATTTAAAGAGTACCTGTCATGTGCCTATTGCTGTCAAAAGGATATGTACATCCTTGTGACAGCAATAAAAGTGACAAACATTTGTTTTAAAGCAATAGTGTTAAAAGTAATTGATCAATCATTTAAAAAAAATGCAAGTAATCCTGCCCCCTCCCATGCTAGTGTGGAAAGGCGAATGCACGTATTTGTCCTGCACACAAACAGCAATTGTCCCACACATGTGCGGTATCGCCACAAACTTCAGGAAAATGGCCAGTAATTCTAGCACTAGACCTCCTCTGTAGATATAAAATGGTAACCTGTAAAGGCTTTTAAACCATTGCCTATGGATAGTAAAATGTATGCCTTTGGTTGCCACTGAGTGAGCATGCACAATTTTATATTGTGACATTTTTGGTATCTATTTACTCAGCTTTACATCATATTTTATAAAAAAATTGGGGTATGTCTTGTTTTTTTTGTGTTAAAACTTATTTGCATCCCACAAAACAATGCATTTGGAAACACCACTACACAAATACCGTGTGACATAATGCCTCTGCTTTAAAAAAAAAAAAAAAAATGTATAATGTTTTGGGGTTCAAAATATATTTCTAAATAATAATAATAATAATAATTCTAAACAAAATGTGCCAGAAAATGCCTGGTCTTCAAGTAGTTAATGTTTCTCTTGAAGCCACATAAAAAACACCCTCACCCTGCTGTATGGTATTTTTGTTGCATTGCTACAGTTTTCATACCTTTTTTAGAGTTTACTTTACCTATTAGCCCCAACAAAATGTCAATCTATAGACTTCAATAGGAATCATCTAAAATTTCCACATTTTAAACATTCACCAAACCTTTAACGAATCAAGCTTGGGCTGATTTACCTATCACTAATAATCAACCCTAGAAAAACATTAATCTATGATACTTGATAAGTGGTACAGGTGTTACAGCTATCAATTGTGATCTTAGATCAGTGGTTCTCAACTCCCGTCGTCAAGGCCATGTTTTCAGGATTTCCCTCAGATGAAACAGCTGTGGTAATTACTAAGGCAGTGAAACTGATCAAATCACCTGTGCAAAATAATGGCAAGCCTGAAAACATCACCTGTTGGGGTGCCTTGAGGACTGGAGTTGAGAAACCCTGTCTTAGATTGATGTGGATTGGTTTCCGAGAATGTATTAAGGTGATAACCCTTGAGGGTTTACAACCCCTTTAAGTTATAAATGGGGGCATCTGGATTTGTGAAACTATTCACTCATCCACACATTGGAAGCAGGTGGGGAAATCCCCCCTGCTCTTCTATTGTATTCTGAGAGCAGGGAGACCCCCCCCCACTGTCAGAATACACGAATCACTGCTGCAGCCATTGGTTACAGCCATTGATCAATTAGCTTTGATCTGACAGAGCGGTTGAATAGAAGCTGATCGGTAGATTGATTTCTGTTCAACTGCAGTAGCCATACATGGATCAAAATTTTTCTAGTCCCTGCTGAACCGATCGACTTTTAATTCATGTATGGTCAGCTTTAGCAAAGCGAATGCTCACCTACCTTAGTAAATAATGCAAAGCTGTTCTCCATCATCTAATCATGGGCAAGCAAAATATTTTTTAATAAAGTTTGCAAATGATTGGGAATGCAAATGTGATCAGCTTATTTCCTACACCACTTATTTAGTAAATCTGCCCCAAGGTGGTTTATTGAGCAGTTGCGGGTAAGCCAAGACTAAACATTTAAGCAGACAGCAAAATGGTGCCTGATCAAATTGTATCTGTTTAAATCCCCTAATCTGCTAATATTGTCTGAAAATCTCAGTGGCAATTGGAGGAAATTGGAACAGAAATTGGAACTATATTTTGCTGCAGCTGGTGCTTGTAAGTACCTAGAGGATCAGAAAATAGCCATTATGCCGTACAAAATAGGTCATGAGGTCTTCAAGTGGAATAACACAATGAATATAGCATATGGCAATCCCCAAGCAGCCGCCAAGAGAGAAGTATTGATAGGATTCAGAGGATATTGCAATCCCCTGAAAACAATCTGCATTATATCATTTTGGGCATGCTCAATGTCAATGATATTTCTGGCTAAACCTACCTAGACATTCCGTTTGACCAATCTTTCCAATAAATGATTGTTCCACAAGCTTGCACATTCACAATAAACACACTGGCGTGCTTGTTCCTATATGAAGAGAGTTCTTTTGAGACACCTCACCCTTTGTCAGGGAAAAACAAAAATAATTTTCTGAGAAATTACATTCCGACTATATCCAGTTGTTCTGTCTTTGCTACACGTTAGCATGTGGCATGTGTGCAGCTAAATCCTCCTATCTTCTAATAGATTAAAAAGGGAGAGTGTAAAAAACACCAAGGGGAAATTTAGGACGTTAATTGAAGCACCGGACAGCAACAAATATACTTGTATGAATAAAAAGGAATTTTATTAAAGGTGTCACGTACCTGCAGGAAGAGGTAGAGTATACAGGTAGCACAAGAGTCTGGAGTGGCACTAGTGCCTGGCAGGATCAACAGCAGCAGCGGGGTCTGGAGCCCAGGAAGAACTTGTAGCAGGACCCCCAGCTGGATCAGGAGACGGCTGGGACCAGGAAGGAACAGGATCAGCAGGCAGGTGCGGAAAGCTGAAGCAGAGCAGCAGGTGGGTAGCTGGACCTGGGACACCAATGCAGGAACTCAGGCAGAAGCAGGACTTCAGGTAGGAGCTAGTTTAGCACTGGACAGAAAGGATTTGTTTTACAGTTTTGTTTATTTTTATGACTTATGACTGATTTTTATCCACCTGGAAATAAAGTTTAAAGAAACTGCTTGTACGCTTACCTTCGTTCTGAGAAAACATGAACCCCATGAGTCCTTAAGGTGAGGGTACACCTAGTGGAAGGGAGCATGCACATTGCATGAAGACACTATTATCAAACGTTATCACCTATTGTATGCCATTATACTGGATTGTTATTGCTTGCTATAAATACATCACTAAGGATTGTGTGCAATACACAGAGCATTTTGCACTTTATTTTTGGACTATATATTTTCATTTTTATTTTATTTTTATATTTATTATTTTTAATTGTTATTTCATTTTATATATATATTTTTATTTTAATGTTAATTTTACATGTTTTGCTTCACAGGAGATATATATATATATATATATATATATATATATATATATATATATATATATATATATATATATATATATATATGCCACTTTATCTTCATATTGTAATTTGTTATATATTGATGAGCAATTAATTGCTAGGAGCTTTGCACATTGTGTTATTTAAATCTGTCACAAGGACCAGAAGCGCCGAACGGTATGCTATCTAACGGGCTCTTGGGTTCAGGACATCATGGCTCTGGTGGACAGATTACTGGGAGAGGCTGGGGAAAACCCTGCTGTCATGGTGCACGTTGGCACCAATGACAAAGTCAGAGGCAGATGGAATGTTCTAAAGAACGATGTTAGGGACTTAGGAGCTAAATAGAGAAAAATGACCTCCAAGGTAGTATTCTCATAAATACTACCAGTACCCCGAACCACACCAGAAAGGCAGAGGGAAATTAGGAAAGTAAACAAGTGGCTGAGGATCTGGTGTAGTAAGGAGGGGTTTGGGTTCCTGGACTGACTTCTCAGTCTGTCACTAGTTCTTTAGAAGGGATGGACTGCACCTAAATAAAGGTTGCAGATCTGCTGGGAGCGAAGATGGTGAAAAGTTAGAGGGTCTTTTAAATTAGGCAATGGGGGGGAGGGTCCAGAGGTAGAGATAGTCAGTGCGGAGCATATTCCAAAGGGTAGTAATGGGGGCATTAGTGGTAGGCTGACTAAAGTACATAAACCCAAGGTAAGTATAGTAACAAATCCTATTTGCAATCTCGTAACACCCAATAAGAGGAAAGTATGCGACCGGTCTAAACTATGTGGCATGTTCACCAATGCCAGGAGCCTGGCAGACAAGATGGGAGAACTAGAGATACTGTTGTACGAGGAGGATTTAGATGTTGTGGGAATTTCAGAGACTTGATTCAACAGCTCTCATGATTGACTGGCAACCATTTAAGAGTATCCTATATTGCAGGGATAGATAGAGTAAAAAAGGGGGAGGGGTATGCCTGTATATCAAGAATAATCTACAAATTAATGTGAGAGATGACATCACTAAGGGAGCTAGGGAGGAGGTGGAATCTTTATGGGTAGCGCTCCAAAGGGATGAAACTAAGGGGAAAATAATACTGGGAGTATACTATAGGCCCCCTAAACTGAAGGAGGAGGGGGAGATGGACCTCCTATCACAATTTGGATTAGCAGCAAGGATGGGAAGTGTCATCATAATGGGGGATTTTATTTATCCAGACATAGACTGGGTGGAAGGAACCACACATTCGTCTAATGCTCGCCAGTTCCTAAATGTCTTGCAGGACAATTTTATGGGTCAGATGGTAGACACACCAACTAGAAACAAAGTGTTACTAGACCTACTGATTACCACCAATACAGACCCCATCATGGATATGGAAATAAGGGGCAATTTAGGAGACAGCGATCACAGGTCAATTAAATTTGGTATAAATCACACAAATAGGAAACATAATGGGGCATACAAAGACAATTAATTTCAAAAGAGCCAACTTCCCTAAACTACAAACCTTGCTAGAAGATGTAAATTGGGATAACATCTTAGGAACAAAGAACACAGAGGAGTGATGGGTTTGCTCTAAGAGCATATTGAATAAGGGCATGAGCCAGTGCATCCCCTTTGGAAAGACATTTAAAAGAGCAAACAAAAGTAGTGGATGGCTTAACTCCAATGTAAAAATGCATATAAAAGCAAAGGAGAAGGCCTTCAAAAAATACAAGGCTGAGGGATCATCATCAGCATTCAGACTTTACAAAGAATGCAACAAGAAATGCAATTATTAGGGTGGCTAAGATAGAACATGAAAGACACATAGCGGAGGAGAACAAAAAAAAAAAGACATTCCTTAAGTATATAAACAGTAAAAAAAGGGAGGACAGACTATATTGGCCCCATAAAGAATGAGGAAGAGAATCTGGTTACAAAAGATGGGGAGATGGCAAAGGTATTGAATCTATTCTTCTCCTCAGTCCTCATGAGGGAATCGGGGGGCTTCAGTAACCAAAACTGCAGTGTTTATTCTCATGACACATCACAGGAACCACCCTCATGGCTAACAGAGGACAGAATTAGAGATAGACTTGGAAAACTTAACATTAATAAGTCACCGGGACCAGAAGGCTTGCACCCGAGGGTCCTTAGGGACCATTGTTCCTAATTTTTACTGTCAGTCTACTGACTGGAATGGTACCAGCTGATTGGAGAAAATCCAATGTAGCACCAATATTTAAAATAGGGCCAAAATACATCCCTGGGAATTACAGACTAGTTAACCTAACATCAATAGCATGCAAGCTCTTGGAGGGGATGATAAGGGACTATATACACAATTTTAGTAATGAAAACGGTTTCATTAGCAGTATTCAGCATGGATTTATGAAGAATTGTTCTTGCCAAACCAATCTATTAACCTTCTACGAGGAGGTGAGTTGCCATCTAGATAAAGGAAGGTCTGTAGATGTGGTGTATCTGGATTTTGCAAAAGCATTTGACACAGTTCCCCATAAAAGTTTGCTGTACAAAGTAAGGTCCGTTGGCATTGACCATAGAGTGAGTACATGGACTGAAAATTGGCTACAAGTGCGAGTTCAGAGGGTGATGATAAATGGGGAGTACTTGAAATGGTCAGGGGTGGAAAGTGGAGTCCCCCAGGGTTCTGTGTTGGGACCAATCCTATTTAAATTTGTTCATAAATGACCCGAAGGATAGGGTAAAAAGTTCGATCTCTGTATTTGCGGACGATACTAAGCTAAGCAGGGCAATAACTTCTCAGCAGGATGTTGAAACCTTGCAAGAAGATCTGAACAAATTAATGGGGTGGGTAACTGCATGACAAATGAGGTTTAATGTGGACAAATGTAAAATGATGCATTTGGGTGGCAAAAATATGAATGTAATATATACACTGGGGGGGAGAACCTCTGGGGGAATCCAGGATGGAAAAGGACTTGGGGTCCTAGTAGATGATTGGCTCAGCAATGGCATGCAATGCCAAGCTGCTGCTAACAAAGCAAACTGAATATTGGCATGCATTAAAAAGGGGATTAACTCAAGAGATAAAGCGATAATGCTCCCACTCTACAAGACTCTGGTCCGGCCTCACCTGGAGTATGCTGTCCAGTTCTGGGCACCATTTCTCAGGAAGGATATACTGGAAATGGAGCGAGTACAGAGAAGGGCAACAAAACTAATAAAGGGACTGGAGGATATTCGTTATAAAGAAAGGTTGTGAGCACTGAACTTATTCTCTCTGGACAAGAGACGCTTAAGAGGGGATATAATTTAAAATTTACTAATACCATACTGGTGACCCCACAATAGGGATACAACTTTTCCATGGAAGGGAGTTTAACAAGACACGTGGTCACTCATTAAAATTATAAGAAAAGAGGTTTAACCTTAAACTGCGTAGATTGTTCTCTACTGTAAGAGCGGCAAGGATGTGGATTTCCCTTCCACAGGCGGTGGTTTCTGCAGGGAGCATCGATAGTTTCCAAAAACTATTATATAAGCACCTGCATGACCACAACATACATGGATATACAATGTAATACTGACATATAATCACACACAAAGGTTGGACTTGATGGACGTGTGTGTCTTTTCAACCTCACCTACTATGTAACTATGTAAATATGTGACAGACAAAGTGTAACTAAAGGCAAAGCTTTTTTGTTTTCATTTTGTTTAGGGAAAGGGAGGGTCATAACCCCCCCGTCAGTGTTTTTTTATTTTGCATATAAATTTTGTTGGTAATACGCTTGGAGTAATACAGATAATACGTCCTATATAGATTTAGATCTTTTCAATATTTCTAAAACCATTTTCACAGACATGTGGATCTTCATGAACAAGCTTTATGGAAACATTAGGAGGTCAGTCCCATTATAATGAAAAAATAATTTAGATGTATTTATCACCAGGCGCTCTGCACAGTAAAAACAATTCCAGGCAATTTATCTTCTTTGGTCTCAGGAGTATTCTAAAATAAGCTCTCCATTTCCACACTGTAAGGAACAAGCTGATGCTTACAGGTGGCACAGATATAGGTTTTCAAACAAAGCTGACTGTAATTCTGTCTTGTTGTCATATTAGCAGGATTTTCACTTTGAAGTTCCTAAAGACAGTCATGTAAGAGTCTCAGTATATCAAGGCAATTTTGTTAAGAGATTGAGAGTAAATTACTTTGACATAGTCTGCGACGTTGCTGAAGATATGATCCGCGTAACTGTAACTTAGAAAACAGAGGTTTTACTGGGAAATAGTGAAGATATCCCAAATGCACATATATCTTTTGTCAGCTGTACATTGAATGTGTTATTCTTTAAAAATGGTCAATATTTAGGTAAAGCTAAACTGATGATATATAAGATATATAAATTGATGCTCAGTGCATTAAAACATTAGGAAATTAGAATATGAATCCTTTATTGCATCCTGGACACTAGTTCAGAAATATAAAATGAAAGTGTTTCCAAACCCACAACAGTATAATCAGTATATGCAGTAAAGCATGTTTGTTATACTCACTGTTAGGGATGAGCTTCGTGTTCGAGTCGAACGTACGTTCGACTCGAACATTGGCTGTTCGTCGGTTCGGCGAAATCCGAACACTTGGTCCGTTCGCGTCAAAATTCGCATGGCGCTCACGGCCCACAATGCACTGCGATGGCGCAGTGCATTGCTGGCTCATGATTGGCCAAGCATGCACTGTGACCCCGCATGCTTGGCCAATCGCAGCGCCAGCAGCGAGGAGAGCCATGATTGGCCACAGGCAGGATGCCTGTGGCCAATCATAGCTGAGGCTGTGTAGTGCACGCCCCACACTATATAAGGCCGCCATTGAGGCGGCCTCGTGTAGTGTGTTGGCATCTGAAGCAGTGGGTGTTCTGTGTACCTTCAACACAGTACACACTGATCGTTTTTGGCTGATTTCCTATCTTGCTGTTGTGTAGTGGTTATTGTCTGTGCCCTGACCGCAGTATACACCACTATATTCACTATTCACTTCACTATATTTATATATCTTTAATAATAGAGCTTGCAGTCAGTAGTGTTAGGAGATAGTGCATGCTGTCTGCGTGCTCTGTACCCAGTACATACCGCTATAATCCACCTACATAGCTGTTCTCTATTTGAGCCCAATTGCCATCTGCAGGAGTTATTGGAAGTTGTGTGTGCCTCCAGCACAGCACAGTATACATCTTTATATACCCCTTTATCTCTGCTGTTTTCTGGTTATTGTCTGCGTGCCCTGACCGCAGTATACACCGCGATATTCACCTAACCTATATAGCTAGTGATCTATCGTTAATAATAGAGCTTGCAGTCAGTAGTGTTAGAAGATAGTGCGTGCTGTCTGCGTGCTCTGTACCCAGTACATACCGCTATAATCCACCTACATAGCTGTTCTCTATTTGAGCCCAATTGCCATCTGCAGTAGTTATTGGAAGTTGTGTGTGCCTCCAGCACAGCACAGTATACATCTGTATATACCCCTTTATCTCTGCTGTTTTCTGGTTATTGTCTGCGTGCCCTGACCGCAGTATACACCGCGATATTTACCTAACCTATATAGCTAGTGATCTATCGTTAATAATAGAGCTTGCAGTAAGTAGTGTTAGGAGATAGTGTGTGCTGTCTGCGTGCTCTGTACCCAGTACATACCGCTATAATCCACCTACATAGCTGTTCTCTATTTGAGCCCAATTGCCATCTGCAGGAGTTATTGGAAGTTGTGTGTGCCTCCAGCACAATATAAACTACCCAACTGCTGTTTTACCCAACTCCCTTCAGGCCATTACCATGTCTGGAAGGCCAGCAAGGAGAGGCAGACAGGCGCGAGCCGATAAAAGAGGGCAAGCAGGCTCTGTGTCTAGAGACAACAGTGCTGGTCGTGGACGCGGTGCATTATCATCAGCACGTGGCCATGGGACATGCTTGTCCTTCTTTTCGGCAGCTGGACATGTTGAACCGCAACATGCCAACGACTTGGTAGAGTGGATGACCAAGCCCTCTTCATCCTCCTCATCCTCTCTCACCCAGTCTCAGGGTAGTCGCAAAGCAGCTGCCAACGCATCGTCTTCCCTCCTCTCAATGTCATCATCAGTGACTCCTTCCCTAGACCCACCACGTCCTCCTGAGGAGTCTCCTGAACTCTTTGAGCACAGTGTTGGGTACATGCTCCAGGAGGATGCCCAGTGTTTGATGACACTCAGCTAGAGGAAGGCAGTAGCGTGAGCGCAGAGAGAGGGGATGCTCAAGAAGGACAGCAATCTGGCAGTCATGTTCCACAAGCTGCAGCATACTGCCAGGTTTGCTACAGCGATGAAGAGGGAGGGGATGATGAGGGCACTGACTCCACGTGGGTGCCTGGAAGGAGGGAGGAGGAGGAGGAGGCACATGTCCAACGAGGCAGGATGCCCTCCGGGGGCCAGCTTAGGGGCAGCACACCGACTGAATCACACCGCAGAGCTCCGCTTGTGCAGAGCGCTGCCTCTGCGTGTTATTCTAAAAGTTCTTTGGTGTGGGCCTTTTTTGAGACGAGTGCATCAGATCGCACCGCTGCTATTTGCAACATATGTCTCAAGCGTATCTCATGTGGCCAAAACATCAGCCGCTTGGGCACCACATGCTTGACCAGACATATGTTGACCTGCCATGCAGCTCGTTGGCAAGCGTACCTCAAAGACCCACACCAAAGAACAAAGCGGACCTCTCCTTGCTCCTCATCAGCTGGCATCTCCAACCCCACTAGACCTTCAGTCCTCTCTGGAACCTGCTCTGAGAGGAATGAAGGTGTAGAATTAGGTGTGTCACAGCCAAGTGCTTCCGGGAACTCTGCTAGCGGTACACCCACGTCCGATTATAGCAGGCAAATGTCCCTGCCCCAGCTGCTGGACCGGCGGAAGAAGTTTACTCCCAGCCATCCACATGCCCAGCGGTTGAATGCTAGCTTGGCTAAATTGCTAGCACTTCAACTGCTGCCTTTTCAATTGGTAGACTCGGCCCCCTTCCGTGAGTTTATACAATGTGCGGTTCCTCAGTGGCAGGTTCCCAAACGCCACTTTTTCTCACGGAAGGCGATTCTGGCTCTCTACCGGCATGTGGAAGGCAATGTCCTTGCCTCGCTGGACAGAACGGTCAGCGGTAAGGTGCATATTACTGCTGACTCATGGTCCAGCAGGCATGGACAGGGACGTTACCTGTCTTTCACGGCCCATTGGGTCACTCTTCTGGCTGCTGGGAAGAATGCAGGACAAGGTGCAGTAGTGTTGGAGGTTGTTCCGCCACCACGCCTCCAAAATGCTACTATTGGTTGTGACACACCTCTCTCCTCCACCCCCTCCTCTTCTTCTTCCTCCATGGCCTCTTCCAGTGCTCTGGCCTCAGAACCAGCGGTGCTCCGTAGGCGTTGCAGGGGCTACGCAAGTACGCAGGCAAAACGATGCCATGCCGTGCTTGCGCTGGTTTGTTTGGGGGACAGGAGCCACACTGGGGCGGATGTTTTGTCAGCTCTGCAGGGGCAGGCCGAGAGGTGGTTGACGCCACGCCAGCTTAAGCCAGGAATGGTGGTTTGCGACAATGGCACCAACCTCCTCTCCGCCCTCTGACAGGGACAACTGACCCATGTGCCCTGTGTAGCTCACGTCCTTAACCTGGTGGTGCAGCGGTTCTTGGGCAGGTACCCCGGCTTACAGGATGTCCTGAAGCAGGCCAAGAAAGTCTGTGTGCATTTCCGCCGATCATTTAATGCCTGTGCTCGGCTGGCTGAGCTTCAAAAGGAGTTGGACCTGCCCAAGAACCGCCTTATATGTGACATGCCCACCAGATGGAACTCAACATTGGCCATGCTGCAGCGGCTGCACACGCAGCAGAGGGCCATCAATGAGTACCTGTGCGACTACGGCACCAGGACAGGGTCAGGGGAGCTTGGTTTTTTCTCACCACGCCAGTGGGGCATGATCAGGGATGCATGCACTGTCCTGTCACCGTTTGAGGAGGCCACAAGGATGGTGAGCAGTGACAGTGCATGCATCAGTGACACTGTACCTCTTGTCCACCTCTTGGAGCATACGCTGCGTGGAATAATGGACAGGGCACTTGAGGCAGAACAGAGGCAGGAAGAGGAGGACTTCCTTGCCTCTCAAGGCCCCCTTTATCCAGACAGTGTTCCTGCTGTGCCACCCATCACACAGGAAGAGGATGAGGAGGAGGAAGAGGAGGAGGAGGATGATTGTGTCAGCATGGAGGTGGAGGCTGGCACTCAGCATCAGCAGCAGCAGCAGTCTTATAGGGATGATTTACAGTCCCAAGAAACATGTGGACTTGTACGTGGCTGGGAGGAGGTAGCTGCGGATCATGTTGTCCTTAGTGACCCAGAGGACTCCGGACCGAATGCCTCAGCTAACCTACGCTGCATGGCCTCCCTGATCCTGCAAAGCCTGCGGAAGGATCCTCGTATTCTTCAGATCAAGGAGAGGGACCATTACTGGCTGGCCACTCTCCTTGATCCACGGTACAAGGGTAAGGTTGCCGACCTTATCTTGCCATCGCAGAGGGAGCAGAGGATGAGACATCTCCGGGAGGCCTTGCAGAAAGCTCTGTGCAACGCGTTCCCAGAGACTGGGAGGTTACAAACTCCTGGTCCTGGACAACGTGTTGCTGAGGCATCGGTCAGAAGGAGCGGTGGAGAAGGTGGCCGTCTGACTGATGCTTTCAGACAATTTTTTAGTCCGCAGCCCCAAGGTATGATTGGTTCCAGCACCCATCGCCAGCGTCTGATTTACATGGTGCAGGAATACCTAGGGGCAAGGTCAGACTTGGACACCTTTCCCACCGAAAATCCTCTGGCTTACTGGGTCTTGAGGATGGATCACTGGCCAGAGCTTGCACAGTATGCAATTGAGCTACTGGCCTGTCCTGCATCCAGCGTTCTTTCGGAACGCACCTTCAGTGCTGCTGATGGCTTTGTTACCGATCACAGGGTGCGCCTGTCCACCGAATCAGTTGATCGACTGACCTTCATCAAGATGAATCAGTCTTGGATCACCCACAGCTACCAAGCACCTGAAGCTGATGTAACCGAATAATTTTTTTTGAAATACCACATCCCTTCAAGACTGCCTATGCTGATGCTGAGTGACTGTCCTGTTATGTTGATTGTCTATCCTCTTCCTCCTCCGCTGATATGTTGGAAGAACATTTTTGGTTCTGGGTGATGCCAGCAGCCCAATTTTTCTGCCCCTGTTTAACAGGGGCGTTTAATTACAATTTTTGATGCAATTCTTTGCAGCAGGGCTAATTCCTGCAATAAAACTAGAGTATATGGCAGAGGTTGCAGTGTGGTGGCACCAGCACCAGTGCCTAAGGCCAAAATTTTCTGCCCCTGTTTAACAGGGACATGTAATTACAATTCTTGATATAATATTTCACAGGAGGGCCCCTTCCTGTGCCCACCCAGAGTAACGGTGAGGACTTATAGTGTTGTGGCACCAGCACCACAACCACCAAAGGTCAATTTTTCTACCACTGTTCAACAATGGCATGTAATTACAATTCTTGATATAATCGTTCACAGCAGGGCGCTCCAGCGCCCACCAAGAGTCACTTTGAGGGCTTACAATGTTGTGGCAAAACCAACACCTTATTCCGCCATTTCTGCAGAGCATATAGGGCAGGCCCCTACTTTCAAACATCCAACTTACAAACATCTCCTACTTGCAAACGCAAGGAGACAGCAGCAAGTGAGATGAAAAAAGATGGACGACAAAACAAATTATACAGGGGTGATAACCCTTCCCTATGTTTTCCAAAAAGCTTAAAAATAGTTTTTTTGACTGGAGCTACACTTTAAAAATGTACCAGTTGAAAATTACAAACAGATTCAACTTAACACAACAAGCCTACACAGTCCCTGTCTTGTTTGCACCGCCTGTATACTGCTGTTCTGAGTATATAGGGCCTGGGGGCCACACGCATTTCCTTTTTTTAATATGGGTACAGGGTTCCCCTTAATATGCGCACAAGACCCAAATAGGCTGGTAATGGGCAGGGAGGGCTACCCATGCCATTTTTCTGAATGATTTTCAACCATATTGCAGGAACCAGATATAACATTAAAACCGCAAGCAGTTTTAAATGGTATTATTTCCGTTAAATGTCATTTTGTGCAGGGACTGTTCTAAAGATGGGAAACACGTGGCACTTCACAGGCATACTACAGACACCCCACAGGCACCATATTTCACTTTTTTTTTCACTTTAATCGTCATTAAAATCAGTGCTCCCGCAAAAACGGCCGTTTTTAAAACTTTTTTTTGCATTGACCCATGTCCCCTGGGGCAGGAGCCAGGTCTCTAAACCCTTTTTAGGACAGTATCTTGCATATTAGCCCTTAAAATTAGCACTTTCCATTTCGAACGTTCGAGTCCCATAGACTTCAATGGGGTTCTAACATTCGTAACGAACGTGGGGTCCGTTCGAAAGTTCTGGTGCGAACCGAACCGGGGGGTGTTCGGCTCATCCCTACTCACTGTGGAACCAAAGGGGTTAATCCTCTGCATTGTGTAGAAAGACTGTTTATTCCTGTCTTCTCTGATCCTCCCTTCTTCCACAGTCCCCAAATGATCTCCTGTTAGAAGAGAACCTTGGGGGCAAACTGCACATGCTCAGTTTGGTATGTATCACTAGAGAGTTGTTGTTTTTTTCTTGGGAGAGTGCATGTGATCAGCACAGGGCCAATCAGCACTGTCCAGACAGAGAATCAGGGGTCCTGCAACCTCATAGGACAATCGGGAGAATGAAAACTCCTCCTACAAGCTTTAATCAGACACTGATAGAAGTCAGAAGACTTCTATATACTGCTGATGAGAAAAGATATTTAGCAGTTTATATTTAGTAAAACTACTGCATTTTCATGTTTTGTGTATTGCAGGAGACCAGATATAGTGAATGCAGGGTCCTGGGTTTAATAACACTTTAACCACTTCAGCCCTGGAAGGATTTGCCCCCTCCCTGACCAGGCCATTTTTTGCGATACGGCACTGCTTTGATTTAACTCACAATTGCACAGTCGTGCGACATAGTACCCAAACAAAATGTATGTCTTTTTTTCCCCCACAAATAGAGCTTTCTTTTGCTGGTATTTGTTCACCTCTGTGGTTTTTATTTTTTGCGCTATAAACAAAATAAGAGTGGCAATTTTTGAAAAAAAAACACAATATTTTGTAGTTTTTGCTATATTAAGTATCCCAATTTAAAAATAAATAAATAAAAATTTCTCGTTTAGACCGATATGTATTCTTCTACTTATTTTTGGTAAAAAAAATAAATAAATCGCAATAAGCGTTGATATTGGTTTGTGCAAAAGTTAAAGCGTCTACAAAATAGGGGATGGATTTATGTTTTTATTTTTATTTTTTACTAGTAATGGTGGAGATCTGCGATTTTTATTAGGACTGCGACATTGCGGCAGACAGATCAAACACTTTTTTTTTTTTTTTTTGATTACAAACGTTTTTATTGGTGGTAAAAGAAGCATAATTAGATCAACAGACACAAGTACATGACAGCATCAATGGAGAGCATAATGGATATACACATCATACAAATGTTGCTGGCACAGCAGCGGTCCAAGCCCATCAAGGAACATTTAAAAAAGTGATTAACGTACACAGCCTGGAACGTATGCACCAGACGATGCTTATCAAGTGCAAAGATGTACATAATAGAGAGTTAGTAAAACAAGGGGAAATAAAAGAAACATAAACAAAAAGTTAACCTTGCAATAATCATTGCTATTGACTTCACCGACAGATAGCTAATACACTACAGTACTGTTTACAAGCTGGCGCTAGTCTCAGGTCCGGATCAAAGATATAGGAGAATAAACCAACAAAATGGTATCAATATACAAATGCAATGGGATCGCCCGGACACCGGTGTAACACCTACTAAGGGATATGCGGGGAGGGAACCCCCATAGGACCGGAACACTCCGGCCATTCGAACCATTTGGCAGTATGGATATGCATGGTGTCCATAATGGTGTGATGTACCCGTTCCATTAGACGGATAGCGTCCATCCTACCAAGAACCCCCGACCAGGAGGTAACTTGCGAGCGCCAATGTAGCGCTATCGTCCAGTGGACAGCACAGAACAGTGTATTGATCAACCTTTGGGTGGGGCGGGAAACCCCTGCTATAGGAGCGAACAACAGACAGTGTGCAGGTGACAAATCAACCACGGATCCCACAATCGAGGACACCGTGGTGCGTACCTGATCCCAAACCCCCCGGAGCTGGGGACAGCTCCAGAAAATATGGACCAGAGAGCCTGTATCCGGGCAACCCCTAAAACAGCGATCAGGAACCGTGGGGTAAAACCTGTGAATCCTATCCGGGGTGAGGTACCACCGAGTATGAAGCTTCACAACGGTGTCCCTCACCGCCATAGATCTAGCACACTTATGCATATTCACAAGCATCACACTCCATTCCTCAGGCGTGAACTCTGTGTCTAAATCAGCCTCCCAGAGGCACATCGCCCTAGTTTTCTCTGGCATTTGGGATTCCAGAAGGTGTTTGTACACCGTAGAAATAATACCCCTGTCTCTGGAGTGTCTATAGCATAAAGATTCAAATTGGGTATTAGAGATGTCACCTAAAGAACTATAATGTGTCTGAAAAAAATGTCTAATCTGGAGATATTTGTAGAATTCGGCCCTTGGCACCTCATGTTGTGATTGGAGTTGTGAAAAGGAGGTGAAGGCACCTCGTCTACCAGAAAGGTCCCGCAGAGTGACCAAAGACCTTTGGATCCACCATCTGAAGACAACAGGAGACCCAAACGCCAGGGGGAATCTCCTATCGCCCAAAAACGATGCCAAAGTAGGCCTGTTAGGTCGCAGTCGAAATTTAGTCTTATACAGTGACCAGAGGTATAAGGAGCTACTCACTATGTTATTGAGAGGGGCTAAGTCCCTTGGACGGAGATTCTCCTGCCACAGGACACCCGGGAGGAAATAAGGTCGCAAAGACTGAGTTTCAAATTGCAACCACGGTATACCAACCGTTGGAGCATGCCATTGAGCTGTCTGGGCCAACCTGGCCGCTAAGTAATATAGCCATACATCTGGGAGTCCCAAGCCGCCCTGTAAAAGTGAGCGATGCGTCAGATGTCTCCCTAGCCTGGGCCTCTTTCCCAGCCATAGAAAAGTGTTAATATCGCGTTGTAGCGAGGTGAGGGCTTGGCGTGACACATAGATAGGGAGAGCCCTGAAGTAATATAAAAGTTTCGGCACAATAGACATTTTAACCGCTACCACCCTCCCAATCAAAGGGATACGAAAAGTTGACCACAAACGTAACCACCTCCGAACCATTGTAAAGGCCGGAGGATAGTTGGCGCTATAGATTTCTGGTAAGGAAGGAGCTAGCTGGACCCCTAGGTATAAAATGGTGTTTTTAGAGAGAGAGAGACCAAAATATGAGCGCAAATTAGAAACTTCTGCAGGGGTAAAGTTGATAGGAAGGGCAGCACACTTAGCTATATTCACCCCCAAGCCCGAAAGCTTGTGAAAGGTGCCCAAGAGCTCCAGAAGATTGGGAAGAGCTATCAAAGGATTGGGTAAAAACAATAGGACATCGTCCGCGTAAAGGCTAAGCTTGTACTCCCCTTCCTCTTTCAAGTAACCACCTATGTTTGGATTAGTAACAATGGCCCTGGCAAGGGGCTCCAGAGCCAAGGCA
This sequence comes from Lithobates pipiens, assembly GCF_037356315.1. Taxonomy (NCBI): domain Eukaryota; kingdom Metazoa; phylum Chordata; class Amphibia; order Anura; family Ranidae; genus Lithobates; species Lithobates pipiens. Next base: position 204,163,128 of record NW_027507785.1, on the reverse strand, counting down.
AATATAAGTGGGGACAGGGGACAGCCCTGGCGGATGCCCCGACTTATAGGGAAAAATTCGGAGGAACTACCGGGGAGTTTGATCCTAGTATGGGGTCTATGATACAGTGCTTTAAAACCATTAATGAATTCGCCCCCAAATCCAAACCTGGCCAAGACCCGGTCTAGATAGGGCCAGAGGACACTGTCGAACGCTTTTTGGATATCCAACCCGAAAATCAAAACTTTACGGGAGAAAAGGTTCGCATCTTGAATGATATTCGTTGCCAAACGAATGTTATCAGTGATCTGCCTATTGGGGATAAAACCAGTCTGCTCCGGTGACACAAGGGCACCTACAATAGGGGCCAATCTATTTGCCAATATCTTTCCTAGTATTTTAATGTCATTATTTAACACCGAAATGGGCCTAAAATTCTGGGGTAGGGAGTGGTCTTTATGGGGTTTGGGGATCAGGGTCATATTAGCATGCAGCATCTCGTCAGGGAGAGTCTGTCCTTGCAGCGTCTGATTAATGAGTCTGGACAATTTAGGGGCCAGGATCTGTGAAAATTTCTTGTAATACGTGGAGGTGTAGCCATCCGGGCCAGGGGCTGTAGAGGATTTGAGTGTCTTAATAGTGTCCAACACCTCCTGTTCGGTGCAGGGGGCGTTAAGTGTGGCCCGCTGTGCATCGGAAAGGGATGGAAGGGGGAGCGAGTTCAGCCACTCATCTACATTATCCGGCATTGGATGCGAGGGGGAAGATAAAAGATCTCGGTAGAAGGATGAGAAAATTTTGAGCACCTCATTAGGGTGTGAAACCAGAGTACCTTTGTCATTTTTCAATTTATAAACATGAGTAGGTTGTAAAGATTGGTGTAGTTTACGCGAAAACATCTTGGAAGCCGTGTTACTATGTAGCAGAAATCTAGCTTTTGACCACCGAAGTGATTTCTCGGTACGTTCCGAGAGGATATTGTCTAGTTCGGTACGCTTTTGATTAATCAACAGAAGGACATCAGGGGAATGTGCCTGTACGTGGGACTGGTAGAGGGCACGCAGCTCACGTGTGAGGGCCTGAATCTTAGCATTACATTGTTTCTTCCTAGTGACTGCTATTTCAATCAAACGACCACGGAGAACCGCTTTATGAGCGGTCCAAAGAACCTGGGGTGAGATGTCCGGGGTGTCATTGATCGCGAAGTAGTCTGCTAGGTGGCTCTCAATCTGAGTATGGATAGTGGGGTCTGAGAGTAAGGAATCATTCAATCGCCAGGAGGCAAGAGAGGGGGAGAGGCCCACGTGGGAGGTATGAAAGGCTACAATCTGATGGTCAGACCATGGGCACGGGTGGATAGTAGTGTGTGTGGAATTGGCCAAAAGAACCGGGGAAGCAAAAATATAATCAAGCCTAGCGTAGCTATCGTGAGGGTGAGAGTAGTGTGTATATTCACGAGCTCCAATATTAAGGGCCCTCCAGGTGTCAATAAGCTGCAAACCATCCAATGCTTTAGAGAGAAATTTAGGGAAAACCCTAGCACTATGTGACGTTCGGCTTCTATCCTCCGCATGATTAGCCACTAAGTTGAAGTCTCCACCTACTATCAGGTGGGGGGAGATGTATCTGTCGAGAGTACGTAGGAAAAGGTGATAGAAGGCACTCTGTGCATTATTAGGGGCGTACAGATTAGCAATCGTTACCTCCTTACCCTGCAATGTACCCTGAACAATTAGAAACCTGCTATCCTGATCTTTAAACACATGTGAGGGTTCAAATGAAACAGAATTACGAATATAAATTGCCACTCCTCTGGTCCTGGAATCAAATGTAGTAGTGTAATGTAATTTATATGACTTATCAAAAAATGTGGGGCAGGCCCCCGAGGAGAAGTGCGTCTCCTGTAGTAAGATGATATCCGCCCCAATACGTTTATAGTATCGGAAGGCTTTCCTCCGTTTGTGAGGGGAGTTAAAACCTCTCACATTATGTGAGATAACACGGAGACCCATATCAGCCAGTGTTCAACCGCAAAGGTGCGGGTGGTCCGTGGGGAGAATTGGGGTTAAAATGGTTGAGTCCAAAACCAGAGGGGCCCGCATGAGCCAATATCAGGCCCAATCTAGTACCTATGGGGCCATCAGGAGGTCCGACATGAATCGGAGATCCATCAGCCCCGAGTTTATAGGCAAAGAAAATACATTCCGTCGTGAAGTCAGCAAAGCAAATAAACATAAACATAAAAATAAAACTTAACACTCTATGGGGTCTGGTTGGAAAGTCCAGCCGGACCAAGAAAATTGTGTAAATACTAGGCCTTATGGCCCAACTGCCACCTGCTACACACATGTCCCACAGTGGGTGAAAATCGTTAGTCAACTGGGAGACTATAACAAGATGAGTGTGTCCAAAAAGCCTGATACTCAGGTCTCTGGGACTAAGGATACGTGAGGAATGGTGTGCAGGTATGGAAGGGGGGAAGCGCAGCTACGAAAGTCAGAGAGGGTGAGGCCACAGGGAGGTAACGAAAAAAAACAAAGTCAATTTCCTCAGCCTCCCGGGACATGGAGAAAACAGATGATGTAGTAGCCGAGCACCTGTTGAGCATTAGAAAATGGGGGCATTGGGAGATACAAGGACAGACGAAGGGAGAAATTCTGAAGAGGTCACGGTATGGAGAAACAGACCTCAAACATCCGGAAGAGGCTGGAGTCTGCGAGACCTTCTGTCCCTTTGAGGCGATGGTGTAGCCCAGATAGGGGATGGTCGCGGGGTCGGTGGGTGGCGAGGCGAATGTTGTCGTTCCAGAAGACCCAGCTTCACCAAAATATCTTTGCCTTCGGATATCGTAGAGGCTATGTAGGTAGAGCCGTTATGAGGCACAATCAGGTTGAACGGGAAACCCCAGCGGTACCGTATGTGGGCAGACTGCAAGGAGGAGGTAATCTCCTTCATCTTCCTTCGCTTCTCTAGTGTTGCCGGTGAAATATCCGGGTAGATCTGGACAGAAGCTCCGTCCAGTTGGATCCGAGGCATGTTTCGTGAGGCACGAAGGATTTCCTCCTTTATAAGGTAGTCCTTGAGACACATTACTATATCTCTGGGCGGCTTATCGGGAGGTGGTTTGGGTCTCAGAGCGCGATGTAGACGATCGCATGTAAAGGCTTCGGTAGACTGGTTCGGAAGTAGAATTTGAAACAGACGAACGATCGTGGCCGGGAGGTCGGTCACCGACTCGGGGATACCTCGCACACGAACGTTATTCCTCCTGTTGCGGTTGTCAAGGTCCTCTAAGTGGTTTTGAAGTTGAACGACCGTGTCACCGAGCAGCTCATGATCCCTTCGTAAGTCCGAATAGGCAAGGTGCAGTTCGTCGTGCTTAACTTCCAGGAGGTCTGTCCTATTGCCCAGGGCCGCCATTTCCTGAGAAATCAAGTTCGTGGATTTATGCAGCTCCGCTTGGAATTTCTTCGCCAGCCTATCGTACATAGAGGACAGGCTGTCCTCCAAATCCGCTTTAGTGAGAGCGTCACCCATGCCGTGGAGCGGGCCCGCTGGACGCGAGGCTGCATCGGCCTTGGGGGAATGGGCGCCATCTTGGGACATGTCTGGTCCGTCCGAGGTCCGTAGAAGGTAGGCCGTAAGAGAGCGTTGAGCGGTCTTCCGCTTGCTTTTCTTAGATGTCGGCATGCACAAGTAGTCCCGCAGGCGATTCCCGTTATTTGTGGACCAAAAGTCGGGCCCAATCGTCCTGGGGAGTGATATAACTTCTCCGTAGCCCCGGGAGCTCAGAGACCTAGCTGCTGCCTCGTTTCCCGCCGCGCATGCGCCCCCAGATCAAACACTTTTGACACTATTTTGGAACCATTGACATCTATACAGTGATCTATACAGAGCTAAAAATAGCCATTGATTACTGTATAAATGTAATTGGCAAGGAAAGGGTTAACACTAGGGGCAATCAAGGGGTTAACTGTATAACCTAGGTGTGTTCTAACTGTAGGGGGGATGGGACTGACTAGGGGAGGAGAAAGATCGGTGTTCATACTTAGCATGAACACACGATCTGTCTCCTCTCCCCTGAGAGACCCAGGATCTGTGTGTTTACACACACAGATCCCGGTTTCACTCTGTGACGAGCGTTCTCGGGTGCCCGGCGGTGATTGCGCTCACCGGGCATGTGCATCAGCTCCGGGGACATGCACACCTGCTGTGACGTCTTAAAGAAGCGACATGCAGCTACAGTGATTTGTGCAGCCATGCCAACCTGTTGCAGTTTAACTGCAGCAGTTGGTCAGCTAGCTGTTACGTTTAACCACTTGCTGACCAGCCACAGTATATATACTGTGGCAGGTCAACTCTATTGCGTGAAAAAGAGCGTACCTGTACATTGTTTCGTGTAATAGAAACTGTGGGCACATATGCGCGTGTGGGCACATATGCATGCGTCCGTGCGCCCAATGCATGCAGTGGGAGCGAGCATGGGTCAGATGGACTCAATGTCTGCCAGCCACCCATAATCGCTCCACAGAGAAGTAGAATGGCAGGGGCAACATGGAGATCTGCTGTTCCTAGTGATCAGGGACAGGGACCTCTGTGCTGTTCCAATGAGCCCACCCCCCACACACAGTTAGAACACACTCAGAGAACACAGTTAACCCCTTGATTTCCCCTAGTGTTAACCTCCTTCCCTGCCAGTGCCATTTATACATTGATCAGTGCATTTTTTAGCACTGATCACTGAAATAATGTCACTGATCCCCAAAAAGTGTCACTTGGGGTCAGATTTGTCAGCCGCAATGTGGCAATCCCACTAAAAATTGCAGATCGCCGCCATTACCAGTAAAATACCTTTAAAAAAATAAGACTCCATAAATCTATCCCTTATTGTGTAGACGCTATAACTTTTGTGCAAACCTCAATGGACTTACCTCATAGTATGCCAACTCATAGACTCAACTCATAGTATGCCAGCACATTTTACAAAGTGGCTAAGTCCTGGAATTTAGCTTTAAATAAGCAATTTCTTGTTTCAGAATCCCATACAATTGCAAGTTAAACTCAAATTTAGGTAAAAATAATTAAACAGTATCCACTAATAAAAAAAAATATAAAAAGTCAAAAGTTGATACAGGTATGTGTTTCTACACAGGGGGGGCCTCCCCATCAATGTTAACAAAAAATACTCTTGGAAGCTTTACTGCTCAGATTAGTACCCTTTGGTCCCCCTGACCATCAAACACATTCTAGTGTTTGTGCACATATGCTGTAACTCAGCTCTGTGTCTTTCCAGCAGCTCCCTGTTGCTCTATCCCCAACGGACACTCTGTCAGGCTCCAGCCTTGGTCTGTCCTGTCCTAGACAGCAGAGTGCAGACATGCACCTTTTACTTCTCCCTTCACACACTGATCCTTTCGGGTGGGTGGGGCTCTGAGCTCTAAGATGAATGCAGCTCTCTGAGATGAATGCAGCACACACCTGCATCATTAATGTGCTTGGTTCCTACAAAATCTGGCCTAGACCTCAATATTAAACAGTGGCACAGGCTCGCCCTGCCACAATATATACTGTATATATACACATATTTTATTGCAAAAATCGACCTGCCCCTGTTCTCGTCACATACCTGGAGATGGAGCCTGAAAAGGAGAGGAAGGCAATCTCTTACAACTCTGGCCTGGTACCCCTAATAAAGTAAACAGGAGGCACGGAAGCCTGGAGTGGCACGAGTGCCTAGCAGTTCAGATGGTGAAGGCTGTAGATGAGAGGTCAGTGTGCACACAGATGCAGGCTGGATTGTGATGCAGGGCAGCTAGTACATGGCAGGCTAGCAGGTGGCAGACAGCAGGTACTTGGCAGGCTGTCAGGGCACATGCAGCAGGTGCTTGGCAGACTGCCAGGTAGCGGACAGCAGATATAAGGATGGTTTGACACAGAGCGGGGTCTGGCAAGCTGGGTCAGTCACTAGCAGGCACGTCAGGAACAGAGCAGTAGGCAGCAGAGTGGTCAGGTTCAGGCTGGAGTTGGCAATGGCAAACAGGCAGACAGAGGTGTAAAGCAGAGACGTCAAAAAGCAAGCCAGGGTCAGTTCAGTTAAAGTAAAAGCATGGTCAGATGGATCAGAACGGCAACAGGAGATTGAACACAAGGAACGGGTACCAGGTAGCAGAATGCTGTAAACCATAAGGCAAAGTCCTAGTGCAGCAGAGGTGTTTATGTAGTTCTCTTGTCGCCACTCTAGTGCGCATGCTTGTGCATATGGCAAACAGAGATTCTCTATCCATGGGTTTGGCTATGCTAATAGGATTTCTCCGTCTATGGATTTGGCTAACAGAAATTCATAACTATGTGCCTGGGCATATTTCACCTTTCCTGACAGTTCTGTAGATATAAAACCATGTCAATCCATTAGGGAGAAACTGTAGTTTAATTAATCACTGGATTCGTCACAGTGCTACAATTAAAAGCATTTCATTCTTGGTATTCTTTTATATATGTGGAGCACCAATCGCCGCCTCCCATGCGCTGGCAATATAATAGTAAATGGAGAATTGCGCTGTGTTACAGACGCAAATGTTTTGTGAATACGAAAACGCCCACTGCACAACGGCGTGTGCCGCAACTCATGAAGCAACCCGTTTGTAAATCAGCCCCTGTGTCATTAATAAATATATTAGTATAGAGTAGGTACAGCTCAGATAGTTTCAGTGTAATGTAGTTAGACTGTATCAGTAATCTTTACATTCGTGTATAGGTAGAGTAGGGACAGTTTAGATAGCGTCAGTGTAATGACTGTTGAACACGGGCTATTTGATTTTGTTACTGACAGTTTAACGCCATATAGTTTTGTGTGCGTTACTGCCAGTTTAGTGCCATATAGTTTTGTGCGTTACTGTCAGTTTAACTTACTTTAATTCTGTGTGCATTACTGCCATTTTAACTCTATATAGTTCTGTGTGTGTTACTGTCAGTTTAACGCCATATAGTTTTGTGTGCGTTACTGCCAGTTTAACGCCATATAATTCTGTGCATCACTGTATGTTGGGCACATTATATTGCAGTATATTTAAGCATATCCATGGAGTGTGTCTGTGTAGTGTGAGTACTCAAACTAAAATGCACCAAACACCTCTTTACATTGATTAAAGCGCATCCACGTACAGATCTCAACTTCTTCTTTACATTTGCTTATAAGCACTGCCCCCTCCCTCCCAAAAATATCTGGGAGGACAACAAGGAGAGGCAGACGTTCCCATGGCACTGTAGGGGGGGGCAGCAATAAATGTGTCCACAGGCAAAGGTGGACGTGGTGGTCAGTCCTCAGGCAGGGCATCATTTCCACTGTTTAGTGAGTTTGCCCATGCTATCCAGCCACAGCATGCAGTGGAGGTAGCGGACTGCCTTACTAAACTTTCCTCATCCTCCTAATCCTCTGTCACGCAAGCAGACACAAGTGTGCAGTCCCCTGCCTTCTTGTCCACATCTCTTCCTGCCATAGCTCCAACATCAGCCATTGAGGAGTCAGCTGAGTTATTGGACCACAGCATCAGCCACTTGATCCTTGATGATTCACAGCCATTACTGGATTCAGATGTTGGTTCTGAGGTTGAGAATGACAGGAACATGAGCCTAGAGATAGGGAGGCACACTGGTAGACAAATTGGCATTCATGTTTCCCAAGTCGCAGCGTATTGCCATGTTGTCTCCAGTGGTAATGATGAAGAAGGAAGAGATGGAGATGATGATGAGGTCACTGATGCGACTTGGGTGCCAGAAAGAGCAGAGGAGGAAACTGAAGGAGAGGCAGCACAACCCCAAGCAGGCCAACATCAAGAAAGAGTAGAGAGCAGCCACCCTATTGCATCTCCCAGCCCACTCCCCAAAGCTCAGCTGTGTGGGCCTTTTTCAGCACATGTGCAGCAGATCACACTGTTGCTATCTGCAAACTGTGTCTCAGGCACATCAAACATGGCAAAAACACAAACCATATGCATATCATTGCGATTTTTTTTTTTGCCTTCATAAAGAGCAACTCTATTATGGAGGGTTATGGTGGGAAGGCGCCCCCAACACCCAAAGAGTAATTTTTCTGCACCTGTTTGTCAGGTGCATATCATTGCAATTTTTTACAGCAAGGCCAATTCTTGCTTTCATCAATAGTACCTAGGGTTACAGTGGGAATGTGCCACTGACACCCAAAGACCAATTTTTACGCACCCGTTAAAGTCAAAGTTATACCAGAATTGTTCCCAGTGCACTACATTATGGTCTCATCATACACACTGGCTCCCCAGCTGTTGCTGAGCAAAATAAAGGCAGCTTGCAGGGAAAATGCCATTTTTTTTGTCTTTATAAATGAAATTATTGCTGCAGTAGATTCTAGACATGGTACATATGTGCCACTTTATAGGTAGAATAAGGGGGCCCCCCAGGCACTATATTGGAGGGAATTTCTCATTGTTAGGCTTTCACTTTAAAAATTAAAAAATTATTCCTCATTTAAAAATTACGTTTTTCACAAACCTTTTTTTTTTATTGATACATGTTGCCCAGGGCAGGACCCGGACCCTTATAACCACTGAATGCCCAATTACTTGCATATAAGCCTTCAAAATGGGCACTTTTGATTTATGACGTTCGGGTCCCATTGACTTTAATGAGGTTCATTATTCGGGTCTGAATTTTCACAGTGTTCGGAAGTTCTGATGCAAACCTAACAGGGATCTGTTCGGCCCATCCCTACTCTGGAAGAGGTAGCGGTCCAGCTACAACATAGGGATAAAGATTGTGTGAAATATTTTTGTCAGTGTTGCAGGTACAATATATATAAAAGTTATAAAAAATGTTGGGAATGACCGTAAGAAGATTAACCACTTAATAACCGCCCTATAGCCGAATGACGGCTACAGGGCGGTTTCTTAACTCTGGGAGGCCGTCATATGACGTCCTCCCAGAATTCTGCTCTCGCGCGCCCCCTGGGGCACGCACTCGAGAGCATCCGTGACCGCCGGCTCATAGCGGCCGTTTACCACGTGATCGCTCCGTCAAATGACGGAGTGATCACTTGTAAACAAACCGGCGTCATGTTATGACGCCAGTTCCTCCCTCCCCCTCTCTGTACCGATCGGAACAGCGGAGGGGGAAGAAATCGGTGTCAGCAGCGATGTGGGCTGCATCTGCAGTGCCCACATCGCTGCTCACCGAAAACTAACCCTTCAATTCCCTGCAAATACTCTGCAATACCCTGCCATTACTCTGCATTACTCTGCAATACCCTGATATTACTCTGCATTACTCTGCAATACCCTGCAATACTCTGCAATACCCTGCAATACTCTGCAATGCCCTGCATTACTCTGCAATACCCTGCAATACTCTGCATTACTCTGCAATACTCTGCATTACTCTGCAATACTCTGCAATACTCTGCAATACCCTGCAACGCTCTACAATGCTCTGCAACACTCTGCAATGCTCTGCAACACCTGCCAATACCATGCAACACTCTGCAATGCTCTGCAACACCCTCCATTATCCTGCAATGCTCTGCAACGCAATACTCTGCAACGCCATACTCTGAGATACCCAGCCATACTCTGAGATACCCAGCCATAGCCGGTGGTACCCTGCAATACCCAGCCATAGACACCCCCCCCTCCCGCCGCCCTCCGGTGCTTCTACCGACTCACCAATACGATCAAATCCAGAATCTTTTTTTTTTTTCAGGCTTCCCAGCTTAGAGATGAGATGCGGGGTCTTATTGACCCCATATCTCACTGTAAAGAGGACCTGTCATGCCATATTCCTATTACAAGGGATGTTTACATTTCTTGTAATAGGAATAAAAGTGATCAAAAAATTTATTTTTGGGGAAAGCGCCCCTGTCCCCATGTGCTCGCATGCAGAAGCGAACGCATACGTAAGTCCCGCCCACATATGAAAACGGTGTTCAAACCACACATGTGAGGTATCGCTGCGAACGTTAGAGCGAGAGCAATAATTCTAGCCCTAGACCTCCTCTGTAACTCAAAACATATAACCAGTAAAAAAAAATTAAATCGTCACCTATGGGGATTTTTAAGTAGCGACGTTTGGCGCCATTCCACGAGCCTGTGCAATTTTGAAGAGTGACATGTTAGGTATCGATTTACTCGGTGTAACTTCATCTTTCACATTATGCAAAAATTGGGCTAACTTTACTGTGTTTTTTTTTTTTTTTAAGCACAAAACAGTTTTTTTTCCAAAAAAAAGCATTCGAAAAATTGCTGCGCAAATACCGTGCGAGATAAAAAGTTGCAACGACCACGATTGTATTCTCCAGGGTGTTTGCTAAAAAAAACATATATATATATATATATAATGTTTTGGGATTCGATGTAATTTTCTAGCAAATAAATGTTGATTTTTACATGTAGGAGAGAAATGTCAGAATTGTCCTGGGTGCTCCAGAACGCCTGATGGCGCTCCATGCATGTTGGGCCTCTGTATGTGGCCACACTGTGTAAAAGTCTCACACATGTGGTATCACCGTACTCGGGAGTAATAGCAGAATGTGTTTTGGCGTGTAATTTGTGGTATGCATTTGCTGTGTGAGAAATAAACTGATAATATGACAATTTTGTGAAAAAAAAAAAAGTAAAAAAAATCTTGATTTTGCAAAGAATTGTGGGAAAAAATGACAACTTCAAAAAACTCATCATGCCTCTTACTAAATACCTTGGAATGTCTTCTTTCCAAAAAGGGGTCATTTGGGGGGTATTTGTACTTTTCTGGCATGTTAGGGTCTCAAGAATTGAAATAGGCCGTCAGTACTTCAGGTGTGATCAATTTTCAGATATTGGCACCATAGCTTGTGGACTCTATAACTTTCACAAAGACCAAATAATATCCACCAATTTGTACTTATTTTTACCAAAGATATGTAGTGGTATAAATTTTGGCCAAAATTTATGAAGAAAAAATTACGAATCTGCTAAATTTTATAACAGAAACGAAGAAAAATTCATTTTTTTACAGAATTTTCTGTATTTTTTCTTTTATAGCACAAAAAATAAAAAACCCAGCGGTGATTAAATACCACCAAAAGAAAGCTCCATTTGTGTGAAAAAAAGGACAAAAATTTCATATAGGTCCAGTGTTGCATGACTGAGTAATTGTCATTCAAAATGTGAGAGCACCGAAAGCTGAAAATTGGTCTGGTTATTAAGGGTGTTTAAGTGCCCAGTGGTCAAGTGGTTAAATAAAAAATTATTAATTTTCTTAATATTAAAGCATAACTACAGGCAGATACAAAAGATGAAGATTATTGTTCTTTTATTTTAATCAAAGTAAGTACCTGAATTTAGAATTTACTCAGTTGGCTCTGGTGAAAAAGAGCGTAAAGTGGCAGAGAGCGCATCAGTCTGCTAATTCTGCTTTCACTGTCCAATCATAGAGTAATGTAATGAGAATTGAAATTGAAGTACCACACCACTGCTAAAAGGCCCAAATCCAACTTTACAATGCACAAACAGCCATCGAGACAGTGGAGATCCTCTGGGGTGTAGAAGCTGCTTGCCCAGAAACCAGATAATTTACACCAACATTGATACCTTAAGTTACCAATACCAGTAAGATAACGCTACAGGTCCAGTGCTATCTTTTTACTTTCCAGTCATAGAGTAAGGTAAAAAGAGACTCAGGTCTTCTCTGGCAGACAGGGCTCCATTATGTATGGATGGGCGAACAGTTCAAACTTTAGTTGTTCAGCCATTCGGTGAAATGACGAACATTATGCGGTGTTTGCGGCAAATTTGAAGGTCGTGGAACATCGTTAAAGTCTATGAGTCACAAACATGAAAAACCAAAAGTGCTAACTTTCATTTTAAAGGCTTATATGCAAGTTATTGTCATAAAAAGTGTTTGGGGACCCGGATCCTGCCCCAGGGAACATGTGTCAATGCAAAAAGTTTTAAAAACTGAAGTTTTTTTGGGAGCAGTGATTTTAATAATGCTTAAAATGAAACAATAAAAATGAAATATTCCTTTAAATATCATGCCTGGGGAGTGTCTATAGCATGCCCGTAAAGTGGCGCAGTTTTCCTGTGTTTAGAACAGTACCATAGCAAAATTACATTTCTAAAGTAAAAAAGTAATTTAAAACTGATTGTGACTGTAATGAATTGTCGTGTCTCTGCAATATAGATAAAACTCATAGAAAAAAACGGCAAGGTTCCCCCCCCCCCCCCCAGTCCATTACCAGGCCCTTTGGGTCTGGTATTAATATTAAGGGAGACCCTGAACCAAAAAAATTTAAGAAAATTGCGTGGGGGTCCCCCCAACATTCATACTAGGCCCTTCAGGTCTGGTATGGAAATTAGGGGAACCCTGCACCAAATTTAAAAAAAATGGTATAGGGGTCCCCCCAAAATACATACCAGATCCCTCAGGTCTGGTATGGATTTTAAGGGGAACCCTGCACCAATTTTAAAAAAAACAGCGTAGTTGTCCCCCTAAAATCCATATCAGATCCATCAGGTCTGGTATGCATTTTAAGGGCAACCCTGCACCAAATAAAAAAAAAATGGCATAGGGCCCCCCCAAAATCCATGCCATACCCTTATTTGAGCACGCAACCTGGCAAGACGCTGGAAAAGGGGGGGTCAAATTTTTGTCTAGACCATAACATAGGCTTTGAGATCTTACTTATATACAGGGCTTTAACATGGTTATGTAAGGTGTGGCAGCAAGCAGGTAAAGTCACCTGGTTGTATCCAGGATGGGAAATATGTGTGCCCTAGATTCAGGCTTTATGCAGACCTTTACAATTAGAGGGGAAGAGTTAATGAGCCCAGCTGAAGTAAGTGGGCTCATTAAGACCTCTACAAAAAACCCCAGCATGCTTAGGGAGATGCTCCATCCTGGAACCAGTTTTTGTGTTGTATAGACTGGGGAGTGTGACACCTGTTCTGTGCGGTGAGTTAACGCCTGTGGGGCAAACCTCTACAACAGGGACAGGGACTGGGGCAGCACAAGGCTGCTCTCAGTTGTTAGATAGGGAATCTAAGTGTGTAGTTAGAGGTCAAGCTGACCAGGATTTATTTTCATGTTTTATTTTTATTTGGCTGTTATATGTATCACTGCATGTAGCATAAATAAACCGCATCTTTAGTTTTTTTGCACCTACCACGCTGTCTGCTGTGCCTGATTTTGTGTTGTGAACCCATCCAGGGGGTCACACACACCCGCTGCCGAGCTAACCCCTCACAGTTGGTGGAGAATTTTGGCAGTTTTTTTTTAAAGGCCAGCATGGAGGAGATACTGAGACAGCTGGCTCTAGCAAATGCAAACCAGCAGCAAACAAATGCGGGTTTACAAAGGAGCCTTGCAGCCCAGCAGCAGACAAATGCAACTTTGCAGCAGAGTTTGGAAGCTCAGCAACAAGCCCAGCAGCAATCTGAAGCCCACTTTATAGACCTGTTGCAGAAGCAAGAGCAGAGTTTTCAACAGAAAATAGAGACATTAATACAGCAACGTCCGCAGACCAATGAAGCAAGTGGTTACAATAATACCGCATCCTTTGGTGTGAGCCGTTTATTGACAAAAATGACTGGAGAGGATGATCCGGAGGTGTTTTTGACCACATTTGAAAGGACTGCTGAAAGGGAAAAGTGGCCTAAGGAGCAGTGGGCTGGACTGGTGGCCCCTCTGTTAACTGGGGAATCGCAGAAAGCTTATTATGACCTAGAGCCTGACCAAGCAAAAGACTATGTGGTGCTAAAAGCAGAAATATTGGCACGGCTGGGTGTCACCCTGGCCGTCCGGGCTCAGCGTGTGCATAATTGGACTTTTCAGGTTGGAAAACCCCCCAGGTCTCAAATGTATGATCTCATTCACCTGAGCAGGAAGTGGCTGCAGCCAGAGACTTTGACCGCACCAAACATTGTGGAACGTGTTGTTATGGATCGTTTCCTGAGAGCTCTTCCTACTGCCATCCAAAAATGGGTAAGCCATGGAGACCCAGAAAATGCAGATAAACTTGTGGATCTGGTTGAGAGGTACTTGGCTACAGAGAACTTGACCACCTCTTCCAGGGACTCACGGACTTTCCATCCTAAGACCAGATCATCCCCAGTGGCGGGTAAGATGACTCCAAGGGGTGAGGGTGGAGAGAGTGAGAGGGTGGGGGTTCTACCTAAGGTCTGGCAGGAGCAGCCCAGGAAGCCCATGCTGCAAGAGACAGTGAAAAAGATTATTTGCTACCGCTGCCGGCAAGAGGGACATATTGCAGCCAATTGCCCCGTTGTGGATGAGCCTATGCAATGTGACTTTATAAGGGAGAGACGTCAGTCGCTGTTTGCGACAGTTGCATGCACTGCCATTCGGGGACCTGAGAAACATTTATGTAAAATGTGTATTAATGGTAGAAATGTTGATGTGTTGCTGGATTCAGGTAGCCTGGTAACATTGATAAAAGCTGAATTAGTTACTACAGAGGTCTCTGGGAAGAACAGGGTGGCTGTTATTTGTGTGCATGGGGACACCCAAGAGTATCCTGTAACTTCAGTGTTTTTTGAGACCCCCAAAGGTAACCTCTCTCATCAGGTGGGGTTAGTGTCTCACTTACCACATGATGCTATTGTGGAAGGGATTTTCCAAAATTCTGGGAACTCTGGGATTGTCCTGAGCCCCCCACTGGTGCCCCTATAAACCAGGAAGATTACCAGAATTCCTCTGGGAGTGGTGAGGACTCTCCTGAGTTTCCCTTGTCGGTATTGGCGGGGGAAACTCGAGAAACTGGGGAGGAGCCAACATCCTCAGATGAAAACATGCCGTCTGTGGAGTTTTCGGATCTTGAGGTTCACAGGGAAAATTTTGCCACAGAACAGTTAAAAGACCCCACCCTAATAAAGGCACGGGAAAATGTGGTGAAAATAGATGGCGAGTTAGTGAACTCAGATAAGACTTGCCCTTATCCTTACTTCACTATGGAAAGGGACCTGCTGTATCGAGTGGCTCAAAGGGCAGAAGAAACCATTGAGCAACTTGTAGTGCCCAAACCTTACAGGAAGTTGGTGTTAGAATTGGCTCATGGGCACATTCTGGGAGGTCATCTGGGGACAGAGAAAACCAGAGAGAGGGTATTGCAGAGATTCTATTGGCCTGGGGTCATGAAGGAAATAGAAAATTATTGTTCCTCCTGCCCTGTGTGTCAGAAGTCGGCACCTATGCCACATTTCCGTAACCCGCTGGTACCTCTTCCTATCATTGAGGTCCCCTTTGAAAGGATCGCAATGGATTTGGTAGGTCCGATAATGAAGTCCGCCAGGGGGCATCAGTACATTTTGGTTATATTGGACTATGCCACCCGTTATCCGGAAGCAATTCCTCTCCGAAATACCTCGGCCAAAACCATAGCCAAAGAGCTATCTCTTGTTTTTAGCCGCGTGGGTATTTGTAAGGAACTGCTTACGGACCAAGGTACACCCTTTATGTCCCGGGTTATGAAAGAATTATGCAAGTTGTACAAAGTGAAGCAATTGCGTACATCTGTGTATCACCCCCAAACAGATGGGTTGGTTGAAAGATTCAACAAAACCCTAAAACAAATGTTAAAGAAGGTGGTGGATAGAGATGGAAAGAATTGGGACTGTCTAATACCCTATCTGATGTTTGCCATTAGGGAGGTACCCCAATCCTCTACGGGTTTCTCACCCTTCGAGTTGCTCTATGGGAGACACCCAAGAGGGCTGCTGGATATCGCCAAGGAAACTTGGGAAAATGAGAGTTCTCCTCACAGGAGTGTGATTGAGCATGTCGCCCTGATGCAAGATAGAATTGCACAGGTAATGCCAATTGTAAAGGAACATTTAACCCAAGCGCAGTTAGCACAGCAGAGAGTGTACAACCGTGGGGCCAAGACCCGTACTTTTTCCCCGGGGGATAGGGTCTTGGTGCTAGTCCCTACGGTTGAAAGCAAATTTCTGGCCAAATGGCAAGGTCCATATGAAGTAATTGAAAAAATTAGTGAGGTGAACTACAGGGTTAGACAGCCAGGAAGGCGAAAGCCGGAGCAGATCTATCACGTCAATCTGCTGAAAGCCTGGAGGGATAGGGAATCCCTAGTCGCAGAGACTTTGTCACAAGTACAGCCTGATTGCTTAGTTCCTGAGGTTGGAATAGCAGACACCTTATCGAAAGCCCAACAACAGGAGGTTAAAGAGTTTGTACTTCGTAACAAAGAGATTTTCTCTGAGCTTCCGGGACAAACATCTGGCGTAGAGCATGACATTATCACCCCGCCAGGAGAAAGGGTAAAACTAAAACCTTATAGAATACCAGAGGCCCGACAGGAGGCAATACGTGGGGAGGTTCAAAGGATGTTGGAATTGGGTGTGATAGAGGAGCCCCAGAGTGACTGGTCCAGTCCTATCGTACTAGTGCCCAAACCTGATGGGAGCTGGCGGTTTTGTAACGATTTTCGACAATTAAATAAAGTTACAAAATTTGACACCTACCCCATGCCGCGTATAGATGAGTTGATTGACCGGCTGGGAACAGCCCGATATATGACAACTCTTGATCTCACCAAAGGGTATTGGCAAATTCCCCTGGCCGAGTCGGCCAAGGAGAAAACTGCGTTTGTAACCCCAGATGGGGCATTCCAATATAAGAGAATGCCGTTTGGGTTACAGAATGCACCGGCAACATTCCAGCGGAAAATGGATAAGATTCTGAGGCCCCATCAGAAATATGCTGCAGCTTACCTGGATGATGTGATTATCCATAGCACAGACTGGGTCTCACATTTGCCGAAAGTACAAGCAGTCCTAGACTCTATCCGGGAAGCTGGGTTTACGGCCAATCCAAAGAAGTGTACCATTGGACAGGAGGAGGCCAAATATCTTGGGTACACTATTGGGAGGGGGGTGATAAAACCCCAAGTCAATAAAGTCGAGGCCATACAGAGTTGGCCACGTCCCAACAGCAAGAAACAGGTACGAGCCTTTCTGGGAATCGCTGGCTATTATCGACGATTCATTCCCCATTTTGCTTCTCAGGCTGTGCCCCTCACCAACCTGACAAAAGGGAAAGAGTCTGTCATGGTTAAATGGTCCCCAGAGGCTGAAGAAGCATTTCAGTCCTTAAAAACAGCCTTATGTAGCCAGCCAGTGTTGTACTCACCAGACTTCTCTAAGGACTTCGTGGTACAAACTGATGCGTCAGACGTTGGGTTAGGAGCAGTGTTATCCCAGGTCTGGAACGGGGAAGAGCACCCAGTCATTTACCTCAGCAGGAAGTTGAAGTCCCATGAGGTAAATTACGCCACGATTGAGAAGGAATGTTTAGCAGTGAAGTGGGCTCTAGATTCCCTTCGGTACTATCTGCTAGGTAGGCACTTTGACCTGGTGACTGATCACGCGCCTTTAAAGTGGATGGCTCAAAACAAGGAGACCAATAGAAGGGTAAATAGGTGGTTCCTGGCCCTACAGGAATTTAACTTTACAGTTAAGCATCGCCCTGGTGTTAAAATGGGGAATGTGGATGCTTTGTCTCGGATACATGCGTGTCTGACTGCTTGTGTTACAACCCCTAGGTTGAAACAAGAGGGGGGGGGTATGTGGCAGCAAGCAGGTAAAGTCACCTGGTTGTATCCAGGATGGGAAATATGTGTGCCCTAGATTCAGGCTTTATGCAGACCTTTACAATTAGAGGGGAAGAGTTAATGAGCCCAGCTGAAGTAAGTGGGCTCATTAAGACCTCTACAAAAAACCCCAGCATGCTTAGGGAGATGCTCCATCCTGGAACCAGTTTTTGTGTTGTATAGACTGGGGAGTGTGACACCTGTTCTGTGCAGTGAGTTAACGCCTGTGGGGCAAACCTCTACAACAGGGACAGGGACTGGGGCAGCACAAGGCTGCTCTCAGTTGTTAGATAGGGAATCTAAGTGTGTAGTTAGAGGTCAAGCTGACCAGGATTTATTTTCATGTTTTATTTTTATTTGGCTGTTATATGTATCACTGCATGTAGCATAAATAAACCACATCTTTTGTTTTTTTGCACCTACCACGCTGTCTGCTGTGCCTGATTTTGTGTTGTGAACCCATCCAGGGGGTCACACACACCCGCTGCCGAGCTAACCCCTCACAAAGGAAACAACAGTGCATAGACATTCCACCATAGGGGAATGACGCAAGGATGTTTCCGCTGCGCACAATTGTATAATAAATAATAAACATTGAAGACTGGTCTCTCTTCTCAGATAAGCCCCAGCGGAAATACACTCACCTCTAAAAAAGTCTAATGGGCTTCCCGTAGGGTGGAGGCTTCAGACACTGTTCCATTGTTGAGCTGAACAAATTCTGAAAGCTTCACAGTAAATTGGTCTTTAATTTTAGGAATTTGTAAAAGTGATTAATGGAGACACCAGGGGCATGTTTTACTAGACAGAGTAGACAGAGTGAGATCTAATAGGATGGATGCATGGTCTGACCATGTGATAGGATTAATTTCAGATGCTACCACATGTGTTAATAAAGGTTCTGATATATAAAAAAAAAAAAAATCAAGTGGGGGTAAAGTTTGTGGGAAGGTGAGTAAATGTGAATTGTTTTTGGGTAGGGTGTTTAATAGACATGTGCAGAGTAAAATATTTAGTTTCAGAATTTCGTCTGAAAAATTAATTTATTTAGTTACTCCCGAAATTTGTTTTCATTTATTTTGTTTTTCGCTCAAAAATTGCATTCGTCCGAAAATCCACATGAATTACAGTCGAATCTGTCTTTGAAGGCTTATGGTGTCTGTCGAATGTATAAAGAGGATTCGACGGAGCTAGTATATAGCATACTTCATGTGAACTTTAGAACCCTATTAAAGTCTACGGGACTCCAACGTTCAAAATCTAAAGTACAAATTTTAAAGGCTAATATGCAAGTTACTGTCCTAAAAAGTGTTTGGGGACCCGGGTCCTGCCCCAGGGGACATGTATCAATGCAACATTTTTTTTTAAAAACTGCAGTTTTTTCGGGAGCAGTGATTTTAATAATGATTAAAGTGAAACAATAAAAGTGTAATATTCCTTTCAATTTCTTACGGGGGGTGTCTATAGTATGCCTGTGAAGGGGCGCATGTTTCTGGTGCTTAGAACTGTCCCTGCACAAAGTGTCATTTATGCAGGAAAAAAAGTCCTTTAAAATCACTTGTTAAAATAACAAAACCTGCCTGTGTTACATCAGAGGGGGGCGGGGTCACCCATACGTCAGGGGAAACCTGGGTTTCCCCTTGCGTCAGAGGGGGCGGGATCAGGTGACGGGTGGCCTCGCCCTCCGCATATAACAAACGTCAGGCCGCTGGAATCCCGCAGTGTCTCCTCCATGGAGACAGAAGATGGATGGATTCGCTGTGCTGATTCAGATCAGCCATCACTGGACCCCGGAGAGATGATCATCCGTCGCTGGATAGCAAGAGTGGATTACCACTGCTGGAATCTTTTTTTTTTTTTTTTTTTTTTTTTTTTTTTAATAAAGGAATTTTTCAAAAGTGTGTTTGTCTTATTTAACTATTTTTTACACTTTCTTTGTGAAATGGTAGGGGTACTTTTATACCCCCTTACCATTTCAAACAGGGGGGGCCAGGATCTGGGGATCCCCTTGTTAAACCGGCCCTTCTCCACATCAACATGGGGACAAGGTGCTTTGAGGGGTCACAGACCCCCAAAGCATCCTCCCAATGTTGAGGGCATGTGGCCTGGTACGGTTCAGGAGGGAGGGGGGGCGCTCTCTCATCCCCCCTCTTTTCCTGTGGCCTGCCAGGTTGCGTGCTCGGATAAAGGGTCTGGTATGGATTTTTAGGGGGAACCCCACGTCAATTTTTTTTTAATTTGACGCAGGGTTCCCCTTAATATCCATACCAGACCTGAAGGGCCTGGTAATTGAATTTGGGGGACCCCCACGCTTTTTTATTTATTTATTAATTTTTTTTTTTTATCAATGACTTTCAATGAGTGTTCTCTGTATTACCGAGCCGACAATTCATAATAGCTGCAAGTGATTTTAAAGGACTTTTTTTCCTGCATAAATGACACTTTGTGCAGGGACAGTTCTAAGCACCAGAAACATGCGCCCCTTCACAGGCATAATATAGACAACCCCCCCCTTACGAGATTTAAAGGAATATTACACTTTTATTGTTTCACTTTAATCATTATTAAAATCACTGCTCCCGAAAAAACTGCAGTTTTTAAAACTTTTTTTGCATTGATACATGTCCCCTGGGGCAGGACCCGGGTCCCCAAACACTTTTTAGGACAGTAACTTGCAGAATCTTTTCTCTCTGTCAAATCTTTTTTCTCTGTCGAATATTTTCTCTATATAATCTTGGACTAATAGAGGTAAGGTTAGTCACATTCGACCACAGGCTCTATAGACACAGATTGTTATTGTCAGAGTCACATCGAATCTCCTATTCTATATCGAACTGTTGTAACAACGAAAACGAAAATAAAGCATTTATTTATGTCGGATCTTTCATTTTTCGGATTCTGTGCTTTTGTTATTGTTTGTCAAAACGAAAACGAAAATAGCTGAAATTCGGACGAAAATGCATTTGGACGAAAACTAATGCACATGTCTAGTGTTTAACCCTCCAGGTATCAAATAAATTGTGGGTTTGAGACATACACACATTAAAGTCACTGCCAATAAACATGAAGGGCTGAGAACATTTCTGCATTTTCTCAAAAACCTCTGTAAGGAACTGAATCTATCCAGAATTGGATGCATATATATTAATAAAGGTAAAATATGTAGTCATGTAAACACAGTTCAGGAAAATAAATCTGCCCTGAGGATCAAGAAAGGAGGATTTGATCCATATTGCCCCACCAGCCTTCCCAGAAGGACCTAAAGCAACAGAGGCAGTAGGAAAGTGTTTGAAGGCAAATTTAACCACTTTAATACCAGGCACTTTCCCCCTTCTTGCCCAAGCCAATTTTCAGCTTTTAGGGATGTCACATTTTGAAGGACAATTGCGTGGGCATGCTACACTGTACCCAAACATGTTTTTTTTATCATTTTGTTCCCACAATTATAGATTTCCTTTGGCGGTATTTGATCACTGCTGGGATTTTTATTTTTTGTGCAACAAATAAAAAAAGACCGAAATTTGTTTAAAAAACTATTTTGTTTCTGTTATAAAATTTTGTAAATAAGTACATTTTTTCCTTCACTGATGGGCACTAATAAGTCAGCACTGATGAGGTGGCATCAAAGAGGTGGCACTGATGAGGTAGCACTGATGGGCACTAATATGCAGCACTGATGGGCACTGATAGGTGGCATTGGTTTGCAGCACTGATGGGCATTGATAGGTGGGACTGATGGGCACTTATAGGTAGCACTGGTGGGCATTGATAGGTGGCACTGATGGGTACTTATGGGTGACACTGATAGGTGGGCACTGATGGGCACAGATGGGCACTGATAGGTTGCACTGATGGACACTGATGGGTGGCACTGATGGACACTGATAGATGGCACTGATGGGCATCACTGATAAGGAGTCACTGGAAGGTATTATTATTGGCCACTGACTGTCGCCATTTGTGGGCACTGATTGGTACTGATTTTGGGCATAGATTGGCATCCCTGGTGGCCATGGGTGGCATACCTGGGGGTCATCAGTGGTGGCAATCCATGGTGATCGTGGTGGCATCCCTGGTGGTCCGAAGTGGGCATCCTCGGGGGGGCTGTGCTGTTAATCAATCAGAACAGACCCCCCTGTCAGGAGAGCAGGCAATCGGTTCTACTCTACTTGCATCTGTCAGATGCGAGTGAGAAAAAGCAGATACGCAGCTTTTCCTGTTTACATTGTGATCAGCTGTGATTGGACACGGCTGATCACATGGTAATAAGAACAGTGTTGCAGTGTGTAAGGCTGACACGCCACCCCACCAATCGCCATGCTGTGTGCCCCTATGGTCAATTGGCTCTCCTCTACTTGCATCTGTCAGATGCAAGTGAGGAAAAGCGGATACACAGCTTTTCCTTTTTACATTGTGATCAGCTGTGATTGGACACAGCTGATCACATGGTAAAGAGCCTCCATCAGACTGACAGGCCGTACCACCAATCGCCGCGATGTGTGCCCCCATGGGCGCACGCCGGATGTTATTGTGAAGACGGCATATGACGTCCAGTCAGCATAACGGAAAGAGAAAAAAGTCAGAAGAAAAACAGGAATTGAGGGATAAAGAGAAACCTCACATAAATCAGACAATGTAGGCAATGACAGATCAAAAAAGGAACTGAAAAAAAACAACAATAAAAAAAGTGGTGTGAGACCTGAGGTATCAAAAATCCTAAGGAAGCCAAGGCCTAAGCCCAGAATAGTGAAGAAGAGCATGGTGACCTCCAAGAGCCAGTGAGGAGGTACCGTGTTCATCCGTAGAGCAGAGGAAGCAGGCTGGTTGTCCAGTACTGCATCTGAGAAGCACATCATAAAAAAAACGATATAAAAAGAAAATCTATATAAAAAGTTGCAAACGAACAATTGACCCATGAGTAACCATGGGAACAAAACCCTCATATGGATATTATGGACACAAAGTTGGTGTAATTTCCATCTGTGCAGGTAAAGACCATCAGGTTTGCCAAGGGGATGTCCTCAGGTAGGAAGCCTGCAGGAAAAGCATGTTGGTGTAGAAAAGGGTTTCTGCGATCGCTTCCGTGTCGGTGTCCAGATTTTCCCCATTTCAGGTCTAGGACCTGAAGGTGTGTAATTTCAGGTCTGGAACCTCCACCGTCATGACCGCCATGAACCTGGTCCCCATGGCAGATGCAAATGGATATGTGGACTTCGGCGGGTCCTCAATGCCAGCCTAAACAGGAACCGGTCCAGGTTGGGAGGAGGCCACGGCTCGGCCGGCGGAGGGGGAATGTTTATTTTGGTTCCCTATTTTGCCCATGGGGTGCCTGTAGTCATCTGGAGTTGAGCTTTTTGACTCTTGGAGCAGTAGATGCTGCAGAATGGGACCTTGAGTATAGGAAGAAAGAAGCAGACCAGAGCTGCTGTATTAAGCCTCCAACATCTTAAAGGCTGTAGCATAAACCTCTTCTGTTCTCTTTTTTTATGAAAGCCGATAAAAAAATATTTGAAAAGAATTTAAAAAATAGATAAAAAATTATATACTGTATATGATTTTTGTATAATGATTTGAGTGTTCTGTTGTCCCCTTGAAAAGATTAGTGATACATTAACAGGAAACGTGTGACTGGAGTAAGGTTGCCATACCCATATGCTGGGTCCTCATTTTAAAGGGTCTGTCTCTGGCAAATAAACATCTTCTGCAATGTCCCTGGTGCAGACCTAGGGTCCTATCAGCATAAAAGCCTAATTTTTCTCTTCTATATGTGAATTTTGCAGATTCTGGCTTTTGTTCTAGCCCACTGGCCTACCCATTGCTTATCAGACCTGAAGCACAGTGCAAAGAGGAGTTTAAGAGCACTTCCTCTGGTTGTGTTCTACACATCTGACAGTCGGAGGGTGAGTCAGGGAGTGAGGACAGTCGGCAGATGTTTCATTTACATCAACAGGAGAAAAAAAAAACAGGGCTCGTAGGGTCAGGCTACCCAGGTTACTTGTCAGTAGAAAAGCAGATGCAACACATTTGTATATAAATGCAGTACCTTGTAATAAAACAGTAACAATAAATGTCCATAAAGTCTCAATCATTAATTTGTGAACATCTTGTGCATCACCAAATGTGCTTCAAAAAATCCAGGGAAAGTGTTTCCAGTAAAGGCTCATTGTCATTGAGTATGATTCGTAACAGATAAAACCCCTCACTCACAGAGGTACAATGTGCTCAGTGTTTTCAACTGCAATAAGATAAAGGCAAGCTGGTCTCCAGTAGTAGACCAAAGTCTGCATAAGAAGGCCAGATGACAAGCAACTGTCTCCTGCGTCAGATTGGCTTGGATTCTGCACTTCAGAAGTAGCACTTTGTTTATTTAGATGCAACACATTGGCAATGTCTGGTGAATACTATTAAGGGAGAGAGGGGAGAAATTTGTACTAATGATGATTGTGTCATGGGAGGTGGAGGGGGCTGTATTAGAAGAAGAGGGTAATTTTGGCTTGAAGGGCATTACTTGCTCTTAAGCTCTGCACTATGGGCATTACATACCCATTGCCTATTCACTCTTGAGGTATTACATACTCCTGACCCATGCCAGAGTAGGTTCAGGTTTTGTTAAACCATATTTCTTTAATCACTTCCCGTTGGTGTGGCAATTTGCCAACACCTAACATTTGCATCATTGCTCTCCTCAGAGTGCCGAAGGGTGCCCCAGATCTTTCACAATCCTAACAACAATACCTTGCTAACTTGAACTGCTGGATAGGAATCCCACTTAAGAATGGCACCAGTAAGAATCACAGTTAGAGCAATTGTTTCTGGGGCCAGCTTTTCTACACGTTTCACAGCCATATTGATATTTGGTGATTTTGTGGACATGGTCAGTCGGGTGTCCCTGGATTCCATTTTGAAAATCTAGTAACCTTTAGCTCGTGCAATAAACTTAAACATATTTGAGGAACAAATGTGATATAGTGTAATAAATGTAATGGTATATATAAAATTGTAGAGTTTAACGATAGCTGGTGAGTACACTAAAACATCTAACTATTAGATAGGAGGCTAGTTAAGAGATTGATAT
Organism: Lithobates pipiens; assembly: GCF_037356315.1. Taxonomy (NCBI): domain Eukaryota; kingdom Metazoa; phylum Chordata; class Amphibia; order Anura; family Ranidae; genus Lithobates; species Lithobates pipiens. The sequence continues at coordinate 204,138,454 of NW_027507785.1, read as the reverse complement.
TTAATTACATTTACTTTATTTTTCAGTCTAGGTGAAGCTCCTTTTTGGCTATTGCATTAACGTGCCTTTTCCTGTTTGTCGTTAATACGCAGCTGTTCTACATTCAGCCAGCCTTATACCAGCCTGCAGGATTCTAGCCTTTTTAAATTTAAATTTAATTTTTTGTGTTTTAAGACAGATATCGCTTTCTTTTGATAGTATTTAACCACCGGGGTTTTTTTATTTTTTGCTATATAAACAAAAATATACTGAACATTCTGAAAAAATATATGTATTTTTTTTTTCTTAGTTTCTCTTATAAAATTTTGCAAATAAATACTTTTCTAGTAACGATATTGTAATACATACGTGTTTCTGACTTTCTGAACTTATTTGGTCTATTTCAATGCTCACCATCAAAACCTGGATGTCTTGATTGTTTATTGACTTATTGACTTACTGTTGTTCAATGTCTTACTTGTTTAAAACCAATAAAACATTATTTAAAAAAATAAATAAATACTTTTCTTCTTAAATTCAGGCAAAAATGTATTCTGCTACATTTCTTTGTTAAAAATAACACAAATCAGTGTATATTATTAAGTTTAGTGTAGTTAAGTTAAGTATAGAGTCTACAAACTATGATATAAACTATCATATAAAGGTGCATTTCAAAAAATTTGAATATCAAAAAGTTTATTTATTTCAGTAATTCAACTAAAAAAGTGAAACTCATATATTTTATATAAATGCATTATACAGAGTGATTTTTTTTCAAGCATTTCTTTTTTTTTTAATTTTGATGAGTATGGCTTAAAACTAGTGAAAACCCAAAATTTTGTATCTCAGAAAATTTGAATATTACATAAGACCAATAAAAAAAGGATTTTGAATACAGAAATGTTGGCTTACTGAAAAGTATGTCTATGTATGGTATAATATGCACTACACCAATATTTGGTCAGGCTATTTTTCCTTGAATTACTGCAGCAATATGGCATGGCATGGAGGCGATATGGAGGCGATGAAGGTGTTACGGAAGTCCGGGTTGCTATCTGCATTGTTGGGTTTGGAGACTCTCATCTTTCCCCTTGACAATACCCCACAGATTCTCTATGGGGTTTAGGTCAGTCGAGTTTTCTGGCCAATCGAGCACAGTTATACCATGATCATTAAATCAGGTATTGGTACTTTTGGCAGTGTGGGCAGGTGCCAAGTCCTGCTGGAAAATGAAATCAGCGTCTCCATAAAGATCTAGAATTTCCTGGTAGAGGGCTGCGCTGACTTTGAACTTGATGAAACACAGTGGGCCAACACCAGTAGATGATATGGCTCCCCAAATCATCACAAACTGTGGAAAATGTTTAATTCCACTTGGAAATCAAGGTCCCAGAGTCTGGAGAAATTGTTGAGAGGCACAGAATCCAAGTTGCATGAGGTGCAGTGTGACGTTCCACAATTTGTGATGATTTGGGGAGCCATGTCATCTGCTGGTGTTGGTCCACTGGTCTATTGGTCCAACAATACAGATGAGCTGAGGACCGCTATCAAAGCAACCTGAGCTTCCATAATACCTCAGCAGTGCCGCAGGCTGATCTCCTCCATGCCATTCTGTATTGATGCATTAATTCATGCAAAAGGAGTCCCGACCAAGTATTGAGTGCATATTATACTGTACATGAGCATACTTTTCAGTAAGCCAACATTTCTGTATTAAAAACATATTTTTTTATTGGTCTTCTGTAATATTTGAATTTCTTGGGATACTGAATATTGGGTTTTCACTAGCTGTAAGCCATAATCATCAAAATGCTTGAAATATATCACTCTGTGTGTAATGCATCTGTATAAAATATATGAGTTTCACTTTTTGATGTGAATTACTGAAATAAATTAACTATTTGATATTCAATTTTTTTTTTAAATGCACCTGTATATATTTGAAAATGAATCGGTCCTGATGTATTGATGTACTGACTGCCTATCTAATTTTTTGGGGACCATAAAATGCCAGGACAGCACAACTTTTGTGTTTTTTAAAGTTTTAATTTTTTGACACAATTTTTAAGAAATTAAAGAATTATTTTTTATTTTACGTTGCCAATTTAACACAATAGTGGCCCAAAATCCATGGAGCATTGTTAGACTTAATTTCCTGACTACCTATCACATTTTTGGAGGCCCTGGAGCACCAGCAGAGCCAGGAGAGTATAAGCACCCACAAAATGACCACATTTTGGAGAGGACCCCAAGACATTTTTAATCACTTGCCACCTGCTCACTGTCAAATGGCGGTGGGGCGACTCTTGTTCTGGGTGGACGTCATATTATGGTGTTCAGAATGGGCGCTCTTGCTCACCCCCGGGGGTGCTCAGTGCGGTGATCATGGCTGTTCTGTGTGGCTAGGATGCGGTGCGACCCCGATCTCTGTAAAGAGCCGTGGCCACTGCTCTTTAACCATGTGATTGGCTGTGTGTAATCACAGCCGTTCAAATGTAAACACAGAGATGCCGTTGATATCTCCTCACAGAGGACATCTAGGCGTGTAATCAGGGCACTGATAATCAGTGCCCTGATTACAATAAAGCACCCACAGTGCCAGAAGTGAGTGCCTAAGGCCCCTTTCACATGGGCGGCTGTTCTGCTGCTGTTAAAAGCATGTTATGATATTTTGAAATTCAGAGATTCCGGGCACAGCGTTTGATTGCAGTTGTACATTGTGATTAGCTGCATTTACGTGCAGCTGCGTTTAGCTGCGTTTGGAACATTGTTGCCATTTCTGATGTGCTTCCTGTTGTTTTTCTTTCCTTGTTGACATTGCTATCTGCAGGAGAAAAAGTACACTGCTATTACCTGCAGTTATGTGCAGATAGTTGCAGATAGCTGTGCTAAATCGTCCCTGGATGCAGTCAACTTTATTTTTTCTATCTGCACAAAACAGCATGTAACGAAACCGTTGCTAAACACAGTATGTGAATGGGGCCATAGGAAAGCATTGTGTGAGTTGTGGCAGTAAATAACTTGATATGTCCGCAGCTAAAAGCACAATTCTATCCGCCCATGTGAAGAGGGGTCTAAACCAGTGCCAGCAGTGTGCCCACCAGTGCCAGCAATGAGTGACCAACAGTGCCAGCAAACAGTGCCCACAAGTGCCAGCAGTCAGTACCCATTAGTGATGCCCATCAATGCCCATCAATGCCACCCATCAATGCCCATCAGTGCCCATTAGTACCGCCCATCAGTACCCATCAGTGCTGTCTATCCAGGCTGCCTATTTGTGCCCATCAGTGCCCACCAGTGCTGCCTATCAGTTCTCATCAGTGCCACCTATCAGTGCCCATAAGTGCGGCATATTTGTGCCTCCTCATCGGTGCCAATTAATCAGTACCCATAAGTGCTATCTCATCAGTGCCCATAATTGCCACCTCATCAGTGCCCATCAGTGCAGCATATCACTTTAGGGTGGCACAGTGGTGTAGTGGTTAGCACTCTCGCCTAGCAGTAAAAAGGGTCGCTGGTTCGAATGCCAACCATGACACTACCTGCCTGAAGTTTTCATGTTCTCCCTGTGCCTGTGTGGATTTCCTCCAGTTTCCTCCCACACTCCAAAGACATGCAGGTAGGTTAATTGGCTTCTGTCCACAATTGGCCCTAGTGTATGAATAGGGACCTTCGATTGTGGGCTCCTTCAGAGTAGGGACCAATGTGAGTGTGCAATGCACAGGGATAGGGACAATTGCAGACACTCACTCAGGTTGAACTGGATGGACTGGTGTCTTTATTCAACCTTACTAATTATGTAACTATGTATATCAGTGCCCATCAGTGAAGGAGAAAAATTACTTATTTACAAAATTTACTGACAGAAACTAAGAAAAACTTTCTTTTTGAAAAAAAATTCAGTCAATTTTTTTTTCTCAGGAAAAGATAAAAAACCCAGAAGTGATTAAATACCACCAAAATAAAGCTCTATTTGTGTGAAGAAAATGATACAAATTTCATATGGTTACAGTGTAGCATGATCATGCCGAAAAATGGCCTGGGCGACTTTTTCACAAAAAAACAAAACAAAAACAAAGATGGAGTTCACAAATTATATATACATGGCAGCCCTCAAATTTTCCACTCGCCTACTTTCATTTTGCGAGTGAAAAATGAGGACTGGTGAGGCGCTGGGCTGCCTGGGAGCAGGGGGGCGAGCACCGCTGGCAGGCGGGGGGTTGATCAGGAGCCATTCTCCCAGCAAATGCCCCTGGGGAAGAGAGCATGGAGGAAGAGGAGAGGCGCGGGATCACAAAGCAAGGATAGCACGCTGTTACAGCTTACATTACAATTGCTTCTGCTCTGCTTGCCATCACGCACAGCCCCACCTCCTCCTAATCCAACGCTTGTGATAGACAGAATGAGGGTCCAATGCTGGGATGCATTCTGTTTATCACAAGCATGGGGTTAGGAGGAGGCGGGATGTGTGTGATGGCAAGCAGAGTGGAGGCAATTGTAATGTAAGATGTAACAGCATGCTATCCATGCTTCCACTTCTGCCAGTTATGATCCGGCCCGCCCTCTCTCTTCCTCTGCCCAGGCGAGGCTACAATTATGGCAAATGATAGGCACAGTGTGGCTGCAATGATGGGCACAGTGAGGCTGCAATGGTGGGCACAGTGAGGCTGCAATGGTGGGCACAGGTGAGGCTGCAATGGTGGGCACAGGTGAGCCTGCATTAATGAGCACAGGTAGGGCTGCATTGATGGGCACTGATAAAGTTGTTGTCAATATTTATATATATATATATTTATATATATATTATATTTGTATTGGAGAGGCTCTGGGGAAGACCTGGAGGCAAGCGTGGGATGAGGTGACAAGGGAGCTAGAGAACAGGAGGTCTTGGGAGGGATGAAGCGAGTGATTTAGTTGGTATTTTGGGACTAGGTTAGGGATGTAGCTGGGGGCCGACTTGTGGATGGTTTTGTAAGTCATTGCTAGCATCTTAAATTTATCTTGAATTTATTTTGTTGGGTGAGCCAGTGGAGGGATTGGCGGAGAGGGTAAGTGGATGCTAAGCGATTTGTAAGGTGGATGAGCCTGGCAGCATCATTCATGATAGACTGAAGGGAGATAGCCTATTTAAAGGTGAGCCAATGAGGAGGGAATTGCAGTAGTCACAGCGAGAGATGACCAGGGAGTGAATTAAACACTTTGTGGAAGTGTCATTGTCTGGGGCTGCATGAGTGCTGCCGACACTGGGGAGCTACAGTTCATTGAGGGAACCATGAATGTCAACATGTACTATGACATACTGAAGCAAAGCATGATCCCCTTCCTTCAGAGACTGGGCCGAAGGGCAATATTCTAACATGTAAATTACCCAAAACACACCTCCAAGATGACCACTGCCCTGCTAAAGAAGCCGAGGGTAGAGGTGATGGACTGGCCAAGCATGTCTCCAGACCTAAACCCTATTGAGCATTTGTGGGGCATCCTCAAATAGAAGGTGGAGGAGCGCAAGGTCTCTAACATCCACCATCTCCATGATGTCATCATGGAGGAGTGGAAGAGGACTCCAGTGGCAACCTGTTAACTCCATGCCCAAGAGGGTTAAAAGGGTAAAGAGGGTTCCCCAAGACGGTTAAGGCAGTGCTGGAAAATAATGGTGGCCACACAAAATATTGACACTTTGGGCCAAATTTGGACATTTTCAGGGGTGTACTCACTTTTGTTGCCAGTGGTTTAGACATTAATGGCTGTGTGTTGAGTTATTTTGAGGGGACAGCAAATTTACACTGCACTATGTTACATTGTAGTAAAGTGTCATTTCTTCAGTCTTGTCACATGAAAAGAGTGTGTTGAGTTATTTTGAGGGGACAGCAAATATACACTTTTATACAAGCTGTACACAGTGATGTAACTAACGGAGTTAAAGTAAACGGTGTTACTTAACTTAACTGATTACTCTTTCCCTCATGGTAACGCCGTTCCCAGTACTTGGGTGGCATTGCCGCAATTACATCTACCACCACTAAGGTCGCACCCGCCGTGGCTTCGGCCTAGCTCCGGAGCAGCGGCCATCTTGGTGCAACCGCCGGCCGTTTACAATGTGATTGCTCTGTCAAATGACGGAGCGATCACTTGTAAACAAACTGGCGTCATGAGGATGCCAGTTCCTCTCTCCCCTCTGTGTACAGATCTGTACAGTGGAGGGGAGAGATCGGATGGCAGCAACGCTGTGAGCTGGATCTGTAGTGCCCACAGTGCTGCTCTGTGACAATTACAGTCACAGCCATCCCTCCATACCCTGCCAATACTCTGCAATTCCCTGCCAATACTCTGCCAATACTCTGCAATACCATGCCAATACTCTGCCATACCATGCCAATACTCTGCCATACCCTGCCAATACTCTGCAATACCCTGCCAATACTCTGCAATACTCTGCAATACCCTGCCAATAATGCTCTCCCGACCTAAATCCATAAGTGCTCCTCTGGGACATTATGTTTCAGCCAATCTGAAGCTGCCAGGTTGTACCTCAGTGTGTTCAAGAGCTCAGTGATGTCCTGGCCCATATCACCACCCATCATCTCATTAGGAGCATGCCCTTTAAGCATCCAGCTTGGCTGACCAGGAAAAGAGGGGCAGGGAGTGTTGTCCCCTTCCTTCTGAACCATACCAGGCCAAAGGCTCTTAACTTTTGGAGGGTACCTTTCAAGAAGCAGGTGAAGCCTTCAACTCTAGTAGGGTACCATGTCCCCATGTTGATGGGGATAAAGATTTCATTCCCACACTCTGTCCCCAAAAAGGTATAAGGGGTCTTGGGGGGATTATCCGTATCTTGAAGCCTCTTAATAACAAAGGGACCCAAGATATCCAGTCATCCTAATATGTGCATAAGTCTGGGATGCATGCTATCCCTTGTTACTCACAAAAAATGTAAATAACAAATAATAACACAGACACCATGTGCAAAGTCCTTTACCAGAAGAATTTCCCCCCAAAAAACAATGTTTCAAATGTAAATCTAACATCAATCACGTAATCTAGTGATGTAGATCCAGTGCTTAACACTGCTATGTTCAGGTTTTGTGATTATTTTGTGGATTTTCTCAAGTGTTCAGTGAACATCCAGTTGCAATCTTTGCTTGGTTCACTTGTTGGCAGATGCAGTCTGCTGTCTCCATTGCAAGTGGCGCTCAACCACAGCGGCAATGCAGAGGGAGAGGAATTCATGGGGAACAGGGTTCCTCTATGGTTTCCTGAGTCACCGGGGCAGCGATTCAATGGGGTGCTGGCTGCCCATGTGACTTTGGGGACACTTAGAATTTAGGAACATGGCCCCTGGGTTTGGCATGCTTTTGGGTAGTGCAGGGAAAAGCTACCCCACCTGTTATGGACGGTAGTAGTGATAGAAAAAGGTTCCTGACGAGGAAGGAAAGCCTAGGGTTGCTACTCTTCTTGAAATCTCCCCAATTGGGCATGAGATGGCCAGACTGCATTCTGCCTCTCTTAACAGATGTTATTGATTCCCAATGTTGTCATTCCAACTGGTACTCTGTTGTTGGAAATTGTGAGTGCACCCAATTGGGCAGCCTGCTACCCAGGTTTGTTGTAAGCCATTGCTGCTGTAGCGCTGGTATTTTTACCTTCTAATGCTATGTAATGCTAAACAATGGACAATGCTATAAATTGGTATTGGACTCCCTCTATTGATATAAACTTAAAATGGACTTTGTTTATTTCTCATTTCAAGAGCATAGGGAAAGCCTAACAGGAAGTGACTTTATCGTTTTTTGCTTGAGAAAGGACTCACCTACCCAGAATACCCACTCGTTTACCCATGAACACTGAGTGGCTGAGCAACATTTGAAACCACCGGAGACAGTCTACAGCCTGCTGGAGCAGCAGTGTGGTCGGATCAGGGAGGATCCAGAGACATCTCACAGAGCCAGATGGAGGTACCGGTCATTGTGCGGAGTGGGGCAGCGTGACGGAGCTGACTGTGGCAGGACTGGGAACCAATCCATCTGTCTGGACCTGGTGTGGTGAGAGGGCTATTGCCCAGAAGTCTAATACTGCACATCACATAATTAGACTAACTTTATAGTGTTGCTGGGACTGGTAGTCCCACGGAACAGCTCAGTTCAATAGAGTTACACGTACATAGGCCTGAAGCCTGATTTCATTACCAAGAACTGCCACTGTAAGTACATTCCCAGGGAAGGAGTTCACAAATACTTTGCACAATTGAAGTTACTGCTTTCTATTATCCTACACTGCTTTACTGGTCGGAAATTCTGCGGATTATAGGTACTGCAGTATAAATGCCTAGCTGAAGAAAAGAAGATAAGAGACTATATTCCTTACTGTAAGGCCTTAGGCCCCTTTCACACTAACGTCCCATTCAGGCCCGCCTGTCAGTTTTTCAGGCGGACCTGAACGGGTGCTCCATAGAGCTCTATGGAGCGTCGGATGTCAGCGGTGACATGTCCGCTGACATCCGACCCGCTCCGATCCCAAAAAGTGTGACGGAGGAAAAAGCTATTTTTCCATCCGTCTGCGGATCGGATCGGGTGACGACGGGCACTGCGGTCCGTCGTCATCCGATCTCCCATAGGGGAGAGCGGCGCTGTGACAGGTCCGTCCCTGCGCAGTGTGCAGAGACAGACCTGTCATCTCCCTGCTCAGCGGGGATCGGCGGAGTGATCCCCGCTGAGCAAACGGACATCCACGGGGCGGATCAGAACTGATCCGCCCCGTGTGAAAGGACCCTTACAGTGTTGCTACTACCTACTAGAGACTGTAGGGGGAATACTGAGTAATTATACTGCCATTCTGTTCAAATACTGTGTAGCACATTACAGTGTCTGCACAGTGTACTGGAAGTGGGAAGGTACCCAGTGCTGAGATTGTTGCCTGAGCATTTGTCCCAGTTGGAGACACGCCTGCAGGACTGATACAGGTAGCTCTCATGTGATAGCCATTCACAACTATTTGCTTCAGTATTGTATACCAATAATGGTTCTTGTGTTTGATGTTTGAACCTGTTCTAGTAAACTTATCTTTTGGTTTAATACAATCTGTTGTGAGGGGCTTATTCATTCTCCAAACAGGTGTGACAGTGTATGCCCAGGTAACAACACAGGTAAAGTGAATATAATCTGTGACCATTCAATTGTCTTTTATCATTCGGTTTCACACCAACACTGTTACACAGCTGTGTCAAGCGGGTTTAGCCAAACACCTGGGGGTGGAAATAGCAGAGTACAGGCCCAATTACCAGCCGCTCTTTCGGGGGTAAGTGCTACACTTCATTATGACAATACAAGTTTCTACTGTGCCTGTCTGTGTGACTTATTGCCTCCTCGCGTGCTACCGGAAATTCACAAGTATGCCCGATTGGACCGCGCCCCAGATGTGTTAATTTTACATGTTGGGGCCAATGACTTGGGGGTAAGGTCCATGTGTCACCTGATCAGGGACATACAATTTTGACTTCCTTAGGATTTAGATGGACTTCCCTCAATCTCCCTTAATCTCTGATAGTATGGTCGGATATTGTCGGCCTGGTGCTTTGCTAGGTTACATAGTAGGTGAGGTTGAAAAAAGACACAAGTCCATCAAGTCCAACCTATGTGTGTGGTTATATGTCAGTATTACATTGTATATCCCTGTATGTTGTGGTTGTTCAGGTGCTTATCTAATAGTTTCTTGAAACTATTGATATTCACTGCTGAGACCACAACCTGTGGAAGGAATTCCACATCCTTGCCGCTCTTACAGTAAAGAAGCCTCTACGTAGTTTAAGGTTAAACCTTTTTTCTTCTAATTTTAATGAGTGGCCACAAATCTTTGTACTCGCTCCATTTCCAGTAGATCCTTCCTGAGGACTGGTGCCCAGAACTGGAGAGCATACGGATGCGGCCGGACTAGAGTCTTGTAGAGCGGGAGAATTATTTATCTCTTGAGGAGTTAATCCCCTTTTTAATGCATACCAATATTCTGTTTGCTTTGTTAACAGCAGCTTGGAATTGCATGCCATTGCTGAGCCTATCATCTACTAGGACTCCCGGGTCCTTTTCCAAACTAGATTCCCCCAGAGGTTCTCCCACCAGTGTATAGATTGCATTCATATTTTTGCCACTCAAATGCATTATTTTACATTTTTCTACACTGAACCTCATTTGCATGTAGTTGCCCACCCCATTAATTTGTTCAGATCTTTTTGCAAGGTTTCCACATCCTGTGGAGAAGTTATTGCCCTGCTCCGTAGAGTCTATATGAAAGGTCAATATGGCACGGATCAAGGTCAACAAGGAGGAGGGCAGATTCATTGTGCACAATGGTGATTTAGTGGCTCGTCAACGAGGCTTGGAGGTGGAAACTCACCAGTATCTGAGAGGGCATGAGTCCATCTCAATGCTGCGGGCATTGATTTCTAGTGCCTGGGCCTACAAGATGGTATTCAGAGAGCCTTGCATTGTGTGGGGCATCCACAGGTGTAAGGTTTCACACCTGTGGGCTGTGGCGGTTGGGGATCTTTGGAGGCACTAGGAATTAAGAGCAACATGGCAGAATTGGGGTAGCCATCTTGGTATGGTATCCTTGGTTGATAGCAGTTAAACCGAGGTGATACATTTTGGTCAAATGTAACGGAAGGAATATTGTTTTGTGTTAATAAAGGTTATGGTTTTAAATATTTAATAAAATGTCCGGTGCAGCCAATTTACTCCAATACAGGTGTCGTCTGGTTACTTAAAGGTGATGGGGGGTGGGTGTAATGTTAAAGAGGAAGTAAACTTTCCCACTCTGATGCTTCTTTTCATTTAGTCCATTATAATAAGTAATTATCAAACTATAGCCCCTGTAATCCAGCCAAAATTGCATATTACTTACTGTTTAAAGAAACTTTAAAAAACTTGTTTCCAGGGGTTAGGCAGCACCATCTTAAATATTGTTTTCTGAGTCCACAGTGGAGTGTATTTCCGCCCTTACATTGAGCACTTCCTGTACTGTTAACCAAGCCTCCTTCTCAATCCAACATTTCTATGGCAACCCTGCTTCCCTGTTCATAGCTGACTTGTTTTATTTCATAGTATTTACTTGTGCTGTTTATCTAGTGTTTGCCTGTGTGAGTCCTATCAGCTTCAGCTGATAAGAGTTAAGTAATGCTGTCCAATGCCCTGCTTTACACTGCATGTGATGTCACATGGGGTGTAGGAGGAAGCTCTGAGTGATTATGAAGCCTCCTGGGATATCAGTGCTGTGTGCCTGATAACAGATAGATAAGACATAGAGAGTGTGCCGTAAATCAGGGCAGATCTGGGCATGCTCAGTGACGTCATTCTAAAGAACAAAAAGGATTCCAACAATACTAAGCAAGTAAGGAAATATCTACAAGCAGTGTTCATTAGGGATTTTTATGCTGATTTACATGGGACAAAGTTGTGGGGGAGAGTTTACAACCACTTTAAGTTCCCTATACACCCTACTATACTCGCTGCACACTCCATGTCTTCCCCATACACCATCCTATACTCACTACACACTCCATGTATTCCCCATAACCCCTATACTCGCTGCACACTCCATGTATTCCCCATACAACCTCCTATACTTGCTAAATACTCCAAAAATGATTTTCAATGCCAGAGCAAGAAGAAGCCAAAATGACCCCTCTCTGCTCAAATGCACACGTGGGTCCTTTTTCTTCTGTACTTTGCTTCAGGGATGGGAGAACCATCTTCTGCAGCAGCCTGGACAGTCACAGCTCCTTGGTTTCGTGCAAGCAGTGAAGGAAACAGAAGAAAGCATTCCCTATATACTGTATATTCTGTATAATTGTATAAAATATTTACACACCAGGAGACTGTTGCAAAATGCTCAGAGACAGTGTCAGAGGGAACACAGACACCAAATATTCCTTTCTCTCAGAAAAAATCATGTTTACTATAGAGTTTAGGTCGGCAACCCGTGGACCACGATCTAACAGTCGATCACATATAATGACTAGTAGATTGGTCCTGGGCTAGCCGACCTTCAGTCACTGATTGTGGATGGAGCAGGCGGCCGTGGGGACATCAAGCCTGCCTCATGAACCAATGCCTTGTCCATAGTTCAGGTGGTGTGATTCCAATAGTACTCTGCTCTTATTCTACTCTCATTCCCCAACAGCCTGAAGAGCTGCAAGAAGTTGGGCATATTAGAGCACAGTAAAAGCCATGTGGGTACAATAGCAACTATATAGGCACAAAGATGCTATTGAGCCCATATAGATGCACAATATCATGGCATGTGTACACCTTTGGCTGCTGCCTCTGCAGCTAAAGGGGGTAGGGATTGAGGAAGGTAAATGTGTGACTCAAACACATAGGGTTTTACCAACTCCAATCTCACATATAAAGAAGCCCAAAGAACCTTTTCACACTGGGCTGTTTTTCAGGCACGTTTGGGTTAAAAATAGCACCTGAAAAATGCCTCTCCTGCAGTCCCAGTGTGAAAACCAAAGTGCTTTCACACTGGGGCTGTGCGCTGGCAGGACGTTAAAAAAAGTTCTGTAAGCAGCATCTACACCACCACACCTCCCAACGTTTTGAGATGGTAATGAGGGACACCTACTAGCAAACATATGTAGGCATAGGACACACTCCCTTCCAGGAGAATTAACCAAAAAGAAGGTTAATTAAATCCACAAGGGACTTTATTTTTACTAATACTATTTCTTTATATTGGTTTTTAAAATGTACAAATGCAGCAATTTAGAAATTAGATGAAAGCTTTAGCACTGAGAAACACTTTTGGAAAAATAAAAAGTGCATTTTTATACAACTATATAGATCAGACCAAAATGAGGGACAAATGAGGGGAAAGAGGGACAGAGGGATATTGCTCCAAATCAGGGACAGTCCCTCGAAATCAGGGACAGTTGGGAGCTATGTACACCACTCCTCCACTGCTTCTGCCCATTGAAATGAATTAGCACAGCTGCCATAGCGCTTCGGTAGCGGTGCTACACGGGCACATTTAACCCTTTTTGATCATACATCACGGGACACAGGAGCTTCATTACATAGTGGGTTATATAGGCACCTCTGGTGATTGGACACTGGTTAACCCCAATTAAGGAGAATTGCTCCCTTATATAACCCCTCCCATATGGGAGGCACCTCAGTTTTTTTCGCCAGTGTCTATGGTGGTTGGTCATGTAAAACTTTAGCTCGGTGCAGGTCCCTGCGGGGGCCTAAGGGCTACAACAAACTGGATCCATACCTCGGGCCGATATTTGACTCCCAAGATAGTATGGTACCCGGGCCTCGTCAGCCGAAGAAACGAGGTTTGGCCTGTAAGTCCTCTCCTATTGGAAGACTGGGCTCTGGGAAAACCAGACTTGGTGTACTGTTTATACAGAGCGCACTAAAGTTTCTGGCAGAGTCTATTACATGGTCCAGGTAGGAGGCTCTTCCGAGAAAGAGCCCCAGATAAACCTGAAGGCAGGCTAACACTGCCCACCGTGATGGGTGAAGGCTGGAATTTGTCTGTTTCAGCAATTCCTGCGGCGAGGACAGGTAAGGGAAGTTAATCCTATATATGTAATTATATGATGGATTTCTTCATTTTGAGTAGTTGTATGTCTTACCTGGTTTCCACCACTAGAGGAAGTAAGAGCAGCCTGATGCATACTTACATGCCTTTCAGTACACACGCTCAGTGAAGCCTGGTTCTCCAGCTGTCTCACGTCTCCACTGCAGTCCCTGCCACAACAAGGTAACACAGGGGTCCCACGTAGTCTGGGGGTCCCACGCAGCTCCGGTGGAGTTCTCCTTTCCCCCCCCTGGATCCCGCGGTCCTCGTGCACGCGCGCGTGCGTGCCCCGGCACGTTCCCGGCCTAATGGAGGAGGGGGGGGTGTGGTTGTGAGCTGTGCACGTCAGTGTGCATGGCGCTGTACTGCGCAGGCGCCAGGCAGCAGATTTAGAAAACCCAGAGCGTCAGGGGGCTGTAAGTGGAGACACAGGAGCTGTGGGCAGTAAGCATCCGAGGGGATTGGATCCAGGCAAACCTTAGACAACTACTCAGCATCAGGTTGTGCAGTTTAAGCATATATATTTATTGTGAGACTTTAAGCACAACAGTGATTGCACTTTGTACTAGTACCTCTGCTTTGTAGCTTAGGACTATGTCTCCTCATAAGAGGGTCTCAGGGGGAGGTAGCAAAGGCACTGGTAAATTACCGCCTAGGTCCAGGGGTTCTAAAAGTGACTGTAAGTTACCATCCCCCCCCCTGCAAGACTGGAGCCAGCCTCTCAAGACTAGTCAGTGCCCCTGTCAGGTTTTGCAGCCTCTCCTAATGTCCCAGCCCCGGTTTATGTCACTGAGGACTCCCTTAGGGCTACATTGGAGGGTTTTGAAGGGAGAATAATGAATTTTATTTCTGCTTCCCTGAAAGATAGCAGGAAAAGGGGTAGATCCCCTCCCTCTGCTGAAATTCCTCTCTCAGATGATTCTTCTGAAAATGAGGAGAGATCCCTGTCTTTGGACAGGGATCATGAGCGGTCGGATGAATCAGAGGAAGAGGAGAGAGTCCCCTCCTCCCAGGTGCTCAGAAAACAGGTGCAATATTATACTGAATTTGTGCGTACCACATTCAGAATGCCTGCTGCTGAAGTCGCTACGTCCTCTGTCTCTTCCCTGGGAGTCAGGAAAGCCCCACAGACTGCCTATTCCTTTCCAATTCATCCCTTAAGGGATGAATTGTTGTATGAGGATTGGGGACATCCCGATAAACTGTTTGCTCCTCCTAAAAGGTTTTCTATGCATTATCCTCTGGAGGAGAGTTTCAACAAGAAGTGGGGGGTCCCATCTGTTGATGCGGCTGTTTCTTGCGTGAATAAAAGCCTGACTTGTCCCTTGGATAATGCGCAGGTATTTAAAGATCCAACTGATAAGAAGCTAAAACCTTATTAAAAGCCTCCTTTTCCATGACTAGCGCTGTTGTGCAACCTACAGTCGCAGCCGTGGGGTTGTGCCAGTTCCTCAAGGAACAGGTTAAGCAGATGCTTGGGATCCTTCCCAGCGAGGAAGTAGAGAAGTATGCAGCAATGCCTCATATTCTGTGTTTCATGATTGATGCGATTTTGGATTCTGTCCAACAAGCATCACGTTTGTCCCATGTTGGTACACATCCGAAGGGCCCTATGGCTAAAGAATTGGGCAGATGAGCTGTCATGCAAGAAGCATTTGATTGGGTTCCCGTTTAAAGGGGAACGTTTGTTTGGAGAAGAATTAGACAAATTCGTCCAAAAAATTTCAGGGGGTAAATCTACTCTCCTTCCAGTCAAAAGGAGCAAGCGTCCTTCATTCAGGCATGCTCTCTCTCCCGGAGCATCAAGCTCTAAGCAGTGGCGATGGCCTTCTCAACCCTCCTCTACAGGAAAGGCTCAGGGCCGAGCCCAGGGGCAGAAAAAGACTTGGGGGCAAAAGCCTTCCAAGCAGAGCCCAAAAGCTTCCTTGTGAAGGAGCACCCCCGCTCGGCCGAGTGGGGGGACGGCTCCTGCATTTTGCAGGAGCCTGGCGGGAAGAGATCCGGGACAAGTGGGTGATCTCTTCGATATCTCTGGGCTACAGGCTAGAGTTTCAGGAGATTCCACCTTCTCGCTTTCTAAGGTCAAGGATCCCTAGGGATCCAGTAAAGCAAAAACCGCAATTTCTGGCCTTAGATCACTTACTATCCCAGGGGGTGATAGTAGAAGTGGACACAAAAGAACAGGGTTCAGGGTTTTACTCAAATCTCTTCACCGTTCCGAAGCCAAATGGAAGTGTCAGACCTATCCTAGATCTGAAGGATCTGAACCGGTTTTTATGCATCCGATCCTTCCGAATGCAGTCAATCCGCACTGTGGTCTCTTCCCTGCAAGGGGGAGAGTTTATGGCATCAATAGACATCAAGGATGCATATCTCCATGTGCCAATTTTTCACGCACACCAAAAATTTCTAAGGTCAGCGGTAGAGCGGCGCCATTTTCAATTTGTGGCCTTGCCGTTCGGGCTTGCTATGGCCCCTCGAGTCTTCGCAAAGATTTTGGACCCTCTCTTGGCAAACCTAAGAGCTCAGGGTATAGCCGTCATGGCTTATCTCGTCGATTTGCTTCTCATGGAGAAAACAGTAGCGTTCCTGAACCACAGCGTCACCAGAACGCTATAACACCTGGAACGCCTAGGTTGGATCATAAACCTAGAAAAGTCGTCCCTACAGCCTGCCACCAGGTTGGAATACCTGGGTATGATCATCGACACCGCTCAGGGCAAGGTGTTTCTTCCAAGGCCAAAGGCCTTGGCCATTGGGGATCTGGTGCGCCTAATTCTGGGCAGGAGATCTTCCCCCATTTGATTGTGCATGAGACTGTTAGGGAAAATGGTTGCCTCCTTCGAGGCCGTCCCATTCGCCCAGTTCCACTCAAGGCCTCTGCAAAGATGCATCCTTGCGGCTTGGAACAGGAAGCCCCAATCCTTGGATCTTCCTATGCGTCTATCCCCAGGGACACACAGGAGTCTCATCTGGTGGTTACAAACCAAGAATTTGCTGAAGGGAAAAACTTTTCTTCCTCTTCCATGGAAGATTATCACGACAGATGCCAGTCTGACAGGCTGGGAGCAGTGTTGGAGGAGACATGCTCGCAGGGGAAATGGTATGCGATCGAGAAGCTATTGCCCATAAATGTCCTGGAGATCCGGGCAGTTTATATGGCTCTCATAAAGTGGTCTTACGGACTACAAGGTCTCCCTGTTCGGGTTCAGTCTGACAATGCCACAGCAGTGGCTTATATCAATCACCAGGGGTACCAGGAGTACCAGGAGTCTGGTGGCCCAAAAAGAGGTGAATCGCATACTTGTCTGGGCAGAAAAGCATGTTCTGTGTCTTTCTGCAGTCTTCATTCCAGGAGTGGAAAATTAGCAGGCGGATTTTCTGAGCCGCCAGCAGTTGTACCCAGGAGAATGGGCTCTGCACCCCAACGTGTTTCGGAACATATGTCACAGGTGGGGTACTCCAGACGTAGATCTGTTTGCATCCAGGTTCAACAGGAAACTGGACAATTTTGTGTCAAGGACAAGAGATACACTTGCTCTGGGGTCAGATGCTCTGACAGTTCCCTGGGATCAGTAAAATCTGATCTATGCCTTCCCCCTAAGCCCGCTTCTGTCGCGGTTCCTGGGAAGAGTCAAGAGGGAGACAAAATCGGTCCTTTTGGTGGCCCCGACTTGGCCCAGGCGACCGTGGTATGCAGAGATCATGAAGTTGGCAGTAGGCAGGCCATGGATCCTCCCTCTCCGGCCAGATCTGCTCTCACAGGGTCAAATTTACCATCCTGCTTTACGCAGTCTGAATTTGACGATTTGGCTGCTGAGACCCCACATTCTGAGAGACCGTGGCCTTTCGGGGCCAGTCCTTTCTACTCCGGTCAATGCCAGAAAGCCAGCCTCCAGGCCTATTTATTACAAAATCTGGAGGGCATATGTTTCCTGGTGTGAACTCAGGAAATGGCATCCTAGAAAGTATGTCATTAGCAGGATCTTGGCCTTTCTCCAGTCAGGCCTCGAAATGAATTTGGCCATAAGCACTATCAAGGTGCAGATTTCGGCCCTGTCAGTGTTTTTTCAGAAGCCACTTGCATCGCATTCCCTGGTGCGGGCTTTCATTCAGGGGGCCATGCGGATACGACCGCCAGTCAAACCTCCAGTATGCCCATGGGATCTGAATTTGGTTCTCTCGGCAGGGACAGCCATTTGAACCTTTGCATCTGGTTTCATTAGCTCTCCTGACTAAAAAATTGGTCTTCTTGGTAGCCATATCTACGGCTAGAAGAGTATCAGAGCTAGCAGCTCTTTCCAGCAAGGAGCCGTATCTAATTATTCATAAGGACCAGGTGGTCATGCGTCCCAACACGTCCTTTCTACCTAAGGTGGTTTCGGGATTCCATTTGAATCAAGACGTAATCCTACCATCCTTTTTTCCGGACCCACAGTCCGCAGAAGAAGAATCTTTGCACACTTTGGATGTGGTTAGAGCAATCAGTATATATCTTCAAGCAACTGCTCAGATAAGGAAAACTGATTGCTTGTTTATTTTGCCGGAAGGCCCTAGGAAGGGCCAGGCGGCGTCAAAATCCACTCTCTCAAGGTGGATTAGACAGGTTATTTCTCAGGCCTATAGTGTAAAGGGGAAGATTCCTCCTTTTCAAGTGAAAGCACACTCTACTAGGGCTGTAAGTGCTTCTTGGGCAGTGCATCACCAGGCCTCCCTGGCTCAGATCTGTAAGGCTGCAACTTGGTCATCAGTCCACACATTCACCAGATTCTATCAGGTGGATGTCAGAGGGCAAGAGGATATTGCCTTCGGGCGCAGTGTACTGCAGGCTGCAGTTTAGGTACTCTGGTCCCTGGCGGTCTATAATTATGATCTGTGTCTCCCTCCCCCCAATCTGAGCATTGCTTTGGGACATCCCACTATGTAATGAAGCTCCTGTGTCCCGTGATGTATGATCAAGAAAATTGGATTTTTATATACAGCTTACCTGTAAAATCCTTTTCTTGAGAGTTTTACGTGGTTTCTTATTGCTTTGCTACAAAACTGAGGTGCCTCCCATGTGGGAGGGGTTATATAGGGGAGGAATTCTCCTTAATTGGGGTTAACCAGTGTCCAATCACCAGAGGTGCCTATATAACCCACTATGTAATGAAGCTCCTGTGTCCCGTGATGTACTCTCAAGAAAAGGATTTTACAGGTAAGCTGTACAAAAAAAATCCCATTATTCAGCTGCTAGCAGGAGTTAAAACCCTCCTGCTAGCGGCCGAATAATACCGCTAAAACTAGTGCCGTTTTCCATCAACCCCCGCCCGCCCCAGTGTGAAAGCAGCCTAAAGCCCCATACACACTATCATTTTTTCTGCTGAGTTTTTACTTTAGATTTACTAAAACCATATAATATGAGGTCAAACCTAAGGAGTTTCAATTTGTATGCAATCAGGCAGGCCCTTGCACTACATGGTTTTGGTAAATCTGAAGGAAAAACTCAGCAGAAAAACTGATAGGGGGTTATTTACTAAAGGAAAATCCACTTTGCACTGCAAGTGCACTTGGAAGTAAAGTCGCTGTGGATCCAAGGGGGACATGCAAGGAAAATAAAAAACAGCATTTTAGCTTGCACATGATTGGATGATAAAATCAGCAGAGCTTCCACTCATTTCAAATCTACCCCTTAGATTTAGAGCGACTTTACTTCCAAGTGCACTTGCAGTGCAAAGTGGATTTTCCTTTAGTAAATAACCCCCATAGTGTGTATGGGGCTTTAGGGTACTACCGCTAAATGCAGCTAAGGGCTGTTTTACAAGTGATACAGGAACCACTGTTCCTCTAAAAAGTGATCTAAGCATGTTTGAAAGGTTGTGAAAAGGCTGATTAAAGTGGTTGTACAGGGTGTACAACCACGTTTACCTACAGGTAAGCCTATATTAAGGCTTACCTCTAGGTGCTGGAAATATCTCCTAAACCTCCACAGTTTAGGAGATATTTAAGATAAAGACGAGCATCGGTGACTATGGTGGCACATGCGCACTTTAGGAAGGACACATCATGCTGTTTCTAATAGGGGTAATACTGTGGCTGGCGGCTCCTGTGCGAATGTGTGGGAGTGAGGTCATGTGACTCCGGCCAGTCACAGAGCCAGAGTTTGCGGCCTCGGAAGGAAGAGGGTCAAAGATGAACGCTCGCTGCTAGTTGGGACAACGGTGACATTGCGGGCTTCAGTTTCAGGTAAGTGACACATAATGGGCTACTATGCAATGCACTCTGCTTGCAGACAATTCTAATGAACTTTGTTGATGTGAAATTCTAATATGGGTCACTTGTGTTGCACATTGCACTTTATATATATGCACAGATTACACTTTTATCATTTTTTATCACATATTTAATTCATATATTTATTAATACGTTTTATGCTTTTACTGCTTTCTTTGAATTATTGTTACATCCATTGTGGTGATAATTACCTTTAGCACATTTTGTAGTTTTTCTGGGGTATGGGACAATGTGCCTGACTGCATGGCTTGTTTTCAATGTGTGACTGAGTTTTTAGATGGTTTTCTGGCTTCTTTGTGGCTGTTGAATTTTTATAGTTAACTACCCCACTGACTTGAGGTTATTGCTGGCCCTGAGATATGCCAAGGGCCTTAATTGTTGGCCTCAATGGAACTTATTTTACTTCACAATCTCTTCAGTGTACCTCCAGGCTCTTTTAAGCCTATACATAGAGGGAAAGGTTGCCCACTACAAGCTATAGATTAGGAAGAATCACTGACATTTGGCCACACCCATTTTAGACACACCCACCCTTTGGTCTCACCCACACATGCAACTTTTGCATGTGTCAGCACCCTCTCTTTTTTCGTTTAGCACCTGCAAACCACCCCCAAAAATTTGGCCTGTGAAGTGGCTAATCTGTATACAACCTATTACAGCAAAACCATTTTGGGGAACCTACTCAAAAATGAAAAATGCATGAGGTTCCCCAAAATTCAACATCAGACCTTCTGATTATGTAACCTGTCAGGGATGGTGGATCAAGAATGCATCCCCCCGTACTACTGAACCAGACCAGGCCACATGCTCTCAGCACGTAGGGTTACTTTGGCAAGGGAGGCAACCACTGGCAGAGCACCTTGTCCCCAAGGGTCTGTTCCATACAACCTTGGCCGTGGTAGTGGGAGATTAGCTTGCAGGAGCTTCTTGGAATCTCAAAGCCTCCATTACCAATAAAGAGGTACTTATGTATCCACCCCCTATGTGAACTGATAAGGGGTAAGTCCTCTCCCTCACAAACCTGGTCCAGTGATTGTGGTTATAGGAATCTGTAAGCCACATTAACAATGGGGTGGCAACCAGATATTGCGCTTGTATGTAAACAAGTAAGGGGTAAATATCACCCCAACTCTTTCACAAAAAATAAAAATGTAAAGTGTAAATAAAACACACACTGTTTTTGACAAGTTCTTTAATCACATCATCCAGAAATGTAGATCCATGTCAATCAAGATGCCTGAGGAACAACTGGTAGAAAAAACCCACCGTTTGTCCGAATACCATGTCAGGTGGGTGACATCACTGACCTTTTTTTGTGAATAAGTGGATGTATGAATTCAAAGAATTTTTTTTGCGAATGAGTAGGGATACCCTACTATGTGAATGAGTCCCCCTTACTCATTCACATAGAACAGGGATTGGCAATCCATCAATTGCAATCTACCCATCGACCGTGGGCCGCTGAAGGGTAGATAGTGAAGATTTTTCTGCTTTGCTGGTCCTTCCCCTCGGCCTCCACTACTCTCATCTTCACTGCAGAACGGAATGTGGGAGGCAACACAGTACTGGATGGGGACATAAGTAGAAGCTGCCTAAGTTAAAGGAGTACAGCCAAAGCTGTTTTGGTTGTACTTCTCCTGTAGGTCACAGAAGTGTAGTAAGTTCTGCGCTCCTGTGATGTAGGCTGACAACACTTAGCCAGCCTGGGCTCTGGAAAGATGCCTAGAATGGCACTTGGCTCAGCCTTTCAGGGATCTGCTAACAGCCTGAGCCAGTGAGCACTGGAGGGGCAGAGAAGAGACCTGGTGACTGACAGAACAGAGAACTGATCTGTCAGTAGTATTTGATCACTCAGTTCTAGCTGCGGTGACGGCAGGGGACAGATACAACATTGGATAGAGGCTACATCCACCTAGGTGAGTATAAATCTTTGATTTCCTGCATATTGTCTAGGTATATCTCAACTTCTGAAAGGTTGCCTACCCCTGACATAGAGGATTTAATTCACATAGGGCAATATTTGGCTGTGCCCTTATTGTTTAAGGCACTTTCATATTCTGATAAGCCTTCCACTCCCAGACTCCAACTAACACCAGTTTGTGGAAGAGACCCTTTACCTTGTAAACATGGGGAAAAAGTATTTTGCCAAGGCACCCCTCCATGTTGAGGGTGTGTGGAAAACTATACACTTGCCCCCCCCCCCCCCCCCCAGCTTGCCAGGCTGCATGCTGAGATACATTTCTAGTTTTTTTGTTTTTTTTAGGGGGACTTCATGCTTTTTTTTTTATTTTTTCATAGGGTCATAGGTTCCCCATTAAAATTCATATCAGACCCTAAGGGCCTAGCATAAATTATAAGGAGGACCCCCACGCCATTTTTTTTTCAAACTATTCCACCCTTTTGCTTTAAGGGAGGAGGGTCAGTGGCATCACTGGTTATCTGCGTTGTTAACTGCCATTGAGAGCAGGAAACTGACATGCAAAATAACAGTAATCCTGCTATTATACATGAAATTTAGCTGTGGCTGAACAGGTATATGTTCAAGTGCCTGTCCTTGTGGGTACATGTTCAAGTGATCGTAAGAACACTAACTGAATAGACTTCACTTTAAAACAATCTGGAATGCATGTGGGAGGAGCCCTTTTGGCTCTATTCTGCATGGGCTTGTAGCACGCTGTTGTGAATGAGGAGGAGCCTGCCCACATTTTCTGGGCATCACTGATTGACCAGTATACTTTGATTACTATACTTTTTGAACTAGCAATGATTTTTATTTTTATTTTAAAACATCCCTATTTGACTTTGTTCTTTTAGACATTCATGCTGAGAATCTTTGGATTTTATTTAATTTGCTCCATCTACCCCCTTCACAGGCTGCTCTTGAGCATGATTGGGAGTTTATACCCCACCTACTTATGAAGATAAAATTTTCATGGTATCTCTCAGGTGAAGGAAGATGCCGAACGAGAAGACCGGAGCAAGAAGAAGCCGATCAGAGGAAGAAGAAGATGGAGGAAGAAGAAGAAGAAACCGAAGGATGAAGAAAGGAAGAAGGAAGAAGACCAGAAGAAAGAAGATGAAAGAAGACTTTAATAAAGGACTTGTCAAAGACCATCTCCTGTCATTTTTAACCCATTTGTCACTATTTTGGTGAAATGGTAGGGGTACATTTGTACCCCCTTACCATTTCACACGGGGGGAGGCCGGGATCTGGGGGTCCCCTTGTTAAAGGGGGCATCCAGATTCCGATAATCCCCCCCCCCCCGCAGACCTCCACAACCACCGGCCAGGGTTGTGGGGTTGAGACCTTGTCCAAAATCAACATGGGGACAAGGTGCTTTGGGGGGGCCGCTACCCCAAAGCACCCTCCCAATGTTGAGGGCATGTGGCCTGGTACGGTTCAGGAGGGGGGCGCTCTCTCGTGCCCCCCTCTTTTCCTGCAGCCTGCCAGGTTGCGTGCTTGGATAAGGGTCTGGTATAGATTTTGAGAGGGACCCCACAGCATTTTTTTTTGTTGGCACGGGGCTCCCCTTAAAATCCATGCCAGACCTGAAGGGTCTGGTATGGATTTTGAGGGGGACCCCCACGCCATTTTCTTTTTTGGGCACGAGGTTCCCCTTAATATCCATACCAGACCTGAAGGGCCTGGTATGGAATTTTGGGGGATCCCCACACATTTTTTTTTCTTCATGCTAACATGACCTGTGTGCAAATAGCCTTAAAAAAACTCATAGAAGTGAACCAGCGCAAAAAAAAAAAAAAAAAGTCAAGTTGAGAGGTGCGCCTGTTCAACTTATGCAAATGAACCTACGTGACTTGACATTTACTAAGATCGTCGCCTCCAAGGGCCCTGAATGGCTGCATAGCCAATTGGCCCCCTCCTTTGTGAGCAGGCATCATGGTCGGCAGCAGGGGGGGACCTCCTGCGCAATCGGAGGTCGCAGCCTCTGGAGCGTCTTTCTCCAGGAGCCCCCCAGACCAGAACCCGTCTGCCCCCCCAGAAAAACAGCAGCCAGTTTAGCAGGGCCAGGGCAGAATCCTTGTCACTGGCGGAGCTCCATGGGTGGGGCTTCAGCGCACGCATGCACATCACCCCCACCTGCATGCTGGGTCAGCACAGACAGATGGACACACCCCCCGTCCCAGTGAGGGAGACAAACTGCCTGAGAAGGGCGCTTCACACTGGGCTACGAGGGAAACATGGCGGCATCCATGGGGACATGCCAGCAGTGGCCAATGCACAAGACATGCAAGGGGAGAAACCGGAGGGAGGAACCAACACCATGAGGTGGGGCCAGCAGAACCAGGTCAGCATGGTGTCCAGGGTGGCAGATTTGGTATCCGCCCCACGGGGTCTGACATGCGTTTGCAAGCTTTACTGGCAGGATTAGAGGGCTTGGTACTATACTTGGTACTTGGTCTGTTTTGAGGACCCGCTAGGCTCTCACCTGAAGCAGGAGATCTGAGACAAAATAGTGAAGGGTGGGTATGAGGAGATATTTTCTCTATTGCCCCTGGAAAAATTCAATTTGGACAGGGTTAAACCAGATGATAGCAAGAAGGAGGATGAGGAAAAATGGAGATACCGTTTGATCCCGCGCACGTTCACAAATTGGCTGCAGGCGTTTGCAATTATTGCAAGCATAATAGGCGAAAAGAACCCTGAACATTGTTTGGCACTTTTCTGTTACATGGACGTGGTGGAGGAAGCGCACAGAGTCTACGGAGGATTGGTCTTCCCCTTTGTGGGGAATAAGTCTTTTTACGACAAAACGTACATCAGGAGGCAGACGTGCTGACGTCATCGCAATACAGAGTAGGGGTGGACGGGCGATTCTTCTATGGGCTTTTTTATTACTTTATACATGTAAGTGCAATTTTTTATTTTATTAAATCTATGTCATACAGAATTATGCTATGGTGAGTCTTCTTTTCATTTCCCTGGGACCTCGAATGTTGGCTGATTGGTTTACCTGTTGAGGTTCGCTTTCCCGGCCTGTCTCAAATATAGAGAGAGCGAGTTGCTACCACGGTATGATGAGGTGACGCTGAGTATTACTACAGGCATGGTATTGGTGGTGGTGGTCACAACTATCTGTGTTTTTTGTTTGCACAGAAGATTTAATTTATTTTCTTCATCACTTCACTGGACTTTTTTGATATCTATCAATTTACTATAAATATAAATATCTGTCATATATTTTTATATAATTTCCACAGATTTTTTTTTCAATATTGTTTTTGATGGTTTGTTGTGAATTTGCTAAATATTTTTATGGAATCTATTGATTTTTAGTTGGTGTCACACATTATCAGGATTGCCATTATACATTATTTAACTGGATCCCCCAGATACAATAATCGGCAGCACCCATCCTCCACGTTCACGGCAAACACCAAAGTCAGAGAGTGGGAGGGGATTACATGTTTCAGGGGCCCCACCACCTTTGTGAAGTTGTTCTATCATAAACGGAACCGGCTTTTAAGCCCATGGGTTCAGGTGAATTGACGGGAGCCATGAAAAATAGCTGGTAGCTTAGGAGGGCAGTGGATATTATGGAACTCCAAGGGCCCGCAAAAAGGAATGAAGAAAAAAAAAGCACATTACTAAAACAGCAGAATATTAGGGATGAAAAAAAAACATACAGAAAAAGCTAACGTGCTTGCTGGTATTACATACAGTAAATCACCACTATATCAATGTAATACCCAAAAATACCCAATGTAATAAAAGGATACAATAAAATAATATCAAGTGTCAAGAAACAAGTAAAGCAAATTAAATTGATAATTGTGTAAGTTATGTAAGCTGGATATGGATCTGGAATCCTAAATTATCATTTTATTAACAATTAATAATAATCTTTTTTTATTCCTAAAAATGGTTTTAATTTAAATTAATTTAAATAAAATGTTAACATTTTTGCCTCAAGTAGCCATCCAAACTTTATCAAATGTGCAAATGAAGCCATTTTATTGACCTTTGGTATAGACCTCTGTGTATAATTTGGATTAAAGTTGTTGTTAAGCCACTCTAACCTGTGTACACCATCAGGGCTGCCTCCTATTGTAGTATGCTCCTCTGTGTGTGATTTATAAAAATAAATGCTGCAAATACCTAATTTCACTGCCAAGATTGCGATTACATGACTGGCCAGCTTTCTACTTTCCTCCTCTGAGAGATGCAGTGGACGGGCTAAGATTCTTCTGCTGATGTCAGTCTGGAGGGGAGAAGGAGAGTGTGGGCTGGTCATGTGATCGCAATCTCAGTTCTTAAATTAGGTATTTACAGCATTTATATTTATAAATCATTCACAGAGGGGGACAATGCAATAGGAGGCAGTGCTGATGGTGTATACAGGTTAGTGTTATATATGCAGCTGGAGGGGGGAGGGGCGGCTCAAACACCGACAGAGAGGGAAGGGGGAGGAAGGCACAGGATCAGAAAGAATAGCATTCTACTGATGGCAGAGGCACATAAACTGACCACAGTGTCTGGTCTCAGCAGCCATGATTTGATGAATGGATTCAATAACCCTGACCTTAAGACCTTTTGTAGATTTGTTATGCTTAAGAGTAAAGTGTCTTGGGATGCTGTGTTTCACACCCCCCTCCTCAATCAACATCTTGTGTTCACCAAGCTTAGCTCTGACTGTCTGAATAGTGAGTTCCACATACAGAAGGCCGCAGGGGCAGGACAGGCAATAGTTTACAAAAGTGGTAGAGCATCTGAAAAACATCCTGAGATTGTACACCCTCCCACTTTGATCATAAAATTATTTTTGGAGGCGGTGAACAAAGGGGCAATTTTACTTTTTTTTCACTGATACATGCCCTCTAAATTGCAGAAGGTTGTCAATGGGAGGAAGGAAAGTTTAGAGGCTGAAGTTGCCTGGAGTTTGACAAAAGGCACCTGAAAGACTTTCAGACCATGAGAAACAAAATTCCCTGGTCTGATGAAGCAAAGATTGAACTCTTTTGCCTGAATGGCAAGCGTCATGTCTGGAGAAACCCAGTCACGCTCATCACCTAGCCAAAACCATCCCAAGAGTGATGCATGGTGGTGGAAGCATCATACCGTGGGGATGTTTTTCAGCAGAAGGAACTGGGAGACTAGTCAGGATTGAAGGACAGATGAATGCAGCAATACACAGAGACACCCTTGAAGAAAACCTGCTCCAGAGCTCTCATGTCCTCATACTGGGGAAAAGGTTCATCTTCCAACAGGACAACGATCCTAAACACACAGCCAAGATAACAAAGGAGTGGCTATGGGACAACTCTGTGACTGTCCTTGAATGGCCCAGACTTGAACCCGATTGAACATCTCTGGAGAGATCTGAAAATGGCTGTGCACCAAAGCTCCCCATCCAACCTCATGGAGCTTTAGAAGTCTTGCAAAGAACAGTGGGTGAAACCGCCCAAAAATAGATGTGCCAAGCTTTTAGCATCATACTCAAAAAGACTTGAGGCTTTAATTGGTGCAAAAGATGCTTCAACAAAGTATTGAGCAAAGGCTGTGAATACTTATGTACTTGTGATTTTTTGACAAATGGTGTGCTAAAATATTTACCAGTGCCCATGAAATGCAGCCTGACCAGTGCCAATTAAATGCAGCCTGGCAGGGGTCAATTAAATGCAGCCTTAATGATATGCAGCCTTTCCAGTCTCATAAAATGCAACCTGACCTGCGCCAATGAAATGCAGCCTTACCAGTCCCATAGGATGCAATCTGACCTGTGCCCATGAAATTCAGCCTGATCAATGTCAATGAAATGCAGCCTCACCAGTACCATGAAATGTAGCCTAACCTGTGGCCATGAAATTCAGCTTTACCAGTGCCCAAGAAATGCAGCCTTACCAGTCCAATGAAATGCAGCCTGACCTGTGCCAATGAAATGCAGCCTTACTACACAGAGGTCTGTCATGTCACAGATTTGAATATCCTAGTGCCTACTGTAACAAAGTCCCACCTCCTATGATACACGTCAATCTGATTCAATGTATCATTGGATCAGCATTCTGTCTATCTAGGAGGCAGGTCTTTGCTCCACCTTGCACAGACCGACATTCCCTGACGAGGATGCCATCACATCCAACCCTTACTCAGATAGAGGACCCGAGTACTCCATTTGGTCCCTCGGGCTGCTCTGTCTTCTGTCTGTGGCTAAGTGACAGGCCCAGCCAGCAGGTCATCTGATGTTAATGGGAGAAGGCTGGTATTGTAACATGGCGGTGGCAACAGGGGGGGGGGGGGGGCTGGTCAGTACTCACTCCATAAGACACCCATTTTTCTATTCTATTCTAAAATGTATTTTATGGAAAGAAAAATACGGTATATTGTATCTCACAAAAGTGAGTCGTTCCCCGATCCCCCTCATTTTTGTAACAGTTAGGGGCTGTTGGTGATCATTTGGGGACTGTGCTTAAAGCACAGTGAGAACAGAACAGCAGAGCTGGCTTGATGTATACATTAAAGGCCTCATGCTGTGCTGCCACTTAGTGTATATATATATATATATATATATATATATATATATATATATACTGTGTATATACCAATCAGCTCAGCCATATTTTTAAGCATTTTTAAGCAAGCATTAGGATTTGAGAAACGTTGCCAAGGGCCAAATTGAAATGACTATACAACTTTGGTCAGAGCAACTCCAAAATTGCAGCAAACTGGTAACAGACCTAGCTGGGACCGAGGCTCTTGGAGGGGAAGGAATGCGAGCCTCTTGCCTTGTGATTATGGGCCCTCGCATTTGGGGGAACAGTGCTCTTTGTGAGCTGTATGCCTGGGGACCCCTGAGGTGGTGTTACTTGGATTCACCTGTCTGTGTCTTGTACAATGTAAATGAGTCTAGTCTGGCTTAAGACAGATTCTAAAGGATATTCCACACGTTGTTGTTTGCGCTAATTAACCCTGTGTTTATGTTTATGGTAATGGGTATTGAATAGTCAATCAGTGAGCTAGGAGACAAAGTCTTACCCTGAAAAGTCTTATCTCGCAGACAACTAGTCTGGGTCAATGATTAGATAATTAGCTCATGCTAATTAGGTTATGTTTTAGTCTTCTACTGGATTATAAATACTTGTCATGTTGGTTCTAATAGAGCATTCCATGTTCAGCAGCTAAGCAAGTGTCCCCTTGTTTTAGGTTTGTAAGCGGTTGGAATATCTGATTGGAGTCAGATTGAATGAAGCGAGATATACTGACGGAAGCACTCAATTGGAGTGTGGGATCGGTTCCATCACAAAGGTTATGGCCTGTCCAAGGCTCATTGATGCACATGAGGAGCGAAAGAAGAACTGTGTAGTCTGACTCAATGGAGGAGGTATTGTAACTCAACTTTCTGAAAATGTTAATGCTGGTTCACATACAAAGGTGTCAGAACACACAGCACATCATTCTTTGTTGCGTAAGGGGCTGCATAGCCGCAGACTGGTCAGGGTGCCCATACTGACCCCTGTCCACAGCCAAAAGCTCCTACAATGGGAATGTGAGCATCAGAACTGGTCCATGGAGCAATGGAAGTAGGTGGCCTGGGCTGAGGAATCATGTTTTCTTTTACATCATGTGAATGGCCGGACGTGTGTACGTTGCTTACCTGTGAAAGAGACACCACCAGGATGCAATATAGGCGGAGGAAGTGTAAAGCTTTGGGCAATATTCTGCTGGGGAACCTTATCCTTGCTATTCATATTGATGCTACTTTAGCACATACTACCTACCTGCCAGTCTGATAAAGAAATCTTATGAAGTAAGATAGTAAATGGATTCCCTTTTTCAGGGCTGGCTTAGCCCTTCCTTCTCTGGGATTGCTGCTCAGCTGCCGGCTAATTGCCAGCTCTCATCTCTCTCCACAGTTACCCAGCTGTTCCTGATCCTGATTGTCTGACCTGCCTACTTAGTCCAGCTCACGTTATCACTGCCTTTGCCTTGGTCACATCACAAGAAACCATCTCCTGCCTTCCTGTTTAAAGTCTGGCTTGCTGACATCCCTTCTGGCTCCTTATCCTGCTTGCTGTTCCTCCACTTGGATCCCTGACTTCTGGCCTGGCTGATTACCTGATCTGGTTATTGAACTCTGGCCTGCCTGACTACTCAATCCAGTTACTGAACTCTGGCTATGCTTTGACTACGCTTATTCTATTTACCTTTTTTTTTTTTTATTAATAAACAAGTGTGATTTAATTGTACTTCTGTCTCAGGTTGGTTCATGGTTTCTGACACCTTTAACTCCAAACTTTCTGTTTCCAAAGCGAGCCTTGTGGTATGAAGGTGTAATAGGATGGGAGGGCAGTGATTATAGACAAAATGCTCATGATTAATCTGATCTGAGGGTTTTGATATACCCAGTCTCACAGAATATTCACCCCTCATGAGAACTGGGAACTTTGACTATTATGGACTCCACAATACTCAACAGTACACTGTGAGATTGTAATGGTATGGGAAGGTCAGGTGTTTGCATCGGGGGCTGATAACTTTCCAGCGCTGGACTGTAGATGCTGCCCCCATCCTGGACAAAGCTGACGATCTGTCATGTCTCCCGTTATGGGGCAGGGTCTGTGGGGATCTCTGTAGCTCAGTAACTCTGGAGTCCTACTTCAGACTGTGCATGGTTGTCTGTGTGAACCACACACATAGGGCCCCCTACTGCCAGTCATTTTAATGATTGCAGCATCCTCCTCCTCTGTCCCTCTAAGTATATGGGCTGACTTGGTTCACTGGGCAAATGCCCACTGTGCCCAATGGACCAAAGTCTAGCATCATTACCAAAAGTTTATTTTGGCAGTAGAATTCTAGCAATCTCAAGATTGCATCATCTGTACTGTGCATTACAAAACCTATATTGAGGTGATGGACTATATTGTAAACAAAAAATAGATTCATTCTTGTGGTTGCAAAACTGATTAATTTTTATAATCTGACTATCTACACTTCACACCTTCAAATCATTCCCAGTTCTACAGCAATTACATGGCTCTCCTAACTTGAATATCTTCTGCTACTTACAAATTATGCATTTTTACTCAGCCTATATTAGACCAGGTTCATCTCTAGACCAGATGAACCAATTTGAACGAGGGTGCAGTCACGATCCAAGCCCTCCAGTGCTCATTTCCCATCTGCACCTGCATCTGTTTGATAAACCTGATTATAAGCCCCCCACATACACTTGTCAATGGGAAAGTGATCTTGGAGTCTTCCCTGATACAACTGACTGAAAATGGGCTACAGCCAAATCCTTGATGCGAAATACGGTGCCCCGGGAACTATTTGCAAAGTCTTGACTCGCTGGTACCTAGTTTCAGAATCACCAAATTTGTCCTGAATTACTCAACTTGCTTTTAGGGTTGTGGAGGTTTGAGTACATATCTGCATATGTTATATGGGGGCCCTGCTCCATGGCAAACCGCTTTTGGATGGAAATATTTCACATTTTCTCCATGCTATTCTCCACCACATAGCAGAAACTAAAAATTGGGTCACCCAGACATTGATACACACTAGAATTGAAGTGGTCCTCCAAGTTAGAATCACAAGGTACACAAAACTATTTCAACCCTGGGTGAACCATCTGGCCTCACATTCTGACAGCTCTCTGCTGCTCCCTTGACAACTTCCCTCATTGCCCTATTTGGCCATTTCCTTCTCTCTCTCTTTTTTAAAATACTTTTTGTTATTTTCACTATATCAAACAAGGAAATACAGCATTTCAATTGCAATAAAACCTAATCAACTATTAAAAGGGTCTGTGTCTTGTATATTATATATTGCATAGTCATTGAACACTGAAAACATCTTATGAGTTACAAATTCTGAAAACATTCAAGTGAAAGAGGTTTATGGGAAGGCTGGAGGAGTATTTAAACTAGCTTTGAGGGGGAGATAGGTCAGACGTCAGTCAGTCTGTAATGAAACAAGAAAAGCGGCTCCAGGTGAGTGAGTCTCTGGTTTATCCCCCCACATACAAGTCAGGTGCTAGCTCAGTTCACATGCTGTGTAACATAAGGAAATGATTCTTGATGGCTGCACTTCCAAAAATCCAAATGTTAGCGCTTATTCATTACTTGTCAATCTGTATTGGTGGGAGGAACAGAGAAAGATGGGGGAGGGCTATGGTAGGTGATAAGAAGGTTCCCATGTTACAAACAACCATTGGAAATGGTACTATTTGTACTAAAATAAAATAAAAATATGCAAACTATATGTGCAAAATGTGATAATGAATTAAAGTGTTTGTTCACCAATGCCAGAAGTCTGCTAAGCAAAATAGGTGAGTTGGAAGCTTTTCCACAAAGAGAACTATGATTTAACTGATATTGCTAAATCTTAGCTTCATTCTTTACATGACTGGGCTATTAATATTCCTGACTGTAAGCTCTAACAAACACAGCCCTCTGATTCCTCTTGTACCAAATTGCAATGTAACTGTCATGTCTGCCTTCATTTTGTTAAGCGCTGAGCAAACTGTTGGATCTATATAAATCCTGTATTATAATAATAATAATAATAATAATAATTCCTGGCTAGGGTAAAAAGGAAAGGTGGCGGTGTCTGTCTCTATGTCAGAAGTGATCTCAAAGTGAATGTAGGAAGAAGAAGAACCTAGTTGATTGAGAGTGAGATGAGGCTGAAGCATTATGGGTGAAACTGCACATGGGTGTGCATACTACAAAGGTACTCATTGGAGGTTGTTATTGGCCACCCAATGTTAATGAGGAGGTGGAGACTCAGCTCCTTGCACAGAAAGAAAGGGCTGCAAGGGCTGGGATGGTGATAATAAAGGGGGATTTGAATTACTCGGAAATTGACTGGAGTAATAGCACTGCAGGGACAGTTAAAGTGCAAAAAAATGTAAACCTATTACAAGACAATTTTATGGTACAGTTCATAGCGGCCCTGCCTAGGAATGTTGTTATGCTGGACCTGGTAATCTCAAACCATGCAGAGCTTATTACTAATGTTCATTTAACATCTGGGTAGCAGTGACCATAACATGATTTCATTCAAGGTTAGCTGTAAACAATGAGCACATACTGCAAAGATAACAACACTTAACTTTAACCACTTGAGGACCGCCGTATTGCCATTGTACGTCAGCACAATGGCACAGGCAGGCATAATCACGTACATCTACGTGATTGCCTTCCAGCGGGTGGGGGGTCCCATCGGACCCCCTCCCGCTGGTTACGGCGGTCCAATTCGGTGCAGGAGCGCTCCGTGATGAGGGGATGGCCGTTCGTTTTCGGCCACCCCCTCTGGATCGCTCCTGGCCAATGAGAAGCTTCCTCCCCTGTGTATTGTTTACACAGGAAGGAGGAAGTGATGTCATTCTCCTCGGGGCGGTCTTTTTGACCGGACTACGAGGAGAAGAGTAAAAGTAAGTCTGCACGAACACTACACTGACATGTAGGTACACACAGGCACACAAACCCCCCCCGATCCCCCCCCCGATCGCCCCCCGATCCCCCCCCGCCCCCCCTCCCCCCCCAGTCACAGTGTCACTGATTGCATTGATCATTTCTTTACTGATCAATGCATTCAGTGTCAGTTGTGACAGTAAAAACTGTCAGGACAGTTAGTGTTAGGTCCAGGGTAGCCCCCTATCACCCCCCAATAAAGATTTAACCCCCTGATTGCCCCTAGAGTTAACCCTTTCACCCCCTTTTGCCAATGTCACTAAGCGATCATTTTTCTGATCGCTGCATGTGTCGCTAGGTAGCTAGTTATTTTTTTAGGTTCACCGCCAGGTTTTTATATCGCTAGGTACCCCGATATACTACCCAATAATGTTTTTAACCCCCTGATTGCCGCTAGTTAACCCTTTCACCCCCTTTTGCCAGTGTCACTAAGCGATCGTTTTTCTGATCGCTGCATTAGTGTCGCTACAGTCGCTAGGTAGCTAGTTATTTTTTTAGGTTCACCGCCAGGTTTTTATAGCGCTAGGTACCCCGATATACTACCCAATAATGTTTTTAACCCCCTGATTGCCGCTAGTTAACCCTTTCACCCCCTTTTGCCAGTGTCACTAAGCGATCATTTTTCTGATCGCTGCATGTGTCGCTAGGTAGCTAGTTATTTTTTTAGGTTCACCGCCAGGTTTTTATATCGCTAGGTACCCCGATATACTACCCAATAATGTTTTTAACCCCCTGATTGCCGCTAGTTAACCCTTTCACCCCCTTTTGCCAGTGTCACTAAGCGATCGTTTTTCTGATCGCTGCATTAGTGTCGCTACAGTCGCTAGGTAGCTAGTTATTCTTTTAGGTTCACCGCCAGGTTTTTATAGCGCTAGGTACCCCGATATACTACCCAATAATGGTTTTAACCCCCTGATTTCCGCTAGTTAACCCTTTCACCCCCTTTTGCCAGTGTCACTAAGCGATAATTTTTCTGAACGCTGCATCAGTGTCGCTAGTGTCGCTAGGTAGCTAGTTAACTAGGCTCCCAAAAAGTCCCCCACATGTGGTATCCCCGTACTCGGGAGAAGCAGCAGAATTTATTTTGGGGTGTAATTTGACTTCTGCCCATAGCATGTGTGAGCAATATATCATTTAGTGACAACTTTGTGCAAAAAAAAAAAGTTTGTAATATTCCCGCAACTTTTGGCAAAATATAAAATATTCCATGGACTCAACATGCCTCTCAGTAAATAGCTTGGGGTGTCTACTTTCCAAAATGGGGTCATTTGGGGGGGTTTTGTGCTATTTTGGCATTTTATGGCCTTCGAAACTGTGATAGGTAGTGAGGAGTTAAATCAAAAATTTGCACCCTTAGAAATCCTGAAGGTGGTGATTGGTTTTCGGGGTGCCGTGCGCGACTAGACTCCCAAAAAGTCCCACACATGTGGTATCCCCGTACTCGGGAGAAGCAGCAGAATGTATTTTGGGGTGTCATTTCACATATAACCATGGCATGTGTGAGCAATATATCATTTAGTGACAACTTTTTGTAAAAAAATTTTTTTTTTTTTTTTTTTGTCATTATTCAATCCCTTAGGACAAAAAAAATAAATATTCAATGGGCTCAACATACCCATCAGCAATTTCCTTGGGGTGTCTACTTTCCAAAATGGGGTCATTTGGGGGGGGATTTGTACTGCCCTGCCATTTTAGCACCTCAAGAAATGAGATAGGCAGTCATAAATTAAAAGCTGTGTAAATTCCAGAAAATGTACTCTAGTTTGTAGACGCTATAACTTTTGCGCAAACCAAAAAATATCCGCTTATTGACATTTTTTTTACTAAAGACATGTGGCTGAATAAATGTTGCCCTCAATGTATGACTAAAATTTAGTTTATTCGATTTTTCTTATAACAAAAAGAAGAAAATATCTTTTTTTTTCAAAATTTTCGCTCTTTTTTCATTTATATCGCAAAAAATAAAAATCGCAGAGGCAATCAAATACCATCAAAAGAAAGCTCTATTTGTGGGAAGAAAAGGACGCAAATTTCGTTTGGGTGCAATATTGCATGACCGCGCAATTACCAGTTAAAGCAGCGCAGTGCGAAATTGCAAAAAGACCTCTGGTCCTTAAGGTGTTTATTGGTCCGGAGCTGAAGTGGTTAAGAGAGCAAATTTTCAAAGGATGAGGGCTGCTCTCCAAGTCTTAGACTAGGATACTTCTAGCTTCATAAATTACCTCATATGTTTCATTGCTTTCTAAGGCCCTGTAATACATATTTAAACAGTTGGACGCACTAACGTTGTTGACACAGCAAAGGAACTGCATATCTCTTTACACTATGACACCAAAGGTTTGAGAAATATCTGAGAGACCAGGTCTGTGCACATACCTTCAATCCACCTCATTGTTTTCACATGGGAGAAGCCTAGGCTTATTGGCATAGCCCACAGGAGTAAGGACTTCAGGAGAGTCCAAAAATGTCCTGCCAGAAGTCTCAGTCATCATTTACATCAGACCTCTAACTCCAATTTAGTTTTTGTTTTTTTGTTTTTTTTGCTTACTTCAGCAACTCTCCTCACCCGGTAGTCAGTTCTTCTGAAGTCTCCCAAACACCTTCTAGAATAGAAAAGTACATCCTCTCTACTTTGTAGCCTCAGCTTAAGTGGCAAACTAACAAGCCTAACTTGAAACCTAATGACATTGTTCATGTGAAAGACTGCCAGCTGCAAAGAAATGAGTTGCCTCTAGGACTTGCCATCAAAAACTAGAGGGACTATAGGAGAATTAGAAATGTTAAAGTTTGTGGAAACAAAGAAGCAAAGTTGTTTCTCTGACTGTTTTCTGAACGGATCTTGTTGTTGTCATCTGAGAACTCAAATATTGGTATCAGTTGACACTAGGTAGGAAGTGTCATGTTTCCAGCATAAAGATTCTCCTAAGATAGTGTTATTCCTGCTTACTTTGTTTTGAGGAACACATAGTGGCCAAAGTACACTACCTCATAGTGCATGGACTTGTTTATTAGTGTCTCAACCTCTATAGGGCCTCAGTACTTCCCTCAAGCCCTCTCTACAAGAAATAAGAACAATTTGGGATGTCCAGGTTCCATTTTGAGGAGCATACAGGATATGAAGGATGGAAATCTGCTGGAGCCCAGCTACCACATTATAGCGGATGTGGAGAAAAAATGTATCTCCTCTTAATGGCAGCATCATTGGTGAGCATTTTACTTACGCCTATATTTTACTTGTGATACACCCCAGCAGTTCTGCTTATTTGTAATTCAGTAATAAATATGATTTGAATGTCTTTACTCATTATTTTTCTCCAGTTGTACCCTGCCTTGTGTTCTCAATAAAGCTTCAAGATTCACATTTATAGAGGTTTATCTGCATGTCAAGCTGCACACAGGCCATCACAATGTGTAGTGAGGACAGAACATACACACAATAGAGTCAAAGACTTTTCACTTGGAAATGTCAACAAAAGGAAGTTTTAATGTCCAAGGGACATTGTTGGATGATTGGAGTGAACACAGTAACATAGAAAACAGCAACAAACTTTTTGATGGGTAGAGCAGTGTGGACACCTGGTGATTGGCACATACCCCACTGTGTGTATACTACAGTGTGCATTCATAGTAAAGATGAACAAGGACCTTCATAGCTGTGGATATTATTTTAGTGAAAGGGGAAGATTTGAAAGTATTAAAAATGACTTTTTAAAATTGCAGTAATAAGTAAAAGCTTATACTAGATTTTATTGAAAATTTAAAAATAGGTTTACGTATGGTATAAAGTATAACTAAAGGTAAACCTTTTTTTTTTCAGATAGAGTTGAAAGTAATTAGAATACATGTCAAGCTTTTATTGTTGTCTGTGCCCTTGTTAAGGAAATCACCTTCTATTTGTTCTGTTTACCGTTATCACAGAGAAAAAAGTTCACATTTTTGGGTTGTTATCTAAACAAAAATAATGTGAAAAACTTCCCTTGGGGGCACTAGTTCTGGTGAATCTGGTGACAACAAGGCATTCAATTACTTTTGGAGGGATTTTCTTGCACTTCACTGTTTTGGCTAGGGGACAGGAAGTGAAGAAAAATATCCCCAATTAGACACAGATTGCAAAAAAACAAAAACAAAAAAAAGTTTTAACTTTCCCTACTCTACCCAAAATGAGAAAAACTGTTTTTGCAATTAGCTTTTAGGCTTTTAGTTGTACTTTAAGAAAAGGCTATTAACTGCTCTAACCAAATGTTCTTCCAACCCTGCTAAATATAAAATAAGGGATTATGTGGCATTGTACATAAATGCCCTGTTGCATGCAAAATAACTCTGCAAAAGTTGAACTGCTGGAACAATTATAGAAGATGCTTACCTTTAGCACAGAGAAATATATATCAATGTCTGCACAGTGCTACTTTCCGAGTATAAATATCCATGAAGTTTTTTTAGAAGTGTTTTATTTCTTTATTTAGTAGTTGGAGTTTTATGTCACTTTCTGCCTGTGGCAAAACTCTGAACATGTGGGAGAGATGCAGTAATTTATGCTGTCTGTCAAAGCTGACTTTTTCCGTATGTTTGCAGAGGCCATGTCTCATAGTCAATTCCATCACTGCGTTTTTGCAGTATTTATCTCATCTGTCACAAGAATTCAGTTAAGGGTGCTTTTATAATAGGAAAGCAAGTCTATAACGGGTATGTATATTTAACATATATGGGTAAACTGACTGTTGTAATATTGATTATGCTCTCATTTACATACATTGATAATATTACTTAAAGTACAGTACATTATTTATCCTACATTAAATATATTCCACCTATAGCTGTAATATATGATTTATGAACTGATTTGCTTTCAATCATATGTATAACAGGTTGCCCACATTCACATTCACACACATGCACTCTTTTGCACAGACAGAAACTCCAGTCAACAAGTAAACTTAATCAGTGAGCTGCTTTATTAAAATAAGGGATTATGGCTTGAACAGCATTCCCTTGCCATATGAGCGAAGATGTCGGGGACCATGAAACACAGTGTGATCTGGTCTCACTTTTCACAATAAAGGATTCAGAAACAAGGGGAAATGAGGAGAATGAGAATACAAGCAGCCTTAGGGCTCATTCACATCAGTAGCCATTATGCTCTGTATGGAATGGTGCTGACATGCCAGAATCGATGCACCGCACTGTTTATTTTTATTTTTTTATTAGAACATTGGGTTAGTAACATGTGATGTTTCATTAAGCTCAAATCTTTGCATGGACAATGTGATGCAGTGGTTTCTGTTACAACATGCTGCGTTGGGGTGTGAAATGGCTTCATAACAAACAAGGCAAATTGATTTGTCTTTGCATTGGGATTGCCCAATGCAAATTGTGTGAATAAGCCCTTAGGAAAGCAGTGTATCCAAACACTATGAATGTCAGAAATTAAAACTAGACCTGTGTTATAGTTAGGTTGTCCCTTGAGTCAGTTTACTATAGACATATACAGTATCTCACAAAAGTGAATACAGCCCTCACATTTTTGTAAATATTTTATTATATATTTTCATGTGACAAAACTGAAGAAATTATACTTTGCTACAATGTAGTGAGTGTACAACTTACACGACAAGTAGAGGCGCAAAAGATCAGAAAATAATATACTCCAGAGGGCTGTCTGTATAAAGTTATATTGGACGATAATATGAATGAGAACTTTTAGTTCTCAAGTCCCGTGAAAGTGTCTTTCGTTCTTTGAGTGGGACTTTGGAATGCAGGGCTGCCACCACAGGGAGCTGAAACCAGGCTCCTAGACTGTTGCAGGAAAAGAGAAGAAGAAGGGGGCGCCTCTGGGTGTAGATTTTTAAAAGGCAATTTATTCACAGGTAAAACAAACAGATGATGCACTCACATTTTCCAAGGCATAAAAAGGCATGTAGAATACAAGGGGGGGGGGCGGTTTTTTCATCTGATTCGTCCGTCACATAGGATCCGGTCCGCGGGTGTCATGTTGTCCTCTCCTGGCGTTACCACGAGTTTGTTGTTAAAAAGTGAGTGTACAACTTGAATAACAATGTAAATTTGTTGTCCCCTCAAAATAACTCAACACACAGCCATTAATGTCTAAACCGCTGGCAACAAAAGTGAGTATACCCCTAAGTGAAAATGTCCACATTGGGCCCAATTAGCTATTTTCCCTCCCCGATGTCATGTGACTCGTTATTGCCGCGTACACACGATCAAACAATCTGGTGAAAAAGTCCGGCAAACTCAAGTCCGCCGGACAATCCCCCCGTGTGTAGCCTCCAGCTGACTTTTTTTACCCAAAAGTACGCCGGACTTAGAAAGTAGTTTTGCACTCCAATCTTACCGCCGGACTCGCATTTCGGTGGACAATCCGGCCGTGCGTATGCCAGTCCGCCGTACTTTTGAAATGAACAGACTTTTCCTGCCCGAAAAAAAGTCCGCTCATTTTGAGCGCGTCTCCAGGTAGGCGGGGCCCGCGAAGGAGGCCTCGCTGGCCCTTCCACCTGGTATGGACTTAAAGGGGAACCCCAACGCTGAAAAAATCGCCATGGGGTCCCCCTCAGATCCACATCAGACCTTTGTCCGAGCACACTACCCGGCCGGCCAGGAAAGGGGGGGACAAGCGAGCGGCCCCCTCTCCTGAGCCATACCAGGCCGCGTGCCCTCAACATGGAGGGTGCCTTGGGGAAGGGGGGCCGCGGGCCCCCCCCACCCCAAAGCACCTTGTCCCCATGTTGATGAGGACAAGGGCCTCTTCCCAACAACCCTGGCCATTGGTTGTCGGGGTCTGCAGGCGGAGGGGTTATCAGAATCCAGGAGCCCCCTTTAATAAGGGGCCCCCGGATACCGGCCCCCCACCCTATGTGAATGAGTATGGGGTACAATGTACCCCTACCCATTCATCTGTGGAAAAAAGTAAAAATAAAACACAACACACAAGGGTTAAAAAAGTTTATTGCACAGCTCCGGGGGTCTTCCGTCTTCGGGAGTCTTCTCGCCGGACTCCTCCGCTATCTTCTGCCAACTCTTTTGCTAGCGGAGGAGCCCGGCTTTCTTCTTCGCCGCCGCCCTCTTCTTCCGACTTCGGGGGTCTTGTCCCCCTCTACAGTTCTTCTTGCCGGGCCACCGCGCCTTCTTCTAGCTCTTTTACAGGCGGTGGCCCGGTCTTCTGTCGCCACCACCGCCGCCTCCTTCTGTTCTTCTCTTCTTCTCTTCTTCTCTTCAGATGTTGCCTCGTCGCTCTCTCTGCTCACAATGACGGGGACAAGGCGTGCGGCGACTTATATATGGACATCGCCGGATGATGTCCCCACCTATTATGATGTCACAGTCCCAGAGAATGCTGGAATTGTGACATCATACTGGGCGGGGACATCATCCGGTGATGTCCCTATATAAGTCGCCGCGCGCCGCAGCCCCGTCATTGTGAGCAGAGAGAGCGACGAGGCAACATCTGAAGAGAAGAAGAGAAGAACAGAAGGCGGCGACAGCGGCAACAGAAGACTGGACCACCGCCTGTAAAAGAGCTAGAAGAAGGCGCGGTGGCCCGGCAAGAAGAACCGAAGAGGGGGACAAGACCCCCGAAGTCGGGAGAAGAGGGCTGCGGCAGCGAAGAAGAAAGCTGGGCTCCTCCGCTAGCAAAAGAGCTAGCAGAAGATAGTGGAGGAGTCCAGCAAGAAGACCCCCGAAGACGGACAGAACACCCCTGGAGCAGTGCAATAAACTATTTTAACCCTTGTGTGTTGTGTTTTTTTTTTACTTTTATTTACAGGTGAATGGGTAGGGGTACATTGTACCCCATACTCATTCACATAGGGTGGGGGGTCGGTATCCGGGGGCCCCCTTATTAAAGGGGGCTCCCGGATTCCGATAAGCCCCCCGCCCGCAGACCCCGACAACCAACGGCCAGGGTTGTCGGGAAGAGGCCCTTGTCCTCATCAACATGAGGACAAGGTGCTTTGGGGTGGGGGGCCGCGCGGTCCCCCTTCCC
The DNA here is from genome assembly GCF_037356315.1 of Lithobates pipiens. Lineage (NCBI taxonomy): Eukaryota > Metazoa > Chordata > Amphibia > Anura > Ranidae > Lithobates > Lithobates pipiens. The sequence goes on along the minus strand of NW_027507785.1, from coordinate 204,097,197 downwards.
CAAGGCACCCCCCATGTTGAGGGCACGCGGCCTGGTGCGGCTCAGGAGGGGGGCGCTCGCTCGTCCCCCCCTTTCCTGGCAGGCCGGGTAGCATGCTTGGACAAGGGTCTGATGTGGACCTGGGGGGGGGGGCAGCGAGGCCTCCTTCGCGGGCCCCACCTACCTGGAGATGTGCTCAAAATGAGCGGACTTTCCTCCGCGTGTGTGGGCGAGTCTGTTCATTTCAAAAGTACAGCGGATAGTCCGGCGGACTTAGTACGCCGTATTAGTCCGCTACTTGCCGTGTGTGGGCAAGTAGCCCGCTCGGAAAGTCCGGCGGACAGTCCGGCGGCAAGTCCGCCAGACTAAGTCCGCCGGATAGTCCGCTACGTGTGTACGCGGCATTAGTGTTACAAGGTCTCATTTGTGAATGGATAACAGGTGTGTTAAATTTGGTGTTATCTCTCTCACTCTCTCCTACTAGTCACTGGTAGTTCAACTTGGTACCTAATAGCAAAGAACTCTCTGAGGATCTGCACAATGAATTGTTGCTCTATGAAAAGATGGCTTGGGCTATAAGAATATTGCCAACACCCTGAAATTGAGCTTCAGCATGGTGGCCAAGACCATACGGCAGTTTAACTGGACAGGTTCCACTCAGAACAGATTTCCCCATGGTAGACCAAAGAAGTTGAGTGCAAGTTTTGTGGGTCCTGGTAGTAATTGGTAATTGCCCCATTACCCTTTTCTTATTCTCTTTCCCAAAAAGAGTAGAATATTATGTTTTAAACTTCTCAACAGTCCCACAGGACACAGGTTTCCCAATAGCCACTTCTTAACAGCCTGGTCCATCTCACAATTCTCTTCTTAATTAAAATTTATCTGACCAAGGTTGTGTCAAAGCTAAGGCAATAAACAATTATTAGTTTACTTCAAAGTCAAAGTTTGATCACCCCGTCAAGTCCTAAATCCAAATTTCAGCTAGTGCCTCCAAAACTGTTGTGGTTAAAATGGTATTTCTATATACCTGACAAAGACCAGCTAGGTATAATTACGGCAATTACCCACTCAGCACTGCAGCACTGATGAGACAGCTTATTACTGAACACAAGAAAAGAATGAGTCAAAGTTGATGTTCAAAGCTTATCTGGTTTAATTCTGGGCGGGTCTACAACTTATATACGCTATTATTAGCCAATCATTGCATAGAACATGGGTGTGGTTAATACAGAGGTGTACATTACATATCATTACATATCATTAATTATGCCATCTGCTTTCATGACTCATAGTCATGAGTCCTGTGGCCCAGACTTATTGAGACACAACTTCTTTATTTAGACAGTACAGAATAAAACTGCTTATGCAAGCTATATTTTGTTATATGTATGCTTTATAGGAAACCGCTACAGTCTGTAAATACAGAGTTTAAACTAACTAAAAAGTTAATCTTATATGAACTTATAAAGATGGAGTCACTCCGGTTCAGCCATATCACAACAGTCAGCGTCATATTGAGAGGTGGGAAATAGATGTATGAGTGCTGCCAGCATTGCTGCAGAGGTTGAAAGGGTGGGGCATCAGCCTGCCAGTGCTCAGACCATATGTCGCACACTGCATCAAATTGGTCTGCATGACTGTCATCCCAGAAGGAAGCCTCTTCTAAAGATGATGCACAAAAAAGCCTGCAGTTTGCTGAAGACAAGCAGACTAAGGACATGGATTACTGGAACCATGTCCCGTGGTCTGATGAGACCAAGATAAACTTATTTGGTTCAGATGGTGTCAAGTGTGTGTGGCGGCAACCAGGTCAGGAGTACAAAGACAATTGTGCCTACAGTCAAGCATGGTAGTGGGAGTGTCATGGTCTGGGACTGCATGAGTGCTGCCGGAACTGGGGAGCTACAGTTCATTGAGGGAATCATGAATACCAACTTGTACTGTGACATACTGACCAAAGAATGATCCCCTACCTTTGGAGACTGGGCCACAGAGCAGTATTCCAACATAATACCGACCCCAAACACACCTCAAGATGACCACTGCCTTGCTAAAGAAGCTGAGGGTAATGATGGATTGACCAAGCATTTCTCTAGACCTAAGCCCTATTGAGCATCTGTGGGGTATCCTCAAATGGAAGGTGGAGGAGCGCAAGGTCTCTAACATCCATCAGCTCCGTGATGTTGTCACGGAGGAGTGGAAGAAGACTCCAGTGGCAACCTGTGAAGCTCTGGTGAACTCCATGCCCAAGAGGGTTAAGGCAGTGTTGGAAAATAATGGTGGCCATACAAAATATTGACACTTTGGGCCCAATTTGGACATTATCACTTAGGGGTGTACTTACTTTTGTTGCCAGTTGTTTAGACATTAATGGCTGTGTGTTGAGTTATTTTGAGGGAATGGCAAATTTGCACTGTTATACAAGCTGTACACTCACTACTTTACATTGTAGCAAAGTGTTATTTCTTCACTGTTGTCACATGAAAACATATAATAAAATATTTACAAAAAAAAAAATAGGGGTGTACTCACTTTTGTGAGATACTGTACATATTCATGTACTGTATATAAATTTACAGTTAGTTTAAAAAAAACAGTGCCTCTAAATAGATAGCCACAACCAGAGGGTTTGGTAAGAGAATGAGGGCTTCAATTACATCTTGTGGGAGTCTTCCATCTTTCTGCACATCCCTTTCTCTCTCTCATCAATGTCCTTTTTCCTTTGACTGGGAGGTCAGTTTATAGGTACACAGTTATACTGTAAACCACTTTTAATGTCAACTGGGTTCTCAGTTTAGTATCTGCTCATTGTTTTACCTCGGTGCTTGAACTAAAATGTTCTAGTTACATAGTTCATCTGGTTGAAAAGAGACACAAGTTCATCTAGTTTAACCAATAAAAGAGGAAACAAAATTACAATCCTATATACACAATCCTATACCCACAGTTGTTCAGAGGAAGGCAAAAAAAAACAGCAAATCATGACCCAATTTGCTTCAGCAGGGGAAATAATTCCTTCATGTTCTCCAAGAGGCAATCAGATATTCCCTGGATCAAGTTTACCTATATATGTTATTATCCAGTTATATTATGTACATTTAGGAAAGAATCCAGGCCTTTTTTAAAGGAATCTACTGAGCTGGACAGAACCAGCTCTTGAGGGAGTTTATTCCACATTCTCACAGGTCTTAAAGCCCCATACACACTATCAGATTATCTGCTGAGTTTTTCCTTCAGATTTACCAAAACCATGTAGTAGAAGGGCCTGCCTGATTGCATACACATTGAAACTCCTAAGGTTTGTCCTCATATTATATGGTTTTGGTAAATCTGAAGGAAAAACTCAGCAGATAATCTGATAGTGTGTATGAGGCTTTACTGTGAAGAAGCCTTTCTGTATTTGGAGATCAAATCTCTTTTCTTCCAGATGCAAAGAGTCCCCCCTTGTCCTCTGTGATGATGTTAAAGTGAATAACAACCCCAAGTTCACTTATGTTTTTATACATGTTTATCATACCCCCCCCCCCTTTAATCTCCTCTTCTCAAGAGAGAATAAATTCAGTTCCTCTAATCTTTCCATTCTCTGCACTTTCTCCAGTTCCCCGATATCCTTTTTGTAAATTGGTACCTAAAACCAAACTGCATATTCCAGATGAGGTCTTACTAATCATTAGTATACAGGCAAAATGATTCTTGGTTCAATGGTAGTTGGTTCAATTAAAGTGTTGCGTATGAATGGGAATTAGGGACTTTGGATTGTAAGCTTCTTGAGCGCAGGGACTGATGTGAATTTATAATATACAGTGCCTTGAAACAGTATTCATACCCACAACTATCCTTGACCTGTCTGGTGTGTTCCTTGGTCTTCATGATGCTGTTTGTTCACTAAGGTTCTCTAACAAATTTCTGAGGGCTTCATAGAACATCTGTATTAATAATGATAAATTACACACAGGGGAACTCTATTTACTAATTAGGTGACTTCTGAAGGCAATTGGTTTCCATTTGATTTTAGTTATGAGGTATCAGAGTAAAGGGGGTTGAATACAAATGCATGCCACACTTTTCAGATATTTATTTGTAAAACATTTTAAAAAACATTTTCATTTTCCTTCCACTTCACAATTATGTGTCACATTGGTCTAGCACATAAAATCTCAATAAAATACATTTACGTTTTTGGTTGTAACAGAACAAATTGTGGAAAATAGCAAGAGATACGAATACTTTTACTTGTACTGCGTAAATAGACAAAGCTATATAATTACATGCAATAAATAAAAAAATAAAAAATAAATTACACATATTATCTGTTTATCCAGTAATCCCTTCTTGAAGATTAGAAACAACCCTATCATGTAATTGAATTCCCATCTAGGCCTCTAGGGCAGTGGTTCTCAACCGGGGTTCCGCAGAACCCTAGGGTTCCACGAGAGGTCCCCAGGGGTTCCGCGGCAATCTCACTGTCAGTCAGGCAACTGACAGGAAGATCGCACAGACACAGGCAGAGATAGGCAGGGAAGCGGCTGGCATCCTATTGGCTGAAGCGCGCTGTTCCCCTTGGCCCCTCCTCCCCTCTTCTCCTTCCCGACTACATGACATCATCTGAGGTGGACACTGGACAGGATAGGAGGAGGAGGGGCCAAGGGGGAACAGCGCACCACTGTAGGAGAAGTTTAAAATGTGCTCTGAAGCAAGAAGAAGAAGCTGGTACTGTGTCCAGCTGTGTCCCCCCCCACAATATGGCCAACAGTCTGCCCCATGTAATGTCCCTTGTCATGTCCCCCACCCCATGTAATGTGCCCTGTCATGTCCCCCACCCCATGTAATGTCCCCTGTCATGTCCCCTACCCCATGTAATGTGCCCTGTCATGTCCCCCACCCCATGTAATGTGCCCTGTCATGTCCCCCACCCCATGTAATGTCCCCTGTCATGTCCCCCACCCCATGTAATGTGCCCTTCCCCATGTAATGTGCACTGCCATGTGCCCTGCCCCATGTAATGTGCCCTGCCCCATGTAATGTGCCCTGCCATGTGTCCTGCCCCATGTAATGTGCCCTGCCATGTGTCCTGCCCCATGTAATGTGCTCTGCCCCATGTAATGTGCCCTACCATGTGCCATGTCCCATGTAATGTGCCCTGCCATGTGCCCTGTCCCATGTAATGTGGCCTGCCCCATGTAATGTGCTCTGCCCTATGTAATGTGCCCTGCCATGTGCCCTGCCCCATGTAATGTGCCCTGTCCCATGTAATGTGCCCTGCCATGTGCCCTGCCCCATGTGATGCGCCATGTAATGTGCCCTGTCCCATGTAATGTGCCCTGGCATGTGCCCTGCCCCTTGTAATGTGCCCTGCCCCATGTAATGTGCCCTGTCATGTTCCCTGCCCCATGTAATGTGCCCTGTCATGTGCTCTGCCCCATGTAATGTGCCCTGTCCCATGTAATGTACCCTGTCATGTGCCCTGTCCCATGTAATGTGCCCTGCCCCATTTAATGTACCCTGCCATATGCCCTGTCCCATGTAATGTACCCTGCCCCATGTAATGTGCCCTGTCATGTGCCCTGTCCCATGAAATGTGCCCTGTCCCATGAAATGTGCTTTGCCCCATGAAATGTGCTCTGCCCCATGAAATGTCCCCTGTTATGTTTCCTGTCCCATGTAATGTGCTCTGTCATGTGCTCTGCCCCATGAAATGTGCTCTGCCCCATGAAATGTCCCCTGTCATGTTTCCTGTCCCATGTAATGTGCTCTGTCATGTGCTCTACCCCATATAAGGTCCTCTGTCATGTGTCCTGTCCCATGTAATGTCCCCCGTCCCATGTAATGTCCCCTGTCATGTGCCCTGCCCCATTTAATGTCCCCTGTAATGTGCTCTGAGTGGATCGGCTCTTCAGGAAAAGAAAGCACCAGTTTCACATTAAATAGGTACCTTTTAATATTTATTCTTTTATTTAATGCTATTTCTACAAATATTTTTTGTTATCAACAGCTCGCTGATCATACCAATGTTCTGTGAGCTGTAGATGTGAACATTATTTCAGGGGTTCCACGAGATCTCAAACTTTTTGCTAGGGATTCCTCCAAGGTAAAAAGGTTGAGAAACACTGCTCTAGGGGCTTTTCCAGCTTAATTTCATATACAGAGAACCAGACACTACTGCTACTGAAAGTAACACACAGCTTTTGGTCCCCATGTAGTACAGTATCTACACCAACAGATTGTAATTCCAATGTCCTGTGCCTGTCTGCTGACATTAGAATTTGACTATGTCTACCTTTTAGTTTGATATTTCTTCTAGCCATCTGTCTGATAGTCAGCTACCACCAGTGGGGCAAACACAAAGTTCACAGCCTGAGAATTGCCAGCAGCCAAGTTCTAAGCTTGTTTTCAGAGGTGAAACTGTGGGCACTGTCTAGTTTCTGTTCCTTAGTGTGGTCAATAAAATACAAAGCCCTATTTTACACCATGCTGATGTGAGTTTGATCCCAGTAATGGCTGCTATATGTTCTGGAGCTAGCTCCACAAGAGCTCCATAGTTTCCCACTGTTTATGTTAACCATACTAACATCACTGTCATGCAAGCTACAGTATATAAAAAATGAATACAACCTTACATTTTTGTAAATATTTTATTATATCTTTTCATGTGACAACATTGAAGAAATGACACTTCGCTACAATGTAAAGTAGTGAGTGTACAGCTTGAATAACAGTGTAAATTTGCTGTCCCCTAAAAATAACTCAACACACAGCCATTAATGTCTAAACCGCTGGCAAAAAAGGTGATTACACCCCTAAGTGAAAATGTTCCAATTGGGCCCAAAGTTTCAATATTTTGTGTGGCCACCATTATTTTACAACACTGCCTTAACCGTCTTGGGCATGGAGATCACCAGAGCTTCACAGGTTGCCACTGGAGTCCTCTTCCACTCCTCCATGATGACATCATGGAGCTGGTGGGTGTTTGAGACCTTGTGCTCCTTCACCTTACATTTGAGGATGTCCCACAGATGCTCAATAGGGTTTAGGTCTGGGACATGCTTGACAAGTCCATCCTCTTTACCCTCAGCTTCTTTAGCAAGGCAGTGGTTGTCTTGGAGGTGTGTTTTAATTTAACATCACTACTTTATATATCTGCAAACTATATGTGTACCAGCCTACACTATACAGTGTTTCCTAACCTAATAATAAACTCCTCTTATTTTAACTCTTTATTTTGCCCATTTAAATATATTATTGAAAAGTTTTTTTGTTGTATCTCTTCCATAGGTGAGCTGATAGCATCTTGTGCTTTCTGACTGTTGTAAGGGATCTTCCCGGGGTAGGGTGTGTTTGGACACAGTTCACAGCAGACTTGGAATTTATAAAGCAGATCTTGGCGTTTATTCGTGGTACAAACAGTCCAGCAAACAAAATATACAGCAACACCGTGCTTTCTAAGTACAACAAAAATAAAAGTCCTAGCCCGGCTGGGCGCTTACTAACAGGTTCTGCTCACCTATCTGACACTTACAAACACAGCGTCTTTCGCCTGGATATCGCAGGGTGAGTTTTAGCTCCAGCAGTGGCTGTGCTTGCAGCTTCCTTCAACACACAGATTGTTCATTCCCTGGCTGAGAAGCAATCACCTGCAGACTCTGCAGAGCCTTTAGCTTCCCAGGCTAATTAGGATCAAAGCTCACCTGATCCCAAACCCAGAACTGGATCGGGGGATGTGGAATGACAGGTCCCTCTACCAAACCTACCTGCCATTCCATATAAACCCAGGCCCGGCAAAATTAAATAACAATTCAGCAGCATATCGCTGCTGAGAAACTGAACCATCCTGGATTTACCATCTCACACTGTGTAGCAACCTAGGTGAGATGTACACCCCCTCGATCACTTCTCCAGTGACATGTCTACATATCCCCCCCCTCTTTTTCAGACCGGAGGGCTGAGCCTTTTGTCCCCACAGACAACTTACCCTTGACAATGCGTCAGCATTTGCCTGTAATTTCCCTGGCCTGTGTTCCACAGTGAAATTAAAGTTTTGTAGGGAGAGAAACCATCTAGTCACTCTTGCATTTCTCTCCTTGTTTAACTTCATCCATGTTAGGGGGGCATGGTCTGTCACCAACTTGAATTTCCTGCCTAGCAAGTAATACTTTAACGATTCTAGGGCCCACTTTACTGCCAAACACTCTCGCTCCACAATGGCATAATTTTTCTCGGCCGGGGTTAATTTTCTACTCAAGTACGTCACCGGATGCTCCTCACCATTCACTACTTGTGAGAGTACTGCACCTAAGCCTGTGTTAGAGGCATCTGTCTGGACCAGAAATTCTCGTTTGAAATCGGGGGTAACTAAGACAGGTGGTTGGCACAAGGCAGACTTAAGGCTTTGGAAAGCCTTCTCGGCCTCTGGGGTCCACGTGACCATTGCTGTCTTTCCGCCCTTTGTCAAGTCAGTTAGTGGAGCAGCAACTGAGGCAAAGTTCGGCACAAATCTACGGTAATACCCCGTAATACCCAGGAAAGCTCTAACCTGTTTCCTTGTCAGGGGTCTAGGCCAATTCTGTATTGCCTCAATTTTATTTAGCTGTGGCTTAATCAACCCTCTCCCAATAATGTAGCCTAGATATTTGGCCTCTTCTAGGGCTAGAGCACACTTCTCGGCATTTATGGTCAACCCCGCATCACTTATGGCATCCAACACGGCCTGTACCTTACAGAGGTGACTTTCCCAATCAGGGCTAAAAATGACCACATCATCGAGGTAGGCAGCTGAGTAATCACGATGTGGTCGCAGAATCAAGTCCATCAACCTCTGGAAAGTTGCAGGCGCTCCATGTAACCCGAATGGCATCACTACATACTGGAATAGCCCATCAGGGGTGGAGAACGCAGTTTTCTCTTTAGCCTCACCAGAAAGTGGAATCTGCCAGTAGCCCTTTGTGAGATCGAGGGTGGTTATGTACCTGGCGTTACCCAACTTCTCAATCAACTCATCTACCCTGGGCATAGGATACGCATCGAACTTGGAGATCTCATTCAACTTTCTGAAATCGTTACAGAACCTCCAAGTTCCATTGGGCTTTGGGATTAGCACAATTGGGCTGGACCATTCACTCTGTGACACCTCAATTACCCCCAGAGCAAGCATACGTTTTACCTCGGCAGATACGGCTTCCCTACGTGCCTCGGGTATCCTATAGGGCTTAAGGTTTACTCTGCTTCTAGGCTCAGTTTCAATGTGATGATGGATGAGGTGTGTACGCCCTGGGAGGTCAGAGAACTTGTTTTTGTTTTTCTGTAAAAATTCCTGAGCCTCCTGTTTCTGTGATACTGATAGAGTATCACCTACCTTGACTGGAGGGATTGGTTGTGACAAATTATTAACAGTATTTGTCGCCCCCAAGGATTCCCTGTCTTTCCAGGGCTTGATCAAGTTTATGTGATAAACTTGGAAAGGCTTCCTTCTACCTGGTTGGTGCACCTTGTAGTTCACCTCACTGATCTTTTCAACAATTTCATAAGGACCTTGCCACTTCGCCAAGAATTTACTCTCAACAGTGGGGACTAGTATAAGGACCCTATCGCCTGGGTTGAATGTCCTGATTCTTGCGGACCGGTTGTAAATTCTACTTTGGGCCTCTTGAGCTCTCTGGAGGTGTTCCCTTACCAGGGGCATTACAGTGGCTATACGGTCCTGCATTTGTGCTACATGCTCAATAACACTCTTGTATGGGGTGGACTCATTCTCCCATGTCTCTTTTGCAATGTCTAGTAGACCCCTAGGGTGATGACCATAGACCAACTCGAATGGTGAGAACCCTGTGGACGCTTGGGGCACCTCCCTAATAGCAAACATGAGGTAGGGTAATAAATGATCCCAGTCACGACCATCTTTTCCCACCACTTTCTTCAACATATGTTTCAAAGTTTTATTAAATCTCTCCACCAATCCGTCCGTCTGGGGGTGGTACACAGAGGTACGGATGTGTGAGATTTTAAATAGTCTGCATAATTCCTTCATTACTTTCGACATAAATGGCGTACCTTGGTCAGTTAGGATTTCTTTGGGGATCCCAGTCCTAGAGAACATATAAAACAACTCACGTGCAATTGTTTTAGATGCAGTGTTTCTTAAGGGTACAGCCTCAGGATAGCGGGTCGCATAATCCAGGACTACCAAAATATACTGGTGTCCTCTAGCTGACTTTACAATGGGACCCACTAAATCCATGGCAATACGCTCAAAAGGCACCTCTATAATAGGGAGCGAAACCAAAGGACTGCGAAAATGTGACACTGGGGCACTAACCTGACATGTGGGGCACGACTCACAGTATTTTTTAATGTCATCATATATGGCCGGCCAAAAAAACCTCTGGAGAACCCTCTCTCGCGTTTTGTCAGTCCCCAAGTGTCCCCCAAGAACATGGTTATGTGCCATGTCAAGCACCTGACGCCGGTACGGCTTAGGTACCAGAAGCTGTTCCACAATCTCATCCTTAACCTTATTAACCCTATAGAAAAGATCATTAGTCACCGAAAAATGTGGAAATCTTTTTTCAGCATCTGGTTCCTGAGGTACCCCATTCATTACAGCAACCTGCTCTCTCGCATTTTTGAGAGTGGGGTCCTGTAATTGTGCAGTCCCAAAATTATCTCTAGACACCTCTAAGTCTAGTATATTTTGCTCAGTGGGAGGAGCCTCCTCCTCCCCAGCCAGGAACTGTAAAGGAAAACAATCATTTTCATCCTGCATACTTTTATCATTCACAGTAGACAAGGCAACCCCCTTAGAGGTATCCTCACTCCTTTTGGGGATTTTTCCTTTTTTCCAGAGAGCCCAGAATAATGGAAAATCGCGCCCCAATATTACATTATGCATGAGGTTTTTAACCACACCCACTTCATATTGTACGGTGCCTTGTTCAGTCCCGACTTTAGCCAGCACTATAGGGTACATTTTTGTATCACCATGTATGCACACAACACTCATATGCTTTTTAGACTCTAAGTCCCCAGTCACCAGGCTAGCATGCACCAAGGTTACAAGGCTTCCTGAGTCCATTAACGCTTTAACAGGAAAGTCATTGATTGTAATATCGCAGATTTGCGGTTCAGTCTCTAGTCCAGGAACTGCAGCACAAGATGGTTCCGCAAATAGCGACTGACGCCGGCTAGCGTCACATTCCATGGGTTCAGAGGTAAGAGGGCAATGGGCCGACACGTGTCCCACCTCATGGCATCTCCAACACTGGATAGGGCCTGGTCTCTTTGGCAAGGAGTCCTTTTCAGAGCCCCTTAGCCACCCTGGACCATCACCAGTCTTTTGTCCCTGAGACACCACTTGAGCCCTTTTCCCCCCATCAGCACCCCTCCACACTCCCCCAATAGATGGAAGTCTCTTACCAGCTGACGGCACAGATCTGGCACTCCGGGGAGGTGAAGATGCTGCAGGAACATCACGGAGGTAGTCCTCAGTCGCCTGGAACCTCTCCACAAGGTTGACAAGTTCGTTTGCATTCTTAGGATCACCTTGTCCCACCCAGCGTTGCAAGTCAGTAGGAAGCGCTCGGAGGTAGCGATCCATCACGACCTTCTCTAGGATTTGTGCAGGAGTAGAAGTGTCTGGCTCCAACCACTTTCTTGCCAAATGGATTAGGTCATACATCTGGGACCTCGCTGATTTGTCCAGACTGTAGCTCCAGTTGCGTACCCTCCGGGCACGGACTGCAGTAGTAACTCCTAGTCGGGCAAGTATCTCCTCTTTTAGCCGAGTATAGTCCTTAACCTCTTGCTCACTGAGGTCATAGTAGGCCTTTTGGGGTTCACCTGTTAAATAGGGCGCAATTACCTCTGCCCACTCAGCGGCTGGTAACTTCTCTCGCTCAGCCACGCGCTCAAATACTGTTAGAAAGGCCTCAACATCGTCCTCAGCAGTCATCTTTTGCAGCGCTTTCTGCACAGTCCTTCTCCCAAAAAAAATCTCTGGAGCAGCTCCCATCACTATGGGTGGATTAGTAACCACAGGCGCCTCACGATTTACTATCAGGTGCTCGATAAGTTGTTGTTGGCTTTGGCGCAAAGCTTGCAACTCTTCCTTATGCATCTGCTGTTGTGCCGCCATGGACTGTTCATGTCGTTGCTGTTGTTGCAAACTCACTTGCATAAACTGCTTCAGCATCTCCTCCATGTTGCTGGACTGTTCCTGGAGTGTCATTGCAGCTTTCACCCAAGACATAAGCAGCTGTAGCCAAGTCTGTCCACACCGTTGCCCCTAGCAACCGACTTTGCCCGCATTCGAACACCAATTGTAAGGGATCTTCCCGGGGTAGGGTGTGTTTGGACACAGTTCACAGCAGACTTGGAATTTATAAAGCAGATCTTGGCGTTTATTCGTGGTACAAACAGTCCAGCAAACAAAATATACAGCAACACCGTGCTTTCTAAGTACAACAAAAATAAAAGTCCTAGCCCGGCTGGGCGCTTACTAACAGGTTCTGCTCACCTATCTGACACTTACAAACACAGCGTCTTTCACCTGGATATCGCAGGGTGAGTTTTAGCTCCAGCAGTGGCTGTGCTTGCAGCTTCCTTCAACACACAGATTGTTCATTCCCTGGCTGAGAAGCAATCACCTGCAGACTCTGCAGAGCCTTTAGCTTCCCAGGCTAATTAGGATCAAAGCTCACCTGATCCCAAACCCAGAACTGGATCGGGGGATGTGGAATGACAGGTCCCTCTACCAAACCTACCTGCCATTCCATATAAACCCAGGCCCGGCAAAATTAAATAACAATTCAGCAGCATATCGCTGCTGAGAAACTGAACCATCCTGGATTTACCATCTCACACTGTGTAGCAACCTAGGTGAGATGTACACCCCCTCGATCACTTCTCCAGTGACATGTCTACACTGTATTGACTGCTATTCGTTAGCATTGTGCTGACTATTATTAGTTAGCATTGTGCATAGTTTATTCTGTGGATTATATAAAATTGATCCCCTGTGTTATGGGGGAGAGGAGGAGGGTGTTCTGATATCTTTTAACAGTGTGACAGTGGTGCTCTTCCACAGATACAGAATGGTGGATGTGTATTGTCAACCTAAGACAGGATGTGTGCTACTGGCAAAATCAGCAGGTGAAAATAAAGGATACAATGCCTAAAAAACATGCCATGTCATAGCAATTTAAAAAGACAACACAAAAACTGAATTAATACCTGAGTAGGGATGAGCTTCGAGTTTGAGTCGAACTCATGTTCGACTCGAACCTTACCTGTTCGCCTGTTCAGCGAACAGTGAACAATTTGGGCTGTTCGCGGCAAATTCGAAAAGCAGGAACACCCTGTACAAGTCTATGGGAGAAATCTAAAGTGCTAATTTTAAAGGCTAATAGGCAAGTAACTGTCCTAAAAAGTGTTTGGGGACCAGGGTCCTGCCCCAGGGGACATGGATCAATGCAAAAAAAAGTTGTATGCGTTTTTAAAATGGCCATTTTTTCAGGAGCAGTGATTTTAATAATGATTAAAGTGAAACAATAAAAGTGTAATATTCCTTTAAATTTCGTACCTGGGGAGTGTCTATAGTATGCCTGCATATAAACCTGCTTTACATCAGAGGGGGGCGGGGTCACCCATACGTCACTGGGGAACCCATGGCTTCCCTCACCAGCGTCAGAGGGGGCGGGGTCAGGTGACGAGTGGCCCCGCCCTCCTAATATAAGAAACGTCAGCGCTGGGATCCCCGCAGTGTCTCCTCAGTGGAGACAGAAGACGGATGCATGGATGGACTGCGCTGGACTGAACATCATCTGGATCAGATCAGCCATCGCTGGACCCCGGAGAGATGATCATCCATCGCTGGATAGCAACAGTGGATTAGCACTGCTGGAATTTTTTTTAACTTTTTTTTTTTAATAAAAGAATTTTTCAAAAGTGTGTTTGTCTTATTTAACCATTTTTTACACTTTCTTTGTGAAATGGTAGGGGTACTTTTGTACCCCCTTACCATTTCAAACAGGGGGGCCGGGATCTGGGGGTCCCCTTGTTAAAGGGGGCTTCCAGATTCTGATAAGCCCCCCGCCCGCAGACCCCCACAACCACCGGCCAGGGTTGTGGGGATGAGGTTCTTGTCCCCATCAACATGGGGGACATGGTGCTTTGAGGGGTCACAGACCCCCAAAGCATCCTCCCAATGTTGAGGGCATGTGGTCTGGTATGTTCAGGAGGGGGGCGCTCTCTCATCCCCCCTCTTTTCCTGCGGCCTGCCAGATTGCGTGCTCAGATAAAGGGTCTGGTATGGATTTTTAGGGGACCCCCACGTCAATTTTCTTTTTACATTTGACCAGGGTTCCCCTTAATATCCATACCAGACCTAAAAGGTCTGGTATGGATATTTAGGGAGACCCCCACATCAATTTTTTTTTTTTATTTGACGTGGAGTTCCCCTTAATATCCATACCTGACCTGAAGGGCCTGGTAATTGAATTTAGAGGAACCCCACGCTTTTTTATATATTTTTTTTTATCAATGAATGAATTGTCGGCTCCGTAATACAGAGAACACTCATTGAGTGTTCTCTGTATTACGGGAGCCAACAATTAAAAGTGATTTTAAAAGCCTTTTTTTCCTGGTGAAATGACACTTTGTGCAGGGACAGTTCTAAGCACGGGAAACATGCGCCCCTTCACAGGCATACTATAGACACCCCCCAGGTATGAAATTTAAAGGAATATTACACTTTTATTGTTTCACTGCTCCTAAAAAAATGGCAGTTTTAAGAACTTTTTTTTTGCATTGATCCATGTCCCCAGGGGAAGGACTTGGGTCCTCAAACACTTTTTAGGACAGTAACTTGCATATTAGCCTTTAAAATGAGCACTTTAGATTGTGAACGTTCGAGTCCCATAGACTTTAATAGGGTTCTAAAGTTCAAACGAAGTTTAGGTCTGTTCGCAGGTTTTAGTGCAAACCGAACAGGGAGGTGTTCGGCTCATCCTTATACCTGAGCAGAGGATTCTTCTTAGGCATGGTATTGCATGGATGATAACTTTTACTTCCTTGTTTCAACACATTTTAAAGCCTTATGCCTTGTACACACAGTCGTAAATTCTGACGGAAAAGGTCCGATCGGATTATATTGTCGGAAAATCCGATCGTGTGTGGGCTCTATCGGACTTTTTCTGACTGAAAAAATTTGAGGGCAGGATCTCAAACTTTCCGGCAAAAAAATACGATCAGACTTTTTCCGATCGTTTGTAGAGAATTCCGATCGGACGAAGTGCCATGCATGCGCAGATCAAATTACGAAAGCAAAGCTATTGACTACTAGCTCCAACATAGTCCCGTCGTAACAAACGTACGTCATCATGTTCCGAACGATCAGATTTTCCGACAGCTTTGTCCGACCGTGTGTATGCAACACCAGTTTAGGACAAAATCCGTCGGAAAAAATCTGACGAATTTTGTTGTCAGAATGCCCGACCATGTGTACAAGGCATACGGCTCTGATCAGGAATTTACATAGAATTTCCTGACAAAGTTGTAAAATATTACATTTTTTATTTCATATTTAGGCTTAAGCAGCTCCACATGGTATTTAATGGCAATTTAAAAAGATAAACACGCATGACTATGGTAAGACAGATGCAAGCTGGACCTTTGCACCTACCCTACTATTATGTTTACCATCTTAAATAACCATACAACACCCCTTTGGAGTAAAATTGACCGTACCAGCCATTTTATTAACAGTTAACCATAAACATTTTATTTACAAACAATACTTTTCCAGATCAATCATAATCATGTTGTGGATCTTTGAAGGCACTGAAAAGACCCCAAATGTATACAATATCAGCATGACCACACAAGGTCCCCAGTCACAGCACACCGACCCGGGGACAATAACAAAGCTCCACCTTCCAGCGTTGATACCCATATCCAAATGTTCAGATAAACCTTGGTTAACTGGCACTATGCCATATTTGTCTTAATTTAGAAGGCCTCCAAAGATCCCAACTGCACAGCCTGCAGGTGTGAAACCTTATACGTGTGGATGCCCCAAAAATCGAAAGTTTCTTTGGATGCCGTCCTGAAGACCTAAGCACCAAAAATCAATGCCTACTGTCTTAAGATGTACACCGCCCCCCCTCAAGTACTGGCTAGTCTGTACCTCCAATTCCCGATGACTAACCATAAAACCACCATTACGAGTAATGAACCTGCCAACCTTAATGCGGGCCTTGTTACCCTTGTCCACCGACCTAGCCCAGTGCCAAGACGTGTGGCCTACCATGTCTGACCACACGAGGAGGGTATGGGGAAATCTGTGCGGGTGCGGGGTACATCAAATTTTTTATTAGAGAAACAAGCAAACTAGGAAAAAGAAAATAATTTAGATCACTTGGAAAATGTTGTTCACATATTTGTTCCTTGTGTTTCACACTAAAAGGAAAACTAGAATGTGGAGAAAATTACAAATGTCAACACATTCTTCATGCTGTATGTTAACAAAGTAAGCTAGTTTTTTTGTTATGGTGTGTGTATTTGTCTGTGAGTTGTTTCAAGCCCACCTTTGACCATTTAATTAAGCACGTTGATACAAGATTGACACAAGAGTTTAACTCATCATTAGGGATGAGCCGAACACCCCCCCGGTTCGGTTCACACCAGAACTTTCGAACAGACCCCAAATTCGTACGAACGTTAGAACCCCATTGAAGTCTATGGGACTCGAACGTTCGAAAATAAAAGTGCTAATTTTAATGGCTGATATGCAAGATACTGTCCTAAAAAGGGTTTGCGGACCTGGCTCCTGCCCCAGGGGACATGGGTCAATGCAAAAAAAAACTTTTAAAAACGGGCGTTTTGGCGGGAGCACTGATTTTAATGACGATTAAAGTGAAAAAAAAGTGAAATATTCCTTTAAATATCGTGCCTGGGGGTGTCTGTAGTATGCCTGTGAAGTGCCACATGTTTCCCGTGTTTAGTCCCTGCACAAAATGACATTTAACGGAAATAACGCCATTTAAAACTGCTTGCGGTTTTAATGTTATATCTGGTTCCTGCAATATGGTTGAAAATCATTGAGAAAAATGGCATGGGTAGCCCTCCCTGCCCATTACCAACCCCTTTGGGTCTTGTACGCATATTAAGGGGAACCCCATACCCATATTAAAAAAAGGAAATACATGTGGCCCCAAGGCCCTATATGCTCAGAACAGCAGTATACAGGCGGTGCAAACAAGACAGGGACTGTGTAGGTTTGTTGTGTTAAGTTGAATCTGTTTGTAATTTTCAACTGGTACATTTTTTTTTTTAAAACATATTTTTATTGAAAGGTTGACAGTACATATCAGTTCAACAATTTGCCAGTATCATGGTAAAAAGGAAAAAGAATATAACATCCTTATGACCCGAAAGGTCAGGACATCATGCAGTTTAATTGTTAACAAAGAGGAGAGAGAAAGAAGAGAGAAAAGGAAGAAAGAAGAGAGAAAAAAGGAAGGGGGGGGGGAGAAGGGGGGAAAGGGGGGGGGGGGGGGGGAATGGTACCCCGGGAGGCGAGAACCCTCTCATAACCATGGTGAGGAAGGCTAGTGAAAGAGACATCGCTGACACCCCTAGTTAGGAATAAAAACAAGAGCAAAAACACAAACACACGTCCCCTACATGTAGGACATGGGGACAATACTAGTATCATCAGATCCACGAGTCCAAGGAGGGTTATGGAAATGCAGAGAGATGTGCAGAGGATTGCACGGCATCCAGTTCATTAGAGATAGGGTCGAGTAGACCTGGTGACAGTTGGTTCAGTAAGAGGGCAGATTCCTTTGAAGGAGATGAGCCGACTTGTGGGGTCGCAATCTGGAGTCTCCCCAGTGTGTTGCCGATATTGTGGCGTAGGTACCAGCTAGTGTATCGAAAGGGATAAACAAGAGATGTGATCTCCTCCGAGGTAAATGATTGCTCGATAAAGTCCCTCCATCTACCAAAGAAGTGGGGAGTAGATTTGAAGTGGGATGAGATAACATCTAGTCGTTCTATGTGGAACAGGGAGAGCAAAGTTTGTTTAACACCTGGTAGACTAGGTGGAGTCGTGGAGACCCAGCAGTTCATAATAGTTCTGCGAGCTGCCAACAGGCAAATATGGGACCAATGAGTAAGGGTAACCGGTCGAGGAGACGTCTGCGACAGGGATGGAGGATCACAGCTAAACAGGCAGGTAAGTGGGTCCTTAGGTACAGGTGTTTTGTTGATGTTCAGGATATAGTCCAGTACTGAGTCCCAAAATGCTGATATTGAGGTGCAGTCCCATAGACGGTGCAGTAGAGTGGGACGATCCAGGGAGCACCATGGACATTTGGCTTGCGAGGGATACACGTTGCTTGTGCAGAAGGGGTAGTAGGCTCTATGAGTGATCTTAAATTGAGTTTCCCGCCATTTCTCAGAGATGACAAGTTTGTGAACAAGTCTGTATCCTTTCAGGATTCTTTCCGGTAGGTTCATGTCATTGAAAATAGAGGCCCATTGCTTAAAAGGGGTAATGTGGTGCTTGTCCGCCTGGTATAAGATTAGGTGGGAATAAAGGGTAGAGATGGAGTAGTCACCTTGCTGAAACACAGCATCCAGTTGTGACTTGCGTAGGCAGTCCGGGTGCAGCCCTCCTATCGTTCTCAGGTAGCTCATTAGTTGGTAGTGGTGAAACACATGGGAAGAAGGGAGTGAGTATTCCTGAAACAAGGTTTGGAAGGATTTGAGTTTTCCACGCCCAGGTTCGTACATGGAGGCCACTTTGAGTAAACCCTGCGTCCCCCAGTGAGCAAAGGCCGAATGAATGGTAGAGGGTGGAAACATAGGGTTTACGGTGGGTTGGATGAAAAAAGTAGAATGTCGTCTGCAAATAGAGCAGACTGTAAGTTCTGATCCCCAATTGCAATCCCAGTGACGCCGTCGGGGGAATTTAGAAGTCTGGATAAGGGTTCGATCGCTAAATTGAACAATAGGGGAGACAAGGGACAGCCTTGTCTCGTCCCTTTGGTGAGAGGGATAGTGGGCGAAACAAAGTCCGGAGTAACTAATCTGGCCGTCGGGGCATTGTACATCTGACATAGGAAGTGCGTAACTGGGCCTGAAAAGCCAAAGGCTTGTAACACTTTAAATAGCCAGGCAAAACTAATGTTATCAAAGGCCTTTTCGGCGTCAATGGATATGATGGCTAAATCTTGTTCTGGGCATAATTTCGCTCTTTCCAATGCCAGTAGTACTTTGCGAATATTCAAAGTTGCAGATCTACCAGTAGTGAATCCTGATTGGGCCTGGTGTAAAAGAGTGGGGAGAATGGTGGCTAGGCGCGAAGCAATAATTTTAGACAGAATCTTAACGTCCACATTTATAAGAGAAATGGGCCTATACGAACCTGGGTGTAAGGGGTCCTTGCCATGTTTGGTGATTAACTTAATATGGGCCTGGGTACCCGTAGGGGGGTATGACCCACCTTCCCAGAGGGCTGTGAAAACTGAGCATAAGGTAGCGGGTATAAAGTCTTGGGTACGTTTATAGAATTCTGCTGAGTATCCATCGGGGCCTGGTGCTTTAGAAGGGGACATCGATTTTATCGTAAACCTAATTTCATCCAGGGTGACGGGAGCATTGATAGCGTCTAACTGTGGTCCGGTCAGTTGTGGCAAGCTCACCCTCGAAAGTAACTGGTCAGCGACTGTGTGGTCTATGGGGTCTTCCACGTATAAGGATGTGTAATAGTCGGTCAGAATTTTGCTAATTGTCTTAGGGGAAGTCACAATGGAGCCATCGGTGTGTCTCAGGGCGTGGATATGGGTGGGCCGTTTGAAGCCCGCACAAAGCCGGGACATAAGTTTGCCCGCTTTAATGCCATATTTGTGGAGTCGCATGTTCGAAAAGGAGGAGGCAATCTGCTCCTGCCTTTCCGCCCAAAGGTCAAAGTTCTGCTTGACTAACTGCCAGGCAGCAATGTTAGCCTCCGTGCGGTTGCGAAGGAGATTGAGGTGCATGGAACGTAGTCTTTCACTGGCCTGCAAATAGTGTTGTTTTGAGTGTTTCTTATATTGCGTCACATATGCTATGATTCTGCCTCTTAGGAAGGCTTTTCCAGCCTCCCAGAAGAGATTTGGAGTGGCGATGTGTTCCCCATTTGTTTCTACATAGTCGGTCCAACTAGTAAGTAGCATCTGTTTGAAATCCTCATTATCAGCTAGATAGGAGGGGAAGCGCCATATGGGTGAAGATGAGGGGGGTTTCACGTTTAGCAGGTTAACCGTTACGGG
Organism: Lithobates pipiens; assembly: GCF_037356315.1. Lineage (NCBI taxonomy): Eukaryota > Metazoa > Chordata > Amphibia > Anura > Ranidae > Lithobates > Lithobates pipiens. Next base: position 204,076,912 of record NW_027507785.1, on the reverse strand, counting down.
GCAGTGATCGGAGATGACCATGTCCTTGATGTCTGGATCCCCTACCAACGGCAGGAGAGCCGGGGACACAAAGACATAATCAAGACGCGAGAATGACTTGTGGGGGGGTGAGAAGAAAGTGAATTTGCGTTCGGTAGGATGGGACAAGCCCCAGACATCAGTGAGGTTCAGAGATGAGATCGTACGGGCAAGGGGGGTGGCGTCAGTGTTGGTGTGTGCAGTGGGTGGTGTACGGGAGTCTCGGCAAGTTCTATCTTCAGAAGGACACACAACAGAGTTGAAGTCCCCACCTACCAGGTGGAGGGCCTCAGGTGCTTGGGAGATCCAAGCTCCTAGTTCCTGGAAAAATGTGGAGTCGGGGGAGTTGGGCGCATATATGTTAGTTATAGCAATGTCTTTAGAGGCCAGGGTAAGGTGTAAGGTGATCATACGACCACATGAGTCTGTACGAACGTTACGGGTGGTATATTGTAGGCGTTTGTGGAGCAAAACAGCCACCCCCGCCTTGCGGCCTTCAGCCGGGGATCCAAAAACTTCGCCAACCCAAAGTTTGCGGAGGCGTGAAAGATCTCCATCGGTTAAATGGGTCTCCTGTAGGAGCGCCACGTCAGCCCTCAACCTCTTCAGGTGATGGAGAACTTTCATGCGTTTGGTGGGTGACCGAAGGCCCTTAACATTCCACGATACTAAAGTAAATTGGTCTCTAGTGGTGTCAGCCATAGGGATCAGTAAGGGTGGTAGTAAGTGGAAAGAAAACCATTAAATCAAGTCTAAGATAGATTGAAAGGCACCTGGGAGTACGCATAGATAGGAGAGCCTCTAAGGGTGACCATGTACAAGAGGGGGGGAGAGGGGAAGGAATAGGAGGAGCAGGAAACAGAAAAGAGGGGAAAAGGGGACAGAACCAAACAGCAAGAAATAAGAAATAACAGTTTTGGCATATACACCATAACATAGCCGTAGCCCACTTCACCTTTTTCCACATGGGATGCATCTAAGGTACAAGTCTCCCAGCGGGTGCATGCACCCCCTGGGAAAAGCTGAATATGATCCTCGGGGAGGGGAGAGGGCAAGGGGGGGAGAGTAAGAGAGGGAAGAGAACACAGATCAGTGTCCCAGGGGAGGAGGGGGGGAAGGGAGGACTGGGAAGGTGAGAGAGGGGAGGGGGGAAGACCCTAGAACCCCAAAAGGGCAGCACGATATCGTCGTGCCAAAAATGCTACGACTAAACGTGCAGGTGAACTAGGCGGGCTATCTCCGGGAACCAGAAAACATATTATGAACAGTTTGACAATAAGGGTAAATATCCCTGCAGTAAAAAAAAGATAAACGAATAAACGCCAAACTTAACAACAGTGTGTAGGCACAGTCTCATTGGCAAGCATCCCATGAAGGACCGCACAACAAGATCAGTGGCAGACAGTACCAGCAATGTGGAGTACATCCTAACATTACCAACATCCAGGTCGTGAACAAGGAGGGAGGGAGAGTCAAGTTCAGCGGAGCTCAGCATGTGGATGCTGGGTGGTCGAGCGACTGCGCTTGTATGGTGGTTTGGTAGGGCTCAGCTGGTTAATGGTGGGAGCCTGAGGATCAGTCGCCAGACCAGAGGAGGGACTCTTCGCCGAGGGATCATTCGTGGTGTCCATTTCTGCGGGGTAATTAAGAAAGTGTTCCGCTTCAGAGGGTGAGTTGAAAGTGTGTCGTGTGCCATTGGGAGAAGTAACATGGAGAACCGCCGGATAGGCCAGAGTGAACTTGATATGGTTCTTAAAGAGGGAGGCACAGATTGGTGAAAACGCTTTTCTCAGCCTCATAACTTCAGCCGAGTAATCAGCGAATAGAAGCAAGTTGATGCCATCAACGGTTAGGGTGCGCTGGGAGCGGAACTTCGGCAGGATGGCATGTTTGTCCGCATAATTCAGGTATCTGGCAATGACAGCTCTGGGCTTGTTGCGCTGTTCTGAGGGCTCGCCTAGGCGGTGCGCTCGTTCCACTACGCACGGAGTAGGGAGGCCCAGTTGAGCAGGGATAGCTACCATGCAGAGGTCCATTAGTTGTGCGGTGGAGACAGACTCAGGTAGCCCCACGATTCTCAAATTGTTCCTCCTTGCTCGGTTCTCAAAATCGTCCAATTTGATCCACAGATCTCTGGTAGACCGGATGAGGCGAGCAAGAGCTGCAGCCTGAGCAGTGGTGTCATCCTCCATGAGGGAGATCCGCTCTTCAGCCTGTGTAAGGCGTTGCGCCTGGGCCTGTAGTTCGCTGTGGTATTGCTCCATAGCCTTTTGTATTGCTGAGTCAATAGAGGATGTCAGCGTGGGCGTAAGTAAAGCGACCACTGCCTGGACGATGTCGGCTGAGGGAATCGCTTCTGTGCCTGGGAGCAGAGGGCATGTCTGTGAGGGCTCCGTGAGGCTGCGAGCCGGCGCCATATTGGCCGAGGATTCGGCCGCGTCCGCCGTCGCGGACATCGCAGTGGTCAGCGATCGGTGCCCGGATCGCTCTACAAATCGGTCCATCAAGGGCACAGAGTCTTCCCCAGAGAGGTGGGTGGGTCCCCGAGGTGGATGGCTGCTTTGTAGCTGTCTTTTAGGGGGTATGCGGCGGGAGCTGAGACCGCTTACCTCCTCCTCATGTGGCGCCGGAACCGGAAGAGGTACATTTTTAAAGTGTAGCTCCAGTCAAAAAAACGATTTTTAAGCTTTTTGGAAAACATAGGGAAGGGTTATCACCACTGTATAATTTGTTTTGCCGTCCGTCTTTTTCAGAGCACACTCTATTTAAAACGAGCAAGATAGTTAGCTATATAGGTGGATATAGCGGTGTATACTGCGTTCAGAGCACGCAGACAGCACACACAATCTCCTAACACTGACTGAAAGCTCTATTTAAAACGAGCAAGATATTTAGCTATATAGGTGGATATAGCGGTGTATACTGCGTTCAGAGCACGCAGACAGCACGCACAATCTCCTAATACTGACTGAAAGCTCTATTTAAAATGAGCAAGATAGTTAGCTATATAGGTGGATATAGCGGTGTATACTGCGTTCAGAGCACGCAGACAGCATGCACAATCTCCTAACACTGACTGACAGCTCTATTTAAAACGAGCAAGATAGTTAGCTATATAGGTGGATATAGCGGTGTATACTGGGTTCAGAGCATGCAGACAGCACGCACAATCTCCTAACACTGACTGAAAGCTATATTATAAAAGATAGATATATCGCTAGCTATATAGGTGAATATAGCGGTGTATACTGCGGTCAGGGCACGCAGACAACAACCACTACAGAAGAGCAAGAACGAAAAATCGGCCGATAACGATCGGTGTATACTGTGTTGAAGGTACACAGAACACCCACTAACTGCTACAGATGCCAACACACTACACAAGGCCGCCGCGCTGGAGGCCTTATATAGTGTGGGGCGTGTACTACACAGCCTGAGCTATGATTGGCCACAGGCATCCTGCCTGTGGCCAATCATGGCTCTCCTCGCTGCCGGCGCTGTGATTGGCCAAGCATGCGGGGTCACAGTGCATGCTTGGCCAATCATGAGCCAGCAATGCACTGCGCCATCGCAGTGCATTGTGGGCCGCGAGCGCCACACGAATTTGGCGCGAATGGCCCATAACGTTCGGAATTCGCCGAACGGGCGAACAGCCGATGTTCGAGTCGAACGTATGTTCGACTAGAACACGAAGCTCATCCCTACTCATCATCACAAACAATAAAGATCCTCCTATCAATAAGATTATGTCCTCTCCTGTAGCAGAATTGCTATTGTCAGCAATGTTTTATGAATGTGACACGTGTACAATTTATAATAAATCTGTCAAACAATGTAGGGTGCAATTCTGGTAGAAGAAAGTCAAAAACAAATTGTTAAAAGGTTAAGTTCACCTTTTATTTTTCTAAAATTCCAGCTTCCCTATGCATTGATATACCATTATTGTATCTCTGTTGCAGAAAAGAAAAAGCTTTCTCTGTCTTTTAGGTCAGGCTATTCCTCAGCCTCCAGTGTGTTCCATAGAAAACGTATCCAATATGTCTTGGTATCCACTCCTTAAAAGGGAGTTCCAGGCTCCAAATAGAGCTTTCTTTTGGTGGTATTTTATCACCCCTGCGGTTTTTATTTTTTGCGCTATAAACAAAAAAAGAGCGACAATTTTGAAAAAAAGCATTATTTTTTACTTTTTGCTATAATAAATATCCCCAAAAATGTATAAAAAAAATATTTTTTCTTCAGTTTTGGCTGATACATATTCTTCTACATATTTTTGGTAAAAAAATTGCAATAAGTGATTATTAGTATCAATAGATTTTATTAAATATCAAAAACATATGCAAGAGTCTAACAGTTAGAAAAACAGCTTCCAGAGGTTGTCAATACACAATGTATAGTAACAGTACAAGTTATAGCTGTTATTACAAGTACAGAACAAAATAAAATAACTGGATGCAAAAACTATAAATTGACATGTATAGTTCTAATACGCATGCTCTAACATCCGATCCTGATTATTCAGACAATAATACGCATATAAATGCAAGCCAGGGAAAAGATAAAAAAGAAAAGCATAAAAGCAAGGATTGCAGTATAATACCTTCACGCACATTTATTTGGGTTCATTTATTCTGAGCAGATCTATACCAGTCCAACCATGGCTGCCATAAAGCTCGTTTGGGCGCTAAAGTACCTTGTGAAGCAGTGAACATTAGGTCATAATTTATGTGTAGGTCCACCATTCTTATTATCTCTGTCAACTTAGGTATTTCTGCCGTTATCCACCTTTTTATAATCGCTAATCTAGTACTCACTAAGATGAAAAATTATCAATCTATATAGTTTGGGGAATCTGTCTATTCCCAGAGACAAAATTGCCAGGCCCGGGTCGTTACTCGTGCTTGAGCTAGCAATCCGGTTAAAGCGGGGTTCCACCCTAAAGTGGAACTTCCGCTGATCGGAACCCTCCCCCCCTCCGGTGTCACAATTGGCACCTTTCAGGGGGAGGGGGGTGGAGATACCTGTCAAAGACAGGTATTTACACCCACTTCCGGGCATAGACTCCCATGGGAGTCTATGCCTCTTCCTGTCCTGCCGCGCTGTCTGCTGGGATACACACGGGTCCCAGAGACAGCGCGGACAATTCCTATTGCGCTGCGCGACTCGCGCATGCGCAGTAGGGAACCGGGAAGTGAAGCCGATTCGCTTCACTTCCTGATTCCCTCACCTAGAATGGTGGCGGCAGCAGCCGAGAGCTGAGCGATCGATCGGCCTCGGCTGCCGACATCGCTGGACCCCGGGACAGGTGAGTGTCCATTTATTAAAAGTCAGCAGCTGTAGTATTTATAGCTGCTGGCTTTTAATATTTTTTTTGTAGGTGGAATCCCTCTTTAATGGGAATAACTTTTGGTATGATTGATGAAACAATCTAATTTTTTTCAGAATATGTTGGCATAGACAGTCATGGATTATGTGGAGTTTGGGGGGCATTGGTTAACATCTAAGATCCCTTTTTTGGACATTGAGCTTGGTTTTTTATAGCTTAATGTCCCTCGTTATTTTTGTGGGGGTCCAAAATTCATGAAACTTCTAGAATATGTTTAGGAAGATGAAAATATAGGCTGTGCAAAGTTTCAGGGCAATTGTTTAAGGTTTAGGCTTATTATGGTACATTAAGCCGTTCATATTAATTGTTTTAGTAGTGTAAAATATAGCTTAATGGGAATAACTTTTGGTACGATTGATGAAACAATCTGATTTTTTTTCAGAATATGTTGGCATAGACAGTCATGGATTGTGTGAAGTTTGGGGGGCATTGGTTAACATCTAAGCTCTTTTTTGGATATTAAGCTTTAAAAAACAAAGCTCAATGCACCCCCTTATTTTTGTGGGGGTTCAAAATTCATGAAACTTCTAGGATATGTTTAGGAAGATGTAAACGTAGACTGTGAAAGCTTCAGGGAAATTGTTTAAAGCGGGGTTCCACCCTAAAGTGGAACTTCCGCTGATCGGAACCCTCCCCCCCTCCGGTGTCACAATTGGCACCTTTCAGGGGGGAGGGGGGTGCAGATACCTGTCAAAGACAGGTATTTACACCCACTTCCGGGCATAGACTCCCACGGGAGTCTATGCCTATTCCTGTCCCTGCGCGCTGTCTGCTGGGACACACACGGGTCCCAGAGACAGCGTGGACAATTCCTATTGCGCTGCGCAACTCGCGCATGAGCAGTAGGGAACTGGGAAGTGAAGCTGCTTCGCTTCACTTCCTGATTCCCTCACCTAGAATGGTGGCGGCAGCAGCTGAGATCCGAGCGATCGATCGGCCTCGGCTGCCGGCATCGCTGGACCCCGGGACAGGTGAGTGTCCATTTATTAAAAGTCAGCAGCTGCAGTATTTGTAGGTGCTGGCTTTTAATATTTTTTTTCCGCAGTGCAGTCCCGCTTCAATCAAGCTGAAAAACTGATGCCAAAGATTATCCAGCCTTGGGCAAGCCCAAAGTATATGTCCAAGTGACCCCCTATTCCTGCAAAGTCTCCAGCACAGCTTAGATGTCTGAGGATGAAAGCCAGCCAGTCTCACCGGAGTTAAACACCACCGGAGGAGAATCTTAGTAGAAAGTTCCCATAAGTTTATAGATTTCGTTGCTATGTAAATGATTTTTACGGATTCCTGCCACTGGTCCACAGAATAGGAAATCCCCAGCTTGAGTTCCCAAGATCTCATAGACGGAGACCCCAAAAACTCGGACTTGTGATTCAGGAAATTATAAAATAGTGATATGCCTTTAATTGCTGTGTTGTTGTTCTGATAATACAAAAATTATTTTGAACGGAAGGGGTATCTGGGTTATAGGAATTGTATTTATAAGATGTAAGATCTGATCATATGTATACTGGTCCCTTAACTCCAGCCCAAACTCCAACTGTAATGCCCTAAATGTTTTAATGGATGGTCCTATCATAATATTATGTTTAAATGGGGAATCAGGAGCCTCAGACTCGACAAGGTCAATGGGATTGGCTTAGTAGACTGGTTCGGGCGAACAAAGCTCAGAAGTGTCCTCCAAGCTGCTATCGTAACCTTCATGGGGGGGGGGGGGATAGAGTATCAACCTCCAGCGGGTGCAGTGTGCAGGTCAGCAATAAATCTCCAGTATTGTGCTGAGCACACTGGGCTGTTTCTAGTTCTAACCACCTAGGCCCCTGGCCCCGTGCAAACCATTGTTTTGCCTGGGCCGGAATAGCGGCCAAGTAGTAGTCCCTCAAGAGAACATGTCCCACCCCTCCCGCTCTTTTCATCTGTCAGTTTTTTAACCACTTCCCGACCAGCGCAAGACGATGTACGTCGACAGAATGGCACGGGCAGGCATATTGGCGTACATCTACGTCCAATATTCGTTGCCGCCGTGCCATCGGGAGCGCGCCGCCGGCGGCGCGCTCCCGCGCTGGTCGGGACCCCCGTGAGTCCGGTCGCGGGACCCGCGGACTCGATCGCCACGGGCATCCCCGCGATCGTCTCACGGAGCGGCCGAATGGAGGAAATGCTGTATAAACAACATTTTTCCATTCTGCCTAGCAACTAGTAACGCTGATCTCTGCTCCATGTGATTGGAGCAGAGATCAGTGTACACTAAATGAAAGCCCAACCCCCCCACAGTTAGTAACACACCCCTAGGAACACTTAACCCCTACACTGCCACCCACTGGTTAACCCTTTCACTGCCAGTGTCATTTACACAGGAATCACTGCATTTATATAGCAGTGATTACTGTATAAATGACAATGGTCCCAAAAATGTGTCAAAAATGTCCGATGGGTCCCCCACAATGTCGAAGTCACAATAAAAATCGCAGATCGCCGCCATTACTAGTAAAAAAAAAAATAATAAAAAATTATTAATAAAAATGCTATAAAACTATCCCTATTTTGTAAACGCTATAACTTTTGCGCAAACCAATCAATAATCGCTTATTGCGATTTTTTTTACCAAAAATATGTAGAAGAATACGTATTGGCCTAAACTGAGGGAAAAAAATGTTTTTTTATATATTTTTGGGGGATATTTATTATTACAAAAAGTAAAAAATAATGCGTTTTTTTCAAAATTATCGCTCTATTTTTGTTTATAGCGCAAAAAATAAAAACCGCAGGGGTGATCAAATACCACCAAAAGAAAGCTCTATTTGTGGGAAAAAAAGGACGTTAATTTTGTTTGGGAGCCACGTCGCACGACCGCGCAATTGTCAGTTAAAGCGACGCAGTGCCGAATCGCAAAAAGTGGTCTGGTCTTTGACCAGCAAATTGGTCCGGTCTGAAAGTGGTTAAATGCGCATCTGGCCTTCCTCCCCTGCCATAAGTACTTATTAATTATTGATTGCGCTTTGGAGAAAAAACTATTCGGGATTTTAATAGGGAGGGTCCTAAATAGATAGAGGAATTGGGGTAAAACCATCATCTTAAAAGCAGCTAATCTTCCTGCCCAAGTTATTTCTGTTTTAGAAATAGATAGCAGTTTGGAGTCTAGTCCATCAAGAAATGGCAAATAATTGTCGTTGAATAGTTTTCCGGTTTTATCTGACAACACTATACCCAAGTACTTAATTCCCCCAGAGCTCCAAGCATAAGGAAAGATACCTTGCAACTTTATTTTCATTTCGTTATCTATTCCCAACCCCAATATCTGGGATTTTCCTTTATTCACCTTGTAATATGAAACACGATAGAACAACGATAGGGTCTCATGCGCCTCAGCCAGGAAAGGCTCCACGTTGGATAACATCAAGATCACATCATCAGCAAATAGGCTGACACTAGGACTCATCTTCCCCATCATGAATCCTGTGATTCGTGGGTGTGATCTAATGTGGATGGCCAGAGGTTCCATCAATAAATTGAAAATCAAGGGAGACAGAGGACATCCCTGGCGCGTACCATTCGAGATATGGAACGGGGAGGACAATACCCCTGACAGGTATACTCTGGCCGAGGGTTTGGAATATAACGCCATAATTGCTGACACAATGCCTCCCTGAAACCCAAAGGCCCCAAGCACTTCTCTTAGGTACTGCCAATGGATACGGTCAAAGGCCCTCTCTGCGTCCAATGTTAGAAGCAGAGAAGGCCTCTTTTGCACCTCAGCCAAGTGAATTATATTAACTAATCTATGGGTCGCATGCGAGGCTTGTATATTCTTAGTAAAACCTGTTTGATCAGGATGTATTATTGTAGGAAGGATGTCCACCATGCGAGCCGCTATTAATTTGGCATATATTTTTAAATCACTGTTTAACAGAGAAATTGGCCTAAAGTTAGGGGGGGGGACCTGGTTTAGGTAGGGTTATGATCAACGCTTCCAACATCTCTGGCGGGAAAGAGGCAGAGGCAGCAGCATTGTTAAAGATCTTAGTAAGGTACGGGGAAAGAGTGGTCTTAAACGTCTTATAATATTCGCCACTAAAACCGTCCGGTCCTGGAGATTTGTTAGATGGTAAGGAATTTATTGTTTTCTGGACCTCAACCTCAGTGAATGGAGCATTCAGAGAATCCAGTTGCTCCTGAGTCAGTTGTGGAATTGATAGTTGAGAAAGGAAGTCAACAATTTGTTCCCTAGTAGGTTGATGAGTCATGGGGTCATCTTTGAGGTTATATAGCGAACTATAGTAGGAGCTAAAAGCGTCAGCTATCTTCTTAGGGTGGGATTCCTTCAGCTTAGTGACTGGATGAATGATATAAGGAATTTTGGTTTTGTATCTGTGACCTTTGATCGTGTGGGCCAGTAGCCTACCCGCCCTTGTTGCCATAAGCATAAAACGTAATTTTTCTCCTTTTAGTATATTTCTCGAAATTTTCAAGTAAAAGTAAGCGTAAGTCGTGTCTAAGCTGGGCAAGTTTTTGGGATATATGTTCTGTCGGATTAGACTTGTGGATCAGCTCTAAATCCTCAATAGCCGTCACCAAGTCTGTTAGTTTACTTTGCCTCTGCCTCTTTAACCGCGCACCCATCTGAATGCATATACCACGCATATACGCCTTATGCGCATTCCATAGCACAAAGGGGTCCTTAACAGAATCAACAAAGTAGCGAAAAATTCAGTTAATTGTTCCTGAAAAACCTTCCTGCATTCCCCCCGCTGTAATACATAGGTGTTGACCCTCCATACCGGCCTCGCGTCAACTGACGTCGAGCCCGACCATGGAGAGCACCACCGACGTGTGATCAGACCATGTTATCGGATTAATGGACACAGAAGATGTCCGCAGCAGGGTCTGTTGATCCACCAAAAACAAATCAATTCTAGTATAAACCTGGTGCGGAGGTGAAAAATATGTGAAGTCCCTCTCGTTGGCGTGCAGACATCTCCATGCATCATAGAGGTTTTGCTGATGAATAGTGGGCTGTAAGGCTGAGCGTAGCCTATTGGATCGTGATGTAGAGTCCAGGATTGGGTCTGTAGTTAAATTGAAATCTCCACACACTATCAGCAGACCCTTTTGGATTTTTCTCACTCTCCGCATCAGTCCATTAAAAAATCTTACTTGGTGGGTGTTGGGGGAGTACACATTCACAATTGTATAAGTAGTCAAGTTTAGATCGCATATTAATATGAGGAATCTACCATGGGGATCACTTATAGACTCGTGAAGATGGAATGCCACAGAGTCTTTTATGGCCGTTAGAACTCCTTTCCTTTTGGTGTCCATGTTGGCTGTGAATATATGTGGGAAACTTTTGTGCGAGCACTTAGGTGCCTTGGCAGTCATAAAATGGGTCTCCTGGGCGCAAACAATGTCGCACTTGTGTATGTCCGCTTCTCTCCAGAGCCAGTGTCGCTTCATGGGGTGGTTGAGCCCCTTAGCATTAATTGATAAAATATTCAAAGCCATAGAATGATTATGTGGGGTCAGTGTGGAAGAGCGTGATATCTAGCTTATCCGGAGAGGACCCTCCTCGTCTATGGTTGTCATCCCAATAGCATTCGAGGTTACCCCAGATAATGTGTGTAAAGCAGTACTCACACTTACGTGAAAGTTATACCCGGTTTTGGCCATATGCAGTCTCACCGAGCCTCGCTTCGGAACAGTAGAAGGGATGATAGCCGCTGCTGGTCGTCATGCGTTATGCGGTCTGCAATTCCAGTATGTTTCAGCATCCAAACAAAAAAGAGAAGAAAAAGCAGAGAAAGGTAAAACATAACAACAGGTCGTAAACCTTGCATTAGCATTCGCTCTCATTAAATTAGAGCGTCAACCAATGAGAACTGTGGGCAGCATATGCTGCAAATTTAACTGGGGGGAAAGTTCAGCCTGAGGTTCCCTAAGAACAGTGACAGTGGGACCCCACAATAAGACAAGTACATCCGTCCAGCATTATGTGTGTGACTTGGCGTTCCGCGCTGTAACAGTTTTCCAATCACGATCAATCAGCTTCGGGGTGCTAGACATAGCTTTGCCTATTTCCTGCTCCGAGAGTATGCCCCACTCCTGTAGCAATGCAATGCCTTTGTCCAAAGAAGTGATTATGTACGTACGGTTGTCCTTGGTCACAGACAGTTTTGTGGGGTATCCCCACCTATAAACAATTTTATAGTTCCGCAAGGCTTTGGTGATAGTATTCAGGTTTATCCTTTTCTGGAGTGTGTGTTGTGAGAGGTCAAACTGCAAATGTTGATGTTGTGGCGGGATGCGTTCTTTTTGTCGCATAGCTGCCATAAGGTCCTCTTTCACATGGAAAAAGTGCAGCCGGTGTAATACATCCCTCGGGACCTGTTCAGATAAGTGCGTTGGCTTGGGGAGACGATGGATCCTATCAATCGTCATATCAAGGTCAGTTAGAGCCGGGAGGATTTGCTTAAATATAGTCACCATGTATGCATTTAGGTCGGCCTGTAGGACAGTTTCGGGGATCCCCCTAACTTTGATATTGTTCCTTCGTGATCTGTCTTCCAAGTCCGCCAGTTTCTCTTTGAGCCACTCCACCTCCCCTTCTTTTTCCTCATTGGCGTCTACCAGGTAATTTATAGTCCCAGCGTACTCCCCCATCTTTGTTTCAATATGATCCACTCTGTCGCCTATGGCATTGAGATCCTTATTGAAACTGTGCATACAAGCAGCCAAATTCCGACTGGATGGTGCTGCGTAGTGATAACAACATGTCTTTCAGCACTGTATCTAGAACCGGCTGATTCTGAGTGGGGAACAACTCGATGGGCTCTGGCAACTCCCGGATGGCATCCCCTGAGTCTGTGGCTGGGCTGCCCGCCATACTCAATCCGCCGCCATACAGCCTGGGTTTTCGATTTGGCTGGGCTGCTGGTGGATAGGGAGGGGGGGTAGGAGTGGTGGCTGGTTGTGGAGGCTGTATTTTTCCGCAGTTTACATGGCTCAGCGCCCCTCGTGCGCGGCAAGGCTCTCTGCGGTGAGTAGGCCCGGGCGCCATCTTGGGACTCCCTGTCCGGTATCCTGGAGTAGAAGTCCATCAGTCGCTGAGGTTTCTCTGCTCCCCGCAGTTTACCGGGCATGGTCCCGTAGGGTGTGGAGGCTTTCCGCTGCAGATCGCTGCTAGTGGTTGGCACAGATGAGGCTTCTTTCGGCCGCTACAGTCCCCTGTCACCAGAGCTCCGGGATTATGCGTCCATCCGGACTCGCGTCAGGCCACGCCCCCCCAATAAGTGATTATTGATTGGTTTGCGCAAAAATTATAGCATTTACAAAATAGGAGATAGTTTTATGGCATTTTATATAATATTTTTATTTTTACTAGTAATGGCGGTGATCAGCGGTTTTTATTGTGACTGTGACATTATGGCGGACACATCGGACATTTTTGACACATTTTTGGGACCATTGTCATCTATACAGCAATCAGTGCTATACAAATGCACTGATTCCTGTGTAAATGGCACTGGCAGTAAAGGGGTTAACCACTAGGTGGCAGTGTAGGGGTTAAGTGTGTCTTAGGGGCGTGTTGCTAACTTTGGAGGGCGTGGCTGTGTTTTACACATCACTGATCTTGGCTCCAATCACAGGGAGCAGAGATCAGTGTCACTGTTGCTAGGCAGAACAGGGAGATGCTAGTTTACTTTAGCATCTCCCCGTTCTTCCTCCCCATGAGATGAGGTATCCCTGTGGCGATCGAGTCCGCAGAACCCACGATCGGACTCACGGAGGTCCCAACCGGCTCGAAAGCGTGCCGCCTGTGGCGCGAACTCGATGGCGCAGTGGCAAATTTGAAGGGACATACCTGTACGCCCATTTGCCTGGTCGGAAAGTGGTTAAAAGTCAGCAGCTACAAGAAGTGTAGTTGCTGACTTTTAATAAACAGACACTTACAGACACTTACCTGTTCTACGGCCCAACGCGGTGTCGCTCTTCTCCCTCTCCTCTTCGCCGACGCCTCCATTGCCACTCTGGGCACCCGGCCATGACAGCTTTCAGGTTCATGCCAGGGCCACGCATGGTGCATGCGTGAGTCACGCTGCGCTCCTGGAGTGGACAGGCTATCTCCTGGGACCTGTCACGTGTCCCAGGAGGGGCCTCCTAAGGTGAAAGGAGGAGTCGCCTTGTCGGTCCCTGGGTGGAAGGAGGAAGTGGGATAGGAAGTCCCTCTCCTAATGAAGCCCCCACTCCCCCTCAAAAAAATTGCATGCCAAATGTGGCATGTAAGGGAGCAAGGAGTGCTTAAAGCGGAAGTTCCTTTTTTTGGATGGAACTCTGCTTTAAGTGGAGAAAAGTGTTAAGACACAGAAAGGAGTTTAACAGCTGACCTCATTGACATCCATCCTGCATCTGCTATCCCCCTCCATGAGGTTGCTCCCTCCCCCTTTCTGTACTCACATACCATCAATGTCAATGAACACCATTCTCACTGAATAGCAGTGTTAATTTTGTCGGCTAAAGTATTATCATAGACTAAATTAATACTATTTTAGTCAACTAAAATACGACTAAAACTAAAATAATACATATGACTAAAATATGACTAAAACTAAAATGGCATTTTAGTGAAAAGACTAAAATTCGACTTAAACTAAAATCTAATTTTAGTCAAAAGACTATGACTAAAATTAAATTGAATTTACATCACAACTGCTAAATATGTGTTTGTAGTGCATGTTCAAACCTTAATACCATAAATAATATACATGTTATTCGATTTTTTTTTTTTTTTTAATTGTATTTTTTATTAAATTTCAAAGCAAGTACAAAATAATCAAGCAATGAAATGATCAGTAAGCAGAAATAAACATAGATTATAACGTAAACGTTAACCATAGAAGTCAGATAATTAATGTCCATAGATGCAGGCACAAAAGTGAACTGCATACCTGTTTCAGTTAAAATAAATAACATACAGTTTATGAAAAACAAAAGTCGGTGCGACAATAGGCCGGAGGCCATAGGTAGATAAAGCAACAAAACAACCATAAGAACATCATGACAGTCCTCAGGGGAAGGAGAGAAAGATACCCGGACTGATACATATAGAAAGTTAATGGGAGGGGGAAAGGTGGGCGCGAAGGCCGAAAAGAAGGCACTACCATCGGCGACTGGAGCCGTTAAGGGTGTACAGACCAGGGGGACCCAAATTCCGACCGATCCCAGGGTTCCCAGACTTTATCAAACTGGGAAACCAAATCATGTACTGAGGCGGTCAGGTACTCCATTCTCCTTATTTCGGACACCAATTGGAGAAATCTAGGCCAGGGAGGGGTCGCGCGAGACAACCAGCATAGCGGTATGAGCCTCTTAGCAGCTAAAAGAATATACGAGATCAGCCGGTTGGTATTTTTAGATAGGCCTGGGAGAGGGAGACCCAACAAACAGTGTAGGGGGTCGATCGGAAGGGACACCCCCGTCACCTCCATCACCAGCGACCCCACCTCCAACCAAAAAGGACGTATCAGGGAGCACTTCCAGAAGATGTGGAACAATGACCCGACGTCAAGCCCACATCTCCAGCATCGTGGCGAAACCGAGGGATCAAATTTGTGGATGACATCGGGGGTCCTGTACCAGAACATGAGGATTTTAATTGCCGTTTCCCTCTGCGTGACACACTTAGAGGACTTAAAAGTAGAGGCCCAGATCTTATCCCAGGTCTGTAGGGGGATGGGTTTGTCTAACAACTGAGACCATTTACTCATGTACAGGTGCGTAATTTCATTTAAGGGGGTTGACTCATGGAGGATTTGGTGAATAGAAGAGATTAGATGCAATTGGTGGGGACCCTGGGCGCAAAGGTGTTCAAAGGCCGTGGGGTTTACAAGGGTTAAGGTCGGAGATTTGGAGCTAAAAAAGTGCCTAACCTGTAGGTAAAAGTAAAACAAGTGCTTGGGGATATCATATTTGGCACGTAGGGTTTCAAAGGTGTGAAGTCTACGCGAGATGGGGTGCACCAGGTTTCTAAGTTGGAAAAGGGGAGGGGCTAGCCACGTGAAGATCCTGCCCAAAGACAGGCCATCCGGAATACTGGGGTTGAACAGCACATTCGTAAGGGGGGGGGCAGAGCGAGGAAAGGGAATATTTTTTGTTGCATCTTTGCCATATGTCCAGAGTAAAGGACATTGGGGCCGTACATTGGCTCCTGAGGTTAGGATGCAGAGGGGAAGAGGCACCCCAGATCAAGGAGCATGGGTGCACCGGATACAGGACCCCCTTCTCAATGGCAGCCCACTGACTCGTGGCGTTAAGAGAGGACCAAGAGGTAATAATTCGTAAATGGGTAGCATGATAATATTTTACGATATCCGGGGCACCCAGACCTCCCCGAGCTCGAGGTGCAAACACCACTGAACTGGCAAGGCGGTGAGATCTGTCAGCCCATATAAATTTTAAAAACCGTCTCTGGAGAAGTTTAAGCTGGGCGGTTGGAAGGGCGACGGGCAGTGTCTCAAAATGATAGAGCAACCTGGGCAAAACTGACATTTTAAGCACGTTAATTCTGCCCAAGAGGGATAGAGGGTATTTGGACCAGGTCAGTAGGGAGTTATTGATATCTTGGAATAGGGGGGGAAAGTTAGCACGGAACAGGTGGGAATATGAAGGAGTCAAAAAAACACCCAAATATTTGAGTGAGTCCGTGCACCACCTATAAGGATACGTTTCCGTAAGCCTGGAGAGTTGAGTAGCGGGTATGTGTATGGGTAGAGCTTCAGTCTTTGAGGTGTTCACTTTGTAACCAGAGATCCCCCCAAAGGTTGAAAGTAATTTGTGTAGTGAGGGGAGAGAGACCAGTGGGTTGGTAATGGTTAGCAAGATGTCATCCGCGAAGAGTGATAATTTATACTCCCCCTGTCGCATTACCACCCCGCGAATATCTGGATGAGAACGTATGGACTCGGCTAGGGGTTCTAGGCATAAAATAAATAACAACGGTGATAAAGGGCACCCCTGCCGAGTTCCATTCATCAGGGGGAAGCAAGGCGACAAGAAGGACGACATCTGAACCTGGGCAGTGACTGTGGAGTACAAAGCTTCGAGTGCGTTTAAAAAAGGGCCAGTAAAGCCGTAGACTTTAAGCGTAGCGAACATATAAGGCCAACAGAGCCTATCAAAGGCCTTCTGTGCGTCTAGACTAAGTAGCAATGCTGATTTGTTGGTCCTATCCAGAAGGTCCACTAAGTTGATTGTACGTCGGGTGTTGTCCCCGGCATGCCTGCC